>NC_092313.1:57147430-59647430 GCF_036785885.1 Coffea arabica
AAAATCCTATCGGGTCTAGCGTTGGACTAGCCCTTTCTATGAATTCCTAATAAAAATGAGCCACAACTAGCATTAGGCTAGTGTGGTGACGTACATTCATCCATTCCATTCATTCATGGTTATGAAAGCAAGTAGACATGCCAAAACGCTCGTAAACACGTAGCACGTAGCACTTAGCATGCTCGACTAGATGCAAGAGCCTACTAAAGCAATTTAACATGTAACAACAAAAGCAAGCAACCAAGGGGAAAGGGAAATGGACCAGATGCTCTACGAGCACTATCTATTACAAGCCAAGAGGTGTACACATACCCCATAAAAGCATAAAGGGGAAGGGAAAATGGACCAAATGCTCTTCGAGCCCTATCTATTACAAGCCAAGAGGTGTACACATACCCCATAAAACTTAAATAAAAGTAAAAGCAAGTAAATGCATGCAAGGAGGTAAGGAAAGCGAAGTAGGCATATTCACATAACACGTAGGAGCACGTAGGGTCAAATGAAGTGCAAATGAAGAATAGAGTGTACCTCCCTTGAAGCGACGCCCTAACGTAGTGAAATTACTAACTTACCCTCCAAAATAATAAAGAGGTCAAGGTACCACTTAAATAATCACAAAAGATAAAAATAAGCATGAATTTGAATCAATTAAATCATGTCAACAATCCACATTTAAGAAGTCAAAAGAAGAAAGGACCTGATTGCAAAGATTGACAAAATTTTGGGACCAAAATTAAAGTAAAATAAAGTTCAGGGACCTATTTGCAATTAAACTAAGGACCCAATTGAAAGAAGTTGAAAATATCCAAGGCCACAGCACAGTTAAGGAGAAATTCAGGGACTGATTTACAAAAATTGTTTTCTGGTTTCTTAATGGACCAAGCCATTGGGCCATTTCCTTTATTTGTTTGGGCCAAAGCTTCCAAGCCCAATCGAAAATCCCAAAACAAAAGGGAATGGGCCATTGTCACCCTTCTTGGGCCAAGATCACTTGGCCCAATCGGAAGTCCAAGGAAAAAACGAGTGGGCTAGTATTATTTTGGCCCAAAAATTAGCCAACCAAAACACATGGACCATGACCCTCTAGCCCAAGCCAAAAACCCAAAAATGAATTAAACCCTCTTACACAAACCCAACTAAAAAAATCATTAGCCAAACATAAATCTAAGCCCAACAAGATAACAAACCAACTAAAATTATTTAAACCACAATTATGATCTAAAACCCAAAATAAATGTATCCCAAAAAGTCACATAAAATAGGCAAACATAGGATTAAGCTCAAGAAAGGCAAAATGGATTTGATTTTTCCAAATTTTGAGGCCACGGTGAACAAGGGGACTTGAGTGATTAAAATGCAACAAAAGCAAGGAGCTAAAGTGAGACCTCCAATCATGTGATAAAATTCACAAGAAATGAATAAAAACCCCATCTTACAATCGAATGGCAAAATTCAACATTCCACTAAAGTTTCAAATCAAAGCTATAAGTCTATAAAGGTTATTAAAATCTGCAAAATCATTCTAAACTCACTAAAAGTTTTACCCAAAATCATATCAAAGCATGTCAAGAACAATTAAAATTCTAGAATGACACAATTGATTAAATTACTCAACTAATTGGACCATAACAAGACAAGAGGGAACTTAGGGGGTTAAAGTGCAAGTGTTTTAGGACCTAATTGTAAGAACAAACACCTAATTGGGCCTTTGAAACATGGATGGAAACTAAGGGGAGTAAAGCTGCGATTTTTTTTTAGACATTCTTCATGCAAAGCATGCATACGAGGAAGATTTCTGCATTTTAAACTTTCTGCATTTTAAACTTGCTGCAGCTAGAGTGTCGGTTGCACTTTCATCTTCAACCATAGAACTCAAGAACTAACTCAAACTTTGAATTAACGAATCAACACACAACTTGGACATCTAAATAAGTGCAGCACAGAAATGATGCAAGACATGGGAACTTTTCATGCAAAAGCCATCATGCATTCTGGTTTCTGCAACTTCCGTTGCTTTAAGCATTCAACATTCCTTTGGCAGCCAAATTTTTATGTTAATCCTCAAACCAAAACAACAAACTCATCAATTACAATCCAATAGTAACCAGCTCGTCAACAAGCAAGGAGGATTCAAACATGAAGCAACCATTGAGGACCCAAACAAACAGCAAAAGCAAGAAAATGAAAGACGCACGGAGAAATGCAGCTGGCCTCTGATGAAACCGGCGGTGGCATCATCATGTTCAAAAGATTTTTAAACTGCCTCACTCCAACCACCAAACATCAGACCCGAGAAGAAAATTTAGCTAAACAAAACTGCAGTTACCAACAAGAAACAACTCTATGGTCATCGCTGCACCCGAAACAGAATTCAAGACCTCAAAACAGATTTTTATGCATCGACCTTTGGCCACACACAATCTACAATCTGGCCATAGGATCATCAAACATTCTGCGCTTTTTAAATATGAGACCCCTAATTTGAAATCCAGAAAAATCCGAAAGCAAAAGATGCAAACTTTAGCCATTTTCTGCAATCATTTCAACCGAAACTAAGACTACATGTGCGAAGAAGAAAAAGAAAACTCAGACAAGCTTCACAACAGCCAAAACCCACCGTGAGGACCTCAACCCATCTACAATCACACGACCCTCATAGCATTGCCCAAGTCCAAAAGATCTAACCAGGCTGCTAATTACAGAACAACAGACAAAAGCAGAAACTTGCAGCCAAATCAAAACTAGATTCATCAAAAGGTACTACTTTTCTAGCCGAATCATCTAATCATTGAGCATCCATTTACCGTAAAGCTTTCGAATTTCTCAAAGGGCATCAGAAATCATAGACAGAGGAACTAACAGATGCACGTACACGGAAAGAAACAGAGACGGGCGTGATGAACTCAAACCCTCACAAGATAAATGATACAAAAATGAAATGGGTTACCTCAGAACAGCACGTTGTTCTTCGGAAAAGAGAAACCAAAAATGGCTTGCTGCAGGAACTTTTAACGCCAATGAAGCTGCTCCTCCTTCCTCTATTTCCTCTTGCTTGGTTCCTTCTCTTCACACACTCTCCCGTAGCTTCCTCTTTTAGTCCGACACTCAAACCTTCTCTTTTCTCTCTCAGCTATCTCTCCCTCTTTCTTCTCCCCGTTAGCTTTCCCTATAACCGTTCCCTTTTGTTCCAGGTTCTCTCCTAAACTAGCTCTCTGTACTTTTGTTTTTGCCTTGAAACTCCCTTCTAAAACCCTTGCTTAGTTTTTTTCTGTTTGCCCGTCACTGGTCTCCCAACTCACCCTTGCGGCTGATGCTTTTCTTTTCTCTTTTATATGGAACTCCAAGTTCCTTAAACCCTCCACTGAATGGTCAGGATGAAGGCCAGCCTCTGCCTTCATCCTGCCCCTCCATGGCACGCATGAAATGTCCTTGGCAAGCTGCAAAAAAAGAATGCAGCCTGCCTGCCGAAAACATTTTCTTTTTTTTTTTTTTTTTATTTATTTAAGAAAACAACTTGAAGATTACAGAAAATATAAATAATAAAATAACAATAACAATAATAACAAAATTACACAAACCAGGTAATAATAATAATAACAAAACAAAAATAATTTTAAACAAAAGAAACTAAACAAAAATGGCCATTTTTAAAAATTTCCAATTTTTCATTTTTCCATCATTTTCTTTTCCTCAAAATAACTTAATAAAAATAACTAAAGTGCCCAAAGATTGAATTTAAAGAAATAAACATATTTTTGCGAACAAATTTCCCTTTTTCTCTTTTTCCTCTTTTTTCATTTTTTATGATTTTTCATTTTCATTTTTCTTTCAAGAAAGCATTGAATAAAAACAAAATGACTAAAATGATTTTTCTTTTCTTTCTAAAAACTCTATAAACTTAAAAACTAAAAAAACTAAAAACTAAAAACTAAAAACTAAAATCTAAAACTTAAAAGTGATTAAAAACCTAAAATGACAAAATAAAAATGAATAGACAAACTAAAAGGGCAAAAATGAATAAAAACTAAAATAAAATAACAACTAGAAATGCAAAACACACAACAATGAACTAAATGCAAGCGATCTAAAATAAAAATCATGAAGTAGATGCCACATATAAATTATTCAAAATTTGGTGTCTACAATAGTGAGTCTGATGTTGATATTAATTCTTTCCTAGAAAAAATGCATAACAGCTTAAAAGAATCCTATGTTAGAAACAAGGAACTAAAGCAGAAAATTAGCTTTCTAATACAAGATAATGCAAATCTCTTTAGACAAAATAAGTGTCTTAAGCATGAAAATGAGAACCTGAAAAGGATTGAAATTGATATGCTTGTTGAACTTAACAAAAAGACAAATTTCTTTGACATACTCAGAAGTGAACAATGCAGCCTAAAAAAAAGGATGGATGATTTATGTCAATTGTTACATCATATGAAACAGAATCGCCTTCAAAAGAATGACACTGAACCTCACCTTAACACTCATCAGATAAGACTGAATCAAAATACAAATGAGTTTGCTATCCATAGGAGAAGACAAGTCAGATTCATTAAACCTGTTCATTTGATTGATCCAATGACAGTATGCAACTTTTGTTGTCAATTTGGTCACATGAATAGCAACTGTTATGTTAAGAAAAACTTGAGAAATGGAATGTGATGCATGTGGGTTATTAGACATAATGCTAACCATGATGGACCCAAAAAGTAATGGGTACCAAACATTATATCGTGAACTACTGTGTAGGTGAACCTGGTGAACAGTGTTAAAGAATCAAAATGGTTCATAGATAGTGGATGCTCAAGACATATTGTGAGAACCCGTAAAACCCTAATATTTTCCTAGGGTTTATTACCCTTTAATTGCTTATATTTTTGCATTTTCGGGCTTAGAAATATTTTCTGGTAGATTTTATGCTTAATTATAGATTTAAGATGATTTTTCTAGTATGGGAGAATTTTTAGAAAATTAAGCATATATATTGGACGTGGGACCCACTAGTGCGATAAGTTCGGAAAAATTCAGCCAATAAGGTTAAGTTTCGGATACTGTGAAAATTTTATCGGGTGTTAAGAGATAAGTAGTGTGTGTGAAGTGATTGATGTGAGAGAGAAAAGAAAGATAAGAGGGCATTAAATGAGTGTGACAAGTGTCACTCTACCATTGGGTTTGACTTAAGAAACACTATTCATCCTTTTTGACTAAGTGTTAAATACTTCAAAAAAAACACAAAAATTCACCATTTTCTTCCTTGTGTTGGCCGGCCCTCTCTCTCTCAAAGAAGAAGAAATTTTCCCAACTTTCAAGCTTCCATATCACTCAATCTTCCACAAACAAGAGTTTAGGTTTGATTTCATTCCATAAAATCTTTTCTTTTGGTGATAGTGAGTGCTCTAGTGAAGTTTGTTTGAAGCTCTAAGGTGGCCATCATCCCTCTCTCTCTTGTTACTTGGTAAGTGATGCTTGAACCCCCCTACTACACCTAATGATGGTTATAGTATGCTTAGAAGTGGCTTGAGTGTTGGAATATATGATTTATTTCTTGGTTTGGCTTGATTTGGTGAAGTTTTCCATTTTATGATGAATTTTCTGGTTTCATATGATTTTGATGTTGTGGACTAGTATGATGGTTGGTAATAAGGGGCTTTGGCTTTAGTAGGTGTGAATTGTTGTGAAATGCAATCAATTTTGGATTTGAATGGAATTGTGAAAAGTTAGGGTTCATGAACCCCTAATCTGCCCGAAATTTTAGGTCATAGCTAGAGGCCGAATTGGACTTTACTCAAAACATGAAAGTTGTAGGTATTGATGATTTTAGTGTGCCTACAAAATTTCAGGGCAATTGGACTAGTGTAGAGTGAGTTATGCCGTTTTTACTGTTGCTGTTTTTGGTGCACAGAATGTCCGAACTGCGATAGTAATTTCCTGTTTTGACTGGAATTGGTTTGGATTTTGAAGTTGGTGTCTTCTGAGGAAATGTAGCTGGATGTCTTAGCTAACTTATGCCTTTGTAATTTCGGCATTTGGACCTGTGTAGGCTGAGATTGACGTATTACAGTTTTGTGTGTTTTGCAAACCTGTTTTGGTAATTCTGGTTTCGTATTTGGTACTTTTGACCTAGTTGTGCTAGGATTTGGACTGAGAGGCCTTCTACATTGTTGTAGCTCTGTTTCTTGGCTTCGAAATGGTGGGTCTTACACCCCCATCCGACATTTGTAGTGAGAGTTGTGCCATTACCGCATTATGAGGTCAAATCCGGTTTTCTTATCAAGGCTTAGGTTAAAGCCCTTTCTTAATTTCTGGTTTGCTTTCATGCTTGTATATGTTTATAAAACCCTATTGGGGTTGTGAATTGGTGTTGTTTATGGCTCGGTATGGTTTCTTGTTTTATGATATTGTGAGCCTATGGAACGGCTCTTGACATGAAATGCTTATATGTGTGTTGTTGGGTTGTGATTGAAGAAAAATAATGAAGCCTTATGGCTGGAAAATTTGGTAAACACAAAGGGCATGCTGCCCGAATTTTTACTCGAGATTTAGAAAACTATATTCTCGACTTGAGTAAAGGTTAAGTATTTAACACTTGAATTTCCATGCATGAAACCCTATTGGGCGATAATTGGTTTGACTTTATGACTCGTTATTGAGTCTTATGGTATTTGTTTACATGCTCTAGGGCGTGACGATAGCTCACGACGTCTTGGTGATCGTGGTGCATGAAATACCACTTTCTTGCTTGGTGAGTATACTACTCACTTACTTGTTATAATGTGGCTTTGTGCTATGTGTATTGATGCCTTGAAGGCTTAATTGGTTATTGGAAATGATTGAGGTGAGGGTGTACTTGACCGCCCTCACCCCTTGTGATTCCATGCATGGCTAGTGCTTGCATTACTGAATTACTGCACTTGATATATGAAATACTGAATTCCATTCATGGAAACTGATTTGGTATCATTTGGGCGAATGTCCAATGGCTTTACTGTATCACTGAGCTCAACCCCGTTTGGTAGTCAATTGGATCGAGCCGGCGAGGGCTTGGTCGTGAAAATTGTCATGCCACGGGGACTGTACTGTGGAATCTTGTGGTAATGAGACCTTTGGTTCCGGTATACTCGAGTATTACCAAAATGACTGAATGGAGTGCGGGCCCGGTTGGGGTATGATAGTTGGACGGTTGGATGTAAGTGATGTCTACGGATGGTTACTTTTTATTGACGGAGGGTCAATGAGGTTGGATCAAGATTGCAAGCGTGGAAATGGGCTCTTGAGAGACGACCGTATCCTTTTCCGTTTTGTTTTACTGCTTATTTGTGCACTTTAAATGAAAGTTCATCCTTATGTGACTTTGGTTGCTTATGTAGTAGTATACCACTGGGCTTTAGCTCATTCCGTGTTATTTGTTTTCCTTACAGGGATATAATTACTTTTGAGAATGGATTGGATAGTCACTTGCCAAGTTGAGCTTATAAATGTCTTTTGTATAGCTCTTGAAATGAAGCCTTAATGTGTAACGGGTTCATTTCCTTTTGATAGGCAAACTGAAAATGTAATTCCTTTATGAATGTCTGTGGCATGCCACTATGGTTGTAAATGTTGGATTTCAATGTGTATATTCTACTATCCAGGCCACTATTCAGTTTTCCATTTTTTTTTATTTTGCTATTTTGATACTTATGGCTTGTCCGAGCGCACTTTTGTTTTCCCGAAACGTATTCGAACGCGTGTAACTGTACCGTAGTCCTGGCGAGAGCTGGGCAGGCAGTCCGCTAACCCCTTTGGTTCGCCTTAGGGGAAGGTGGGGCTGTCACAGGTGGTATCAGAGCCTAGGTTTGAATTAGCCTGGGTGTTATCGGATTGTTTGACTTGCGGATTGTTGCTTTTGGCCTTTAAGCTGATATTGATGATTACATGTTCTTGTGATGTAGGATGGCCGGACAGGGTGACCCTAGTGCTAGTCCTTCGGGGGCTAGACCTCGCAAAGTACTCCCCGTGATTCCCTATCAGATACGGCCGGGAGGGGCCGTCATTCGTTGGAGCCCGTCTAACCGTCTTCGACGGTGCCCGTGTAAGGAGAGATATGCTTACCCGAACACTCTAGTGTTTGCGCTGGATAAAGAGCGCAAGGTATTGGCTAGAGAGAATGCTCGCCTTGAGGTCGATGCGATTCAGGATAGGGCGACGAAGGATAAGCAAGCTGCGCGTATAAAGGAGCTAGAATACGATGTGCTTGAGGTTGAAGATAGGGTTGATGACCTTTGCGCCCAACTGAGGGAGGCACGAGAGCGAGAGCTTAAGCGAGCGCGCAAGGTCAGGGGTCGCGCTGAGGCGATCCTTAATCTGTGTGACGATGGCCTTGAGGAGTGTAGCGACGAGGCGTCGTGTGCGGAGGCCGACCCTGGGGAGGAGTCTACCCCATCGCCTGGATCCCAGACCCCGGCGACTGACTAGGCCTTGATCTTTAGGCATCTTTTGGATAGTGGTGGTTTTTGTATGTACATAGGGATAGGGATAGAGCCTTAGCTAATCGTTTAGGGTCGTTAGATTAGCTACGTGTAAATCTCTTTTGATAGGCCTATCCTCCGGTGGATCGTTTGTGTACGTACGTGCTTTGGCCGTACTTGACTGACTGATTGTATATATGTGTTTGGCTTGTATATATGTGTGGTTGTGCTTATGCTTGGATTGTATAAATGTGTTATTGTGCAAGTTTACGTGTTACTTATATGGCTTGTTATTACTGTGGTTTAGTATTCTTGCCTAGACCGAGTGGAACTTATGGAAGGTACTCGGAGTGGTCGGGGACGTGGGCGCGGTGCTAGACAACCCACACCGGTTAGGGGTGTAGGGGAAACCTCGACTGGACCCGATCCTGAACCCCAAGCCGACCCTAATGCCCAGATCGCTGCTGCTATGCAGCAAATGACAAATCTGCTTGCACAAGTAGTGCAGCAACAAGCTCAGAACCCGAACCCAAACCCTAACCCTGGAAATCCCGGGAACCCTGGCCACCATGTCGAGAGCGAGGATAGAGCTCTCGAACGTTTCCAAAAGTTTTCCCCGCCAAAGTTTGTTGGGGGACCCGACCCTGACGTTGCTGAGAAATGGCTTGAGAAGATGGTAGACATTTTTGCAGCTCTACATTATCCAGACGAACGGCAGGTGACTTTTGCCGTGTTTCAACTTGAAGGGGCTGCTCGTTCCTGGTGGAACGTAATTAGGCAGAAATGGGAACGGGAGCAGACGCCTAGGACGTGGGTGAACTTCATCCGCGAATTTAACGCAAAGTTTTTCCCTCCTCTAGTCCAGGAGAGGAAGGAGGACGAGTTTATCCGGCCCCGGCAAGGGACTCAGACTGTGGCGGAGTACGAGAGTCAATTTACCCGCTTGTCCAAATTCGCGCCTGAGCTAATCATAACTGAGCAACGACGGGTTAGGCGCTTCATTCAGGGTTTGAACGTCGAGATCCAGAAAGACCTCGCGGCGGCTCAAATTACCACGTTTAGCGAGGCAATGGAAAAAGCCCAACGGGTTGAGAGTGCACGGCTGAAAGTCCGAAACTTCCAGGCGAAAAAGCGTGGTTTTCCTGGGAGTACGTCTGGGCAAGGTGAGAAGAGCACTCCGTCTAAGTTTGGACGAGGCACGGGAGGTGGTCGACAATCTGGATCAGGCAGAGGGACTCCGTTTAGGGGTGGTCAAGCTGGGCGAGGACAGAGGGGAAATGCTCAGAGTGGCTCGGCTTTGGCACCTCGCGGTCCCTGTGGGCACTGTGGGAAAGCAAACCACACCAAGGATAACTGCTGGAGGAAGCAGGGTAAATGTCTGCGGTATGGAAGTGCGGACCATCAACTGGCTACATGCCCGGTCCTGAAACAAGACGGAAAAGGGAGCCAACCACTGCCGAGGACCAATACTGGACCCGCCAAGGGAGATGGGTCCAAACCGAAGGTTCCAGCTAGGGTGTATTCTTTAGAGCCCCATCAGGTCCCAGAGTCTTCGGAGGTTGTAGAAGGTACGATCCCTATTTTCCACCGCTTTGCCAAAGTTTTAATTAATCCTGGTGCCACTCATTCGTTTGTTAACCCTGATTTCATGTGTGGCATCGATATAAAACCTGCTAGTTTACCTTATGACCTAGAAGTGAGTACACCTACGGGGAATCAACGTTTGGTGACTAGTATGGTTTATAGGGATTGCGATGTATGTGTTGGTGAGAAGAGATTTTTAGGAGACCTGATTAGCTTGTCCATTAAGGGGTACGATGTGATTCTGGGCATGGACTGGTTAGCCAAATATAACGCCCAACTGGATTGTAAAACGAAAATAGTAGAATTTCGCATTCCTGGCGAGGCAACCTTAAGGTTGGATATAAGGGGTAGGTTAGCCTCATCTGCTCTCATTTCGGGCATTCGAGCTAGGAAACTGATAAGTAGAGGGGCGCAAGGATTTTTGGCCTTCTTAATTAATACCCCTACGGATAAGTTAAAGGTAGAAGATGTAGCCATAGTGAGGGACTTTCCGGATGTTTTTCCTGATGAGTTAGTAGCCTTACCTCCGGAAAGAGAGATAGAATTCCGCATAGACTTGTTGCCTGGAACTGCACCTATCTCAAAAACCCCTTACCGAATGGCGCCTGCAGAACTTAAGGAGCTTAAGTTGCAGTTGCAAGATCTGTTGGAGCGGGGATTCCTTCACGAGAGTGAGTCTCCTTGGGGAGCTCCTGTTCTATTTGTGAAGAAAAAGGATGGAACGTTGAGGATGTGCATTGACTATCGGGGCCTAAACAATGTAACGATCAAGAACAAATATCCACTGCCCCACATCGACGAGTTATTCGACCAGTTGCAAGGAGCAGTGGTCTTCTCGAAGTTAGACCTCCGACAAGGATACTACCAGTTGTTAATAAGGAAGGAGGACATTCCGAAAACTGCCTTCAACTCGAGATACGGGCATTACGAGTTCACCGTTATGCCCTTTGGACTGACCAATGCTCCCGCCGCCTTCATGGACCTAATGCATAGGGTGTTCAAACCCTATCTAGACCGATTTGTTGTTGTGTTTATCGATGACATTTTGGTCTACTCGAAGACACGCGAGGAGCATGAGGAGCATTTGAGAGTGGTGTTACAAACATTAAGAGAACATCAGCTGTACGCCAAGTTTAGCAAATGCGAGTTTTGGTTGGAGAAAGTAGCATTTCTAGGTCACGTGATCTCTCACGAAGGTATTTCGGTGGATCCGGCGAAGGTTGAGGCCGTGACAAATTGGAAGAGGCCAGAAAACCCCACGGAAATTCGTAGCTTTCCAGGGCTAGCGGGGTACTACCGAAGGTTTATTAAGGATTTTTCCAAACTGGCAGGACCTTTAACTGACTTGACAAAGAAGCATGGCCAGTTTATCTGGAACGGCCGATGCGAAGCAAGTTTTCAGGAATTAAAGAAAAGATTGACCATGGCTCCAGTACTGGTCTTGCCAAATGGAGTGGACGGGTTTGCCGTTTATGCGGACGCGTCGCGAGAAGGCCTGGGGTGTGTTTTGATGCAGAACCGAAATGTGATTGCTTTCGCCTCTAGGAAATTGAAGCTTCACGAGCAGAACTACCCGACTCACGATCTAGAGTTAGCCGCAGTTCTCTTTGCACTAAAAAAGTGGAGGCATTACCTATACGGGGTGACCTTCGAAGTGTTTTCGGATCACAAAAGTCTTAGATACCTTTTCTCCCAGAAGGAATTAAACATGAGGCAACGAAGGTGGATGGAGTTCTTGGAAGATTACGACTGTACGATCAATTACCATCCGGGAAAGGCAAATGTGGTAGCAGATGCTTTGAGTCGTAAAGTGCAAATAGCAGGGCTAATGATTAAGGAGTGGGATTTGCTTGAATCCGTGTGCGAGTGGAAACCCTGTCTAGAGTGCCATAAGGTGATATTTGGCAATGTTAGGGTTACCTCCACTCTACTGGAATGTATTAAAGAGGCACAAAAAGAAGATGTGATGGTAAAGAAGTGGAGAGAGAAAGTGGAAAAGGGAGAAACTTCGGACTTCAATTTGAGTCCTGAAGGCATTTTGAAGTATCGAAACCGACTAGTGGTACCAAAGGATGAGTCGTTGAAAGCAGAGATTCTGGAGGAAGCTCATCGGTCCAAGTATACAATTCATCCGGGTAGCAGCAAGATGTATCAGGACCTGAAAGGGACTTATTGGTGGGACAACATGAAGAGGGAAATTGCTCAATACGTACAGAAATGTCTCATTTGCCAGCAAGTGAAGGCAGAGCATCAAAAACCATCAGGTCTGTTACAACCCTTGGAGATACCCGAGTGGAAGTGGGAAAACATCACCATGGACTTCGTTTCCGGTTTACCGAGGACGCAAAGAGGACACGATGCCGTTTGGGTGATCGTTGATCGATTAACCAAGTCGGCCCATTTCTTGCCGGTAAACATGAAGTATTCAATGGACAAGTTGGCTCGACTGTACATGGATGAGGTTGTAAGACTACACGGTGTTCCTGTGAGCATCGTTTCCGATCGGGATCCACGGTTTGTATCACGATTTTGGCAGAAGTTCCAAGAAACCCTGGGGACAAAACTCAATTTGAGCACGACCTATCATCCTCAGACGGATGGCCAGTCAGAACGGACGATTCAAACTCTTGAGGACATGTTACGAACGTGCATTCTGGATTTTGGAGGCAACTGGGGTCAGCACATGACCTTGGTAGAGTTTGCGTACAACAATAGCTTCCATTCGTCGATACAAATGGCTCCGTACGAAGCTCTCTACGGACGCAAATGCCGCTCACCGATTTACTGGGATGAAGTTGGTGAAAAGAAAGCACTAGACCCGGCAACCATTCCATGGATGGAAGAAGCTCAAGAGAAGGTCAAGTTGAAAAGGCAACGGATCCAAACCGCTCAAAGTCGCCAAAAGAGCTACGCGGATAATCGAAGAAAAGACTTGGAGTTTGAAGTTGGAGACTACGTATTTCTCAAGATCACACCTTTACGAAGTCTTACAGTGGATAAAGGAAAGAAGCTTCAACCGCGGTACGTCGGACCCTACAAGATCCTGCAAAGAGTAGGAGCGGTCGCGTATCGATTGGAATTGCCATCCAGTCTCTCTCGAATCCATGATGTATTTCACATCTCGATGCTAAAGAAGTATCATCCAGACCCATCCCATGTATTGCAACCGGAGGATATCGAAGTAGATGAATCACTGACCTATGAAGAGAAACCGGTTCAGGTACTTGATCGGAAGGTCAAAGAGCTTCGCAACAAGAAGATTCCATTAGTAAAGGTGCTGTGGAGAAACCACAGAGTTGAGGAAGCTACTTGGGAAATGGAAGAGGAAATGCGAAAGAAATACCCAAACCTATTCGGGGATTAAGGTGAGAAATTTCGAGGACGAAATTCTTTTAAGTGGGGGAGAGTGTGAGAACCCGTAAAACCCTAATATTTTCCTAGGGTTTATTACCCTTTAATTGCTTATATTTTTGCATTTTCGGGCTTAGAAATATTTTCTGGTAGATTTTATGCTTAATTATAGATTTAAGATGATTTTTCTAGTATGGGAGAATTTTTAGAAAATTAAGCATATATATTGGACATGGGACCCACTAGTGCGATAAGTTCGGAAAAATTCGGCCAATAAGGTTAAGTTTCGGATACTGTGAAAATTTTATCGGGTGTTAAGAGATAAGTAGTGTGTGTGAAGTGATTGATGTGAGAGAGAAAAGAAAGATAAGAGGGCATTAAATGAGTGTGACAAGTGTCACTCTACCATTGGGTTTGACTTAAGAAATACTATTCATCCTTTTGACTATTTTTGACTAAGTGTTAAATACTTCAAAAAAAACACAAAAATTCACCATTTTCTTCCTTGTGTTGGCCGGCCCTCTCTCTCTCAAAGAAGAAGAAATTTTCCCAACTTTCAAGCTTCCATATCACTCAATCTTCCACAAACAAGAGTTTAGGTTTGATTTCATTCCATAAAATCTTTTCTTTTGGTGATAGTGAGTGCTCTAGTGAAGTTTGTTTGAAGCTCTAAGGTGGCCATCATCCCTCTCTCTCTTGTTACTTGGTAAGTGATGCTTGAACCCCCCTACTACACCTAATGATGGTTATAGTATGCTTAGAAGTGGCTTGAGTGTTGGAATATATGATTTATTTCTTGGTTTGGCTTGATTTGGTGAAGTTTTCCATTTTATGATGAATTTTCTGGTTTCATATGATTTTGATGTTGTGGACTAGTATGATGGTTGGTAATAAGGGGCTTTGGCTTTAGTAGGTGTGAATTGTTGTGAAATGCAATCAATTTTGGATTTGAATGGAATTGTGAAAAGTTAGGGTTCATGAACCCCTAATCTGCCCGAAATTTTAGGTCATAGCTAGAGGCCGAATTGGATTTTACTCAAAACATGAAAGTTGTAGGTATTGATGATTTTAGTGTGCCTGCAAAATTTCAGGGAAATTGGACTAGTGTAGAGTGAGTTATGCCGTTTTTACTGTTGCTGTTTTTGGTGCACAGAATGTCCGAACTGCGATAGTAATTTCCTGTTTTGACTGGAATTGGTTTGGATTTTGAAGTTGGTGTCTTCTGAGGAAATGTAGCTGGATGTCTTAGCTAACTTATGCCTTTATAATTTCGGCATTTGGACCTGTGTAGGCTGAAATTGACGTATTACAGTTTTGTGTGTTTTGCAAACCTGTTTTGGTAATTCTGGTTTGGTATTTGGTACTTTTGACCTAGTTGTGCTAGGATTTGGACTGAGAGGCCTTCTACATTGTTGTAGCTCTGTTTCTTGGCTTCGAAATGGTGGGTCTTACACCCCCATCCGACATTTGTAGTGAGAGTTGTACCATTACCGCATTATGAGATCAAATCCGGTTTTCTTATCAAGGCTTAGGTTAAAGCCCTTTCTTAATTTCTGGTTTGCTTTCATGCTTGTATATGTTTATAAAACCCTATTGGGGTTGTGAATTGGTGTTGTTTATGGCTCGGTATGGTTTCTTGTTTTATGATATTGTGAGCCTGTGGAACGGCTCTTGACATGAAATGCTTATATGTGTGTTGTTGGGTTGTGATTGAAGAAAAATAATGAAGCCTTATGGCTGGAAAATTTGGTAAACACAAAGGGCATGCTGCCCGAATTTTTACTCGAGATTTAGAAAACTATATTCTCGACTTGAGTAAAGGTTAAGTATTTAACACTTGAATTTCCATGCATGAAACCCTATTGGGCGATAATTGGTTTGACTTTATGACTCGTTATCGAGTCTTATGGTATTTGTTTACATGCTCTAGGGCGTGACGATAGCTCACGACGTCTTGGTGATCGTGGTGCATGAAATACCACTTTCTTGCTTGGTGAGTATACTACTCACTTACTTGTTATAATGTGGCTTTGTGCTATGTGTATTGATGCCTTGAAGGCTTAATTGGTTATTGGAAATGATTGAGGTGAGGGTGTACTTGACCGCCCTCACCCCTTGTGATTCCATGCATGGCTAGTGCTTGCATTACTGAATTACTGCACTTGATATATGAAATACTGAATTCCATTCATGGAAACTGATTTGGTATCATTTGGGCGAATGTCCAATGGCTTTACTGTATCACTGAGCTCAACCCCGTTTGGTAGTCAATTGGATCGAGCCGGCGAGGGCTTGGTCGTGAAAATTGTCATGCCACGGGGACTGTACTGTGGAATCTTGTGGTAATGAGACCTTTGGTTCCGGTATACTCGAGTATTACCAAAATGACTGAATGGAGTGCGGGCCCGGTTGGGGTATGATAGTTGGACGGTTGGATGTAAGTGATGTCTACGGATGGTTACTTTTTATTGACGGAGGGTCAATGAGGTTGGATCAAGATTGCAAGCGTGGAAATGGGCTCTTGAGAGCCGACCGTATCCTTTTCCGTTTTGTTTTACTGCTTATTTGTGCACTTTAAATGAAAGTTCATCCTTATGTGACTTTGGTTGCTTATGTAGTAGTATACCACTGGGCTTTAGCTCATTCCGTGTTATTTGTTTTCCTTACAGGGATATAATTACTTTTGAGAATGGATTGGATAGTCACTTGCCAAGTTGAGCTTATAAATGTCTTTTGTATAGCTCTTGAAATGAAGCCTTAATGTGTAACGGGTTCATTTCCTTTTGATAGGCAAACTGAATATGTACTTCCTTTATGAATGTCTGTGGCATGCCACTATGGTTGTAAATGTTGGATTTCAATGTGTATATTCTACTATCCAGGCCACTATTCAGTTTTCCATTTTTTTTTATTTTGCTATTTTGATACTTATGGCTTGTCCGAGCGCACTTTTGTTTTCCCGAAACGTATTCGAACGCGTGTAACTGTACCATAGTCCTGGCGAGAGCTGGGAGGCAGTCCGCTAACCCCTTTGGTTCGCCTTAGGGGAAGGTGGGGCTGTCACACATATGACTGGTGATGCATCACAGTTCATCAAGCTCAAGCCAAAAACAAGTGGAAATGTTACTTTTGGAGACGATAATAAAGCCAAAACTGTTGGTATTGGTGATGTTGGTAAGAATGGTCAGACTTTTGTTCATAATATTCTTTTAGTCGACAACCTGAGTTACAATTTGCTGAGTGTTAGTCGACTATGTGATAGGAACCTGCTCGTGTTATTTAAGAAACATGAATGCCATGTTCTTGACTCAAAGTTCAACATTGTTTTCAAAGGAAAAAGAGTTAATGACATTTATGTGGTGATTCTTGAAAAGGTTGATGCTTCCAGCCTTAGTTGTCTCAAAGTAGCAAATGAGGATCCCTGGTTGTGGCACAGAAGGCTTTGTCACTTCAATATGGAGTTGCTAAAAGAAATTTCCAAAAAGGACCTGGTTAGAGGACTTCCAAAACTCAATTTTTATAAAGATCGCATCTGTGATGCTTGCCAATTTGGAAAACAAGTCAAGGTACATTTTAAACCAAAAAAATGTGTTTCTACCTCAAAGCCCTTAGAACTCCTACATCTTGATCTTTTTGGTCCAACTCAAACCATAAGCCTTGGTGGCAAGAGATTCTGTTTTGTTATTGTTGATGACTATTCTAGATACACTTGGGTGATATTTCTTGCACATAAAGATGATACTTTCAAAAACTTTATTTCCCCGTTTGCCAAGGTTCAAAATCTGATTGGTTTGAAAATCATAAAAATAAGAAGTGACAATGGCACAGAATTTCATTTTTATGGATTTCCAGAATTTTGTGACAACAATGGCATTACACATGAGTTTTCTATTGCTAGAGTACCTCAGCAAAATGGAGTAGTTGAAAGGAAAAATAGAACTCTTCAAGAAGCTGTTAGAACCATGCTTAGTGAATGCAATTTACCAAAGTACTTTTGGGCTGAAACTATAAACACTGCATGCTATACCATGAACAGAGTTCTCTTAAGACCAATCTTGAACAAGACTTCATATAAGCTGTTGTTTGATAAAAAACCTGTAGTTGGTTACTTTAAAGTTTTTGGTTGCAAATGCTTCATTCTGAACGTCAAGGAGCATCTTGGTAAGTTTGATAAAGAATCTGATTAGGGGATCTTTTTGGGATATTGTGAAAACAAGAGAGGTTTTAGAGTTTATAATCGTAGAACTCTGGTTATAGAAGAAGCTATACATATCACTTTTGATGAATCTAATGGTGACACTTCCATGAGTTGCGTTGAAGATGATGATGCAGGTGTTCGAGAAGAATTAAAGAGGCTAACAATCAGTAATCAAGGCACAGCTCCATCAGAAAATAATTCAAAGGAAGATGAAAATCAAGACAGTCCTGCTAGAGAAGACAATGACAGTGACACTGGAATTCCAAATGATCTTCCAAGAGCCTGGAAATTTGTCCAAAATCATCCGAAGGAACTTATCATTGGGGATCCTTCTGAAAAGTGACACAAACCCAAGATAGAACATTTATCAATCAAACCAAATACACCAAGGAACTGCTGAAAAGATTTGGAATGGAGGACTCAAAGCAAGTTGGAACACCCATGTGCACATCTGCCAAGCTTGACAAAGATGAAGAAGGTACAAAAGTTGATGAAAAGAAGTATAGAAGTATAATTGGTAACTTGCTTTATTTAACAGCTAGTAGACCTGATATCATGTTTGCTGTGTGCTTATGTGCTCGTTTTCAATCTTTCCAAAGGAATCACATGTAACTGCGGTAAAAAGAATCTTTAGATACTTAAAAGGAACTGTAAGTTTTGGCCTTTGGTAGCCTAAGTGTCATGAACTTCCCTTGTGTGGATTCTCTGATGCTGATTTTGGTGGCTGTAGAGTAGATAGAAAAAGTACAACTGGTATATGTAATTTTCTTGGAAATTACTTAGTATCCTGGTTCAGCAAGAAACAGAATGCCATTTCATTATCTACAACCGAAGCAGAATATGTTGCTGCTGGTGCTTGTTGTGCTCAATTGTTACTTTGAATGATTTTGGTTTAGTGTATAATTTCGTACCTATGTTTTGTGATAACACCAGTGCCATTAATTTGACAAAAAATCCCATTGAACATTCTAGGACAAAGCATATAGGCATTAAGCATCACTTCATTCGCTATCTTGTCCACAAGGGTGAAATTTGTGTTCAATATATTTGTTCTAAAGATCAAATTGCTAATATCCTCACAAAAGCCCTTCCACTGGATCAATTTGTGAATCTGAGAACAAAACTGGGCGTCTCAGAAAAAATTCTCTAAGTTTCTCTTTGGTCACTTCTTATCGGACGTCCGATAGATTAAAACGAACGTCCGACAGTGTTCTTCATTCTTTTCTGAAAAATTCTGGTTCGGACAATCACTCCAAAATTGCTTCATATAAGGAAGCCACCTACCTCATTAAGTTCATTAACTTTCTTTGTCTCGGACGCAACCCTTCAGTTCTCTCTCAAAGTTTAAAATTCAAATTACTCTCTCCTCTAATCAAGTTCCAAGAAATTGATTCAATCGACACCATTACACCCCTATTGCCCGTTGTCTGAACATAAAAATCTCTTCCAACTCCCAACTGCCTCACATTTCCCTAATTTGTATCAGAAACTCTAAGTTTTTCAAATCAGACTTCTTGTGGTTGGTTCGTGCATCACCATTAATTCATATTGCACTCTTCATCTATCTTATACACTTTGCACCACTTCCTACATCTACATCCGATTACATTACACCATGGTTAGAATTAGAGGTGGTTCTACGGGGGTCGGACGATCTTTTAGATTTAGGGATGAGGATATTGAAATTGTGGAACCCTCTACCAAAGCATCCAAAAAGAAAACTGCAAACAGAGGTGGAAAGGTAAAGCAAAATGCTCAAAGGAAGCGCGATGCTCCAACTGTTGAGCCATCTGATGAGCAGATGGAAGAGCATCACTCTGAAGAAAATCTAGGTGGTAGGAGTGCAGAAGAAATGGAGGAACCCACCCATCCTGAAGTGACTGTCTCGAAATCTCCTGGGAAAAGAAAAATGTCTGCCCAAAAGGGAAGCACTCCTCAATCAAATGCAGAGAAAAATGCTGAGGTTCAGCACACCCCTGAGCCATCTACCAGAAAATCTCCACGGACAAGGCCTGAGGTTCAGAATACTGAGTTATCTGCCAAGCAAACTGCAAAAAGAAAACGGTCTGGAAAGGAACCAGTGACTCAGCCTGCTAAGGAACCTTCTCCTCTGCCAAAATTCATTGATGATGAGGCCAGAGACAGATTTGAGTTGGTCTCACAAAAGGGTTTCATCACTCAAAGGACCATTTTTCCTCCTGAATTTCGTAAGCTTGACCTCGAACCTATCATTAAGCTCTTTGAGTTCCAAAAATGGATTCATCTTCTGTCCATCCCCAATACTTTTTACCCTGATATGCTTTATTAGTTCTTTGCAAATCTCAGAAAGGGTAACTCACACACTGAACTCATCTCTAGGGTCAACTCTGTAGACATCACGTTAACTCCTGACATTGTGAATTCCATTCTGAAAACAAGTATTGAATCTGGTTTTAAAGGAAAAGTTGCAAATTTCTTTTCATATGAAGAATATCCCTCTGCCTATCATCATTTTCACGTTACTAAACTCATGACCTATTTTCAATCACATTTCAACACTCCTGCTGAGGCAAGATTAGAAGATCTTAGTCCTCAGAACTTGATAATTTTTACCATCATTTCAAATCTGTTGGTGCCCACTGATGGCCACAGAACTAATGCGAACAAAATGGAGCTTTATCTCTTTTACTGTTTTGTTGAAAAAATCAGAATTGACTTTGGGTTTGTGATGTGCAAATTTTTGCTCAAGATTAGCACTGATAGTCGTAGGAAACTCTCTTATGAAAAATTTCTGACTCCTATCTTTGCCCATTTTAAAATTCCTTTTACTGGAAAATCACCCAAAGATAGTGCCTCAACAGTTTTCTCACAAGCGTATTTTGAAAGAAAGAATCTGAAATTTTTTTAGGGCCATTGGTGTTATAAGGAAACTGTGACAGAAACTAGGAGAAAAAAACTTCATGAAACCCCTATCACTCCTAGGACTCCTCGTGATCAGTCCATGTATGTCTCTCCATTCACCATCCACCCTAGAAAATCAGCTAGTAAGTCATTCTCTTCCAATTCTGAGGTCATCTCCTTACTTGAGGACCTCAAACAACATGTTCTGCTCATTGAAGATGGTCTCATGATGACCATGTCTCCTGCCCAGCAGTTCATCTTCATTGAAAAAAGGAATCTCCTCGTGCCTCCAATCCCTGAATTCAATGAAAGTGCTCATCAAAAAGAGCCAAGACCTCAGCCCACAGAGCATACTCCTGGTCTTGAAGCCACTCTAGAGGCACATGCTTCCAGCTCTCAGCCCAAAGATAAAGGCAAGGCTCCTGTAACTGTGGAGACAACTGAAGATGATGATGAGGACACTGAGGATGAAGACCAAGTGGATCCTGAGCAGTTTCGTCTAACCAGGAGAAGGCCTGGATCATTAAAAATCACCATCTAAGCACTACTAGGACTTTGCATTTCATCATTAGGACATTAGTTCATCTTTTGCATTGAAAAACTTCTGCTATGAATTGAGGATCATAATCCTCTTTTGGTCTGTTAAAAGATGTTTTTCTTCTATGAATGGATGCTTTTACCATTTGCTGAATGTCTTTTGCTGATAATGTTCATATATTGTTCTGGTTTGTCAAATTGATAATGTCTATTGAATGCTGGTATGGCTGTTTTATGATGACAAAAAGGGGGAGAAAATGGATATGAATCGTATAAATGAGGGGGGAAATGGATATGGATCGTATAAATGAGGGGGAGTTGCGAATACTCTGGTCATGGAATCTATAAGGAAGGGGGAGTGGAGTTAAGGAGGAGTTGAATCCTTTTTTGATCCATCCAATGTTTTGTCATCATCAAAAAGGGGGAGATTGTATATCTCAGTTCATAACTTTTGATGATTACAAAACAATTGGATGCTACTAATATTCTTTGAAGAGTTCATTTCAGGATTTGGAACAAAAACCAGATCAAAGACCTGAAGCCAAAACTAGATCAAGGTTTGACAAATTACTGTCGGACGAACAAAAGAACCATAACGGATGGCCGACAACCATTGAGTGACTTCGGACGCATGAAGAACTCACACTCGGACGTCCGAAGGTAATATGTCAAGACATCTATGATCACTGACCTCGTTCGGACACACAATACCTCTATATCGGACGTCCGACAAACGTTGCTGTACTTCGGACGCAAAACACTGGAGCATCGGATGTCCGATAGAAATGAAGAAGGATTTGCAAGTTCACTTTCGAACGTATACTGTAGAGGGACCGTTAGTCCTAAGAATTGCAAGAAATCATCTTGAACTCACTGTCTTCGTTCGAACGCATAAAATCAGAGTACTGGACGTCCGACACTACCAACGGCTAGCTGACCTTCCATCTGCCTTCTATCCGTTGACAGCATTTATTGAAGAATTTTTTGGTCCCTTATAAATAGGGATTTGTCAACTCTTCAAAATGACTTTTACACATTAAGTCTACATCAGATCTTGAGTGATTCAAGTGTGTGAATACTTCAAAAGGAAGATTTGTACTCTTAGTTGTGTCATCTCTTTTTAGCTTTTCAAGTGTGATTCAATTTCTTCAATAGTGTAGCTTTGTGAGGGTTATCCGTGTGATTGTAAAACTTCCTTGCTTGATCGAGTGAGACTTGAGGCAAGAAGGAAGTGATCCTTCATTTGTGTCGCGCCCCACTTTTTGATGTGTGTGAAAGTAGTGTGTATGTGAACGTGTGTGAAGATGAAAATAAAAGGCCGTGGGATTGTGAAATGCGACGATTTGGCCAAAGTATAGTTCAAAAAGGGTTTTTTGGATGGAAAATGGAGTCGCCACTTGGTATAGAGTTAGGGTGTACCAAGTCACCCAAAAATGAATTTTTTGAAAAGCAAAGTAAACAAACCCCTTTTTAAGAACTTTTAGGTCTACGTAACCAAAGAAAGGGATCGGGGGTCACAGTTGATAAGGGAGAAGGCAAAGGCAAAGCCTAAGGCACTCCCTTACCCTAGCCAAAGCTAGTTGCGCGATTTAGCCCCACGTTTCCTAATTCTTCTACCCAAAATATGCGTTGCATGTTGGATATGACTAATGGATATGAAAAAGAAATGCAATCCTAAATCTAAAAGGTCTCTTACGAGGCTTTTTGGTCCCAACCACATGAGTTGTGGTGGCCAATAAAGAAAGTCCTCATAGAGGTCGCGAATGATGCAAATGAAGACTCAAATATGAGTGCAAGTGTGAAAATGTAAGAAAACGTGCATGTGTGCGAATGTAAGACAAGTGCATGTGTGCAAATTGGGAAAATAAAGGTGTTTGTGTGCAAATGGATGAAAATATGATAGTAGATACATATAAGTGCAATTGGGTGCAATTTGTGAGGTAGAAAAACAAGTGACAAGAAGAAAAATGTGTGAACATGGCATTTGTATTGAGAAGGATATAAGTAGTGAGAAAATGTGGATAAGAGGGTGAGGGAGTGACATGATGAGAATGAAAGTGTATGAACCTATAGGAATGCATCAAGTCGGGTACGGGAATGACTCCTAACTTCATGACTTTAATTTTCCCTTTGATTAGAAGGAAGAACTAGCGTGCTAAGGCTATTTTGTAGCCACACTCGCTCGTTTCCCTTATCTAAAGGGGACTCTCAAGCAAATGTACCCTATAACTAGCATGAAGATGCAAAAACCTAAAATGAAGGGGAAAGGATTGGAGGAGCATGCCAAATGCTAAAAACTAAGAAAAATGCATGAAATGTAGTGAAACATGCAAGTATGTACTAACGAGAGGGGACGACCTATTGGGTCTAGCATTGGACTAGCCCTTTTCTAAAATTCTCTCACAAGCATTGGACTTGCGAGAGCTCGAGGGGCAAGACCATGGCCAGCGTTGGACTAGCCACGGTGACGTCACACATTTATTATAAATCAAATAAATCATGTAAAGGCTAATAAAGCAAATAAACACATAAATCACATATTGCACATAACACATAAGCATGGTATCTAGATGCAAGACCCTAAGAAAGCAAGTAACACGTAGCACGTAAGCATGTAAATCACACGAGGCAATTAAGGCCCTAACTACTACATTTGCTAACTAAAACAAATGGGGAAGAGGAAAAGGGAATAAAAATGCTCTCCAAGCCCTATCTATTACAAGCCAAGAGGTGTACACATACCCCATAAATAAATAAAGAATGACTTTAATAAAAGCAAAAGTAATTGAAATAAATGAAAGAAATTAAGGAAAAGCAAGGAAAACCAAGTAGACATGCAATTCTCACTTAGCACGTTGGATCACATAGGGGAGAGACAAAAAAGATAAAAGAAGTTATACCTCCCTTGAAATGGAGCTCCAATGGAAGAAAAATGGCTTCAAAACAATAAAAAAGTCAAGGTACCACTTTAATTGAGAAAAATTAAAAGAAATGCGCAAATACAAAGCTCACTTGATCGTAAAGCCCCCAAAGTTATGACTTAAGTGCAATTGACAAAGCATGGTAGTTAATTGAAGCAAAGCAAGCAATGAAGTTGGAAAAATTAAAACTACCAAGGACCAAATTGAGGAGATTATTCAATTTATTGGGTCATAGCAGCATTAGTTGGAAGCCAATGGGTCAAGGTGAAATTTTTTGGGAACTTTTCATGCAAAGCTTACGAAGAAAAGCTTCTGCAACTTTGCTGGTTTCTGCAATTTTCCTACGCTTTGAAACTTTCCTGGTTTGCTAAAACATTTCATTAACCCGCCAACCATTTGCAAGCTTATCACCGTGAAAAAGACAAAGCAAACAAGTCAAGATTCATTCAAAACTCCTAGCAGAATCGTTCAACATATTTAACAACGATCCATGACCTCAACTTGAAGATAACAATCTCTTGGATAAACCAGTGAACATGAAGAAAGGAAATGAGAGCAACAAAGATGACCAACAAGCGTAACTAGAGGGACCTGAATCTATTGACTTCACATCTGGTTTTCTCATTTGCAACAAAACGCAGATTGAGCTTAGCAAATTATAGCCATAATCGTTTACCCACAGAAAAAATATATAGCAGGGTCAAAGCTTTGCCTTTTCATTGCTGGTTTCTATCTTTGCGATTCAAGGGTTCATGATGCCAACTTCCTTTTGCTAAACCAGAATTAAAGTCTCAACTAGCATTTAAACTGTAGATTTGATGATTCACATTCCAAACAAACAACAAAAATTGGACACTTGCTCCATTTGACACTGAAATCCAGCACCAAAGCTACGTAAACAAGGAGAAAAAATACAGGACAGCAATCCAAGAAACATCAGAACAGATTTGCCCGAAACATCATGCCATTTTCTGAGTTGTTTGCTCAAATGTATGAAAACCACAAATATCAACGCCCCGCAGATTCATCAGATAAAACTTATAAGCAATCCTAAACCTATCATCCGGATGCAATACTAAACACATACAAGAGAGAAAATCTGAGTTGGAGGAACAATTTGCAAAAACCAGATTCGTTCATGAAACTTTTTAGACAAATGGAATAGGTTTGTTATTAGCTAGAAGAAACATGAGATTGTTTCTACACATAAAAAAAAAAAGAAGTCTTATGACCCATACTAATGCCAGACCCAGATGCAACCAGTATGAAGCAAAAATCTGAACCAATCTGTGCGTGAAATGAAAGAACCGAAAGAAGAAAAATAGACCATGGGAATAAAATCAAGTAGCGGAACTTTTTGCTGCAGAGAAAGATAAAAGAAAAGGTTACCTTGAGAACCCTAACACCAGATTTGTGGAGACCCGTGAGCTGGAGAGACGCACGAACTCCACAGGGAAAAGCCGTGAGACCTGCTGCGACCTTGATGAAGAACCCGCTGCTGGTTCCTTTCTTTTCCTTCGGTCGCCGACCTCTACAGACTTCCCTTGCTTTCTGTTTTCCTTTTCTTCCTCGACCAGCCCCTTTCTAGCTTAGCTGTTGTTCCCCCTCTGCCCTCACTCCTTCACTTTCAGTCCTCTCCTTGATCTTTTCTTTTCTCTATGCAGTTTTCTTCAGCCCTAGCCGTCACCCCAGTCTTCTCTCCAATCTCAGCCTTTTGTGTTTTTTCTCCAGCCGTCCCAAAACCTCTCTATCTCTCCCCTTACTCTCATTCAGCCGTCATCCCCTATCGTTGGTTTCTTTTTCTAGCCCCCCTCCTCTTTTTTTTGGCTGCGGCTGTGACCCTTTTATAGGGAACTCCACTCCCTAAACCCTCACAGCAAAGGTGGGGGATGAAGCTGCCTTTCTTATGACAATTTTGAGAGCCGTCCGATGATTCTTGATACCCAAACCATAGGATAATCTAACCCAAGGAAAACAGCCAGAAAATGCAACTGCAATTCCTTTCTATACTTAGCCGAAAACCAAAAATTCGAAAGAAATGGTGCGCGTGCCTCACACGTGTGTGTGGACCCCCCCTCTTTTTTTTTAAATAATAATTTAACAAAATATAAATAAATAATTAAGAAAAATAACTAATTAAGAAAGATTGAATAAAATGAGTGGAACTAGGCATAAAAAGATAAAAATGAAATGCTAATTTTTCTTTCTTTTTTCATTTTTCATATTTTTCCCAAAAAAACATTGAATTTAAATCAAAACAACTAAAGCATAATTTTTGAATGATTTTCCTTTTTCCCGAGAAATTCTATGCTAAAGTTTAAAAATGAAATAAAATAAAACACTAAAAACTAAAAAAGTGAATAAACCTAGCACGACAAATAAAAACTAAAAAAATAAATAGTAAATGAAATTACACTAAAATTTTGGTGTCTACAGTTTGCCCCTCTTTGTCTGAGTTTTGAAAAAACTTGAGACAAAGAAATAGACACCAAATACTCACCTGTGTCATTTGGCAGCAAAATGATTCCAACGAACAGAAATTTAAAACGGGACTGACCCGAACTGGAATTTTAAACGGGACTGACCCGAAAAGGAAATTTAAAGCGGGACTGACCCGAACAGGAATTTAAAAACGGGATTGGTCCGAACAAGAATTTAAAACGAGACTGACCCGAACAAGAAATTTAAAACGGGACTGACCCGAACAGGAATTTAAATGGGATAGACCCACGGGATAGACCCGGACAGAAATGTAAACGGGATAGACCCGGACAGAAATGTAAATTGGATAGACCCAGACATAAATGTAAATGGGATAGACCCAAACAGAAATGTAAATGGGATAGACCCAGATAGAAATGTAAATGGGATAGACCCACGGGATAGACCCGGACAGAAACGTAAATGGGATAGACCCACGGGATAGACCCGGACAGAAATGTAAATGGGATAGACCCAGACAGAAATGTAAATGGGATAGACCCATGTTTAGTGGCAATAAAGATGAAATGCACGCTAGTGGGACTGACCCATGTTTAGCGGCAATGAAACATGAAATGCACGTTAGTGGGACTGACCCATGTTTAACGGCAACGAAAATGAAATGCACACTAGTGGGACTGACCCACGGCTAGTGGCGATGTAAATGAAATGCTCACTAGTGGGACTGACCCACGGCTAGTGGCGATGCAAAATAAAAATGCTCACTAATGGGATAGACCCACAGCTAGTGGTGATGCAACATGAAATGCGGGTATGTATGTATGAAGAAACTGTATAAGGCTTGTTTGAAAAATTATCCAAAGATTTGCCCCAGTGTGATGAATTGGTCAGTGGGATTAAACCCGAGCCTGCTTTAGCTGGCGGTGAAAAATCCAAACCCAACGTGATGTTTGCGAAGTTGGCGGCACAAAATCCAGGCCCAACGTGATCTTTGTGAAGTTGGCGGCACTAAATCCAAGCCCAACGTGATAAAGTGAAGTTGGTGGCACGAAAACCAAGCCCAACGTGATTTTTGTGAAGTTGGTGGCACGAAAACCAAGCCCAACGTGATTTTTGTGATGTTGGCGGCACAAAATCCAGGCCCAACGTGGTGTAAGCGGTCAGCTGGATAGAACCCAGTTCTGCCGAGGTTGGCGGGATAAAACCCAGTTCCAACGTGACATAAGCGGTCAACGGGATAGAACCCAGTTCTGCCGAGGTTGGCGGGATAAAACCCAGTTCCAACGTGATAAAGCGGTCAGCGGGATAGAACCCAGTTCTGCCGAGGTTGGCGGGATAGAACCCAGTTCCAACGTGATTTTTGTGAAGTTTCTGAATGGTCAGTGGGATAAGACCCAGTCCTGCCATCCAATTGGTCAAGAAATTGAATTTGATTTGTCAACAAAACAGAAATTAAATTTGATTTTCCAAGAAACAAGAATTTGAACTTGATTTTTGATTTTTGACCTTTTTTTTTTCTTGATTCTTTTTGAGAGAATCTTTCCAAAAATAATTTGCCCCCAGTGTAGGGCCTTTTTCCCTTCTTTCTTCTCTTTCTTCGGCATCGGCCTTCCACATCACCAGATGCTCTTTCGTCGATTTCAACTATGAATACCTGCACAGGGGGCTTACCAAAATATGACATGCACTCAAATTTCCATGAAAAGAGCAGCGTGATTGATTTGAAAAATGCATTATTTGATTCTTGGACGAAATCCTCAATTGGATTACAAAATTTGCCCCAGTGTGGGCTTATTTCGCGAAATCTCACAAATAAAAATTTGCCCCAGTATGGGACCATTTTGCAAAATCTCTTAAATGAAAATTTGTCCCAGTGTGGACCTATTCAATTGCAAAAATTTGTTTGGATGACTCTCCATTTATTTGAACACTGTAAGAAACTATGTTTCCTAACAGACAATTTCATGATGAATTTCTTGAAATAATACCAAATTACAGAAGATTGCTTCCTCACTTTTAGCATCTGTGTTTAGAGTAGCGGGTCACCACTTCTTGTTGGCTCATCTTTCAGGACCAATCAAGTGGACGTTATTTCTGATTTGGAAGTGGCTAAGGAAAATGAGAGGTCGGGACTTGTTTTATTCTTGTGCCCAAATATGTAATCCCTTCAATACCACATCTTAGTGAAAGCAAATAGTTTGTCACCCCTATTTCTTAAGAAAATTTAGTCAACATATAAGCTTTAAGCTTGCAACAAATGGGTAGAAACGATAGCTAAACATGTGAAAATTGGTTATACCCTTATGATCATGAGTGATTGATGGATTTCTTATGAGCATAATCCTCACTTTGGGTTGTCATGAAGGAATAAGTCAACGATGGACTTTATGAGCTTGTAATGTAGCTTGAAAAAGATAGTTAAAGAAATAAGACTTTCAAGGACATTGCACCAAAGATCGCATTTTTCAAAATTGCCCCTATTTTGAACTCAAAGATCTCAGACTTTGTTTGCATTTTTCTTATCATTCACCAGGGACTTCAGCGTCGAATTTTCTGCATTTTCTTACATTTACTTTTCTTGCTTTGCTTTTGCCTTTTCTCTTTTCCCGACCTTGCGGATTTTCACATGGTGAATAGCGTCAACCCCATACCCAAGCAATTCAGAAATACAGCTAAAATTTTCCGGCATTAGAAATTTCCTTGACAGGGCCATTGCAAAGAACAGAAGTCAGGACTTTCGGCTTTTGTAATGGGGTCAGGTGGGGTGCTTAGAAAAGTTAAGGCTTGAAGGCAGATTTCAAGAGTGGTTTAAGTAATCTGAGATCGCATTGTTGTGCCAACCCCATTTTAGGGTTAAATCAGAATTTGCCCCAGTTTATGCTCAATTGAGGCTTTTTCTTTCATTTTCTTTCTTCTTTTGACTTTTCGGCCTTTTGCCATTCTTTGAAACTTTCACAAAATTTGCCCCAGTTTATTTTTGAACTGAGGTTCTTTTTTTTCCCTTCTTTTGCTTTTGATTTTGTTGCATTATCACTTTTCACTTTTTGGGACTTTTCTTTTCAACTCAACCTTGCCCCAGTGTGGGGTTTGCGATTCTCAGGGGTTGCCAAACGAAATAATTTATTATGAAGGCTCAAAAGGGATAACTAGGGATAGAATGTCTGATTGGAAAAGAAGAGGGCCTGACTTTTGTTCCGTCCCTTACAATAACTCTGAAAGGAAACTTTCATTAATGCGAAATTTCTTGCATATATCTGAATTAATTGAGTGAGGAAGACTTTTGCTCGTTCATGTCATAAGTGATCCGCTGGACAGAACTTGTCCTTTTTCCTCTTTTCTTTTCTTTTCAAAATCGTAACCCAGGTAGAATCAAATTTCCCCAATTCGCAGTTCCCTTTCCCCTTTTCTTTTTCAAAATTCCCCAATCTCCTTCCCCAATGTGGGGTCCGATCATATGTGCACTCGAAAAGAACCACCAATTTTTAGCTCAAATGAGGATGCAAGGGATGATCCGTGTTTAGGTTGTAGAAACGACGGCCAAAGTATCATTCTTACACCTCATGACAACCAAAGTAACGAAATGGTCATTGAAAATCCACTCCCCTTTTTGGTATTTGAAAATTTTCCAATGTAGGGTAATGATCATCAAGGCACTTACTTGAAACGAAATTATTCTTTTAAGGCTCAAATGGGAGAGCAAATGATAAAATCTGTATAGGTAGAGAAACGAATGCTCAAAGTATCATTCCAAATTTTCAAAATAAATAAGAATAATGCACATTTTTGCTTTCACTTAGATGTGATTGAATCTGGTTAGACCAGTGAGCATTTTCAAGCAAAGATTGCCCCAATTTGCCATTTATCAATCAATGTGACTGATTTTATTTTGGGGTTAAGTGAAGAAGAAAGGTATCTCATGGGGCCTTCTGAGTGACCTCTTTTAATTTTTGAGCACTCTTATTGTATAGCTCGGATCACCAATCTAGTGTGCACAAGGATTTTAGAAAGCATACACTTGCGAATTTTCAGGCTAGAGGTTGAAAAATCTCAATTCGGTCTTATTTCTTAAAATTCATCATGAAATCTCTTAATGAGCTCAATAAAGAATGAAATGTACACGAGTATTATACAAAACAAATAATTGTCTGAACAAAAGCTTCATTATTGCCAATGTTTGAGCAATTCTACAGAATTCCTTTGCACATGTATACACATTTTCTCTCTTAATATCCCCTTTTTCTTTGAGCAATGAAATCCCTTAGATGTTTTGTACGAGCGCTTTCAGATGAATTTTCGAATTCGCATTGTAGGGCCTGCCTAGGAATCAAGTAATACTTGTAATTTTCAAACTTTATCAGATCAAAATTGTTATCAGATATAGAAAGGTATTTTCACCTTATTGAAATATTTTTATGAATGCAGGGGGAAAGGGGAAAAATAAAAGAAAAATACCCGGAGTTAGTAAGCAAAATTGTAAAATCGGTACGCATGTCCTATGGGGGAGCCCTTTTGTGCCAAGGGTAGGCCTGGCATGAAAATGCAATCCTCTAGGGTAGGCATTATACCATACCTGACGAATCCGATCAATTGATTGAGTGAAAAATGATTTGAAAAATTTGGCCAATCTGGAGTGAGAAGAAACATTCGTCCTAAAAAATGAGGACAAAGTCCGAATGAATTGCTTATTTTGATCGACGCATGATGTGTCAAAAGGGGTAAAATGGTCAAATTCATTGAATGAAATTTGATTATTTATTGAAAATTGAATGGATAACCCTAAAAATGAATTAAACTAATCAAATGAATTGAATGAAATCAATTGATCAAACCGATCGAGTGAAAGGATGATTTATTCAAAATCGACCGAATTGCCCTAAAAATAGGTAAACTGGTCAAATGGATCGGAAAATTGACTAAATCACCCTAAAAAGGGTAAACTAGTCAAATGAAATTGAACGAATCTGATGATTTGAATTTATTCAAAATTGATTGAGTTGACCCAAGAATGGGTAAACTAATCAAATGAATTGAATGAAATTGGTGATCTTATTCAAAAATCGACTAGATTGCCCTAAAATGGATAAACTAGTCAAATGAATTCGAAATCGACTAGGTTGCCCTAAAAATGCACAAATTGATAAAATGGACTAGATGAAATTGATGAATAAAATGATCCAATGGACTGAATGGAATTAACGGCTTATTGCGATGCATTAGTCTATGAGCCTTCTAAAATCAAATTTTGGCCTCAGTTTATTTATCGTCTCAATAGCAAGGAATGATTTGTGAATTTCTTCAAATTAATGTCCTTTTTGCAAGGGATTTTTACCAATTTGATAAAATGGCCAAAAAGTGATTATTAAACGCTCATATTCCAAAGATTGCTCTATGAAAATGATCGGATCCTACCTTACCTTGTGCACTACCCCTTTGGATGGTACAAAATGTAAACGTGCAAGTCTCCTTGGATTAAGTATCCGAGACACAAGGTGGCTTATTCCTAACACGGGATCCCCTAAATGGCATTCCCTTCTGGGGTTTATGCATGATGCCAGTTTATTAAAGCGATGTAAACATGATATGATGACCTAAAGGGACCTTTTATACGCCAAGGTAGGCTTCGAATGCTATGCAATTATTAATGTATGAATGCAATATACCAAAATCTTTAAACGTGCAATAACCTATCTACAAGGGTAGGTTCTAAAAGAAGGTCATGCCAGACCTCTTATTTGCTAGGGTTTGTGAATGCGATGGGGACAAAACCAAGAAAAGTTAGTTCAGCCAGATAAATACACATAACACATTGTAGCAACGAGATAAAGCAATAAAATCAATACAAAGAAATAAAGCAATAAAAGGGAAAAAGGGGTTGGATCCCTCCCCTCGTGAATAGTGTCCCTAATAAGGCAAGACAGACTCTACCCTAGGCAAGCTATCATGGATGCATGAGGTATTGGCTCACTAATGCATCTAGACTCGATAGGTTTCGGATCCCAAGCCTTCAGACCTAAAGGCGAAGGGTCATCACTCCCAGGGCCTTTGATCGGTGGCTCGAGTGATCCCTTAGGTAGCGCTATGGGCGCAGGGCACACCATCCGCCTACCCAAGGCAATCGATCCTAATCCTACAAGGAGGTGTGGGATGGCGCCCACGAAAAAGGAAAAAGAAAGGGTAAATAATTAAAAGCGTATGCACGTATGCTAGTGCTCGTTTGGAGGGGAGGGATCGAGAACCAACGCGAGGCTCTAGGGTAATGTCCCCCACCCAAATGCAATGCAAAGCGCGAGATAAAACAAGTACAACATACATCCAAACAACCAATCATACATACGTGAGTGAGGGAACAGCTTGATACGCGCGCGAGGCAAAAAGTCCTAAAAAGAAAAATGCAACCCTAATATCCAAATGCTATGCATAAAAAGGGTAGAAAAAGGAAAAGAATAGCTAAATCAAATGCTTGGACCCACTTAGGAAATCCCCAGTGGAGTCGCCAACTGTCGCGCCCCACTTTTTGATGTGTGTGAAAGTAGTGTGTATGTGAACGTGTGTGAAGATGAAAATAAAAGGCCGTGGGATTGTGAAATGCGACGATTTGGCCAAAGTATAGTTCAAAAAGGGTTTTTTGGATGGAAAATGGAGTCGCCACTTGGTATAGAGTTAGGGTGTACCAAGTCACCCAAAAATGAATTTTTTGAAAAGCAAAGTAAACAAACCCCTTTTTAAGAACTTTTAGATCTACGTAACCAAAGAAAGGGATCGGGGGTCACAGTTGATAAGGGAGAAGGCAAAGGCAAAGCCTAAGGCACTCCCTTACCCTAGCCAAAGCTAGTTGCGCGATTTAGCCCCACGTTTCCTAATTCTTCTACCCAAAATATGCGTTGCATGTTGGATATGACTAATGGATATGAAAAAGAAATGCAATCCTAAATCTAAAATGTCTCTTACGAGGCTTTTTGGTCCCAACCACATGAGTTGTGGTGGCCAATAAAGAAAGTCCTCATAGAGGTCGCGAATGATGCAAATGAAGACTCAAATATGAGTGCAAGTGTGAAAATGTAAGAAAACGTGCATGTGTGCGAATGTAAGACAAGTGCATGTGTGCAAATTGGGAAAATAAAGGTGTTTGTGTGCAAATGGATGAAAATATGATAGTAGATACATATAAGTGCAATTGGGTGCAATTTGTGAGGTAGAAAAACAAGTGACAAGAAGAAAAATGTGTGAACATGGCATTTGTATTGAGAAGGATATAAGTAGTGAGAAAATGTGGATAAGAGGGTGAGGGAGTGACATGATGAGAATGAAAGTGTATGAACCTATAGGAATGCATCAAGTCGGGTACGGGAATGACTCCTAACTTCATGACTTTAATTTTCCCTTTGATTAGAAGGAAGAACTAGCGTGCTAAGGCTATTTTGTAGCCACACTCGCTCGTTTCCCTTATCTAAAGGGGACTCTCAAGCAAATGTACCCTATAACTAGCATGAAGATGCAAAAACCTAAAATGAAGGGGAAAGGATTGGAGGAGCATGCCAAATGCTAAAAACTAAGAAAAATGCATGAAATGTAGTGAAACATGCAAGTATGTACTAACGAGAGGGGACGACCTATTGGGTCTAGCATTGGACTAGCCCTTTTCTAAAATTCTCTCACAAGCATTGGACTTGCGAGAGCTCGAGGGGCAAGACCATGGCCAACGTTGGACTAGCCACGGTGACGTCACACATTTATTATAAATCAAATAAATCATGTAAAGGCTAATAAAGCAAATAAACACATAAATCACATATTGCACATAACACATAAGTATGGTATCTAGATGCAAGACCCTAAGAAAGCAAGTAACACGTAGCACGTAAGCATGCAAATCACACGAGGCAATTAAGGCCCTAACTACTACATTTGCTAACTAAAACAAATGGGGAAGAGGAAAAGGGAATAAAAATGCTCTCCAAGCCCTATCTATTACAAGCCAAGAGGTGTACACATACCCCATAAATAAATAAAGAATGACTTTAATAAAAGCAAAAGTAATTGAAATAAATGAAAGAAATTAAGGAAAAGCAAGGAAAACCAAGTAGACATGCAATTCTCACTTAGCACGTTGGATCACATAGGGGAGAGACAAAAAAGATAAAAGAAGTTATACCTCCCTTGAAATGGAGCTCCAATGGAAGAAAAATGGCTTCAAAACAATAAAAAAGTCAAGGTACCACTTTAATTGAGAAAAATTAAAAGAAATGCGCAAATACAAAGCTCACTTGATCGTAAAGCCCCCAAAGTTATGACTTAAGTGCAATTGACAAAGCATGGTAGTTAATTGAAGCAAAGCAAGCAATGAAGTTGCAAAAATTAAAACTACCAAGGACCAAATTGAGGAGATTATTCAATTTATTGGGTCATAGCAGCATTAGTTGGAAGCCAAGGGGTCAAAGTGAAATTTTTTGGGAACTTTTCATGCAAAGCTTACGAAGAAAAGCTTCTGCAACTTTGCTGGTTTCTGCAATTTTCCTACGCTTTGAAACTTTCCTGGTTTGCTAAAACATTTCATTAACCCGCCAACCATTTGCAAGCTTATCACCGTGAAAAAGACAAAGCAAACAAGTCAAGATTCATTCAAAACTCCTAGCAGAATCGTTCAACATATTTAACAACGATCCATGACCTCAACTTGAAGATAACAATCTCTTGGATAAACCAGTGAACATGAAGAAAGGAAATGAGAGCAACAAAGATGACCAACAAGCGTAACTAGAGGGACCTGAATCTATTGACTTCACATCTGGTTTTCTCATTTGCAACAAAACGCAGATTGAGCTTAGCAAATTATAGCCATAATCGTTTACCCACAGAAAAAATATATAGCAGGGTCAAAGCTTTGCCTTTTCATTGCTGGTTTCTATCTTTCCGATTCAGGGGTTCATGATGCCAACTTCCTTTTGCTAAACCAGAATTAAAGTCTCAAGTAGCATTTAAACTGTAGATTTGATGATTCACATTCCAAACAAACAACAAAAATTGGACACTTGCTCCATTTGACACTGAAATCCAGCACCAAAGCTACGCAAACAAGGAGAAAAAATACAGGACAGCAATCCAAGAAACATTAGAACAGATTTGCCCGAAACATCATGCCATTTTCTGAGTTGTTTGCTCAAATGTATGAAAACCACAAATATCAACGCCCCGCAGATTCATCAGATAAAACTTATAAGCAATCCTAAACCTATCATCCGGATGCAATACTAAACACATACAAGAGAGAAAATCTGAGTTGGAGGAACAATTTGCAAAAACCAGATTCGTTCATGAAACTTTTTAGACAAATGGAATAGGTTTGTTATTAGCTAGAAGAAACATGAGATTGTTTCTACACACAAAAAACAAGAAGTCTTATGACCCATACTAATGCCAGACCCAGATGCAACCAGTATGAAGCAAAAATCTGAACCAATCTGTGCGTGAAATGAAAGAACCGAAAGAAGAAAAATAGACCATGGGAACAAAATCAAGTAGCGGAACTTTTTGCTGCAGAGAAAGATAAAAGAAAAGGTTACCTTGAGAACCCTAACACCAGATTTGTGGAGACCCGTGAGCTGGAGAGACGCACGAACTCCACAGGGAAAAGCCGTGAGACCTGCTGCGACCTTGATAAAGAACCCGCTGCTGGTTCCTTTCTTTTCCTTCGGTCGCCGACCTCTACAGACTTCCCTTGCTTTCTGTTTTCCTTTTCTTCCTCGACCAGCCCCTTTCTAGCTTAGCTGTTGTTCCCCCTCTGCCCTCACTCCTTCACTTTCAGTCCTCTCCTTGATCTTTTCTATTTGTACACAAGAGATTGGTTGATAGTTGATCATATTGAAGAAGCTTGATATATAAAGTGATATTCAAACTTAGTCAAGTTTGAAATTTGGTTTGCAATTCTATCCCTTCATTTACTGTCTTGCTATATATACATATATATATATTGCTTACCTGTTTTACTCACAAATTGCTTGTGCTAGTCGATCAACTGCTTTTCTGTGAGGTCCTCTTGAAAAAGAAAAATAGGTAAAAAAAAAGGGGTGACTCATATCTTAGCTTACTTTTTTAGATAACCTAATTCACCCCACCTCTTAGGTTGTTCTCGATCCTTACAATTGGTATCAGAGTTTGGTCTCATTGAGATTAAGCTCAATCGGCTTAGGAGTAAAAATGACAACCAACAATGCCATGATCTTTGAGGGACAATCTATTACTAGACCTCCTATATTCAATGGTTCAAACTATGTGAGTTGGAAGGAAAGGATGATTATCTTCTTACAATCTATTGATATTGAGCTATGGTTTATTGTCAATCAAGGTCTGTTTGATGCCTCTACTATTGATATAGAGACAAACAGGCCGAGATCAAAAACAAGAAGGGAACTAACTGCTGAAGATAGAACCCATCTCACTCTGAATGCCAAGGCGATGAACGTACTGTACAGTGCTTTAGACTCAAACGAATCTATTAGAGTCAAGGGCTGTAAATCTGTAAAAGAAATCTGGGACAAAGTTCGAGAAATACACGAAGGAAGTGAAAATGTGAGAGAACAGAAGAAGTCTATTCTGGTCACGAAGTATGAATCCTTTAAGATGGAACCTCACGAAAATATCGACAAGATGTATTGCAGATTCAATGATCTTATTAAGGATCTAGAAGTTCTTGACAAAGATTACTCTCTAAGTGAGAAAAATAGAAAAATTCTGAACGCTCTATCAAAGGATTGGGAGAGCAAAGTGACTGTCATTGAAGAAGCCAAAGATCTGAACACTTTATCTATTGAATCCCTTATAAATTCACTCACCTCTTACGAGCTAAAACTCAAGTCTAAGGTGCAGGAAGAAGAGGACACAAGAGTTAGAAAGAGCATTGCTCTGAAGACTTCACAAGAAGAAGATGATACGATCTCTCTGGATGGAGATGACATGGAAGGTGATGATAGTGACATTGCACTCATCACACGAGGCTTCAAAAGAATACTCAACAAGAGAAGATTCAGAAAAGAAGGACATAGCAATTCCTTTCCAAATCAGTCCAACAACTTCGGAAATAAAGGAAAGCTGGAATTCAACAAAAAGCAAACTGATAAGTGCTTTGAATGCGGCCAACCTGGTCACTATGCAAATGAATGTCCAATGAAGAAAAAGAAGGAGAACAAAAGTGAACGAAAACCAAAATTCAACAATTTTTAGATCACCTAGAATGACTGCAATTCAGAAGGAGAAGTAGAGGAAGAAGAGGAATCTGCCCAAGTGGCTTTCATGGCCATTGGAGATGAAGAGATAACTCATTGTAACTCTCAAACTGATAGTGATAGTGAGTCTGATGTTGATATTAATTCTTTCCTAGAAAAAATGCATAACAGCTTAAAAGAATCCTATGTTAGAAACAAGGAACTAAAGCAGAAAATTAGCTTTCTAATACAAGATAATGCAAATCTCTTTAGACAAAATAAGTGTCTTAAGCATGAAAATGAGAACCTGAAAAGGATTGAAATTGATATGCTTGTTGAACTTAACAAAAAGACAAATTTCTTTGACATACTAAGAAGTGAATAATGCAGCCTAAAAAAAAGGATGGATGATTTATGTCAATTGTTACATCATATGAAACAGAACCGCCTTCAAAAGAATGACACTGAACCTCACCTTAACACTCATCAGATAAGACTGAATCAAAATGCGAATGAGTTTGCTATCCATAGGAGAAGACAAGTCAGATTCATTAAACCTGTTCATTTGATTGATCCAATGACAGTACGCAACTTTTGTTGTCAATTTGGTCACATGAATAGCAACTGTTATGTTAAGAAAAACTTGAGAAATGGAATGAGATGCATGTGGGTTATTAGACATAATGCTAACCATGATGGACCCAAAAAGTAATGGGTACCAAACATTATATCGTGAACTACTGTGTAGGTGAACCTGGTGAACAGTGTTAAAGAATCAAAATGGTTCATAGATAGTGGATGCTCAAGACATATGACTGGTGATGCATCACAGTTCATCAAGCTCAAGCCAAAAACAAGTGGAAAGGTTACTTTTGGAGACGATAATAAAGCCAAAACTGTTGGTATTGGTGATGTTGGTAAGAATGGTCAGACTTTTGTTCATAATATTCTTTTAGTCGACAACCTGAGTTACAATTTGCTGAGTGTTAGTCAACTATGTGATAGGAACCTGCTCGTGTTATTTAAGAAACATGAATGCCTTGTTCTTGACTCAAAGTTCAACATTGTTTTCAAAGGAAAAAGAGTTAATGACATTTATGTGGTGATTCTTGAAAAGGTTGATGCTTCCAGCCTTAGTTGTCTCAAAGTAGCAAATGAGGATCCCTGGTTGTGGCACAGAAGGCTTTGTCACTTCAATATGGAGTTGCTAAAAGAAATTTCCAAAAAGGACCTGGTTAGAGGACTTCCAAAACTCAATTTTTATAAAGATCGCATCTGTGATGCTTGCCAATTTGGAAAACAAGTCAAGGTACCTTTTAAACCAAAAAAATGTGTTTCTACCTCAAAGCCCTTAGAACTCCTACATCTTGATCTTTTTGGTCCAACTCAAACCATAAGCCTTGGTGGCAAGAGATTCTGTTTTGTTATTGTTGATGACTATTCTAGATACACTTGGGTGATATTTCTTGCACATAAAGATGATGCTTTCAAAAACTTTATTTCCCTGTTTGCCAAGGTTCAAAATCTGATTGGTTTGAAAATCATAAAAATAAGAAGTGACAATGGCACAGAATTTCATTTTTATGGATTTCCAGAATTTTGTGACAACAATGGCATTACACATGAGTTTTCTATTGCTAGAGTACCTCAGCAAAATGGAGTAGTTGAAAGGAAAAATAGAACTCTTCAAGAAGCTGCTAGAACCATGCTTAGTGAATGCAATTTACCAAAGTACTTTTGGGCTGAAGCTATAAACACTGCATGCTATACCATGAACAGAGTTCTCTTAAGACCAATCTTGAACAAGACTTCATATGAGCTGTTGTTTGATAAAAAACCTGTAGTTGGTTACTTTAAAGTTTTTGGTTGCAAATGCTTCATTCTGAACGTCAAGGAGCATCTTGGTAAGTTTGATAAAAAATCTGATTAGGGGATCTTTTTGGGATATTGTGAAAACAAGAGAGGTTTTAGAGTTTATAATCGTAGAACTCTGGTTATAGAAGAAGCTATACATATCACTTTTGATGAATCTAATGGTGACACTTCCATGAGTTGCGGTGAAGATGATGATGCAGGTGTTCGAGAAGAATTAAAGAGGCTAACAATCAGCAATCAAGGCACAGCTCCATCAGAAAATAATTCAAAGGAAGATGAAAATCAAGACAGTCCTGCTAGAGAAGACAATGACAGTGACACTGGAATTCCAAATGATCTTCCAAGAGCCTGGAAATTTGTCCAAAATCATCCCAAGGAACTTATCATTGGGGATCCTTCTGAAAAGTGACACAAACCCAAGATAGAACATTTATCAATCAAACCAAATACACCAAGGAACTGCTGAAAAGATTTGGAATGGAGGACTCAAAGCAAGTTGGAACACCCATGTGCACATCTGCCAAGCTTGACAAAGATGAAGAAGGTACAAAAGTTGATGAAAAGAAGTATAGAAGTATAATTGGTAACTTGCTTTATTTAACAGCTAGTAGACCTGATATCATGTTTGCTGTGTGCTTATGTGCTCGTTTTCAATCTTGTCCAAAGGAATCACATGTAACTGCGGTAAAAAGAATCTTTAGATACTTAAAAGGAACTGTAAGTTTTGGCCTTTGGTAGCCTAAGTGTCATGAACTTCCCTTGTGTGGATTCTCTGATGCTGATTTTGGTGGCTGTAGAGTAGATAGAAAAAGTACAACTGGTATATGTAATTTTCTTGGAAATTGCTTAGTATCCTGGTTCAGCAAGAAACAGAATGCCATTTCATTATCTACAACCGAAGCAGAATATGTTGCTGCTGGTGCTTGCTGTGCTCAATTGTTATGGATGAAAAACACTTTGAATGATTTTGGTTTAGTGTATAATTTCGTACCTATGTTTTGTGATAACACCAGTGCCATTAATTTGATAAAAAATCTCATTCAACATTCTAGGACAAAGCATATAGGCATTAAGCATCACTTCATTCGATATCTTGTCCACAAGGGTGAAATTTGTGTTCAATATGTTTGTTTTAAAGATCAAATTGCTGATATCCTCACAAAAGCCCTTCCACTGGATCAATTTGTGTATCTGAGAACAAAACTGGGCGTCTCAGAAAAAATTCTCTAAGTTTCTCTTTGGTCACTTCTTATCGGACGTCCGATAGATTAAAACGAACGTCCGACAGTGTTCTTCATTCTTTTCTGAAAAATTCTGGTTCGGACAATCACTCAAAAATTGCTTCATATAAGGAAGCCACCTACCTCATTAAGTTCATTAACTTTCTTTGTCTCGGACGCAACCCTTCAGTTCTCTCTCAAAGTTCAAAATTCAAATTACTCTCTCCTCTAATCAAGTTCCAAGAAATTGATTCAATCGACACCATTACACCCCTATTGCCCGTTGTCTGAACATAAAAATCTCTTCCAACTCCCAACTGCCTCACATTTCCCTAATTTGTATCAGAAACCCTAAGTTTTTCAAATCAGACTTCTTGTGGTTGGTTCGTGCATCACCATTAATTCATATTGCACTCTTCATCTATCTTATACACTTTGCACCACTTCCTACATCAACATCCGATTACATTACACCATGGTTAGAATTAGAGGTGGTTCTAGGGGGGTCGGACGATCTTTTAGATTTAGGGATGAGGATATTGAAATTGTGGAACCCTCTACCAAAGCATCCAAAAAGAAAACTGCAAACAGAGGTGGAAAGGTAAAGAAAAATGCTCAAAGGAAGCGCGATGCTCCAACTGTTGAGCCATCTGATGAGCAGATGGAAGAGCATCACTCTGAAGAAAATCTAGGTGGTAGGAGTGCAGAAGAAATGGAGGAACCCACCCATGCTGAAGTGACTGTCTCGAAATCTCCTGGGAAAAGAAAAATGTCTGCCCAAAAGGGAAGCACTCCTCAATCAAATGCAGAGAAAAATGCTGAGGTTCAGCACACCCCTGAGCCATCTACCAGAAAATCTCCACGGACAAGGCCTGAGGTTCAGAATACTGAGTTATCTGCCAAGCAAACTGCAAAAAGAAAATGGTCTGGAAAGGAACCAGTGACTCAGCCTGCTAAGGAACCTTCTCCTCTGCCAAAATTCATTGATGATGAGGCCAGAGACAGATTTGAGTTGGTCTCACAAAAGGGTTTCATCACTCAAAGGACCATTTTTCCTCCTGAATTTCGTAAGCTTGACCTCGAACCTATCATTAAGCTCTTTGAGTTGCAAAAATGGATTCATCTTCTGTCCATCCCCAATACTTTTTACCCTGATATGCTTTATCAGTTCTTTGCAAATCTCAGAAAGGGTAACTCACACACTGAACTCATCTCTAGGGTCAACTATGTAGACATCACGTTAACTCCTGACATTGTGAATTACATTCTGAAAACAAGTATTGAATCTGGTTTTAAAGCAAAAGTTGCAAATTCCTTTTCATATGAAGAATATCCCTCTGCCTATCAGTATTTTCACGTTACTAAACTCATGACCTATTTTCAATCACATTTCAACACTCCTGCTGAGGCAAGATTAGAAGATCTTAGTCCTCAGAACTTGATAATTTTTACCATCATTTCAAATCTGTTGGTGCCCACTGATGGCACAGAACTAATGCGAACAAAATGGAGCTTTATCTCTTTTACTGTTTTGTTGAAAAAATCAGAATTGACTTTGGGTTTGTGATGTGCAAATTTTTGCTCAAGATTAGCACTGATAGTCGTAGGAAACTCTCTTATGAAAAATTTCTGACTCCTATCTTTGCCCATTTTAAAATTCCTTTTACTGGAAAATCACCCAAAGATAGTGCCTCAACAGTTTTCTCACAAGCGTATTTTGAAAGAAAGAATCTGAAATTTTTTTAGGGCCATTGGTGTTATAAGGAAACTGTGACAGAAACTAGGAGAAAAAAACTTCATGAAACCCCTATCACTCCTAGGACTCCTCGTGATCAGTCCATGTATGTCTCTCCATTCACCATCCACCCTAGAAAATCAGCTACTAAGTCATTCTCTTCCAATTCTGAGGTCATCTCCTTACTTAAGGACCTCAAACAACATGTTCTGCTCATTGAAGATGGTCTCATGATGACCATGTCTCCTGCCCAGCAGTCCATCTTCATTGAAAAAAGGAATCTCCTCGTGCCTCCAATCCCTGAATTCAATGAAAGTGCTCATCAAAAAGAGCCAAGACCTCAGCCCACAGAGCATACTCCTGGTCCTGAAGCCACTCCAGAGGCACATGCTTCCAGCTCTCAGCCCAAAGATAAAGGCAAGGCTCCTGTAACTGTGGAGACAACTGAAGATGATGATGAGGACACTGAGGATGAAGACCAAGTGGATCCTGAGCAGTTTCGTCTAACCAGGAGAAGGCCTGGATCATTAAAAATCACCATCTAAGCACTACTAGGACTTTGCATTTCATCATTAGGACATTAGTTCATCTTTTGCATTGAAAAACTTCTGCTATGAATTGAGGATCATAATCCTCTTTTGGCCTGTAAAAATGATGTTATTCTGTTAACGGATGTTTTTCTTCTATGAATGGATGCTTTTATCATTTGCTGAATGTCTTTTGCTGATAATGTTCATATATTGTTCTGGTTTGTCAAATTGATAATGTCTATTGAATGCTGGTATGGCTGTTTTATGATGACAAAAAGGGGGAGAAAATGGATATGAATCGTATAAATGAGGGGGAAAATGGATATGGATCGTATAAATGAAGGGGAGTTGCGAATACTCTGGTCATGGAATCTATAAGGAAGGGGGAGTCGAGTTAAGGAGGAGTTGAATCCTTTTTTGATCCATCCAATGTTTTGTCATCATCAAAAAGGTGGAGATTGTATATCTCAGTTCATAACTTTTGATGATTACAAAACAATTGGATGCTACTAATATTCTTTGAAGAGTTCATTTCAGGATTTGGAACAAAAACCAGATCAAAGACCTGAAGCAAAAACTGGATCAAGGTTTGACAAATTACTGTCGGACGAACAAAAGAACCATAACGGACGGACGACAACCATTGAGTGACTTCGGACGCATGAAGAACTCACACTCGGACGTCCGAAGGTAATATGTCAAGACATCTATGATCACTGACCTCGTTCGGACACACAATACCTCTATACCGGACGTCCGACAAACGTTGCTGTACTTCGGACGCAAAACACTGGAGCATCGGATGTCCGATAGAAATGAAGAAGGATTTGCAAGTTCACTTTCGAACGTATACTGTGGAGGGACCGGACGTCCTAAGAATTGCAAGAAATCATCTTGAACTCACTGTCTTCGTTCGAACGCATAAAATCAGAGTACCGGACGTCCGACACTACCAACGGCTAGCTGACCTTCCATCTGCCTTCTATCCGTTGACAGCATTTATTGAAGAATTTTTTGGTCCCTTATAAATAGGGATTAGTCAACTCTTCAAAATGACTTTTACACATTAAGTCTACATCAGATCTTGAGTGATTCAAGTGTGTGAATACTTCAAAAGGAAGATTTGTACTCTTAGTTGTGTCATCTCTTTTTAGCTTTTCAAGTGTGATTCAATTTCTTCAATAGTGTAGCTTTGTGAGGGTTATCCGTGTGATTGTAAAACTTTCTTGCTTGATCGAGTGACACTTGAGGCAAGAAGGAAGTGATCCTTCATTTGTACACAAGAGATTGGTTGATAGTTGATCATATTGAAGAAGCTTGATATATAAAGTGATATTCAAACTTAGTCAAGTTTGAAATTTGGTTTGCAATTCTATCCCTTCATTTACTGTCTTGCTATATATACATATATATATATTGCTTACCTGTTTTACTCACAAATTGCTTGTGCTAGTCGATCAACTGCTTTTCTGTGAGGTCCTCTTGAAAAAGAAAAATAGGTAAAAAAAAAGGGGTGACTCATATCTTAGCTTACTTTTTTAGATAACCTAATTCACCCCACCTCTTAGGTTGTTCTCGATCCTTACAATTGGTATCAGAGTTTGGTCTCCTTGAGATTAAGTTCAATCGGCTTAGGAGTAAAAATGACAACCAACAATGCCATGATCTTTGAGGGACAATCTGTTACTAGACCTCCTATATTCAATGGTTCAAACTATGTGAGTTGGAAGGAAATGATGATTATCTTCTTACAATCTATTGATATTGAGCTATGGTTTATTGTCAATGAAGGTCTGTTTGATGCCTCTACTATTGATATAGAGACAAACAGGCCGAGATCAAAAACAAGAAGGGAACTAACTGCTGAAGATAGAACCCATCTCACTCTGAATGCCAAGGCGATGAACGTACTGTACAGTGCTTTAGACTCAAACGAATCTATTAGAGTCGAGGGCTGTAAATCTGTAAAAGAAATCTGGGACAAAGTTCGAGAAATACACGAAAGAAGTGAAAATGTGAGAGAACAGAAGAAGTCTATTCTGGTCACGAAGTATGAATCCTTTAAGATGGAACCTCACGAAAATATCGACAAGATGTATTGCAGATTCAATGATCTTATTAAGGATCTAGAAGTTCTTGACAAAGATTACTCTCTAAGTGAGAAAAATAGAAAAATTCTGAACGCTCTATCAAAGGATTGGGAGAGCAAAGTGACTGTCATTGAAGAAGCCAAAGATCTGAACACTTTATCTATTGAATCCCTTATAAATTCACTCACCTCTTACGAGCTAAAACTCAAGTCTAAGGTGCAGGAAGAAGAGGACACAAGAGTTAGAAAGAGCATTGCTCTGAAGACTTCACAAGAAGAAGATGATACGATCTCTCTGGATGGAGATGACATGGAAGGTGATGATAGTGACATTGCACTCATCACACGAGGCTTCAAAAGAATACTCAACAAGAGAAGATTCAGAAAAGAAGGACATAGCAATTCCTTTCCAAATCAGTCCAACAACTTCGGAAATAAAGGAAAGCTGGAATTCAACAAAAAGCAAACTGATAAGTGCTTTGAATGCGGCCAACCTGGTCACTATGCAAATGAATGTCCAATGAAGAAAAAGAAGGAGAACAAAAGTGAACGAAAACCAAAATTCAACAATTTTTAGATCACCTAGAATGACTGCAATTCAGAAGGAGAAGTAGAGGAAGAAGAGGAATCTGCCCAAGTGGCTTTCATGGCCATTGGAGATGAAGAGATAACTCATTGTAACTCTCAAACTGATAGTGATAGTGAGTCTGATGTTGATATTAATTCTTTCCTAGAAAAAATGCATAACAGCTTAAAAGAATCCTATGTTAGAAACAAGGAACTAAAGCAGAAAATTAGCTTTCTAATACAAGATAATGCAAATCTCTTTAGACAAAATAAGTGTCTTAAGCATGAAAATGAGAACCTGAAAAGGATTGAAATTGATATGCTTGTTGAACTTAACAAAAAGACAAATTTCTTTGACATACTAAGAAGTGAATAATGCAGCCTAAAAAAAAGGATGGATGATTTATGTCAATTGTTACATCATATGAAACAGAACCGCCTTCAAAAGAATGACACTGAACCTCACCTTAACACTCATCAGATAAGACTGAATCAAAATGTGAATGAGTTTGCTATCCATAGGAGAAGACAAGTCAGATTCATTAAACCTGTTCATTTGATTGATCCAATGACAGTACGCAATTTTTGTTGTCAATTTGGTCACATGAATAGCAACTGTTATGTTAAGAAAAACTTGAGAAATGGAATGAGATGCATGTGGGTTATTAGACATAATGCTAACCATGATGGACCCAAAAAGTAATCGGTACCAAACATTATATCGTGAACTACTGTGTAGGTGAACCTGGTGAACAGTGTTAAAGAATCAAAATGGTTCATAGATAGTGGATGCTCAAGACATATGGCTGGTGATGCATCACAGTTCATCAAGCTCAAGCCAAAAACAAGTGGAAAGGTTACTTTTGGAGACAATAATAAAGCCAAAACTGTTGGTATTGGTGATGTTGGTAAGAATGGTCAGACTTTTGTTCATAATATTCTTTTAGTCGACAACCTGAGTTACAATTTGCTGAGTGTTAGTCAACTATGTGATAGGAACCTGCTCGTGTTATTTAAGAAACATGAATGCCTTGTTCTTGACTCAAAGTTCAACATTGTTTTCAAAGGAAAAAGAGTTAATGACATTTATGTGGTGATTCTTGAAAAGGTTGATGCTTCCAGCCTTAGTTGTCTCAAAGTAGCAAATGAGGATCCCTGGTTGTGGCACAGAAGGCTTTGTCACTTCAATATGGAGTTGCTAAAAGAAATTTCCAAAAAGGACCTGGTTAGAGGACTTCCAAAACTCAATTTTTATAAAGATCGCATCTGTGATGCTTGCCAATTTGGAAAACAAGTCAAGGTACCTTTGAAACCAAAAAAATGTGTTTCTACCTCAAAGCCCTTAGAACTCCTACATCTTGATCTTTTTGGTCCAACTCAAACCATAAGCCTTGGTGGCAAGAGATTCTGTTTTGTTATTGTTGATGACTATTCTAGATAAACTTGGGTGATATTTCTTGAACATAAAGATGATGCTTTCAAAAACTTTATTTCCCTGTTTGCCAAGGTTCAAAATCTAATTGGTTTGAAAATCATAAAAATAAGAAGTGACAATGGCACAGAATTTCATTTTTATGGATTTCCAGAATTTTGTGACAACAATGGCATTACACATGAGTTTTCTATTGCTAGAGTACCTCAGCAAAATGGAATAGTTGAAAGGAAAAATAGAACTCTTCAAGAAGCTGCTAGAACCATGCTTAGTGAATGCAATTTACAAAAGTACTTTTGGGCTGAAGCTATAAACACTGCATGCTATACCATGAACAGAGTTCTCTTAAGACCAATCTTGAACAAGACTTCATATGAGCTGTTGTTTGATAAAAAACCTGTAGTTGGTTACTTTAAAGTTTTTGGTTGCAAATGCTTCATTCTGAACGTCAAGGAGCATCTTGGTAAGTTTGATAAAAAATCTGATTAGGGGATCTTTTTGGGATATTGTGAAAACAAGAGAGGTTTTAGAGTTTATAATCGTAGAACTCTGGTTATAGAAGAAGTTATACATATCACTTTTGATGAATCTAATGGTGACACTTCCATGAGTTGCGGTGAAGATGATGATGCAGGTGTTCGAGAAGAATTAAAGAGGCTAACAATCAGCAATCAAGGCACAGCTCCATCAGAAAATAATTCAAAGGAAGATGAAAATCAAGACAGTCCTGCTAGAGAAGACAATGACAGTGACACTGGAATTCTAAATGATCTTCCAAGAGCCTGGAAATTTGTCCAAAATCATCCCAAGGAACTTATCATTGGGGATCCTTCTGAAAAGTGACACAAACCCAAGATAGAACATTTATCAATCAAACCAAATACACCAAGGAACTGCTGAAAAGATTTGGAATGGAGGACTCAAAGCAAGTTGGAACACCCATGTGCACATCTGCCAAGCTTGACAAAGATGAAGAAGGTACAAAAGTTGATGAAAAGAAGTATAGAAGTATAATTGGTAACTTGCTTTATTTAACAGCTAGTAGACCTGATATCATGTTTGTTGTGTGCTTATGTGCTCGTTTTCAATCTTGTCCAAAAGAATCACATGTAACTGCGGTAAAAAGAATCTTTAGATACTTAAAAGGAACTGTAAGTTTTGGCCTTTGGTAGCCTAAGTGTCATGAACTTCCCTTGTGTGGATTCTCTGATGCTGATTTTGGTGGCTGTAGAGTAGATAGAAAAAGTACAACTGGTATATGTAATTTTCTTGGAAATTGCTTAGTATCCTGGTTCAGCAAGAAACAGAATGCCATTTCATTATCTACAACCGAAGCAGAATATGTTGCTGCTGGTGCTTGCTGTGCTCAATTGTTATGGATGAAAAACACTTTGAATGATTTTGGTTTAGTGTATAATTTCGTACCTATGTTTTGTGATAACACCAGTGCCATTAATTTGATAAAAAATCTCATTCAACATTCTAGGACAAAGCATATAGGCATTAAGCATCACTTCATTCGATATCTTGTCCACAAGGGTGAAATTTGTGTTCAATATGTTTGTTTTAAAGATCAAATTGCTGATATCCTCACAAAAGCCCTTCCACTGGATCAATTTGTGTATCTGAGAACAAAACTGGGCGTCTCAGAAAAAATTCTCTAAGTTTCTCTTTGGTCACTTCTTATCGGACGTCCGATAGATTAAAACGAACGTCCGACAGTGTTCTTCATTCTTTTCTGAAAAATTCTGGTTCGGACAATCACTCAAAAATTGCTTCATATAAGGAAGCCACCTACCTCATTAAGTTCATTAACTTTCTTTGTCTCGGACGCAACCCTTCAGTTCTCTCTCAAAGTTCAAAATTCAAATTACTCTCTCCTCTAATCAAGTTCCAAGAAATTGATTCAATCGACACCATTACACCCCTATTGCCCGTTGTCTGAACATAAAAATCTCTTCCAACTCCCAACTGCCTCACATTTCCCTAATTTGTATCAGAAACCCTAAGTTTTTCAAATCAGACTTCTTGTGGTTGGTTCGTGCATCACCATTAATTCATATTGCACTCTTCATCTATCTTATACACTTTGCACCACTTCCTACATCAACATCCGATTACATTACACCATGGTTAGAATTAGAGGTGGTTCTAGGGGGGTCGGACGATCTTTTAGATTTAGGGATGAGGATATTGAAATTGTGGAACCCTCTACCAAAGCATCCAAAAAGAAAACTGCAAACAGAGGTGGAAAGGTAAAGAAAAATGCTCAAAGGAAGCGCGATGCTCCAACTGTTGAGCCATCTGATGAGCAGATGGAAGAGCATCACTCTGAAGAAAATCTAGGTGGTAGGAGTGCAGAAGAAATGGAGGAACCCACCCATGCTGAAGTGACTGTCTCGAAATCTCCTGGGAAAAGAAAAATGTCTGCCCAAAAGGGAAGCACTCCTCAATCAAATGCAGAGAAAAATGCTGAGGTTCAGCACACCCCTGAGCCATCTACCAGAAAATCTCCACGGACAAGGCCTGAGGTTCAGAATACTGAGTTATCTGCCAAGCAAACTGCAAAAAGAAAATGGTCTGGAAAGGAACCAGTGACTCAGCCTGCTAAGGAACCTTCTCCTCTGCCAAAATTCATTGATGATGAGGCCAGAGACAGATTTGAGTTGGTCTCACAAAAGGGTTTCATCACTCAAAGGACCATTTTTCCTCCTGAATTTCGTAAGCTTGACCTCGAACCTATCATTAAGCTCTTTGAGTTGCAAAAATGGATTCATCTTCTGTCCATCCCCAATACTTTTTACCCTGATATGCTTTATCAGTTCTTTGCAAATCTCAGAAAGGGTAACTCACACACTGAACTCATCTCTAGGGTCAACTATGTAGACATCACGTTAACTCCTGACATTGTGAATTACATTCTGAAAACAAGTATTGAATCTGGTTTTAAAGCAAAAGTTGCAAATTCCTTTTCATATGAAGAATATCCCTCTGCCTATCATCATTTTCACGTTACTAAACTCATGACCTATTTTCAATCACATTTCAACACTCCTGCTGAGGCAAGATTAGAAGATCTTAGTCCTCAGAACTTGATAATTTTTACCATCATTTCAAATTTCTTGGTGCCCACTGATGGCCACAGAACTGATGCGAACAAAATGGAGCTTTATCTCTTTTACTGTTTTGTTGAAAAAATCAGAATTGACTTTGGGTTTGTGATGTGCAAATTTCTGCTCAAGATTAGCACTGATAGTCGTAGGAAACTCTCTTATGAAAAATTTCTGACTCCTATCTTTGCCCATTTTAAAATTCCTTTTACTGGAAAATCACCCAAAGATAGTGCCTCAACAGTTTTCTCACAAGCGTATTTTGAAAGAAAGAATCTGAAATTTTTTTAGGGCCATTGGTGTTATAAGGAAACTGTGACAGAAACTAGGAGAAAAAATCTTCATGAAACCCCTATCACTCCTAGGACTCCTCGTGATCAGTCCATGTATGTCTCTCCATTCACCATCCACCCTAGAAAATCAGCTAGTAAGTCATTCTCTTCCAATTCTGAGGTCATCTCCTTACTTGAGAACCTCAAACAACATGTTCTGCTCATTGAAGATGGTCTCATGATGACCATGTCTCCTGCCCAGCAGTCCATCTTCATTGAAAAAAGGAATCTCCTCGTGCCTCCAATCCCTGAATTCAATGAAAGTGCTCATCAAAAAGAGCCAAGACCTCAGCCCACAGAGCATACTCCTGGTCCTGAAGCCACTCCAGAGGCACATGCTTCCAGCTCTCAGCCCAAAGATAAAGGCAAGGCTCCTGTAACTGTGGAGACAACTGAAGATGATGATGAGGACACTGAGGATGAAGACCAAGTGGATCCTGAGCAGTTTCGTCTAACCAGGAGAAGGCCTGGATCATTAAAAATCACCATCTAAGCACTACTAGGACTTTGCATTTCATCATTAGGACATTAGTTCATCTTTTGCATTGAAAAACTTCTGCTATGAATTGAGGATCATAATCCTCTTTTGGTCTGTAAAAATGATGTTATTCTGTTAACTGATGTTTTTATTCTATGAATGGATGCTTTTATCATTTGCTGATAATGTTCATATATTGTTCTGGTTTGTCAAATTGATAATGTCTATTGAATGCTGGTATGGCTGTTTTATGATGACAAAAAGGGGGAGAAAATGGATATGAATCGTATAAATGAGGGGGAAAATGGATATGGATCGTATAAATGAGGGGGAGTTGCGAATACTCTGGTCATGGAATCTATAAGGAAGGGGGAGTCGAGTTAAGGAGGAGTTGAATCCTTTTTTGATCCATCCAATGTTTTGTCATCATCAAAAAGGGGGAGATTGTATATCTCAGTTCATAACTTTTGATGATTACAAAACAATTGGATGCTACTAATATTCTTTGAAGAGTTCATTTCAGGATTTGGAACAAAAACCAGATCAAAGACCTGAAGCAAAAACTGGATCAAGGTTTGACAAATTACTGTCGGACGAACAAAAGAACCATAACGGACGGCCGACAACCATTGAGTGACTTCGGACGCATGAAGAACTCACACTCGGACGTCCGAAGGTAATATGTCAAGACATCTATGATCACTGACCTCGTTCGGACACACAATACCTCTATACCGGACGTCCGACAAACGTTGCTGTACTTCGGACGCAAAACACTGGAGCATCGGATGTCCGATAGAAATGAAGAAGGATTTGCAAGTTCACTTTCGAACGTATACTGTGGAGGGACCGGACGTCCTAAGAATTGCAAGAAATCATCTTGAACTCACTGTCTTCGTTCGAACGCATAAAATCAGAGTACCGGACGTCCGACACTACCAACGGCTAGCTGACCTTCCATCTGCCTTCTATCCGTTGACAGCATTTATTGAAGAATTTTTTGGTCCCTTATAAATAGGGATTAGTCAACTCTTCAAAATGACTTTTACACATTAAGTCTACATCAGATCTTGAGTGATTCAAGTGTGTGAATACTTCAAAAGGAAGATTTGTACTCTTAGTTGTGTCATCTCTTTTTAGCTTTTCAAGTGTGATTCAATTTCTTCAATAGTGTAGCTTTGTGAGGGTTATCCGTGTGATTGTAAAACTTTCTTGCTTGATCGAGTGACACTTGAGGCAAGAAGGAAGTGATCCTTCATTTGTACACAAGAGATTGGTTGATAGTTGATCATATTGAAGAAGCTTGATATATAAAGTGATATTCAAACTTAGTCAAGTTTGAAATTTGGTTTGCAATTCTATCCCTTCATTTACTGTCTTGCTATATATACATATATATATATTGCTTACCTGTTTTACTCACAAATTGCTTGTGCTAGTCGATCAACTGCTTTTCTGTGAGGTCCTCTTGAAAAAGAAAAATAGGTCAAAAAAAAGGGGTGACTCATATCTTAGCTTACTTTTTTAGATAACCTAATTCACCCCACCTCTTAGGTTGTTCTCGATCCTTACAATTGGTATCAGAGTTTGGTCTCCTTTAGATTAAGCTCAATCGGCTTAGGAGTAAAAATGACAACCAACAATGCCATGTTCTTTGAGGGACAATCTGTTACTAGACCTCCTATGTTCAATGGTTCAAACTATGTGAGTTGGAAGGAAAGGATGGTTATCTTCTTACAATCTATTGATATTGAGCTATGGTTTATTGTCAATGAAGGTCTGTTTGATGCCTCTACTATTGATATAGAGACAAACAGGCCGAGATCAAAAACAAGAAGGGAACTAACTGCTGAAGATAGAACCCATCTCACTCTGAATGCCAAGGCGATGAACGTACTGTACAGTGCTTTAGACTCAAACGAATCTGTTAGAGTCGAGGGCTGTAAATCTGTAAAAGAAATCTGGGACAAACTTCGAGAAATACACGAAGGAAGTGAAAATGTGAGAGAACAGAAGAAGTCTATTCTGGTCACGAAGTATGAATCCTTTAAGATGGAACCTCACGAAAATATCGACAAGATGTATTGCAGATTCAATGATCTTATTAAGGATCTAGAAGTTCTTGACAAAGATTACTCTCTAAGTGAGAAAAATAGAAAAATTCTGAACGCTCTATCAAAGGATTGGGAGAGCAAAGTGACTGTCATTGAAGAAGCTAAAGATCTGAACACTTTATCTATTGAATCCCTTATAAATTCACTCACCTCTTACGAGCTAAAACTCAAGTCTAAGGTGCAGCAAGAAGAGGACACAAGAGTTAGAAAGAGCATTGCTCTGAAGACTTCACAAGAAGAAGATGATACGATCTCTCTGGATGGAGATGACATGGAAGGTGATGATAGTGACATTGCACTCATCACAAGAGGCTTCAAAAGAATACTCAACAAGAGAAGATTCAGAAAAGAAGGACATAGCAATTCCTTTCCAAATCAGTCCAACAACTTCGGAAATAAAGGAAAGCTGGAATTCAACAAAAAGCAAACTGATAAGTGCTTTGAATGCGGCCAACCTGGTCACTATGCAAATGAATGTCCAATGAAGAAAAAGAAGGAGAACAAAAGTGAACGAAAACCAAAATTCAACAATTTTCAGATCACCTGGAATGACTGCAATTCAGAAGGAGAAGTAGAGGAAGAAGAGGAATCTGCCCAAGTGGCTTTCATGGCCATTGGAGATGAAGAGATAACTCATTGTAACTCTCAAACTGATAGTGATAGTGAGTCTGATGTTGATATTAATTCTTTCCTAGAAAAAATGCATAACAGCTTAAAAGAATCCTATGTTAGAAACAAGGAACTAAAGCAGAAAATTAGCTTTCTAATACAAGATAATGCAAATCTCTTTAGACAAAATAAGTGTCTTAAGCATGAAAATGAGAACCTGAAAAGGATTGAAATTGATATGCTTGTTGAACTTAACAAAAAGACAAATTTCTTTGACATACTAAGAAGTGAATAATGCAGCCTAAAAAAAAGGATGGATGATTTATGTCAATTGTTACATCATATGAAACAGAACCGCCTTCAAAAGAATGACACTGAACCTCACCTTAACACTCATCAGATAAGACTGAATCAAAATGCGAATGAGTTTGCTATCCATAGGAGAAGACAAGTCAGATTCATTAAACCTGTTCATTTGATTGATCCAATGACAGTACGCAATTTTTGTTGTCAATTTGGTCACATGAATAGCAACTGTTATGTTAAGAAAAACTTGAGAAATGGAATGAGATGCATGTGGGTTATTAGACATAATGCTAACCATGATGGACCCAAAAAGTAATCGGTACCAAACATTATATCGTGAACTACTGTGTAGGTGAACCTGGTGAACAGTGTTAAAGAATCAAAATGGTTCATAGATAGTGGATGCTCAAGACATATGGCTGGTGATGCATCACAGTTCATCAAGCTCAAGCCAAAAACAAGTGGAAAGGTTACTTTTGGAGACAATAATAAAGCCAAAACTGTTGGTATTGGTGATGTTGGTAAGAATGGTCAGACTTTTGTTCATAATATTCTTTTAGTCGACAACCTGAGTTACAATTTGCTGAGTGTTAGTCAACTATGTGATAGGAACCTGCTCGTGTTATTTAAGAAACATGAATGCCTTGTTCTTGACTCAAAGTTCAACATTGTTTTCAAAGGAAAAAGAGTTAATGACATTTATGTGGTGATTCTTGAAAAGGTTGATGCTTCCAGCCTTAGTTGTCTCAAAGTAGCAAATGAGGATCCCTGGTTGTGGCACAGAAGGCTTTGTCACTTCAATATGGAGTTGCTAAAAGAAATTTCCAAAAAGGACCTGGTTAGAGGACTTCCAAAACTCAATTTTTATAAAGATCGCATCTGTGATGCTTGCCAATTTGGAAAACAAGTCAAGGTACCTTTGAAACCAAAAAATTGTGTTTCTACCTCAAAGCCCTTAGAACTCCTACATCTTGATCTTTTTGGTCCAACTCAAACCATAAGCCTTGGTGGCAAGAGATTCTGTTTTGTTATTGTTGATGACTATTCTAGATACACTTGGGTGATATTTCTTGAACATAAAGATGATGCTTTCAAAAACTTTATTTCCCTGTTTGCCAAGGTTCAAAATCTAATTGGTTTGAAAATCATAAAAATAAGAAGTGACAATGGCACAGAATTTCATTTTTATGGATTTCCAGAATTTTGTGACAACAATGGCATTACACATGAGTTTTCTATTGCTAGAGTACCTCAGCAAAATGGAATAGTTGAAAGGAAAAATAGAACTCTTCAAGAAGCTGCTAGAACCATGCTTAGTGAATGCAATTTACCAAAGTACTTTTGGGCTGAAGCTATAAACACTGCATGCTATACCATGAACAGAGTTCTCTTAAGACCAATCTTGAACAAGACTTCATATGAGCTGTTGTTTGATAAAAAACCTGTAGTTGGTTACTTTAAAGTTTTTGGTTGCAAATGCTTCATTCTGAACGTCAAGGAGCATCTTGGTAAGTTTGATAAAAAATCTGATTAGGGGATCTTTTTGGGATATTGTGAAAACAAGAGAGGTTTTAGAGTTTATAATCGTAGAACTCTGGTTATAGAAGAAGCTATACATATCACTTTTGATGAATCTAATGGTGACACTTCCATGAGTTGCGGTGAAGATGATGATGCAGGTGTTCGAGAAGAATTAAAGAGGCTAACAATCAGCAATCAAGGCACAGCTCCATCAGAAAATAATTCAAAGGAAGATGAAAATCAAGACAGTCCTGCTAGAGAAGACAATGACAGTGACACTGGAATTCCAAATGATCTTCCAAGAGCCTGGAAATTTGTCCAAAATCATCCCAAGGAACTTATCATTGGGGATCCTTCTGAAAAGTGACACAAACCCAAGATAGAACATTTATCAATCAAACCAAATACACCAAGGAACTGCTGAAAAGATTTGGAATGGAGGACTCAAAGCAAGTTGGAACACCCATGTGCACATCTGCCAAGCTTGACAAAGATGAAGAAGGTACAAAAGTTGATGAAAAGAAGTATAGAAGTATAATTGGTAACTTGCTTTATTTAACAGCTAGTAGACCTGATATCATGTTTGCTGTGTGCTTATGTGCTCGTTTTCAATCTTGTCCAAAGGAATCACATGTAACTGCGGTAAAAAGAATCTTTAGATACTTAAAAGGAACTGTAAGTTTTGGCCTTTGGTAGCCTAAGTGTCATGAACTTCCCTTGTGTGGATTCTCTGATGCTGATTTTGGTGGCTGTAGAGTAGATAGAAAAAGTACAACTGGTATATGTAATTTTCTTGGAAATTGCTTAGTATCCTGGTTCAGCAAGAAACAGAATGCCATTTCATTATCTACAACCGAAGCAGAATATGTTGCTGCTGGTGCTTGCTGTGCTCAATTGTTATGGATGAAAAACACTTTGAATGATTTTGGTTTAGTGTATAATTTCGTACCTATGTTTTGTGATAACACCAGTGCCATTAATTTGATAAAAAATCTCATTCAACATTCTAGGACAAAGCATATAGGCATTAAGCATCACTTCATTCGATATCTTGTCCACAAGGGTGAAATTTGTGTTCAATATGTTTGTTTTAAAGATCAAATTGCTGATATCCTCACAAAAGCCCTTCCACTGGATCAATTTGTGTATCTGAGAACAAAACTGGGCGTCTCAGAAAAAATTCTCTAAGTTTCTCTTTGGTCACTTCTTATCGGACGTCCGATAGATTAAAACGAACGTCCGACAGTGTTCTTCATTCTTTTCTGAAAAATTCTGGTTCGGACAATCACTCAAAAATTGCTTCATATAAGGAAGCCACCTACCTCATTAAGTTCATTAACTTTCTTTGTCTCGGACGCAACCCTTCAGTTCTCTCTCAAAGTTCAAAATTCAAATTACTCTCTCCTCTAATCAAGTTCCAAGAAATTGATTCAATTGACACCATTACACCCCTATTGCCCGTTGTCTGAACATAAAAATCTCTTCCAACTCCCAACTGCCTCACATTTCCCTAATTTGTATCAGAAACCCTAAGTTTTTCAAATCAGACTTCTTGTGGTTGGTTCGCGCATCACCATTAATTCATATTGCACTCTTCATCTATCTTATACACTTTGCACCACTTCCTACATCAACATCCGATTACATTACACCATGGTTAGAATTAGAGGTGGTTCTAGGGGGGTCGGACGATCTTTTAGATTTAGGGATGAGGATATTGAAATTGTGGAACCCTCTACCAAAGCATCCAAAAAGAAAACTGCAAACAGAGGTGGAAAGGTAAAGCAAAATGCTCAAAGGAAGCGCGATGCTCCAACTGTTGAGCCATCTGATGAGCAGATGGAAGAGCATCACTCTGAAGAAAATCTAGGTGGTAGGAGTGCAGAAGAAATGGAGGAACCCACCCATGCTGAAGTGACTGTCTCGAAATCTCCTGGGAAAAGAAAAATGTCTGCCCAAAAGGGAAGCACTCCTCAATCAAATGCAGAGAAAAATGCTGAGGTTCAGCACACCCCTGAGCCATCTACCAGAAAATCTCCACGGACAAGGCCTGAGGTTCAGAATACTGAGTTATCTGCCAAGCAAACTGCAAAAAGAAAACGGTCTGGAAAGGAACCAGTGACTCAGCCTGCTAAGGAACCTTCTCCTCTGCCAAAATTCATTGATGATGAGGCCAGAGACAGATTTGAGTTGGTCTCACAAAAGGGTTTCATCACTCAAAGGACCATTTTTCCTCCTGAATTTCGTAAGCTTGACCTCGAACCTATCATTAAGCTCTTTGAGTTGCAAAAATGGATTCATCTTCTGTCCATCCCCAATACTTTTTACCCTGATATGCTTTATCAGTTCTTTGCAAATCTCAGAAAGGGTAACTCACACACTGAACTCATCTCTAGGGTCAACTATGTAGACATCACGTTAACTCCTGACATTGTGAATTCCATTCTGAAAACAAGTATTGAATCTGGTTTTAAAGGAAAAGTTGCAAATTTCTTTTCATATGAAGAATATCCCTCTGCCTATCATCATTTTCACGTTACTAAACTCATGACCTATTTTCAATCACATTTCAACACTCCTGCTGAGGCAAGATTAGAAGATCTTAGTCCTCAGAACTTGATAATTTTTACCATCATTTCAAATCTCTTGGTGCCCACTGATGGCCACAGAACTGATGCGAACAAAATGGAGCTTTATCTCTTTTACTGTTTTGTTGAAAAAATCAGAATTGACTTTGGGTTTGTGATGTGCAAATTTCTGCTCAAGATTAGCACTGATAGTCGTAGGAAACTCTCTTATGAAAAATTTCTGACTCCTATCTTTGCCCATTTTAAAATTCCTTTTACTGGAAAATCACCCAAAGATAGTGCCTCAACAGTTTTCTCACAAGCGTATTTTGAAAGAAAGAATCTGAAATTTTTTTAGGGCCATTGGTGTTATAAGGAAACTGTGACAGAAACTAGGGAAAAAAATCTTCATGAAACCCCTATCACTCCTAGGACTCCTCGTGATCAGTCCATGTATGTCTCTCCATTCACCATCCACCCTAGAAAATCAGCTAGTAAGTCATTCTCTTCCAATTCTGAGGTCATCTCCTTACTTGAGAACCTCAAACAACATGTTCTGCTCATTGAAGATGGTCTCATGATGACCATGTCTCCTGCCCAGCAGTCCATCTTCATTGAAAAAAGGAATCTCCTCGTGCCTCCAATCCCTGAATTCAATGAAAGTGCTCATCAAAAAGAGCCAAGACCTCAGCCCACAGAGCATACTCCTGGTCCTGAAGCCACTCCAGAGGCACATGCTTCCAGCTCTCAGCCCAAAGATAAAGGCAAGGCTCCTGTTACTGTGGAGACAATTGAAGATGATGATGAGGACACTGAGGATGAAGACCAAGTGGATCCTGAGCAATTTCGTCTAACCAGGAGAAGGCCTGGATCATTAAAAATCACCATCTAAGCACTACTAGGACTTTGCATTTCATCATTAGGACATTAGTTCATCTTTTGCATTGAAAAACTTCTGCTATGAATTGAGGATCATAATCCTCTTTTGGTCTGTAAAAATGATGTTATTCTGTTAACTGATGTTTTTCTTCTATGAATGGATGCTTTTATCATTTGCTGATAATGTTCATATATTGTTCTGGTTTGTCAAATTGATAATGTCTATTGAATGCTGGTATGGCTGTTTTATGATGACAAAAAGGGGGAGAAAATGGATATGAATCGTATAAATGAGGGGGAAAATGGATATGGATCGTATAAATGAGGGGGAGTTGCGAATACTCTGGTCATGGAATCTATAAGGAAGGGGGAGTCGAGTTAAGGAGGAGTTGAATCCTTTTTTGATCCATCCAATATTTTGTCATCATCAAAAAGGGGGAGATTGTATACTCAGTTCATAACTTTTGATGATTACAAAACAATTGGATGCTACTAATATTCTTTGAAGAGTTCATTTCAGGATTTGGAACAAAAACCAGATCAAAGACCTGAAGCCAAAACTGGATCAAGGTTTGACAAATTACTGTCGGACGAACAAAAGAACCATAACGGACGGCCGACAACCATTGAGTGACTTCGGACGCATGAAGAACTCACACTCGGACGTCCGAAGGTAATATGTCAAGACATCTATGATCACTGACCTCGTTCGGACACACAATACCTCTATACCGGACGTCCGACAAACGTTGCTGTGCTTCGGACGCAAAACACTGGAGCATCGGATGTCCGATAGAAATGAAGAAGGATTTGGAAGTTCACTTTCGAACGTATACTGTGGAGGGACCGGACGTCCTAAGAATTGCAAGAAATCATCTTGAACTCACTGTCTTCGTTCGAACGCATATAATCAGAGTACCGGATGTCCGACACTACCAACGGCTAGCTGACCTTCCATCTGCCTTCTATCCGTTGACAGCATTTATTGAAGAATTTTTTGGTCCCTTATAAATAGGGATTAGTCAACTCTTCAAAATGACTTTTACACATTAAGTCTACATCAGATCTTGAGTGATTCAAGTGTGTGAATACTTCAAAAGGAAGATTTGTACTCTTAGTTGTGTCATCTCTTTTTAGCTTTTCAAGTGTGATTCAATTTCTTCAATAGTGTAGCTTTGTGAGGGTTATCCGTGTGATTGTAAAACTTCCTTGCTTGATCGAGTGAGACTTGAGGCAAGAAGGAAGTGATCCTTCATTTGTACACAAGAGATTGGTTGATAGTTGATCATATTGAAGAAGCTTGATATATAAAGTGATATTCAAACTTAGTCAAGTTTGAAATTTGGTTTGCAATTCTATCCCTTCATTTACTGTCTTGCTATATATACATATATATATATTGCTTACCTGTTTTACTCACAAATTGCTTGTGCTAATCGATCAACTGCTTTTCTGTGAGGTTCTCTTGAAAAAGAAAAATAGGTCAAAAAAAGGGGGTGACTCATATCTTAGCTTACTTTTTTAGATAACCTAATTCACCCCCCTCTTAGGTTGTCCTCGATCCTTACATAAACCTTGTAGCTTAATTTGAATATCAATGTATATGTTAAGTTTGATATTGTTATTTCATTTCTTCTCTATGGACGCAGTATCTTTCTCGAGTTACGCATGAGTGAGTCCTGAAAAGAGTTGGGCAGGCGGTCCGCTAAACCCTGGGGTACGCCCTAGGGGGAGGTGGGGTCGTCACACTGGCCGAGTAGGAACTAGCATCGTTTCCTTTAACTGTGAGGTGATTTTGTGGTAAATTTGTCTAGGGTACTTGGTAAACCCTTAAACTCTATTTTTGTGTTGATTTTTAGTTGAAATGAAGATGTTTCATTGGTGTTTTCCTCGAATTTTTCTAGCTGCAAATTAATTGCTGGCCGGCAAACTGATGGTGATGTATTTCACCTTGTTTTTCAACCTTTTCATGTTAAGTTTTGGCCAAATCTTGTTCTAAACATTTGTTAAGACTCTTGTGGGTTGAACTTGAGTGAAAACCATAAGTTTTGGAAGGTGGAAACCTCATGTTGTGCTTGTTTCTTTTCAAAAAAAAATGGTAGGATGGCAGCCTACTTGTCCTGCTGTTTGTAGCCTTAAAGTCCCCTTATTTGGTGGTCTTTTGAACTCAATCTTGCTCATGTCACTTGCTAAAATCTTGAACTACAATGGTGTGTTGAATTGGAGTGAATCTAAAACTTAAAAAGGTAAACTACCTTGTTTTTCGTTGGTGTTTTCCTGCTAGAAATTTCCAGCAATGAAATGAAATGTGGAACTCTTTGGATGCTCATGTTTCTTGGATCCAAATGCTCTCATTTCACTCCAAAACCATACTTGAACCATTGCCCTAGAATGCACTTGGATTTTCCTTGATTTGCACTTTCAAATTTATCTTTGAACTTTGTGTTTTTGAGAGGACCAATTTGGATAGGTGTATGGCATAATTGAGTCTAAAATGTGAAATTGGTTCACCTAAACTTTGGATGGTTGGACCATAATATCTTTTAACTTGGTTGCTCATAGGGTTTGTGTGACGCCCGAAAGAAGAAGAAAGGAAATTTCTGTGAACAGTGAGAATCCGGCCGGAAATTCGGCCAGTTCTTGGCCGGATTGGCAGGGATTTTGGAAAAAAATTTTGATTTCGCCACTACCACGAATCCGGCCAGCAATCCGGCCGGATTGTGACGTGGCACTTTGGCAGCCAAGTTTGACCGGCTGATTTCTTACATTCTTATCTTGTTTCTTGGCTGAGCTATCTTTATTTCTTGTCCTTGCTTGGCCGGCTGTTTGAGAGAGAAAACAAGAGAGGAAAACTCCATTTATTTTCCTTTGATTTCCTTCACCAAATCTTGAGTTTTAACCGCTAGTTTTGTAATCTATTCCATACAAGTGCTCACTAAGGAGGTTTAAAGCTATTGGTGGAGTTGTATTGGAGGAGGAAGTACTAAACTACCAATTTTCTTGGGGTTTGAAGGTATCTTTCCAAGAACTTCCTTTCTATTTCAATTAATTGTTAATTGGTGGGTTAGAGATGTGATACATGTGGTTTATGAGGAATATTTCATGGGTTGAAGTAGTTTTATGGTGAATTTCAGTTTTATGATGAAATTCTGCTCACATGTGATGCTTGAGGATTAGCCATGGATTGATAGTTTTGTTATGTGTAAAATTGAGCTTATATGTGCTAGTTTCACTTGCCTACGAAAATTCCAGCTTGTGTAGGTTAATATCAATTTTAGGGTTTTGAATTGGGGCTTAATTGTGATTGGTTTTAGAGCTATCAATTGGCTCATATTGAAGGGGCATTGTGGCCTAATTAGATGTGTGGTGTATCTTATGATTCGTATGTGTAATTGTGGTTATATGCAAAGGTTAGTTTAGAAGTGTAATTTCAGTTTTACCTTGTTTCTAGACTCAACTTGGACTGCAAATTTCTCCATGTTTTAGACTGAACCAGCTTTTGGACAAAACATGAAAGTTGTAGATATGTGAGTTAGCTATCTACATACAAAATTTCAGATCGATTAGAGTACTGTAGCCTATGAAATGACCGAAATATCCTCAACTGCCCATAAGCCCTGTTTCACGGACAGTTTTCCATTTTTCTCTGAGATGTCATTTTTGTTCATGAAAATGTATGATTTGACTTTGGACGTCTTCATAAGAAATGTTGGTATATGTCTTGGCTTCGAAACGCCTTAAGATTTGTTTCAATCTGATAAGTGTAGCTTCAATTGTGATTAAAATTCCAAAAGGTGATAGGAACTTGATGATTTTAGAATTCCCTTTGCTTGACATGATATTTGTGATCTAGGGCTTGGACTTGAGCAAGGCAATGACTTATGATGGATGAGATTCATGAGCTGTGGTTGGTGAGTGATTTCATAACTATTTCCAAAGTTACTTCTTGAACTAATTCTTGCATTGATTACTCGATTGCATATCGTGTGTGCTTGTGTGTGTGCCATGAAATGTTTTGGCTCAAATAAGTGCTTGGAATTCGTGTGCTTAAACTCAACGTCTCCACCACTGTTTATTTGGAGCACTGATGGCTCCCTATTACCGTTTGATTGTTACTGGATTTGTTTGAGAGTTGGATGTTTAAGTACAATGATTTCCCTGGCTCACAAGAGCAATAAACGTACATTTGATCACTGATTCATGACATCATCGAAATGCACTATTGTGAAGCTTATTTGATTTCTGATTTTTACTGGACACTCGCTGAGCTTCTAGCTCACCCCAAAACATATTTTCTCCCCACAGGGCTCGAGGCAAAGGAAGCACTGGTATTAAGTTCTTCGTGTGACTGGATGGATTATCTCGTGTACAGTTTGTTTTAGATTCATCTTGTGCAATAGTTGGGATTGTTTGAATGTTTGGAATTGAACGAATGTATGGGTACATTCTACGCTTGGGAATTAGTATTTGCTTCGTTATGATATGTAAATTCATGGAGAATTTGGTGTAATATTTGAGATGTGCATTGTAATTTAATTGAGAACTGTAGTGAGTGAGTGAGTCCTGGCGAGAGTTGGGCAGGTGATCCGCCGAACCCTTTGGTTCGCCTTAGGAGAGGTGGGGCTGTCACAGTTTGACGGTGAATACTAGAATAACCCGAAGAAGAACGTTTAACGTTGCTCTGCTTTGAACTGGTAAGTATACCACTTACATGGCTTGTTGTTTAAGTGAATTACTATGTGATTGAAATTTATGAATGTATGACTATGATTTTGGTTTACTCTGGGTTGAACAGGTATGTACTTTATCACACTCAATCCCACTTGATTGTTTGACTGTTCTACTGTTCGTTTGAAATATGTTACTTGTGCTTGAATTGAATGTCGTTTGGAACATACTATCCAACGACCACACTGTGAACTTGGACCCAAATCCCATTGGTTAGTTAATTGAATCGAGCCAGCAAAAGTTTGGTCTAGATAGATTGACAGGCCATGGGAAAACTGTTACTAAATCACTGAATACTGTTTATTCTGAAATTTGGTATATTCGAGTATTGCCCCCACTGTTTATTGTTCGGGTCGAAAAAGGGGTATGATTGGTGAACGAAAATTGGTGTAAAGTGAAGGTCTATGGACAATATTCTTGGTTCTTTAAACATTGACGGAGTGTCAATGAGCTTAGATCAAGCTACTGCGACTGGAAATTTGGCTCTCACAGCTACTGCGACTGGAAATTTGGCTCCTGAGAGCCAACTTTATCCTTTTATTCTGTAAATTATGGTACTTGTTTATGTGAGGACTCGTACTTTTATTCTTAATTTCACCTATTTTAAATTTATTTGCATTGGCATGTTATTTAATTTTATTATTTTAGCATGAATTTTACTCAAATCATATTTTTATCGCTTACGTGGCAAAAACTTTTCAAAAGTCGCACCGGCGCGACTAATTGGGGATTTGGAGAATTAACCTCGAACTAGTAAGAATGAGTATTAGGGGTGTAAGGGAAACTACTTTGGAAGATTAGTATTTGAGAGTAGGAAACAAGAAGGAAACTAATAGTGCATGACACTATTCGGTCACTATTCCTAGTTGACCTTTTTAACCACCCAAAGCAAGCTTTCTTCTCAACTACGCATCACAATTCAAAACTTCATCTTCTCTCCTTTTTCTCCCTCATTGGCCGAACTCTTGAGCTCCAAAAGAGGACAAGAAAAACTCAAACTTCAACCACAAATCTTGCTCCAAGAATTCCTCCAACACCTTCAAACCTTTGGGAGTTGATCTAGCTAGAAGAAAGCTCTTACCTTGTGGTGATTTCTTGGTGGATTGGTGCTGCAAATCTTGGCTCTAACTAGGGTTGAAGAAGCTTGGGTGAGGTAACTAGCTTCACTTCACTTGATCTTTAGTTTCATGCAAGATTTAGTAGTAGTTATGGGTTGTTATGCAAGGGTATTTGAAACCCTAAACAAAGCTAGGCTAGATGACTTGAGGAAACCCTTGTCTTCTTGATTTATGCTTAGGTAGATGCCTTGAAATAAATTACTATGTAGTGGACTTGAGGATTTCTTGTTTGTTTGGTTGTTATTTTAGTGATTTCTAGCTTGATTTTGGCTTGAAAGTTGGAGAGAAAATTTGAAGAGAAAGAGAGGAAGTGCTGGCCGAATTTTTGTTGATTTATTTTCGAATTTTGTTGTTAAATTACTGTAAAAATACTTGTTATATGTTGGGTTGTGTGTGTGGAAATTATCTTTCAAAAATCATTTCATTTGATTGGGTAAAAATCAAGTTTAGAGAAGAGAAACAAATCTGAAAAATTTTGCTCAGGACAGCCAACCAGAGTATATTCAACTGCATATAATTATTCGTTCAGGAGTCAAAATCAAGTACCGTTAGCGGCATTTGAAACTAGACTTTGAGGGCTTTCCAACAGTATAAAATACCCCTGCTAATTCGTTTTCTATGAGCCGTAGTGAATCGGAAAAGTTGACTGATTTGCTCCTACTGTTTTACCCGAGAGACCTGCACAGCTACATCTTGTAGCTCGTTTTCACTCCTCTTGTGAAATGAATTTGAAGACAATTTCTTCTAATGATTTTTAGTACCTTGAATGTAGTTTTCAACGCCATAAACCACACTAAATTTGGACTTGTGTAGCTTTAGTTATGACATGATTTCAAAACTGTGTCGATGCTCCAAGGCTGGAAATTCGTGAACCAGGTTTCAAAAATCAGTTTTCATGAAACTGTTGTATCTTGGTGTAGAAACATCCGAATTGAGTTCTGTTTGTTGCATTTGAAACTAGATTTGGAGTTCTTTCTGTAGTATAAATTTCAAGGGCTGATTCTATTTCTATGAATTTTTCCAAATTTCCAAATTTCACTGAAAATACAAGACAGTTTAGCTCTGTTCTTACTGAAACAGTGATTTGGAGCTAAGATTTGACTGATTTCGGATTCGAATCTGGGAAATGTGTCTTCTAGAGGGTTTTAGTTCATTGAGTCTATTTTCCAATGGTATAAGATTTACAAATTTTGGACTTATGGAACTCAAGTTATGATTTTTCAAAGAAGGTTGCCAAAACTGAATTTTCCCTTGTAAAGTGACAAAATTCCAAAGTCACTTGGAAACATTTTCTAGGTTACAAGCATAACTTTCTTGATTATTTGCACCTCATTTCATACTTGAAAAATGGATTTCACTCCCTAGTCGTATATTCTTGGTTTCCATGAAATTGAACAATAAAATGGAGCGTTTTAGCTAGAGTAATTCTTGAAGAATTTCATTAGTTATATATTCGAAACTTGAAACTTTTAACTTCAACCTTTACTATGAAAATGAATAGCGTTTTGATGGATTTTGACTCCATAAGGTTAGAAAATGTGAACGCTCCTTTATATTCTAAAACTTGGGCATAAAATTAGAAGTTTTGAGATATGAAAACCATCTTCCCTTTCCTCGATTTTCGTGCCAAAAATTGAGTAGGGTACTTTCTTCTTGGAATCAATATTTCTTGCCACGACTTTTGAGTTCTCCTTGAGTGTTATTTCAATGCTTAAGCGAAAAAGTCTCTTTTAACTCGACTTGAGCTTGCAGCTTTGAATGTGGGTAGCAAGAGGACATTTTTCTGATTAGCCTTGGTCGAATACCTAGGTAATCATGATTGTACATGTCTCAGGTGATCACGTGGACGCCGAGGAGCTTGTTTGACCTCCTGGTTTTGCTCCCGTTTTTGCTCTTGACTTTTGGTGAGTGTCAAGTGCATGTTTCATGTACTATGATTGAAATGATATTTGTACAAGTGTTATGTGAAATTGTTATGATTCGTGAACTTTTCGAGGCGAGGGTGTACTTTATCGCCCTTGTCATCTCCCTCTTAAATACTTGTTACTTGAAATATAAATTTGTGTGACTTGAACTTGTACTTGAACATGCTTGTAATCGTGAGTACTGAGCGGCAGCATGTACCACACCCTATTCGGGTGGGAGGTACCTCTCATCCTGACTCAGTACTATGACCGATTTTAAGTCGATTGGAGCATTGTCTTATCGACCACTTATACTCGTGAGGACACCCAAAACCCAATGGCTAGCCATTCAACTCAAGCCAGCAAGGGCTTGGTTGAGGAGGTTGGTGAACCTTGGGCTCATATACTTGACTTACTTGGATATATTCGAGTAATATCAAAAAACTTGTTTGATGTTCGGGCCCGGTAGGTGGTGTAACGATGGACGGAAATTGGTGAAAGTGGGGTTCTACGGACTTGTTACTTGCTCAGTTGACGAAGTGCCAACATTTGAAAATTGTGGATCAAGATTATCGATGAAGCAGTGTGGATATATCTCCTGAGAGCTCATGTATCCTTTTACGTGCGTTTTACTTCCTATTTGCACACTTAAATGAAATTTCATGTTAAGTCGTTTTAAGTGTGATATTTGATTTAATTTGTACTACTTGCTTGCTTGCTTGCTTGATTTTTCTTGGCCTCACTGAGCATTAGCTCATCCCTTTTAGGTGTTTTCCTTAACAGGTTTGGAAGTGGAAGTTGGTGATTCTAGACTAGCGGCGTTTGGTGGAAGCTAGTATATCTTTTGTATGTTATGGGAGACATTTGAAGTGTAAATTTTGTTAAACTTGGATATTTTAAATTGTAATTATAAATGGTAGTCTTGAGAGTTTTGGACTTGTATATTCGAAGTATTTCTTTATTACAAATCAATGGTTGACTTGTGGTTCTTTATTAAGTTTGAATGAGTGCGCGAGTTCTGATGAGAGTTGGGCAGGCGCCTCGCTGATACCCTAGGGTTTGCCCTAGAGAGAGGTGGGGCCGTCACAGTTTATCTCTCAATTTGTTACTCATATGTTTATCTCTCAAATTGTTACTCATATGTGATTTTTCTTTCCGTTTTATTACTGACTGCATGTCCCTGTGGTATCTTATTGGGCCAAAGCTCATCCTATTATCTTTGTTTTCCTTACAGGGGTGAATACTTGATCTCATGATTTTGGAAAAAGTTGTTCTAGTACTAGACCTTAGGCATTTTGTTTAAACATCTCTGTAGTAGTGAACATCCTATGTATTTATGTAAGTTCGAATATTTTGATTTGTACTCTAAGTTTGAACTGCTAGTGACTGTATTGTAAATAACACTGAGTTGTAAAATGCTTGAGGTTTGTTATTTCCGTTCTTTGTGCTCGGACAGTGTGAGAAAGGTTAGCCAGTCCTGGCGAGAGTTTGACAGGCAGTCTACTAATTCTTGGAGTGCGCCCTAGAGAAGGGTAGGGCTGTCACAATAACACTTTGCCCCAATGAACTATAGGGTAGCCTCACTTTGCGGCCGCCCCTGGAGAACAAAAGAAATATACATACACTTTGCCCCATCTATCTTGTAAATGTTAGGTTATCAAAACATGTGAAATTTTTGCTTCCAACATTGCCCTTAATATTATTCACACTTTTCTCCCTTCATCCAAAAAAATGTACACTTTGCTTTAATAATTAGCAATTCTATGTATTATATATTGAATAGATAAGAAAGTTATAATATAATTATAATACTTAAAATTAACATAATTTGCACTAAAACATTATTGATGAAAAATGCCATAAGTGTGTGTGTATATCTTTCTATATCATCACTTTACTATTAACATTTCCTTACAATGTAGTTTTGTAAGTTTCTTTCAAGATTGAATTAGAATCTTCCATAGTAGAAAAAGTGAACTATGAATAATCCCATGTTCCATAATATCTTTTGAAATATGTAAAATTAGCTTTTAAATCTTTAATCACAAAAAATCAAAAAATGAGTTATGTAAAAATTTAATAAATTTGATATCGATAAATTAAGTATACCCTTTCTTACTCTTGGAGCAAATATTGTAATTTAAAAAGCTATTTGTATATTTTAGTTTAATTAAGTATAAAAACATAATTGTTATTTTCTATGTGTAAACTTATATTGAACATTATATATTTTATGCTTAGTTTTTGACAAGTGCTTTTAAATTTTTTATTGATAATGTTTTGTCAACATGTTTTGTTAATATCAAATTTATTAAACTCTTACATAACTCATTTTTTCATTCTTTTGAGGTTAAAGATTTTAAAGTTAATTTTAAATATCTCAAAAGGTATTACGGCATATGAAATTATTTATAGCACATATTTAACTATAAATGTTTTCAATTCTATCTTGAAAAAAGGCTTATGAAATTACATTGTAATGAAATGTTATATATATATATATATGATAGTTTTGATCAATACTGTTTTGGCAACATGTTTTAGTTTTAAATATTAAGTTATATTATAATTGTCTTATTGGTTCAATATATTATATATAGACATGCGAATTATTAAACCAAAGTGTATAATTTTTTTTTTTTTTTGGTTGAAGGGAGGAACAAAGTGTGAATGATACTAAGGGCAAAGTTGAAAGAAAAATTTTCACATGTTTTGAGGACCTAACATTTACTAGGCTAGGGGGGGCACAATTTGTATTTGCTTTGTTCAGGGGGCAAAGTGTTATCAACCTTATTTATAACTCATATTTCTTTATAGAGTTTGGCTGACCAGTGTCCCCCGGTACTGGTTAACAAGATTTCAGGTGTCAAATTGTCTTCCAAGACACTCTTTAAAAGGGATTCAATTGTAAATTTTTTGGCAAAAGTGTAACTATTTTGGAAAAATGTTTAGTTTCAAGAGGTGTGATAAAGATGAATGTGTGCAGTCACATGCCAAGTTATGTATAATGTACGTGTATTAGCGAGTACTCCAGGGATATTTGATAAAAATATCCTTCTTTATAAAGTAGATTAGTATAGCATACTTATATAGTGTTGTTTAATGGGTGCTTATTAATTAGTAAGTCTGTCTTGGATGCCTAATGGGCGCTTATTAATATGTACCTTAGGTGTTAGATTGTTAGAAAAATAAAATTAATTAGAGAACGTGTATAAATGTAAGGGAAGGTAATAATTATTAGCGTATATATATACATGATAGGTTATGTGTGATTTAGGTGTTAACAAGTACCTAATCGGCAGGAGAGGGTTGAATTAGGTAGTAAGGTGAGATGGATTATAAGTAGGAGGTTTTAGATTCAAGACCTCTCACTGTAAAAATAAATATCTAATCGGCGCTTGTTAGACAAATCCTTAATAATACACTTAAATTGTACCAAATTTACTATGTGAATAAACATGTAACAATTACTACCTTTGCATTTTGACACTTTTTAAAATTAAATGAACTTTTTTAAAAAAATTAACGCCTTAAATCTCTCTTAACGAGTGCCCCCAATCACCGGCTAACCAAACTCAATTTTACCTCGTAAGTTGGTTATATTAACAATTCACTCACGCGTTCATTAAAAACAAGAATATCCTTCTTGTCTACATTGTCTTTCTAATTGGTACGATGTCTAGTGAGTATATACTTTGATAAGAAAAGATGACTGGAGCGAAGGATTTATTCAGTTCTAGACTCAATGCAATATTCTGCAGATAGAGTAATTCTTTGCTTAGATAATTAGCATACGTTAAAATAAGATGTATTAATTACTCACTAATGACTTTTCAACTATATTGGGGAGAAATGGATTAGGTGATTCAAGAGAATGACTGTAAGTAAAAGATTTTGGACGTGGTATGTGGCTCAGACCGTTACATGTGAATTTTAAACGTAATAAGCATTGCATGTGGCTCAGACCGTTACATGTGCTATATGGCATTGCTAAAGCCTATAAGGAATGTGGAAAGGTCATTTGAGCTGTGATAAAGCCTATAAGGAATGTGGAAAGGTCATTGGAACTGTACAAAAACTGAAGTGAAGATTAAACGAATGATATGTATAGAACAATATCAAATTCGATTAGAAATCAAGCGGATTTTGTTTTTTAGGCATGCAGTAAAACTAAACTTTCTATCTTAATTACTTTTACTTTTGCTTTTGCACTATCATTTTCTTTTTAGATTTTTTCGTTTTTGTTTTTTTATCTCCTGTGCTATTAGCATTTGAATACATAAAGTAAAAGTTTTAGCTTTGTTAATTTGATATTATACTAGATTGGTGGCAACTCATTTATTTTTTAGTTTATGAGAAATATCCTCTATCATAACAAGGTCTTTATTTTCCACATTATGAAGCCAATTTAATCAAAGAAGTTGAATTATTTAAATATATATGAACAAAATGGAGATATAGGTAAGCAATTATCAATAGTAATAAACAACAAATAACTAAATCATCCATTATTGTTATTTGTCTTTTCATGTTTTACTATAAACACCTCATTAACCTTTCTTTCTTACGTGATTTGTTATATGTTTAATCTTGAATAATTTTTTTTTGTAATTATTTTAGCTAGGGAGAGTTACTTTAAGAAGTCGGGAGGTGGAAGGAAGAATTGAACATGTAGTTTTGAATTCTTGAGGTCTCAATCTTAATTAGTAAACTAGGGCTTTTTCGGCTTATTTTGAACATTTGAGTAATTGTTAACTATTATTAGTTTATATATAGATAAATTGTTGAAGTACTAGATTAACTACGACTTACTATGTTAAGGTTCAAATGTTTTATGGTAGTATACTTTATAATGAATTATTATGAGTGAATTTAACAAATAAATAAATATACAAATAAATGTGTTAATGAAAGCTAAAAAGTTTAGTGTATGGCTAGTGTCTTGTGAGAGTAAGAAAAAAAAAATAAGTAGAAAACCAAGAGGGAAAAAAGAAAGATTGGAAAAAAAAAAAAAAGAGTAGAGAAATATAACTGAGGCAGCAGGTATAGGAATAGTTTTGTCCAAAATTGTCATTAAAGCAGAAGGGAAAGAGGGAGGGTAAAGCAGTGTTGTTAGACCCAGACAAGATAGGTTGATTCGACCGGTGCGACCGTGAACCGGCCTTCTTTTCGAATTAGTTTGTAGTATAAAACTATTTTGGTCAAAAACCGGTCAAAAACATCAAAAACCGGCTAAACCAGTGACCTGATTCGATTGGTTGATCTGGTTCTCAAACTTTTCTTTCTTTTTTTTTCCAAACATAATTTAAATTACCTAAATTGTAACACTTTCATTTATTAATAGGAATAAGAAAATGCCACACATTTAGTATAAATATCAAAATCACTCACTTTCCTAAATGATTTCTAAATCAAGATATTTTCATCCCTATGATCTCATTAATTAAGCTTCAGTAATTCCAACTTGCATTATTTTGTAAAATTTAGTTTTTTAAGTAGTTTTGAAGAATGGACATATTTTAACCATGAATTTACATTTTATATATAATTATTAGGAGTATATTTGATTGCAAGTTTAATATTTTTGGAATATTTTTCATGATTGGCCAAATATAACCAAGAACTGAATTTCAATATTTCTAAAACTTATAAAAATATAAATTAATTATAACATATTGTTGATATCAGCGAATTTTTTAGAACCGTCTGATCAATTCGACCAGTTAACCCTTGACCCAGTAGATTAGCTGAGTCGCTATCCGGTCCAAGTTTAACAACATTTGTGTAAAAGTGCTTCATAAAAAGGTTTAGGTGGGTAAATGCAAGTCGGGTTTGTAATTCAGACAATTTAGTGCATTTAACCCTAAAATTTAATACCGAGTAGTTAGCAGAAATTATGGGATCAATTAATATAATCCATATCATTAACCATTAGAATTTTGCTCGTACCTTAGCACGGTCTTTTTTCTTATTTATTATGAATTTATACAAATATGAATAATTCAAATATGAAAATGAACAACAATCCTACATGTTTATTCATATTAACTTTAAAAAATTAATGTATTCCAAATGTTCCATTATTTACTAATTTTAAAAATTTGTTTACATACTTTTACTATAATATGATAGTATATATCAAATAATGTAATCTATATCAAAAACTTGGTAGATATTCTTTTTTTTTTATAAATATTCTTTTAGATAATTTAAATTTTTATAATGACCATAAACCTAGACCTATATATTCACATTTAATTAAGTAGAAAAGATCCAGCAATCTAGTTTTTTTCATCAATAAATATTTAATTTCCAACAATATTGGTAAATCTGTCGGTGTAATAGTTAATTCTCTTTTTGTACTAAGTTAATTCAAAATTAAGGGAAGAGATAATGAACAATTTGAATACTAATCAATGATTGGTGGTGAAAGGAAGTGATTTATGGAATATGTAAGATTTTAATAATTGTGATTTGAAAAAGCTTTTAATATAGTTCTATGTAATAGTTTCATCAAAACCATTAAGATAAAGTTAGTCATTTTTTAAAGTTATTTTAGATAGCATTAAGATAAGATTAGTTATTTTTAAAGTTATTTTAAAATTAGGGATAATTTTTAAACATATAATAGAGTATTCAATATGGGTAAAACCCAAATAACCCATAACCCGTTGATTCTTTTTAATTAGGCATGCCATATAGGAATGAGAAACAACTCTAATTAAAACAACTCTAATTATATATATGTGTGTGTGTGTGTGTGTAACTGTGTATATATAGATGCTCAAGAAAATCATCAATAATTAACCATGCTTATAACTGAAGTCCGATATGTATGTGGTTCGAACTTCATGTTGAACTAAGTTGAACATCCGATCTACAAGTATCGCTTAAGGCCCCGTTTGCGGTGGCGGTACTTTTGGTTAAGAAGTACTTTTAGGTGTTAAAAATGCTTTTGAAGCGTTTGGTCAACATCATTTTATAAAATTAGGAGTGAATTTTTTGGTATTAAAAGCACTTTTAGCGAAAACTCAAATTTGGTGCTTTTAGAGTAGCTTTTGTGATTTAAAAGATAAAGCGTTAAATTTAATCATTTATCCTATATTATCAACTAAATAAAGAGATAGATATAGTTAAAAATTTTCAAATTACACATTATCCAATACAATAAGTAATTATTGAATTATGTATCCAAATAATATATTTAAAAAGCACTTAAGCACATAATAAGCACTTTTATTAAAAGCTCTATTAAAAAAGTACTTTTTAATAAGCTACCACAACCCCAAAGTGGCCCTAAGTCTGATCTAGTTTTTCACTAAAATGTTTATAACTATAATATTTTTTAAAAAATAGATAAAGGAGCATTCTAATGGGTGCCCGGTATTCATTGGGCACTAATTAACACCCTTAATTTACACCTAAATTACCATGCTAATATGCACACAGTCATTATTAATGCACTCTTGCATTTATATGCTTTTTTAAATTAATTATACTTTTTTTTTTCAGAAAACTAACATCTCAATGAGTGTGTATTGAACATCCATTAGTCAAACCGATAGATTAATTATAGGTTTGCCAGGGCTTTTGGGGCAATGCCATTTGTTTGTAACTCTAACACAAAACACTAAGGTACAACTTGATTTTCAATTTTGGTGGTAAAAAATTTAATTGTATCATCGATGGTTAACTTTAAAGCTTACCCCCATCTAGATCGTACGATCAATATTTAAATATTAGCAATTAGGGCAATTTACATAGGGAATCTCTAAAATACTTTAATTGTCAATTTTTTATTCTTTATCTATTTTAAGTCTCAAATTGTTCCCTCAATAAATAAAAGTGTTAATATATAGCCTTTAGTGTAATTTTCACCATTAGATTTCTCAAAATTTGCCTTTAGATCAAATTTTAATTTTTTATTGTTAAGGGACAAATTTAAAACTTGAAATAGATATGAAGCCAAAAGTTGATAATTTAAATAATTTAGGGGTTCCTAGGTATTTTTTTTCCTGTCAACACACCACCAAGGTCTAACTTAATTTTTTCCAAATTCACTCATAGGGTCAAGACTTAATTTTTCCTCTTTCCAAATACACTTTACCCCTATGAAAACTTGTCAATTTTAAAAATTTTAACTCCATAAAAAACAAGAAAAGAGAGAGAGAGAGAGAGAGAGAGAGAGAGAGAGATTTATGAAAAAATTGATCTTTTGTTGCTGAAACTATTTATAGTCACTATTATTGCCTTTTTATTACCAAAAAAAAAAAAGAGAAGTTTGATATAATCTCTGGTTTCCTCCTCTAAATTTAAAAATAAGATATATTAGTCACCGTCAATAATGTCAGTTAAGTATTTAATATTTGACTAATTTGAGGAACAAAAATTAAAAACAATATAACTCCTAACCGTTTATGCAGAAGAAAATTCAATATCAAATATTTATGTACAATAGATACCATGCATATTCTTTATGTATTAAAATTTTCCCCCTTATTAATGGTACATTATTTAATTAATTGTATTATCAATGGTTAACTTTAAAGCTTACCTACATTTAAATCATATAGTCAACAATTAAGTATTATCAATTAGGGTAAATTACTCAGGAATCCTTAAACTATTTGAATTGTCAACTTTTTATCTTTTATCTATTTCATGTCTCAAATTAGTCTCTTAATAAAAAGAAAGTGTTAAGTGTTGATACTTTAGTGCATTTTCACAGTTAGATTTCTCAAATTTTGCCTTTAGATCCATTAATTTTAACTGCAGATGTAGACTAAAGGATCAAATTTTAATATTTTAAATTATTGAGGAACCAATTTAAAACTTAGAATAGATGAGAAGCTGTTTAGTATTTTATCCTGTCAACTATGAAAAGCAATTCAAGCCCCGTTTAAAGTTGTGGTAGTAGTTTAATTATAAAGAAACATTTTCTAACACAACTGCTTTTAAGTTATCAATACTATAGGTTAGTTAAGTTACAGGAAATTAATCCTATAACAGTACCTTTAATGTTTAAAAGCACTTCTTTTTTTTTTTTTAAATGTGCCGTAACCCCAAACCGGTCTCAATTGGTTTCCACTTTGTAACTTGCACCACCGCACCAAGGTCTAACTTAACTTTTCCAAATTCCCTCATAGGGTCAAGTTTTAATTTTTCCTCTTTCTTAGCAAATTTTCCACATTTAAGATTGCGTGACCAATTATTTGACTCTCTCTTAAATACCGACTAGATCTTTATAGGAGTATATAACTAATCTATGAGGCTGTGCAATTGCTTTCAAAGTCGATTCGGTTCCTCTCTAACCTAAAACATCAATGTACAGCTTGATTTTGAATTTTGCAGCATATGATCAGATACTTAACCGTGATTTAAAACAATAAATGAAAATGAATGGTCTGTACGATATAGTATACTTTACTCTTTTTCGGACCACATAGTACATGAAATAACCAAATCTTTGACTATATATATATATATAAAAGCTTTAGGGTTAATAATACTTCACTCCTTTGAAATTTGGGAGTAGCCGTGCTTTATTACCTATTACCTTTAAACTTTAAAAAAATACACTTTACACCCATAAAAGCTAGTCAATCTTGAAAATCTTAACTCCATAAAAAAAAAAAAAGAGATTTCTGACAATATTGTTCTTTGGTTGTTGAAATTGTTTATGGCCACTATTATTGCCCTTATATTACCGAAGAAAAAAGTGAATTTTGATGTATCTCAATTTCCCTCTAAATTATCTGACGCTTTTAATGCTGTCGGTTAAGTATTTAATATTTTACTCTATTGATGAATAAAAAATAACAATAATAATAGTCTAATAGCATACACAAATTGAAAATTTGATATCGAACATTTACGTACAATATTGGATACCATACACCTTGTCCATGTATTAAAAAACTTCACTTTTATCAATTTGACATTTTTGTATAGTAGATACTATAGAAAAAATGTATATTTTTTTAGCATAAAAGAGAAATAATAGTCAATTTTATATAATCTCATAAATAAAAGTAGAATATTGTCATCGATCTTATTTTTTTTTTCTTTTTTTTTTGCCTAGTCTTTATTTGGATCAAGATTTAGTATACTTATTTTATAATTGAGAGTAGTAAAGTGTGACTATCCCCAAAACTAATTGGGGCAAAGTGTAATTAACTAACCCTTGAGCTTTACTTCCTCCATCCCATTGTTATTATCATATTTTCACTTTATTAATATCTGAAAATAAAAGTCACCATTTCAAATTTAATACATGCTTTTCAATCTTGTTATTTAAAAAAAAATAACTTTTTAAAATCTCAATACACATCCCTCAAAAGAATATTTTGAATTTAAAGGACACTTTTATCAATTTACTAATGCTATCTCATTTAGACCTAATTATTATCATGTCTCCATAAAAAGTTAGATTCCAAAAAACGACTCTAATATTGAGGAGGAGGGGAAGTATTATTTTTTTAGCTACCCAACAGGCTTTTACACCAATAAAGACCGGCCAGGCCATCATCGTACTCCTTTGTATAGTACGAGGGAGAGCCAAAACAAGGCAAGAAACCAAAGATCACGTAAATACTGAGCTCTGATTTCTGTTACCCAATTTGGTACTAGCGTGCTCTGCAGCCGCTGGTGCACCGACTCTGAAAATTCGCAGCCTTAACACCTCCCTAGCATTAATCCTACATAAGACAACTACGAATTTTTTGGACCACTTTCCATCAAACTCTTGCTATTTTCTCGCTCACTGATGAATACTAAGATGAGTCCTATATAAGCCAAGAAAGATCCTAGTTGTAGTGTTAGTATCCAGTGATAGTACTACTACTTCTGCCTTTCTTACCAAAAAAACTCTTCCAAGAAAAAACAAGAACTCTTGGGGACTACTGGGGTTACCTCCTCTTCATAGTTTCTTCCGTTTCTAGGGTATTTTTCACTAGAAGAAGAGAGCTGACGAGGTATTACTGGTTTTTGCTGCGTTATGGTTTGTGGGTTTTGTGATTTTTGTGTTTAAGTTGAAGGTTTTAGTCTTTTTTGCTGAGTTTCTGCGTGTTTTTACCTATGTGGGGGGTTTTTTTGTCGGTTTTGAAGGTGGAGTCTTTTTTTTTTTTTTCGTTTTTTCCTGATGTTTCTGTTTGTGGGTTTGAAATTTTTTCTGCATTACATGTTATGGGTTCTGTGATTGTTGTGTCGATGTTGAATGTTTTAATCTTGTTTGATGACTTTCTGAGTATTCTTACGTATGAAGGATTCTTTTTGGCTTTTTGAGCTTTAGTCTTTTTTTTTCCTGCTTTTTTACCCCTGGTAGGTTCTGTTGTGGGTATAAAGGTTTTGGCTTTTACAAACGTTGTATCTAATCTGGGATGTGTTTTTTCTTTTTTTTTTTTGAGTGGAAAGAAAAGAAAGAAAGCATCGTTTCTTTCATGGAGATTTGGGGTTACGTTTTTAAAGTTTTTGTGTTTCGTTTGTTGTAGATATTCATAATTTTTCATTTTTTTGGGCTCTGGTTGGCTTTGTCTTCCTCGTTCCTTCGTTATCAACATTTCTTTTTAATTTTTAAATTTTTTTGTGCTCTAGTTGCCGTTTGAGTTTTTGTTTGTTTAAAAATTTTGCCCCGTTGTTTCTGTTTGTTCTGGTCTTTTCCTTTGGTGTTTTTATTTTCTGAAGTTTCTGCTAATGGGTTTTAAGGTTCTTGCTTTATGACTTTTTTTATCTGACTTGGGCTCTTTTTTATTCCGTGTTTTTTCTTTAGTTTTGTGCAAAAAAGAATGGATGTTTTCTTGATGGAGTTCCGAGGGTATGTTCCAAGGGAGCTGTTGTTTCAACGTTCTTTGTGTTATCTTTTCAAGAGATCTTCGTGAATGGCTAGTTTTTGCTCTGTCGTCTTTGTTTTGTGTGTTTCTTCTTCTTTTGCTATCTGAAACAGAAAAGAGAACCCTTTCTCCTAAGTTCATGAATTCGTTATGATGTGACAGGTTTTTGAGAAAAGCTTTACGAGTTTGAATGACTCATTTTTACCTTTTTTTCGGGGTTTAATCTGTAGCTATATATTATATAGTATGTGGTATAGTTGATTTTAGACTTTTTTGTTTTGTAATTTCAACTTCATAATATTGTTGTAAGTTCTTGATTACCCTCTGTTTTTCTTGTAGTTCTAAGTCATGTAAAAATGTTTATGATGAGTTTCCTCGTTGTGTGAAATGCTCTTGAGATCTGTATTTTAAATATAAAATGCATGCCTGCTGGCCAAAATTATATGCCTTGAGACTATCTAACTCTTGCTTTTCTGCCTTCCTTCTCTCAGAAGGTCTTTTTTGGTGCCCTATCTTTCGTTCTTTTCTCTTTCCTTTTTTTTTAAAATGTAGGCGTTTTCAAACCTTTTCTCTATTTTGACTTGGGTTGACTCAGAAATTAGTGTAGTATTACATATTTGATTCATGTTTGGTGTATGGAAGTGATCTTCTTCAAATAATTAGGGGAAAAGGCTTTGCAGGACAAATATTTTACTTGTTTTTTATTTTTTTTTATTATTGGTTTTGATACATATAGAAAAAAAACAGTCAAACAATATTTAGTAATTTCGTTATATCCGTACAAAGAAACTGGACAGTACTGTGTTTTTGTTTGATATACAACAGGTTTTAGTATTCATTATGGTTTTAACAATGGCTGAAATGGTGCTATCTGTGACTCCATTGCACATATGTTATCTTAAAATACAGGCTGGAATTTCAACCTTCATAATAAATAGGCTATTGTTGTGGTATACAGTATTATGCAGAAAAGTTTTTGTTTGTTCCCTATTTCATTCTGCTGATGTCTTTTATGATTAAGAATTTACGTACTGATTTATAGTCTTTAGTTTAAATAGCCCGGTTGAATTGCTGAAAATGGCATTGTATGTAGTTTTCTACGTCGTTTGTTATTTACCAACATTTTGTAGATTTCCTCACTTGGTGATTGTCTGTCAATTGGACCTGGTTGGCTAAGGTAAATGCTCGAGTAACTATTGAAAAGAAGGGATATCAAAAGAGAAGCTATTCTTTATCTGAGTGGAAAATCTTTATCTGGGCAATTGTCATGTTAAAGATCTGTAAAGAAAAATGCATTCACTTCACTAACTAGTTCTTAGATTGTGTTTAGTTTGACTGAGCATACGCATGGAAGCAGCTTTTCTATGACATTCTTATATCTTGTTCATTCTTTTGTTTTGTCCTTCTATTTCTTTTGCTGTTTCCTTGGTTTGATGACTTGCTCTTTTAGATTATTAAATTCTACCATGCATAAAGTGCTATTGCAACTCTGTTTGACTAGCAGAGTTAGATTGAAATCTCTGCATACTCCTGCTTTTTGTTTGCATGGCTTTTAAGTTCTTCAGTCTAGCTCCTGAGAGGGAAATGGAATGTGCTGAACAATTATCACTAGTTTCAATTGGGCAATTGTCCCTCCTTGAACCATTGCTGGAATTAGATAGTGATGTGGTTTATCTAGCAACTTTGATACTATCCAATTGTTAGTTTCAACTCTACTCTCCACTATATTAGATGAAAAATATTAAGAAGATTTCCAAATCACATAGGTACATTTTCGTCCCTTATACTAGTCATTATAGTAGTCATAGATTATATCAGTGTTGGGCTGTACGTCCGAAGTAATTCTGTTTTCCAAAGCATATGCCCTATAAGCCACTAAATCATTTCCCTGTAGGATTGTGGGCAGATCTGCTTGTTATGCAGATATACTGTCTCTGTATATGATCGAACTTACATTTCTTCTCTGCAAATCAGTTTAATTAGAGATGGATCCTAAAGTGGAAGATGCATCAGAAACGCTGCCTCCACCACCACCTGCTATACCCCCAGATGTTGTTCCTTCAAAGGCTTCAGACGCCAAGAGACTACCAATGAACAGGCTTGGTCTTGCTTCCAGAGGGCAAAAGCTTCGATTGCTAACCAACCATTTCAATGTTAAAGTAGCCAGAAATGAGGGCTACTTTTACCACTACAGTGTATATAACCTCTGTCTCTATGATGGTTGTTTAAGTAGTTTAATTTTTGAAACTCTTGAACATCAATTTAGCATCAGTATTCTGTTCTTGATGTGCAGGTGTCTATTTCATATGAAGATGGGCACCCAGTTGATGCAAAGGGAGTTGGAAGGAGAATACTTGACAAAGTCCATGAAACATATGCATCTGAGCTTGCTGGGAAAGACTTTGCTTATGATGGTGAGAAGAGCTTGTTTACCATTGGTTCTCTTCCACGAAACAAGCTTGAGTTCACAGTTGTGTTGGATGAATTTGCTTCTAATAGGTACTAATTTAGCTACTTTAACTTTTAAACTACTGCAGTTTTGTGTGCCTAACTATGTATGTTGACTTGCTTTTGCTGTATTCTGTTAGAAATGTGGGTAGTGGGAGCCCAGAAGGAAATTCTAGCCCAAATGAGAGTGATAAGAAAAGATCGAAGCGTCAAGGTCGATCTAAAACTTACAAAGTTGCGATCAGCTATGCTGCCAAAATTCCAGTCCAAGCTATTGCCAATGTACTCAATGGAAAAGAAACTGAACATTTTCAAGAAGCTGTGAGAGTTCTGGATATCATACTGCGACAGCATGCTGCGAAACAGTAAGGATTTTTTCCTGCTATTTGGATTTGTAAAGTTGGGAACTTGGGATTGCTGCTTACATGATTTTTTGCTTCCAGGGGCTGCCTTCTGGTGCGTCAGTCATTCTTCCACAATCAGCCAAGAAACTTCACTGATATAGGAGGGGGTGTGTTGGGATGCCGAGGATTCCATTCAAGTTTCCGAGCTACACAAGGGGGCCTTTCTCTCAACATTGGTGAGCAGAACACTTGAAGTTGTATCTACCTTTGTAGTACTACAACTAAGCCATCTCTTTTTCCAATGCACACAGATGTCTCAACTACGATGATTGTCCAACCTGGGCCAGTGATAGATTTTCTTCTTGCAAATCAAAATGTTAGAGATCCTTATCAGCTGGATTGGGTAAAGGTGAGTTCATAAGATCTTCATCTACCCTTGCTGTGTTCATTCTTGTCATGTTCTAATGCTGCTGCATTTTTCTTATACATATCAACAGGCTAAAAGGATGCTGAAGAATCTCAGGATCACCACAAAACCTTCCAATGCAGAGCAGAAAATTACTGGGTTGAGCGATAAGATTTGCAGAGAACAAACGTATGTTAATCATGGATTTATACTTCTATCTGAGTTGCTTGACAATGTGGTTTTAAACAATATGTTAACTCTAATTTTCTGCTCCAGATTCTCATTGAAGCAAAGAAATGGAGATGGTGAAACCCAACCTGTTGAACTCACAGTGCTGGAGTATTTTGTTGATCACCGGCAAATTCCATTACAGTATTCTGGAGATTTTCCATGCATCAATGTTGGGAAACCAAAACGTCCAACTTTCATTCCCATCGAGGTACTTAACAAGTAAAAACCAACTGTGAGTTGATATCGTTTAATGACTACTAACATATTCTTGTAATCTCAGCTTTGCTCACTGGTTTCGCTTCAACGTTACACCAAATCTCTCTCGAATCTTCAAAGGGCTTCCCTTGTGGAAAAATCTCGTCAGAAGCCGCAGGAGAGGATGAGAGTCTTGACTGATGTAAAACCAAATTCATTTCCCCTCTTGGTTTATTCTCCGACATTCATGCTGCAAATTCTGATCATTAGCTTGTCATTCTTCAGGCACTGAGCGTTAGCAATTATAATGCTGACCCTCTTCTGGGAATTGCCGGGATTTCAATCAGCAATCAGTTTACTTCGGTAGAAGGTCGTGTTTTATCAGCTCCAAAAGTAATCTAATCACTCCACTCTTAGATAACAACCCTTTTTGTTGTGTCGTGTTTGTAGTTCTGTAGCGTTTGGCCTGACTTCAGTCCTTGTTTGTCCTTTGAAGTTAAAAGTTGGCAATGGAGAGGACTTGTTACCCCGCAATGGAAGGTGGAACTTCAACAACAGGGTACCTATCCTTTTGAATGCTTTCTTGAGTTTAATCAGAATTTTATATCATTAGCTCAGACTTCGTGTGCTCTGTTGTTAGAAATTGGTGCAACCTGTTAAAATTGAGCGCTGGGCACTTGTGAACTTTTCTGCTCGCTGTGATATTCGTAGATTGTGTGCAGACCTTGTTAAGTGTGGAGAAATGAAAGGAATTGTAAGATGTCTTCTTTTCAATTTAGTACACTATGAAGTTTCTCAGTATCTTGAATGGATTCTCTAATAGTTTCTTCACAATTTACAGTTTATTAGTAATCCATTTGACATAATTGAAGAAGGCCCTCAGCTTAGGCGTGCTCCTGCTCCTGTAAGAGTGGAAAGAATGTTTGAGACTATCAAGCAAAGACTCCCAGGACCACCTCAGTTCCTTCTCTGCATTCTTCCGGAGAAAAAGAACTCAGATGTCTATGGTACCTAACAGCAACTTTACTTTTTTCTGATTTTGGATCCATATTCTGTTTTTCTCGTGTGAAATCTGATTGTCTTGATCTCTACTTTGAAGGCCCATGGAAGCGGAAGAACCTTTCAGACGCTGGGATAGTTACACAATGCATTGCACCTACCAAGATCAATGATCAGTACCTCACTAACGTTCTCCTGAAAATCAATGCCAAGGTACACGTGTTACTTCATAATCGATCTCTGAAATATTCATACAACTTTAGAGTTTCTAACTTATTTGTCTTTTTCTCTTTTTAATTTTCACAGATGGGTGGCATCAATTCCCTGTTAAATGTTGAGCAATCTCCTTCTATCCCTATTGTTTCCAAAGTTCCAACAATTATAATAGGAATGGATGTGTCACATGGCTCTCCTGGTCGTGCTGATGTACCATCGATTGCAGCGGTATTCTGACTTCTTTGCAGTTACACTGTAATTGATATTTGTTAAATATCAACGGATACCTTGGTTAACAAGTGTTTTCTTTCTTTATTTGTTGCAATCTCCAGGTGGTTAGTTCCAGACAGTGGCCACTGATATCCCGCTATCGTGCTGTTGTCCGTACACAATCACCAAAAACAGAGATGATAGATTCCCTATGTAAGAAGGTTTCCGGTAAAGAAGATGAAGGAATTTTCAGGTACTTTTTAGTTCTGGAGCTGTAGCATTGGTTATGATTTTCTTCTCCTTATATTTCTATCACAAAAGAAATGTTATCGTTATTGCTCATGTATTACTTCTGATTTTTCAGAGAGCTGCTTCTTGACTTCTATACAAGTTCTGGCCAGAGGAAACCTGACCAGATAATAATCTTTAGGTACCCTATATTGTCTACTGAGCTAGTGCATGCATCCTTTCTACATGCATCTACAATTTTTTTCCCTCTATATTGAAATCTATCTTCTCTCTGTGTCTTCGGTTAACGAGTCTTTTATTGTTTCAAAATCTACTTTGTGGGTTGGGGTCGGAGGGAAGGGAAGAAAGACTATTGTTAGTATCATTTTTTAACATATCTCTTTCATTCCTCTGGCCTTTTCTCATTTTTGTATCACTTTAGTATGCTATGCATCTGGCGTGCCCCAGTTTTTCTATGCCCTAACAGCATATGAATTTTGGCTCTTCAGTGACTCATGATTTCCTGAAGGATTGAATCTAGACAGGGTAGCAAAATATTTGCAGACTTCAAGACCTAATATCACCGTACACAATTTGTTTGTTTGTTTTTCAAGATTTTCTGAAGAAAATAAGTGGAACTGCTAATGACAGATGTCATAGTTCTTCTATGTAGGTAGAAAACTCCAAAAAAAAAGGTGTCAGAAAACTCAGTTTGTTATTTGTTCAGCCTCTGCAGTCTTCTAATCACCATAATGTTTTCTTTTCCCATTATGTGGCCTTCTTTTCTTTGAATTTGGGAGTTAGAGCAAATATGATGTGGTTAAAGCGATGTGGCACTTGTTATGATTGACCCTCTACAGGAGTTAGTGCATCATACTTGCAACAGCTTTTAATGCCATCTATCTTTAACAATTTTGGAATACATTTTTAACTTTTGTAGATTATGATTAACAATTGTGATGTTTTCTGTATAGAGATGGAGTAAGCGAGTCTCAGTTCAATCAAGTTTTAAACATCGAGTTGGATCAGATTATAGAGGTTCTACTTTTATAGATGAATTAAAATCTTCATAGCATAAATATCTTCATCAAAAGTGAGTGCTTCTTACTGTTACTGAGTTTTGCTGCATTCTACAGGCTTGCAAATTGCTAGATGAAAGCTGGTCACCAAAGTTCATGGTGGTAGTTGCTCAGAAGAATCATCATACCAAGTTTTTCCAGGCCAATTCCCCTGATAATGTTCCACCTGGTTTGTCATTCTACTGTCTGGTGTAATATAGATAAGAAAAACTATTCTGGTTTCAACCACAACTACCCCATTGTGTTGTGGTGCAGGTACAGTTATTGACAATGGGGTTTGTCACCCTAGAAGTAATGATTTCTATATGTGTGCTCATGCCGGGATGATTGTGAGTTTCAAATCACTAATTTTCGATTTTTATTATGATTGCCTAGATTTTTTTTTTACTTTTGATTGATTGCCTAGGTAGTTGCTGGATAACAGGCAACTTCGATGGTTTCTTTTGTCAATGCAATAATTATTTGGTGATATGTGTATTTCTACAGGGTACCACCAGGCCTACCCACTATCATGTCCTGTATGACGAACTTGGGTTCTCGGCTGATGACCTTCAGGAGCTGGTGCATTCTTTGTCCTACGTGTAAGTGGTTCTCTCCCTTTTGCAATAAAAAATAATAACTAAATGCAGTTTTTTCAACATGTATTCTAGTTTTATGATTATTACTTATATCATAACCTGATACTGCCAATAACTTAGAAGGCCCTTAAAAATTTTCAGGTACCAGCGGAGCACTACAGCCATTTCCATAGGTAATTACATTCAGTTTATCTTTTGGTTATGTAGCTCGTTTCTTCTGTTTTTTGATCACCTGGTTTTTGTTAGAAAAAAATTTGGCACATGACATAAAACATCTCTCAGACATTTGAAATTTATAATTTTGCTTGTCCTATACATTCTGGCGTAGCTACCTCGTCCCTCTTACCTCATACCCAACCTCAAAAGCTTACTTGAACAAGGAGAATTTGTTAGCTTATCACAATTAGGAGAAGCTGGAAACCTCTTGCTGCTGTAGTACTGGAATCTACTAGAGGTATCAGCGACTAGGGAATATGATATATCTTGAGTTACAATAAGAAATAAGAGCTGTTACAGGAAGGGAGTTGGTAATCATATTTGCAGTCTGCTTCCTTTTCCAGCTGTAGCCTGACACTTCGTAGCTGCTAGCCTGCTGTCAAACTTGTCTCTATTTTGAGCACAAGTATTTAATTCGTCACGATAATTTGTTCTCTCACAGAGTTTTCTGTTCCTTGTTTTCAGTTGCTCCCATATGCTATGCACATCTTGCTGCTTCCCAAATGTCGCAGTTCATCAAGTTTGATGAGTTGTCTGAGACATCATCTGGCCATGGAGGGGTTTCTTCTGTTGGCAGTCTTTCAGTACCTCAGCTACCCAAGTTGCACAAAGATGTCTGCAACTCTATGTTCTTTTGCTAATTGGAAGGCCAAAGAATTTGGAGACACTTTTATGAATACACTTTTAGGTCGCATGTTTCCAGAAATTTTGCCTTGCTAACTGCAATTTTAAACATTGTGTTAATGATCCTATCTATGGTAGAAAAGACAAATTGAAAACTTTGGCTGAGATGTCAAATTGAAAACTTTTTTGTTAGGCTGTGCATAGCCTTAGTACTGAATTTCCAGTTCTATGCTTCTTCAGACTTCAAAACCTTATTTTTGGCTTCTGTAGTGGATATTGGGAACTCAGTTGATGTTCTTGAATGCTCTTTTGTTCTGGAAATTGCATATGCTAATCTTATGTTTAGGATATGCAAATCTTTATGCTAATCTCTTTGCTGACAATTTTCTTTCTGAGGCCTTGAAGTCATTCTCTGTCTTAAGCTTATTTGTGCCTTTTCCCAGCTTGCATATTGGCTTGGGATGCTCATTCAACTCTTCACTATCAAAGATTGTTTTGATTTTGGGGAAATTTAAGGATTGTTGGTTTACTAGGAACAGGATTATCTTAAGAAGAAAAATCAAAATCTGCAGACTTATTTTTCAGCATTTTTTTGCGGAAGAAAAATGGTTCCAACACCCATTTTTGCAGGTCAAAGCAATTTTTTTTGTTCTTACGAGTAAATTCGGAACCAAAACTTATTTCCAGATAATAAGAATGGGAAAAGACCTTAATAGTGAAAAACATGCAGATTTTTCCTTTCCAAGTTAAAGGAGATAAAATGCCCCCCACCCCCAAAAAAAAAAAACCCCCTTTTCAAAAGCCCAAAAAAGAAAAAGAAAGCCACCATTGCCAATATATTTATTTATTTTAGCCAAACGTTTCTAATAGGAATTATTTCAACTTTGCAGAGAGTTTTGACATGCTGATGGTCAGTTTCTATTGACGAATGGTTCCTTGGATTAATTAATTCATATATTAGCATAAAACAGGATGGTTTTCCTTTTCTGAAGATACTCTCCATGTCTTAAATACCCCTAAATAAGATCGTTGGGTCATAGTTTTTGCTACAAAGAAATTGCCACGGAACTCTTAAGGTTATTTTTAATACAATGTAAATAGTGACTCTTAAGAAACTATAAAATTCCAATTGAAATTGGAAAAAGAAACAAATCTGAAAAGGAAGCATGAATATTCTCATTATACAACATGCTGGTAATTTCAAGATATAACTTGCTTACTTTTAATTTAGTAGTCATGAATCATGATTTACAAATGTCACATAAAATATAACGCAAACAACTTTAATGAACTTACATTTTTGTTCTTTAATTTTTTGTATCACATTTCTTGATTCTCAAGCTTTCACATATTTATGTTCATCTTTTATAGACAAAAGAAAAAATTTTCGTCTTGTGGCCTCAAATGATACCACAAACTCTCGTTGATTTCCTCATTGAAATACTTTTGAACTAGTTATGATTTTTCCACATTCAATTATGGATTATTTACATTTACCTCTCCTGAATTAGAGCCAAACTACAAAACAAATCCTAAGGTATGACCAAATTACAATCACCCGCCTATCAATGACATCGTCTAAGCCCAGTAAACAGATGCAATTGGAGGACAAAAATATCATCTTCTAGAAAATATAAAAAATAAAAACAAAAACCTACTAAACGAGATTCTAAGCCAAAAAAGTTTGGTAAGGTACGAGAATACAAAAAAAAAAGGGACAAAGAACTGCTAAAGAATTATGAAAAAAAAAAGATATGGAAGGGTAAACAACAAAGAATATGATAATTGGTATATTGTAACAGAAACAAGGACAAAGAAAATTTGCTTCAAGAGAAGGAAACAAAGCTGGGCGAATTTCTGTAAATAATGCTGAAATAAGAAATAATGACAAATTTGGTATTTTGGACAAATTAATTTTGTAGTAGGGGTCACTGCAAATGAAAAAAATGGGGTTAAGTGAAATTGAATTTATTTTAGATTTTTTTTAAGTCGCACAACAATTTAATGAATAGTAATTTAAAAAAAAAATTTGCCAATCACCGCAAGCCGCGTCCAATTTTGGATGCGCCTAAATTTGTGCACCATTGATCAATGGTGTGAATTTTTTGAAAAAAAAAAAAATTGAAGTAGCGCACAATTTTAGCATTGTTGATCAATGGTGCAAAGAATTTTTTTCAAAAATACTAGCTAGACGCCGTATGTGGCGTCCGTTATAACCGCATTCATTAACGGATGCGGTGAAGCTCTATGGGCCGTTGATCACGGCACATACACTCCATCGACAATTTTAATTCTTTTTTTCAGCTGTTGATTAATGCAGGATGAATGGCTGGATTTTGTCGATACAATCAATACTCAATGCATTTGGCTATAAATATATCACCGAATAAGTCAATTTGACTCGCACAACTGCATTTGTATCCTTCCACTCATCATCTCCCTAATTTCTTCTTTCCATTACAGAGAAAATCTCAAAGAACTCCTATCCAGATTATATTTCCACCATTGTTTAGCCGGTTAGTTCGTGTATATTATCGCTCATTGGTATGCATCGGTCTTAAAAAAAAAGTAGACTTCTGGGATCTGAAGTTGGTGGTGCTCAGTGTCACGGCCCCACCTCCCCCTGAGGCGAACCAGAGGGTTCGGCGGGCCGCTTACCCAGCTCTCGCCGGGACTCAGTCGTTCACTACAATTCTCAATTGAATTTCAAGATATATATATATATCAAATATACATCAAAGATTCCCAAACTTTACATATCAAAAGCGAAGCGTCCACGCTTCCGCAGCGCCACTCTATTCCTTGATCACAATTAGTACACAGGAGGAAATCTAAACGTTCAATACAATCCCAATATGAACGATTACATAAAAGGAAATCCAAATTCAATCCATACATGAGATAATCCAGGATTAAACACTACAAGCCACTCCTTCGCCTTGAGCCCTGTGGAGGGGAATAAAACATTTTGGGGTGAGCTAGAAGCTCAGCGAGTAGCCAATAAAATCAGTAATCAAATCGGTTTAACAATAGTTCATTTCAATGATGTCATCATTTACAATGGAAAGCGATAGTAACATTCATGTAAAGGATACATTCGTTCTCCTGTCATTTCATTGCATTTGGTTTCATTCGTGCATTCATTCACCCCGTCCCTGGCTTTTGGCCAGGCTCCACCAACCTACAAGGTAATACTCGAGTATACCGAAACGTTCACCCAAGTTCCTAGTCCCCCGACCGAGTCCGCTTCTGGCTCAAGACGACCGGTAACAAGGGGCAATGGCCAGTTCAGCCCAAAAGGCTTACATTCATGCACAATTAACATTTCAATCGCTCAATCATTAAAATTTCACAATCACTTAGGCCAAGTGCGATAAAGTAGACACTCGCCTCGAAAACTCGTTTAGCAATCATTGAAAGCAAAATCAATAATAACAAGACACTGATATGCAAGCACGCATGATATGTAAGAAAACAGTTCCAAAATTAACTTTGAAAACAGCTCAGAAGTAAATAATGCGGGAAAGTGGTTCAAAAGTAAATTTGGAAACAGTTCAAAAGCCAATAATGCAAGAAACGGTTCATAAATAATTTTTAGAAAGAGTTTGAGGTCACTCACCTCCACGGCTCTGAAACCATCCATCAAGCGAAACCAGAAAAACAGTTTTGACGTCCTTTTGCGGTAATGACACCAAAGGTACTACGAGTATCGGATGGAGGTCCAAGACCCACCGTTTCGAAGATAAGAACCAGGGCTACAACAATGTAGAAGGCCACTCAGTCCCAAATCCTAGCACAACTAGGTCAAATATGCAGAATACCAAACCAGAACCGTAATTGCAGGTTTACAAATCACACTATGCTGTAATACAACTCAGTCTATACAGGTCCAAATGCATTGATTCCAAAGGCATGCAGTAGCTAAGGCATCAAGCTACATTTCATCAGAAGACACCAACATCCAAATCCAAAACAATTCCAGTCAAAACAGACGATTACAAGCGCAGTTCGCACATTCTGATCAACCCAGAACAGCAACAGTAAAATCGACATATCTCATTCTACACTACTCCAATTGCCCTGAAATTTTACAGGCATCTCAAACACATCAATACCTACAACTTTCATGTTTTAAGCAAAGGCCAATTCGGCCTCTAACCATATGATCCAAAACCGGACAGAAAAGGGGGTTATGAAACCCTAACTTTTCACATTTCAATCCAAACCCAAAATTGGTTGCAATTTCCTATCATACACACCTACTAGAGTCATAACCCCTCATTACCAACCATCATAAATAACCACAACACCATGATCACATTAAACCAGAAAATTCCTCAAAAAAAATAAAAACTTCACCAATTCATTCCAAACCAAGAAATAAACCACAATTTTCAACACCATAGCCACCATTAGGCACAAATTAAACATCATTAGGTGTAAGAGGAAGTGTAATCATCACTTACCTAGTAAACAAGAGAGAGGGAGTTGTAGAACACCTTAGCTTCCTTAAAAAACTTCACCAAACAACTTACTAGCACCTAATGGAAGACTTTTATGGAGTAGAAACTAGTTGATGCAATTGGTTTGGAAGATTGAGCTAAATGGAAGCTTGAAAATTGGAGAAATCTTCTTCCTTCTTGAGCTTAAGAGAGTCGGCCACCAAGGAGTGAAAAATGGTGATTTTTAGTCAATTTTTGAGATATTTAACTTAAGGGTAAAAAGTCAAAAAGTCCAACCAATGAGAAAGTGCCACTTGGCACTCTATTAAATGCATTTCTATCCTTTAAGTCTCTCTCACATCAATCAAATCACCTCCTCTTCTTATCTCTTAACACCCGATAAATTTCACTCAGTATCCGGAACTTAATCTTATTGGCCGAATTTTTCCGAACTTTTCGCACTAGTGGGGCCCACGTCCATTCTCTATCCGTAATTTCTCAAAAACTCTCCAATACTAGAAAAATCATCTTAAAACTATTTTTGCTCATAAACTTTATCTGGGAAATTTTTTCTAATCAAGAAAATGTAGAAAAGGCGGGCGTTTAAAAAATAAACCCTAGAAAATTAGAAAATTTCCAGGTTCTCAAACTCATTTTTTTTCGGGGCGTCACACTCAGTCAGAATCTTCGGCAATACTTGGTTCAACAGGTGCCGCAAACAAACCTCATGTGTCATTTGAAATAATAATAGTTTATTATATTTAATTAGTATTAGTTTATTAGTTGATTACATTTGATTTGAATGATTACTATTACATCAGTAGTTGATTACATTTAATTAGTGTTTATTTGAGTTAGTTTAATTAGTAATAGTTTATTAATCAATAGAGTTATTAGTATTAATTATATTACATCTTCCTATCAGTGGATTTAGTGAATATCAAACCAGAAATAGTAATAGTAAGCATTAGTAAATGTACTATTTAGTAAATAGTATTAAAAATAAAAAATGGTAATAGTAAATAGTAATAGTAATAGTAACAGTAATAGTAAAAGTAAATAGTAATAGTAAAAAAAGTAACAATAATAGAAATAGTAATAGTAAAAATAAATAGTAATAGTAAAAGAATATAGTAATAGTATATATTAAATAGTAAATAGTAGACATAAGTAGATAGTAAATAGTTCAAGTAAATAGTTATATGAATAGTAAAAGTTAATAATAAATAGTTTGTTAGTGAATATAAAAAAAGGACAAATGGTAAATAGTAAAATACATAATAATTAGTAAATAATTAATAGTAATAGTAATTGCGTAGTCACGTTAATAGGAAATAGTAGTAGTAATTACTTAGTAATAGTAAACTAGTAATAGTGAAAAAAATAGTAATAAGTGTTTCATTAATACCAATGCGGAACCACTAAATTATTACATAATTAATAATAGTTATCATTAATTTTATGTAAGAACAAATTAGTGCTTGTCTAGTCATTATATTACTTATTACTAGTGAATAGTAATTCATGATTGTTTTATTATGGATGCGATTAATTTTGGTATAGCTAATGTAAATTCATGTTTGAAATCACATATGCGATAAAATCTAAAATAAATAATATTCATAATATTTGGCAAAAAATGTTCACAAACCTCGCATTAGTGATTCAATTTTATTGGAAAGGTAAAATAGTGGAGATTAGAGGATCATTTGCATATGATATTCCGAGATGCAAAAAAGTCATATTAGTGAGAGGTCAAATAGTTTACGACGAGTTGGTTGATAGAGTGTACACCTACATGGGTCTAAATCGAACTACTTTCAATCTGAATTTGTGGTTTTAGGAATTCTGTAGGACTAAGTACTTTTGTTGGACTACGTTTGGAACATGAAGAAGATATAGATATAATATACCATATGAAAATGATGTCACCACACACGGTATGTGAGATATATGTAGAGGAAGAGCCACAACTCCGGCATGACCACGGTGATGTCAATGTTGGACAAACCTCATGTGTCCAAAGTGGTTCCCAAGTGGAGTCAGACCATATGCTCCCAACCAGCTCATATCGTAGTATCATGTTAGTACAATCGGAATCCGCATCCATGATGGATGATGAGTCATCGTAGGGTGGGTCATGTAAGCCGAAAGCATGAGCAGGGCAAAAGTAACTGGGGAGTTAACACTAGTTATGGTGCAAAATTATGTTCAGCGCAAATTCCCCTAACTTTTGACGAACGCGGGGTATACATATAAGAATAAGCTTATTCCACAGTCAAGTTTTATATTTATAACATTCTAAATACCCCACAAGTGATTTTTCGCAAGTATACGAGTCGAGAGCGAGTATAAGGTATTAAGGGTCGAATCCACAGAGAAGATTTTGAATTACCGGTGATTTTCGAACTCTTTTATTATTTAAACTATCACAAGTGTAAGGAATTAACTCTACACTATAAACATGAAGTAAAAGTAATAAAAACAACACTAGAAAACTCCTAGAGGTATGGAATTTCTTACTACTCTTGCAAGTGAAGTTACTAGTTAAGTGAATGCTATTATCTTGACTAACTATGACGTGATTTCCTAATGTATATGAAACCTACTCTCATAGTGAATCAACTATACTTGTAATTAAGCCATACCTACTCTCGTGTTATGAAATTAACTACAAGCTCATTTCTTTTATGAAATTATATGAAACAAGTCACTAAAGTTACAAAGGTGCTCCTCTACTCTCACAAGTGAACTCCCTAAATTTATCACTTCCTTGAACTAGTGTTAAACTCCAATTCTCATTATAAGCTTAACACCTTAAGATTATCACAATTAATGGCCGATTAATCATAATTAGATAAGCAAAAGTGATAAATAATTTGGTCAAAATAATATCATCGAATAACCAAATAAATATCACAAACAAGATATAGAAAGTTCATCAATAAATCTAGGCATAAACTTTAACTAAACATAAAGAACAAACACCAAACTTGTATTATAGTTAAACATGAAATCAAATACAAAAGAGAAAGCGATAGGAGAGATGTCACCCTTGTTACATGAGTTTTAAACTCTCCATCTTTGCTTTTCAAATCTTCATCCAAATCTAACTACAAATACAAGAAGGAAAAGCTACACTAACTATACTATACTACTCTAACTAATGAACTAAGGAAATTCTAGTGAAGACTACATTTTTGTGGAGTTTCTCTAACCTTTCAAAGTTGTGAAAATGGTCTCCAAAGGCTGCTATTTATAGAGAGATTCAAGCTCAAGGTGAGTTATTTCTTGGTTGGCAAAGTTGGCTTTTTAACTCACCAAGAGTTGTTCTCCAAGTTTCCACACTCTTCTTGGTCAGATATAGCCGAAATTCTGAGTTGTAGATGAGTTGGAAAGGTTATGTGAACAAAGAACAAGTTGCAGAGCAAGTTGCAGCAGAAAATAAAGAATACATGACTTGAAAATGCGACCTTAGGTCGAGTATTGTCTACTCATGTATTGCTTCTGTAGGTTTGCACTTTCAAGGCAGAATTCATCCTGACTCTGTTTTTGGTCCAACCTCAATGGATATTTTCTCGATGTTAGAGGCTGAACTAGCTCTTATGTAAAAAAATGAAAGTTGTACCCTTTGAGTTAGCTTTCTAATGCATCAAGAATTATCCAATTTAGAACTCTGTGGACAGAGAAATGACCACAATACCCTCGATTAGTCAGACCTCTGTTTCAGCTTTCCACCATGAAAATGCACTTCTGTATTTAGACTTTTTGACTAGGAAAACGACTAAACTGACATTGATGTCTTCATACCAAATGTAGATCTATCTCTTAGCTTCAAAAAGGTTTAAGAATCACCACAATCTAATGCTTGTAACTCAAGATATTGCCAAAATACCACAAAGTGTCAAAGCTGGAAAATTTCCTTGAATTGCATTTCATCTCTTTTGAATGTTTTGCACTTCATATTCTCTTTTATCACTTCAAATCATCAATAATCATCTAATTATCTTCTCAATTTATGCCATGTGATGATTGAATCATTAAACCTATAAAACATGAAATTTTCACCATTAAAATCCATAGAAATGCAATTTTTACCACTTAAACCACAAAATACATATTTTCACTAGAATCCTAGTTAATTAATTAGAAAAGTAATTAAAACACACCAAAACTAACTAATAAAACACACTAAAAAAATATGTAAAATATGCACTTATCAACTTCCTCTCTACTAAATATATCAAAAAACAAGGGTGTTGATGTAGATCTTGACACCAAATCGAAACCTGATGGCAATGATATCAATGAGGAACATGATGGAGCAGACCAACAAGATGTCAATTTCGATGTAGGGCCGAGTCCAAGTATGTCAAGCAAGTTTCCTATGACCCTATATTTGCAGTATAGCAATGGTGTTGATGCTGCTATAGAATTTGATCCCACTAATAGCATTGGTGTTGAGAAATTAAATGTGTGGGATAAGCGTACAAAGGAGTTAAGATTGGGCAAAGTATTTGAAACTAAGAAATATGTGCAGTGAACCCTTAAACTATAGTCAATCAAACACAATAGAGAGTACAAAATAAGGGAAAATAAATCAACGAGCTAGTATGTTCAGTGCCGGTCCCACAATTCTTCCCCACCATGTTATAAATTAGGGTTTAGGGTTTATGGTTGATAATTTGAGTTTAAGGTTTAGTTTAAAAAATAAATTTAAAAAAATGTGTCGCGCCCCATTTTTAAATAAAGAAAATAACGAGTTTAGAAAAAAATGAATTTTTTGGATTTATTTTTGAGTAAAATAATGAATTTTAATTTTTAAAGAATAAAGAAATGTGGGCCTAAAGTGGGGTTTAAAGTGCGACGATTTTGACCCAAAATAATAGTTTAAAAAGGGTTTTTAATTAAAAATAGGAGTCGCCACTTGGTATTGAGTTAAGGTGTACCAAGTCACCTAAAATGAATTTTTAAAGAAAAAATTAGAGAAAACCCTTTTTAAACGACTCCAAGTCTTCGAAAATCAGAGAAAAAGTGTTCGGGAGTCACGTTTGAAGAAAGGGAAGACAAGAATAAAATTCAAGGCACCCTTTCAACCTAGCCTAGGGCTAGTTGTGTGATTTAGTCAAAAATTTTCTTATTTTAACCTAAAAATTTATCACATTTGGATGTCACTATATGAATGCAAAACCTAGATCTAATGGTTATCGGAAGGGTCAATATGTCTCTTCAAAGCTTGATTGGTGCTAATTGCATTGATTGCGATGTTCAAAAGTGATTCTTTGAAGAGGTCACGAATATGCAAAAATATGAGACTCGAAGAAAAGAAAAGAAAATAATAATATACATGACCTAAAGGAATGCATCATAACGGGTGCGGGGGACTAAAACTCGTGACTCAATTTTCCCTTTTATAGGGGGAATACAAGCGTGCTAAGGCTATAAAAGCCACACTCATCCATATCCCATATTCGAGGGGTATTTCTCCTACCTAATCAAGCAAATGATCTAACTTAGCTCTAATTTCCTTAAATGGAATGCAAGTCTAATGTCATGTTTTCACACGTAGGGGTAAGGGATATACATATAGGAGAGATATGGGATAAGGAATATACATATAAGGGAAATGTCATGGAAAATGATAAAAACCCTAAAAGATAGAAAATATGCATGCAAATGTAGTGATTGTCATACAAACATGATTTAGCGCGTGAACAATTCCTAAGGGTATAGCGTTGGACTAGCCCATGTCTATAAGTTCTCACTAGCATTGGACTAGTGAGAAATCGGAAAAGAGGGCCACAACTAGCGTTGGACTAGTGTGGAATTGAAAAAAGGGGATCATAACTAACGTTGGACTAGTGTGGTGACGCCATGCATTTATTACAATCAAATAAATCATGTAAAACATAATAAAGCAAATAAACACATAAATCACATATAACACATAGCACATAAGCATGATATCTAGATACAAAACCCTAAGAAAGCGAGAAACACGTAAACACACAAACATGCAAAACACACATAGTAAATAAAGCAAATAAAGCCCTAACTATTACATTTGGGGGCCCTAACTACAATCTAAAAGGGGAAAGAATGAAATGAAATAAAATAATAACCTAACTATTACAATTCGGCATTCAAATGCCTCTCAAATAAAATTAAATTAAAATAACTATACAAAATTAAAACAAATGAAATGAATAAATAAATAAATAGATGAAATAAAAAAAATTCAAAAAAAGCATGCAATTACACACATAAAGTCACATAGGAACACATAGGATCAAGTAAATCAAAATAAAGGAGTAGAGTGTACCTCCCTTGAATTGGTGACCAAATGAAGTGAAATTTTCTTATTTACTCTCCAAAACAAAGAAAAAGGTCAAGGCATCACTTTAATTAACAAATAATCACAAGAAATGGAAATAAACACGAAATTGAATCAATCAAAGCATTCAAATTAAAGTGAACAACCCATATTCAACAAGTTAAAACAAGCAAGACCCAATTGAAAGAATTAAAGAAGTTTGAGGGGTCAAATCATTATTATTACAAATATTAGGGGTCTAAATTAAAGTAAATTAAAATTAAGGGCTTAAAGATGAAACCTACCAAAATCAAATGATAAAATTCACACAGATAAATGAAAATCTATTTGCTATAATTAAACAACAAAATCTTCCAAAATTTTACTAAAACCCAAATCAAGACTATAAATCTCTCAAAAATCATTAACCCTTCAAAGTTCATCCTAAAATTCATAAAATCTATCAAAAAATCACATTTAAACATATCAAAGAAAAATAATGTTTTGAATGGACAAAATTGATTAAATATTTCAATTTTCTGGGCCGTAGTAGAATGAGGGGAAACTTGGGGGGTAAAAATGCAACTTGTGGAAGTACTTCATGCAACCTACGAAGAAACTTGCTGCAATTTTCCAGCCACGCTTGTCTGCAATTGTTGTGTTCATTCAAATGCAATTTTCCCATCCAAACATAGCTAATATCTCAACCAAACATCAAAGCTTTGATCTTAAACAACAAAATCACAAAACGCAATATCCGAACAAGCCAAAAAACTTAGAATGGGAACATGCAATTCTGGAAAACTTTGCAACTATCTTATGCTTTGGAGCTTCAGCAAATTTTAACAACTATCTTAAACAAGAATCCAACCTCAAGTTCTTATTAAGCTCATCATCCCAATACCTTATCATGCATACAAGAGAACGAAAAAACTAGCATGGGGAAAGTTTGCAAATTCCGAGTTTATTCAAAAGATTTCCACCAGTTCTGGGTTTACCTACGGAAGTTCACTTAACCAATTAATACTCATACATGGTTTGCATCATGAAAAGGAAGGCAGCAGTTAAAATCTTACTTCATGAAATAAATCATACCAGAATCTCCAAAACAAAACGCGGAGCAACATCAACAAAGCTCCACAGAGAGACAAGGAAGCAGCTTCTTGAGCAAATGAAAAACAGGGAGAAAGAAAAATGGAGACAACAAAAGGCAACAAGCATGCATAACTACGGAACCTAAATCTTGTCAAGTTTCTCATGCAAGCATCGAAGAACAATTTCTGCAACTTCGCAATCTTCTGCTGCAAATTTGCAGCTCAAGCCACGCGGACATTTCTATGCAAAAATTCAGACAAAACCCATCAACCAAACTCACATAAACCGCAACTCATCATTTTAGCATATTTCAAGCATGATTGTCTATCTTTAGCAGATCCAACAGAGCGAATCCAGGCCAAAGAAAACAAGAACAGACAGACTAAAGCCACGCCAATCTGAAGAGAAAAATATCTGCAATCTGTTGGGTTTGTTCATTAGTCAGGAAACCCTACCAATAATCACCAAGATTTAGCCCAAAAGAGGACTATGAAGCCCCATTCACTACACAACACTTCAGCATCTAAATACAGAAATTCTAACTGAACCATTACTCACACTTGCGCAGGAAACAAAATAGAAAAGGAAGACATAAACATAAAACTATCATGGGTAAAGGATGTAACGACTCTGGTTGACACATTTTACTCCCTTTTGCAGCAAAGAAAACACTACAGTATGCAAGAATCATGGGTCAAAACCCTTCTTCTTCTCCCAACCCCAACCAGATTCACAAAGAGAAATTTCCAATTTTGTGATGAATTTTAAAAAAGTTCTACAAAAGGGGTGATTTTGGTGAGGGAATCCGTCGGGGGTCTTCGCATTTGCCGAATGCGAGCTCAGCAGAGCTCGCATAGAGCCCAGAAAGTATAAGTATTTCAGAGGTCAATAGAGCTCGCATTCGCGGAATGCGAGCTCGCGAATGCGAGCTCTATAGCTCTATTCGCGGAATGCGAGCTCTACTTATAGAGCTCGCATTCCGCGAATGCGAGCTCAATAGAGCTCCCAGTATAATTTAATTTTTTTTGCTTTTTTTTTTTGGGAGCTAGAGAATTTTTTCCAGAAAATAGTAAGAGCTAAATGCGAGCTCCTAAATGTTTTTTTTTAATTTTTCAAATAGCTCGCATTTGATAAATTTGACCTCCAAAAATTGTATTTAATTTTTTTGTTAGATTTCGCATTTATAAGTATGACTTTCAGAAAATTAAATTCAAACTTGCTAGAAAAAAAATTTAAAATGAAATTTACGAGCTCAAAAAAAATGTAAAATTAAATGTAAATGTTGTTTGTTTTGTAGAATTTGCCTTTACTAAAATGCTGTCGGTAGTAAAATCTTATTTTAAAATCTCTACTAAAATCTTATATTTCGGAGCAATGTTAGAGAAATTTTATTTAAAAATCTGTAATTAGCAGAGGAATAAATTTTTTTTATTTTAAAACTTGCACGTGCCTAAAGTCATCAAATATGTGCTCTAAAAAAAATCATATTCACAATAATCTTTTTAATATAATTTACTATACATGCATATTTCTTTTATATTAAAAAAAATTGGTAATTGTACGGTTGGAAATACGTTATTTTATTATAATACATTTAAATGGTGGAAAAAGTACACATGCATAGTTCTTTCTATTTCATAGATCAATGTAAAAATAGAATGAAATTGTTAACATGTAAGGTGTTGACTATATTTTATGAATAAAATACTAACTTTTTTTCCTTTTTTATCAAATAAATTTTTTTTATCAAATTCTAATTTTCCTTTGTTATTAATGAATCGTATTTATTTGTTGACACCGATGAATATTTGTTATAAGAATCTAATAATTAATAGTCATTAATATCTGTTACAATTTCAACTGTAATTTTAGAAATTCCATAACGCAATGTTATTTAAAAAAATTATATAAGTTTTCTTTGTTTTGCTGTTACAATTTCACCATCATATCTGTTTTCTTTGTTTTGCTGTTCGACAGCTCTGTTTCTTTGTTTGACTCACTTTTCTGGTTTTTTTTTTTTCCAAAACAGACCTCGCATTCGCGGAATGCGAAGACCCCATTTCAAGAACACTCTCCAAAAACCGCCCCAGTTGTAGAATGCCTTTTTTTTTTCATCATAAACTAAGAATTCACCTGATTCACAAACAGGACGCACAGGGAGGAAGGAAACAGAAATAGGCATAAGAGCAAAAGTTTCAGTACTCTTGACGCAAATCCGACAATCTATGAACAGACAAGGTGGAAAGCATCACCTTTAGCCTTTTAAAAGGCAAAACAAGACGTGAGACGATCGAAGGAACAGGTTTTTGAGAGAACTTCTGGCGGAGAAAAGCTCGACTCTTGGACCGTCAAATTCCTTCACAGACTGATGATCATCAGTCGTGGGTTTTTCAGGAACGTTCGCTATCTTTTCTCCCTTTTGATCTCACGGATTCTCCCAGGTTTCACCTCTCTTGTTCTTCATTCGTTCCCCCCTCTCTTGTTTTCTTTTTTCCTTGGCTTTTCTTCCCTTTTTCCTTTGCTTTCCCTTCCCTTTTTTCCTTCTCGCTCTGTTTTTTTTTTTTCTTCCCTCGGTTCCCTATTCTCCCTACAAACTTCCTTCCCTCTTTCTTCGTCTCTGTTTTCTGGCTTTTCTTTTCTCCCTCAACCCATAGCTACTCCTCTCAACCCTAGCCGCCCAACTCTCTCCTTTTCTTTTTTTCTTTTTCTCCTAACCACCCTGCCCGAAACCCTTTTCTTCCCCCTTTTCTTTCTAGCCGCAACCCCTTTACTCTACTTGTTGTCCTCCTTTTGTTCAGCCATTTTTGCTCTTTTTATATGGAACACAAATTCTCAAACCCTCACCTCAAAGGGGAGGATGAGAGTTGAGATTTGCTGGGCATTTTAGAGCCACCCGATGGCTGTTGTTCCAGAAGGTTCTTGACAAGGATCCAAGGGAATGAGGTGGACAAAGTTTTGGAGAAAGAAAATCCAGAAAAATGAGTGGAAAATGGGCGGTGAAATGGAGCTGCAATTCGTGTACTATTCATGCTTCTGTACTTCTGCCAAAGAAGAAAACGTGCGCGTACAGCTTCCCTTCTTTTTTCTTTTCTCATTATTATTTTTGTTTTTCTTTGTTTTTTTCAAAATTAATTTAGGTAAACAAACAAAGTTAATTCCTAATTGAAGTTACATTGCAAAATTTTCATTTATTTTAAAGAAATTGAATCTAAGAGGATTAAAACAAATTTTTGAATCTTTATGAGAATTTTCCCTTTTCAGGAATTTAATGCAAAAATATCTTAAAAATAAAAATAATGAACCTAATTTATAAAAATAAGCAAAATGAATACTAACTATCATTTAATCAATAAAATAAAATAAAACAAAATAAGAATAAAAAATAAATCTAACATTAAGTTAAATAAATGAAATTTTTGGTGTCTACAACATGGTCATTACCGCATGCGGTGCACTACAGTATGCGGCGATTAAAAACAAGCATGCAGTGCACTACAGCATGCGGCGAAGCATCTTCTTAAAAAAAATCGCTCATTCCTTGTTGACCAGAAAAAGAGAATAAATTTTTATCGACTGAGTTTTTTGAAATGCAGCGACCCTTATATTAGCACAATCCCACGACAACACTATTTTTCCGACTTTTTTTCATATGAACATTATTTACAAAAATTTGCCACAAAACTACCATGAGAAAAGATTGACGAGGATGAAAAAGAAAAAGGTGGAGAAAAAGCTTTCTGTCTCGCAATTCTTTGCATTCTCCCCAGGCTTCTTCATTCACTCCCTTTGATCTTATCTCCCTACATCTTGATGATGCAGGCCTAATTGTAGAATTAGTTTTACCAAGTCATTTATTTGTTTTTCTACCTGCATTGCAAGGGGGGAGGGATGGGTTGGGTGCTTCGGGGGAAGGGAGTGTAAGCAAGAGGTCTCGGGTTCGAGTCCTCATGCTTACACAAAAAAAAAAAAAAAAAACCTTCATTGCAAGCTAACCCATATCATAACAAGCTAAATCCTTGATGGATTTGATAGACTATTAAACTTTATTCAAGAAATCTTACCCAGTGTTTCCACTACTTATGGTGTTTCGAATAGGTCTTACAGAGATTATTTTTTGGATTGTAGTTTATTTGCTAATTTTATTTGCTTACATCATCAATATATTTTTCAACAATATTTTTATTTCGCATACATGATATCAAAAAAGTATTACAATATTGTCGCGCCCCATTTTTTCGCTATAAAAAAAGAGTATTTACAAAAGATGTGATTTTTATTTTAAAATAAGCGAAAAAGGCCTAAAATGGGACTTTAAAGAATGAGTCCAAAATTTTAGCCTAAAAGGGTTTTTAAAAAAAAATAGGAATCGCCACTTGGTATTGAGTTTGGGTATACCAAGTCAGTCGAAAATATTTTTAACAAAAATAAGAATAAAACCCTTTTCGACAACGCCTGATCTTTGAAAACAAAGGAAAATGGGTTCGGGAGTCACGGTTGAAGAAAGGGAAGACAAAGGTTCGACTAACTCAAACCTAAGGCACCCTTTCAACCTAGTCTAAGTTAGTTGCGAGATTTAGTCAAAATTTTCCTAATCTAACTCTTAAATTTATCACGTTTGGATGTTTCCTACATGGATGCAAATCTAAATTTATAAAAAATATCGAAAGGGACAAAATGTCCATTCAAGGGTTTAATTGATACCAATCACATTAATTGTGAAGGCCCAAATAATTCTTTGAAGGGGTCACGAGTATGCGAATGATGAAATTAAAAGAAAAGAAAAGAAAATTAAAATATATACATAGGTATAAGTGATCAAAGGAAAAGGAATGCATCATAATGGGTACGAGAGGCAAAAACTCGTGACATAATTTTGTTATACAGGGATTGATGGGATATTTAAACTAAAGAGTTATAATCACCCATATCCATATTCAAAGAATAATTCTCCTAATATGAACAAGCGAATGAACTAACTTATTTTACAATTCCTTTAATGAGATGCAATTCTAAATGATATGATTAACACATATAGAAGGTAGGGGACAATATAACAGGAAATATCATGCAAATGAGAAAAAATTCTAAAAATGTAATGAAAATATAATGAATATCACACAAGAGATGAATCTAACGCATGAACGATCTAAGGGTCTAGCGTTGGATTAACCAATTTCTAAAAGTTCTTACTAGCGTTGGACTAGCAAGTATGTGACGACCCCACCTCCCCCTAAGGCGTACCAGAGGGTTCGGCGGACCGCCTGCCCAGCTCTCGCCAGAACTCACTCACTATCTAAAACTAATCGCGTGCGTACATCCATGAACCATAAATAACATCCACAATTCAAGCTTATAATTTACATTGATACAATTCAAGGTACAAAGTCTCAATATACCAAACTAGTTCAAAGCGTATACAAATCAAATACAAAACATTCTATTCGAGGAATAGCGCGAGTACAAGACAAAATCAAAAGTCAAACAATTAGACTACGCTAGCCTTTACACGTCTCACGCCTCGTTCATACCCCTGTAAGGAAAACAAAACTAACGGGGTGAGTCAAAGCTCAGTGATGTTCCAGATATCAAATTGTCCAGCAAACAAGATAATAACAAGGTAATAGTGAAATAGTGAGCGAACAAGTTCAAGTAAAGAGATAATATTTCAAGTAGTCAAGAAATGTGTGGTTCGTGTTCACAAGTAAGGATACAGTTGCTCATGTCACGGCTCCATCCCAACTTGACCAAATAGTAGTTGACACTCCGTCAACTTTCAAGTAATAACTAGTCCAGAAAGAAAACTCCACTTCTCGCCAGTCTCCGTCCACCAATCAACCCCCTTCTCCGGGCCCGCACGCCACACGAAACACGGGTGGTAATACTCGAGTATACCGAATTGCCGAGGAGATAACACTCCACTCGACCTTACTAGTGACCCAGGGTTTGTTATATAATCGACCAGGCCCTTGCCAGCTCGACTCGATTAACTAGCCACAGGGTTTCTGGAATTCCAGGCATAATATAATTCATGTGCATGTAGAGCAAGTCAAGTAAAGTCGATAAACAAGAACAAATTTGGATAGGGCAAGTGCGATAAAGTACACCATTGCTCTATCGAATCACATATATATCACGTATTCACGTTGATCAAAGATAAATGGCAAATATCGAGTTCAATCAGATATTTGGAAGCACTCACCAAAATAGTGCCTCTAGTGCTCGTGTTTGGGTGGTACTCCGGGTTTGGAGTCCAAATCTGCGATAAAACTTAACTTGAGAACTTTGAAAATCAACTAAGGTTCGAAACTTAAGCGTTTCGTTCATTAAGAATCAAGAAATTGAAATTCACTTGAGAAATAGTCGTGAAATAGTTGCTCGCTTTTCAAATTGAAAATTTTGATAACATGTTTGCTTGGAGATGACTTTTGAGTCAAAAGTGCAAGTAAAACGGTTTCATAGTGATTCATATCGTTTTCCTACGAGTACAAGTTCGGCCAAGTCCTAACGTATAACCCTCGATAACAAAGTAGCAAAGGTTCTCGCTAGTTCAAGTGATAATCACTTTTAACCTTTACTCAAGTTGCAAGTATAGTTTTCTAGTCCTCAAGCGTAAATTTGGCCAGCATGCCCTTTGTGTTTACCTAATTTTCCAGCCATTTATGGCTTCATTATTTTTTCTCAGCCAATTCCAAAGTCATACATATCATAGATTCAAGTAAATAGCCGTTCCACAGGCTCATAACAACATAAGAACAAAAATCAAAGTGATAACAAGTGTGGAAACGTAACCTAGCAAAAGACAGATTTGACGTGTGGTTACGGAAATAACACATCTGAGGCTACGCTTATCGGATTGAGGCGCAACTTATACCGTTTCGAAGCTAAGACACCGGGGTAAAATTTTCATGAAGATCACTTAGTCCAGTTTCCAATGCAACCTAGTCAAATTCCCAATTTACAGAACCAAAATCCAACTAGTCGGCTAATTAACCGCACTGCACTGGAATGGTCATTTCTCAGGTTACCAAGGTCCGATTAAGGTGTTCTTGGAGGCGTTTAAAACCTAAGACAGAGTACTAAAACTTTCATGTTTTGGAAAATAGCTAAATCCCAACGGATTATAGTGAATAAACACAACCAAATAGACTAAACTGTCCACGCGGAACTCTGGAATGTAACCTAGAACAGCGAGGGTATTTTCTTCTTTTCACAAGGTACGTTGCTCCGATTGGATTGAAATTTTGTAGGAACCTATAAAATACCATTCTATACAACTTTCATGTTTTAGGCCAAGCCTGATTCGGCCTCTAACTATGAGTACTAAAACCGGGCAGAATGTAAACATGAAATTCCAGAAATCTGGAATTTTTGGGATTTCATGACAATCTATTCATTTTCTTGCTTCCAACACTACCAAAGCCCCTTATATAATCTTATATACAACATATACCCACTATACAACAAGTCTAGGCAGAAATTTATTAAACCCTAACTTGCATATAACATCCAAAATCATCACAACAACTTGCATATCTTGTAATCAAGCCAAAACATGAACTAGATAACATCTTAAACCAAAATTTAAAAGAACAAGAACCATGATCAGATCTTATACCTCAAAGACAAAGCTTGGAAGAGTGATACTCCACCTCCTTTGGAAATTTTTTAGTTCCCCTAGCTTCCCAACTCCACAACTCACTCTTTAATCGGTTTAGTTTTCTTTCTTCTCACTTGGATAGTGCAAATCAAGAAGGAAATGGTTTTCTCTTGCTCTCCCTTTCTCTCTCTTCTTGTTCGGCCAAGGAGCAGAAAAAAATGAAGGAGAAAGGCTGCTCTTATGGTGTTAAGAAGACAAGAGGATTAGTATTAATCTTGACCACAAGCTTGCCAACACTTGGCACCTTCAACACCACACAAAATTTTCTTTTCTTTCCTTGCATTTTGGCCCCAACATTTCGGCCAAGAGATGACCATGAGGGGGGGGGGGATATTTTGCTCAATTAGTAATGAGCTTGTATGGTAAGAAAGTGGTGGTCAAGTGGTGCGTTCAATCGGTAGTGCGCGGTATCCGTCGGTTCGCGCCGTTTTTCTTAAAAACACACGTACTAGGGTTTTTACTTCCCATTCACTAACCTTGTATCATTGCTCCTAATCACATATTATTTCTCACTTAAAAGTCATTTTTAATCACCAAATTTGGTCCTTGCTCCGCACCGAAAATTCATCCGGCGAAAAATCGCGAAAACCCTAATTTTGCTCCAATCTTGAAACCAAAAGTGAAACTCTACTTTCTAGGTTTATTTACACTCATTGTGGAATGATTTGGGTAGTAGGGCTTTAATAAATAATAATTTCCAAATAAAAGGCATTTTTGAGAAAAATATAAGAAATTTGCGAGTCCTCACAAAGTAAGCGGAGCGAGAAGCCATAACTAGCGTTGGACTAGTGTGGTGACGTCATGCATTAATAATACATAGTAAAACAAATAAGGCATACATTAAAACAAATAAACGCATAAGAGCACGGAGCACAAAACACGTAAGCATAATATCTAGATGCAAAAATCCTAAGGAAAGCGGATAAAGCATATAACACAAAAGCCATATAAACACACAAAAGCTACCTATTGAACGGAGAATCAAACGACAATCTAAAATGGAGAAATATAAGAAAATAAACCTATGTATTCTATCTATTACAATAGGGGGACCTAATTACAATCTAAAGTGGGAAAAATATGATAAAATAAACCTATTTATCCTATCTATTACATTGGTCTATCTAATTATAATTTTTTGCAAAAATATTACCTATCTATTACATCTTGAGGTATTTAAACACCTCTCAAATAATTATAAAATTAACTAAACAAACATAAAAAAAATTTGAATGAACATTTGAATCAAATAAATAACAAAGCATATGTAAAAATATATAAACACATAGGAGCACATAAGAGCACGTAATTGACATTTAAATAATAATAGAGGTACTTCCCTTTTGAAGTGGTGATTAAATAGAGTCAAATTGTCCTATTTATACTCAAAATAAACAAAAGAATCATGGCACCAATTTAATTGAAAATAATAATAATGATGATAAAAAATACTAAATTCACATTAATATGTCAAACATAAAGAAATTTAAGAACATCTAAATATCACAAGTTAAATATATTCAAAAGTAACATAATTAGCTATTAAAGAAAAGAAATAATTATAATAGAGAGAGTTGAAATTCACTAGGGACTGAATTGCAAAAATTGATAAACTTTCAGGGTCAAAAATATAATTTTTCCAAAATTTATGGGTTAAAATTAAATAAAAGATAAAGTTTAAGGATCAAAATGCAATTAATTTAAGGGCCTAAGTAAAAGAAAATTAAAATTTTCTGGGCCAAAGTAAAACTACTCCAAAGATCAGGAATTAAAGTGCAAATTCATTTTTTTGATTTTTGTAAGAAAGGATTTTGGGTCATTTATTTTTATTTTCTTGGGCCGAAACCATCCACCCCAAATGAAGAATGTGCGTTGTCTTCATAAAAAATAAACACAAGCCCAGAAGAAAAAGTCCCAAAAAAAACAAATTCTAGCCCAACTGAAATTAAAGAAATTGGCCCATCAGAAAACCAAACATCTGCCCATTCATTTTTCTTTTCTTTCCTTTCTTTTCTTTCTTTTCTTTCTTTTATTTTTCTTTTTTCCTTTTTCCCTCTTCTTCTCTCCCGAGAAGCTGAAGCTTCCTTCCTAGTGGCGGCTCCACCGCCGAACCACCACCAGCGACCTCTCCGGTCGCGAAAAATTACCAAAATACACCCCACTCAATTTTTAGTATAGATTCCATTTCCGGCGTTATTTTTTACAAAAAAGAAAGAAAAATGGTCAAATTTCCAGATTACAGCCACAGTTTTGCTTCCCCAAAATCACTCAAATCTCACCCAAAAATTGTAAATTTTATACCAAAACACTACTTGTGACTTCTACAATCCAACCATATCCTTAAACGAACAAAAAAACAACCCCATTTAATTCGACTTTTCATTTAAGCATTTTCTCAAACACTTGTCATGCATACATAAGAATCATTTCCTTTTTCTTAATCTAGTTTATGCCATGCCCAACATCACAATAATAACAAAACCAGCAAGAGAAAAACACAAATTAACAACTAAACATGCTTATAATATAACTAATAAAAAAGGAAATGCTGGAAAAAGAAAAAAAAAAGACTAAGAGAGATACCTCAATGAGTGTTATAGTCTCTTGGCGAAAGTTTTTTATCCCAATCTCCAATAGCCTAACCGATAGCTGCCCCTCCTTTTTTTGTTGTGTGCTAGTGTGTTAAGAGAAAAGAGAAAGAGCCGAGTGTGAGTTGGGGGGGGGGGGGAAGAGTGTTTTTTCTCTGTCTTTTTTTGTTGTTGTTGGGAGTGAGTTGTTTTTGTAAGAGTGAGAGGAGAGAGAGCCGAGAGATGGGAGGTAAATTTTTTGTCTAGAGGAAATGTTGAGTGTTGAGAGAAAGAAAAATGAATGGCCGAGAAGGAGTATTGTTGAAGTCTTGTCTGCAATTAGATTGGTCAAAATGATGGTTTCTTCACCAAATGACAAGAAAGACCTAAGGGATAAAATGATGGGTTTTTCCCAATGGAAAGAAAGGTGCATGGAAATGGAGTGTAAAAATGGGTTAATAGTGGTCTTGGTAGGGAATATGATTAAAATGTGTAAGTTTGGTCATGATTGGATTTTGATTTTTTGATTTTTGGTTTTTTTCATAATTTTCTTTTCTTAAAATAAACTTACAAAAATGAGAAAAAAATACACATTAAAATGCAAGAAAATAAATTACTCATCAAATAGAAAATATTCAAGAAAACATTAAAAATTGACAAAAATTTGGTGTCTACAAATATTTTTTTTAAAAAAATCATCCCCAATAATCTACTATCCAAACACACTGCGACTCTCGTGGCTTGAATGTGGAATTTTCCTCTGATCAGTCCCTATTCATTTTTTTTCTTTTGGCCCGTTCCTGAATTTGTATGTATTGTTCAAAGTTGAAAGTTTATTGTTCTATTTAAACGAATCTCTTGGCTCATTCCTCAATTCGCATATTTTTTGTTATGGCTCAAAGGCCCTATACAAATTTCACCTTTGAGAGCAATGAAAACTTAGGGAAAGAAAGTATATAGGGTTTAAATGGGCATTTTAGGACTTTTAATACAAATTTCTATTGACTTCATGAAATGTTATGGAGTAGGGTTTATTGCAAGTCGAGCTACTCGCGAAGAGTTTGCAAGCAACTCGGTCAACTGCCCGACTCTGGGTTGACCAAGTTCGAGCCCGAGCTTGAGCTACTCGATTGGGAAGCAAGTTGAGTTTCGAGCCTAGATATATACTATTCGAGCTTGACAAGTAGCTCGTCAAGTACTTATTAATTTAAATAATATATATTTTAAATATGAAATTATCACTAAAAGTTTATGTATTCAGATAATTTACAAGCTGATTTGCATACTTAATAAAATTCTTTAATGAAAAAAGGTAATAACATAATTCTAAAGATACAAAAACAGAAAAGAAAATCGCATAAAATAGAAATTGGCCTCTCATTTCTTCAATCTTCCTCAACCTGCATGAACCCACCCTCACCTTAACCTAAAATGGAATCCTAAAGCTGTTGCTCACCGCCCATCGCTACTCGCCAATCACCGCCTGTGTTACATCACCGGCCACTGTTGCGCTAGCTTTCTAGATGCTGGAGATTCTCTAGTTGACCTCCTCTTCCTCCACGATTTGTATCTCAAGCAGCTAGGGAGCTTAGAAGACGTTGCCAACCACCAGATTTAATTTGAGGTAAGACAACAATGTAATATTGTAATGTATCTGATGCGACTGCTAAGAGCACGTTCCGAGTTGAGCAGCAATGGGCTGAGTGAACTGAAAGGGAGCGGGGCTAGTACGCAAGCGAGATGAGCGAACTGACCTGCAAAGGAATGAATAGCGGGATTGCTTCCCCGTTATGACTCCGACGGTCAAGTCAGTAATAACTAGAGTAGAGCAACAGTATTAATTACTGTAGATGGCGTACCTTGTCTTATCTGGTTATGCTATATTTATAGGGCTCTCGGTAGTAGTTTCCTTATAGGATTAGGAGCCCTACTAGAGAGGGATTTCTCTTAGGGCTCCGTCTGTTGGTTCCGAAAGGTTCGGGAGTTGTGGCCCACCAGGCCCATCCAGCGGGAAGGCGGCAGTCATGTGCGAACTGGCATCCATTCCTGTCCGAGCTGATCTGACTGAGCTGACAGGTCATCATGCCCAAACTGACACGTGGCTCCGATGGATTGGCCCTACTACACTAGCCCCTCTTTGAGTCTAGAGTCATCGAAAAGTTGTATGAGTCTGGACCAAATTTCGAGACGACGCGTCAGTTCAATGTGGGGCCCACAGTCTTGTAATCATTGCCTTTGTTCGAGTAACCGTCACATTCGTTCATGTAACCGCCACTTCGACCGTCACGTCACTTCATAATGACAATTACCAGCCCAATCGTCGCGCAGTGCAGCGGTTTTTAGTATTAAATTTGAATTTAATTCGAGACACTTTGTCTTCCCGCTTTGGTGGCCTATAAATAGGTCCCATCAAACGTCACTTTCACACTTTCTGCTTCATTTTGTCTGTTCTTCACCTTCTAGCTAGTTCGCTCACTCCCTCTCTCCTGAGAGTCTTGTTCATTCGTCCTGTCGAGAGTCAGCTCGTGCGTCCCCCTAGGCATCACTTAGCGCCCGAGCTCTCCTCCCCTACTCTTACGAGTAAGTTTCCTTCTCCCCCTCTTTTATGTCTTCTTCTTCTGAGCATTCAGATATTACTAGTTCAGCCCTTAGGCGTAGAATAGCCCGACCTGTTCCTATAGAGGTCATCTCATCTTCTCCTTCTCCTTCCAGTTCCTCATCTTCTAGCTCGTCAGAGTCGGAATACATCCCTTCCCCTGCTCCTTCTCCTGTTCGAGCAATGGCTCAACCCGAACAGCCTGTTCAGCCTGTAGCTGGGACTGCTGCTCAAGCAGTTCCACTTGAAGCAGCTCCACTTCGAGCTAGGGCAGGGCCAGCTAGGAAGTCCGGTTATAGACTTCGGCGAAGTCGATACCATCCCTCCCATCCTGAAACAGGAGGATGTGGACGAACTGGAACTGGTGGGGAAGTATGACATTCCCCCCCAGTTCGAAGCCCGAGCTACCCAACATGGGGAGGTTGCTTACCGACCTCCTCCTGGGTTTGTGGCTATCTATAAGGACCAACTCATAGCAGGTCTCCGCCTTCCCATTCCCCAATTTCTTTTCCAAATTTTGATCTTCTGGGGAATCAGAGTGACCCAGCTCATCCCAATGTTGTTCGCTCAATCCTGGGCTTCTTCATTCTGTGTTGAATGCTTGAAATCCCCTACTCCTTAGAGCTGTTCAGGTCATTTTTTCAAATGAAGGTCAGTGGACACGTTCCAAGCTGGTTTTACTTCGCTCGCAAGAGCGGAGCAAAGCTCCCAACTCGTGAACTATTTTTGGGTGCCCCTTCCTCTATTCAGGGTTGGAAGGCACAGTTTTTCAATGTGAAAAACATAGGCTTTCCTCCCCCGACCTGGAGGGAGGAAACCCAAGTGTCTAACCCTCTTCCTTCTCCTCTCCCTGAGGCCGAACTGGATCATCTACTCAGTTCAGACTTGAGGCTGAGTGTGAAGGAATTCAATAATGCCCAACTCTGGGCAGCTGGTCTAATCCGAGCAAATGTGTCTACTCCTGCCCCTGATACTAGACCTCTCACTCTAGACGACTTGGCTACCTGTAATTTGCCTTTGCCTCCTTTTTTCATATATATATATTTTTGTGCGAACTCTATTGCGCGAACTCACTGCTTTTGTTCGTCGTTGTACTGATCATCTTTCTGTTTCCCTTCTTGCAGTGAAGAGGTTTTCACAGCTACTGAACCTCGGAGGAGCCGGCTGTTCGAGTGCTCCTACATTGGCGCCTTCCGCAGTACCAGCGAGCTCAGTTCCCCCTCCGCCTCCACCAGTGCCTACTCAACAGGCACTAGCCAGTCATCTCCAGTGGAAGAGCACCGAAAGAAGAAGCGGAAGAAATCTACGGCCAAGAGGGCGCGAACTGAAGTCACCTCCTCTCCAGCTCAAGCGGAGGAATCTGCTCCCATACCTCACCAGTTCGGCCATTACGGGGTGAACTCGGCCGAATAGCAGGTGTCCTCGGAGTCACCACCCACCATGTGGCGATACAGGAACGCGACCCCCTTCCAGCAGCTGATCGAGCTAAGCTCGCACCCCCACACAATGCACTTCTGTCCGAAGTGGGGGCTGTCGGTCAACGACCAAGTTCAGTTCTGTAGACACCAAAATTTTATTTATTTTATTCAATTTTAGCTTTATTCTTGTTTTATTTTATTTTTATTTTAATTGATTAAATGATAGTTAATGTTCGTTTTGTTTATTTTATAAATTAGGTTCATCATTTTCATTTTTAAGATATTTTTGCATTAAATTTCTAAAAAAGGAAAAATTCTCACAAAAATTCAAAATTCGTCTTTAAACCATTTAGATTCATTTTTTAAGATAAATAAAAATTGTGCAATACATTTACAATTACGAATTAACATTTTTTGTTGTTTACCTAAATTGATTTAGAAAAAATATGTAATAAATAAATAAAATAAGAAGATAAGAGTATTAGGGGATCATTAGGCAAGTATATTAGGGGGATATTAGACAAGTAGAGTGCATGCAAATAGGACAAATGTCCTTATTCTTGGTTGACAACACATGCAAGGGGGGGTTAGGTGGCTAGACACTTGGAGGCCTAGGATAATTTGAAAAAAAAAATAAACAAAATCATAAGAAAAAGGGAAAGGCTTGGCGGCTGGTGGGGTGAAAAGAGGGATAGAAGCAAAAAGGCTACAGAGGAGAAAGCAAGAGGGGGCTATGGGAAGAAAAAAAGGGAGGTTTGCGTTTGAACAAAAAAAAGAGGAGGTTTTGGGGAGAGAAAGGGAATTGAGCAAGAGGAGGGAGCTTGGCGGCTAGGGTTGAAGGGAGAAGTGAGAGTCTAGAAGGAGGAAAGAAAAAGGGGTTTTTGGGCTGAGAGGAAAAAGGAAAATCGAGGGCAAGAAAGAGGGAGAGTTTCGGGGGAGAAAACTGGAAGCTTGAAGGAAGAAAGGAAGGAAAGGAAAGGGGAGAAAAACCAGAAAAGGAAGGAAGCTTTGAGCAAGGGAGAGCAAAAGGAAAACTAAGGAACAGAGGAGGAGCTGGATTAGTTGTCGCTTGCCGATATCACCCACCGCCACCATTCATGTTGAGATGTGGTTTCTGTCTTTGGTGAAGGAGCTTGCTGGGTTGCGTATGAGTTGATGTTTCTCTGCAGTTTTGCTTGCATTTTACAGTCCAAAGTCGTTCCCTTTTTCTTGTTTACTTGCATTTTTAGGTATAGCAATGTCTGAGGGTTCTTTTTCTTCTTATCACTTTATTCCTAGAATATGTTTGTTGTTTTTTTCTCCCTAAGAGTGAGGAACCCATCTAATATTTTGGGGTTTTGCTGTGAGAATGAGAACGAGGTTACATGGGTTTGTTTCAAACAATGTTTTGGTCCTCTCTAGATCATGTTTGTATGATAATCACTACATTTTCATGCATATTTTCTACTTTTTAGGATTTTTTCATTTTGCGTGACATCCCCCTTGTCCCATATTTTCCCTTATATATACCCCTTATCCCATATTTCCCCTATATGTATATTCCTTATCCCTGTGTGTGAGACATGATATTAGATTTATATTTCATTTAGGAAAATTAAAACTAGATTAGGTCATTTGCTTGACTAAATAGGAAATACCCTTCGAATATGGGATATGGACGAGTATGACTCTCTAGCCTTAGTACGCTCGTATTCCCTCTATTAAAGGGAAAATTAAAGTCACGAATTTTAGCCCCCGCACCCGTTATGATGCATTCCTTTAGGCCATGTATATTTGTATAATTATTATTTTCTCTTCTTTCCTTCGAGTCTCATGTTTTTACATATTCATGACCTCTTCAAAGAGTCAACTTGGGCATCACAATTAATGTGATTTGCACCAATTAAGTTTTGAAGGGATATTCTGACCCTCCCGATACCCATTAGGTCTAGGTTTGCATTCATGTAGTGACATCCAAATGTGATAAATTTTTCGATTAAAATAAGAAAATTTTTTGATTAAATCATGCAACTAGCTCTAGGTTAGGTTGAAAGGGTGCCTTGAATTTTATTCTTGCCTTCCCTTTCTTCAAATGCGACTCCCAACCCCCTTTCTCTTGATTTTCGCAGATTTGGAATCGTTTAAAAAGGGTTTTCTCTACTTTTTTCTTTAAAAAACTCGTTTTAGGTGACTTGGTACACCTCAAACTCAATACCAAGTGGCGATTCCTAATTTTTATTAAAAATCCTTTTTAAATCATTATTTTTGGGTCAAAATCGTCGCACTTTAAGTCCCATTTAGACCCATTTTCTTTATTTATTTTTTAAAAAATAAAAAACTCATTTTTTTAAAAATTAAAAATTAATCAAAATTCATTTTTTTAAAACATTATATTTTTTCACTTAAAAAATGGGGCGCGACAGCATGACGACTCCACTGGAGAATTTAAAGGGTCCGAGCATTTGATTTAGTCAATTCTTTTCTTCTTTTAACTTCTTATATATCACATTTGGAGATTTTAGGTTGCATTTTTCCATTTTAGGATTTTTTTACATATTCACATGCACAATCATCTCGATATCCGCGTATGTGATGAATGGATTGTTTAATTATTTGCTTTTACTTGTATCGCGCTTGCATCTTAGGGGGAGGGAGTAGCCACCCTAGAACCTTCGCCTGTATTTGATGGTACTATAATCTCTCCTCTCAAAAGAAAGCACCTCATACGTGCATGCATTACTTTTTACCCTATTTTTCTTTTTTGTGGGTGCTTCCCCCACTTCCGTGTAGGATTAGGATCGATTTTCTTAGGTAGGTGGATGGTGTGTTCTGCGCCCATAGCAATGCCTAAGGGATCACTCGAACCACCGACCGAAGGCCCTGGGATTTATGACCCTTCACTTTTAGGTCTGAAGGTTTGGGAGTCTGAAAACCTTATCGAGTCTAGATGCATTAGTGAGGCCAATCTCATGCATCCATATTAGAAATACCCTAGGATAGAGTCAACCTTACCCAATTAGGAACACTAAATACGAGGGGAGGGATTCCACCCCTCTTTCCTTATTTTTCTTTTTGCTTTTTATATATCATTTAATTGCCACAACGTGTTATGTGTTGAACTAACATTTTCCTGTTTTCTCGTCTTTTGCATTCACAAACGCTAGAAAATAAGAGATCTGGCATGATTCTCTTATAGAAACTACCCTCTTAGATAGGTTATTGCACGTTTAAATTCCGATCTATTGCATTTGTAGACTAATAATTGCATATCATTTTAGACCTACCCTGGCATATGAAGGGTCCCTTAGGTCATGTTTTCATTTCAAATTGCATATTTAATTGTTTTAATAAACTTTAGAGGGAACGCCATGTAGGTGATCCCACGATAGGAATAAACCACCTTGTGTCTCAGATATGTAATCCAATGAGACTTGCACGTTTATAATTTTTGTACTATCCAAAGGGGTAGTGCACAAGGTAAGGTAGGATCCGATCTCTTCCACGATAACGACATTGAGAATGATAGAATAGTTTTTGCACATTAGAATATGAGCATCTAACAATCATCTTTTGACTATTTTTGTTAAAATTGGTAAAAATTTCTTACCTAAAGGACATTAATTTGAAAAAATTCACAAAATAATTTCTCATTGTTGAGATGGTAAATATGTTGAGGCCAAATCTTGATTGTAGAAGACTCATAGACTAATGTGTTGGCAACAAAAGTGTCAAATTAGAGTTTTTATTGATTAGGTGAGCCAATCTATTTTTAGCAAATCATCAATTTCATTCAACCCATTTGACCAATTAGGGTTTTAATGTCAAATTTTAAATTGGGAAACCTAGTCGATTTTGAGAAAATCATCCATTGCATCCAGCCATTCGATCGGTTGGGGCTTCGATCCATGCTTCACTGAGAAAATTTGTCAACAAATTTCAATCTCTCCGATAGAAAGTTCTTCAAGGCCAAATCGGTATGTTTTTACAAATTCTTGTATCAATCAAAACAATCAATCCATTCGGACTTTACCCTTGTTCTATCAAACTAGAAATCTCCCGTCGTTCAATTGGCCAAAACTTTCAAATTACCTTCCAATCGAATGGCAATAAATTAATCAGATCCATCAGGTATTGTATAGTGTCTACCCTGAAAGATTGCATTTTCATGTTAGGCCAATCCTTGGCGTAAAAAGGGTCCCCCCAATAGGACATGCATCTGAATTACCTCAATATATACTAACTCGTGTCTTTTTCTTTTTGTTTCTTTTCTTACTTTGTCAACAGTTGGTCAAAAGAGGAATTTAAATAGGATTTTTCCTATGTCAGGTGTTTTTTAAACATAGTTACAAGAAGAAGCCCCATCGTTACACGATCTCGCGGCTGAGTTTTGAGAAACATGTAAACATGAGTGCACATCCGGAATCATCTGACAGGTCCACCACGGCACCTCCAGCAGACATTGCAAATCAACCACCTCCTCTATCCCATACTCAAGTTACCTTTGCACCGTTCTTTGCAAAGATACCCAAAGAGACTTTCATCTACCCCAGTTCTAGTTTTCCATATACTTATCCCATAACATCCAAGTCAACCCGGCCAGTATTCAAATGCCTCAGAATTACCCAGACTCTCAAGTACCTCATCACAACACGTTTGAGACATTTACCCCCAATAAGAAAACTTGAAAATCCCGAACTAGTGAGATCCCTCCCTTTTGAAGGGAGTTTCGATAAATTTGGAGAGTTGTCTTTGGTTAAAATCCATGAAAAACATTCATGCGTGTATCTTTTGTGTAACTATGTTTTTATAAATAGTTTTGAATCAAGTGACTTTTGAAGACACGTCTTGTTTAACAAATAACATGCTATTAAGTTTGATCTTTATCTTGAAATTCAATAAAATATACAATTTATATATACTGTGTTACTTGCGCATTCTTTTCAGATGGCCAAAAATAAAATCCTCTGACCCTTTGGATATCACTGTTCCAAAATTTGATGTCAGCAATCTCGATATCTCACGAATGTGAATTTTAATTTCAAGATGAGAGGAATGGCGAAGAGACATCCGAAAATGTTTCAAAGAGGCCCGAATGGTATAAAAAGAAACTCAAGTCGAATTGGGATCAAGATTAAGGAAATAGAAATCAGTGATCACTTGATAAGAAGCAGTTGAATGCCATTTGTCATGGTCAGTGCTATCAACAGAGATTAGCCTGTGCTTACCATAAAAGGGTCAAATCATGACTATTCAGATGAGGAGACAAAGCGTTGAGGTAGCTTCTGTCGTTGCAATATGAGGCCAAGAGAAGAGTTTGCCCCAAATTGACAGAGTTCTTTTATTGTCAAAAAAGGTATTGCCTGGTGGAGCACTTATTCTTATAGAAATGAATGGACAAGTTTGCCCTTAGCCTATCAATTTGAATATGTGTAAGAAATTCTTCATCTGATAAATGGAAGTCTCCTTTTAGGGTTAATGCGAAAAACAGAATGAAAATCAGACCTTCTTTTTTTCCAACTAACCATTCTATCTCTAGTTATCCCTTTTGAACCGTCAGAATAAATTATTTCATTTGACAACCCCTGAGGATTGCAAACCCCATACTAGGGCGAGTTTGAGTTGAAAAGAGGAAGAAAAGCCTCAATAGGTGAAAAATGATAGAGGAGCAAAAGGAAAGGAAATTAAAGGAGAAAATCTCAATTAAAAAATAAATTGGGACAAATTTTAAAAAATTTCAAAAGATGAATGGAATGACAAAAAAAAAAGGAAAAAAAATGAAAAAACCTCAGTTAAGAATAAATTGGGGCAATTTTAGTAGGGTTAATATGAAGATGCGACCTCAGGTTATTTAATCACTTTTGAAATCTGCCTTCAAGCCTTAACTTCTAAGCACCTCATTTGACCACATTACGAAAAATTGAAAGTCCTGACTTCCGTTCTTTGTATCACCTCTTTTGAAAAATTTTCTAATCAAATGGCAAATGATGTTAATACACCTTCACCAATTTTACAAGGGAAGAATTGTCATACTGATGCCATCATTTTTTTAAAACACGTTTCTGAATTGATAAGGGCTATCGGTAGGATTTGTCCATCAGGTAAAAATTCAAAAGGGCACCTTTGAAAAGAAAAAAGAAAAAAGAAAAAAAAGTAAAAGAAAAAAGAGAAAAAAAAGAAAGAAAAGAAGAGAGAAAAAGGAAATAAAAGAAAAAGAAAATATAAGGATGGGACAGCCTTAGTGAAAACCCGAAAGGGCACTAAGGTAGGGTTTTGTAAGGAAAAGTGGGCTTGGATTGGAATGGCTGGTGACTCAGTTCATTTGAGTTTCTCTTCACGATTGTGGTTCTATTGCCAACATTGAATTCCGGAGGAACAATGGCTCTGTTTGGATAGAGGATTATTAGCCAAAATTTATTTACTTACATCATCATTACAATTTCCAACACACCTTTTTATCTCACATACATCACATCACAAAAAGTGCTACAGTAAAAATATCTCAAATAATTTACAATCCAAACAGAGCCAATATCCAAAGGGTCAAACGTGGCATTTTATTTGAGATCAAATTATTTTGGTTTCTCAAGCGTAAATTGTTAAGCTTACAGATTCATTTCTCCAAAATTAATTCTCTTTCAATAACAATAAATGATTTTTTTCATGATTACTAGGATTTTCATCATTGTTGTGTAAATAAAAATATTCTTTCATGAGTTTCATGGTTTCATTTATCTCGCTAGATTTATCAAATGACAATCCCTGTGATTTACTGAAGTTGTCTGGATACCAAATGTCATATTTGATGAACATTGGAAGTTAAGAAGATTTGATGTAGTTCGCAAAACAAAGTTGGGTTTCGCTTCATTGGGGATTTATCAAATGGCAATCCCCGTGATCTATTAAAACTGCCTAGATACCAAGTGTCTTGTTAGCATTGAAAGTTGAGGAAACTTGACACACTTCGTAGAGTAAAGTTAAGTTTTCGCTACATCGGGGAAGAACGCTCAAATACTCATGTTTACACATTTCTTGAAAGCAGAATTGATCGGATGGTGGTGTCATTATCTATCATTATGATTATTTCTCTTTTGTAGTTCCAACGGTCCAATAGTATCACATTGGGGCAAATTTTTTTACAAGAAATCATCCGTTTTCTATTTTCAAAATTCTACAAAAAGTATTCCACAAAAATCTTTTCAATTTTACGGCAGGACCGGGTCTTATCCCGTTGACCGTTTATATCTCGTTGGGATCGGATTTCATCCCATCAACCTCGGCAGGATCAGGTTTTATCCCGCTGACCGTTTATATCTCGTTGGAATCGAGTTTCATCCCACCAACCTTGGCAGGATCGGATTTTATCCCGCTGACCGTTTATATCTCGTTGGATTCGGGTTTAATCCCACCAACATTGGCAGGACCGGGTTTTATCCCATTGACCGTTTATATCTCGATGAGATCGAATTTTATCTCACCAATATCGACAGGACCGAATTTTATCCCGCTAACCGTTTTATCTTGTTGGGCTTGGATTTATCCCACCAACCTCGGCACAAACTGATGTTATGGCAGGCTAGGGTTTTATCCTACTGATCTTTTCTTTTTTATGTTTACATGTTTCAGTTCAAGGCAGAATAACTACAGTGTCGCGCCCCACTTTTTGAGGTGTGTGAAAGTAGTGTGTGAGATATGTATGTGAATGTGTGTGAAAATGAAAATAAAAGGCCGTGGGATTGTGAAATGCGACGGTTTGGCCAAACAAAGTTCAAAAAGGGTTTTTGAATGAAAAATGGAGTCGCCACTTGGTATAGAGTTAGGGTGTACCAAGTCGCCCAAAAAGTGATTTTTTTGAAAGAAAAGTAAACAAACCCTTTTTAAAGAACTTTTAGGTCTACGTAACCAAAGAAAGGGATCGGGGGTCACATTTGATAAGGGAGAAGGCAAAGGCAAAGCCTAAGGCACTCCCTTACCCTAGCCAAAGCTAGTTGCGTGATTTAGCCCCTCTTTACCTAATTTCTTCTACCCAAAGTATGTGTTGCATGTTGGATATGACTAATGGATATGAAAAATGCAATCCTAAATCTAAAATGTCTCTTATGAGGCTTTTTGGTCCCAATCACATGAATTGTGATGGCCAGTAAGGAAAGCCCTCATAGAGGACACGAGTAATGCAAATGAAGACCCAAATATGAGTGCAAGTGTGAAAATGTAAGAGGAATGCAAAAATAAAATAAAATAAAAATACAAATGTAAGTGCAAGTGTGCAAATGTAAGAAAAGTGCAATGTGTGCAAATGTAAGAAAAGGACATGTGTGCCAATTGACAAAATAAAGGTGTTTGTGTGCAAGTGGATGAAAATATGGTATAATAGTAGTAGATGCATATAAGTGCAATTGGGTGCAATTTTGTGAGGTATAAAATAAATAACTGATAGGGAAAGAAGAGGTGTGTGAACATGGCATGTGGAGTGAGAAAAATATAAGTAGTGGGAAATGTAGATAAAAAATGAAAAAGTGATATGCATGAACCTAGAGGAATGCATCAAGTCGGGTACGGGAATAACTCCTAATTTCACGACTTTAATTTTCCCTTTGATTAGAAGGAAGAACTAGCGTGCTAAGGCTATTTTGTAGCCACACTCGCTCGTTTCCCTTACCAAAAGGGGACTCTCAGGCAAATGTACCCTATAACTAGCATGAAGATGCAAAAGCCTAAAATGAAGGGGAAAGGATTGGAGGAGCATGCCAAATGCTAGAAAACTAAGAAAAATGCATGAAATGTAGTGAAACATGCAAGTATGAACTGGCGAGGGAAATCCCTAAGGGTCTAGCATTGGACAATCCCATATCTATGAATTCCTACTAGCGTTGGACTAGTGGAAAACGGGACCATGAGCCACAACTAGCGTTGGAGTAGTGCGGTGTCGTGCATTCATCCATCACATTCATCTATGACTATAGAAAGCAAGTAGACATGCCAATCACCTATAAACACATAGCACATAACACTTAGCATGCTCGACTAGATGCAAGAGCCTAATAAAGCAAATTAACACGTAGCAACAAAAGCAAGCAATCAAGCTAATGAACCTATTACATTTACTAACTAAAACAAAAGGGAAAGGGGAAAAATGGACAAAATTGCTCTCCAAGCCATATCTATTACAAGCCAAGAGGTGTACACATACCCCATAAAAGAATAACTTAATAAAAGCAAAAGGAAATGAAATAAATGAAATGAATTAAGGAAAAGCAAGGAAAGCCAAGTAGACATGCAATTCTCACTTAGCACGTTGGATCACATAGGGGAGAGACAAAAAAGATAAAAGAAGTTATACCTCCCTTGAGTTGATGCCCTAAATGGAGTGAAATCACTTATTTATCCTCTAAAATAAAAGAAAAGATCAAAGTACCAATTTATTTGGGAAAATTAAAGAGAATAGGTAAACACAAGCTCACTTGGACGCAAAGTTCTTAAACTCATGCATTAAGTGCAATCTAAACAAAGCATGGTAATTAATTAAAGCAAACAAGCAATGAAGTTGCAAAAATCAAAGCTGCGAAGGATCAAATTGATGAAAATATTCAATTGGTTGGGTTATGGTGAAACAAAGAGAGACTTGGAGGGTTAAAGTGCAATTTTTGAAAGCAATTGTTGCATGCAAATGCATGTGAAACTACGACACATTGCCTGGAAAAAAAAATCTGATGCAAGCTTCATGCAGTTCGGCACTTCAACAAGTTTTTCAAACATAAACAAATCCAAACACAATTATCACACAATCTTCCCACTTTGTATCATGAAACCTGTAGATTTAAGCACCAAGATGGTCGGACAACAACCATGCAAAATCTGAACAACTCCAGCAACTTAAAACATTTCTGCAACAAGAAAAAACTCTCGACAGCCGACTAAAACTTGAGGAGTTCCAGCAACCTTGTGCGGCCAAATTTAAGGATCATTTCAAACAAGAACCAGCTGTAAGCTTATCCTTAAGACGGCACACTAAACATACAAGGGAGAGGGAGATCAGTAAAACGTGGGGAGAGGCTTGCAAATTCAGTTTTACTTTCGATAGTAACTTTCCACCAGTTTCTAAGTTTTCTATGGAAGCTTATTTACCTAGCAAGTTGTTTGAGCCTGATTTATGTGGATTCGGCCCAAGAACACATGACCCCAACATTAATCACCCAATTTCTTTTTCAAACACAAGATTAAATGATCCAGTAGGCAATGAAACCCACTCGGTGGACTGTCGCGAGGAAACAGCAAAACAGGAGCAATGAAATGCAGCTTTTCTTATTTCAGACAAGACTTCCGGATATCATCTTAACAGAAATCCCCATGTTAAAGCACTTCATTGGATAGATCAAAACAATAAAGGTGACACAAACACACACAGAGCAGTAGAAGATGCCTGAGACTTCATGCATCAAGAAACGCTACAGGCATCCGTTCTTCATAACACAAGGGACTGTAAAATTTCTGCAACTCTGAGCAATATCGACAACGCTCCACAGAGAGACATGAGAGCAGCTTTTGAGCAGGTAAAAACAGTAAGAAAGAAAAAGGAACAACGAAAGAAGCAAGCATGCATAACTTGGACTGAACATTTTCTCATGCAAGCATTCGACACTTCATTCTGCTGCAAATTTGCAACTCACCCCACTCGGACAATTTCACGCAAAAACTTAGATAAAACCCAGCAACCAAAACCCACATAAAACTCAGAACTTTCGTCCTCCCCAAACCCAGTCCAAACCCACGGATTTCTTCACCATAAGCCGAAAGAATAGCAACAACAAGAAACCCAGAACTTAACATGCATGGCAGGATACTAATGGATGCATTTCACTTCTTTTCAGCAGCAGAGAGAACACGGCTAGCACAAAATCAGGGAGCGAAAGCTTTCCCCCTCTCATCAAGTTCACAAATAGGAAGTATAAGCAAAGGAACGCAGCAACAGACGTGGCAGCAAAAATGTTAATACGTCTGTGATTTATGAACAGAAAAAATGGAAAGATTACCTTTTGGCCTTCGTTGCTTTGTCACCCGCGAAGAAAGATTGAGCCAAGGACATGGCGCAGAACCATTCCGCGTCGGTGACGTTGAAGTCCGCAGCGCCATCATCATTTTGTTCATCAGCTGGGGGGCTCACCGAGCGAAGCTGGAATCCCTTTCATCACTTTCCTCTCAGATTGAGCCAGATCCGCAGCCCGTCAACCTCTCTCTGGTTTTCTCCAACAAATCTAGCCCAAAGCTTTCTTCTTTTTTCTGTTTTCCCTCAGCCCCGACACTCTCTTTGCTCAGCCTTTCTCCCCTCCAGTCCGTCCAACTATTCTCAGCCTCACTCCCAAAAACCCCCCAGCCGCTGTTTTTTCTCTATTCTCCCTCTTGTTGCCTTTCCCAGTTTCCTCTTTCTTTTTACCGTAAGCTTTTCTATCCTTCACTCCTGCTCTGTTTTTCTAAACCTCACCGCTCCTCCCCAGATTCTCCAAAAAACTCTCGATTGTCATCTCCCCAGTTCTCAGACCCTTTCTTTTTTGCTTAGCCGTCAGCCAGATCCTCTTATCCGTCGACTAGTTTTCTGGTCCTTGCTCTCTCTCACCAAACCCTCCTTATCCCCCTTGGCTGCGCTTCTTTTTTAGCCTTTTATATCCAGTGGAACCCCCCTAAACCCTCACCTCAAATGTGAGGATGGGGGGTTGATTTCTACCCCAGAATTCCAGCCATCCGATCCACCAGAAGAAACCCATGAAAAAGACAATAATTTCCTACGTTGCTGCATGTGCGAGTCTCTTTTTTTTTTTTTTTTTGGAATAATAATTTAACAAAATTAATAATAAAGCTAAGTAATAAAAAACAACAATTTAAGTAATATCACATCAAAATATAAAAACTAAAAACAACAAAGTTGCCATTTTTCAATCTTTTTTTCTTCATTTTTCACTTTCATCTTTTTTCTTTTCTTTTTTCTCCTTTTTTTTTAATCAAATTAGTAGATAAAATAAATGCTCGTAAAATAATTAAAATACAATAAGAGGCACGAAACAGGAAACAACCAAAACAAACCTAAAATTGAAACAAATAAATCTAAAATTAAACTAATTTAAAAAAAATAAAATTCGAAACCAAAAATTTGGTGTCTACAGTTTGCCCCTCTTTGTCTGAGTTTTGAAAAAACTTGAGACAAAGAAGTAGACACCAAATACTTACCTGTGTTATCCGGCTGTGAGCGACTCGAACGATGGGGACTGACCCCTTTTGATGAGATTGACTGGGACGAGAAATTTATAATGGACTGATCTGAACAAGAAATTTAAAACGGGACTGACCCGAACAAGAATTTAAAATGGGACTGGCCCGAACAGGAATTTAAATGGGATAGACCCACGGGATAGACCCGGATAGAAATGTAAATGGGATAGACCCACGGGATAGACCCGGACAGAAATGTAAACGGGATAGACCCGGACAGAAATGTAAATGGGATAGACCCGGACAGAAATGTAAATGGGATAGACCCACGGGATAGACCCGGACAGAAATGTAAACGGGATAGACCCGGACAAGAAATTGTAAATAGGATAGACCCACAGGATAGACCCGGACAGAAATGTAAATGGGATAGACCCACGGGATAGACCCGGACAGAAATGTAAACGGGATAGACCCGGACAGAAAAGTAAACGGGATAGACCCGGACAAGAAATTTAAAACGGGAACCATGTTTAGTGGCAATGAAAATGAAATGCACGCTAGTGGGACTGACCCATGTTTAGCGGCGCTAAAAATGCACACTAGTGGGACTGACCCAACGGCTAGCGGCAGTGCAAATGAAAGGCACGCTAGTGGGACTGACCCAACGGCTAGCGGCAAAATAAAAGAAATGCGCACTAGTGGGACTGACCCAACGGCTAGCGGCAACGGCTAGCGGCAAAATAAAAGAAATGCGCACTAGTGGGACTAACCCAACGGCTAGTGGCAGTGTAAATGAAATGCTCACTAGTGGGACTGACCCAACGGCTAGTGGCGATGTAAATGAAAGGCACGCTAGTGGGACTGACCCAACGGCTTGCGGCAAAATAAAAGAAATGCGCACTCGTGGGACTGACCCAACGGCTAGTGGCAGTGAAAATAAAAGGCACGCTAGTAGGACTAACCCAACGGCTAGCGGCAGTGTAAATGAAAGGCACGCTAGTGGGACTGACCCAACGGCTAGCGGCGGAGTAAAAGAAATACTCACTAGTGGGACTAACCCAACGGCTAGTGGCAGTGTAAATGAAATGCTCACTAGTGGGACTGACCCAACGGCTAGTGGCGATGTAAATGAAAGGCACGCTAGTGGGACTGACCCAACGGCTAGCGGCAAAATAAAAGAAATGCGCACTAGTGGGACTGACCCAACGGCTAGTGGCAAAATAAAAGAAATGCTGGTATGTATGAAGACACTGTGTAAGACTTGCTCGAAAAATTATCCGAGAATTTGCCCCAGTGTGATGAATTGGTCAGTGGGATTAAACCCGAGCCTGCCTTAGTTGGTGGTACAAAATCCAAGCCCAACGTGAACTTTGTGATGTTGGCGGCACAAAATCCAGGCCCAACGTGGTATAAGCGTTCAGCGGGATAGAACCCAATTCTGCCGAGGTTGGCGGGATAAAACCCAGCTCCAACGTGATATGAGCGGTCAGCGGGATAGAACCCAGTTCTGCCGAGGTTGGCGGGATAAAACCCAGTTCCAACGTGATATGAGCGGTCAGCGGGATAGAACCCAGTTTTGCCGAGGTTGGCGGGATAAAACCCAGCTCCAACGTGATTTAAGCGGTCAGCGGGATAGAACCCAGTTCTGCTGAGGTTGGTGGGATAAAACCCAGTTCCAACGTGATTTTTGTGAAATTTGTGAATGGTCAGTGGGATAAGACCCGGTCCTGCCATCCAATTGGTCAAGAAATTGAATTTGATTTGTCAAAAAACCAGAAATTAAATTTGATTTTCAAAGAAACAAGAATTTGAACTTGATTTTTGACTTTTTTTTTTTGAATTTTTCTTGATTCTTTTTGAAGGAATCTTTCCAAAAATAATTTGCCCCCAGTGTAGGGCCCTTTTCCCTTCTTTCTTCTCTTTCTTCGGCATCGGCCTTCCACATCACCAGATACCCTTTCGTCGAATTCAACTATGAATACCTGCACAGGGGGCTTACCACAATATGACATGCACTCAAATTTCCATGAAAAGAGCAGCGTGATTGATTTGAAAAATGCATTATTTGATTCTTGGACGAAATCCTCAATTGGACTACACAAATATTTGCCCCTGTGTGGGCTTGTTTTCACGAAATCTTATAAACAAAATTTTGCCCCAGTATGGGCCATTTAATTGCAAAAACTTGTTTGGATGACTTTCTATTTATTTGAACACTGTAAGAAACTATGTTTCCAAAAAGAAAATTTCGTGATGAATTTCTTGAAGTAATACCAAATTATAGAAGATTTCTTCCTCACTTTTAGCATCTGTGTTTTGGGTGATGGGTCACAATTTCCAGTTGGTTCATCTTCAGGACCAATCAAGTGACTTTATTTCTGATTTGAGGTGGCCAAGGAAAATGAGAGGTCAAGATTTGTCTGGTTCTTATGCCCAAAATTGTAATGCATTCAACATCACATCTTAGTGAAAGCAAAGAGTTTGTCACCCTTATTTCTTAAGAAAATTGAGTCAACATATAAGCTTTAAGCTTGCAACAAATGGGTAGAAACGATATCTAAACATGCGAAAACTGGTTATACCCTTATGATTATGAGTGATCGATAGATTTCTTATGAGCATAATCCTCACTTTGGGTTGTCATGAAGGAATAAGTCAACGATGGACTTTATTAGCTTGTAATGTAGCTTGAAAACGATAGTTAAAGAATAAGACTTTCAAGGACATTGCACCGAAGATCGCATTTTTCAAAATTGCCCCTATTTTGAACTCAAAAAATCTCAGACTTTGTTTGCATTTTTCTCATCATTCACCAGAGACTTCAGCGTCGAATTTTTCTGCCTTTTCTTGCATTTACTTTTCTTGCTTTGCTTTTGCTTCTTTTCTTCCTTTTCCTCGACTTGGTAGGTTTTCACATGGTGAGTAGTGTCAGCCCCCATACTCAAGCAATTCAGAAACACAGCCAAAATTTTCCAGCATCAGAAATTTTCTTGACAGGGCCATTGCAAAGAACAGAAGTCAGGACTTTCGGCTTTTGTAATGGGGTCAGGTGGGGTGCTTAGAAAAGTTAAGGCTTGAAAGCGGATTTCAAAAGCGGTTTGAAGAATCCGAGATCGCATTGTTGCGCCAACCCTAATTTAGGGTTAAATCAGGATTTGCCCCAGTTTATACTCACTTGAGGCTTTTTCTCTTTCATTTTCTTTCTTCTTTTGACTTTTCGGCCTTTTGCCATTCTTTGAAACTTTCACAAAATTTGCCCCAGTTTATTTTTGAACTGAGGTTCTCTTTTCTTCTTTTGCTTTTGATTTTGTTGCATTATCACTTTTCACTTCTTGAAACTTTTCCTTTTCAACTCAAACTTGCCCCAGTGTGGGGTTTGCGATTCTCAGGGGTTGCCAAATGAAGTATTTTATTCTGAAGGCTCAAAAAGGATAACTAGGGATAGAATGTTTGATTGGAAAAGAAGAGGGCCTGACTTTCATTCCGCTCCTTACAATAACTCTGAAAGAAAACTTACATTAATGCGAAATTTCTTGCATGTATCTGAATTAATTGACTGAGGAAGACTCTTACTCGTTCATATCTATGAAACATAAGTGATCCGCCGGACAGAACTTGTCATTTTTCTCTTTTCTTTTCTTTTCAAAATTGAAACCCAGGTAGAATCAATTTTTCCCAATTCGCGGTTCCCTTTCCCCTTTTCCTTTTTTTCAAAATTCCCCAATCTCCTTCCCCAATGTGGGGTGCGATCATATGTGCACTCGAAAAGAACCACCAATTTTAGCTCAAACGAGGATGCAAGGGATAAATGGTGTTTAGGTTGTAGAAACGATGGCCAAAGTATCATTCTTTCGCCTCATGACAACCAAGTAAACGAATTGCTCGTTGAGAATCCATTCCATTTTGAAAATCTTCCCAATGTAAGGTAGTAATCATTAAGGCACTTATTTGAAACGAAATTATTCTTGTAAAGGCTCAAATGGGAGAGCAAATGATAAAATCTGTATAGGTAGAGAAACGAATGCTCAAAGTATCATTCCAAATTTCCAAAACAAACAAGAATAATGCACATTTTGCTTTCACTTAGATGTGATTGAATCGGATTAGTCACCGCGGACATTTTCAAGCAAAAGTTGCCCCAATTTGCAATTTATCAATCAATGTGACTGATTTTATTTTGGGGTTAAGTGAAGGAGAAAGGCATCTCATGGGCCTTCTGAGTGACCTCTTTTAATTTTGAGCACTCTTATTGTGTAACTCGGATCACCAATCTAGTGTACACAAGGATTTAAGAAAGCATACACTTGCGAATTTTCAGGCTAGAGGTTGAAAAACTCTCAATTTGGTCTTATTTCTTAAAATTCATCATGAGATCTCTTAATGAGCTCAATAAAGAATGAAATGTACACGAGTATTATACAAAACAAATAATTGTCTGAACAAAAGCTTCATTATTGCCAATGTTTGAAAAATTTAAAAGCAATTCTACAAAATTCCTTTGCACATGTATACACATTTTCTCTCTTAATATCCCCTTTTCCTTTGAGCAATGAAATCCCTTAGATGTTTTGCATGAGCGCTTTCAGATGAATTTTCGAATTCACATTGTAGGGCCTGCCTAAGAATCAAGTAATTTTCAAACTTTACCAGATCAAAATTGTTATCAGATATAGAAAGATATTTTCTCCTTATTGAAATATTTTTATGAATGCTGGGGGAAGGGGGAAAAATAAAAGGAAAATACCCAGAATCAGTAAGCAAGAATAAAAAATCGGTATGCATGTCCTATGGGGGAACCCTTTTTATGCCAAGGGTAGGCCTAGCATGAAAATGCAATCCTCTAAGGTAGGCACTATACCATACCTGATGAATCCGATCAATTGATTGAGTGAAAAATGATTTGAAAAATTTGGCCAATTTGGAGTGAGAAGAAACATTCGTCCTAAAAAATGAGGACAAAGTCCGAATGAATTGCTTATTTTGATCGACGCATGATGTGTCAAAAGGGGTAAAATGATCAAATTCATTGAATGAAATTTGATTATTTATTGAAAATTGAATGGATAACCCTAAAAATGAATTAAACTAATTAAATGAATTGAATGAAATCAATTGATCAAACCGATCGAGTGAAAGAATGATTTATTCAAAATCGACCAAATTGCCCTAAAAATAGGTAAACTGGTCAAATGGATCGGAAAATTGACTAAATCACCCTAAAAAGGGTAAACTGGTCAAATGAAATTGAACGAATCTGATGATTTGAATTTATTCAAAATTGATTGAGTTGACCCAAGAATGGGTAAACTAATCAAATGAATTGAATGAAATTGGTGATCTTATTCAAAAATCGACTAGATTGCCCTAAAATGGATAAACTAGTCAAATGAATTCAAAATCGACTAGGTTGCCCTAAAAATGCACAAATTGATAAAATGGACTGGATGAAATTGATGAATAAAATGATCCAATGGACTGAATGGAATTAACGGCTTATTGCGATGCATTAGTCTATGAGCCTTCTAAAATCAAATTTTGGCCTCAGTTTATTTATCGTCTCAATAGCGAGGAATGATTTGTGAATTTCTTCAAATTAATGTCCTTTTTGCAAGGAATTTTTACCAATTTGATAAAATGGCCAAAAAGTGATTATTAAACGCTCATATTCCAAAGATTGCTCTATGAAAATGATCGGATCCTACCTTACCTTGTGCACTACCCCTTTGGATGGTACAAAATGTAAACATGCAAGTCTCCTTGGATTAAGTATCCGAGACACAAGGTGGCTTATTCCTAACACGGGATCCCCTAAATGGCATTCCCTTCTAGGGTTTATGCATGATGCCAGTTTATTAAAGCGATGTAAATATGTGACAAACATGGCCTAAAGGACATAAATAATGCATCGGGGGAAAAGGTCTAAAATGAAATGTACTTATTGAAAATTAAGTGTAATAACTGAAATTTAAACATGTGAATTATTTAGTGGGTAAGTCACTAAAAGAGAGCCAAAGAGGCCTCTTATTGCTAAGGCACATGAATGCAGGCCAAGAAAACAAAGAAATAGTTAGTGCAATTGATAGTACACATAACATATTGGGAGCAATTAAGAAAAGAGATACAATAAAAGCAAATAAAAGGGGTGGAACCCCTTCCCTCGTGCCTAATGTGCTTTAAAAAAGGGTGAGGCTGACTCTAACCTAGGAAAACTCTAACATGGATGCATGAGGCTGGGGCTCACTAATGCAACTAGACTCGATAAGGTTTAGAAAGGTCCCCAAGCCTTCAGACCTAAGGGAATGGGTCATCAATCCCAAGACCCTCGGTCGGTGGCTCGAGCGATCCCCTAAGTACTGCTATGGGCGCAGAGCACACCATCCACATACCTAGAGAAACCATTTCTAGTCCTACAAGGCGGTGTGGGAAAGAGCCCACGAAAATAAAATAAAATGGGATAAAAGTAAATAAACGTGCACGTATGAAGTGTTCCCTATTTTGAGGGAAGGGGTTGAGAACCAACGCGAGGCTCTAAAGGTGACACACACCCCCCCCCAAATGCAATGCAAAGCGTGAGATAAAACAAGTACAACATACATCCAAACAACCAATCATACATACGTGAGTGAGGGAATAGTTTGATACGCGCTCGAGGCAAAAAAGTCCTAAAATAGAAAATGCAACTCTAATATCCAAATGCTATACATAAAAAGGGTAGAAAAAGGAAAAGAATAGCTAAATCAAATGCTTGGACCCACTTAGGAAGTCCCCAGTGGAGTCGCCAACTGTCGCGCCCCACTTTTTGAGGTGTGTGAAAGTAGTGTGTGAGATATGTATGTGAATGTGTGTGAAAATGAAAATAAAAGGCCGTGGGATTGTGAAATGCGACGGTTTGGCCAAACAAAGTTCAAAAAGGGTTTTTGAATGAAAAATGGAGTCGCCACTTGGTATAGAGTTAGGGTGTACCAAGTCACCCAAAAAGTGATTTTTTTGAAAGAAAAGTAAACAAACCCTTTTAAAGAACTTTTAGGTCTACGTAACCAAAGAAAGGGATCGGGGGTCACATTTGATAAGGGAGAAGGCAAAGGCAAAACCTAAGGCACTCCCTTACCCTAGCCAAAGCTAGTTACGTAATTTAGCCCCTCTTTTCCTAATTCCTTCTACCCAAAGTATGTGTTGCATGTTGGATATGACTAAGGGATATGAAAAATGCAATCCTAAATCTAAAATGTCTCTTATGAGGCTTTTTGGTCCCAATCACATGAATTGTGATGGCCAGTAAGGAAAGCCCTCATAGAGGTCACGAGTAATGCAAATGAATACCCAAATATGAGTGCAAGTATGAAAATGTAAGAGGAATGCAAAAATAAAATAAAATAAAAATACAAATGTAAGTGCAAGTGTGCAAATGTAAGAAAAGTGCAATGTGTGCAAATGTAAGAAAAGGGCATGTGTGCCAATTCAGAAAATAAAGGTGTTTGTGTGCAAGTGGATGAAAATATGGTATAATAGTAGTAGATGCATATAAGTGCAATTGGGTGCAATTTTGTGAGGTAGAAAATAAATAACTGATAGGGAAAGAAGAGGTGTGTGAACATGGCATGTGGAGTGAGAAAAATATAAGTAGTGGGAAATGTAGATAAAAAATGAAAAAGTGATATGCATGAACCTAGAGGAATGCATCAAGTCGGGTACGGGAATAACTCCTAATTTCACGACTTTAATTTTCCCTTTGATTAGAAGGAAAAACTAGCGTGCTAAGGCTATTTTGTAGCCACACTCGCTCGTTTCCCTTACCAAAAGGGGACTCTCAGGCAAATGTACCCTATAACTAGCATGAAAATGCAAAAGCCTAAAATGAAGGGGAAAGGATTGGAGGAGCATGCCAAATGCTAGAAAACTAAGAAAAATGCATGAAATGTAGTGAAACATGCAAGTATGAACTAGCGAGGGAAATCCCTATGGGTCTAGCGTTGGACTAGCCCATATCTATGAATTCCTACTAGCGTTGGACTAGTGGAAAACGGGACCATGAGCCACAACTAGCGTTGAACTAGTGCGGTGTCGTGCATTCATCCATCACATTCATCTATGACTATAGAAAGCAAGTAGACATGCCAATCACCTATAAACACATAGCACATAACACTTAGCATGCTCGACTAGATGCAAGAGCCTAATAAAGCAAATTAACACGTAGCAACAAAAGCAAGCAATCAAGCTAATGAACCTATTACATTTACTAACTAAAACAAAAGGGAAAGGGGAAAAATGGACAAAATTGCTCTCCAAGCCATATCTATTACAAGCCAAGAGGTGTACACATACCCCATAAAAGAATAACTTAATAAAAGCAAAAGGAAATGAAATAAATGAAATGAATTAAGGAAAAGCAAGGAAAGCCAAGTAGACATGCAATTCTCACTTAGCACGTTGGATCACATAGGGGAGAGACAAAAAAGATAAAAGAAGTTATACCTCCCTTGAGTTGATGCCCTAAATGGAGTGAAATCACTTATTTATCCTCCAAAATAAAAGAAAAGATCAAGGTACCAATTTATTTGGGAAAATTAAAGAGAATAGGTAAACACAAGCTCACTTGGACGCAAAGTTCTTAAACTCATGCATTAAGTGCAATCTAAACAAAGCATGGTAATTAATTAAAGCAAACAAGCAATGAAGTTGCAAAAATTAAAGCTGCGAAGGATCAAATTGATGAAAATATTCAATTGGTTGGGTTATGGTGAAACAAAGAGAGACTTGGAGGGTTAAAGTGCAATTTTTGAAAGCAATTGTTGCATGCAAATGCATGTGAAACTACGACACATTGCCTGGAAAAAAAAATCTGATGCAAGCTTCATGCAGTTCGGCACTTCAACCAGTTTTTCAAACATAAACAAATCCAAACACAATTATCACACAATCTTCCCACTTTGTATCATGAAACCTGTAGATTTAAGCACCAAGATGGTCGGACAACAACCATGCAAAATCTGAACAACTCCAGCAACTTAAAACATTTCTGCAACAAGAAAAAACTCTCGACAGCCGACTAAAACTTGAGGAGTTCCAGCAACCTTGTGCGGCCAAATTTAAGGATCATTTCAAACAAGAACCAGCTGTAAGCTTATCCTTAAGACGGCACACTAAACATACAAGGGAGAGGGAGATCAGCAAAATGTGGGGAGAGGCTTGCAAATTCAGTTTTACTTTCGATAGTAACTTTCCACCAGTTTCTAAGTTTTCTACGGAAGCTTATTTACCTAGCAAGTTGTTTGAGCCTGATTTATGTGGATTCGGCCCAAGAACACATGACCCCAACATTAATCACCCAATTTCTTTTTCAAACACAAGATTAAATGATCCAGTAGGCAATGAAACCCACTCGGTGGACTGTCGCGAGGAAACAGCAAAACAGGAGCAATGAAATGCAGCTTTTCTTATTTCAGACAAGACTTCCGGATATCATCTTAACAGAAATCCCCATGTTAAAGCACTTCATTGGATAGATCAAAACAATAAAGGTGACACAAACACACACAGAGCAGTAGAAGATGCCTGAGACTTCATGCATCAAGAAACGCTACAGGCATCCGTTCTTCATAACACAAGGGACTGTAAAATTTCTGCAACTCTGAGCAATATCGACAACGCTCCACAGAGAGACATGAGAGCAGCTTTTGAGCAGGTAAAAACAATAAGAAAGAAAAAGGAACAACGAAAGACAGCAAGCATGCATAACTTGGACTGAACATTTTCTCATGCAAGCATTCGACACTTCATTCTGCTGCAAATTTGCAACTCACCCCACTCGGACAATTTCACGCAAAAACTTAGATAAAACCCAGCAACCAAAACCCACATAAAACTCAGAACTTTCGTCCTCCCCAAACCCAGTCCAAACCCACGGATTTCTTCACCATAAGCCGAAAGAATTGCAACAACAAGAAACCCAGAACTTAACATGCATGGCAGGATACTAATGGATGCATTTCACTTCTTTTCAGCAGCAGAGAGAACACGGCTAGCACAAAATCAGGGAGCGAAAGCTTTCCCCCTCTCATCAAGTTCACAAATAGGAAGTATAAGCAAAGGAACGCAGCAACAGACGTGGCAGCAAAAATGTTAATACGTCTGTGATTTATGAACAGAAAAAATGGAAAGATTACCTTTTGGCCTTCGTTGCTTTGTCACCCGCGAAGAAAGATTGAGCCAAGGACATGGCGCAGAACCATTCCGCGTCGGTGACGTTGAAGTCCGCAGCGCCATCATCATTTTGTTCATCAGCTGGGGGGCTCACCGAGCGAAGCTGGAATCCCTTTCATCACTTTCCTCTCAGATTGAGCCAGATCCGCAGCCCGTCAACCTCTCTCTGGTTTTCTCCAACAAATCTAGCCCAAAGCTTTCTTCTTTTTTCTGTTTTCCCTCAGCCCCGACACTCTCTTTGCTCAGCCTTTCTCCCCTCCAGTCCGTCCAACTATTCTCAGCCTCACTCCCAAAAACCCCCCAGCCGCTGTTTTTTCTCTATTCTCCCTCTTGTTGCCTTTCCCAGTTTCCTCTTTCTTTTTACCGTAAGCTTTTCTACCCTTCACTCCTGCTCTGTTTTTCTAAACCTCACCGCTCCTCCCCAGATTCTCCAAAAAACTCTCGATTGTCATCTCCCCAGTTCTCAGACCCTTTCTTTTTTGCTTAGCCGTCAGCCAGATCCTCTTATCCGTCGACTAGTTTTCTGGTCCTTGCTCTCTCTCACCAAACCCTCCTTATCCCCCTTGGCTGCGCTTCTTTTTTAGTCTTTTATATCTAGTGGAACCCCCCTAAACCCTCACCTCAAAGGTGAGGATGGGGGGTTGATTTCTACCCCAGAATTCCAGCCATCCGATCCACCAGAAGAAACCCATGAAAAAGACAATAATTTCCTACGCTGCTGCATGTGCGAGTCTCTTTTTTTTTTTTTTTTTTTTGGAATAATAATTTAACAAAATTAATAATAAAGCTAAGTAATAAAAAACAACAATTTAAGTAATATCACATCAAAATATACAAACTAAAAACAACAAATTTGCCATTTTTCAATCTTTTTTTCTTCATTTTTCACTTTCATCTTTTTTCTTTTCTTTTTTCTCCTTTTTTTTTAAATCAAATTAGTAGATAAAATAAATGCTCGTAAACTAATTAAAATACAATAAGAGGCACGAAACAGGAAACAACCAAAACAAACCTAAAATTGAAACAAATAAATCTAAAATTAAACTAATTAAAAAAAAATAAAATTCGAAACCAAAAATTTGGTGTCTACATACAGGTAAGTATTTGGTGTTTACGTCTTTGTCTCAAGTTTCTTCGAAACTCAGACAAAGAGAGGCAAGCTGTAGACACCAAAATTTCATTTATTTTATTCAATTTTAACTTTATTCTTGTTTTATTTTATTTTTATTTTAATTGATTAAATGATAGTTAATGTTCGTTTTGTTTATTTTTATAAATTAGGTTTGTCATTTTCATTGTTAAGATATTTTTGCCTTAAATTTCTAAAAAGGAAAAATTCTCACAAAAATTCAAAATTTGTCTTTAAACCTTTTAGATTCATTTTTTTAAGATAAATAAAAATTGTGCAATGCATTTACAATTAGGAATTAACATCTTTTGTTGTTTACGTAAATTGATTTTGAAAAAATATATAATTAATAAATAAAATAAGAAGATAAGTGTATTAGGGGATCATTAGACAAGTGTATTAGGGGGATATTAGACAAGTGGAGTACATGAAAATAGGACAAATGTCCTCATTCTTGGTTGACAACACATGCAAGGGGAGGTTAGGTGGCTAGACACTTGCAGGCTTAGGATAATTTGAAAAAAAAAAAACAAAACCATAAGAAAAAGGGAAAGGCTTGGCGGCTGGTGGGGTGAAAAAAAGGGATAGAAGCAAAAAGGCTACGGAGGAAAAAGCAAGAGGGGGCTACGGGAAGAAAAAAAAAGGGAGGTTTGCGTCAGAACAAAAAAAGGAGGAGGTTTTGGGGAGAGAAAGGGAACTGAGCAAGAGAAGGAGGGAGCTTGGCGGCTAGGGTTGGAGGGAGAAGTGAGAGTCTAGAAGGAGAAAAGAAAAAAGGGTTTTTGGGCTGAGAGGAAAAAGGAAAACTGAGGGCAAGAAAGAAGGAGAGTTTCGGGGGAGAAAATTGGAAGCTTGAAGGAAGAAAGGAAGGAAAAGAAAGGAGAGAAAAACCAGAAAGGGAGGAAGCTTTAAGCAAGGGAGAGCAAAAGGAAAACTAAGGAATAGAGGAGGAGCTGGATTAGCTGGATTAGCTGTCGCTTGCCGATATCACCCACCGCCACCATTCATGTTGAGATGTGGTTTCTGTCTTTGATGAAGGAGCTTGTTGGGTTGCTTATGAGTTGATGTTTCTCTGCGTTTTTGCTTGCGCTTTACAGTCCAAAGCCGTTCCCTTTTTCTTGTTTACTTGTATTTTTAGGTATAGCAGTGTCTGAGGGTTCTTTTTTTTCTTATCACTTTGTTCCTAGAATCTGTTTGTTTTGTTTTTTCTCCCTAAGAGTGAGGAACCTGTCTAATGTTTTAGGGTTTTGCTGTGAGAATGAGAATGAGGTTACATGGGTTTGTTTCAAACAATGTTTTGGTCCTCTCTGTTCTATGGTATGGTACTGGCGATTCGTACAGAAACCTTGTTTTGATGACCTGTCGTTGCTTAAGGAACAACCAACAAAGAAGATGAAGTCTTCGAATAGACTGCATAATCTTTGTTTTAAATCTCTGTGTGCAGACGTTAGAAGTTGTGGTGGATTGTATTCAATATCTATTTTTTTGTCTTGGTAAATCACTGGAAAAGTACTGGTTGAGTTTCATGTCTAAATATTTCGGTAGTAAAATTTTTTGCAGAAACCCAGGAAATGGAAGAAAGTTGCCTTCATTCTTATGTTTTGCTGTTTTTTTTTTCTTCCCGCAATAGCCAACCAAGTGGGTTTCATCTTGTGTTTGAAAGAGGAATTGGGATGATTGGTGTTGAGTTTGCGTATTTTTGATCCAAGGACACATAAATCAGGCTTGAATGCTTGCTGGAAAATGAACCTCCGTAATTGCAGAACAATGAGGAAGAAAGCTGCGATTACTTGCATGGGAACTTGCCAAAATTACACTTTTGCCCCCAAACTTTTGAACAATTCTGATATGGCCCATAAAATTGGAAAAACTAATCAATTTTACCCCTTTAACATGTTATTTTTCTTTGATATACTTTAATGTGATTTTTGAATAGATTATTGGTGAAATTTAGGATGAATTTTGAAGGTTAATTAATTTTTGATAGATTTATAGTTTTGATTTGGGATTTTAGTAAAATTTTAGGTAATCTTGTTGTTTAATTATAGCCAATGGGTTTTCATTCATTTTGTGAAGTTTAGCATTTGGTTTTGGTAGGTTTCACCTTAAGCCTTTAATTTTAATTTATTTCATTTTGGACCCTTAATCTTTGTAAAATAATGATTTGACCCCTCATACTTCTTTAATTCTTTCAATTGGGTCCTTGTTTGTTTTAATTTGTTGAATATGGATTGTTTACTTTTATTTGAATGCTTTGATTGACTCGATTTCGTGTTTATTTTCATTTCTTATGATTATTTGATAATTAAAGTGGTGTCTTGACCGTTTCCTTTATTTTGGAGGGTAAATAAGGGAAATTTTGTTTCATTAGGTCATCAATTCAAGGGAGGTACACTCTACTCCTTTATATTGATTTTATTTGATCCTATGTGCTCCTATGTGATTTTGATGTGTGTAATTGCATTTTTTTTGAATGTTTTCTTTAATATTTCATTTATTTATTCACTTTATTGGTTTTAATTTTGTATATTTATTTTAATTTAATTTTTTATTATTTGAGAGGCATTTAAATGCCAAGATGTAATAGTTAGGTTATTATTTTATTTCATTTGTCCTCTTAGATTGTAGTTAGGGCTTCCTAATGTAATAGTTAGGTTTCTATTTACGTTATTTGCTTGTGTGTGCTTGCATGCTTGTGTGATTGATGTGTTTGCTCGCTTTTCTAGGATTTTTGCATCTAGATATCATGCTTATGTGCTATGTGCTATATGTGTTTATTTGCTTTATTATGTTTTATATTATTTATTTGATTATAATAAATTTATGACGTCACCACACTAGTCCAACGCTAGTTGTGGCCCTTTTTCCGATTCCACACTAATCCAACTCTAGTTGTGGCTCTTTTTCCGATTCCACACTAGTCCAATGCTAGTTGTGGCCCTCCTTTCTAATTTCTCACTAGTCCAACGCTAGTGAGAACTTATAGACATGGGCTAATCCAATGCTAGACCCTTAGGGACCATCCACGCGCTAGATCATGTTTGTATGACAATCACTATATTTTCATGCATATTTTCTACTTTTTAGGATTTTTTCATTTTGCGTGACATCCCCCTTGTCCCATATTTTTCCTTATATATACCCCTTATCCCATATTTCCCCTATATGTATATTTCTTATCCCTATGTGTGAGACATGACATTAGATTTGCATTTCATTTAAGAAAATTAGAATTAGATTAGGTCATTTGCTTGACTAGATAGGAAATACCCTTCGAATATGGGATATGGACGAGTATGGCTCTCTAACTTTCACACGCTCGTATTCCCTCTATTAAAGAAAAAATTAAAGTCACGAATTTTAGCCCCCGCACCCGTTATGATGCATTCCTTTAGGGCATGTATATTTGTGTAATTATTATTTTCTCTTCTTTTCTTCGAATCTCATATTTTTGCATATTCGTGACCTCTTCAAAGAGTCAACTTAGGCATCACAATTAATGTGATTTATACCAATTAAGTTTTGAAGGGATATTCCGACCTCCCGATACCCATTAGGTCTAGGTTTGTATTCATGTAGTGACATCCAAATGTGATAAATTTTTGGGTTAAAATAAGAAAATTTTTTGACTAAATCACGCAACTAGCTCTAGGTTAGGTTGAAAGGGTGCCTTGGATTTTATCCTTGCCTTCCCTTTTTTCAAATGTGACTCCCGACCCCTTTTCTCTTGATTTTCGCAGACTTGGAGTCGTTTAAAAAGAGTTTTTTTCTACTTTTTTCTTTAAAAAACTCATTTTATGTGACTTGGTACACCTCAACCTCAATACCAAGTGGCGACTCCTAATTTTTATTAAAAAACCTTTTTTAAACCATTATTTTTGGGTCAAAATCGTCGCACTTTAAGTCCCATTTAGACCCATTTTCTTTATTTATTTTCTAAAAAATCAAAAAACTCATTTTTTTTCAAATTAAAAATTAATCAAAATTCATTTTTTTAAAACGTTATATTTTTCATTTAAAAAATGGGGCATGACAAGTTTCCGGATGCAGCTCGGGAGCTCCTCCGGGGTGCAGTGCTCCTGCGCGGCTGTAACTTTATCCGAGTAGCGTCTGATGCCGAGTTGCTCCAGCACTACTATCTGAGCACAGCCCAGGTCAGTTTGAACTACCCCTTTTCGTTTACCTTGTCGTAGTTGACTTGCTCAGTCAACTTACTGTGTGCTCACATGCAGCTGAACATCTCTGGCTCCGAGCTGTCACGGAGATATGAGAATATGGGCGAGACCCTATCCTAGGTCGGGATGGCCAAGGACAAGTTGTCCAACCAGCTCGAGACTGCTGATCTGGAGATTGAATCTCTGAAGAAGCAGCTCGCTCAAGCTCAGGCCGACTGCGAGCCGGAGAAAAAGAAGAGTACCGACCTGGCCTCACAGCTGGAGAGCGAACAAAAGAAGTCATCTGAGCTGGCGGGTCGGATTGAAACTGCTCAGGAAGAGGGTCACCAGCTCAGTGTTTAGGAGTTCAGGAGGTTGAAAGGTTTCTTGAACGATCTGGCCATCCTGAACATCCCGGTTCTGGAGGCTGGATATAAGCGGGCCATGAATGACGTGCAAGCCTTGAACCTGTCTGGCTTCGACATTGGACGATGGCCGAGCTACAATCCCCGCGCGCTTGAGCAGATGGATAGGCTAGTGGGCTCTAGCTACCCGACCTCGTGGCTAACCCCTTTTTGCCGGTGACCACTCCAAAAGCTGAGCCCTAGTAGAAGTACCAAGGGAAAAATTAGATAGGACTAGCATATGAGGTAGGATCGAACTGGGTAGAGCTAGTTCGCTTTTGTATAAGCTCGCTCCTGTAAATTTTCTTTTGAATGAATAAAATCTTATTTCAACACTTAGCAAAATTTTCCATTCATGTCTTTCTTATCATACTGTCTGAATACACTTGCGCGAATAGAACCCTGACTCATGCGCGAACTGACTTCTAATTTATGCAAAATAGTTCAACCTCAACTGAATACATTTGTGCAAACTAGATGCTAACTTGTTTGGAGCTACGCAAGACAACTTAGGTCATGCATGGATAGAGTAAATGAGCTCTAATGAAAAAGTCTCAAATTCGAATTATGCCATGTACGCGGGACTTCCTCTCTATTGAGATGGGCAAACTTATAGTATCCTGTACAGTCTTCTTCCTTCACCACATAGGGACCTTTCCAGTTCAGATCCAGTTTGCTCGTACCTAAGACCCGACTTAATGAGTTCTTTCGTAAGACCAAATCCCCTAGTTTGAAGGAGAGGTGTCTTACCCTGGCGTTGTAGTGCCGCGCGACCTGCCCCTTGTACTTAGCCATTCTTATAGCTACTTCTTCTCTCTTCTATTCGAGCAAGTCCAAGTTGAACTGCATCTCTCCCTCGTTACCTTGGGCTACGAAATTCTACACCCTGCTCGATGGTACACCAATTTCTATCGAAATTACTGCTTCTACTCCATAAGTTAAGGCAAATGGAGTTTCTTAGGTGGTAGTTCGGGGCGTAGTTCAGTAAGCCCAGAGTATGGTAGGCAGTTCGTCCATCCATCCAGTTCAGGCAGACTCTATTTGAGTTTTTAAGCCGTACATGATAGTTCTGTTGATATTTTCTACCTGACCATTAGCTTGAGGGTGTCCCATGGAAGTGGAGTGTTGCTAAATCCCGAACTCGGAGCACCAATCTCGAAAGGAATTATCGGCGAACTATCGGCCGTTGTCCGAGATTAGAGCTCGTGGTATGCCAAACCGACAGACTATGTTCCTTCAGAAGAACTTCTGGACCGACCTGCTACTGATGGTGTTGAGTGATTCGGCTTCTACCCATTTAGTGAAGTAGTCTATTGCCACCACCAGATACTCATAACCTCCTGGAGCTCACGAAAATGGGCCAAACAGGTCAATTCTCCACTGGAAGAATGGCCATGGGCTCTGCAGAGGAACCATCTCCTAAGTTGGGGTGTGATGACTGGTGCGTGCAGTTGGCATGACCTGCACCTTGCCATCAGTTCGGCCGAGTCCCGGAAGATGGTAGACCAGTAATATTCGGATAGCATCCCTTTCTTGGCCAGAACCTGCGGGCCAACATGATTTTCGCAGATGCCTTTATGCAGTTTGCGCAAGATGTAGCCCATCTCCTCAGGCGTCACACACTTCAACCACGGACGTAAGTATGATTGCCTATACAATACTCCATCTGTGAGCACATACCTCTGTGACTTGAGGAGGATTTTTCGAGCATCTATCTTGTCTGAGGGGAGCTCTCCGTTGGCTAAGTAGCGCATGATAGTATCCATCCATGAGTGCACTACTTGAATCACTGCAGTGTCCGGCTGTTCATACGCTCGCCTTTTGACGACCTCTACCAGTACTTCCTTGTTCAATGTACCAAACGAAGTGGAGGCCAGCTTGGAAAGGGCGTCGGCTCTTTTATTCTGACTCCGAGGAACCTGTTTGAGCGTGAACTGTTTGAACAGGCTTCTCAGTTCATGCGCCCTGGCGACATATTTTTTCAGCAGCTCTTCTTTGATTTTGTATTTCCCCAAGACTTGGTTCACTATCAGCTACGAGTCGCTATGGACCCTTAGTGATTCAGCCCCCAAATTTCAAGCTACCTCCATCCGAGTTTCATACTCGGATTCATTATTGGAAACTCTAAAGTCAAACCTCAAGGTATAAGCCAGTTCTTCCCCCAGCTCCGCACCTTTCCTTGCTTGAAGCTCCGTCGACATACAACGTCCAAGTTGGGATGGTCTATTCGGCAGCCTCTTTGGCTTGTTTGGCCTTGGCTTCGGCAGCATCTCCGGCCTGTTCGGCCTCGATCTGTTCAGTGCCAGCTCGTCCTGTTAACTGTTCGACCCCTTGCAGCCTAAAGCAGACACCTTCCGCTATGAAGTCAGCCAGTGCCTGGGCCTTGATGGCCGTCCGAGGCTGGTAACCAAGGTCATATTCAAACAGTTCTACAGTCCACTTGACCATCCTCTCTTACATGTTTGGTTTGGACAGGATCTGCTTCGAGGGCTGGTCGGTCACCACCACGATGGGGTGAGTCTGGAAGTATGACCAAAGTTTTTGTGCTGCGTGAACTAGCATTAGAACATACCGTTCAACCGCAGAATACCTGATCTCCGCCCCTTGCAGAGCATGGCTGACATAGTACACCGATTTTTGGACCTTGTTTTCCTCCCGAACTAACACCGCTCTGACTACCTCCTCTCCCACCGCTAGGTAGATGAACAGAGTTTCATCCTGTTCGGGAGAAGTTAGGGTAGGCAATTTGGCGATGCGTGCCTTCAGTTCGTCGAATGCTTTTTGGCACTGAGAGGTCCACTCAAACTGGGGACCTCTTCTTAGGGCCTTGAAGAAGGGAGAACCTCGAACTGTCGATTTCGATAGGAACCTGTTTAAGATTGCCATCCTACCAGCTAGTCGCTGCACTTCCTTAATGTTTCTGGGGGAGAGCCATATCTATGATGGCCTTTACCTTATCAGAGTTGGCTCTTATTCCGGTTTTGGATATCATGTATCCTAGGAATTTGTCCGGCCTGACCCCAAAAGTGCATTTCTTAGGGTTCAACCGCATTCACGATCTCCGAAGGACGTCGAAGATTTCTCTAAGGTCCGCGATGAACTGCTCTTGAGTTCTGCTCTTCACCAGCATGTCGTCCACGTAGACCTCCATATTTCGACATATTTGATCTTCGAACAGCCAGTTCACCAGCCTTTGGTAGGTCGTACTTGCGTTTTTTAGTCCGAATGACATGGTGACGTAGCAGTAGGTACCGTACTCAGTGATGAACGAGATCTTCTACTGATCTTCCTCAGCCATGGCTATCTGGTGGTACCTTTTGAGGACATCTAGAAAATAGAAGATCTCGTACCCCATAATTGAGTCCACGAAGAGGTCTATTCGAGGAAGATGGTAGCTATCCTTTGGGCAAGTCTTGTTCAAGTCGGTGAAATCTATGCACATTCTCCATGCCTTGTCGTCTTTTATGACTAGCACAGGATTGGCCAGTCAGGTCGGCTAATAGATCTCTTTCACGATCTTTACCTCTAATAGCTTACCTATTTCTTCCTTGACGACCTCATTCCGTTCGGACGTAAAGTTCATCTTCTTCTATTTCACAGGTCGAACGTTGGGATCTACGTGCAACTTGTGAACTGCTAGTTCGGACAAAATCCCAGGCATGTGATCCGCACTCCAGGCGAAGATTTCTGCATATTCCGCCAGAAGGGATTCCAGCGCCTTCCGGGTCAGTTCGCTCAAGCATGAGCCAATCTTGACCACACGATCCGGCCATTCCTTGCAGATCGGCAGTTCGAGCAGTCTCTCATCCGTCTCCAGTCTTTCTTTCTTCTCCGCTGGCTCCCAGGGCTCCGGTAGGCTGTTTGAGCTACCAGCTTCTCCTTGCCCTTGAGAGTGGCGATGTAGCAGGCTCGAGCTACCTTTGGGTCTCCTAGCACCTCTGTTACTCTCGTGGGCATAGAGAATTTCATGTTGAGGTGCAGAGTCGAGCAGACAGCTCGTAGAGCGTTCAGGATAAGTCGTCCCAGAATCATGTTATATAACGATAGTTCCTTCACCACCGTAAAATTCACCGGGGCAGCTCAGCACTTTGGTGACACCCCTACCATGACTATGAGAGTTATCATTCCCTCTGATTTTACCGGCGGACCTGCGAAACCAATCAAGGGAGTTTGGATTGGGATGAGCTGCTTGTTTTCCAGTTGCAGTTCTTTAAAGGTCTTATAGTATAACACATCGACGGCGCTCCCATTGTCTATGTACACCTTCTTTACTTTGTAGTTGCACGTTATAACCTCTATCACGATGGTCTCGTGATTATTGGAAGCAAGAGGTACCGCGTCTTCAGGACCGTAAATAATCTCTTCGTACATCTTCAATCGTTTATTCGGATTCTCTCCACTAGAAAGGGGCGGTTGCTCCGCCGGGCTACCTGACTATCTCCTCCGATAGGTCCTTCTGCGATGGTGTTGATTACCCCGGCTAAGTTCTGCACTTCCTGTTCGAGAGTTCGGTCCCGAGGACCCCGACGTTGGTCGCATGAGTAGTTCGCACGTTCCCGTTTATACTCCCCTCTCCTCTGGTCAGTTCGTCTGTTCCGTATGAACTGTTTTAAGTGTTGTTTGATCAGCTCTTTGACGTCTTTCTTCAGGTCATGACAATCCTTTGTATCATGCCCTACGTCATGATGATAAACGCAATACAAACCTTGATCTCTTCTACTCTTATTACCAACCAATTGTCGGGGGGATCGACAGAGACCTTCCTGTTCCATTACCGCGAGGACCTGGGCCCTGGGCGCTGTGAGGGAAGTCCAGGCCCTCTCTCTTTCAAAGGGTCTGTTCCTGGGTAGACGGTCGAAGGTATTCTTTCGTGCCTGACCAAGTCGAGCATCCCCATGGTCCGTGTTTTTTCTTTGCTTTTCATCCCTCAGTCTTTCCTGCGGGCTCTTCAAGCGATTGGCCTCCCTCTTTCAAAATCTGATTTCAAGATTGAAGTAGACACAATTTGTGGTTAGTGATCAAAATTGAAGTTGACACAATTCAATTTCATTCTCTAGGTTTTGAGCTTAAAGGCTCGAAAATGGGGTCTGATTGAGCTTCTATGCTCAAAAGCAGCATCGAGTATTCGAACTCGATATGGCTTGATCTTGACTCGAACCATATCGAGTTGAGTTCAAGTTTTTTTACCCTAACTTGATCGAGCTCGAGCTCGCATCGAGTAGGGTGCCAATAGTGATTGAGTTGAGTTTGAATATAATACTATTCAAATTCGGTTCGACTCATATACATCCCTATTATAGAATCTGACATTACTGAAGTAATGGCAGGGGTGTATTCATTATGAATTTATGAGCTTCTCAGTTTGAGGGACTATTCCCTAGTTTGGCCAAACCTAAGAGGTAAATTGGCAATTTGGTCAAACTTTAAGGAGGTAAATGTAATTAATTCTTCAAATATATGTCCTTTTATTCAGTGAATGTTTAAAATTTTGACCCTAAACTTTACCTCCTTTTTTTAACAAAATAAAAGAAAATTATCAAGTACATCTAAAACCTTACTTTTTTTGGGGCCAAACAACTAATATTCAATTTTGCTCTATTTATTCCTCCAAGTAACAATTGAATTCTCAAAAGCATGTATTTATATATTTTTGCGCATCACCAAAGCAAAACAAATATCTAAAATCGAGAGTCAAATATCTTAAGGTGTCATAAGAAAACGATAGAAGTTTCTTTTCTGTTAAAGTTTCTATCTAAATAACTTCAAGTCAAAAAAAAAAAGAAGAAGAAGAAGATGGACTAGATATGAGGACATTAATTAAGGTCTTTGGGCCTATTTGCACATGATGACACTGGAAGCGAGAAATAAAACGCAGTGGATCTTCTATTTCATTCCTTGTGTTACTTTTTATTCGATTTTTTTATTATATTACTATTTCTCTTTTATAAACATCATATTTTAAGTTTTTTTTTATTTCCTTAAAATCTAATAACTATTAACCAAGATAAAAAATAAATACAATAGTTTCAAAAAAGTAATATATAATATAAAATTAAAAAACATAGCAAAAAATTCATTAAAAAAATCTCATTTTATGCATTTTATTTTTGAGTTTGTTAAATTTTATATATTATTCAATTAATAGTTGTTGGATTGTAAGAAAACAAAAAGAATTAAAATATGATATTTGTGAAGGAGAAATAACAATATAATAAAAAGTGGAATAGAGAGTGATATAGAGAGTGAGACATTGTGAAAGTTAGGGGTGCTTCAAAATTAAATGCAAAATACCCACTAAACTTTCTCTATGTTGCAAAATACCCCTTAAACTATCAATTTTAATACAATGCATCCTTAAACGAACAATTCTATCATGATATACTCCAATCCTTGAATTGACAATTTCATCATGATGTACTCCAATCAATTTGACACTAAGGAATTTAACTAGTAAAAGCTAGTCAAAATCCCTGAAATTTATTAAGTGGGCAAAATGTTTTTCCTTTCTCTACAACTGAATCATATATGCATATTGAGCGTTTCTTGATCTATGTATATAAGTCTATTTTATTACATTTTGACAAGTTATCTAGATCCATGAACATTAAAAAAAAAAAAAAAGATCCATGAACATTAATGAATTTTTAGTCATTCAATCCTCTAGCACCTTATTAATTGGAATAGATCATGTAAATTTATAATTCGAGATCATATAGTGCTGAAATTGATAGTTTCGGGGCACTTTTGTAACCTTAAGAAAAATTCAGGGCCGTCTTCACTTAATCGGTGCTTAATATATTAACCTCCATAATTATTGACAGTTAACATTTATTTATACCCTTCAACTACAATTTGCGTCTTTGTTGCCGATTAGAATTTCAAATCCGATCAAAGCCCTCCAAATCCAAACAAATATAAATAGTCACTTTCGATTCTCTCCCCCGCTTTCTCTCAAATTCGCCAGTTCGGAAATAATTTTTCCGTCAATTACTTCTAGGGTTTCCTCAAAATTTCCCCCCAAAATGTCGGCTTCTACAGTTTCCATCACCGCCAACCCCTCCACCACCGCTCGCCGCCGGCACGTCGAGAGAAAGCCTTTCGATTCAGTTGACTTCGCCACCGAACCCAACAATTTCACCGCCGCTGCTACTACCACTGTGTCACCCGCTGCTGACCATGCGAAATTAACCGTCGGCGATGCAGCCCGAGATGCAGTTGCTCTGGGTAGGAAATCTTTGCCTAATAACGGACCTACTCCTCGGCGGGCCACGGCTACCGCTCGGAAACCTAGTTCAAAGCCGGCGAAGCCGTGGTGGTTGACTGTAATTAGTATTTTCGCGAAGAATTTGGTGCTTTTGGTGGTTTTGCTGGGGTTGGCTCATATTGTTAGACAATTGGCGCTTAAGAATGGGGGGCTAACCGGGGAGGGTGTTAATTTAGTTCCTGGAGATTATAAGGGGAATATGGAGAAAGTGGAGGAGTTTATTAAGTCTACGGCGAAGACGATGAAGATGATGCAGGTGCAAGTGGACGTTCTTGATCGGAAGATTGGGGATGAGATCGGGAGTGTTAAAGGTGAAATTTTTGAGAAAATTGATGCGAAGAGTGGGGAAATTGAAGCAAAATTGAAAGAACTTGGTAGTAGGACTGTTGACTTGGAAAGTTTTGTCGGTCAATTGGGAGGAAAGATGGAGAATTGGTTATCAAAAGAGGAATTCAATAAGTTTTTGGAGGAGTTTAAGAAGGGAAAAGGTGGGGATTCAGTGAGTCTTGATGAGGTTAGAGTTTTCGCGAGGGGGATCGTGGAGCGGGAGATAGAGAAGCATGCAGCTGATGGATTAGGGAGAGTGGACTATGCCTTGGCATCTGCTGGAGGCATGGTGTTGAAGCATTCAGAGCCCTATACGCCGGGGGGTTTGATAAGTGGGCCTAGTTGGATCCCGCTGACCAATCGGCACAAGGTTTACAGTGATGCTGAGAAGATGTTGCGTCCAAGTTTTGGCGAACCTGGTCAGTGTTTCCCCCTTAAAGGTAGCAGTGGGTTTGTGCAAATCAAACTGAGGACGGCAATCATTCCTGAGGCTGTAACGCTGGAACATGCTGCTGAGGTGATGTTGTCATGTCTTTCTAGTTTTTACTATTCATCTAAGTTTCTAAGTTTTACTATGATGAGACTATTTTTTTGTCGTTGATTGTCAGAACGTACAACTTATGTGTGTCCTTGAATTGATTGATTACTTGTTTCATTTGAGGTCAGTGTATGCCTGAACTAATTGCTGTGTTGCTGATTTTCATTTTTCTTTTCTTTTCTTTAGTTGCTTATGGATTACTGTAATTGACTTCTTTAAGCAAAGACTGGTTGTAAGCTAGGAATGCGGACCAAATCAGATGATACCTTAGTATTTAAGCTTAGGGTAACTGAGAAAGTATCGGTCTTTGCATTGATAACCTCTCAGGAAGTATGCAGTACTGGTATTCAATTATTATTATTATTTTTTTACATTATCAAACAAAATAGGAAAAAATTTATGTTCTAATAATTAGAGTTGGGTTCCTACTGGTCTGATGGCTTCTTCGATTTGTCTGTCAGTGCTTGTAGAACAGAAGAAAGTAGAAATTGTCAACAAGCATTATTTGTGAGACCAGAAAGATGTGAATTCTTATTTGTTGGTCTAGCTAGTACATTGGAACCAAGTTCATGTTGAATTAAAATGGTTACCTCTACTGTTGAAAATATTGTGAACAAAGAAGTGTTGTTATCTTTTTTTGACTAGAGCATGACTTGAATGTTCACAACTTTCTTTAAAGTTGTGAGAATTTGGAATATTTTCTTTTCTTTTAGTTGTGTAGTTCAATGGATAATGACTATCTTCTAAATTTTGGTAAAAACCTCAACAGCCGCATTCTTTAGATTTCCATTCTTTTTGTGCCCTGTTCAGATATTTTCACATGATCAATCTGGAGCTTCTTTGGTTCATAGTATGGTTGATGGCATGTGTTTTGGTTACTCGTCAGCTTTGTGCATTGACACTTAAGACTTCTATCTGAGTAATGTGAGATGAAATTGCCTGTGTGAGGTAACTGAGGATGAATGGTCATTGGCCTTTAAGATGTTGAATCAGTATTTCAGCTTGTATGAATTGTTTTCTTTTGAATGCTTTATAGTTAGTCATCACTTTTATTGGTCGATGGTGATCATGTTCAGTAGGACTTGCAATAGGGATTCTTATGTCTAAATGCTAGAAAAAGACTCGTCAAAGTATTTACAGAATAAAGGGGTGCATGTTATAGTTTGGTTTTCTTTAAAAGAGCAAGAGTTTAACTCATCTTACCTAACAACTCTCTTTTTCCCCTATGTGAACTCCATACTCTCCGTGCTGGTAAGAAGATTCAAGAATTTTTTCCCACATGGAAAAGGTGATCGCTATAATGAAATGGATAAATATGTTATAGAGTACACTTGATCACTTACATATATGTTTTGCATCACAATTGTTGAAGTTGACTGCTTTAGTGAAGTGGATTATAAATCAGAGGTACAGGCGACCAGATACATAATAATTTTATTCCTTAATCATGTTCAGCATTTGATGTTCAGGAGACTATTACTGTTAGTGGACCTTGTACACATTTTAAAAAAGAGCTGTATAATGATGTTAGGGATGTGTCTTTATGGATTTTATATCCTTGAAAGTCTCAAGCCAGTAGGAGCAGTTATAGTTCTTCTTCTGAAAAAAACTTAGGGATGTGTCTTTATGGATTTTATATCCTTGAAAGTCTCAAGCCACTAGGAGCAGTTATAGTTCTTCTTCTGAAAAAAACTCATTCAGATGGGGTTCTTTATTTTAGTTTAGAGGTTCTCAGTGACTTTCATGGATTTTATGTTCTCATAGAATTGATCGCTTGTAACTAGAAACTTCTACCTTCAACCAAGAATTAATCAAGAGAAAGGACTCAAAAAAATGCCTTTTTATTGAAGAACATGAAATAAATAGAATGAATACCTTTTTGATCACTCCAAATTGACACATTCTCAGAGGGGAAATCCTCATTAAGAGTTGAGTTGACAAGAGGAAATATCTGGTGAATCTTTTTGATAGAGTGTACATTTCATCTATTGATTAGGCTGTGTCAAATCTAGTCATGTCTTGTCAAATTTTAGGTGTTTGGGTTATCTTTGTGGATCTGCCCACAGGTCACCTGTGTGTGAAGTTAGGTTGAATGTTGCATTTGATATTCGTAGTTTGTGTTAGCAAGGAAAAGCGGGAAACTGGAGAAAAAGTTGGTTATCATTTTATCTATTTGGTTAGCAGGAAGATTGAAAATATTTCTTGCACTTTCCTATATTTCATGTCCTGCAACATGTATTTTGGTAAGTGCAACTATCTGTCATTAATTCCCCTTTTGTCAATAGTATCTAATTCTTATGGACTTGGGAAAGTATACTGTTGTTTTCATGCAACTTTTTGCTCTGAGCAGTAATGTTCTAATTATCTCTGATCACATCATGTTGATGCACCCATTAAAAGTATAGTACAAAATCAATCATGGTTCATTCTTGCAGCTACTCCATTTCGTCTGTAAACCAGCTTGTGAGATTTGGAAATTCTTTGCTAACTTTCTGCTTTAGGTGAACATGTGAATGGTCACTGTACACGATAACATTTTTGCTTCTTATTTACTTCCATCTGTATTCATCTGTTTGTCATTAGTCAAGCAAAGACACTGAATTATTTAAAATTTTTCCATTATCATGTCTGTGGTGGCATTTGTACTTTGTGGATGAGGATTTGCTGTGCTCTTTAGCTGGTTGGTTATTTATATTCTCTTGTTTTGGTTTTTTCTAGACTTGAATTGTGCATTCACTTCCCTGATGGCTTTTCTGTCTCATTTCTTAGTTTGTTAGCTGCTGACTGTTTTTTAATTGCTAATATACTTAATTTGCTCATAATTTAAAGTGCCCTCGAACTTCTGTTACTGAAACTAAATTCAACTTCTGTCCTGGACAGAGCGTTGCTTATGATAGGTCCAGTGCTCCCCAAAACTGCAGGGTCTCCGGGTGGCTGCAAGGAGATTCAAGTGATCTTGTGGCTGATGCTGAGAAGATGCTGCTTCTGACAGAGTTCGTGTACGACCTAGAGAAGAACAATGTTCAAACTTTTGATGTTGTGGACTCTGCACGTGCTAATGCCATTAACATGATTAAGTTTGAATTTTCATCCAACCACGGTAGCCCTTCTCATACATGCATATATCGCTTAAGGGTACTTGGTCAGGAACCCAACTCTGTTTCAACGTTCGCCATGCAACCTTGATCAGCCTTCAGTGTGCTACCACTTCCCCAACTGTTCTTCAATTTTTGTTACTTTTCTGTTAAGTTTTAGTTTTTGGGTCTTTTAGGGTATTTTTAATGGGAAGATTGAACTTTTAACAGATTAGATGTAGTTTTTGATGGAATTTGATTTTCTATCCGCTGGGCTCTGTATCTAGTTCATAAGTTATTCAAACGTGGATGTGTAAATGTGCTTCCTAATCTTTTTCCTCTTGCAGAAAAGATGTCTAATGGTATTTGATATATTTATCTATCGAGTAAATTTTATATATACTATTATTGTATACACTATCACGGTTAGATGGATGATACGTAAGTAAATTTTGAATTTTAAATTCAAATTTTGAAATTTGTACATGTGTAATATATCTAATGGTGATAGTATATACATTAACAATGTATATAAGATTAATTCTTATCTATTATTGTCAAAAGCCAAGTTTACAATATGACAACCCAAAAGCAGACACAATAAAAACACGAGAAACACAAGAAAGACCAAGTAAGATTATGGCTAACAGATCACCCTCCAAGGCAAGTCGGATGTATCTCAATCCTCATGCAACTGCCAATAGATTGAAACAGACACTTTATTTAAACTTCTGTATCTGCTTTCCTACGGCGGCAATAAATGTTTGGATAGAAGATTATTTGAAATATTATTTGGAATAATTACTGTAGTACTATTTGTGATGTGATGTATGTGAGATAAAAAAGTAAATGAGAAGATAAAAAAGTATGTTAAGAATTGTATTTGTGATGTAAGCAAAAAATTTCCGGCCATTATTTGGTTATCCAAACACATTGTACTAGTTAACTCAGACAAATGCCTTGCTGAACTAAATGTGCTGAAAAAAAGGGAGAGAAAGGAAAAGATAATATAATGTGCTGAACTAAATGTGCTGGCCTTTTTATTTTTTTGATAGAAAACATGGCTGTACTTTATAATAGGTACAGCTAGCACAAGCACACAATCCTCCCGATGAATTAAGAGTGGTCTCCTTGAAGATAAACAATGCTCTGAAATGATGAGGGAATGGTGTTCAAAAGGAAGATCAAGTACTGCTCAAGGCGCAAGCATTGCTTTCCTTTACAAAATTTAGAGGGTGTTTTGTAGTGCACCTATTGGTTTGGATGTGAGTTTTGTCCCCCTTTAACCTTCATGCAAGTCTAGTTCGGCTGCCCCTTTCTACAGTGTAGGTGTATGAGCGGACTGCTGTTATTAGATCTAAACAAAGAAAAAAGAAAAAGAAAAAGAAGTACTGCTTGTTGATGTATTTGATACGAAAGCACGCAAATGTGGAGAAATTTGTAAAACTATATATTTTACAAAGAAAAGGAGTTGGATGATGATCTCTTGAGGTTTAAATAACAATAATGTCTTTTAGATGTTATTTGGCCCCACTACACTAAATATTTGCTAGGGGATACAGAAAATTACTCTAGGATACAATAAGAGATGATAAAATTTGATAGCATATGTCAAAATTTCTCACAAAGAATGATCAAAATACTTGGAGTAAGTTTTGATGTAAGAGACTTGCTTATTTATAGGAAAATGGTTTTTTCCACTAATCTCCAAAGCTCCAGGAGAAAGTGTCTACAAAAACACAACCTTTGACACAAAAAAAAAAAAAAACCCACCATTTTAGGTGAAAAGGTGTCAAAATATTCTGGCCTTTATATGGGATCTAGCCTGGATCCAAGTCTATACAAACCCATATTCAGGGCCAGATTTAGTTTGTAAAATAGGCGAATGAAAACCCGACGCCGGATCATTCATGATCTATATCAGACCTAAGGCCATATTCGAAGTACAAAAAATTGGACCTTTCTGATCATTATCCGGCTCCGGATCTGGTTTGAATTTCATCAGGATCTTGCACCTAATCTAGTTTCCAGTTTGCTTTGTTTTCTCCAAAGTTAATTTGTACACTTCAAGTCTCATTTGTACAATTCAACTCTTATTTGTATATCCAATATATCATTTGTACATTTGAGTTGTAATTGTACAATTTATCATTTCATTTGAAACTAACAACAATACAGCTCGAGGCGCAAGTTACGAATCTGGCTGTTATTCACGTTACTAGACTTGTTGGATGCTCAAAAAGAAGTTAAGAACAGTAGAAGTACTCGAGCAACTGGCAACCACTAACTAATTTTCCCAAAAACTCCATTCTACTTGGAGAAAAGGAAAGCAACCACCGGTCATTGGTTTTGTGGCCATAAAAAAGGGGATTAAATCCCTCTTTCAATCGTAGGTTGGGATTCGCTCACCTATAATAAAAAAAATTCAAAAGAGGTGTCAAATCATTTCTTTGGTCTAGTCGAGTCTATATATCTACTAGTCTCTTATATAGTTTTTTTAGATTTTTCGTCTCTGTAAATAGGATAGATTAAGTTATAGGGATGTTGTCATTGAAGCAAAACAAAAAAAACTTGGAGAAAAGGAAAGCTTACAATTTACAAGTAGGAAGATAGAAACCATGAAATGGGAAAATTTTTGCAGAAAGTAAAACCTTTTATTTTGAAGGAGAAGTGTAGCATTTGTACAAGTCAAGACCCAACCGCAAAATCTACAAAATGCAACTACTACAGAGATTTTACTAATTTATGTTTCTATTGAAATAACTCTATTGTAATATTAATTAAACAATATGAATTGTGTTTCACAATTTTATATTCACAAGCAATATAATTAACAACACATCAAAAAGGAGCCACATGAAATCAACTATTCATGTTCTCTATTTATTTTATCTTCATTATCTATATCAAGTTTTTTTTTAAAAAAAGATGTGTTAAACATTTTCTTTGATAGGAAAAAGGAATTTGAGCACAACTAGAATTTTTTTGTTGTAGAAAAATCACAGCCAATTATTAACTAAAAGGCTAGATAGCCTCAAAATTTCACAATGGAGCAAAGAGAATTATAAGGATAAACTAAACTCCTATTGTTTTGGACATTCCTTAAAAATGATGAAAAGGACTATCCCAATAAAATTGTGAGGAATGCAAATTTTTTGGAAAAAGCCAAAATGAATTTTTCTGAGGGACTGGGCTTTCCAACTTTACACCAAATACGAGAATGGAAAAATAAGTTGAAAAGGCCTTTCAATTTTAGACCTTCTTGTATACCAAACTTAGCGTAATAATCGTATCTTAGCTAATGGACCAAAAGGCATACATTAAATTTGATAATTGCATTACTTATGGACGGGTTGGAGACTTATTTGAGTGTTGACCGTACACATCTTATCCAGTTACAGGCAAATTTATCTATGAGATTTCTTGCATTCGAACTTGTATAGATCACTGTTAGAGATTGGACACTAGAATGGCTTGTGTAGATCGCACAAACATTGGCTTTCACATTAAGAAGATCTTCGACGGATGAAGGTAATATTTTTAATTAACCTCTAGTCGCATGATCCTACTTGTATGTATGTGTGCGTGTATATGCACTTATGTATGCATGTATAAACATATATATAGTTGTAAGGCCCAATGAGAACCTAAGGGGGAAGGAGGGATAAATTACGTTAAACTATAAATCAAGTAAAGAAAACAAATTTTAACTTAATATAAAACTGATCAAAAAGAGCTCACTTGTAAAAGCAAGACTAACCACAAATTAAGCATAGAAAGAGCAAATAGTTTGAGCAGGTTAAAGATACAAGCATGTAAGATCAACCAAATAGAAAAGTAAAAGTTAAGCAAACCACAAAAACACAAACTTGAATCAATTTCAACCTGTATTCCAGAATAGCTTCTTCAATGTGGGTGAATCAACTTCACTTTGTACAAGGATTCAGCTCATTCTTTGCTTATGCAAACACACTTGTTGAGCCAAAGAGTTTTACACTAACAAAAAACTACTCAACCTCACAATTTTAACAATGGAAGAATAATCTATAAGAACACACTTTGAGTATTTTTCTTAGCAAAAATCACTCCTTCTAACTTGTAATTAGTGTAGGTAATCATTGTTAAGCTAATCAAGAGTGTTAGCTTTTATACAAAACAAACAACAGATCATTATCTTCTAAACAACTCTAGCAATAAATGAAAAGTAACTAGCTGATCGATATAGCTTTTAGACTGCCAAATTACAGGATGTTTGTCCGAAAGATAGTCTGTTGTTCCTTGAGCTTTTGAGTCTGATTCATCGAACAACTGAGGGTACATCCATTGCGCCATTTGAAGGAATATCTTCTTAAAACCCTTAACTACGTCTGCACATTTTGGATGGCCGTGATATTTTCTCATGCGTCCGGATGTTCGTCCATATAGTTCAAAATTTGTAAGTTTTCAAACAGCAACTTTTATTGATCTCATATCTTCAGAGCATTGTAGTGTTTTAACATACATCTGAAGGTTCGTCTATTGAGGTGTATCTTAACCTTGACAATAGTTGTTCTACTTCGAATGATCACAACATTTGTTCATTTGTCCATTATGCATTCGTATAGTTATAGTTTTCAACCTTTTGCAAAACTTCATTTTTTGCTTGGTTGAATTCAGACTATTATTGATGTTGTTCATCCATCCGTTTATACGTCCTCACTATTCAAATACTCTTCTTTTGCGAAACTTCACTCTTTTATCTTGCACAATTCAGACGTCAGAGGAATTGGTCATGCGTTCGAAGTGCGTCTAACAATTGTCTTTCTGAATTTATGCAAGTACTAAATTTCTGCACACTTAGAAAAAACTAATTAGATCATTTATCATTGATTTTGCCACTATCAAAACAAGGTACATTAACAATATCCCTCTTTTTGATGATGATAAACTAATGATGAAGAAAGAATCATTAATTAAAGAAAATTGGAGGGGTGACAAAGAGATTGTGCTCCCCCTTTTGGCTTCATCAAAATAATTTTTAATCACAGAAACTCCCCCTAAGAAGATGCATAGAATAAATTCAAATAAGCTGATCATCAAGCAGTAAGCAAAACAAGCCAATTCATATACGACCAAGACAAAATTAGTTCAAATATGTATTCACAAAAGCAAATGAAGTTTGACAATGAAAAACAGATCCTAGAAAATAACATAGAGTGGTTGAGGAAATCCTAAAGTCTAAGAGATCCTACGAGTGGTCATGCTTCTTCTTGACTCGAGTGTCTTCAGATGACATCTTCCTTTTCTTGGACTTGGTTTTCTTAGCTTCAGAAGGTTCTTCCACAGATCCAACTTTTTGAAGTACTTGCTGAAATATTGCAGTTGGATCATTATGAGCTTCACGGAAGACTTCTTGCTCAGTGTTAGTTTCTAGAGTTTGAACCGCTTGAGCAATGATGTCTGTGGCTGAGTTCTTTGGATCTTCTGCTTGAGAACTTGGTTCCTTAGTTTGACTTGCTTCCTTAAGAAGTTCTTTACCTTTTCCATTGTAGTTTGTACCTCAATTTAAACTCCAATTTATCTTTGATCAGTCATCACCTATTCTACCATAGTTTGAGGTGCTAATGCATAGTTCTTGTGTCTAGTTTCCTGAGTTTGCTCTTTTTACCTTGTATTTCAATTCTAGTATGAGTTTCACCTTCATGATTAACCAAGTAGTCTTCAAACTCTTGTTCTTCTTCATTGTCAAAATCCAACTTCAACTAAGCCTTATAATCAACATAGTGAGACTATGCTATGTAAGGCATACCAAGCAACAGTCCTTGTTCCAAACATTGCTATCTCGGAGATATCTTGTGGAGCCTTTTTTTTGCATGATTAGTCTTCTTTTCTAGTCTATCAACCTTTGAGTATGACAGGTGTTGAGCCTGTACAATAATAAATTTAATAATCCTAATTGCCAACAGAAGCAGTTCCGTGTCAATCCTAATACTGGAGCAGAGACTCTGGATGTGCAATGGGTTGCTAGATACACCCTGACTCCGAAGAGTTTGCTAGATCCGATATACCAGAATTTATTCACGAGAACTTGTTAATTTGTATATAGAGCAAGTAGGGTCGTATCCTCAGGGACTGGGGAAAATTTGCTCCTTTTCAAGTCAGGGATAAATGGGGATTTTGAGAATTAAAAGCTAATGAATTATTAACTAAACTAATCGACTGCGAAAAATATTGAGAGAGAGAGATAATGAGAAAACTCTAGTCAAGGATACACTTCAGAGATGGTTCATGCAACTGATCATTGATGCAATTATAATTCCAACATTCATTAATAAGTAGGTTTTTAACTACCGATATGATCTGACAGTCAGTCTCTCCTTACTGTTGTGATAGTCAAGGTACGACCATTGACTATTTTCCTAATTTAGAAATAACCCTAGGTACGACCATAGGATTTAATTCGCCAATTGCATTAGAAACTTGAGAAACCCTACTCTAATCAATAAACATGCTTTGAGGGTTTATTTAAATTAGATTGTACGTTTCCTTGATACAAACCCAATTATATCAGTTGCTATCGGGATTGGAGTAGTCAAACAATTATAGATTCAACTACTCTAATTAGCAAATAGATTACGTGAGTAATTAAATATTGCGCACCTATTCAATTACACACAATAATCACAACCACGAAAAGCAGAAAACATACAAATACCAATGACTGAAGGAAGCAATTAAAATAATTTAGATCTCACAGTTATCGTTGAACCAAATCTTCAGTTGTCCCCTTGACTAGAAATAAGAAGTTAGTTCTCCATTAATGGAGAACAAATCATGTGAAAAGACTCCCTTCAAAGCCTACAACCGTTGTCCTCCCAAATGTCAAAAGAAGAACTAGCGAGAAAAATAGAATAAGCCAACCCTAATAAAAGACTAAGTTTCTTTTTTATATGGCCTTGCCGAAAAAGCCTTCCCAAAAATCCTCTGTCCAATCCCTATTTTCTAGGGATAAGTTAACTAATTGAATGGATGGTTTCCTATTACAAATCAATTTCTTCAAGGTTTCCCAAACTGCTTGAGACTGATGTGGACTGCCCAAAAGATAGGAAACCTCCATCAGAAGTCAATTGTTTTGGAATTTGACTTAGATTTGGAAACTGGCTAAACTCTTTCCCGATTTTCTGGCCCATGTACAAATCATAAAAAAAATCTTCATTTAAACACTTTTCGCTCCAACACCCTATAATTGATATGAAACACCAAATATAAATAGAATCTATCAATTAATACAATATTTGGCCAAAATCAAGAGAAAAATAATTATAAATGTAGCAACAAATTATGACCTATCAATTTCTTCCACATCTAAACCATGGTTGTCCTCAAGCATAAGAACACAAATCAAGCAATCAAATTCAAACAATGGCTATTACTCGAATCATCTATTGCCAAGATACAATTAAAACATATGTCAAGTATTAGTGACAATTTTCAAGAAATATCTCTCCAGTTAGCTTTCAAAATCAAGGATTCTTTTAATTTATGACTAATTAATCTAAGAATATAAAATATTCAACCAGCATCCATCTGCAAATGGTTCGACTATTAAGAAAAATCTCAATATTAAAATTCATGGATCAACGGGCTAACCATTCATTCAAACACTTCCACATTTTTCACTATTAGCACAAAAATTTTTTATTTTCTAAAATATCCCCACATTTGATTTTTTTTTCGGGGGGAATATTTAGTCTTTAGCCATTTAAGCGTTTTGATGTGAATTCCGACGTTTGCCAAATGAAGGAGCTCGGTTACTCAGCCATTATCGCTTAAAAACCACATACTCAGAGCTATCGGAGTTTTTTGACACGAAAAATCGACATTTGTGGTGAAGACCTCCGGTTACTAGGCAACGATACTAGCAGAGTATAGCTGAATACTATTCATAAATAAGCATCAAATTAAAATTAAAAATCACAAAAACCCATATCATTTCTTAAATATGGAGAACTAAGATTAATAGTTGTACCAATTTGCATAAAAAAAATACTAGACAAATATTTACAATATTTAGAGAAGTTAACCAAAAAGTACAAAAGTCACAAAATCTCAAATATTCACCAAAGAGATACCCTTAAAAGTAACCATGTCATACTTAACACTTTAGAGTATAAAATCTTAGCAACAGAAAAATTTGAGACATCTAACCATCGTTTATCAGGAACAATCACAAATATGCACAAGGATAAGCAAAATTGGAAAAAATTCGACAAAGTCAAACAAAAAATTCCAACAAAAATACCTACACTTGCACTTTTTCAATATATTATCAATATACTACTCCCCCCACACCTAAATCTTACATTGTCTCCAATGTAAGAGATAAAGAATAGAATATGAAACAAAAGGGACAACGAAACTTCCCTGAGAACGTAATGGAGGGTCTCGAGCAACTAAGGTATAGGTGGGAATGGTGGTGCGAAACCAATATGGTGGACCTCCACTGCCCCCAAACCAAAATTAGAGATGCCAACAGATAGTGAAAACAGAGATGATCATGGGTAGTGGCTAGCGGCGGCAACATGGTGTGGTAGCGATGGTGACGAGCAGAGACGGCGCAAGCAACGGTGATGGCGTGCGAGCAGTGATTGGCAGCCGCATACATCCGCGGAGAGAGGGAGAGATAGCAGCGACAGCAAGAAAGGAAGAAAAGGGGAGGGAGAAGAGAAAGAAAAAGAAGAAAAAGAAAGAAGAAAGAAAGAAAAAGAGTAGAGTAACCGCCGGGGGGGTTTGAACCATTGTGTTAGGCGTGGGCACGCCTAATTGCCTTCGAATCTTCTGACCAACCCTCCAAAATTAACTTTCTTAAACATGATCACCTGACGTGAGCACGCCTAACTATTAAAGAGTCTTCTGACCAATTTTCGGAAATTGAGTTCCTTAAGCGCGACCACCTGACGTGGGCACGCCTAACTAGTGGGTAGTCTTCTGTCTGTCCAATTAAAAATTTCGTCCTTAGGCGTGACCACTAGACGCGGGCACACTTAACTACTAGTTTCCTATCACAAAAGCAACAAATCACTTAACGCAACTAACACTTAAACAAAAATTTCAGAAACATAAGAAAACTAAAAACAAAGGGCCTTGGGTTGCTTCCCAAACAACGCCTTTCTTTAACGTTTTTTGCTAGACGTGAAACACCACTCCTCAATCTGGATGTAATTCAAATTTTCTTGTATTCAGTGACATTCCTCCGGGATCCCAATAGCTATTGAGTGCAACCATTTTTTTAATTTTCTACTCATTTTCACCTCATAAATTGGTTTCATCCCGAGATACTTGTTCGCAGCAATTTTGAATTTACCCCTACAATCAAACTCAGGAAATTCTTGCATGGAGGGATTAGTAGTATGGATGGCAAACACAAAATAAGAGTTAATAGGATGTCTTATTGTATCAAAAATATTAAAGTGGACCATTTTTCCATCAAATTCCATTGTGAGAGCACCCTTACTAACATCAATCATAGTTTGGGCAGTACTCAAGAATGACCTTCCTAATATAATGGGTGATGGATTTGGAGTACTTCTATCATCCATGTAAATCACATAAAAATCAACAGGAAAAATTAATCCATCTACTTGCACTAAAACATCCTCAATTACCCCATCCGGATAAGCAAATATACGATCAGCCAATTGAATTATTATCCCTGTTTCTTTTAAAGGTCCTAAATTTAGGGAATCATAAATTGATTTAGGCATCACGTTAATAGAAACCCTTAAATCTAGCATTGCATCTCTAATCTTAGTATTTCCTATTCCACATGAGATTGAGAAAATACTTGGGTCTTCACATTTTGGAGATAACTTCCTTTGCAGCACTGCTGATATGTTCTCCTCCACCACAACTCGTTCATCTTCTCTCAACTTTCTTTAATTAACGCACAAGTCCTTCAAGAACTTGGCGTACTTGGGCACCTGCTTGATTGCATCGAATAAGGGATGTTGACTTGCACCTTTCGAAATGTGAGAACCCGAAAATTTTCTTTATTTCTAGGCATTATTTTGTTTCTTTGCACACGCTTTCTATATTTTTCTTACTATATTAATTTTATAGATATTTTTATAATTAAATATAGTTTTTAAATCATTTTTCTAGTATAACTTAGTTCATGAGATATTAGGAGTGTATATTGGACGTGGGACCCGCTAGTGCGTTAACTACGATTAATTCGGCCAATTAGGTTAAGTTTTGCATAAAGGGATTAAGTTATTAGGTGTTAGGAGATAATTAGAGGTTACCTAGATGGATTAACCGTGGGGAGGCAAAAAAATAGGTTTAAACATAAAAGGTGCCACGTGTCGCATTACTATTCGAAGTTGAACTTTGACCACCTTTATTTACCTTTACTAAAACATCAATTTTGACCCAAGCTTTCTTCATTTTTATTTCCTCTTGGCCAAACCCTTTGAGAGAAGAAAAGAGAGAGGACTTCATCTTGTAACTTCAATTTCTTGTCCAAATCTTGAGTTTCAACCGATTAATTTGCGAATTCCTCCATAAAAGTCACTTGCAAAGGAGGGTTAGAGGAATTGGTGGAGTTGTTTTGGAAGAGGAAACCCTAAACTACTACCTTTCTTGAGGTTTCAAGGTACTTTACTTAGAAACTCCTTCTTTGGTTGTAATAATGGTAAATTAGTGACTTGTAGTGGCTAAATATGTTGTTTTATGGAAGATTTAATGGATTAAAGTGGAGTTAGATAAATTTTAGATTTTATTGGTGATTTTTCTATTTTCATATGATGATTATGGCTGGCCATGGAATGATAGTTTTATATTGTGTAAAATGGAGCTTTTGTGTGTTGGTTGTGGTTATTTGCGAAAAATTTCAGCTTGTGCGAAAAATTTCAGTTTTAGGGCTTCTAATTAGGGCTTTAATATGGTTGGTTGTTAAGCTCTTATTTGGCTAAGATTGAAGGGTATTGTAACCCTAATGAGGTGTGTTGAATAGCCTATGATTTGTATGTGTACTTGTGGTTGTTTTGGATGAATTTAAATGGTTGTTTATATGATGGAAAATATGAAATTTAAGGGGAAATGCTGTCCAAATGTTGAAGATATTGGGTTCCTTTGAGTTTAGGTATAAATGAAAGGTTTTGGGGTTTGTTTATACTTTTAGCCTTAAATGTTATGTATTTTCCATTCCAAGCTATATTTGGTTTTGCCTTAATAGTTCATTTAAGAGGTATTCGACTCGTGTTCGAGTCTCAATTGTGTTTTCTTGATTGTTATAGGGCGTGCTGGTGATCCAAGGCATACGTTGGACGGAAACTTGTGAACTTGCTTTGTTTGAATTGGTGAGTGTACCATTGTATGATTTAATGCTTTAATGGTTGTTTGTACTTGAATCTTTGGACTGAATGACTGTGAACTTTGTGCACGAGACGAGAATGTTCTTTATCATTCTCGTTCTCTTATCTGTATGACTATATACTGTATAACTGTGAATTCGTTACCTGTGCATGGTTTGATGTCGTTTGGGGCTGAGTCCAACGACTTTACTGTGATATCTGAGCTCAAACCTCATTGGTCGTTAATCGGGTCGAGCTGGCAAGGGCCTGTTCGATTAGATAATGAACCATGGGTTTACTGTTAGTCGTATGTAGTGTTATCTTCTCGACTTTGTGGTATACTCGAGTATTACCCTCTCTGTTTTTGTGAGGTGTTCGGGCCCGGTAAAGGGAATGTTTGGTGGAAGGTTTGGTGTAAAGTGGGATCTACGGTCTTGTTCGTGTCTTCAAACGTTGACGGAGTGTCAATGAGTTGAGATCAAGTACTGCAAATGGGGAATTGGCTCTTGAGAGCCGACTGTATCTTTTTACTTCTGGTTTCATTGTGGGGTACTTTCTTCTGTGTTTAATGGCCATGTATAACTGGGCATGGATATACTTGTGAGTCTTGGACGTGTGACTTGTTGGTACCTCATTGGGCGTAAGCTCACCCTCGTTATTTTTGTTTTCCTTACAGGAACAATCTTTGGAACCATGATTTTGAGAAGCAAGTTGAGCTAGTTAGATATTCTTTTGTTCTTTGTATAGCTCCTCGGTAGTTGGAAACCCTAAATGTACTTCGTTCCAATGTTTCCTTTTGATTTGTAATCTTACCAACGTGTGTATATAAAAGTGTTTAATCATGTCTATATGGTATGTTTGGTTGGTATTGTACATTTTCTAATGTTATATAAAGTTTAATTGTACTTGATTGGAATCGTTTCGTGTTCGTGGAAGCGAATATTCGACGTACGATTGCATCATAGGATTTGACCACTGTGTGTTCAGCTTAGTAGTCCTGGCGTGAGTTGGGCAGGCAGTCCGCTAACCATTAGGGTACGCCTTAGGGGAAGGTGGGGTTGTCATAGTTGGTATCAGAGCCTAGATTAGAAATAACCTGGGCGAACCCGAAACTTGATTCTTAGAACTTTTGGGGATTGTGTTAGGGTGTGTTTAAGTGTTATTACTCTGTCTAAGTTGTAAACTATGGATATCCTTATAGGTCATGGACGGAGCTAATGGGAGTGGAGGTGCGCGGCCTCAGAGGCATTTTCGTGTCATTGATTACGAGGAGAGGTCCGGAGGACCGATTCGACGCTGTAGTACGGCCAGTCGGACTAGGCGCTGTAGCCGTTGCCAGAATTACTCCATTGACCATGTGGTCGTGGCGGTATTAGATGAGTGGAGGAGGCTCAGGCGTGCAGCCGCCAGAGATCACACTGAGATGCAGCGCGTGAGAGGCATCATGAGGATGCAAGCGGATCGAATTCGGGAGCTACAGGGGGACATAGCCATGGAGCAAAAGCGGACGAATGCTCTTAGAGACCAGTTACACGTAGCCAACGACCGTCTCACTAGGGTGGTTCGGGAGGTTAGAGACTAGTCCGGAGGTATTATAAACGAGTGTGAAACTCTAATTCAAGGAGTGATTGGCTCTAATGTGCACGTGGGAGTTCCGGGCAAATGGAGCTCCAAGAGAGGGAGACGCCCCTAGCTCTAGCTCTGGGGAGGAGTCGGTTGGCTCAGTTGAGAACTAGGTTAGAGTTCCTTGGGCCATGTTTTGATCCCGTGTGAGGGGTACCTAAGGAAAGCTCTTAGTTAGCTGTTTTGCACTTTTGGGACCTAGGTTGTACATTGTACTTTTGGTTGACCCCACTACTTTCATGGGATTACTTTTGTATATATTTGACTGGTGCTACTGTATGACTTGTTTGATACATCTATGTGTTATATGTATAAATGCTGTTATCTGGTGTCTATTTTTGTTATTGTTTATTTGTTCACGTTTATATATTGTTTTGATACCGTATTTGTGTTCCGACCCTAGATTGGTTATACCAATAGAGGGTACTCGTAGTGGACGAGGTTGCGGTCGCGGAATTAGGCAACCCTCGACTGCAGAGGGTAATCGGGAACCCACGCCTGAACCAAACCCTGAATCTAGAATCGACCCTAACGCTCAAGTAGCCACTGCTATTCAGTGAATGACTGATCTGTTGGCCCACGTAGTGGAACACCAGGGCCAAAATCCTGTGCATCAACCTGGAAACCCTGGCAATCATGTAGAGGGTGAGGACAGAGCCCTCAAAAGATTCCAAAAGTTCTCTCCACTAAAATTCCTGGAAGGACCAGATCCAGATATGGCCGAAAGGTGGTTGGAGAAGATGATAGACATATTTGCGGCTTTACACTATACGGAGGAGAGACAGGTTACTTTTGCTGTCTTCCAATTAGAGGGGACCGCCCGTTCTTGGTGGAACGTTATTCGAACAAAGCAGGAAAGAGAGCAAATGTCAAGGACATGGATAAACTTCATGAGGGAGTTTAACGCTAAATATTTTTTGCCCTTAGTTCAGGAAAAGAAAGAGGACGAGTTCATTAGGCTCCGCCAGGGAACTCAAACCGTGGCCGAGTGTGAGAGCCAATTTACTAGACTGTTTAAGTTCATCCCTGAACTTATTGTAACTGAGCAAAGGAAGGTGCGGTGATTTATTCAGGGGCTAAATATGAAAATTCAGAAGGATCTGGCGGTAGCCTAGATTAATACATTTAGTGAGGCAGTGGAAAAAGCATTACGAATTGAAAATGTGAGATTCAAAGTTAGAAATTTTCAAGTGAAGAAAAGAGGATTCCCTGGAAGTAATTCAGAGCAAGGTGATAAAGGTAACCCTCCCAAGTCTGGAAGGGGAATCGGAGGAGTGAGACTTCCGGAGATGGCAAGAGGAACCTCGCCAAGGGGTGGTCAGGTTGGACGAGGCCAACAGAGGAGTGCCTCGCAAGGAGGCTCGGGCCCCATTTCCCATGGCCCTTGTGGATATTGTGGGAAACCAAATCACACGGAAGACAACTGTTGGAGGAATGAAAGAAAATGCTTATGCTGTGGGAGTGCGGAGCATCAAATTGCCAACTGTCCGGTTTTACCGCGAGAAGCGAGAGGGACTCTGCAGTCGTCAAAGGTCAACCCTGGGCAATCCAAGGTGGAAGGGACGAGACAAAAGGTGCTAGCTCGGGTATACTCCCTTGAGCAATATCAAGTCCCTGACTCATCTGGAGTCGTAGAAGGTACGATCCTTGTCTTCCATCGTCTAGTAAGAATTTTGATAGACCCCGGTGCTACCCATTCCTTTGTTAACCCCGATTTTATGTGCGAAATTGATATAAAATCTGTTAGCTTGCCTTATGACTTGGAAGTTAGTATTCCTACGGGGGACCAATGTATGATCACTAGTATGATGTATGCTAATTGTGAAATTTGGGTAGGAGAGAGGAAGCTATTGGAAAACCTTATAAGCCTAGCTATTAAGGGGTACGACGTTATATTGGGAATGGATTGGTTAGCTAAGTATGATACCCAACTTAACTGTAAGAAAAACGTGGTAGAATTTCGTATACCGGGGGAGGCGATTTTAAGACTAGATGTAAGGGGTAGTTTAGCCTCATCTGCATTGATTTGAGGTATTTAGGTTAGGAAACTACTGAGTAGAGGGGTGCAAGGGTTCCTAACTTTTCTTATAAACACTTTCACCGATAAGTTGAGGGTAGAAGATGTACTAGTAGTGAATGAATATCCGGATGTGTTCCCTGATGAATTAGTGACCTTACCACCGGAGAGGGAGATAGAGTTCAAGATTGACTTGTTACGGGGGACGTCACCTATCTCTAAGACCCTATATCGGATGGCACCTGCTGAACTTAAGGAGTTAAAGTTGCAGTTGCAAGACCTGTTGGAGCGAGGGTTTATCCGAGAGAGCGGATATCCATGGGGAGCCCCTGTACTATTCGTTAAGAAGAAGGATGGGAGCTTGAGACTGTGTATAGATTATCAGGGGTTGAACAAAGTGACTATTAAGAATAAATACCCACTGCCCCATATCGATGAATTGTTTGACCAACTGCAAGGAGTAGTGGTATTTTTGAAGTTAGACCTCCGGCAGGGATACTATCAGTTATTAATCAGAGAAGAGGATGTACCAAAGACTGCCTTCAATTCTAGATATGGGCATTTTGAGTTCGCGGACATGCCCTTTGGGTTAACCAATACCCCTGCCGCCTTTATGGATTTGATGCATAGGGTTTTTAAACCCTACTTGGACCGATTTGTTGTGGTGTTTATTGATGACATTTTGGTTTATTCAAAAATTCGAGAGGAATATGAGCAGCACTTGAAGTTAGTCTTACAAACCCTAAGAGATCACCAGCTATATGCCAAATTTAGTAAGTATGAATTTTGGCTGGAGAAAATCTCTTTCTTGAGGCATGTGATTTCAAAAGAGGGTATCACTGTAGACTCGGCGAAAGTAGAGGCCGTGACTGAGTGAAAAAGGCCTGAAAATCCCACCGAGATTCGAAGTTTTCTAGGGTGGCAGGTTATTATCGTCGGTTTATTAAGGATGTCTCAAAACTTGCCGGTTCTTTAACCAATTTGACGAAAAAGAATGGTCGTTTTCTGTGGGACGCTAGGTGTGAAGTTAGTTTTCAAGAATTGAAGCGAAGGTTAACCATGGCCCTTATTCAAGCTTTTCCTAAAGGTACGGATAGTTTCACCGTATATACTGATACCTTGAGAGAAGGTTTGGGGTGCATGCTTATGCAAAACAAGAATGTGATTTCTTTTGCCTCTAGGAAATTGAAATCTTACGAACAAAATTATCCACCCATGACTTGGAGTTAGCAGCCGTGGTCTTTGCCCTGAAAAAGTGGAGACATTATCTGTACGGGGTAACCTTTGAGGTTTATTCTGACCATAAGAGCCTTAAGTACCTATTTTTCCAAAGGAACTGAATATGAGACAACGACGGTGGATGGAATTTTTTGAAGATTACGACTGCACGATTAACTACCATCCGGGAAAGGCGAATGTAGTAGCTGATGCTTTAAGTCGGAAGGCTCAAATAGCCGGGTTAATGGTCAAAGAGTGGGAGATGTTAGGAGCAGTTAGTGAGTGGAACCCTAGTTTGGATCGTCAAAAGGTGACTTTTGGAAATATCCGGGTAACATCTACTATACTAGGTCGAATTAAAGAGACCCAGGAGAAGGATCCGATTGTACAAAAGTGGAGGGAAAAGGTGGAGAAGGGGGACATGCCTGATTTCAATTTGAGTCCTGAAGGAATTTTGAAGTATCGGAATCGAGTAGTGGTGCCTAAGGATGAAACATTGAAAAAAGAGATTTTGGAGGAAGCCCATCGATCGAAATATACGATCCATCCGGGTAGTAATAAGATGTATCAAGATATACGAAGGTTGTATTGGTGGGATAATATGAAGAGGGAAATCGCCTGCTATGTGCAAACCTGTCTTGTCTGCCAGCAAGTTAAGGCTGAACACCAAACACCCTCTGGGTTGTTGCAACCTCTTGAGATACCTGAATGGAAGTGGGAAAACATCACGATGGACTTTGTCTCTGGGTTGCCAAGGACGCAAAAAGGACATGATGCCGTTTGGGTAATCGTAGATCGGTTAACCAAATCGGCCCATTTCTTACCTGTGAACATGAAATATTCCATGGAGAAATTAGCTCGGTAGTATATGGATGAAATTGTGAGATTACATGGGGTCCCAGTGAGTATAGTTTCAGATAGAGATCCTCGTTTCGTGTCTCGGTTTTGGCAAAAATTTCAAGAGACCTTGGGAACCAAACTCAACCTTAGTACCACCTATCACCCCCAGACGGATGGACAGTCTGAGTGAACTATTCAAACCCTCGAGGATATGTTACGGACTTGCATCTTAGATTTTAGGGGTAGTTGGGGCTAACATATGACGTTAGTAGAGTTTGTCTATAACAATAGCTACCATTCTTCAATTCAAATGGCACCATATGAGGCTCTCTACGGACGAAAGTGCCGATCACCGATTGATTGGGATGAAGTAGGGGAAAAGAAAGTTTTAGATCTGACAACCATTCCATGGATGGAGGATGCACAAGAAAAGTTTAAGTTGATACGTCAAAGACTCTAAACAGTTCAAAGTCGACAAAAGAGCTACGCGGACAACCGAAGGTAAGATTTAGAGTTCGAAGTTGGAGACCGTGTCTTTCTTAAGATCAAACCGTTACGAATTGTAATGGCGGATAGAAAAAAGAAACTTCAACCAAGGTTCGTTGGACCCTTCAAAATTCTTCAAAGAGTTGGAAAAGTAGTGTACCGACTCGAGCTACCATCAAGTTTGTCCAGAGTTCATGACGTCTTCCATGTGTCGATGCTCAAAAAGTATTATCCTGATCCAACCCATATTTTACAACCGGAGGAGATTGAGATAGATGAAGCACTCACCTACGAGGAGAAACCTGTGCAATTACTCGACCGAAAGGTTAAGGAGTTGAGAAACAAACAAATCCCATTAGTGAAGATTTTGTGGAGAAATCATGGAATAGAAGAGGCAACTTGGAAGGTGGAGGAAGAGATGCAAAAGAGATACCCTGAACTGTTTATTAACCCAGGTGAGCAATTTTGAGGACGAAATTCTTTAAGGGGGAGAGAGTGTGAGAATCCGAAAATTTTCTTTATTTCTAGGCATTATTTTATTTCTTTGCACATGTTTTCTATATTTTCTATATTAATTTTATAGATATTTTTATAAGTAAATATAGTTGTTAAATCATTTTTCTAGTATAAGTTAATTCATGAGATATTAGGAGTGTATATTGGATGTGGGACTCGCTAGTGCGTTAAGTGCTATTAATTCGACCAATTAGGTTAAGTTTAGCATAAAGGGATTAAGTTACTAGGTGTTAGGAAATAATTAGAGGTTACCTAGATGGATTAACCATGGGGAGGCAAGAAGATAGGTTTAAACATAAAAGGTGCCACGTGTCGCATTACTATTCGAAATTGGACTTTGACCACATTTTTTTACCTTTACTAAAACATCAATTTTGACCTAAGCTTTCTTCATTTTTATCTCCTTTTGGCCGAGCCCTTTGAGAGAAGAAAAGAGAGAGGACTTCATCTTGTAACTTCAATTTCTTGTCCAAATCTTGAGTTTCAACTGATTAATTTGCGAATTCCTCCATAAAAGTCACTTGCAAAGGAGGGTTAGAGGTATTGGTGGAGTTGTTTTGGAAGAGGAAACCCTAAGCTACTACCTTTCTTGATGTTTCAAGGTACTTTACTTAGAAACTCCTTCTTTGGTTGTAATAATGGTAAATTAGTGACTTGTAGTGGCTAAATATGTTGTTTTATGGAAGATTTCATGGATTAAAGTGGAGTTAGATAAATTTTAGATTTTATTGGTGATTTTTCTGTTTTCATATGATGATTATGGTTGGCCATGGAATGATAGTTTTATATTGTGTAAAATGGAGTTTTTGTGTGTTGGTTGTGGTTATTTGCGGAAAATTTCAGCTTGTGCGAAAAATTTCAGTTTTAGGGCTTCTAATTAGGGCTTTACTATGGTTGGTTGTTAAGCTCTTATTTGGCTAAGATTGAAGGGTATTGTAACCCTAATGAGGTGTGCTGAATAGCCTATGATTTGTATGTGTACTTGTGGTTGTTTTGGATGAATTTAAATGGTTGTTTGTATGATGGAAAATATGAAATTTAAGGGGAAATGCTGTCCAAATGTTGAAGATATTGGGTTCCTTTGAGTTTAGGTATAAATGAAAGGCTTTGGGGTTTGTTTATACTTTTAGCCTTAAATGTTATGTATTTTCCATTCCAAGCTATATTTGGTTTTGCCTTAATAGTTCATTTAAGAGGTATTCGACTCGTGTTCGAGTCTCAATTGTGTTTTCTTGATTGTTATAGGGCGTGCCGGTGATCCAAGGCATACGTTGGACGGAAACTTGTGAACTTGCTTTGTTTGAATTGGTGAGTGTACCATTGTATGATTTAATGCTTTAATGGTTGTTTGTACTTGAATCTTTGGACTGAATGACTGTGAACTTTGTGCACGAGACGAGAATGTTCTTTATCATTCTCGTTCTCTTATCTGTATGACTATATACTGTATAACTGTGAATTCGTTACCTGTGCATGGTTTGATGTCGTTTGGGGCTGAGTCCAACGACTTTACTGTGATATCTGAGCTCAAACCTCATTGGTCGTTAATCGGGTCGAGCTGGCAAGGGCCTGTTCGATTAGATAATGAACCATGGGTTTACTGTTAGTCGTATGTAGTGTTATCTTCTCGACTTTGTGGTATACTCGAGTATTACCCTCTCTGTTTTTGTGAGGTGTTCGGGCCCGGTAAAGGGAATGTTTGGTGGAAGGTTTGGTGTAAAGTGGGATCTACGGTCTTGTTCGTGTCTTCAAACGTTGACGGAGTGTCAACGAGTTGAGATCAAGTACTGCAAATGGGGAATTGGCTCTTGAGAGCCGACTGTATCCTTTTACTTCTGGTTTCATTGTGGGGTACTTTCTTCTGTGTTTAATGGCCATGTATAACTGAGTATGAATATACTTGTGAGTCTTAGACGTGTGACTTGTTGGTACCTCATTGGGCATAAGCTCACCCTCGTTATCTTTGTTTTCCTTACAGGAACAACCTTTGGAACCATGATTTTGAGAAACGAGTTGAGCTTGTTAGATATTCTTTTATTCTTTGTATAGCTCCTCGGTAGTTGGAAACCCTAAATGTACTTCATTCCAATGTTTCCTTTTTGATTTGTAATCATACCAACGTGTGTATATAAAAGTGTTTAATCATGTCTATATGGTATGTTTGGTTGGTATTGTACATTTTGTAATGTTATATAAAGTTTCATTATACTTTATTGGAATCGTTTCGTGTTCGTGGAAGCGTATATTCGACGTACGATTGCATCATAGGATTTGACCACTGTGTGTTCAGCTTAGTAGTCCTGGCGTAAGTTGGACAGACAGTACGCTAACCCTTAGGGTACGCCCTAGGGGAAGGTGGGACTGTCACGTGAAACACCTCTAAGATCTCTTTTTCCTTCTCTTGCTTTCTTGGCTTCTCCAACCTGCTAGGAAAAGGTGGAGTGTTAGAGTTATGATTCATAAGAGAGTCAGAGATTACCTTGGGATTTGAATGTCCCCCTCCTTTTTCCTCAAGCTTCTTTCTATTTGCTCCTCACTCTTATCTTTAGAGACTACTGGCCGGGGCCCTTCAACTTCTTTACCGCTTCTCAAGGTCATGATACTTACGTTCTTTGGATTTGCTTTGGGTTGATATGGTAATTTTCTAAAAGAGTGAGACTCTGGACAGTTGATTGTAGTTGCCATGTGGCTTATCTGTTGTTCCAGATTTTTCATGCCAGACCTTGTCTTCTGTTGGAATTGAGCAGTACTTTGTTTGAGTTGGGTGGTACTTTCGGCCAAACTCTTGACTAACTCTTCCAAGGAGCTTCCTCCATTAGAGGATGAGGGATAGGCCTTTGGCTAATATTGGGGCTGGAACCCTGGCAGTCTATTTGGACCAAAATTTTGCTAGCGGTTCCCTCCGTAGCTAAAGTTCGTATGATTCTTCCAACCCGGGTTGTAGGTGTTGGAGTATGGATCATATTGCCTCCTTGGCGCAGGTACGTTGCCAGCCATGTTGACTTGTTCAGGGCTCTCCTTTTGAAGTATTGGGCACATATCAGTAGCATGTCCCGTGTTGATATAGATCCCATAAACCTTATAACTTGTTGTATATTTCCTACAGCCAATTGGTGGACAATTGAAGTCAGTTCCGACAACTGCTGCTGAACAGACGAACTTTCCACCTCATTCACTTGATGAGTGGGGACATTATCTCTGGGGCTAAATTGTTGTGAGTTCTGCGCCATTTCCTCAATCAACTCCCACGCCTCTCCAGGGGTTTTATTAACTAGTGCTCCACCACTTGCCATTTCCTCAATGATGTTCCTATCAGACCAAGTAAGACCCTTATAAAAATACTGAATTAACGATTGATCACTTATATGATGCTGGGGACATCTGGTGTACAATTTGATGAACTGCTCCTAATACTCGTATAACGTCTTCCCTGGCAGCTGCTTAATGCCACATATCTCTTTTCTCAACCAAGCAGCTCGGGAGGCAGGAAAGTATTTCTCCAAAAACTTTATCTTCAATTGCATCCAGGTGGTAATACTACCTGCCGGCAGGTAGTACAACCAATCCTTGGCTGAGTCCTTGAGAGAGAAAGGAAATGCTCTCAGTTTAATTTGCTTTTCAGTTACCCTGAGAGGTTTCATACTTGAACATGCTATTTCAAATTCTTGTAGATGCTTATGGGGTTCTTCACCTGAAAGACCATGAAAAAAAGCTAAGAGGTGAATTAATTCAGATTTTAACTCAAAAGAGGTATTTTCATTTACATTAGGGAAGGTAATGCAAAGTGGCTACTGAGTTAAGTCAGAGGCAACCAACTCCCTTAGTGTCCTGTTATTTGCCATCATATACTCTTCTTGTTCTGAATCGCTTGCAGGAGATGACTGTCCTTCCTTGTGTTTCTTGGTCTCTTGTCTTTGCCTACGTGCCGTTTTCTCAACTTCAAGGTCGTATATCAATTCACCTGTGCAGGAAGAACGAGACATAAACTAGCAAAAATAGCAAAAATAAAATGAACTCAAAAAGAAAAAATAATTTAGGTATCAGTACCCGGCAACAGCGCCAAAAATTGACAGTTATAGAGCCTGTGCAATAATAATAATATTAATCCTAATTGCCAACAGAAGCAGTTCCGTGTCAATTCTAATATTGGAGCAGGAACTCTGGATGTGGAATGGGTTACTAGATTCACCCTAACTCTGAAGAGTTTGCTAGATCCGATATACCAGAAGTTATTTACGAGAACTTGTTAATTTGTATATAGGGCAAGTAGGGTCGTATCCTCAGGGATTGGGAAAATTTTGCTCATTTTCAAGTCAGGGATAAACGGGGGTTTTGAGAATTAAAAGCTAATGAATTATTAACTAAACTAATCGACTGCGAAAAATAATTAAGAGAGAGAGATAATAAGAAAACTCTAACCAAGGATACACTTCAGAGATGGTTCATGCAACTAATCATTGATGCAATTATTGTGACAGCCCCACCTTCCCCTAAGGCGAACCAAAGGGGTTAGCGGACTGCCTGCCCAGCTCTCGCCAGGACTAACGGTTCAGTTTGGAGCGATCTCATACGTTCCGGAACATACAAACGCGCGTAACCAAGTCAAAATGTCAAAATAAAAAAAAATGAAACCGGAGTCGTTCATGAATAGTAACTGACATGTCAAAACCCAACCAAACATCAAGCAAATATTTACATGTTGAAATTTAGCAGATACAATCCAAAGTGGCATACCAAAGTGATTCAAAAGTGGATACATGTACGGTTTGCCAAATTCAAAAGAGAAACGGATCCAAAAATACATTTAGGGTTTTCAATCAATGAGCTATACCAAAGATATGTTCAACTAGCTCAATTCGACAACCAATTGTCAAATCCAGTCCAAAAGTATTTATTTTCCTGTAAGGAAAACAAAAAGGAACAGAAAGGGGTGAGCTTGCGCTCAATGAGGTACCAGACATATAGCAGTAAAATCATGGCATTTTACATTTAACAAATCAAGTACACATGCCAGATGTAAAGTAAAGGAACCAATGATTCAAATCAGAAGGATACAGGTGGCTCTCAGGAGCCAAATTCCCATTTGCGTCATCGAAGCTTGATCGAAACAATAGTTGACACTCCGTCAACGCTAAAGGAGTAACCAACACCGTAGACTCCACTTTCTTCGACTCCTTCCACCTCACATACCCCACCGGGCCCGAAATCCAATCAGATCAGAATTGGTAATACTCGAGTATACCCGGAATCAAGGGTCTCAATACCCAAAGATCCCAAAACAGACTACCGTGGTTCGTTATCTAATCGACCAGGCCCTTGCCGGCCCGACTCGAGTAACTGGCCACAGGTGTTGAGCTCAGAGGTCACAGAAAGGTCGTTGGACACAAGCTTCCAAACGACGTCAGAACAGATACAGATCCAGATACAGCTAACAGATACAGATACAGATACAGATAGCAGATTCAGATACGCGTTCAAAATTGGCATATGAACAGACCAGAGAACGAGTGTGATAAAGTACACCCTCGCCTCCCTTTTATCAAAACAGTATTTGGCTCCAACAGTCATAAATCAAGTATTCAGATATTCAGATATTTCACATAACGGGTAGCAGGTAGTGGAACACTCACCGGGGTCAGTACAGATATCTCCCAAAAGAGAGCTTTAATCACCAAGAAACCCTAAAATAATCCAAGGAAAACAATTGAAGGTTCCACTTTCAAAAATCAAGTATACAGAATGCACATGTGAGGCTCGACGACCAGTCGTATGCCTCGCCAAATAGTTACTAAAGCAAGGGTGCAAAACATGATTTTTTTGGAAACGAAAAGGTAACATGAAGACCTAGGCTCAAACAACCCAAAAGCCCTTCGCTCAAATCACAAGTAAATCCAACTAGCCTTCAAGTAAAATTTTGGCAGCATATCCCTTGTGTTTACCTATTTTCCAGCCATCAAGGCTTCATTATTTCCTCAAATCAGTCCCAACATCTCGTACAAAATTAATCTCATTCCCAAAAGCCGTTCACTAGGCTTAATGGCATTCAAGTACAAAATTTAGCTAGGAAATAACCGGATATGAAAGTCAAGCCCTAAACTATTCAAATAAACACAATAAGACTCGATTACAAGTCATATACCAATTCTACATACTACCAAAACAGGGTTCCCTAAGCATACACAAACAATAGAGGAAACCAGAAAAATCCCGAAATGATTTAGCTTTGGCCCTGAAAAAAACAGTTTTTGTCCTCATTTTGTGGTAATGGTGCCAAAGGCACTACGATTATCGGATGAAGGTGCAAGACCCATATTTTCGAAGCTAAGAGATAGGACTACAATATTACAGAAGGTCACTCAACCCAGTTTCGAGTGTAACCAGGTAAAAAATGCAAGATACTATACCAGAATCACAAAAATAGATTCACAGAACGCATTCTAGCGGAAACATCATAAATCAGGCTATCCAAGTCCAAATCCAGAAATTCCAAAACCAGCTGAAAGCTCAGAAACAGGGATACATTTCATCAGAAGGCCTCAACAACCAATTCCGAAGCAATTCCAGCCAAAACAACCAATTACAGGCGCAATTCTTACATTCGGGTAAAACCAGGACATCAAGGGTAATTTCGACTTTTCTCTCTCTACGCTACTCCGATTGACCTGAAATTTTGTAGGTACCTCTAAAATGTCATTACCTACAACTTTCATGTTTTAAGCCAAGGCCAATTCGTCCTCTAACTAGGAGCTATAAATTCGGGCAGAATGTTATTCATAAAAACCCTAACTTGTCAATTTTTCTTCCAAACAGAAATTGGTTGTAATTACCCACTTTTTCCACCTTCAAGAGTCATTATATACCATTTCCAATAATCATAGATAGCCACACAATCATGCTTATATTAAAACAGAAAAATCCCCAAAAATAATAAAACTTCATCACTTCAACCACAAATCAAGAAATAATCCATAATATTGCATCTCATACTACCACTAAGCATGATTTAAGCATCAATTAAGGGAGGAGGGTGGTTCTTCACAACTCACCTTAAAAACAAGAGAGAGAGAGCAATTGGTCACCTTAACTTTCCAAATAACTTCACACAACAACTCACAAACACTAATTGAAGAGGTTTTATGGAGAAATTGCAAGTTTCAATGGTTGGTTTTGATGATTTGGAGCAAGCTTGAAGAGTTTTCTTCCTTGTGCTTAGAGTAAGAGAGAGAGAAAGAGAGAGCCGGCCACAATATGCAGGATTTTTGATGATTTTTGGTAATTTTTGGTTTATTTAAGTCAAATGGTAAGACCATGAATAGTTTTCATAAAGTAAACCCACTCAAATGGTGACACTTGTCACCTTTATTAAATGCTTACCTAACTTGTCTCTCTTATACCAATCCACTTATCATCCTCTACTTATCCCTTAACACCCGATAAATTAATTTCAGTATCCAAAACTTAACCTAGTTGGCCGAATTTTTGCCGAACTTTTCGCACTAGTGGGTCCCACGTCCAGTATACGCTCTTAATTTCTCAAAACCTATTTGATACTAGAAAAATCATTTAAAAACTATATCTGCTCCTTAAAAATATCTAGAAATTTTTCCTACTCACGAAAATGCAGAAAACAAGCCATTGAGGATAAGAAAACCTAGAAAGATAATAAAACCTAGAAAATGGAAAAAGTTACGGGTTCTCACACTCTCTCCCCCTGAAAGAAATTTCGCCCTCGAAATTTTCTTATCAACGGAATCTATCAAAATCTAAGGTACCCAACGGACCATACCTTCTACATCGTCAGACGAGTCAGGATCCTGATGGTGTTCTAAAGAATACACCTGAGCCGGTACCTTGGATCCAGTCCCTTCCTTTTCTGATTGTCCAGGGTTAGTCTTAGTTGGTTGCGGGGTCCCTTTTCCTTTTCGCAATCGAATTGGGCAGTCAGCAATCCGATGATCGGCACTTCCGCAGCGCAGACATTTTCCCTCTTTCTTCCAACAATTTGCCTCCTTATGATTTGGCCCTCCGCAATATCCACAGGGACCACGAGTAGCAGAGACCGGTCCCCCCTGAGGGACATCACGCGACACCCCTGATTGTCGTACTCCTCCGTTTCTCTTTCCAATCTTAGGGGGCGTACTTGTACCTTCTTGCTCAGAGCTACTCCCAGGAAAGCCCCTTTTCTTGGCTTGAAAGTTCTTCACCTGCAGCCTGGCATTTTCTACTCGTTGCGCCTTCTCTACGGCCTCGCTAAAAGCATTAATCTGGGCCACCGCGAGATCCTTCTGAATTTCTACGTTCAAGCCCTGGATAAAACGCCTTATTCGCCGCTGCTCGGTCATGATCAGTTTAGGGGCAAATTTGGATAGGCGGGTGAACTGGCTCTCGTATTCCGCGACAGACTGGGCCCCTTGGCGAAGTCGGATAAACTCATCTTCCTTCTGCTTCTGGACTAGAGGAGGGAAGAATTTCGCGTTGAACTCCCGCTTAAAATTCACCCAAGTTCTGGGCGTCTGTTCCCGTTCCCATTTTTGCCGTATGACGTTCCACCAGGAACGGGCCGCCCCTTCCAACTGGAAAACGGTGAAAGTCACCTGCCGTTCTTCGGTGTAGTGCAGGGCAGCGAAAATGTCTACCATTTTCTCGAGCCATCTTTCGGCGACATCCGGATCGGGCTCCCCAATGAACTTGGGTGGAGCAAACTTTTGAAATCGTTCAAGAGCTCTGTCTTCGCTCTCAACATGATTGCCAGGGTTTCCAGGGTTTCCAGGATTAGGGTTTGGATTCTGGCCTTGTTGCTGCACCACTTGTGCCAGCAAGTTTGTCATTTGCTGCATAGCGGCAGCTATCTGTACATTGAGGTCAACTCTCGGTTCAGGATGGGGTCCAGAGGAGGTTTCCCCAGCATCCCGGTCTGGCGTAGGTTGCCTATTCCCGCGCCCACGCCCCCGTCCACTACGTGTGCCTTCCATACATTGTAAGTCGATCTAGGTCACAAAATAAATATACTGTTAAAGGGCACCTAACCCTCCTTTTCGTAGCACCAAACAGGAACAATCAAACAAGAACAATTAACTAAAACAACTCCCTCGTAGGGCATTTAAACACATAACACATATACAGAGAACACATAACCGGATCAAATAATTATACAGAACAGTCAGTCAGGTACATACAAAGTCATCCATAGAATCGCATTTCTAGTTCGCCCAAGTCCATTCTAACCTTGGCTGAGTTGGCTCTCATTGATTTAGTAGCCGGGCACGAGAATCCCAAATAAGATAATTCACAACTCGAGCCGGCCGGTCCCAAGCGTAAATCATCCATATTAAAGATTCCTACCCAACATACAGATCTAACTTCCTCAAGTTTTATGATAAAGATTTTTACACTTATAACATGCTCGGTTCATAACTTATGCTCAAACGAGCACTTAAACATATCCATGAAATCAGGACCATAACACCACTTAGCCCAATCTCACTCCGCGCAGAGACCACGCGAAGTGGCTCTGATACCACCTGTGATAGCCCCACCTCACCCTAAGGCGAACCAAAGGGTTCGACGGACCGCCTGTCCAGCTCTCGCCGGGACTCAGTCGTTCAGCTTAGAGCGATCTAATACGTTCCGGAACATACAAATGCGCGTAACCAAGTCAAAATATCAAAATAAAAAAAAACGAAACCGGAGTCGGTCATGAATAGTAACTGACACGTCAAAACCCAACCAAACATCAAGCAAATATTTACATGTCAAAATTTAGCAGATACAATCCAAAGTGGCATACCAAAGTGATTCAAAAGTGGATACATGTACGGTTTGCCAAATTCAAAAGAGAAACGGATCCAAAAATACATTTAGGGTTTTCAATCAATGAGCTATACCAAAGATATGTTCAACTAGCTCAATTCGACAACCAATTGTCAAATCCAGTCCAAAAGTATTTATTTTCCTGTAAGGAAAACAAAAAGGAACAGAAAGGGGTGAGCTTGCGCTCAATGAGGTACCAGACATATAGCAGTAAAATCATGGCATTTTACATTTAACAAATCAAGTACACATGCCAGATGTAAAGTAAAGGAACCAATGATTCAAATCAGAAGGATACAGGTGGCTCTCAGGAGCCAAATTCCCATTTGCGTCATCGAAGCTTGATCGAAACAATAGTTGACACTCCGTCAACGCTAAAGGAGTAACCAACACCGTAGACTCCACTTTCTTCGACTCCTTCCACCTCACATACCCCACCGGGCCCGAAATCCAATCAGATCAGAATTGGTAATACTCGAGTATACCCGGAATCAAGGGTCTCAATACCCAAAGATCCCAAAACAGACTACCGTGGTTCGTTATCTAATCGACCAGGCCCTTGCCGGCCCGACTCGAGTAACTGGCCACAGGTGTTGAGCTCAGAGGTCACAGAAAGGTCGTTGGACACAAGCTTCCAAACGACGTCAGAACAGATACAGATCCAGATACAGCTAACAGATACAGATACAGATACAGATAGCAGATTCAGATACGCGTTCAAAATTGGCATATGAACAGACCAGAGAACGAGTGTGATAAAGTACACCCTCGCCTCCCTTTTATCAAAACAGTATTTGGCTCCAACAGTCATAAATCAAGTATTCAGATATTCAGATATTTCACATAACGGGTAGCAGGTAGTGGAACACTCACCGGGGTCAGTACAGATATCTCCCAAAAGAGAGCTTTAATCACCAAGAAACCCTAAAATAATCCAAGGAAAACAATTGAAGGTTCCACTTTCAAAAATCAAGTATACAGAATGCACATGTGAGGCTCGACGACCAGTCGTATGCCTCGCCAAATAGTTACTAAAGCAAGGGTGCAAAACATGATTTTTTTGGAAACGAAAAGGTAACATGAAGACCTAGGCTCAAACAACCCAAAAGCCCTTCGCTCAAATCACAAGTAAATCCAACTAGCCTTCAAGTAAAATTTTGGCAGCATATCCCTTGTGTTTACCTATTTTCCAGCCATCAAGGCTTCATTATTTCCTCAAATCAGTCCCAACATCTCGTACAAAATTAATCTCATTCCCAAAAGGCGTTCACTAGGCTTAATGGCATTCAAGTACAAAATTTAGCTAGGAAATAACCGGATATGAAAGTCAAGCCCTAAACTATTCAAATAAACACAATAAGACTCGATTACAAGTCATATACCAATTCTACATACTACCAAAACAGGGTTCCCTAAGCATACACAAACAATAGAGGAAACCAGAAAAATCCCGAAATGATTTAGCTTTGGCCCTGAAAAAAACAGTTTTTGTCCTCATTTTGTGGTAATGGTGCCAAAGGCACTACGATTATCGGATGAAGGTGCAAGACCCATATTTTCGAAGCTAAGAGATAGGACTACAATATTACAGAAGGTCACTCAACCCAGTTTCGAGTGTAACCAGGTAAAAAATGCAAGATACTATACCAGAATCACAAAAATAGATTCACAGAACGCATTCTAGCGGAAACATCATAAATCAGGCTATCCAAGTCCAAATCCAGAAATTCCAAAACCAGCTGAAAGCTCAGAAACAGGGATACATTTCATCAGAAGGCCTCAACAACCAATTCCGAAGCAATTCCAGCCAAAACAACCAATTACAGGCGCAATTCTTACATTCGGGTAAAACCAGGACATCAAGGGTAATTTCGACTTTTCTCTCTCTACGCTACTCCGATTGACCTGAAATTTTGTAGGTACCTCTAAAATGTCATTACCTACAACTTTCATGTTTTAAGCCAAGGCCAATTCGTCCTCTAACTAGGAGCTATAAATTCGGGCAGAATGTTATTCATAAAAACCCTAACTTGTCAATTTTTCTTCCAAACAGAAATTGGTTGTAATTACCCACTTTTTCCACCTTCAAGAGTCATTATATACCATTTCCAATAATCATAGATAGCCACACAATCATGCTTATATTAAAACAGAAAAATCCCCAAAAATAATAAAACTTCATCACTTCAACCACAAATCAAGAAATAATCCATAATATTGCATCTCATACTACCACTAAGCATGATTTAAGCATCAATTAAGGGAGGAGGGTGGTTCTTCACAACTCACCTTAAAAACAAGAGAGAGAGAGCAATTGGTCACCTTAACTTTCCAAATAACTTCACACAACAACTCACAAACACTAATTGAAGAGGTTTTATGGAGAAATTGCAAGTTTCAATGGTTGGTTTTGATGATTTGGAGCAAGCTTGAAGAGTTTTCTTCCTTGTGCTTAGAGTAAGAGAGAGAGAAAGAGAGAGCCGGCCACAATATGCAGGATTTTTGATGATTTTTGGTAATTTTTGGTTTATTTAAGTCAAATGGTAAGACCATGAATAGTTTTCATAAAGTAAACCCACTCAAATGGTGACACTTGTCACCTTTATTAAATGCTTACCTAACTTGTCTCTCTTATACCAATCCACTTATCATCCTCTACTTATCCCTTAACACCCGATAAATTAATTTCAGTATCCAAAACTTAACCTAGTTGGCCGAATTTTTGCCGAACTTTTCGCACTAGTGGGTCCCACGTCCAGTATACGCTCTTAATTTCTCAAAACCTATTTGATACTAGAAAAATCATTTAAAAACTATATCTGCTCCTTAAAAATATCTAGAAATTTTTCCTACTCACGAAAATGCAGAAAACAAGCCATTGAGGATAAGAAAACCTAGAAAGATAATAAAACCTAGAAAATGGAAAAAGTTACGGGTTCTCACACTCTCTCCCCCTGAAAGAAATTTCGCCCTCGAAATTTTCTTATCAACGGAATCTATCAAAATCTAAGGTACCCAACGGACCATACCTTCTACATCGTCAGACGAGTCAGGATCCTGATGGTGTTCTAAAGAATACACCTGAGCCGGTACCTTGGATCCAGTCCCTTCCTTTTCTGATTGTCCAGGGTTAGTCTTAGTTGGTTGCGGGGTCCCTTTTCCTTTTCGCAATCGAATTGGGCAGTCAGCAATCCGATGATCGGCACTTCCGCAGCGCAGACATTTTCCCTCTTTCTTCCAACAATTTGCCTCCTTATGATTTGGCCCTCCGCAATATCCACAGGGACCACGAGTAGCAGAGACCGGTCCCCCCTGAGGGACATCACGCGACACCCCTGATTGTCGTACTCCTCCGTTTCTCTTTCCAATCTTAGGGGGCGTACTTGTACCTTCTTGCTCAGAGCTACTCCCAGGAAAGCCCCTTTTCTTGGCTTGAAAGTTCTTCACCTGCAGCCTGGCATTTTCTACTCGTTGCGCCTTCTCTACGGCCTCGCTAAAAGCATTAATCTGGGCCACCGCGAGATCCTTCTGAATTTCTACGTTCAAGCCCTGGATAAAACGCCTTATTCGCCGCTGCTCGGTCATGATCAGTTTAGGGGCAAATTTGGATAGGCGGGTGAACTGGCTCTCGTATTCCGCGACAGACTGGGCCCCTTGGCGAAGTCGGATAAACTCATCTTCCTTCTGCTTCTGGACTAGAGGAGGGAAGAATTTCGCGTTGAACTCCCGCTTAAAATTCACCCAAGTTCTGGGCGTCTGTTCCCGTTCCCATTTTTGCCGTATGACGTTCCACCAGGAACGGGCCGCCCCTTCCAACTGGAAAACGGTGAAAGTCACCTGCCGTTCTTCGGTGTAGTGCAGGGCAGCGAAAATGTCTACCGTTTTCTCGAGCCATCTTTCGGCGACATCCGGATCGGGCTCCCCAATGAACTTGGGTGGAGCAAACTTTTGAAATCGTTCAAGAGCTCTGTCTTCGCTCTCAACATGATTGCCAGGGTTTCCAGGGTTTCCAGGATTAGGGTTTGGATTCTGGCCTTGTTGCTGCACCACTTGTGCCAGCAAGTTTGTCATTTGCTGCATAGCGGCAGCTATCTGTACATTGAGGTCAACTCTCGGTTCAGGATGGGGTCCAGAGGAGGTTTCCCCAGCATCCCGGTCTGGCGTAGGTTGCCTATTCCCGCGCCCACGCCCCCGTCCACTACGTGTGCCTTCCATACATTGTAAGTCGATCTAGGTCACAAAATAAATATACTGTTAAAGGGCACCTAACCCTCCTTTTCGTAGCACCAAACAGGAACAATCAAACAAGAACAATTAACTAAAACAACTCCCTCGTAGGGCATTTAAACACATAACACATATACAGAGAACACATAACCGGATCAAATAATTATACAGAACAGTCAGTCAGGTACATACAAAGTCATCCATAGAATCGCATTTCTAGTTCGTCCAAGTCCATTCTAACCTTGGCTGAGTTGGCTCTCATTGATTTAGTAGCCGGGCACGAGAATCCCAAATAAGATAATTCACAACTCGAGCCGGCCGGTCCCAAGCGTAAATCATCCATATTAAAGATTCCTACCCAACATACAGATCTAACTTCCTCAAGTTTTATGATAAAGATTTTTACACTTATAACATGCTCGGTTCATAACTTATGCTCAAACGAGCACTTAAACATATCCATGAAATCAGGACCATAACACCACTTAGCCCAAGCTCACTCCGCGCAGAGACCACGCGAAGTGGCTCTGATACCACCTGTGATAGCCCCACCTCACCCTAAGGCGAACCAAAGGGTTCGACGGACCGCCTGTCCAGCTCTCGCCGGGACTCAGTCGTTCAGCTTAGAGCGATCTAATACGTTCCGGAACATACAAATGCGCGTAACCAAGTCAAAATATCAAAATAAAAAAAAACGAAACCGGAGTCGGTCATGAATAGTAACCGACACGTCAAAACCCAACCAAACATCAAGCAAATATTTACATGTCAAAATTTAGCAGATACAATCCAAAGTGGCATACCAAAGTGATTCAAAAGTGGATACATGTACGGTTTGCCAAATTCAAAAGAGAAACGGATCCAAAAATACATTTAGGGTTTTCAATCAATGAGCTATACCAAAGATATGTTCAACTAGCTCAATTCGACAACCAATTGTCAAATCCAGTCCAAAAGTATTTATTTTCCTGTAAGGAAAACAAAAAGGAACAGAAAGGGGTGAGCTTGCGCTCAATGAGGTACCAGACATATAGCAGTAAAATCATGGCATTTTACATTTAACAAATCAAGTACACATGCCAGATGTAAAGTAAAGGAACCAATGATTCAAATCAGAAGGATACAGGTGGCTCTCAGGAGCCAAATTCCCATTTGCGTCATCGAAGCTTGATCGAAACAATAGTTGACACTCCGTCAACGCTAAAGGAGTAACCAACACCGTAGACTCCACTTTCTTCGACTCCTTCCACCTCACATACCCCACCGGGCCCGAAATCCAATCAGATCAGAATTGGTAATACTCGAGTATACCCGGAATCAAGGGTCTCAATACCCAAAGATCCCAAAACAGACTACCGTGGTTCGTTATCTAATCGACCAGGCCCTTGCCGGCCCGACTCGAGTAACTGGCCACAGGTGTTGAGCTCAGAGGTCACAGAAAGGTCGTTGGACACAAGCTTCCAAACGACGTCAGAACAGATACAGATCCAGATACAGCTAACAGATACAGATACAGATACAGATAGCAGATTCAGATACGCGTTCAAAATTGGCATATGAACAGACCAGAGAACGAGTGTGATAAAGTACACCCTCGCCTCCCTTTTATCAAAACAGTATTTGGCTCCAACAGTCATAAATCAAGTATTCAGATATTCAGATATTTCACATAACGGGTAGCAGGTAGTGGAACACTCACCGGGGTCAGTACAGATATCTCCCAAAAGAGAGCTTTAATCACCAAGAAACCCTAAAATAATCCAAGGAAAACAATTGAAGGTTCCACTTTCAAAAATCAAGTATACAGAATGCACATGTGAGGCTCGACGACCAGTCGTATGCCTCGCCAAATAGTTACTAAAGCAAGGGTGCAAAACATGATTTTTTTGGAAACGAAAAGGTAACATGAAGACCTAGGCTCAAACAACCCAAAAGCCCTTCGCTCAAATCACAAGTAAATCCAACTAGCCTTCAAGTAAAATTTCGGCAGCATATCCCTTGTGTTTACCTATTTTCCAGCCATCAAGGCTTCATTATTTCCTCAAATCAGTCCCAACATCTCGTACAAAATTAATCTCATTCCCAAAAGCCGTTCACTAGGCTTAATGGCATTCAAGTACAAAATTTAGCTAGGAAATAACCGGATATGAAAGTCAAGCCCTAAACTATTCAAATAAACACAATAAGACTCGATTACAAGTCATATACCAATTCTACATACTACCAAAACAGGGTTCCCTAAGCATACACAAACAATAGAGGAAACCAGAAAAATCCCGAAATGATTTAGCTTTGGCCCTGAAAAAAACAGTTTTTGTCCTCATTTTGCGGTAATGGTGCCAAAGGCACTACGATTATCGGATGAAGGTGCAAGACCCATATTTTCGAAGCTAAGAGATAGGGCTACAATATTACAGAAGGTCACTCAACCCAGTTTCGAGTGTAACCAGGTCAAAAATGCAAGATACTATACCAGAATCACAAAAACAGATTCACAGAACGCATTCTAGCGGAAACATCATAAATCAGGCTATCCAAGTCCAAATCCAGAAATTCCAAAACCAGCTGAAAGCTCAGAAATAGGGATACATTTCATCAGAAGGCCTCAACAACCAATTCCGAAGCAATTCCAGCCAAAACAACCAATTACAGGCGCAATTCTTACATTCGGGTAAAACCAGGACAGCAAGGGTAATTTCGACTTTTCTCTCTCTACGCTACTCCGATTGACCTGAAATTTTGTAGGTACCTCTAAAATGTCATTACCTACAACTTTCATGTTTTAAGCCAAGGCCAATTCGTCCTCTAACTAGGAGCTATAAATTCGGGCAGAATGTTATTCATAAAAACCCTAACTTGTCAATTTTTCTTCCAAACAGAAATTGGTTGTAATTACCCACTTTTTCCACCTTCAAGAGTCATTATATACCATTTCCAATCATCATAGATAGCCACACAATCATGCTTATATTAAAACAGAAAAATCCCCAAAAATAATAAAACTTCATCACTTCAACCACAAATCAAGAAATAATCCATAATATTGCATCTCATACTACCACTAAGCATGATTTAAGCATCAATTAAGGGAGGAGGGTGGTTCTTCACAACTCACCTTAAAAACAAGAGAGAGAGAGCAATTGGTCACCTTAACTTTCCAAATAACTTCACACAACAACTCACAAACACTAATTGAAGAGGTTTTATGGAGAAATTGCAAGTTTCAATGGTTGGTTTTGATGATTTGGAGCAAGCTTGAAGAGTTTTCTTCCTTGTGCTTAGAGTAAGAGAGAGAGAAAGAGAGAGCCGGCCACAATATGCAGGATTTTTGATGATTTTTGGTCATTTTTGGTTTATTTAAGTCAAATGGTAAGACCATGAATAGTTTTCATAAAGTAAACCCACTCAAATGGTGACACTTGTCACCTTTATTAAATGCTTACCTAACTTGTCTCTCTTATACCAATCCACTTATCATCCTCTACTTATCCCTTAATACCCGATAAATTAATTTCAGTATCCAAAACTTAACCTAGTTGGCCGAATTTTTGCCGAACTTTTCGCACTAGTGGGTCCCACGTCCGGTATACGCTCTTAATTTCTCAAAACCTATTTGTTACTAGAAAAATCATCTAAAAACTATATCTGCTCCTTAAAAATATCTAAAAATTTTTCCTACTCACGAAAATGCAGAAAACAAGCCATTGAGGATAAGAAAACCTAGAAAATGGAAAAAGTTACGGGTTCTCACAATTATAATTCCAACATTCATTAATAAGTAGGTTCTTAATTGCCGATACGATCTGACAGTCAGTCTCTCCTTACTATTTCGATAGTCAAGGTACGACCATTGACTATTTTTCTAATTTAGGAATAACTTTAGGTACGACCATAGGATTTAATTCCCCAATTGCATTAGAAACTAGAGAAACCTTACTCTAATCAATAAATATGCTACGAGGGTTTATTTAAATTAGATTGTATGTTTCCCTGATACAAATCTAATTATATCAGTTGCTATCAGGATTGGAGTGGTCAAACAATTATAGATTCAACTACTCTAATTAGCAAATAGATTACGTGAGTAATTAAATATTGCGCATCTATTCAATCACACACAATAATCACAGCCACGAAAAGCAGAAAACATACAAATACCGATGACTGAATGAAGCAATTAAAATAATTTAGATCTCACAGTTATCGTTGAACCATATCTTCAGTTGTCCCCTTGGCTAGAAATAAGAAGTTAGTTCTCCATTAATGGTGAACAATTCATGCGAAAAGACTCCCTTCAAAGCCTACAACCATTGTCCTCCCAAATGTCAAAAGAAAAACTAGCGAGAAAAAAAGAATAAGCCAACCCTAATAAAAGACTAAGTTTCTTTTTTATATGGCCTTGCCGAAAAAGCCTTCCCAAAAATCCTCTGCCCAATCCCTATTTTCTAGGGATAAGTTAACTAATTGAATGGATGGTTTCCTATTACAAATCAATTTCTTCAAGCTTTCCCAATTTGCTTGAGACTGATATGGACTCCCTAAAAGATATGAAACTTTCATCAGCAGTCCATTATTTTGGAATTTGACTTGGATTAGGAAACTGCCTAAACTCTTTCCCGATTTTCTGGCCCTCGTACAAATCATCAAAAAATCTTCATTTAAGCACTTTTCACTCCAACACCCTATAATTGATATGAAACACCAAATATAAGTAAAATCTATCAATTAATACAATATTTGGCTAAAATCAAGGTGAAAATAATTATAAATTTAGCAACAAATTATGGCCTATCAGAGTATCGACTGTTAAGTACACTCATCAGAGAAGTGGTAGCTTAAAGGGAAGGAATTTCAAGAAGGGGTTGGGATGAGATGGCTTGTGAAGTGGACAGAGTAGAAGAACATGTAATAGGAGGCTGAGATAATGGCAAACGACTAGTAGTAAAGGCATCATCTTTAGCCTTTTCAACCAAATATTTAGCTTTCTTAAACTACAATTCTTTGTAAATTTCAACCCTTCCTTTTCAAAATACTCTTGAGTAATGTAAGGAGGAAAAATTTTATTTACAGTAAGAGGAATGAGAAAATGTTTAAAAATTCTTGTCAAAAATTTTGTAAAAGAGAGATCTCTTCTGGTGTAAGTCCCCATAGATTCCCAAAATCAACAATACATGTATCCAAAATCAAATTTGATTCCTTTTAAAATACAATTGAACACAAACAATTGCATTGTACCAAGTTTAGTTCTGTGGCCATGAGTAGGATAAAGCAAACTTGTGGCTAAGGTATACAAAATTTGCAATTCAGAACTCAATAAAGTAGTTTTAGCCTCTGTAACCTTTTGAAAATTAACATTGAAAATGTTTCTAACTTCATCAGCATCAAAGCCATCATTTGCCCTAGGCCATTGATCAAATGAAAATAAGTAATGAAATTCACCAATATTTTCAACTTTACAATTAAAAAAAAATTATTAGAGAAGAATTTGATATCTATATTCTTGATCCTAGAAATGACAAATTTAGAATCCTATGGTTTACGAATAGTTGTGGTAAACTAACCAACCATTTCATGATAAGTAGGTTCACTAGAAAAATCAAGTGAACCCAATTTTGTTTTCCAAAATATTCCTCAATAAATTTTAGATTTAATTTAGCCAATTCACCCCTTTTGCATGGTTTTTGAGGGATAACAGAATTGTCTAAAAAGATGGAATACCTCTTTGATCCTTCTGCATCAATGAACCTTGGCAGTGAAGGTCTTTCCTTTCCATAGGATTTCTAGTTGACCTTCCTCGAGATATTCCCGATCCGCCTCTTCCTCTTCTAGATTCAGTTTATACCATTAGTCTCTTTCCCTTATCAACAATTTCCTCTTGTGAAGTTCCTCTTCCTCTTCCTCTTCTAGATCTAGAATCAAAAGATAGTCCTCCTTTAACTTTAGACTTGAAGACCTCAATTGTTCGATTGGAAGGTAAAGACCAGAAGAAACATGATGGAGAAGAAGATGTAGAGGGTTTTCTATCTTGATTTGAAAGAGAATTTGAGTAAAAAAGATATTGACAAATTGTGATTTTTGAAAAGAGGATTAATGCTATAGCAATTAAGTCTTGAACGAAGTGAAATTCGTTTGGTTGAATGAAATTTGACCTTCTGATCTATTGTCGTAAGTGTAGAAAACCTTAATGGAGAATCAGACGTATTATGGGATAGTGGAAAAGAGGTAGGCTGTCTGAAAGCATCCAATGCAAGTTATTTTAAGAAACTTTTTTCGAGTTGGAAGACTAAGTTGGGTTCAGATGAAATGTTTAGATAGGAGAAGCAGTATCCAATTTTTTGACAAATCAGAGAATTATGAACACAAGTTCTAAACACCTAATCTTTTTCAAAAATTTTCAAATCTATCAAGTGGAAGAGCTTTTGCAAAATATCAGCTAACTGATCATTAGTACATTTATAATCAACACAGATATCAACTTTTTGAACAAGATTTGAATGAAATGATGCTTTATGTCAATATGTTTTTTTTATTCTTTTGTGCTTGATATGTGATAGAGTTGCGATGGTTTATTTGTTTAATAGAGTTATAAAAATGTATAATGGACTATATATTGTATATATGGCTCTAATTTAGTTTTCTTCATTTGTTCTTGTTCATTTGGAAAACAATTAAAAGAGTTCCTCTTACATTTATTTCTTGCCACTTTGTAGGAGATGGTGAGACGAAAGCAAGTGAATGGCAAGAGACGGGGTGAAGTTTCTTCCTCTCGAGCATTTAAACAACTTGTAGTTGAAGATTTATCAAGTGAAGAGGAAAGGCGACAACATGAATAGGAGCAAGAATAGCCACTTCTCCCACCACCACTGCCAGAAACTTGCAACCCTTTCAATGGGGATGATCTTCCTTGACTTTTTTTCATTTACTTGATGTAACTTAATTTTAAGTTTTAGCTAGTATCTTTTTCTTTCCTTTTCACTTTATGTATGGTTAAGTTTTTCTTTTTAATATGTTGGTCCTTCTTTTGATGTGCATAGAATTTAAGTTGACTTCAAAGTGGAGCACGGCTCCACTTCCATGGAGTTGTTTTGCTGCTATCGCAAAGGGGAGTTTTCTTTATTAGCTTTCTTTTCTTTTATCTCACATTGACAATAATATGATGTTTAAGTGTTGGGGAAGGGAATTGATATGTTGGGATACTTTAAGTGTGAAAATTTGGACTTGTGCTTATAAGATCTTGTACAATTTTTGGGTTGCTGACTGGGAGTTTGATCCTTTTAAAAGGGGAAACTCAATCAATATTTTTTTAAAAATCCCCAAAACTTTTCACAATCATGTCCAAGTATGTGAAATTTGATTGTTACGAAGTCAACTAGTTGGATTAACTCTCCAAATTTTTGGTTAATTGCACATTTGTTTTAAAAAATTCATGATTTTGATGACTTGGAATGCCTTTGCTATGCCTATTATTTTGCTAAATTAGGAAGTATATTGTGTTAAGTGGAGGAGATTGTGCTTAAAAAGTGCATGTTAGATGATTTCCTTTGTCTTTATTTAGAAATGCTTGTTGTGGGATAAGTATGGCTTATATGTGAGCAATTTATCCTTTAGTTATTCTCCTTTATTTTTTGCTTAGTTTTGTGGTAAGAGGGGATTTTATTCTCACTTTGTTGAGTTAAAAAAAAAGAGAAAAGAAAAAAAAAGAAAAAAGATAAACATGAAAAAAAGAAGAGAAAAAGAAAAAAAGAATGAATAAATGTGACTTTCTAGTTCCTAGAACTCTTGTACAGAGTAATCGTTATCCAAAAGTGTTGATTTTAGTGTTAAAAAGTACTTGAATTGGGTAATTATTGAATAACCTGCAATCTTCATCTAAAATTGTCAATTCATGTCAAAAGACAATATTCCAAAGGAGTCATGAGTGTACATAATTAGAAACCCCATTCCTAGTACTATTTACGATTGGGATGACAGGAACTTGGAGAATGCTTTAGGAAGGTTGTATTACACATAGATTATGCGGGTCACATGCTTACTTAGTTGAGAATGAGATGAAAAATTGGGTTGAATGTGTTATCTTTGATGTGTGTTAATCCCTACTTGACATTACGAGTACTTGCGATAATGGAAAGCTTTGTATAGGTATTTCTCATTATTGAAAGAGTGACTTTGAATGAGCGAATGTGTTTATTTTGATCACTTGAACTATTGTTTATGGTATTTTTTTTTTGATTTGCTTGAGGAGAAACAAATGTCCAAGTATGGTAAAGTTGATAAGTGCCTAATATGTACTACATTTTGTGACTATTTTAAGGATTTTTAAGGTCCTTTTGCTTGAAATCAAGAAGGAAAGTGCTAGTAGTAATTAAAAGTTGATGTTTGAGTATTGTTGATTAAGGTTAAGACTTTTGTTCTTTTTTACTTGTTTAATTTGGTTGTTTTTGTAAGAAAGGGGCAAAAGACTTGAACAAATAGAAGTTGCCTAGTCAAGTAAAGAAACAAGAAAATTGTCAAAGATGCAGGGCAAGGTAACTGGCCAGCCTGGTAACCTTAAGAGCTAGGATCAGTTAATTGGAGCAGTTATATGGTAGAATGTTGACCAAAGTTGTCTTGAAATAGGACAGAGTAACTGGTTCTGTAACCTCAGCAACATGAGCCCGTACCAAGGCTAGTTATTTGATTGCAATTCTAAGCATGTTGCGCAACTTTTGCCACTTGATTTCTTGTGAGATGCTACTTCTATGTGATTCAAGCATTGACAAGACATGGTGGTGGGTAGAAGGAGAGTACAAGCATCAACAATAGACACCTTTTGTCACTTCAAATCTTCTTAGTTCCACTGGAGCCACAATTGTTGACTTTTGAAGCCAACTTTTATGAAATGATCACACTAGAAGAAAGATATAAGTAAAAGGACTTGAAGATTTCTCTATAGACAAAAGCTTGTGTCTTCTAATTAAGGAGCCTTTTGAGAGTGAAGACTACACCACAAAAATGTGGTCTCCATCTTTTCTTAGATTAGGTTAGTGTAGGAGTAATTTAGGTTTAGTTGTTCATTCTTTCTTGTATAAGACTAAATAAAGATAAAGTTGGAGGGTGAAGAAGGTAAGGAGGGAACTTATGTGATAAGGGTTATTCTTCCTTCCAAACTCTTTATCTTTTGTAATAGATTTGAAGTTTGATTTTTATACAAGTTTGGATTTTGTGTTCATTATGTGTTTCTAAAGTCTATGCCTGGAGTTATGATTCACTTTCTATATCGTGTTTGTGAGGTTTATGTGGGTATTTGAATATATTATTTTGAGCAATTTATTTAGCACTTTTTGATTTTTTTAATCATGATTATCTGGCCATTAATTGTGATAATATCAAGGTGTTAAGTTGGCAATAAAAATTGGGATTTAATGCTAATTCAAAAAAGTGTTCAATTAAGGGAGTACACTCACGAGAATAGAGGTACACCTTTGTGACCTTGCTAGCTTGTTCCATGTAATTTCATAAAAGTAAATGAATTTATAACTAGTTTTATAACCATAAAAGTAAGTATGAAATAGTTATAGGTATAGTTGATTCACTGGCGAAAGAGAGTTTCACATATCTTAGAAAATTACACGATAACTAACCGATATAATAATATCAATTAACCAATAATTTTACTTGTAAGAGTAGTTAGAAATTTCATAACCCTAGGAGCTTTCTATTGTCATTTTTGTTACTCTTATTTCATGATTATAGTGTAATTTTAATTGTTTTAATTCTGATAGTCTAAATAATAAAAAAAATTGAAAACCATTGGCAGTTGATCACCCATTTTTGTGGGACCAATATCTAATATCCCCAATACTTGATAAATGATATGTATACTTGCAGAAAAAGGAAAAATTAGGCTTTTAAAATTGGGTGTGAAAGAAAAACCTCGTCAGCATCTTATGTGAGGACTCGAAAATTATTTTATATTTTTCTTATAATTTCCCTTATTTTTGAATAAGCTAATTTATATTTTCTTTTGGTTTAATTCACTTGCCTTAATTTTTTAGATACTTTAATGATTGACTCAAGAGTTTTATCTTTTTCTTCTATAATTCGGCGCATATTGAGTTTTGTAATACATTATGGTAGTGTGACTAACTAGTGAGGTGTGTGCAATAAATTTGGTGGACAAGAAGTGTCAAGAGTTAATTAGAAGAATATAAGTTATGATAGTGATTAGAGACAATTAGAGTGATTAGAGGCAATAAGAGAGACAAAGAGATAGGCTTGAACCAAGTTTCGCCAAGTGTCGCCGATCCAAGTAGTCTTTGACCAAGTAGTCTTTTGTAATTATCTTCTTATTTAGCACAAAAAATTCCTTCATTTTCCTCCATCGTGGCCGAGCTTCAGAGAGAGAAAAGCGAGAAAACTACTCCAAATTTCATCTTGATCTTTGCTTGATTTGGTGAGACAATCAACAAGAACCCTTAATCTAATCCATAGAAAGTTGTAACAAGTGAGGAGGTGGGCTTGTGGTGAATTTATTTGAGGAAAGAAAGCTCTTGTTTGCTAGGGTTTAAGGTATTATACTAAGAATTTCTCTTCTTCCTCTTTCCTTGCAATTTAATCCATTTATGAGGTGATTTTGTGGAAGATTTCATGATTTTACTAGGGTAGCTTGTAATTTCCAACTTTAATGGTCAATTTTCAGCTTTGATATGTTATTTCCAGCCTTGGGATGCCATTTCCAACTTTGTTATGCCTTTTTTGGTTTCAACGTGAGAATTTCCAGCTTTGGCATGAACTTTTAACTTCGATATAGAATTTTTCAGCTTTTGTTTGAAATTTCCAGCTTTAGGGTTCGAATTTCCAGTTTTGATGTAGTTGCGTGTGAGCTATATATATATATATGCCAACTTTTGATAGCTTTTGAGGCCTAGAACATGTACCACTTATACCTTGTAACATGTCGTCTTGATTGGTGTCGATTTGTCATGAAACTAGGATTGGAATTTGAAGGATAACTTGAAGAAACTAGGGGATTTGCTGCTGGATTTTCTTTCTTGTTGGCCAAGTGAGCGAGAGTAAGGGTTGAGATGTGAATTTAGGACGGTTTGGACTTACTTTGCTTGAAGTTGCTTGAAACCACCTTGATTGTGATATGCAAGCTATATTTTTGCCAAAACCAAGTGTTTTACAAGGAAGGAAGTAATGGTTACTTCAAACATGTTTTCTAGTTACGTGTGTTCGGTTTTAAACTTGAAGGTTCTGATCATTTTTCTTCCAAAAGTCGTGCATATACCTCACATATGTTTTTGCTGATTTTCATGAGTTCTATTTGCATGATTTTTCCTTTGATATTTACAAGCAAAGGTTGTGTATTTTGAAACCCTGTTTGATTGCATTTTGCTATACGATATTCAATCGCAGACTTCAAGGGTGGCCAGGGAGCTAGGCCTAAACTTGACATTGATAAACAGTGAACCATTGGTAAGTGTTTCACCTGGATGTTGCGACTTGTTCCTTGATTAAAGTGTATAGTTGCTTGCTTATGCTCTCGTCTTAAATGAGTGGTTGAATGATCTTAACTTGCTCTTAGCAGGGTGAGTGTGAACTTTATCACACTTGCCCCAAACTTGACACTGTTTACATGTGAAATGATATACGTGTGCTTGACTTGAATGTCGGTTGGGCATGTTTTCCATTGGCTATATGACATGCTTGGGATCCTAAACCCTATCGACCAGTTGGTCAAATCGAGCCAGCAAGGGTTTGGTCGAAGTGACTGACGAACCATGGGTCCTGTATCGTGTTACTGGCTATGGTATACTAGAGTATTATCCCACTTGTTACTTGTTTGGCGTGCGGGGCTGGTAAAGGAGAATGATTGGTGGACGGAGACTGGCATGAAGTGGTGTTCTACTAGGTCTTGATATTATATTCCAAGCTTGATGGAGTGTCAACAGTTGCGAGACAAGCAACCAATGCGAGAGAAACTATATTCTTCCACTTGAAAGTGCAACTTGTTCCTTGCTTGCCTGTTATTGATTTGCCTAGTTACAGTTTTCTTACTTGTTTTGAAATTGCTACTTTGTTTACATGTTTCTTGGAACCTCACTGAATTTTGGCACACCCCATTGGTTTATTTTTCTTACAGGAGGCGAGAGTGAACTCGTGTGATTGGGAGAAGACAGAGATTTCGTCTAGACCCCTTGACTTTTGTAGTAGTATTAGTGTTCTTCTAGAGTTAGTATCTCAACTTGAGTTTGAATGCTTTGTTACATTTCAGGTCTGTATGGATATTCGCAGTAATCGAATGCATATATGTTAAGTTTGACTGTTGCTGCTCCTCTTGCTCTTAAAATTATGATTCGTGTTTCTAAGAGTTGTGAGTGAGTTCTGATGAGAGTTAAGCAGACGGGCTGCTAAACCCTGGGATATGCCCCTAGGGGAGGTGGGGTCATCACAGGTGGTATCAAAGTTTAAGTTTGAATTGCCTTGGGAGGATCCAGTGAGGGTCTTGTTGTGACAGTTTAAGTATAAGTGTTTAATTGTGAAACCCTAAAGTGTTAGGTGATGAATCTTGCTTTGTTTGCCTCAATTTCTCACTGTCCTGGTGCTTGGTTGTAATGTAGGTAATGGAGGTAGCTAGTGGAAACGAGAGTCCTGAATGATCTCAATGAGTTCTTAGCTACCAAGACTGTGAGGGAGGGGTTGTTTTTCGATAGGCTCTGGGGTGTAGAGTCAGGCATTGTGATTACTAGCGGACTTACTCGTATCCCGATAGGGTAGTCCTCGCCATAAGCGAACGAGATACGAGTAAGTCCCCTAGCAATCACAACGCCTGAGGGCAGTGCTAAAGATGCAAGGGAATAGAATTCGAGAGTTTGAAATTTCTAGTCTTGAGGAATAGGAGCAAACTAACACTTTTCAAAAGTAAGTACAGGAGGTCAATGGTCATCTCGTTCGGGTGGTGAGAGAAGTGAGGGACCGAACAGAAAACATCTTAATTGAGTGCGGGGTGCTCATTGATGAGGTGGTACAAGTGAACTTAGCCGAGAAAGGTCAAGGGAATGTGACCCCTAATGAATCTAATCTTGAACTTGAGGAAGGTCAAGCTGAACTTGAAAGGGAGGTGGAATCGACTGGTTTGGTGATAAACTAAGTGAGAGATTTAGGTTTTGTGATTTTGTACAAGGCAGTTAGGGTGTGTTACAAGATAGCTGGGGCGACACGTCACTTTTCTTATTTTGCTTTTTTTATTAACGTGTTAAGGTTGATGTGTATAGCACTTGCTTTTGTTTTGTGTACTTTGGTTTTGCTATGTGTACTTGATTTTATTAGGCTGACATGTACAGTATTTTGTGACCTAGTATTTAAGTTTGTTGTGGTATCTATATATAGAGTGTGTTCCATTTTAAGTGTGTTTCATTATTTTGACTTCATGGTTTGGAAATGCCTTTTATTTAGCTCTATAGCTGCTTTATTTTTACTTATGTATAAAAAAGCGTATGGAGGGTAGACAAGGTTGAGGACATGGGGTTAGTCGTGAACGTGGGATTAGACAACCATCGGAACCGAGGGATGAAAGAGAAGAGGCGGCCGACCAACAACGTGAACCAAGGGCCGAAGCAGAGGATCAAGTAGTGACGGCCATACAACGAATGACCGATCTCCTCGCACGGTTGGTGGAGCAATAGGGTTAAACCCCTGTTAACCAACCTATGACCTCGAAATAGGAAAAGATAGGGCCTTAGAACGTTTTCAAAAGTTTTTTCCTCTTAAGTTCTTTGGAGGGTTTGATCCGGAGGTAGCCGAGAATTGGTTGGAATAGATGATTAATATTTTGTAGCTTTGAACTATATGGAGGAAAGGCAGGTGACCTTTGCTTTATTTTAATTTGAAGGACCGGTCCGAACATGGTGGAATGTGGTTAGGGCTAAGTAGGAGAGAGAATAGACGGTGTGGATTTGGTTAAATTTTATACGGGAGTTTAATGAGAAATACCTCCCACTCTTAGTCCAAGAGAAGAGGGAGGACGATTTTATCAGGTTGCGTTAGGGAGCCTAAAGTGTGTCTGAGTATGAAATTCAGTTCACCAAGTTATCCAAATTTACTCTTGAACTGGTGGTTATTGAGCAGAGGAGAGTAAGCCTGTTTATACAGGGGTTGAATGTGAAAATCCAGGAGGTTTTGATGGCGACTCAAATCAATACATTTACGAAAGTTCTAGAGAAAGCTCAGAGGGTTGAGAACACGAGGGAGCATGAAAAGGCTTTCCAAGTAAGAAAAAGGGATGCGTCTAGTAGAGGCCAAGGTGATTGCAGTATGCCATCTCCTAAAGTGGGACGAGGGGCCAGTGGTGTGTGATTTTCAGGGACATCCAAGGGAGTTTCTCCGAGGGGAGCTCCAGGTGGGAGACGATGACAAGTGGGCATTTCACAAGGAGACCGAGTATCGGTTTCTTGTATAACTTGTGGATACTGCGGGAAGCCAAATCACTCTGAGGACGAGTGCTGGCGAAAGGCGCAAAACTGCTTGCGTAGCAGAAGTACTGAGCATCAAATTGGTAGCTGTCCATGATAAGAGTATATTTTACGTGTTTTTAGTGTGTTTCATTACCTAGTTTTGGTGTGTTTTAACTACTTTTATAGCTAATTAACTAGGATTCTAGTGAAAATATGCATTTTATGATTTAAAGTGTAAAAATTGCATTTCTATGGATTTTAATGGTGAAAACTTCATATTTTTATAGGTTTAATGATTCAATCATCAAAAGAAATGAATTGAGAATATATTTGGATGATTATTGATGATTTGAAGTAGTTTAAAGAAGACATGAAGTGCAAAGAAGAAATGCAAGCAAGAACAAAAGAAAGCAAGTTTTTACAGCCTTGACACAATATGGTATTTTAGCTATATCTTGAGCTACAATCATTGGATTGAGGTAATTTTTGAATCATTTTGAAGTTCAGAGATATATCTACATTTGGTATAAAGACATCAAAATCCAGTTCAGTCGTTTTCTAAGTCAAAAAGTCGAAATACAGAAGTGCAACTCTGTTGTCAAAAGCTGAAACAGAGCTCTGATCAGTTGATGGTATTTTGATCATATCTCGGTCCACAGAGCTCCAAATGGGATGATTCTTGAGGCATTAGAAAGCTAACTCAAAGCACTACAACTTTTATGTTTTGCACAAGAGTTAGTTCGGTATCCATCATCAAGAAAAGAATAGTTGAAGTGGTACTAAATTCACATAAGTGAAAACACGACTTCATGAATACGTGGCTTGAAGTCGCGTATTTCAAGGTCGCGTATTCTCTTCTATTTTTTGAAACTTGCTCATCAACTTGCCATGCTTTCATACAACTTTTTCAGCTCAATTTTAGCTATCAATTTCGGCTGTATCTGATCAAGAAAAGGTTGGAAATTTGAAAGACAAGTCATGAGAGTTTCAAGAGTAAAAAATGACAACTAGAAACAACTTATTTGGCTCTTGAATCCTCTATAAATAGCGGCCTTTGGAGGATATTTTCACAACTTTGGAAGGCTAGAGAAACTCACCAAAAATGTAGCTTTCACTAGAATTTCCTTAGTTCATTAGTTAAGGTAGCATAGAGTAGTTAGTGCAATTTTTCCTTCATGTATTTGTAGTTAGATTTGGATGAAAATTGAGGAGCAAAGATGGAGAGTTTGAAACTCATGTGACAAGGGTGACATCTCTCCTATCACTTTTTCTTTTGTATTTAAGTTCATGTTTAACTATAATACAAGTTTGGATCTTATTTTCATGTTTTGCTAAAATTTATGCCTAGAGTGTGGATGAACTTTCTATATCTTGTTTGTGATGTTTACTTGATTGTTTGATGATATTATTTTGAGCAAGTTATTTATCACTTTTGCTTTTCTAATCATGATTAACCGGCCATTAATTATGATTATCTAAATGTGTTAAGTTTGCAATGAGAATTGAAATTTAACACTAGTTCAAGGAAGTGATAAACCTACGGAGTTCACTCACGAGAGTAGAGAAGCACCTTTGTGGCTTTAGTGACTTGTTTCATGTAATTTCATAAAAGAAATGAGCCTGTAGTTAATTTCATAACCACGAGAGTAGGTATGGTTTAGTTACAAGTATAATTGATTCACTACAAGAGTAGGTTGCACATACATTAGGAAATTACGCCATAACTAGCCAAGATAATAGCATTCACTTAACCGATAATCTCATTTGCAAGAGTAGTAAGGAATTTCATATCTCTATGAGTTTTCTAATGTTATTTTCATTACTTTTATGTTTATGGTAGTCTAGATAATAAAGGAGTTCGAAAATCATCGGTAATTGAAAACCTTTCCAGTGGGTTCGACCTTTAATACCTTATACTCGTTCACGGCCTGTATACTTACAGAAAAATCGCGTGTGGGGTATTTAGGATGTTATAAATATAAAACTTGACTGTTGATGAATCAATTATATACGTATACCTCGCACTCGTCAATCCATACCTGGATGGAGGTGATGCCTCTCGATTGGACAGGTTGAACCCTAGACAGACAAATGTAGGAGGGGACAAGCCGAGAGTGCCGGTCAGGGTATACATCTTAGATCAACACCAAGTGTCTGACTCGTCTGAGGTGATAGAAGGTACGATTCCCGTCTTCTATTGTCTGACTAAGATTTTGATAGACTCTAGTGCAACTCATTCTTTTGTAAATCCTAATTTTATGTATGGGATTGATGTGAAAGTTGAGAGACTACTATATGACTTAGAAGTGAGGACACCTACAGGTGATCAATATTTGCTTGCTAATGAGGTGTATAGAAATTGTGAAATTTGGATTAGCGAGCAAAAAGTGGTAGTAGATCTTATAAATCTAGCCATCAAGGGGTATGACGTCATGATAGGAATGGATTGGTTGATCTGGTATCATGCTCGGTTAGATTGCAGAACAAAAGTGGTTGAATTTTGCATATCAGGCAAAACGACCTTAAAACTAGAAGTAAGGGGTACCTTAGCCTCATCTGCCCTTATTTTGAAAATTCAGACTAGGAAATTGTTGAGTAAGAGGGTACAGGGATATCTAATCTTTCTGTCAACATCCCGAGAGATAAGATTAAATTGGAGAATACGCTGGAGATAAATGAGTATCACGATGCTGTCTCTAATGAACTTGTGTTATTGCCTCCCGAAAGAGATAAAATTTAAGATTGATTTAGTATCTGGAACTACACCTATTTTGAAAACTCCCTGTCGGATGGCACTTGCCGAACTTAAGAAATTGAAACTGCAATTGCAAGATCTGTTAGAGCGATGATTTATACAGAAAAGTGAATCACCTTGGGGCACTCCAATACTCTTTGTTAAGAAGAAGGATAGGAGTTTGCGATTGTGTATCTATTATCGGGGTTTAAATGCAGTGACCATTAAGAATAAATATTCTTTGTCCCACATTGGCGAGTTATTTGACCAATTGCAAGGAGTTGTGGTGTTCTCTAAGTTGGATCTGAAACAAGGATATTATCAATTAAGAATTAAGAAGGAGAATGTGCCAAAGACCGCTTTTAACACTCGATATGGGTATTATGAGTTTGTATTGATGCCTTTTGGGTTAACTAATGCTCCGATAGCATTCATGGATTTAATGCATCAGATGTTTAAACTCTATTTGGACCAATTTGTCATGGTATTCATTGATGATATCTTGATTTATTCAAAGACTATTAGGAACATGAACGACATTTGAGAATAATATTGCAGACCCTAAGAGAGCATCAACTGTTCGACAAATTTAGTAAGTGTGAGTTTTGGTTGGAGAAAATATCATTTCTAGATTATATAATTTCAAAAGATGGACTCACTGTGGATCCGGTTAAAATAGAACTTATTGTCAAGTGGAAACAGTCGGAGAATCCTATTGAAGTTCGTAGTTTCGTGTGCTTAACGGGATATTACTGTCGGTTTAGAAAGGATTTCTCCAGAATTACTGGGTCTCTAACGGATTTGATGAAGAAACAGAGTAAATTTATTTAGGACACTAGGTGTGAAACCAATTTTCATGAGTTTAAGAATAGATTAACAATGGCTCCAATGTTAGCTCTACCAAATGGGAAGGATAGTTATACGGTATATACAAATGTTTCGAGGGAAGATTTGGGGTGCGTTTTAATGCAAAATAGGAACGTAATTGCCTACGCCTCTCAGAAGTTAAAACCTCATGAGCAAAATTATCCGACCCATGATTTAAAAGTCACAACTATTGTGTTTGTTTTGAATAAATGGTGGCATTATTTGTATGGGGTAATTTTTGAAGTATATACGGACCATAAAAATCTTAAATATCTGTTCTCCTAGAAAGAATTAAACTTGAGGCTGTGTCGGTGGATGGAGTTTTTCAAAAATTATGAATGTAGCATCAATTACCATCCTGAAAAGGCCAACGTAATAGTGGATGGCCTAAGTCGAAAGGGTCAACTAGCAAGTTTAATGGCAAAAGAATGGAACCTGTTAGACGATGTTTGTGAATGGAATTCTCGCCTCGAACAACAAAAAGTTATCTTTGAAAATATTATGGTGAAATCGACGTTGTTGGACTGTATTAAAAAGATTAAAAAAAATGAACCAACGGTACTAAGATGGCTAGAAAATGTACAAAAGGGAGAACTGCCCGATTTCAATCTAGGTTCTGATGGAATTTTAAGATTTTGAAATCGAATTGTAGCGCCAAGGGATGAAGAATTGAAAAAGAAAATCATAGAAGAGACTCACCGTTCTAGGTATACTGTGCATCCTGATAGTGGCAAGATGTATCAAGATCTCAAACGACTATAATGGTGGGATTACATGAAATTAGAGATTACTCGATTTGTCCAAACATGTCTTACTTGTCAGCAAATAAAAGCTGAACATCAGAAATTATCAGGATTGCTGCAACTTTTGAAAATACCTGAGTGGAAGTGGGAGCACATTACGATAGATTTCGTGTTAGCTTAGCCACGAACTCACGGAGGTCATGATGTGGTTTGGGTGATAGTGGACAAATTGACTAAGTCGGCACATTTTTTGCCAGTTGATATGAAATATTCTTCAAAAAAACTTGCTAAACTCTATGTGGATGAAATTGTGAGATTGCATGGGGTACCAGTAAACATAGTGTCCGATAGAGATTCTCGATTTGTATCTCGATTTTGACAAAAGTTACAAGAACCTTTAGAGACTAAGCTGAATTTTAGTATAACATATCATCCTCAAACTGATGGACGGTCGGAGAGAACCATTCAAACCCTTGAGAATATGTTAAGATCATGTATCGTGAATTTTGAAGGAAGTTGGGACTAATACATGACATTGGTTGAGTTTACTATAACAATATTTATCACGCTTCTATTCAGGTGGCACCATATGAAACACTTTACGGACAAAAATGCCATACACCCATTTACTGGGATGAAGTAGGAGAGAGAAAAATTTTGGATCCGACAACAATACCATGGATTAAGGAAGCATACGACAAGGTAAAGATAATCCGTTAGAGATTTCAAACAGCACAAAGTCGACAAAAGAGTTATACCAACCATCGGAGAAAGGATTTGAAATTTGAAATTGGAAACAAAATATTTCTTAAGGTCACTCCTTTGAAAGGAAGTATCAAGGTAGGAAAAAGAAAGAAGTCAAAATTGAGATATATAGGGCCTTTCACCATTCTCCAACAAGTAGAAAAAAGTGGCGTATCGATTGGAGTTGCCAATAAGTTTGTTCCGAATTTATGATATTTTTCACGTGTCATTGTTTAAGAAATATCACCCAGATCTAACTCATATACTGCAGCTAGAGGATATTGAATTTGACGAGTCTCTAACCTATGAAGAACGCATGTTTGGCTTCTAGATCGGAAGGTGAAAGACTTAAGGAATAAACAAATTCCATTGGTTAAGATTCTATAGAAACATCATGAGATAGAAGAAGCAACCTGGGAGTTAGAAATGGACATGCAAGAGAAATACTTCGAGTTATTTTCTTATAATTTCCCTTATTTTTGAATAAGCTAATTTATATTTTCTTTTGGTTTAATTCACTTGCCTTAATTTTTTAGATACTTTAATGATTGAGTCAAGAGTTTTATCTTTTTCTTCTATAATTTGGCGCATATTAAGTTTTGTAATACATTATGGTAGTGTGACTAACTAGTGAGGTGTGTGCAATAAATTTGGTGGACAAGAAGTGTCAAGAGTTAATTAGAAGAATATAAGTTATGATAGTGATTAGAGACAATTAGAGTGATTAGAGGCAATAAGAGAGACAAAGAGATAGGTTTGAACCAAGTTTCGCCAAGTGTCACCGATCCAAGTAGTCTTTGACCAAGTAGTCTTTTGTAATTATCTTCTTATTTAGCACAAAAAATTCCTTCATTTTCCCGAGCTTCAGAGAGAGAAAAGCGAGAAAACTACTCCAAATTTCATCTTGATCTTTGCTTGATTTGGTGAGACAATCAACAAGAACCCTTAATCTAATCCATAGAAAGTTGTAACAAGTGAGGAGGTGGGCTTGTGGTGAATTTATTTGAGGAAAGAAAGCTCTTGTTTGCTAGGGTTTAAGGTATTATACTAAGAATTTCTCTTCTTCCTCTTTCCTTGCAATTTAATCCATTTATGAGGTGATTTTGTGGAAGATTTCATGATTTTACTAGGGTAGCTTGTAATTTCCAACTTTAATGGTCAATTTCCAGCTTTGATATGTTATTTCCAGCCTTGGGATGCCATTTCCAACTTTGTTATGCCTTTTTTGGTTTCAACGTGAGAATTTCCAGCTTTGGCATGAACTTTTAACTTCGATATAGAATTTTTCAGCTTTTGTTTGAAGTTTCCAGCTTTAGGGTTCGAATTTCCAGTTTTGATGTAGTTGCGTGTGAGCTATATATATATATGCCAACTTTTGATAGCTTTTGAGGCCTAGAACATGTACCACTTATAACTTGTAACATGTCGCCTTGATTGGTGTTGATTTGCATGAAACTAGGATTGGAATTTAAAGAGTAATTTGAAGAAACTAGGGGATTTGCTGCTGGATTTTCTTTTTTGTTGGCTAAGTGAATGAGAGTAAGAGTTGATGTGTGAATTTAAGACAGTTTGGACTTATTTTGCTTGAAGTTGCTTGAAACCACCTTGATTGTGATATGCAAGCTCTATTTTTGTCAAACTCATGCATTTTACGAGGAGGGAGGTAATGGTTACTTCAAACATGTTTTCTGGTTGCATGTGTCTGGTTTTAAACTTGAAGCTTTTAATTGTTTTCCTTCCAAAAGTCGTGCATATACCTCACATATGTTTTTACTGAGTTTCATGAGTTCCATTTGCATGATTTTTCGTTTGATATTTACAAGCAAAGGTTGTGTATTTTGAAACCCTGTTTGATTGCATTTTGCTATACGATATTCAATCACAGACTTCGCGAGTGGCCAGGGAGCTAGACCTGAGCTCGACATTGATAAACAGTGAATCATTGGTGAGTGTTTCACTGCATGTTGTGACTTGTTCCTTGATTGAAGTGTATAGTTGCTTGCTTATGCTCTCTTGTCTTGAATGAGTGGTTGAATGACCTAAACTTGTTCTTAGCAGGGTGAGTGTGTACTTTATCACATTTGCCCCAAACTTGTCACTATTTACATGTGAAATAATATTGTCGCGCCCCATTTTTAAATGAAAAATAAAATTAACAAGTTTATTCAATGAAAAGTGAATTTTGATTAATTTTTGAGTAAAAATGAATTTTTATTTATTAGAGAATAATGTAAAGAAATATGGGTCTAAATGGGACTTAAAATTGCGACGATTTTGACCCAAAATAATAGTTTAAAAAAGATTTTTTAATAAAATAGGAGTCGCCACTTGGTATTCAGTTAAGGTGTACCAAGTCACCTAAAAATGAATTTTTAAAGAAAAAAATAGAGAAAATCCTTTTTAAACGACTCCAAATCTACGCAAATCAAAGAAAAGTGTTCGGGAGTCACATTTGAAGAAAGGGAAGGCAAGGATAGAAATCCAAGGCACTCTTTCAACCTAGCCAAGGTTAGTTGCGTGATTTAGTCAAAAATTTTCTTATTTTAACCTAAAAATTTATCACATTTGGAAGTCACTATATGGATGCAAAACCAAGACCTAGGAGGATATCGGGGGGTCAGAATATCTCTTCAAAACTTAATTGGTGCCAATCACATTAATTATGATGCCCAAGAGTGACTTTTTGAAGAGGTCACGAATATGCAAAAATATGAGACTCCAAGAAAAGAAAAGAAAATAATAATATATAAATATACAAATATACATGACTTAAAGGAATGCATCATAACGGGTGCGGGGAACTAAGATTCGTGACTTCAATTTTCCCTTTTATAGAGGGAATACGAGCGTGCTAAGGTTAGAAAGCCAAACTCGTCCATATCCCATATTCGAGAGGTATTTCCTAATCTAAGCAAGCAAGTGTACTAGCCTATCTCTAATTTTTCTTATATGAAATGCAAGTCTAATGTCATGTGCCACACATGGGGTTATATAGAGGGAAATATGGGATAAAAGGTGTATATAGGGGAAATATGGGATAAGGGATGTGTATACATGGAAAATGTCATGCAAAAATGATAAAAAATCCTAAAAAGTAGCAAATATGCATGAAAGTGTAGTGATTGTCACACAAACATGTTTTAACGCGTGGATGGTCCCTAAGGGTCTAGCGTTGGACTAGACCACATCTATGAATCCTCACTAGCGTTGGACTAGTGGAAAATCGGAACAAAGGTCCACAACTAGCGTTGGACTAGTGTGAAATCGGGAAAGGGGCCACAACTAGAATTGGACTAGTGTGGTGACGTCACACATTTATTATAATCAAATAAATCATGTAAAACATAATAAAGTAAATAAACACATAAAACACATAAAACACATAACACATAAGCATGATATCTAGATGCAAGACCCTAGGAAGGCGAATAATGTGAGGCCCCAGTTCGTACTACGTTGATATATTCATTAATTTGGCGGTAACGTTTGGTTTTGGGAGTATTTCGAAAACCCTAAATAGGAATTGCGATTTAAACCCTAAGTTCCGGTTAAGATTGAAAACCCGTTTTTCTACATTTTCTTTATTAGAAAATTCCCTAGATAATTTTTATTGAGTAAATAGAGTTTTTAGATGATTTTTCTAGTATTAGTTAGTTTTTGAGAAATTAAGAACGTATATCGGACGTGGGACCCACTAGTGCGAAAAGTTCGGAAAAATTCGGCCAATTAGGTTAAATTCCGGATACTGTGTAAAATTTATCGGGTGTTAAGAGATAAGTAGAGAGTGAGATATGATTGATGTGAGAGAGAAAAGAAAGGATAGGAATGCATTAATGGTGGTGACAAGTGTCACCATTTCATTGGAGAAGACTTAAGAATTACTATTCACTTTCTTGACTTTTTTGACCAAAAGATTAAATATCCAAAAATTGCTCAAAAATCACCATTTTCTTCCTTGTGTTGGCCGGCCCTTTCTTTCTCAAAGAAGAAGGAAATTCTTCAACTTTCAAGCTTCCAATTGGACCAAAATCCACCAAATCAAGAGTTTAAGTTAGTTTTACTCCATACAATCTTTCCTTTTGGTGATATTGGTTGGTTTATTGAAGCTTTTTGGAAGAGCTAAGGTGTCCATCATCTTCCTCTCTCTTGTTATTAGGTGAGTGATGCTTCAACCTTTCCCCTACACCTAATGATGGTTATATTATGCTTAGAAGTGGCTTGAGTGTTGGAAAATGTGATTTATTTCTTGATTTGAAGAGTTTTGGTGAAGTTTTCCATTTTATGATGAATTTTCTGGTTTCATATGATTTTGATGTTTTGGACTAGTATGATGGTTGGTAATAAGGGGCTTTGGCTCTAGTAGGTGTGGATTGTTGTTAAATGCAACCAATTTTGGAATTGGATTGAAATGTGAAAAGTTAGGGTTCTTGAACCCCTATTCTGTCCGAAATTTTAGGTCATAGCTAGAGGCCGAATTGGACTTTGCTCAAAACATGAAAGTTGTAGGTATTGATGAGTTTAGTGTGCCTACAAAATTTCAGGGCAATTGGACTAGTGTAGAGTGAGTTATGCCGTTTTTACTGTTGCTGTTTTTGGTGCACAGAATGTCCGAACTGCGATAGTAATTGCCTGTTTTGACTGAAATTGGTTTGGATTTTGAAGTTGGTGTCTTCTGAGGAAATGTATCTGGATGTCTTAGCTAACTTATGCCTTTGGAATTTCGGCATTTGGACCTGTGTAGGCTGAGATTGACGTATTACAGTTTTGTGTGTCTTGCAAACCTGTTTTGGTAATTCTGGTTTCGTATTTTGCATATTTGACCTAGTTGTGCTAGGATTTGGACTGAGTGGCCTTCTACATTGTTGTAGCCCTGTTTCATAGCTTCGAAACGGTGGGTCTTACACCCCCATCCGATAACCGTAGTGAATTTGGTGCCATTACCGCATATTGAGGTCAAATACGGTTTGTGATTCTGGTACGTTTTTGGAAAGTTTATGGCTGGAACTTTGGCTTCACATTTGACTGAGTTACAAGCTGTTTGGGCTTCCGACCAAAACACCAAACTTATAGCCCTATATCAGAGCTTTCTAACGCCCTTGGAATTTCATGAATCAGATTTATAAAACCTGAGATATAGCCGAGCAAACAAGGCCTGCCCGTGAAAATGACCAGAAATCTGTTTTGGTCCTGATGACCAATTTCCGTTCCGAATTTGGATTGCCGACCTTCATGAAAGTTGTTCCATTTGAAATGAACTATCTAACTGCCAATTTTCAGCTCTTTTGACCATGTGTAGCATAGAAAACAGTTTGCACTCAAAACTGACCATTTGTGCATTGGCCAGATTTCGTAAGTGATTGTGTTTGGTTCATTTGGGACTAAAGCCTCCAGTTTCAGTTCTGGATGTCTTCATAACAGTTGTTGTTCATCCTTTAAGCTTCGATATGGCGTCTCATACGCCTTAATCCGATATTCGAAGCTCAACTTATGAGTAAACTAGAAACGAGTGTCAAATCTGCCGTTTCCGCTAACGGCCGTCTCCGTTTCCGTTCGTCATATTTACGTGCGCGCGTGTCATTTTGCCGTTTTGCTTGTTTTGGATCTGTTAGTAGTCGTTTGTGATATTATGTGATAAAATCTTCTATTTCAGACCGTGGTGAGCTAGGCGGAGTCGGTGGGGCCCACTACTAGCGAAAACGCGTGAAGCGATTTTGTTCTTGTACTGCTTTTGGTATTTTGAGTAAGTATTCAGGCCAGTTTGATGTTTTTTCTTTGCTATGTGTTTGAGATATGTGAAAAGGGTACTTAGGCGAGGGTGTACTTTATCGCACTCGACCTAAACCCTAATTTGAATGTATAATTGTACTTGGCATATGTATATGAACCTTTTGGAACCAAAACCCTTGAGCTTGTGGCTCGGGGCGACTTTCGAATAAAGTTTGTAAAGTTTGCAAAGTTTGTGATTTTGAATAATTTTGTGAAGTTTGTGAGTTTGGGGCGAACTCTTGACCTGGTTGGACTATTCGAGCCGGTAAGGGCTTGGTCGAAGGCAGTCCAACTTTGTCTGAGGTCACCAAGTTTGTAGGTTCATGTTATGAACCAATTTTGTGAATCCGGTTCACCGAGAAGGTGACCAAGTTTGTGACCCGAGCTTGTGACTCAAGCTCAAGTTTGTGATTTCGTTCGCCCGGGCAAGTTTGTGAGGTGACTGGCCAGTGAGGGTGATAAGGTGTCGGTGGGTGTACAAGTGAAGTTCTACGGACTATTATTTGCAGTCGACGGAGTGTCGGCAGGAGATCACGCATGGCATATGAGTTGGCTTTGGAGCCACCTGTATCCTTATTATGTGATGTTACTTTTCTGCTTTTGCTTTACTCTTATTGTGTAACTGTTATGTGAAATTTATGCTTTCGCCCCTGTTTACTTACTAAGCATATAGCTTACCCCATTCCTTTTGTTTTCCTTAGCAGGGGCCGACGCGGTGACTTTTGGCTCGTATACTAGTATAGTTAGATTGGCTTGTAATAGTTGAACAGTTAGGATGTTTGTTTTTGTTATGGTGGTTTGACTCGATACTTTTGGAGAATGTAATTATAACTCTTTTGGGATTGTATATATTGTATTTAGTGCTCTTTCGAACTTTAGGTTTTGAGTCCTGGCGCGAGCTAGGCAGGCGGCCCGCCGATACCCTTGGGTTCGCCCTTGGGAGAAGTGGGGTCGTCACAAATAACACGTAACACACAAGCATGCAAGGCACACAAAGCAAATAAAAGCAATAGGAACCTAACTATTACATTAGGGGGGCCTACTACAATCTAAGGGCAAAAATAAAATAAAACAACATAATAACCTAACTATTACAACTTGGCATTTAAATGCCTTCCAAATAATTAAAATTGACCTAAAATAAATATACAAAATTAAAACAAATAAAGCGACTAAATAAATAAATGAAATGAAAACATTCAAAAGGCATGCAATTAAGCACATAAAGTCACATAGGGGCACATAGGGTCAAGTAAAAATCAAAATAAGGGGTAGAGTGTTCCTCCCTTGAATTGATGCCCTAATGAAGTGAAGTTACTTAATTACCCTCCAAAAATCAAGAAAAGGTCAAGGCATCACTTTATAATAAATAATCACATGAAATGGAAATAAATACCAAATTGAATCACTCAAAGCATTCAAATGAACTAAACAACCCCTATTCATCAAATTGAAACAAACAAGGACCCATTTGAAAGAATTAAAGAAGTTCGAGGGATCAATTTATTATTATTAAAATACTAGGGGTCTAGAAAAAAAAGGAAATTAAAATTAATGACTTAAGATGAAACATGTCAAAATCAAATGCTAAACTTCACAAAACTAGCTAAAAATTTTAAGGAAAATTGAAATCAAAACTATAAATTCATCAAAATCTATTAAAGTTTCAAATTTTATCCTAAAATCCCACTAAAATCTGTCCAACAATTATGTTAAAACATATTACAGAAAAAAGACATGTTAAGGGGATACAATTGATTAAATTATTCAATTATTTGGGCAAAAGTAGCATTATCCAAAAACTAAGGGGCTAAAATGCAATTCTTGGAAGATTTTCATTCAAATTTCATGCAAATGCTATGAAACATTTCTGCAACAAGAAAAACTTTCGGCAGCCAGCTGATGAAGCTTTCTGCAATTGTATACAAGCTTTCGACAACAAATTTCATACAAGACTTCGAACCAAATCCAATTAAAACCGTTGCTCAACACCTCTTAACAACACTGAACACTTCAACTAACCAATGACCCCAAAGTTATTGCCTATAAATAAAAACTTCAGCTCTTCAAGACATCAAACCAAGACAGGAAAATGAATACCAAATGCGTGGTTCACGCCCCCCCTCCCCAACAAATTTCAAAACTAATGGCTTTGAGATAGCAGATATGTTCATGGCATCCCAAGCAAATCAAACACTTCAAACAATCCAAAAACTTCAGCAACCAAAAGAAAGAAAAGGGTCTGTCCACGCTCCACATTGCTGCAATAAGCCGAGAGCTCCAATCTGTCAACATTGCTGTGACAAACAAGGAGTTCCAACCTTGTTTATGCCAAGTCTAATACATTTAACCAGAAAAATAACTCAATGCAGGTCCTAACTTATTTAGGCACACAAATGCAAGAAACTTTGGACAGGGAGAGAGGGGACATTCAACAAACTATCGAATACAAAACGCAGCAAATGTGACCTGAACATCTGACCTAGGAATTTCAGGAAAAACAAAGCAACCAAAGAAAGAAAATGTTCTGGACACATTGCTGCCATATCTCAGCCCAACATAATCTAAACTCAGGAAACAAAACTAGCAAGCATTCTTCATACCTTTCGACCTAAAACCTTAGGAGTTAACACAAAAAGAATCTGGAGAAAAACCATGCAAATCTAACAATTTTCTAAAACCTTGCGTTTTGAACAACCTCAAGCATGTATTAAACTATCAGAAGATACATAAGGCAACAAAAAAATGAAAAGGAAACAACTCAGAATCCAAGGTTTCCTTCATCCATTCCCAACTGATGAACTTATGCTTTTCATTTCTAAAATCTCATACCCAAAATTAACAAACAAAGGATAAAACAGCAATGAAACCAAGTGTTTTAAACAAACTAAGAACTTGAGCAACCCAAAATGACTAATCAACCCTGTGGCAACTTCATTTCTACAATTCGGCATGCATGAACTCCAATAAAACTAATTTCACAAGACTCAACCCAACAAGATACCATGTAATGATACAGAATTAAAAATTCAAAATCCCTCCCTTCAAAAACCAGAACATCTTAACCCAATTTCACTGATGAAGACACATATTGCTCCAACCACAACAAAACGAGGATAACCGACAAGGGAGGGGAACGGGTTCATATGATTGGTGGAAAACAACTCTAGTTGAAACAACTCCAGTTTGAACAAAGCCAACTCTACACTTACACATGCCAATCATTCAGAATAAAACAAAACATGCAAAGATGGAAAATTTCTTCAATCTTATCCAACACATAAACTCACATGCATTGTCAAACAGGCGGCCCATGTAAACATCACTTCCCTTTTCACAGCAAGTATCTTACTACTAAACCATAGCCTAATAACAAAGTCACCAAACAAATTCCAAGCCTTAACATACCTAACATGCAAAACAGCAAAAGGCAACGACTTTGGGGCTGTAAAACACAAACCAACGCAAAGATAACAGCAAACAACAAACCACGGGATGATGGAGGATACGTTCACGGACTTCGAATAGCTTGAGGCTGATCGAAGCTCTTCTCACCAAAACAGAAACCACATCTCAATATTAAGGCATAAATACCAGGAAAAGGTAAGAACTTTTACCGAAAGAAAGGAAAAAACTGGCAGCAGACTAAGTTGACGCCCAAAGCAGTGCCTTTCCAATGCTGTTTCTTCCCTTCGGCCTCCTCTTTTTTGCAGCTTCTCTGTGACAGCCCCACCTCCCCCTAAGGCGAACCAGAGGGTTCGGCGGGCCGCCGAACCCTCTGGTTCGCCTTAGGGGGAGGTGGGGCTGTCACAGTTGGTATCAGAGCTTAGGGTTCAGATCTCGGTAGTGTATCCTAGGCTTGAAGTTTAGGATGCCGGACTGTGGGTTTGGTTTGCAATATTAGTGATTTTTACGGGAGGTCTTGACTTGATTGGTACAAGAGGGAATGTCGAGAACGACATTCTTTTAAGGAGGGGAGTTTGTGACGCCCCGAAAGAATAAGAGTGAGAACCCGGAAATTTTCTAATTTTCTAGGGTTTATTTTATTTAATCGCCCGCCTTTTCTACATTTTCTTTATTAGAAAAATTCCCCAGATAAAGTTTATGAGCAAAGATAGTTTTAAAATGATTTTTCTAGTATCAGTTAGTTTTTGAGAAATTAAGAGCGTATTTTGGACGTGGGACCCGCTTGTGCGGTAAATCCATTATATTTTTGACAACTTGTTGGCATTTTGTATTAAGTGATATTATTTTACAAAGTGTTAAGATATTTGTATTGGAGAGACAAAAAGATAAGTTTTAAACCAAAAGGTGACATGTGTCACCTTCTTATTCAAAGTTGGACTTTGACTAATTTGCATCACCTTTACTAAACCTCAAAAATTGACCAATTTCTCTCCATTTTAAGCTTGTCTTGGCCGAACCTCTTGGAGCAAAAATACAAGAGGAAAGCCTTCAACTCCAACTCCATTTCTTGCTCAATCTTGTGAATCAACCGTTAAACTTTCAAATTCCTCCACAAAAGTCACTTGTTTAGGAAGATTGAAGGTAGTGGTGGAGTGATTAGAGAAGGCAAAGGACTAAGCCATCAACTTTCTTGATATTTCAAGGTTCATGTCTAGCAATCCTTTCTTTGTTCTTGATTATGCTAAATTAGTGACTTGTGATGGCTAAAGAGATGGTTTGATGGATTATATCTTGAGTTGTGGTTGACTTGATGAAGTTTTATTATTTTTGGGGATTTTTCTGTTTTAATATAAGCATGGTTGTGTGGCTATCTATGATGATTGGAAATGGTATATAATGATTCTAGAAGGTGGAAAAGTGGACAATTGCAATCAATTTCTGTTTTGGAAGAAATTTCAGAAAATTAGGTTTTGTGAAGGACATTCTACCCGAATTTTTAGCTCATAGATATAGGCCAAATTGGCATTGGATTAAAACATAAAAGTTGTAGGGAATAATATTTTAGAGGTGCCTGCAAAATTTCAGGTCAATCAGAGCAGCGTAGCTTGAGAAAAGTCGAAATTACTATTGCTGTTCTGGTTTTACCCGAATGTAAGAATTGCGCCTGTAATTGGTTGTTTTGGCTGGAATTGCTTCCGAATTGGTTGTTGAGGCCTTCTGATGAAATTTATCCCTGTTTCTTAGCTTTCAGCTGGTTTTGGAATTTCTGGATTTGGACTTGGATAACCTGATTTATGATGTTTCCGCTAGAATGCGTTCTGTGAATCTGTTTTTGTGATTCTGGTATGGTATCTTGCATTTTTGACCTGGTTACACTCGAAACTGGGTTGAGTGACCTTCTGTAATGTTGTAGCCCTGTCCTTTAGCTTCGAAAAGGTGGGTCTTACACCTTCATCTGACAATTGTAGTGCCTTTGGTACCATTACCGCAAAATGACGTCAAAACTGTTTTTCTAGTTTTGAGCTTAACTTTCATTTCCGGACTTTTCCCTAGCTTGACTTGTACTAGTACTACTTGGAGCTTGCTGAATGGCTATTGGATGAACTTGTTGTTGTGTGTGTACCTTTGGATTGGAATGAGGAAATAATGAAGCCATGATGGCTGGAAAAGTTAGCAAATTCAGGGGAAGTGCTGTCCGAACTTGGAAGGGATTTATTTGCATTGAGTTTGTGATCTAAGACTTGGATTTGAGCAAGGCAATGTTATATGCTGGATGATTTCTGAGCCGTGGAGGTGAGTGACCCTAAACTGTTTCCAAAGTACTTTTGAAATGTTTCTTGCATTATTTACTCGAATGCATATCATGCGTGCTTGCATGTGAGTTCATGACAAGTTTTGGCTTTACTGAGTTCTTGGGGAGTCTTGTGCTGGACACCAACGTCTCCACCCTGTTTATGGTTCATGTTCATGTTTATCTGGAGCTCAAAAAGGGGCTCCCTCTCAACGTTAATGTTAAATGATCTATTTGAGCGTTGGGTGTTCAAGTGCAATGATTTCACTAGCTCACGAGAGCAATAAACGTACATTTGATCTCTGAATCATGACATCATCGAAATGATCGAAATGCAACATTGTGAAATATATTTGTTTAATGATTTTACTGGTTACTCGCTGAGCTTCTAGCTCACCCCAAAAATATTTTATTCCCCTCCCAAGGGCTCAAGGCGAAGGAAGGACTTGTCGTACTTATTCATGTGTCTGGATGGCCTATATCTTGTACAGTTTGGATTTGGAATCATTTTATGTATAGTTGGGAATTGTTTCCGCTTCGCTTATGACATGTAATTTTTGGAATATTGGAGATTTATATTGTAATATTTGAGGTTTATTCTTGTAATTCATTTGAGGATTGTAGTGAACGACTGAGTCCCGGCGAGAGCTGGGCAGGCGGCCCGCCGAACCCTCTGGTTCGCCTTAGGGGGAGGTGGGGCTGTCACATTCTCTCCTTATCTTCCCTTCCAAAACCTTTGATGTTTCTCTCCTACCCGTAGCTTTTCTTTCTCTCGTTCTCTCGGCTATCCTTTCACTTTTTCTCAATTTTTTATTTCAATCTCGTTTCCTCTTTTCCCTTTGGTTTTTCTCTCTAACGCCGCCGCGAACCTCTTTTTCTATCTATTTTGTTCCTTCCTAGCCATCACTTTTTTTTTCTCTCAGCTCTCGATTTTCTATGTTTTCTTGTTCCTCCACTTAGTTTTCCTGTTTTTCAGTCCCTTTTCTTGCTAGATTTCTTTTCACTCAGCCGCCACCCTTTTCTCTCCTCTTTTTTTTTTCTAAAACCCTCGGTTCTCCCCTTTTGTTCCATTTATATCAAAATGACAGTTTCAAACCCTGATCTCAAGGGTTCTCCATAAACCTCAGCCCACCGCCTCTATTTTTAGCCATTCGATTGGCTTTGTTTGTGTGTGATTCTTGAGGTCTTGATCAAGGCCAGCTGGAATGAGGTTAAAGTGATCCAATGGTGAAGAAAATGGAGGAAAGAAACGTGCAAAAAGATGAAAAAATGTTGCTGTATTCTGTATTGTAGCGCTCTGTGACGCCCCACCTCTCCCTAAGGTGAACCAAAGGGTATCTGACAGGTTTTTGATATAAGTGCAAGTTTAATTCCGATTAATACCCGTTTGACTGCAAGTATACAGGTCAAATTAGTAGTTTAGGGCATGTATCGGGTCGATCCCACGAGGAGCAACTTAAACAAGTACTAGGTCCTTTACTTACTCTATTATTTAGACTAACTAATAATTAATGCAAGAGAATCTATAACTACTACTTCCTACAAGTCTTAACTAAACAATTGCAAGATAACAAATGGAGAAAATTCACTAAACACTTGAGTCTAGGGATGTAGATTCCACTTATGGCATAAACAACACAAATGAATAGATTTACCTCTTGTTACAACCCTTATTTAACTAGGGATTCATTTCCATTATTACCAAATCTCATTCTCATGATGAAATGGCCTAGAATAGTCTAGTTTTCCCTATTCTCATGGTGAATAACTAGTTCTACTCTTGTTTCCTTTATGAAATGCAAGGTTAATCCACTTAAGTGTACCTCTATTCTCATGAGTCTACTACTTAAGCCCTACTCATGATGTTCCATCATTATTACCAATTTTCATTGAATAATAACAACTAAGAGCTTGTTATTGGTGATCAAGCAACAACAAGGGCTAAGCATGCACAAGTAGACAAGTTAATACAAGATGTAACAAGTGTAAATCATATCCACTTCATATCAAGTAGCCATAAGTTTCATCTACTCCCTAGATCTAGAAATTTAGCCACTCATGTAAGATATAACAAGAAAACACATAGCTTCATTGCATGAACACATCATGAATCACAAGTAAAAGATAGATTAGAGAAAGCTTAGCCAAGGTTAATGAATAAGCTTCAAATGATCTTCAATTTCTTCAACAAAATGGGTACAATGAAGTCTCCAATTGTTCTCCACAAAAGTTACTAGCTAGAGAGAACAAGACAAGACTAACTTCTTTTTTTTAAAGCTAACATCTCCTATCTATCTTCTACTATGTTCTACTTCTATCTAATAATGTCTTTTTTTCCTTTTTCTTCCAAATTTGCCCCTCATTGAAATCATCACATCTTGCTTCTTCAAGTGTACAAGAGGTTTGCCAGCTTCCAGCCAAAATTTTGTTTGAAACATGAGTCAAAAAGTAAGTATGAAATAAACACAAGTTGTTCTGCAAGTTGCAGAGGAGAGAGAAAGATCCGAGGCCTTGATTCGAGGGGTAAAAATAGGATCCGAGCTCGGATCCTTGCCTTCAGCTTTTTCTTTACCGTTCTTCATGCAGGATCCGAGGCCTTCTTCAGGTCGATCCGAGCTCGGATCGTCTGGCCCTCGGATCTACTTCTCTAGAAGTTTAACCGAGGGCTCGGATCATATGGGACGAGAGAAGATCCGAGCTCGGATCCATCTCCCCTGTTTCCATCTTCAAATTCTTCTCTCTTTTGCTCAATCTTCGCTTCTTGTTTCACTTGTCCATTGTCCTCCAACTAGCATCTTGCCTCTTCTTGATAATATGTAAGTGTTTCATGATCTGATAACCTACAAAATATCATATGTTTATGCATTAATCTACTCATTTTGTGACGACCCCACCTCCCCCTAAGGCGAACCAGAGGGTTCGGCGGGCCGCCTGCCCAGCTCTCGCCGGGACTCAGTCGTTCACTACAATCCTCAATTGAATTTCAAGATATATATATCAAATATACATCAAAGGTTCCCAAACTTTACATATCAAAAGCGAAGCGTCCACGCTTCCGCAGCGCCACTCTGATCCTTGATCACAATTAGTATACAGGAGGAAGTCCAAAACTAGACTATTACACATCCAATCAATTCTAAACATTCAATACAATCCCAATATGAACTAGTACACAAAAGGAAATCCAAGTTGTCGCGTCCCACTTTTTGATTGAGAATGTGTGATGTGTGAAATGTGGTGTGAACGTGTGCAAAATGAAAAGTAAAAGGCCATGGGACTTTGGAAAGCGACGATTTGGCCAAATGAAATTTTAAAAAGGGGTTTTTAAATATGAAAACGGAGTCGCCACTTGGTATAGATTTGGGGTGTACCAAGTCACCCAAAAAGTGTTTTTTAAAGACAAAGTAGTAAAACCCTTTTTAAAATGATTCCTAGTCCACGTAAGCCAAAGAAAAAGGTTCGGGGGTCACGTTTGACAAAGGGGAAGGCAAGGATAGAATCCAAGGCACCCCTTTGACCTAGCCAAGGCTAGTTGCGCGACTTAACCTTACCTTTCCTAATTTTCTACCCAATATATGTTCGCACGTTGGATATGACTATATGAATGCAAAACGGAAAGAAAAATGCAATCTTAAATTCTACGATGTCTCTCGTGAGGCTTTTGGTCCCAAACCACATGAATTGTGGCGGCCAACAAAGGAAAACCCCATAGAGGTCGATTAATGCAAATGAGACTCAAATGTGCAAGTGTGGAAGTGTATGAAAGAAATTAAAAATCCAAGTGTTTGTGTGCAAGTGTATGAAAAGGTGCACGTGTGCAATTGTATGAAAATTCCAAGTGTTTGTGTGCAAGTGTATGAAATATAGTGATAAGTGCATATAGGTGTAATTAAATGCAATTTTGTGAAGTAGAAATCAAAATGAACAATAAGGAAAGGAAAATGTGAATTGAAAAGAATGAGTGAGTGATAAATGAGAATGAATGAACCTAAGGGAATGCATCAGGTCGGGTATGGGAATGACTCCTAACTTTTCGACTTCGATTTTCCCTTTGATTAGAAGGCAAAACTAGCGTGCTAAGGCTATCGAATAGCCACACTCGCTCGTTTCCCTTATCAGAAGGGGACTCTCAGGCAAATGTACCCTAACTAGCATGAGATGTAAAAATCCTAAAATGAGGGGAAAAGGGTTCGAGGAGCATGCCAGATGATAAAACTAAGGAAAAATGCATGATATGTAGTGAACAGGCAGATAATGCATTAATGAAAAACAAAGGAAAAATCCTGTTGGGTCTAGCGTTGGACTAGCCCTTTCTATGAATTCCGACTAGCGTTGGACTAGCGGAAACGTACATTCATCCATCACATTCATTCATGGCTATGGAAAGCGAGTAGACATGCCAAACACTTGTAAACACATAACACATAGCATTTAGCATGCTTGACTAGATGCAAGAACCTAATAAAGCAATTAAACATGTAGCAACAAAAACAAGCAACCAGGGGGAAGGGGAAGTGGACCAGATGCTCTCCGTGCCCTATCTATTACAAGCCAAGAGGTGTACACATACCCCATAAAAGCATAAAAGGGGAAAGGGAAATGGACAAGATGCTCTCCGAGCCCTATCTATTACAAGCCAAGAGGTGTACACATACCCCATAAAACTTAAATAAAAGTAAAAGTAAGTAAATGCATGCAAGGAGGTAAGGAAAGCGAAGTAGACATGCATATTCACATAGCACATTGGATCACATAGGATCAAATGAAGTGCAAATGAGGGATAGAGTGTACCTCCCTTGGAATTGAGTCCAAATGAAGTGAAATTATTCAATTACCCTCCAAAATAATAAACAGGTCATGGCACCACTTTATTTAAGAAAAATCAAAAGAAATGGGCAAAACAAGGCTCACTTAGTCATAAAGCTCTTAAATTCATGCATGAAGTGCAATTTAAACAAAGCAAGGTGGCTAATTGGAATCAAACAAGCAATGAAGTTGCACAAATTAAAATTACCAAGGACCAAATTGATGAAATTATTCAATTGGTTGGGTCATAGTGGAACAAGGAGAAACTTGAGGGACAAAGTGATAAATCCGGAAATTAATTTCATGCAAGACATGCAAAACTACGTAGGAACCTCTTGCAACAAGGAAATGCAGTCTGCTGCAATTTTTACATGAAGTGTTGCGATTTCAACAAAACAATGAAGCCTCTAAACGAACGCAATCCAAATGGGCAAGGAAACTATAAGGAGATCGAACATTTTTCCCCCTCTTCGAAACACAAAAACCCAGAAAAACAAGAGCATTCAAATGCTAAAGAAAATAATCCAGCAGCCTTGGTTCATTCTTCCTAACTCATGCTGTCAAACTGAAACTAGCAAGATAGATGCCTAAATCAGTCTTGGTGAACTGCTGCGGGGAGCATGGGAGACAGCAAACGTAAAGATGGAACGCAGCTTTCTTGATGCAACTAAAAAAAAAATCAGTCAAAACCAATATGGATTCTGCCAAGTGACTGAAACAAAATTTCTGTTGCAACATTCATTCCAGAATTTTCTTTCTGCAACGTAAAAGCTTTCAAAATGCAAGTTTTGTAAACAAGAAGCCAGCAACGACCTTCACTCAATCACCATGATACTATGCGTGAAAGGGAAGACTCAGACCAAGGAAGGAAAAAAAAATGAAATTTCTGGTTCATTCCAGGTTATTTTCAAATCAGGATTCGCTGCTACAATTTTCATCCCAGAATTTTCTGCGACTAAGTTCTAGATGCAATCTCCTTTCATTCAAATGCAACTCATGTCTCTATAGATCAAAGTAACAAGATAACCAAGCTTTCTTTTAACTTTTCAACATAAAAGTTTACATTTAAGCTCCAGAAATTCATACGAAACAGAAATCTAGCAAGCATCAAATGACCATAATTTCTGAATTTCTGCATTTTCCAGTTGCAGCTTTGCCGCCACTTCCCTTGATAATTACTAACAGATTTGCATATGATATTCCTACCCCAAACCACCAGCAAGCCATTAAATGCTCGACAAACACATGAATGGGAGAACCAGAGAGTAAAAACAAAAGAAATGTATTTGGGTAACGCAGCTAGAAATTGACTAAAAGCACAATCAACCATGACCCATAATGAAACAACAACATTCTTTCGTGCATTTTTGGGCATGACTCAGATTCGTCCAGAGAACTTCAGCATCCAACAGATAAGCCAAGGAAAGACACGAAACGAAAAGAACATACCAACGAAAGAGACGAAGCAATGGCCAGACCGTGCATCAGAAACGGTGAATGGTTCGCTGTCTTGATAGATGATCGAGCTCCGTAGGAGATCCTCGAGACCTGCTGCAACCTTGATGAAAGAATCCGCAAGTGAAAGTATGGAGATCCGGCAACACACCCCCCTGGCAGTCACTGGTTCCTCTTCCGTGAGTTTTTCTTTTCTTCTCCCAAGCTGCGCCTTTCTTTCCTCTCAAAACTCTCCCAGCCGTCCCTTCGATCTTCCAGCCGCCACTTTCTTGCTTCATCAGCCCTCCCGCAGCTATCTCTCCTGTTTAGTTTCCTTGGCTGTTGTGCCGTCCAAAAGAAACCCTTCCCAGCCGTCACTAGCCTTCCCCCCTAGCCGCTGTCTCCCTCTCTTACTCTCCCCCTCTTTTCTTTTCTTTTGCTTTTGTTTTCCAGAATCTCCCCCCTGTGCGGCTGTAGCTTTCTTTTGCTATTTATACGGAGCCTCTACCCTAAAACCTCAGCAATCTCCTTCTATATTTGCAGCCAAAGGGCTCCTGAGCCCTTACTTGCAAGCTGCGAAAAAAACGCAGCTTGCCCGCGGCGTATTCCTCTTTTTTTTTTCTTTTTCTTTTTTTTTTTTTTTAACTTTCAACTTAATAAATACAGAAATGATAAGATATAAATAATAATTATAATAACAAATTGACAAAAACCAAGTAATAAGAATAATAATAATAATGAAAATAATTTAAAAAACTAAACAACTAAAAGCAACAAAAATGGCCATTTTTCCATATTTTTTTGTTTCATTTTTCATATTTTTCATTTTTTCTTTCAAGAAAGCATTGAATTTAAATTACAAACGACTAAATCATATTTTTTGAATGCTTTTTCTTTTTTTTTTCAACAAATTCTATGATAAAACTTAAAAAATAAAAATAAAACTGGAAACTAAAAACTAAAAATGAACACGACAAAATAAAAAACTAAAAATGAAATTACACCAAAAATTTGGTGTCTACAGTTTGCCCCTCTTTGTCTGAGTTTTGGAAAAACTTGAGACAAAGAAGTAGACACCAAAACTTACCTGTGTTATTGGGCTGCAAAAGACTCCAACGAACAGGAATTCTAACACGGGACTGACCCGAATAAGAATTTAAAATTGGGATAGACCCACGGAATAGACCCGGACAGATATGTAAAATTGGGATAGACCCACGGGATAGACCCGAACAGAAATTTAAAATTGGGATAGACCCGGACAGAAATTTAAACTTGGGATAGACCCACGGGATAGACCCGGACTAAAATTTAAAATTGGGATAGACCCACGGGATAGACCCGGACAGAAATTTAAACTTGGGATAGACCCACGGGATAGACGGACAGAAATTTAAAATTGGGATAGACCCACGGGATAGACCCGGACTAAAATTTAAAATTGGGATAGACCCACGGGATAGACCCGGACAGAAATTTAAAATTGGGATAGACCCACGGGATAGACCCGAACAGAAATTTAAAATTGGGATAGACCCACGGGATAGACCCGGGATAGACCCGGACAGAAATTTAAAATTGGGATAGACCCACGGGATAGACCCGGACTGGAATGTAAATTTGGGATAGACCCACGGGATAGACCCGGACAGAAATTTAAAATTGGGATAGACCCGGACTAAAATTTAAAATTGGGATAGACCCACGGGATAGACCCGGACAGAAATTTAAAATTGGGATAGACCCACGGGATAGACCCGAACAGAAATTTAAAATTGGGATAGACCCGGACTAAAATTTAAAATTGGGATAGACCCACGGGATAGACCCGGACAGAAATGTAAAATTGGGATAGACCCACGGGATAGACCCGGACAGAAATTTAAATTGGATTTGATCTGTCAAGATATAAGAAATTAAATTTTGATTTTCCAAGAAACAAAAATTTGAACTTGATTTTCGATTTTTGACTTTTGAATTTTTCGATTTTTCGAGAGAATCTTTTTCCAAAAATAATTTGCCCCAGTGTAGGGCCCTTTTCCCTTCTTTCTTCTCTTTCTTCGGCATCGGCCTTCTACATCGCCAGATGCTTTTCGTCGACTTCAACTGTGAATACCTGCACAGGGCTTACGTGCACTCAAATGAGCGTGACTGATTTGAAAAATGCATTATTTTGATTCTTGGACGAAATCCTCAATTGGACTACAAAAATATTTGCCCCTGTGTGGGCTTATTTTGCAAAATTTTGCAAATAAAAATTTTGCCCCAGTTTGGGCCCATTTGATTGCAAAAATTGGTTTAGATGATTTCCCATTTACTTGAACAAAGAAAAACCGCACTTTCTAAAATTTAGAAAAGAGTGCACATACAACAATGTGAAGAAACTTTAATCGTCAAGTTTGAACTCATGCAGAAATTTCATGATGAATTCCTCAAAATAATGCCAAATTACAAGATATTTCTTCCTTACCTTAGCATCGAAGCTTTGGGTAATGGGCGTTATTTCTGACTTGGAAATGGGAGGCCAAGATTTGTCTTATTTTGTGCTCATTCGATATCACGTCTTCATGAAAGCAAAATAGTTTGTCACCCTTATTTTCCAAGAAAACTTAGTCAACATACAAGCTTGATAGGCTTGCAATAAAATGGGTAGAAACGATAGCTAAACCTGTGAAAACTGGTTATACTCCCATGATCACAAATGATTGATGGCTTACGAGCATAATCGCCACTTTGGATTGTCATGAAGGAATAAGTCAACGATGGACTTTATCAGCTTGTAATTTGGCTTGAAAACGATAGCTAAAGAAAGAAATAATTTTCAAGGACATTGCACCGAAGATCGCGTTTTTCTCAAAATTACCCTCAATTTGGACTCCAAGATCTTGGACTTTGTTTGACTTTTTGTCATCACTCAACAGGGTCTTTCGGCATCAAATCTCTTTTTTTTTTTTTTTTTTTTGCACCTTTCTTTTGCATTCATTTCGCTCGTTTTTCTCTTCTTTTTCCCCCTTTTCAAAAATACCCTCGCGGGGTTTCACATGAAGAGTAGTGTCAACCTCACACCTAATCAATTCAGAAATACAGCTAAAATTTTCGACATCAGAGATTTCCTTGACAAAGCCAGTGCAAAGAACAGAAGTCAGGACTTTCGGCTTTGTAATGGGGTCAGGTGGGGTGCTTAGAAAAGTTAAGGCTTGAAAACGGATTTCAGAACTGGTTTGAAGAATCTGAGATCGCATTGTTGCGCCAACCCTATTTTAGGGTAAAATCAGAATTTGCCTCAGTTTTTGCTCAATTGAGGCTTTTTCTCTTTCATTTTCTTTCTTTTTGATTTTTTTTGGCCTTCGGCCATTTTTGAAATTTGCCCCAGTTTATTTGTGGACTGAGGTTCTCTTTTCTTCTTTTGTTTTTGATTTTGTGGCTTTTCACCTTTCACCTTTTGAAATTTTCTTTTCAACTCAAACTCGCCCCCAGTGTGGGGTTTGCGATTCTCAGGGGTTGCCAAACGAAATATTTTATTCTGAAGGCTCAAAAAGGATAACTAGGGATAGAATGCTTGATCGGAAAAGAAGAGGGCCTGACTTTAATTCCGTTCCCTACATTAACTCTGAAAAGAAATTTTCATTAATGGGAAATTTTTGGCATGTATCCGAATTAATTGACTGAGGAAGACCCTTGCATAGACGATCCACCAGATGAAATTCTTCCTTTTCTTTTTTCAACATTGGAACCCAAGTGGAATCAAATTTCCAATTTGCGGTTCTCTCCCTTTTAGCCTTAGCATTTTGGCTTTTCTCTCTCTTTTGGAAAATTCTCCAATCTTCTTCCCCAGTGTGGGGGGCGATCATAAGTGCTTTGAAAAGGACCAGTAATTTTGGCTCAAATGAGGATGCAAGGGATAAACCAGTGTTTAAATGGTAGAAACGATGGCCAAAGCATCATTCTTACGTTTCATGACAAACCAAAGTAAAGAAACGCTCATTGAGAATCCATTCCCCCTTTTGATATTCGAAAAATTTTCCCATGTAGGGTTGTGATCATCAAGGCACTTATTTGAAACGAAGTTATTCTTTTAAAGGCTCAAACGGGAGAGCAAATGATAAAATCTGTATGGGTAGAGAAACGAATGCTCAAAGTATCATTCCAAATTTTCAAAACAAATAAGAATAATGCACCCTTTCGCTTTCACTTAGATGTGATTTGAGTCTAATTAGACACTATGGACATCTTTCCAAGTAAAGGTTGCCCCAATGGGGTCAATAGAAGTGGCAAAACACGAATTGTTCAGCGAAGGAGAAAAGGTATCTCATTGGGCCTTTTGAAGGACCTCTCTTATTTTTGAGCACTTTTATTGTACAGCTCGGATCACCCACCTGGTATGCATGAAGATTTTAGAGAGTATACACTTGTGAATCCTCAGACTGAGGTTGGAAAAAATCTCAATTTGGTTTTATTTCTCAAAATTCATCATGAACTCTCCAATGAGTAAGAATAAAGAATGAAATGTACATGTCCAAAAATTTTTATTGCTGAAAAAATTTGAAACAAAATTTCTCGTTCAATTATGATACAAATGAGAAGAAAAAACTTCTAAAGAGCCCCACATATATACTCTTTTTGTCTCCCTTCCTTTTAGAGCAAAAATGTATTAACACATCAAATAAACAGAATTTTCCTTTGAAAAACAATTATAAAGCCTCTCAGAGATTTTGGCCTAGAGCCTTCAGATGGATCTTTCATGTCTCCGTGGCAAGATCTACCCAAGAATCAAATAATAGTTGTAACCTTCAAACTTTATTGGACCAAAATTATCATCAGATATAGAAAAATGTTTTCGCCTTATTGAAACATTTTATGAATGCAGGGGAGGGGAAAACAAAAGAAAAATACCCCGAGTTAGTAGGCAAAACTGCAAAATCGGTATGCATGTCCTATGGGGGAGCCCTTTTATGCCAAGGGTAGGCCTAGCATGAAAATGCAATCCTCTAGGGTAAGCACTATACCATACCTGACGGATCTGATCAACTCATTGAGTGAAAAATAATTTGAAAAATTTGGCCATTGGAGTGACGAGAGATTTGTCAAAATGAGGACAACGTCCGAATAGATTGATCACCTTTGATTTGCAAAACGCATGGGTTTGACCTTGACGAACTCCTATCAAAGAGATTGGAATTCGTTGATAAAATTTCTCAGTGAATTACGGGTCAAAACCCTAATTGATCAAGTGATTGGATGCAATGGACGGTTTTCTTCAAAATTGACTAGATTTCCCAATTTGGAATTTGACAATGAAACCCTAATAGGGCAAATGGATTGAATGAAGTTGACAATTTATTTAAAATCGACCAAATTACCCTAAAAAGGGAAACAGGTCAAATGAATTGAATGAAATTTATCCAAAATTCATCAGATCACCCTAAAAAAGGGTAAATTGATCAAACAGATTGAACGAAATTTGATTTATTCAAAATCGGCTCGGTTGCCCTAAAAATGGGTAAATTGGTCAAATGAATGAAATTGAATTAGGGATTTATTCAAAAATCGGCCGAATGACTCTAAAAAGGGTAAATTGGTCAAAAGACCCTAAAAAGGGTAATTTGGTCAATTGAATTGATGATTTGAATTTTTTAAAAAAATGGATTGGATAAGATGGATAATTTGTTCAAAAATCGATTGAATTATTCGCCCATTGGGTGGTTTCAAGAAATCATTACAATGCCTTGGTCTATGAGCCTCTAAAATCAAAATTTGGCCTCTATATTTATCGTCTCAACAATGAGGAATCATTTGTGAATTTTCTTCGAATTAATGTCCTTTTACGCAAGGGAAAATTACCAATTTTGAGAAAATGGCCAAAAAGTGATTATTAGATGCTCATATTCCAAAAATTGCTTCATGAAAATGATCGGATCTTTACCTTACCTTGTGCACTACCCCTTCGGATGGTACGAGAAAGGTAAACGTGCAAGTCTCATTTGGATTATATATCCGAGACATGGGGTAGTGTATTCCTAACACGGGATCCCCTAAATGGCATTCCCTTTCTAGGGTTTATGCGTGATGCCAGTTTATTAAAGCTATGTAAATATGTGACAAACATGAAATGTGAGCTAAAGGACATAAATAATGCAACGGGGGGAAAAGGTCTAAACATGAAATGTATTCACTTGAAAAGTAAGTGCAAAGACTGAAATTTAGACATGTGAGCTATCTAGTGGGTGAGTCACTAAAAGAGTGCCCAAGAGGCCTCTTATTGCTAAGGCACATGAATGCAAGCCAAGAAAACAAAAGAAATGGTTAGTGCAGTTGATAGTACACATAACACATTGGGAGCAATTAAGAAAAGAAATACGATAAAAGCCAATAAAAGGGGTGGAACCCCTTCCCTCGTGCCTAATTGTGCTTAAAAAGGGTGAGGCTGACTCTACCCTAGGCAAATGCTAACATGAATGCATGAGGCTGGGGTTCACTAATGCCTAGACTCGATAAATCTTCGGTTCCCAAGCCTTCAGACCTAAAGGCAAAGGGTCATCACTCCCAGGGCCTTTGATCGGTGGCTCAAGTGATCCCTTAGGTAGCGCTATGGGCGCAGAGCACACCAGCCGCCTACCCAAGGCAATCGATCCTAATCCTACAAGGCGGTGTGGGATGGCGCCCACGAAAAATAAAATAAAATGGGATAAAAGCAAGTAAACGTGCACGTATGAAGTGCTCCCCTATTTTGAGGGAAGGGGTTGAGAACCACGCGAGACTCTAGAGGTGACACACACCCCCTCCCAAATGCAATGCAAGCGCGAGATAAACAAGTAAACATACATCCAATCAACCAATCACACGTACGTGAGTGAGGGAATAGTTGGATACGCGCGCGAGGCAAAAGGCCTAAAATAAAAAATGCAACCCTAATATCCAAGTGCAATGCATAAAAAGGGTAGAAAAAGGAAACGAATGGCTAAGTCAAATGCTCGGACCCACTTAGGAGCTCCCCAGTGGAGTCGCCAACTGTCGCGCCCCACTTTTTGATTGAGAATGTGTGATGTGTGAAATGTGGTGTGAACGTGTGCAAAATGAAAAGTAAAAGGCCATGGGACTTTGGAAAGCGACTATTTGGCCAAATGAAATTTTAAAAAGGGGTTTTTAAATATGAAAACGGAGTCGCCATTTGGTATAGATTTGGGGTGTACCAAGTCACCCAAAAAGTGTTTTTTAAAGACAAAGTAGTAAAACCCTTTTTAAAATGACTCCTAGTCCACGTAAGCCAAAGAAAAAGGTTCGGGGGTCACGTTTGACAAAGGGGAAGGCAAGGATAGAATCCAAGGCACCCCTTTGACCTAGCCAAGGCTAGTTGCGCGACTTAACCTTACCTTTCCTAATTTTCTACCCAATATATGTTCGCACGTTGGATATGACTATATGAATGCAAAACGGAAAGAAAAATGCAATCTTAAATTCTACGATGTCTCTCGTGAGGCTTTTGGTCCCAAACCACATGAATTGTGGCGGCCAACAAAGGAAAACCCCATAGAGGTCGATTAATGCAAATGAGACTCAAATGTGCAAGTGTGGAAGTGTATGAAAGAAATTAAAAATCCAAGTGTTTGTGTGCAAGTGTATGAAAAGGTGCACGTGTGCAATTGTATGAAAATTCCAAGTGTTTGTGTGCAAGTGTATGAAATATAGTGATAAGTGCATATAGGTGTAATTAAATGCAATTTTGTGAAGTAGAAATCAAAATGAACAATAAGGAAAGGAAAATGTGAATTGAAAAGAATGAGTGAGTGATAAATGAGAATGAATGAACCTAAGGGAATGCATCAGGTCGGGTATGGGAATGACTCCTAACTTTTCGACTTCGATTTTCCCTTTGATTAGAAGGCAAAACTAGCGTGCTAAGGCTATCGAATAGCCACACTCGCTCGTTTCCCTTATCACAAGGGGACTCTCAGGCAAATGTACCCTAACTAGCATGAGATGTAAAAATCCTAAAATGAGGGGAAAAGGGTTCGAGGAGCATGCCAGATGATAAAACTAAGGAAAAATGCATGATATGTAGTGAACAGGCAGATAATGCATTAATGAAAAACAAAGGAAAAATCCTGTTGGGTCTAGCGTTGGACTAGCCCTTTCTATGAATTCCGACTAGCGTTGGACTAGCGGAAACGTACATTCATCTATCACCATTCATTCATGGCTATGGAAAGCGAGTAGACATGCCAAACACTTGTAAACACATAACACATAGCATTTAGCATGCTTGACTAGATGCAAGAACCTAATAAAGCAATTAAACATGTAGCAACAAAAACAAGCAACCAGGGGGAAGGGGAAGTGGACCAGATGCTCTCCGTGCCCTATCTATTACAAGTCAAGAGGTGTACACATACCCCATAAAAGCATAAAAGGGGAAAGGGAAATGGACAAGATGCTCTCCGAGCCCTATCTATTACAAGCCAAGAGGTGTACACATACCCCATAAAACTTAAATAAAAGTAAAAGTAAGTAAATGCATGCAAGGAGGTAAGGAAAGCGAAATAGACATGCATATTCACATAGCACATTGGATCACATAGGGTCAAATGAAGTGCAAATGAGGGATAGAGTGTACCTCCCTTGGAATTGAGTCCAAATGAAGTGAATTTATTCAATTACCCTCCAAAATAATAAACAGGTCATGGCACCACTTTATTTAAGAAAAATCAAAAGAAATGGGCAAAACAAGGCTCACTTAGTCATAAAGCTCTTAAATTCATGCATGAAGTGCAATTTAAACAAAGCAAGGTGGCTAATTGGAATCAAACAAGCAATGAAGTTGCACAAATTAAAATTACCAAGGACCAAATTGATGAAATTATTCAATTGGTTGGGTCATAGTGGAACAAGGAGAAACTTGAGGGACAAAGTGATAAATCCGGAAATTAATTTCATGCAAGACATGCAAAACTACGTAGGAACCTCTTGCAACAAGGAAATGCAGTCTGCTGCAATTTTTACATGAAGTGTTGCGATTTCAGCAAAACAATGAAGCCTCTAAACGAACGCAATCCAAATGGGCAAGGAAACTATAAGGAGATCGAACATTTTTCCCCCTCTTCGAAACACAAAAACCCAGAAAAACAAGAGCATTCAAATGCTAAAGAAAATAATCCAGCAGCCTTGGTTCATTCTTCCTAACTCATGCTGTCAAACTGAAACTAGCAAGATAGATGCCTAAATCAGTCTTGGTGAACTGCTGCGGGGAGCATGGGAGACAGCAAACGTAAAGATGGAACGCAGCTTTCTTGATGCAACTAAAAAAAAAATCAGTCAAAACCAATATGGATTCTGCCAAGTGACTGAAACAAAATTTCTGTAGCAACATTCATTCCAGAATTTTCTTTCTGCAACGTAAAAGCTTTCAAAATGCAAGTTTTGTAAACAAGAAGCCAGCAACGACCTTCACTCAATCACCATGATACTATGCGTGAAAGGGAAGACTCAGACCAAGGAAGGAAAAAAAAACGAAATTTCTGGTTCATTCCAGGTTATTTTCAAATCAGGATTCGCTGCTACAATTTTCATCCCAGAATTTTCTGCGACTAAGTTCTAGATGCAATCTCCTTTCATTCAAATGCAACTCATGTCTCTATAGATCAAAGTAACAAGATAACCAAGCTTTCTTTTAACTTTTCAACATAAAAGTTTACATTTAAGCTCCAGAAATTCATACGAAACAGAAATCTAGCAAGCATCAAATGACCATAATTTCTGAATTTCTGCATTTTCCAGTTGCAGCTTTGCCGCCACTTCCCTTGATAATTAATAACAGATTTGCATATGATATTCCTACCCCAAACCACCAGCAAGCCATTAAATGCTCGACAAACACATGAATGGGAGAACCAGAGAGTAAAAACAAAAGAAATGTATTTGGGTAACGCAGCTAGAAATTGACTAAAAGCACAATCAACCATGACCCATAATGAAACAGCAACATTCTTTCGTGCATTTTTGGGCATGACTCAGATTCGTCCAGAGAACTTCAGCATCCAACAGATAAGCCAAGGAAAGACACGAAACGAAAAGAACATACCAACGAAAGAGACGAAGCAATGGCCAGACCGTGCATCAGAAACGGTGAATGGTTCGCTGTCTTGATAGATGATCGAGCTCCGCAGGAGATCCTCGAGACCTGCTGCAACCTTGATGAAAGAATCCGCAAGTGAAAGTATGGAGATCCGGCAACACACCCCCCCTGGCAGTCACTGGTTCCTCTTCCGTGAGTTTTTCTTTTCTTCTCCCAAGCTGCGCCTTTCTTTCCTCTCAAAACTCTCCCAGCCGTCCCTTCGATCTTCCAGCCGCCACTTTCTTGCTTCATCAGCCCTCCCGCAGCTATCTCTCCTGTTTAGTTTCCTTGGCTGTTGTGCCGTCCAAAAGAAACCCTTCCCAGCCGTCACTAGCCTTCCCCCCTAGCCGCTGTCTCCCTCTCTTACTCTCCCCCTCTTTTCTTTTCTTTTGCTTTTGTTTTCCAGAATCTCCCCCCTGTGCGGCTGTAGCTTTCTTTTGCTATTTATATGGAGCCTCTACCCTAAAACCTCAGCAATCTCCTTCTATATTTGCAGCCAAAGGGCTCCTGAGCCCTTACTTGCAAGCTGCGAAAAAAACGCAGCTTGCCCGCGGCGTATTCCTCTTTTTTTTTTCTTTTTTTTTTTTTTTTTTAACTTTCAACTTAATAAATACAGAAATGATAAGATATAAATAATAATTATAATAACAAATTGACAAAAACCAAGTAATAAGAATAATAATAATAATGAAAATAATTTTAAAAACTAAACAACTAAAAGCAACAAAAATGGCCATTTTTCCATCTTTTTTTGTTTCATTTTTCATATTTTTCATTTTTCCTTTCAAGAAAGCATTGAATTTAAATTACAAACGACTAAATCATATTTTTTGAATGCTTTTTCTTTTTTTTTTTCAACAAATTCTATGATAAAACTTAAAAAATAAAAATAAAACTGGAAACTAAAAACTAAAAATGAACACGACAAAATAAAAAACTAAAAATGAAATTACACCAAAAATTTGGTGTCTACACAAGTTCAATCCATACATGAGATAATCCACGAATAAACACTACAAGCCCTTCCTTCGCCTTGAGCCCTGTGGAGGGGAATAAAACATTTTTGGGGTGAGTTAGAAGCTCAGCGAGTAACCAGTAAAATCAGTAATCAAATCGGTTTAACCATAGTTCATTTCAATGATGTTCAATTCAAATCAAATGATAAGTCCAGAAACAATTTCAACATTTACAAAACATTAAAGATGGAGTATCAATAATTCAAGAAACATGTACAATGGAAACCGATAGTAACATTCATGAAAAGATACGTTCGTTCTCCTGTCCTTCATTTGAAATTGCATTATTTTCCACCAACCTCCACCAACCTTCAAAGGTAATACTCGAGTATACCAAACGTTCACCCAAGTTCCTAGTCGCCCGACCGAGTCCGTTTCTGGCTCGAGACGACAGGTAACAAGGGGCAATGGCCAGTTCAGCCCAAAAGGCTTACATTCATGTGCAAGTAGCATTTAATCATTAATCATGAAAATTTCACATTGATTTAGGTCGAGTGCGATAAAGTACACACTCGCCCAGAAAACTCGTTTTAACAATCATTGAAAGCACTTAATACATTATCAATCCATAATAACAAGCCAATTAGTCAAGGAAATATATCAAACAAGGAACGCTCTCATATAAGCACGCATGATATGCAAGAAAATAGTTCAAAAGTAACTTTGGAAACAGTTCAGAAGTAACTTTGGAAACAGTTCAAAAGTAAATAATGCAAGAAACGTTTCACATGTACTTTGGAAATAGTTTAGGGTCACTCACCTCAATGGCTCAGCAATCATCCATCATACACTCAATGCAACCAAGTCCTTTCAAAGTTCGGACAGCACTTCCCCTGAATTTGCTTACTTTTCCAGCCATCATGGCTTCATTATTTCCTCATTCCATCCCAAAGGTACACACACAACAAAAAGTTCATCCAACAGCCATTCAGCAAGCTCCAAGTAGTACTAGTACAAGTCAAGCTAGGGAAAAGTCCGGAAATGAAAGTTAAGCTCAAAATCAGAAAAACAGTTTTGACGTCATTTTGCGGTAATGGCACCAAAGGTACTACGATGGTCGGATGAAGATACAAGACCCACCGTTTCGAAGCTAAGAGACAGGGCTACAACAATGTAGAAGGCTACTCAGTCCAAATCCTAGCACAACTAGGTCAAATATGCAGAATACCAAACCAGAACCGTAATTGCAGGTTTACAAATTACACTATGCTGTAATCAGTACAACTCAGTCTAAACAGGTCCAAATGCAGAAATTCCAAAGGCATATGGTAGCTAGGGCATCAAGATACATTTCATCAGAAGACCTCAACACCCAAATCCAAAACAATTCCAGTCAAAACAACCCATTTCAGACGCAGTTCTAACATCCTGATGAACCCAGAACAGCAATAGTAATTTCGGCTTATCTCATTCTACACTACTCCAATTAACCTGAAATTTTACAGGCACCCTAAAACATCAATACCTACAACTTTCATGTTTTGAGACAAGGCCAATTCGGCCCCTAACCATGAGATACAAAACCGGACAGAATGAAGAACCAAGAACCCTAATTTTCCAGATTTCTTCCAAAACAGCATTTACTTGCAATCTTCCACTTTTTCCACCTTCTAGAATCATTAAACATCATTTCCAATCATCATACATAACCACAACATCATGATCACATTAAACCAGAAAATTCCTCAATAAAATAAAAACTTCACCAATTCATCTCAAACCAAGAAACAAACCACAAATTTCAGCACTTTAGCCACCACTAGGCACAAATTAAGCATCATTAAGTGTAGGAGGAAGTGTAATCACCACTTACCTAGTAAACAAGAGAGAAGGAGTTGTAGAACACCTTAGCTTCCTTAAAAACTTCACCAAACAACTTACTAGCACCTAATGGAGGGATTTTATGGAGTAGAAACTAGTTTATGTGATTGTTTTTGGAAGCTTGAGCTAAATGGAAGCTACAAAATTGGAGAAGTTTTCTTCCTTCTTGAGCTTAAGAGAGTCGGCCAACATAGAGAAAGAAATGGTGAATTTTGAGTCAATTTTGAGATATTTAATCCAAGGGTAAGAAAGGTCAAAACAATGAATAGTTGTCTTAAGCTTCCTCCAATGGCAATGTGACACTTGTCACCCCATTAAATGCATTTCTATCCTTTTGTTTCCTCTCACATCAATCACATCTCATTCTCTACTTATCTCCTAACACCCGATAAATTTTACACAGTATCCGGAACTTAACCTTATTGGCCGAATTTTTCCGAACTTTCGCACTAGTGGGTCCCACGTCCGATATATACTCTTAATTTCTCAAAACCTATTTGATACTAGAAAAATCATCCAAAAACTATATCTGCTCCTTAAAAATATCTAGAAAATTTCCCTACTAAAGAAAAAGCAGAAAACAAGCCATTAAATAAATAAAACCCTAGAAAATGGGAAAAGTACGGGTTCTCACACTTATACTTTTCGGGGCGTCACACATTTTGCACGTTTCGATCACTAAACAACACTTGAAGCAATTTGCACCAAAAAGAGTTTAAGTACGACTATGATCCTTTAAAAGCATGACAAAAGCTCGTGCAAAACTGTACAAAAATATAGACAAAATATTCACTTATCAGTATCCGCAGGATGCTTGCCCAACTCTTGCCAGGATTCGAGACAAATCCAATTCAAACCTAGTCTAATACTAACAACGAAAGTCGGAATAAAGGTACGAAGTCATTTCTATACATAAATATCCAGTCTTACATCACAATTTCAAACTCACAATCACTTTCCCCAAAATACTTTACACTCCCAAAATATACAGCTTCTAAAATCAATTTCTAAACAAATACATTCACAATTCTAATCAAGTGAAGCATCAAGTAAGTTTCTCCAAAATTCCTCCCATTTCAGCTTCTGTTAAGGAAAAACAAATCTAACGGGGTGGGTGGACGCTCGTGAGGCCAAGAAAACATGCAAGACAAGTAATTCAATAGCAATAGCACTTACACAATAGTGACAACTATAACATTCAAGAAATTCACAATTTATAATAAACCCCCTTGAGTAGGATGTAGGAGCTCTCAGGAGCTAAATCTTTGTTTACTTTGCCCCAAGTTCAATTCAATACCTTCTTGTGACGACACCCCGTCACCCGGGTAGATAATTAAATTCATAGCACTTTACGTATTCCATTTATGTTTCTGAGACGACTCGAGAGGCACCTCCCGCCCAAATCGGTGTGGTACTTACTATCGCTCAGCTTATGGTCTGAGACGATTCGAGAGGTACATTCTACCAAATCGGTGTGGTACTTGATATCGTTCAGAAGTCGATGAGACACCGCTCCAATCGACTTAGAATGCTTAAGGGTTCTGAGACGATTCGAGAGGTACCTCCTATCCGAATCGGTGTGGTACTTGCTATCGTTCAGAGGTCGATGACACTCCGCTCCAATCGACTTAGAATGCTTAATGGTTCTGAGACGATTCGAGAGGTACCTCCTACCCGAATCGGTGTGGTACTTGCTATCGTTCAGAGGTTTAGGGTACTGAGACGACTTGAGAGGTACCTCCCACCAAATCGGTGTGGTACTTACAATCGTTCAGTGGTCGATGAGGCATCGCTCCAATCGACTTAGCATAGTTTAGGATACTGAGACGACTCGAGAAGTACCTCCCACCCGAATCAGTGTGGTACTTACAATCATTCAGTAGTCGATGAGCAACGCTCCAACTAGGAATCACAAATAGGAATCACAAATAGGAATCACACCTACATTACTATGTACAAGTCGAATATGAATTCACATAGCAAAATATGAATATAATTTCGTTTGAAAGAGAACGAGTGCGGTAACGTACACACTCGTCTCAAAATTTCAAATTCACATAACGGATAAGAAACAGTTAACCACTTAGCAATAAATTCATGCACTTGACACTCACCAATTGAACAAGGGAGTAAGTGCGTAAACAAGCCTTTAGGTGTTCCCCTCGAGATTCTCTTGAAGGTCTCCTTGAGCACTTGAGCAAATAGTAATTGACTATCACACACCGTTATTTATAAAACCCCCTTGTTACAAGAAAGATTGTACTCTTATACAATCTAGAAAAATATCTCAAGGATGAGCCTTAATTTTCTTTTAAATCGAGGCTCAAGAGTGGGGTTTTAAAACACAAGAGAAATCTGATTTCCATCTTTGGAATCAAGTGTAAAACGGTCAAGTGGTGTTGAATGAAAATGATGAGTTCAAAAAACTCAATTTCCTTTGAGTTTGGAAATTTCAGATTTGTCAAGCAATCTTTGAGAAATCATATCTCACTCTCTACAAGTCTAAAATTGGAAAAATTGGTACCGTTGGAAACTAATTTCGAAGTATTAAAAGTTCCTAGAAAATACTTTTCCATGATTCCAATTGGAAGACATTCAAATTTTGGGTTCAAGATGTTGTCTTGGAGTACCAAGACAGTTTTGGGTTGATTTTTGACAAAGTTTGGAAATTCGGCAAAATTCACACAATGCGAACTAGCCTCTGAAATTTGGAACTCAATTAGAGTTACAATCAAAGTTTAAAACACAATAATCAGAACAAGAATCAGAGTTTTGAGCACCAAGATATAACGGCTCAAATTTACTGAAAAGTGAGACCGTTAGCCATTTTCCAGGTGGGAACATAGACTTTAGGTTTTCAGTTGAGCATCGAAACGGTCTTGGAATGGCACCAAATTTGGTAGTATTACCCTACCATATAAGGGATATTCCTCTGTAAAATTTCATAGAAAAATTCGTATGGAAAGTCAGTTAACCAAGCCATTAAAACTCCAAGAACTTCCAAGGCAAAACTGCCTTGTCGTTCCGTTTTCCTTTTCCCAAATGAACCATTGCTTGTCCTCAAGCAATAAGAAATACAAACCAACAATGATCCAAAATTTGAAAATAAACATATGTAGCATTTCAACTTTATTTCCTCAAAACAAAGTAAATAACTATTATGCAATCATTCAATAACCTCAAGTACTCATAATATCAAGTAAAGGAGAGTCAATTATACCACCATTATAACAAATTCAAGTCAATTTCTCCTCCTTACCCAATTTCATACGCAAGTAACTCATATGGTCAATAATATGCTTCCTAAACTCATGATAATTTCTTATTCAAATTTAAAGAGGGATTTATTTATATAATATAGCTAAATATTACTTAAGTTATGAAAATGTCTTTTGACGTGAAGATCGACATTTTTAGATGAAGATCGCCGGTTACTCAACATTTCACATACTCAAGTTATTTTTCATACTCTTAATCCGAGTACCGTTTTACGCGAAAGTCAACATTTGTAGATGAAGACTCCCGGTTACTAAGTACAAGAACCATTGGAGTAGAACAAATCTTATTCTTTTTTTTTTCTTCTTTTTTTCCTTTTCTCTTTTTTTTTTATTTTTCATTTTTTTCATTTTTCTCTCTTTTTTTTAAGTAAAAATAATAAACATTCCCTCAAATGATTAATCATGAGAGGAGTGTTGTAATTACTGACCATATTTATCACTTAACCTATAAAATCAAATAAAGCGAAGAAATTTCATCAAATATGCAAAAAATATAGGCATAATTTTCTCCACTTTAAAAGATATACTTTCCCACAAATGCAAAAATTATAATCACATAATAGTCATTTCCAAGTTAAATGAGAAAAGAGTGCTTAAGCCACATATATTTATCTCAAATGTAAAAGGAGTTTGAACTACTAATGGTATGGAACTTGTTACCCCTTTGGATAAAATTGAAAAAATTTAAAACTTTTTGGGGCAAATTCTCAAATTTAGACAAGATTTTAGAAAAATTTTGAATTTTAAAACAAATCCAATAGTTGCAACCAACAAGTCAATCACATACAATGTATATAATCTCAATTTTCTCCCCCACACTTAATATACACATTGTCCTCAATGTGTAAAAAGAAAAATTAAGATAAAGAAAGGTAATACTCCCCTATGTTGTGGTTGAATATGAAGCTTCAAGGTACGTTGTGCGCCTGTCTTCATCGCTTCATGAGTTCCATTTGATAACCATTAGTGATATAAACCTAAAAATGGAAAATGAGAAACAAAATGGATATCAAAGGCTCAAGACATCAAAACAGCGATCCGTAACTTCAAGGCTTGTTTTGGTGATGTACTTATAAAAAATACATAATAAGCAACTCAAAGTACAAGAAAATATATGAGGAAAAGAATAAAAAGAGAATCCAGGAAACTGCATGTTTTTTTTTAAAAAAAACGTGCTCAGAAAACGTGACTCATCAAAACGCGCCACCAAGCCGCGTTTTGTGAAGTCGCGTTTCTTCACATATCTTGCAGGATCGAAACGGCGCCAAAAAATTGACGGGTATTTTTCATACATACAAGTTAAAAAAAACCGAATTACACCCGTTCACTGCAAGTATACAGGTCAACTAGTAGTTTAGGGTATATATGGGGTCGATCCCACAGGGAAGATTGAACAATTACCGGTATTACCAAAGATTCTCTATTATTTAGACTATCAATGAATTATAACAAATTTAACCTACTGAAATTATACAAAATAACAAATAAAAGCTCCTTAGGTTGTGGTATCCCTAACTACTCATACAAGTACTATATTTGGATCACTGAGTACTACATCTAGGCTAGTTATGGTATAATTTCCTTAAACATGTGAAACCTACTTTCGTAGTGAATCAACTATACTCATAACTAATCCATACCTATTCTCATGGTTATGAAATTAGCTATAAGTTCATTTCTTCAATGAAATTACATGAAATGAATCACTAAAAACCACATAGGTGCACCTCTACTTTCGTGAGTGTACTCCCTATGTTTAGCACTTCTTGAACTAGTGTTAAATCTCAATTTTCATTGCTGAAATAACACCTTAGATAATCACAATCAATGGTACCAGATTAATCATGATTTAAAGAGCTAAAATGCTAAATAACTTGCTCAAATCATAGCAGTCAAATAATCAAATAATAATCACTAACAATTATAGAAAGTTCAACCAAACCCAAGGTATAAACTTTAAAGACACATAAATAACATAAATTCCAGAACTTGCATATTAACTATATTTAAGAATCCAATACAAAAGATAAAGAGTTGGAGAAGAGATAACCCATGTCACTTGAGCTTCAACTTCTCTTTCTTCATCTCCATTTTCATCCTAATCTAGCCATTATATAAGAATGGATGAACTACACTTACTACACTATCCTACACTAAGGAAATGGAAGAACTACATTTCTGCACTTTTCAAGCTCTCTTCCGTATGATAATGTTTTTTTCTGGTTGTTCTCTATATAAAACTGATATGAAGCTCCTTTCCACCGGTCCAAATTTGCTGCTATGATTCTTCAAATCTCCTTTTGTTAAGATAGTCAAAAACAATTTTGACTTGAAAATAAGCCATATTGTTTGCCATTTTGTCTTCTGAAGCATGTGCACCGAATTCTCTTGCAACTTATAGCTGGAAAGTAGTCTGAACACAAGAGAATTGCCTGAGCAAATTGCAGAATTTCGGCCAGAAAACGCGCCTATACAAAACGCGGCTAAAACTCGCGTTTTGTGCACTCGCATTTTCACTTTGTCCTTACTTCAACTGCGATTTTCTCCATGATTGAGGCCGAACTAGCTTTTGTAAAAAACACCAAAGTTGTAGCCCTTTGAGTTAACTTTCCAATGGTAGAAAAATCATCCAAATCAGAGTTTTGTATCCTGATATATGATCGAAATAATAACACCTGGTCAAACCCCTGTTTTCAACTTTGGACAGCAGTTTTGAATTTTGGTAATTCGACTTTTTGACTAAGTAATCGGCTGAATTGGATTCTAATATCTTCATACCGAATCTAGATCTATCTCTTAGCTTCAAAATGGTATAAAGATCACCTCAATCCAATAAGTGTAGCTCTAGATATAGTAAAAATACCAAAACGTGTCAGAATTGTCAAAGCTGACTTTTCTTGATTCAAATTGCATTTCTCCTTTTACACTTCATATTTTATTTTCACCACTTTAATCCATCTTCAATCATCCAAATATCTTCTCAATGCACTTCATTTGATGATTGAATTATTAAACCTACAAAATATGAAATTTTTACCATAAAATCCATAAAATGCAATGTTTAGCCACTTTAACATAAAATGTAGTTTTTTACCAAAACCTTAGTTATTTTAGTTATAAAACTAAATAATCAAACCAAAATTAACTAATAAAACACACTAAAAAATACGTAAAATAAATTCTTATCACCAAACGTTTGGCCAACGAAAACATCTCAAATATGGTTCATTTGTATAGACAATGTCTAAGAAACATCCAATATACATTTGGTAGGTGATTAACACTAAGAATTTCGAAACAACAAGCCCCAAATCAAGATTAGCTATAAATCAGTCCAAAATTAGGGTTTTCTTTCACGAAGACAGCTCTGAAATCCGGTCACAACTCACTCAATTTAACTCAAAATTGAGCATGGTCAGTGGCGTTGAAAACTAAATGCATAAGGCTACAATTTCTTAGAAGGAATTGTTCTAAAATTCTGTCCACAACTAGCTCATAGTTGAGCATCAAGTCGCAGCTCAAAACAGGGCTTCCAGTACGGACGAGAAATAGAACAGGCAACTTTACAAGATTGGTACGGCTCACTCAGGTGGAATCAGGGCATGCACTTTATACCATTGGAAAATTGGAAAATTCTAGTTTCTAGTGCCACAAACGGCACTTGATTTCGACATCGGAGCAAAGAGTTATAGCTGCTTGAAAATCACTGCCAGAACAATACGGGACACAATTCCAGTTTTGATAAAATTTCGAAATCTCAACATTTGCTCATCCAAATCACTTAATGTTTTGTGAAAACTTTCCACACAACCTATATTACACATCTACATAAAAAAAAAGTCAATTGGACCACAAAAAAGTGCACCAAAGTGCACGGCAATAGCAGGGGCAGAAACGGTAAATTTTCCTTTTCACTTCCTTTGAGCTTTCTTCCACAATACAACTTATTTTCACTAGATTAAGCACTAATCCAATATAAATAATATCAAATCTCATCAAATCAGTTCATCAAGCCATTATGGGATTTCATAGAGCCCACTCACAAGATTTCCAACAATATAAAACTACCCATGTGAATCTATGAGCTCACAAGTGCAAGATAACTTCCATAAACCAAGATTTAAGAGGTTGATCGTTGTTTACCTTTGTAGGTGAGTAAAACAGAAAATTTCAGTCCTTGGAAGCTAAAGAAAACCGTGAGAAGCAAGCCCTTTTCCTAGCTTACGTTGATCTCCAAGTGGTTTGCAAGTTGTGTGTAAATTTTGGAGTGATTTGGGTGAGTTTTGAGTGATGAAATGAAGAAGAATTTTGGTGGCTTTCTTCCTCCTTGTGGCCGGCTGCTATGGTGAGAAAGAGAGAGTGTGTTTTGCTGAAATGAAACTTCCTTGAGAAGCTTAAATGTGTGGTTCAAATTGCCTCAAAAGTCAACTCTCTCCTCGCGCGCATACGCACGCGTTTCGTGCTCGATTCCTCTCGAGTTTGTTTCACTTGTGCACTAAACCTCTAATGCACTTCCATTCATACTATTATTATTCATTCTTAATAGCCCCAAAATAAAGGTCTTAAGTCCCTCGATTAATCGCGCGTGCGAAAACGCGTACTTCCAATTTGTGCGCGATAGAGCGAAATTTCTAAGGAATTCTTGTAACGATAGTATTACTAACTAATACTTGAGTACTTAAACATAAAAATAACTATTTTGAAACTAATGTATAAGTCTTAAATCTCCAAGGTCACTGTACTCTCAAATCGACTATTGCCTCCAAACGCGTATTCGCTAAAACTCACTAAACGAGTTTCTGAAAATAAAATTTATTAACGGGACATTTTAAAATATATGCAAGTCATGGTTCCATGTAAATGGTTCTAAAATGGTTGAAATAAATTATCCAGAGAAAACGGGTGAATAAATATTTAAATACACCAATAATATTCGATAAAAATAAGAAAATTTTCGGATTCTCGCACACTCTCCATGGCTTCGTATCAGAAGCCATGGGAAACAAAATCTGCACGCGCGCGTGAGGTACACACATTTTTTTAACAATAATAAAGTGATTTTTTAACAAAAAATGGAAATAAAATAAGATCAACTAAAAGATAAGAAAATACTAAAAAAATTTTTTTGTGTTTGATTGATGATTTGTCCCTTTTTATTTTGTAATATATTTTTAAACCTGATTTTCATTACTTTCTCTTTTTTCTTTTCATCAAAATTAATTTAAGTAAACAAAATTCCCAACTGAAGTGTGAGGACTCGTAAAAACTATTATTTTATGCCTAATTAATGGCTTAATAAACTATTTAATTGGATTTTTGCCACGAGGAATATTTTCTAGCCTTATTAGACCTAAATACATGGAAATATAACTTCGTTATATTTTTAAAATGACTCGTTCTGAAAATTAATTTCCTGGAGTACGTTTAGTAAAAATAGTGAATAGTACTTGGAGATTTTATCCGCGTAGTAGCACAATAAGTTTGGAATATTGAAGACTTGTACTATGGTCCTAAAATAGGTAATCTTATGAATAAATACTCAAGTGATAGTTAGTAGTACAATCGTTATAAGAATTTCTCGGAAGTTTCGCGTTATATCGTTAAAATTGACGGTACGCGTTTTCACACGCGCGACTTTATTTGAGGGATTTTAGACCCTTATTTCGGGACAATTAAGAGTGAATAATATTTACATGAATTAATATGCATTGGAGGTTTAGTGCATTAGTGAACCAAACGCGCGAGAAAATCGAGCCGTAATCGCACCAAACGGCCCCTAACGAGAGTTGACTTTTGGGTGAATTTCCACCACTTATTTCACCTTCTCTTGGAAGCTAAAGGAAATCAGATTTCTCTCCATCTTCTCTCTCCTCATAGCCGACCAAACACCCTCCTCTCTCTAACTCCATTGCTTCAAAATTTCTGCTCACTAATCTCACTCAAAACCACCCCAAATCATCTCCAAATTCAACCAAACTTGCACCACACCTAGCTTGACACTTGGGGAGCATTTTGAGCTGCAAACAAGGGCTGGAAATCACGGTTTTTCTGGGGTAATAGAGGGCCGAAAATTCTGCTGAACATCAACCCAAAGTAAGTGATGATCCACTCTTGGAAACTTGAAGTTTGGAAGCTATCTTACCTTGTTAAGTTCATGCATGCATTTGGTTAGCTTGATATGGATGTAAAATGTGATAGTGGGCTCTTTGTATTCCCACACTTGGGTTGTTGTTGCTGATTTGAGGATCAATGTTGGATTTAATGGTAGTTTAATGGTTATAATGATGAATTTATGGAGTGTTATTGTTGGGAACTCAAGTAGAGGTCATGACCAGAAATTGCCGAATCTGCCCCTGTTTTGTTCGGCCATGATAAGGCCCATTTTTGGTGATTTATTGGCATGATCCTGATGTGTATATGTTATATTATGTGTGTAGAAATTTTCGTTGGAAAACATTAACGATTGGATGGGCAAATGAATTTATTCATGAACTAGGCATGCTGGAAAATTATTTTCGGGTAAAACTGTCCAGTGGTCGTATTTTGGCCATAACTCTGTCCTCGGATGTCGAAATCAAGTTCCGTCAGTGGCGTTTGAAACTAGACATTCCTAGCTTTAATTTGAGATAAAATGCACGTTCTGATTCTTTGTGAGTGATCCGAACCAAACGTTTTAAATTAGCTGTCCTGTCTCTCGGATTTGCTGGAATGGCTTGTTGAGGCAGCAACTTGAGGCTCAATTTTGAGCTGGTTGCTTGCCGAATTTCAGAACATTTCCTTCTGTGAACTTTTATTCCCGTGAATGTATTTTCTAACGCCATAAAGCATGCCTCATTCCGAGTTAAATTGATTGAGTTGTGACTAAAACAAGAGGACTGCCCTGTTTTGGAAAAACGTAGTATTTGGACTGATTTGGGGCAAAACTTGGGAATGATTTTATTAATTGAAGTTCTTGATGCTCATCACTTACCAAAGGTATCATGGATGTGTCTTAGACCTTTGTTTCACAAATGAACCATGTTCGGATAGTTTTCTTGGTTAAACGATTTGAAATTGTGAAATGAAAGTCACAAGGCAGATTGCCTTAGAATTTTTCCTGAACTTTGGTTGACTAATTTACTACCTTCCCGAGGGTATTTTTCCCTGAAATTTGATAGAGGAATACCTTGAATATAGGAGTAAAATACTGCCAATTTTGGCACCAATTCAAGTTCGTTTCGATACCGAATTAAATTGCTAGTGTTGGAGGTTCAAAACTGGAAATTCTTCTTCAGTCTTGAATCTTCCTCAACTTTGAGCTACCGTATCTCGGTACTCGAAACTCCGATTCTTGATCCGCTTGTTTTGTTATAAACCTCACTTGTAACACTAATTGAGCTGTAAATTTCAGAGGCCGGTTTGCAACATGTGAATCGTGCCGAATTTCCAAAGTTGGCCGAAATCCAACTTAATTCTGCCTTGTACGCCGAACCTGTACCTTCAAGCTCATTTTTGAATACCTTCCACTTAGATTCATGGAAAAGTGTCTTTTAAGAACTTTTAGTACTTTCTAAGAGGTTTCCAACGGTACCAAGTTTTATAATTTTGGACCTACTGAGTGCAAGATCTGATATTTCTAAATTTGACGCGCAAAGCTGAAATTTGCTGATTTCTTAGAAAATGAAAATTTGAAAACTTGTTACTCCTTCTTGATGATAATTGATCGCTTTAAACTTGATTTCATGAAGGAAATCAGTTTTTCTTGTGTTAATAAAACCTCACTTTTGAACCTTTATTTTGAGTGGCTAAGGTTCTTGGTTTGAGGTATTGACTAGTCCAAATAAGCGTAACTCCTTTCTTGATTAATACGTGATTGTGAGTGAAAAATACTTGTTAATTGCTTCAGGTGCTCAAGCGAGTCTTGAAAAGAATCCCGGAGGGGACAACTAAAGATTTTCTCGCTCAATTACTTTTGAATTGGTGAGTGTCAAGTGCCTGACTTGTCGTGTTTACTTGATTTACCTGCTTATATACGTGAATATCACTTGATGAGACGAGTGTGTACTTTATCGCACTCGCTCTCCTTTACTTGAACTTTACTTGTATTAACTTGGTTTTCAAAGTCGATTGAGTGAATCTCGTCGACTAAAATATACCCGTTTTCGTGTGCGTGTCGTGTTGCCATGCATGTCGTGTATGTCGTGCGTGTCTTGTTGTCGGGTGGAGTGAACCTCCTCGACTTATGGGGACGCCCAATTCTCTTAACCAATCTTACAACTCGAGCCGGCATGGGCTTGGTCGAGAAGTTTGATAAACCAAGAGAATAACAAAACACAACTTGATCTTTTGAGATCTTGTTCGGCATACTCGTGGAGTATCGCCCTTTCCGTGCGTGTTCAAAAATCAAAACTTGATCTCTTGAGATCTCGTGTGGCATACTCGACGAGTATCGCCTTTTTCGTGCGTGTTTGGTTTCGGATCCGAGAGGGTGGAATGTTGGTCGGAGGAAGTAATAAGTGAAGTTTCTACGGATAAAATACCCACCAGGATAACGGAGTGTCATCACGAGGGGGTATCGGATCGAGCCGTGGCGAAGCAAGAGGAAAATAGCTCCTGAGAGCTCCTATATCCTTGAATTGTTTCTGTTTATTTTTCTCGCTCGAATTGTAAATTACTTGAATATTGGGATTGTTATTTGGACAACGTGCTTGCATGTGTGTTTTCTTGGCCTCACGAGCGTTTCGCTCACCCCGTAGATTTGTTTTCCTTAACAGGAATGGATGGAGTGAAACTCGTTGGAACCCTTTGGATGTACTTTTGTATTAGGGTTTCAATTGTAATTGACTAGACATTTTGGCTATTGTATATATTTGGGAATTGATGTATCTTTTGGATCCTGACGTAAGAATTGGATAACGGATGTATTTTGAACACGTGGTACAAGACTTGGATATTCGTTTATGGAAGCGATTTTTCCTTATTAGACTGGTATAAATTGTTATATATTGTTAAGTTTGAATTGATTTGTCTCGAGTCCTGGCGAGAGCTAGGCAGGCGTTCCGCGGATACCCTTGGGTTCGCCCTTGGGAGAAGTGGGGGCGTCACAGTTGGTATCAGAGCTTAGGCTTTAGATCTTTGTAGTGTATCCTAGGCTTAAAAGTTTAGGATACCGGACTGTGGGACTGGTTTGAAAGTTAAGTGACTACTTGTAGGAAAAAAAAAATCAGAGTAACTTCGCGTGGCCTCTGCACGGAGTGAGTTTGGGCCAAGACGTGATATGGTCCCAATTATGTGAATATGTATAAAAGACTAAGTACTCTTCTTGTGCGTAAGTTGTGAACTATGAAAGTGGTAAGTGTAAAACCTTTATCATGCTATTTGAGGTAGATAGATATGTACGTCAGGTAGGGATCTTAAACTTTGTTAATTTGCACTTGGGAGCGTACGGCCTGAGTTGTAAATTCTCTTAGTTCTGGATTCTTGTACTTGAGTACTAAATACTTTTTCTGAGAGAATACTTGTGACTTCGAAAGGGATATAGTCTCGTATATTATAGTGTGAATAAAAATCATAAGTGGTTTTGAGATAAATTCTGATGGCAAAGGTCAGAGCCCGGAGGATTCTTGTATTGGACTTGAGATCTCCATTATGGGAAATGAACGAGAAAAAAAAAACTAGACCCTTTTGACTGATATAGTTAGAATTGTCAGGGGTGATGCTAAGTGTTGAGGCCATTGTATTTTGCATGACTGTATGGCCTACTTTTGGGGCACTTGTTTGACTTTAGTCTTCTGTGAGTAAAAGTACTTTTGTGGCACCTGTGTACTATATTTTTGTGATCTTCCCTGACTTGCTAATTGTATGGATTTTGACATGTTAATGAATGTAAATTATTATTATTTTCAATGTTTTCGCAATTGGCCCTTGTTTCAAGTATTTTCTCGCGTAATTGATTTATTTCTTGCACTAGGCATACTTAGGTTATGGAAGGGCTAAGAAGGGGTCGAGGCCGTGGTCGAGGCCGTGGGCGAGGGACTGGACAAACCCAACCTCAAGGGGATGAACAAGGATCGGCCACTAGACCGACCCAAGGACAAGAAAATATGGAGGTTAACCAAATGGCTACTGCCATTAATAGGATGACTGACATCCTAGAACGATTAGCTGAGAGACAGGAACCAGTGCCAGTTAACCAACCTGGGGGCCAGGATAGAGGGGAAGATAGAGCCTTAGAGAGATTCTTAAAGTTCAACCCGCCTAAGTTCATTGGTGAGCCTGATCCTGAGGTAGCGGAGAATTGGCTAGAAAGAATGACTAATATTTTCGCAGCCCTAGATTATGCGGAGGAGAGACGAGTAACTTTTGCTGTCTTTCAGTTTGAGGGTGCAGCACGTGCTTGGTGGGATATGATAAGGGGAAAATGGGAAAGAGCACAAACCCCTTGGACTTGGGAAAATCTTTTAGGAGAATTTAATGAGAAGTTTCTCCCGCCCTTAGTTCAAGAGAAACGGGAGGACGAATTCATAAAAGTGAAGCAGGGGGCGTCTAGTGTGGCTGAGTATGAAGGAAAATTTACTAGACTTTCTAGATACGCCCCAGAATTGGTAGCCACTGAGAGGAGAAGGATAAGGCGATTTGTACAAGGACTTAACGTGGAGATTCAAGAGGGGTTAGCAGCGGCCCAAATCTCTACTTTCACTGAAGCCCTAGAGAAGGCGCAGAGAGTCGAAAGTGCAAGGCTGCAAGTTAAGGATTTTCATGCCAAGAAAAGGGGCACTTCTAGTCATCCTCTTGGACAAGCAGATAAGGGTGCCCCACCTTCTAAAAAGGAAAAAGGAACGGGAGGAGTAGAGACATCTGGTACACAAAAAAAGACTCAATCAAGAGGAGGCCACAATGGAAGGGATCAACCGAGGGAGACTCCTCCAAGTGGTCAGCCTGTGGCTCCTCAAGTTATTTGTGGTTATTGTCGCAAGCCTAACCATACAGAGAATGAGTGCTGGAAGAAATCGGGAAAGTGTTTGTATTGTGGCAGCACTGAGCATCAGATCGCGAACTGTCCAAGTATACCGAATGAAGGAGGTAGTACTCAAAGGCTTGAAAAGTCAACTGCAAAGCAGTCTAGTGCTGGAGGAAGTCGATCTAAAGCACCAGCTAGGGTTTATGCATTAGGCTATCAACAGGTTTCCAATCCCGTTAAGGTCATTGAAGGTATGATTTTTGCTTTCTATTGTTTAGTTAAGGTTCTAAGTGACTATAGTACGACGCACACTTTTACAAAATCCTAGATTCATGAGATAGAATCAAAGTTTGACTACTAATTGGGTCAGTAGAAATTGTGAAATGGGTTGCAGAGTGTAAGTTATTGTTTGACCTGATAAGTGTGACTATTAAGGGGTATGACTGTTATCCTAAGTGTGAATTTCGAGGACGAAATTCTCTTAAGGGGGAGAGGATGTGAGGACTCGTAAAAACTATTATTTTATGCCTAATTAATGGCTTAATAAACTATTTAATTGGATTTTTGCCACGAGGAATATTTTCTAGCCTTATTAGACCTAAATACATGGAAATATAACTTCGTTATATTTTTAAAGTGACTCGTTCTGAAAATTAATTTCCTGGAGTACGTTTAGTAAAAATAGTGAATAGTACTTGGAGATTTTATCCGCGTAGTAGCACAATAAGCTTGGAATATTGAAGACTTGTACTATGGTCCTAAAATAGGTAATCTTATGAATAAATACTCAAGTGATAGTTAGTAGTACAATCGTTATAAGAATTTCTCGGAAGTTTCGCGTTATATCGTTAAAATTGACGGTACGCGTTTTCACACGCGCGACTTTATTTGAGGGACTTTAGACCCTTATTTCGGGACAATTAAGAGTGAATAATATTTACATGAATATATATGCATTGGAGGTTTAGTGCATTAGTGAACCAAACGCGCGAGAAAATCGAGCCGTAATCGCACCAAACGGCCCCTAACGAGAGTTGACTTTTGGGTGAATTTCCACCACTTATTTCACCTTCTCTTGGAAGCTAAAGGAAATCAGATTTCTCTCCATCTTCTCTCTCCTCATAGCCGACCAAACACCCTCCTCTCTCTAACTCCATTGCTTCAAAATTTCTGCTCACTAATCTCACTCAAAACCACCCCAAATCATCTCCAAATTCAACCAAACTTGCACCACACCTAGCTTGACACTTGAGGAGCATTTTGAGCTGCAAACAAGGGCTGGAAATCACGGTTTTTCTGGGGTAATAGAGGGCCGAAAATTCTGCTGAACATCAACCCAAAGTAAGTGATGATCCACTCTTGGAAACTTGAAGTTTGGAAGCTATCTTACCTTGTTAAGTTCATGCATGCATTTGGTTAGCTTGATATGGATGTAAAATGTGATAGTGGGCTCTTTGTATTCCCACACTTGGGTTGTTGTTGCTGATTTGAGGATCAATGTTGGATTTAATGGTAGTTTAATGGTTATAATGATGAATTTATGGAGTGTTATTGTTGGGAACTCAAGTAGAGGTCATGACCAGAAATTGCCGAATCTGCCCCTGTTTTGTTCGGCCATGATAAGGCCCATTTTTGGTGATTTATTGGCATGATCCTGATGTGTATATGTTATATTATGTGTGTAGAAATTTTCGTTGGAAAACATTAACGATTGGATGGGCAAATGAATTTATTCATGAACTAGGCATGCTGGAAAATTATTTTCGGGTAAAACTGTCCAGTGGTCGTATTTTGGCCATAACTCTGTCCTCGGGTGTCGAAATCAAGTGCCGTCAGTGGCGTTTGAAACTAGACATTCCTAGCTTTAATTTGAGATAAAATGCACGTTCTGATTCTTTGTGAGTGATCCGAACCAAACGTTTTAAGTTAGCTGTCCTGTCTCTCGGATTTGCTGGAATGGCTTGTTGAGGCAGCAACTTGAGGCTCAATTTTGAGCTGGTTGCTTGCCGAATTTCAGAACATTTCCTTCTGTGAACTTTTATTCCCGTGAATGTATTTTCTAACGCCATAAACCATGCCTCATTCCGAGTTAAATTGATTGAGTTGTGACTAAAACAAGAGGACTGCCCTGTTTTGGAAAAACGTAGTATTTGGACTGATTTGGGGCAAAACTTGGGAATGATTTTATTAATTGAAGTTCTTGATGCTCATCACTTACCAAAGGTATCATGGATGTGTCTTAGACCTTTGTTTCACAAATGAACCATGTTCGGATAGTTTTCTTGGTTAAACGATTTGAAATTGTGAAATGAAAGTCACAAGGCAGATTGCCTTAGAATTTTTCCTGAACTTTGGTTGACTAATTAACTACCTTCCCGAGGGTATTTTTCCCTGAAATTTGATAGAGGAATACCTTGCATATAGGAGTAAAATACTGCCAATTTTGGCACCAATTCAAGTTCGTTTCGATACCGAATTAAATTGCTAGTGTTGGAGGTTCAAAACTGGAAATTCTTCTTCAGTCTTGAATCTTCCTCAACTTTGAGCTACCGTATCTCGGTACTCGAAACTCCGATTCTTGATCCGCTTGTTTTGTTATAAACCTCACTTGTAACACTAATTGAGCTGTAAATTTCAGAGGCCGGTTTGCAACATGTGAATCGTGCCGAATTTCCAAAGTTGGCCGAAATCCAACTTAATTCTGCCTTGTACGCCGAACCTGTACCTTCAAGCTCATTTTTGAATACCTTCCACTTAGATTCATGGAAAAGTGTCTTTTAAGAACTTTTAGTACTTTCTAAGAGGTTTCCAACGGTACCAAGTTTTATAATTTTGGACCTACTGAGTGCAAGATCTGATATTTCTAAATTTGACGCGCAAAGCTGAAATTTGCTGATTTCTTAGAAAATGAAAATTTGAAAACTTGTTACTCCTTCTTGATGATAATTGAACGCTTTAAACTTGATTTCATGAAGGAAATCAGTTTTTCTTGTGTTAATAAAACCTCACTTTTGAACCTTTATTTTGAGTGGCTAAGGTTCTTGGTTTGAGGTATTGACTAGTCCAAATAAGCGTAACTCCTTTCTTGATTAATACGTGATTGTGAGTGAAAAATACTTGTTAATTGCTTCAGGTGCTCAAGCGAGTCTTGAAAAGAATCCCGGAGGGGACAACTAAAGATTTTCTCGCTTAATTACTTTTGAATTGGTGAGTGTCAAGTGCCTGACTTGTCGTGTTTACTTGATTTACCTGCTTATATACGTGAATATCACTTGATGAGACGAGTGTGTACTTTATCGCACTCGCTCTCCTTTACTTGAACTTTACTTGTATTAACTTGGTTTTCAAAGTCGATTGAGTGAATCTCGTCGACTAAAATATACCCGTTTCCGTGTGCGTGTCGTGTTGCCATGCATGTCGTGTATGTCGTGCGTGTCTTGTTGTCGGGTGGAGTGAACCTCCTCGACTTATGGGGACGCCCAATTCTCTTAACCAATCTTACAACTCGAGCCGGCATGGGCTTGGTCGAGAAGTTTGATAAACCAAGAGAATAACAAAACACAACTTGATCTTTTGAGATCTTGTTCGGCATACTCGTGGAGTATCGCCCTTTCCGTGCGTGTTCAAAAATCAAAACTTGATCTCTTGAGATCTCGTGTGGCATACTCGACGAGTATCGCCTTTTCGTGCGTGTTTGGTTTCGGATCCGAGAGGGTGGAATGTTGGTCGGAGGAAGTAATAAGTGAAGTTTCTACGGATAAAATACCCACCAGGATAACGGAGTGTCATCACGAGGGGGTATCGGATCGAGCCGTGGCGAAGCAAGAGGAAAATAGCTCCTGAGAGCTCCTATATCCTTGAATTGTTTCTGTTTATTTTTCTCGCTCGAATTGTAAATTACTTGAATATTGGGATTGTTATTTGGACAACGTGCTTGCATGTGTGTTTTCTTGGCCTCACGAGCGTTTCGCTCACCCCGTAGATTTGTTTTCCTTAATAGGAATGGATGGAGTGAAACTCGTTGGAACCCTTTGGATGTACTTTTGTATTAGGGTTTCAATTGTAATTGACTAGACATTTTGGCTATTGTATATATTTGGGAATTGATGTATCTTTTGGATCCTGACGTAAGAATTGGATAACGGATGTATTTTGAACACGTGGTACAAGACTTGGATATTCGTTTATGGAAGCGATTTTTCCTTATTAGACTGGTATAAATTGTTATATATTGTTAAGTTTGAATTGATTTGTCTCGAGTCCTGGCGAGAGCTAGGCAGGCGTTCCGCGGATACCCTTGGGTTCGCCTTTGGGAGAAGTGGGGGCGTCGAGTACCGTAGCATGTGAAATGACTGAAATACTCTTGACTGCCCATAAGCCCTATTTTCACGGACAGTTTTCTGTCTTCGTGGGGATTTCAATTTTTGACTCTGAAAATGCATGATTTAGCTTTGGAGACCTTCATAATAAATGTAAGTATATGTCTTGGCTTCGAAACGCCATAAGGTACACCTCAATCGGACTACGGTAGCTTGAGTTATTACCGTTTAATCATAGTACGGTGAACTAGTCTGATTGTGAGATGCTGGTTCTGTAATTTGAAATTTTGACCTAGATACACTACGAACTGAACTAAGTGGTCTTCATCAAAGTTGTAGGCCTTTATCTTAGCTTCAAAATGGTATAAATTTCACCCCAATCTGATAAGCGTAACTTTGTTTGTGTCTGTTCCGCAAAGAGATGTCAAACCTGTTATTTAGCTTTTGTCCTTAAAACTTGATTTCTAGTTGCATTTCTAAACTTTCTTTGTATTTGGATGAACTTGAGCCTAGTTGAAGGGCTATTGTATTGAGATTTCTTATGTGTTGAATTGGACTGACTTGAGGAAAAACAATGAAGCCATAAATGGCTGGAATATAGCAAAATACAGAGGGCATGCTGCCCAAAATTTTAGGGTTACGCGATTCCTTCAAGTTGAGTTGATCTTAGTAAAAATGAAGGGTTTTGAGGGTTATTTGTCACGACCCCACCTCCCCCTAAGGCGAACCAGAGGGTTCGGCGGGCCGCCTGCCCGGCTCTCGCCGGGACTCAGTCGTTCACTACAAACCTCAATTAAATACAAGATACGATCTCAAATAAAAATCAAATATCCCAAAACTTTACATATCAAAAGCGAAGCGTCCACGCTTCCACTGCGCCACTCTGATCCTTGATACCAACTATTATACAGGAGGAAGTCCAAAACTAGACTATTACACAACCAATCAATTCTAAACGTTCAATACAATCCCAATATGAACCATTACGCAAAAAGGAAATCCAAATTCAAGCCACACATGAGATAATCCATGAATAAACACTACAAGCCACTCCTTCGCCTTGAGCCCTGTGGAGGGGAATAAAACATTTTTGGGGTGAGCTAGAAGCTCAGCGAGTAACCAGTAAAATCAGTAATCAAATCGGTTTAACCATAGTTCATTTCAATGATGTTCAATTCAAATCAAATGATAAGTCCAGAAACAATTTCAATGTTTACAAAACATTAAATATGGAGTATCAATAATTCAAGAAACATGTACAATGGAAAGCGATAGTAACATTCGTGAAAAGGATACATTCGTTCTCCTGTCATTTCATTGCATTTTTGGTTTCATTCGTGCATTCATTCACCCCGTCCCTGGCTTTTGGCCAGGCTCCACCAACCTACAAGGTAATACTCGAGTATACCGAAACGTTCACCCAAGTTCCTAGTCGCCCGACCGAGTCCGCTTCTGGCTCGAGACGACCGGTTCCGCTTCTGGCTCAAGACGACCGGTAACAAGGGGCAATGGCCAGTTCAGCCCAAAAGGCTTACATTCATGCGCAAGTAGCATTTAATCATTAATCATTGAAAATTTCATATTTATTTAGGTCGAGTGCGATAAAGTACACACTCGCCTAGAAAACTCGTTTTAACAATCATTGAAAGCAAAATCAATAATAACAAGACACTGATATGCAAGCACGCATGATATGTAAGAAAACAGTTCCAAAATTAACTTTGAAAACAGTTCAAAAGTAAATAATGCAGGAAAGCGGTTCAAAAGTAAATTTGGAAACAGTTCAAAAGTAAATAATGCAAGAAACGGTTCATAAATAATTTTAGAAATAGTTTGAGGTCACTCACCTCAATGGCTCAGCAATCATCCATCATACACTCAATGCAATCAAGTCCTTTCAAAGTTCGGACAACACTTCCCCTGAATTTGCTTACTTTTCCAGCCATCATGGCTTCATTATTTCCTCATTCCATCCCAAAGGTACACACACAACAACAAGTTCATCCAACAGCCATTCAGCAAGCTCCAAGTAGTACCAGTCAAGCTAGGGAAAAGTCCGGAAATGAAAGTTAAACGCAAAACCAGAAAAATAGTTTTGACGTCATTTTGCGGTAATGGTGTCAAAAGCACTACGATGGTCGGATGAAGATGAAAGACCCACCGTTTCGAAGCTAAGAGACAGGGCTACAACAATGTAGAAGGCCACTCAGTCCAAATCCTAGCACAACTAGGTCAAATATGCAGAATACCAAACCAGAACCGTAATTGCAAGTTTACAAATTACACTATGCTGTAATTAGTCCAACTCAGTCTGTACAAGTCCAAATTCATTGATTCCAAAGGCAGGAGGTAGCTAAGACATCAAGGTACATTTCATCAGAAGACCTCAACAACTGAATCCAAAGAAATTCCAGTCAAAACAGCCAATTACAGGCGCAGTTCGGCCATCCTGATGAACCCAGAACAGCAATAGTAATTTCGGCTTATCTCATTCTACACTACTCCAAGTGACCTGAAATTTTACAGGCACCCTTAAAACATCAATACCTACAACTTTCATGTTTTTAGCCAAGGCCAATTCGGCCCCTAACCATGAGATACAAAACCGGACAGAATTGGGGTTATGAAACCCTAACTTTTCACATTTCCTTCCAAACCCAAAATTGGTTGCAATTACCAATCTTACACACTTACTAGAGTCATTCTAGGCCATTGCCAATCATCATACAAGGCCACAACAACATGATCATATTAAACCAGAAAAATCATCAATAAATTGAAAACTTCACCAATTCATCTCAAACCAAGAAATAAACCACAAATTTCAGCACTTTAGCTACCACTAAGCACAACTCAAGCTTCATTAAGTGTAGGAGGAAGTTCATTCACCACTCACCTAGTAAACAAGAGAAGAGGAGTTGTAGAACACCTTAGCTTCCTTGAACACTTCCACAAAATCACTTACTAGCACCAAATGGAGGGATTTTATGGAGTAGAAACAATTGTAAGCAATTGGTTTGGATGATTTGAGCTAGTTGGAAGCTTAAAATTGGAGAAGTTTTCTTTCTTCTTGAGCTTAAGGTGGCCGGCCAACATGGAGAAAGAAAGAGTGAATTTTTAGTCAATTTTTGAGATATTTAATCCAAGGGTAAGAAAGGTCAAAAAGGTGAATAGTTGTCTTAGGCTTCAACCACTCACAAAGTGACACGTGTCACTTCATTAAATGCATTTCTATCCTTTTGTTTCCTCTCACATCAATCACTTCACCTCCTCTACTTATCTCTTAACACCCGATAAATTTCAACCAGTATCCGAAACTTAACCTTATTGGCCGAATTTTTCCGAACTTTCGCACTAGTGGGTCCCACGTCCGATATATATATCCTTAATTTCTCAAAAACTAACCGATACTAGAAAATCATTTTAAAACTATTTTTGCTCATAAACTTTATCTGGGGAATTTTTCTAATAAAGAAAATGTAGAAAAGGCGGGCGTTTAAAAAAAATAAACCCTAGAAAATTAGAAAATTTCCGGGTTCTCAAACTCATTTTTTTTCGGGGCGTCACATTATTTGTAACCCTAGGACCAACTGTTATCTTTTTACTCAAAAGTCATATTTTTATTCTTCTGTACTAGTACTTAACCTGAAAAGGCATACGACATGTAGTCGAGCCTCATTTATGCATTCCATTTACTGGGTTTGTAGATGCGCGAACTATAATTGTTTTATCTTGATTATTTTAGAGTTTCTTGGCGATTAAAGCCACTTTGGGTAAAAAACTTTTGAAGTATATGTACTGGAACCGGTGAGTGTACCACTCCCCTCATTTGTTGCTTTACTTGGTTTCTGCACCTGCAATCTATGAGTTGAATGACTATATCATCTGTTTATTCTGTTTGAGATGGGGGTGTACTTTATGACACTCGTTCTCTTGTCTGTCTGTATGCCTATTTACTGTGTATAATCTGTTAACTGTATCTGAGTCTGTTCGGATGTCGTTTGGAGACTGGTATCCAACGACCTTTCTGTGACCTCTGAGCTCAACACCTGTGGCTAGTTATTCAAGTCGGGCCGACAAGGGCCTGGTCGATTAGATAACGAACCACGTTAGTCTATTCTGGGAATCTTTGGGTATTGAGACTCTTGATTCCGGTATACTCGAGTATTACCATTACTGTTCCTGTTCGGCATTAGGGCCCCGTAGGGGTATGTTTGGTGGACGAAAAATTGGTGTAAAGTGGGGTCTACGGATATGTTGGTTCTATTTACGTTGACGGAGAGTCAACGGGTTCGGAACAAGTATACTGCAAATGGAAATCTGGCTCCTGAGAGCCACCTGTATCCTTTCCCTTTGAATCACTGTGTCTAACTGCTTTCCTTTATATCTGGTATATGTATCTGATTGGTTAAACGGGAAAGACCATGATTTTACCCCTATATGTTTGGTACCTCATTGAGCACAAGCCCAACCCTTTCTGTTACCTTTGTTTTCCTTATCGGGGATAAACTTGAAAATCACGATTTTGGAAGAAAAAGGGTGAAGCTGGTATATATGTCGTGTTGTTAAACTCTTTTGAAAACGAAGCCTTAATTGTATTTTGTGTAGTATGGATATCTCGGATTGCACTGTATGTTAATTTGTTCAAGACTCCAATGTAAATATATGTATAAGTGATTAACCTTGTCTATTAAATGTATTCCGATGAGACTCTGATTTTATGGTTTGGTAAGCACGTTCCCACCTTAGTAGTTTCTGATTGTTCGTTTTCTTTAGGTCCTATCTGTGGCGGCCCCACTTCTCCCTAAGGCGAACCAGAGGGTTGGCGGGTCGCCTGCCTAACTCTCGCCAGAACTCACGCAAGCAAACCGACTAATTTTCCACGTATAACCTAAACTAAAACACCATACGGCACCCGAACAAGCCAAACCTTTACAACCAGAATACCAAGAACACATTAACTTCGGAGATAACATTGTCATTGGACATCTGAACGTTCACTCCTAAACACATCTCCAACCAGCTCAACACATAACTACAAATATACATATTACAAACCACACATCGAAGTCATAAAGTTCAAATAAATTTATACAAGCCAAAGCTTAGGGTTTGCACTTTTCCAGCTTCAAGTGGCAACCCAAAACAAAAGATACACAGACGTTTCAACACAACAGTTACAAAAGCTAAAAAAAAACAGACTTCAAATCTCTCGAATGCCAAAACCTGTTAAGGAAAACAAATATCGTGTGGTGAGCTTAAGCTCAGTGGTGCCCCAAAACATGCAATCATATAACACAAATAGTAAATCATAACTTCAAGCTTAAATTCAGCAAGTGGAAAAGCGTATAACAGCACATGGTAGGATACAGGGCTCTCAGGAGCCATTTTCCACAAGCTTGATCAAAATTAATCGTAGTTGACCCTCCGTCAACTCTTACTATCTAAGGTCCATGTAGATTCATTATTTTTTTTTCTTAACACGCTCCAACCAACTTACTTCCACCGGGCCCGCACACCTCACGAGAGAGTTTGGTATTACTCGAGTATACCTTTTTGTAAACTAGTTGAGGGATTCACCCAACGATGTCACATTATAAACTAGTCGAGGGATTCACCCAACGACGTCACAACACGTTTTTACCAAGTCAGGATAAGAGGCCCTCCCACCCTAAGGTGTGGTACATTCCCCTGCCTGGTAGATTAGTTGACGAGTCCACGCTCCAGTCAACATTTGCAAGATATTCTAGAAAACATTTCAAGCAAGTCACCACTCGAAAGGCTAGTGCGATAAAGTACACACTGCCACTTCGATGGTTCAGGAAAACCACTTTCCAATTATCACATAACAAGTCAAGAAAGCACTTTAACACTTTAGCCATAGAACAAGCACGGACACTCACCAACAGTGAAGCTCAAAAGTCAAGTTGGGAATCGAAGTCCACGCCCTCGCTAAACCCTAGAAATCCAAGTTTTTTTTTTAAAAAAAAAACTATAAGTTTTACTAAACAAACTCTTGGTTTATATACAAAAGATTATCTTGTATAAAACTAATTTATTTACTCGGGACAAATCAATAAATCTCTTAGAATTAAAGCTAGAAAAGTAATAAAATATTTCGCATGGTTTCTTTAAAGCTACTTTTCTTTCTAGAGGTGCAACTAAAACCAATTTAATTCAAACAAGTTTTCTTGCTGAACAAGTTTTCTAAGCCCTTCTTTTTAAAATTATTAAACTCTCACACTTTTAACAATTTTCCTCAAAACAACTAGCCAAGGATAATTTTACGAAAAACTTAAAGTTTGGAAATTAATACGATTACTTCTTAAAAGTAATAAAGCTAGTTTGAGCAAAGAAAAGACTTAACTAGTTGTCAAGGTTTTAAAAAAATCCCGACATTTACTTTAATGTTAACGTACTATACTCAACTTATATAAATCGATATTAAGATAATATATTTCAATAAAGCTTGATAAAAAATACTCGAATTCAAAAGACCAAAACGGACTTCACGATTCCAACTCATTTGCACTTTGAATTCCAAGTCACCAATATAGTAAAATCACAATCCAAACATCAATTTCACTAGGGTTTCATCAATCATTAGCCCTTGGTTTCAACAGATTCAATTCCAAACAAAATTCAACAAAGTAAGTCCAAAGTATCAAACAATCCCAAATCACAAACCATGGACTGTCGCGCCCCATTTTTTGATAAGAAAAATAAATAAATGTGGTTTGGAAAAAATGTATTTTTGTGATTGGAAAATGAATCGTGATTTAAAAGAAAAATGGGTCTAAATGGGGTTTTGAGAATGCGACGATTTGACCCAAAATTATAGTTCAAAAAGGGTTTTTTTTTTTTATATGAAAAATGGAGTCGCCACTTGGTATAGAGTTAGGGTGTACCAAGTCACCCAAAAAGTGAATTTTTTAAGGAAAAAAGTAAGAAACCCTTTTGAACGACTCCTAGTCCACGCAAACAAAGAAAAAGGTTCGGGAGTCACATTTGACGAAGGGGAAGGCAAGGATAAAAATCCAAGGCACCCCTTCGACCTAGCCAAGGCTAGTTGCGTGATTTAATCAAAGATTTTCTTGTTTTAACCAAAGAATTTATTACATTTGGATGCACTACATGAATGCAAAAAGAAGGAAAAAATGCAAACCTAAATTCTAAAATGTCTCTTGTAAGGTTTTTGGTCCCAACCACATGAATTGTGGCGGCCAATAAAGGAAAACCTTATAGAGGTCGATTAATGCAAATGATGGCTAAAGTGCCAGTGTGCAAGTGTATAAAAAGGTGCACGTGTGAAATGGTATGAAAAATCCAAGTGTTTGTGTGCAAGTGTATGAAAAGGTGCATGTGTGAAATTGTATGAAAAATCCAAGTGCTTGTGTGCAAATGTGTGAAAATAGAATAATAAATATATAAGGTAAAGTGGAATTTCATTTGTGAGGTGGAAATGAGCACGTGATAGGAAAAATGTAGTGAGAAAGTATGGTTTGAGAAATGTGAAAAAATGTGGTTAAAAAGAGTATGTGGATGATAAAAATGAAAGTATGACCCTAGAGGAATGCAACAAGTTGGGTACGGGGGTTGACTCCTAACTTTTCGACTTCTATTTTCCCTTTGATTAGAAGGCAAAACTAGCGTGCTAAGGCTATCGAGTAGCCACACTCGCTCGTTTCCCTTATCGGAAGGGGACACTCAAGCAAAATGAACCCTATAGCTAGCATGAGATGCAAAACCTAAAGTGAGGGGAAAGGGATTCGAGGAACATGCCCAATGATAAAACTAAAGAAAGTTGTATGATATGTGGTGAACAAGCAAATGATGCACTAATGAAAAGAAAGGAAAAAGCCTATTGGGTCTAGCGTTGGACTAGCCCTTTCTATGGATTTCTACTAGCATTGGACTAGTGGAAATGGAACAATGAACCACAACTAGCGTTGGACTAGTGTGGTGACGGGAAAGGGGGCCACAACTAGCATTGGACTAGTGTGGTGACGTACATTCATCCATTTCATTCATTCACACTATAAAAAGCGAGTAGACATGCGAATCACTTATAAACACGTAGCACATAACACTTAGCATGCTTGACTAGATGCAAAAACCTAATAAAGCAAGTAACACGTAACACATAGGCATGCAACCAAGCTAATGAACCTATTACATTCACTAACTAAAACAAAAGGGGAAGGGGAAAATGGACCAAATTGCTCGCCAAAGCCCTATCTATTACAAGCCAAGAGGTGTACACATACCCCATTAAAAGAATAACTTAATGAAAACAAAAGTAAATGACATAAGTAAAAGGAATTGAGGAAAGGCTAGGAAAGCAAAGTAGACATGCAATTCACTTAACACGTTGGATCACGTAGGAGAGAGACAAAAGGGATAAAAGAAAGTTATACCTCATCGCAATGGTAAGCAAATGAAGGAAAAATGGCTTCAAAACAATAAAGAGGTCAAGGTACCACTTTAATTAAGAAAAATGCAAAAACAAAGCTCACTTGATCGTAAAGCTCCCAAAGTCATGACTTAAGTGCAATTGACAAAGCATGGTAGCTGATTGAAGCAAAACAATCAATTGGAGTTGAAAAATTGAAGCAATCAAGGACCAAATTGAAGACATTATTCGATTGGTTGGGTCATAGTGAGACAAGGGGAGACTTGAGGGGTCAAAGTGCAATTTCTGAAAGTCATTTACATGCAAGTTCATGCAAAGTAATGTGAAATAGCATTCTGCATCTAAAACAAGCTAGAACTGCCGCATCTTGTTCCATTTTCGATCACCAGATTTAGAGCTAACATTCAATCATCCAAATTTCAAGCTAAACAACACACCATACAATCTTGACATCCTAACAAGCAAAACACAGAATGAGATCATGCGACTTTCTAAAAAAACTTCATGAAGCTTTCTACAACCAGAAAAACTGTTGCAACCTTGCTTCCTCACGCATACTTCAGATCTAACACCAGAGTTTAACCAAAACTTCTAAACCAAACCACCAAAACTCGAACTAAACACTAAGACACATGACCCAGACATTTAAATAAGCAAGGAGCTTAGCAAAATCTAGCATAGCAAATCTGGAAAAATCATTCAACATGGTTCGGCAAAACTGAAGTGCTTTTTCCAGCAAGTGTTTGGGCATAATTCAAATGTTTTAAACCCAATCATGAAACCCATTTTCATTCATTCAACCCCTCTGTCCACATAAGATCAACCCGCAAATGGAATGGCCAAAACTTGGTGGTCAATTGCAAGGAAAAAAAAACAAAGAGAATGCTGCAACTTGAATTTTCAGCAATATCATATCACAAGTTTCCAACAAACTTTCAGACTCAAAGTGCACCAGTAATGACCTACATTCATGCTAACCTTTGACCCAACCCAATCCGAAACAGGCATGCAAATCTGGAAAAAGAACTTTATGCAAAAGGATTCAGCAACAAGTTTGCGGCACAACAAAACTACCAGAGCTGTAATCTTTTCGAATCAAATCAACACCTCATATAACCCCCCCTTCCAACGCCAAATCGGTCTGATGCTACACTTATAATGCAAGATTATACCAGCGAAAACGGAAATAAAACAACAAGGAAAGAACCCACAACTTCTGAGAGCAAAAAGAAAGAGCAAAACAATCTGTTTTAAAGACCGAACTTGTATGGCGGAGAAGAATCCAGAGATTACCTCTGGTAAGATGAGCCGGTTCAGATACAAATCAAACCGCTGGTGGAAAACTGCGGGATGCTCTTCTGAGATTGACGGGCTGCCACCTGAAGCTTGAGTCTGGTTTCTGCTCCTTCAGCTGCGTTTTTCCTTCTAATCTGTCTCAGTCGTTCTTCCTATCTTTCTCACTTTGTCCGACAGATATCCTCTCCCCTCTCTCTAATCTCTCAACCGTCAAAAACCTCTCCTTTTCCTTGATCAAAACCCAGCTCTCTAGTTTCTTTTTCCAGTTTTTTCCTCAGCCGACATACTCGCTCTTTTCGTCACCTCCGTCTTCTGATTTTTTCCTTTGCCGTTTTTTCCTCCTCTCTTGCGGCTGCTCTCTTCCCTTTTTTGCCGTCCATCCTCCCCCCTCAAAACCCCTCTTGTTTTTTTTTCTTTTGCCGTTCAGCCTGATGAAAAACCTCTCCCCTTGCGGCTGCTTGATCTCCTTCTTTTTATACCAGAAAACATCCTCCTAAACCCTTAAACATTCCCACATATTTGCAGCTTAAGGAGCCGCACAAGTCCTCCTTTGCAAGCTGCAAAAATTGCAGCTTGCCGTGACTAGCACCCTTTTTTTTTTCTTTTTTTTTTTTTTTTAACTTAACCCTTAATAAATACAGAAATGATAAAATATAAATAATAATAATAATAACAAATTGACAAAAACCAGGTAATAATAATAATAATGAAAATAATTTAAAAACTAAAAACAACAAAAATGGCCATTTTTCCATCTTTTTTTTTTGTTTCATTTTTCATTTTTATCATTTTTTCATTTTTTCCAAGAAAACATTGAATTAAAACATATATTTTTTTTTGAATGCTTTTCTTTTCATTTTGAGAAATTCTATGCTAAAAACTCAAAAATAATAAAATTATAAACTAAAAACTAAAAATCGAATAAAACTAACACGACAAAATAAAAAACTAAAAAAACTAAAAATAAATAGTAAATGAAATTACACCAAAAATTTGGTGTCTACAGTTTGCCCCTCTTTGTCTGAGTTTTGAAAAAACTTGAGACAAAGAAGTAGACACCAAATACTTACCTGTTTTATTCGGCGGCGAACGTCACGAACGGTGGACGTTTTAAAAATGGGGACTGACCCCTTTGACAAAAATTTAAAATGGGATTGACCCAAACAGAAATTTAAATTTGGGATAGACCCACGGGATAGACCCGGACAGAAATGTAAAAATTAGATGAATCGAAGTGAGATGGAGTGTTGGTGGGATGAAAACACGCACATTAGTGAGATAGACTCGATGCTAACGGCTGTTGAAATGAAAACACGCACGTTAGTGAGATAAACTCGATGCTAACGGCTGTTGAAATGAAACACGCACGTTAGTGAGATAAACTCGATGCTAACGGCGGTTGAAATGAAACACGCACGTTAGTGAGATAAACTCGATGCTAACGGCGGTTGAAATGAAACACGCACGTTAGTGAGATAAACTCGATGCTAACGGCTGTTGAAATGAAACACGCACGTTAGTGAGATAAACTCGATGCTAACGGCGGTTGAAATGAAACACGCACGTTAGTGAGATAAACTCGATGCTAACGGCGGTTGAAATGAAAACACGCACGTTAGTGAGATAAACTCGATGCTAACGGCGGTTGAAATGAAACACGCACGTTAGTGAGATAAACTCGATGCTAACGGCGGTTGAAATGAAACACGCACGTTAGTGAGGTAAACTCGATGCTAACGGCGGTTGAAATGAAAACACGCACATTAGTGAGATAGACTCGATGCTAACGGCGGTTGAAGTGAAAACACGCACGTTAGTGAGATAGACTCGATGCTAACGGCGGTTAAAGTGAAAACACGCACGTTAGTGAGATACACTCGATGCTAACGGCGGTAGAAATGAAAACACGCACGTTAGTGAGATAGACTCGATGCTAACGGCGGTTAAAGTGAAAACACGCACGTTAGTGAGATAAACTCGATGCTAACGGCGGTAGAAATGAAAACACGCACGTTAGTGAGATAGACTCGATGCTAACGGCGGTGGAAGTCAGTAAATTAAAATGTGGTTGTCAAGAAAAGAGGTATAAGGGTGCGCGGCGGACGCTAAGATTTGTCAACAAAAAATGAAAAATGGATTTTCAAGAAAGAAGAGATTTGATTTTTGATTTTTCTGATTTTTTTCTTTTTCCTTCCTTTTTTTTCTTTTTTTCCTCTTTTTTTTTTTTTTTTTTTTTTTTGAGAATCTTTTCAAAATAATTTGCCCCAGTTTCCACCAATTATTAAACTGATCAATTGATTTGCCTTACGGCGTGGTTGCTCCTCCTTGAGGCCTTGATTCGTGAGATTTTGACTTACGCTCCTTCGTTGATTTCAACCATGGATACCTGCACAGGGGCTTACCAAAGTATGACATGCACTTCAATTTCAAAATTTGGAAAGAACATCGTGATTGGTCCGAAAAATGTCTTGCTTGACTCTTGGGCGAAAATCTCAAATGTATTGCGGAAAATTTTGCCCCAGTGTGGGCTTATTTTACAAAATCCCTCCAATGAAAACTTGCCCCAGTGTGGGCACATTTAATTGCAAAAATCTCTCAAATGAAAATTTGCCCCTGTGTGGGCCCATTTGATTGCAAAAAATTTGTTCAGATGATTCCCCATTTATTTGAACAAAGAGAAATCGCACCTTCCAAAATTTAGAAAGTAATCATTTGAACGTTGAATGCAGAAATTTCATGATGAATTCCTCGAAGTAACACCCAATTCAAGAAAATTTCTTCCTCACTTCTAGCATTGGTGTTTAGGGTAACGGGTCACCACTTCTGGTTGGCTCATCTTTCAGGACCAATCAAGTGACTTTATTATTTTTTTGAAATGGCTAAGGAAATGGGAGGTCAGAATTTGTTTGGCTTTTGTGCCCAAAATTGTAATGCATTCAACATCACATCTTAGTGAAAGCAAAGAGTTTGTTACCCTTATTTTCAAGAAAACTTAGTCAACATACAAGCTTTCTAGGCTTGTAACGTATGGACAGAAGTGATAGCTAAACATGTGGAAACGGGTTATACCCTTATGATCACAAATGATTTGATGAATTTCTTATGAGCATGATCCTCACTTTGGATTGTCATGAAAGAATAAGTCAACGATGGACTTTATTAGCTTGTAATGTGGCTTGAAAACGATAGTTTAAGACTTTCAAGGATATTGCACCATAGATCGCCTTTCCAAAATTGCCCATATTTTGAACTCAAAAGATTTCAGACTTTGTTTGGATTTTCTCATCATTCCCCAGGGACCTCAGTGTCGAATTTTCCTGCATTTTCCTTTCTTGCTTTTCTTTCACTTCTTTTCTTTCCCCTCGAGCTGATGGGGTTTTCACATGGTGAGTAGCGTCAACCTCATACTCAAGCAATTCAGAAATACAGCTAAAATTTTCCAGCATCAGAAGTTTTCTTGACAGGGCCATTGCAAAGAACAGAAGTCAGGGCTTTCGGCTTTCGTAATGGGGTCAGGTGGGGTGTTTAGAAAAGTTAAGGCTTGAAGGCAGATTTCAAGAATGGTTTGAAGAATCTGAGATCGCATTGTTGCGCCAACCCTATTTAGGGTTAAATCAGAGTTTGCCCCAGTCTGAGGCTTTTCCCTTTCATTTTCTTTCTTCTTTTGACTTTTCGGCTTTCTGCCATTCTTTGAAATTTGCCCCAGTTTATTTTTGAACTGAGATTCTCTTTTCTTCTTTTGATTTCGATTTTTATTTTGTGACTTTTCACTTTTTGAAATTTTCTTTTTCAACACAAACTTGCCCCCAGTGTGGGGTTTGCGATTCTCAGGGGTTGCCAAACGAAACATTTTATTCTGAAGGCTCAAAAGGGATAACTAGGGATAGAATGTTTGATTGGAAAAGAAGATGGCCTGACTTGTATTCCGTTCCTTACAATAACTCTGAAAGGAAATTTTCATTAATGGGAAATTTTTGGCATGTATCTGACTTAACTGATTGGGGAAGACCCTTGTTCATCCATATTTGTGAAACATAGGTGATCCACGCGGACAAATCTCTTCCTTTTCTCTTTTTTCCAAAATTCGGAACCCAAGTGGAGTCAAATTTCCCCAATTTGCGGTTCCCTCCTTATTCGAGCATTTTTGCTTTTCCCCTTTTCTTTTCCTTTTTAAAATTTCCCAATCTCCTTCCCCAATGCGAGGTACGATCATAAGTGCATTCGAAAAGAACCACCAATTTTAGTTCAAATGAGGACGCAAGGGATAAATGGTGTTTAGATTGAAGAAATGATGGCCAAAGTATCATTCTTACACTTCATGACAACCAGAGTAACGAAATGCTCATTGACAATCCATTCCCTTTTGAAAGTTTTCCAATGTAGGGTAGAGATCGTTAAGGCGTTTATTTGGAAGGAAATTATTCTTCTATAGGCTCAAATGGGAGAGCAAATGATAAAAATCTGTATAGGTAGTGAAACGAATGCTTGAAGTATCATTCCAAATTTTCAAAACAAATAAGAATAATGCACATTTTTGCTTTCACTTAGATGTGATTGAATCGGATTAGTTACCGCGGACATTTTCAAGCAAAAGTTGCCCCAATTTACAATTTATCAATCAATGTGACTGATTTTATTTTGGGGTCAAATGAAGGAGAAAAGGAATCTCATAGGGCCTTTTGAGTGACCTCTTTTAATTCTAAACACTCTTATTATGAATTTTCAGGCCGGAGGTTGAAAAAATCCCAATTTAGTCTTATTTCTTAAAATTCATCATGAAATCTCCAATGAATAAGAATAAAGAATGAAATGTACATAAATATACACAAAACAATGATTGTCCAAAAATTTTATTGCTGAAAAAGTTTGAAACAAAATTTCTCATTCAATTACGATACAAGTGAGAAGAGAGAAACTTGTAAAGAGCTCCACATATACACTTTTTGTCTCCTTTTCAAATATACAAAATTTCCCTTTGGAAAACAATTACAACATCTCTCAGAGGGTTTTCATTGTAGGATCCGCCCAAGAATCAAATAACACTTGTAATCTTCAAACTTTATTGGATTAAAATTATCATCAGATATAGAAGAACGTTTTCGTCTTATTGAAATATTTTTATGAATGCAGGGGAGGGGAAAACAAAAGAAAAATACCCCGAGTTAGTAAGCAAAACTGCAAAATCGGTATGCATGTCCTATGGGGGAACCCTTTTTATGCCAAGGGTAGGCCTAGAATGAGAATGCAATCCTCCAGAGCAGGCACTATACAATACCTGATGAATCCGATCACTTGATTGAGTGAAAAATGATTTGAAAAATTTGGCCAATTGAAGTGAAAAGAGACATTTGTCCTAAAATGAGGGAAAAGTCCGAATGGATTGCTACTTTGATCGACGCATGGAATAATGTGTAAAAGAGATTGCAATGTCTCAATTAATTTATTCGGTGACCCTTAGACTTAAAACCTAAAAAGGGAAAAAACGGGTCAAATAGATTGGATAAAATTGATGATTTATTTAAAAATGACCAAATTGCCCTAAAAATAGGTAAACTGGTCAAATGAATGAAAGAGAGATTGATGATTTATGCAAAAATCGACCAAATCACCCTAAAAGGGTAAATTGGTCAAATGAATTGAATGATTCTTCAAAAATCGACCGGATGACCCTAAAAGGGGTAAATTGATCAAATGAATGGATGACTTCTCAAAAATCGACCGGATGACCCTAAAAAGGGTAAATTGGTCAAATGAATTGACGATTTATTGAAAATCGACCAGGTGACCCTAAAAGGGTAAACTGGTCAAATGAATTGACGATTTATTGAATGAATTGGCAAAATGGATTGGTTGAATTGTCCGGCCATTGGTGGTTTCAAAGTTATTGAGATGCATTAGTCTATGAGCTTCTAAAAATCAAATTTTGGCCTCAATTTATTTGTTGTCCCAAAAGGAGGAATCATTTGTGAATTTCTTCAAATTAATGTCCTTCACGCAAGGGATTTTTACCAATTTTGATAAAATGGCCAAAAAGTGATTATTAGGTGTTCATATTCCAAAAATCACTCTATGAACATGATCGGATCCTACCTTACCTTGTGCACTACCCCTTTGGATGGTACAAAATGTAAACGTGCAAGTCTCATTTGGATTATATATCCGAGACATGGGGTGGTTTATTCCTAACACGGGATCCCCTAAATGGCATTCCCTTTCTAGGGTTTATGCATGATGCCATTTTATTAAAGCGATATAGACATGTGACAAACATGGCCTAAAGGGTATAAATAATGCAACGGGGGGCAAAGGTCTAAAAATGAAATGTATTTACTGAAAAGTAAGTGCAATGACTGAAATTTAGACATGTGAGCTATCTGGTGGGTGAGTCACTAAAAGAGTGCCAAAAAAGCCTCTTATTGCTAAGGCAAATGAATGCAAATCAAGAAAACAAAAGAAATGGTTAGTGCAATTGATAGTACACATAACACATTAGGAGCAATTAAGAAAAGAAATATAATAAAAGCAAGTAAAAGGGGTGGAACCCCCTCCCTCGTGCCTATCGTGCTTAAAAGGGTGAGGCTGACTCTAACCTAGGCAAACTCTAACATGGATGCATGAGGCTGGGGCTCACTAATGCAACTAGACTCGATAAGTCTCGGCTCCCAAGCCTTCAGACCTAAAGGCGAAGGGTCATCACTCCCAGGGCCTTTGGTCGGTGGCTCGGGTGATCCCTTAGGTAGCGCTATGGGCGCAGCGCACACCAGCCGCCTACCCAAGGCGATCGATCCTAATCCTACAAGGCGGTGTGGGGAACGCCCACGAAAAATAAAATAAAGTGGGATAACAATAAGTAAACGTGCACGTATGGAGTGTTCCCTATTTTGAGGGAAGGGGTCGAGAACCAATCGCAAGGCTCTAAGGGTGACACACACCCCCCCCCAAATGCAATGCATAGCGCGAAATCATACATAAATAAATCATCCATCCATCCAAACAATCGTAGGCGAATGTGTGAGGAAGTGAGTTGATACGCGAAATGCAAAAAAAAGGGAAAAATGCAATCCTAAACATCCAATGTGATAAATGAAAAGGTTAAAAGAAGAAAAGAATTGACTAAATCGATTGCTCGGACTCTCAATTCCCCAGTGGAGTCCCCAACTGTCGCGCCCCATTTTTTGATAAGAAAAATAAATAAATGTGGTTTGGAAAAAATGTATTTTTGTGATTGGAAAATGAATCGTGATTTAAAAGAAAAATGGGTCTAAATGGGGTTTTGAGAATGCGACGATTTGACCCAAAATTATAGTTCAAAAAGGGTTTTTTTTTTTTATATGAAAAATGGAGTCGCCACTTGGTATAGAGTTAGGGTGTACCAAGTCACCCAAAAAGTGAATTTTTTAAGGAAAAAAGTAAGAAACCCTTTTGAACGACTCCTAGTCCACGCAAACAAAGAAAAAGGTTCGGGAGTCACATTTGACGAAGGGGAAGGCAAGGATAAAAATCCAAGGCACCCCTTCGACCTAGCCAAGGCTAGTTGCGTGATTTAATCAAAGATTTTCTTGTTTTAACCAAAGAATTTATTACATTTGGATGCACTACATGAATGCAAAAAGAAGGAAAAAATGCAAACCTAAATTCTAAAATGTCTCTTGTAAGGTTTTTGGTCCCAACCACATGAATTGTGGCGGCCAATAAAGGAAAACCTTATAGAGGTCGATTAATGCAAATGATGGCTAAAGTGCCAGTGTGCAAGTGTATAAAAAGGTGCACGTATGAAATGGTATGAAAAATCCAAGTGTTTGTGTGCAAGTGTATGAAAAGGTGCATGTGTGAAATTGTATGAAAAATCCAAGTGCTTGTGTGCAAATGTGTGAAAATAGAATAATAAATATATAAGGTAAAGTGGAATTTCATTTGTGAGGTGGAAATGAGCACGTGATAGGAAAAATGTAGTGAGAAAGTATGGTTTGAGAAATGTGAAAAAATGTGGTTAAAAAGAGTATGTGGATGATAAAAATGAAAGTATGACCCTAGAGGAATGCAACAAGTTGGGTACGGGAGTTGACTCCTAACTTTTCGACTTCTATTTTCCCTTTGATTAGAAGGCAAAACTAGCGTGCTAAGGCTATCGAGTAGCCACACTCGCTCGTTTCCCTTATCGGAAGGGGACACTCAAGCAAAATGAACCCTATAGCTAGCATGAGATGCAAAACCTAAAGTGAGGGGAAAGGGATTCGAGGAACATGCCCAATGATAAAACTAAAGAAAGTTGTATGATATGTGGTGAACAAGCAAATGATGCACTAATGAAAAGAAAGGAAAAAGCCTATTGGGTCTAGCGTTGGACTAGCCCTTTCTATGGATTTCTACTAGCATTGGACTAGTGGAAATGGAACAATGAACCACAACTAGCGTTGGACTAGTGTGGTGACGGGAAAGGGGGCCACAACTAGCATTGGACTAGTGTGGTGACGTACATTCATCCATTTCATTCATTCACACTATAAAAAGCGAGTAGACATGCGAATCACTTATAAACACGTAGCACATAACACTTAGCATGCTTGACTAGATGCAAAAACCTAATAAAGCAAGTAACACGTAACACATAGGCATGCAACCAAGCTAATGAACCTATTACATTCACTAACTAAAACAAAAGGGGAAGGGGAAAATGGACCAAATTGCTCGCCAAAGCCCTATCTATTACAAGCCAAGAGGTGTACACATACCCCATTAAAAGAATAACTTAATGAAAACAAAAGTAAATGACATAAGTAAAAGGAATTGAGGAAAGGCTAGGAAAGCAAAGTAGACATGCAATTCACTTAACACGTTGGATCACGTAGGAGAGAGACAAAAGGGATAAAAGAAAGTTATACCTCATCGCAATGGTAAGCAAATGAAGGAAAAATGGCTTCAAAACAATAAAGAGGTCAAGGTACCACTTTAATTAAGAAAAATGCAAAAACAAAGCTCACTTGATCGTAAAGCTCCCAAAGTCATGACTTAAGTGCAATTGACAAAGCATGGTAGCTGATTGAAGCAAAACAATCAATTGGAGTTGAAAAATTGAAGCAATCAAGGACCAAATTGAAGACATTATTCGATTGGTTGGGTCATAGTGAGACAAGGGGAGACTTGAGGGGTCAAAGTGCAATTTCTGAAAGTCATTTACATGCAAGTTCATGCAAAGTAATGTGAAATAGCATTCTGCATCTAAAACAAGCTAGAACTGCCGCATCTTGTTCCATTTTCGATCACCAGATTTAGAGCTAACATTCAATCATCCAAATTTCAAGCTAAACAACACACCATACAATCTTGACATCCTAACAAGCAAAACACAGAATGAGATCATGCGACTTTCTAAAAAAACTTCATGAAGCTTTCTACAACCAGAAAAACTGTTGCAACCTTGCTTCCTCACGCATACTTCAGATCTAACACCAGAGTTTAACCAAAACTTCTAAACCAAACCACCAAAACTCGAACTAAACACTAAGACACATGACCCAGACATTTAAATAAGCAAGGAGCTTAGCAAAATCTAGCATAGCAAATCTGGAAAAATCATTCAACATGGTTCGGCAAAACTGAAGTGCTTTTTCCAGCAAGTGTTTGGGCATAATTCAAATGTTTTAAACCCAATCATGAAACCCATTTTCATTCATTCAACCCCTCTGTCCACATAAGATCAACCCGCAAATGGAATGGCCAAAACTTGGTGGTCAATTGCAAGGAAAAAAAAACAAAGAGAATGCTGCAACTTGAATTTTCAGCAATATCATATCACAAGTTTCCAACAAACTTTCAGACTCAAAGTGCACCAGTAATGACCTACATTCATGCTAACCTTTGACCCAACCCAATCCGAAACAGGCATGCAAATCTGGAAAAAGAACTTTATGCAAAAGGATTCAGCAACAAGTTTGCGGCACAACAAAACTACCAGAGCTGTAATCTTTTCGAATCAAATCAACACCTCATATAACCCCCCCTTCCAACGCCAAATCGGTCTGATGCTACACTTATAATGCAAGATTATACCAGCGAAAACGGAAATAAAACAACAAGGAAAGAACCCACAACTTCTGAGAGCAAAAAGAAAGAGCAAAACAATCTGTTTTAAAGACCGAACTTGTATGGCGGAGAAGAATCCAGAGATTACCTCTGGTAAGATGAGCCGGTTCAGATACAAATCAAACCGCTGGTGGAAAACTGCGGGATGCTCTTCTGAGATTGACGGGCTGCCACCTGAAGCTTGAGTCTGGTTTCTGCTCCTTCAGCTGCGTTTTTCCTTCTAATCTGTCTCAGTCGTTCTTCCTATCTTTCTCACTTTGTCCGACAGATATCCTCTCCCCTCTCTCTAATCTCTCAACCGTCAAAAACCTCTCCTTTTCCTTGATCAAAACCCAGCTCTCTAGTTTCTTTTTCCAGTTTTTTCCTCAGCCGACATACTCGCTCTTTTCGTCACCTCCGTCTTCTGATTTTTTCCTTTGCCGTTTTTTCCTCCTCTCTTGCGGCTGCTCTCTTCCCTTTTTTGCCGTCCATCCTCCCCCCTCAAAACCCCTCTTGTTTTTTTTTCTTTTGCCGTTCAGCCTGATGAAAAACCTCTCCCCTTGCGGCTGCTTGATCTCCTTCTTTTTATACCAGAAAACATCCTCCTAAACCCTTAAACATTCCCACATATTTGCAGCTTAAGGAGCCGCACAAGTCCTCCTTTGCAAGCTGCAAAAATTGCAGCTTGCCGTGACTAGCACCCTTTTTTTTTTTTTTAACTTAACCCTTAATAAATACAGAAATGATAAAATATAAATAATAATAATAATAACAAATTGACAAAAACCAGGTAATAATAATAATAATGAAAATAATTTAAAAACTAAAAACAACAAAAATGGCCATTTTTCCATCTTTTTTTTTTGTTTCATTTTTCATTTTTATCATTTTTTCATTTTTTCCAAGAAAACATTGAATTAAAACATATATTTTTTTTTGAATGCTTTTCTTTTCATTTTGAGAAATTCTATGCTAAAAACTCAAAAATAATAAAATTATAAACTAAAAACTAAAAATCGAATAAAACTAACACGACAAAATAAAAAACTAAAAAAACTAAAAATAAATAGTAAATGAAATTACACCAAAAATTTGGTGTCTACATGGACCTTCCAAGTACATTTCAGCCAGCTACTTGAACAAATTCACCAAAAATTAACTCTTGCAAAAATTACTCAAATGGCCAAGAGTTTCATCAATCATTAGCTCTTGGCATCAAACAAATATTTCTTACAACAAGTCAACTAGACCTTTAACTCCAACATAGAAGAAGTTCACAGTTAGCTTACTCACAAATTCCCTTAGAAATTCAGATTTTCATTTCTTGTTTCGACAATCAAAAAAAAAATTCCAGCAATTGCCAAATCCAAATGTCCATTAAATCTCCATCTTTATTTGCTTGAAACACCAAACACGTAACACACATTCTGTCTAACATGACTTGGAGCAAAGAATAGAAAATTCCAGGTACAAGCTGAAATTCCGGCTTCACTCCCTCGGATATCAAAGAAATTTTCCAGCACTTAATCGGTCATTAATCTGAATTTTCTTCGGCTGAATCATTGTATTAAGTACTCAAAACTAACATGCATGACTAATTAATGGAATTACTATCAGTTCTAGTCCAAAACAGGTTCGGTCATCAGCAACATTCATCCACAAATCTAGAATTTGTTCAACTATTTTCGAATGACTTGCATGCAGCAGATTTTTGCTTCATTTTTTTTTTAATCCGAACTGATTAACCTCATGCATAGCATGGTCATCTAGTTTCTAGTTAGCTAAACACCTATCTAAGCTCAGATTATCACGATCGAACAAATTTCAGCTGCATTATCCAATTAAATCTCTCGGCCAACCCATTTTCTTCACATCAGATTTTCCTATATTACAATTTAACATCCGGGCGCACAAGCATCACATGCAAGTCCATAGATGACCTCATTTGTCTATAATCAGCTAATTTCAGTTCAGAAATTACCTCAAATGGAGCTCACTCACGCGACCAGAAAGCTGAAATTTTTTTTCCCTCTCCTCTCGGCTTTGCTCACGCACGCGAGGATGGTTGGTCTGAGTTCAGTGGTTGCAACTGTGGTGGTTGTGATTGAATTGATCACGGCTGGTTGAGGGTGAAGAATGAAATGGCAGCTCTCAGTGGTGATGGAGGAAGTAATGAAGCTCGCACGGTTATCTCTTGCTCTCACCCTCTCTCGGACAGTTCAAGGTTCGCAACTCGCACAGCTCTCTCTCTGGTTTCCTCTCGTCGATGATACCAAGGCAGGGAATGGAGTGAAATGGAATGGTGTTGTGGGGTGTTGGAGTTGCTGAAATGGAGAGTTAAATTGCGGATGAAGGAGATGGAGTGTGTGAGTGGAGAATGAAATGCAATCCGGCAGAGATGAAAATGTTTGTGTTTTAGAGTTGGCCAATGAAGCTTTGGTGGTTGCATGGTAAATCCGAGATGGTGGAGGGCCAATTTGGTCTTTTCACATTTCATCCGAATTTCCACTCAAGTCGTCAATCCTACTCTAATTCCAAAATTTACCCCGAATGTAATTTGAATGCCTACTAGTATACTGACCTCGCAAAAATTCAATTTTTGAGACTTTTACGTCCTAAGTATACTAAGTGTACTTGTAATGGTTTTGTCTAAAATATATCGACTTCGTCTTGATGCTAAGGTTCCCGTTAATACTTAATCATTATTAACGTTTAAGATTAGCTATCGGAATTCAAAGAATTTATATTAAGACTATAAAATAATCTACCTCAAGAGATGTTAATTTAACTTAACAAAACCAAGTAATTTAATACTTTAGCACAATTATATTATTTGCAACCTGAGAGTTGTTTTCACGTACTTAGTTAAGAACAAGTAGAAATAAAGCTAGAATTTATTTAATAATCAAGAATGCCAATGCAATATGCCTAGATGTATATATGTATGTAGTCATTTTTTTTTTTGTTGAGATTCTCACATCCTCCCCTCCTTGAAATGAATTTTGTCCTCAAAATTCTCACCTTCTATAGAAATAGGTCGGGGTATTTCCTCTGCATAGCTTCTTCCAGTTCCCAAGTTGCTTCCTCTATTTCATGATTTTTCCATAGAATCTTCACCAAAGGAATTTTCTTATTTCGCAATTCCTTCACTTCTCTTTCCAAACTCTTAACTAGTCCTTCCTCATAAGTTAATGACTCATCCACTTCAATACCTTCTAATTGCAACACGTGACTTGGATCGGGGTGATATTTCTTGAGCATAGAAACATGAAATACATTGTGAATCTTGGCCATGCTCGAAGGCAATTGCAGTTGATACGCCACTTTTCCGATTCGTTTCAAAATTTCAAAAGGTCCAATATACCTCGGCTTTAACTTTTTACCCTTCTTGAACACTACTCCGCCCTTCACGGGTTTAACTCTTAGAAAAACTTTGTCTCCTACTTCAAATTCCAGATCTTTCCTCCTTGTGTCGGCGTAGCTCTTTTATCGACTCTGGGCCGTTTGATGCCTTTCCCTAATTACTTTCACTTTCTCACGAGCTTCTTCCATCCAAGGTATAACCGTCGGATCTAAAATTTTCTTCTCTCCTACTTCATCCCAATGAATCGGAGATCGATACCTTCTCCCATACAATGCTTTATAAGGTGCCATTTGAATTGAAGCGTGATAGCTATTATTATATGTAAATTCTACTAAGGCCATATACTGGCTCCATTTACCTCCAAAATCCAATATACACGACCTCAGCATGTCCTCCAAAGTCTGAATTGTCCTTTCCAACTGCCCGTCTGTTTGGGGATAATAAGCGGTACTAAACCTCAACTTGGTCCCCAATGTCTCTTGAAATTTCTGCCAAAAACGCGAGACAAACCTTGGATCACGATTAGACACAATGCTTATAGGAATACCATGCAATCTCATGATCTCTTCTGTGTACAACTTGGCTAATTTTTTCAAAGAAAAGCTCATATTCACAGGTAGAAAATGCGCGGACTTGGTAAGCTTGTCAACTATCACCCAAACCGCATCAAATCCTTTTTGACTTCGAAGCAATCCCGTTACAAAATCCATGGTTATGTGGTCCCACTTCCACTCAGGGATTTCTAGTGGCTACAATAAACCAGAGGGTTTCTGATGTTCAGCTTTTCCTTGTTGGCATATCAGACATTTTTGTACAAACCTTGCCACGTCCTTTTTCAGACCGTCCCACTAGTATAACTCTTTCACATCGTGATACATCTTGTTCACTCCTGGGTGTATGGTATACCTCGATCGATGTGATTCTTCTAGAATCTCTCTCCTTAACCCTTCATCAACTGGAACCACAATCCGATCTCGAAACCTTAACACTCCTTCAGACCCTAGTTTAAAGTCTAGGGTTTCTCCCTTTTGCAACTTTTCCAACTGGTTCCGGATTATAGGGTCCGTTTTCTGTGCCTCTTTAATTTGCTCCAACAACGGTGATTTCAACGTCAGGTTCCCAAATAAAATCTTCAATCTCTCCAAGCGAGGGTTCCAACTACTAACCTCTTCTAACATGTCCCATTCTTTTACCATTAACCCCGCTACTTGAGTCTTTCTACTTAAAGCGTCTGCTACCACGTTGGCTTTTCCTGGGTGGTAGTTTATTGAGCAATCATAATCCTCCAAAAATTCTACCCATCGCTTTTGTCTCAAATTCAATTCCTTTTGAGAAAACAAGTACTTAAGGCTCTTGTGGTCCGTATAAACCTCAAAGGTCACACCGTACAAGTAATGTCTCCATTTCTTTAGGGCAAAGACCACTGCGGCCAGTTCTAGATCATGCGTTGGATAATTTTGTTCGTGAGACTTCAATTTTCTAGAGGCATAGGCAACTACCTTACCCTTTTGCATTAGCACGCATCCTAGACCTTCCCTAGAGGCATCAGAATATATGACATAACCTTCTGCTCCGTCAGGCAAAGCCAACACAGGAGCTGATGTTAAGCGCCTTTTTAACTCCTGAAAACTTGATTCGCACTTTGGAGTCCAAATGAACTTATTATTTTTCTTTGTCAACTCTGTCATAGGTCCAGCAATCTTCGAGAAGTCCTTAATGAATCGCCTGTAGTAACCTGTTAGACCCAAGAAACTTCTAATCTCTGTTGGAGTTTCTGGCTGTTTCCACATTGTGACTGCCTCAACTTTTGTCGGATCTACGGCAATTCCATCTTTAGAAATTTTGTGCCCCAGAAAAGAAATCTCATCCAGCCAAAACTCACACTTACTAAATTTAGCATACAATTTATACTCTCTTAAGATCTGCAGAACCACTTTCAAGTATCGAGCATGTTCTTCTCGAGTTTTAGAATATACTAGGATATCATCAATAAAAACTACTACAAACTGATCCAAGTATTTTTTAAAAACTCTCTGCATTAAGTCCATGAAGGCAGCTGGTGCATTGGTTAACCGAAATGGCATGACTGCGAACTCAAAATGTCCTTATCTTGTATTAAAAGCAGTCTTAGGTATGTCTTCCTTCCTAATTTTCAACTGATAATACCCTTGCCTCAAATCCAGCTTGGAGAAAACTACTGATCCTTGCAGCTGGTCAAATAAGCTGTCAATCAATGGTAGAGGGTATTTATTCTTAATTGTTCCTTCATTTAAACCCCGATAGTCAATACATAACCTTAAACTTCCATCATTTTTCTTAACAAATAGAACAGGTGCTTCCCATGGTGAATCACTTTCTCTAACAAAACCTCTCTCCAATAAATCCTGTAATTGAATTTTCAATTCTTTTAGCTCTGCAGGAGCCATTCGGTACGGAGTCTTAGAAATCAGGGCCATTCTTGGCACTAGAACAATCTTGAACTCCCCTTCTCTCTCCGGAGGTAACGTTTTTAATTCTTCGGGAAACACATCTGGAAATTCCCTTACCACCAGTACATCCTCCAACTTTACTTGGTCACTGGGAGCGTTAATCAGGAAGGCTAGGAAGCCTTGCGCTCCTCTATACAACATTTTCCTTGCCCGAACTCCCGAAATCATAGCAGACGATGCTAACCTACCTTTCACATCCAATTTCAGGGTTGCTTCCCCGGGAATCCAAAATTCTACCACTTTTGCTCTACAATCAAGCTTAGCATGGTAATGAGCTAGGAAATCCATTCCTATAATAACATCATACCCTTTTATGTCCAAACTGACTAGGTCTACTAGCATCTTACGCTCTCCAACCCAGAACTCGCAGTTCTTATAGGCCAGGCTAGTAATTATACTCTTATTACCTATAGGTGTCCTAACTTCAAGATCAAAGGGTAGTTTAACGGGTTGTACATCAATTCCGGACATAAAAATTGGATTCACAAATGAATGAGTTGCGCCAGGGTCAATTAGTACTCTAGCTAATCGATGAAAGATTGGAAGGGTACCTTCCACGACCTCCTGTGACGACCCCACTTCTCCCAAGGGCGAACCCAAGGGTATCGGCGGGCCGCCTGCCTAGCTCGCGCCAGGACTCAAAACTTAAAACAATCAAAGCCAGAAAATTCAAAAGAGTACTATATACAACCCCAAAAGAGTTATAATTGCATTCTCCAAAAGTATCGAGTCAGACCACCAAAACAAAAATAAACATCCTAACTGTTCAACTATTACAAGCCAATCTAACTATACTAGTATACGAGCCAAAAGTCCCCGCGTCGGCCCCTGCTAAGGAAAACAAAAGGAATGGGGTAAGCTATATGCTTAGTAAGTAAACAGGGGCGAAAGCGTAAATTCATGTAGCAACAATTACACAATAAGAGTAAAGCAAAAGCAGAAAAGAACAACATCATATAATAAGGATACGGGTGGCTCCAAAGCCAATTCATGTGCCATGCATGATCTCCTGCCGACACTCCGTCGACCGCAAATAATAGTCCGTAGAACTTCACTTGTACACCCACCGACACCTTATCACCCTCACTGGCCAGTCACCTCACAAACTTGCCCGGGCGAACGAAATCACAAACTTGAGCTTGAGTCACAAGCTCGGGTCACAAACTTGGTCACCTTCTCGGTGAACCGGATTCACAAAATTGGTTCATAACATGAACCTACAAACTTGGTGACCTCAGACTAAGTTGGACTGACTTCGACCAAGCCCTAACCGGCTCGAATAGTCCAACCAGGTCAAGAGTTCGCCCCAAACTCACAAACTTCACAAAATTATTCAAAATCACAAACTTTGCAAACTTCACAAACTTTATTCGAAAGTCGCCCCGAGCCACAAGCTCAAGGGTTTTGGTTCCAAAAGGTTCATATACATATGCCAAGTACAATTATACATTCAAATTAGGGTTTAGGTCGAGTGCGATAAAGTACACCCTCGCCTAAGTGCCCTTTTCACATATCTCAAACACATAGCAAAGAAAACACACCAAACTGGCCTGAATACTTACTCAAAACGGAAATAGCAAAAGTACGAAGTCGGATCGAAATGATCAGCTAGTAGTGGACCCCACCAGATCCGCCCAGCTCACCACCGTCTGAAATAGGAGATTGTGTCACATAATATCGTAAACGGCTACTATCGTGCCTCAAACAAACAAAACGGCAAAAACGGCACGCGCGCACGTACATATGACGGACGGAAACGGAAACGGCCGTTAGCGGAAACGGCAGATTTGACACTCGTTTCTATTTTAATCATAAGTTGAGCTACGAATATCGGATTAAGGCGTATGAGATGCCATATCGAAGCTTACAGGATGAACAACAACTGTTATGAAGACATCCAGAACTAAAACTGGAGGCTTCAGTCCCAAATGAACCAAACACAATCACTTACGAAATCTGGCCAATGCACAAATGGTCAGTTTTGAGTGCAAACTGTTTTCTATGCTACACATGGGCAAAAGAGCTGCAAATTGGCAGTTAGCTAGTTCATTCCAGATGGAACAACTTTCATGAAGGTCAGCAATCCAAATTCGGAACGGAAGTTGGTCATCAGGACCAAAACAGATCTGACCAGAAAATGGTCATTTTCACGGGCAGGCCTTATTTGCTCGGCTATATCTCAGGTTTTATAAATCCGATTCATGAAATTCTAAGGGCGTTAGAAAGCTCTGATATAGGGCTATAAGTTTGGTGTTTTGGTTGCAAGCCCAAACAGCTTGTAACCTAGTCAAACGTGAAGCCGAAGCTCCAGTCATAAACTGTCCGGATATAAAACAGTTCTGACATGCATTCTTATTTCGATCATAACTCGAGCTACGGGACTCGGATTTTGACGCACTTTATAGCGTTTCGAAGCTGTGACCAAGAACTACATTTCTTATGAAGGAATCAAAATCTAGATCGTACAGGATCAAAATGAAAACCCCCACGGTCAGAAGCTGAAATGCAAAACGTACCCAAACTAATGTCTAAAACAGGCCTGAGTGTTCTGTCTATCACTCATAATACCCTACTCCGTTTGACTTGAAACTTTACAGAAATATTCAGGACTTAAGGGGCTACAATGTTGAAGAAGGCAACTTTGTCCAGTTTTGAAGATAACAAGGTCAAAAATGCAAGACACTATACCAGAATCGCAAAACAGGTTCACAAACCGTATCCTAGTACAAACATCATAACTCAGCCTACACAAGTCCAAATCCAGAAATTCCAAAGCAATTCGAAAGCTTAGACATAGGGATACATTTCATCAGAAGACCTCAACATCCAAATCGAAAGCAATGCCAGTCAAAACAGACGAGTTCAAACGCAGTTCACACATTCTGATCAACCCAGAACAGCAACAGTAAAATCGACATATCTCACTCTACACTACTCCAAATGACCTGAAATTTTACAGACACCACAAACACATCAATACCTACAACTTTCATGTTTTAAGAAAAGGCCAATTCGGCCTCTATCTAGGACCAAAAATTTCGGACAGAATGAAGAACCAAGAACCCTAATTTTCCAGAATTTCTTCCAAAACAGAAATTGATTGCAATTATCAATCATTTACACCTACTAGAGTTATTAGCCATCAATTCCAACCATCATAGATAACCACAACATCATGATCACAATTAAACCAGAAAATTCATCAATAAATTGAAAACTTCATCAATTCATCCAAAAACAAGAAATAAACCACAAAAGTCATCACTTGAACTTTCACTAGGCATCAATTAAGCTTCATTAGATAAAGGAGAAGGTTCATTCACTACTCACCTAGTAAAACAAGAGAGAGAGAGTTGCTTGACACCTTAGCTTCTCCAAACACTTCACCAAACTACTAACTATCACCTAATGAAGAGATTTTATGGAGTAGAACCAAGTTTATGTGATTGTTTTGGAAGATTTGAGCTAGATGGAAGCTAGAAATGGGAAGAGTTTTCTTTCTTCTTTGCTCATGAGAGAGCCGGCCATGGAGGAGAAGAAAAGAGTGAATTTTTGTAATTTTTTTGTGAGATATTTAACTAAATGGTAAAAAAGTCAAAAAAGTCAATAATTGTCTAACAAGTCCAACCAATGAGATAGTGACACTTGTCACTCTATTTAAAGCATCTCTATCCTTTTATTCTCTCTCTCAACAATCACATCACAACCTCTACTTATCTCTTAACACCCGATAAATTTTACACAGTATCCGAAACTTAACCTTATTGGCCGAATTTTTCCGAACTTTTCGCACTAGTGGGTCCCACGTCCGATATACGTTCTTAATTTCTCAAAACCTAACCGATACTTGAAAACTCATCTAAAACCTATATTTACTCAGAAAAATTATCTGGGGAAATTTCCAATAAAGAAAAATGTAGAAAAGGCGGGCGATAAAAACCCGAAACCACCCCACCGATTAACGAATAACCCTCATATCAGCTTACGAACGGACTGGGGCCTCACACCTCCGAGGAATCAGGTACAGGTTGATCGTCTATAGCGTACACTCTGGCCGGAACTTTGGTCCTATTTCCTCCAGAAGTGGCTTGCCTGGCACTCGGTGTACCACCTTCTTGTATTTTTGGACAACCGAAAATCTGGTGCTCACTCCTTCCGCACTTCAAGCACTTTCCTTCTTTCCTCCAGCATCTGTCCTCAGTATGGCCAGCCCTCCTGTAATACCCACAAGTTCCCTGAGGGGTGGTCGCACGACCTCCTTGCGGGGCGTTTCTAGTTTGACTCCTTCCACTTGGTTCTCCTCTAGCTCCGATATCTCTTCCCCCTGCACCTCTTGCCCCAGTTCCTCTCGCTAGAGCACCTCGTGGTGCTCCAAGACTATTTACTCCACCCGTTCCTCGACCCACTTTAGCCGGTGGAGCATTTGCATAAGTCGGCTCCCGACTGCTGCTAGGGCCAAATCTTTTCTTGGCCTGGAAGGATTTTACTTGAGCTCTGGCAACTTCAACCCTCTGAGCTCTCTCAACAGCATCAGCAAACGTGTCTAACCGAACAGCAGCTAATCCCTCCTGGATTTCCACGTTTAGTCCCTGCACAAACCTCCTTACACGCCTTTGCTCCGTGGCTACCAATTTAGGAGCAAAACGGGACAATTTCGTGAATTGAATCTCATATTCAGCGACACTCACCGCCCCCTGCCTACACTTGATAAAGTCATCCTCTCTTTTCTCTTGGATGAGAGGGGGTAGAAACTTGGCATTGAACTCCCGTGTGAAGTTCGCCCAGGTCCTAGGAATATGGTTCCTGTCCCAATTAACCCTAATTAGGTTCCACCAGGAACGAGCAGCTCCCTCAAACTGGAATGCTGCAAAAGTCACTTGTCTCTCCTCTGTATAATTTAAAGCTGCAAAAATGTCAGAGATCCTCTCCCACCAACCTTCTGCTATCTCAGGTTCTGGGCCTCCATAGAACTTAGGAGGTGGCCTCCATAGAGCTTAGGAGGTCCAAATTTCAAGAATCTCTCTAATGCCCGATCCTCAGTATCGATGGGGCCTCCTTGACGATGCACCGCCCCCGGGGCTTGGTGCTCAGTCATGCGCTCTAGAACATCGGTTATTCTATTGATTGCGGTGGTCACTGGGTCCCCGGCCTCATTTCCCTGACCATAATCTTGATTGACCTCAGGTTCCCTATCACCACCACCCTCGGGATGTTGTCTAGTTGATCTCCAACGTTCTCTACCTCTAACTCGTCGATCCATAGCCTAGTTATGCCTATCGATATAAATAAAGTCATTAAGCGAAGATATTGTTATTTACTTACTTATTACTATTATATATAGTTTTCATTTGTAAGCAAAATCAACACGAATACCAAGGAAAGGAAAATAAAATACTTAACACATGTATTCACATACCAAAGTTCATACAAATAGCAGGTTAGGGTGCCTCCAAAACGTATGGCACACAAGTTGAACGAATATATACAAACAATCCCTTAAACCAAAAATAGGGATTTAGTGCCTCAAAAGTAGGCCATCTAGCTGGACAAAATGCTATGACCTAAACTAGTGTCACCCTAACTAACCCTAGATATGTAGATACAAACAGATCAAACCTAGTCTAACCCTCAGCAGGGCTACCAGGAGCAACGTCCTCCTCAGGGTCCTCCTCCGGATCCTCCTCCGGGTCCTCCTCAACCCCTGCCTGAGCTGTACCCTGAATGATCCCCATGACCTCGTCTATCATCATAGTGGCGTCGGCCCTAATACCCGCACTCCTATCTCGTACCTCCTCAGCTACTCGAGTCAATCGAGACCTCTATCTCCCTAACTCCTCACGAGCGGCCTCTGACCTAGCCCTCTCGGCTGCTAACCTCTGCTCGAGCTCAGCTATGCGGTCGAGCTGAGTATCAACCATGATGCTCAACTCCTCGACATCCTGGGTCAAAGTATGATTAGCGTCCCTCAGCTGGCGACGCTCATCGTCTAAGGACAGCACTAACTCGTTAGGGTAGGCATACGTGACCCTACACTGGCATCGAGGGTACCTATCAGCTGGTGTATAACGTATACGAGGTCCTCCGCCTTATGGCCTATAGGAGATAGATCTAAGAGGCTCTACATGTCCATTAGCCACTCCGTTACCATTAGCATGTCCATTTCCGTTTTCCATACCTGCAAAATAACCAAAATCCAAAGGTTAATACTTAAATAGCTAACTCGCTCAAGTACTACTTAGAATGCGTCTAATTATCTCGCTTCTTAATTCTAAAAAGGTTCAGAGTTTCTAGCATATCTAATATATCTTCCAAATAATTTTTCTAACCTAGGCTCTGATACCACCTGTGGCGGTCCCACTTCTCCTTAACGCGAACCAGAGGGTTGGCGGGTCGCCTGCCTAGCTCTCGCCAGGACTCACGCAAGCAAACCGACTAATTTTCCACGTATAACCTAAACTAAAACACCATACGGCACCCGAACAAGCCAAACCTTTACAACCAGAATACCAAGAACACATTAACTTCGGAGATAACATTGCCATTGGACATCTGAACGTTCACTCCTAAACACATCTCCAACCAGCTCAACACATAACTACAAATATACATATTACAAACCACACAGCGAATTCATAAAGTTCAAATAAATTTATACAAGCCAAAGCTTAGGGTTTGCACTTTTTCAGCTTCAAGTGGCAACCCAAAACAAAAGATACATAGACGTTTCAACACAACAGTTACAAAAGCTAAAAAAAAATAGACTTCAAATCTCTCGAATGCCAAAACCTGTTAAGGAAAACAAATATCGTGTGGTGAGCTTAAGCTCAGTGGTGCCCCAAAACATGCAATCATATAACACAAATAGTAAATCATAACTTCAAGCTTAAATTCAGCAAGTGGAAAAGCGTATAACAACACAGGGTAGGATACAGGGCTCTCAGGAGCCATTTTCCACAAGCTTGATCAAAATTAATCGTAGTTGACCCTCCGTCAACTCTCACTATCTAAGGTCCATGTAGATTCATTATTTTTTTTTTCTTAACACGCTCCAACCAACTTACTCCCACCGGGCCCGCACACCTCACGAGAGAGTTTGGTATTACTCGAGTATACCTTTTTGTAAACTAGTCGAGGGATTCACCCAACGATGTCACATTATAAACTAGTTGAGGGATTCACCCAACGACGTCACAACACGTTTTTACCAAGTCAGGATAAGAGACCCTCCCGCCCTAAGGTGTGGTACATTCCTCTGCCTGGTAGATTAGTTGACGAGTCCACGTTCCAGTCAACATTTGCAAGATATTCGAGAAAACATTTCAAGCAAGTCACCACTCGAAAGGCTAGTGCGATAAAGTACACACAGCCACTTCGATAGTTCAGGAAAATCACTTTCCAATTATCACATAACAAGTCAAGAAAGCACTTTAACACTTTAGCCATAGAACAAGGACGGACACTCACCAATAGTGAAGCTCAAAAGTCAAGCTGGGAATCGAAGTCCACGCCCTCGCTAAACCCTAGAAATCCAAGTTTTTTTAAAAAAAAAAAAACTATAAGTTTTACTAAACAAACTCTTGGTTTATATACAAAAGATTATCTTGTATAAAACTAATTTATTTACTCGGGACAAATCAATAAATCTCTTAGAATTAAAGCTAGAAAAGTAATAAAATATTTCGCATGGTTTCTTTAAAGCTACTTTTCTTTCTAGAGGTGCAACTAAAACCAATTTAATTCAAACAAGTTTTCTTGCTGAACAAGTTTTCTAAGCCCTTCTTTTTAAAATTATTAAACTCTCACACTTTTAACAATTTTTCTCAAAACAACTAGCCAAGGATAATTTTACGAAAAACTTAAAGCTTGGAAATTAATACGATTACTTCTTAAAAGTAATAAAGCTAGTTTGAGGAAAGAAAAGACTTAACTAGTTGTCAAGTTTTAAAAAAATCCCGACATTTACTTTAATGTTAACGTACTATACCCAACTTATATAAATCGATATTAAGATAATATATTTCAATAAAGCTTGATAAAAAATACTCGAATTCAAAAGACCAAAACGGACTTCACGATTCCAACTCATTTGCACTTTGAATTCCAAGTCACCAATATAGTAAAATCACAATCCAAACATCAATTTCACTAGGGTTTCATCAATCATTAGCCCTAGGTTTCAACAGATTCAATTCCAAACAAAATTCAACAAAGTAAGTCCAAAGTATCAAACAATCCCAAATCACAAACCATGGACCTTCCAAGTACATTTCAGCCAACTACTTGAACAAATTCACCAAAAATTAACTCTTGCAAAAATTACTCAAATGGCCAAGAGTTTCATCAATCATTAGCTCTTGGCATCAAACAAATATTTCTTACAACAAGTCAACTAGAGCTTTAACTCCAACATAAAAGAAGTTCACAGTTAGCTTACTCACAAATTCCCTTAGAAATTCAGATTTTCATTTCTTGTTTCGACAATCAAAAAAAAAATTCCAGCAATTGCCAAATCCAAATGTCCATTAAATCTCCATCTTTATTTGCTTGAAACACCAAACACGTAACACACATTCTGTCTAACATGACTTGGAGCAAAGAATAGAAAATTCCAGGTACAAGCTGAAATTCCGGCTTCACTCCCTCGGATATCAAAGAAATTTTCCAGCACTTAATCGGTCATTAATCTGAATTTTCTTCGGCTGAATCATTGTATTAAGTACTCAAAACTAACATGCATGACTAATTAATGGAATTACTATCAGTTCTAGTCCAAAACAGGTTCGGTCATCAGCAACATTCATCCACAAATCTAGAATTTGTTCAACTATTTTCGGATGACTTGCATGCAGCAGATTTTTGCTTCATTTTTTTTTAATCCGAACTGATTAACCTCATGCATAGCATGGTCATCTAGTTTCTAGTTAGCTAAACACCTATCTAAGCTCAGATTATCACGATCGAACAAATTTCAGCTGCATTATCCAATTAAATCTCTCGGCCAACCCATTTTCTTCACATCAGATTTTCCTATGTTACAATTTAACATCCGGGCGCACAAGCATCACATGCAAGTCCATAGATGACCTCATTTGTCTATAATCAGCTAATTTCAGTTCAGAAATTACCTCAAATGGAGCTCACTCACGCGACCAGAAAGCTGAAATTTTTTTTTCCCTCTCCTCTCGGCTTTGCTCACGCACGCGAGGATGGTTGGTCTGAGTTCAGTGGTTGCAACTGTGGTGGTTGTGATTGAATTGATCACGGCTGGTTGAGGGTGAAGAATGAAATGGCAGCTCTCGGTGGTGATGGAGGAAGTAATGAAGCTCGCACGGTTATCTCTTGCTCTCACCCTCTCTCGGACAGTTCAAGGTTCGCAACTCGCACAGCTCTCTCTCTGGTTTCCTCTCGTCGATGATACCAAGGCAGGGAATGGAGTGAAATGGAATGGTGTTGTGGGGTGTTGGAGTTGCTGAAATGGAGAGATAAATCACGGATGAAGGAGATGGAGTGTGTGAGTGGAGAATGAAATGCAATCCGGCAGAGATGAAAATGTTTGTGTTTTAGAGTTGGCCAATGAAGCTTTGGTGGTTGCATGGTAAATCCGAGATGATGGAGGGCCAATTTGGTCTTTTCACATTTCATCCGAATTTCCACTCAAGTCCTCAATCCTACTCTAATTCCAAAATTTACCCCCGAATGTAATTTGAATGCCTATTAGTATACTGACCTCGCAAAAATTCAATTTTTGAGACTTTTACATCCTAAGTATACTAAGTGTACTTGTAATGGTTTTGTCTAAAATATATCGACTTCGTCTTGATGCTAAGGTTCCCGTTAACACTTAATCATTATTAACGTTTAAGATTAGCTATCGGAATTCAAAGAATTTATATTAAGACTATAAAATAATCTACCTCAAGAGATGTTAATTTAACTTAACAAAACCAAGTAATTTAATACTTTAGCACAATTATATTATTTGCAACCTGAGAGTTGTTTTCACGTACTTAGTTAAGAACAAGTAGAAATAAAGCTAGAATTTATTTAATAATCAAGAATGCCAATGCAATATGCCTAGATGTATATATGTATGTAGTCATTTTTTTTTGTTTTGAGATTCTCACACTATCGCGCGTACTAGATTGGGTTTGTGTGAATCGACTCCGTAGTCCTAGCGAGAACTGGGCAGGCGGTCCGCCGAACCCTTTGGTTCGCCTTAGGGTGAGGTGGGGCTGTCACAATAATACCCAAACCTGCCATTCCATTGGTCAGTGGGATAATACCCGATCCTGCCATTCAATTGGTCAGTGAAATAATACCCGAACTAACAGTACCATTGATCAGTGGGACAATTCCCGAGCCTGTCATAGTATCAGGCAATGGATAATACCCAAACCTGCCATTCAATTGGTCAGTGGGATAATACCCGATCCTGCCATTCAATTGGTCAAAAAATTAAATGTGATTGTCAAGAAGGGGGTAGAAGGGTGCATGGCGGACGCTGAGACTTCACCAACAAGAATTTAAATTTGGTTTTGATTTTTGATTTTTGATTTTTGATTTTTTTTGTTTTTTTTGATTTTTTGATTTTTTTGATTTTTTTTCAGGAGAACCTTTTTTTTTTAATAATTTGCCCCAGTTTTGACCAATTATTGTGCAACCAATCATTCAATTTGCATTGTGGCATTATTGCTTCTCCTTAAAACTTTGATTCACCTCTTCCTCGGTCCGAACCCTTCAATTCTTGGGTGACATTCCACAATCATATAAAATTTGCCCCAGTGTGTTGCTATTGAAACATTGGACCTATAAAAATAGAAATAATCGTAATGATAGATAATGCCACCACCATCCGATCAATCTTGCTTTCAAGAAATGTGTAAAGATGAGTACTTGGGCGTTTTTGCCCGATGTAGCGAAAACTTAACTTTACTCTATGAACTGTGTCAAGTTTCCTCAACTTCCAATACTAACAAGACCCTTGATATCCAATCAATCATAGGGGTTGTCGTTTGATAAATTCTAGACACAACTTCGATCCTCGAATTACATCACATCTTCTTGACTTCTAATGCTAATAAGACACTTGGTATCCAGGTAATTCCAATAAATCACAGGGATTGCCATTAGATAAATCCAAAGAGATAAATGAAACGATGAAACAAGTGAAAGAATATCCTATTTACACAACAATGATGAAAATCTCCGTAATTTGAAAACAATCATTCATTTTGAAAGAAAATTAATTTAAGAAAAATGAACCTGTAAACTTAAAATTTTACGTGTGATGAACCAAAACACTTTGATTCGCGAACAAAATGCCACGTTTGACCCTTTGGATATCATTCCTCCGGAGTTCAATGCTTGGCAACAGAACCACAATGTGAAGAGAAATTCCAATGCCAATGAACTCAGTCACTAGCCATTCCATTCCAAGCTCACTTTTCCTCATAAAGCTCTACCTTAGTGCCTTTTCGGGTTTTCGCTAAGGCTACTTCCGCCCTCTTTTATTTTCTTTTTCTCATTTTTCATTTCTCATTTTGGCTTTTTCATTTCTTTTATTCTCTTCTCTCTTTTTCCTTCTAAGGTGCTCTTTCGGATTTTTATCTGGTGAACAAATCCTGCTAATAGCCTTTATCAATTCAGAAATGTGTTTTGAGAAATGGTGGTATCAATGCGACAATCCTTCCCTTGCAAAAATGGTGAAGGTGTATTGACATCATTTGCCATGTGATTTAAAAAAATTTCTTTAAAGAGATGGTGCAAAGAACGGAAGTCAGGACTTTCAGTTTTTGTAATGTGGTCAGGTGAGATGCTGAGAAAAGGTTAAGGCTTGAAGATAAATTTCAAAAGTGGTTTAAATGATCTGAAATCGCATTGTTGCGCCAACCCTATTTTAGGGTTAAATCAAAACTTGCTCCAGTTTATTCTCAACTGGAATTCTCTTTTCTCTTTTTTTTTTTAATTTTCCATTTTCTCTTTTTTTTGTTTTTTTTTCATTCATCTTTTAAAATTTGCCCCAGTCTATTTTTAACTGAGGTTTTCTTTTGTTCATTTCCTTTTCTTTCAGCATTCCTTTAAAAAATGAATTTGCCCCAGTGTATGGTTTTTTTTCTCTCTTTTCTTTTTCAAAACTAAATTTGCCCTAGTGTGGGGTTTGCGATCATCAGGGGTTGCCAAACGAAATAATTTATTCTGAAGGTTCAAAAGGGATAACTAGGAATAAAATGTCTCAATAGGAAAGGAAGAGGGTCTGACTCTCATTCCATTCTTCGCATTAACCCTAAAAAGAAACTTCTATTTATCATATGAAGAATTTCTTACACATATCCGCATTGATTGGTTGGGAGAAAAACTTGTCCATTCCGCTTCTGTGAGAACGAGTACTCCACCAGGCGATACCTTTTGACAATAAAAGACTCTTACTGATTTGGGACAAACTCTTCTTTTGGCCACATCTTGCACCGACAAAATTTACCTCAATACTTTGTCTCCTTGTTTGAATAGTCAAGATTTGACCTTTTGATGATATTGACCATGACGGACTGCATTTAACTACTTCTTATCAAGTGACCTCTACTTTATTTCCTTAATCTTGATCCCAATTCGGCTTGAGTTTTTTTTATACCATTCGAGTCTCTTTGAAACATTTTTTGATGCTTCTCAGCTACTCCTCTCATTTTGAAATTCAAATTCACATTCGTGAGATATCGAAATCGCTGTCATCAAATTTCGGAACAGTGATATCCAAAGGGTCAAAGGATTTTATTTCTTGGCCATTTGCAAAGAATGCGTAAGTAACAAAGTATATAGAAAACTGTACATTTTATTGAATTTCAAAATAAAGACCAAACTTAATAGCATGTTACTTGTTAAACAAGGCGTGTCTTCAAAAACCACTTGATTGAAAACTATTTACAAAAAATCAGTTAAACAAAAGACACACGCATGAACAATTTTTCATTGGTTTTAACCAGAATAATTCCCCAAATTTATCGAAACTCCCTTCGAAAGGGAGAGATCTCACTAATTCAGCTTCCAGGATTTTCAAATTTTCATTGGTGTCCTTGTGTTCAGGAAGAGGATTCGCACTTGTGTTTGGTTCTTGTTCTTCTCTTTTCCTGAACACTATATCTCCTGCTTCGATCATGTCCTGAATTTTATGTTTCAATGCCCTGCAATTATTGGTGGAATGCCCGGGAGTTCCAAAATGATAAGCGCAAACGGCTTGAGGATCATAATCACGGGGAAACCCTTTAAGATAGATTTTAGAAGGCATAACACCAATTTTTCTGGCAGCTTTGAGTTGTTCGTACAGTTGATCGATGGGTCGGCCTAGGTTGGTGAAGGTTCGATATGGGGTTGGATTTCAAATTTTTCAGTTTAGAGGATAAGTTCGGTTATTTGGCTGAACAGGTCATGGATTATAAGGAGGGCGAGATTGAGTTTGAAGGTTGGGTGAAAAAGTTGGGACAGGGTGAAAAAGTTGGGACAGGTAGTATAGGTGGGTTTGCATAGTTTGGCCAAAATCGAGGGTGATTGATAGTAGTTTGGTAAACAGGGCGTGGGTTTGAGTAATATGAGTAGGGATATGAGTAGGTAGGTTGACTAGCGGGTAAGGGATTATGCTGAGCACCGCTACCGCCACCAGCGACCAATTGATCGATCATTCGCTGTTGTGCCATCATTTCCACGCTTAGCTCGTTAAATTTGTTCAAAACTTTGCTCAGTTGAGCTCCTAGGTTGACCAAATCAGCTGGTGGTGCCGTTGCAGGTCTGTCGGATGATTCCGGGTGTGTACTCATGTTTACACTAGTTCTTGAAGCTCGGCTATGCGATCGGGTAATGATGGGGTTTTTTTGTGTAACTATGTTTGCAGTTACCTAAAAATTGAGGAAAAATCCTATTTAGATGCCTTTCTTGATTAACTGCCATCAAAAGGAAAGAAAAAGAAAAAGATGGGAGTTAGTAAAAATTAAAGTAATTCGGATGCATGTCCTATTTGAGGACCCTCTTTACGCCAAGGGTTGGTCTAGTATGAAAATGCAATCCTTCAGAACAGGCACTATACATTACCTGATGAATCCGATCAACTTATTGATATTCGAGTGAAAAATAATTTGAAAAATTGATCAATTGGAGGACAGGAGATTTCTAGCCTGATAGAACAAGGGTAAAGTCCGAATGGATTGATTGCTTTGATCGATACAAGAATTTGCAAAAACACACCGATTTGACCATAAAGAACTTTCTATCGGAAAGATTAAATTTTGTTGACAAATTTTCTCAATGAAGGATGGATCGAAACCCCAACCGATCAAATGGCTGGATACAATGGATGGTTTTCTCAAAATCGGCTAGGTTTCCTAATTTGAAATTTGACATTGAAACCCTAATTGGTCAAATGGGTTGAATGAAATTGATGATTTATTCAAAAATGACTAGATCACCCTAAAAATGGGTAACTGGTCAAATGAAATTGATGATTTATTAAAATTGACCGGATTGTCCTAAAAATGAATGAATTGATAAAATGAATTGGATAAAATTGATGATTTATTTCAAAATTGACTAGATTCAAAAATGACTAAATTGTTCTAAGAGCGAATGAATTAATCAAATGGAGTTAATGATTTATTCAAAAATGACTAGATTGTCCTAAAAATGAATGAATTGATAAAAATGGATTGGATGAAATTGGTCAAATGGATTGAAAAAACGAGTAATCAGTTCAAATGGATTGAATGAAATTGATGATTTATTCAAAAATCGATTGAATTGTCTGCCCATTGGTAATTTCAAAAAATTCATTGCGATGCATTAGTCTATGAGCCTTCTAAAATCAAGATTTGGCCTCAATATATTTACCATCTAAACAATGAGGAATTATTTGTGAATTTCTTCAACTTAATTTCCTTTATGCTAGGGAATTTTACCACCCGAATTGGTGTGGTACATGCTATCGCTTAGAGAACTGGGTCGATGAGATATCACTCCAATCGACTTAGAATTTTTTTATGGTTCTGAGTCGACATAAGAGGTACCTCCCACCCAAATTGGTGTGGTACATGCTACCGCTCAGAGAACCGATTATAGTGCTGACTCTGTATAAGAGATACCTCCCACCCGAATTGGTGTGGTACATGCATCCGCTCAGGGTTCACGAGTTAAACATATTCATGTATAATTACCAATCATATGTATTAAAGTGTTAAGAAATTTGGCTAGTGTTGAACCAGATGCATCATGGATTTGGCAAGGGGTCTAGTTGGTATTAGACCAAGGAGTCAAGGGTTAGTAGGGGTCCAGAATGCAATTTGGATCTTGAAGAAGAGTGGGTCCATGATTGGAAGAAAAAAATGACCTTAGGTGTTAAGGTGAGTTTGCATTGAATATTAAAATGGGTTCAGAGAAGAACTATTAATTTGGATTTAATGTGAGGAGGTACTCATGAAGGGAGAGATTTGTTAACTTTATGATTAAAGAATTATATCTTACATTGATCCGAAAGATAGAGAAATAGCGGTAATATGTAAGTAAGGACTCAAAACCTAATAATTTAAGTTTTAAGTCAAAAGTGAGGACCCGTAATCAAAATTCATTTTTATAAACCTGTAATCGTAATTTTATTTTTTCATTAAAAATGTGGTGCGACAGGCGCACGTCCGTTCAAGCCGATTTCCTTAACTCTCTTGTACTTTTGTTTTAACTTACGATTCACTAACTTACTCTTAGCACTTTTAATCACATACTTTCTCTTATTTAATACTCGCTCTTATCCATCAAATTTAGCACACACACTTCACCGATTGATCACACTACCAAAATGCACCAAAACTCTAACTTACTCTAACTTTAAAAATAAAAGTAAAACTCTTAACTCTATTATTTATTACAGCTATTAAGAGAAGTAATTAGTATTAAAGAAATTATAAATTAACTTATTCAAAGTAAAAAAAACTTATAAGCAAATATAAGCAAATTTTCAAGTCCTCACAGATCTACACATCAACATAGGGATTCAGAAGTGGGGGAAGATAAGGACTTTGAAAGGTTTTAGAAGTTTGCTCCACTTAAGTTTACTGGAGGACCAAACCCTGAGATAGCAGAGAATTGGTTAGAAGCTATAGTTAACATATTTGAGGCATTAAAATACCCTGAGGATAGACGGGTTACCTTTTCCGTATTTCAATTTGAGGGAGCAGCACGTTCATGGTGGAACATGGTTAAAACTAAATGGGAAAGAGAGCAAATCCTATGGACTTGGGTTAACTTTGCCTACGAGTTTAAAGAAAAATATATCCCTTCTTTGGTTTGAGAGAAAAGGGAGGATGAATTCATTTCACTTCAGCAAGGGACCTCCAATATTGCTGAATACGAAACCCAATTCACAAAATTGTCTAAATTTTTTCCCGAATTAATATCCACCGAACAAAAGAGAGTGAGGCGTTTTGTGTGACAGCCCCACCTTCCCCTAAGGCGTACCAAAGAGGTTAGCGGACAGCCTGCCCAACTCTCGCTAGGACTACTAAGACGGTTAACCACAACTCAACACGTGCCGGAATACAGTAGCGCGCGTAAACAAAGCAAAACGATCACGAAACGGAAAATGAAAATCGAAACGGAAAGTGAATAGCGCCTGCCACGTCACCAACCGACCAGGACCCAATCGAATACAAGTAACTTCACATAATCCTTAAATGGACATATACAAACCAAACATAACACATGAACATGGGTACACGATTTTATAAACCACATTCGTATTTTACAAATCAAAAGGGAACATTTGAATCCAAGTACAATTATGGTTTCCAACCATTGAGGAGCTATACAAAATATCTAAACCAGCTCAACTCATGCTTCAAAATCACAGTTCCAAAAGTGGTTCCCTGTAAGGAAAACAAGGATAACGGAACGGGGTGAACTAGAAGTTCAATGAGGTATCAAAAGTATAACAGTGAAAATCATGAGAAAACACTTTTTAGGGCACATATACACAGTAAGTAAGAGAAATAAACGAACACCACAACTTAAAGGATACAGGTGGCCCTCAGAAGCCAAATCCCCGTTGCAATACTTGATCCAGTCTCGTTGACTATCCGTCAAAGTTTAATAACACACTCATGTCCGTAGATCCCTCTTACGCCAAAATCCCGTTCACCAAACATTCCCCTTACCGGGCCCGAACGCCGAACAGGAACAGGAATGGTAATACTCGAGTATACCGGAATCAAGAGTCTCAATACTCAAAGATTCCATAAGAACAGGTACCCATGGATTGTCAATTTCCTCGACCAAGCCCTTGCATGGCTCGATTTAATTAACTCCCCATGAGGTTGAGCTCAGGTTTAATAGGAAAGTCGCTGGACTTACTTCCAAACGACATCATAACAAGCGCAAGTAACAGGTTCAAGTTCATAACAGGTACAAGTAATAGATTTCAGTTTATACAGCACAGGAAAGAGAACGAGTGTGATAAAGTACACCCTCGTCTCATTCAAAATAACAGAGTTCACAGTTATCCATGTCGCAAATTTCAAGTATAGAGAAACCAATTAAACAACAATCCAGGGGAGTGGTGCACTCACCAGTTCAAACAAGGATAATTTCAAAAGTTTCCTTCCCAAGTGTGGCTTTACTTGTCGGCACCTCCTAGAACAATCAAGGGTAAACACTTAAGACTTGACTCTAAGACCTAGTAAATGAAATTCGCAAGTAAGACTCGGTTACGAGTCATATGCCTATGTAAATGAACCAGTAATGCAGAGCAAAGAGGCGACTTCGGAATGAAAAGGTAACAATTGATCTTAAAGGCATGAACAACCTCAAAACCCAACCTAAAATGATTGACCAGCTCCAAATTTGAAGTAGAAAATGAAAGTAAGATCAATATTAGGAAAACTGGATTTTTCAGTTTTGCGCAACCCTATATGAAAAATCATATTTCAAGTTTTGTAATTCCAAAATTGATAAAAGTTATACCGTTGGAAAATACATTTAAAGGGCTACAACTTTCTAGAAAACACCATGGTAAGATTCAGAATGCAAGTCAGTCAAATTCAAGTCTCAAATTGATGTTTATCCAGTGAAAGACAGAACAGGTACAAATTTTCAGTCAACTTTGAAAAATCACCATAAATTGTACAGACAGAAACAGGGTCTAAAATTTACACGGTTTATAACCTTATGAATCTAGTTAAAACGCAACAAACGGAACTCAATTCCGATTTTCCTACATCAAGATATAGTAGATTCCCCAAGACTGCTCAAGGGTCCTGTGAAAATTTCAGCAGCACTTCCCCTAGATTTCCGTACGTTACCATGCTACCATCAACCACCAAATTTCATAACAAACAATCACCATTGCACATGCCAATCATAGTCTATGAAACACCCTTAAGATACAACCAATTGGTAGCTCCAAAACTACTCCCAATTATGGTCAAATTAAATCCCTAAAGCTGAAATTCTCCGTACAAAGCGAAAATTTTCCGCAAATACCCACAATTTACGCACCAAAGTTCCATTCTAGACCATTCCAAGCCACCAACCATGGCCAACTAAGATAAAACATATAAAAATAGAAAAAAAACATGAATAAAAATAAAACTCATCAATCTCTACCAAAAGTCACAAAATCTTTCACAAAACCAACTCTATGCCTAACACAAGTCATTAATTTCACATTATCAAAACCAAAGAAGGGATTCCTTAACTACTCACCTTGCAACCTCAAGAAAAGACACAACTTAGCACCACTTTCTTCCAAACCACTTCACCAACAACCTCACTACTACTAAACTAAGGGTTTTTATGGAGAAATCGAAAATTTAAACGGTTGATTTGCTAGATTGAGCTAGTTGAAGAAGATGAGAGTTGAAGGTTTTTCTTTTCTTTCCCTTTGAGAGAGTCGGCCAAGAGAGAGATGTATGAAGGTGATTTTGGGTCAATTTTTTTGATTAATTAGTAAAGTTGGTACAATGGTCAAAGTCCAACTTAAATCACAAAGTGACACTTGTCACCCTTTTTAATGCAAAGATATCCTTTTGTCTCTACAACACCAATCCATTTGGTAACTTCTAATCATCTCTTAACACCTGAAAAATTAATCCCAGTTTACAAAACTTAACCTAATTGACGGAATTTTAGCGCACTTACCGCACTAGCGGGTCCCACGTCCAATATACACTTCTAAAAACTCATGAGCTAATTTATACTAGAAAAATGATTTAAAAACAATATTTACTCATAGAAATTATCTAGACCTTTTTCCTAATAAAGAAAATAATAAAAAAAAATGTGCAATTAAATAAAATAAGGCCTAGAAAATAAGAAAATTTTCGAGTTCTCACACTTTCTCCCCCTTAAAATAATTTCGTCCTCGAAATTCCTTATCACCGTTCTCCGAGACACAAAAAATTTTACTACTTTCTTCTCACAGTCAACTTGAGCACCATACTTAGCTAGCCAATCTGTACCCCTTTGCTGGCCAGGCACATTGAAGTTTTTAGTATAGTGTCTTCTTCCTTCTCAAATTATAATTCTTATATACCATTCTAGTGGTCAAACGGTGGAATACTAGTATCTTACCTTCTACATTTTCAAACGAGTCAGGGGCTTGATGTTGCTCTAGAGCATACACCCGAGCCGACACTTTCGGTCCATTCTTTTGCCCCTTCGACTGATCAGGGTTGGTCGTGGTTGGCTACTGGTTCCTACTCCCTTCTCGAGATCGGCATGGACAGTTTGCGATTTGATGATTTGAGCTCCCACAACGCAGACATTTTCTTCCTTTCTTCCAGCAGACATCCTCCATGTGATTCGGCTTCCCACAGTACCCGCAGGGACCACGGGAAACAGAGACTCAGCCTCTCGGTGATGTACCATTTGATATCCCCGGTAGTTGTACTCTCCCGTTTCCCCTTCCAATTTTAGGAGGCGTACCCTTATCCCCTTGCTCTGAGCTACTGCCAGGAAATCCCCTTTTCTTGGCTTGAAAGTTTCTAACTTGTAATCTCGCGCTTCCAACTCGTTGAACTTTCTCCACTGCATCACTAAAGGCGTTGAGTTGGGCTACAGCCAGGTCCTCCTGAATCTCAACGTTTAATCCTTGGACAAAACGCCATATTCTCCTTTGCTCAGTCACGATTAGTTCGGGAGCAAACTTAGACAATCTGGTGAACTAGCTCTCATATTCAGCGATAGTTTGGGTTCCCTGCCAAAGTCTAATAAACTCATCTTCTTTCTTTTCCTGGATCAGAGGTGAAAAATACTTCGTATTGAATTCTCTCATGAAATTCACCCACGTCCTTGGGATTTGTTCTCTTTCGCATTTCAGTTTTATGATATTCAACCAACAACGGGCCGCTCCCTCCAGTTGGAAGACGACAAATGTCACCTTTCGCTCCTCGGTATAGTGTAGCGCGGCAAAAATATCAATCATCTTCTCTAGCCACCTCTTGGGTACGTCAGGGTCTGGTCCTCCAAGGAATTTCGGTGGCGAAAACTTTTGAAATCGTTCGAGGGCTCTATCCTCACCCTCTATGTGATTACCAAGGTTTCTCGGCTGATAAATAGGATTTTGGCTCTGATGTTCTTCTACGTGAGCCAAAAGGTCGGGCATACGTTGAATAGCGGCAGCTACCGGAACGTTAGGGTCCACTCCAGGTTCAGGATTGGGTCCAGGCATTGGTTCCCGATTTCATCCTTCATTTGAGGTTCCACGCCCTCGGCCCCGTCCACTACGAGTACCGTCCATTTGGCTTAACCAGTCTAGGGTTGAAGCGCGAATACAATATTAAAACCATAGTATGCAGGTACAAGTGATAAAAGTAGGCAATATACGTATAGCACATTTTAGCAGACAAATCACACAGTAACAGTCAATCTGATATAAGCAAAAAGAAACATAACTAAGTCAATGATACAAGAGCAACCAATTAAAAACTTTCCCCCTCTAGGGCTCCAGCCATAATCTACGAGAATTACACAATTTATATCTTAGGTAGGGTTAATCATCCTTAATGATACCCTAACACATCACATGACGTGCCAAATAATCAAATTTCTAGTCCGTCCAAGTCATTTCTAACCTAGGCTCTCATCTATTTAGTAGTCGGGTACAAGAATTTCAAAATAAGATAATTCACAACTCGGACTGGCCAGTCCCAAGGGTAATTCATCTACAATCGAGATTCTTACCTGACCTACAGATCTATTATCTCCAAATACCATGATAAAGGTTTAAAACCTAAGACATTTCACAATCCAAAACTTATGCTCAAAAGAGCACTTAGACATTTGTACACATTCACGTAATCAGGACCATAACACCACTTGGCCCCAAACTCACTCCGCGCAGAGACCACGCGAAGCAGCTCAGATACCACCTGTGAAAGCCCCACCTTCCCCTAAGGTGTACCAAAGAGGTTAGCGGACAGCCTGCCCAACTCTCGCCAGGACTACTAATACGGTTAACCACAACTCAAAACGTGCCGGAATACAGTAGCGCGCATAAACAAAGCAAAAACAATCACGAAACCGAAAATAAAAATCGAAACGAAAAATGAATAGTGCCTGCCATGTCACCATCCGACCGGGACCCAATCGAATACAAGTAACTTCATATAATCCTTGAAATGGACATATACAAACCAAACATAACACATGAACATGGGTACACGCTTTTATAAACCACATTCGTATTTTACAAATCAAAAGGGAATATTTGAATCCAAGTACAATTATGGTTTCCAACCATTGAGGAGCTATACAAAATATCTAAACCAGCTCAACTCATGCTTCAAAATCACAGTTCCAAAAGTGGTTCCCTGTAAGGAAAACAAGGATAACGGAACGGGGTGAACTAGAAGTTCAATGAGGTATCAAAAGTATAACAGTGAAAATCAGGAGAAAACACTTTTAGGGCACATATACACATTAAGTAAGAGAAATAAACGAACACCACAACTTAAAGGATACAGGTGGCCCTCAGGAGCCAAATCCCCGTTGCAATACTTGATCCAGTCTCGTTGACTATCCGTCAAAGTTTAATAACACACTCATGTCCATAGATCCCTCTTACGCCAAAATCCCGTTCACCAAACATTCCCCTTACCGGGCCCGAACGCCGAACAGGAACAGGAATGGTAATACTCGAGTATACCGGAATCAAGAGTCTCAATACTCAAAGATTCCATAAGAACAGGTACCCATGGATTGTCACTTTCCTTGACCAAGCCCTTGCATGGCTTGATTTAATTAACTCCCCATGAGGTTGAGCTCAGGTTTAACAGGAAAGTCGCTGGACTTACTTCCAAACGACATCATAACAAGCGCAAGTAACAGGTTCAAGTTCATAACAGGTACAAGTAATAGATTTCAGTTTATACAGCACAGGAAAGAGAACGAGTGTGATAAAGTACACCCTCGTCTCATTCAAAATAACAGAGTTCACAGTTATCCGTGTCACAAATTTCAAGTATAGAGAAACCAATTAAACAACAATCCAGGGGAGTGGTGCACTCACCAGTTCAAACAAGGATAATTTCAAAAGTTTCCTTCCCAAGTGTGGCTTTACTTGTCGGCACCTCCTAGAACAATCAAGGGTAAACACTTAAGACTTGACTCTAAGACCTAGTAAATGAAATTCGCAAGTAAGACTCGGTTACGAGTCATATGCCTATGCAAATGAACCAGTAATGCAGAGCAAAGAGGCGACTTCGGAATGAAAAGGTAACAATTGATCTTAAAGGCATGAACAACCTCAAAACCCAACCTAAAATGATTGACCAGCTCCAAATTTGAAGTAGAAAATGAAAGTAAGATCAATACTAGGAAAATGAGATTTTCCAGTTTTGCGCAACCCTATATGAAAAATCATATCTCAAGTTTTGTGGGTCCAAAATTGATAAAAGTTATACCGTTGGAAAATACATTCAAAGGGCTACAACTTTCCAGAAAACACCATGGTAAGATTCAGAACGGAAGTCAGTCAAATTCAAGCCTCAAGTTGCTGCTTATCCAGTGAAAGACAGAACAGGTACAAATTTTCAATCAACTTTGAAAAATCACCATAAATTGTACAGATAGAAACAGGGTCTGAAATTTAAACGGTTTATATCCCTATGAATCTAGTTAAAAAGTAACCAACGGAACTCAATTCCGATTTTCCTACATCAAGATATAGTAGATTCCCCAAGACTGCTCAAGGGTCCTGCGAAAATTTCAGCAGCACTTCCCCTAAATTTCCGTACGTTACCATGCTACCATCAACCACCAAATTTCATAACAAACAATCACCATTGTACATGCCAATCATAGTCTATGAAACACCCTTAAGATACAACCAATTGGTAGCTCCAAAACTATCCCCAATCATGGTCAAATTAAAACCCTAAGGCTGAAATTCTCCGTACAAAGCGGAAATTTTCCACAAATAGCCACAATTTACGCACCAAAGTTCCATTCTAAACCATTCCAAGCCACCAACCATGGCCAACTAAGATAAAACATATAAAAATAGAAAAAAACATGAATAAAAATAAAATTCATCAATCTCTACCAAATGTCACAAAATCTTTCACAAAACCAACTCTATGCCTAACACAAGTCATTAATTTCACATTATCAAAACCAAAGAAGGGATTCCTTAACTACTCACCTTGCAACCTCAAGAAAAGACACAACTTAGCACCACTTTCTTCCAAACCACTTCACCAACAACCTCACTACTACTAAACTAAGGGTTTTTATGGAGAAATCGAAAATTTAAACGGTTGATTTGCTAGATTGAGCTAGTTGGAGAAGATGAGAGTTGAAGGTTTTTCTTTTCTTTCCCTTTGAGAGAGTCGGCCAAGAGAGAGATGTATGAAGGTGATTTTGGGTCAATTTTTTTGATTAATTAGTAAAGTTGGTAGAATGGTCAAAGTCCAACTTAAATCACAAAGTGACACTTGTCACCCTTTTTAATGCAAAGATATCCTTTTGTCTCTACAACACCAATCCATTTGGTAACTTCTAATCATCTCTTAACACCTGGAAAATTAATCCCAGTTTACAAAACTTAACCTAATTGACGGAATTTTAGCGCACTTACCGCACTAGCGGGTCCCACGTCCAATATACACTTCTAAAAACTCATGAGCTAATTTATACTAGAAAAATGATTTAAAAACAATATTTACTCATAGAAATTATCTAGAACATTTTCCTAATAAAGAAAATAATAAAAAAAATGTGCAATTAAATAAAATAAGGCCTAGAAAATAAGAAAATTTTCGAGTTCTCACACTTTCTCCCCCTTAAAATAATTTCGTCCTCGAAATTCCTTATCACCGTTCTCCGAGACACAAAAAAATTTACTACTTTCTTCTCACAGTCAACTTGAGCACCATACTTAGCTAGCCAATCTGTACCCCTTTGCTGGCCAGGCACATTGAAGTCTTTAGTATAGTGTCTTCTTCCTTCCCAAATTGTAATTCTTATATACCATTCTAGTGGTCAAACGGTGGAATATTAGGATCTTACATTCCACGTCTTCAAACGAGTCAGGGGCTTGATGTTGCTCTAGGGCATACACCCGAGCCGACACCTTCGGTCCATTCTTTTGCCCCTTCGACTGATCAGGGTTGGTCATGGTTGGCTGCTAGTTCCTACTCCCTTCTCGAGATCGGCATGGACAGTTTGCGATTTGATGATCTGCGCTCCCACAACGCAGACATTTTCTTCCTTTCTTCCAGCAGACATCCTCCGTGTGATTCAACTTCCCACAGTACCCGCAAGGACCACGGGAAACAGAGATTGAGCCTCTCGGTGATGCACCACTTGATATTCACGGTAGTTGTACTCCCCCGTTTCCCCTTCCAATCTTAGGAGGCGTACCCTTATCCCCTTACTCTGAGCTACTACCAGAAAATTCCCTTTTCTTGACTTGAAAATTTCTAACTTGTAACCTTGCGCTTTCAACTCATTGAGCTTTCTCCACTGCATCACTAAAGGCGTTGAGTTGGGCTACAGCCAGGTCCTTTTGAATCTCAACGTTTAATCCTTGGACAAAACACCGTATTCTCCTTTGCTCAGTCTCGATTAGTTCGGGAGCGAACTTAGACAATCTAGTGAACTAGCTCTCATATTCGGCGACAGTTTGAGTTCCCTGTCGAAGTCTAATAAACTCATCTTCTTTCTTTTTCTGGATCAGAGGTGGAAAATACTTCGTATTGAATTCTCTCATGAAATTCACCCACGTCCTTGGGGTTTGTTCTCTTTCCCATTTCAGTTTTATGATAGTCTACCAAGAAAGGGCCGCTCCCTCCAATTGGAAGACGGCAAATGTCACCTGTCGCTCCTCGGTAAAGTGTAGCGCGGTAAAAATATCAATCATCTTTCTCTAGCCACTTCTTGGCTACATCAGGGTCTGGTCCTCCAAGGAATTTTGGTGGCGAGAACTTCTGAAATCGTTCGAGGGCTCTATCCTCACCCTCTATGTGATTACCAAGTTTTCCTGGCTGATGAATAGGATTTTGGCTCTGATGTTCTTCTACGTGAGCCAAAAGGTCGGTCATACGTTGAATAGCGGCAGCTACCTGAACGTTAGGGTCCACTCCAGGTTCAGGATTGGGCCCAGGCATTGGTTCCCGATTTCCTCCTTCATTTGAGGTTCCACGCCCTCGGCCCCGTCCACTACGAGTACCGTCCATTTGGTTTAACCAGTCTAGGGTTGAAATGCGAATACAATAGTAAAACCAAAGTATGCAGGTACAAGTGATAAAAGTAGGCAATATATGTATATCACATATTAGCAGACAAATCACACAGTAACAGTCAATCTGATATAAGCAAAAAGAAACATCATTCGTGATTCTAACTAAGCCAATGGTACAAGAGCAACCAATTAAAAGCTTTCCCCCCTCTAGGGCTCCAGCCATAATCTACGAGAATAACACAATTTATATCTTAGGTAGGGTTAATCATCCTTAATGATACTCTAACACATCGCATGACGTGCCATAGAATCAAATTTCTAGTCCGCCCAAGTCATTTCTAACCTAGGCTCTCATCTATTTAGTAGTCGGGTACAAAAATCCCAAAATAAGATAATTCACAATTCGGGCTAGCCAGTCCCAAGGGTAATTCATCTACAATCGAGATTCTTACCTGACTTACAGATCTATTATCTCCAAGTACCATGATAAAGGTTTAAAACCTATGACATTTCACAATCCAAAGCTTATGCTCAAAAAAGCACTTAGACATTTGTACACATTCACGTAATCAGGACCATAACACCACTTGGCCCCAAACTCACTCCGCGCAGAGACCACGCGAAGCAGCTCAGATACCACCTGTGACAGCCCCACCTTCCCCTAAGGTGTACCAAAGAGGTTAGCGGACAGCCTGCCCATCTCTCGCCAGGACTACTAATACGGTTAACCACAACTCAAAACGTGCCGGAATACAGTAGCGCGCATAAACAAAGCAAAAACAATCACGAAACCGAAAATAAAAATCGAAACGAAAAATGAATAGTGCCTGCCATGTCACCATCCGACCCGGACCCAATCGAATACAAGTAACTTCATATAATCCTTGAAATGGACATATACAAACCAAACATAACACATGAACATGGGTACACGCTTTTATAAACCACATTCGTATTTTACAAATCAAAAGGGAATATTTCAATCCAAGTACAATTATGGTTTCCAACCATTGAGGAGCTATACAAAATATCTAAACCAGCTCAACTCATGCTTCAAAATAACAGTTCCAAAAGTGGTTCCCTGTAAAGAAAACAAGGATAACGGAACGGGGTGAACTAGAAGTTCAATGAGGTATCAAAAGTATAACAGTGAAAATCATGAGAAAACACTTTTAGGGCACATATACACATTAAGTAAGAGAAATAAACGAACACCACAACTTAAAGGATACAGGTGGCCCTCAGGAGCCAAATCCCCGTTGCAATACTTGATCCAGCCTCGTTGACTCTCCGTCAACGTTTAATAACACAGTCATGTCCGTAGACCTCTCTTACGCCAAAATCCCGTTCACCAAACATACCCCTTACCGGGCCCGAACGCCGAACAGGAACAGGAATGGTAATACTCGAGTATACTGGAATCAAGAGTCTCAATACTCAAAGATTCCATAAGAACAGGTACCCATGGATTGTCAATTTCCTCGACCAAGCCCTTGCATGGCTCGATTTAATTAACTCCCCATGAGGTTGAGCTCAGGTTTAACAGGAAAGTCGCTGGACTCACTTCCAAACGATATCATAACAAGCGCAAGTAACAGGTTCAAGTTCATAACAGGTACAAGTAATAGATTTCAGTTTATACAGCACAGGCAAGAGAACGAGTGTGATAAAGTACACACCCTCATCTCATTCAAAATAACAGAGTTCACAGTTATCCATGTTGCAAATTTCAAGTATAGAGAAACCAATTAAACAACAATCCAGGGGAGTGGTACACTCACCAGTTCAAACAAGGATAATTTCAAAAGTTTCCTTCCCAAGTGTGGCTTTACTCGCCGGCACCGCCTAGAACAATCAAGGGCAAACACTTAAGACTTGACTCTAAGACCTAGTAAATGAAATTCGCAAGTAAGACTCGGTTACGAGTCATATGCCTATGCAAATGAACCAGTAATGCAGAGCAAAGAGGCGACTTCGGAGTGAAAAGGTAATAATTGGTCTTAAAGGCATGAACAACCTCAAAGCCCCACCTACAATGATTGACCAACTCCAAATTTGAAGTAGAAAATGAAAGTAAGATCAATATTAGGAAAACTGGATTTTTCAGTTTTGTGCAACCCTATATGAAAAATCATATTTCAAGTTTTGTAATTCCAAAATTGATAAAAGTTATACCGTTGGAAAATACATTCAAAGGGCTACAACTTTCCAGAAAACACCATGGTAAGATTCAGAACGAAAGTCAGTCAAATTCAAGCCTCAAGTTGCTGCTTATCCAGTGAAAGACAGAACAGGTACAAATTTTCAGTCAACTTTGAAAAATCACCATAAATTGTACAGATAGAAACAGGGTCTGAAATTTACACGGTTTATATCCCTATGAATCTAGTTAAAAAGTAACCAACGGAACTCAATTCCGATTTTCCTACATCAAGATATAGTAGATTCCCCAAGACTGCTCAAGGGTCCTGCGAAAATTTCAGCAGCACTTCCCCTAAATTTCCGTACGTTACCATGCTACCATCAACCACCAAATTTCATAACAAATGTCACGACCCCACCTCCCCCTAAGGCGAACCAGAGGGTTCGGCGGGCCGCCTGCCCAGCTCTCGCCGGGACTCAGTCGATCACTACAGTCCTCAAACAAATACAAGATAAAGTCTCAAATAAAATCAAATATTCCAACATTTATATATCAAAAGCGAAGCGTCCACGCTTCCACTGCCACTCTGATCCTTGATCACAATTATTATACAGGAGGAAGTCCAAATCTTGACTATTACACATCCAATCAATTCTAAACGTTCAATACAATCCCGATATGAATGATTACACAAAAGGAATCCAAATTCAATCCATACATGAGATAATCCATGAATAAACACTACAAGCCACTCCTTCGCCTTGAGCCCTGTGGAGGGGAATAAAATATTTTTGGGGTGAGCTAGAAGCTCAGCGAGTAACCAGTAAAATCAGTAATCAAATATATTTCACAATATTGCATTTCGATCCTTTCGATGATGTCATGATTCAAAGAACAAATGTCCGTTTATTGCTCTCGTGAGCCAGTTAAGTCATAGCACTTGAACACCCAACGCTCAAATAGATCATTTAACATTAACATTAACATTAACATTCAGAGGGAGCCCCTTTTTGAGCTCCGGAGCCATTTGCTCCAAGTACACAGAGGTGGAGACGTTGGTGTCCAGCACAAGACTTTCCCAGAACTCATTGAAGCCAAATCATGTCATGAATTTACATGCAAGCACGCATGATATGCAATCGAGTACATAATGCAACAAACATTTCACAAGTACTTTGGAAATAGTTTAGGGTCACTCACCTCCACGGCTCAGAAATCATCCAGCATATAACATTGCCTTGCTCAAATCCAAGTCTTAGATCACAAACTCAATGCAAATAAATCCCTTCAAAGTTCGGACAGCACTTCCCCTGAATTTGCTAACTTTTCCAGCCATCATGGCTTCATTATTTCCTCATTCCAACCCAAAGGTACACACACAACAACAAGTTCATCCAATAGCCATTCAGCAAGCTCCAAGTAGTACTAGTACAAGTCAAGCTAGGGAAAAGTCCGGAAATGAAAGTTAAGCTCAAAACCAGAAAAACAGTTTTGACGTCATTTTACGGTAATGGTACCAAAGGCACATCGAGTATCGGATGAAGGTGAAAGATACACCGTTTCGAAGCTAAAAGACAGGGCTACAACATTGTAGAAGGTCACTCAGTCCAAATCCCAATACAACTAAGTCAAATATGCCAAATAACAAACCAGAACCGTAATTGCAGGTTTACAAATTACACTATGCTGTAATCAGTACAACTCAGTCTGTACAGGTCCGAATGCAGAAATTACAAAGGAATATGATAGCTAGGACATCAAGCTACATTTCATCAGAAGACCTCAACACCCAAATCCAAAACAATTCCAGTCAAAACAACCCATTTCAGACGCAGTTCTAACATCCTGATGAACCCAGAACAGCAATAGTAATTTCGGCTTATCTCATTCTACACTACTCCAATTGATCTGAAATTTTACAGGCACCCTTAAAACATCAATACCTACAACTTTCATGTTTTGAGACAAGGCCAATTCGGCCTCTATCTAGGACCAAAAATTTCGGACAGAATGAAGAACCAAGAACCCTAATTTTCCAGATTTCTTCCAAAACAGAATTTACTTGCAATCTTCCACTTTTTCCACCTTCTAGAATCATTAAACATCATTTCCAATCATCATACATAACCACATAATAACAATCATATGAGAACAGAAAAATCCTGATTAAATATAAAACTTCACTAATTTCAACCAAAATCATGAAATCATCCATAAAATCACTTATTCAACCACCAACAATCACTAATTGAACATTATCAAGATCAAAGGAAAGGTTCCTTAGTCACTTACCATGCAAACCCAAGGAAAGATCCAACTTAGCACCTTTGCTTCTCAAACCACTTCACCACACACCTTAATACCACCAAGAGAAAGGTTTTTATGGAGCAAATCACGGTTTTAACGGTTGGTTTGTGAGATTGGGCAAGAAATAGAAGGAAGAAATTGGAAGCTTTTCTCTCTTTTTGTCTCCAAGAGGTTCGGCCAAGGAGCTTATGAAGAAGATGAATTTTGGGTCAAGTTTTTAATCAATTAGTAAAGGTAGTAAAATGGTCAAAGTCCACCCTTGAGTAAGAAAGTGACACTTGTCACCTTTAGGTTTAAAACTTATCTTTTTGTCTCTCCAATACAAATATCTTAACACATTGTACAATAATATCACTTAATACAAAAATCCAACAAGTTGTCAAAAATATATTGCGTTTACCGCACTTGCGGGTCCCACGTCCAAAATACGCTTTTAATTTCTCAAAAACTAACCGATACTAGAAAAATCATTTTAAAACTCTTTTTTGCTCATAAACTTTATCTGGGGAATTTTTCTAATAAAGAAAATGTAGAAAAGGCGGGCGTTTAAAAAATAAACCCTAGAAAAGTAGAAAATTTCCGGGTCTCACACTTATACTTTTCGGGGCGTCACAACAAACAATCACCATTGCACATGCCAATCATAGTCTATGAAACACCCTTAAGATACAACCAATTGGTAGCTCCAAAACTATCCCCAATCATGGTCAAATTAAAACCCTAAGGCTGAAATTCTCCGTACAAAGCGGAAATTTTCCACAAATAGCCACAATTTACGCACCAAAGTTCCATTCTAAACCATTCCAAGCCACCAACCATGGCCAACTAAGTTTAAACATATAAAAATAGAAAAAAACATGAATAAAAATAAAATTCATCAATCTCTACCAAATGTCACAAAATCTTTCACAAAACCAACTCTATGCCTAACACAAGTCATTAATTTCACATTATCAAAACCAAAGAAGGGATTCCTTAACTACTCACCTTGCAACCTCAAGAAAAGACACAACTTAGCACCACTTTCTTCCAAACCACTTCACCAACAACCTCACTACTACTAAACTAAGGGTTTTTATGGAGAAATCGGAAATTTAAACGGTTGATTTGCTAGATTGAGCTAGTTGGAGAAGATGAGAGTTGAAGGTTTTTCTTTTCTTTCCCTTTGAGAGAGTCGGCCAAGAGAGAGATGTATGAAGGTGATTTTGGGTCAATTTTTTTGATTAATTAGTAAAGTTGGTAGAATGGTCAAAGTTCAACTTAAATCACAAAGTGACACTTGTCACCCTTTTTAATGCAAAGCTATCCTTTTGTCTCTCCAACACCAATCCATTTGGTAACCTCTAATTATCTCTTAACACCTGAAAAATTAATCCTTGTATACAAAACTTAACCTAATTGACCGAATTTTAGCGCACTTACCGCACTAGCGGGTCCCACGTCCAATATACACTTCTAAAAACTCATGAGTTAACTTATACTAGAAAAATGATTTAAAAACTATATTTACTCATAGAAATTATCTAGAAAATTTTTCTAATAAAGAAAATAATAAAAAAAATGTGCAATTAAATAAAATAAGGCCTAGAAAATAAGAAAATTTTTGAGTTCTCACATTTTGTTCAAGGATTAAATTTGGAGATTCAGGAATCCTTAGCGCTAGTCACCCTGGATACCTTCATTAGGGCTCTTGACAAAGCCTAGAGACCGAACAAAAGAGAGTGAGGCATTTTGTTCAAGGATTAAATTTGGAGATTCAGGAATCCTTAGCGCTAGTCACCCTGGATACCTTCATTAGGGCTCTTGACAAAGCCCAGAAAATTTGGAATGCTAAATCTCAACTTAAGACTTTCCAAGCTAGGAAACGAAATGCCCATAACCTTACTTCTAGGCAACCTCGAGGAAATGTCGTGTAGCCCAAAGTAGGAAGAGGAATTGGTGGAGTAAGATTTTCGCTTGGAGCTCAGAACCAATGAACTAGGACTTTGGTCAGCAAAGCTCAGACCGAAAGAGGACAACAAGAAAGGCCTCCCTGTGAGGACCCGAAAATTCTCTTATTTTTATCGTAATTTACTGGCTTATTTAATTATTTATTCACCTGTTTTCTCCGAATAATTTATTTCAACCATTTTAAGTTCATTTGTATGGAACGTCTCCCTTATGTTTTTAAAACGTTTCGTTAGAAAAATTTATTTTTCGAAGACTCGTTTAGTGAGGAATAACAAGAACATGCTTTTCGAGCAAAATTCGATTCAAGAGTGCAATAATTTTGGAGAATTAAGAATGATCAATAGTAAACTAAGAAAAGTTAATTGAGAGATTAGATATGAGTGAGTAAAAATTAAGCTTATACCGTGCGCGCATCGAAAGATTCCCGAAAGTCACGCCAGTACAAAGGAAATAATAATAGACCGCCATCAAATCTTCCTTCTATTGTTCTTTAGCGTAACTGCGATAGAATGATGCCGTATGGGTTACGATCTTAGCAGTTGCTGAGATTGATAAGAAAACAATTGAACTCAAGAAGCATGATATCATACAATGTAAATGCAAAAGGCAATATTAACTCCCCATTTTTGAGTTCCACTTTGCAACTCGAATGTGAATGCAAAACTACGTATTCCAGTCCAAATATACCCTGAACACACACCATTGGAAATGAAAATTTCAGTTTATAAGAAAAAGATATTTGATAGGCCAAAAACTTGTTCAATAATTGAAACAAAGTTTTGGTGAACTTAGGATATTTTCGAGCCAGATATGGGTACAGCTATTTCTAGTCCCTACCTTGATCAAGGGGTCTATTTGTAAGGTGTGTTTTTTTGGTGTTTGTAAAAAATTTTACTATAATTTATTGTAAAAATTATAAATTTTTTTTTGTATATATTAGATTTGAGTAAACTGAAATTTTTCTCTTTTTTTTTTCCTTTTCTTCTTCATTCCTTTTTTTTCCTTTCTTTCCTCTTTCTTTTTCCTCTCTGCTATCACCACGCTGGTCGCCATCTCTCTCTCTCTCTCTCTTCCCCCCATCCATATTTATTTTAGGGTGTGTATTTTAAAAATTTGGAATATTTTTAAGGAGTTCTTATCAACAAAATCATAAAAAAAAACTTGCATGTTAAAAACTCCCTAAAAAAACACCCCTCTCAAGCACACATAAGAGTTGAGAGTGTGACGCCCCCACTTCTCCCAAGGGCGAACCCAAGGGTATCCGCGGAACGCCTGCCCAGCTCTCGTCAGGACTCGATACAATTTCAATTCAAACTTAAGATAAACAACTAAGGAATGACAGATGAAGTAAGAAAAGTCACTTCCTTAAACAAACTTTCAAGTATTACAACTCAAGTTCTCAAAAGTACATCACTTTCCCCAAAATACAGTCTCCCAATGTCGTCTAATCAATTACATTAAAATTCTAATCAAAAGGGGCCATCAAGTCGACCTCTCTATGATTCCTTCCATTTTGGCTCCTGTTAAGGAAAACAAAACTAATGGAATGAGCTGACGCTCAGTGAGGCCAAGAAAATCATGCAAGCACGTAATTCAAGTAGCAATAAAAATTGTACGAGAAATAAAACTATAATATTTAAGTAATTCATGAATATTCACAAAATAGCTCATTTCCACTTGTTTTGCCAAAGTTCAGTCTAATATCTCCTCGTGATGACACTCCGTCATCCGAGTGGGTAATTAAGTCCGTAGAACTTTACTTATTCCATTTATGATTCTGAGTCGGCATGAGAGGTACCTCCCACCCGAATTGGTGTGGTACTTACTATTGCCCAGGGAATCGATTATATGTTTATGATTTTATGTCGACATGAGAGGTACCTCCCACCCGAATCGGTGTGGTACTTACTATCGCTCAGTGGTCGATGAGACATCGCTCTAATCGATTTATATTTTGTTTATGGTTCTGAGTCGACATGAGAGGTACCTCCCACCCAAATTGGTGCGGTACTTACTATCGTTCAGTGGTCGATGAGACATCACTCCAATCGACTTAGAATGGTTTGTGGTTCTGAGACGACATGAGAGGCACCTCCCACCCAAATTGGTATGGTACTTACTATCATTCAGAGAACCGATCATTTATTTAGGGTTTTGAGCCGACATAAGAGGTACGTCCCACCCGAATCGGTGTGGTACATGCTATCGCTCAGAGACCCGATTATACGATTATAATTATAATGGTTGATGACATTCAATCCAATCGACAAATACCGTTATAGGCCGATGAGCGCACTCCAATCGGCAGTCATACAGTTCAATTATAGGTCGAGGAGATTCACTCCAATGACATATGCAGCCCTAGCATATAATTCAATTCAATTCAGGTCAGGTAATTCAATTTAATTCAGGTGTAAGTCGAGGAGATTCACTCCAACGATATATGCAGCCATAGCATATGATGCAATTCAATTCAAGCAATTCAATTACATTTCATTTAAATGAGAACGCGTTTAATAAAGTACACACTCGACTCAGCAGTTATAAACCATCCATTACATAATGAGCAATTCACATAATTTCCAAATATTCATGCACTTGACACTCACCTAGTCAAAATAAGAGAGTGGTGCACAATCAAGTATTTAAACGTCCGCTGTGAGGTCCTCTTGAAGATCCCCTTGAGTGTCTGAGCAAAAATAATCGGTGATTGCATGCTACCACTTAAAAACCTCTAACTATCGTAGAAGATTGTACCCTTGTACAATACTTAAGAAAATATCGTGAAAAGAGCTAAATTACTCGTAAATCGAGGCTCAAAAGTGGGTTTAATCATGCAAGGTAAAACTATTTTCCCTCAAGAAATCAAGTCTAAAATGGTCATTTAATATCGACAGGAAATGGAGAGTTTCTAAAAACTCAATCCCCTTCAAGTTCAAAAATTTCAGTTTCGAGGAGCAATTTTTGGAAAATCATATCTTACACTCCGTAGGTTCAAAATTGGAAAACTTGGTACCGTTGGAAATTAGTTCCAAAGTACTAAAAGTTCCTAGAAGATACTTTTCTAAGATTCCAAATGGAAGATACTCAAATTTCGGCTTAAAGTTGCTGACTTGCACTTACAAGACAGATTCGGGGTTGGTTTTTGGCAAACTTTGGAAATTCGGCAAAATTCACAGAATGTGAACTAGCCTCTAAAATTCAAAACTCAATTAGAGTTACAATCAAAGTTTAAAACACAACAAACAGAAAAAGAATTGGAGTTTTGGGCGCCAAGATATAGCAGCTCAAAGTTGGTTCAAAATGAAGACCATTGGGAAATTTTCCAGATTTGAAACATGAACTTTGGGACTTCAGTTGGGCATTGCAATGGACTTGGAATGGCACCAAATTTGGTAGGATTACACTACCATATAAGGGTTACTCCTCTGTCAAATTTCATGTAAAAATTCGTATGGGAAGTCAGTTAACAAGACCACTAAAGTTCCAGGAATTTCCAAGGCAATTCTGCCTTATGCTTCCGTTTTCCTTTTTTCGAACCTTTGGCCTCATTCATGAAGGAAAAGTCTAAGAAACATTCAACACACATTTGGTAGGTGATTAACACCAAGAGTTTCAAAATAACAAGTCCCAATTCGAGCTAAGCCATCGGCTAGCCCAAAACTAGGGTTTTCTATCACTGATGCAGTTCTGTAATTTGGCCATAACTCAGTCAATTCAACTTGGAATTGGGCATGATTGATGGCGTTGGAAACTACATTCATAAGAAAAATCATTTTGAAATTCAGTCCATAGTTAGCTCAAATTCAAGCAACAAATCCCAGCACATCATTGACTCTCTAACACAGGAGTGAAACAGGACAGGTAACTTTGAAGAACTGTACGGTTCACTCAAGTCGAATCAGGGGATGTATTTTATACCGTTAGAAAACTGGAAGTGTCTAGTTTCAAATGCCGCAAACGATACTTGATTTTGACATGTGAGCAAAGAGTTATGATCGTTTAAAATTCGCTGCCAGAGTATCTCTGTACATGTTTTCCAGGTTTGAACATGTTTCGAAAATGCAACTTTTACCCAACCAAATCAAGTGATTTTTGGTGGAAACTTTCCACACAACCTATACAACATATCTACATCAAAATCAAGGCAATTTAATCACAAAAAAAAATCGAACCAAGGCCTCTGCACAAACAGGGCAGAATCCGGCCCTTCTTCTCTTTGGTTCCCTTTGAGTTTCTTTCCACTTTTTCAACATATAACCACTAGTTTAACACTTAATCAATAGAAATAACATCCAAAATCATCATATCAGTCCAACATGTCCATTGTGGGATTTCATAGAGCCCACTCACACGATTTTCAACCAACCAAAGTTACCCACATGAAGCTACAAGCTTCCAAGTCCAATCTAACCCACAAAAATCAAGTTTCAAAGGTTGGATCATTCACTACCTCTTGGGCGTTGAAACTCAGAAATTTCGGTCACCTAGAAGCTCCAAGAAACCGTGGAAATGATGCTCTTTTCCTAGCCCAAGTGAAGCTCCAAGTTGTTGTGAGTTTGTGTAGTGAATTTGGAGTGAATTTGATGAAAAAATGAGGTGAAATGAGATGAAGTTTCCTTCTTCTTCTTCCTTGGGTTGGCAGACCAGCAAGAGAGAGAGAAGAGAGAGTGGAGAGTGTTGTGCGGCTTCTTGAGGAAGCTTGGTGGTTGGTGGCCTTTTTGGGTACAAAAGTCAACTCTTACTAGTGCGTGTACGCGCGCGTTTCGTGCCCGTTTTCTCTTGGGTTTGTTTCACTTGTGCACTAAACCTCTAATGCACTTCCTTTAACACTATTATTATCCACTCTTAATAGTTTAAAAATAAATGTCCAAAGTCCCTCAATTAGTCACGTGCGCGAAAACGAGAACTTCCGACTCGTGCGCGATAAAGCGAAATTTTTAAGAAATTCTTGTAACGATAGTATAACTAACTAATATTTGGGTAATTAATCATAAAAATACCTATTTTAAGACTAACGCATGAGTCCTCCAATCTCCAAGGTCACTGTACTGTCAAATCGACTATTGCCTCCAAACGCGATTTCACTAAATCTCGCTAAACGAGTTTCCAAAATTAAATTTATTAACGGGACATTTTAAAAATATACGCAAGTCATAGTTCTATGTAAATGGTTCCAAAAAGGGGTTGAAATAAATTATTCGAAGAAAATGGGTGAATAATTATTTAAATAAACCAGTAATAGGAGTTTAAATTAAGAAAATTTTTGGGTCCTCACAGAGAGTATTCTTCTTCTTCTTCCTTTTTTTAGGATGATATACGTCTTGTTTATCTTAACAAAATGGGTGGGATGGCTATTCTAATGCCAAAAATATTCACGATATTTAGTACCTTTTCCTTGGCGTCCTTTGCATTACTAGGTATTTTCCATGGCATCTTTTGTATTACCAGGTACTAGTGATTTCTTGGGAAAATTGATAGTATTTTTTAGAATAATTATTAGCCAAAAATATTAATTGCTTTTGTAATGACAATCGGAATGATATTAACTCCTATTTATTCATTATCTATGTCAGTGAGATGTTCAATGCATACAATACAAGTTATTTCTTTCAGTTCTCTCGTTTTATCCGTATGACCGGGTGCCAAGCAAATAGAGCTTAATCTCCACGAGGCAAAAAATTAATCCTGGTAGATTCTTCGTACGATGGTATAAATTACCTATTGAAAGTTTGGAACCATGCCATGTGATACTTCGTACTAGTGCCCTTCTGCAATAAAACGCACTTCTGCAGTAAAACGCAATTGGATTATTAGACTACTTGTGCAGAACAGCTAGCTCCTACTTTTTCTTTTTTTCAGAAAGTTACAATTATCTACTCATCCACTGCTGATAATACCACAATAGTAATTTGATTGTCGTGACCCACAAGCGAATTTCTCGGAATAATGTTAAAACCAAAAATTATCACAAAAGTAGTGTTTTGTAGGGAGTGTTTTTGTCATAAGGTTCGCCGCAAGTCACAATATCGATTTAAAAGTTGTTCGATTTATTTTTTCATTTTTTTCCACAACTTAAGAATTTTTGAAGTTAAGATTTTCGATTGCATTTTTTTATTTTAGCCAAAGATGAACCGTTGATTAACATATGATCAAGGGTCATGATTTGAAGGAGTAGGGAAAAAATGTCTTTTAAATCTTTTGCCGCAATACTAATTTGCGGCGAATGAATTAAAATATTTTTTTCCCTTAACCACACATCTAATTTGCGGTGGTTTGGAAAAGTTTTTTCTTTAACCGCACATCACATAAATGGAATTTGCGGCAATAGAGAAAATCTTTTTGACTAGCTAGTCAAATGATAAAACTTTCATTAGCCACAAATTACATTTGAGGCGATAGATACAATTTTTTTTTAGATACAATATAATATTAGTTTTATCAATAATTGTTATATAATATTAGGAATTGTTCTAACCTATAATATTAGTAATAGTTGGGATGAGATCTACCACACAGGAGGATACATTGGAAATGTGAGGACGGCCCCACCTCCCCCTAAGGCGAACCAGAGGGTTCGGCGGGTCGCCTGCCCAACTCTCGCCGGGACTCAGTCGTTCACTACAATCCTCAAATGAATACAAGATAAATCTCAAATATAACTCAAATGTTCCAACATTTACATATCAAAAACTCAAATGTTCCAACATTTACATATCAAAAGCGAAGCGTCCACGCTTCCACTGCGCCACTCTGATCCATGATCCCAATTCTTATACAAGAGGAATTCCACAACAATAAAATCACAACAAGCCTTCCTTCGCCACGAGCCCTGTGGAGGGGAATAAAATAGTTTTGGGGTGAGCTAGAAGCTCAGCGAGTAACCAGTAAAATCAGAAATCAAATATATTTCACAATAATGCATTTCGATCATTTCGATGATGTCATGATTCAGAGATCAAATGTACGTTTATTGCTCTCATGAGCCGGTGAAATCATTGCACTTGAACACCCAACGCTCAAATAGATCATTTAACATTAACATTAACATTAGGAGGGAGCCCCTTTTTGAGCTCCGGAGCCATTTGCTCCGTCATGTCATGAACTCACGAAAATGGTGGAGACGTTGGTGTCCAGCACAAGACTTTCCCAGAACTCATTGAAACCAAATCATGTCATGAATTCACATGCAAGCACGCATGAGATGCAATCGAGTACATAATGCAAGAAACATTTCACAAGTACTTTGGAAATAGTTTAGGGTCACTCACCTCCATGGCTCAGAAATCATCCATCAAATATCATTGCCTTGCTCAAATCCAAGTCTTAGATCACAAACTCAATACAAACAAATCCCTTCAAAGTTCGGACAGCACTTCCCCTAAATTTGCTAACTTTTCCAGCCATCATGGCTTCATTATTTCCTCATCCAATCCCAAAGGTACACACACAACAACAAGTTCATCCAATAGCCATTCAGCAAGCTCCAAGTAGTACTAGTACAAGTCAAGCTAGGGAAAAGTCCGGAAATGAAAGTTAAGCTCAAAACCAGAAAAACAGGTTTTGACGTCATTTTGCGGTAATGGAACCAAAGGTACTACGATGGTCGGATGAAGGTACAAGACCCACCGTTTCGAAGCTAAGAGATAGGGGTACAATATTACAGAAGGTCACTCAACCCAGTTTCGAGTGTAACCAGGTCAAAAATGCAAGAAACTATACCAGAATCACAAAAACAGATTCACAGAACGCATTTTAGCGGAAACATCATAAAGCAGGCTATCCAAGTCCAAATCCAGAAATTCCAAAACCAGCTGAAAGCTAAAAAACAGGGTTACATTTAATCAGAAGACCTCAACAACCAATTCGGAAGCAATTCCAGCCAAGACAACCAATTACAGGCGCAATTCTTACATTCGGGTAAAACCAGAATAGCAATAGTAATTTCGACTTTTCTCACTCTATACTACTCCGATTGACCTGAGATTTTTTAGGCACCTCTAAAATGTCATTCCCTACAACTTTCATGTTTTAAGAAAGGGCCAATTCGGCCTCTATCTAGGACCTAAAATTTCGGACAGAATGAAGAACCAAGAACCCTAATTTTCCAGATTTCTTCCAAAACAGAATTTACTTGCAATCCTCCACTTTTTCCACCTTCTAGAATCATTAAACATCATTTCCAATCATCATACATAACCACATAATCATACTCATATTAAAACAGAAAAATCCCCAAAAATAATAAAAGTTCATCCATCCAACCACAACTCAAAATATAATCCATCAAACCATCTCTTTAGCCATCACAAGTCTCTAATTTAGCATAATCAAGAACAAAGAAAGGATCGCTAGACATGATACCTTCAAATATCAAGAAAGGTGATGACTTAGGGATTTTTCTTCCAAAACAACTCCACCAAGAGCTTCAATCTTCCTTAGCTAGCAAGTTTTATGGAGTGATTTGCAATTTAATCGGTTGGAACTCAAGATTTGGACAAGAAATTGAAGTGCAAGATGATGGATTTTCTCTCTCTTTTTCTCTCAAAATTTCGTCCAAGACAAGCTAAAATGGAGAGAAATTGGGTCCAAATTGGTTTTAGTAAAGTTAGAAAAGTCTTGGTCAAAAGTCAAGGTCCAATGGTTTTGTGACAAATGGTCCTTTAGGGTTTTAATCTTATCTTTTTGTCTCTCCAATACAAATATCTTAACACATTGTAAAATAATATCACTTAATACAAAATTCCAACAAGTTGTCAAAAATATAATGCATTTACCGCACTTGCGGGTCCCACGTCCAAAATACGCTTTTAATTTTTCAAAAACTAACCGATACCAGAAAAATCATTTTAAAACTATCTTTGCTCATAAACTTTATCTGGGGAATTTTGCTAATAAAGAAAATGTAGAAAAGGCGGGCGATTAAATAAAATAAACCCTAGAAAATGAGAAAATTTTCGAGTTCTCACGCTCATTCTTTCGGGTCGTCACAACTTGTCCCGCATATATATTTTTTATTTTTTATTTTTATACATATACTACAAAATAATATTTTTAGTCCTAATTGAGGAATTTCATTAAACAAATTATACTACCAATATGAGAGACTATGGTTAGTTTATAAGATTCATTTTTAGATGTTATGATCTTATGTTTTTTAGAAAAATTTTAATTGGTGTGGAATATATATTTAAACAAGGTACTATTTATAAATTTAAATTAGTATAAATTATTTTTAAAAATTAAATAATAAACGAGCATGGGATGGGTACTGTTTACCTGACCCTTTTGAGCGAGTACTCTAATATACAGGTCGAGTAAAGATATAAAAAAAAAAAAAGACTGATCGCAAAACAATGCATGGAGCGAGCATCCAACTTGCTCTCACCCTAATTTTAATCCTAAAGAATTGTGGACAAGGTAAAAATCATGGTGCATCGTCCGGACAACAATAATGTGACTTTTGCACACCTTTGTCGACAAATTATTTGTCATTTTCTGTCACGGCATCACGGGTTTGTGATTGTGGTTGTTCCACTATTCTGCTGCTCAACTTGCATATAATTGTATGGAGTAGCATTTATTTTGATTCAGTGACAAGTGGAAAAAAAATAGTTATGGGATAGTCTCCAAAAGAAAAATAAAGAGTTATCGGCTAACTAGAAAGAAAAAGTACTTTTTACTTGACAGCTTGTCAGAAAGAAAAAGTAACCCTGCAGTATGAATTAATCATCTTTTCAAGAACAATTGCAAATGTTTTTTGATTGCCTAACTTTTTCCGTTCGTTAGCGTTGAGAGCTAATGACAGCTCATTTGAGCTGCATACAAACCTAGCTATTCGCGAATAGGTCGAGTCAAAATTCAATTTAAACTCGTTTAACACCAATTTCAATTTGAACTTGAGCTAACCAAACTGAATTCAAACGCAAGTTTTGTTAACTCACAAGTTGACTCGATTATATACTTATATATAGTGAAATTACATATATTTCATAATATTTTATTATTTGTTTAAAAAAATTACTATTTTATTTATTTTTTAAAAAATAAAATAATTATTTTTTTTAAAACTCAAGTTCGAGCTGGACTTGGCTCGAATTTGAGTTTAAAATTTAAATTGAGAGTTCGTCAAGCTCGAGATCAAGTTTAAATTTGATAAAATTAAGTCGAAACTCAACTCGACTTAATTAGATCAAAATTCGATTCAATTCAACTCATTTGCAGTTTTAGAACTCGTGTTATGGAATTTTCCTCTTGAGGCCCTTAAGGTATGTACAATAGTAAGCTAAATGAAGAGATGACCTTTTGCCCTCTCCCCTTCCCAACCCAAAAAAAAAAGAAAAAAACTAATTACATTCATGATCAAAGGGAGAGTATTTTCCAGCATTCTTCTGAAGTGCAATTTTGTTCCCTTTTTGTTTTTAAGTCCATATTTTATTGATAAGAGAATAGCAACCGAAGCTATAGCTTTGGAAAATTCCCTAATGCACACCCTATGCCTATACCTCAGAGAAACTGTACAAATGTATTATTTAGTTTGGACTGAAGAATTTGATGAAAGATTTAAAATTCATCGAATCGCTGTTGTTGTTTAAAATATTTAAAAATCATTTGAATGTATAATAAATCAATTATCGAAATACATTTTAAACACTATAATAATTTGTGATTCACAAGTTCAAATGCATCTTAAATAATTTAAACAACTAGAGCGATTTAAGATAATTTCAAATCATTCATGAAATCTCTCAATCCAAATGAAGCGTAAGAGAGTTTGTTTGTTTTTTCTCATTATTTGAAAAAAATAGAATTTGTTTAGGGAAAATCATAAAAAAAAGTGTTCTGAAATATAAGAAGTCCAATTACAATCATGTTATGGAGTTTTCAACCCCCTTTCTGGCACCATTGAGTTGACTATATGAACGAGACAAGTTTTTTTCTGTTTTAAGTGCATGTAATGTTGGGATAAAGCGCCAAAGTATTAATGAGGACTTCGAATCTTCTATCCCCAAAATAGTCTATGTCCCCTCTATCCCTTATTTGCACAGTTACCATGTGTCCCTAGCCTTTTGTTAACCCAAATTCAAATAAATCGATAATAATCGGTTTACAAGTTTACTCAAAATCAGTTAAAACAGATAACTCAAAACTTTTTTTTTTTTAACAAAAAAGAGTCTTGTTGATCATAAACATAGAAATCAACTAAAACTCTTCTTTATTTTTTACCCCAAATCAACAAGACTCTTTTTGGTTAAAAAGAAAATTAAAAAAAGTTTTGAGTTGTCTGTTTTAATTAATTTTGAGTAAACTTGTAAACTGATTATTATTGATTTATTTGAGTTTGGGTTAACAAAATACTAGAGACACGTGGCAGCTATACAAATAAGGGACAGAGGAGACAGAGACTACTTTGGTGATAGATGATTCGAAGCCATTAATGAGGCTTTAATTGATTTTAAGTAAACTTGTCAACCGATTATTATCAAAAGGCTAACTTGAGTAAACTTGAGTAACAAAAGCCTAGAGACACGTGGCAGCTGTACAAATAAAGGATAGAAAGGACAAAGACTACTTTGGGAACAGAGAATTTGAAGCCAATTAATGAGTATGGGAACTAATCAACAGTTAAATGGGATCCCGCAAAGCTGAAACCGTTGAGGTTGAAAGGTGCTTATTTTTTTTAACTCCATATAGTACAAAGGAGCAATCTAGTTAAGAATAATTCGCTGGAATTTTTTTTAGCAAAATTAGAAATTGTTCATGTATAAGATCTGGTCCGATTCTAGACACCTTTCCCATGAACAAGTGGGTATATAAGAATTTACATGAATTTCAGATAAACAGCAAAAGTACGATAGATAGAGAATATGAATGTCTGATTTCGTTTAATTTATGATTTATGTCGCTAATTATTCAAGATTTTGAAATATATATATATATGTGTGTGTGTGTGTGTCTATACATATATATACATACATATACGTGTGTACTTATGTATGTATGGTGGAATTCAACAAATATTAAGATTGAAATATTTGAAATGAAGTCAATTTTGTGCAAATTTTATTCTAATCTAACATCTAAATATTGATTATATATATAAAAATTTAAAAAATAAACAAATATTTCATTATGACTTGTATAACAGATAGTGACATCACAATTTTTTTTCCTAACTATTTTGAGTGGAAGGGTATTCTTATAAATTTTAGAAAAAAAGTACTTTTATTCATGGTGTACCAACATTATCAACATTGATGAGAGTTTATATAGAAGTTGCCCTACAAATATACTTGTTACAGAAGATAAAAACCTGTCAAACTAAAAATCAAATTACAAGCCAAAAACCTATCAAACATGGCACAACAACTTGTAGATTATATGTTGTTGTTAAGATTTAAATCTAAAAATTTAACTAATTTCCAATATATTCCGAGTAGAAATCACTTTCATTTTGGACATTGTTTGGATACTCTAGGCAGGGGGTATTGCCATGACGCCAGCCAAATACAGTACTAGGCTACTAGGTTTCTGCCTCAATGTCATCAACTGACCCAATTGATTCCTCCCCAATATACCTAGTAGTGATCCCACTATTCCATGTCCCATATGTAAACAGCCATTATAAAAATGCAACAAGACATAGGGCCCTGGATGCGACACAACAACCAGCGTACAAAAGAGCAAATTAACAATGGTACTATATATTCACGCTTAAGATGTAATTCGATTTTTAATTGCCAACCTTCTCGTGAATAGAAAATCGTATAACCCTAAAAACCCAACAATTTATAAACCTTAAAGCTTGGTTTCATCAATCAACCAGTTAGATATGATAGGTTTCTACCTTAATCTGATCAAGCTACCAAGCTCAAGTCCACTATATAAAGCATAGGTTGAGGCAGCACAGCATGCATAGTACACACGGCATAACTTGCTCAATATCTAGGTCATGGCTTCTCTTACCATGCCAACTCTCTCCTCCAACCTTGCCAATTCCTCCTCCATAGCACATTTCATCTCACTTGCAAAACCCACTCACCCAAATCGTAAAACAGGCCCAAAACTTACATGCAATGCCACAAAAGGTGACGAAAACTCCAGTGATCATGACATTGCCGGCTCCAAAAATGGAGAAACTTCTTTACTGAAGCTTGATAGAAGAAATGTGCTACTTGGCATTGGAGGAGGGCTCTATGGTGCCTTCACTTCTGGTGCTAATCCATCAGCCTTTGCAGCACCACTATCTCCAACATTCATAGCCTGTCACGATGCCACTGACCCCGACAAAAAAGAAATCGACTGTTGTCCACCCTCGGTCATGGCCGCGGATATCACTGATTTTGTTCCTACTGCTCCTTCTGTCATCGCCACTAGACCTGCGGTGCAACTAGTCGACTCGACTTATTTGAAAAAGTACAAGACGGCCATAGAGAAAATGAGGAATCTAAGTTCGGATGATCCACGTAGTTTCACTGCACAAGCAAATGTGCATTGTGCATATTGTAACGGTGGATACTATCAAGATGGCTATGCAGATTCTAAACTTCTATTGGATGTTCACAACTCATGGCTCTTCTTTCCCTTTCACAGATGGTACTTGTATTTCGTCTAGAAGATATGCCAAAACATGGTCGATAACGATACTTTTGCACTTCCCTTTTGGAACTGGGATAATCCACCTGGGATGTTTCTGCCAGTCATTTTCAAAGACTCCTCATCCCCACTCTATGATAGCTTACGCAATCCCTCTCACCTAAATACAGTTCTTGATCTGTCCTACGAAGGCACTGATTCAAAGGATAGTACCACAACAGTGATAAGAAACAATCTCTACCTCATGTACAAGCAAATGGTTACTCAGTCCACAACTCCATTGAGTTTTTTCAAAAAAGCGTTTCGTGCTGGTGAAACATCTGATCCCGGAGCCGGTTCAATTGAAACTAGTCCTCATACGAATGTGCACGTTTGGACTGGCGACCCTAATGAATCTCATGGCGAGGACATGGGCTCCTTCGACTCAGCGGGAAGAGACCCAACCTTTTATTGTCATCATGCCAACGTTGATAGAATCTGGTCTCTTTGGAACTCTTTAGGAGGCCTGAACTTAACTGATTCAGACTGGTTAAACTCCAGTTTCTATTTCTACAACGAATAGGCAAAGCCTGTAAAGGTTTATGTGAAAGACTGTTTGGACACCTCAGTTCTTGGATATACTTATCAAACTGTGGATATCCCCTGGCTGAATAGTAAGCCAAGCCCGCGTAGGACGGCTATCGCATTACCAACAGCTCCTACTCCAAGTCAAGTGTTTCCAACGACCCTGGAGAAAGCTATAACTGTTCTAGTGAAGAGGCCAAAGAAGAAGAGTACCAAGACGGAGAAGCAGAAGGCAGAGGAAGTTCTGGAGATATCTGGGATCCAGTACAATATTGGAGAGTTTGTCAAGTTTGATGTGTACATCAATGAAGATACTCCGGACGAGAGCGGGCCGGAGAAGACTGAGCTGCTGGGGAGCTTCACCAACGTGCCTCATGGACATTCCATGATTTCTACTACTACTAAGAGTTATGCAATATCTGAAGTTTTGCAGGAATTGGGAGCGGATGAGTTTGAGAGCGTCTTGGTTACTTTGGTCCCCAAGAGTAGCACTATTACCATCTCGGGAGTCAAGATCAAGTATGATAACACCAAGGTGTCTGCATGAGATTAAAAAAAAAATTTAATGGTGTGCTTCATATATGTTTGTAAGGATGGCAACGGACACGGGCACCCGCCCCGCGGGAGTCATTGGGGTGAGGGGTGGGGCGGGGGAGAATTTTTTCCCCCCGTTCCGTTTGAATATATATATGTACATAATTGTATATATATATATAATGATATTATCAATTATACTACTAATGATACATGTCTATTAAAAAAATTATTAATTATTTATACCAAATTTATTAATACATTTATGTTAAATTCCTAACTACACTTAATACAATAACACTTTTTTCTAAAAAAAACACAATAATAATTTAGTGATTGTATTTGTATCAAATGTGAAAACTTGATTATTTTAGTTATTTTTGTTTTATCATATTAAATTGTATTCAAATAACCTTTGTTTAATTATTTTTATAAATTACAATGAATAATAATTTGGTGATGTATTGATATTTTAGTACTTGATTATTTGTTCAAATTTAATTATAATGAAATTATATAATAAAATTTTTTAACATCGCGGGGGAAGCGGGCAGGACGGGGGCGGGAGTGGGAGCCGGGGGAATTAAAATGCAACGGGGAGGGGGTGGGGAATTTTTTAACCCCTATATGTGTGTCTTGCATGCTGTTTTTTGTTTCAGATGTTGTGATTTCTGTGTCCTCCCTCAACCAATTAGGGCCTTGAATCCACCTTTATTTTCCTTTTGATATGGTTCGGAAAGCCATCTCATCTTACCGGATCATGCATGAGGAGTACTGTGATGTGTCTACCTAAATAAACCTGCATGGGGATTGTGAATTGTGATATACCTGCCTAAATAAACCCCGAAAGGCAGCGAGGGAAAGAAAAGAAGAATGCAGTATTTGCACCCTGTTAGGGCGGTTATTTATATTTAACCTTTGGTGAAAACTATCACCTATGAAATCCCAAGATCTTTATGGCGATTATTGAGAAATAATTAATACAAAATTGCGGAAGCATACCTTGATTCATGTTGACAAACTGGTGCTTGAATCCCTAGAGATTTTGGGGTGGCCTTCCAGGTCAACACGTATTTACCAATCCTTGAGAGAGGCCTTTAGTATCTCTCTGGTATCTTTCCTAACGATGGGATATCAGGAAAGGGTTGTATATTGTGGTACTAGAAAATACGACAAGAAGATATCGTGTGACTTGGGGACCATAACCCTATTTATAAGTAACATTCTTGTTACCTTTTGAAACCCTATTTCAGCCCTTCATAGAAATAGGAGCCCTCAAGTTTCTACACATTAAAGGCCCACATCCTATTAGATACATTAAGTCCAAATCATATTTGATCACTTTAATTGGACTTAACTTTATTTGACAGCTTGCAACCCGTAATTATTCACATATAAGTCCAATGTTGGATTAAGGATCCAACAATCTCCCACTTGGACTATATGTGTAACCTTATAATTATGTTTTGCAATTAATCGTATGAACTTAACTTTACTATCATTATCACAATGTATCTGTAACCAATTCGGTCCATCAATTACACCAATATAGGATCAAAGTGGTCTTTGTTACAATTTCGTAACTCGACCCATCAATGGTCACATATATCGATGCAATTGAATGGCATGAATCATGATGTAGATGTATAGCATGAAAATTTCATGTAATGTGATCAAAACATGCCTATTTTCAACTGGTCCACCTTAAAATTTTATGAGATCAAACCATACCAAAGTCAGAGTATAAATAAATCCAAACTTTATTTATGCATAAAATATCCTTAGATCATTAATAACCGAAACGTATCATAAGAGCATTTAAAATATCAAACTCCCACTAAAACTGTACATCATTTATTAATATGACACCCATACGAGCAGTATGCTCATGAAATATTTTGGGTGGTAATCTCTTAGTAAGCGGATCCGCAACCATGGAGTTTGTCCTGATATGCTCTATCGATAACTGTCCACTCTGTACTCTTTCTTTAACAGACAGGAACTTGATATCTATATGTTTAGATTTCGTCGAGCTCCTGTTATTATTGGAATATAGAACTGCTGACTTGTTGTCACAAAATAATTTGAGTGGTCTTTCAATGCTATCCACTACACGTAATCCTGTGACAAAATTTCGTAGCCAAATTCCTTGGTTGGATGCCTCATAACAAGCTATAAACTCTGCAGCCATAGTGGAAGATGCTATGAGAGACTGTTTAGCACTCTTCCAGGATATAGCACCTCCAGCCAACAAGTACACATAACCTAACATTGACTTCATAGTATCTTGGCATCCAACATAATCGGAATCAGTATACCCAACGATCTCTAACTCATCTGACTTCCGATACGTGAGCATGTAATCTTTTGTTTTCTGTAAATACCGTAAGACCCGTTTGGTTGCTTTCCAATGATCTAATCCTGGATTACTTAAATATCTACCCACATTCCAGTAATGTACGCAATATCTGAACGCGTACATACTTGAGCATACATTAGACTCCCTACTGCTGAAGCATAAGGAATCTTTTGCATCTCTTTTTCCTCAAAAGCATTCTTAGGACACTGCTCAAAACTAAATTTGTCTCCTTTAGCCACGGGAGTGTCACTTGGTTTACAATTTTGCACGCCATATCTTTTGAGAACCTTTTCGATATATCCCTTTTGTGATAGTCCTAAAATATCTCGAGATCGATCTCGGTGTATTCGTATACCTAACACAAAAGATGCATCACCAAGATCTTTCATCTAAAAATTCTTAGTCAGAAATTTCTTGGTTTCATGCAATAGACTAATGTCGTTGCTGGCAAGCAAAATGTCATCAACATATAATACCAGAAAAATATACTTGCTCCCACAGAACTTATGGTATATGCAACCATCTACTAAATTCATCTCAAAACCAAATGAGATGATCACTTGATGAAATTTGAAATACCATTGTCGAGATACTTGTTTGAGCCCATAGATGGATTTTTTAAGTTTGCAAATCATATTTTTTGGATCTCTTGATACAAAGTTTTCTGGTTGCACTATATAAATCGTCTCATCAATGTTACCATTGAGAAACGCTGTCTTTACATCCATCTAATGTAACTCAAGATCGAAATGCGTCACTAGTGCCATGATAATTCTAAAAGAGTCCTTTGAAGAGACCGAAGAGAAGGTTTCTTTATTGTCGATACCTTCTTTTTATGTAAATCTCTTAGCGACAAGACGAGCTTTGTATCTTTCCACATTGCCTTTCGAATCTCTCTTGATTTTAAATATCCATTTACAACCAATAGGTTTCGCACCTTCTGACAATGAGACAAGATCCCAAACATCATTGTCTTTCATGGATTTAATCTCCTCTTCATGGCATCGATCTACTTTTGAGAATTTGAACTTTCTATGGTTTGACGGAAGTTGATTGGATCATCTTCCATCATCCAAAGTCATCCTCATGTTCTTGGAGAAAAACAATGTAATCATCTGGCACTGCACTTCTCCTTTCTCTACTAGATTTTCTTAATGGCATTGGTTCTTGGAGAGGGAGAGTTTGTTCTTCTATAACAGTTTGTTCTTCGACATTGTCTTGATTTGTCATGTCATGATCTTGTTCAGGAATAGGATCCTGAACAAGATCAATGACACCTATAGGAATATTAATATATTTCTCTTTAAAGATAATATCCCTTACTGTATTTTCTCCCCCAAACTCGACATTCTCAAAGAATTGGGCATTTCCTGTCTCAAAAATTGATTTAGTTGTGAGATCATAAAACTTGTAACCTCTGAATTTTTCAGAGTATCCAATAAAATAACAACTAATCGTTCTTGAATGCAGTTTCTTTTCATTTGGCTTATAAGGCCTTGCCTCAACTGGACATCCCCAAATATGTAAATGCTTTAAACTGGACTTTTTCCCTGTCCAAAGCTCATAAGGGATTTTGATAGTTGCTTTAGTTGGAACTCTGTTAAGAATATATGCTGCAGTCTTAAGTGCTTCTCCACAGAGTGACTCTGGTAAGGTAAAATGATATATCATACTCCTTACCATGTCTTTAAGCGTTCTATTTCGTCTTTCAGCTATACTATTTATAGTGGGTGATGTTGACCTTGGTCCCTAACTTTTGATGTTTACAAAACAATGGATAATACTAATATCTCTTCAAGAAATATTTTCAGTTGTGAAGAAAATCAGATTCAAAGATCAAGTGCAATTGAAAAGGACAAAGGCTGCTGAAAGCTGTCAGACGCTTGGATCGAACGTCCGATAATCATTGCGTAACTTCGGACGCATGAAGAACTCCACCACCGGACGTCCGAAGGAAATAAGAGATTCCCCCTGGATCACTAACCTCGATCGGACGCAAACATCGGACGTCCGATAGGATCCTTCAAAGTCGACGAAACTATCGGACGCTGAATATGTCTCCACCGGACATCCGATAGAAACAAGATGATTTCTCAAATCTCTTTGTTTGCTGTCGGACGCACAAAGAGCTTGCACCGGACGTCCGATAGAATTGAAGAAAATTTCTCAAACTCACTGCCTGCTGTCAGATATAAAAGACAGGAGTACCGGACGTCCGATACTTCAATGCCTAGTTGACTGTTCAGCTACTTTTTATCCGTTGGAAGCATTAATGAAGCACTTTGTTGGTCTCCTATAAGTAGAGTATGGTCAGAATCTTCAAATAACTTTTGCACACTGAAGATACAAAAGATCTAGAGTAGTTTTAGTGAGAAAACACTCTCCAAGGAAGATTTGTAGTCTTAGTGGTGTGAGATTCATTGTAAACTTTTCATTTGTGAGTGTATACTTCATGAGTGTAGCTCTGTGAGGGTTGCCTTGAGGGATAGTAAAATTTCCTAATTTGACCGAGTGGAGTTCGGGGCAAGGAGGAAGTGAACCTTCCTTTGTACACAAGAGTGATTGTAATTCATCAACTTGAAAAAACTTGTTTGAATAAATCTACAAGCTCAAGAGGAGTTGGGTAGTTAATTGATTTGCAATTCTTTCCTTTTTATTTACTTATTGTTATGATTATGATCTTTACATTGTTTATCTCTTCTACTTCTCTCAAGTGATTTTGTTCATTCATTAATTGATTCATTATGTGATCACTTAGAAAAGAGGGTAAATTTCATATTGAGCAAAAAGTGCCCATAACTTAATTAGGTTTTTAATCAACCTAATTCACCCCCTCTTAGGTTGTCTTCGATCCTTACAGGTGAACCCGACATAGTGTACTGTGGGACGATACCGCATTCCTCTAGGTATTTAGCAAATGGTCTTGGACGTTGTTCACCTGAACCGTCATATCTACCATAGTACTCACCACCACGGTCAGATCTGACGCTTTTAATTCTTTTGTTTAGTTGATTCTCAACTTCAGCCTTAAAATTTTTAAACATGTCCAGTGACTGTGACTTTTCTGAAATGAGATATATATAGCCATATCTTGAAAAATCATCTATGAATGTTATAAAATATTGTTGACCATTCCAAGCAGATGTAGGAAATGGTCCACAAATATCTGTATGTATAAGTTCTAAGACGTTTGAGAACCTATTGGTTTCAAATCTCCTTTTATTGGTTTGTTTTCCATTTATACAATTAATACAATCATTAAAATTTGTAAAGTCGAGAATTTTATTTGACACAAACCTTTTCATTCTCCGTTTGGAGATATGTCCCAATCTCTTGTGCCATAATGCAGCTGAATTCTCATTGGCTAATTTTCTCTTTACTCCTCTAGTACTCAAATGCAGAGATTCATTAAATGAGACAATCGTATCAATTAAATATAGATTATCGTAATGCATTAAAGAACCAAAACCAACCAATTTTGAATCATGAAACAATTCAAATTTTTTATTTCCAAATGAACAAAAATAACCAAATTTGTCCAAAGCAGAAATAGAAATCAAATTTCGTCGAAAAGATGGTATAACAAATATTTCATTAAGATCCAAATAAAATCCGGTCTTTAACAATAATCTAAAAACTCCAATTGGCTCAACTTGAACTATTTTGCCATCGCCCACGTAGATATATCTTTCATTATCATTACACTTTCGGCAATTCAGGCAACCCTGCATAGACACACTGATGTGAGTTGTAGAACCAGAATCTAACCATCATGTGTGTCTAGGTACCGAAGTTAAATTAACCTCAGAACAAACCAAATTAAGAAGCATACATTTCTTAGCACGCCAAGCGTGATGGTTGGTGCAATATTTTTTTTTATACCCTTCAGAAGAAACAACTATTCTTTCCCTGATCATCTGATTTCTTTTGTTGTTTCTTTTGTGGCGCTATACCTGCAGCTCCTTTTTCCTTCTTTCTCTTATGTCCCTTACTTTTATTATTAGTGGTCGACACCAGATGGACACTTTCTGTCTGATCTTACTTCAACCTTTCCTCTTCCTCTACACAGTGCGAGATGAGTTCATTTAGAGACCAAGTCTCCTTTTGACAGTTGTAACTCACCTTAAACTGGCTAAACTATGTAGGAAGAGATATTAAAATCAAATGCACTAGTAACTCTTCAGAGAGTGTCAATTTAAATGCATTTAATTTTGAAGCAAGATGAGACATTTCCATAATGTACTCTCTGATATTAACTTTACCACTATATTTCATTGAAATTAGGCATATCAAGAGCGTACTAATTTCAGTCTTTTCGTTCTTGACAAACCTTTTTTCAATATCTTGAACGAACTCTTTAGCGGTTACTTTTGTTTCTGACATTGTTCCTCTGAATGCTTCTGGAACGGCCTTCTTAATGATCATCATACACAAACGATTTGATCTCTCCCACCTTTCCTTATCCCTCTTTTCATCAGAGGTACTCTGATCTATAAGAGGTGGGGAAAAATCATCCCTTAACGCAAGGTCGAGATCTATTACTCCAAGTACTATCAACAGATTTTCTTTTCAGGACTTGAAATTTCTGTCATTCAACATAGGAATATTATTGATGTTGGTAGTAATATTCGTAAGATCATTTGCAACTGAACAGAAAACATTAAATAATTAAAACAAGCTCACATAAACCAAACAATAATAAATTTAAATAAAGGTAACTCCATCTCAAGATACCAATGTTCCATTAATATTTTGTCTTTGGACAAAAAATATTAAATTATAAGTGATATCTTGGTGTAGTAATAAATATTGATAATAATAACATGTTAAAAAATAAATTTTCCTTTGGGCAAATTTATAAATCACATGTAAAAATTTAAATAATTATCACGTATTTATTACCACAAGTGCACATATAATTTTATTAAATATTGACCTTCTTTTGGGCCGATCAATATTAATAAAATTACAAGTACTCAACTAGTTATATTTTAAAATAAATTAATTTCCATAATAGAGGTCACTTTGGTGGCATATTATTTCAATTAATTTATTTCAAAATATATATAATTATACCAATATTCAAATTTAAAATTATACAAATCAAACAAAATTTTTTATCAAAGTCAACTTTGATCAACTCTGGTCAAAACTAGTCAAACTAGTCAATTGGATCAAGACTTGTTGGACTAAAAGTCCATATCCATAATTGAACCAATTTTATTATTTAAGTCCCAAATCTTCTTGAAATCCATAATTACTTTATAAAATTTTATATTTAATGGGTCTAATATATGGACTTTATAGGACTTAAATGTCTTATTAACTTTATCAGGGTTCACTTAAATTAAAGAAACCCTAATTTCCTTAACATAAAAAATATATGTATATCCTCTTATATACCAAAACAAGTCTAAAGGAAAATATAAATCACGGCAGAATCAATACAAGGAAATTGTGTACCCAAGATTTAAGACACAAATCACCATGTCCATAATTTATTTGAGAAACTCTCGGCTATTTAAAATCAAGCACAGTAACAGCTACTGGATTGCATCATAGTTTGACAACTTAATTATTAACAGTGGAGAAAAGGACGAACCACTTCCCGAAGCCAGAAAACAAGTAGCTTGTGGGTCCCACGTAAATCATCACTTGATTTACCAATTAGTGAACATAGATTGAAAACCGTGTGAAGACTTATGTAATCTTTTTTTTTTTTTTTTAATGATACTTTATTACTTATGAAGCAAAACCATAACAAAGTTACAGAATGTCCCCCACCCGGTCTGGCTGCTCCGCCTCCCTTACTATCCTTCTAACAGATGACATGCCTAGCTTATCTAAACGGATCTCCCCCTTCGCTAACTTTGGAATTATGCTAGTGCTGTCATACATAATATAGACTTGCTGTGGGTGAGAGACACCCACATTGGCCAGAATATCCGCCACACGGTTGGCTTCCCTGTAGCAGTGAGAAACTCTTACCATGGCCGCTGTCAGATCCCAGATTTGCTCTATCTCAGTCCGGATCTGCCACGGACACCGGAAACGACGTTGGATAATCCCCACTAACACCTGAGAATCCGATTGAAGGTCTACTCTTACAAACCCCTGCTTCACACACATCCGAAGGCCGGTTAGCATTGCGAGGGCTTCCGCGTGTAAGCTAGATCGTATGCCAAAAAAAGCCGAGAAAGCCAGTATAGGCCCTCCTGAAGCATCACGTAAAATACCACCGCCCCCACTGCAGCCTGGGTTACCCTTGGAACACCCGTCCGTATTCAGAGTTAAACAACCTGGTCTTGCCATCCACCGCACTATCTGAAAGCTAACTCTGCTGCTTGAGCGACCCGACCACTCGTAGAGCTGAGGGAATGAGAGCAAACCAAGCCTCGTATGAAAATGAATCTCCACCGTTAATCTTATATCGGACGAAACGGCTTGGCAAATGGTTGTCGGGTGCATCCGGCTCCCTTCAAACATCGATGCGTTCCTCGCCTTCCAAATGTGCCAGCAAATGAAACTCGGCAACAATCTGAAGATAAGCCGCCTGTATGCTGAACGCGGAGACGACAGCCACCAAGCCACTACCCTCGCCCGCAAAGAAGGCCCTCCATACGTAATACCGCACATGCTAGTAAAATAGGTCCACACCTCCTTAGCGGCCTGCCCCTCAGAAAATGCATGTTCCACCGTCTCGCTTGCTCCCTCCGGGCAGTACCAACATTTTGATGGTCTCATCAGAAACCCCATTTTACACAAAACATCAGGGAATGGAAACCTCCCCAACACCAAACGCAGCATGAAAAATGAGATTTTCAATGGGATGCGAGGGTGCCAAAGGTGAGAATGGACGAAAGAAGGACTGCGAGCCTGTCGAACCTCCTCGAAAGTCGATGCCACTGAAAATTCGCCAGACGTAGTCAACCTCCATATAGGCTCATCAGCTCGAGCACCGTAAGGAATCGGAAGTGATACAACAGAAGGAATTAAGTCAGGGGGGAGGGCAAGGGAGAGCAAACATGAGCTCCACTTCCCGTTTTCGATGAAGTCATTAAAGGAGAGGGTTGGGGCCACCGTAGCCTTAAGAAACAAAGCGCCCGTCCCAAGCCAGTTATCATACCAAAAATGACATGACCCCCCTGAATCTGCCAGCCCACAGAGAGTTCTGCTTGCCTACTAGCATTTACCATTCTCCGTCATGTGCCGGAGGCTTGCCGACTCAGGTCCACCTCTCACGGATGGAGGTCTCGACAATATTTAGCACGCATAAAACTCGCCCAGAGTGATGACCCGGTCCTAAACTGCCACCACAATTTACAAGAAAACGCCATATAAATGTCACGTAACCGTCTGAGGCCCACTCCTCCCTCCTCAACCAGGTAACATAATTGGGACCACCCAATCCAGTGTTACCTCGTGCCTACCTCCGAGGCACCCCATAGGAAGTTCGCGCACACCTTTTCTACCAATCTGAAAACCGACGCAGGTAACACCGCAGCAGAGACCAAGTGAACCGGAACAAACAGAAGCACATGCCTAATCAAGGTTAACTTTCCCCCTGTGGACAAGAACCTCGATTTCCAGGTCAGAATTTTGTTTAAGAGCACCTGAGCTACGTCCCCAAAATATACCGTCTTACACCGTCCAATATATAAGGGAAAACCAAGATATCGGAAAGGGAATTCCTGATGTGTGAACTGCGTGACCCTTTCAATCGCCCTTCTGCAGCTAGGGAGCAACGACGGATGAACTAAATAGCCGCTCTTTTGAGCATTCACCAGTTGCCCCGATGACTGCTGGTATTCCCCTAGTATGTGCATGACGCCTGATAACCCCGCAGTAGCCCCATTTGTAAATATCATTACATCGTCTGCAAAGGCTAAGTGCGTGACTGTGGGGCAATCCCGTGGGGCCCGAAACTGTGACAGCCCCACCTCCCCCTAAGGCGAACCAGAGGGTTCGGCGGGCCGCCTGCCCAGCTCTCGCCAGGACTCAGTCGTTCACTAAAGTCCTCAAATAAAGTACGAGATAAATCTCAAATATTACATCAACTTCTCCAATAATTATATCTTAAAAGTATCGAGTCAAACCACTCTAATACATTAAAATAACAACCAGCAGAAGGTAGACCCTATGGAGGGTCCTTTTACAAACCACCAAAACTAAAACAAACATCGTACTTGTCCAACTATTACATGCACATCTAACTATACTAGTGTGTGTGACAAAAGTCCCCGCGTCGGCCCCTGCTAAGGAAAACAAAAGGAATGGGGTAAGCTATATGCTTAGTAAGTAAACAGGGGCAAAAGCATAAATTTCCACGTATCAACAGTTACATAGTAAGAGTAAAGCAAAAGCAGAAAAGTAACATCACATAATAAGGATACAGGTGGCTCCAAAGCTAGATCGTTTGCCATGTGTGACCTCCTGCCGACACTCCGTCGACCTCAAATAATGGTCCGTAGAACTTCACTTGTACACCCACCGTACACCTTATCACCCTCTCTGGCCAGGCACCTCACAAACTTGCTCGAGCGAACGAAATCACAAACTTGAGCTTGGTTCACAAGCTCGGGTCACAAACTTGGTCCACATAATCGGTGAACCGGATTCACAAACTTGGTGACCTCAAACCAGGTTGGACTAACTTCGACCAAGCCCTAACCGGCTCGAATAGTCCATCTAGGTCATGAGATCGGGCCCCAAACTCACAAACTTCACAAAATTTATTCAAAAGTCACCCCGAGCCACAAGCTCAAGGGGTTTAGTTCCAAAATAATTCACATACATATGTCATGTACAAATATGTGCACAAATTCGGGTTTAGATCGAGCGTGATAAAGTACACCCTCGCCTAGGTACCCTTTTCATACATATCGAAACACATAAGCAACTAACACGTAGGAGCGGCCTGAATACTTACACAACGAACAAAAGAGCAAAATTCAAAATTTGTGCCGCGAATAGTAGCTAGTAGGCCCCACCGGCTCCACGTAGCTCACCACCGTCTGAAATAGAAGATTGCGTCACAAAATATCATAAACGGCTACTAATATGCCTAAAACAAAAAAAACGGCAAAATCGGCACATACGAGTGCGGAAACGACACACGGAAACGGGAATGGCGGCCTAGCCATTTTGCCGTCAAAACTGTTTTGAACTTAATCGAAGCTATGAGTGTCGGATCAAGGTACATGAGGTACCGTTGCGAAGCTAAGAGGAAGGGCTACAATTTTCATGAAGACACCTAAATCCGGATCTGAACAGAAATAGGTCGAAAGTGCAGAAAATCGTTCCAGGAATTTGCACTCCAGAGTAACGGACAGGGTATGTTTGCTGGACTATAACTCCCAGCTCACAAATCCAAATCAGTAAATTCCAAAGGCATTAGAAAGCTGAGACATAAGGTTAAAACTTTGATGTTTTGGCCAAGACCTGAATCCACTCAGAAGAGAACGAAATTTGAGTGTCAAAGTACTCGTCAGAACTGTCCAGATTCAAGGCAGTTCTGACGATCAATTTTGTTTTGGTCATAACAGGAGCTACGGAACTCGGATTTCGATTCAGTTTATACCATTTCGAAGCCAAAACCAAGATCTACGTTTCTTATGAAGGAGTCAAAACCCAGATCGTACGGGATCAAAACCGAAAAAGTCACGGACAGAAGCTAAACTAAAAACGCACAGAACCTGATGTTAAAAACAGGCTTGAGTATTTCATCTATAACTCATGATACACTAATCCGTTTGACCCGAAATTTTACAGGCATATTCAAGACTTAAGAGGCTACAATGTTGAAGAAGGCCACTCAGTCAAATTTCGAGTGTAACTATGTCAAAAATGTAACATACTACACCAGAATCGCAAAACAGGTTCACAAACCGTAATCTAGTACAAACATCATAAAACAGCCTACATAAGTCCAAATCCAGAAATTCCAAAACCAGCTGAAAGCTAAGAAACAGGGCTAAATTCTATCAGAAGGCCTCAACAACCAATTCTGAAACAGTCCAAACCAAAATAACCAATTATATAAAAATGTAACATACTACACCAGAATCGCAAAACAGGTTCACAAACCGTAATCTAGTACAAACATCATAAAACAGCCTACATAAGTCCAAATCCAGAAATTCCAAAACCAGCTGAAAGCTAAGAAACAGGGCTAAATTCTATCAGAAGGCCTCAACAACCAATTCTGAAACAGTCCAAACCAAAATAACCAATTATAATCGCAGTTCTCAGGTTCGGGTAGAAACAGGACAGCAAGGGTAATTTAGACTTTTCTCATTATACACTACTCCGATTGTCCTGAAATTTTTCAGGAACCTCTAAAATGTCATTCCCTACAACTTTCATGTTTTAAGCTAAGGCCAATTCGGCTTCTAACATGGTGCAAAAAAAACGGACAGAAAGGGGAAAAATTTTCCAGAAATCTGGAATCTTTTGGTCTCTAATGGAACTTTCTCAAATTTCTTGTTCTAATCACTACCAAACAGCCTTATATAACCTTAATTACAACATATATTAACCATACACCAAGTTGGGCCGCAAATCATCCAACCCTAGTTCATATAACCAAAAGGGGAAAACCCCCAAAACATGATAGCATCCATTATTCACCACCAAATTTGAGTTGCTAAGCTAATTTACACAAGATTTAAAAGATCAAAGACCATGATCAGATTTCATACCTCAAAGACAAGCTTGGATGAGTGATAATCAACCTCCTTGGAAAATTTCTGGTTCCCCTAGCTTCCCAACTCACAATTAGCACTTTAATCGGTTTGGAAATTTAATTTGTCACTTGGTTGGTTAGAATCAAGAAGAAGGAATTGTTTCTTGCTCTCACTTTCTCTCTCTCTCTTGGTCGACCAGCTACTGGAAAAATGAAGAGGAAAGGGCAGAAAATTGGTTTAAGAAGGCTAGTTGATCACTTGGCCAAGAAACTCTAGGGTGGCGACAAGTGTCGCCACCACCACCTTTCATTTTTCTCTTTCTTTTCCTTGCTCTTTTTAGTCCACATTTTCGGTCAAGCTAGCTGGCAATGAGGGGGAAATATTTTGCTCAAGTATTAATGCTCATGTGATAAGAAAGTGGTGGTCAAGTGGTGCGTTCAATCGGTAGTGTGCGGGACCCGCCGGTTCGCGCCGTTTTTCTTAAAAACACACGTATGAGGGTTTTTACTTCCCATTCACTAACCTTATATCATTGCTACTAATCACATATTATTTCTCACTTAAAAGTCACTTTTACTCTCCAAATTTAATCCGTACTCTGTACCAAAAATTCATCCGGCGAAAAATCGTGAGAACCCTAATTTTGCTCTAAACTTGAAAATCGAAGAGTGAAACCCTACTTTCTAGGTTTATTTGCACTTATGTGGAATGAATGGATAGAGGAGCCTGAATAAATAATAATTTCCAAATAAAAGGGCATTTTTAAGGAAACGTGAGGGTTTTACAATTCCAATGATTAAAATTAGGGTATCAATTAAAATGCGAAAGATTTAAGAAAACCGGTTAGTCACAAGTAAACTAGAGTTTTTGACTACAATATTAGGGTTTCTAATCTTTTAAAACAAAATAAGGTTTTAATCAAACCCAAAGAAATAACTTTAGTATCTTCCCTGAAACAAAATAATGTTTTAAAATAAAATGAACTAAAGAAACCGTAAAACAATAGCATCTTAAAAGTTGGGGTGTCACAATCTCCCCTCCTTAACAGAATTTCGTTCTCGAAATTCCAATCAACGAACTAAAGGGTGGAATACTCAAAATAATCAAAAGATCAAAATGTATCCATATATATACAAGTCACGCCAAAATATACACAATATAATGCATCCTATACACCAAGGGACATTTCAAGTTAGACAAAGTCAAGAGCTGCAGGTACTATATATATAGGTATTCACATACCACAAGTAAATGACATGTAGTGCAAGGACAAAATGAAAGAAACGCGACTTATCGTCCCACGCTCAGGAAAAATCACCATCGTCCGGTTTCTTACTCCACTCCCCAAGGTGCCCGTTGATATCTTGTACTCACTCTAGCCAGACAAAGCCTGTTCATGTTCTCAAAATGCTAGTCTCAAGTACTAAACTCTGGAGTACTCAGGCACAAGAATCCGAAATAAGATAATTCACATCTCGAGCTGCAGTCCCAAGAGTAAACTATCTACAATCGAAATTCCTACCTGACGTACCTATCTATAGTCCTCAGATACCATGAGAAAGATTTAAGGCCTATAACATTTATGATCCATAACTTATGCTCGAACGAACACTTAGTCCTTCATACTTATTCGCCACTTCATCCAGGCTCACTCTGCGCAGAGACCACGCGAAGCAGCTATAGGTTTTATCCCTCAATTGCTTAACTTTCAAATCAAATCAAATCCCACAGTCCGGCATCCTAAACTTTAGCCTAGGATACACTACAGAGATCTGAAGCCTAAGCTCTGATACCACCTGTGACAGCCCCACCTCCCCCTAAGGCGAACCAGAAGGTTCGGCGGGCCGCCTGCCCAGCTCTCGCCAGGACTCAGTCGTTCACTAAAGTTCTCAAATAAAGTACGAGATAAATCTCAAATATTACATCAACTTCTCCAATAATTACATCTCAAAAGTATCGAGTCAAACCACTCTAATACATTAAAATAACAACCAGCAGAAGGTAGACCCTATGGAGGGTCCTTTTACAAACCACCAAAACTAAAACAAACATCGTACTTGTCCAACTATTACATGCACATCTAACTATACTAGTGTGTGTGACAAAAGTCCCCGCGTCGGCCCCTGCTAAGGAAAACAAAAGGAATGGGGTAAGCAATATGCTTAGTAAGTAAACAGGGGCAAAAGCGTAAATTTTCACGTATCAACAGTTACATAGTAAGAGTACAGCAAAAGCAGAAAAGTAACATCACATAATAAGGATACAGGTGGCTCCAAAGCCAGATCGTTTGCCATGTGTGACCTCCTGCCGACACTCCGTCGACCTCAAATAATGGTCCGTAGAACTTCACTTGTACACCCACCGTACACCTTATCACCCTCTCTGGCCAGGCACCTCACAAACTTGCTCGAGCGAACGAAATCACAAACTTGAGCTTGGTTCACAAGCTCGGGTCACAAACTTGGTCCACATAATCGGTGAACCGGATTCACAAACTTGGTGACCTCAAACCAGGTTGGACTAACTTCGACCAAGCCCTAACCGGCTCGAATAGTCCATCTAGGTCATGAGATCGGGCCCCAAACTCACAAACTTCACAAAATTTATTCAAAAGTCACCTCGAGCCACAAGCTCAAGGGGTTTAGTTCCAAAATAATTCACATACATATGTCATATACAAATATGTGCACAAATTCGGGTTTAGATCGAGCGTGATAAAGTACACCCTCGTCTAGGTACCCTTTTCATACATATCGAAACACATAAGCAACTAACATGTAGGAGCGGCCTGAATACTTACACAACGAACAAAAGAGCAAAATTCAAAATTTGTGCCGCGAATAGTAGCTAGTAGGCCCCACCGGCTCCACGTAGCTCACCACCGTCTGAAATAGAAGATTGCGTCACAAAATATCATAAATGGCTACTAATATGCCTAAAACAAGAAAAACGGCAAAATCGGCACATACGAGTGCGGAAACGACACACGGAAACGGGAATGGCGGCCTAGCCATTTTGCCGTCAAAACTGTTTTGAACCTAATAGAAGCTATGAGTGTTGGATCAAGGTATATGAGGTACCGTTACGAAGCTAAGAGGAAGGGCTACAATTTTCATGAAGACACCTAAATCCGGATCTGAACAGAAATAGGTCGAAAGTGCAGAAAATCGTTCCAGGAATTTGCACTCCAGAGTAACGGACAGGGTATGTTTGCTGGACTATAACTCCCACCTCACAAATCCAAATCAGTAAATTCCAAAGGCATTAGAAAGCTGAGACATAAGGCTAAAACTTTGATGTTTTGGCCAAGACCTGAATCCACTCAGAAGAGAACGAAATTTGAGTGTCAAAGTACTCGTCAGAACTGTCCAGATTCAAGGCAGTTCTGATGATCGATTTTGTTTTGGTCATAACAGGAGCTACGGAACTCGGATTTCGATTCAGTTTATACCATTTCGAAGCCAAAACCAAGATCTACATTTCTTATGAAGGAGTCAAAACCCAGATCGTACGGGATCAAAACCGAAAAAGTCACGGACAGAAGCTAAACTAAAAACGCACAGAACCTGATGTTAAAAACAGGTTTGAGTATTTCATCTATAACTCATGATACACTAATCCGTTTGACCCGAAATTTTACAGACATATTCAAGACATAAGAGGATACAATGTTGAAGAAGGCCACTCAGTCAAATTTCGAGTGTAACTACGTCAAAAATGTAACATACTACACCAGAATCGCAAAACAGGTTCACAAACCGTAATCTAGTACAAACATCATAAAACAGCCTACATAAGTCCAAATCCAGAAATTCCAAAACCAGCTGAAAGCTAAGAAACAGGGCTAAATTCTATCAGAAGGCCTCAACAACCAATTCTGAAACAGTCCAAACCAAAATAACCAATTATAATCGCAGTTCTCAGGTTCGGGTAGAAACAGGACAGCAAGGGTAATTTAGACTTTTCTCATTATACACTACTCCGATTGTCCTGAAATTTTTCAGGAACCTCTAAAATGTCATTCCCTACAACTTTCATGTTTTAAGCTAAGGCCAATTCGGCTTCTAACATGGTGCAACAAAAACGGACAGAAAGGGGAAAAATTTTCCAGAAATCTGGAATCTTTTGGTCTCTAATGGAACTTTCTCAAATTTCTTGTTCTAATCACTACCAAACAGCCTTATATAACCTTAATTACAACATATATTAACCATACACCAAGTTGGGCAGCAAATCATCCAACCCTAGTTCATATAACCAAAAGGGGAAAACCCCCAAAACATGATAGCATCCATTATTCACCACCAAATTTGAGTTGCTAAGCTAATTTACACAAGATTTAAAAGATCAAAGACCATGATCAGATTTCATACCTCAAAGACAAGCTTGGATGAGTGATAATCAACCTCCTTGGAAAATTTCTGGTTCCCCTAGCTTCCCAACTCACAATTAGCACTTTAATCGGTTTGGAAATTTAATTTGTCACTTGGTTGGTTAGAATCAAGAAGAAGGAATTGTTTCTTGCTCTCACTTTCTCTCTCTCTCTTGGTTGACCAGCTGCTGGAAAAATGAAGAGGAAAGGGCAGAAAATTGGTTTAAGAAGGCTAGTTGATCACTTGGCCAAGAAACTCTAGGGTGGCGACAAGTGTCGCCACCACCACCTTTCATTTTTCTCTTTCTTTTCCTTGCTCTTTTTAGTCCACATTTTCGGTCAAGCTAGCTGGCAATGAGGGGGAAATATTTTGCTCAAGTATTAATGCTCATGTGATAAGAAAGTGGTGGTCAAGTGGTGCGTTCAATCGGTAGTGTGCGGGACCCGCCGGTTCGCGCCGTTTTTCTTAAAAACACACGTATGAGGGTTTTTACTTCCCATTCACTAACCTTATATCATTGCTACTAATCACATATTATTTCTCACTTAAAAGTCACTTTTACTCTCCAAATTTAATCCGTACTCTGTACCAAAAATTCATCCGGCGAAAAATCGTGAAAACCCTAATTTTGCTCTAAACTTGAAAACCGAAGAGTGAAACCCTACTTTCTAGGTTTATTTGCACTTATGTGGAATGATTGGATAGAGGAGCCTGAATAAATAATAATTTCCAAATAAAAGGGCATTTTTAAGAAAACGTGAGGGTTTTACAATTCCAATGATTAAAATTAGGGTATCAATTAAAATACGAAAGATTTAAGAAAACCGGTTAGTCACAAGTAAACTAGAGTTTTTTACTACAATATTAGGGTTTCTAATCTTTTAAAACAAAATAAGGTTTTAATCAAACCCAAAGAAATAACTTTAGTATCTTCCCTGAAACAAAATAATGTTTTAAAATAAAATGAACTAAAGAAACCGTAAAACAATAGCATCTTAAAAGTTGGGGTGTCACAGAAACCCCATAAAATCCTTCTGTTGAACAAGGTTATTCAAACCCCTGGATAACATCTCTGCTCCAATAACGAACAATACAGGAGACAGAGGATCCCCTTGCCTGAAACCCCTGCTAGACTTAAAAAACCCGTGTGACGACCCGTTGATGATCACTGAGAACCAAACGTTCGCCAGCAGACGCCATACCATGTCAATAATCCTTTCCCCAAACCCAAACTTCCGCAAAACCGTAGTAATATGAACCCAAGACATTCGATCATAAGCTTTGGTCATGTCCAATTTTAGCACTACATTTCCTCCCCTTGTCTTTTTCCCCATGCCCGAGATTAGCTCCTGGGCCAACAGATAATTTTCCGTGATACTACGCCCTTGGACAAAGCCCGTTTGTTGGGGAGAGATGATTCTTGGTAAAATCGGAGCAATCCGTTCCACCAGGATCCTGGAAATCACCTTATTGAAAAAATTACACAGACTGATGGGTCGAAACTTCAAGAAATCTTGGGGATTAGGAACCTTAGGAATTAGCACTATGGATGTAGAGGTAATAAAGCGAGGCAACTCCGCCCCACAAAAGAAACTCCCAACCGCCCTGTAGATATCCTGAGCAATGATGTCCCAAGCAAAGGTGAAAAACTTCCCTGTGAAGCCATCCGGGCCCGCAGCACTATCCCCATCCATTGAGAATACCACTCGTCTAATTTCTTCCATGGTGGGAACCTCTTCTAAGATCAAATTGTCCTCCTCCGTAATCAACGGCGGGATCAAGTTGAGCAACCCATCCGATTGAGATGTTGCTTCACCCGAGAACAAACTAGTGAAATATGCAACCGCCTCGGTTGCAATGTCAACATCATCCTCCACCCACACTCCGTCAGACTTCTTAACCCTATGGATCATTCCCTGCACCCGCCTCTGCTTTACTATCACATGAAAATACTTAGAGTTCTGGTCCCCATGCTGTAACCATTTTACTCTAGCCTTCTGGTGCCACAACTGCTCCTCCACTGCTAGGGCCCGTCTAAGTTCTGCTTGGGCCCTTTGTAACTCCATCTGAGCCTCCTCAGAGGCGTCAGTCTCAACAACTCCCTCGGCTCTTAGGAGCCCTGCCTCCGCTCTCTTGACCGCATCAAAGATATTACCAAAGACCTGCCTATTCCATCTCTGAATACTCCTCCGCACCGCCATCAATTTTGCACACAAAATCCGCAAGGGGGAACCTTGAATGTCCCCCTTCCAGGCCTCTCGAATCACCTCCAACACGTCCGGCCTTGCTGTCCACATGTTCAAGAATCGAAATGGCCGTGGGTTATTGTCAAGCCTAGAACGAAATGAGATCTTCAGAGGAGAATGATCTGACGGGTGCCTAGCAAGATGAACAACAGATACGGCCGAGGCTACCCCAAGACATTCCTTATTCATTACTAACCTGTCAAGCCGCTTCCATATCCGTGACCTCCCCCTCCTATTATTGCACCACGTAAAGTTTGGACCCGAGAAGCCAGAGTCAAAGACCCCTGCCTCCTCCATAAACGACAAAAACTCCACACCTTCAGACAATGCAAAGGGCCGGCCTCCACGCTTTTCGTGAGGGGCCGTTATGACGTTGAAATCTCCCCCAATGCACCACGGAGATGCCTGGGGTTTATCCCTTAGTAAATTAGCCCACAGCTCCCGCCGTTCCACCATAGAACACCTCGCATGGACGAAAGAAAATATCAAGGGACCTAGTAACCACGGGTGGTGTACAGATAATGAAATATGCTGAGTAGAATCCCCCACAATTGACACACCAAATGGAGCCTTAAAGAAAATCCAGATATCCCCTGACTGGTTGACCACAACCGAATGAAATGCTAGTCGCATGCGGATGCCGTCAACACGGGCAACATTCATTTTAGGTTCAGACATAGCTACCACTGAAATGCCATGTGTTCTTACTAAGCGAATCAATCTACGTAGGTTAGGGCTTCGAGAAACCCCTCTAATATTCCACATGAGGACATTAATCATGATGAAGATAATGGGAAGAATTTGAAGCACATGTTGCTGACCTGAGCTGCCTGTCTGACGGGATCCGGACCCGAGCTCCCCGTCCCTTTGACGTTCTGAGCCCCTTCCCTACCTCACCTGGGTGTTCAATGTTCAGCTCCACAAATAGTGATGCCGAGCTGTGCTCTGGCACCATAACCATCCTTGGCGATAAATCCCCAGCACTCTGAGAAAGTTCAATGGTCCTCCCTTCAACCGCTTCTACATCCCTTTGCTCATCCGACCTGTCCGTAGATACCATTAATGGTTGCTGGATAGGCTCGACCTCGTTGTGACCCAGCTGTATCTCCCTCTGCTGCTCGTTGCGTTCCACTGACGCTGATTCCTCTGCCACGACACGCTCAGCCATGGCCTGCATGACACTATCAGCAGCACTCTCAATTGCCTCCTCCACCAACATCTCCATCACAAAGCGGTTGGCGTCAACCAACTCCCGGGGGGCAGCGTGTCCCCTCTCCCCACTGCTCAACATCCCCACCATGCCCCTTGCTAGTTCGGCAGCCGCGGCCTCCACCTCTGCCTCCTGTGTTGCCTGGTGTTGCTCAACCCCAGCAACTGTCACGGCCACCCCCTCAGAAACGCTCCCATCAGTGGACCTGACCCCTCCTTGCCCACGGCCTGGACTGTGGACACACTCCTTCGCACCCGCGCTCATCTGCACCTCGGCAGATGGTGAAGCTACTGACGTCGCTGCTGCCTGCTTGATCACCAACACTTGCATCTGACCCACAACTTTATTAGCCTCCTCTCTGCCAAGTTCCTCCAATGCCACTTCAACACCACCTCCACACTCTCCAACCTTGCCCAATGCCGTGCAAATCCCCTGCCCAGTCGTGGGATCCTTTTTCTGCTGGTACCGCTACATTGTCCTCGCCACCTGCGAGCGACCCATCTGCTCAGGACGCGGCCCAGGATGCTTAAGCCGGCAGTCGGCCTCATTGTGTCCCTGGTGTAGGCAAAAACTGCAATATTTTAGGAGATTTTCTGCCATCAAAACCTGCCAAAAACCCATCCTATCCCCCACTGAAATCCAGACCCTTGCTGGAATCTCCCTCTGCAGATCCACCTCAACACACATCCTTGCTACGCTTGGCCGCGAGCCCACGGCAGTAGTCGTATCCACGCACAACGGCCGGCCCAGACATGCCACAATGGAGAATAGACACTCTTTGTGGAAGAGATGGATCGGCAGCTTGGGCAAGGAAAACCAAACTGGCACAACCGAGGATTCTCTGTCGACATGAAAGTCGGTCGACCACTTAAAAATTCTCATCGGAACATCCTGAATATACCAGATATTGCGCGACCAAATGCGATAAAAATCTGCCTCGTTTGACAACCTAATAAGAATATGCCGACGATCCATCAGTCCCAACGAAAAATCGTCTTTCAAGTCTAGCGCACGGAAGAATTTATGCAGGTCCTCCATCGCTGGCCGACCCCTAGAGAACTTCCCCACCAACGAAAACTGGAAGGGAACTGCAACTCTTTCAATATCTTCCACGGAAAAACAGACTGCCGGCTCCCCTCTATGAGTGGACGTAACAGCCTGTACCCTTGTTTCTCCAGCAGCAGGAGACATAAGGGAAGCGAAGGACTTGGACTGAAACCCCAGATTCTGCTTTGCCGAGACCACCTCTGCAAACGAACGAGGGGCAGCCTTCGTGCCTGCCATAGGGGGGACTCCCTCCCCTACAGCGGAGGAGGGACATGCAGCCATAATGCACGGCAGCCGTATGAACCCTAATGGCGGCGTAGGTTTAGGGTTTTTTTTTTTTAGTGTCACTACTCTTAGGTGAACGTTTTTGTTTTCTCAAATTATCATCAAGACTTATGTAATCAAAACATTGAGTTGTTTGACCGAAGACCAAAAGCATCATAGTTCTGACCACGAATCCCCTTTTTTTTTAATGAATCAGAGGCCGAAAACAAAAGGCGTCATAGTTCTGAATTCATGTGGTGCGGCAGAAGCAACCAAAATCATACACATATATGATCAAAATAGTGAATCAACAAGACTTGAACACATAACAATCATATATTTGATAGCATTAGAGTCCGCAGCTAGTAGCCATGAAAACAGAATCGATAGTAATAACAATATGAATTACTAAAACAAAATTATTTCCTAATAACCAACCATATGGGTTCTGATACCACTTGTTAGGGTGACAATTCATATTAACTTTTGGTGAAAACCATCATCTATTAAACCCAAAATCAATATGGCGATTATTAAGAAATAAATTAACAGGAAAAATTGCGGAAGTGTACCTGGATTCATATCGACAAACTAATATATGAATCTCCAAAGGTATTGGGGTGGCCTTCAAGGTTAACACGTATTCGCCGATCCTTGAGAGAGTCCTTTAGTATCTCTCTGGTATCTTTCCTGACGATGGGATATCAGAAAAGAGCTATATTTTGTAGTACTAGAAAATACGACAAAAGAATAATCCGTGTGACTTGGGAACCATAATCCTATTTATAGGTAACATTCTTGTTATCTTTTGAAACCCTATTTCATCCCATCATAGAAATAGGAGATCTTAAATCTCTACACATTAAAGGCCCACATCCTATTAGATACATCAAGTCCAAACCATATTTGATCACTTTAATTGGAATTAACCTTATTTGACAGTCTACAACCCATAATTATTTACATATAAGTCCAACATTGGATTAAGGATCCAACACACCCTTCTTTTTTCTGTTGTTAAATGCTATGTGAACCTGTTTCATGATGTGAGATTACATTGGGTTAGTAGAGGCTTTGATTTGAATTTAAACGGTTTTCTTCGAGAATCTATTGCGTATTTACGATGTTAATTAGGGTTTACACGTCTTGAACATTCTTTTTGTCTGCCCAATCAATTATTTAATTACAAATGCGGCTGTTTTTAAGTTCATGTTAGGATTTGTGGAATGATAAATTGATAATCCCAGGCGAAAAGGCTACTTCCAATCTTGGAGGTCATGTTGCTATTCCAAAGATTGAGGTTACGAGAAAATAAATTAAGGAGGTTGGGAGGTGTAATAGATTAAATGCTTGCACAACTAACACAAGTACGTCGGCAACATTTATTAGCTAATGATTGACCATACATTTTCACAACTCTGTAATATCATATCGGCTTTCCTACATTCACCAATTGCAGCTCAACTCCGCTAAGAATCAAACCAAAAAAGAAGCGTGTTTTGGATCATTTCTCATCATTGTAGACTTTAATTTCTTTAGATTCCTTCAACCAAAAAAACAAAAGAAGAAGAAGAAGAAGAAGGCTGTGATTACTTTCCCAGAAAGGCGTTAAAGATGACTTACTTTGCTCTTTCAGCAAGAAACAATCACGACTTGTTGTACTAACCATCAGGGTTATTCTTAAATTCTTATAAGGAGTACTTTTTAATGTATTAATGTGTTGTATCATTAGTTTTAATGATTTGTACCATTACTACTAGAATCTATAGAAGATCTAAATTTAGAATGGAAAGCCCGGATACTCATTGGGTTGAGGCCCCGCATTGGGTGTGTTTGGATAGGTTTTATTTGTAAAAAAATTTATTTGTTTGCATCACAAATATATTTTTTAGCACATTTTTTCACTTTTTCGATCACATTCTAATGTTACATACATCATACCATAAAAAATGCTATAATAATTATTTTAAATAATATTTCAAATAATCTTCTATCCAGATTCGCACAACTTCGTATGAATTATGTATTTTTGGGGTTAATTTTCAAAAAATTTTCTGTAGTAGTGGATATGAAAAATTTTACTATAGATAGTGAGGTATTTTTGGGAGTGTTTTTGAGAATGTATTTTCAGATATTTTTAGAATTTAAATTTTTTTGAGGTATATTTTAAAAATTAAACACCATCACCCACCACCACTACCTACTATTGCCACCACCCCTCACCCGTTGCTTCCTTCTTCTGTCTCCTCCCTCTTCTTCCTTCTCCTCCCTTTCCTTCCCTCGCCTCATTTCTCCTCTAGTCACTACCAAATAGAGGAAGGGAGGGCATGGAAGAGACAGGTAGGAGAGGAGAGGGACAAGCAGGAGGAAGGAGGGGAGGGGAGGGAAGGAAAGGGAGAAGGAGAAAAGAAGGGAGGAGAGAGGAATAGGAATGGAGGCGAGGGGTAGTTGGTGGTGTTGGTGGGTGGAAGAAGAAAATGTGGTAGGTTTTTTTTTTTTATATAAGTTAGATTTAAGATTGTGTGTATTTTTAGAATTGTTATTGCATACTCCAAATGCAAAAATAGTTTTTGAAAAACTTTCCAAATCCACGTAAACCCAATAAACTTGCATCGGCTCCTAAGAATGCCCAGATACTAATTCAACCTACGAACAGTAAAAGAATTGGTTGCAGCATTTCCTTCGAAGGGTAGAGGTGACTTGGACTCTTGCCTCTTATAACCGCAAAAATTGCTTATCAAAGTTATTAAGAACTATTCGTGATTGTTCATACTCGTTTATTTTTTCCAACGGTTGAGATTAGTTCACGTACGTAATTATTAACTATGAAAATGGTGAAAGGATCGCACTTTTTTTTTAAAAAAAAAAAAAAAAAAAGATGTATATCAAATTCTTACGCTAAGATACACAGCGAGAATGTAGAAAAATTTGCAATCATTCTTGGATTGTCAGAATTATATTTACAATGGGAGTAACTCTCTCAGTCGTGGAAAAGGCAGCAGCATTTTTTTTACAATGGGACTAACTCCTTCAGTTTTGCCAAGTTTCGTGGTATATTACATTAAAGAGTTCGTTTGTTCCGGACATGTATCCCTCCTAGTTGTCGGTCTGTATTAGTTACACCAAGGAAAGGTTTTAGCCAGTTTTTTATTTTATTTTTTAATAACAGGTCTTGGCCTGGTTATATGAGTAGTCTTGAGACAACATTGAAGAAATAGCTAGATATCTTCCTTTTCTTTTTTGAAGCAGAAATGAGATCAAGTGTATGATGCAGTCAATCAAATTCAAACATGAACTTGCCAAGAAAATGAAATAACAAAAGATCAAAGTATAAAGAGGAGCTTTTCATTTGTCAAATATCATATTTAAAATGTTTCGAAAGCTACAAATCATTCCCAATTCCAATGCCATAAATGGGTTCAAAGAATAAATCTTAGATTGAGTTTTTTGACTAAATCATATTTCTCCCCTGAAGCCTTTCGTCCATTCACGTCAAGCTTTTCATTTAACTTATCTCTCTGTTTTCTGCTTCCAAATGACAGTTCCAAGCAAGTAAACAATATTCGTGCAACAAATTAACACGGGAATTCGGAAATTTTACCTGCTTGTGCTGGACACAGAGAAAACATCCTCCAACTTTAGAATGGATGAGGAATTGAGAGAGTTTGAGTAGGGCAGATGATCACGAAAGTGTGTTGGTGACTTTGGTCCAAAGAGAGGTGCTGTGACCATAATACACAGTGTCATACTGAAATAGAAAACCATCCGCTGTTACATTTTACGGCATATTGGAAATGGAAAGAAAGTTGCAAGAAATTTTGAACCTCGACCTAAAATTCGGAAAAAAAAAAAACCAAAACCCGAATTTGAGAGCAAGGTGAGTTTCAATAGCACCAATGGTTACAGCACCACTCTCTAGTTTCTGCACCAAAGTCACCAACACACTTTGATAATCTTCAAATGAATCAGTCTCATCCTTTCTCCTTTCGAAAAGATAATTATTCTTCCCTAAGAGCCCGCATCCGAATTAGCACTAATCGGTACAAACTTGGCATACCCGTATAAGTAGGCTTGTTGATCCTTGGGGCCTTTTATCTTTCAATTTTTTGTACTACTTGGTTGTACTACGCTACTACACAGACGGAAAACTTATAAGAAAATAGACAATTGGTACTACGCATTTCTCATGCAGTTTGTACTTCGTACTATAATGCTTGTTGGTACTACACATTTGATTCTTGGACGGCCCTAGGTTCGACATTTCATACATCTTTTTAATTGTTCATAAAAATTTTTAACCTTTTTAATCTATTTTTTTAGTGTATCTAGGTAGCTTGCATGTGCAAGAAGAGAAGATATCCTCTCCTCTGCCTGCAGGACTTTACCTATGCCTTTTCTCATCAATTTCCTTTTTTTTTAATTTCACAAAATTCCTTAAATTTACAGCACACCTTTCTATAGAACAAAACCTCAGCTCTAATATCCAACTACAAGATTAATACTATTTATATTCAAACACAAGATGATTACTTATTAAAAGAACACATTAAACTTTAGTTTGAAACTCTGTAAAAAAATTATTAAATCAAGCCTTTTACGTTTTTATGCTTTAGTATTAGTATATGTTAAGTTAATAGAGGGCCAGGTGTCATTCGTAGGGTAAGTTATTATTCGGTTAGTATGATGACCACATGAGATACAGTCCCTCGTACGTAGTAGTCAGTACAGTAGTTGTATGCGACAAGTAAGCCGCATGGGACTTCCATCTTATGTTCCCTCCGTTTCTCCTAAAGTGTGCAATGGCCTCAGTTTCATGAGAAAAAAGCCACAGCCTTCATCTTCATAGTAAGAAATAAAAGTTTTTTTTTGTACTTTGTCTCTTAATCAATTTCTTGAAGATTTTCTCGTGGGTTTTTGTTGTTGAGTAATTTCTTGAAGATTTTCCTGTGAGTTTGTGTTGATGATGGTTTGGGTCCATCAAACTCAAAAGTACAACAAAGAATCTTGTTTGGTGTCTGAATTTAATTATGAATTCATTTATTTATTTATTTTTTGAGCAAAAGAGTTTTATGAATTTAAGATATTGAGAAACAAAAGCATAAATCCCAGATTTTATCCACATACTACGCTCTAGTAAAAGCCTTGCTAGCATGCAAAGTTTTTTCGGCTTCATTGCTATGGAGGTTCATATTGCTTTTGTTTTCCCCTCCATTACTTATCAATTATGCATGCTATAAATTATAATACATGAAGCAATCAGCAGAAAATGCATGTGATAAAGTATGTGTGTTACACTAGTTTGAACTTAGCAAAGAACAATTTTATTTGTTTTGGGGGAACATTATATGAACAAGAAATTGCTTATGAGTACTAAACCAGTGGTTTTCTCTAAACCAACCACTTGTGCAAAGTAGTTTATTTAGGCACCGATCCTTTTGTCAAAGAATACAAGCTTCGTTTTTCCATGCATCACTTTTGTACATATTTGTACGTGTTCTTCTTACATTTTTTTACCTTTCAAGTGACTGCCCAGGAACTTGTCAGTTGTCACTACCTTTTTGTCTATGCAATTACATTGAGCACTTGTAATTGAGATAAGAAGAGCAAAATTTAAGTGGATTATTTGAGTCACAGTTTTTTTTTTTCATTGTGCAATAGTCTTTGCAATGTGAATTATTTCAGCAGCAGCAGGTCAAAATCACAGCATCAGACAATCACAGCCCAAACCCTCTTCAAAAAAACTTTCAAATTCAAACCTTTCAGAATTGTCTGGCACATCTCAACCACCAAAAAAAGTCCAACACCCAAAAACTTCCTCTTCAATGTTACCCTCGAACAAATGCTTTTAAACCCCTTGCTGACCTTGAGCCTCCTTCCTCTGGGAACTTCTCCCGAGGTCAACAAATTCCCCCTTTGCATACAACTCAGGACCGGCTTTCCAAAGGCAGCTCTCTGGGCTCCCTTCCTTTCACCAAATTGGAAAATCCTAAAAAAATGAACCCAGAAAATACAACTGCACCAACCCATGACCTTCATGCTCATCACTCAGTTTCTTTGGATCCTCGGATGATGGAGCCTCCTTCCCCCACTATTTCTCAACTCGTGCAGCCTAATCCTCACACCAGAAATCCTCCATCCCCCCATAAACAACAAAAGCTGTCCCCCCATGTCTCCACCAAGCTCCAGAAACTCCTCCTCAACCCCGCAAATGCATCGATCCAGATCGACATCCCGCCACTCCAAAACTGCCCGCCAGCTGCACCAGACCAGCATGAGCAGCCCTCTTTCGACTCTACCGGCCACTTCGTTGGCTTGGAAGAAGGTGAGCTCCCACAAAATTTTCAACCCCCTTCTCAAGTATCAGAATCATCTTTCCTCAGAGGACTTCAACTGTCTGAGAGACTGCAACATCTTGGGCAACCTCCTAGTCTGGAGCCACCCATCAGGGATGGCAACGACAATGGAGTTCGACCTAGCAGCATTTCTGGGTCTAAGGTATCCCACCCGCCTGGATCATTGGATCCCGCCAATACCAATGATGGGGAGACCGACAGCCTCTCCGGCTCCCCTACCCCCCAAAAACCCTATGGAGGGCAACATGGAAAGAGGCACGAAGCTGGCTTATCTCCTCCAGCCACCAATAGAAGTAATCCTGAAGCGTCTGTCCCCATACTCGCTGCCTCTAAGACTCTTCGCCATAAAAGAGTCCGTGGTGGTCTTATCACCACCCAGAGACCTCACAGGATTCAGACTTTTCATCAACTCCTTCTGAGTCCAAAACCAGGAAGTCTAGACTTCAAAGTGGAAATACAACCCAGGTACTACAGAAACGGAGAACGCGTCCTTGCGAGCTGTACCCCGAATCTAGCGGAAAGGAGACTCCCTCAGAGCCCTCTGTTGCCCCTTCACCCTAGTGTGGAAGAAATGAAGCTATTAATGTGGAATGTGAGAGGTGCGGGTAGCTCCGCATTTCGTGACCATCTCCTTCAACACATTAACACTCACAAACCTGGCATTGTCATGGTAGTGGAAACTAGATTAAGCGGAAGCTGGGCTGTGGAAGTATGTGAAAGCCTCCCGTTCACCAACTTCCGGATTCACGATGCAAATACCTTTAAGGGTGGACTGTGGCTCCTGTGGAATGAGACTGAGGTCAACGTCGAGCCTATCTCTAGCACTTTCCAAGTCATCCATGCAACTATTAAGGTATCTCCTAACACCTCTCCCTGGTTGCTTAGTTGCATCTATGCTAGTCCTAGACATGAGGAACGCTTGCTTCTATGGGAGCATCTTAAAAATCTGTCTTCCTTAAATAATTTGCCTTGGATGTGTATTGGTGACTTTAATGATTTGCTTTCTCAACAAGATAAATTAGGAGGCAATCCTATTAATAGATCTAGAGCCTCAGCTTTCTGCTCTGTAATTGAAGCTTGCAATCTCTTACATATGGGCTTTGTGGGCCCATGATTCACTTGGGTCTGTAAGAAAAATAATTCTTTCATCTATGAAAGATTAGATAGAGCCTTTTGCGACCCTTTTTGGAGGAACCTTTTTCCTGAAGCTTTGATTCAGCACCTAGCCCGCACTAGATCTGATCATTTCCCACTCCTAGTCAACCTCTATCCTCAACCTCCAGACCTTTCTATAAAGCCTTTCCGTTTGGAAAAATTTTGGCTTTCTCACCCCTCTTTTCCAGATATCATCAGAAATAACTAGTCTTCCCCTCCAACCCCTGTTACTGAGTCCATTAAATGTTTCACAGAAGCCATCAGGGTTTGGAGTAGAGCCTCTTTGCAAAATATCTTCCACAAAAAAAAAAAAAATCCTCAATAGACTAGCTGGGATCCAAAATCTCTTCAAAATCAACCATCTGTCTACCTATCCACTTTGGAAAGTTCTCTCACAGCCCAGTTAGAAGACACTTCAAGGATGGAAAAAGATCTCTAGCTTCTTAAGTCAAGAACTGACCATCTCATCTGGGATGACCTGAATGTTAAATTTCTACATACCACAACCATTGTGCAGAGGAAAACAAATCGAATTCTTGCCAATAGAGATCATGTTGGTAACTGGATCACTGAGGATCCTGCTATCAAATGTCACATCCACTCCTTTTTCACCAACCTTTTCACCTCTGACTTTGTAGAAGTCAGCCTTCACCCTGAACCTTTTCTTGTATCCCCTCTTACCCTCTCGCCCAATGAAGCCCAGTTTTTTAGTCGTATCCCTTCCAGCCAAGAAATCAGGAAAGCCTGCTTAGATTTCAAGCCTTTCAAGGCTCCTGAAGCTGATGGACTCCATGCCTATTTCTACCAAAAATTCTGGACCCTTCTGGAAAATTCTATTGTTCAGTTTATCCAAGATGCCTTCAACCATTTACCTTTTCCTCAAGGTATCAATGATACTTTCATTTGCTTAATCCCCAAAACTGATTGCCCTGAGCACATTCAAAGTTTTAGGCCTATTAGTTTGTGCAACTCATTTTACAAAATTCTCTCTAAAGTGATTGTAAACAGACTCAGACCTTACCTGGCTAAGGTTATCTCCCCTTTTCAAACCAGTTTCCTACCTGGTAGGAGTTGCTCCGATAATGTCAAACTGGTTCAGGAAGCCATTTTCAAGATTAAATCGAAAAAAGGCACTAAGAGTCTTTGTGCTATTAAGATTGACCTTGAAAAGGCTTTTGACAAACTAGAGTGGCACTTCATTAGGGAAGCCCTGGTCTTCTTTGGCATTCCCGAAGCGCTCACTCAAGTTATCCTCCAATGCATTTCCTCTTCTAGACTTGCCATCCTGCATAACGGTAAGCCTGTTGATTGGATCTCCCCTTCACGGGGTATAAGGCAAGGAGATTCCATCTCCCCTTATTTATTTATTATGTGCATGGAATATCTCTCCTTATCTATAAACAAAGCTATCTCTGAAAAGAGATAGAAGCCACTTTCTTTTGGTCCCAACACTCCCCTTTTATCTCACTGCATTTTTGCGGATGACATTACCTTGTTTGCTAAAGCTAACCCAGGATCCATACTTTCCATCCAAAGCATCCTGGAAGATTTTTCCCTCCGATCTGGTTTATCCATCAATCGTTAGAAATCAAAAATTTTCTTTTCTCCTAATACCCCCCTGATCTTAAACTCTCTATAGTCAATCAGTTAGGCTTTTCTAAATCTCATGAGTTTGGAAAATATCTTGGTTTCCCCATTTCTGGGGATAGGGTTAGCAGAAACCAGCTAAACTTCATTTTAGACAAGGTAAAAAAAAAAACTCTCAGGATGGAAGGCAAGACTCCTCTCTCTTGCTGAAAGGAAAGCCATAATGCAGCAAACTACAGTTGCCATTCCTGTTTACTACTCCCAATGCACCCCCCTCCCTGCCTCTCTCTGTAATGACATTGACAAGGAGCAACGAAACTTCCTTTGGGGCTCTACTACTCAAAAGAGGAAGCTTCACCTAGTCTCCTGGGACAAAATTACCAAACCTAAAGACCTGGGAGGATTGGGAGTCAAGCAAACTGCCTTAATTAATAAGGCTTCGATGCTATATTCTGTTGGTAGTTTTACACAGAAACCACAAAACCTTGGGCACAAATCATCTCCCGCAAATACCTACCCACCTTCCGTACCACCCCATTCCTTGATTGGAATCCTGTTAGACGTAGAGGCTCGGTAAATTTTAAATGCATTCAACAAGGCCTCCCCTTGTTCAAAGCTGGCAGCTCTAAAGTTATCAAAAGTGGAGCAAATACATTTGTTTGGCATGATAAATGGCTTCCCCAAGGTACCCTCAGATCCTTGATCCAAGGGCCTTTAACTTTGGAAGACCATTCCATGCTTGTGAAAGACCTTTTCAACTCCCTTCATGACTGGAATCTGGAAGCCTTGTCTATGGCACTTCCTCAAGATCTAAGCCAAAGGATTTCTGCCATCCCACGGCAGAATTACAACCCCACCCCTGATACCATTAGATGGGGACCTTCCATTAATGGTAGCTTCTCCTTCAAATCTGCCTACTCCCTGGCTTTTCTCCAAAAATACCCAGACCCAACCGCGTCAAATCTCTCGTGGATCTGGTCTCTGCATGTCCTCACAAAAATTAAACACTTTCTTTGGTTGTTAGCCCAACAGAGAATTCCCACCAAGCAACACCTCTTCGACCGGCATATCATCCCTGACACCTCTTGTCCTTTCTGTAACCATTTCTCAGAAGATACTGAACATGTGGTGAGAGGATGTCCCCGAGCCTTAGAGTTCTGGGATAAAATCCAGCCTCCCTTCCTTCACCACCCTTGGAAACCTTTTAACATTTGGCTCCTTCAGAACTGCAAAAATTCCTCCCTCTCCCCCTACGGTTCCATTTCTTGGAACGTCATTCTTGCTTTCTCTTGTTGTGTACTCTGGAACAATAGAAACAAACTTTTGTTCGAACCCATTAGAGCATGGAAATTCCCTCACATTCAGGGTTTAAATCTGGCTGCTGAATTTGTCGCTATTGGTCCAAGCCGCTCTCCCCTTCCCCTACCCAAAAGCCAGGCCCTCATTGGATGGACTCCACCACCTAGAGGATGGCTTAAACTGAATTCTGATGGATCCTGCTCACCCAATCCTGGTCTCGGTAGATGCGGGACCCTGATAAGAGACCATCTTGGTACTTAGATTAATGGGTCGATTCGAAAGCTCAGCCTCACCAACAATCTGATTGCAGAATGTTGGGCCATCAGAGATGGACTCGAAATCGCAAGATCATTGAATATCCAACGTTTGATTGTTGAATGCGACTGTGAAGTTGTCCTTAACATGCTAAACACTTCAATTCCTGAAGGTCATGACCTTGCCCCTATCTTAAATGATTGCAGGTACCTTCTCTCTAATTTCCAGCAAGTGCAAGTAAAGCACATCTACAGAGAGGCGAACAGAGGAGCAGATGCACTAGCAAAGTTGGGTGAAAAGCTTTTGTGTCCCTTTTCACTTCTAGATTCCTGTCCTCTCAGCTTAGGATCTATTTTGTCTGATGATTTGAGGGAAGTCTGTTTCCCCAGATACATTGCTAAGTTGTAACCTTTCCTTTTATTTTATGCAAGTCTTTCCTACCAAAAAAAAAAGACAATCCAGATTCCATGGACTGAATTGAGGCTATATATATCAGGTTTACGTCTCTTTAGTAAGACATCCATGTCTCTCATATTTCTTGACAGCGCACTCAAATGTGCAATTTCATTCTTCTCAGAGAAACCAAATTCCCGGGCAAAATTGCAGCCTTTGCGAAGGCTTGAAATCAATTGATCACTTAGACGCTGAGGAAATATGAACTTCACCAACTTGGGGATCCACAAAGCGAAATCAATGGCATTAAAAGTTAATGAATGGCTAAACTATCTGTACTGCAAAATATACCTAACGAAGCAATGGATATTTGTGCAATTTTCCACCCTCAAACTCCTGATAGATTCATTTACACTTCTTGCTAGGAGAAGATGAATTCCTTCTCGATCTTTTTCCTCTAAAATGGTAATGAAGGAAAAGTGATTCTGAAAGATATTCCTACATATAAACGATTCGGTTGAAAAATCCTAAAATGGTAATGAAGGAAAAGTGATATTCTTGTATCTCTCACTAGTCTATCATTATATTATTTCTTTATTTCTATATTTTAGGTATTTTCACCCTCTGAATTTTAGACACATTCGCGGATATTTTCCTCTTTATCATGGATTTTCTGCTGGTCTGATTCCTATGCTGGCTTCATAAACTGTCCTGTACTTCCTAAAGCAGGAAAAAAATGCCTGGTAATGTAACTGATTTGAATCGATTCTCAAATCATAAACAAATGATAGCAAGAAATGAAATAATTGACATTGCAGGAAAAACATAAAAAAATGAAGCATGCTCAGACTGTGAAATATACTTCTGGAACGAGGAAAAACTAAGTGTCAATATAATCTGAGACATTTTTGGCAACATTTGTAAGGTAGGAAAAGCTGCATAAATGGCATTTGCTTAGGAGAAAAGAAGTGTCAATGCTAAATTTGGCTTGATTTATTAGATTTCTATTCGTTTCTTGTAACAAACCGATAAACAATAGTATATTGTGAATTCATGATCTTCCTGATCACCAACATGGTGATCAGGTATTCGCAATCTACTATTGAAGGAAACGTGAATAACGTTTCCCGTGAATAACGTGGAAACGTGTTTCACATGCACCATCCTTTTCCACAAAGACTTAGCCATGAGAAAGATTGAAGGAGACTTGGAATGGAAATTTGTCCTATAGGATTATAGAACAAAATAAACATCTATATATCCCGAAGAATTAGGTAGAATATAGGACAAAAGAAACATCTATCCCGAAGAATTAGGTAGAATCCCTTTGTCTCTAGGATACCACCAACCAAGGTTGACCATGATTCGGTCCTTCAAAAACCTTATCTTTGCATTGGAGCAAAAGTCAAAAAAACCAACAAAAAAAAGAAAGAAAAGAAAATTGTAGCAACAGCCTTGTGTTCTTCTTCTTAATGTTATTTAGTTCATCTTTTTCTTAATATTTTGTATTGTGTGTCTTAATTAACTACTTCAATATCCTAGCAATCTCATACCATGACTTTTGTGTTGTGTTATTCAATATCTGCAGGTACATTTGGGGTTCAATTACCGTTGAAGTTAAAGAGTTTCGCAGTACTATTATTTATGTGTGTTTTATTCAATATCTGTGTGTGCATTTAGGGTTCAATTAATTACCTTTATACTTGAAGAGTTTCACAGTTTTATGTATGTTTTTGCATGGGATCTAAATTCATATCTTTTTCCCTCCTCCTCCCCTCCCCCCCCCCTCCTGGGGGGTTGGGCTCTTAGCACAGATGACGGAGGAAAATAACGTAAATTTCCAGATAAAGAGCTGTTTGATAATGAACCAGGGAGCCTCGTTTCTTGGACTGACTCTGTCATGTTTGTTGAAGGCTATCATCAATATCATAATCATTTACCGCATGAAAATGCACATGGAAGAATGGTATTTAAAGCGAAATGGGAGAATATTCTCGCAGCAGTCCTTAAAGCTTTCAATCCGTTGTTCGAGCTGAAACAAATGAACAATAAGTATTAAGGCTGAAATATAAGGAGAGATTTGATTTGTTTGAAGACGCAGAAGGAATCAGAAAACTTGAAATGCCACTTGAATGTTATTTTTTATTTTTAATTCGTGAGATTTATAAACTGAAGGAAAAAATTGAAGGTTATCCTATTCCAATGTGCACAAGGATCCTCTTGTTTGAGCTTGACAAACCCCAAAATTGTAAAAAATTTTAAATCATTGATAGATTATCTAGAACGCCTAAAACAAAAACTTCTAATAGTGGATAATATGTTAGAGGTGACACAAAAGAAATGAATTCGTCTAAAGGATCAGTTTGATCAAATGACAAAGATATCATAAACTAATTAATAGCAAATTAATATAAGTATAGCATTTGAAGCCCAAACAAGGTCGGTTTGACTTCCTGAATTTGGATTTTAAGTAGTTTTGTGGTAACTAAGGAGATAAATCAATAAAAATGAGATAAAACGAGATTACGAAAAAACCTTAATACGCAACTCGTTCTTGTGGGGAAAAATAGTGCATAGATGTTAGGGCTAAGTTGACGCACCAACTTTTGTTAGTGCCAATAGGATTTTACTGAATACAACAACATTGGACTCAGTAGTTAATTTTGGGAAATGAAGGAAAAGGTTATGGTAAATTGTATCACGTACTTGTTATCTTCTTCGCTTCTAACCCTAGCGGACGAGAGGAAACCTCCTTCTATCATTTGTTTGTACGTGATATTACAGTAGATGCTAATTACCCTGCCGACATTGTGCACCCAGATTTTTCAATCATTGCCATCATTGCTGATCTTTCTTTCACGGTAAAATGAAATTTTTCTGGATCATTCTTACATCACTTTTTTTTGGTGCAATTGTTCTTACATCACGTCCTTAGATAAGGATGAAATTTTTGGAATCTGGCCACACGGATAAAAAAAAAATCTCAGAAACTAGACTAAGCTATATTCATATTATATTTGTGCATGGAAATGTGTACAAGAAACAGAAAAGGACGGATGTAGATGGTCTGTTCACGCAAACACCGATTAAACCTTATATAAAAGGACGCAAGGGACCTGGCCAGTTACTCAAACTGCACCCAAACTTCAAATCTAGCCATGGCTTTCTTTTCCCTTCCTTCCTTGACTCACCCTATCCATCCTACCCCAGTTAGCTCTTTCTCCTTAAAACCTTTAATTTGCTCATCTTCCCCTGGCTTCTTTTCTCACCCGTTCCGCCCAACTCGTGTAACAAACCAAAAATCCCATGCAGAAGCTAGTACATGTAAAGCCCAAAAGGCAGACCATCATCAAAACCCTAGTACTGATGACAGTATTAGTTCATCCAAATCCAAATGTGGTAAAACTTCAGCAGGGAAATTTGAAAGAAGGGATGTCCTTCTTGGCCTCGGCGGGCTATATGCTGCAACCACGCTCGGCACCAAACAATCAAGCCTTGCGCTGCCAGTTTCACCCGATATTTTCAACTGTACCGAAGCCACGGAGACTCGAAATGGCATACCTATCAACTGTTGCCCTCCCTCCGCCGCGGGTTACAATGATTATACACCTTCTGCTAGTGAAGTCTACACAAGAATGCCGGCTCACGCGGTCAGCCATGACTATGTCAAAAAATATTCATCTGCCATTACAAAAATGAAGAACCTTTCTATGAGCGATCCTCGTAATTTTTACCAACAGGCAAACGTCCATTGCGTGTATTGTGACGAAGGGTACCCTCAATTGGGCTTTCCAGACAAAAAATTGGAGATTCATAGCTCATGGCTATTTTTTCCGTGGCACAGATGGTACCTCTATTTCTTTGAAAGAATTTGTAAGAACTTGCTTGATGATGATACGTTTACTTTGCCATTTTGGCAATGGGATGATTCTTCAGGCATGCAAATTCCATCCATGTTTAACGACAGCAAATTGTCCCTATACGATTGCATCCGCAACCCAAAACACTTGCCTCCTAAAGTGGTGGATTTAGCTTACAACGGCACAGATTTGCCAATCGACCCCAATATTCAAATCCAGTACAATTGTTGCACAATGTACACTCAAATGATCACTCAGTCGTCCACGCCTGATTGTTTTTTCGGACAGCCACTTTTGGGGGGTAATGATCCCGATCCAGGAGCGGGCTCCATTGAAAATATACCCCACAATTGTGTGCACGATTGGGTTGGCGACCCTTCCCAGCCTAACAACGAGGACATGGGCGTCTTATATGCAGCCGGCCGAGACCCTATATTCTATGCTCACCATGCCAACATTGATAGAATGTGGTACATTTATGACAATGTTTTGAAACGCAAAAATATTGAAGACCCAGATTGGTTAAATTCCTCTTTTATTTTCTTCAACGAGGCAGCGAGACCCGTTAGAGTGACGGTTAAAGATTCCACAAATCTCGCCAAGCTTGGATATACCTATCCTGACTTGCCACTTTCTTGGTTAGATTGTAAACCAAAAGCGCGGAGAAAGGGCCTGAACCCGACAAAGTCCGCACCTAAGGCTAGTGAAGTGATGCCAATGCAATTAGAGAAACCCATCAGCTTCGTGGTTGAGCGGCCTAAGAAGTCAAGGAGTGGAAAAGAGAAAGCAGAGGCAGAAGAGGTGCTGAAGATTAAGGGAATCCAATTTGATAAAGGAGAAACTGTGGTGTTCGATGTGTTTGTGAACGAAGATGATACCAGTCAGAGTAATCCGTGCAAGGCTGAGTCTCTAGGAAGCTTCAACAGTTTGGCGCATGGACATAGCATGAAATCTACCACTTCCCAGTGTTTTGCGATTTCAGAGGTGCTGGAGGAATTGGGAGCTGATGATTTTGACAGCATTTTGGTCACTTTGGTCCCCAGAAGAGGTGCTGTGACCATAGGAGGTATCGAGATTACCTTTGTTCCTAAATCTTAAATGCATTAATAGCATTGCAAATGCTACATGTACAATATTGGGTGTTTGTGTAATAATATTGTAATCAACTACAAACTTTGAGAAGATGTTTTACTAAATAATTTCAACAACGATAACTGGTGTCCTTGCAAACTTGTCAATAAAACCTTTACAAGTGACTTTAAATCGGGCTTCTAAATTCATCTCTCTCCCCCCCCTCTTTTTTTGTGGGAATGGCAACAGTATTACATTAAATTTAGCCAATTAGTAAGTTTGAGATGTTCTCAAATTTTACACTCGAGTAATCATTGCCAAGAGTGAGATTTCAAGCAACTTAACTATGATAGAGATGGAAAGTACCCCTTGCCAGGTAAAGCATTTCTCAACTATCCTGTGGAAAAAACTAAAAGGACACCCAATAGAGAGTATTTAGATAAGCAGGTTAAAAATTAGGATTTATTAAGAGAGATTTTGAAGGATAGCCAATCCATTGTCATTCCTAATTCTTTTGGAGGTTCAAGACTAGGAATGCATTTTGAAGTATTTTTAGAATTTAAATTTTTTTGAGATACATTTTAAAAGGGGGTTTTGTAACGGCTGCCTATAGGGCACATGTTAACATATCTAATATTCACTTAAATTATCATATACATACTAACAATTATTACCCTCTTTTGTATTTATATACTCTTCCTATTTAATCTTACCTACACGACCTTGTATTTATTTACGTTTTCTAATTAACCTTACATTTTAAAAAATATGACACTTGAAATATATTTTAGCGAGTGCATAGGACACCCGTTAGACAGACCCATTTTAAAATTTAAACGCCACCACCCACCACCACTACCTAGAGAAAAAAGGAAAATTGATTCTAGAGAATGAATGATCCTAGTATCTGTCTTTTTAGATTGAGATCCTTAATCTTCGTAAGAAGTGGTGTCCAAGAGATCGAGTAAACGGGGGCATGTAAAGGTGGTTTCCAGAGTTGATTAGTTTCATTGTTGTATATTCGCCATAATATCTGGGTACATGAGATCTGATTTGTTGCTTTTGATATATATATATATATATATATATATATATATAGACAAATTAAATTACGAGGTCCGGAAGTTGGTTTGGAAAATTATTTTAAATCTTGGTAGAGATTCGAATTTAGTTTGATAGTCATCACTTCGAATAACCATGCATCTCGCAACTTGTGAACCTTGGCCTTCTTTTTTCCCTCTTGTTCTCTACTTTTTTTTCAGCATAATATGGATGGAAACATTGGACGGAGATGAAAAGAGACGAGATATTTGATGATGAAATTGTTGGGAAAGGGGTACCGGTACAGGCACACGAAATCAGAGTTAGCCCAGGACAAATTTCTCTTTCCCCAAGTACCAGTTAAAATAAGAATAAACCAAATCACCAAGTAATAATACCAGCAGTGATAATAAAATGCAAGAAAAATAAAAAGCACAGAACACTAAGATTTTTACGTGGAAAACCTAAATTGGGAAAAACCACGGGACCTAGTCCAGTCAAAAAATCTCCACTATCACAATAATGAGAATACACAGGTTTATCCGAAATATTCGGATGACAATAATAGCACCAATATCAACCAAGCAAATCTGCTATAAAATCATCCCCAAAAACTACGACTGTCAAAGAAGTGGGTTTGGAAAGGTGTTACCAAACGAAGAAAAAATCCGAAATTTGAATCGGTAGATAAGTAGAGATTGACGAGAGGATCCCGTGTGTAAAATTTCGTCTCAATCGGACTTCAAATCACCTTTCAATCGAGGCTTCAAAGTTGTTTCTCTCTCTCTGCCATTTTCTCTCTTTGTCGTTCTCCGCCAAAAATGAAAGAATGGCGGCTAACAATTTTTCTCTCGCTACAGATGAACCTCGCGGCTGCTGCTTGTATTTAAGCTTGAGAAACCCTCAAGCACTTGCATAAGTGGGCTGGCTCACAAATGGGCTGGCCCACAACACAAGTCCAACAATCTCCCCCTCCAGCTCATTTGGGGGGCTCCACTAGACCTGCTTCTTGTCTGCAAAATAAGAGTTTCTCCTTAGGAAATGCTTTAGTAAACATGTCAGCACCATTATCATTTGTATGCACCTTCTCAAGTGTCAACAGTTTGGAATCCAGTACTTCCCGAATCCAATAATACCTCACATCAATGTGTTTGGATCGAGAGTGAAATGTAGAATTCTTATACAAATGAATAGCGCTCTGACTGTCACAGTAAAAACTATACTTCTCTTGTTTCATGCCCAACTCTTGAAGGAATTTCTGCAACTAAAGAGTCTCCTTGCATGCTTCAGTGGTTGCGATGTACTCCGCCTCCGTACTAGAAAGGGCAATACACTTCTGTAACTTACTTTACCATGACACTGCTCCCCCTGAAAAAATCATCAAGTACCCAGATGTGGACTTCCTATTATCAAGATCACCTACCATATCCGTATCAGTGTATCCATCTAGCATAGTTTTACCATTGTCGAAACATAGACACAATCTAGGAGTTCCCTTGAGATACCTGAGAATCCATTGACAGCATTCCAATGCTCCTTACCAGGATTAGAAAGATACCGACTGACTACTCCAACTGCATGAGCAATATCTGGTCTGGTGCAAACCATAGCATACATCAAACTACCAACAGTCGAAGCATAAGGAACCTTCTTCATGTCTTCTTTATCTTTCTCACTTGTAGGACACTGCTTGATATTTAGTTTAAAGTGACCTGCAAGTGGAGTTGAGACTTCCTTAGCCTTGCTCATGTTAAACCTGTTGAGTACTTTCTCAATGTATTTTTCTTGAGACAACTAGAGCTTCCCATTTTGCCCGTCACGTGAGATTTTCATCCCCAGTATCTGTCTAGCCGGACCCAAATCATTCATTGCAAAGGATTTACTTAACTCATTTTCAACCTGTCAATTTTTATAGTATCACGGCCAACAATCAACATGTCATCAACATATAGCAAGAGAATAAAAAAATCACCATCTGAAAAAATTTTCACATAAATACAGTGATCAGATGTAGTCCTGTTGTAACAGCCCCACCTCTCCCTAAGGCGAACCCAGGGGTTCGGCGGACCGCCTGCCCAACTCTCGCCGGGACTCACTCACTCACTACAGTCGTCAAATAAATTACAATGCACATCTCAAATATTACATCAAATTCTCCATGAATTTACATATCATAACAAAGCAAATACTAGTTCCAAGCGTGGAACTATTACACAAGATGAATTCTAAAACTAACTGTACATGAGATAATCCATCCAGTCACACGAAGAACTTAATACAAGCACTTCCCTTGCCTCGAGCCCTGTGGGGAGAAAATATATTTTTGGGGTGAGCTAGAAGCTCAGCGAGTGTCCAGTAAAATCAGTAATCAAATAAGCTTCACAACAGTGCATTTAGATGATGTCATGAATCAGTAATCAAATGTACGTTTATTGCTCTCGTGAGCCGGTGAAATCATCGTACTTAGAACTCCAACGCTCAAACGGATCCAGTCAGTCAAACAGTACAAAGGAGCCATTTGCTCCAAATAATCATGGGTAGAGACGTTGGTTCTAAGCACACGAATTCCAAGTACTCATTTGAGCCAAAATATGTCATGGTCCACATGCAAGCACTCATGATATGCAAGTGAGTAAATAGTGCAGAAACAGTTCATAAGTACCTTTGGAAATAGTTTGGAGATTACTCACCAACCATAGCTCAGGAACCTCATCCATCATAAGTCAGTGCCTGGTTCAAGTCCAAGCCCTAGATCACACATATCAAGTCAAGCTAAGGAAATTCTAAAAGCATCAAGTTCCTATCACATTTTGGCATGTTAATCACAATTGAAGCTACACTCATCCGATTGAAACGAATCTTATGGTGTTACGAAATTAATACCTCCGCTAACATTTCTTATGAAGACCTCCAAAGCCAAATTATACATATTCATGGTCAAAAACCGAAATCTTAGAGAAAAAGAGAAACTGTCCGCGAAACAGGGCTTAAGGGAAGTCAAGGGTATTTCTGTCATTTCACATGCTACAGTACTCCAATCGATCTGATATTTTTCAGGTAGCTAGCTAACTCATATATCTACAACTTTCATGTTTTGAGCAAGGCTCGATTCAGTCTCTCTCAAGGTCAAACATACAGTGCAAAAATAGGACAGATTACTACCAAAATTGGAAACCCTAATCTGGAATTTATGCACACAAACCAGAAATTTCTTTAGGCAAATGAAATTAACACCTAAACACAAGATTTTCCATACATCAAAACTAGTAAATCATGGCAAACCATTACTCATCATATTAAGGCAGAAAAAAATCCCCAACAAAATCAAAAATTCCATAATACCACCTCAAACCTTAAACTTATCCACAAAACAACATATTTAACCTCTCCAATCCACTAATACACAATTTATTGAAGTAAAAAGGAAGTTCATGACAAGATATCCTCCAATCACCTTGAAACAAGTAAAGCAAACCCTTGTCCTCTCAAAACTCTCCACCAATAGCTTTAAACCTCCTTAGTACACACTTGTATGGAGTAGTTTCCAAAACCATCAGTGAAATCTCAAGATTTGAGCAAAGATTGAAGCTAGCAAAAATGAAGAAATCTCTCTTGTTTTTCCTCTCTAGAGAGCCGGGCAAGAGGGAGCAAAAATGAAGACCAACTTCAGCCAAAACAAGATAAGAATGAAGGAAAAACAGCCGGTCAAACCTGGCTGCTGAGGCGACACGTCACAATCCAGCCGGATTTCCAGCCGGATTCAAGGCAGTGGCGAATCAATTTTTTTTCAAACGGCCAACCCAATCCGGCCAAGAACTGGCCGGATTCTGCAAAAGTCACTGTTCACCAGAATTTTTCCTTTCTTCTTCTTTCAGGCGTCACAAACTCCCCCCTTAAAAGAATGTCATCCTCGACATCCAACTTGTACTAATCAAATCAAAATAGTTCTCGAAAGTCAGTCAAGTGCCAAGAATCACTCCAATCGCATTTATCACTTAGCAACGAGCCAACAGATAGCTAAACAGGTAACCAAATAGAACATGCAAAAGGTCTCGGTTCAAACAACTGGCCCTGAGTTGGAAATAAAGTCTCAGATATTCGAAAAATTCAGAACATGGCTTAGCCTCAAGTCAGAAATTTCTCAAGTCGGAAACTTTTCAAGTCAGAAATTGTACCCCTGGCGGTGCTGGACAACACAACAAGCTAGTACAACGGCTATACTTCACCAAAGAGTCTCAGTTTGAAGAAATTGTCCCTGGTGGTGCTTGAAAACACAACAAGTTAGCACAACAGCTAAACTTCACCAGAGAGCCTCAGTGTAGGAATTTGTCCCTGGTGGTGCTTGAAAACACAACAAGCTAGCACGACAGCTATGCTTCACCAGAGAGTCTCAGTTCAAGAATTTCATCCTTGGCGGTGCTGGACAACACAACAGGCATGCCTCACCAGAAGAATGGCGGTGCTTAAAAACGCAACAGGCAATGCCCCACCAGAGAGGCTCAGTTCAAAATTTTCATCCCTGGTGGTGCTTGAAAACACAACAGGTATGCCTCGCCAGAAGAATGGCGGTGCTTGAAAACACAACAGGCAATGCCTCACCAGAGAGGTTCAGTTCAACCGCTACAGAGGAATAGTAGCTGGTCTACAACCACACGAGTACGAATAAGTTCAAAAGTATGGTCAAACATATAAGTTCAAAAGCAGAGCCAAATACTTCAGGTTCATAGAGCACAGGTACGAATAAGAACTCACTCACCTAGCCTATGCCCAGCAATTCACATTCTCAAGCAGTCACAGAAGTCAAGTCCACATATAGGTCATATACAAATCAAGTTACTTGCTCAAGCGTAAATGAAATACCATATATTTAGTCTAATCAGGTTCATTAAGTGTACGTAAGAGCACACTCGCCTAAATAGGTTCAAGTCTCAAGTGAACTCAGCCTAGTAGGTCTCAGGCAGTTCAAGTATTTCAAATCTCAACACTTATAAATCGAGTGGTGCAAACCTTAATCAAATAAGAAGACTAGAAGAAGGATGCAAAAACCAGAAGTTTCTCAACAAATCCGGACACCACCATAATCTATCAAAACCCTAGCCAAAATCTTATTGGACAAGTTCTAGATAACATTTAACATTTCAATCTCCTCATTCGGTTAAGTCTCGGGTACAATACGAAATCCTCTGTACTCCAACCTGTGCCATTACAATTTATCTCAAATTCATTTATGATTCCTATTCACATCATCATATACTAGACCATGTTCCTTCCAAATTCACAAGTATTTCCTCAGAAAAAGTATCGAGTACTCAAGTACAAGAATCTAAAACTAAGCAACTGTACAACTCAGGCCGTACGCTAGTACCAGAATTGGTTGATGTACAGTTGGGAGCAACCAAGTCATACCTTACGCTTACCACTTTCAAACCAGTCCCACAGTTCGGCATCCTAAACTTTAGCCTAGGATACACTACAGAGATCTGAAACCTAAGCTCTGATACCAACTGTGATAGCCCCACCTCCCCGTAAGGCGAACCCAAGGGTTCGGCGGACCACCTGCCCAACTCTCGCCGAGACTCACTCACTACCTACAGTCCTCAAATAAATTACAATGCACATCTCAAATATTGAAAACCCTAATCTGGAATTTATGCACACAAACCAGAAATTTCTTTAGGCAAATAAAATTAACACCTAAACACAAGATTTTCCATACATCAAAGCTAGTAAATCATGGCCAACCATTACTCATCATATTAATTCAGAAAAAAATTCCCAACAAAATCGAAAATTCCATAATACTATCTCAAACCTTAAACTTATCCACAAAACAACATATTTAACTTTTCCAATCCACTAATACACAATTTATTGAAGTAAAAAGGAAGTTCATGACAAGATACCTTCCAATCACCTTGAAACAAGCAAAGCAAACCCTTGTCCTCTCAAAACTCTCCACCAATAGATTTAAACCTCCTTAGTACACACTTGTATGGAGTAGTTTCCAAAACCATCGGTGAAATCTCAAGATTTGAGCAAAGATTGAAGCTAGCAAAAATGAAAAAATCTCTCTTGTTTTTCCTCTCTAGAGAGCCGGGCAAGAGGGAGCAAAAATGAAGACCAACTTCAGCCAAAACAAGATAAGAATGAAGGAAAAACAGCTGGTCAAACCTGGCTGCTGAGACGACACGTCGCAATCCGGCCGAATTCCAGGCCGGATTCAAGGCAGTGGCAAATCAATTTTTTTTCAAACGGCCAACCCAATCCGACCAGCAATCCGGCCAAGAACTGGCCGGATTTGCGGCCGGATTCTGCAAAAGTCACTGTTCACCAGAATTTTTCCTTTTCTTCTTCTTTCGGACGTCACACCTGTGATACCCATGGTCTGTCATGAAAGAGTCAAATTTCTTATACCACTGTCTCGGTGCCTGTTTCAACCCATACAAACTCTTCTTGAAACGGCATACAAGATTTTCCTTGCCACTTTCTTTGAACCCCTCCGGTTGCTCCATGTAGATCTTCTCTTCCAAGTCGCCATGTAGGAAGGCTGTCTTCACATCAAGTTGTTCAATCTTCAAATTCAAGCTAGCTGCAATACCAAGAACAACTCGAATTGATGGCATTTTTACCACAGGAGAGAAGATTTTTTCAAAATCTATACCCTTCTTTTGACTAAATTCCTTCACAACCAATCTTGCTTTGTACTTTGGTTGTGAGCTGTGCTCCTGAGTCTTCAACCTGTAAACCTATTATTCTTTAGAGCTCTCTTGTCCTTAGACAGTTTCACTAACTCATAAGTGTGATTCTCATGCAAGGACATCATCTCCTATTGCATGGCTCACAACCAATCTTTTTTGTTCTCATGCTCTAAAGCTTCACAGTATGACTCTGGCCCTCCTCCATCTGTTAACAACAAATATTCATGAGGATTATATCTGCTAGAAGCACTCCTCCCTCTGGTAGATCTCCTAAGCTCATCCTGTGGTGGTGGTGGTGGAGTAGGTGGCGCCTCATGTTCAAGTTCATCAGCAGTAGGATTATTACCATCATCAATATCCTCTCTCTGCTCTGTCTCAGCTCCCCCTTGATTAAAATCAACAGGTACTGGAATTGGATCTGGATCTGAATTTGAGCTTGCAGGAATGTCATCTGAGGATTTTGAATTGTCACATTTATCAATGTCTTCAATGGTTTGATCTTCAAAGAAAACAACATCTCTGCTCCTGATCACCTTCTTCTCAATAGGATCATACAACCTGTAACCAAAATTTTCATGTCCATAACCCAAGAAAATGCACTGCTTTGATTTTACATCAAGTTTTGACCTTTCATCTTTGGGGATATGAACAAATGCCCGACAACCAAAAACTCTCAAGTGCTTAAAGGACACATCTTTTCCCATCCATACCCTCTCTGGGATATCACCATCTAGAGGAACTAATGGAGAAAGATTAATCAAATCAACTGCAGTCCTTATTGCCTCACCCCAAAAAGATTTTGGCAATTTAGCATTAGAGAGCATACATTTGACCCATTCAGTGATGGATCTGTTCATCCTCTCTGCCACTCCATTCTCTTGAGGAGTTTTTGGCACACTCTTCTCCAATCTGATCCCATGGGACTTGCAATAGATTTCAAATGGTCCTCTGTACTCACCACATTATCAGCACGTACACACTTTAACTGTTTACTAGTTTCTCTTTGGACTTTGCTATGAAAGTCTTTAAACACATTCAAAACCTGATCTTTGGATTTCAAAGCAAAACATCAAACCTTTCTAGCAAAGTCATCAATAAAAGTTACAAAATAAACAACACCACCAAGAGACTTATCTTTCATATAACAAACATCAGTGTGCACCAATTCTAACGGATTCAATTTTCTAGATGGAGAAAAATTTTGAAATGCAACTCTGTGTTGTTTTCCATAAATGCAGTCAACATAGGGTTTTAAGTGCACTACCTCTAATTTCAGGTAGGAGTTGTTTGCGAACAAGTGTCTGAATCCCTTTTTCACCCATGTGCCCAAGTCACCTATGCCAAAGGTCAATTGAGGAATCACGAACTGTATTCACTTCTCCCTTCCTCAACTTAGCTTGCATCACGTAGAGGGTACTATGCTTCTTTCCTCTGGCAACAACGAGATTTCCTTTGCTGAGTTTCCATTTGCCTCCACCTTGCGAACTATAATTGCCCTCATTGTCAAGTTTTCCTGTAGAGATAAGATTAAGGCAAATATCAGGGATACGTCGAATATTTCTCAATATCAGCTGGCACCCGGTATCTGTGTCCAAGTATATGTCTCACATGCCAACAACTTTGCATGAGACCTCATTTCCCATTCTAACATATCCAAAATCTCCTTCGGTGTAGGTTGAGAAGAAATGCCTGTGAGGAGTAACATGGTAGGATGCACCCGAATCAACTACCCAATCACTGTCATAATAAATAATATTCACCTGACCATCATCACAGAATACAAACATGTCATCATGAGCTGCTACAACTGTTGTAGTCTCTTCATTACCTTTTTCCTTCGCCTTACCCTTTTTCTCAGCTTGTTCCCGTTTTAGGATTCTGCATTCTTTCATATAATGCCCATTCTTCTTACAATAATAACATGCAATATTTTTCCGCAACTCAGACTTGCCTCTAGATTTGTCATTCCTGTTGTGAGGTCCTTTACTTTTGCTTCTCCCTCTTCTTTCTTTCTTTTCTGTCACCAAGGCCTGGGTCTCATAGATAATTCCTTGTTCCTTCCTCCTGAACTCTTCATTCATCATGACCTCTTTTGCAATAGCCATGGTCAACACACCATTCGGAGCTAAATTGCTGATGGAGACCACCATGGTTTCTCAAATATCCGGTAGTGAACTAAATAATAATAAAGCCTGCACTTTATCATCCAGATTCAAATTTAATGTAGTTGTCTGGTTTATCAATCCTTGAAAATTACTCAAGTGTTCAGTCATATTTTCCCCATCCTTATATCTCATTCGAGTAATCTGCTTCAGACAACTAGCCTTGTTTAAACCGGTCTTTCTTTCATACATACTCTCAAGCTTTTTCCATAATATATTAGCTCTGGTGTCATTAGCAAAATGTTGAAAAATATTTTGACCAATCCATTTTTTAATATTACCAACAGTTTTCCTGTGCATATTAGCCCATTTTTCATCACTCATATCACTTAGTCTACATTTATCCCCTAGAACAGGTTCAAACAAATCTCTACAATACAAGTAATCTTTCATTCTAGACTTTCAAATCGAATAATTAGTTGCATTTAATTTTATCATACAACCACTATCCAAATCATCCATTTTTAACTAGTACAACTGAGCAGCCTAACCTGACTGCTCCGATACCACTTGTTGGGAAAGGGGGTACCGGTACAAGCATACAATATCAGAGTTAGCCCAAGACAAATTTCTCTTTCCCCAAGTACCAGTTAAAATAGGAATAAACCAAATCACCAAGTAATAATACCAGCAGTGATAATAAAATACAAGAAAAATAAAAGGCACAGGACACCAAAATTTTTACGTGAAAAATCCAAATTGGAAAAAATCACGGGACCTAGTCCAGTCAAAAAATCTCCACTATCACAATAATGAGAATGCACAGGTCTATCCGAAATATTCGGATGACAATAATAGCACCAATATCAACCAAACAAATCTGCTATAAAATCACCCCCAAAAACTATAACTGTCAAAGAAGTGGGTTTGGAAAGGTGTTACCAAACGAAGAGGAAATTCGAAATCTGAATCGGTGGATAAGTAGAGCTTGACGAGAGGATCCCGTGTGTAAAATTTCGTCTCAATCGGACTTCAAATCACCTTCCAATCGAGGCTTCAAAGTTGTTTCTCTCTCTCTGCCATTTTCTCTCTTCGTCGTTCTCCGCCAAAAATGAAAGAATGGCGGCTAACACACTACAACAAAAATGACCTTTTCTGACATGTCTATAAGGACATTTGCTGGTTTCTGCCATTATAGTAAACATATCATGACACTTATTAATAAATTTAATAATATGTACTATAATTTTTTTATTTTATCATGATATACAAATAATAATGTGCCTTTAGGCTACCTATGATGACACTCTGGAAACTGTGAGATGAACCAAAAAAAAAAAAACGAAAAAACACAGAAAACGACATCGTTTTATTTTGGCTCCAAAACACTTGCTGAAGTACTGTGAAGTTTCATTTTGCCGGCAAAAGGACTTGGTGAAAATTTTCTTCTTCTCATCTCTCTCACCTCTCAGCATACAAGCATTCTCGGCCAGTCCAGAATGTTGGTAGCAATCGAAGCTATCTCCGCAAACAACCATCTTCATCTTTTCTAACCTCAACTTTAAATCCCTCGGCTAAGACATCTGGAAGGGCAGGCAGGAAGTAAAAGCTGAAGAACGGAGCTCTACATTGGGAAAGCGGGAAGATACTTCAGGCGCGCATATCTTGTTCCAAAATTGAAGTGGTAAACACAATGAAGCTGTTGCCCATAACCTGTTCGATCAAATGTCAATTCCCCCCTGTTTTTCATTTTTTTCTGTGAATCTCTTTTAATGTTAATATATGAAACATAGTTGTAAAACTGTATTGTATTTTTTAGTCTTTTTTCTTTTTTTTCTTCCCCTATCCATTTTCTTGTTGAACTTCCACCCCTCCCAGTTCAGGATGACATAGCATTCATGATCTGCACTCGTGCAGTACATCCACCTGGTATCTAACTAAACACTCATGAATCTCAGTAGCCTTTGCCTGCCAAATCTTGTTCTTGTACTAAAATGGGACATCATATGTACTAATGGCAGCTGCCGGCTTACCTCTGTTGTTCATTGATGCTCCTAAACTGCATCGCCTCAACTTTTGGTACGCTTTGTTCCCTGGGGCTGCTGCATGCATTCTCTTATGTTTAATTGTAAGTTTCTTTCTTCCTATCATCCAAATGATTTTCTTTTCTGTGGTGTTCAAAGTGCATTAACGGTTTCTCTTAGCAGCCAATGTGCATTGCATATAGAAATCGATAGCTCCATTTTGCTACAAATAGCTTGAGCTTCTGCATTCCAGTAATGGCATAGCTCTGTTTCTTCCTGCTTCTCTCTTTACCTCCAGTAATGTTCATTGATGTTACCTGAAGGATAATTTCAAATTTTGATACGGGAAAGTCCTCAATCCAGAAGTCCTAAAAATTTTGCACTCCACTCAATAATCAAGAGGAAGAGCTGGGCAAAGTTTTCATGACTTCTATTTCTTGTATGTAGTCAGCTGATCAGGGAATGAATCAACAATGAGGAGAATGTTTAATTTCCTTTTCTGCTCCCACAGTTGACTTGATTTTTATGATTATGTGCATGAAATTGTACTCCTGGGACCAAAAAAAGATTATGAGTATAAAATAAAAAGCTAGATAGATTCTCTTCTTTCTTTCACATTTCACTACACACCAGAGATGTATCTATACTTTGATGGAAATTTAGTAAGATTCTTGAATTTCACCTTTAGTCTTCATGCTCATGTGTTTGTTTAACCTTTGACATTTCAGATTGAAGTTAGGAGTTTTGCGAAGACGCGAGTGCAGGAGTTGGTACGAAGGGCTTTGTTCTGGTATTAGGTAAATAAAATTTCTATCCGCTTGCTTGCAAATTCTGTTTTTACAGATTGTTGAGAAATTTTGCATTTTGTTGATTTCCTTTATTTGCTGGGCTGCTTTATTTAGTAGACTGTAAATTCTTGAACTTGAAATTAGGGACTTGTAAGCCATGGCCTGAGTTTAAAAAATCAGGGCGCTTGTTATTCTCAATGATTTTATGGGATTTGTCTAGTTTTCTAAGTACTAATGTGTAGTTGTTGTTTGCATGCTCTTGGAAGCTTGTTGGAGGACATTTATTTATATTCAAAGTATGGATAAAAGATGGATGGATTTTCCAAGAACAAGTGAAAAGTACGAGACAGGACTTCAAATGTTTCTAAACTTTGCATTTTCTAGATCAAGTTGTGACGGAAAGATTTTGTGTCCTTGCAAAGATTGCGGCATGGGTGTTTGTGTGACAAAAATGGAAGCATATGATCATTTGAAAGTGGTAGGATTTATCAAGGGTTATAATAATTGGATAGCACATGGAGAACTTTCAAACTACAATGAAGCCACATCTAATTCTGAAAATACATCAACTGGGGTTTCAAATGGGACTAATGACATGCAAGACTTGGTCCATGATGTATTTGGGATACCACATGGAACAAATGAATTGAATAGAGAAGGGGACATTCCTGTTTCAGAGGCTGAAAAATTTTACAAATTGATTGATGATTCTCAACAGGATTTGTACAGGGGTTGCAAAAATTTCTCGAAATTGTCTTTCATTATTCGTTTGCTTCACCTAAAATGCCTGGGTAAGATGAGTAACAAGATTTTTAATATGCTTGTTGAGCTGTTGAGAGAAGCATTTCCAGAGGCCATGACTAATTTGCCGTCTTCTTACTATGAGGCTGAGAAATTGATGAATACATTGGGGTTGGGTTATGAAAAGATCGATGCATGTCCTAATGATTGTTCTCTTTATTGGGGTAGTGCTGAGAAAAGGACTTCATGCGAAACATGTAACGAGCTTAGGTGGGTTGCTTCAGAAAATGATCCAACTGGGGAAAAAAGGAAAATTCCTCAAAAAGTGTTGTGGCATTTTCCCTTAAAACCTAGATTACAAAGACTATTTATGTCTTCTAAAATTGCATCTCAAATGAGATGGCATGAGGAAAAACGTACAAAAGATGGTTGTATGAGACATCCAGCTGATTCTCCAGCTTGGCAAACTTTTGACCATCTACATCCAGAATTTGCTAAGGATTGTCGAAATGTTAGATCGGGGTTGGCATCTGACGGGTTTAATCCATTCAACAACATGAGTTCTACACACAGTACTTGGCCTGTAGTTTTAATACCATATAACTTACCTCCGTGGATGTGTATGAAGCAACCGTACTTCATGTTGTCCTTGTTAATACCCGGACCATCCTCTCCTGGGAATAATATTGATGTTTATCTATAGCCTCTAGTTAAAGAATTGACCGAATTGTGGGATTTTGGCATTCAAACTTATGATGCATCCCAAAAAGAAAATTTTCAATTGCATGCAGCTCTGTTGTGGACCATTAGTGATTTCCCTGGATATGCAATGTTATCTGGCTGGAGCACTAAAGGTGAATATGCTTGTCCTGTTTGTCACAAGTTCACTCATGCACGACGGTTGACTCATAGTTTCAAATATTGCTATATGGGTCATCGGAGATTCTTAGATAGTAAGCATAAATTTAGAAAGCAAGCCCAATTCTTTGATGGCACCGAAGAACATGGAAAGCGACCACCTTTGCAAACCGGGGATATGATTGTGAGTGAATTGGGAGACTTGCAAATTAAATTTGGAAAACTTGTGAAAGGTAATCCGAAGCTGCCTTTCAATTGGAAAAAGAGGAGTATTTTCTTTGACTTGCCATATTGGAAAGATAATGTCTTAAGACACAATCTTGACTTCATGCACATTGAGAAGAATGTTTGTGAAAATATTTGGGGGACATTGCTGGATATTGAGGATAAAGCAAAGGACCATTATAATTCCCGCCGTGATTTGAGAGAAATGGGAATAAGAAAAGAGCTGCATCCCATTGAGACAGAACCTGGAAAGGTGTACTTACCTCCATCTTCCTTTGCAATGGATAAAAAACAGAAAACTATGTTTTGCAATGTGCTAAAAAAAGTGAAAGTTCCAGATGGTTATGCAGCTAATGTCTCAAGATGCGTTCGAGTAAAACCACCAAGAATTTCAGGGCTTAAAAGTCATGATAATCATATCCTAATGCAGCAATTGATGCCTATAGCTTTGAGAAAGACTTTGCCAAAATCAGTGCGCTATCCTTTGATTCGATTGAGTAGATATTTCAGGCAGCTTTGTTCTAAAGTTATTTGTCCTCAAGATGTGGTTCGTTTGGAAAGTGAAATTGCCGTCATACTCTGCGATCTTGAGAAATGCTTCCCACCAACCTTCTTCGATGTCATGGTGCATTTAGCTGTTCATTTGGCAACTGAAGTGAAATTAGGTGGCCCGGTGTATTATCGTTGGATGTATCCTATAGAGAGGTACTGCTTGTAATTCTCATTATGCCTTAAATGTTTATTCCTTTTTTGCTTTCTTTGATTTGTGGAACTAATTAGAGAGGTTGGAATGATGATACTTTAGGTACTTAGGAACATTAAAATCTTATGTTCGAAATAAAAGTAGGCCTGAAGGTTCGATTGCTCAAGGCTACTTGGCAGAAGAATGCATTAACTTTTGCTCATTGTATCTTGCGGACTATGTTGAGACAAAATTCAATCGTCCAAGCATGAAATGAAGAAGTACATAAGGAAATTGAAGATGGTTTAGATATATTCTCTGAATCAGGACATCCTTTGGGGAGGGGCAAGCCAATAGTCTTTGATGCTCATATCTTGAGTAAAGCACATCAGTATATTTTATTTAATTGTGATGCTGTCACACCTTACATAGAGTGAGTTCAACTACAACTTGATGCATTAAAATTTTATTGTAGAATTCAATGCATGATTACAATTTTGACTCATGTACTTCTAGGCAGCATCGTATATTGATAGAAGAAGGACATCCTCAAATTCCACAGCATCTAAAAGAGCGCTTGCACAGCGAAAATTTTGCATGTTGGTTTGCTGAAAATGTAAGTAAAATTCTAAATATTAAGTACAATTTGAGTTGTAGGACTTCAAATATAGTTTCATCTTCTTTTTTTTTATTTATTTACTTTTTTTTTTTTTACAGATTGACAAGTTAGAACTTCCTCAAAATGTTTCGGTGTTGAGAGAGTTGAGGTTCCTTGCTAAAGGTCCAGATGTTGTTGGAATCCAACATGACAGGTTTGTTGTTAATGGATTTCGGTTTCACACCAAAGAAGTTGAGAAGAAAAGAAAAACGCAGAATAGTGGTGTTACAGTCAATGCAACAACATCCAGTTTTGCAAGTATAAGGGATCAAAATCCAGTTTTGAGTGAACTAGTTTACTTCGGCGTCTTGAAAAATATGATTGAATTAATTTACGGAGGTCATCGGGTGGTGTTATTCGAATGTGATTGGATATCAAATGGTTCGAGAATGAAACAAGATGCTGATGGGTTTACTTTAGTCAATTTTGCAAACGTGAGGCCTCATGTTGAGCCATTTATACTCGCTTCACAAGCATCACAGGTTTTTTATGTGGCAGATCCAACTGATAAGGATTGGCAAGTTGTTATCTCTACCACTGCAAGAGCTGGATATAACATGGGAACAATCATGGATGTTGAGACATATTTGCAAAGTGATGTTGGCAATCCTGTTGTTGAGAATGAAAATGAGGAAATTAGTTGGGTTCGTGAGGATGGACTCGGGATTGAAGTTGATTTGTCCCAATATAATCTGATTTAGTATCTTTTATAGTTGCTAAGCTTGCTGGCCCTATTCTTCTCTGTTTCAATTGCTAGGGGTCTACTAGTGGCTATCATTTATTTCAATTTGCAATTCAGGGAGTACAACTTAGTTATAACAGTTGGTATTATTTTTAAAATTTTTTGAAGGTCAGCGCCAATTAGTTGCCTATGTTTCGTTGGTCTTGTATTGTTCTTTGAAAGTTAAACGTTAGAATTTATCTTCCATAGGAACAGATGAAATTTGGACCTGGACATTGTTTCATTGTTTCCCATGTAAGGTGTTAGTTCAGTAAGTGTTTTGGCTTTGTATTGTGATTAGTTTTGCTTACAGAAGTGGACTTTCTTTCATTGATACTCCTATGGTTTGGGGAGAACAATTGGCAACGTACGGAATGTGCAAATCATTTCAGACCAAACATAAAACTATCCAACTTTCCAAGGAACCCATTACTCATTTTAAGAGCCCAATGGGCTGCATAAATACTGGTCATTATTTTATAAGCAATTCCATTAATTGTAAGCTGTAATATTACATTTGTGAATCATTATATTATGGCCAATTCTTTTTCCCAATAACCCAAGGTCTAATTTTTTATCAATAGAAATATTTTGAAACTTTAATCTATAAATTTCTTAAATAATTTTTTAATACCATGAAAAAATTATTTTTTAAACCAATAACAATACAAAAAGTTAATTCCGATAGAGCTTTCTAGTCCAACTGATCTTTGATCGAATTTAATCGGTTTAGTCACAATTTTAGATTATCCTTCACAGTGAAAAGGAGACACGATCGAACCGATCAAGCACGATCAAATCGATCAAACCGATCAATACGTTAACACAAAGTTCAATGGCAATTGCTTAGGAAAATTGAAAACATTGAATATATATATATATATATATATGTTTATGTTCAATCAATGCGTTGTAAGTGTAAGCCTAAGGTTAATTATTGAAAAGTTCAATATTAAGATCTTGTAAGTGATAGGAAATTAGGAATTCTTACAGTTCTCCATATGATAGAGGGCACTGGTCTGGGAGGCAATCTAATTTTTCCAGTTCGTTTGAAAGAAGCAGAAGCGGGCGATCTTGGCATGACACATGGAGATCATATGATAATTCACATTCTAGATGGTAAAAATGCAGTGAAAGGCATCTTTGTGTTATCTCTATATTAAGATCTTGTAAGTGATAGGAAGTTTCTAATTAATACAAAGTTCAATGGCAATTGCTTAGGAATTGAAAACATTGAATATATATATATATATATATATAGATGTTTATGTTCAATCAATGCATTGTAAGTGTAAGTCTAAGGTTAATTATTGAAAAGTTCAATATTAAGATCTTGTAAGTGATAGGAAGTTTCTAATTAATACAAAGTTCAATGGCAATTGCTTAGGAATTGAAAACATTGAATATATATATATATATATATATATATGTTTATGTTCAATCAATGCATTGTAAGTGTAAGTCTAAGGTTAATTATTGAAAAGTTCAATATTAAGATCTTGTAAGTGATAGGAAGTTTCTAATTAACACAAAGTTCAATGGCAATTGCTTAGGAATTGAAAACATTGAATATATATATATATATATATATATATGTTTATGTTCAATCAATGCATTGTAAGTGTAAGTCTAAGGTTAATTATTGAAAAGTTCAATATTAAGATCTTGTAAGTGATAGGAAGTTTCTAATTAACACAAAGTTCAATGGCAATTGCTTAGGAATTGAAAACATTGAATATATATATATATATATATATATATATATATATATATATATATGTTTATGTTCAATCAATGCATTGTAAGTGTAAGTCTAAGGTTAATTATTGAAAAGTTCAATATTAAGATCTTGTAAGTGATAGGAAGTTTCTAATTAACACAAAGTTCAATGGCAATTGCTTAGGAATTGAAAACATTGAATATATATATATATATATATATATATATATATATGTTTATGTTCAATCAATGCGTTGTAAGTGTAAGCCTAAGGTTAATTATTGAAAAGTTCAATATTAAGATCTTGTAAGTGATAGGAAGTTTCTAATTAACACAAAATTCAATGGCAATTGCTTTGGAATTGAAAACATTGAATATATATATATATATATATTCAATGTTTATGTTCAATCAATTCTAATCCCAATGTTTGTCAATGGAAACTTCATGTATTCACAAGTTAATTTTCTTGTTTCATAAACTAATTCGATCCTTCCAATGGCTTGTTAGACTACAAGCCATACATAATTGCTAGCAGCATAAAATAAATTGAGTAAGCGAAAACATTTTGATTAAAAGAATGTTTTTTGTTAGCTTCTCTTGAATTTTTAATTATTTTTATATTTTTAGTTGTTATATTACACTGTATATAGTCTTTGATCGAATTTAATCGGTTTAGTCACAATTTTAGATTATCCTTCACAGTGAAAAGGAGACACGATCGAACCGATCAAGCACGATCAAATCGATCAAACCGATCAATACGTTAACACAAAGTTCAATGGCAATTGCTTAGGAAAATTGAAAACATTGAATATATATATATATATATATGTTTATGTTCAATCAATGCGTTGTAAGTGTAAGCCTAAGGTTAATTATTGAAAAGTTCAATATTAAGATCTTGTAAGTGATAGGAAATTAGGAATTCTTACAGTTCTCCATATGATAGAGGGCACTGGTCTGGGAGGCAATCTAATTTTTCCAATTCGTTTGAAAGAAGCAGAAGCGGGCGATCTTGGCATGACACATGGAGATCATATGATAATTCACATTCTAGATGGTAAAAATGCAGTGAAAGGCATCTTTGTGTTATCTCCATATTAAGATCTTGTAAGTGATAGGAAGTTTCTAATTAATACAAAGTTCAATGGCAATTGCTTAGGAATTGAAAACATTGAATATATATATATATATATATATATATGTTTATGTTCAATCAATGCATTGTAAGTGTAAGTCTAAGGTTAATTATTGAAAAGTTCAATATTAAGATCTTGTAAGTGATAGGAAGTTTCTAATTAATACAAAGTTCAATGGCAATTGCTTAGGAATTGAAAACATTGAATATATATATATATATATATATGTTTATGTTCAATCAATGCATTGTAAGTGTAAGTCTAAGGTTAATTATTGAAAAGTTCAATATTAAGATCTTGTAAGTGATAGGAAGTTTCTAATTAACACAAAGTTCAATGGCAATTGCTTAGGAATTGAAAACATTGAATATATATATATATATATATATATGTTTATGTTCAATCAATGCATTGTATGTGTAAGTCTAAGGTTAATTATTGAAAAGTTCAATATTAAGATCTTGTAAGTGATAGGAAGTTTCTAATTAACACAAAGTTCAATGGCAATTGCTTAGGAATTGAAAACATTGAATATATATATATATGTTTATGTTCAATCAATGCGTTGTAAGTGTAAGCCTAAGGTTAATTATTGAAAAGTTCAATATTAAGATCTTGTAAGTGATAGGAAGTTTCTAATTAACACAAAATTCAATGGCAATTGCTTTGGAATTGAAAACATTGAATATATATATATATATATATTCTTTTTTTTTTTTTTAAAAATAAGTTTTTTTTATATATAATGAACAAAAATAATATCAAAGAAAAATCCTGCAAAATACTCGACTCCAATACTAAAACTAGGATTGCTATCAAGTCGAGTCATTACTTGAGTAAACACGTTACAGATCAACCTTGAGTTTGAAATTATTTTATCATTCTTGAACATGAGCTAATCAAACTCAATCAAGCTCACAAGCTTAATTTTTTGATAAATTCTATAACTTTCTTACCTATAAATATAATTTTGCATTGATTTTTTTTTTTTTTTTTATCAAATTTTTTTTTTATTTATTTATTCATGGAAAATATAACAAAATATTCCTCTTACATAATCCTCATTTTTCTAATTGAAGGTATCCCTATTCTGTCCAAACGGATTGCCCCACGAGGCAACCTTGGAAATGTACTGAAGGTGTCATAAATCTCAATTTGTTTATCTGGATGAGATATACCCACATTAGATAAAGCATCAGCAACTGTGTTAGCCTCCCGATAGCAGTGCGTGAATCTAGATGGATCATCTAATAACTGCCAAATCTGGTTGACGTATCTTCGAATTTTCCACGGACATTGAGTACGACGTTGAATGATCCCAATTAAAACCAATGAATCTGATTGTACACATATGTTTCCAAAACCCTTATGTATACAGATCTGAAGACCAATAAGAAGAGCACAAGCCTCTGCACGGAGACATGTAGTTTCTCCCAGATATGCCGAAAAACCAATCATTGGCAATCCAGTGGAATCCCGGAGTATGCCCCCACCTCCACCTATTCCTGGATTACCCTTAGCACATCCATCCGTGTTAAGAGTATACCTCCCTGTCTCTTTGGTTTCCCAGCGGATACCTTGATATACAACTGTACCTCCAGGTGCATTTGACCAATCATACAATTGACAAAAAGATTGTAGTCTTATCAGTTGTTTAAAATGTATTCCTACCATGGATTGGACTTCTGAGAAGATGGCTTGGCGAATGGCTGATGATTGCATCTGGACACCCTCAAACATTGCTTTGTTCCTTGCCTTCCAAATCTGCCAGCAAATTACACTAGGAAGAATACGACAAATAAGCCTTCGTAACTCAGAATCCTGTGAAAACAACCACCAATCTACTATGCGTGCTCGTAGAAAAGATCCTGAGAATTTTATTCCACATAACCCTCCAAAATAATTCCAAAGTAATGATGCAATGTGTCCATTGGAGAATAAATGCTCAATAGACTCCTCAGAAGCCTCAGTGCAGCAAAAGCACTTTGACGGCAAATGGAAACCAAATTTACGAAGCTTATCCGGTGTCGGTATTCTCCTCAGAAGAAGTCTCATCATGAAAAATGAAACTTTCACAGGTATCCGAGGGTGCCAAATGGAAGCAAATACCATAGACGTGGGTCGGGCCTGCCTAATATCCCCAAAAGCTGAGTGTAGAGAGAAATTTCCAGTTGTTGTGGGCATCCAAATGACTTCAGCTATACTTCCTTCTTCTGGGGCCATTTGTTCTGAAATGGAATAAGCAATTTCCTTTGGCAATGTATGGTAAAGAAGGTTCAAATCCCAATGGCCGTTGCTTACGAAGTTTCGGAACGTCAAATTTGGGATAACCGGAACCTTTAGAAACAATGCACCACTCCCCAACCAGTTATCGTACCAAAAATGACACGCCCCATATTTGGCCACCCATAATATTGAGAGTTCCACTTGTCTGCTCACATTGATCATCCTTCGCCAAATTGCCGAATCCGTTGGCCTGAGTTCTACCTGACAAGGATGCAGACATTTACAATACTTTGCTTTCATGAAGGTTGACCACAGTGATGATTCTGTTCGGAATTTCCACCATAACTTGGAGGAAAAGGCTATGTAGACGTCACATAATCTCCGAAATCCAATTCCCCCTTCCTCAACTGGATAGCACAATTGAGGCCAACTTATCCAATGAAGCTTCGACTCCTCGGGTGAGGATCCCCACAGGAATGCCGAGCATGCCTTTTCTATAGTTTTTAACACCGAACTGGGAATAACTGCAGCTGACATTAGGTGAACTGGTATTGAAGATAATACATGCTTGATTAGAATAATTTTTCCTCCAAAGGAAAGTAACCTTGATTTCCAAGACAGAATCCTTGCTAGTATTGCGTGACAAACTTCTCCAAAATAAGATGATTTGCATCTTCCAATGTAGAGCGGAAACCCTAAATAGCGTACTGGAAATGACTTGCGGGCAAACCTAGAAATGCGATCAAGCAGCCGTCGTCTTGCCATTGATACAGATGGATGAACTAGATAACAGCTTTTTTGTACATTTATTAATTGGCCCGAACATCTTTGATAATCATCTAACACTTTCATGATAGCCTTCAGGGAAAATGAGGATCCATTTGCAAAAATAAGAACATCATCCGCAAATGCCAAGTGAGTAATAGACGGGCATCCATATGGAACTTTGAAACCCACAAATCTTGGTTGCATGACAAGATTATTCAGTGCTCTAGATAACACCTCTGCCCCTATAATAAATAATGCTGGTGATAATGGGTCACCCTGACGGAGTCCTCTCGAAGATTTGAAAAAACCATATAAGGATCCATTTATAATGACGGAAAACCAGACATTAGAAATCAGTCGCCAAACCATATCAATGAATCTCTCACCAAAACCGAACCTTCTCAGAACATTGATAATATGACCCCATGCCACTCTGTCATATGCCTTAGACATGTCTAGTTTCATAACCACATTACCACCTCTATTCTTTTTCGCCATACCCGATATCACCTCCTGTGCAAGTAGGAAGTTTTCGGTTATATTACGACCCTTCACAAATCCTGTCTGCTGGGGAGAAATAATTTTTGGCAATATTTCCGCCACTCTGTCTGCCAAGATCCTTGATAATAGCTTGTTGAAGAAGTTACATAGGCTGATGGGTCTAAATTGAGAAAAATCTTGAGGATTTGGCACCTTTGGAATTAGAACAATTGAAGTAGAGGTGATGAAATGAGGAAGTTCTGCTCCACAGAAAAAACTGAGTACCGCCTTGTAGACATCTTGGGCGATGACTGGCCATGCAAAAGTAAAAAATTTTCCCGTGAATCCATCTGGGCCAGCAACACTTTCTTCATCCATTGCCTTCAGGACTCTAAAAACCTCTTCAATTGAAGGGATTTCTTCCAACTTCACATTATCCTCTCCCGAAATCATAGGTGGAATTAGGTGTAGCATATCTGCAGATGATCCCAAAGAATCCGAGAAAAGTTTAGAGAAATAGGTGGTTGCTTCACTTGCTATATCAGCTTCATTGTCCACCCAAACACCATTGGCTTTTTTGATACGATAAATCATAGCTTGAGCCCGTCTTTGTCTTACTATCGCATGAAAATACTTTGAATTGGTATCTCCCTGTCGAAGCCATTTCACCCTGGCCTTTTGCCTCCAAAATTGTTCTTCAATTGATAATGCATGTCTCAGCTCCGCCTGAGCCTTTTTGAGTTCAATCTGGCACTCCTCGGAATCATCTTGATCTACTACTTCTTCTGCCCGTTGCACCGCCATTTCCGCAGATCGCATATTATCGATCACGTTTCCAAAGTGTTCTTTGTTCCATGTCTGAATAGCTTTTCTTGTTGCTAATAATTTAGAACATAGAGCACGCATCGGAGATCCATTGACATCTTGATTCCAAGCCTGGCTTATCACCTCCAAGAGTTGTGGTTTAGTCGTCCACACATTCAAAAATCGAAATGGACGCGGCTTAGCATCTGATTGAGCAACAAATGAGAGCTTTAACGGTGAATGGTCAGATGGATGTCTAGCCAAGTGAAGGACAGAAATGTTATAAGAAAGATCCAGACATGCCCCGTTGACTAAGAACCTGTCTAACCTCTTTGAAATCCGAGCTCTACTTCGTCGATTGTTTGACCATGTAAAATTGGGTCCTGAGAAGCCAACATCAAATACTCCAGCCTCCTCCATGAAAGACAGAAATTCCACTCCTTCTGTTATAGCAAATGGACGACCTCCCCTTTTTTCATGAGGTGCCACAATAACATTAAAATCACCCCCAATACACCAAGGAAGAAAACTAGGCTTATCAGCTAACAATGAGGACCATAAGTCACGCCGCTCGTCAACTGAGCATTTAGCATGGACAAAGGACATAATTATTGGAGAAGGAATTAGGGGACTTTGTACATGTAGAGAAATATGCTGATCAGAATTACCAACAATCGAGCAAAGGAAAGGATTATTGTAGAACACCCAAATATCACTTGAACAATTAACAAGCACGTAATCAAATAATAGACGTAGACGAATGGTCTGTATTTTAGATACGTCTAACTTTGGCTCACAAATCACAACAAATTGGAAATGATGTGTCCGTACTAAATTGATTAATCTTCGTAGATTAGGTGCTTTAGCTACTCCTCTAATATTCCAAAAAATGCCATTAATCATGAGAAAGAACCTGGAATGAGTTGTTGGAAGATGTCTCTGACCGTGAGCGCAAAATTCTGTCGGTTTGCAAATTAGCCCTCAAACCTTTTGTCCTTTTTTGTTTGGGATTACGGTCAGCCACCCCTGATTGATGAATAGTTAAAGAAGGACCTGATGATTCCGGCAAATTTTCTTGTGGGACACCCGGTCTGGGAGACAAATTTCCTGCAACAGTTGGTGAATTAACCTCCACTATCCCATGCTCTGTAGGACCGTAATTCTCCACTCCTCGCAACTCAACATAGAGATGCTCCAAAGAGTTATTGTCGGCAGTGGACTGAAGTTTCACTTTTGATGCCTCAGACGATGTAGCTTGGGTCCCTTCATCATTTTCGTGGACCTGTTCTAACTGCTTTTGCATAGTCAATTGTTCCCCAACAAGTGTTTGCTCCCTCATATGAGTCGTATTAAAATTCCCTTGCACATCAGATGTTGTCGGCTTGGATGCAGCAACTATCACCACTTGGTGATCAGATAGATGATGAAGAGAATTTCTGTCAGCCTTACAAAGAAGTTTGTCTGTGGGAATTATATTAGTTTCAGAACGGGTCCCTTGGTATTCATTCCCGTGGGCCTTGTCCAGCTGGTTTTCCATTTCCCTTCGATCCTCACGTATCGGCAGCTCCAATGCAAGATCATTGTGTGGTTGTTCAAATTCAGCATTGGACGACAACTTAGATACTCCAAGCTTACTAAGGTGATCATCAGGCTGATTAACTTCCTGAACCTTTGTGGCAGTACAGACTTCCTCCACCACTGCACCTTTGAGTTTTTCAGCATAATTGCCCATCTCAGGATGCTGCACTTCGTCGGAATCAGTCACGGCATCTGTTGTTTTGTTCAAGTTAGCATCTGGGTTGTTTACAAGGTCTAAATTTGACACTTGAATATTATTAACTTCTAATGGTAAATCCCTCTGCAGCTTCATGTTTTGCTTATATAGATACCGAGACCCAACCTCAGTTACATTCTTCTTGCATTGCTCTTGGGAATGACCCAAACGTGAACAAGATGAATAATATAATGGCATATTCTCTGGCACAATACGTTGCCAGAATCCAGACTCACCTTCAACAGCCACCCAAACTCTTTGTGTAAAAGATTTCGCTACATCGAGTTCCACACATACCCTGGCCAAACTTGGTCGAGTCCCAACTGCGGTTGCCGAATCTAGGAAGAGTGGTCTTCCTACTGGAGAAAGTATGGAGAATAATGAATGTTTGTCGAAATAATGAATAGGCAGAGCTGGAAGAACTACCCAAACCGGAGCCAGAGATGATTCCCTAAGCACATGAAACTCCCTTGTCCATCTAAACACACGCATCGGATATTTACCCAGTTGCCAAATCCCTCGCATCCAAATTCTGTTGAAGTCAGCTTCAGCCATGCACTTAATGAGAACATGCCTATAATCCATCAATCCAATAGAAACATGATCCTTCAGGTTTAAAGAAGCAAAAAACTTTCGAATATCTTCCAAAGAAGGTCGGCCGTGTGAAAATTTTCCCACCAAAGCCCATTGAAACGGCGCTGCAAGTTTGTCTGCATCTGCTTTAGAAAAAACTACCGCAGCTTCTCCCTTGTAGACAGAAGCCTGCTGAATGTGGATAGGAGATATTGCCGGCTGAGAAAATAATTGAGAGAAAGATTTTTTTTTGGTAGGTGATAATCCTTGCCCCTCAGCCGACGGCTGAAGGGCAGCCATGAACTAGTTAAGAAATTAGAGAGAATAAGAATAGAGAGAAGGAAGAGAGTTTTTTCCTAGAGAGAAGGAAGATAATCCATATATATATATTCAATGTTTATGTTCAATCAATTCTAATCCCAATGTTTGTCAATGGAAACTTCATGTATTCACAAGTTAATTTTCTTGTTTCATAAACTAATTCGATCCTTCCAATGGCTTGTTAGACTACAAGCCATACATAATTGCTAGCAGCATAAAATAAATTGAGTAAGCGAAAACATTTTGATTAAAAGAATGTTTTTTGTTAGCTTCTCTTGAATTTTTAATTATTTTTATATTTTTAGTTGTTATATTACACTGTATATAGCTTTAACAAAATTTTTATTTGTTATATTTTTAGTTGTTATATAGCTGTAACAAATTTTTTGATTGTTATATTATATTGTATATAGCTCTTGCAAAATTTTTATTTGTTACATTTTTAGTTGTTATATAGCTTTAACAAAATTTTTAGCTGTTATATTATATTGTATATAGCTGTAACAAGATTTTTAGCTGTTATATAGCTTTAACGAAATTTTGCCCAAGCACACAAAAATTGCTAGTAGTAGCGCGGCAAATTGAAAAATTCAAGAGGCTTGACTAATTTACTTTGGCGTCATTAGTACCGCCTTTATTTCAGACATCTTCTCCCTCTCTTGTTGTCCTCTGTCTTTGTCCTCTCTCTCTGTTTCAAGCTCGCACCACCAATTTGAGTCAATTGCCGTCCATGAACTCGCACCCATTTGGGTAACTTGGTTGAGCTCGCACCAGGCAAATCCCTAATTCGGCTGTTGTGTTGGCTTGGTGGCAACAAATCAGAAATTAGGGCTTCAAAGCTTGGGTGGTGGGTGGAGTTCAGATCTTGAAGCTTGGGGAAACCGAGAAGTTAGGGATTCAAGCCATAGTTTGAGGTAATTTCAGTATTTTGTGTCTAATTTTGCATTACATGGTAGACATGTTCTTGCATTGCATGGTAGATTTAGTTTTTAGGCTATTCGATTCCCATCTCTGACAAGCATCTTCTCCATTTCTGAGAAGCACATTTCTAGGTAGAGTGTTTGCTTTGAGGGGTGGTGGTGGTATATTCATTATCTGGAATTGCATGTGAAATTCATGGTGAAAAATCTAATTTTAATGGATGGAGTTTTGAGTAGGAAATCGCATGACTGTCATAACACTTTCCAACTTAACCGATGGAATTTCTTGGAGTTGAGTGGATATTTTGGTATAAAGTTTGCTGGAAAATGCTGGTTTTATACTTATTTTGTCTGTTATGAGCCTGTGGGTGTGATTTGTGGCTGGAACTGAAATTTAAAATGATTAAAAGTTGAAGGGAAAAGAAAACTGTGATAACCGAGAGTTGTTACTTGAGTTACAGCTTGTTATCTGAATTTTCTATGGAGAATTATGCTAGGATTGCATGGAATATGTTTATCTCTGATCTTATAGAATATTTACTTGCAAAACTAGTTGGATAATTACTCCCTGCATGTTGAGTTAGGAGGAGGAAAGTAAGGAAGTTGGGGGGGGGAGGAAAACAGTCTTGTACTTGACTGTTTAGCTACTGAAAATCTGCATTTAGCTGAGGACTGAATTACTGTTGCTTTTGCTGGAATTATGTGTTGAAGGTACATATTGTTTGATCCAAATTAAGCAAGGATAGAATAAATACTGAGTGCTTAGTGTTTTCATCCAATAAAAGATGAAATGTTAATGAAACTTAGGAGGTATATTGCTGGAATTTTGTTTGCTCGCTGAAGTGACAATGAGTTGGGTTTGATATGGTGTATTTGGAAACTCTAAGGCAATCTGGTATATAACATCTTGACCCTGTCATTCATGATTCATTTTAGTAAACTTGAGGCCTGAAAAGCTAGTGAATTTTGAGAGAAATTAAACAACAAAGGTGAATAAAAGTTGAGTTGGCCGAGAAGGAAGAAATGAAAAGTTTAACCAGCTTTACTCTTTGAGTTGGGTTGGAAATGATTTAATCTTAGTTTATATATCTCACAAGACTTTAAGTTTGGTGTGTGTGTGTATTTGTTGGTAGAATACATTATCCTTAAATCCTTAAGCTGCAGAGGTTGAAACAACCCTCAATTATAACTACTTAAGTGCCTCAAATCCTTAAATTCAGAGTTTACCTACTCAATTTTGTAGAAAAATTGGTATTAAATAAAAAAGAAAATTTACATATCTCAGATGATAGGCAACTTAGTTGCTGCACTGAATCGTATATTCCCCATTTGTTTCTCTGTTCTGTTGACAGCTCCATAGTCTTCCCCTGGTTTATTCTTGAAGAATGCCATTTGTTACTTGTCATGCCAGTTTATTGTTTAAGTAGTACTTCTTTATAATAGCATTTGTAAGTTAAAGAAACTATAGGTAGAGTGTTTGCTCCAATAAATTTTAAACATTTACATTTGTCCCTTTCTTCACTCAAATATTATGCAGGTATGGCCCGTAGAGGTCGAAAATGTAAGCGCGCTGCAAATGGATTGAGAGATGAACCAATTGAGCAACCTCCCTCATGTCATGAAACAAGGCAGCAGCCTCCACTTGGAACAAGCCATGAAAATGTAATTGAACAAGTGCAAGGAGAAGCTGCTCGGGCACCTCAATCTGCAATTCAGAATTCTACATTGGGAATAATACATGAATCAGGTGACCAAGTCACTCAACAAGCTGATGGAGGTTCCAAGTCGCATGAGCACTGCCAGAACTCTCCAATTCAACAATCTCCACTTGGAACAAGGCATGAAGCAACTGAACAAAGTCCAAATCAGGACTCTCGAGGTCCACATTCCAGTGACACCACCTTCATGTCATGCAACTCAGACAATGCAGGTATTACTAACTGTTTTGAACCAATTCCAGAAGTGCATTTTGTTATGTTCATAACTTGCACCTTTTTCTTATTTTATACAGGAAAAGAAACTACAAATGATTCAAGTGAAGTACATTAGAAAACCCGAGGCCCTACATTTATGAAAGAAATTTGGGGTCGGCCTAAGGAACTTCCACGGATTGAGATTAAACTCGATGACAATGGGATCCCAATAAGTGAGAAAACCTCTTTCTCTGAATTCTTGGGCAGTTTGGCTAGGAATGGTATGTATTGTCCAGTAGATGTTGAAACATGGCTTAAGATGCCAAGGAAACTTAAAATGGACATGTTAGAAGTGATAAAGGTAATGGTAGCTTTTGTATTATGTATGCTTTGTACAAAAATTACTGTGAAGTTGTGTTGATTTTCTTGTTGCTAACTACGTTTCAGGAAAGGTTTGCTTTGCCTATGGGACTGGAAGCTTGGACCTTAAGATCTATTGGCAAAAAATGGAGAAGCTGGAAGGCAGATTTAAAGGCTAACTATTTTGATCCTGCCGTGCCAAATGCTGAAGCTCGGTTTCAAAAGGACATAAGGGTACGGGAAGAGCAATGGATCAAACTTTGGGCTTATTGGAAAAGTGAAGAAGCAAAGGTACAAATCAGTTACAACATTCTTCATAAAGTTGTGTTTATTCAATGCTGTAATCTTGCTTTTGATTTTGAAATTTAGAAACTAAGTGAGAGGAACAAGAAAGCTAGAGGGGAGAAGAAGATGAACCACACAACCGGAAAAAAATCATTTGCTCATCTTCGGAACCACTTGGTGATACCTCATCAACTTTTTAGTTGCTAATCTTTTTGCTCGTACATGTTTCATTATGTTAGCTTGTTTTTTAATTATATGCTAAATGCTAAAACTATAATTAAAACGATTCAATTTCTTATAGTCCAAACAGTTGGGAAGACCTCCTACTAGAGTAGAAATGTTCAATAAGTTTTATACCCATGCTGATGGAACTCCATCAAGTACCATAGTTGGTGAGAATTTGGTAAGGATCCCAGAACACAAGCCTATCAATTCTACCATGGATGTTTTCAGACAGTCTTTTGCAATAACAAGTGTTTTCCTTTATTATGTAGGAAAAAATGACTGAGCTGAAAAATCAGCTTCCATCGGATTCGCAAGATCCAGTTGGTCGTGATGATATATTTGCCCAGGTGGTTGGGCAAGACAAACATGGTCATGTTCGCTTGTTTAGTGACGGTGTGAATCCAACGGACTTATGGGAAGACATTCCTAGTCGTAACACATGCTACCGTATAAGTGTTCAACAACAGTCATCATTGGTCCGTTTGGAGGAAAGGCTTCAGCGACAAGATGATGAAATAGCCAGCTTGAAGAAAATGGTTTTAGTTCAACACGGAAGGGGCTCTCCAATTGACAGCCTGAGACATCCTTCATCATCATCTAACAATGTGTCAAGCCATGCTCCATCGCGAGCCACACGACCTATTCGAGTAAATATTTACAACTTCTAAACTTTTGTATTTGTAATCTGGAATTTGGCATGAGTTTGATTCTTGTACTTGTTGGATGTTTGCTAGGTAGGGAATATGGTTTCACTAAAAAGTTTGTTTGACCCAACAAAAAGCGTGGCAAAGGGATATTTACGGAGTCTGAATCCATTGGATGAGGTCGGGGGACAAGCTCTTGGGCCAAACTGGTGTGAAATACAGATACAAGTTGCAATGAGTCCACGTGAGCAATTGATTAGACCGTATGATTTGCAGCAAACAATTCAAGATGCACTTGGTGCACCAGTTGCTTGGCCTTGTCATTTGGTGAGATATGCACTTAAATACATAGCAGATTTTCTGGAATTTTAGTTCTAGCTATGATGATCTAATGATCCCCTTGGTCTTTTGTGCACAGGTGGAAACAGCTGAAGAATGATGGGGACTTCATGGTTATGACTGAGGAGTCTCAACAAAATGGAAAATTTGGAAGCTACTTCTACTTCTTTCAACTTGTTAGGGATGAGAGTCTTTTAGTTTGTGCACAAGAAAGTCTTTCAAGTTATTGTAAATGACAATCTTTTGGTACTTGTTTGGAATTTTAGTACTTGCTTTTAGCACTTGTTTGCGATTTTAGTACTTGTTATCGACTTTTAATTCAATGAATTATATTTCAGTAGCGACTTCTTCTTTTACATTGCTATATGCATTCTGCTCTTTGGGATAAATTTACAAGTCCCTTGGGATTCTGGTTGATGGAATGTATAGCAGGGAGGACTAATTGCAGGTTGCTTCTATAAAAAAAAAAAAAAAAAACAGAGAAAATTCTCCTGACAATTAAAAGTGTCAGCATAGCTTAAGATCCGAAATACACTAACAACAAATGGGCATGTCGTCCAACACATTGTAGATTCACATGGCTATGTGTCCTTAAAGCCATATATTAAGACAACTCAAGATGCCTTCATAAATTTGATATCCAACTGATTCCCTACTGATGTGCTACGCTATACAGACACTTTCTATTATCACAAAAAAAGGATTTTGTTGGCAGAGGTAAAGATATAGTAGCATGGTTTGCCTGACACATTTGAATGCTGCTAAAGATTTGAGGCTATCCCCACATTGGAAGGGACAACACTCGCCCTGGGTGTCAGGATAGAGAAAGTGTCAGGTTAGATATTATATACTGACACCTTTAAATGCCGCTAAAGGCCTTTTTTGTTGTAGTGACAATTTTTCTCTCGCTACAGATGAACCTTGTGGCTGCTGCTTGTATTTAAGCTTGAGAAACCCTCAAGCACTAGCATAAGTGGGCTGGCCCACAACACAAGTCCAACAGAAATTGTACACTCGATTGAAAGTCATTAATGCAGAGGTTTAGAGAGAGTTTTTGAGTAAACTACAACAGAATCAACTTATTTTTTTTCCAATAGTTTGAACCCAAATAGATGAAAAGAAAGCAAAGTTTATATTGCTATCTCCGATTGAGCTGCTTCCAATAGTGAGTTCAAAGTCATCTTAGCTTTATCTCTGTGACGTATGGGGTGCTTCTATAATGTGAGTTCAAAGTCATCTTAGCTGATAGCTTGGCTTAAGCGGACGTTTCTTGATGAGTGGAGCAGCTATAAAACCCCAGAAACAAGTTACAACGTTGGCTTCCTATACGTTTATATTACCTATATCTTATCTTATCTTACATATATAAAGAGGGAATGCTTGTCAACAGTGCCGATGGTTCGGTTATACTGTGATTTTTGTGAGCCTTAAGGGTGTTGTGGTCTTTTGCGGTTGGGTGGGAGTGGTTTTGCTGGAAATTCACTGTTCTCCACGTTTTGTTCTTGGACAGAAACAAGTTTGCAATTGAGGGGTATTTTGGTCTTTCGGCTGACTTATTTGGTGGTGTTTTGGTCTTTTGGCTATCCCACCACCGATTGCAGCCACCCGAATAGAGTTCAAGGGAACCTTGCACTCTGCTGCAAGCGGCTACCCAGTTGTTTTTTGAGTTAGAATGGTTAGAGGGTCCTTCCATTTTGCATAAAACTTGAAAAATATATAGGGATTCCCATGTAAACATTTTTTTTTTGGCAAAAGGATAAACTTTCATCATTAAAAAAATTGCAATTTAAGAAATGGATTATCGTTTCTGAACTTTTACAGTAGGCCCAACTTTTTTCTTTTGAGCATGAAAAAATGATTTAATAAATACGTATTTTCTAACCTTAAACATGAGTTTGTTACCCCATTTGTAGAATATCTCCACCAGTTATTTCTTATCATTTTATTCTAACCTATCCTTAAACACAAGTTGATTTGGAATTCACCATTTAAAGATTCCAACTATCTCCTAATTTTGAATACCACTTTTATTAAAAAAGAAAAAGAAAAAGAGAAACTCACCTTTTTTTTGCACATGGTTTAAGAACACAAAATAACCTATAATTTTGCAACTTATGATACAGATTACGAAAAAAATCATCAACCAAGTAACAGAAAGAATCATCAAATAAGTAAGAATTATAAATCCAAAGAACCTAGAAAGTAGAAAAGAAAAATTTTAAGTTCAAGAAATCGTTAGATATTGTATATATCTAGCCCATTATCTTAGTAAAAATTCAAAGAGCTTCTTCCATGCTCGTCATACACACCACATAAAGTGTTGCCTCCTATACAAATTATCAGAACCAAAATCATCAAAATCTCAAAAAAAAAAAAAAAGCAAAGAGATAGACAGCCAAAAAGAGGGAAGAAAGAAAGAAAAATAAGAAAATATGTATATTCACCCTTGCAAGTTGAAGTTGTTCAATATTGAGAGTTCGAGACTCATTTTCAATAGATGATGTCTTGTCCAAAAAAAACCATTGTTGCTCCCTCCATTCTTGAACACTTTTAATCTATCAATCAAACAATCATTTGAATTGCAACAAAAAGAATAGGATCCAATATGAAACCTTGATTAGGAGAAATGGTAGTATGTATAAACCAAAGTGATGGTGGGCTAGAGTTGAATAAAAATTATGTGTCAAGAATCTAGACCTATTAATATAAAACAAAAAGGCCACTGAATATACACAAAAGATTAATTCAATTTTAACCTGGTTTGAAAATATTTTTAAATATGTTTGAATGCTCATTCAAGTCAAACAAAAGAAAATGACAAACCCATTTTATAATTGTCTTTCTTTATTTCTTTCTTCTATCAGATTGTTAATTTTGAAGTACTAGCAAACAGAAATTGTCAAAAAAAAAAATGGAAATTGTCAAATTGCTTATTTTAGAGAAGTAATGTGACTAATAAGCAAGGCTACACATTACATGTATAGCTTTATACCTTTTAGTTCTACCTAATTTTTAGGATTACTTACTAATTAATGCTACATTAAGAATGTTAATCATGCCTTTTAGTTCTGCCTAATTTTAGGCATTACTTATTGATTAATGCTACATTAAGAATGTTAGATAACTTGATTTTAAGGTCATGTTTATCTGTGCAATTAGGAAAAAACACACACTCACACACATGTCTACCATATCTAACAAAGAAAAAAAATAAACAAACATAACAGCAAAATAACGAGTCTTAGCTACCTAACGCATGGCGTCAGGGCTGAAAAACTAGTCAATATATAATAAAGCAAAGAATCACCTATCTTTGCCAAACATGTCATTGTCCATCATGCATGGGATCCTATCTCTAAACAGAGTTTAATTTATTAGGTCATATTTTGCTTGAAGTATTATCAGAAAGACTAGGGATGTTCCAGACTCCAAAGGAGTGTCGAGCAGATTTGGTAAGCCAGAGGATATTTTAGAAGGAAAAATAAAGAGGAAGAATGAATACGGGACTCTGACAATTTCGATCTATTGTAGGTTTAGTCCTTTGTATATCATGTGGTATATTAAGTAACCTTATTTAGAATAAAATAAGGTTACTTGATATTAAGAAAAAAAAAGTAACTTTATTTGGATTGCCATTTTTATAAAAAAAAAATTTTATGTTGCTTATGAATAAATTTTTCAATCACATTTTATCTTACACACATTACATTACTACAACACATTTTTTTACAAAAATTCTAGAAAATAGCAATTCAAATGGGCTAAGTCATTTGCCGCTTTTGGGAAAAAAAAAAAGGGCTAAGTACTATATGATGTATGCAATACATCATATAGTTCATCCTACGGATTCGTATAATGGTGCATAATTTCTCAATGTTTGCCTTAAAAATCTGCGGTTACTGCCTTATTGGGTCTAATGGACCATCAGAAAATTTCCGAAACACGGGCTTTGTTGCACATATATCAAGGGTAGGGCATTCTTGCAGATATATCAAGGGTTGAGCTTGTTAATTTTGAACCGTTCCAGAAGCACTGTATCCTTGGGCTTGGACAATCTAACAATGTCCAAATCTCAAAGTCCACCAATAATCTTGTACAAATTGATTTGGATAGGAAAGAGGCCCACTGGTAAGAGCCCAATGAATTTCCTACAGAAATCGTGCCGGAAAGAATTAGATGCACGGCACACAAACCGTGCTGGAAAGAATTAGACGCAATTTCATTTCTGACCGTGCTGGAAAGAGATTTCATTCCTGACCTACACCCAATTAAAAGTTCTTTTACTAGTTGGTTATTTATTATTCTTGATGATCAACGACCTTTTTGTCCAAAAACCAATCGGTGGCCCTTTTCTGATGCTATCGTCTTTTTTATATCAGCCATCATATCTTTACAAAAAATCTGGTTTTGTTTCCTACAACATAAAATTAAGGATCTTGGGTACTTGAAATGTAGCATTAACTTTAGTTCGTCAACCGAGGAAATGTTGGATTTGCAGCAATAATGTGAAAATCAAGACTCGAGAGAATAGATATTATCTTAAATTGGCTCGTTGAATTGGGGCTAAGCAAAGATTAGGATTTTAATTTAGGTTCAAAAGAAAAAACTAATGAAATAGCAAGATAACGAGAGTCATCGTGGAGATTACGACCGTCATTTTTATCCCTTTGTGCCATTCAATTGTGTGTAATCCTATATAGAAGAATGTAGTTTTGGTACATTAAAATGCTCGGAAAAGACTGAAAGAGTGACACTTTTAGTCGAAAATCCTCTTGGTGAAAGGTGATTCCTCGTGAGGAAAAATTGAAATTTCAAGAGTTAGAGGCAGTGGTTTCAGTTCTCCTTTGCTCTCTTTCTACTTCTTAAATTTCACTCTCTTATTTAAAAAAAAGAAATAAATATGAGAGAGAGAGAGAGAGGAAAAGGTGATTGCTCTCAAACACTTAATTTCATTCTAAGATAATTTAAATAAGTGCAAAGGTTCTAGTAATTACTTTAGATTTGATAGAGCATCATACTTCACTTTTTAGACAAAAGAGGATATTAATAAGCAGAAGCAGTGCTCCTTCCGTCCCATTGAAAATATTATTCATTTCATTTTGGGATGTTCCAAAACATTTGTCAAGATGAAAAAGTCAAAATATCTTTTAGTTTTTATTTCCAATATAGCCATTCTTTCTAATTATGTTCATATTACCATTAAAATTTAAATTTTAAATTTATAGAGGTAAAATTAGAAAGAAAGGTACAAACATCACAATCAAATTACTGTTTTTAAAAAATTAAATTTTGAAAAAATGACTAAATAATTGGAATGAAGGGAGTAATATTTATCTTAGAAAACTCCTAATAACAGTCCTTAGCAGACTTTAAAAGAATCCCTTGTCATATTTTCAGAAAGAAAAAACAACATAGGACTGTAGCCAGGAAAATTGATGTTCTAGTGCCAATCGAGTTGCACATTGAAATGTCAAAGAGTGAATTGGGGCAAAAATACAGTAATGCGGCAGTTGAATTATTGATTTAATTAGTCCGGAAATGAAATGACACGTACACCCCACTTTTCAGGTGGGAATCGTGCCTTCAATACTACGCATACTTCTTCAATCTTGATTGTACCATATGTCCACTCGATGCAATTTAATTTGTGGCGGCCAACTTCAGTTAACTTTGAATATAGTCTAGTCAATTCTATTTTCATTTAACCAACTCTCTTCTAGAGTTAGTCATCACATTAATTTTGGGACGAAAGGTCAATAGTTTAAATTTTATTTTTTATTAATATATCTTTATATAAGGATTATTCTAAATTCATGCGAATGCGTGATACATCTATCTGATCTGATAGTGATTCAGTTTCGTGATTAGTTTTATTTTCATTTCAAACACGCAAACATTAATGTGAACGTTTTCCTTTCTGATCCTTATTCAAATGTCTGAATTTATTGAGACGTCCTTGGAGTTGCTCAAAATATTAATAACGGTACTTTTCCGGCCCCTTTTTTTTCCTTACATTTATTTTGCTGTACATACATACATAGCTAGGGAAAATAAAAAGAGGAAAAGCATAACAAATTTTTACTCATTTTGTGTTGTTTTGAACTTAATAATAACACAGATTTTAGGAGAAGAATGCTTTAGATAATAAAAGTCTAGGACACCTTGAGGACAGTTTTCAAGTATTATTAGACTGTACGAACAAAGGGAGAGTATTTTCCAGCGTTCTTCTGAAGCGCAATTTTGTTCCCTTTTTGTTTTTATGTCCATATTTTATTGATAAGAGAATAGCAACCGAAGCTATATCTTTTGGAAAATTCCCTAATCCACACTCAATGCCTATATCTCAGAAAACTGTACAAATGTATTATTTAGTTTGGACCAGAGGAATTTGACGAAAGATTTAAAATTTACCCAAATCGTTGTAGTTGTTTAAATTATTTAAGAAGCATTTGAATTTATAATAAACCAATTATCAAAACACATTTTAAACACTATAATACTTTGTGATTCACAAGTTCAAATACATCTTAAATAATCTAAACAATTAGAACGATTTAAGATGATTTAAAATTTTTCATCGAATCTCTCAATCCAAATGAAGCTTAAGAGAATTTGTTGTTTTTTCTCATTATTTGAAAAAAATAGAATTTGTTTAGGGAAAAAAAAGGTGTTCTCGAAATAAAAGAAATCCAATTACAACCTAGATTTCATGCATATAATTATTTCACTGACCAGATTAATTGAACTTCTACTATAGGCGCATTTTTTCTTTGTACTTTTAGTTCTTCCTGGTAACTGAACAACGCTGGTTCAAAACAAAAGCTAAGATAGCTAATTCAGTTCTTGCCAGTCATCTTCCACATGCATTTGAAGTGGTCATAGACTACAAGTATAGAATCATCCAATTATACTGCTACAAATCTTTATGCTAATATTCAAGGTCTGACTGATAAAGTTTTCTCAACCTTTGCCAAGTTAATTCTCAACTGGGAGGAAAGGCTCAGATTCTTTGATAAAGAAAGTGAAATGGGTAGATAATTAAGAGAAATACAAGAAAACATGCGGCCTTAAATGCTACGCTACAGAGTACAAAGGAGCAATCTAGTTAAGAATAATTCGCTGGAATTTTTGTAGCAAAATTAGAAATTGTTTCACGTATAAGATATGGTCCGATTTTAGACACCTTTCTCATGAACAAGTGGGTATATAAGAATTCACATGAATTTCAGATAAACAGTATAAGTAGGATAGATAGAGAATATGAATGTCTGATTTCATGTAATTTATTGTTTATGCTGCTAATTATACAAAATTTTGAAATAAATATATATGTGTGTGTATCCATACATATGTATACATACATATACATATGTACTTATGTAAGTATGGTGGAATTAACCAAATATTAAGATTAAAATATTTTGATAAAAACTCTCAATTATTCTTTGAAGTGAAAATTTCAACTCATTTATGGACACACATATAGCATACCAAAAATTTAAAAAAAAAAAAAAACAAGCATAATAACATGTTATGCTCTGTAAAATAATTCAAGGAAACGAAGTCAATTTTGTGCAAATTTTATTCTATTCTAACATCTAAATAATGATTATATATACAAATTAAAAAAATAAATGAATATTTCATTATGACTTGTATAACAAATAGTGACATCATCATTTTTTCCTAACTATTTTGAGTGGAAAAGTATTCTGATAAATTTTAGAAAAGAGTACCTTTATTCTTGGTGTACCAATATCATTGACATTGATGAATGTTTATATAAAAGTTCCCTACGAATATACTTGTTACAAAAGATAAAAACATATCAAACTAAAAATCCAATTACAAGCTAAAGTCCTATCAAACATGGCACAACAACTAGTAGATTATATGTTGTTGTTAAGATTTAAATCTAAAAATTTAACTAATTTCCAATATATTCCGAGTAAAAATCACTTTCATTTTGGACATTGTTTGGATACCCTAGGTAGGGGGTATTGCCATGACGCCAGCCAAATACAGTACTAGGCTACTAGGTTTCTGCCTCAATGGGTATTGATCCCACCATTCCATGTCCCCTATGTAAACTTTTTTTTTTTTTTTTTTTGTCGACGGAGTGGAGTGTCCGGGTCAAGTCCGTAAAGGCGGCCCGACTAATCCCCACTCCGGCCCGGCCCAGCGCCCCAACCAGACCTAGCACGTTAAATGCACGGCGAACTGATGTTGCTGCGGAGATTCGACCCCAGGACCTAACGGTCCCGAGGAGGAGGCGCCAACCACCAGCCCATTCACGTGGAGGCATGTCCCCTATGTAAACAGCCAGTAGAAAAATGCAACAAGGCATGGGGCCCTGGATGCGACACAACAACAGTGTGCAAAAGAGCAAATTAACATTGGTACTATATATTCACGTTTAAGATGTAATTCGATTTTTAATTGCCAACTTTCTCGTGTATAGAAAATTGTATAACCCTAAAGACCCAAAAATTTATAAACCTTGAAGCTTAGTTTCATGAATCTACCAATTAGATATGATAGGTTTTTACGTAAATCTGATCAAGCTACCAAGCTCAAGTCCACTATATAAAGCATAGGTTGATGCAACACAGGATGCACAATACACACAGCATAACTTGCTCAATATCTAAGTCATGGCTTCTCTTACCATGCCAACTCTCTCCTCCAACCTTGCCTATTCCTTCGCCATAGCTCATTTCATCTCACTTGCAAAATCCACTCACCCAAATCGCAAAACAGGCCCAAAACTTACATGCAATGCCACAAAAGGTGACCAAAACTCCAGTGATCATGACACTGCAGGCTCCAAAAATGGAGAAACTTCTTTACTGAAGCTTGATAGAAGAAATGTGCTACTTGGCATTGGACATTGGAGGAGGGCTCTATGGTGCCTCTACTTTTGGTGGCAATCCATCAGCCTTTGCAGCACCACTATCTCCAACATTCACAGCCTGTCACGATGCCAGTGACCCCGACAACAAAGAAATCGACTATTGTCCACCCTCGGCCACGGCTGCGGATATCACTGATTTTGTTCCTACTGCTCCTTCTGTCATCGCAACTAGACCTGCGGCGCACCTAGTCGACTTATTTGAAAAAGTACAAGAAGGCCATAGAGAAAATGAAGAATCTAAGTTCGGATGATCCACGTAGTTTCACTGCACAAGTAAAGGCGCATTGTGCATATTGGAACGGTGGATACTATCAAAATGGCTATGCAGATTCTAAACTTCTATTGGACGTTCACGGCTCATGGCTTTTCTTTCCCTTTCACAGATGGTACTTGTATTTCTTCGAGAAGATCTGCCAAAACCTGATCAATGACGATACTTTTGCACTTCCCTTTTGGAACTGGGATAACCCGCCTGCGATGTTTCTGCCAGCCATTTTCAAAGACTCCCCATCCCCACTCTATGATAGCAAACGCAACCCCACTCACCTAAATACAGTTATTGATATGTGCTGGGAAGGCACCGATTCAACGGATAATACCATAAAAGTGATAAGAAACCATCTTTGCCACATGTACAGGCAAATGGTTGCTCAGTCCACAACTCCATGCGGTTTTTTCGGAAAAGCGTTTCGTGCTGGTGAAACCTCTGATCCAGGGGATGGTTCAATTGAAACTAGTCCTCATACGAATGTGCGCCGTTGGACTGGCGACCCTAATGAATCTCATGAAGAGGACATGGGCTCCTTCTACTCAGCGGGAAGAGACCCAAGAAAACAATCCAAACGAACCCTAAGAAAACAACCATAGACAGTATTAGGTCTTGTTTGATAACTTAATTCAGCACCTAAATTTAATGGATTCAGATCTTAACATATTCAGACTGTTTGATAACCAAAAATTAAACATCTGAATTAATTAGATGACACTGAATTTTCTAGGCAAAACTTGCTCTCAAAATTAAGTGACAAACTATTCACTTATCACTGAATGTGATATACACTTAAATGTATTAGATTTAGTACTTAACAATTCAATAATTTAATGGATTCAGATTTCAGTTTTCAAATTTCAAATTTTAGATTTCAGTTTTCAAACTTCAATTTTATCAAACGCACACTTAGATAAGCATGTTAAAAATTAAGATTTATTAAGAGAGATTTTGAAGGAGATAGTTGATCCACTGTCATTCCTAATTCTTTTTAGAGGTTCTACACTAGAGGGCCATCTTTGAAAATGAGGGCCTTTTCTTTCTTTTGCCGGTTTAGGGCAAACTTACTTCATCTAGTCAGCTTACAATCTCACAACTAGGTGGAGGGAATACGGGCTGCACGTATATGAGCCCACACAAATCCTAAGCCATCCCCACGATCTGGTTGCCTTGCTAAAGCTAAAGGCCGAATATATAAACATATATTTTTAATGTCCTTACTCCTGGTAAGCATTTCAAAATTCTCTCTGTAATTCCCAAACAACTGGCAAAATTAAATAAATTGAAACTCTAGGAAGCAATGAGGGGTTTGTTAATTGTATATAATCGCAAGCAAGATTATTTTACAAAGCTTTTTAAGATTTCTTCCATCCATCACAAACAAAAAGAAAATTCTATTAGGATTTGTTCACATGTGTAGTAGTCAAGCAAATAATTTGTTTGCTAAAATTGTAAACCCAAGCCCATTGAACAACTGCACAAAGAGCCGTTGGCATGAAGAAGAAGACAATTTCTTGTAGTCATTTTCCATCCAAAATCTTTTCCATCGGCCCGAACGAAGTAAGTCGGCCCTGAACCAGGAAAAGAAAGAAAGGGCCCTCGTTTTCAAAGTCGGCCCTTTCTTTCTTTAATGTGATACTAGTGTTGCTATTCCCACAAAAAGCGGGAGAGAGAGAGAGAGTTAGGAATGATGAATTTAGACCCCCAATTGAAAGTCAATTGTAAAGGTCTATTGAAAGTTTACGAGGACACCAGTTATCGTTGTTGAAATTATTTAGTAAAACATCTTCTCAAAGTTTGTAGTACTTGCGATTGATTACAATATTACACAAACACACAACATTGTACACGTAGTATTTGCAATGCTATTAATGCATTTAAGGTTTAGGAACAAAGGTAATTTCGATACCACCTATGGTCACAACACCTCTTCTGGGGACCAAAGTGACCAAAATGCTGTCAAAATCATCAGCTCCCAATTCCTCCAACACCTCTGAAATCGCAAAACTACGGGAAGTGGTAGATTTCTTGCCATGTCCGTGGGCCAAGGTGCGGAAGCTTCCTAGAGACTTAGCCTTGCACGGATTACACTTACTCGTATCGTCTTCGTTCACAAACACATCGAACACCACAGTTTCTCCTTTATCAAATTCGATTCCCTTAATCTTCAGCACCTCTTCTGCCTCTGATTTCTCTTGTCCACCCCCTGACTTCTTAGGCCGCTCAACCACGAAGCTGATGGGTTTCTCTAATTTTATTGGTAGCACTTCACTAGCCTTAGGTGCGGACACCTTTGTCAGGTTCAGGCCCTTTCTATGCGCTTTTGGCTTACAATCTAACCAAGAAAGTGGCAAGTCAGGATAGGTATATCCAAGCTTGGCCAGGTTTGTGGAATCTTTAACCGTCACTCTAACGGGTCTCGCCGCCTCGTTGAAGAAAATAAAAGAGGAATTTAACCAATCTGGGTCTTTAATATTTTTGCGTTTCAAAACATTGTCATAAATGTACCACATTCTATCAACGTTGGCATGGTGAGCATAGAATATAGGGTCTCGGCCGGCTGCATATAAGACGCCCATGTCCTCGTTGTTAGGCTGGGAAGGGTCGCCAACCCAATCGTGCACATTATTGTGGGGTTCAGTTTCTATGGAACCAGCTCCTGGATCGGGATCACCACCCCCCAACAGTGGCTGTCCGAAGAAAAGCGGAGCCGTGGACGAGTGAGTGATCATTTGAGTGTACATTGTGCAACAATTGTACTGGATTTGAGTCTTGGGGTCGATGCCCGAATCGGTGCCTTTGTAATTGTAAGCTAAATCCACCACTTTAGGAGGCAAGTGTTTTGGGTTGCGCAAGCAATCGCATAAGGAAAATTTGCTGTCGTTAAACATGGGTGGAATTTGCATGCCTGAAGAATCGTCCCATTGCCAAAATGGCAAAGTAAACGTGTCATCATCGAGCAAGTTTTTACAAATTCTTTCAAAGAAATAAAGCAACCATCTGTGCCACGGAAAAAATAGCCATGAGTTATGAACGTCCAATTTTTTGTCTGGAAAGCCTGATTGAGAGTACCCTTCGTCACAATACACGCAATGGACGTTTGCTTGTTGGTAAAAATTACGCTGATCGCTTAGAGAAAGGTTCTTCATTTTTGCAATGGCAGATAAATATTTTTTGACGTAGTCATGGCTGACCGTGTGAGCCGGCATTCTTGTGTAGACTTTGCCAGCCAAAAGATGATTGTTAGATGCTCATATTCTAATGTGCAAAAGTTGCTCGATTATCATGGGAAAGATCAGATCCTACTTTACCTTGTGCACTACCCCTTTGGATGGTACAAGAAATATAAACGTGCAAGTCTCATTGGATTACGTATCCGAGACACAAGGTGGCTTATTCCTAACATGGGATTCCCTAAGTGGCATTTCTTCTAAGGTTTATGCATGATGCCAATTTATCAAAGTAATCAAATATACAATTTGAAATGAAACATGACCTAAGGAACCCTTTATATGCCAGGGTAGGCTTAAAATGATGTGCACTTATCAATCTACAAATGCAATTTATTGGAATTTAAACGTGCAATAACCTATCTAAGAGGGTTGGTTCTAAAAGAGTATCATGCCAGAACTCTTATTTTCTAGTGTTTGTGGATGCAAAAGGCAAGAAAACAAGGAAATGTTAGTTTAACACATAACACGTTGTAGCAATTAAATGATACAAAAAGCAATAGGAAAAATAAGGAAAGAGGGGTGGAATCCCTCCCCTCGTGCCTAATGTTCCTAGTTAGGTAAGGTTGACTCTATCCTAAGGTATTTCTAATATGGATGCATGAGGTTTGACTTACTAATGCATCTAGACTCGATGATGCTTCAGGTTCCCAAGCCTTCAGACCAAAAGGCGAAAGGTCATCAATCCCAGGGCCTTTGGTCGGTGGCTCGAGTGATCCCTTAGGCATCGCTATGGGCGTAGAGCACACCATCCGTCTACCTAAGGAAATCGATCCTAATCCTACAGGGAAGTGTGGGAAACGCCCACGAAAAAGAAAAAAATAGGGTAAAAAGTAATGCATGCACGTATGGAGTGCTTTTCTTTTGAGGGGAGGGATTATAATGCCAACAAATGCGATCGATGGTTCTAAGGTAGCTACGCCCCCCAGGATGCAAGCGCGATACAAGTAAAAAGCAAATAAATAAATAAACCATCCATTCATCACATACACGGTGCACGAGGGGTGATTACGCGCGCGTGAAAATGTAAGAACCCTAAAAAATGAGGAAAAAGGGTAAGAAAAGAAAAATAAAAAGAAGAATGCAATCTAAAACCTCCTAATGTGATATATAAGAAGGTTAGAAAAAGAAAAAGATTGACTAAATCAAATGCTCGGACTCTCAAAATCCCCAGTGGAGTTGCCAAACTGTCGCGCCCCATTTTTAAATGAAAAATAAAATTAACAAGTTTATTCAATGAAAAGTGAATTTTGATTAATTTTTGAATAAAAATGAATTTTTATTTATTAGAGAATAAAGTAAAGAAATATGGGTCTAAATGGGACTTAAAATTGCGACGATTTTGACCCAAAATAGTTTAAAAAGGGTTTTTTAATAAAATAGGAGTCGCCACTTGGTATTGAGTTAAAGTGTACCAAGTCGCCTAAAAATGAATTTTTAAAGAAAAAAATAGAGAAAACCCTTTTTAAACGACTCTAAATCTAAGCAAATCAAAGAAAAGTGTTCGGGAGTCACATTTGAAAAAAGGGAAGGCAAGGATAAAAATCCAAGGCACCCCTTCAATCTAACCAAGGCTAGTTGCGTGATTTAGTCAAAAATTTTCTTATTTTAACCTAAAAATTTATCACATTTGGAAGTTACTATATGGATGCAAAACCTAGACCTAAGAGGGTATCGGGGGGTCAGAATATCTCTTCAAAACTTAATTGGTGCCAATCACATTAATTGTGATGCCCAAGACTGACTTTTTGAAGAGGTCACGAATATGCAAAAATATGAGACTCTAAGAAAAGAAAAGAAAATAATAATATATAAATATACAAATATACATGACCTAAAGGAATGCATCATAACGAGTGCGGGGAACTAAGATTCGTGACTTCAATTTTCCCTTTTATAGAGGGAATACGAGCGTGCTAAGGTTAGAAAGCCAAACTCGTCCATATCCCATATTCGAGGGGTATTTCCTAATCTAAGCAAGCAAGTGTACTAGCCTATCTCTAATTTTTCTTATATGAAATGTAAGTCTAATGTCATGTGCCACACATGGGGTTATATAGAGGGAAATATGGGATAAGGGGTATATATAGGGGAAATGTGACAGTCCCACCTTCCCCTAAGGCGAATCAAAGGGATTAGCGGACTGCCTGCCCAGCTCTCGCCAGGACTAACGAGACAGTTTAATGCGGTCTAAAACGGTTCGGAATATATAAGCGCGCTCAGACAAGCCAAAATCACAAAATAAGAAAACATGAAAATCAGAGTCGACATGAAAACCGAATCTGTCCAAGAACCATCCAAACATCAATCAAACATGTACATCTTGCATTAAGCATTTACAAGCCAAAATAGCATACAAACGGGATCCTACCAGTTTATACATGTACGGTTTGCAAATTACAAGTCAAAAGAGGAAACAGATCAAAATACATTTAGGGTTTCATTCATTGAGGAGCTACACAAAATGTATCTACATCTAGCTCAACTCGGCAACCAACTATCAAAGCCATTCCAAAAGTATTCAAATTCCTGTAAGGAAAACAAAAGGAATAGAGTGAGCTTACGCCCAGTGAGATACTATCACTCAAGCAACCAAGTGCATATAAGCATAAGACTTTTCACCCCAATTCATTCAATAAAGAAGTAAACCAAGATCACACATTAATAAAATTGGTAAAAGGATACAGACGGCTCTCAAGAGCCCCTTTCCTCGCTTGTATACTTGATCGGATCTCATTGACCCTCCGTCAATGTTTAAAGAGTAACCAACCGTAGGATCCACTTTACTTCCATTCCTTCCACCCAACATACCCCTACCGGATCCGAACTCCAAACAGTTTAAAATTGGTAATACTCGAGTATACCGGAATCGAGAGTCTCATACTACAAGATTCCATATAACAGTCCCCATGGCTCGTCGATTTTCACGACCAAGCCCTTGTCGGCTCGATTCAATCAACTACCAATGGGGTTGAGCTCAGTAGTAACAGTAATGGCCGTTGGATACTCGTCCAAACGACACCAAAACCAGTATTTCATGTACCATTTAAGTATCACAGGAAACAGTCATATTGAACATAAATGTGAGAGTGATCAAGTACACTCTCACTTCAATCAATGTCAACGGTGCACATAACATTCAAGGCATCAATTTCAAGTGTAACCAAGCCACATAGTAGCAAACAAGTGAGTAGTACACTCACCAAGCAAGTAAATGATATTTCATACACTGCCGCCCAAAGAGCGTCTTGAACCACCGTCACGCCCTAAAACATCCAAACAAGCACAATGAGACTCGAATACGAGTCATAAACCAAATCCACATACTACCAAAAATAAGGCTCCATTAGAACGTATAAGTACCAAAGTAAGCTAGGGAAAATCCGGAAATGAAAGTTAAGCCCTAAAATCCAAAAACAGTTTTGACGTTGTTTAGCGTATTGGACACAACCGGCACTACGATTATCGGATGGAGGTGTAATATACACTGTTTCTAAGCTAACAGAAAGGGCTACAATGTTGAAGAAGGACACTCAGTCCAGTTTGTAGTGCAACTAAGTCAAAATTGCAATGTACCAACCCAGAACCGCATAAGCAGGTTAGCGAACCGCATTCTGGTTAAATAACCATAATTCAGGCTACCAAAGTCCAATTCAAGTGATTCCAAAGCCATCCGAAAGCTAAGATACCAAGCTATATTTATTAAGAACATCAACAACCAAATCAGTAGTATTCCCGGTCAAACTAACCAATTACAGAAGCGGATTATCAGTTTCGGACAGAAACAGGGCAGCGGGGGTATTTCAGTTTTTTCACATGCTACGTTGCTCCGATTGGCCTGAAATTTTGTAGGCATCTATAAAATATCATTCCCTACAACTTTTATGTTTTAATCCAAGGCTAATTCGGCCTCTAACTAGGTCCAACAGTGCCGGGCAGAATAGTGAGAAATTGGAACCCTAACCTGGAAATTTTGGTTCAAAGCGGAAATTTTCCGCAAATAGCTACAATTTACACACTAAGGGTTCATTCTAAACCATTCCCAACCGTCATCCATGGTCACACAATATTAATCATATGAAAACAGAAAAATCACAAATAAATATAAAACTTCACCAATTCAACCAAAAGTCACAAAATAACACCTAAAATTATCTCTTTAACTCACATAAGGTACAAATGGAACATTATTAGGATCAAAGGGAAGGTTCCTTGGTCACATACCTTGCAAACCCAAGAAAAGACCCAATTTAGCACCTTGCTCCTCCAAACCACTTCACAACCAACCTTAATACCACTAAACTAAGAGATTTTATGGAGTAATTTGAAGATTAATCGGTTGGAATGAAAGATTGAGCAAGATTAGAAGTAAGAAAGTGGAGAGGTTTTTCTTCTTTTCTCTTGAAAGATGGCCAGCCAAGAACTTGCAATTTTGGATGATTTTTGGGCAATTTTTTGATTTAATTGGTAAAGTAATGAATAGTGGTCAAAAAGTAAGAACAATTCTCCAAGTGACACTTGTCACTATAATTAATACATGGCTATCCTTTTGTCCTCTCGCACCAATCCATTTAGTAACCTCTAGTTATCTCTTAACACCTGCTAAAGGAAACCCTGTATCCAAAACTTAACCTAACTGGCCGAATTTTTCCGAACTTTCCGCACTAGCGGTCCCACGTCCGGTATACGCTCTTAATTTCTCAAAAACTAACCGATACTAGAAAAATCATCTAAAAACTATATTTACTCATAAAAATTATTTAGAAAATTTTTCTAATAAAGAAAATGCAGAAAAGCATGCAATTAAATAAATTAAACCCTAAAAAAAAATAGGCAAATTTACGGGGTCTCACACCTTCTCCCCCTTAAAAGAATTTCGCCCTCGAAATTTCTCACTTTAACTCACGAAAAGGTCAGGGTATTTCTTTTGCATTTGTTCTTCCACTTCCCAGGTAGCTTCCTCTATCCCCTGGTTTCTCCACAGGATCTTAACCAACGGAATCTGCTTGTTTCTCAGTTCTTTAACTTTCCGGTCAAGCAATTGTACAGGTTTCTCTTCGTAAGCGAGTGATTCATCTATTTCGATTTCCTCTGGCTGTACGATATGGGATGGATCAGGATAGTACTTCTTAAGCATTGAAACGTGGAAGACATCGTGAATTCGGGAGAGACTGGACGGTAGTTCCAAGCGATATGCTACCTTACCAACCCTTTGGAGAATCTTGTAAGGTCCAACGAACCTTGGTTGAAGCTTCATTCCTTTACCTGTTGTGATACTCCGTAATGGTGTGATTTTGAGGAATACATGGTCCCCAACTTCAAACTCCAAATCTTTCCTTCGATTGTCCGCGTAACTCTTTTGTCAGCTTTGAGCGGTTTGGAGTTGTTGTCGTATCAATTTGACCTTTTCTCGCGCCTCTTCCATCCATGGAATAGTCGCTGGATCTAGCGCCTTCCTCTCGCCAACTTCATCCCAGTAGATTGGTGACCGGCACTTCTGTCCATATAGTGCCTCGTATGGAGCCATTTGAATGGACGAATGGTAGCTATTATTGTACGCAAACTCCACTAAGGTCATGAGTTGACCCCAGTTACCTCCAAAATCCAGAATGCAGGTTCGTAGCATGTCCTCGAGAGTTTGGATTGTTCGCTCCGATTGTCCATCCGTCTGAGGGTGATAGGTCGTGCTCAAGTTGAGTTTAGTCCCCAGAGTTTCTTGGAATTTCTGCCAAAACCTAGATACGAAACGGGGATCTCTATCGGAGACGATGCTCACAGGAACGCCATATAACCTTACGATCTCGTCCATATACATTTGAGCCAACTTGTCTATGGAATACTTCATGTTTACCGGCAAGAAATGGGCCGACTTGGTTAATCGATCGACGATTACCCAAACGGCATCGTGTCCTCGTTGCGGTCGCGGCAAACCAGAAACGAAGTCCATTGTGATGTTTTCCCATTTCCATTCAGGTATCTCAAGAGGTTGTAGTAACCCCGATGGTTTTTGATGATCCGCCTTAACTTGTTGGCAAATGAGACATTTCTGCACGTACAGGGCGATTTCCTTCTTCATATTGTCCCACAAGTAGGCTCCTTTTAGATCCCGATACATCTTGCTACTACCCGGATGGATTGTATACTTGGATCGATGAGCCTCCTCTAAGATCTCAGTCCTTAACGCTTCATCTTTGGGTACCACCACTCTGTTCCGGTATCTTAAAATACCCGCAGGACTAAAGTTGAAGTCAGTTGATTCCCCCTTTTCCACTTTCTCTCCCCATTTTCGCACCATTGAATCCTCCTTTTGAGCTCCTTTAATCCGCTCCAAGAGGGTGGAAGTTACCTTAATGTTGCCAAAAATCACCTTATGACTCCCAAGGCAGGGTTTCCACTCGCAAACGGATTCTAACAAATCCCACTCTTTAATCATTAACCCTGCTACCTGAGCCTTGCGACTTAAAGCATCGGCCACTACATTCGCCTTTCCCGGATGGTAATTGATAGTGCAGTCGTAATCCTCCAGAAATTCCATCCACCGTCGCTGCCTCATATTCAATTCCTTTTGCGAGAAAAGGTATCTAAGACTCTTGTGGTCCGAATAAACCTCGAAAGTCACTCCATATAGGTAGTGTCTCCACTTTTTCAGAGCGAAAACAACGGCGGCTAACTCCAGATCGTGGGTCGGGTAATTCTGCTCGTGGAGTTTTAACTTTCTAGAGGCAAAAGATATCACCTTCCGATCTTGCATTAAAACGCATCCCAGGTCTTCTCGCGACGCATCGGTATAAACGGTAAACCCGTCTACTCCATTAGGCAAGACTAGAACTGGAGCCATGGTCAATCTTTTCTTTAACTCTTGGAAACTTGTCTCACATCGGGCATTCCATACGAAACGACCATGTTTCTTTGTCAAGTCAGTTAAAGGACCGGCTAACTTAGAAAAGTTTTTAATGAATCGCCAGTAGTACCCAGCCAGCCCTAGAAAGCTGCGGATCTCGGTGGGGATTTTGGGCCTCTTCCAATTGGTCACGGCCTCTACTTTCGCCGGGTCAATCGAGATGCCTTCTTGAGAAATCACGTGCCCTAGAAAGGACATTTTCTCCAACCAAAATTCACACTTGCTGAACTTGGCGTACAGTTGATGGTCCCTTAAGGTTTGTAAGACAACCTTCAGGTGCTGCTCATGCTCTTCACGTGTCTTGGAATAGACCAGAATGTCGTCGATGAAGACTACGACAAATCGATCCAGGTAGGGCTTAAAAACCCTATGCATTAAATCCATGAAGGCGGCAGGAGCATTGGTTAGTCCAAAAGGCATAACTGCGAACTCATAATGCTCGTATCTCGAATTGAAAACGGTTTTCGGGATATCCTCCTTCCTGATTAATAACTGGTAATACCCTTGGCGGAGGTCCAATTTCGAGAAGACCACCGCTCCTTGCAACTGGTAGAACAACTCATCAATATGGGGCAATGGATACTTATTTTTAACCGTAATATTGTTCAGGCTCCGATAATCAATACACATTCGCAAACTGCCGTCCTTTTTCTTCACGAACAGTACAGGAGCTCCCCACGGAGACCCACTCTCATGAATGAAACCCCGATCCAAAAGATCTTGTAATTGCAATTTCAGTTCCTTAAGTTCAGCAGGGGCCATTCGATACGGAGTTTTTGAGATAGGCGAGATTCCCGGTAGCAAGTCGATCTTAAATTCTATTTCTCTCTCCGGAGGCAAGGATACCAACTCGTCAGGAAACACATCCGGATATTCCCTTACTATAGGCACGTCCTTCACCTTCCATTTATCCGTAGGGGTGTTGATTAGAAAGGCTAAAAATCCTTGCGCCCCTCTATTTAACAGTTTTCTAGCCCGAATGCCCGAAATCAGGACGGATGAGGCTAACCTTCCCCTTATATCTAACCTTAGGGTCGCCTCCCCAGGAATGCAGAATTCTACCACCTTCTTCTTACAATCTAGTTGGGCGTTATAACTGGCTAACCAGTCCATGCCCAAGATCACGTTATACCCCTTGATGGACAGGCTAATCAAGTCCTCTAACAATTTTCTCTCTCCTACCCAAACTTCGCAATCCTTATAAACCAAACTAGTAACCAGACAATGATTTCCCGTAGGCGTACTAACTTCTTGGTCGTAAGGTAAACTAGCAGGTTTGAGGTCAATGCCACACATGAAATTAGGGTTAACAAAGGAATGAGTGGCACCAGGATCTACTAAAACTTTTACAAAGCGGTGGAATACAGGGATCGTACCTTCTACGACCTCAGAGGAGTCTGGGACCTGCTGTGGCTCCAATGAGTATACGCGAGTCGCGACCTTAGGTTTCATCCCATCTCCCTTAGCTGGTCCCACATTGGTCTTTGGTGCTGGTTGAGCTCCTTTTCCATCTTGCTTTAAGATTGGGCAGGTAGCAAGCTGGTGGTCTGCGCTTCCGCAACGCAGACATTTGCCTTCTTTCTTCCAGTAATTATCTTCGGAGTGATTCGGCTTTCCGCAGTACCCACAAGGCCCACGGGACGCCGAACCTGCACCCCTCTGGAAATTTCCGTCTTGGCCTCTCCCGGCCGAGCCGCCCCTGGACTGAGCCCCTCTGCCGAAACCCGACTGTCGTCCACCTCCAGCTCCCCGTCCGAACTTGGAGGGGTATCCCCTTGCCCTGAACTGCTTCCAGGAAAGCCTTGCTTCTTTGCCTGGAAGTTCCGTACTTGTACCCTAGCACTCTCTACCCATTGGGCCTTTTCCACGGCCTCGCTAAAAGCATTAATCTAAGCCACCGCGAGGTCCTTCTGAATTTCTACGTTCAGGCCTTGGATAAAACGCCTGATCCGCCGTTGCTCGGTCATTATCAGCTCAGGGGCAAACTTGGATAGGCGGGTGAATTGGCTCTCGTACTCCATTACAGACTGGGCCCCTTGACGGAGTCGGATAAACTCGTCTTCCTTCCTCTCCTGGACTAGAGGAGGAAAGAATTTAGCGTTGAACTCTCGCATAAAATTCACCCAAATCCTGGGCGTTTGTTCCCGTTCCCATTTTTGCGGAATAACATTCCACCAGGAACGGGTCGCCCCTTCTAGCTAAAAGACGGCAAAGGTTACCTGCCTCTCCTCGGTATAGTGCAAGGCAGCAAAAATATCTACCATTTTCTCGAGCCACCTTTCGGCGACATCCGGGTCGGGCCCCCCAATGAACTTCGGTGGGGCAAACTTTTGGAATCTCTCAAGAGCCCTATCGTCGCTCTCGACGTGATTGCCAGGGTTTCCAGGATTAGGGTTCGGGTTTTGGCCCTGTTGCTGCACCACTTGTGCCAGCAGGTTGGTCATTTGCTGCATAGCGGCAGCTATTTGCACGTTGGGGTCAACCCTCGGTTCAGGATTAGGTCCAGATGAGGTTTCCCCAGCATCCCGGGCTGACGTAGGTTGCTTACTCCCACGCCCACGTCCCCGTCCACTACGTGTGCCTTCCATGAAATCTATTAATCTAGGCAAACGTAACTAGAGCACTAAGTAACCATACCGGTAAATAAGAACCCAAAATTTTAATAACAAAGCATATATATACATTCCAAGCAAGTCAAACAAAGCACATATCATCAAGCAGTCAAGTCAGGTACAACAAAACAGTCCACAAGGGAAAGACATCATCAAAAGTAATAGACACATCGCTAGTCCAAGCATACAAAAACGGCTAGCTAACGGTCTTTCCCAGGTCTACCCGTCCCTATCCGCCCTATATACAATAGTCAAAAACCTCCAAGAGACCCTAAAAGTACGACCTAATCCGCCGTCGGGCTAGTGGACCCACCCGACGGGGTGGATTCACCTCCTGCCCCGGCCCCTGTGCACGACGCCTCGTCGCTCTCCTCCTCGAAAAAGTCGTCGCAGAGGTTCAGGATCGAATCGGCTCGAACCCTAACTTTCCGAGCTCGCTTAGCCAAACGCTCGCGTGCCTCCCTAAGCTGAGCGCAGAGGTCGTCTACCCTATCTTCACACTCGATCACATCGTACTCTAAATCCTTGATTTGCTTGGCTTGTTTCTCGTTAGCCGCCCTCAATTGGTTCACCTCAGCCTCGAGCCTAGCGTTATCTTTTGCTAACTCCTTTCGCTCCTCGACCACGACCAACACGACGGCATTAGGGTAGGCGTAGGTGTGGCGACACTCACACCGTCGGAGGCGGTTAGCCGGGCTCCAACGCACAACGGCCCCTCTCGACCGGATCTGATACTTAATCACTGGAAGCGGTCCCCGGGGTCGCTCACCAGCAGGGCTACCACTAGGCCCACTGTGTCCGTCCATCCTACACCAAAAGGGTAAGTAAACGTAAATAACCTTAAGGGACAAAAGCAAAATAATCCTCAAGTCGAGCATTTCTAATACACCCAGGCCAATTCAAACCTAGGCTCTGATACCACCTGTGACAGCCCCACCTTCCCTTAAGGCGAACCAAAGGGGTTAACGGACTGCCTGCCCAGCTCTCGCCAGGACTAACGAGACAGTTTAATGCGGTCTAAAACGGTTCGGAATATATAAGCGCGCTCAGACAAGCCAAAATCACAAAATAAGAAAACATGAAAATCGGAGTCGACATGAAAGCCGAATCTGTCCAAGAACCATCCAAACATCAATCAAACATGTACATCTTGCATTAAGCATTTACAAGCCAAAATAGCTTACAAACGGGATCCTACCAGTTTATACATGTACGGTTTGCAAATTACAAGTCAAAAGAGGAAACGGATGAAAATACATTTAGGGTTTCATTCATTGAGGAGCTACAAAAAATGTATCTACATCTAGCTCAACTCGGCAACCAACTATCAAAGCCATTCCAAAAGTATTCAAATTCCTGTAAGGAAAACAAAAGGAATAGAGTGAGCTTACGCCCAGTGAGATACTATCACTCAAGCAACCAAGTGCATATAAGCATAAGACTTTTCACCCCAATTCATTCAATAAAGAAGTAAACCAAGATCACACATTAATAAAATTGGTAAAAGGATACGGACGGCTCTCAAGAGCCCCTTTCCTCGCTTGTATACTTGATCGGACCTCATTGACCCTCCGTCAATGTTTAAAGAGTAACCAACCGTAGGCTCCACTTTACTTCCATTCCTTCCACCCAACATACCCCTACCGGATCCGAACTGCAAACAGTTTAAAATTGGTAATACTCGAGTATACCGGAATCGAGAGTCTCATACTACAAGATTCCATATAACAGTCCCCATGGCTCGTCGATTTTCACGACCAAGCCCTTGCCGGCTCGATTCAAACAACTACCAATGGGGTTGAGCTCAGTAGTAACAGTAATGGCCGTTGGATACTCGTCCAAACGACACCAAAACTAGTATTTCATGTACCATTTAAGTATCACAGGAAACAGTCATATTGAACATAAAGGTGAGAGTGATCAAGTACACTCTCACTTCAATCAATGTCAACGGTATACATAACATTCAAGACATCAATTTCAAGTGTAACCAAGCCACATAGTAGCAAACAAGTGAGTAGTACACTCACCAAGCAAGTAAATGATATTTCATACACTGCCGCCGAAAGAGCGTCTTGAACCACCGTCACGCCCTAAAACATCCAAACAAGCACAATGAGACTCGAATACGAGTCATAAACCAAATCCACATACTACCAAAAATAAGGCTCCATTAGAACGTATAAGTACCAAAGTAAGCTAGGGAAAATCCGGAAATGAAAGTTAAGCCCTAAAACCCAAAAACAGTTTTGATGTTGTTTAGCGTATTGGACACAACCGGCACTACGATTATCGGATGGAGGTGTAATATATACTGTTTCGAAGCTAACAGAAAGGGCTATAATGTTGAAGAAGGACACTCAGTCCAGTTTGTAGTGAAACTAAGTCAAAATTGCAATGTACCAACCCAGAACCGCATAAGCAGGTTAGCGAACCGCATTCTGGTTAAATAACCATAATTCAGGCTACCAAAGTCCAATTCAAGTGATTCCAAAGCCATCCGAAAGCTAAGATACCAAGCTATATTTATTAAGAAGACATCAACAACGAAATCAGTAGTATTCCCAGTCAAACTAACCAATTACAGAAGCGGATTATCAGTTTCGGACAGAAACAGGGCAGCAGGGGTATTTCAGTCTTTTCACATGCTACGTTGCTCCGATTGGCCTGAAATTTTGTAGGCATCTATAAAATATCATTCCCTACAACTTTCATGTTTTAATCCAAGGCTAATTCGGCCTCTAAATAGGTCCAACAGTGCCGGGCAGAATAGTGAGAAATTGGAACCCTAACCTGGAAATTTCGGTTCAAAGCGGAAATTTTCCGCAAATAGCTACAATTTACACACTAAGGGTTCATTCTAAACCATTCCCAACCGTCATCCATGGTCACACAATATTAATCATATGAAAACAGAAAAATCACAAATAAATATAAAACTTCACCAATTCAACCAAAAGTCACAAAATAACACCTAAAATTATCTCTTTAACTCACATAAGGTACAAATGGAACATTATTAGGATCAAAGGGAAGGTTCCTTGGTCACATACCTTGCAAACCCAAGAAAAGACCCAATTTAGCACCTTGCTCCTCCAAACCACTTCACAACCAACCTTAATACCACTAAACTAAGAGATTTTATGGAGTAATTTGAAGATTAATCGGTTGGAATGAAAGATTGAGCAAGATTAGAAGTAAGAAAGTGGAGAGGTTTTTCTTCTTTTCTCTTGAAAGATGGCCAGCCAAGAACTTGCAATTTTGGATGATTTTTGGGCAATTTTTTGATTTAATTGGTAAAGTAATGAATAGTGGTCAAAAAGTAAGAACAATTCTCCAAGTGACACTTGTCACTATAATTAATACATGGCTATCCTTTTGTCCTCTCACACCAATCCATTTAGTAACCTCTAGTTATCTCTTAACACCTGCTAAAGGAAACCCTGTATCCAAAACTTAACCTAACTGGCCGAATTTTTCCGAACTTTCCGCACTAGCGGTCCCACGTCCGGTATACGCTCTTAATTTCTCAAAAACTAACCGATACTAGAAAAATTATCTAAAAACTATATTTACTCATAAAAATTATTTAGAAAATTTTCCTAATAAAGAAAATGCAGAAAAGCATGCAATTAAATAAATTAAACCCTAAAAAAAAAATAGGCAAATTTACGGGGTCTCACAGGAAATATGGGATAAGGGATGTGCATACATGGGAAATGTCATGCAAAAATGATAAAAACCCTAAAATGTAGCAAATATGCATGAAAGTGTAGTGATTGTCACACAAACATGTTCTAACGCATAGATGGTCCCTAAGGGTCTAGCGTTGGACTAGCCCACATTTATGAATCCTCACTAGCGTTGGACTAGTGGGAAATCGGAACAAAAGTCCACAACTAGCGTTGGACTAGTGTGGAATCGAAAAAGGGGCCACAACTAACATTGGACTAGTGTGGTGATGTCACACATTTATTATAATCAAATAAATCATGTAAAACATAATAAAGTAAATAAACACATAAATCATATAAAACACATAACACATAAGCATGATATCTAGATGAAAGACCCTAGGAAAGCGAATAACACGTAACACACAAGCATGCAAGGCACACAATGTAAATAAAAGCAATAGGAACCTAACTATTACATTAGGGGGGCCTACTACAATCTAAGGGGAAAAATAAAATAAAACAGCATAAAAACCTAACTATTACAACTTGGCATTTAAATGCCTTCCAAATAATTAAAATTGACCTAAAATAAATATATAAAATTTAAAAAAATAAAGCGACTAAATAAATAAATGAAATGAAAACATTCAAAAGGCATGTAATTAAGCACATAAAGTCACATAGGGGCACATAGGGTCAAGTAAAAATCAAAATAAGGGGTAGAGTGTACCTCCCTTGAATTGGTGCCCTAATGAAGTGAAGTTACTTATTTACCCTCCAAAAACCAAGAAAAGGTCAAGGCATCACTTTAATTAATAAATAATCACATGAAATGGAAATAAACACCAAATTGAATCATTCAAAGCATTCAAATGAACTAAACAACCCCTATTCATCAAATTGAAACAAACAAGGATCCATTTGAAAGAATTAAAGAAGTTCGAGAGATCAATTTATTATTATTAAAATACTAGGGGTCTAGAAAAAAAAGGAAATTAAAATTAATGACTTAAGATGAAACATATCAAAATTAAATGCTAAACTTCACAAAATGAATGAAAACCCATTTATTATAATTAAATAACAAAACTAGCTAAAAATTTTAAGGAAAATTGAAATCAAAACTATAAATTCATCAAAATTTATTAAAGTTTCAAATTTTATCCTAAAATCCCACTAAAATCTGTCCAACAATTATGTTAAAACATATTACAGAAAAAAGACATGTTAAGGGGATACAATTGATTAAATTATTCAATTATTTGGGCTAAAGTAGCATTATCCAAAAGCTAAGGGGCTGAAATGAAATTCTTGGAAGATTTTCATGCAAATTTCATGCAAATTCTACGAAACATTTCTGCAACAAGAAAAACTTTCGGCAGCCAGCTGATGAAGCTTTCTGCAATTGTATACAAGCTTTCGACAACAAATTTCATACAAGACTTTGAACCAAATCCAATTAAAACCGTTGCTCAACACCTCTTAACAACACTGAACACTTCAACTAACCAATGACCCCAAAGCTATTGCCTATAAATAAAAACTTCAGCTCTTCAAGACATCAAACCTAGACAGGAAAATGAATACCAAATGCGTTTTGAAAGAATCTGGAGAAAAACCATGCAAATCTAACAATTTTCTAAAACCTTGCGTTTTGAACAACCTCAAGCATGTATTAAACTATGAGAAGATACATAAGGCAACAAAAAAATGAAAAGGAAACAACTCAGAATCCAAGGTTTCCTTCATCCATTCCCAACTGATGAACTTATGCTTTTCATTTCTAAAATCTCATACCCAAAATTAACGAACAAAGGATAAAACAGCAATGAAACCAAGTGTTTTAAACAAACTAAGAACTTGAGCAACCCAAAATGACTAATCAACCCTGTGGCAACTTCATTTCTACAATTCGGCATGCATGAACTCCAATAAAACTAATTTCACAAGACTCAACCCAACAAGATACCATGTAATGATACAGAATTAAAAATTCAAAATCCCTCCCTTCAAAAACCAGAAAATCTTAACCCAACTTCACTGATGAAGACACATATTGCTCGAACCACAACAAAACGAGGATAACCGACAGGGGAGGGGAACGGGTTCGTATGATTGGTGAAAAACAACTCTAGTTGAAACAACTCCAGTTTGAACAAAGCCAACTCTACACTTACACATGCCAATCATTCAGAATAAAACAAAACATGCAAAGATAGAAAATTTCTTCAATCTTATCCAACACATAAACTCACATGCATTGTCAAACAGGCGGCCCATGTAAACATCACTTCCCTTTTCACAGAAAGTATCTTACTACTAAACCACAGCCTAATAACAAATTCACCAAACAAATTCCAAGCCTTAACATACCTAACATGCAAAACAGCAAAAGGCAACGACTTTGGGGCTGTAAAACACAAACCAACGCAAAGATAACAGCAAACAGCAAGCCACGGGATGATGGAGGATACATTCACGGACTTCGAACAGCTTGAGGCTGATCGAAGCTCCTCTCACCAAAACAGAAATCACAAATCACATCTCAATATTAAGGCATAAATACCAGGGAAAGGTAAGAACTTTTACCGAAAGAAAGGAAAAAACTGGCAGCAGACTAAGTTGACGCCCAAAGCAGTGCCTTTCCAATGCTGTTTCTTCCCTTCAGCCTCCTCCTTTTCGCAGCTTCTCTCCTTATCTTCCCTTCCAAAACCTTTGATGTTTCTCTCCAACCCGTAGCTCTTCTTTCTCTCGTTCTCTCGGTCTATCGTTTCACTTTTTCTCAGTTTTTTCTTTCAATCTCGTTTCCTCTTTTCCCTTTGGTTTTTCTCTCTAACTCCACCGCCAACCTCTTTTTCTATCTGTTTTGTTCCTTCCTAGCTGTCACCCTTTTTTTTTTTCTCTCAGCTCTCGGTTTTCTATGTTTTCTTGTTCCTCCACTTCGTTTTCCCGTTTTTCAGCCCCTTTTCTTGCTAGATTTCTTTTCACTCAGCCGCCACCCTTTTCTCTCCTCTTTTTTTTCTAAAACCCTCGGTTCTCCCCTTTTTTTCCTTTTATATCAAAATGGCAGCTTCAAACCCTGATCTCAAGGGTTCTCCATAAACCTCAGCCCACCGCCTCTATTTTTAGCCATTCGATTGGCTTTGTTTGTGTGTGATTCTTGAGGTCTTGATCAAGGCCAGCTGGAATGAGGTTAAAGTGATCCAATGGTGAAGAAAATGGAGGAAAGAAACGTGGAAAAAAATGAAAAAATGTTGCTGCATTATGTACTGTAGCACTCTCCATGGCTTCGTATCAGAAGCCATGGGAAATAACTGCACGCGCGCGTGAGTTACACACATTTTTTTAAACTATAATAAAGTGACTTTTTAACAAAAAATGGAAATAAAATAAGATCAACTAAAAGATAATAAAATACTAAAAAAAAATTTTGTGTTTGATTGATGATTTGTCCCTTTTTATTTTGTAATATATTTTTAAACCTGATTTTCATTATTTTCTCTTTTTTCTTTTCATCAAAATCAATTTAAGTAAACAAAATCCCCAACTGAAGTTATATTGCAACAAATTTTCATTTATTGAATCTAAAAGGATTAAAACACATTTTTTTTTGTGAAAAATTTTCTTTTCCGAAATTTTAATTCAAGAAAACTTAGGAATAAAAATGAAACCAATGAACCTAATATAAAATAATTTAAAAACTAAAAATCGAGAATAAATCTAAAATCGAATTAAATAAGGAATGAAACTAAAAAGATCAAATGAGTGAAATTTTTTGTGTCTACAAATATATGTGTGCTTGACTTGAACGTCGGTTGGGCATGTTTTCCACTGGCTATATGACGTGCTTGGGATCCCAAACCTTATCGGCTAGTTGGTCAAATCAAGCCAGTGAGGGCTTGGTCGAGGTGACCGTCAAACCATGGGTCCTGTATCTTATCACTGGCTCTAGTATACTCGAGTATTACCCCACTTGTTACTTGTTTGGCGTGCAGGCCCGGTAAAGGGAGATAATTGGTGGACGGAGATTGGCGTGAAGTAGTGTTCTACTGGGTCTTGATATTGTATTTCAAGGTTGACGGAGTGTCAACGGTTGCGAGACAAGCGGCCAATGCGAGAGAAACTTTATTCTTCCACTTGAAAGTGCTAATTGTTCCTTACTTGCCTGTTATTGATTTGCCTAGTTATTGTTTTCTTACTTGTTTTGAGATTGCTACTTTGTTTACATGTTTCTTGGAGCCTCACTGAATTATGGCTCACTCCATTAGTTTTTTTTCCTTATAGGGAACGAGAGCGAGGGCATGTGATTGAGAGAAGGCAGAGATTTCGTTTAGACCCCTTGACTTTTATAGTAGTACTAGTGTTCTTCTAGAGTTAGTATCTCGGCTTGAGCTTGAATAATTTGTTACATTTTGGGTCTGTATGGATATTTGCAATAATCGAATGTATATATGTTAAGTTTAACTATTGCTACTCCTCTTGCTCTTGAAGTTATGATTCGTATTTTTAAGAGTTGTGAGTGAGTCTTGGTAAGAGTTAGGTAGACGGTCCGCGGGTATGCCCCTAGGGGGAGGTGGGATCGTCACATCTTATAAACAAAATTGGATGAATTGAGATAGTAGAGGCAAAATATTTACTCCTAAATGCAGGAAAGGTTTTAGGCTTTAGACATGCTATAATGTTCAGTTATTTAACAGGTGAAAATCTCTCGCAAATAGCAAGGCAAGTTGCCCATGAATAGCAAGCCAATTTGCTGTTGTGGCAAAAAATCAGAATGAATTGTTCAAACAACAATATTTTTGAAAAAAAATCTCCATTCATGGGGAGGGACGTCACTCAAACAACAAGTTTCTTTATGCAAACAATGAAAAAAATAATAAATTGACATTTGAATAATTTTCGTCTTGTAGCCCTCAACCTTCTTGATTTGTATTTCAAAACTTTTACATGATTGTTATTTTTTAAAGTTAGATATTCTATACATAATGTCCTTTTCAAATATTAACAGCTTATCATGAAATTAAACAAACATTATACAAGTATATGGATGATGTGTAGAAATGAGAAAGTTAAATAAAGTAATGGTATGTCAAAATTAGAAATATAATTTTTATCTAAAGTACGACTAATGTACTAGTATTATAATATTTAGCTTTTCTTTTCTTCATATATCTTCTTTTAAAATATATGTGCTTCTTATATTTATTTTTTATTTTATTATAATAGTAAGGAGTTTCACATTACAAGGGATTTGCACTCCAATATCGTGATACACTATTTACAAGGGATTTTTCTAAAATTCCTTTTGCATCTTTATATGTTAACTTATTTATTGAAGTTGCTACCCTCGATCCAATTTTCCATTTATCTATTGTTTTTTCTATGTTTTTTACACAGTCTAAATCTAAAAATGTTCCAGAAGGAAATATAGCTTCAAATGTTAATTTTTTCCCAGAGTGTATATCCTTCGCTATCTAAATAGCCTTTTTGTTTAGCTATATTCACTAATGAAGAGCTAAATGAATTTTCTGAACTAGGTCTTTGTTAGGTGTATGTAGTTGGAGCAAAATGACTGGATTGGGACATGTCATTTATATTTGGATTTTCATGCATTTTAGGTTTTACATCTAGTTTTGTATTTATCATCATTTTATTTAATTTAGTACTTATTTGTTCTATTTTAGAATCTGAAAGATAAGTAAATGTATTTTCAGAGTTGCTCATCTTATCTTAGAAATATATTTGGTTAAATATTCAATTGTAGTCTTGTGTCTTTTTTCTACGGATTTTTCTTCAAGATTTTTGTCTAATTTTTCTTTGATTAGTTGAATTTCTCATTTTAAATCTTTATAATCCACAATATTGTTTTCTATACTTCAAGTAAATCTTGTTCTATTTTTAAATTTTCAGGTTCTAAAAATTTATATTGTTCTGAACTCAGGTACGCGTTCTTATTAAATATAAATTTCTTTCTCTTACAACTTTTTCTAAATATTGTTTGTCTATTTCTAATAATATATTTAATGCTTCTATTACAATGTCTTCAAAAAGGGTTTTTATTTATAAGATTTCTTACTATATTTATTTTGATTTTTATTGCTAAATCTCTACTAATGTATTTTTGACATTCTTGGTAATATGTTATTCTTTCTGGTTTATTCATTGTTTATCTAAATGGTCATTTCTATAGGGGTTTGTAAATTTTTTGTTTATTTGTGAATACTTATTATTTAATAAATATCTTTCATTTTCTAATTCTTTTCATTCTTTATATCTTTGGTGACAAGTAGCAGGGTGATATTATTTAAGGTAAGATGTATCCATCTACTTTAATAATATAAAATTGTTTCTTTTAATTCCTATAATTAATAGGCATATTCTTTAATAAGGAATATCATAGCATCACATATTAAACATTCTTCCATTTCAAGGATAAGGATAATGCCAATTCAAATCATTAAATTCTATTCCATTATGAAAATATCTAATAGGGACTGGGTTTGCATCATATTCTTCATCAGAAATATAATCATCCTCATCATTTATTGGAATATGTGGATCATTATTGAGCTCTGATACCATTTTGGTGCCCAAATTTAAGTCAAAATTTAAGCTTAAATTGGCTAACAAGATATTTATATTTATAATTCTTGATGTAACGATTATTTTTATCTGTAAAGTGTATTTAGGATGTGTTATATTTATTGATAAAATACTACATAAGTTTGACGTATCTTCCATAAAATTTTCAAGAGAGTAGAGTGCATACCATATCTAAACTAACATCTTATTAGTGAAAAATGTGACGCCCCTACCTCTCCCTAGGGTATCAGTGGGACGCCTGTCCAAGTCTCGTCACGACTCACTCACCGTTCAAGCTTAATAAAGGATCACAATTAACCATCGACTTAATTAAGAAGTACTTCGAATATACAAGTTCAAAACTCCCAAGTATACCATTTACAATTACAATCCACAATTCCCAAGTGTAACAAAATTTACACTTCAATGGTCCCCAATAACATACAAAAGTATACTAGTTTCAACCAAAAGTCGCTAGTCTAGAATCTCCAACTTCCACCTCCAAACCCTGCTGAGGAAAACAAAGTTAAAGGGATGAGCTAACGCTCAGTGAGGCCAAGAAAACAAGTAAGCAATCAAGCACGTAGGACCAATTAATCGAATAGCATGTTTGAAAGCATCTTTAACATGAACTTTTATTTAAATGCACAAGTAGGAAATAAACACATAAGGAAGGATACAGGAGCTCTCAGGAGCTATTTTCACGTTTCAACCGCTTCAAGCCATCTGGGGTTGACTCTCCGTCAACTCAAGTAGTAACATGACCGTAGTGCTCCACTTACTTCTTCTATCCAACATAACACCCTCTCGGATCTGGAACCAAACATGCATGAGGTGGCAATACTAATTGAGTATGCCAAGCAAGATCTCAAAAGATCAAACTATAAAATTTCCCATGGTTCACCAAGTTTCTCGACCAAACCCTTACTGGCTCGAGTTACGAGGTTAGCCAATGGGTTGGGGTGTTCCCAGAAGTATAAGTGGTCGATGAGACATCGCTCCAATCGACTTAGACTTGTTTTGGGCTCTGAGTCGGTATGAGAGACACCTCCCACCTGATTAGGGTGTGGTACATGCTGCCGCTCAGAGAATCGATCATAGCACTGAGTCGGTATGAGAGGCACCTCCCACCCGAATAGGGTGTGGTACATGCTTCCGTTCAGCGAATCGATTATAGCACTGAGTTGGTATGAGAGGCACCTCCTACCCGAATAGGGTGTGGTACATGCTTCCGCTCAGTGCTCACGAATTAAACATGTTCATGTACAAATGCAAGTCATATATATTCATTTAACAAGTATCATGTAATTAGGACAGAGAGAGGACGAGGGCGGTAAAGTACATTCTCGCCTCGACAAATTCATGTATCATATAGCACTTGTACAAATAGCAATTCAATCATAGTAACATTGAACATGCACTTGACACTCACCAAAAGTCAAGGTAAAACAAGAGCAAAGCGAGAAGTCAGATGAGCTCTTCGGCATCCTCGTGACCACCGGAGACAAGCACAATCATGATTACCTAGGTACTCGACCAAGGTTATAAAGAAAAACATTTTCTTGCTACCCACTCTCAAGGTCACAAGTCGAGTCAAGTTAAAGGAGCTTTCTCGCTAAATCATTGCAATAATGCTCAAAGAGAACTTAAAGTCCGTTTTCGAGTTAAGTCGTGGTAAGTAATCTCAATTCCAAAAGAAAGTACTCTATTTTATTTTGGCACGAAAATCGAGAAAAATGGGTAGATGGTTTCCATCTCTCAAAACTTTTAATCTCATGTCAAAAAATTAGAATATAAAGAACGTTCATATTTTCCAAACTAATGGAGTCAAAACTCATCAAAACTCCACTCATTTTCATAGTAAATGTCATAGTTAAAGGTTCCAAGTTTCGAATATAAAACTAGTGAAATTTTCCAAGAATTACTCTAGTCAAAACGCTTCCTTTTAAAGTTCCAATCTCATGGAAATCAAGGGCATAAGACTAGGGTTTGAAATCCATTTCTCAAGTATAAGGTGAGGTGCAATTATCCAAGAAAGTTAAACAATCAAGAAAACACATTAAGGGAAGTTTAATCCTTTGGAAACTAAGATTCAAAATGAAGGTCTAATGTTCAAAGAGACCTTGTATCAAATCATGAAATCAAACTTAAAACGGACCCCGACAATCTCAAAGGAAGGTTGAAAGTGATTAAAAGAGTCCTTTGTTTGAAACCAGAAAATTTCCAGCTTGGTGCGACACTATTTGGAAAAATCCTATCTCGAGTTCCATAAGTCCAAAAATTGGAAAATTTATACCGTTGGAAACTAGATTCAAGGTACTAAGACTTTCCAGAAGACACTTTTCCCAGATTCAAATCAGAAAGCATTCAAATCTCAGCTCAAACTGACTATTTTATTAAAACAGGGTAGAAACAGTCTTGATTTTTCAGTAAAGTTTGAAAATTCACCAAAATTCACAGGAATTGAATTAACCTCTGAAATTTATAACACAGCAAGAATTTCAAGTCAAGTTTCAAACACAACAAGTGAAACTCAGTTTGGATTCTCCAACACCAAGATACAACAGTTTTAAGAAAACTGGTTTTCGCAACCTGTTCCGTTGATTCTCAGTCATAAAGCTTTGGCACAGTTTCGAAATCAGGCTATAACTAACGCTACACAAGTCGAAATTGGAAATGGTTTTTAACGTTGAAACTAAATTCAAAATTCCATAAATCATCAGAAGAAATCATGTTCAAACTCTTTTCACAAGAGGGATGAAATTGAGTCACAAGATGCAGCCGTATAATTTTCTCGGGTAAACAGGTGAAGCAAATTAGTCCACTTTGCCGGTTCGCTACGGCTCACTCAAAATGAATTAGTAGGGGAATTTTATACCGTTGGAAAGCTCTTGGTGTCTAGTTTCAAATGCCGTAAAAGGCACTTGATTTTGGCTTTTGTACAAAGATTTATGAATAGTCAAAGAGCCCCCGGTCGGCTGGCTTGGGCAACTTTTCCAGTTTTCTTTCTTTTCTCAAAACTCAAGTTTTACCCAACCAATTGAAACAATATTTGAGAGATAATTTTTACCCACACAATACAACATATGAAAAGCATTTTTGTATCCATTGGAGCAACAAAATTCGAAATTAAAGCAAGGAAACAAGACAACCAAATTCGGTCAGCCCCTTCCCCTTTATTTTCAAGTTCCTCTGACCTTTTGGCATTTTAATCACAACTGAAGCTACACTTATCGGATTGAGATGCATCTTATGGAGTTTCAAAGTTAATACATAGACCTACATTTATTATGAAGACCCCTAAAGCCAAATCATGCATTTTCATGGTCAAAAATTGAAATCTCAGAGAAAATAGAAAGCTGTCGGTTAAACAGGGCATTTGGGCAGTCAGGGATATTTTAGTCATTTCACAAGTTACAGTGCACCGATTGATCTGAAATTTTCTGGGTAGAAAGCTAACTCAAATCCCAACAACTTTCATGCTTTGAGCAAGAACTGATTTGGCCTTTATCATGGACGAATATGCATTTCAAGTGGTGAGTGCAAATCTGGAATAAAGCTGGTAGCAAAGAAATAATTGGGAAACAAGAGATGTCTTCAACAAAACCTAACTTCCATGGCTCAAATCACAACTTTCAAGCCAACAACCAAGCTATAATCCACAAGAATACAATCAAACAAGCAAGAATCCTCAAGTCCTCTACCTAAAAGTTCACCTCAAGGCCACTACCTAGGATATAAAGCAAGAAACAAGGGTTTCCTCAAGTCCTCTAGCTTAGGTTGTGGTTAGGGTTTCCAAATCCAAGCAACAACCACTGACCATTACTAATCTTTGAAAAATTAAAGATCAAAGGGAGTAAAATTTGTTACCTCTTGAAGGTTTCTTGAACCCTAGTTGAAGGCAAGATTTTTCACCAACACTCCACCAAAAACCACCACAAGATAGCACCTTTCCTCTAGCTAAAGCAGTATCCAAAGGTCTTGAGGGTTGTGTGTGGATCTTTGAGTAAGATTAAGGCCAAAGGTTAAAACTTTTCCTTCCTCCTTTTGAGCTCCCAATTGGGAGCTGAAGTTTTTGATTTGTGGTGAAAAGGGAAGAAGAAATGTACCTTGTTGTTAGGTCAGAAAGTCAACTTTGATTAGTGAGGTAATAGTGTCATGCACTATTAATTTCCTTATTGTTTGCTACATTTAAATACTAATCCTTCAAGGTAGTTCCTCTAGCACTACAATTACTCATTCTTACTAGTCTAAAATTAATTCTCCAAATCTCCGATTAGTCGTGCCGGCGCGACTTTTGAAAATTTTTTGACGCGTGAACAATAAAAGTATAATTTAAGAAAAATTCACACTAAAATAATAAAATTAAATAACGCCAATGCAAATAATTTTAAAATAAGTAAAAATTAAAAATAAAAATACGAGTCCTCACAAAAAAAGGGTCCATCACGCATTCATACCTTTCTCTGATTTTTTACCGCTAAAGCTTCGGTTACTTCCCTAAGAACTTCTTACTTGGGTGTTGTAGCCTCCAACTACTAGGCTGACTTCCTTTAAGAGCAGCTTTAGAACTTAGCAGCACGGTTTAGTTTCATTTCCTACCTCTAAGAATACTTAGATGTAAAGGATTCAAAGCTATGAAGACTTTTAGATATTATCTTTATATGGTAATTGCAAAAACAAAAATTCATATTAGAATTCCATCAAATTTTTATAAACTCGAGACAACAGGATTTGACTGTTAAAAAAAGTGTCATAGTAATGATAGTGAAAATAAATTACAATAATAAGATTAAAATCAAAATAGTTAAAAAAATTCATGAAATGTATGAGGTATGAAACAATTTAGATTTTATAGCCACAAATCTACCAAGGCAAAAGTTGTGATCAACTTTAAACAATTCAATTTTTTCTCATGTAGTGATTGACAATTGTGTAAAACTTTCAATATACATCAATTTTAAACTATTCAAATTTTTCTCATGCAGCAACTGACAACTATTCAAATTTATCAAGTCTAGTCATTCTTCAAAAAATGATAATGAGGTTTTTAGGATGGAACAAATAATCAGTTTGAGAGCCAACACTATGATTTGGAAGGGCATTCATAGGTTTGTTATGGTGATACTACAAGACCAATCCTTTAAAAAAGTTTTCTTATTCTCAATATTATTCTATTTAATGTCTAGTTTACTCTTCTAAGTTTGAGGATAACAATTTTAGTAAAACATTCAATAATTGGCTTATTTGACTAACAAAATATGACAATACTGTCCTTGTAACTATCTACATAAACATAAAAAAAGAAGAAGAGAAATTACTCTTTAACAAATAACAAGCTTAATAATCACATATGGTGTGAAAGGAAATCTGAGTTTACTATGACCACATAAGTGGGAACATCAATATTTTTAAAGAATTATTCTATAACACAATGTACTTAAATGAATGTTGTTACAAGCATTGCTTTATCACTTTTGTTATTTACACTAACCAACACTTCATTATTTAACTAGGTCACTAAAGTGAGAAAATTTGACTGCTTGATATTTAGGAAGGGCAAACTAACATTAAACTAATTCCTAGAAGAGAAAATTGAAATTATCTTCAGTGGATTTTGCCTTAACTACCAATTAAAACCAAATTCAGAAGTTCATGCACCTAATAAGTATTTTCTAAATGAGTCAAATTATTCAATTATGGATTACTTAACCAACACTACTAAAAGGGGCTAATCTGCCTCATTTTTTAATTCTAATGAAGCAAAATAAACATCACACCAAATCTTAGGAGAGGGGGTGAAGTGAAAATTATTATGTTTAGGTTCGTTTTGAAGGGACTATTTAGGAACAAATTTGTGAGTATAGTTACCAAATAGACACTTTTGAAAATTAAGGGACCAAATAGGATCTTTGATAAAAATTGAGAGACTATTGGAAGTCATTTTTAAAAGTTAATAGACCAAATAACTTGAGCTTAACCCTAAACCCTGCGAATAATAAATAAATTGTCCACTACTCTAAGTAAATTAAATTAACTGATAAACAACTTACTTTGCACTTTTCACACAAGAGAAACTTGCCTAAAAGAAAAAGGAATGACAAATTTCCTAAAATGGGTGTAGAATTTTCGTGAAAGAACATAATTATAAATTGTAAAATCACTAGGCATATATGGTCTTGTAATATAATAGGGGCTAAACTACGGTAAATTCTCTTGGTATCGTACTATTATCTAAATATTGAGCCCACTTTTTTCCTAAATGGACAATAAATTGGTTTCCCTATTTTTTTTAAATTGGACAATAAAAAGGTTTCCTCAGATTCTTTGGACTGATCCACAATTTAATTCAATATGTTTATTAAGTTGAAGAAGTGCCCCATTGCAAAGTACTGGTGGGCAACGGGGCAAGTACACAAGTTGGAAGTCATATGCTTCTACCTTGTATATAAGAAGAATGGGAGGTTTAGTGTTTTGCTTCCCATTTTGCCACGTGGCTTTCTGGTTATTTGACAAGTGGCATGACTCTAATAGATTTCCCTCACAAATTGCTCCTGCTCCTTCCACTTTGTTCAGACCAAACCAAGAATAACACTTTGCTCCTTCCACTTTATTAAGGAATTTTGTTCTATTTGATGGGCTTCATTTTTTTTGTTATCCTAAGAGGCCCAAATGAATTTTTGCATTGTTTGTGTGTTGTTTGGCCTATTGGATTACAAAGACTTAACAAAAAGCAAGTAACAAACGGAACTATTATTATATCTTTTTCTTCTTCGGTTGAGAATACTAGCAACAACAAGTACTTTTTAGTTCCTATAGCAGCACTGACTCTTTCACATGCCGATTGTACTTGGAAATATAGAGGCCCTGAAATTCCTCATAGATTTGGTGTTTCATTTTTGCCCAAAATTCAGGGATTTTTCCCCAGAAAAGTGGTTAGCCATCCGATTTCATTCATGTGTACTGGATTTGGTTTTGCAACCATCCAGTTTTTCCACAAGCACCATTCTAAATTCTATTTTCCGAGATTTGATGAGATAGAAATAGAGCGGATAGTGATTTAAGTTTTTAGGTTTAGGAAAGGAAAAGAAAAGGGAAGCACCCATATAAAGGTTATTACTTCTTTCTGTGAAGAATTTCTGTTTGGAAGGAACCTTTTTTTTCGACCTCAAACTGTTTTTGATTAGTAAGAAAGTTTCTGATAAGTGTGTATTTTGTGTGTTTTAAGTGTATTTTTTTATTAGTTTTGGTATGTTTTAATTAGTTTTATAGCTTATGAACTAAGTTTCCAGTGAAAATATGCATTTTATGGTTTAAGTGATAAAAATTGTATTTCTATGGATTTTAATAGTGAAATATTCATGTTTTTGATGGTTTAATGATTCAATCATCAAATGGCATGAATTGAGAAGATAATGGGATGATTGATGATGGTTTGAAGTGATAAAAAGAGAATATGAAGTGCAAGAGATGAAATGCAACTTAGTCTACAAGAAGGAAGTTTTACAATTTTGACACCTTGTGGTATTTCGGCTATATTTTGAATTACACACATTGGATTGAGGTTGTGACGACTGGAAAAATTTCCTTATATTTTTTCTTAAAATTCCTTTTTATTTGGAATTTATTACTTTAGAATAGCCTTACTACTCATTTACCCCACAATAAGTGCAAATAAACATAGAATCAAGGGTTTTTCCTTTCATTTTCAAGTTATCGTAAATTAGGGTTTTTACGCCTTTTCGTAGTGAAATTATTCGGCACGGAGTGTGTATCAAATTTAGTGATTTAGAGTGAGTTTTAGATGATATTAAGTGTGTGATTAGAAGTGATAATAATAAGTTAGTGAACTATAAGTTAAAACCCTAGTATACGCGATTTAAGGAAAATCGGCTTGAACCGACGGGTATCGTTCACTACCGATTGAACACACCGCTTGACCACCACTTTATTACCTTAATCCCTTGTTTTTACTTCACTAATCAGCCCTAAATTACCCCTTAATCCAGCCATCTTTGTTGACTAAGGAAAAGGAAAGAAAAGAAAAAAGCATGAGATTGAATCCTAAGGTGACAAGTGGCAGCCATCCAATGGTTGTTTGACCAATTAATTTCCTATCATCTTATAACCAAATTAACCTCATTTCTTCACCATTTCTGGCTTGTTGGACGAAATTTTGAGGGGAGAAAAACACAAGAGAGAAAACTCCAACTTTCACCTTGAATCCATCTTGTTTGAGTGAAAAATCAAGAAACTAAACCGATTAATCCTTTCTTTGAGCACTAGGGAAGCTTGGTGTGCTAAAACTTTACAAGGAGAGGTGGTGGATATCTCTTACAAGCATCTTAGTGAGGTATATTGGCTGTCCATCATCTTTAGTTCCCTTAATCTTGCTTAAGTTGCTATACAACTCATATTCTTGGTTAATTGATAGCTATGCAAGTAGTTTTGATGATTATGGAGAATTTGTGAGTTAGGGTTGTGAATTGTTCAGCTATATTTCTTCTTGTTTAGATAGAATATGATGTGAATAAGCTTAGATAAGGAGGTGAAGTAGTGTTTCAAGCTAGAATTGTGAAGATTAGCACTTGAATGCATGAATTCCAGTTTTTCGGTTTTGTATTGCCACGTTGTCGGGTGGAGACTAGCCAATGTCCAGTAGGGGGAAATGAAATGAATGAATGAATGGCAAGAATAATGGAGGGGTTTTCACTTACAAACAAAATTATTTTAATGCTGGAGGAATAAGGAAATGATTAGTGGAATGAATGAACGAAGGGCTCCACGTGAGCATATATCCTTTTAATGAATGTGTTATTATTGCTTTATATTGTAAATGTTTTCTGGACGACTTGTTAGTATCTGATTAATGTCCTTGTCTAATTGATTTGATTATTGCGTACGGAACCTCGCGGGGCTTTTAACTCATTCCATTAGTTTTGTTTTCCTTACAGGGGATGCAAGCAAGGGCGATAGACTTGTATAGAATAGCGTAGTCTAGTTTTTTTGAAATTTTGCAATTGTACTCGCTCTAATGCCTGGATAGGGTTGGATGTATTGAGATTGAGAACCTTTGTTATATTTGGGTTGTAACAGCCCCACCTCACCCTAAGGCGAACCAAAGGGTTCGGCGGACCGCCTGCCCAACTCTCGCCGGGACTCAGTCATACCTCCATCAAAACTGCAAGAATCAAAACGAAATGGAAGGGCCGCCGCCATGCAGGATCCAACCAAGTACAAGGAAACTTTGTTCGCCATGAAAGTAGGTACATTCCCGAATACATATGTTACATAAACATGAGGAAACACTTCAAAATCTACATATTAGTAAGTTTACAGATCCAATAAAAAAAAACATTTAGGGTTTTCCATACATCGAGGAGCTACACAAAAGAAGATTAAAACAAGCTCAACTCATGCTTCAAAATATCAGAGTCTCCAAAAGGTGGTTTCCTGTAAGGAAAACAAGGATAACGGAACGAGGTGAGCTAGAAGCTCAATGAGGTACCAAAATAATAACAGTCAAGAACCAAGGAACTTCATGCTCAATTAATCACATAGGTGTATCAAATAAGGAGATGAGCAAAATAACTTAGATAGAAAGGATACATGTGGCTCTCAGGAGCCAAATCCCCGTTGCAGTACTTGATCCGACTACGTTGACCCTCCGTCAACTTCCAAATAAGGAAACCAGTCCAGTAGAACACCACTTTAACGCCAAATCCCGTTCACCAAACATACCCCCTTACCAGGCCCGAACGCCAAATAGAAACGGGAATGGTAATACTCGAGTATACCGGAATCAAGAGTCTCAATACTCAAAGATTCCATAAAAACAGGCACCCACGGATTGTCAATTTCCTCAACCAAGCCCTTGCATGGCTCGATTTAATTAACTCCCCATGAGGTTGAACTCAGGTTTAACAAGGAGGTCGTTGGACACACTTCCAAACGACATTATAACAAGTGCAGGTAACAGGCTCAAGTTCATAACAAGTACAAGTAATAGATTTCAGTTTGTACAACACAGGCAAGAGAACGAGTGTGATAAAGTACACCCTCGTCTCAATCAAACTAAACAGGATTCATAGTCATTCATGTCATAGATTTCAAGTACAGATAACTCAAATAGCGACAATGCAAGGGAGTGGTACACTCACCAGTTCAAATAAGGATAACTTCAAAAGTTTCCTTCCCAAGTGTGGCTTTAATCGTTGGCACCTCCTAGAACAATCAAGGCAAACACTTAAGACTCGACTCCAAGACTTAGTATGGAATTCGCAAGTGAGACTCGGTTACTAGCCATATGCCTAGTCAAAAGAACCATTAATGCAAAGCGAAGAGGTGACCTCGGAGTGAAAAGGTAACAATTAGTCTTAAAGGCATGAACAACCTCAAAGCCCTACCTACAATGACTGACCAACTCCAAAATTGAAGTAGAAAATGAAAGTAAGATCGATACTAGGAAAACAGGATTTTTCAGTTTCGCACAACCCTATATGAAAAATCATATCTCAAGTTTTGTAAGTCCAAAATTAGTAAAAGTTATACCGTTGGAAAATACATTCAAAGGGCTATAACTTTCCAGAGAACACCCTCATAAGATTCAGAACGCAAGTCAGTCAAATTCAAGCCTCAAGTTGCTGCTTTATCCAGTGAAAGACAGAACAGGTACAATATTTCAGTCAACTTTGAAAATTCACAATAAATTGTACAGACATAAACAGGGTCTCATATTTACATGGTTTATAGTCCTATGAATCTAGTTTAAAACGCAACAAACAGAACTCAATTCCGACATTCCTACATCAAGATATAGCAAATTTCCCGAGACTGTGCAGAAGCTCCGCGAAAATTTTGACAGCATTTCCCTTGTCTTTCTTTACTTTGCAACCAAACCTCAACACCCACAAATCACAAGCTATCAAACACCTTTAATTAGAGCCACAATAAGGCTCGAATACGAGTCATAAACCGAATCCACATATCACTAGCGTAAAATCTTATGGAGCGTATAAGTGCAAAATCAAACTAGGACATATGCGGAAACGAAGTTTGGGTTGGGAAACAAAAGGTAGATTTTCTGTTGCTTAGCGGAATTAACACAACTGAAGCTATTCTTGTCAGATTGAGGTGTAATTTACACCGTTTTGAAGCTAAGAGAAAGGGATACATTGTTGAAGAAGGCCACTCAGTCCAGTTTGCAATGTATCTAGGTCAAATTTACCAAAACAACCCCAGATTTTCCAGTTCGCAGTTCAACTAGCAGTCCTGATTCATTCAATCATATCTCAGTACATACAACTCCAAATCAAGTGATTCCAAAACCATCTGAAAGCTAAGATACAAGGCTATAAGTATTAAGAAGACATCAACAACCAAATCAGTAGTATTCCTGGTCAAAACAACCAATTACAGAAGCTGATTAGCATGTTCGGATAGAAACAGGGCAGGAGGGGTATTTCAGTCTTTTCACAGGTTAAGTTGCTCCGATTGGGCTGAAATTTTGTAGGAAACTATAAAAAAATCATTCTCTACAACTTTCATGTTTTAACCTTAAGCTAATTCGGCCTCTAACCTGCTCAAATAAATTCAGAGAGAACAGGCCTGTTTGAAACCCTAACCTGGAAATTTTGCCCCAAACCAGAATTTTTGCACAATCAACCATATCCAACATATATCAACTCCATTTTACACAATAACTAAGCAAAAATCCATGACTAACCAACACTAAACATATGAAATCATAAAAATCAAGCATAAAATAAAAATCCATCAATCTTCACCACAAGTCATGAAATCATCCAAAAAATCACTTATTCAACTACCACAAGGCACCAATTTAGCATTATCGTGAACAAGAAAGAATTTCTTACTCACCTTACCAACCCAAGAAAGGAAGCAACTTAGCACCTTAATCTTCCAAACCACTTGATAACCAACCTTGCAACCACTAGACTAGGGGTTTTTATGGAGAGAATCCAAGTTTAATCGGTTAGATTTGAGGATTAAGCAAGATTGGGAGCCAAAGAGTTGAGAGTTTTCTTTTCTTTTCTTGTGGAGAGAGTCAGCCAAGAGAGGGAGAGAAATGATAAATTTTTAGTGAATTTTAGGATTATTTGGTAAAGTTGGCCAATTAGTCAAAGTCCAAGATGAAATAGGGAGGTGACACTTGTCACCTTAATTAATGCATGGCTATCCTTTTGTCCCTCTCACACCAATTCATCTAGTAACCTCTAGTTATCTCTTAACACCTGCTAAATTAATCCCGGTATATGAAACTTAACCTAACTGGCCGAATTTTACCGAACTTTCCGCACTAGCGGGTCCCACACACGGTATACACTTCTAAAATCTCATGAACTAACTTATACTAGAAAAATGATTTAAAACCCTATTTACTCATAAAACGAGTTAGAAAATTTCCTAATAAAGAAATTACAGAAAAACGTGCGATTAAATAAAATAAAATAAAATCCTAGAAAATACGAAAATTTACGGGTTCTCACACTCTCTCCCCCTTAAAAGAATTTCGTCCTCGAAATTCCTTGTCATCGTTTTTTTGGGAATACAAAAACTTTACTACTTCCTTCTCACGGTTAAATTGAGTATCATACTTAGCTAACCAATCTGTACCCCTTCACTAACCAGGCTCATTGAATTCTTTGGTACAGTTTCTTCTTCCTTGCCAAATTGCAATTCTTATACACCATTCTAGCGGGCAAACGGTGGAATACTAGAATCTTACCTTCCACGTCCTCAAATGGGTTAGAGACTTGATGTTGTTCTAAGGAGTACACCCGAGCTGACACTTTTGATCCATTCTTTTCCCCCTTCGATTGGTCAGGGTTGGTGGTGGTTGGCTGTTGGCTCCTACTCCCTTCTCGAGATCGGCCTGGGCAATTTGCGATTTGATGGACTGCGCTCCCACAACGCAGGCATTTTCTTCCTTTCTTCCAGCAGACGTTCTCCGTGTGATTCGGCTTCCCACAGTACCCGCAGGGACCACGAGAAGTGGAGACTGAGCCTCACTGTGAGGCACCACTTGACATTCTCGATAATTGTACTCCCCCGTTTCCCCTTCCAATCTTAGGGGGCGTACGCTTATCCCCTTGCTCTGAGGTACTTCCAGGAAATCCCCTTTTTTTTAGCTTGAAAGTTTCTAACTTGAAATCTTGCGCTTTAAACTCGTTGAGCTTTCTCTACCGCATCACTAAAGGTATTGAGTTGGGCTATAGCCAGGTCTTTCTGGATCTCAACGTTTAATCCTTGGACAGAACGCCTTATCCTCCTTTGCTCAGTCACGATTAGTTCGGGAGCGAACTTGGACAACCTGGTGAACTGGCTCTCATACTCGGCAACGGTTTGAGTTCCCTGGCGGAGTCTAATAAACTCATCTTCTTTCTTTTCCTGGATCAGAGGTGGGAAATACTTCGTGTTGAACTCTCTCATAAAATTCACCTACGTCCTTGGGGTTTGTTCTCTTTCCCATTTCATCCTTATGGTGTTCCACCAAGATCGGGCCGCTCCCTCCAGTTGGAAGACGGCAAATGTCACCTGTCGCTCCTCAGTGTAGTGTAGCGCGGCAAAGATATCAATCATCTTCTCTAACTACCTCTCGGCCACATGATTACGGTGGCGAGAACTTCGGTGGCGAGAACTTCATGCTCAATTAATCACATAGGTGTATCAAATAAGGAGATGAGCAAAATAACTTAGATAGAACGGATACATGTGGCTCTTGTGAGAACCTTGAAAAAAAAAATATAATAATAAAATAATAGTAAATAAATATATACTTACATATATTTATACTTGTTGCTTGTACATTTTAGACTTTGAATGAATTTTATTATTGTTGGTTCTTAGATAAGTGTGTAAAAATAAGTTTAAAGTCGCAAATAGGTTAATTGTGCAAAATATTAGATTATTTGAATTTTTGCCAAGTTAAGTTAATATTTCTTGACGTAGAGTGTTTTATTGCTTTAATATTAATTCCTTGAATTTCAATAGCTAATTGTAAGCGTTAATAACGTTAGGTGTTAACGGGAACCTAGAATTAAGACGGAAACATTTTAAGTCAAAACTTTTTATAATTACGCTTAGGACGTTAAATCTCGATAGTTTAATTTTTGCGAGACTAGTATGTTAGTAGGCTATCAAATTTCATTTCGGGTAAATCTTGGAGTTAGTTTACTAATGAGGAGTTCAAGTGAAGGGTGAACAAGATGTTAAAAGACCGGAATAGCCTTCCTCCATTTCAAATTCACCATGCAGCCATGAAACATTCCAACCACTTCCAATTTCTGCCGGTTCCATTTTTCATTCTTCATTCCAGCACCTACCATCCCTCATGCCGACTCAACCACTTAAAACACTGCACTATATACACTCCACTACCACACTCACTTATATCATTTCCAAGCCATTACAACTTCAATCTTACATTTTCTTTTCTGTCGCGAGCCAAGAGTGAAGTGAGAAAGAGAGAGAGAGCCGAGCTCCCATTCCTTTTCCTTTCTGTCCGTAAGCTAAAAAAAAGAGAGAGAGAGACCTGTTGTTATCATTCCTTCCATCCGTGAGCTGGTGAAGTCTGAGAACCAAACTTCCTCCATTCTAGTCGCAAGCTTGAGCAAGGGAGAGGAAGAGCTAGCGGGCTGCATTTTGGACTGCCGAGAGGGAAAAATATTTCAGCTGCCAGTCGCGTGTATTAAGCTTCAAGCTGAGGTAATTTCTGGACTTAGATTAGTTGTTTATTGGTTGATGAAACTGTTTAGGGGCATGCATGTGGGAATTGTGCGGCTGGAAAAAGAATTGAGTTGCAAGAAAACTGGTTTGGAAAGAATTGAAGCTGCCGAGAGTTTGAGCTGGAATTGCAGCTTTAGTTTGTTAATTTGTGGTGATCTGAGTTTAATTGTGGGTTTAGCTAGTTAAAAACTGGATGATTAAGCTTTGCATGAGGTTAATTAGCCTTGATTAAGCAAGAAAATTTAAGGAATACAAAAAATCTGGTTGCATGCATGTCAACCGAGAGGATTTGGATGAATTTCTGGTTAGATGGTGACTTTTGATGACATTCGAACTTGGTTTTGGATCAAATCTGATAGATAGCTTTTTATTTGGTGATGCATGTAAGTTTTATGGTGACAAGCTTGAGTTTTGTTGCTGGAATTCTTGTTTGGAGGACTGCAGGGCGTTGGAAAAAAAATTCCAGCTTAGCCGATGGTGGTTCTTTTGAGTTTTAAGGGATGTTTTGGTGAATTGAAGCTGGAAAATTTTGTTGTATGCCCTATACGACTTATATCTAGTATTGCATGCTGAATTTTCTGGATGGAAACCTTGTTGAAAATTTCGAAGTAACTTGCTGGAAAATCTGTTTTGTTGGCCGAGAGAGTGAAGGCTGAAACTCTCTTGTTAATTTCAAAAATTCCATGATAATTGGCTATAATCCTAAGTAAAACGTCTCATAACATCTTGTTCTAATTTTCATGTTTATCTTATTGATTTTAACACTTGAAAAGCTGGTGAATTGGAACTTGAACTGAAGTAATTATTGAAGGAAAATATTTTCCAGCATGGCCGAGAGAAAGGATTGAGCACTTGACTAGTTTTCCTTCGAATTTTAACTAAGATTCCTGCATTGGGTGTTTAGGATTAGTTTGTAGCTGGTTAATCACCTTTTGCATGTTGAGTTGAAGTAAAAATTGAAGGAAGTTATGGACAAAACACTATAAGTTAATTGGTTATATTGCTGGAATTTGTACATGGTTGCTAGCCGTACTAGTTGAAACTTTTGGTGAGATTATTTTCTGGATTTGTGTATTGTTTGTTTTAGTTTAGGTTGGACAAATTATAAGCTATATGTTTAGTGTTTCTAGCAAGTAAAAGATGGAGTTAATGGATATCTAGAATTAACATTTGCTGGAATTTTTCTTGACTATCGAAACAAGAAAGGAAAAATCTGAAATTCTAGAGTTAGTTGTGTGTAAGCTAGCCGTGGCTTATCTTCTATGTTTGAGTTAAATTTCTGGTTGATTGTTGTAAGAAATATTTGTTTGATGCCAAGAGCTAATGATTGATGAAGCTCTTGGCCATTTGAGTAATTTTTGTAAGAGTTTAATTTTTGGTGAATTTGTTCAAGTGGTGGGCTGAAATGTATTTGGAAGGTCCATGGTTTGTGATTTGGAATTGTTTTGATACCTTGGACTTCCTTTGTTTAATTTTGATTGGAATTGAATCTGTTGAGACCTAGGGCTAATGATTGATGAAGCCCTAGTGAAATTGATGTTTGGTTTGTGATTTTACCATATTGGTGACTTGGAATTCAAAGTGCAAATGAGTTGGAATCGTGAAGTCTGTTTTGGTCTTTTGAATTTGAGTATTTTTGATCAAGCTTTATTGAAATATCTTATCTTAATATCGAGTTATATAAGTTGAGTATGGTACGTTAATATTAAAGTAAATGTCGGGATTTTTTTAAAAAACCTTGACAACTAGTTAAGTTTTTTCTTTGCTCAAACTAGCTTTATTACCTTTAAGAAGTAATTGTATTAATTTCCAAACTTTAAGTTTTTCGTGAAATTATCCTTGGCTAGTTGTTTTGAGGAAAATTGTTAAAAGTGTGAGAGTTTAATAATTTTTTTAAAAAAAGGGGCTTAGAAAACTTGTTTGAATTAATTTGGTTTTAGCGGCACCTCCGGAAGGAAAAGTAGCTTTAAAGGAATCATCCGAAATATTTTATTACTTTACTAGCTTTAATTCTAAGAGATTTATTGAGTTATTCCGAGAAAATAAATTAGTTTTATACCAGATAATCTTTTGTATTTAAACCAAGAGTTCGTATAGTAAAACTTATAGTTTTTAAAACTTGTTTTCTAGGGTTTAGCGAGGACGTGGACTCCAATTCCCAGCTTGACTTTTGAGCTTCACTTTTGGTGAGTGTCCGTGCTTGTTCTTTGACTAAGTGTTAAGGTGCTTTCTTGACTTGTTATGTGATAATTGGAAAGTGGTTTTCCTGAACCATCGAAGTGGCAGTGTGTACTTTATCGCACTAGCCTTTCGAGTGGTGACTTGCTTGAAATGTTTTCTCGAATATCTGGCAATTGTTGACTGGAGCGTGGACTCGTCAACTAATCTACCAGGCAGGGGAATGTACCACACCTTAGGGTGGGAGGGCCTCTTATCCTGACTTGGTAAAAACGTGTTGTGACGTCGTTGGGTGAATCCCTCGACTAGTTTATAATGTGACGTCGTTGGATGAATTCCTCGACTAGTTTATAAAAAGGTATACTCGAGTAATACCAAACTCTCTCGTGAGGTGTGCAGGCCCGGTGGGAGTAAGTTGGTTGGAGCGTGTTAAGGAAAAAATAATGAATCTACATGGACTTTAGATAGTGAGAGTTGACGGAGGGTCAACTACGATTAATTTTGATCAAGTTCGTGGAAATGGCTCCTGAGAGCCCCTGTATCCTACCTTGTGCTGTTATATGCTTTTCTACTTGCTGAATTTAAGCTTGAAGATTATTTACTATTTGTGTTATATGATTGCATGTTTTGGGGCACCACTGAGCTTTAGCTCACCACACGATATTTGTTTTCCTTAACAGGTTTTGGCATTCGAAAGATTTGAAGTCTGTTTTTTTTTAGCTTTTGTAACTGTTGTGTTGAAACGACTATGTATCTTTTGTTTTGGGTTGCCACTTGAAGCTGGAAAAGTGCAAACCCTAAGCTTTGGCTTGTATAAATTTATTTGAACTTTATGAATTCGCTGTGTGGTTTGTAATATGTATATTTGTAGTTTTGTGTTGAGCTGGTTGGAGATTTGTTTAGGAGTGAACGTTCAGATGTCCAATGGCAATGTTATCTCTGAAGTTAATGTGTTCTTGGTATTCTGGTTGTAAAGGTTTGGCTTGTTCGAGTGCCGTATGGTGTTTTAGTTTAGGTTATACGTGGAAAATGAGTCGGTTTGCTTGCGTGAGTCCTGGCGAGAGCTAGGCAGGCGACCCGCCAACCCTTTGATTCACCTTAGGGAGAAGTGGGGCCGCCACAGCTCTCAGGAGCCAAATCCCCGTTGCAGTACATGATCCGACTACGTTGACCCTCCGTCAACTTCCAAATAAGGAAACCAGTCCAGTAGAACACCACTTTAACGCCAAATCCCGTTCACCAAACATACCCCCTTACCGGGCCCGAACGCCAAATAGAAACGGGAATGGTAATACTCGAGTATACCGGAATCAAGAGTCTCAATACTCAAAGATTCCATAAAAACAGGCACCCACGGATTGTCAATTTCCTTGACCAAGCCCTTGCATGGCTCGATTTAATTAACTCCCCATGAGGTTGAGCTCAGGTTTAACAAGGAGGTCGTTGGACACACTTCCAAACGACATTATAACAAGTGCAGGTAACAGGCTCAAGTTCATAACAAGTACAAGTAATAGATTTCAGTTTGTACAACACAGGCAAGAGAACGAGTGTGATAAAGTACACCCTCGTCTCAATCAAACTAAACAGGATTCATAGTCATTCATGTCATAGATTTCAAGTACAGATAACTCAAATAGCGACAATGCAAGGGAGTGGTACACTCACCAGTTCAAATAAGGATAACTTCAAAAGTTTCCTTCCCAAGTGTGGCTTTAATCGTCGGCACCTCCTAGAACAATCAAGGCAAACACTTAAGACTCGACTCCAAGATCTAGTATGGAATTCGCAAGTGAGACTCGGTTACGAGCCATATGCCTAGTCAAAAGAACCATTAATGCAAAGCGAAGAGGTGACCTCGGAGTGAAAAGGTAACAATTAGTCTTAAAGGCATGAACAACCTCAAAGCCCTACCTACAATGACTGACCAACTCCAAAATTGAAGTAGAAAATGAAAGTAAGATCGATACTAGGAAAACAGGATTTTTCAGTTTCGCACAACCCTATATGAAAAATCATATCTCAAGTTTTGTAAGTCCAAAATTAGTAAAAGTTATACCGTTGGAAAATACATTCAAAGGGCTATAACTTTCCAGAGAACACCCTCATAAGATTCAGAACACAAGTCAGTCAAATTCAAGCCTCAAGTTGCTGCTTTATCCAGTGAAAGACAGAACAGGTACAATATTTCAGTCAATTTTGAAAATTCACAATAAATTGTACAGACATAAACAGGGTCTCATATTTACATGGTTTATAGTCCTATGAATCTAGTTTAAAACGCAACAAACAGAACTCAATTCCGACATTCCTACATCAAGATATAGCAAATTTCCCGAGACTGTGCAGAAGCTCCGCGAAAATTTTGACAGCATTTCCCTTGTCTTTCTTTACTTTCCAACCAAACCTCAACACCCACAAATCACAAGCTATCAAACACCTTTAATTAGAGCCACAATAAGGCTCGAATACGAGTCATAAACCGAATCCACATAACACTAGAGTAAAATCTTATGGAGCGTATAAGTGCAAAATCAAACTAGGACATATGCGGAAACGAAGTTTGGGTTGGGAAACAAAAGGCAGATTTGCTGTTGCTTAGCGGAATTAACACAACTGAAGTTATTCTTGTCAGATTAAGGTGTAATTTACACCGTTTCGAAGCTAAGAGAAAGGGCTACATTGTTGAAGAAGGCCACTCAGTCCAGTTTGCAATGTATCTAGGTCAAATTTACCAAAATAACCCCAGATTTTCCAGTTCGCAGTTCAACTAGCAGTCCTGATTCATTCAATCATATCTCAGCACATACAACTCCAATTCAAGTGATTCCAAAACCATATGAAAGCTAAGATACAAGGCTATAAGTCTTAAGAAGACATCAACAACCAAATCAGTAGTATTCCTGGTCAAAACAACCAATTACAGAAGCTGATTAGCATGTTCGGATAGAAACAGGGCAGGAGGGGTATTTCAGTCTTTTCACAGGCTATGTTGCTCCGATTGGGTTTGAAATTTTGTAGGAAACTATAAAACATCATTATATACAACTTTCATGTTTTAACCTTAAGATAATTCGGCCTCGAACCTGCTCAAATAAATTCGGACATAGCAGGCCTGTTTGAAACCCTAACCTGGAAATTTTACCCAAACCAGAATTTTTGCACAATCAACCATATCCAACATATATCAACTCCATTTTACACAATAACTAACCAACAATCCATGACTAACCAACACTAAACATATGAAATCAGAAAAATCAAGCATAAAATAAAAATCCATCAATCTTCACCACAAGTCATGAAATCATCCAAAAAATCACTTATTCAACTACCACAAGGCACCAATTTAGCATTATCGTGAACAAGAAAGAATTTCTTACTCACCTTACCAACCCAAGAAAGGAAGCAACTTAGCACCTTAATCTTCCAAACCACTTGATAACCAACCTTGCAACCACTAGACTAGGGGTTTTTATGGAGAGAATCCAAGTTTAATCGGTTAGATTTGAGGATTAAGCAAGATTGGGAGCCAAAGAGTTGAGAGTTTTCTTTTCTTTTCTTGTGGAGAGAGTCAGCCAAGAGAGGGAGAGAAATGATAAATTTTTAGTGAATTTTAGGATTATTTGGTAAAGTTGGCCAATTAGTCAAAGTCCAAGATGAAATAGGGAGGTGACACTTGTCACCTTAATTAATGCATGGCTATCCTTTTGTCCCTCTCACACCAATTCATCTAGTAACCTCTAGTTATCTCTTAACACCAGCTAAATTAATCCCGGTATACGAAACTTAACCTAACTGACCGAATTTTACCGAACTTTCCGCACTAGCGGGTCCCACGCCCGGTATACACTTCTAAAATCTCATGAACTAACTTATACTAGAAAAATGATTTAAAACCCTATTTACTCATAAAACGAGTTAGAAAATTTCCTAATAAAGAAATTACAGAAAAACGTGCGATTAAATAAAATAAAACCCTAGAAAATACCAAAATTTACGGGTTCTCACATGGGTTGTATTACTTTTGAGATAGAAATGTATGTAAGTATACGTTCCCAGTTTGGGGACTATTATTTCCTTTACTCTTGAGGTTGTAACCTATTTTATTTGAAGTAAATGAGTGAGTCCTGGCGAGAGTTGGGCAGGTGGATCGCTAAACCCTTGGGTACGGCCTAGGGGGAGGTGGGGTCGTCACAGAGGTGATTCTTAATTTTGAAACTAATAAATAGATCTCCATTTGTTGTGAAGACATCAAAGTCTAGTTGAGTTGTTTTCATCGTCAAAAAATCGAAATATAGAAGTGCAATTTTGTTGTCAAAAGTTGAAATAGGGGATTGACCAATCAAGGGTATTTTGGTCATTTCTCAGTCCACAGAGCTCCAAATTGGATGATTTTAGAGGAATTGGAAAGCTAACTCAAAGGGCTATAAGAGTTAGTTCAGCTTCCATCATCAAGAAAATATCAATTGAATTTGGTACAAAAACAGAGCAAGGATGAAGAACAACCAGAGATGAGCAAACCTGCAAAAGAGTAAAATGTGGCTACAATATGTGACCTTAGGTCGCATTTTCGAGGTCACTTATTCTTCAATTTTGGCTGCAACTTGCTCTACAACTTGTGTTCTGTTTACATAAACTTTTTGACCCATTTTTTTGAAAGAATTCCGGCTGTATCTGAGCAAGTAAGCATGGAAACTTGTAGAAACAACCTTTGCATATTTCAAGAGGCAAAAATGACAACTAGAAACAACTCATTGGGACCTTTAATTCCTCTATAAATAGAGGCCTTTGGAGAATATTTTCACAACTTTGGAAGGTTAGAGAAACTCCACAAAAATTAGTCTTCACTAATTTTTCTTAATTCATTAGTATAGTATAGTTAGAATAGTTCATCCTTTTTGTATTTGTAATTAAATTTGGATGAAGAATTGAGGAGTAAAGATAGAGAGCTTGAAACTCGTGTGACAAGGGTGCCTTCTCTCCTATCACTTTTTCTTTTGTATTTAAATTCATGTTTAACTGTAATACAAGTTTGGATCTTGTTCTTCATGGTTAGTTAAAGTTTATGCCTAAAGTATGGATGAACTTGCTATATTTTGTTAGTAATATTTACTTGGTTATTTGATGATGTTATTTTGAGCAAGTTATTTATCACTATTGATTTTCTAATCATGATTAACTAGCCATTAATTGTGATAATCTTAGGGTACTAAGTTTGTAGTGAGAATTACGATTTAACACTAGTTCAAAGAAGTGATAAATCTAGGGAGTACACTCACGAGAGTAGAGGTGCACCTATGTGGCTTTTGTGATTTGTTTCATGTAATTTCATAGAAGAAATGAACTTGTAATTAATTTCATAACCACAAGAGTAGATATGGTTTAGCTGCAAGTATAGTTGATTCACTACGAGAGTAGATTTCACATATATTAGGAAATTATGCCATAACTAACCAAAATAATAGCACTCACTTAACCGGTAATTTCATTTGCAAAAGTAGTGAGAAATTTCATACCTCTAGGAACTTTATAATGTTATTTTTATTACTTTTATCTCATATTTAGAGTATAAATTTAATTTCTTGCACTTATGATAGTCTAAATAATAAAGGAGTTCGAAAAACATCGGTAACTAACACTCTTCTCTGTGGGTTCGACCCTTAATACCTTATACTCAATCTCGACTCGTATACTTGCGAAAAATCGTTTGTGGGTATTTAGGATTTTATAAATATAAAACTTGACTGTAGATGAGTTAATTGTTATATATATATACCCTGCGCTCGTCAGTTTCCTTACTCTTTTAAATTTGATTGATTTTTTCACACATAATAATAAGAGTAAATAAGTAATAACATGCATAAAGACATATGGTTATTAACTATTTTGTTGTTATTTTTTTTAAAATTTTACCTTTTTGTAGAAAAGAAAGAGTTTTGGATAAGGGTCCTTTTCATTGGCAGTTTAGTTTCTATTTGTTTCTAAATATGTGTAGTCATATGTGGTAGAGATATTAAAATTATTTGATCTTTGAATAAAATTGTTATTTGAGAAGTTCTTGAAGCAAGAACTTCTCAAATAACTCTTAAATAAATATGTCATTCTCTAATTTCATTTAAGATTTGCTTAATAGTTTAGATTTTCTTCTATGTTACTTTCAATCTAACTATCTTTCCTTCTTATTATTGTAGGTAACAATGGCAACGAGATGCCTTTCGATGCATGAAATCCATGAAAAATGACAAGATGGATAGCGCTTGTTCAAGTTGTTGAGAAATCGCATGTGTTAACCAGTGGTGCATTGGTACCTATAAGATTCCAACGTGTTGTGTTAACAGACTCTGAGGTAATGTATAGTCAAATTGCTCTTGGTCATTTTCCATTCATTATAACAATCTTCTTTGATTTCTCATACCATTTGTTATTCTTCTTTTTCTATGAACAGGGAACTAAGATTGCAGCAGCCATTTATGGGAATGACATTCGCTATTTTACTAATTTGCTCTAGCCATTTAAATGCTGCTATATTACAGGTGGACCTATCAAAAAACAGGATCCAAAATATAAAGTTAGTGACTATCAACATTCTTAGCTCAATCACAACAAGACATTAATTGAAGAATATGTGGAGTCTCATCCACTAATGCTGCAATACACTTTTGAACTCACTAAAATTTCAGACCTCTTTAGATTTGTTTTTAGTGTCTTGTTTTTGTATATGTCGAGTCACCTATTTTTCTTAACTAAACTTGTTTTTGAGTTACTTTAAAAGCATGTTTAGGGATTCAAAAAGAGTAGAAAACATGGGCGAACAATGCTTGAGGAGTGGAAGATCGACAATGGATTGTTTCCACGTGCAAAGCTCCATGAATAGAGGTAACCAAGAAATTACTGAAAGTACATCTTTTGAAGACTGTTTAAGGAGTTTAAAGGGTAACTTGATTTTATAATGTTAAAAGTTCAATTGGACACCATTATGAATATGCTTGAACAAAAGAGAAATGTTAATGTTTTCAATTCTTATCATGTGATTTGTGACTTGTGTGGAGATTATCATGCTACTTATGAATGTATACAAGCACAAAATGTAGATTATTATGATGAATTGGGGCATTACAATCCTTATTTTGATCAAAATGGTCCTAATTGGGGCAATCTTATACTTGTGGTTAGGATAATCAATGTGCATATAATACTTCTCCTTATTTATATGATTACCAACCCGAATTTGTCCAATTTGAATCTAAGCCATATTGGGAATTAGCAATAGAAAGATTAGCTAATGCATCTTTATCTTGGAAATTAGAAAGTGAACCATTTGTTAATGATTCTAAGCCATCTTGAGAATTAGCTATGAAAAAACTAGCAAATGCAACCTCCGACCGTTTTGATATGGTAGAGAAAAGGTTTGATATAGTCAAACTAATGATTATAAAGAAGTACTTGTTGGGAGGTAACCCAATATTTGTTTAAGTTTATGTTATTTTGGTGTGATTTTATGTTTAAATTATGCATTTACATTGTTTTGTTGTTTTTCTTTTGTAGGTTTGGATAATAGAAGTAAAGGTGACCAAATGAGGAGAAAAAGACGAACTTTGATTAAGGAACTCAACTACTCGATTTGAGTAAAAATTATTTTTGATTCGTTAGAAAGGAGCAAAATGTATGTTTTGATTATTTTACATGCGCGCACATTGACTATTTTGACAAAGAATGATCTAGGATGCATTTTGACCAATTGAGGTAAAGAGTGTAATTTTGAGAAATTAGACAATTCTACAGAAAAATTGCAGAAACAGTGAAAACGCGGCTTAAAATATGACCTGAAGTTACGTTTTCTGCCGTGTTTCGATTCTGTATGATTATAACAGAAAATAAGACTTCGAATACACGACCCTAAGGTCACGTTTTCTGAAGTTGAGTATTCGTTTATGTATGTTTTAGCCACAAAATGCGAGAAGAAAATGCAGGTATAGAGCCGCGTTTTCTGAGGCTTGATTTTAAAAGAAGAAAACGCAGGGTCCTTGTTCATTTCTTCTCTTCTTATTCACCTCATGTTGTCCTCACACACTTACACACACTTCACAAATTCTTACTTTTACACCTTTTCCTTGAAAGAAATCATCCAACAAACATCATTTAACCTTCATAGAGCCATTTTAACCAATTGAAATTCACATAAAACATCTCAAAAATCGATTGAAGGTTAGGATTCTTCATTTATAAATTCATCAATTGGAGGTTAATTAGGTGATTTTCATAGGGTCTTTTGCATCATTTGTATCGCCAAACATCACTCTACCAATTTGAGGTAAATTTTTTAAACTTAATTTGGTATTTTAATATTCACCATTTGTATATCTTTTGAGTTTAATGACATACTTTGAATGGTGAATTTGTGATGTTATTTGTTGATGTATATAAGTTCTATTTTGCTTATTTAACATTTTTAAACTGTTTAGATGATCAAATGTGGAAATGTGATGATCTATGCAATGTTTTAATTTATACATATTCCTATTATATGATCAATGTGCTATTTGGTCTTAAAATGTTTTTAAGCATAATTGGATGGTTCAAATTGCTAAAATGTGACTTGTTTATGATACTTACATATATACATTCCTTATATGGTGATATTTTAGTCAATTTGATTGCTTAATCTTCATATAGAGCATGATTGGATGATGAATTTTGAATATGTGTAGAATTTAGCAATTTTAGTGATATTTTATGGGTGAAATTGAACATATGCATAATGTGTGTTTCTTAGATTGGCTTTTGCTCCCAATTTTGTTATTATATGGTGATGTTATAATTATCTAGAGAAAGCGACATACTTATACTTCATATTCTAGGTAAAGAGGATGCTAATTTTGTTAAATGCATAAAACATTTGGGAAATGTGGTGTGATGATGTGAGAAATTTTGATAACGAATTATTTGCAACAACTCTTCATGCCTGTCACTTTTGCATCTTTTGGCCCTTACCTAGTTTATTTGCCATTTTGTATTTTAGGTTTTAATACTAATAGTTACAAATGGAACTCATGAAGTTTCCTTTTTGTAGAATTGCGATAAATGGATCATAAATTTCATACTAGATTGTAAAGTTTCATATCCGCATACTTCAATCACATCAATAGGGGAGTATTCCTTTCTTTATTTTGGTTTCCCTTTTTATACATTGAGAACAATATGCATGTTAAGTGTGGGGGAGGGGGGAATTGAAATTATATGCATTGTATGTGATTGATTTGTTGATTGAAAAGATTAGACTTGTGTTTGGAAATGTTATTGTGCTTAAAATTTTTCAAATTTGGGTTTGTTGGCAGGAAGTTTCGTCCATTTACAAGGAAAAACTCTTTCAATATCTTGTCCAAAATTGCACAATTGTCCTAAAAGATTTCAAAATTTTTCAATTTTATTCAAGAGCTACAAGTTCCATACCATTAGTAATTCAAATTTCTTCTACTTTTGAAATAAACATATGTGATTTGACAATTTCTTTTCTCATTTAAGTTGGAAATGACTATTATGTGATTATAATTTGTGTATTTGTAGGATAGTATATCTAATAAAGTGGAGAAAACTATGCCTAAATTTTGCATGTTTGATGAAATTTCTTCTCTTTACTTGATTTTACATAGTTAAGTGATAAATATGGTCAATGATACTCTTCTCATGATTATTCTTTTGAGGGAATTATTATTATCTTTATTTTAAAAAAAGAAAGACAAAAAAAAAAGAAAAAGAATGAATAAAAGTTGTTCTACTCCAATGGTTCTTGTACTTAGTAATCGGGAGTCTTCATCTATAAATGTCGACTTTTACGTAAAACGGTACCAGAATTAACAGCATGCAAGGCATTTTGAGGATGTGAAGTGTTGATGTGACAGCCCCACCTCTCCCTAAGGCGAATCTTAGGATATCAGCGGACTGCCTGTCCAGCTCTCGCCGGGACTCAGTTGATCAAAGAACTAGTAACTCAAGATAACTAATGAAATATATTCAAAGAAAGGAGTGCAAACCCTAATGGACTTGTAATCGCCACGGCAACTTTCCAAATTTAAAATATAGATCTAAGTATCAAACTTATCATTCTACACTTAATTTACATACATACGTCGAACTTATGGATTCAAGCTTACAAGAATCAAAAGTAAGGTCTTCTAAACAAAAAGTTACAATCCAAAGCACAAGTACAAAATAAAAGATAAAGTTATGAAAGTTCTTGACCATAAGTCCATCCCAGATCTGTTAAGGAAAACAAAAGGAGTGAGGTGAGTTAAAACTCAGTAAGGTTCCAAATAAATAGGTAAGCACATAGCCAAGTAAAGACGTAATGTAAACAAGTAAGCATAGTATTGTATTATAACAATTTAATCACAGTTCAATTCAAGGAGACGGGTAGCTTCCAAAAGCCAAATCCACTTTGAGTTTGATCATACAAGAAGCCGTTGACTCTCCGTCAACGTTTGCATTTTAAGAATACAACGTCCGTAGAACCCCACTTTCTCCAAATTTCGTCCACCAGTCAACCCCTTTACTGGACTCGAACACCACAAAAAGTAAGTAGGTAATACTCGAGTATACCAATTTCCAGATTCAGTAAACAGTCCTCAGGATTTATCGATTTTCTCGACCAACCCCTTGCTAACTCGATACAACCGACTCACCTATGAGGTTGGGTACCCAAACAGTCACAGTAGTTAATGAGATATTGCCCAAACAACACTCATATAGTAAAATACAGAGAGATCACATATTACAATATCAGTGTACAAAGCCTCAGTGGAAATCGAAGGAGGTCGAGTGTGATAAAGTACACGCTCGCCTCAATTTTGTCAAAATAATGTTTGGCTCAACCAGTCGCAAATCAAGTATTCAGATATTTCACATAGACAGTTAGCAGGTAATAGAACACTCACCTGTCAAGCAAAGCAGAGTTCAAACGTCAAATTCCTTGATTACGTTCACCTCCGTTTCCCAATCCAAGGGCAACGAGTGAAATCGTTAATAATCTAGGTTCATTTCCAACCCAAATATGAGTTCATTAGGTGATCAAGTGAGCGGTTAAATCTACTCAATTCACCATGCAAGTTAGGCCCAAAATGCAGTAAAAGGTGTGACGCCCCGCGGCAGAAGAAAAGGGAAAAATTTCTGGTGAATAGTGTTTTGTGGAGAATCCGGCCAGAAGCCGTGCAAATTCCTTATATTTTTCTTAAAAATTCCCTTTTCTTTGACAAATATCACTTTATAATGGCCCTACTACTCAATCACCCCACAATAAGTGCCAATGAACTTAGAAAGTAGGGTTTCACTTTTGGTTTCAAGATTGGAGCAAAATTAGGGTTTTCACGATTTTTCGCCGGATGAATTTTCGGTACGGAGCAAAGACCAAATTTGGTGATTAAAAGTGACTTTTAAGTGAGAAATAATATGTGATTAGGAGCAATGATATAAGGTTAGTGAATAAAAAGTAAAAACCCTAGTAAGTGTGTTTTAAAGAAAAACAGCGCGAACCGGTGGGTCCCGCGCACTACCGTTTGAACGCACCACTTGACCACCACTTTCTTACCATACAAATTCATTAATACTTGAGCAAAATATCTTCTCATTTGCCAGATAGTTTGACCGAAATTTAGGGCTCAAAATAGCAAGGAAAAGAGAGAGAAAAATGAAAGGTGGTGGTGGCGACACTTGTCGTCACCTAAGAGTTTCTTGACCAAGAGAGTAACCATCCTTCTTATCCCAATTTTTGTACCTTTCCTCTTCATTATTTCAGCAGCTTGGCCGACCAAAGAGAGAGAGAAAAGAGAGAACAAGAACAACTTTCTTCGTCTTGATCTTAGCTATCCAAGTGAGAAATCAAACTTCCAAACCGATTAAAGTGCTAGTTGTGGGCTTAAGAAGCTAGGGCAAACAAAAATTTCCAAAGGAAGTGGAGTATCACTCTTTCAAGCTTTGTTTTAGAGGTATAAAGTCTGATTTATGGCTTTGATTCTTTTATTTTGGTTTAAGATGTTATCTAGTTCATGTTTTGGCTTGATTACAAGATATGTAAGTTGTTGTGATGATTTTGAATGATATATGCAAGTTAGGGTTTAATAAATTTATGCCTAGAATTGTTGTATAGTGGATATATGTTGTATATAAGATTATATAAGGGGCTTTGGTAGTGTTGGAAGCAAGAAAATGAATGGATTGTCATGAAATCCCAAAAATTCCAGATTTCTGGAATTTCAGGTTTACATTCTGTCCGGTTTTAGTACTCATAGTTAGAGGCCGAATCAGGCTTGGCCTAAAACTTTAAAGTTGTAGAGAATGGTATTTTATAGGTACCTACAAAATTTCAGCCCAATCAGAGCTATGTAGCTTGTGAAAAGATGAAAATACCCTCGCTGTTCTAGGTTACATTCCATAGTTCCGCGTGGACAGTTTAGTCTATTTGGTTGTGTTTATTCACTATAATCCGTGGGGATTTAGCCTGTTGGAAAAACATGAAAGTTTTAGTATTCTGTCTTAGATTTTAAACGCCTCCAAGAACACCTTAATCGGACCTTGGTAACATGAGATATGACCATTGCAGTGCAGTACGATTAATTAGCCGACTAGTTGGATTTTGGTTCTGTAAATTGGGAATTTGACTAGGTTGCATTGGAAACTGGACTAAGTGATCTTCATGAAAGTTGTAGCCCTGTGTCTTAGCTTCGAAATGGTATAAGTTGTACCTCAATCCGATAAGCGTAGCCTCAGATGTGTTCTTTCCGTAAAAATCCATCAAATCTGTCTTATGTTAAGTTTATTTCCACACTTGTTATCACTTTGATTTTTGTTCTTATGTTGTTATGAGCCTATGGAACGGCTATTTACTTGAATCTATGATATGTATGACTTTGGGATTGGCTGAGGAAAAATAATGGGGCCATAAATAGCTGGAAAATTAGGTAAACACAAGGGGCATGCTGCCAAATTTTCACGAGAAAGATAAACTAGCCTTTGGAGTTCTAGTTCTATATTTGGCAAATTTGACTTGGATATACTGAAAACTAGGTTGAGGTGTCTTCATGAAAGTTGTAACTCTTTGTCTAAGCTTCGAGACACTGCCTAGTACATTTTGATCTGATAATCACAGCTCCAGTTATGGGCAAAATCGTGTAAACCGTTTTGTACCATTTTCATTTCCGCGCACGCTCGATGCATTCCTTTACTGTTTTTCCGCTTTGATCGTTTTAGTCCTTATTTCCATTTGTGATCTAGGGCTTGGACTTGAGCAAGACAATAATAAATGATGGATGAGGTTCGTGAGTCGTGGTTGGTGAGTGATCCCTCAACTATTTCCAAAGTTACTTTTGAACTAATTCTTGCATTTATTACTCCATTGCATATCATTTGGGTTTGGGTGTGTGCCATGACATAATTTGGCTCCAATGAGGTCCTGGAAAGTCTTGTGCTTAGAACCAATGTCTCCACTACTGTTTATACATTCTTTGGAGCACGATGGCTCCTTACTTCTGTTTCACAGTTATCTGATCTAAACGAGCATTGGATATTTAAGTACAAGAACTTCACTGGCTCACATGAGCAATAAATGAACATTGGATTACTGCATCATGACATCATACCAATGCTTTATTGTGAAATATACTTGGCTGTTGATTTTACTGGTCACTCACTGAGCTTCTAGCTCACCCCCTATTATCTTCTTCTCCCCACAGGGATCGAAGTAAAGGAAGAACTTGTATTTGGATCTTTGTGTGGCTGGATGGCGTACATCTTGTATAGTTTAGATTTGGTTTTGATTTATGTACTTTTGGGCCTGTATAAATATTTGGAATTGAATTGGATGTATATCTACATTCGACGCTTAGACCTAGTTTCCGCTTCGCTTATGATATGTAATTTTTGGAGAATTGGATGTATTATTCGAGTTGTACCTTGTAATTCACTTGAGGAATGTAGTAGTGAGTGAGTCCCGGCGAGAGCTGGGCAGGCGGTCCGCCGAACCCTTTGGTTCGCCTTAGGGTGAGGTGGGGCCGTCACAGGTGGTATCAGAGCTTAGGCTTCAGATCTTTGTAGTGTATCCTAGGCTTAAAGTTTAGGATGCCGGACTGTGGGATTGGTTTGTACGTTCAGTGCTCTTTTGGAGCGTCAGTTGTGACTCTTGAAAGTGGTACGCGTAAGATATGATTTGGTTGATGTACGCTTGAGAGCGTACGGCCTGAGCTGTACAGTTTCTTAGTTTTGGATTCTTGGCTAGGGTTTTGATAGATTATGGTGGTGGCCGGAATTGTTGAGAAAAGTTTTGGTTTGCATTTTTCTTCTAATTTTCCTGTTTGATTAAGGTTACACCACCTGAGTGGTAAATGTTAAGATTTGAGATATTGGAACTGTCTAAGACCGACTAGACTGAGCTCATTTGAGACTTGAATTTGAATCGGCTAGTGTACCCTTACGTATACTTGATAGACCTGACCTGACTGAAAATAGGGTATCTCTTTTACTCTTGAGCAAGTATCTTGATTCATATATGATCTGTATGTGGATTTGAGTTTGATGACTGCTTGAGAGTGTGAATTACTGGGCATAAGCTAGGCGAGTGAGTTCCTACTCGTACTCATGTTCTTTGAACCTGAAATAATTGACCCTGCTTTTGAACCGATACACTTGAACCCTGCTTTTGACTCTGTTTCTGAACATTTTCGTACTTGTTTGGTTATAGACCGGCTACTACTCTTCTGTAGCGGTTGAACAGAACCTCTCTGGTGAGGCATTGCCTGTTGTGTTTTCAAGCACCGCCATTCTTCTGGCGAGGTATGCCTGTTGTGTTTTCAAGCACCATCAGGGATTGAAATTCTTGAACAGAACCTCTCTGATGAGCTATTGCCTGTTGTGTTTTCAAGCACCGCCATTCTTCTGGCGAGGCATGCCTGTTGTGTTTTCAAGCACCATCAGGAATGAAACTTTGACTTGAGGCTCTCTGGTGAAGCTTAGCCGTAGTGCTAGCTTGTTGTGTTTTCAATCACCACCAGGGCCAATTTCTTGAGCTAAGATCCTCTGGTGAAGTTTAGCCGTTGTGCTAACTTGTTGTGTTATCAAGCACCACCAAGGATGAAATTTTGAACTGAGGTTCTTTGGCGAGGTATAGCCGTTGTGCTAACCTGTTGTGTTGTCCAGCACCGCCAGGGACAAAATCTTGCATCTGAGGCTCTGGTGAAGCTTAGCCGTAGTGCTAGCTTGTTGTGTTTTCAAGCACCACCGGGGACAAATTCCTGAGACTTTCTGGTGAAGTATAGCTGAGTGCTAGCTTGTTGTGTTTTCAAGCACCACCAGGGGTAATTCCTGACCTGAGACATCGTTATGTCCTGGATTTTATTTTTATTTTTTTTTCAAATATCAGGGACTTTAAGTCCGATTTCGAGCCCCTTTTGTATATGTATCCAGTTACTCGCCTGACTATCTATTGGATCAAGATTATTTGATAAGTTGGATTGGAGTACTTTTAGTACTTGATTGTGATGAGTGATTCTTAGTATGTGATTGACCTTTGAGATATTTGATTTGATTAGTATTTGATTATGATAAGCGAGATTGAAATGATTCTTAATGCGTGATCGACTTTCGAGAACTATTTTGATCTGATTAGTACAAGTTGAAATGTCGAGGACGACATTCTTTTAAGGAGGGGAGTTTGTGACGCCCCGCGGCAGAAGAAAAGGGAAACATTTCTGGTGAATAGTGTTTTGTGGAGAATCCGGCCAGAAGCCGTGCAAATTCCTTATATTTTTCTTAAAAATTCCCTTTTCTTTGACAAATATCACTTTATAATGGCCCTACTACTCAATCACCCCACAATAAGTGCCAATGAACTTAGAAAGTAGGGTTTCACTTTTGGTTTCAAGATTGGAGCAAAATTAGGGTTTTCGCTATTTTTCGCCGGATGAATTTTCGGTACGGAGCAATGACCAAATTTGGTGATTAAAAGTGACTTTTAAGTGAGAAATAATATGTGATTAGGAGCAATGATATAAGGTTAGTGAATAGAAAGTAAAAACCCTAGTACGTGTGTTTTAAAGAAAAACAGCGCGAACCGGCGGGTCCCGCGCACTACCGTTTGAACGCACCACTTGACCACCACTTTCTTACCATACAAATTCATTAATACTTGAGCAAAATATCTTCTCATTTTCCAGCTAGTTTGACCGAAATTTAGGGCTCAAAATAGCAAGGAAAAGAGAGAGAAAAATGAAAGGTGGTGGTGGCGACACTTGTCATCACCTAAGAGTTTCTTGACCAAGAGAGTAACCATCCTTCTTATCCCAATTTTTGTACCTTTCCTCTTCATTATTTCAGCAGCTTGGCCGACCAAAGAGAGAGAGAAAAGAGAGAACAAGAACAACTTTCTTCGTCTTGATCTTAGCTATCCAAGTGAGAAATCAAACTTCCAAACCGATTAAAGTGCTAGTTGTGGGCTTAAGAAGCTAGGGCAAACAAAAATTTCCAAAGGAAGTGGAGTATCACTCTTTCAAGCTTTGTTTTTGAGGTATAAAGTCTGATTTATGGCTTTGATTCTTTTATTTTGGTTTAAGATGTTATCTAGTTCATGTTTTGGCTTGATTACAAGATATGTAAGTTGTTGTGATGATTTTGAATGATATATGCAAGTTAGGGTTTAATAAATTTATGCCTATAATTGTTGTATAGTGGATATATGTGGTATATAAGATTATATAAGGGGCTTTGGTAGTGTTGGAAGCAAGAAAATGAATGGATTGTCATGAAATCCCAAAAATTCCAGATTTCTGGAATTTCAGGTTTACATTCTGTCCGGTTTTAATACTCATAGTTAGAGGCCGAATCAGGCTTGGCCTAAAACTTTAAAGTTGTATAGAATTGTATTTTATAGGTACCTACAAAATTTCAGCCCAATCGGAGCTATGTAGCTTGTGAAAAGATGAAAATACCCTCGCTGTTCTAGGTTACATTCCATAGTTCCGCGTGGACAGTTTAGTCTATTTGGTTGTGTTTATTCACTATAATCCGTGGGGATTTAGCCTGTTGGAAAAACATGAAAGTTTTAGTATTCTGTCTTAGATTTTAAATGCCTCCAAGAACACCTTAATCGGACCTTGGTAACATGAGATATGACCATTGCAGTGCAGTACGATTAATTAGCCGACTAGTTGGATTTTGGTTCTGTAAATTGGGAATTTGACTAGGTTGCATTGGAAACTGGACTAAGTGATCTTCATGAAAGTTGTAGCCCTGTGTCTTAGCTTCGAAATGGTATAAGTTGTACCTCAATCCGATAAGCGTAGCCTCGGATGTGTTCTTTTCGTAAAAACCCGTCAAATCTGTCTTATGTTAAGTTTATTTCCACACTTGTTATCACTTTGATTTTTGTTCTTATGTTGTTATGAGCATATGGAACGGCTATTTACTTGAATCTATGATATGTATGACGTTGGGATTGGCTGAGGAAAAATAATGAGGCCATAAATGGCTGAAAAATTAGGTAAACACAAGGGGCATGCTGCCAAATTTTCACGAGAAAGATAAACTAGCCTTTGGAGTTCTAGTTCTATATTTGGAAAATTTGACTTGGATATACTGAAAACTAGGTTGAGGTGTCTTCATGAAAGTTGTAACTCTTTGTCTAAGCTTCGAGAGATTGCCTAGTACATTTTGATCTGATAATCACAGCTCCAGTTATGGGCAAAATCGTGTAAACCGTTTTGTACCATTTTCATTTCCGCGCACGCCCGATGCATTCCTTTACTGTTTTTCCGCTTTGATCATTTTAGTCCTTATTTCCATTTGTGATCTAGGGCTTGGACTTGAGCAAGACAATAATAAATGATGGATGAGGTTCGTGAGTCGTGGTTGGTGAGTGATCCCTCAACTATTTCCAAAGTTACTTTTGAACTAATTCTTGCATTTATTACTCCATTGCATATCATTTGGGTTTGGGTGTGTGCCATGACATAATTTGGCTCCAATGAGTTCCTGGAAAGTCTTGTGCTTAGAACCAATGTCTCCACTACTGTTTATACATTCTTTGGAGCATGATGGCTCCTTACTTCTATTTCACAGTTACCTGATCTAAACGAGCATTGGATATTTAAGTACAAGAACTTCACTGGCTCACATGAGCAATAAATGAACATTGGATTACTGCGTCATGACATCATATCAATGCTTTATTGTGAAATATACTTGGCTGTTGATTTTACTGGTCACTCACTGAGCTTCTAGCTCACCCCCTATTATCTTCTTCTCCCCACAGGGATCGAAGTAAAGGAAGAACTTGTATTTGGATCTTTGTGTGGCTGGATGGCGTACATCTTGTATAGTTTAGATTTGGTTTTGATTTATGTACTTTTGGGCCTGTATAAATATTTGGAATTGAATCGGATGTATATCTACATTCGACGCTTAGACCTAGTTTCCGCTTCGCTTATGATATGTAATTTTTGGAGAATTGGATGTATTATTTGAGTTGTACCTTGTAATTCACTTGAGGAATGTAGTAGTGAGTGTGTAACACCCCGAAAAAAAAGAAGGAGGTTGCTGGTAAAGAAGATACTAGAGTGTATTTCTTTGGGTTTGATTAAAACCTTATTTTGTTTTAAAAGATTAGAAACCCTAATATTGTAGTCAAAAACTCTAGTTTACTTGTGACTAACCGGTTTTCTTAAATCTTTCGCATTTTAATTGATACCCTAATTTTAATCATTGGAATTGTAAAACCCTCACGTTTTCTTAAAAATGCCCTTTTATTTGGAAATTATTATTTATTCAGGCTCCTCTATCCAATCATCCCACATAAGTGCAAATAAACCTAGAAAGTAGGGTTTCACTCTTCGGTTTTCAAGTTTAGAGCAAAATTAGGGTTTTCGCGATTTTTCGCCGGATGAATTTTCGGTACAGAGTACGGATTAAATTTGGAGAGTAAAAGTGACTTTTAAGTGAGAAATAATATGTGATTAGTAGCAATGGTATAAGGTTAGTGAATGGGAAGTAAAAACCCTCATACGTGTGTTTTTAAGAAAAACGGCGCGAACCGGCGGGTCCCGCACACTACCGATTGAACGCACCACTTGACCACCACTTTCTTATCACATGAGCATTAATACTTGAGCAAAATATTTCCCCCTCATTGCCAGCTAGCTTGACCGAAAATGTGGACTAAAAAGAGCAAGGAAAAGAAAGAGAAAAATGAAAGGTGGTGGTGGCGACACTTGTCGCCACCCTAGAGTTTCTTGGCCAAGTGATCAAGTAGCCTTCTTAAACCAATTTTCTGCCCTTTCCTCTTCATTTTTCCAGCAGCTGGTCGACCAAGAGAGGGAGAGAAAGTGAGAGCAAGAAACAATTCCTTCTTCTTGATTCTAACCAACCAAGTGACAAATTAAATTTCCAAACCGATTAAAGTGCTAATTGTGAGTTGGGAAGCTAGGGGAACCAGAAATTTTCCAAGGAGGTTGATTATCACTCATCCAAGCTTGTCTTTGAGGTATGAAATCTGATCATGGTCTTTGATCTTTTAAATCTTGTGTAAATTAGCTTAGCAACTCAAATTTGGTGGTGAATAATGGATGCTATCATGTTTTGGGGGTTTTCCCCTTTTGGTTATATGAACTAGGGTTGAATGATTTGCTACCCAACTTGGTGTATGGTTAATATATGTTGTAATTAAGGTTATATAAGGCTGTTTGGTAGTGATTAGAACAAGAAATTTGAGAAAGTTCCATTAGAGACCAAAATTCCAGAATGGAAAATTTTCCCCCCTTTTCTGTCCGGTTTTGTAGCCTCATGTTAGAGGCCGAATTGGCCTTAGATCAAAACATGAAAGTTGTATATAATGGTATTTTATAGTTTGCCACAAAATTTCACCTCAATCGGAGCATCGTAGCGTGTGAAAAAGACGTAAATACCCTTGCTGATTTAGGTCACTTTCCAGAGTTCCGCGTGGACAGTTTAGTCCTTTTGGTTTAGTTTATTCACTGTAATCCGTTTGGATTTAGTCATTTGTTAAAACATGAAAGTTTTATTCCCCTTTCTTAGAATTGTAACGCCGCCAAGAACACCTTAATCGGACCTTGGTAGACTGAGATATGGTCACTTGAATGCAATGCGGTTGATAAGCCGAGTAGTTGAAATCAGGTTGTATGAATGGGAAATTCGATTAGATTACACTGGAAATTTGACTGAGTGACCTTCATGAAAGTTTTAGCCTTATGTCTTATCTTTCTAATTCCTTTGGAATTTCCTGATTTGGATTTGTGAGCTGGGAGTTACGATCCAGCCAACATACCCTGTCCGTCACCTTAAAGTGCAAATTTCTGGCACTATGTTCCATACTTTCGACCCATCTCTGTTCAGATCCGGATTTAGGTGTCTTCATGAAAGTTATAGACTTTTCTCTTAGCTTTGCAACGGTACCTCATGTACCATGATTCGACACTCGTAGCCTCGATTGTGTTCAAAACAGTTTTGACGGCAAAACGGCTAGGCCGCCATTCCCGTTTCCGTATGCCGTTTCCGCACTTGCATGTGTCAATTTTGTCGTTTTGCTTGTTTTAGGCACGTTAGTGGCCGTTTGTGATATTATGTGACGCAATCTTCTATTTCAGATAGTGGTCAGCTAGGCGGAGCCGGTGGGACCCACTACTAGCTAACACGCACGCAGTGATTTTTGCTCTTGTGCTACTTTTGTATTTTGAGTAAGTATTCAGGCCGCTCTTGTGTGTTAGTTGCTTATGTGTTTCGATATGTATGAAGAGGGTACTTAGGCGAGGGTGTACTTTATCGCACTCGACCTAAACCCTAAATTTGCGCACATATTTGTACATGGCTTGTGTATATGAGCAATTTTGGAACTAAAACCCTTGAGCTTGTGGCTCGGGGTGACTTTTGAATAATTTTGTGAAGTTTGTGAGTTCGGGGCCCGATCTCAATACCTGGATGGACTATTCGAGCCGGTTAGGGCTTGGTCGAAGTCAGTCCAACTTGGTTTGAGGTCACCAAGTTTGTGAATCCGGTTCACCGAGTATGTGGACCAAGTTTGTGACCCGAGCTTGTGACTCAAGCTCAAGTTTATGATTTCGTTCGCCCGGGCAAGTTTGTGAGGTGACTGGCCAGAGAGGGTGATAAGGTGTACGGTGGGAGTACAAGTGAAGTTCTACGGACCATTAATTGTAGTCGACGGAGTGTCGGCAGGAGATCATACATGGCACATGATTGGCTTTGGAGCCACCTGTATCCTTATTATGTGATGTTACTTTTCTGCTTTTGCTTTACTCTTATTGTGTAACTGTTGTTACGTGAAATTTACGCTTTTGCCCCTGTTTATTTATTAAGCATATAGCTTACCCCGTTCCATTTGTTTTCCTTAGCAGGGGGCCGTCACAGGTGGTATCAGAGCTTAGGTTTCAGATCTCTGTAGTGTATCCTAGGCTAAAGTTTAGGATGCCGGACTGTGGGATTTGATTTGATTTGAAAATTAAGCAATTGAGGGATAAAACCTATAGCTGCTTCGCGTGGTCTCTGCGCAGAGTGAGTCTGGATGAAGTGGCGAATAAGTAAGAAGGACTAAGTGTTCGTTCGAGCATAAGTTATGGATCATAAATGTTATAGGTCTTAAATCTTTCTCATGGTATCTGAGGACCATAGATAGGTACGTCAGGTAGGAATTTCGATTGTAGATAGTTTACTCTTGGGACTGCAGCTCGAGATGTGAATTATCTTATCTCGGATTCTTGTGCCTGAGTACTCCAGGGTTGAGGCGCTGCTAAGTACTTGAGACTAGCATTTTGGGAACATGAACAGGTTTTGTCTGGCTAGAGTGAGTACAAGATATCAACGGGCACCTTGGGAAGTGGAGTAAGAAACCGGACGAGGGTGATTTTCACTGAGCGTGGGACGATAAGTCGCGTTTCTTTCATTTTGCCCTTATATTGTCCCTACATGTCATTTACTTGTTGTATGTGAATACCTACATATATAGTACCTGCAGCTCTTGACTTTGTCTAACTTGAAATGTCCCTTGGTGTATATGATGCATTATATTGTGTATATGTTGGCGTGACTTGTATATATATGTATACATTTTGATCTTTTGATTGTTTTGAGTATTCCAACCCTTTAGTTTGTTGATTGGAATTTCGAGGACGAAATTTTTTTAAGGAGGGGAGATTGTAACACCCCGAAAAAAAATAAGGAGGTTGCTGGTAAAGAAGATACTAGAGTGTATTTCTTTGGGTTTGATTAAAACCTTATTTTGTGAAAGTGAGAGCAGGAAATAATTCCTTCTTCTTGATTCTAACCAACCAAGTGACAAATTAAATTTCCAAACCGATTAAAGTGCTAATTGTGAGTTGGGAAGCTAGGGGAACCATAAATTTTCCAAGGAGGTTGATTATCACTCATCCAAGCTTGTCTTTGAGGTATGAAATTTGATCATGGTCTTTGATCTTTTAAATCTTGTGTAAATTAGCTTAGCAACTCAAATTTGGTGGTGAATAATGGATGCTATCATGTTTTGGGGGTTTTCCCCTTTTGGTTATATGAACTAGGGTTGGATGATTTGCTGCCCAACTTGGTGTATGGTTAATATATGTTGTAATTAAGGTTATATAAGGCTGTTTGGTAGTGATTAGAACAAAAAATTTGAGAAAGTTCCATTAGAGACCAAAATTCCAGAATCTGGAAAATTTTCCCCCCTTTTCTGTCCGGTTTTGTAGCCTCATGTTAGAGGCCGAATTGGCCTTAGATCAAAACATTAAAGTTGTAGATAATGGTATTTTATAGTTGGCCACAAAATTTCAGCTCAATCGGAGCATCGTAGCGTGTGAAAAGACGAAAATACCCTTGCAGATTTTGGTCACTTTCCAGAGTTCCGCGTGGACAGTTTAGTCCTTTTGGTTGAGTTTATTCACTGTAATCCGTTTGGATTTAGTCATTTGTTGAAACATGAAAGTTTTATTTCCCTGTCTTAGAATTGTAACGCCGCCAAGAACACCTTAATCGGACCTTGGTAGACTGAGATATGGTCACTTGAATGCAATGCGGTTGATTAGCCGAGTAGTTGAAATCAGGTTGTATGAATGGGAAATTCGATTAGATTACACTGGAAATTTGACTGAGTGACCTTCATGAAAGTTTTAGCCTTATGTCTTATCTTTCTAATGCCTTTGGAATTTCCTGATTTGGATTTGTGAGCTGGGAGTTACGATCCAGCCAACATACCCTGTCCGTCACCTTAAAGTGCAAATTTCTGGCACTGTGTTCCATACTTTCGACCCATCTCTGTTCAGATCCGGATTTAGGTGTCTTCATGAAAGTTATAGACTTTTCTCTTAGATTCGCAACGGTACCTCATGTACCATGATCCGACACTCGTAGCCTCGATTGTGTTCAAAACAGTTATGACGGCAAAACGGCTAGGCCGCCATTCCCGTTTCCGTATGCCGTTTCCGCACTTGCATGTGCCAATTTTGTCGTTTTGCTTGTTTTAGGCACGTTAGTGGCCGTTTGTGATATTATGTGATGCAATCTTCTATTTCAGATAGTGGTGAGCTAGGCGGAGCCGGTGGGACCCACTACTAGCTAACACGCACGCAGTGATTTTTGCTCTTGTGCTACTTTTGTATTTTGAGTAAGTATTCAGGCCGCTCTTGTGTGTTAGTTGCTTATGTGTTTCGATATGTATGAAGAGGGTACTTAGGCGAGGGTGTACTTTATCGCACTCGACCTAAACCCTAAATTTGCGCACATATTTGTACATGGCTTGTGTATATGAGCAATTTTGGAACTAAAACCCTTGAGCTTGTGGCTCGGGGTGACTTTTGAATAATTTTGTGAAGTTTGTGAGTTCGGGGCCCGATCTCAATACCTGGATGGACTATTCGAGCCGGTTAGGGCTTGGTCGAAGTCAGTCCAACTTGGTTTGAGGTCACCAAGTTTGTGAATCCGGTTCACCGAGTATGTGGACCAAGTTTGTGACCCGAGCTTGTGACTCAAGCTCAAGTTTGTGATTTCGTTCGCCCGGGCAAGTTTGTGAGGTGACTGGCCAGAGAGGGTGATAAGGTGTACGGTGGGAGTACAAGTGAAGTTCTACGGACCATTAATTGTAGTCGACGGAGTGTCGGCAGGAGATCATACATGGCACATGATTGGCTTTGGAGCCACCTGTATCCTTATTATGTGATGTTACTTTTCTGCTTTTGCTTTACTCTTATTGTGTAACTGTTGTTACGTGAAATTTACGCTTTTGCCCCTGTTTACTTACTAAGCATATAGCTTACCCCGTTCCATTTGTTTTCCTTAGCAGGGGGCCGTCACAGGTGGTATCAGAGCTTAGGTTTCAGATCTCTGTAGTGTATCCTAGGCTAAAGTTTAGGATGCCGGACTGTGGGATTTGATTTGATTTGAAAGTTAAGCAATTGAGGGATAAAACCTATAGCTGCTTCGCGTGGTCTCTGCGCAGAGTGAGTCTGGATGAAGTGGCGAATAAGTAAGAAGGACTAAGTGTTCGTTCGAGCATAAGTTATGGATCATAAATGTTATAGGTCTTAAATCTTTCTCATGGTATCTGAGGACCATAGATAGGTACGTCAGGTAGGAATTTCGATTGTAGATAGTTTACTCTTGGGACTGCAGCTCGAGATGTGAATTATCTTATCTCGGATTCTTGTGCCTGAGTACTCCAGAGTTGAGGCGCTGCTAAGTACTTGAGACTAGCATTTTGGGAACATGAACAGGTTTTGTCTGGCTAGAGTGAGTACAAGATATCAACGGGCACCTTGGGAAGTGGAGTAAGAAACCGGACGAGGGTGATTTTCACTGAGCGTGGGACGATAAGTCGCGTTTCTTTCATTTTGCCCTTATATTGTCCCTACATGTCATTTACTTGTTGTATGTGAATACCTACATATATAGTACCTGCAGCTCTTGACTTTGTCTAACTTGAAATGTCCCTTGGTGTATATGATGCATTATATTGTGTATATGTTGGCGTGACTTGTATATATATGTATACATTTTGATCTTTTGATTGTTTTGAGTATTCCAACCCTTTAGTTCGTTGATTGGAATTTCGAGGACGAAATTTTTTTAAGGAGGGGAGATTGTAACACCCCGAAAAAAAATAAGGAGGTTGCTGGTAAAGAAGATACTAGAGTGTATTTCTTTGGGTTTGATTAAAACCTTATTTTGTTTTAAAAGATTAGAAACCCTAATATTGTAGTCAAAAACTCTAGTTTACTTGTGACTAACCGGTTTTCTTAAATCTTTCGCATTTTAATTGATACCCTAATTTTAATCATTGGAATTGTAAAACCCTCACGTTTTCTTAAAAATGCCCTTTTATTTGGAAATTATTATTTATTCAGGCTCCTCTATCCAATCATTCCACATAAGTGAAAATAAACCTAGAAAGTAGGGTTTCACTCTTCGGTTTTCAAGTTTAGAGCAAAATTAGGGTTTTTGCGATTTTTCGCCGGATGAATTTTCGGTACAGAGTACGGATTAAATTTGGAGAGTAAAAGTGACTTTTAAGTGAGAAATAATATGTGATTAGTAGCAATGATATAAGGTTAGTGAATGGGAAGTAAAAACCCTCATACGTGTGTTTTTAAGAAAAACGGCGCGAACCGGCGGGTCCCGCACACTACCGATTGAACGCACCACTTGACCACCACTTTCTTATCACATGAGCATTAATACTTGAGCAAAATATTTCCCCCTCATTGCCAGCTAGCTTGACCGAAAATGTGGACTAAAAAGAGCAAGGAAAAGAAAGAGAAAAATGAAAGGTGGTGGTGTCGCCACCCTAGAGTTTCTTGGCCAAGTGATCAACTAGCCTTCTTAAACCAATTTTCTGCCCTTTCCTCTTCATTTTTCCAGCAGCTGGTCGACCAAGAGAGAGAGAGAAAGTGAGAGCAAGAAACAATTCCTTCTTCTTGATTCTAACCAACCAAGTGACAAATTAAATTTCCAAACCGATTAAAGTGCTAATTGTGAGTTGGGAAGCTAGGGGAACCAGAAATTTTCCAAGGAGGTTGATTATCACTCATCCAAGCTTGTCTTTGAGGTATGAAATCTGATCATGGTCTTTGATCTTTTAAATCTTGTGTAAATTAGCTTAGCAACTCAAATTTGGTGGTGAATAATGGATGCTATCATGTTTTGGGGGTTTTCCCCTTTTGGTTATATGAACTAGGGTTGGATGATTTGCTGCCCAACTTGGTGTATGGTTAATATATGTTGTAATTAAGGTTATATAAGGCTGTTTGGTAGTGATTAGAACAAAAAATTTGAGAAAGTTCCATTAGAGACCAAAATTCCAGAATCTGGAAAATTTTCCCCCCTTTTCTGTCCGGTTTTGTAGCCTCATGTTAGAGGCCGAATTGGCCTTAGATCAAAACATTAAAGTTGTAGATAATGGTATTTTATAGTTGGCCACAAAATTTCAGCTCAATCGGAGCATCGTAGCGTGTGAAAAGACGAAAATACCCTTGCAGATTTTGGTCACTTTCCAGAGTTCCGCGTGGACAGTTTAGTCCTTTTGGTTGAGTTTATTCACTGTAATCCGTTTGGATTTAGTCATTTGTTAAAACATGAAAGTTTTATTTCCCTGTCTTAGAATTGTAACGCCGCCAAGAACACCTTAATCGGACCTTGGTAGACTGAGATATGGTCACTTGAATGCAATGCGGTTGATTAGCCGAGTAGTTGAAATCAGGTTGTATGAATGGGAAATTCGATTAGATTACACTGGAAATTTGACTGAGTGACCTTCATGAAAGTTTTAGCCTTATGTCTTATCTTTCTAATGCCTTTGGAATTTTCTGATTTGGATTTGTGAGCTGGGAGTTACGATCCAGCCAACATACCCTGTCCGTCACCTTAAAGTGCAAATTTCTGGCACTGTGTTCCATACTTTCGACCCATCTCTGTTCAGATCCGGATTTAGGTGTCTTCATGAAAGTTATAGACTTTTCTCTTAGATTCGCAACGGTACCTCATGTACCATGATCCGACACTCGTAGCCTCGATTGTGTTCAAAACAGTTATGACGGCAAAACGGCTAGGCCGCCATTCCCGTTTCCGTATGCCGTTTCCGCACTTGCATGTGCCAATTTTGTCGTTTTGCTTGTTTTAGGCACGTTAGTGGCCGTTTGTGATATTATGTGATGCAATCTTCTATTTCAGATAGTGGTGAGCTAGGCGGAGCCGGTGTGACCCACTACTAGCTAACACGCACGCAGTGATTTTTGCTCTTGTGCTACTTTTGTATTTTGAGTAAGTATTCAGGCCGCTCTTGTGTGTTAGTTGCTTATGTGTTTCGATATGTATGAAGAGGGTACTTAGGCGAGGGTGTACTTTATCGCACTCGACCTAAACCCTAAATTTGCGCACATATTTGTACATGGCTTGTGTATATGTGCAATTTTGGAACTAAAACCGTTGAGCTTGTGGCTCGGGGTGACTTTTGAATAATTTTGTGAAGTTTGTGAGTTCGGGGCCCGATCTCAATACCTGGATGGACTATTCGAGCCGGTTAGGGCTTGGTCGAAGTCAGTCCAACTTGGTTTGAGGTCACCAAGTTTGTGAATCCGGTTCACCGAGTATGTGGACCAAGTTTGTGACCCGAGCTTGTGACTCAAGCTCAAGTTTGTGATTTCGTTCGCCCGGGAAAGTTTGTGAGGTGACTGGCCAGAGAGGGTGATAAGGTGTACGGTGGGAGTACAAGTGAAGTTCTACGGACCATTAATTGTAGTCGACGGAGTGTCGGCAGGAGATCATACATGGCACATGATTGGCTTTGGAGCCACCTGTATCCTTATTATGTGATGTTACTTTTCTGCTTTTGCTTTTCTCTTATTGTGTAACTGTTGTTACGTGAAATTTACGCTTTTGCCCCTGTTTACTTACTAAGCATATAGCTTACCCCGTTCCATTTGTTTTCCTTAGCAGGGGGCCGTCACAGGTGGTATCAGAGCTTAGGTTTCAGATCTCTGTAGTGTATCCTAGGCTAAAGTTTAGGATGCCGGACTGTGGGATTTGATTTGATTTGAAAGTTAAGCAATTGAGGGATAAAACCTATAGTTGCTTCGCGTGGTCTCTGCGCAGAGTGAGTCTGGATGAAGTGGCGAATAAGTAAGAAGGACTAAGTGTTCGTTCGAGCATAAGTTATGGATCATAAATGTTATAGGTCTTAAATCTTTCTCATGGTATCTGAGGACCATAGATAGGTACGTCAGGTAGGAATTTCGATTGTAGATAGTTTACTCTTGGGACTGCAGCTCGAGATGTGAATTATCTTATCTCGGATTCTTGTGCCTGAGTACTCCAGAGTTGAGGCGCTGCTAAGTATTTGAGACTAGCATTTTGGGAACATGAACAGGTTTTGTCTGGCTAGAGTGAGTACAAGATATCAACGGGCACCTTGGGAAGTGGAGTAAGAAACCGGACGACGGTGATTTTCACTGAGCGTGGGACGATAAGTCGCGTTTCTTTCATTTTGCCCTTATATTGTCCCTACATGTCATTTACTTGTTGTATGTGAATACCTACATATATAGTACCTGCAGCTCTTGACTTTGTCTAACTTGAAATGTCCCTTGGTGTATATGATGCATTATATTGTGTATATGTTGGCGTGACTTGTATATATATGTATACATTTTGATCTTTTGATTGTTTTGAGTATTCCAACCCTTTAGTTCGTTGATTGGAATTTCGAGGACGAAATTTTTTTAAGGAGGGGAGATTGTAACACCCCGAAAAAAAATAAGGAGGTTGCTGGTAAAGAAGATACTAGAGTGTATTTCTTTGGGTTTGATTAAAACCTTATTTTGTTTTAAAAGATTAGAAACCCTAATATTGTAGTCAAAAACTCTAGTTTACTTGTGACTAACCGGTTTTCTTAAATCTTTCGCATTTTAATTGATACCCTAATTTTAATAATTGGAATTGTAAAACCCTCACGTTTTCTTAAAAATGCCCTTTTATTTGGAAATTATTATTTATTCAGGCTCCTCTATCCAATCATTCCACATAAGTGAAAATAAACCTAGAAAGTAGGGTTTCACTCTTCGGTTTTCAAGTTTAGAGCAAAATTAGGGTTTTTGCGATTTTTCGCCGGATGAATTTTCGGTACAGAGTACGGATTAAATTTGGAGAGTAAAAGTGACTTTTAAGTGAGAAATAATATGTGATTAGTAGCAATGATATAAGGTTAGTGAATGGGAAGTAAAAACCCTCATACGTGTGTTTTTAAGAAAAACGGCGCGAACCGGCGGGTCCCGCACACTACCGATTGAACGCACCACTTGACCACCACTTTCTTATCACATGAGCATTAATACTTGAGCAAAATATTTCCCCCTCATTGCCAGCTAGCTTGACCGAAAATGTGGACTAAAAAGAGCAAGGAAAAGAAAGAGAAAAATGAAAGGTGGTGGTGTCGCCACCCTAGAGTTTCTTGGCCAAGTGATCAACTAGCCTTCTTAAACCAATTTTCTGCCCTTTCCTCTTCATTTTTCCAGCAGCTGGTCGACCAAGAGAGAGAGAGAAAGTGAGAGCAGGAAACAATTCCTTCTTCTTGATTCTAACCAACCAAGTGACAAATTAAATTTCCAAACCGATTAAAGTGCTAATTGTGAGTTGGGAAGCTAGGGGAACCAGAAATTTTCCAAGGAGGTTGATTATCACTCATCCAAGCTTGTCTTTGAGGTATGAAATCTGATCATGGTCTTTGATCTTTTAAATCTTGTGTAAATTAGCTTAGCAACTCAAATTTGGTGGTGAATAATGGATGCTATCATGTTTTGGGGGTTTTCCCCTTTTGGTTATATGAACTAGGGTTGGATGATTTGCTGCCCAACTTGGTGTATGGTTAATATATGTTGTAATTAAGGTTATATAAGGCTGTTTGGTAGTGATTAGAACAAGAAATTTGAGAAAGTTCCATTAGAGACCAAAATTCCAGAATCTGGAAAATTTTCCCCCCTTTTCTGTCCGGTTTTGTAACCTCATGTTAGAGGCCGAATTGGCCTTAGATCAAAACATGAAAGTTGTAGATAATGCTATTTTATAGTTGGCCACAAAATTTCAGCTCAATCGGAGCATCGTAGCGTGTGAAAAGACGAAAATACCCTTGCTGATTTAGGTCACTTTCCAGAGTTCCGCGTGGACAGTTTAGTCCTTTTGGTTGAGTTTATTCACTGTAATCCGTTTGGATTTAGTCATTTGTTAAAACATGAAAGTTTTATTTCCCTTTCTTAGCATTGTAACGCCGCCAAGAACACCTTAATCAGACCTTGGTAGACTGAGATATGGTCACTTGAATGCAATGCGGTTGATTGGCCGAGTAGTTGAAATCAGGTTGTATGAATGGGAAATTCGATTAGATTACACTGGAAATTTGACTGAGTGACCTTCATGAAAGTTTTAGCCTTATGTCTTATCTTTCTAATACCTTTGGAATTTCCTGATTTGGATTAGTGAGCTGGGAGTTACGATCCAGCCAACATACCCTGTCCGTCACCTTAAAGTGCAAATTTCTGGCACTGTGTTCCATACTTTCGACCCATCTCTGTTCAGATCCGGATTTAGGTGTGTTCATGAAAGTTATAGAATTTTCTCTTAGCTTCGCAACGGAACCTCATGTACCATGATTCGACACTCGTAGCCTCGATTGTGTTCATAACAGTTTTGACGGCAAAACGGCTAGGTCGCCATTCCCGTTTCCGTATGCCGTTTCCGCACTTGCATGTGCCAATTTTGTCGTTTTGCTTGTTTTAGGCACGTTAGTGGCCGTTTGTGATATTATGTGATGCAATCTTCTATTTCAGATAGTGGTGAGCTAGGCGGAGCCGGTGTGACCCACTACTAGCTAACACGCACGCAGTGATTTTTGCTCTTGTGCTACTTTTGTATTTTGAGTAAGTATTCAGGCCGCTCTTGTGTGTTAGTTGCTTATGTGTTTCGATATGTATGAAGAGGGTACTTAGGCGAGGGTGTACTTTATCGCACTCGACCTAAACCCTAAATTTGCGCACATATTTGTACATGGCTTGTGTATATGAGCAATTTTGGAACTAAAACCCTTGAGCTTGTGGCTCGGGGTGACTTTTGAATAATTTTGTGAAGTTTGTGAGTTCGGGGCCCGATCTCAATACCTAGATGGACTATTCGAGCCGGTTAGGGCTTGGTCGAAGTCAGTCCAACTTGGTTTGAGGTCACCAAGTTTGTGAATCCGGTTCACCGAGTATGTGGACCAAGTTTGTGACCCGAGCTTGTGACTCAAGCTCAAATTTGTGATTTCATTCGCCCGGGCAAGTTTGTGAGGTGACTGGCCAGAGAGGGTGATAAGGTGTACGGTGGGAGTACAAGTGAAGTTCTACGGACCATTAATTGTAGTCGACGGAGTGTCGGCAGGAGATCATACATGGCACATGATTGGCTTTGGAGCCACCTGTATCCTTATTATGTGATGTTACTTTTCTGCTTTTGCTTTACTCTTATTGTGTAACTGTTGTTACGTGAAATTTACGCTTTTGCCCCTGTTTACTTACTAAGCATATAGCTTACCCCGTTCCATTTGTTTTCCTTAGCAGGGGGCCGTCACAGGTGGTATCAGAGCTTAGGTTTCAGATCTCTGTAGTGTATCCTAGGCTAAAGTTTAGGATGCTGGACTGTGGGATTTGATTTGATTTGAAAGTTAAGCAATTGAGGGATAAAACCTATAGCTGCTTCGCGTGGTCTCTGCGCAGAGTGAGTCTGGATGAAGTGGCGAATAAGTAAGAAGGACTAAGTGTTCGTTCGAGCATAAGTTATGGATCATAAATGTTATAGGTCTTAAATCTTTCTCATGGTATCTGAGGACCATAGATAGGTACGTCAGGTAGGAATTTCGATTGTAGATAGTTTACTCTTGGGACTGCAGCTCGAGATGTGAATTATCTTATCTCGGATTCTTGTGCCTGAGTACTCCAGAGTTGAACTTGAGACTAGCATTTTGGGAACATGAACAGGTTTTGTCTGGCTAGAGTGAGTACAAGATATCAACGGGCACCTTGGGAAGTGGAGTAAGAAACCGGACGACGGTGATTTTCACTGAGCGTGGGACGATAAGTCGCGTTTCTTTCATTTTGTCCTTATATTGTCCCTACATGTCATTTACTTGTTGTATGTGAATACCTACATATATAGTACCTGCAGCTCTTGACTTTGTCTAACTTGAAATGTCCCTTGGTGTATATGATGCATTATATTGTGTATATGTTGGCGTGACTTGTATATATATGTATACATTTTGATCTTTTGATTGTTTTGAGTATTCCAACCCTTTAGTTCGTTGATTGGAATTTCGAGGACGAAATTTTTTTAAGGAGGGGAGATTGTAACACCCCGAAAAAAAATAAGGAGGTTGCTGGTAAAGAAGATACTAGAGTGTATTTCTTTGGGTTTGATTAAAACCTTATTTTGTTTTAAAAGATTAGAAACCCTAATATTGTAGTCAAAAACTCTAGTTTACTTGTAACTAACCGGTTTTCTTAAATCTTTCGCATTTTAATTGATACCCTAATTTTAATCATTGGAATTGTAAAACCCTCACGTTTTCTTAAAAATGCCCTTTTATTTGGAAATTATTATTTATTCAGGCTCCTCTATCCAATCATTCCACATAAGTGAAAATAAACCTAGAAAGTAGGGTTTCACTCTTCGGTTTTCAAGTTTAGAGCAAAATTAGGATTTTTGCGATTTTTCGCCGGATGAATTTTCGGTACAGAGTACGGATTAAATTTGGAGAGTAAAAGTGACTTTTAAGTGAGAAATAATATGTGATTAGTAGCAATGATATAAGGTTAGTGAATGGGAAGTAAAAACCCTCATACGTGTGTTTTTAAGAAAAACGGCGCGAACCGGCGGGTCCCGCACACTACCGATTGAACGCACCACTTGACCACCACTTTCTTATCACATGAGCATTAATACTTGAGCAAAATATTTCCCCCTCATTGCCAGCTAGCTTGACCGAAAATGTGGACTAAAAAGAGCAAGGAAAAGAAAGAGAAAAATGAAAGGTGGTGGTGTCGCCACCCTAGAGTTTCTTGGCCAAGTGATCAACTAGCCTTCTTAAACCAATTTTCTGCCCTTTCCTCTTCATTTTTCCAGCAGCTGGTCGACCAAGAGAGAGAGAGAAAGTGAGAGCAAGAAACAATTCCTTCTTCTTGATTCTAACCAACCAAGTGACAAATTAAATTTCCAAACCGATTAAAGTGCTAATTGTGAGTTGGGAAGCTAGGGGAACCAGAAATTTTCCAAGGAGGTTGATTATCACTCATCCAAGCTTGTCTTTGAGGTATGAAATCTGATCATGGTCTTTGATCTTTTAAATCTTGTGTAAATTAGCTTAGCAACTCAAATTTGGTGGTGAATAATGGATGCTATCATGTTTTGGGGGTTTTCCCCTTTTGGTTATATGAACTAGGGTTGGATGATTTGCTGCCCAACTTGGTGTATGGTTAATATATGTTGTAATTAAGGTTATATAAGGCTGTTTGGTAGTGATTAGAACAAGAAATTTGAGAAAGTTCCATTAGAGACCAAAATTCCAGAATCTGGAAAATTTTCCCCCCTTTTCTGTCCGGTTTTGTAGCCTCATGTTAGAGGCCGAATTGGCCTTAGATCAAAACATTAAAGTTGTAGATAATGGTATTTTATAGTTGGCCACAAAATTTCAGCTCAATCGGAGCATCGTAGCGTGTGAAAAGACGAAAATACCCTTGCAGATTTAGGTCACTTTCCAGAGTTCCGCGTGGACAGTTTAGTCCTTTTGGTTGAGTTTATTCACTGTAATCCGTTTGGATTTAGTCATTTGTTAAAACATGAAAGTTTTATTTCCCTGTCTTAGCATTGTAACGCCGCCAAGAACACCTTAATCGGACCTTGGTAGACTGAGATATGGTCACTTGAATGCAATGCGGTTGATTAGCCGAGTAGTTGAAATCAGGTTGTATGAATGGGAAATTCGATTAGATTACACTGGAAATTTGACTGAGTGACCTTCATGAAAGTTTTAGCCTTATGTCTTATCTTTCTAATGCCTTTGGAATTTCCTGATTTGGATTTGTGAGCTGGGAGTTACGATCCAGCCAACATACCCTGTCCGTCACCTTAAAGTGCAAATTTCTGGCACTGTGTTCCATACTTTCGACCCATCTCTGTTCAGATCCGGATTTAGGTGTCTTCATGAAAGTTATAGACTTTTCTCTTAGATTCGCAACGGTACCTCATGTACCATGATCCGACACTCGTAGCCTCGATTGTGTTCAAAACAGTTATGACGGCAAAACGGCTAGGCCGCCATTCCCGTTTCCGTATGCCGTTTCCGCACTTGCATGTGCCAATTTTGTCGTTTTGCTTGTTTTAGGCACGTTAGTGGCCGTTTGTGATATTATGTGATGCAATCTTCTATTTCAGATAGTGGTGAGCTAGGCGGAGCCGGTGTGACCCACTACTAGCTAACACGCACGCAGTGATTTTTGCTCTTGTGCTACTTTTGTATTTTGAGTAAGTATTCAGGCCGCTCTTGTGTGTTAGTTGCTTATGTGTTTCGATATGTATGAAGAGGGTACTTAGGCGAGGGTGTACTTTATCGCACTCGACCTAAACCCTAAATTTGCGCACATATTTGTACATGGCTTGTGTATATGTGCAATTTTGGAACTAAAACCCTTGAGCTTGTGGCTCGGGGTGACTTTTGAATAATTTTGTGAAGTTTGTGAGTTCGGGGCCCGATCTCAATACCTGGATGGACTATTCGAGCCGGTTAGGGCTTGGTCGAAGTCAGTCCAACTTGGTTTGAGGTCACCAAGTTTGTGAATCCGGTTCACCGAGTATGTGGACCAAGTTTGTGACCCGAGCTTGTGACTCAAGCTCAAGTTTGTGATTTCGTTCGCCCGGGAAAGTTTGTGAGGTGACTGGCCAGAGAGGGTGATAAGGTGTACGGTGGGAGTACAAGTGAAGTTCTACGGACCATTAATTGTAGTCGACGGAGTGTCGGCAGGAGATCATACATGGCACATGATTGGCTTTGGAGCCACCTGTATCCTTATTATGTGATGTTACTTTTCTGCTTTTGCTTTTCTCTTATTGTGTAACTGTTGTTACGTGAAATTTACGCTTTTGCCCCTGTTTACTTACTAAGCATATAGCTTACCCCGTTCCATTTGTTTTCCTTAGCAGGGGGCCGTCACAGGTGGTATCAGAGCTTAGGTTTCAGATCTCTGTAGTGTATCCTAGGCTAAAGTTTAGGATGCCGGACTGTGGGATTTGATTTGATTTGAAAGTTAAGCAATTGAGGGATAAAACCTATAGTTGCTTCGCGTGGTCTCTGCGCAGAGTGAGTCTGGATGAAGTGGCGAATAAGTAAGAAGGACTAAGTGTTCGTTCGAGCATAAGTTATGGATCATAAATGTTATAGGTCTTAAATCTTTCTCATGGTATCTGAGGACCATAGATAGGTACGTCAGGTAGGAATTTCGATTGTAGATAGTTTACTCTTGGGACTGCAGCTCGAGATGTGAATTATCTTATCTCGGATTCTTGTGCCTGAGTACTCCAGAGTTGAGGCGCTGCTAAGTATTTGAGACTAGCATTTTGGGAACATGAACAGGTTTTGTCTGGCTAGAGTGAGTACAAGATATCAACGGGCACCTTGGGAAGTGGAGTAAGAAACCGGACGACGGTGATTTTCACTGAGCGTGGGACGATAAGTCGCGTTTCTTTCATTTTGCCCTTATATTGTCCCTACATGTCATTTACTTGTTGTATGTGAATACCTACATATATAGTACCTGCAGCTCTTGACTTTGTCTAACTTGAAATGTCCCTTGGTGTATATGATGCATTATATTGTGTATATGTTGGCGTGACTTGTATATATATGTATACATTTTGATCTTTTGATTGTTTTGAGTATTCCAACCCTTTAGTTCGTTGATTGGAATTTCGAGGACGAAATTTTTTTAAGGAGGGGAGATTGTAACACCCCGAAAAAAAATAAGGAGGTTGCTGGTAAAGAAGATACTAGAGTGTATTTCTTTGGGTTTGATTAAAACCTTATTTTGTTTTAAAAGATTAGAAACCCTAATATTGTAGTCAAAAACTCTAGTTTACTTGTGACTAACCGGTTTTCTTAAATCTTTCGCATTTTAATTGATACCCTAATTTTAATAATTGGAATTGTAAAACCCTCACGTTTTCTTAAAAATGCCCTTTTATTTGGAAATTATTATTTATTCAGGCTCCTCTATCCAATCATTCCACATAAGTGAAAATAAACCTAGAAAGTAGGGTTTCACTCTTCGGTTTTCAAGTTTAGAGCAAAATTAGGGTTTTTGCGATTTTTCGCCGGATGAATTTTCGGTACAGAGTACGGATTAAATTTGGAGAGTAAAAGTGACTTTTAAGTGAGAAATAATATGTGATTAGTAGCAATGATATAAGGTTAGTGAATGGGAAGTAAAAACCCTCATACGTGTGTTTTTAAGAAAAACGGCGCGAACCGGCGGGTCCCGCACACTACCGATTGAACGCACCACTTGACCACCACTTTCTTATCACATGAGCATTAATACTTGAGCAAAATATTTCCCCCTCATTGCCAGCTAGCTTGACCGAAAATGTGGACTAAAAAGAGCAAGGAAAAGAAAGAGAAAAATGAAAGGTGGTGGTGTCGCCACCCTAGAGTTTCTTGGCCAAGTGATCAACTAGCCTTCTTAAACCAATTTTCTGCCCTTTCCTCTTCATTTTTCCAGCAGCTGGTCGACCAAGAGAGAGAGAGAAAGTGAGAGCAGGAAACAATTCCTTCTTCTTGATTCTAACCAACCAAGTGACAAATTAAATTTCCAAACCGATTAAAGTGCTAATTGTGAGTTGGGAAGCTAGGGGAACCAGAAATTTTCCAAGGAGGTTGATTATCACTCATCCAAGCTTGTCTTTGAGGTATGAAATCTGATCATGGTCTTTGATCTTTTAAATCTTGTGTAAATTAGCTTAGCAACTCAAATTTGGTGGTGAATAATGGATGCTATCATGTTTTGGGGGTTTTCCCCTTTTGGTTATATGAACTAGGGTTGGATGATTTGCTGCCCAACTTGGTGTATGGTTAATATATGTTGTAATTAAGGTTATATAAGGCTGTTTGGTAGTGATTAGAACAAGAAATTTGAGAAAGTTCCATTAGAGACCAAAATTCCAGAATCTGGAAAATTTTCCCCCCTTTTCTGTCCGGTTTTGTAGCCTCATGTTAGAGGCCGAATTGGCCTTAGATCAAAACATGAAAGTTGTAGATAATGCTATTTTATAGTTGGCCACAAAATTTCAGCTCAATCGGAGCATCGTAGCGTGTGAAAAGACGAAAATACCCTTGCTGATTTAGGTCACTTTCCAGAGTTCCGCGTGGACAGTTTAGTCCTTTTGGTTGAGTTTATTCACTGTAATCCGTTTGGATTTAGTCATTTGTTAAAACATGAAAGTTTTATTTCCCTTTCTTAGCATTGTAACGCCGCCAAGAACACCTTAATCAGACCTTGGTAGACTGAGATATGGTCACTTGAATGCAATGCGGTTGATTGGCCGAGTAGTTGAAATCAGGTTGTATGAATGGGAAATTCGATTAGATTACACTGGAAATTTGACTGAGTGACCTTCATGAAAGTTTTAGCCTTATGTCTTATCTTTCTAATACCTTTGGAATTTCCTGATTTGGATTTGTGAGCTGGGAGTTACGATCCAGCCAACATACCCTGTCCGTCACCTTAAAGTGCAAATTTCTGGCACTGTGTTCCATACTTTCGACCCATCTCTGTTCAGATCCGGATTTAGGTGTGTTCATGAAAGTTATAGACTTTTCTCTTAGCTTCGCAACGGTACCTCATGTACCATGATTCGACACTCGTAGCCTCGATTGTGTTCAAAACAGTTTTGACGGCAAAACGGCTAGGCCGCCATTCCCGTTTCCGTATGCCGTTTCCGCACTTGCATGTGCCAATTTTGTCGTTTTGCTTGTTTTAGGCACGTTAGTGGCCGTTTGTGATATTATGTGATGCAATCTTCTATTTCAGATAGTGGTGAGCTAGGCGGAGCCGGTGTGACCCACTACTAGCTAACACGCACGCAGTGATTTTTGCTCTTGTGCTACTTTTGTATTTTGAGTAAGTATTCAGGCCGCTCTTGTGTGTTAGTTGCTTATGTGTTTCGATATGTATGAAGAGGGTACTTAGGCGAGGGTGTACTTTATCGCACTCGACCTAAACCCTAAATTTGCGCACATATTTGTACATGGCTTGTGTATATGAGCAATTTTGGAACTAAAACCCTTGAGCTTGTGGCTCGGGGTGACTTTTGAATAATTTTGTGAAGTTTGTGAGTTCGGGGCCCGATCTCAATACCTAGATGGACTATTCGAGCCGGTTAGGGCTTGGTCGAAGTCAGTCCAACTTGGTTTGAGGTCACCAAGTTTGTGAATCCGGTTCACCGAGTATGTGGACCAAGTTTGTGACCCGAGCTTGTGACTCAAGCTCAAATTTGTGATTTCATTCGCCCGGGCAAGTTTGTGAGGTGACTGGCCAGAGAGGGTGATAAGGTGTACGGTGGGAGTACAAGTGAAGTTCTACGGACCATTAATTGTAGTCGACGGAGTGTCGGCAGGAGATCATACATGGCACATGATTGGCTTTGGAGCCACCTGTATCCTTATTATGTGATGTTACTTTTCTGCTTTTGCTTTACTCTTATTGTGTAACTGTTGTTACGTGAAATTTACGCTTTTGCCCCTGTTTACTTACTAAGCATATAGCTTACCCCGTTCCATTTGTTTTCCTTAGCAGGGGGCCGTCACAGGTGGTATCAGAGCTTAGGTTTCAGATCTCTGTAGTGTATCCTAGGCTAAAGTTTAGGATGCTGGACTGTGGGATTTGATTTGATTTGAAAGTTAAGCAATTGAGGGATAAAACCTATAGCTGCTTCGCGTGGTCTCTGCGCAGAGTGAGTCTGGATGAAGTGGCGAATAAGTAAGAAGGACTAAGTGTTCGTTCGAGCATAAGTTATGGATCATAAATGTTATAGGTCTTAAATCTTTCTCATGGTATCTGAGGACCATAGATAGGTACGTCAGGTAGGAATTTCGATTGTAGATAGTTTACTCTTGGGACTGCAGCTCGAGATGTGAATTATCTTATCTCGGATTCTTGTGCCTGAGTACTCCAGAGTTGAACTTGAGACTAGCATTTTGGGAACATGAACAGGTTTTGTCTGGCTAGAGTGAGTACAAGATATCAACGGGCACCTTGGGAAGTGGAGTAAGAAACCGGACGACGGTGATTTTCACTGAGCGTGGGACGATAAGTCGCGTTTCTTTCATTTTGTCCTTATATTGTCCCTACATGTCATTTACTTGTTGTATGTGAATACCTACATATATAGTACCTGCAGCTCTTGACTTTGTCTAACTTGAAATGTCCCTTGGTGTATATGATGCATTATATTGTGTATATGTTGGCGTGACTTGTATATATATGTATACATTTTGATCTTTTGATTGTTTTGAGTATTCCAACCCTTTAGTTCGTTGATTGGAATTTCGAGGACGAAATTTTTTTAAGGAGGGGAGATTGTAACACCCCGAAAAAAAATAAGGAGGTTGCTGGTAAAGAAGATACTAGAGTGTATTTCTTTGGGTTTGATTAAAACCTTATTTTGTTTTAAAAGATTAGAAACCCTAATATTGTAGTCAAAAACTCTAGTTTACTTGTAACTAACCGGTTTTCTTAAATCTTTCGCATTTTAATTGATACCCTAATTTTAATCATTGGAATTGTAAAACCCTCACGTTTTCTTAAAAATGCCCTTTTATTTGGAAATTATTATTTATTCAGGCTCCTCTATCCAATCATTCCACATAAGTGAAAATAAACCTAGAAAGTAGGGTTTCACTCTTCGGTTTTCAAGTTTAGAGCAAAATTAGGATTTTTGCGATTTTTCGCCGGATGAATTTTCGGTACAGAGTACGGATTAAATTTGGAGAGTAAAAGTGACTTTTAAGTGAGAAATAATATGTGATTAGTAGCAATGATATAAGGTTAGTGAATGGGAAGTAAAAACCCTCATACGTGTGTTTTTAAGAAAAACGGCGCGAACCGGCGGGTCCCGCACACTACCGATTGAACGCACCACTTGACCACCACTTTCTTATCACATGAGCATTAATACTTGAGCAAAATATTTCCCCCTCATTGCCAGCTAGCTTGACCGAAAATGTGGACTAAAAAGAGCAAGGAAAAGAAAGAGAAAAATGAAAGGTGGTGGTGTCGCCACCCTAGAGTTTCTTGGCCAAGTGATCAACTAGCCTTCTTAAACCAATTTTCTGCCCTTTCCTCTTCATTTTTCCAGCAGCTGGTCGACCAAGAGAGAGAGAGAAAGTGAGAGCAAGAAACAATTCCTTCTTCTTGATTCTTACCAACCAAGTGACAAATTAAATTTCCAAACCGATTAAAGTGCTAATTGTGAGTTGGGAAGCTAGGGGAGCCAGAAATTTTCCAAGGAGGTTGATTATCACTCATCCAAGCTTGTCTTTGAGGTATGAAATCTGATCATGGTCTTTGATCTTTTAAATCTTGTGTAAATTAGCTTAGCAACTCAAATTTGGTGGTGAATAATGGATGCTATCATGTTTTGGGGGTTTTCCCCTTTTGGTTATATGAACTAGGGTTGGATGATTTGCTGCCCAACTTGGTGTATGGTTAATATATGTTGTAATTAAGGTTATATAAGGCTGTTTGGTAGTGATTAGAACAAGAAATTTGAGAAAGTTCCATTAGAGACCAAAATTCCAGAATCTGGAAAATTTTCCCCCCTTTTCTGTCCGGTTTTGTAGCCTCATGTTAGAGGCCGAATTGGCCTTAGATCAAAACATTAAAATTGTAGATAATGGTATTTTATAGTTGGCCACAAAATTTCAGCTCAATCGGAGCATCGTAACGTGTGAAAAGACGAAAATACCCTTGCTGATTTAGGTCACTTTCCAGAGTTCCGCGTGGACGGTTTAGTCCTTTTGGTTGAGTTTATTCACTGTAATCCGTTTGGATTTAGTCATTTGTTAAAACATGAAAGTTTTATTTCCCTGTCTTAGCATTGTAACGCCGTCAAGAACACCTTAATCGGACCTTGGTAGACTGAGATATGGTCACTTGAATGCAATGCGGTTGATTAGCCGAGTAGTTGAAATCAGGTTGTATGAATGGGAAATTCGATTAGATTACACTGGAAATTTGACTGAGTGACCTTCATGAAAGTTTTAGCCTTATGTCTTATCTTTCTAATGCCTTTGGAATTTCCTGATTTGGATTTGTGAACTGGGAGTTACAATCCAGCCAACATACCCTGTCCGTCACCTTAAAGTGCAAATTTCTGGCACTGTGTTCCATACTTTCGACCCATCTCTGTTCAGATCCGGATTTAGGTGTCTTCATGAAAGTTATAGAATTTTCTCTTATCTTCGCAACGGTACCTCATATACCATGATTCGACACTCGTAGCCTCGATTGTGTTCAAAACAGTTTTGACGGCAAAACGGCTAGGCCGCCATTCCCGTTTCCGTATGCCGTTTCCGCACTTGCATGCGCCAATTTTGTCGTTTTGCTTGTTTTAGGCACGTTAGTGGCCATTTGTGATATTATGTGATGCAATCTTCTATTTCAGATAGTGGTGAGCTAGGCGGAGCCGGTGTGACCCACTACTAGCTAACACGCACGCAGTGATTTTTGCTCTTGTGCTACTTTTGTATTTTGAGTAAGTATTCAGGCCGCTCTTGTGTGTTAGTTGCTTATGTGTTTCGATATGTATGAAGAGGGTACTTAGGCGAGGGTGTACTTTATCGCACTCGACCTAAACCCTAAATTTGCGCACATATTTGTACATGGCTTGTGTATATGAGCAATTTTGGAACTAAAACCCTTGAGCTTGTGGCTCGGGGTGACTTTTGAATAATTTTGTGAAGTTTGTGAGTTCGGGGCCCGATCTCAATACCTAGATGGACTATTCGAGCCGGTTAGGGCTTGGTCGAAGTCAGTCCAACTTGGTTTGAGGTCACCAAGTTTGTGAATCCGGTTCACCGAGTATGTGGACCAAGTTTGTGACCCGAGCTTGTGACTCAAGCTCAAGTTTGTGATTTCGTTCGCCCGGGCAAGTTTGTGAGGTGACTGGCCAGAGAGGGTGATAAGGTGTACGGTGGGAGTACAAGTGAAGTTCTACGGACCATTAATTGTAGTCGACGGAGTGTCGGCAGGAGATCATACATGGCACATGATTGGCTTTGGAGCCACCTGTATCCTTATTATGTGATGTTACTTTTCTGCTTTTGCTTTACTCTTATTGTGTAACTGTTGTTACGTGAAATTTACGCTTTTGCCCCTGTTTACTTACTAAGCATATAGCTTACCCCGTTCCATTTGTTTTCCTTAGCAGGGGGCCGTCACAGGTGGTATCAGAGCTTAGGTTTCAGATCTCTGTAGTGTATCCTAGGCTAAAGTTTAGGATGCCGGACTGTGGGATTTGATTTGATTTGAAAGTTAAGCAATTGAGGGATAAAACCTATAGCTGCTTCGCGTGGTCTCTGCGCAGAGTGAGTCTGGATGAAGTGGCGAATAAGTAAGAAGGACTAAGTGTTCGTTCGAGCATAAGTTATGGATCATAAATGTTATAGGTCTTAAATCTTTCTCATGGTATCTGAGGACCATAGATAGGTACGTCAGGTAGGAATTTCGATTGTAGATAGTTTACTCTTGGGACTGCAGCTCGAGATGTGAATTATCTTATCTCGGATTCTTGTGCCTGAGTACTCCAGAGTTGAACTTGAGACTAGCATTTTGGGAACATGAACAGGTTTTGTCTGGCTAGAGTGAGTACAAGATATCAACGGGCACCTTGGAAAGTGGAGTAAGAAACCGGACGAGGGTGATTTTCACTGAGCGTGGGACGATAAGTCGCGTTTCTTTCATTTTGCCCTTATATTGTCCCTACATGTCATTTACTTGTTGTATGTGAATACCTACATATATAGTACCTGCAGCTCTTGACTTTGTCTAACTTGAAATGTCCCTTGGTGTATATGATGCATTATATTGTGTATATGTTGGCGTGACTTGTATATATATGTATACATTTTGATCTTTTGATTGTTTTGAGTATTCCAACCCTTTAGTTCGTTGATTGGAATTTCGAGGACGAAATTTTTTTAAGGAGGGGAGATTGTAACACCCCGAAAAAAAATAAGGAGGTTGCTGGTAAAGAAGATACTAGAGTGTATTTCTTTGGGTTTGATTAAAACCTTATTTTGTTTTAAAAGATTAGAAACCCTAATATTGTAGTCAAAAACTCTAGTTTACTTGTGACTAACCGGTTTTCTTAAATCTTTCGCATTTTAATTGATACCCTAATTTTAATCATTGGAATTGTAAAACCCTCACGTTTTCTTAAAAATGCCCTTTTATTTGGAAATTATTATTTATTCAGGCTCCTCTATCCAATCATTCCACATAAGTGAAAATAAACCTAGAAAGTAGGGTTTCACTCTTCGGTTTTCAAGTTTAGAGCAAAATTAGGGTTTTCGCGATTTTTCCCCGGATGAATTTTCGGTACAGAGTACGGATTAAATTTGGAGAGTAAAAGTGACTTTTAAGTGAGAAATAATATGTGATTAGTAGCAATGATATAAGGTTAGTGAATGGGAAGTAAAAACCCTCATACGTGTGTTTTTAAGAAAAACGGCGCGAACCGGCGGGTCCCGCACACTACCGATTGAACGCACCACTTGACCACCACTTTCTTATCACATGAGCATTAATACTTGAGCAAAATATTTCCCCCTCGTTGCCAGCTAGCTTGACCGAAAATGTGGACTAAAAAGAGCAAGGAAAAGAAAGAGAAAAATGAAAGGTGGTGGTGTCGCCACCCTAGAGTTTCTTGGCCAAGTGATCAACTAGCCTTCTTAAACCAATTTTCTGCCCTTTCCTCTTCATTTTTCCAGCAGCTGGTCGACCAAGAGAGAGAGAGAAAGTGAGAGCAAGAAACAATTCCTTCTTCTTGATTCTAACCAACCAAGTGACAAATTAAATTTCCAAACCGATTAAAGTGCTAATTGTGAGTTGGGAAGGTAGGGGAACCAGAAATTTTCCAAGGAGGTTGATTATCACTCATCCAAGCTTGTCTTTGAGGTATGAAATCTGATCATGGTCTTTGATCTTTTAAATCTTGTGTAAATTAGCTTAGCAACTCAAATTTGGTGGTGAATAATGGATGCTATCATGTTTTGGGGGTTTTCCCCTTTTGGTTATATGAACTAGGGTTGGATGATTTGCTGCCCAACTTGGTGTATGGTTAATATATGTTGTAATTAAGGTTATATAAGGCTGTTTGGTAGTGATTAGAACAAGAAATTTGAGAAAGTTCCATTAGAGACCAAAATTCCAGAATCTGGAAAATTTTCCCCCCTTTTCTGTCCGGTTTTGTAGCCTCATGTTAGAGGCCGAATTGGCCTTAGATCAAAACATTAAAGTTGTAGATAATGGTATTTTATAGTTGGCCACAAAATTTCAGCTCAATCGGAGCATCGTAGCGTGTGAAAAGACGAAAATACCCTTGCTGATTTAGGTCACTTTCCAGAGTTCCGCGTGGACAGTTTAGTCCTTTTGGTTGAGTTTATTCACTGTAATCCGTTTGGATTTAGTCATTTGTTAAAACATGAAAGTTTTATTTCCCTGTCTTAGCATTGTAACGCCGTCAAGAACACCTTAATCGGACCTTGGTAGACTGAGATATGGTCACTTGAATGCAATGCGGTTGATTAGCCGAGTAGTTGAAATCAGGTTGTATGAATGGGAAATTCGATTAGATTACACTGGAAATTTGACTGAGTGACCTTCATGAAAGTTTTAGCCTTATGTCTTATCTTTCTAATGCCTTTGGAATTTCCTGATTTGGATTTGTGAACAGGGAGTTACGATCCAGCCAACATACCCTGTCCGTCACCTTAAAGTGCAAATTTCTGGCACTGTGTTCCATACTTTCGACCCATCTCTGTTCAGATCCGGATTTAGGTGTGTTCATGAAAGTTATAGACTTTTCTCTTAGCTTCGCAACGGTACCTCATGTACCATGATTCGACACTCGTAGCCTCGATTGTGTTCAAAACAGTTTTGACGGCAAAACGGCTAGGCCGCCATTCCCGTTTCCGTATGCCGTTTCCGCACTTGCATGTGCCAATTTTGTCGTTTTGCTTGTTTTAGGCACGTTAGTGGCCGTTTGTGATATTATGTGATGCAATCTTCTATTTCAGATAGTGGTGAGCTAGGCGGAGCCGGTGGGACCCACTACTAGCTAACACGCACGCAGTGATTTTTGCTCTTGTGCTACTTTTGTATTTTGAGTAAGTATTCAGGCCGCTCTTGTGTGTTAGTTGCTTATGTGTTTCGATATGTATGAAGAGGGTACTTAGGCGAGGGTGTACTTTATCGCACTCGACCTAAACCCTAAATTTGCGCACATATTTGTACATGACTTGTGTATATGAGCAATTTTGGAACTAAAACCCTTGAGCTTGTGGCTCGGGGTGACTTTTGAATAATTTTGTGAAGTTTGTGAGTTCGGGGCCCGATCTCAATACCTGGATGGACTATTCGAGCCGGTTAGGGCTTGGTCGAAGTCAGTCCAACTTGGTTTGAGGTCACAAAGTTTGTGAATCCGGTTCACCGAGTATGTGGACCAAGTTTGTGACCCGAGCTTGTGACTCAAGCTCAAGTTTGTGATTTCGTTCGCCCGGGCAAGTTTGTGAGGTGACTGGCCAGAGAGGGTGATAAGGTGTACGGTGGGAGTACAAGTGAAGTTCTACGGATCATTAATTGTAGTCGACGGAGTGTCGGCAGGAGATCATACATGGCAAATGATTGGCTTTGGAGCCACCTGTATCCTTATTATGTGATGTTACTTTTCTGCTTTTGCTTTACTCTTATTGTGTAACTGTTGTTACGTGAAATTTACGCTTTTGCCCCTGTTTACTTACTAAGCATATAGCTTACCCCGTTCCATTTGTTTTCCTTAGCAGGGGGCCGTCACAGGTGGTATCAGAGCTTAGGTTTCAGATCTCTGTAGTGTATCCTAGGCTAAAGTTTAGGATGCCGGACTGTGGGATTTGATTTGATTTGAAAGTTAAGCAATTGAGGAATAAAACCTATAGCTGCTTCGCGTGGTCTCTGCGCAGAGTGAGTCTGGATGAAGTGGCGAATAAGTAAGAAGGACTAAGTGTTCGTTCGAGCATAAGTTATGGATCATAAATGTTATAGGTCTTAAATCTTTCTCATGGTATCTGAGGACCATAGATAGGTACGTCAGGTAGGAATTTCGATTGTAGATAGTTTACTCTTGGGACTGCAGCTCGAGATGTGAATTATCTTATCTCGGATTCTTGTGCCTGAGTACTCCAGAGTTGAGGCGCTGCTAAGTACTTGAGACTAGCATTTTGGGAACATGAACAGGTTTTGTCTGGCTAGAGTGAGTACAAGATATCAACGGGCACCTTGGGAAGTGGAGTAAGAAACCGGACGAGGGTGATTTTCACTGAGCGTGGGACGATAAGTCGCGTTTCTTTCATTTTGCCCTTATATTGTCCCTACATGTCATTTACTTGTTGTATGTGAATACCTACATATATAGTACCTGCAGCTCTTGACTTTGTCTAACTTGAAATGTCCCTTGGTGTATATGATGCATTATATTGTGTATATGTTGGCGTGACTTGTATATATATGTATACATTTTGATCTTTTGATTGTTTTGAGTATTCCAACCCTTTAGTTCGTTGATTGGAATTTCGAGGACGAAATTTTTTTAAGGAGGGGAGATTGTAACACCCCGAAAAAAAATAAGGAGGTTGCTGGTAAAGAAGATACTAGAGTGTATTTCTTTGGGTTTGATTAAAACCTTATTTTGTTTTAAAAGATTAGAAACCCTAATATTGTAGTCAAAAACTCTAGTTTACTTGTGACTAACCGGTTTTCTTAAATCTTTCGCATTTTAATTGATACCCTAATTTTAATCATTGGAATTGTAAAACCCTCACGTTTTCTTAAAAATGCCCTTTTATTTGGAAATTATTATTTATTCAGGCTCCTCTATCCAATCATTCCACATAAGTGAAAATAAACCTAGAAAGTAGGGTTTCACTCTTCGGTTTTCAAGTTTAGAGCAAAATTAGGGTTTTCGCGATTTTTCGCCGGATGAATTTTCGGTACAGAGTACGGATTAAATTTGGAGAGTAAAAGTGACTTTTAAGTGAGAAATAATATGTGATTAGTAGCAATGATATAAGGTTAGTGAATGGGAAGTAAAAACCCTCATACGTGTGTTTTTAAGAAAAACGGCGCGAACCGGCGGGTCCCGCACACTACCGATTGAACGCACCACTTGACCACCACTTTCTTATCACATGAGCATTAATACTTGAGCAAAATATTTCCCCCTCATTGCCAGCTAGCTTGACCGAAAATGTGGACTAAAAAGAGCAAGGAAAAGAAAGAGAAAAATGAAAGGTGGTGGTGTCGCCACCCTAGAGTTTCTTGGCCAAGTGATCAACTAGCCTTCTTAAACCAATTTTCTGCCCTTTCCTCTTCATTTTTCCAGCAGCTGGTCGACCAAGAGAGAGAGAGAAAGTGAGAGCAAGAAACAATTCCTTCTTCTTGATTCTAACCAACCAAGTGACAAATTAAATTTCCAAACCGATTAAAGTGCTAATTGTGAGTTGGGAAGCTAGGGGAACTAGAAATTTTCCAAGGAGGTTGATTATCACTCATCCAAGCTTGTCTTTGAGGTATGAAATCTGATCATGGTCTTTGATCTTTTAAATCTTGTGTAAATTAGCTTAGCAACTCAAATTTGGTGGTGAATAATGGATGCTATCATGTTTTGGGGGTTTTCCCCTTTTGGTTATATGAACTAGGGTTGGATGATTTGCTGCCCAACTTGGTGTATGGTTAATATATGTTGTAATTAAGGTTATATAAGGCTGTTTGGTAGTGATTAGAACAAGAAATTTGAGAAAGTTCCATTAGAGACCAAAATTCCAGAATCTGGAAAATTTTCCCCCCTTTTCTGTCCGGTTTTGTAGCCTCATGTTAGAGGCCGAATTGGCCTTAGATCAAAACATTAAAGTTGTAGATAATGGTATTTTATAGTTGGCCACAAAATTTCAGCTCAATCGGAGCATCGTAGCGTGTGAAAAGACGAAAATACTCTTGCTGATTTAGGTCACTTTCCAGAGTTCCGCGTGGACAGTTTAGTCCTTTTAGTTGAGTTTATTCACTGTAATCCGTTTGGATTTAGTCATTTGTTAAAACATGAAAGTTTTATTTCCCTGTCTTAGCATTGTAACGCCGTCAAGAACACCTTAATCGGACCTTGGTAGACTGAGATATGGTCACTTGAATGCAATGCAGTTGATTAGCCGAGTAGTTGAAATCAGGTTGTATGAATGGGAAATTCTATTAGATTACACTGGAAATTTGACCGAGTGACCTTCATGAAAGTTTTAGCCTTATGTCTTATCTTTCTAATGCCTTTGGAATTTCCTGATTTGGATTTGTGAGCTGGGAGTTACAATCCAGCCAACATACGCTGTCCGTCACCTTAAAGTGCAAATTTCTGGCACTGTGTTCCATACTTTCGACCCATCTCTGTTCAGATCCGGATTTAGGTGTCTTCATGAAAGTTATATAATTTTCTCTTAGCTTCGCAACGGTACCTCATGTACCATGATTCGACACTCGTAGCCTCGATTGTGTTCAAAACAGTTTTGACGGCAAAACGGCTAGGCCGCCATTCCCGTTTCCGTATGCCGTTTCCGCACTTGCATGTGCCAATTTTGTCGTTTTGCTTGTTTTAGGCACGTTAGTGGCCGTTTGTGATATTATGTGATGCAATCTTCTATTTCAGATAGTGGTGAGCTAGGCGGAGCCGGTGTGACCCACTACTAGCTGACACGCACGCAGTGATTTTTGCTCTTGTGCTACTTTTGTATTTTGAGTAAGTATTCAGGCCGCTCTTGTGTGTTAGTTGCTTATGTGTTTCGATATGTATGAAGAGGGTACTTAGGCGAGGGTGTACTTTATCGCACTCGACCTAAACCCTAAATTTGCGCACATATTTGTACATGGCTTGTGTATATGAGCAATTTTGGAACTAAAACCCTTGAGCTTGTGGCTCGGGGTGACTTTTGAATAATTTTGTGAAGTTTGTGAGTTCGGGGCCCGATCTCAATACCTGGATAGACTATTCGAGCCGGTTAGGGCTTGGTCGAAGTCAGTCCAACTTGGTTTGAGGTCACCAAGTTTGTGAATCCGGTTCACCGAGTATGTGGACCAAGTTTGTGACCCGAGCTTGTGACTCAAGCTCAAATTTGTGATTTCGTTCGCCCGGGCAAGTTTGTGAGGTGACTGGCCAGAGAGGGTGATAAGGTGTACGGTGGGAGTACAAGTGAAGTTCTACGGACCATTAATTGTAGTCGACGGAGTGTCGGCAGGAGATCATACATGGCACATGATTGGCTTTGGAGCCACCTGTATCCTTATTATGTGATGTTACTTTTCTGCTTTTGCTTTACTCTTATTGTGTAACTGTTGTTACGTGAAATTTACGCTTTTGCCCCTGTTTACTTACTAAGCATATAGCTTACCCCGTTCCATTTGTTTTCCTTAGCAGGGGGCCGTCACAGGTGGTATCAGAGCTTAGGTTTCAGATCTCTGTAGTGTATCCTAGGCTAAAGTTTAGGATGCCGGACTGTGGGATTTGATTTGATTTGAAAGTTAAGCAATTGAGGGATAAAACCTATAGCTGCTTCGCGTGGTCTCTGCGCAGAGTGAGTCTGGATGAAGTGGCGAATAAGTAAGAAGGACTAAGTGTTCGTTCGAGCATAAGTTATGGATCATAAATGTTATAGGTCTTAAATCTTTCTCATGGTATCTGAGGACCATAGATAGGTACGTCAGGTAGGAATTTCGATTGTAGATAGTTTACTCTTGGGACTGCAGCTCGAGATGTGAATTATCTTATCTCGGATTCTTGTGCCTGAGTACTCCAGAGTTGAGGCGCTGCTAAGTACTTGAGACTAGCATTTTGGGAACATGAACAGGTTTTGTCTGGCTAGAGTGAGTACAAGATATCAACGGGCACCTTGGGAAGTGGAGTAAGAAACCGGACGAGGGTGATTTTCACTGAGCGTGGGACGATAAGTCGCGTTTCTTTCATTTTGCCCTTATATTGTCCCTACATGTCATTTACTTGTTGTATGTGAATACCTACATATATAGTACCTGCAGCTCTTGACTTTGTCTAACTTGAAATGTCCCTTGGTGTATATGATGCATTATATTGTGTATATGTTGGCGTGACTTGTATATATATGTATACATTTTGATCTTTTGATTGTTTTGAGTATTCCAACCCTTTAGTTCGTTGATTGGAATTTCGAGGACGAAATTTTTTTAAGGAGGGGAGATTGTAACACCCCGAAAAAAAATAAGGAGGTTGCTGGTAAAGAAGATACTAGAGTGTATTTCTTTGGGTTTGATTAAAACCTTATTTTGTTTTAAAAGATTAGAAACCCTAATATTGTAGTCAAAAACTCTAGTTTACTTGTGACTAACCGGTTTTCTTAAATCTTTCGCATTTTAATTGATACCCTAATTTTAATCATTGGAATTGTAAAACCCTCACGTTTTCTTAAAAATGCCCTTTTATTTGGAAATTATTATTTATTCAGGCTCCTCTATCCAATCATTCCACATAAGTGAAAATAAACCTAGAAAGTAGGGTTTCACTCTTCGGTTTTCAAGTTTAGAGCAAAATTAGGGTTTTCGCGATTTTTCGCCGGATGAATTTTCGGTACAGAGTACGGATTAAATTTGGAGAGTAAAAGTGACTTTTAAGTGAGAAATAATATGTGATTAGTAGCAATGATATAAGGTTAGTGAATGGGAAGTAAAAACCCTCATACGTGTGTTTTTAAGAAAAACGGCGCGAACCGGCGGGTCCCGCACACTACCGATTGAACGCACCACTTGACCACCACTTTCTTATCACATGAGCATTAATACTTGAGCAAAATATTTCCCCCTCATTGCCAGCTAGCTTGACCGAAAATGTGGACTAAAAAGAGCAAGGAAAAGAAAGAGAAAAATGAAAGGTGGTGGTGTCGCCACCCTAGAGTTTCTTGGCCAAGTGATCAACTAGCCTTCTTAAACCAATTTTCTGCCCTTTCCTCTTCATTTTTCCAGCAGCTGGTCGACCAAGAGAGAGAGAGAAAGTGAGAGCAAGAAACAATTCCTTCTTCTTGATTCTAACCAACCAAGTGACAAATTAAATTTCCAAACCGATTAAAGTGCTAATTGTGAGTTGGGAAGCTAGGGGAACCAGAAATTTTCCAAGGAGGTTGATTATCACTCATCCAAGCTTGTCTTTGAGGTATGAAATCTGATCATGGTCTTTGATCTTTTAAATCTTGTGTAAATTAGCTTAGCAACTCAAATTTGGTGGTGAATAATGGATGCTATCATGTTTTGGGGGTTTTCCCCTTTTGGTTATATGAACTAGGGTTGGATGATTTGCTGCCCAACTTGGTGTATGGTTAATATATGTTGTAATTAAGGTTATATAAGGCTGTTTGGTAGTGATTAGAACAAGAAATTTGAGAAAGTTCCATTAGAGACCAAAATTCCAGAATCTGGAAAATTTTCCCCCCTTTTCTGTCCGGTTTTGTAGCCTCATGTTAGAGGCCGAATTGGCCTTAGATCAAAACATTAAAGTTGTAGATAATGGTATTTTATAGTTGGCCACAAAATTTCAGCTCAATCGGAGCATCGTAGCGTGTGAAAAGACGAAAATACCCTTGCTGATTTAGGTCACTTTCCAGAGTTCCGCGTGGACAGTTTAGTCCTTTTGGTTGAGTTTATTCACTGTAATCCGTTTGGATTTAGTCATTTGTTAAAACATGAAAGTTTTATTTCCCTGTCTTAGCATTGTAACGCCGTCAAGAACACCTTAATCGGACCTTGGTAGACTGAGATATGGTCACTTGAATGCAATGCGGTTGATTAGCCGAGTAGTTGAAATCAGGTTGTATGAATGGGAAATTCGATTAGATTACACTGGAAATTTGACTGAGTGACCTTCATGAAAGTTTTAGCCTTATGTCTTATCTTTCTAATGCCTTTGGAATTTCCTGATTTGGATTTGTGAACTGGGAGTTACGATCCAGCCAACATACCCTGTCCGTCACCTTAAAGTGCAAATTTCTGGCACTGTGTTCCATACTTTCGACCCATCTCTGTTCAGATCCGGATTTAGGTGTCTTCATGAAAGTTATAGACTTTTCTCTTAGCTTCGCAACGGTACCTCATGTACCATGATTCGACACTCGTAGCCTCGATTGTGTTCAAAACAGTTTTGACGGCAAAACGGCTAGGCCGCCATTCCCGTTTCCGTATGCCGTTTCCGCACTTGCATGTGCCAATTTTGTCGTTTTGCTTGTTTTAGGCACGTTAGTGGCCGTTTGTGATATTATGTGATGCAATCTTCTATTTCAGATAGTGGTGAGCTAGGCGGAGCCGGTGGGACCCACTACTAGCTAACACGCACGCAGTGATTTTTGCTCTTGTGCTACTTTTGTATTTTGAGTAAGTATTCAGGCCGCTCTTGTGTGTTAGTTGCTTATGTGTTTCGATATGTATGAAGAGGGTACTTAGGCGAGGGTGTACTTTATCGCACTCGACCTAAACCCTAAATTTGCGCACATATTTGTACATGGCTTGTGTATATGAGCAATTTTGGAACTAAAACCCTTGAGCTTGTGGCTCGGGGTGACTTTTGAATAATTTTGTGAAGTTTGTGAGTTCGGGGCCCGATCTCAATACCTGGATGGACTATTCGAGCCGGTTAGGGCTTGGTCGAAGTCAGTCCAACTTGGTTTGAGGTCACAAAGTTTGTGAATCCGGTTCACCGAGTATGTGGACCAAGTTTGTGACCCGAGCTTGTGACTCAAGCTCAAGTTTGTGATTTCGTTCGCCCGGGCAAGTTTGTGAGGTGACTGGCCAGAGAGGGTGATAAGGTGTACGGTGGGAGTACAAGTGAAGTTCTACGGACCATTAATTGTAGTCGACGGAGTGTCGGCAGGAGATCATACATGGCACATGATTGGCTTTGGAGCCACCTGTATCCTTATTATGTGATGTTACTTTTCTGCTTTTGCTTTACTCTTATTGTGTAACTGTTGTTACGTGAAATTTACGCTTTTGCCCCTGTTTACTTACTAAGCATATAGCTTACCCCGTTCCATTTGTTTTCCTTAGCAGGGGGCCGTCACAGGTGGTATCAGAGCTTAGGTTTCAGATCTCTGTAGTGTATCCTAGGCTAAAGTTTAGGATGCCGGACTGTGGGATTTGATTTGATTTGAAAGTTAAGCAATTGAGGGATAAAACCTATAGCTGCTTCGCGTGGTCTCTGCGCAGAGTGAGTCTGGATGAAGTGGCGAATAAGTAAGAAGGACTAAGTGTTCGTTCGAGCATAAGTTATGGATCATAAATGTTATAGGTCTTAAATCTTTCTCATGGTATCTGAGGACCATAGATAGGTACGTCAGGTAGGAATTTCGATTGTAGATAGTTTACTCTTGGGACTGCAGCTCGAGATGTGAATTATCTTATCTCGGATTCTTGTGCCTGAGTACTCCAGAGTTGAGGCGCTGCTAAGTACTTGAGACTAGCATTTTGGGAACATGAACAGGTTTTGTCTGGCTAGAGTGAGTACAAGATATCAACGGGCACCTTGGGAAGTGGAGTAAGAAACCGGACGAGGGTGATTTTCACTGAGCGTGGGACGATAAGTCGCGTTTCTTTCATTTTGCCCTTATATTGTCCCTACATGTCATTTACTTGTTGTATGTGAATACCTACATATATAGTACCTGCAGCTCTTGACTTTGTCTAACTTGAAATGTCCCTTGGTGTATATGATGCATTATATTGTGTATATGTTGGCGTGACTTGTATATATATGTATACATTTTGATCTTTTGATTGTTTTGAGTATTCCAACCCTTTAGTTCGTTGATTGGAATTTCGAGGACGAAATTTTTTTAAGGAGGGGAGATTGTAACACCCCGAAAAAAAATAAGGAGGTTGCTGGTAAAGAAGATACTAGAGTGTATTTCTTTGGGTTTGATTAAAACCTTATTTTGTTTTAAAAGATTAGAAACCCTAATATTGTAGTCAAAAACTCTAGTTTACTTGTGACTAACCGGTTTTCTTAAATCTTTCGCATTTTAATTGATACCCTAATTTTAATCATTGGAATTGTAAAACCCTCACGTTTTCTTAAAAATGCCCTTTTATTTGGAAATTATTATTTATTCAGGCTCCTCTATCCAATCATTCCACATAAGTGAAAATAAACCTAGAAAGTAGGGTTTCACTCTTCGGTTTTCAAGTTTAGAGCAAAATTAGGGTTTTCGCGATTTTTCGCCGGATGAATTTTCGGTACAGAGTACGGATTAAATTTGGAGAGTAAAAGTGACTTTTAAGTGAGAAATAATATGTGATTAGTAGCAATGATATAAGGTTAGTGAATGGGAAGTAAAAACCCTCATACGTGTGTTTTTAAGAAAAACGGCGCGAACCGGCGGGTCCCGCACACTACCGATTGAACGCACCACTTGACCACCACTTTCTTATCACATGAGCATTAATACTTGAGCAAAATATTTCCCCCTCATTGCCAGCTAGCTTGACCGAAAATGTGGACTAAAAAGAGCAAGGAAAAGAAAGAGAAAAATGAAAGGTGGTGGTGTCGCCACCCTAGAGTTTCTTGGCCAAGTGATCAACTAGCCTTCTTAAACCAATTTTCTGCCCTTTCCTCTTCATTTTTCCAGCAGCTGGTCGACCAAGAGAGAGAGAGAAAGTGAGAGCAAGAAACAATTCCTTCTTCTTGATTCTAACCAACCAAGTGACAAATTAAATTTCCAAACCGATTAAAGTGCTAATTGTGAGTTGGGAAGCTAGGGGAACCAGAAATTTTCCAAGGAGGTTGATTATCACTCATCCAAGCTTGTCTTTGAGGTATGAAATCTGATCATGGTCTTTGATCTTTTAAATCTTGTGTAAATTAGCTTAGCAACTCAAATTTGGTGGTGAATAATGGATGCTATCATGTTTTGGGGGTTTTCCCCTTTTGGTTATATGAACTAGGGTTGGATGATTTGCTGCCCAACTTGGTGTATGGTTAATATATGTTGTAATTAAGGTTATATAAGGCTGTTTGGTAGTGATTAGAACAAGAAATTTGAGAAAGTTCCATTAGAGACCAAAATTCCAGAATCTGGAAAATTTTCCCCCCTTTTCTGTCCGGTTTTGTAGCCTCATGTTAGAGGCCGAATTGGCCTTAGATCAAAACATTAAAGTTGTAGATAATGGTATTTTATAGTTGGCCACAAAATTTCAGCTCAATCGGAGCATCGTAGCGTGTGAAAAGACGAAAATACCCTTGCTGATTTAGGTCACTTTCCAGAGTTCCGCGTGGACAGTTTAGTCCTTTTGGTTGAGTTTATTCACTGTAATCCGTTTGGATTTAGTCATTTGTTAAAACATGAAAGTTTTATTTCCCTGTCTTAGCATTGTAACGCCGTCAAGAACACCTTAATCGGACCTTGGTAGACTGAGATATGGTCACTTGAATGCAATGCGGTTGATTAGCCGAGTAGTTGAAATCAGGTTGTATGAATGGGAAATTCGATTAGATTACACTGGAAATTTGACCGAGTGACCTTCATGAAAGTTTTAGCCTTATGTCTTATCTTTCTAATGCCTTTGGAATTTCCTGATTTGGATTTGTGAGCTGGGAGTTACAATCCAGCCAACATACCCTGTCCGTCACCTTAAAGTGCAAATTTCTGGCACTGTGTTCCATACTTTCGACCCATCTCTGTTCAGATCCGGATTTAGGTGTCTTCATGAAAGTTATATAATTTTCTCTTAGCTTCGCAACGGTACCTCATGTACCATGATTCGACACTCGTAGCCTCGATTGTGTTCAAAACAGTTTTGACGGCAAAACGGCTAGGCCGCCATTCCCGTTTCCGTATGCCGTTTCCGCACTTGCATGTGCCAATTTTGTCGTTTTGCTTGTTTTAGGCACGTTAGTGGCCGTTTGTGATATTATGTGATGCAATCTTCTATTTCAGATAGTGGTGAGCTAGGCGGAGCCGGTGTGACCCACTACTAGCTGACACGCACGCAGTGATTTTTGCTCTTGTGCTACTTTTGTATTTTGAGTAAGTATTCAGGCCGCTCTTGTGTGTTAGTTGCTTATGTGTTTCGATATGTATGAAGAGGGTACTTAGGCGAGGGTGTACTTTATCGCACTCGACCTAAACCCTAAATTTGCGCACATATTTGTACATGGCTTGTGTATATGAGCAATTTTGGAACTAAAACCCTTGAGCTTGTGGCTCGGGGTGACTTTTGAATAATTTTGTGAAGTTTGTGAGTTCGGGGCCCGATCTCAATACCTGGATGGACTATTCGAGCCGGTTAGGGCTTGGTCGAAGTCAGTCCAACTTGGTTTGAGGTCACCAAGTTTGTGAATCCGGTTCACCGAGTATGTGGACCAAGTTTGTGACCCGAGCTTGTGACTCAAGCTCAAGTTTGTGATTTCGTTCGCCCGGGCAAGTTTGTGAGGTGACTGGCCAGAGAGGGTGATAAGGTGTACGGTGGGAGTACAAGTGAAGTTCTACGGACCATTAATTGTAGTCGACGGAGTGTCGGCAGGAGATCATACATGGCACATGATTGGCTTTGGAGCCACCTGTATCCTTATTATGTGATGTTACTTTTCTGCTTTTGCTTTACTCTTATTGTGTAACTGTTGTTACGTGAAATTTACGCTTTTGCCCCTGTTTACTTACTAAGCATATAGCTTACCCCGTTCCATTTGTTTTCCTTAGCAGGGGGCCGTCACAGGTGGTATCAGAGCTTAGGTTTCAGATCTCTGTAGTGTATCCTAGGCTAAAGTTTAGGATGCCGGACTGTGGGATTTGATTTGATTTGAAAGTTAAGCAATTGAGGGATAAAACCTATAGCTGCTTCGCGTGGTCTCTGCGCAGAGTGAGTCTGGATGAAGTGGCGAATAAGTAAGAAGGACTAAGTGTTCGTTCGAGCATAAGTTATGGATCATAAATGTTATAGGTCTTAAATCTTTCTCATGGTATCTGAGGACCATAGATAGGTACGTCAGGTAGGAATTTCGATTGTAGATAGTTTACTCTTGGGACTGCAGCTCGAGATGTGAATTATCTTATCTCGGATTCTTGTGCCTGAGTACTCCAGAGTTGAGACTAGCATTTTGGGAACATGAACAGGTTTTGTCTGGCTAGAGTGAGTACAAGATATCAACGGGCACCTTGGGAAGTGGAGTAAGAAACCGGACGAGGGTGATTTTCACTGAGCGTGGGACGATAAGTCGCGTTTCTTTCATTTTGCCCTTATATTGTCCCTACATGTCATTTACTTGTTGTATGTGAATACCTACATATATAGTACCTGCAGCTCTTGACTTTGTCTAACTTGAAATGTCCCTTGGTGTATATGATGCATTATATTGTGTATATGTTGGCGTGACTTGTATATATATGTATACATTTTGATCTTTTGATTGTTTTGAGTATTCCAACCCTTTAGTTCGTTGATTGGAATTTCGAGGACGAAATTTTTTTAAGGAGGGGAGATTGTAACACCCCGAAAAAAAATAAGGAGGTTGCTGGTAAAGAAGATACTAGAGTGTATTTCTTTGGGTTTGATTAAAACCTTATTTTGTTTTAAAAGATTAGAAACCCTAATATTGTAGTCAAAAACTCTAGTTTACTTGTGACTAACCGGTTTTCTTAAATCTTTCGCATTTTAATTGATACCCTAATTTTAATCATTGGAATTGTAAAACCCTCACGTTTTCTTAAAAATGCCCTTTTATTTGGAAATTATTATTTATTCAGGCTCCTCTATCCAATCATTCCACATAAGTGAAAATAAACCTAGAAAGTAGGGTTTCACTCTTCGGTTTTCAAGTTTAGAGCAAAATTAGGGTTTTCGCGATTTTTCGCCGGATGAATTTTCGGTACAGAGTACGGATTAAATTTGGAGAGTAAAAGTGACTTTTAAGTGAGAAATAATATGTGATTAGTAGCAATGATATAAGGTTAGTGAATGGGAAGTAAAAACCCTCATACGTGTGTTTTTAAGAAAAACGGCGCGAACCGGCGGGTCCCGCACACTACCGATTGAACGCACCACTTGACCACCACTTTCTTATCACATGAGCATTAATACTTGAGCAAAATATTTCCCCCTCATTGCCAGCTAGCTTGACCGAAAATGTGGACTAAAAAGAGCAAGGAAAAGAAAGAGAAAAATGAAAGGTGGTGGTGTCGCCACCCTAGAGTTTCTTGGCCAAGTGATCAACTAGCCTTCTTAAACCAATTTTCTGCCCTTTCCTCTTCATTTTTCCAGCAGCTGGTCGACCAAGAGAGAGAGAGAAAGTGAGAGCAAGAAACAATTCCTTCTTCTTGATTCTAACCAACCAAGTGACAAATTAAATTTCCAAACCGATTAAAGTGCTAATTGTGAGTTGGGAAGCTAGGGGAACCAGAAATTTTCCAAGGAGGTTGATTATCACTCATCCAAGCTTGTCTTTGAGGTATGAAATCTGATCATGGTCTTTGATCTTTTAAATCTTGTGTAAATTAGCTTAGCAACTCAAATTTGGTGGTGAATAATGGATGCTATCATGTTTTGGGGGTTTTCCCCTTTTGGTTATATGAACTAGGGTTGGATGATTTGCTGCCCAACTTGGTGTATGGTTAATATATGTTGTAATTAAGGTTATATAAGGCTGTTTGGTAGTGATTAGAACAAAAAATTTGAGAAAGTTCCATTAGAGACCAAAATTCCAGAATCTGGAAAATTTTCCCCCCTTTTCTGTCCGGTTTTGTAGCCTCATGTTAGAGGCCGAATTGGCCTTAGATCAAAACATTAAAGTTGTAGATAATGGTATTTTATAGTTGGCCACAAAATTTCAGCTCAATCGGAGCATCGTAACGTGTGAAAAGACGAAAATACCCTTGCTGATTTAGGTCACTTTCCAGAGTTCCGCGTGGACAGTTTAGTCCTTTTGGTTGAGTTTATTCACTGTAATCTGTTTGGATTTAGTCATTTGTTAAAACATGAAAGTTTTATTTCCCTGTCTTAGCATTGTAACGCCGCCAAGAACACCTTAATCGGACCTTGGTAGACTGAGATATGGTCACTTGAATGCAATGCGGTTGATTAGCCGAGTAGTTGAAATCAGGTTGTATGAATGGAAAATTCGATTAGATTACACTGGAAATTTGACTGAGTGACCTTCATGAAAGTTTTAGCCTTATGTCTTATCTTTCTAATGCCTTTGGAATTTCTTGATTTGGATTTGTGAACTGGGAGTTACGATCCAGCCAACATACCCTGTCCGTCACCTTAAAGTGCAAATTTCTGGCACTGTGTTCCATACTTTCGACCCATCTCTGTTCAGATCCGGATTTAGGTGTCTTCATGAAAGTTATAGATTTTCTCTTAGCTTCGCAACGGTACATCATGTACCATGATTCGACACTCGTAGCCTCGATTGTGTTCAAAACAGTTTTGACGGCAAAACGGCTAGTTACGATTTGACTGAGTGACCTTCATGAAAGTTTTAGCCTTATGTCTTATCTTTCTAATGCCTTTGGAATTTCTTGATTTGGATTTGTGAACTGGGAGTTACGATCCAGCCAACATACCCTGTCCGTCACCTTAAAGTGCAAATTTCTGGCACTGTGTTCCATACTTTCGACCCATCTCTGTTCAGATCCGGATTTAGGTGTCTTCATGAAAGTTATAGATTTTCTCTTAGCTTCGCAACGGTACATCATGTACCATGATTCGACACTCGTAGCCTCGATTGTGTTCAAAACAGTTTTGACGGCAAAACGGCTAGGCCGCCATTCCCGTTTCCGTATGCCGTTTCCGCACTTGCATGTGCCAATTTTGTCGTTTTGCTTGTTTTAGGCACGTTAGTGGCCGTTTGTGATATTATGTGATGCAATCTTCTATTTAAGATAGTGGTGAGCTAGGCGGAGCCGGTGGGACCCACTACTAGCTAACACGCACGCAGTGATTTTTGCTCTTGTGCTACTTTTGTATTTTGAGTAAGTATTCAGGCCGCTCTTGTGTGTTAGTTGCTTATGTGTTTCGATATGTATGAAGAGGGTACTTAGGCGAGGGTGTACTTTATCGCACTCGACCTAAACCCTAAATTTGCGCACATATTTGTACATGGCTTGTGTATATGAGCAATTTTGGAACTAAAACCCTTGAGCTTGTGGCTCGGGGTGACTTTTGAATAATTTTGTGAAGTTTGTGAGTTCGGGGCCCGATCTCAATACCTGGATGGACTATTCGAGCCGGTTAGGGCTTGGTCGAAGTCAGTCCAACTTGGTTTGAGGTCACCAAGTTTGTGAATCCGGTTCACCGAGTATGTGGACCAAGTTTGTGACCCGAGCTTGTGACTCAAGCTCAAGTTTGTGATTTCGTTCGCCCGGGCAAGTTTGTGAGGTGACTGGCCAGAGAGGGTGATAAGGTGTACGGTGGGAGTACAAGTGAAGTTCTACGGACCATTAATTGTAGTCGACGGAGTGTCGGCAGGAGATCATACATGGCACATGATTGGCTTTGGAGCCACCTGTATCCTTATTATGTGTTGTTACTTTTCTGCTTTTGCTTTACTCTTATTGTGTAACTGTTGTTACGTGAAATTTACGCTTTTGCCCCTGTTTACTTACTAAGCATATAGCTTACCCCGTTCCATTTGTGTTTCCTTAGCAGGGGGCCGTCACAGGTGGTATCAGAGCTTAGGTTTCAGATCTCTGTAGTGTATCCTAGGCTAAAGTTTAGGATGCCGGACTGTGGGATTTGATTTGATTTGAAAGTTAAGCAATTGAGGGATAAAACCTATAGCTGCTTCGCGTGGTCTCTGCGCAGAGTGAGTCTGGATGAAGTGGCGAATAAGTAAGAAGGACTAAGTGTTCGTTCGAGCATAAGTTATGGATCATAAATGTTATAGGTCTTAAATCTTTCTCATGGTATCTGAGGACCATAGATAGGTACGTCAGGTAGGAATTTCGATTGTAGATAGTTTACTCTTGGGACTGCAGCTCGAGATGTGAATTATCTTATCTCGGATTCTTGTGCCTGAGTACTCCAGAGTTGAGACTAGCATTTTGGGAACATGAACAGGTTTTGTCTGGCTAGAGTGAGTACAAGATATCAACGGGCACCTTGGGAAGTGGAGTAAGAAACCGGACGAGGGTGATTTTCACTGAGCGTGGGACGATAAGTCGCGTTTCTTTCATTTTGCCCTTATATTGTCCCTACATGTCATTTACTTGTTGTATGTGAATACCTACATATATAGTACCTGCAGCTCTTGACTTTGTCTAACTTGAAATGTCCCTTGGTGTATATGATGCATTATATTGTGTATATGTTGGCGTGACTTGTATATATATGTATACATTTTGATCTTTTGATTGTTTTGAGTATTCCAACCCTTTAGTTCGTTGATTGGAATTTCGAGGACGAAATTTTTTTAAGGAGGGGAGATTGTAACACCCCGAAAAAAAATAAGGAGGTTGCTGGTAAAGAAGATACTAGAGTGTATTTCTTTGGGTTTGATTAAAACCTTATTTTGTTTTAAAAGATTAGAAACCCTAATATTGTAGTCAAAAACTCTAGTTTACTTGTGACTAACCGGTTTTCTTAAATCTTTCGCATTTTAATTGATACCCTAATTTTAATCATTGGAATTGTAAAACCCTCACGTTTTCTTAAAAATGCCCTTTTATTTGGAAATTATTATTTATTCAGGCTCCTCTATCCAATCATTCCACATAAGTGAAAATAAACCTAGAAAGTAGGGTTTCACTCTTCGGTTTTCAAGTTTAGAGCAAAATTAGGGTTTTCGCGATTTTTCGCCGGATGAATTTTCGGTACAGAGTACGGATTAAATTTGGAGAGTAAAAGTGACTTTTAAGTGAGAAATAATATGTGATTAGTAGCAATGATATAAGGTTAGTGAATGGGAAGTAAAAACCCTCATACGTGTGTTTTTAAGAAAAACGGCGCGAACCGGCGGGTCCCGCACACTACCGATTGAACGCACCACTTGACCACCACTTTCTTATCACATGAGCATTAATACTTGAGCAAAATATTTCCCCCTCATTGCCAGCTAGCTTGACCGAAAATGTGGACTAAAAAGAGCAAGGAAAAGAAAGAGAAAAATGAAAGGTGGTGGTGTCGCCACCCTAGAGTTTCTTGGCCAAGTGATCAACTAGCCTTCTTAAACCAATTTTCTGCCCTTTCCTCTTCATTTTTCCAGCAGCTGGTCGACCAAGAGAGAGAGAGAAAGTGAGAGCAAGAAACAATTCCTTCTTCTTGATTCTAACCAACCAAGTGACAAATTAAATTTCCAAACCGATTAAAGTGCTAATTGTGAGTTGGGAAGCTAGGGGAACCAGAAATTTTCCAAGGAGGTTGATTATCACTCATCCAAGCTTGTCTTTGAGGTATGAAATCTGATCATGGTCTTTGATCTTTTAAATCTTGTGTAAATTAGCTTAGCAACTCAAATTTGGTGGTGAATAATGGATGCTATCATGTTTTGGGGGTTTTCCCCTTTTGGTTATATGAACTAGGGTTGGATGATTTGCTGCCCAACTTGGTGTATGGTTAATATATGTTGTAATTAAGGTTATATAAGGCTGTTTGGTAGTGATTAGAACAAAAAATTTGAGAAAGTTCCATTAGAGACCAAAATTCCAGAATCTGGAAAATTTTCCCCCCTTTTCTGTCCGGTTTTGTAGCCTCATGTTAGAGGCCGAATTGGCCTTAGATCAAAACATTAAAGTTGTAGATAATGGTATTTTATAGTTGGCCACAAAATTTCAGCTCAATCGGAGCATCGTAGCGTGTGAAAAGACGAAAATACCCTTGCTGATTTAGGTCACTTTCCAGAGTTCCGCGTGGACAGTTTAGTCCTTTTGGTTGAGTTTATTCACTGTAATCCGTTTGGATTTAGTCATTTGTTAAAACATGAAAGTTTTATTTCCCTGTCTTAGCATTGTAACGCCGCCAAGAACACCTTAATCGGACCTTGGTAGACTGAGATATGGTCACTTGAATGCAATGCGGTTGATTAGCCGAGTAGTTGAAATCAGGTTGTATGAATGGAAAATTCGATTAGATTACACTGGAAATTTGACTGAGTGACCTTCATGAAAGTTTTAGCCTTATGTCTTATCTTTCTAATGCCTTTGGAATTTCTTGATTTGGATTTGTGAACTGGGAGTTACGATCCAGCCAACATACCCTGTCCGTCACCTTAAAGTGCAAATTTCTGGCACTGTGTTCCATACTTTCGACCCATCTCTGTTCAGATCCGGATTTAGGTGTCTTCATGAAAGTTATAGATTTTCTCTTAGCTTCGCAACGGTACCTCATGTACCATGATTCGACACTCGTAGCCTCGATTGTGTTCAAAACAGTTTTGACGGCAAAACGGCTAGGCCGCCATTCCCGTTTCCGTATGCCGTTTCCGCACTTGCATGTGCCAATTTTGTCGTTTTGCTTGTTTTAGGCACGTTAGTGGCCGTTTGTGATATTATGTGATGCAATCTTCTATTTCAGATAGTGGTGAGCTAGGCGGAGCCGGTGGGACCCACTACTAGCTAACACGCACGCAGTGATTTTTGCTCTTGTGCTACTTTTGTATTTTGAGTAAGTATTCAGGCCGCTCTTGTGTGTTAGTTGCTTATGTGTTTCGATATGTATGAAGAGGGTACTTAGGCGAGGGTGTACTTTATCGCACTCGACCTAAACCCTAAATTTGCGCACATATTTGTACATGGCTTGTGTATATGAGCAATTTTGGAACTAAAACCCTTGAGCTTGTGGCTCGGGGTGACTTTTGAATAATTTTGTGAAGTTTGTGAGTTCGGGGCCCGATCTCAATACCTGGATGGACTATTCGAGCCGGTTAGGGCTTGGTCGAAGTCAGTCCAACTTGGTTTGAGGTCACCAAGTTTGTGAATCCGGTTCACCGAGTATGTGGACCAAGTTTGTGACCCGAGCTTGTGACTCAAGCTCAAGTTTGTGATTTCGTTCGCCCGGGCAAGTTTGTGAGGTGACTGGCCAGAGAGGGTGATAAGGTGTACGGTGGGAGTACAAGTGAAGTTCTACGGACCATTAATTGTAGTCGACGGAGTGTCGGCAGGAGATCATACATGGCACATGATTGGCTTTGGAGCCACCTGTATCCTTATTATGTGTTGTTACTTTTCTGCTTTTGCTTTACTCTTATTGTGTAACTGTTGTTACGTGAAATTTACGCTTTTGCCCCTGTTTACTTACTAAGCATATAGCTTACCCCGTTCCATTTGTGTTTCCTTAGCAGGGGGCCGTCACAGGTGGTATCAGAGCTTAGGTTTCAGATCTCTGTAGTGTATCCTAGGCTAAAGTTTAGGATGCCGGACTGTGGGATTTGATTTGATTTGAAAGTTAAGCAATTGAGGGATAAAACCTATAGCTGCTTCGCGTGGTCTCTGCGCAGAGTGAGTCTGGATGAAGTGGCGAATAAGTAAGAAGGACTAAGTGTTCGTTCGAGCATAAGTTATGGATCATAAATGTTATAGGTCTTAAATCTTTCTCATGGTATCTGAGGACCATAGATAGGTACGTCAGGTAGGAATTTCGATTGTAGATAGTTTACTCTTGGGACTGCAGCTCGAGATGTGAATTATCTTATCTCGGATTCTTGTGCCTGAGTACTCCAGAGTTGAGACTAGCATTTTGGGAACATGAACAGGTTTTGTCTGGCTAGAGTGAGTACAAGATATCAACGGGCACCTTGGGAAGTGGAGTAAGAAACCGGACGAGGGTGATTTTCACTGAGCGTGGGACGATAAGTCGCGTTTCTTTCATTTTGCCCTTATATTGTCCCTACATGTCATTTACTTGTTGTATGTGAATACCTACATATATAGTACCTGCAGCTCTTGACTTTGTCTAACTTGAAATGTCCCTTGGTGTATATGATGCATTATATTGTGTATATGTTGGCGTGACTTGTATATATATGTATACATTTTGATCTTTTGATTGTTTTGAGTATTCCAACCCTTTAGTTCGTTGATTGGAATTTCGAGGACGAAATTTTTTTAAGGAGGGGAGATTGTAACACCCCGAAAAAAAATAAGGAGGTTGCTGGTAAAGAAGATACTAGAGTGTATTTCTTTGGGTTTGATTAAAACCTTATTTTGTTTTAAAAGATTAGAAACCCTAATATTGTAGTCAAAAACTCTAGTTTACTTGTGACTAACCGGTTTTCTTAAATCTTTCGCATTTTAATTGATACCCTAATTTTAATCATTGGAATTGTAAAACCCTCACGTTTTCTTAAAAATGCCCTTTTATTTGGAAATTATTATTTATTCAGGCTCCTCTATCCAATCATTCCACATAAGTGAAAATAAACCTAGAAAGTAGGGTTTCACTCTTCGGTTTTCAAGTTTAGAGCAAAATTAGGGTTTTCGCGATTTTTCGCCGGATGAATTTTCGGTACAGAGTACGGATTAAATTTGGAGAGTAAAAGTGACTTTTAAGTGAGAAATAATATGTGATTAGTAGCAATGATATAAGGTTAGTGAATGGGAAGTAAAAACCCTCATACGTGTGTTTTTAAGAAAAACGGCGCGAACCGGCGGGTCCCGCACACTACCGATTGAACGCACCACTTGACCACCACTTTCTTATCACATGAGCATTAATACTTGAGCAAAATATTTCCCCCTCATTGCCAGCTAGCTTGACCGAAAATGTGGACTAAAAAGAGCAAGGAAAAGAAAGAGAAAAATGAAAGGTGGTGGTGTCGCCACCCTAGAGTTTCTTGGCCAAGTGATCAACTAGCCTTCTTAAACCAATTTTCTGCCCTTTCCTCTTCATTTTTCCAGCAGCTGGTCGACCAAGAGAGAGAGAGAAAGTGAGAGCAAGAAACAATTCCTTCTTCTTGATTCTAACCAACCAAGTGACAAATTAAATTTCCAAACCGATTAAAGTGCTAATTGTGAGTTGGGAAGCTAGGGGAACCAGAAATTTTCCAAGGAGGTTGATTATCACTCATCCAAGCTTGTCTTTGAGGTATGAAATCTGATCATGGTCTTTGATCTTTTAAATCTTGTGTAAATTAGCTTAGCAACTCAAATTTGGTGGTGAATAATGGATGCTATCATGTTTTGGGGGTTTTCCCCTTTTGGTTATATGAACTAGGGTTGGATGATTTGCTGCCCAACTTGGTGTATGGTTAATATATGTTGTAATTAAGGTTATATAAGGCTGTTTGGTAGTGATTAGAACAAAAAATTTGAGAAAGTTCCATTAGAGACCAAAATTCCAGAATCTGGAAAATTTTCCCCCCTTTTCTGTCCGGTTTTGTAGCCTCATGTTAGAGGCCGAATTGGCCTTAGATCAAAACATTAAAGTTGTAGATAATGGTATTTTATAGTTGGCCACAAAATTTCAGCTCAATCGGAGCATCGTAACGTGTGAAAAGACGAAAATACCCTTGCTGATTTAGGTCACTTTCCAGAGTTCCGCGTGGACAGTTTAGTCCTTTTGGTTGAGTTTATTCACTGTAATCTGTTTGGATTTAGTCATTTGTTAAAACATGAAAGTTTTATTTCCCTGTCTTAGCATTGTAACGCCGCCAAGAACACCTTAATCGGACCTTGGTAGACTGAGATATGGTCACTTGAATGCAATGCGGTTGATTAGCCGAGTAGTTGAAATCAGGTTGTATGAATGGAAAATTCGATTAGATTACACTGGAAATTTGACTGAGTGACCTTCATGAAAGTTTTAGCCTTATGTCTTATCTTTCTAATGCCTTTGGAATTTCTTGATTTGGATTTGTGAACTGGGAGTTACGATCCAGCCAACATACCCTGTCCGTCACCTTAAAGTGCAAATTTCTGGCACTGTGTTCCATACTTTCGACCCATCTCTGTTCAGATCCGGATTTAGGTGTCTTCATGAAAGTTATAGATTTTCTCTTAGCTTCGCAACGGTACCTCATGTACCATGATTCGACACTCGTAGCCTCGATTGTGTTCAAAACAGTTTTGACGGCAAAACGGCTAGGCCGCCATTCCCGTTTCCGTATGCCGTTTCCGCACTTGCATGTGCCAATTTTGTCGTTTTGCTTGTTTTAGGCACGTTAGTGGCCGTTTGTGATATTATGTGATGCAATCTTCTATTTAAGATAGTGGTGAGCTAGGCGGAGCCGGTGGGACCCACTACTAGCTAACACGCACGCAGTGATTTTTGCTCTTGTGCTACTTTTGTATTTTGAGTAAGTATTCAGGCCGCTCTTGTGTGTTAGTTGCTTATGTGTTTCGATATGTATGAAGAGGGTACTTAGGCGAGGGTGTACTTTATCGCACTCGACCTAAACCCTAAATTTGCGCACATATTTGTACATGGCTTGTGTATATGAGCAATTTTGGAACTAAAACCCTTGAGCTTGTGGCTCGGGGTGACTTTTGAATAATTTTGTGAAGTTTGTGAGTTCGGGGCCCGATCTCAATACCTGGATGGACTATTCGAGCCGGTTAGGGCTTGGTCGAAGTCAGTCCAACTTGGTTTGAGGTCACCAAGTTTGTGAATCCGGTTCACCGAGTATGTGGACCAAGTTTGTGACCCGAGCTTGTGACTCAAGCTCAAGTTTGTGATTTCGTTCGCCCGGGCAAGTTTGTGAGGTGACTGGCCAGAGAGGGTGATAAGGTGTACGGTGGGAGTACAAGTGAAGTTCTACGGACCATTAATTGTAGTCGACGGAGTGTCGGCAGGAGATCATACATGGCACATGATTGGCTTTGGAGCCACCTGTATCCTTATTATGTGTTGTTACTTTTCTGCTTTTGCTTTACTCTTATTGTGTAACTGTTGTTACGTGAAATTTACGCTTTTGCCCCTGTTTACTTACTAAGCATATAGCTTACCCCGTTCCATTTGTGTTTCCTTAGCAGGGGGCCGTCACAGGTGGTATCAGAGCTTAGGTTTCAGATCTCTGTAGTGTATCCTAGGCTAAAGTTTAGGATGCCGGACTGTGGGATTTGATTTGATTTGAAAGTTAAGCAATTGAGGGATAAAACCTATAGCTGCTTCGCGTGGTCTCTGCGCAGAGTGAGTCTGGATGAAGTGGCGAATAAGTAAGAAGGACTAAGTGTTCGTTCGAGCATAAGTTATGGATCATAAATGTTATAGGTCTTAAATCTTTCTCATGGTATCTGAGGACCATAGATAGGTACGTCAGGTAGGAATTTCGATTGTAGATAGTTTACTCTTGGGACTGCAGCTCGAGATGTGAATTATCTTATCTCGGATTCTTGTGCCTGAGTACTCCAGAGTTGAGACTAGCATTTTGGGAACATGAACAGGTTTTGTCTGGCTAGAGTGAGTACAAGATATCAACGGGCACCTTGGGAAGTGGAGTAAGAAACCGGACGAGGGTGATTTTCACTGAGCGTGGGACGATAAGTCGCGTTTCTTTCATTTTGCCCTTATATTGTCCCTACATGTCATTTACTTGTTGTATGTGAATACCTACATATATAGTACCTGCAGCTCTTGACTTTGTCTAACTTGAAATGTCCCTTGGTGTATATGATGCATTATATTGTGTATATGTTGGCGTGACTTGTATATATATGTATACATTTTGATCTTTTGATTGTTTTGAGTATTCCAACCCTTTAGTTCGTTGATTGGAATTTCGAGGACGAAATTTTTTTAAGGAGGGGAGATTGTAACACCCCGAAAAAAAATAAGGAGGTTGCTGGTAAAGAAGATACTAGAGTGTATTTCTTTGGGTTTGATTAAAACCTTATTTTGTTTTAAAAGATTAGAAACCCTAATATTGTAGTCAAAAACTCTAGTTTACTTGTGACTAACCGGTTTTCTTAAATCTTTCGCATTTTAATTGATACCCTAATTTTAATCATTGGAATTGTAAAACCCTCACGTTTTCTTAAAAATGCCCTTTTATTTGGAAATTATTATTTATTCAGGCTCCTCTATCCAATCATTCCACATAAGTGAAAATAAACCTAGAAAGTAGGGTTTCACTCTTCGGTTTTCAAGTTTAGAGCAAAATTAGGGTTTTCGCGATTTTTCGCCGGATGAATTTTCGGTACAGAGTACGGATTAAATTTGGAGAGTAAAAGTGACTTTTAAGTGAGAAATAATATGTGATTAGTAGCAATGATATAAGGTTAGTGAATGGGAAGTAAAAACCCTCATACGTGTGTTTTTAAGAAAAACGGCGCGAACCGGCGGGTCCCGCACACTACCGATTGAACGCACCACTTGACCACCACTTTCTTATCACATGAGCATTAATACTTGAGCAAAATATTTCCCCCTCATTGCCAGCTAGCTTGACCGAAAATGTGGACTAAAAAGAGCAAGGAAAAGAAAGAGAAAAATGAAAGGTGGTGGTGTCGCCACCCTAGAGTTTCTTGGCCAAGTGATCAACTAGCCTTCTTAAACCAATTTTCTGCCCTTTCCTCTTCATTTTTCCAGCAGCTGGTCGACCAAGAGAGAGAGAGAAAGTGAGAGCAAGAAACAATTCCTTCTTCTTGATTCTAACCAACCAAGTGACAAATTAAATTTCCAAACCGATTAAAGTGCTAATTGTGAGTTGGGAAGCTAGGGGAACCAGAAATTTTCCAAGGAGGTTGATTATCACTCATCCAAGCTTGTCTTTGAGGTATGAAATCTGATCATGGTCTTTGATCTTTTAAATCTTGTGTAAATTAGCTTAGCAACTCAAATTTGGTGGTGAATAATGGATGCTATCATGTTTTGGGGGTTTTCCCCTTTTGGTTATATGAACTAGGGTTGGATGATTTGCTGCCCAACTTGGTGTATGGTTAATATATGTTGTAATTAAGGTTATATAAGGCTGTTTGGTAGTGATTAGAACAAAAAATTTGAGAAAGTTCCATTAGAGACCAAAATTCCAGAATCTGGAAAATTTTCCCCCCTTTTCTGTCCGGTTTTGTAGCCTCATGTTAGAGGCCGAATTGGCCTTAGATCAAAACATTAAAGTTGTAGATAATGGTATTTTATAGTTGGCCACAAAATTTCAGCTCAATCGGAGCATCGTAACGTGTGAAAAGACGAAAATACCCTTGCTGATTTAGGTCACTTTCCAGAGTTCCGCGTGGACAGTTTAGTCCTTTTGGTTGAGTTTATTCACTGTAATCTGTTTGGATTTAGTCATTTGTTAAAACATGAAAGTTTTATTTCCCTGTCTTAGCATTGTAACGCCGCCAAGAACACCTTAATCGGACCTTGGTAGACTGAGATATGGTCACTTGAATGCAATGCGGTTGATTAGCCGAGTAGTTGAAATCAGGTTGTATGAATGGAAAATTCGATTAGATTACACTGGAAATTTGACTGAGTGACCTTCATGAAAGTTTTAGCCTTATGTCTTATCTTTCTAATGCCTTTGGAATTTCTTGATTTGGATTTGTGAACTGGGAGTTACGATCCAGCCAACATACCCTGTCCGTCACCTTAAAGTGCAAATTTCTGGCACTGTGTTCCATACTTTCGACCCATCTCTGTTCAGATCCGGATTTAGGTGTCTTCATGAAAGTTATAGATTTTCTCTTAGCTTCGCAACGGTACCTCATGTACCATGATTCGACACTCGTAGCCTCGATTGTGTTCAAAACAGTTTTGACGGCAAAACGGCTAGGCCGCCATTCCCGTTTCCGTATGCCGTTTCCGCACTTGCATGTGCCAATTTTGTCGTTTTGCTTGTTTTAGGCACGTTAGTGGCCGTTTGTGATATTATGTGATGCAATCTTCTATTTCAGATAGTGGTGAGCTAGGCGGAGCCGGTGGGACCCACTACTAGCTAACACGCACGCAGTGATTTTTGCTCTTGTGCTACTTTTGTATTTTGAGTAAGTATTCAGGCCGCTCTTGTGTGTTAGTTGCTTATGTGTTTCGATATGTATGAAGAGGGTACTTAGGCGAGGGTGTACTTTATCGCACTCGACCTAAACCCTAAATTTGCGCACATATTTGTACATGGCTTGTGTATATGAGCAATTTTGGAACTAAAACCCTTGAGCTTGTGGCTCGGGGTGACTTTTGAATAATTTTGTGAAGTTTGTGAGTTCGGGGCCCGATCTCAATACCTGGATGGACTATTCGAGCCGGTTAGGGCTTGGTCGAAGTCAGTCCAACTTGGTTTGAGGTCACCAAGTTTGTGAATCCGGTTCACCGAGTATGTGGACCAAGTTTGTGACCCGAGCTTGTGACTCAAGCTCAAGTTTGTGATTTCGTTCGCCCGGGCAAGTTTGTGAGGTGACTGGCCAGAGAGGGTGATAAGGTGTACGGTGGGAGTACAAGTGAAGTTCTACGGACCATTAATTGTAGTCGACGGAGTGTCGGCAGGAGATCATACATGGCACATGATTGGCTTTGGAGCCACCTGTATCCTTATTATGTGTTGTTACTTTTCTGCTTTTGCTTTACTCTTATTGTGTAACTGTTGTTACGTGAAATTTACGCTTTTGCCCCTGTTTACTTACTAAGCATATAGCTTACCCCGTTCCATTTGTGTTTCCTTAGCAGGGGGCCGTCACAGGTGGTATCAGAGCTTAGGTTTCAGATCTCTGTAGTGTATCCTAGGCTAAAGTTTAGGATGCCGGACTGTGGGATTTGATTTGATTTGAAAGTTAAGCAATTGAGGGATAAAACCTATAGCTGCTTCGCGTGGTCTCTGCGCAGAGTGAGTCTGGATGAAGTGGCGAATAAGTAAGAAGGACTAAGTGTTCGTTCGAGCATAAGTTATGGATCATAAATGTTATAGGTCTTAAATCTTTCTCATGGTATCTGAGGACCATAGATAGGTACGTCAGGTAGGAATTTCGATTGTAGATAGTTTACTCTTGGGACTGCAGCTCGAGATGTGAATTATCTTATCTCGGATTCTTGTGCCTGAGTACTCCAGAGTTGAGAGTTGAGACTAGCATTTTGGGAACATGAACAGGTTTTGTCTGGCTAGAGTGAGTACAAGATATCAACGGGCACCTTGGGAAGTGGAGTAAGAAACCGGACGAGGGTGATTTTCACTGAGCGTGGGACGATAAGTCGCGTTTCTTTCATTTTGCCCTTATATTGTCCCTACATGTCATTTACTTGTTGTATGTGAATACCTACATATATAGTACCTGCAGCTCTTGACTTTGTCTAACTTGAAATGTCCCTTGGTGTATATGATGCATTATATTGTGTATATGTTGGCGTGACTTGTATATATATGTATACATTTTGATCTTTTGATTGTTTTGAGTATTCCAACCCTTTAGTTCGTTGATTGGAATTTCGAGGACGAAATTTTTTTAAGGAGGGGAGATTGTAACACCCCGAAAAAAAATAAGGAGGTTGCTGGTAAAGAAGATACTAGAGTGTATTTCTTTGGGTTTGATTAAAACCTTATTTTGTTTTAAAAGATTAGAAACCCTAATATTGTAGTCAAAAACTCTAGTTTACTTGTGACTAACCGGTTTTCTTAAATCTTTCGCATTTTAATTGATACCCTAATTTTAATCATTGGAATTGTAAAACCCTCACGTTTTCTTAAAAATGCCCTTTTATTTGGAAATTATTATTTATTCAGGCTCCTCTATCCAATCATTCCACATAAGTGAAAATAAACCTAGAAAGTAGGGTTTCACTCTTCGGTTTTCAAGTTTAGAGCAAAATTAGGGTTTTTGCGATTTTTCGCCGGATGAATTTTCGGTACAGAGTACGGATTAAATTTGGAGAGTAAAAGTGACTTTTAAGTGAGAAATAATATGTGATTAGTAGCAATGATATAAGGTTAGTGAATGGGAAGTAAAAACCCTCATACGTGTGTTTTTAAGAAAAACGGCGCGAACCGGCGGGTCCCGCACACTACCGATTGAACGCACCACTTGACCACCACTTTCTTATCACATGAGCATTAATACTTGAGCAAAATATTTCCCCCTCATTGCCAGCTAGCTTGACCGAAAATGTGGACTAAAAAGAGCAAGGAAAAGAAAGAGAAAAATGAAAGGTGGTGGTGTCGCCACCCTAGAGTTTCTTGGCCAAGTGATCAACTAGCCTTCTTAAACCAATTTTCTGCCCTTTCCTCTTCATTTTTCCAGCAGCTGGTCGACCAAGAGAGAGAGAGAAAGTGAGAGCAAGAAACAATTCCTTCTTCTTGATTCTAACCAACCAAGTGACAAATTAAATTTCCAAACCGATTAAAGTGCTAATTGTGAGTTGGGAAGCTAGGGGAACCAGAAATTTTCCAAGGAGGTTGATTATCACTCATCCAAGCTTGTCTTTGAGGTATGAAATCTGATCATGGTCTTTGATCTTTTAAATCTTGTGTAAATTAGCTTAGCAACTCAAATTTGGTGGTGAATAATGGATGCTATCATGTTTTGGGGGTTTTCCCCTTTTGGTTATATGAACTAGGGTTGGATGATTTGCTGCCCAACTTGGTGTATGGTTAATATATGTTGTAATTAAGGTTATATAAGGCTGTTTGGTAGTGATTAGAACAAGAAATTTGAGAAAGTTCCATTAGAGACCAAAATTCCAGAATCTGGAAAATTTTCCCCCCTTTTCTGTCCGGTTTTGTAGCCTCATGTTAGAGGCCGAATTGGCCTTAGATCAAAACATTAAAGTTGTAGATAATGGTATTTTATAGTTGGCCACAAAATTTCAGCTCAATCGGAGCATCGTAGCGTGTGAAAAGACGAAAATACCCTTGCAGATTTAGGTCACTTTCCAGAGTTCCGCGTGGACAGTTTAGTCCTTTTGGTTGAGTTTATTCACTGTAATCCGTTTGGATTTAGTCATTTGTTAAAACATGAAAGTTTTATTTCCCTGTCTTAGCATTGTAACGCCGCCAAGAACACCTTAATCGGACCTTGGTAGACTGAGATATGGTCACTTGAATGCAATGCGGTTGATTAGCCGAGTAGTTGAAATCAGGTTGTATGAATGGGAAATTCGATTAGATTACACTGGAAATTTGACTGAGTGACCTTCATGAAAGTTTTAGCCTTATGTCTTATCTTTCTAATGCCTTTGGAATTTCCTGATTTGGATTTGTGAGCTGGGAGTTACGATCCAGCCAACATACCCTGTCCGTCACCTTAAAGTGCAAATTTCTGGCACTGTGTTCCATACTTTCGACCCATCTCTGTTCAGATCCGGATTTAGGTGTCTTCATGAAAGTTATAGACTTTTCTCTTAGATTCGCAACGGTACCTCATGTACCATGATCCGACACTCGTAGCCTCGATTGTGTTCAAAACAGTTATGACGGCAAAACGGCTAGGCCGCCATTCCCGTTTCCGTATGCCGTTTCCGCACTTGCATGTGCCAATTTTGTCGTTTTGCTTGTTTTAGGCACGTTAGTGGCCGTTTGTGATATTATGTGATGCAATCTTCTATTTCAGATAGTGGTGAGCTAGGCGGAGCCGGTGTGACCCACTACTAGCTAACACGCACGCAGTGATTTTTGCTCTTGTGCTACTTTTGTATTTTGAGTAAGTATTCAGGCCGCTCTTGTGTGTTAGTTGCTTATGTGTTTCGATATGTATGAAGAGGGTACTTAGGCGAGGGTGTACTTTATCGCACTCGACCTAAACCCTAAATTTGCGCACATATTTGTACATGGCTTGTGTATATGTGCAATTTTGGAACTAAAACCCTTGAGCTTGTGGCTCGGGGTGACTTTTGAATAATTTTGTGAAGTTTGTGAGTTCGGGGCCCGATCTCAATACCTGGATGGACTATTCGAGCCGGTTAGGGCTTGGTCGAAGTCAGTCCAACTTGGTTTGAGGTCACCAAGTTTGTGAATCCGGTTCACCGAGTATGTGGACCAAGTTTGTGACCCGAGCTTGTGACTCAAGCTCAAGTTTGTGATTTCGTTCGCCCGGGAAAGTTTGTGAGGTGACTGGCCAGAGAGGGTGATAAGGTGTACGGTGGGAGTACAAGTGAAGTTCTACGGACCATTAATTGTAGTCGACGGAGTGTCGGCAGGAGATCATACATGGCACATGATTGGCTTTGGAGCCACCTGTATCCTTATTATGTGATGTTACTTTTCTGCTTTTGCTTTTCTCTTATTGTGTAACTGTTGTTACGTGAAATTTACGCTTTTGCCCCTGTTTACTTACTAAGCATATAGCTTACCCCGTTCCATTTGTTTTCCTTAGCAGGGGGCCGTCACAGGTGGTATCAGAGCTTAGGTTTCAGATCTCTGTAGTGTATCCTAGGCTAAAGTTTAGGATGCCGGACTGTGGGATTTGATTTGATTTGAAAGTTAAGCAATTGAGGGATAAAACCTATAGTTGCTTCGCGTGGTCTCTGCGCAGAGTGAGTCTGGATGAAGTGGCGAATAAGTAAGAAGGACTAAGTGTTCGTTCGAGCATAAGTTATGGATCATAAATGTTATAGGTCTTAAATCTTTCTCATGGTATCTGAGGACCATAGATAGGTACGTCAGGTAGGAATTTCGATTGTAGATAGTTTACTCTTGGGACTGCAGCTCGAGATGTGAATTATCTTATCTCGGATTCTTGTGCCTGAGTACTCCAGAGTTGAGGCGCTGCTAAGTATTTGAGACTAGCATTTTGGGAACATGAACAGGTTTTGTCTGGCTAGAGTGAGTACAAGATATCAACGGGCACCTTGGGAAGTGGAGTAAGAAACCGGACGACGGTGATTTTCACTGAGCGTGGGACGATAAGTCGCGTTTCTTTCATTTTGCCCTTATATTGTCCCTACATGTCATTTACTTGTTGTATGTGAATACCTACATATATAGTACCTGCAGCTCTTGACTTTGTCTAACTTGAAATGTCCCTTGGTGTATATGATGCATTATATTGTGTATATGTTGGCGTGACTTGTATATATATGTATACATTTTGATCTTTTGATTGTTTTGAGTATTCCAACCCTTTAGTTCGTTGATTGGAATTTCGAGGACGAAATTTTTTTAAGGAGGGGAGATTGTAACACCCCGAAAAAAAATAAGGAGGTTGCTGGTAAAGAAGATACTAGAGTGTATTTCTTTGGGTTTGATTAAAACCTTATTTTGTTTTAAAAGATTAGAAACCCTAATATTGTAGTCAAAAACTCTAGTTTACTTGTGACTAACCGGTTTTCTTAAATCTTTCGCATTTTAATTGATACCCTAATTTTAATAATTGGAATTGTAAAACCCTCACGTTTTCTTAAAAATGCCCTTTTATTTGGAAATTATTATTTATTCAGGCTCCTCTATCCAATCATTCCACATAAGTGAAAATAAACCTAGAAAGTAGGGTTTCACTCTTCGGTTTTCAAGTTTAGAGCAAAATTAGGGTTTTTGCGATTTTTCGCCGGATGAATTTTCGGTACAGAGTACGGATTAAATTTGGAGAGTAAAAGTGACTTTTAAGTGAGAAATAATATGTGATTAGTAGCAATGATATAAGGTTAGTGAATGGGAAGTAAAAACCCTCATACGTGTGTTTTTAAGAAAAACGGCGCGAACCGGCGGGTCCCGCACACTACCGATTGAACGCACCACTTGACCACCACTTTCTTATCACATGAGCATTAATACTTGAGCAAAATATTTCCCCCTCATTGCCAGCTAGCTTGACCGAAAATGTGGACTAAAAAGAGCAAGGAAAAGAAAGAGAAAAATGAAAGGTGGTGGTGTCGCCACCCTAGAGTTTCTTGGCCAAGTGATCAACTAGCCTTCTTAAACCAATTTTCTGCCCTTTCCTCTTCATTTTTCCAGCAGCTGGTCGACCAAGAGAGAGAGAGAAAGTGAGAGCAGGAAACAATTCCTTCTTCTTGATTCTAACCAACCAAGTGACAAATTAAATTTCCAAACCGATTAAAGTGCTAATTGTGAGTTGGGAAGCTAGGGGAACCAGAAATTTTCCAAGGAGGTTGATTATCACTCATCCAAGCTTGTCTTTGAGGTATGAAATCTGATCATGGTCTTTGATCTTTTAAATCTTGTGTAAATTAGCTTAGCAACTCAAATTTGGTGGTGAATAATGGATGCTATCATGTTTTGGGGGTTTTCCCCTTTTGGTTATATGAACTAGGGTTGGATGATTTGCTGCCCAACTTGGTGTATGGTTAATATATGTTGTAATTAAGGTTATATAAGGCTGTTTGGTAGTGATTAGAACAAGAAATTTGAGAAAGTTCCATTAGAGACCAAAATTCCAGAATCTGGAAAATTTTCCCCCCTTTTCTGTCCGGTTTTGTAGCCTCATGTTAGAGGCCGAATTGGCCTTAGATCAAAACATGAAAGTTGTAGATAATGCTATTTTATAGTTGGCCACAAAATTTCAGCTCAATCGGAGCATCGTAGCGTGTGAAAAGACGAAAATACCCTTGCTGATTTAGGTCACTTTCCAGAGTTCCGCGTGGACAGTTTAGTCCTTTTGGTTGAGTTTATTCACTGTAATCCGTTTGGATTTAGTCATTTGTTAAAACATGAAAGTTTTATTTCCCTTTCTTAGCATTGTAACGCCGCCAAGAACACCTTAATCAGACCTTGGTAGACTGAGATATGGTCACTTGAATGCAATGCGGTTGATTGGCCGAGTAGTTGAAATCAGGTTGTATGAATGGGAAATTCGATTAGATTACACTGGAAATTTGACTGAGTGACCTTCATGAAAGTTTTAGCCTTATGTCTTATCTTTCTAATACCTTTGGAATTTCCTGATTTGGATTTGTGAGCTGGGAGTTACGATCCAGCCAACATACCCTGTCCGTCACCTTAAAGTGCAAATTTCTGGCACTGTGTTCCATACTTTCGACCCATCTCTGTTCAGATCCGGATTTAGGTGTCTTCATGAAAGTTATAGAATTTTCTCTTAGCTTCGCAACGGTACCTCATGTACCATGATTCGACACTCGTAGCCTCGATTGTGTTCAAAACAGTTTTGACGGCAAAACGGCTAGGCCGCCATTCCCGTTTCCGTATGCCGTTTCCGCACTTGCATGTGCCAATTTTGTCGTTTTGCTTGTTTTAGGCACGTTAGTGGCCGTTTGTGATATTATGTGATGCAATCTTCTATTTCAGATAGTGGTGAGCTAGGCGGAGCCGGTGTGACCCACTACTAGCTAACACGCACGCAGTGATTTTTGCTCTTGTGCTACTTTTGTATTTTGAGTAAGTATTCAGGCCGCTCTTGTGTGTTAGTTGCTTATGTGTTTCGATATGTATGAAGAGGGTACTTAGGCGAGGGTGTACTTTATCGCACTCGACCTAAACCCTAAATTTGCGCACATATTTGTACATGGCTTGTGTATATGAGCAATTTTGGAACTAAAACCCTTGAGCTTGTGGCTCGGGGTGACTTTTGAATAATTTTGTGAAGTTTGTGAGTTCGGGGCCCGATCTCAATACCTAGATGGACTATTCGAGCCGGTTAGGGCTTGGTCGAAGTCAGTCCAACTTGGTTTGAGGTCACCAAGTTTGTGAATCCGGTTCACCGAGTATGTGGACCAAGTTTGTGACCCGAGCTTGTGACTCAAGCTCAAATTTGTGATTTCATTCGCCCGGGCAAGTTTGTGAGGTGACTGGCCAGAGAGGGTGATAAGGTGTACGGTGGGAGTACAAGTGAAGTTCTACGGACCATTAATTGTAGTCGACGGAGTGTCGGCAGGAGATCATACATGGCACATGATTGGCTTTGGAGCCACCTGTATCCTTATTATGTGATGTTACTTTTCTGCTTTTGCTTTACTCTTATTGTGTAACTGTTGTTACGTGAAATTTACGCTTTTGCCCCTGTTTACTTACTAAGCATATAGCTTACCCCGTTCCATTTGTTTTCCTTAGCAGGGGGCCGTCACAGGTGGTATCAGAGCTTAGGTTTCAGATCTCTGTAGTGTATCCTAGGCTAAAGTTTAGGATGCTGGACTGTGGGATTTGATTTGATTTGAAAGTTAAGCAATTGAGGGATAAAACCTATAGCTGCTTCGCGTGGTCTCTGCGCAGAGTGAGTCTGGATGAAGTGGCGAATAAGTAAGAAGGACTAAGTGTTCGTTCGAGCATAAGTTATGGATCATAAATGTTATAGGTCTTAAATCTTTCTCATGGTATCTGAGGACCATAGATAGGTACGTCAGGTAGGAATTTCGATTGTAGATAGTTTACTCTTGGGACTGCAGCTCGAGATGTGAATTATCTTATCTCGGATTCTTGTGCCTGAGTACTCCAGAGTTGAACTTGAGACTAGCATTTTGGGAACATGAACAGGTTTTGTCTGGCTAGAGTGAGTACAAGATATCAACGGGCACCTTGGGAAGTGGAGTAAGAAACCGGACGACGGTGATTTTCACTGAGCGTGGGACGATAAGTCGCGTTTCTTTCATTTTGTCCTTATATTGTCCCTACATGTCATTTACTTGTTGTATGTGAATACCTACATATATAGTACCTGCAGCTCTTGACTTTGTCTAACTTGAAATGTCCCTTGGTGTATATGATGCATTATATTGTGTATATGTTGGCGTGACTTGTATATATATGTATACATTTTGATCTTTTGATTGTTTTGAGTATTCCAACCCTTTAGTTCGTTGATTGGAATTTCGAGGACGAAATTTTTTTAAGGAGGGGAGATTGTAACACCCCGAAAAAAAATAAGGAGGTTGCTGGTAAAGAAGATACTAGAGTGTATTTCTTTGGGTTTGATTAAAACCTTATTTTGTTTTAAAAGATTAGAAACCCTAATATTGTAGTCAAAAACTCTAGTTTACTTGTAACTAACCGGTTTTCTTAAATCTTTCGCATTTTAATTGATACCCTAATTTTAATCATTGGAATTGTAAAACCCTCACGTTTTCTTAAAAATGCCCTTTTATTTGGAAATTATTATTTATTCAGGCTCCTCTATCCAATCATTCCACATAAGTGAAAATAAACCTAGAAAGTAGGGTTTCACTCTTCGGTTTTCAAGTTTAGAGCAAAATTAGGATTTTTGCGATTTTTCGCCGGATGAATTTTCGGTACAGAGTACGGATTAAATTTGGAGAGTAAAAGTGACTTTTAAGTGAGAAATAATATGTGATTAGTAGCAATGATATAAGGTTAGTGAATGGGAAGTAAAAACCCTCATACGTGTGTTTTTAAGAAAAACGGCGCGAACCGGCGGGTCCCGCACACTACTGATTGAACGCACCACTTGACCACCACTTTCTTATCACATGAGCATTAATACTTGAGCAAAATATTTCCCCCTCATTGCCAGCTAGCTTGACCGAAAATGTGGACTAAAAAGAGCAAGGAAAAGAAAGAGAAAAATGAAAGGTGGTGGTGTCGCCACCCTAGAGTTTCTTGGCCAAGTGATCAACTAGCCTTCTTAAACCAATTTTCTGCCCTTTCCTCTTCATTTTTCCAGCAGCTGGTCGACCAAGAGAGAGAGAGAAAGTGAGAGCAAGAAACAATTCCTTCTTCTTGATTCTTACCAACCAAGTGACAAATTAAATTTCCAAACCGATTAAAGTGCTAATTGTGAGTTGGGAAGCTAGGGGAGCCAGAAATTTTCCAAGGAGGTTGATTATCACTCATCCAAGCTTGTCTTTGAGGTATGAAATCTGATCATGGTCTTTGATCTTTTAAATCTTGTGTAAATTAGCTTAGCAACTCAAATTTGGTGGTGAATAATGGATGCTATCATGTTTTGGGGGTTTTCCCCTTTTGGTTATATGAACTAGGGTTGGATGATTTGCTGCCCAACTTGGTGTATGGTTAATATATGTTGTAATTAAGGTTATATAAGGCTGTTTGGTAGTGATTAGAACAAGAAATTTGAGAAAGTTCCATTAGAGACCAAAATTCCAGAATCTGGAAAATTTTCCCCCCTTTTCTGTCCGGTTTTGTAGCCTCATGTTAGAGGCCGAATTGGCCTTAGATCAAAACATTAAAATTGTAGATAATGGTATTTTATAGTTGGCCACAAAATTTCAGCTCAATCGGAGCATCGTAACGTGTGAAAAGACGAAAATACCCTTGCTGATTTAGGTCACTTTCCAGAGTTCCGCGTGGACGGTTTAGTCCTTTTGGTTGAGTTTATTCACTGTAATCCGTTTGGATTTAGTCATTTGTTAAAACATGAAAGTTTTATTTCCCTGTCTTAGCATTGTAACGCCGTCAAGAACACCTTAATCGGACCTTGGTAGACTGAGATATGGTCACTTGAATGCAATGCGGTTGATTAGCCGAGTAGTTGAAATCAGGTTGTATGAATGGGAAATTCGATTAGATTACACTGGAAATTTGACTGAGTGACCTTCATGAAAGTTTTAGCCTTATGTCTTATCTTTCTAATGCCTTTGGAATTTCCTGATTTGGATTTGTGAACTGGGAGTTACAATCCAGCCAACATACCCTGTCCGTCACCTTAAAGTGCAAATTTCTGGCACTGTGTTCCATACTTTCGACCCATCTCTGTTCAGATCCGGATTTAGGTGTCTTCATGAAAGTTATAGAATTTTCTCTTATCTTCGCAACGGTACCTCATATACCATGATTCGACACTCGTAGCCTCGATTGTGTTCAAAACAGTTTTGACGGCAAAACGGCTAGGCCGCCATTCCCGTTTCCGTATGCCGTTTCCGCACTTGCATGCGCCAATTTTGTCGTTTTGCTTGTTTTAGGCACGTTAGTGGCCATTTGTGATATTATGTGATGCAATCTTCTATTTCAGATAGTGGTGAGCTAGGCGGAGCCGGTGTGACCCACTACTAGCTAACACGCACGCAGTGATTTTTGCTCTTGTGCTACTTTTGTATTTTGAGTAAGTATTCAGGCCGCTCTTGTGTGTTAGTTGCTTATGTGTTTCGATATGTATGAAGAGGGTACTTAGGCGAGGGTGTACTTTATCGCACTCGACCTAAACCCTAAATTTGCGCACATATTTGTACATGGCTTGTGTATATGAGCAATTTTGGAACTAAAACCCTTGAGCTTGTGGCTCGGGGTGACTTTTGAATAATTTTGTGAAGTTTGTGAGTTCGGGGCCCGATCTCAATACCTAGATGGACTATTCGAGCCGGTTAGGGCTTGGTCGAAGTCAGTCCAACTTGGTTTGAGGTCACCAAGTTTGTGAATCCGGTTCACCGAGTATGTGGACCAAGTTTGTGACCCGAGCTTGTGACTCAAGCTCAAGTTTGTGATTTCGTTCGCCCGGGCAAGTTTGTGAGGTGACTGGCCAGAGAGGGTGATAAGGTGTACGGTGGGAGTACAAGTGAAGTTCTACGGACCATTAATTGTAGTCGACGGAGTGTCGGCAGGAGATCATACATGGCACATGATTGGCTTTGGAGCCACCTGTATCCTTATTATGTGATGTTACTTTTCTGCTTTTGCTTTACTCTTATTGTGTAACTGTTGTTACGTGAAATTTACGCTTTTGCCCCTGTTTACTTACTAAGCATATAGCTTACCCCGTTCCATTTGTTTTCCTTAGCAGGGGGCCGTCACAGGTGGTATCAGAGCTTAGGTTTCAGATCTCTGTAGTGTATCCTAGGCTAAAGTTTAGGATGCCGGACTGTGGGATTTGATTTGATTTGAAAGTTAAGCAATTGAGGGATAAAACCTATAGCTGCTTCGCGTGGTCTCTGCGCAGAGTGAGTCTGGATGAAGTGGCGAATAAGTAAGAAGGACTAAGTGTTCGTTCGAGCATAAGTTATGGATCATAAATGTTATAGGTCTTAAATCTTTCTCATGGTATCTGAGGACCATAGATAGGTACGTCAGGTAGGAATTTCGATTGTAGATAGTTTACTCTTGGGACTGCAGCTCGAGATGTGAATTATCTTATCTCGGATTCTTGTGCCTGAGTACTCCAGAGTTGAACTTGAGACTAGCATTTTGGGAACATGAACAGGTTTTGTCTGGCTAGAGTGAGTACAAGATATCAACGGGCACCTTGGAAAGTGGAGTAAGAAACCGGACGAGGGTGATTTTCACTGAGCGTGGGACGATAAGTCGCGTTTCTTTCATTTTGCCCTTATATTGTCCCTACATGTCATTTACTTGTTGTATGTGAATACCTACATATATAGTACCTGCAGCTCTTGACTTTGTCTAACTTGAAATGTCCCTTGGTGTATATGATGCATTATATTGTGTATATGTTGGCGTGACTTGTATATATATGTATACATTTTGATCTTTTGATTGTTTTGAGTATTCCAACCCTTTAGTTCGTTGATTGGAATTTCGAGGACGAAATTTTTTTAAGGAGGGGAGATTGTAACACCCCGAAAAAAAATAAGGAGGTTGCTGGTAAAGAAGATACTAGAGTGTATTTCTTTGGGTTTGATTAAAACCTTATTTTGTTTTAAAAGATTAGAAACCCTAATATTGTAGTCAAAAACTCTAGTTTACTTGTGACTAACCGGTTTTCTTAAATCTTTCGCATTTTAATTGATACCCTAATTTTAATCATTGGAATTGTAAAACCCTCACGTTTTCTTAAAAATGCCCTTTTATTTGGAAATTATTATTTATTCAGGCTCCTCTATCCAATCATTCCACATAAGTGAAAATAAACCTAGAAAGTAGGGTTTCACTCTTCGGTTTTCAAGTTTAGAGCAAAATTAGGGTTTTTGCGATTTTTCCCCGGATGAATTTTCGGTACAGAGTACGGATTAAATTTGGAGAGTAAAAGTGACTTTTAAGTGAGAAATAATATGTGATTAGTAGCAATGATATAAGGTTAGTGAATGGGAAGTAAAAACCCTCATACGTGTGTTTTTAAGAAAAACGGCGCGAACCGGCGGGTCCCGCACACTACCGATTGAACGCACCACTTGACCACCACTTTCTTATCACATGAGCATTAATACTTGAGCAAAATATTTCCCCCTCGTTGCCAGCTAGCTTGACCGAAAATGTGGACTAAAAAGAGCAAGGAAAAGAAAGAGAAAAATGAAAGGTGGTGGTGTCGCCACCCTAGAGTTTCTTGGCCAAGTGATCAACTAGCCTTCTTAAACCAATTTTCTGCCCTTTCCTCTTCATTTTTCCAGCAGCTGGTCGACCAAGAGAGAGAGAGAAAGTGAGAGCAAGAAACAATTCCTTCTTCTTGATTCTAACCAACCAAGTGACAAATTAAATTTCCAAACCGATTAAAGTGCTAATTGTGAGTTGGGAAGGTAGGGGAACCAGAAATTTCTTGTGGCTCGGGGTGACTTTTGAATAATTTTGTGAAGTTTGTGAGTTCGGGGCCCGATCTCAATACCTGGATGGACTATTCGAGCCGGTTAGGGCTTGGTCGAAGTCAGTCCAACTTGGTTTGAGGTCACCAAGTTTGTGAATCCGGTTCACCGAGTATGTGGACCAAGTTTGTGACCCGAGCTTGTGACTCAAGCTCAAGTTTGTGATTTCGTTCGCCCGGGCAAGTTTGTGAGGTGACTGGCCAGAGAGGGTGATAAGGTGTACGGTGGGAGTACAAGTGAAGTTCTACGGACCATTAATTGTAGTCGACGGAGTGTCGGCAGGAGATCATACATGGCACATGATTGGCTTTGGAGCCACCTGTATCCTTATTATGTGATGTTACTTTTCTGCTTTTGCTTTACTCTTATTGTGTAACTGTTGTTACGTGAAATTTACGCTTTTGCCCCTGTTTACTTACTAAGCATATAGCTTACCCCGTTCCATTTGTTTTCCTTAGCAGGGGGCCGTCACAGGTGGTATCAGAGCTTAGGTTTCAGATCTCTGTAGTGTATCCTAGGCTAAAGTTTAGGATGCCGGACTGTGGGATTTGATTTGATTTGAAAGTTAAGCAATTGAGGGATAAAACCTATAGCTGCTTCGCGTGGTCTCTGCGCAGAGTGAGTCTGGATGAAGTGGCGAATAAGTAAGAAGGACTAAGTGTTCGTTCGAGCATAAGTTATGGATCATAAATGTTATAGGTCTTAAATCTTTCTCATGGTATCTGAGGACCATAGATAGGTACGTCAGGTAGGAATTTCGATTGTAGATAGTTTACTCTTGGGACTGCAGCTCGAGATGTGAATTATCTTATCTCGGATTCTTGTGCCTGAGTACTCCAGAGTTGAGGCGCTGCTAAGTACTTGAGACTAGCATTTTGGGAACATGAACAGGTTTTGTCTGGCTAGAGTGAGTACAAGATATCAACGGGCACCTTGGGAAGTGGAGTAAGAAACCGGACGAGGGTGATTTTCACTGAGCGTGGGACGATAAGTCGCGTTTCTTTCATTTTGCCCTTATATTGTCCCTACATGTCATTTACTTGTTGTATGTGAATACCTACATATATAGTACCTGCAGCTCTTGACTTTGTCTAACTTGAAATGTCCCTTGGTGTATATGATGCATTATATTGTGTATATGTTGGCGTGACTTGTATATATATGTATACATTTTGATCTTTTGATTGTTTTGAGTATTCCAACCCTTTAGTTCGTTGATTGGAATTTCGAGGACGAAATTTTTTTAAGGAGGGGAGATTGTAACACCCCGAAAAAAAATAAGGAGGTTGCTGGTAAAGAAGATACTAGAGTGTATTTCTTTGGGTTTGATTAAAACCTTATTTTGTTTTAAAAGATTAGAAACCCTAATATTGTAGTCAAAAACTCTAGTTTACTTGTGACTAACCGGTTTTCTTAAATCTTTCGCATTTTAATTGATACCCTAATTTTAATCATTGGAATTGTAAAACCCTCACGTTTTCTTAAAAATGCCCTTTTATTTGGAAATTATTATTTATTCAGGCTCCTCTATCCAATCATTCCACATAAGTGAAAATAAACCTAGAAAGTAGGGTTTCACTCTTCGGTTTTCAAGTTTAGAGCAAAATTAGGGTTTTCGCGATTTTTCGCCGGATGAATTTTCGGTACAGAGTACGGATTAAATTTGGAGAGTAAAAGTGACTTTTAAGTGAGAAATAATATGTGATTAGTAGCAATGATATAAGGTTAGTGAATGGGAAGTAAAAACCCTCATACGTGTGTTTTTAAGAAAAACGGCGCGAACCGGCGGGTCCCGCACACTACCGATTGAACGCACCACTTGACCACCACTTTCTTATCACATGAGCATTAATACTTGAGCAAAATATTTCCCCCTCATTGCCAGCTAGCTTGACCGAAAATGTGGACTAAAAAGAGCAAGGAAAAGAAAGAGAAAAATGAAAGGTGGTGGTGTCGCCACCCTAGAGTTTCTTGGCCAAGTGATCAACTAGCCTTCTTAAACCAATTTTCTGCCCTTTCCTCTTCATTTTTCCAGCAGCTGGTCGACCAAGAGAGAGAGAGAAAGTGAGAGCAAGAAACAATTCCTTCTTCTTGATTCTAACCAACCAAGTGACAAATTAAATTTCCAAACCGATTAAAGTGCTAATTGTGAGTTGGGAAGCTAGGGGAACCAGAAATTTTCCAAGGAGGTTGATTATCACTCATCCAAGCTTGTCTTTGAGGTATGAAATCTGATCATGGTCTTTGATCTTTTAAATCTTGTGTAAATTAGCTTAGCAACTCAAATTTGGTGGTGAATAATGGATGCTATCATGTTTTGGGGGTTTTCCCCTTTTGGTTATATGAACTAGGGTTGGATGATTTGCTGCCCAACTTGGTGTATGGTTAATATATGTTGTAATTAAGGTTATATAAGGCTGTTTGGTAGTGATTAGAACAAAAAATTTGAGAAAGTTCCATTAGAGACCAAAATTCCAGAATCTGGAAAATTTTCCCCCCTTTTCTGTCCGGTTTTGTAGCCTCATGTTAGAGGCCGAATTGGCCTTAGATCAAAACATTAAAGTTGTAGATAATGGTATTTTATAGTTGGCCACAAAATTTCAGCTCAATCGGAGCATCGTAACGTGTGAAAAGACGAAAATACCCTTGCTGATTTAGGTCACTTTCCAGAGTTCCGCGTGGACAGTTTAGTCCTTTTGGTTGAGTTTATTCACTGTAATCTGTTTGGATTTAGTCATTTGTTAAAACATGAAAGTTTTATTTCCCTGTCTTAGCATTGTAACGCCGCCAAGAACACCTTAATCGGACCTTGGTAGACTGAGATATGGTCACTTGAATGCAATGCGGTTGATTAGCCGAGTAGTTGAAATCAGGTTGTATGAATGGAAAATTCGATTAGATTACACTGGAAATTTGACTGAGTGACCTTCATGAAAGTTTTAGCCTTATGTCTTATCTTTCTAATGCCTTTGGAATTTCCTGATTTGGATTTGTGAACTGGGAGTTACGATCCAGCCAACATACCCTGTCCGTCACCTTAAAGTGCAAATTTCTGGCACTGTGTTCCATACTTTCGACCCATCTCTGTTCAGATCCGGATTTAGGTGTCTTCATGAAAGTTATAGATTTTCTCTTAGCTTCGCAACGGTACCTCATGTACCATGATTCGACACTCGTAGCCTCGATTGTGTTCAAAACAGTTTTGACGGCAAAACGGCTAGGCCGCCATTCCCGTTTCCGTATGCCGTTTCCGCACTTGCATGTGCCAATTTTGTCGTTTTGCTTGTTTTAGGCACGTTAGTGGCCGTTTGTGATATTATGTGATGCAATCTTCTATTTCAGATAGTGGTGAGCTAGGCGGAGCCGGTGGGACCCACTACTAGCTAACACGCACGCAGTGATTTTTGCTCTTGTGCTACTTTTGTATTTTGAGTAAGTATTCAGGCCGCTCTTGTGTGTTAGTTGCTTATGTGTTTCGATATGTATGAAGAGGGTACTTAGGCGAGGGTGTACTTTATCGCACTCGACCTAAACCCTAAATTTGCGCACATATTTGTACATGGCTTGTGTATATGAGCAATTTTGGAACTAAAACCCTTGAGCTTGTGGCTCGGGGTGACTTTTGAATAATTTTGTGAAGTTTGTGAGTTCGGGGCCCGATCTCAATACCTGGATGGACTATTCGAGCCGGTTAGGGCTTGGTCGAAGTCAGTCCAACTTGGTTTGAGGTCACCAAGTTTGTGAATCCGGTTCACCGAGTATGTGGACCAAGTTTGTGACCCGAGCTTGTGACTCAAGCTCAAGTTTGTGATTTCGTTCGCCCGGGCAAGTTTGTGAGGTGACTGGCCAGAGAGGGTGATAAGGTGTACGGTGGGAGTACAAGTGAAGTTCTACGGACCATTAATTGTAGTCGACGGAGTGTCGGCAGGAGATCATACATGGCACATGATTGGCTTTGGAGCCACCTGTATCCTTATTATGTGTTGTTACTTTTCTGCTTTTGCTTTACTCTTATTGTGTAACTGTTGTTACGTGAAATTTACGCTTTTGCCCCTGTTTACTTACTAAGCATATAGCTTACCCCGTTCCATTTGTGTTTCCTTAGCAGGGGGCCGTCACAGGTGGTATCAGAGCTTAGGTTTCAGATCTCTGTAGTGTATCCTAGGCTAAAGTTTAGGATGCCGGACTGTGGGATTTGATTTGATTTGAAAGTTAAGCAATTGAGGGATAAAACCTATAGCTGCTTCGCGTGGTCTCTGCGCAGAGTGAGTCTGGATGAAGTGGCGAATAAGTAAGAAGGACTAAGTGTTCGTTCGAGCATAAGTTATGGATCATAAATGTTATAGGTCTTAAATCTTTCTCATGGTATCTGAGGACCATAGATAGGTACGTCAGGTAGGAATTTCGATTGTAGATAGTTTACTCTTGGGACTGCAGCTCGAGATGTGAATTATCTTATCTCGGATTCTTGTGCCTGAGTACTCCAGAGTTGAGACTAGCATTTTGGGAACATGAACAGGTTTTGTCTGGCTAGAGTGAGTACAAGATATCAACGGGCACCTTGGGAAGTGGAGTAAGAAACCGGACGAGGGTGATTTTCACTGAGCGTGGGACGATAAGTCGCGTTTCTTTCATTTTGCCCTTATATTGTCCCTACATGTCATTTACTTGTTGTATGTGAATACCTACATATATAGTACCTGCAGCTCTTGACTTTGTCTAACTTGAAATGTCCCTTGGTGTATATGATGCATTATATTGTGTATATGTTGGCGTGACTTGTATATATATGTATACATTTTGATCTTTTGATTGTTTTGAGTATTCCAACCCTTTAGTTCGTTGATTGGAATTTCGAGGACGAAATTTTTTTAAGGAGGGGAGATTGTAACACCCCGAAAAAAAATAAGGAGGTTGCTGGTAAAGAAGATACTAGAGTGTATTTCTTTGGGTTTGATTAAAACCTTATTTTGTTTTAAAAGATTAGAAACCCTAATATTGTAGTCAAAAACTCTAGTTTACTTGTGACTAACCGGTTTTCTTAAATCTTTCGCATTTTAATTGATACCCTAATTTTAATCATTGGAATTGTAAAACCCTCACGTTTTCTTAAAAATGCCCTTTTATTTGGAAATTATTATTTATTCAGGCTCCTCTATCCAATCATTCCACATAAGTGAAAATAAACCTAGAAAGTAGGGTTTCACTCTTCGGTTTTCAAGTTTAGAGCAAAATTAGGGTTTTCGCGATTTTTCGCCGGATGAATTTTCGGTACAGAGTACGGATTAAATTTGGAGAGTAAAAGTGACTTTTAAGTGAGAAATAATATGTGATTAGTAGCAATGATATAAGGTTAGTGAATGGGAAGTAAAAACCCTCATACGTGTGTTTTTAAGAAAAACGGCGCGAACCGGCGGGTCCCGCACACTACCGATTGAACGCACCACTTGACCACCACTTTCTTATCACATGAGCATTAATACTTGAGCAAAATATTTCCCCCTCATTGCCAGCTAGCTTGACCGAAAATGTGGACTAAAAAGAGCAAGGAAAAGAAAGAGAAAAATGAAAGGTGGTGGTGTCGCCACCCTAGAGTTTCTTGGCCAAGTGATCAACTAGCCTTCTTAAACCAATTTTCTGCCCTTTCCTCTTCATTTTTCCAGCAGCTGGTCGACCAAGAGAGAGAGAGAAAGTGAGAGCAAGAAACAATTCCTTCTTCTTGATTCTAACCAACCAAGTGACAAATTAAATTTCCAAACCGATTAAAGTGCTAATTGTGAGTTGGGAAGCTAGGGGAACCAGAAATTTTCCAAGGAGGTTGATTATCACTCATCCAAGCTTGTCTTTGAGGTATGAAATCTGATCATGGTCTTTGATCTTTTAAATCTTGTGTAAATTAGCTTAGCAACTCAAATTTGGTGGTGAATAATGGATGCTATCATGTTTTGGGGGTTTTCCCCTTTTGGTTATATGAACTAGGGTTGGATGATTTGCTGCCCAACTTGGTGTATGGTTAATATATGTTGTAATTAAGGTTATATAAGGCTGTTTGGTAGTGATTAGAACAAAAAATTTGAGAAAGTTCCATTAGAGACCAAAATTCCAGAATCTGGAAAATTTTCCCCCCTTTTCTGTCCGGTTTTGTAGCCTCATGTTAGAGGCCGAATTGGCCTTAGATCAAAACATTAAAGTTGTAGATAATGGTATTTTATAGTTGGCCACAAAATTTCAGCTCAATCGGAGCATCGTAACGTGTGAAAAGACGAAAATACCCTTGCTGATTTAGGTCACTTACCAGAGTTCCGCGTGGACAGTTTAGTCCTTTTGGTTGAGTTTATTCACTGTAATCTGTTTGGATTTAGTCATTTGTTAAAACATGAAAGTTTTATTTCCCTGTCTTAGCATTGTAACGCCGCCAAGAACACCTTAATCGGACCTTGGTAGACTGAGATATGGTCACTTGAATGCAATGCGGTTGATTAGCCGAGTAGTTGAAATCAGGTTGTATGAATGGAAAATTCGATTAGATTACACTGGAAATTTGACTGAGTGACCTTCATGAAAGTTTTAGCCTTATGTCTTATCTTTCTAATGCCTTTGGAATTTCTTGATTTGGATTTGTGAACTGGGAGTTACGATCCAGCCAACATACCCTGTCCGTCACCTTAAAGTGCAAATTTCTGGCACTGTGTTCCATACTTTCGACCCATCTCTGTTCAGATCCGGATTTAGGTGTCTTCATGAAAGTTATAGATTTTCTCTTAGCTTCGCAACGGTACCTCATGTACCATGATTCGACACTCGTAGCCTCGATTGTGTTCAAAACAGTTTTGACGGCAAAACGGCTAGGCCGCCATTCCCGTTTCCGTATGCCGTTTCCGCACTTGCATGTGCCAATTTTGTCGTTTTGCTTGTTTTAGGCACGTTAGTGGCCGTTTGTGATATTATGTGATGCAATCTTCTATTTAAGATAGTGGTGAGCTAGGCGGAGCCGGTGGGACCCACTACTAGCTAACACGCACGCAGTGATTTTTGCTCTTGTGCTACTTTTGTATTTTGAGTAAGTATTCAGGCCGCTCTTGTGTGTTAGTTGCTTATGTGTTTCGATATGTATGAAGAGGGTACTTAGGCGAGGGTGTACTTTATCGCACTCGACCTAAACCCTAAATTTGCGCACATATTTGTACATGGCTTGTGTATATGAGCAATTTTGGAACTAAAACCCTTGAGCTTGTGGCTCGGGGTGACTTTTGAATAATTTTGTGAAGTTTGTGAGTTCGGGGCCCGATCTCAATACCTGGATGGACTATTCGAGCCGGTTAGGGCTTGGTCGAAGTCAGTCCAACTTGGTTTGAGGTCACCAAGTTTGTGAATCCGGTTCACCGAGTATGTGGACCAAGTTTGTGACCCGAGCTTGTGACTCAAGCTCAAGTTTGTGATTTCGTTCGCCCGGGCAAGTTTGTGAGGTGACTGGCCAGAGAGGGTGATAAGGTGTACGGTGGGAGTACAAGTGAAGTTCTACGGACCATTAATTGTAGTCGACGGAGTGTCGGCAGGAGATCATACATGGCACATGATTGGCTTTGGAGCCACCTGTATCCTTATTATGTGTTGTTACTTTTCTGCTTTTGCTTTACTCTTATTGTGTAACTGTTGTTACGTGAAATTTACGCTTTTGCCCCTGTTTACTTACTAAGCATATAGCTTACCCCGTTCCATTTGTGTTTCCTTAGCAGGGGGCCGTCACAGGTGGTATCAGAGCTTAGGTTTCAGATCTCTGTAGTGTATCCTAGGCTAAAGTTTAGGATGCCGGACTGTGGGATTTGATTTGATTTGAAAGTTAAGCAATTGAGGGATAAAACCTATAGCTGCTTCGCGTGGTCTCTGCGCAGAGTGAGTCTGGATGAAGTGGCGAATAAGTAAGAAGGACTAAGTGTTCGTTCGAGCATAAGTTATGGATCATAAATGTTATAGGTCTTAAATCTTTCTCATGGTATCTGAGGACCATAGATAGGTACGTCAGGTAGGAATTTCGATTGTAGATAGTTTACTCTTGGGACTGCAGCTCGAGATGTGAATTATCTTATCTCGGATTCTTGTGCCTGAGTACTCCAGAGTTGAGACTAGCATTTTGGGAACATGAACAGGTTTTGTCTGGCTAGAGTGAGTACAAGATATCAACGGGCACCTTGGGAAGTGGAGTAAGAAACCGGACGAGGGTGATTTTCACTGAGCGTGGGACGATAAGTCGCGTTTCTTTCATTTTGCCCTTATATTGTCCCTACATGTCATTTACTTGTTGTATGTGAATACCTACATATATAGTACCTGCAGCTCTTGACTTTGTCTAACTTGAAATGTCCCTTGGTGTATATGATGCATTATATTGTGTATATGTTGGCGTGACTTGTATATATATGTATACATTTTGATCTTTTGATTGTTTTGAGTATTCCAACCCTTTAGTTCGTTGATTGGAATTTCGAGGACGAAATTTTTTTAAGGAGGGGAGATTGTAACACCCCGAAAAAAAATAAGGAGGTTGCTGGTAAAGAAGATACTAGAGTGTATTTCTTTGGGTTTGATTAAAACCTTATTTTGTTTTAAAAGATTAGAAACCCTAATATTGTAGTCAAAAACTCTAGTTTACTTGTGACTAACCGGTTTTCTTAAATCTTTCGCATTTTAATTGATACCCTAATTTTAATCATTGGAATTGTAAAACCCTCACGTTTTCTTAAAAATGCCCTTTTATTTGGAAATTATTATTTATTCAGGCTCCTCTATCCAATCATTCCACATAAGTGAAAATAAACCTAGAAAGTAGGGTTTCACTCTTCGGTTTTCAAGTTTAGAGCAAAATTAGGGTTTTCGCGATTTTTCGCCGGATGAATTTTCGGTACAGAGTACGGATTAAATTTGGAGAGTAAAAGTGACTTTTAAGTGAGAAATAATATGTGATTAGTAGCAATGATATAAGGTTAGTGAATGGGAAGTAAAAACCCTCATACGTGTGTTTTTAAGAAAAACGGCGCGAACCGGCGGGTCCCGCACACTACCGATTGAACGCACCACTTGACCACCACTTTCTTATCACATGAGCATTAATACTTGAGCAAAATATTTCCCCCTCATTGCCAGCTAGCTTGACCGAAAATGTGGACTAAAAAGAGCAAGGAAAAGAAAGAGAAAAATGAAAGGTGGTGGTGTCGCCACCCTAGAGTTTCTTGGCCAAGTGATCAACTAGCCTTCTTAAACCAATTTTCTGCCCTTTCCTCTTCATTTTTCCAGCAGCTGGTCGACCAAGAGAGAGAGAGAAAGTGAGAGCAAGAAACAATTCCTTCTTCTTGATTCTAACCAACCAAGTGACAAATTAAATTTCCAAACCGATTAAAGTGCTAATTGTGAGTTGGGAAGCTAGGGGAACCAGAAATTTTCCAAGGAGGTTGATTATCACTCATCCAAGCTTGTCTTTGAGGTATGAAATCTGATCATGGTCTTTGATCTTTTAAATCTTGTGTAAATTAGCTTAGCAACTCAAATTTGGTGGTGAATAATGGATGCTATCATGTTTTGGGGGTTTTCCCCTTTTGGTTATATGAACTAGGGTTGGATGATTTGCTGCCCAACTTGGTGTATGGTTAATATATGTTGTAATTAAGGTTATATAAGGCTGTTTGGTAGTGATTAGAACAAAAAATTTGAGAAAGTTCCATTAGAGACCAAAATTCCAGAATCTGGAAAATTTTCCCCCCTTTTCTGTCCGGTTTTGTAGCCTCATGTTAGAGGCCGAATTGGCCTTAGATCAAAACATTAAAGTTGTAGATAATGGTATTTTATAGTTGGCCACAAAATTTCAGCTCAATCGGAGCATCGTAACGTGTGAAAAGACGAAAATACCCTTGCTGATTTAGGTCACTTACCAGAGTTCCGCGTGGACAGTTTAGTCCTTTTGGTTGAGTTTATTCACTGTAATCTGTTTGGATTTAGTCATTTGTTAAAACATGAAAGTTTTATTTCCCTGTCTTAGCATTGTAACGCCGCCAAGAACACCTTAATCGGACCTTGGTAGACTGAGATATGGTCACTTGAATGCAATGCGGTTGATTAGCCGAGTAGTTGAAATCAGGTTGTATGAATGGAAAATTCGATTAGATTACACTGGAAATTTGACTGAGTGACCTTCATGAAAGTTTTAGCCTTATGTCTTATCTTTCTAATGCCTTTGGAATTTCTTGATTTGGATTTGTGAACTGGGAGTTACGATCCAGCCAACATACCCTGTCCGTCACCTTAAAGTGCAAATTTCTGGCACTGTGTTCCATACTTTCGACCCATCTCTGTTCAGATCCGGATTTAGGTGTCTTCATGAAAGTTATAGATTTTCTCTTAGCTTCGCAACGGTACCTCATGTACCATGATTCGACACTCGTAGCCTCGATTGTGTTCAAAACAGTTTTGACGGCAAAACGGCTAGGCCGCCATTCCCGTTTCCGTATGCCGTTTCCGCACTTGCATGTGCCAATTTTGTCGTTTTGCTTGTTTTAGGCACGTTAGTGGCCGTTTGTGATATTATGTGATGCAATCTTCTATTTAAGATAGTGGTGAGCTAGGCGGAGCCGGTGGGACCCACTACTAGCTAACACGCACGCAGTGATTTTTGCTCTTGTGCTACTTTTGTATTTTGAGTAAGTATTCAGGCCGCTCTTGTGTGTTAGTTGCTTATGTGTTTCGATATGTATGAAGAGGGTACTTAGGCGAGGGTGTACTTTATCGCACTCGACCTAAACCCTAAATTTGCGCACATATTTGTACATGGCTTGTGTATATGAGCAATTTTGGAACTAAAACCCTTGAGCTTGTGGCTCGGGGTGACTTTTGAATAATTTTGTGAAGTTTGTGAGTTCGGGGCCCGATCTCAATACCTGGATGGACTATTCGAGCCGGTTAGGGCTTGGTCGAAGTCAGTCCAACTTGGTTTGAGGTCACCAAGTTTGTGAATCCGGTTCACCGAGTATGTGGACCAAGTTTGTGACCCGAGCTTGTGACTCAAGCTCAAGTTTGTGATTTCGTTCGCCCGGGCAAGTTTGTGAGGTGACTGGCCAGAGAGGGTGATAAGGTGTACGGTGGGAGTACAAGTGAAGTTCTACGGACCATTAATTGTAGTCGACGGAGTGTCGGCAGGAGATCATACATGGCACATGATTGGCTTTGGAGCCACCTGTATCCTTATTATGTGTTGTTACTTTTCTGCTTTTGCTTTACTCTTATTGTGTAACTGTTGTTACGTGAAATTTACGCTTTTGCCCCTGTTTACTTACTAAGCATATAGCTTACCCCGTTCCATTTGTGTTTCCTTAGCAGGGGGCCGTCACAGGTGGTATCAGAGCTTAGGTTTCAGATCTCTGTAGTGTATCCTAGGCTAAAGTTTAGGATGCCGGACTGTGGGATTTGATTTGATTTGAAAGTTAAGCAATTGAGGGATAAAACCTATAGCTGCTTCGCGTGGTCTCTGCGCAGAGTGAGTCTGGATGAAGTGGCGAATAAGTAAGAAGGACTAAGTGTTCGTTCGAGCATAAGTTATGGATCATAAATGTTATAGGTCTTAAATCTTTCTCATGGTATCTGAGGACCATAGATAGGTACGTCAGGTAGGAATTTCGATTGTAGATAGTTTACTCTTGGGACTGCAGCTCGAGATGTGAATTATCTTATCTCGGATTCTTGTGCCTGAGTACTCCAGAGTTGAGACTAGCATTTTGGGAACATGAACAGGTTTTGTCTGGCTAGAGTGAGTACAAGATATCAACGGGCACCTTGGGAAGTGGAGTAAGAAACCGGACGAGGGTGATTTTCACTGAGCGTGGGACGATAAGTCGCGTTTCTTTCATTTTGCCCTTATATTGTCCCTACATGTCATTTACTTGTTGTATGTGAATACCTACATATATAGTACCTGCAGCTCTTGACTTTGTCTAACTTGAAATGTCCCTTGGTGTATATGATGCATTATATTGTGTATATGTTGGCGTGACTTGTATATATATGTATACATTTTGATCTTTTGATTGTTTTGAGTATTCCAACCCTTTAGTTCGTTGATTGGAATTTCGAGGACGAAATTTTTTTAAGGAGGGGAGATTGTAACACCCCGAAAAAAAATAAGGAGGTTGCTGGTAAAGAAGATACTAGAGTGTATTTCTTTGGGTTTGATTAAAACCTTATTTTGTTTTAAAAGATTAGAAACCCTAATATTGTAGTCAAAAACTCTAGTTTACTTGTGACTAACCGGTTTTCTTAAATCTTTCGCATTTTAATTGATACCCTAATTTTAATCATTGGAATTGTAAAACCCTCACGTTTTCTTAAAAATGCCCTTTTATTTGGAAATTATTATTTATTCAGGCTCCTCTATCCAATCATTCCACATAAGTGAAAATAAACCTAGAAAGTAGGGTTTCACTCTTCGGTTTTCAAGTTTAGAGCAAAATTAGGGTTTTCGCGATTTTTCGCCGGATGAATTTTCGGTACAGAGTACGGATTAAATTTGGAGAGTAAAAGTGACTTTTAAGTGAGAAATAATATGTGATTAGTAGCAATGATATAAGGTTAGTGAATGGGAAGTAAAAACCCTCATACGTGTGTTTTTAAGAAAAACGGCGCGAACCGGCGGGTCCCGCACACTACCGATTGAACGCACCACTTGACCACCACTTTCTTATCACATGAGCATTAATACTTGAGCAAAATATTTCCCCCTCATTGCCAGCTAGCTTGACCGAAAATGTGGACTAAAAAGAGCAAGGAAAAGAAAGAGAAAAATGAAAGGTGGTGGTGTCGCCACCCTAGAGTTTCTTGGCCAAGTGATCAACTAGCCTTCTTAAACCAATTTTCTGCCCTTTCCTCTTCATTTTTCCAGCAGCTGGTCGACCAAGAGAGAGAGAGAAAGTGAGAGCAAGAAACAATTCCTTCTTCTTGATTCTAACCAACCAAGTGACAAATTAAATTTCCAAACCGATTAAAGTGCTAATTGTGAGTTGGGAAGCTAGGGGAACCAGAAATTTTCCAAGGAGGTTGATTATCACTCATCCAAGCTTGTCTTTGAGGTATGAAATCTGATCATGGTCTTTGATCTTTTAAATCTTGTGTAAATTAGCTTAGCAACTCAAATTTGGTGGTGAATAATGGATGCTATCATGTTTTGGGGGTTTTCCCCTTTTGGTTATATGAACTAGGGTTGGATGATTTGCTGCCCAACTTGGTGTATGGTTAATATATGTTGTAATTAAGGTTATATAAGGCTGTTTGGTAGTGATTAGAACAAAAAATTTGAGAAAGTTCCATTAGAGACCAAAATTCCAGAATCTGGAAAATTTTCCCCCCTTTTCTGTCCGGTTTTGTAGCCTCATGTTAGAGGCCGAATTGGCCTTAGATCAAAACATTAAAGTTGTAGATAATGGTATTTTATAGTTGGCCACAAAATTTCAGCTCAATCGGAGCATCGTAACGTGTGAAAAGACGAAAATACCCTTGCTGATTTAGGTCACTTTCCAGAGTTCCGCGTGGACAGTTTAGTCCTTTTGGTTGAGTTTATTCACTGTAATCTGTTTGGATTTAGTCATTTGTTAAAACATGAAAGTTTTATTTCCCTGTCTTAGCATTGTAACGCCGCCAAGAACACCTTAATCGGACCTTGGTAGACTGAGATATGGTCACTTGAATGCAATGCGGTTGATTAGCCGAGTAGTTGAAATCAGGTTGTATGAATGGAAAATTCGATTAGATTACACTGGAAATTTGACTGAGTGACCTTCATGAAAGTTTTAGCCTTATGTCTTATCTTTCTAATGCCTTTGGAATTTCTTGATTTGGATTTGTGAACTGGGAGTTACGATCCAGCCAACATACCCTGTCCGTCACCTTAAAGTGCAAATTTCTGGCACTGTGTTCCATACTTTCGACCCATCTCTGTTCAGATCCGGATTTAGGTGTCTTCATGAAAGTTATAGATTTTCTCTTAGCTTCGCAACGGTACCTCATGTACCATGATTCGACACTCGTAGCCTCGATTGTGTTCAAAACAGTTTTGACGGCAAAACGGCTAGGCCGCCATTCCCGTTTCCGTATGCCGTTTCCGCACTTGCATGTGCCAATTTTGTCGTTTTGCTTGTTTTAGGCACGTTAGTGGCCGTTTGTGATATTATGTGATGCAATCTTCTATTTAAGATAGTGGTGAGCTAGGCGGAGCCGGTGGGACCCACTACTAGCTAACACGCACGCAGTGATTTTTGCTCTTGTGCTACTTTTGTATTTTGAGTAAGTATTCAGGCCGCTCTTGTGTGTTAGTTGCTTATGTGTTTCGATATGTATGAAGAGGGTACTTAGGCGAGGGTGTACTTTATCGCACTCGACCTAAACCCTAAATTTGCGCACATATTTGTACATGGCTTGTGTATATGAGCAATTTTGGAACTAAAACCCTTGAGCTTGTGGCTCGGGGTGACTTTTGAATAATTTTGTGAAGTTTGTGAGTTCGGGGCCCGATCTCAATACCTGGATGGACTATTCGAGCCGGTTAGGGCTTGGTCGAAGTCAGTCCAACTTGGTTTGAGGTCACCAAGTTTGTGAATCCGGTTCACCGAGTATGTGGACCAAGTTTGTGACCCGAGCTTGTGACTCAAGCTCAAGTTTGTGATTTCGTTCGCCCGGGCAAGTTTGTGAGGTGACTGGCCAGAGAGGGTGATAAGGTGTACGGTGGGAGTACAAGTGAAGTTCTACGGACCATTAATTGTAGTCGACGGAGTGTCGGCAGGAGATCATACATGGCACATGATTGGCTTTGGAGCCACCTGTATCCTTATTATGTGTTGTTACTTTTCTGCTTTTGCTTTACTCTTATTGTGTAACTGTTGTTACGTGAAATTTACGCTTTTGCCCCTGTTTACTTACTAAGCATATAGCTTACCCCGTTCCATTTGTGTTTCCTTAGCAGGGGGCCGTCACAGGTGGTATCAGAGCTTAGGTTTCAGATCTCTGTAGTGTATCCTAGGCTAAAGTTTAGGATGCCGGACTGTGGGATTTGATTTGATTTGAAAGTTAAGCAATTGAGGGATAAAACCTATAGCTGCTTCGCGTGGTCTCTGCGCAGAGTGAGTCTGGATGAAGTGGCGAATAAGTAAGAAGGACTAAGTGTTCGTTCGAGCATAAGTTATGGATCATAAATGTTATAGGTCTTAAATCTTTCTCATGGTATCTGAGGACCATAGATAGGTACGTCAGGTAGGAATTTCGATTGTAGATAGTTTACTCTTGGGACTGCAGCTCGAGATGTGAATTATCTTATCTCGGATTCTTGTGCCTGAGTACTCCAGAGTTGAGACTAGCATTTTGGGAACATGAACAGGTTTTGTCTGGCTAGAGTGAGTACAAGATATCAACGGGCACCTTGGGAAGTGGAGTAAGAAACCGGACGAGGGTGATTTTCACTGAGCGTGGGACGATAAGTCGCGTTTCTTTCATTTTGCCCTTATATTGTCCCTACATGTCATTTACTTGTTGTATGTGAATACCTACATATATAGTACCTGCAGCTCTTGACTTTGTCTAACTTGAAATGTCCCTTGGTGTATATGATGCATTATATTGTGTATATGTTGGCGTGACTTGTATATATATGTATACATTTTGATCTTTTGATTGTTTTGAGTATTCCAACCCTTTAGTTCGTTGATTGGAATTTCGAGGACGAAATTTTTTTAAGGAGGGGAGATTGTAACACCCCGAAAAAAAATAAGGAGGTTGCTGGTAAAGAAGATACTAGAGTGTATTTCTTTGGGTTTGATTAAAACCTTATTTTGTTTTAAAAGATTAGAAACCCTAATATTGTAGTCAAAAACTCTAGTTTACTTGTGACTAACCGGTTTTCTTAAATCTTTCGCATTTTAATTGATACCCTAATTTTAATCATTGGAATTGTAAAACCCTCACGTTTTCTTAAAAATGCCCTTTTATTTGGAAATTATTATTTATTCAGGCTCCTCTATCCAATCATTCCACATAAGTGAAAATAAACCTAGAAAGTAGGGTTTCACTCTTCGGTTTTCAAGTTTAGAGCAAAATTAGGGTTTTCGCGATTTTTCGCCGGATGAATTTTCGGTACAGAGTACGGATTAAATTTGGAGAGTAAAAGTGACTTTTAAGTGAGAAATAATATGTGATTAGTAGCAATGATATAAGGTTAGTGAATGGGAAGTAAAAACCCTCATACGTGTGTTTTTAAGAAAAACGGCGCGAACCGGCGGGTCCCGCACACTACCGATTGAACGCACCACTTGACCACCACTTTCTTATCACATGAGCATTAATACTTGAGCAAAATATTTCCCCCTCATTGCCAGCTAGCTTGACCGAAAATGTGGACTAAAAAGAGCAAGGAAAAGAAAGAGAAAAATGAAAGGTGGTGGTGTCGCCACCCTAGAGTTTCTTGGCCAAGTGATCAACTAGCCTTCTTAAACCAATTTTCTGCCCTTTCCTCTTCATTTTTCCAGCAGCTGGTCGACCAAGAGAGAGAGAGAAAGTGAGAGCAAGAAACAATTCCTTCTTCTTGATTCTAACCAACCAAGTGACAAATTAAATTTCCAAACCGATTAAAGTGCTAATTGTGAGTTGGGAAGCTAGGGGAACCAGAAATTTTCCAAGGAGGTTGATTATCACTCATCCAAGCTTGTCTTTGAGGTATGAAATCTGATCATGGTCTTTGATCTTTTAAATCTTGTGTAAATTAGCTTAGCAACTCAAATTTGGTGGTGAATAATGGATGCTATCATGTTTTGGGGGTTTTCCCCTTTTGGTTATATGAACTAGGGTTGGATGATTTGCTGCCCAACTTGGTGTATGGTTAATATATGTTGTAATTAAGGTTATATAAGGCTGTTTGGTAGTGATTAGAACAAAAAATTTGAGAAAGTTCCATTAGAGACCAAAATTCCAGAATCTGGAAAATTTTCCCCCCTTTTCTGTCCGGTTTTGTAGCCTCATGTTAGAGGCCGAATTGGCCTTAGATCAAAACATTAAAGTTGTAGATAATGGTATTTTATAGTTGGCCACAAAATTTCAGCTCAATCGGAGCATCGTAACGTGTGAAAAGACGAAAATACCCTTGCTGATTTAGGTCACTTTCCAGAGTTCCGCGTGGACAGTTTAGTCCTTTTGGTTGAGTTTATTCACTGTAATCTGTTTGGATTTAGTCATTTGTTAAAACATGAAAGTTTTATTTCCCTGTCTTAGCATTGTAACGCCGCCAAGAACACCTTAATCGGACCTTGGTAGACTGAGATATGGTCACTTGAATGCAATGCGGTTGATTAGCCGAGTAGTTGAAATCAGGTTGTATGAATGGAAAATTCGATTAGATTACACTGGAAATTTGACTGAGTGACCTTCATGAAAGTTTTAGCCTTATGTCTTATCTTTCTAATGCCTTTGGAATTTCTTGATTTGGATTTGTGAACTGGGAGTTACGATCCAGCCAACATACCCTGTCCGTCACCTTAAAGTGCAAATTTCTGGCACTGTGTTCCATACTTTCGACCCATCTCTGTTCAGATCCGGATTTAGGTGTCTTCATGAAAGTTATAGATTTTCTCTTAGCTTCGCAACGGTACATCATGTACCATGATTCGACACTCGTAGCCTCGATTGTGTTCAAAACAGTTTTGACGGCAAAACGGCTCGATTTGACTGAGTGACCTTCATGAAAGTTTTAGCCTTATGTCTTATCTTTCTAATGCCTTTGGAATTTCTTGATTTGGATTTGTGAACTGGGAGTTACGATCCAGCCAAATACCCTGTCCGTCACCTTAAAGTGCAAATTTCTGGCACTGTGTTCCATACTTTCGACCCATCTCTGTTCAGATCCGGATTTAGGTGTCTTCATGAAAGTTATAGATTTTCTCTTAGCTTCGCAACGGTACATCATGTACCATGATTCGACACTCGTAGCCTCGATTGTGTTCAAAACAGTTTTGACGGCAAAACGGCTAGGCCGCCATTCCCGTTTCCGTATGCCTTCCGCACTTGCATGTGCCAATTTTGTCGTTTTGCTTGTTTTAGGCACGTTAGTGGCCGTTTGTGATATTATGTGATGCAATCTTCTATTTAAGATAGTGGTGAGCTAGGCGGAGCCGGTGGGACCCACTACTAGCTAACACGCACGCAGTGATTTTTGCTCTTGTGCTACTTTTGTATTTTGAGTAAGTATTCAGGCCGCTCTTGTGTGTTAGTTGCTTATGTGTTTCGATATGTATGAAGAGGGTACTTAGGCGAGGGTGTACTTTATCGCACTCGACCTAAACCCTAAATTTGCGCACATATTTGTACATGGCTTGTGTATATGAGCAATTTTGGAACTAAAACCCTTGAGCTTGTGGCTCGGGGTGACTTTTGAATAATTTTGTGAAGTTTGTGAGTTCGGGGCCCGATCTCAATACCTGGATGGACTATTCGAGCCGGTTAGGGCTTGGTCGAAGTCAGTCCAACTTGGTTTGAGGTCACCAAGTTTGTGAATCCGGTTCACCGAGTATGTGGACCAAGTTTGTGACCCGAGCTTGTGACTCAAGCTCAAGTTTGTGATTTCGTTCGCCCGGGCAAGTTTGTGAGGTGACTGGCCAGAGAGGGTGATAAGGTGTACGGTGGGAGTACAAGTGAAGTTCTACGGACCATTAATTGTAGTCGACGGAGTGTCGGCAGGAGATCATACATGGCACATGATTGGCTTTGGAGCCACCTGTATCCTTATTATGTGTTGTTACTTTTCTGCTTTTGCTTTACTCTTATTGTGTAACTGTTGTTACGTGAAATTTACGCTTTTGCCCCTGTTTACTTACTAAGCATATAGCTTACCCCGTTCCATTTGTGTTTCCTTAGCAGGGGGCCGTCACAGGTGGTATCAGAGCTTAGGTTTCAGATCTCTGTAGTGTATCCTAGGCTAAAGTTTAGGATGCCGGACTGTGGGATTTGATTTGATTTGAAAGTTAAGCAATTGAGGGATAAAACCTATAGCTGCTTCGCGTGGTCTCTGCGCAGAGTGAGTCTGGATGAAGTGGCGAATAAGTAAGAAGGACTAAGTGTTCGTTCGAGCATAAGTTATGGATCATAAATGTTATAGGTCTTAAATCTTTCTCATGGTATCTGAGGACCATAGATAGGTACGTCAGGTAGGAATTTCGATTGTAGATAGTTTACTCTTGGGACTGCAGCTCGAGATGTGAATTATCTTATCTCGGATTCTTGTGCCTGAGTACTCCAGAGTTGAGACTAGCATTTTGGGAACATGAACAGGTTTTGTCTGGCTAGAGTGAGTACAAGATATCAACGGGCACCTTGGGAAGTGGAGTAAGAAACCGGACGAGGGTGATTTTCACTGAGCGTGGGACGATAAGTCGCGTTTCTTTCATTTTGCCCTTATATTGTCCCTACATGTCATTTACTTGTTGTATGTGAATACCTACATATATAGTACCTGCAGCTCTTGACTTTGTCTAACTTGAAATGTCCCTTGGTGTATATGATGCATTATATTGTGTATATGTTGGCGTGACTTGTATATATATGTATACATTTTGATCTTTTGATTGTTTTGAGTATTCCAACCCTTTAGTTCGTTGATTGGAATTTCGAGGACGAAATTTTTTTAAGGAGGGGAGATTGTAACACCCCGAAAAAAAATAAGGAGGTTGCTGGTAAAGAAGATACTAGAGTGTATTTCTTTGGGTTTGATTAAAACCTTATTTTGTTTTAAAAGATTAGAAACCCTAATATTGTAGTCAAAAACTCTAGTTTACTTGTGACTAACCGGTTTTCTTAAATCTTTCGCATTTTAATTGATACCCTAATTTTAATCATTGGAATTGTAAAACCCTCACGTTTTCTTAAAAATGCCCTTTTATTTGGAAATTATTATTTATTCAGGCTCCTCTATCCAATCATTCCACATAAGTGAAAATAAACCTAGAAAGTAGGGTTTCACTCTTCGGTTTTCAAGTTTAGAGCAAAATTAGGGTTTTCGCGATTTTTCGCCGGATGAATTTTCGGTACAGAGTACGGATTAAATTTGGAGAGTAAAAGTGACTTTTAAGTGAGAAATAATATGTGATTAGTAGCAATGATATAAGGTTAGTGAATGGGAAGTAAAAACCCTCATACGTGTGTTTTTAAGAAAAACGGCGCGAACCGGCGGGTCCCGCACACTACCGATTGAACGCACCACTTGACCACCACTTTCTTATCACATGAGCATTAATACTTGAGCAAAATATTTCCCCCTCATTGCCAGCTAGCTTGACCGAAAATGTGGACTAAAAAGAGCAAGGAAAAGAAAGAGAAAAATGAAAGGTGGTGGTGTCGCCACCCTAGAGTTTCTTGGCCAAGTGATCAACTAGCCTTCTTAAACCAATTTTCTGCCCTTTCCTCTTCATTTTTCCAGCAGCTGGTCGACCAAGAGAGAGAGAGAAAGTGAGAGCAAGAAACAATTCCTTCTTCTTGATTCTAACCAACCAAGTGACAAATTAAATTTCCAAACCGATTAAAGTGCTAATTGTGAGTTGGGAAGCTAGGGGAACCAGAAATTTTCCAAGGAGGTTGATTATCACTCATCCAAGCTTGTCTTTGAGGTATGAAATCTGATCATGGTCTTTGATCTTTTAAATCTTGTGTAAATTAGCTTAGCAACTCAAATTTGGTGGTGAATAATGGATGCTATCATGTTTTGGGGGTTTTCCCCTTTTGGTTATATGAACTAGGGTTGGATGATTTGCTGCCCAACTTGGTGTATGGTTAATATATGTTGTAATTAAGGTTATATAAGGCTGTTTGGTAGTGATTAGAACAAAAAATTTGAGAAAGTTCCATTAGAGACCAAAATTCCAGAATCTGGAAAATTTTCCCCCCTTTTCTGTCCGGTTTTGTAGCCTCATGTTAGAGGCCGAATTGGCCTTAGATCAAAACATTAAAGTTGTAGATAATGGTATTTTATAGTTGGCCACAAAATTTCAGCTCAATCGGAGCATCGTAACGTGTGAAAAGACGAAAATACCCTTGCTGATTTAGGTCACTTTCCAGAGTTCCGCGTGGACAGTTTAGTCCTTTTGGTTGAGTTTATTCACTGTAATCTGTTTGGATTTAGTCATTTGTTAAAACATGAAAGTTTTATTTCCCTGTCTTAGCATTGTAACGCCGCCAAGAACACCTTAATCGGACCTTGGTAGACTGAGATATGGTCACTTGAATGCAATGCGGTTGATTAGCCGAGTAGTTGAAATCAGGTTGTATGAATGGAAAATTCGATTAGATTACACTGGAAATTTGACTGAGTGACCTTCATGAAAGTTTTAGCCTTATGTCTTATCTTTCTAATGCCTTTGGAATTTCTTGATTTGGATTTGTGAACTGGGAGTTACGATCCAGCCAACATACCCTGTCCGTCACCTTAAAGTGCAAATTTCTGGCACTGTGTTCCATACTTTCGACCCATCTCTGTTCAGATCCGGATTTAGGTGTCTTCATGAAAGTTATAGATTTTCTCTTAGCTTCGCAACGGTACATCATGTACCATGATTCGACACTCGTAGCCTCGATTGTGTTCAAAACAGTTTTGACGGCAAAACGGCTAGTTACGATTTGACTGAGTGACCTTCATGAAAGTTTTAGCCTTATGTCTTATCTTTCTAATGCCTTTGGAATTTCTTGATTTGGATTTGTGAACTGGGAGTTACGATCCAGCCAACATACCCTGTCCGTCACCTTAAAGTGCAAATTTCTGGCACTGTGTTCCATACTTTCGACCCATCTCTGTTCAGATCCGGATTTAGGTGTCTTCATGAAAGTTATAGATTTTCTCTTAGCTTCGCAACGGTACATCATGTACCATGATTCGACACTCGTAGCCTCGATTGTGTTCAAAACAGTTTTGACGGCAAAACGGCTAGGCCGCCATTCCCGTTTCCGTATGCCGTTTCCGCACTTGCATGTGCCAATTTTGTCGTTTTGCTTGTTTTAGGCACGTTAGTGGCCGTTTGTGATATTATGTGATGCAATCTTCTATTTAAGATAGTGGTGAGCTAGGCGGAGCCGGTGGGACCCACTACTAGCTAACACGCACGCAGTGATTTTTGCTCTTGTGCTACTTTTGTATTTTGAGTAAGTATTCAGGCCGCTCTTGTGTGTTAGTTGCTTATGTGTTTCGATATGTATGAAGAGGGTACTTAGGCGAGGGTGTACTTTATCGCACTCGACCTAAACCCTAAATTTGCGCACATATTTGTACATGGCTTGTGTATATGAGCAATTTTGGAACTAAAACCCTTGAGCTTGTGGCTCGGGGTGACTTTTGAATAATTTTGTGAAGTTTGTGAGTTCGGGGCCCGATCTCAATACCTGGATGGACTATTCGAGCCGGTTAGGGCTTGGTCGAAGTCAGTCCAACTTGGTTTGAGGTCACCAAGTTTGTGAATCCGGTTCACCGAGTATGTGGACCAAGTTTGTGACCCGAGCTTGTGACTCAAGCTCAAGTTTGTGATTTCGTTCGCCCGGGCAAGTTTGTGAGGTGACTGGCCAGAGAGGGTGATAAGGTGTACGGTGGGAGTACAAGTGAAGTTCTACGGACCATTAATTGTAGTCGACGGAGTGTCGGCAGGAGATCATACATGGCACATGATTGGCTTTGGAGCCACCTGTATCCTTATTATGTGTTGTTACTTTTCTGCTTTTGCTTTACTCTTATTGTGTAACTGTTGTTACGTGAAATTTACGCTTTTGCCCCTGTTTACTTACTAAGCATATAGCTTACCCCGTTCCATTTGTGTTTCCTTAGCAGGGGGCCGTCACAGGTGGTATCAGAGCTTAGGTTTCAGATCTCTGTAGTGTATCCTAGGCTAAAGTTTAGGATGCCGGACTGTGGGATTTGATTTGATTTGAAAGTTAAGCAATTGAGGGATAAAACCTATAGCTGCTTCGCGTGGTCTCTGCGCAGAGTGAGTCTGGATGAAGTGGCGAATAAGTAAGAAGGACTAAGTGTTCGTTCGAGCATAAGTTATGGATCATAAATGTTATAGGTCTTAAATCTTTCTCATGGTATCTGAGGACCATAGATAGGTACGTCAGGTAGGAATTTCGATTGTAGATAGTTTACTCTTGGGACTGCAGCTCGAGATGTGAATTATCTTATCTCGGATTCTTGTGCCTGAGTACTCCAGAGTTGAGACTAGCATTTTGGGAACATGAACAGGTTTTGTCTGGCTAGAGTGAGTACAAGATATCAACGGGCACCTTGGGAAGTGGAGTAAGAAACCGGACGAGGGTGATTTTCACTGAGCGTGGGACGATAAGTCGCGTTTCTTTCATTTTGCCCTTATATTGTCCCTACATGTCATTTACTTGTTGTATGTGAATACCTACATATATAGTACCTGCAGCTCTTGACTTTGTCTAACTTGAAATGTCCCTTGGTGTATATGATGCATTATATTGTGTATATGTTGGCGTGACTTGTATATATATGTATACATTTTGATCTTTTGATTGTTTTGAGTATTCCAACCCTTTAGTTCGTTGATTGGAATTTCGAGGACGAAATTTTTTTAAGGAGGGGAGATTGTAACACCCCGAAAAAAAATAAGGAGGTTGCTGGTAAAGAAGATACTAGAGTGTATTTCTTTGGGTTTGATTAAAACCTTATTTTGTTTTAAAAGATTAGAAACCCTAATATTGTAGTCAAAAACTCTAGTTTACTTGTGACTAACCGGTTTTCTTAAATCTTTCGCATTTTAATTGATACCCTAATTTTAATCATTGGAATTGTAAAACCCTCACGTTTTCTTAAAAATGCCCTTTTATTTGGAAATTATTATTTATTCAGGCTCCTCTATCCAATCATTCCACATAAGTGAAAATAAACCTAGAAAGTAGGGTTTCACTCTTCGGTTTTCAAGTTTAGAGCAAAATTAGGGTTTTCGCGATTTTTCGCCGGATGAATTTTCGGTACAGAGTACGGATTAAATTTGGAGAGTAAAAGTGACTTTTAAGTGAGAAATAATATGTGATTAGTAGCAATGATATAAGGTTAGTGAATGGGAAGTAAAAACCCTCATACGTGTGTTTTTAAGAAAAACGGCGCGAACCGGCGGGTCCCGCACACTACCGATTGAACGCACCACTTGACCACCACTTTCTTATCACATGAGCATTAATACTTGAGCAAAATATTTCCCCCTCATTGCCAGCTAGCTTGACCGAAAATGTGGACTAAAAAGAGCAAGGAAAAGAAAGAGAAAAATGAAAGGTGGTGGTGTCGCCACCCTAGAGTTTCTTGGCCAAGTGATCAACTAGCCTTCTTAAACCAATTTTCTGCCCTTTCCTCTTCATTTTTCCAGCAGCTGGTCGACCAAGAGAGAGAGAGAAAGTGAGAGCAAGAAACAATTCCTTCTTCTTGATTCTAACCAACCAAGTGACAAATTAAATTTCCAAACCGATTAAAGTGCTAATTGTGAGTTGGGAAGCTAGGGGAACCAGAAATTTTCCAAGGAGGTTGATTATCACTCATCCAAGCTTGTCTTTGAGGTATGAAATCTGATCATGGTCTTTGATCTTTTAAATCTTGTGTAAATTAGCTTAGCAACTCAAATTTGGTGGTGAATAATGGATGCTATCATGTTTTGGGGGTTTTCCCCTTTTGGTTATATGAACTAGGGTTGGATGATTTGCTGCCCAACTTGGTGTATGGTTAATATATGTTGTAATTAAGGTTATATAAGGCTGTTTGGTAGTGATTAGAACAAAAAATTTGAGAAAGTTCCATTAGAGACCAAAATTCCAGAATCTGGAAAATTTTCCCCCCTTTTCTGTCCGGTTTTGTAGCCTCATGTTAGAGGCCGAATTGGCCTTAGATCAAAACATTAAAGTTGTAGATAATGGTATTTTATAGTTGGCCACAAAATTTCAGCTCAATCGGAGCATCGTAACGTGTGAAAAGACGAAAATACCCTTGCTGATTTAGGTCACTTACCAGAGTTCCGCGTGGACAGTTTAGTCCTTTTGGTTGAGTTTATTCACTGTAATCTGTTTGGATTTAGTCATTTGTTAAAACATGAAAGTTTTATTTCCCTGTCTTAGCATTGTAACGCCGCCAAGAACACCTTAATCGGACCTTGGTAGACTGAGATATGGTCACTTGAATGCAATGCGGTTGATTAGCCGAGTAGTTGAAATCAGGTTGTATGAATGGAAAATTCGATTAGATTACACTGGAAATTTGACTGAGTGACCTTCATGAAAGTTTTAGCCTTATGTCTTATCTTTCTAATGCCTTTGGAATTTCTTGATTTGGATTTGTGAACTGGGAGTTACGATCCAGCCAACATACCCTGTCCGTCACCTTAAAGTGCAAATTTCTGGCACTGTGTTCCATACTTTCGACCCATCTCTGTTCAGATCCGGATTTAGGTGTCTTCATGAAAGTTATAGATTTTCTCTTAGCTTCGCAACGGTACCTCATGTACCATGATTCGACACTCGTAGCCTCGATTGTGTTCAAAACAGTTTTGACGGCAAAACGGCTAGGCCGCCATTCCCGTTTCCGTATGCCGTTTCCGCACTTGCATGTGCCAATTTTGTCGTTTTGCTTGTTTTAGGCACGTTAGTGGCCGTTTGTGATATTATGTGATGCAATCTTCTATTTAAGATAGTGGTGAGCTAGGCGGAGCCGGTGGGACCCACTACTAGCTAACACGCACGCAGTGATTTTTGCTCTTGTGCTACTTTTGTATTTTGAGTAAGTATTCAGGCCGCTCTTGTGTGTTAGTTGCTTATGTGTTTCGATATGTATGAAGAGGGTACTTAGGCGAGGGTGTACTTTATCGCACTCGACCTAAACCCTAAATTTGCGCACATATTTGTACATGGCTTGTGTATATGAGCAATTTTGGAACTAAAACCCTTGAGCTTGTGGCTCGGGGTGACTTTTGAATAATTTTGTGAAGTTTGTGAGTTCGGGGCCCGATCTCAATACCTGGATGGACTATTCGAGCCGGTTAGGGCTTGGTCGAAGTCAGTCCAACTTGGTTTGAGGTCACCAAGTTTGTGAATCCGGTTCACCGAGTATGTGGACCAAGTTTGTGACCCGAGCTTGTGACTCAAGCTCAAGTTTGTGATTTCGTTCGCCCGGGCAAGTTTGTGAGGTGACTGGCCAGAGAGGGTGATAAGGTGTACGGTGGGAGTACAAGTGAAGTTCTACGGACCATTAATTGTAGTCGACGGAGTGTCGGCAGGAGATCATACATGGCACATGATTGGCTTTGGAGCCACCTGTATCCTTATTATGTGTTGTTACTTTTCTGCTTTTGCTTTACTCTTATTGTGTAACTGTTGTTACGTGAAATTTACGCTTTTGCCCCTGTTTACTTACTAAGCATATAGCTTACCCCGTTCCATTTGTGTTTCCTTAGCAGGGGGCCGTCACAGGTGGTATCAGAGCTTAGGTTTCAGATCTCTGTAGTGTATCCTAGGCTAAAGTTTAGGATGCCGGACTGTGGGATTTGATTTGATTTGAAAGTTAAGCAATTGAGGGATAAAACCTATAGCTGCTTCGCGTGGTCTCTGCGCAGAGTGAGTCTGGATGAAGTGGCGAATAAGTAAGAAGGACTAAGTGTTCGTTCGAGCATAAGTTATGGATCATAAATGTTATAGGTCTTAAATCTTTCTCATGGTATCTGAGGACCATAGATAGGTACGTCAGGTAGGAATTTCGATTGTAGATAGTTTACTCTTGGGACTGCAGCTCGAGATGTGAATTATCTTATCTCGGATTCTTGTGCCTGAGTACTCCAGAGTTGAGACTAGCATTTTGGGAACATGAACAGGTTTTGTCTGGCTAGAGTGAGTACAAGATATCAACGGGCACCTTGGGAAGTGGAGTAAGAAACCGGACGAGGGTGATTTTCACTGAGCGTGGGACGATAAGTCGCGTTTCTTTCATTTTGCCCTTATATTGTCCCTACATGTCATTTACTTGTTGTATGTGAATACCTACATATATAGTACCTGCAGCTCTTGACTTTGTCTAACTTGAAATGTCCCTTGGTGTATATGATGCATTATATTGTGTATATGTTGGCGTGACTTGTATATATATGTATACATTTTGATCTTTTGATTGTTTTGAGTATTCCAACCCTTTAGTTCGTTGATTGGAATTTCGAGGACGAAATTTTTTTAAGGAGGGGAGATTGTAACACCCCGAAAAAAAATAAGGAGGTTGCTGGTAAAGAAGATACTAGAGTGTATTTCTTTGGGTTTGATTAAAACCTTATTTTGTTTTAAAAGATTAGAAACCCTAATATTGTAGTCAAAAACTCTAGTTTACTTGTGACTAACCGGTTTTCTTAAATCTTTCGCATTTTAATTGATACCCTAATTTTAATCATTGGAATTGTAAAACCCTCACGTTTTCTTAAAAATGCCCTTTTATTTGGAAATTATTATTTATTCAGGCTCCTCTATCCAATCATTCCACATAAGTGAAAATAAACCTAGAAAGTAGGGTTTCACTCTTCGGTTTTCAAGTTTAGAGCAAAATTAGGGTTTTCGCGATTTTTCGCCGGATGAATTTTCGGTACAGAGTACGGATTAAATTTGGAGAGTAAAAGTGACTTTTAAGTGAGAAATAATATGTGATTAGTAGCAATGATATAAGGTTAGTGAATGGGAAGTAAAAACCCTCATACGTGTGTTTTTAAGAAAAACGGCGCGAACCGGCGGGTCCCGCACACTACCGATTGAACGCACCACTTGACCACCACTTTCTTATCACATGAGCATTAATACTTGAGCAAAATATTTCCCCCTCATTGCCAGCTAGCTTGACCGAAAATGTGGACTAAAAAGAGCAAGGAAAAGAAAGAGAAAAATGAAAGGTGGTGGTGTCGCCACCCTAGAGTTTCTTGGCCAAGTGATCAACTAGCCTTCTTAAACCAATTTTCTGCCCTTTCCTCTTCATTTTTCCAGCAGCTGGTCGACCAAGAGAGAGAGAGAAAGTGAGAGCAAGAAACAATTCCTTCTTCTTGATTCTAACCAACCAAGTGACAAATTAAATTTCCAAACCGATTAAAGTGCTAATTGTGAGTTGGGAAGCTAGGGGAACCAGAAATTTTCCAAGGAGGTTGATTATCACTCATCCAAGCTTGTCTTTGAGGTATGAAATCTGATCATGGTCTTTGATCTTTTAAATCTTGTGTAAATTAGCTTAGCAACTCAAATTTGGTGGTGAATAATGGATGCTATCATGTTTTGGGGGTTTTCCCCTTTTGGTTATATGAACTAGGGTTGGATGATTTGCTGCCCAACTTGGTGTATGGTTAATATATGTTGTAATTAAGGTTATATAAGGCTGTTTGGTAGTGATTAGAACAAAAAATTTGAGAAAGTTCCATTAGAGACCAAAATTCCAGAATCTGGAAAATTTTCCCCCCTTTTCTGTCCGGTTTTGTAGCCTCATGTTAGAGGCCGAATTGGCCTTAGATCAAAACATTAAAGTTGTAGATAATGGTATTTTATAGTTGGCCACAAAATTTCAGCTCAATCGGAGCATCGTAACGTGTGAAAAGACGAAAATACCCTTGCTGATTTAGGTCACTTTCCAGAGTTCCGCGTGGACAGTTTAGTCCTTTTGGTTGAGTTTATTCACTGTAATCTGTTTGGATTTAGTCATTTGTTAAAACATGAAAGTTTTATTTCCCTGTCTTAGCATTGTAACGCCGCCAAGAACACCTTAATCGGACCTTGGTAGACTGAGATATGGTCACTTGAATGCAATGCGGTTGATTAGCCGAGTAGTTGAAATCAGGTTGTATGAATGGAAAATTCGATTAGATTACACTGGAAATTTGACTGAGTGACCTTCATGAAAGTTTTAGCCTTATGTCTTATCTTTCTAATGCCTTTGGAATTTCTTGATTTGGATTTGTGAACTGGGAGTTACGATCCAGCCAACATACCCTGTCCGTCACCTTAAAGTGCAAATTTCTGGCACTGTGTTCCATACTTTCGACCCATCTCTGTTCAGATCCGGATTTAGGTGTCTTCATGAAAGTTATAGATTTTCTCTTAGCTTCGCAACGGTACATCATGTACCATGATTCGACACTCGTAGCCTCGATTGTGTTCAAAACAGTTTTGACGGCAAAACGGCTAGTTACGATTTGACTGAGTGACCTTCATGAAAGTTTTAGCCTTATGTCTTATCTTTCTAATGCCTTTGGAATTTCTTGATTTGGATTTGTGAACTGGGAGTTACGATCCAGCCAACATACCCTGTCCGTCACCTTAAAGTGCAAATTTCTGGCACTGTGTTCCATACTTTCGACCCATCTCTGTTCAGATCCGGATTTAGGTGTCTTCATGAAAGTTATAGATTTTCTCTTAGCTTCGCAACGGTACATCATGTACCATGATTCGACACTCGTAGCCTCGATTGTGTTCAAAACAGTTTTGACGGCAAAACGGCTAGGCCGCCATTCCCGTTTCCGTATGCCGTTTCCGCACTTGCATGTGCCAATTTTGTCGTTTTGCTTGTTTTAGGCACGTTAGTGGCCGTTTGTGATATTATGTGATGCAATCTTCTATTTAAGATAGTGGTGAGCTAGGCGGAGCCGGTGGGACCCACTACTAGCTAACACGCACGCAGTGATTTTTGCTCTTGTGCTACTTTTGTATTTTGAGTAAGTATTCAGGCCGCTCTTGTGTGTTAGTTGCTTATGTGTTTCGATATGTATGAAGAGGGTACTTAGGCGAGGGTGTACTTTATCGCACTCGACCTAAACCCTAAATTTGCGCACATATTTGTACATGGCTTGTGTATATGAGCAATTTTGGAACTAAAACCCTTGAGCTTGTGGCTCGGGGTGACTTTTGAATAATTTTGTGAAGTTTGTGAGTTCGGGGCCCGATCTCAATACCTGGATGGACTATTCGAGCCGGTTAGGGCTTGGTCGAAGTCAGTCCAACTTGGTTTGAGGTCACCAAGTTTGTGAATCCGGTTCACCGAGTATGTGGACCAAGTTTGTGACCCGAGCTTGTGACTCAAGCTCAAGTTTGTGATTTCGTTCGCCCGGGCAAGTTTGTGAGGTGACTGGCCAGAGAGGGTGATAAGGTGTACGGTGGGAGTACAAGTGAAGTTCTACGGACCATTAATTGTAGTCGACGGAGTGTCGGCAGGAGATCATACATGGCACATGATTGGCTTTGGAGCCACCTGTATCCTTATTATGTGTTGTTACTTTTCTGCTTTTGCTTTACTCTTATTGTGTAACTGTTGTTACGTGAAATTTACGCTTTTGCCCCTGTTTACTTACTAAGCATATAGCTTACCCCGTTCCATTTGTGTTTCCTTAGCAGGGGGCCGTCACAGGTGGTATCAGAGCTTAGGTTTCAGATCTCTGTAGTGTATCCTAGGCTAAAGTTTAGGATGCCGGACTGTGGGATTTGATTTGATTTGAAAGTTAAGCAATTGAGGGATAAAACCTATAGCTGCTTCGCGTGGTCTCTGCGCAGAGTGAGTCTGGATGAAGTGGCGAATAAGTAAGAAGGACTAAGTGTTCGTTCGAGCATAAGTTATGGATCATAAATGTTATAGGTCTTAAATCTTTCTCATGGTATCTGAGGACCATAGATAGGTACGTCAGGTAGGAATTTCGATTGTAGATAGTTTACTCTTGGGACTGCAGCTCGAGATGTGAATTATCTTATCTCGGATTCTTGTGCCTGAGTACTCCAGAGTTGAGACTAGCATTTTGGGAACATGAACAGGTTTTGTCTGGCTAGAGTGAGTACAAGATATCAACGGGCACCTTGGGAAGTGGAGTAAGAAACCGGACGAGGGTGATTTTCACTGAGCGTGGGACGATAAGTCGCGTTTCTTTCATTTTGCCCTTATATTGTCCCTACATGTCATTTACTTGTTGTATGTGAATACCTACATATATAGTACCTGCAGCTCTTGACTTTGTCTAACTTGAAATGTCCCTTGGTGTATATGATGCATTATATTGTGTATATGTTGGCGTGACTTGTATATATATGTATACATTTTGATCTTTTGATTGTTTTGAGTATTCCAACCCTTTAGTTCGTTGATTGGAATTTCGAGGACGAAATTTTTTTAAGGAGGGGAGATTGTAACACCCCGAAAAAAAATAAGGAGGTTGCTGGTAAAGAAGATACTAGAGTGTATTTCTTTGGGTTTGATTAAAACCTTATTTTGTTTTAAAAGATTAGAAACCCTAATATTGTAGTCAAAAACTCTAGTTTACTTGTGACTAACCGGTTTTCTTAAATCTTTCGCATTTTAATTGATACCCTAATTTTAATCATTGGAATTGTAAAACCCTCACGTTTTCTTAAAAATGCCCTTTTATTTGGAAATTATTATTTATTCAGGCTCCTCTATCCAATCATTCCACATAAGTGAAAATAAACCTAGAAAGTAGGGTTTCACTCTTCGGTTTTCAAGTTTAGAGCAAAATTAGGGTTTTCGCGATTTTTCGCCGGATGAATTTTCGGTACAGAGTACGGATTAAATTTGGAGAGTAAAAGTGACTTTTAAGTGAGAAATAATATGTGATTAGTAGCAATGATATAAGGTTAGTGAATGGGAAGTAAAAACCCTCATACGTGTGTTTTTAAGAAAAACGGCGCGAACCGGCGGGTCCCGCACACTACCGATTGAACGCACCACTTGACCACCACTTTCTTATCACATGAGCATTAATACTTGAGCAAAATATTTCCCCCTCATTGCCAGCTAGCTTGACCGAAAATGTGGACTAAAAAGAGCAAGGAAAAGAAAGAGAAAAATGAAAGGTGGTGGTGTCGCCACCCTAGAGTTTCTTGGCCAAGTGATCAACTAGCCTTCTTAAACCAATTTTCTGCCCTTTCCTCTTCATTTTTCCAGCAGCTGGTCGACCAAGAGAGAGAGAGAAAGTGAGAGCAAGAAACAATTCCTTCTTCTTGATTCTAACCAACCAAGTGACAAATTAAATTTCCAAACCGATTAAAGTGCTAATTGTGAGTTGGGAAGCTAGGGGAACCAGAAATTTTCCAAGGAGGTTGATTATCACTCATCCAAGCTTGTCTTTGAGGTATGAAATCTGATCATGGTCTTTGATCTTTTAAATCTTGTGTAAATTAGCTTAGCAACTCAAATTTGGTGGTGAATAATGGATGCTATCATGTTTTGGGGGTTTTCCCCTTTTGGTTATATGAACTAGGGTTGGATGATTTGCTGCCCAACTTGGTGTATGGTTAATATATGTTGTAATTAAGGTTATATAAGGCTGTTTGGTAGTGATTAGAACAAAAAATTTGAGAAAGTTCCATTAGAGACCAAAATTCCAGAATCTGGAAAATTTTCCCCCCTTTTCTGTCCGGTTTTGTAGCCTCATGTTAGAGGCCGAATTGGCCTTAGATCAAAACATTAAAGTTGTAGATAATGGTATTTTATAGTTGGCCACAAAATTTCAGCTCAATCGGAGCATCGTAACGTGTGAAAAGACGAAAATACCCTTGCTGATTTAGGTCACTTACCAGAGTTCCGCGTGGACAGTTTAGTCCTTTTGGTTGAGTTTATTCACTGTAATCTGTTTGGATTTAGTCATTTGTTAAAACATGAAAGTTTTATTTCCCTGTCTTAGCATTGTAACGCCGCCAAGAACACCTTAATCGGACCTTGGTAGACTGAGATATGGTCACTTGAATGCAATGCGGTTGATTAGCCGAGTAGTTGAAATCAGGTTGTATGAATGGAAAATTCGATTAGATTACACTGGAAATTTGACTGAGTGACCTTCATGAAAGTTTTAGCCTTATGTCTTATCTTTCTAATGCCTTTGGAATTTCTTGATTTGGATTTGTGAACTGGGAGTTACGATCCAGCCAACATACCCTGTCCGTCACCTTAAAGTGCAAATTTCTGGCACTGTGTTCCATACTTTCGACCCATCTCTGTTCAGATCCGGATTTAGGTGTCTTCATGAAAGTTATAGATTTTCTCTTAGCTTCGCAACGGTACCTCATGTACCATGATTCGACACTCGTAGCCTCGATTGTGTTCAAAACAGTTTTGACGGCAAAACGGCTAGGCCGCCATTCCCGTTTCCGTATGCCGTTTCCGCACTTGCATGTGCCAATTTTGTCGTTTTGCTTGTTTTAGGCACGTTAGTGGCCGTTTGTGATATTATGTGATGCAATCTTCTATTTAAGATAGTGGTGAGCTAGGCGGAGCCGGTGGGACCCACTACTAGCTAACACGCACGCAGTGATTTTTGCTCTTGTGCTACTTTTGTATTTTGAGTAAGTATTCAGGCCGCTCTTGTGTGTTAGTTGCTTATGTGTTTCGATATGTATGAAGAGGGTACTTAGGCGAGGGTGTACTTTATCGCACTCGACCTAAACCCTAAATTTGCGCACATATTTGTACATGGCTTGTGTATATGAGCAATTTTGGAACTAAAACCCTTGAGCTTGTGGCTCGGGGTGACTTTTGAATAATTTTGTGAAGTTTGTGAGTTCGGGGCCCGATCTCAATACCTGGATGGACTATTCGAGCCGGTTAGGGCTTGGTCGAAGTCAGTCCAACTTGGTTTGAGGTCACCAAGTTTGTGAATCCGGTTCACCGAGTATGTGGACCAAGTTTGTGACCCGAGCTTGTGACTCAAGCTCAAGTTTGTGATTTCGTTCGCCCGGGCAAGTTTGTGAGGTGACTGGCCAGAGAGGGTGATAAGGTGTACGGTGGGAGTACAAGTGAAGTTCTACGGACCATTAATTGTAGTCGACGGAGTGTCGGCAGGAGATCATACATGGCACATGATTGGCTTTGGAGCCACCTGTATCCTTATTATGTGTTGTTACTTTTCTGCTTTTGCTTTACTCTTATTGTGTAACTGTTGTTACGTGAAATTTACGCTTTTGCCCCTGTTTACTTACTAAGCATATAGCTTACCCCGTTCCATTTGTGTTTCCTTAGCAGGGGGCCGTCACAGGTGGTATCAGAGCTTAGGTTTCAGATCTCTGTAGTGTATCCTAGGCTAAAGTTTAGGATGCCGGACTGTGGGATTTGATTTGATTTGAAAGTTAAGCAATTGAGGGATAAAACCTATAGCTGCTTCGCGTGGTCTCTGCGCAGAGTGAGTCTGGATGAAGTGGCGAATAAGTAAGAAGGACTAAGTGTTCGTTCGAGCATAAGTTATGGATCATAAATGTTATAGGTCTTAAATCTTTCTCATGGTATCTGAGGACCATAGATAGGTACGTCAGGTAGGAATTTCGATTGTAGATAGTTTACTCTTGGGACTGCAGCTCGAGATGTGAATTATCTTATCTCGGATTCTTGTGCCTGAGTACTCCAGAGTTGAGACTAGCATTTTGGGAACATGAACAGGTTTTGTCTGGCTAGAGTGAGTACAAGATATCAACGGGCACCTTGGGAAGTGGAGTAAGAAACCGGACGAGGGTGATTTTCACTGAGCGTGGGACGATAAGTCGCGTTTCTTTCATTTTGCCCTTATATTGTCCCTACATGTCATTTACTTGTTGTATGTGAATACCTACATATATAGTACCTGCAGCTCTTGACTTTGTCTAACTTGAAATGTCCCTTGGTGTATATGATGCATTATATTGTGTATATGTTGGCGTGACTTGTATATATATGTATACATTTTGATCTTTTGATTGTTTTGAGTATTCCAACCCTTTAGTTCGTTGATTGGAATTTCGAGGACGAAATTTTTTTAAGGAGGGGAGATTGTAACACCCCGAAAAAAAATAAGGAGGTTGCTGGTAAAGAAGATACTAGAGTGTATTTCTTTGGGTTTGATTAAAACCTTATTTTGTTTTAAAAGATTAGAAACCCTAATATTGTAGTCAAAAACTCTAGTTTACTTGTGACTAACCGGTTTTCTTAAATCTTTCGCATTTTAATTGATACCCTAATTTTAATCATTGGAATTGTAAAACCCTCACGTTTTCTTAAAAATGCCCTTTTATTTGGAAATTATTATTTATTCAGGCTCCTCTATCCAATCATTCCACATAAGTGAAAATAAACCTAGAAAGTAGGGTTTCACTCTTCGGTTTTCAAGTTTAGAGCAAAATTAGGGTTTTCGCGATTTTTCGCCGGATGAATTTTCGGTACAGAGTACGGATTAAATTTGGAGAGTAAAAGTGACTTTTAAGTGAGAAATAATATGTGATTAGTAGCAATGATATAAGGTTAGTGAATGGGAAGTAAAAACCCTCATACGTGTGTTTTTAAGAAAAACGGCGCGAACCGGCGGGTCCCGCACACTACCGATTGAACGCACCACTTGACCACCACTTTCTTATCACATGAGCATTAATACTTGAGCAAAATATTTCCCCCTCATTGCCAGCTAGCTTGACCGAAAATGTGGACTAAAAAGAGCAAGGAAAAGAAAGAGAAAAATGAAAGGTGGTGGTGTCGCCACCCTAGAGTTTCTTGGCCAAGTGATCAACTAGCCTTCTTAAACCAATTTTCTGCCCTTTCCTCTTCATTTTTCCAGCAGCTGGTCGACCAAGAGAGAGAGAGAAAGTGAGAGCAAGAAACAATTCCTTCTTCTTGATTCTAACCAACCAAGTGACAAATTAAATTTCCAAACCGATTAAAGTGCTAATTGTGAGTTGGGAAGCTAGGGGAACCAGAAATTTTCCAAGGAGGTTGATTATCACTCATCCAAGCTTGTCTTTGAGGTATGAAATCTGATCATGGTCTTTGATCTTTTAAATCTTGTGTAAATTAGCTTAGCAACTCAAATTTGGTGGTGAATAATGGATGCTATCATGTTTTGGGGGTTTTCCCCTTTTGGTTATATGAACTAGGGTTGGATGATTTGCTGCCCAACTTGGTGTATGGTTAATATATGTTGTAATTAAGGTTATATAAGGCTGTTTGGTAGTGATTAGAACAAAAAATTTGAGAAAGTTCCATTAGAGACCAAAATTCCAGAATCTGGAAAATTTTCCCCCCTTTTCTGTCCGGTTTTGTAGCCTCATGTTAGAGGCCGAATTGGCCTTAGATCAAAACATTAAAGTTGTAGATAATGGTATTTTATAGTTGGCCACAAAATTTCAGCTCAATCGGAGCATCGTAACGTGTGAAAAGACGAAAATACCCTTGCTGATTTAGGTCACTTACCAGAGTTCCGCGTGGACAGTTTAGTCCTTTTGGTTGAGTTTATTCACTGTAATCTGTTTGGATTTAGTCATTTGTTAAAACATGAAAGTTTTATTTCCCTGTCTTAGCATTGTAACGCCGCCAAGAACACCTTAATCGGACCTTGGTAGACTGAGATATGGTCACTTGAATGCAATGCGGTTGATTAGCCGAGTAGTTGAAATCAGGTTGTATGAATGGAAAATTCGATTAGATTACACTGGAAATTTGACTGAGTGACCTTCATGAAAGTTTTAGCCTTATGTCTTATCTTTCTAATGCCTTTGGAATTTCTTGATTTGGATTTGTGAACTGGGAGTTACGATCCAGCCAACATACCCTGTCCGTCACCTTAAAGTGCAAATTTCTGGCACTGTGTTCCATACTTTCGACCCATCTCTGTTCAGATCCGGATTTAGGTGTCTTCATGAAAGTTATAGATTTTCTCTTAGCTTCGCAACGGTACCTCATGTACCATGATTCGACACTCGTAGCCTCGATTGTGTTCAAAACAGTTTTGACGGCAAAACGGCTAGGCCGCCATTCCCGTTTCCGTATGCCGTTTCCGCACTTGCATGTGCCAATTTTGTCGTTTTGCTTGTTTTAGGCACGTTAGTGGCCGTTTGTGATATTATGTGATGCAATCTTCTATTTAAGATAGTGGTGAGCTAGGCGGAGCCGGTGGGACCCACTACTAGCTAACACGCACGCAGTGATTTTTGCTCTTGTGCTACTTTTGTATTTTGAGTAAGTATTCAGGCCGCTCTTGTGTGTTAGTTGCTTATGTGTTTCGATATGTATGAAGAGGGTACTTAGGCGAGGGTGTACTTTATCGCACTCGACCTAAACCCTAAATTTGCGCACATATTTGTACATGGCTTGTGTATATGAGCAATTTTGGAACTAAAACCCTTGAGCTTGTGGCTCGGGGTGACTTTTGAATAATTTTGTGAAGTTTGTGAGTTCGGGGCCCGATCTCAATACCTGGATGGACTATTCGAGCCGGTTAGGGCTTGGTCGAAGTCAGTCCAACTTGGTTTGAGGTCACCAAGTTTGTGAATCCGGTTCACCGAGTATGTGGACCAAGTTTGTGACCCGAGCTTGTGACTCAAGCTCAAGTTTGTGATTTCGTTCGCCCGGGCAAGTTTGTGAGGTGACTGGCCAGAGAGGGTGATAAGGTGTACGGTGGGAGTACAAGTGAAGTTCTACGGACCATTAATTGTAGTCGACGGAGTGTCGGCAGGAGATCATACATGGCACATGATTGGCTTTGGAGCCACCTGTATCCTTATTATGTGTTGTTACTTTTCTGCTTTTGCTTTACTCTTATTGTGTAACTGTTGTTACGTGAAATTTACGCTTTTGCCCCTGTTTACTTACTAAGCATATAGCTTACCCCGTTCCATTTGTGTTTCCTTAGCAGGGGGCCGTCACAGGTGGTATCAGAGCTTAGGTTTCAGATCTCTGTAGTGTATCCTAGGCTAAAGTTTAGGATGCCGGACTGTGGGATTTGATTTGATTTGAAAGTTAAGCAATTGAGGGATAAAACCTATAGCTGCTTCGCGTGGTCTCTGCGCAGAGTGAGTCTGGATGAAGTGGCGAATAAGTAAGAAGGACTAAGTGTTCGTTCGAGCATAAGTTATGGATCATAAATGTTATAGGTCTTAAATCTTTCTCATGGTATCTGAGGACCATAGATAGGTACGTCAGGTAGGAATTTCGATTGTAGATAGTTTACTCTTGGGACTGCAGCTCGAGATGTGAATTATCTTATCTCGGATTCTTGTGCCTGAGTACTCCAGAGTTGAGACTAGCATTTTGGGAACATGAACAGGTTTTGTCTGGCTAGAGTGAGTACAAGATATCAACGGGCACCTTGGGAAGTGGAGTAAGAAACCGGACGAGGGTGATTTTCACTGAGCGTGGGACGATAAGTCGCGTTTCTTTCATTTTGCCCTTATATTGTCCCTACATGTCATTTACTTGTTGTATGTGAATACCTACATATATAGTACCTGCAGCTCTTGACTTTGTCTAACTTGAAATGTCCCTTGGTGTATATGATGCATTATATTGTGTATATGTTGGCGTGACTTGTATATATATGTATACATTTTGATCTTTTGATTGTTTTGAGTATTCCAACCCTTTAGTTCGTTGATTGGAATTTCGAGGACGAAATTTTTTTAAGGAGGGGAGATTGTAACACCCCGAAAAAAAATAAGGAGGTTGCTGGTAAAGAAGATACTAGAGTGTATTTCTTTGGGTTTGATTAAAACCTTATTTTGTTTTAAAAGATTAGAAACCCTAATATTGTAGTCAAAAACTCTAGTTTACTTGTGACTAACCGGTTTTCTTAAATCTTTCGCATTTTAATTGATACCCTAATTTTAATCATTGGAATTGTAAAACCCTCACGTTTTCTTAAAAATGCCCTTTTATTTGGAAATTATTATTTATTCAGGCTCCTCTATCCAATCATTCCACATAAGTGAAAATAAACCTAGAAAGTAGGGTTTCACTCTTCGGTTTTCAAGTTTAGAGCAAAATTAGGGTTTTCGCGATTTTTCGCCGGATGAATTTTCGGTACAGAGTACGGATTAAATTTGGAGAGTAAAAGTGACTTTTAAGTGAGAAATAATATGTGATTAGTAGCAATGATATAAGGTTAGTGAATGGGAAGTAAAAACCCTCATACGTGTGTTTTTAAGAAAAACGGCGCGAACCGGCGGGTCCCGCACACTACCGATTGAACGCACCACTTGACCACCACTTTCTTATCACATGAGCATTAATACTTGAGCAAAATATTTCCCCCTCATTGCCAGCTAGCTTGACCGAAAATGTGGACTAAAAAGAGCAAGGAAAAGAAAGAGAAAAATGAAAGGTGGTGGTGTCGCCACCCTAGAGTTTCTTGGCCAAGTGATCAACTAGCCTTCTTAAACCAATTTTCTGCCCTTTCCTCTTCATTTTTCCAGCAGCTGGTCGACCAAGAGAGAGAGAGAAAGTGAGAGCAAGAAACAATTCCTTCTTCTTGATTCTAACCAACCAAGTGACAAATTAAATTTCCAAACCGATTAAAGTGCTAATTGTGAGTTGGGAAGCTAGGGGAACCAGAAATTTTCCAAGGAGGTTGATTATCACTCATCCAAGCTTGTCTTTGAGGTATGAAATCTGATCATGGTCTTTGATCTTTTAAATCTTGTGTAAATTAGCTTAGCAACTCAAATTTGGTGGTGAATAATGGATGCTATCATGTTTTGGGGGTTTTCCCCTTTTGGTTATATGAACTAGGGTTGGATGATTTGCTGCCCAACTTGGTGTATGGTTAATATATGTTGTAATTAAGGTTATATAAGGCTGTTTGGTAGTGATTAGAACAAAAAATTTGAGAAAGTTCCATTAGAGACCAAAATTCCAGAATCTGGAAAATTTTCCCCCCTTTTCTGTCCGGTTTTGTAGCCTCATGTTAGAGGCCGAATTGGCCTTAGATCAAAACATTAAAGTTGTAGATAATGGTATTTTATAGTTGGCCACAAAATTTCAGCTCAATCGGAGCATCGTAACGTGTGAAAAGACGAAAATACCCTTGCTGATTTAGGTCACTTTCCAGAGTTCCGCGTGGACAGTTTAGTCCTTTTGGTTGAGTTTATTCACTGTAATCTGTTTGGATTTAGTCATTTGTTAAAACATGAAAGTTTTATTTCCCTGTCTTAGCATTGTAACGCCGCCAAGAACACCTTAATCGGACCTTGGTAGACTGAGATATGGTCACTTGAATGCAATGCGGTTGATTAGCCGAGTAGTTGAAATCAGGTTGTATGAATGGAAAATTCGATTAGATTACACTGGAAATTTGACTGAGTGACCTTCATGAAAGTTTTAGCCTTATGTCTTATCTTTCTAATGCCTTTGGAATTTCCTGATTTGGATTTGTGAACTGGGAGTTACGATCCAGCCAACATACCCTGTCCGTCACCTTAAAGTGCAAATTTCTGGCACTGTGTTCCATACTTTCGACCCATCTCTGTTCAGATCCGGATTTAGGTGTCTTCATGAAAGTTATAGATTTTCTCTTAGCTTCGCAACGGTACCTCATGTACCATGATTCGACACTCGTAGCCTCGATTGTGTTCAAAACAGTTTTGACGGCAAAACGGCTAGGCCGCCATTCCCGTTTCCGTATGCCGTTTCCGCACTTGCATGTGCCAATTTTGTCGTTTTGCTTGTTTTAGGCACGTTAGTGGCCGTTTGTGATATTATGTGATGCAATCTTCTATTTCAGATAGTGGTGAGCTAGGCGGAGCCGGTGGGACCCACTACTAGCTAACACGCACGCAGTGATTTTTGCTCTTGTGCTACTTTTGTATTTTGAGTAAGTATTCAGGCCGCTCTTGTGTGTTAGTTGCTTATGTGTTTCGATATGTATGAAGAGGGTACTTAGGCGAGGGTGTACTTTATCGCACTCGACCTAAACCCTAAATTTGCGCACATATTTGTACATGGCTTGTGTATATGAGCAATTTTGGAACTAAAACCCTTGAGCTTGTGGCTCGGGGTGACTTTTGAATAATTTTGTGAAGTTTGTGAGTTCGGGGCCCGATCTCAATACCTGGATGGACTATTCGAGCCGGTTAGGGCTTGGTCGAAGTCAGTCCAACTTGGTTTGAGGTCACCAAGTTTGTGAATCCGGTTCACCGAGTATGTGGACCAAGTTTGTGACCCGAGCTTGTGACTCAAGCTCAAGTTTGTGATTTCGTTCGCCCGGGCAAGTTTGTGAGGTGACTGGCCAGAGAGGGTGATAAGGTGTACGGTGGGAGTACAAGTGAAGTTCTACGGACCATTAATTGTAGTCGACGGAGTGTCGGCAGGAGATCATACATGGCACATGATTGGCTTTGGAGCCACCTGTATCCTTATTATGTGTTGTTACTTTTCTGCTTTTGCTTTACTCTTATTGTGTAACTGTTGTTACGTGAAATTTACGCTTTTGCCCCTGTTTACTTACTAAGCATATAGCTTACCCCGTTCCATTTGTGTTTCCTTAGCAGGGGGCCGTCACAGGTGGTATCAGAGCTTAGGTTTCAGATCTCTGTAGTGTATCCTAGGCTAAAGTTTAGGATGCCGGACTGTGGGATTTGATTTGATTTGAAAGTTAAGCAATTGAGGGATAAAACCTATAGCTGCTTCGCGTGGTCTCTGCGCAGAGTGAGTCTGGATGAAGTGGCGAATAAGTAAGAAGGACTAAGTGTTCGTTCGAGCATAAGTTATGGATCATAAATGTTATAGGTCTTAAATCTTTCTCATGGTATCTGAGGACCATAGATAGGTACGTCAGGTAGGAATTTCGATTGTAGATAGTTTACTCTTGGGACTGCAGCTCGAGATGTGAATTATCTTATCTCGGATTCTTGTGCCTGAGTACTCCAGAGTTGAGACTAGCATTTTGGGAACATGAACAGGTTTTGTCTGGCTAGAGTGAGTACAAGATATCAACGGGCACCTTGGGAAGTGGAGTAAGAAACCGGACGAGGGTGATTTTCACTGAGCGTGGGACGATAAGTCGCGTTTCTTTCATTTTGCCCTTATATTGTCCCTACATGTCATTTACTTGTTGTATGTGAATACCTACATATATAGTACCTGCAGCTCTTGACTTTGTCTAACTTGAAATGTCCCTTGGTGTATATGATGCATTATATTGTGTATATGTTGGCGTGACTTGTATATATATGTATACATTTTGATCTTTTGATTGTTTTGAGTATTCCAACCCTTTAGTTCGTTGATTGGAATTTCGAGGACGAAATTTTTTTAAGGAGGGGAGATTGTAACACCCCGAAAAAAAATAAGGAGGTTGCTGGTAAAGAAGATACTAGAGTGTATTTCTTTGGGTTTGATTAAAACCTTATTTTGTTTTAAAAGATTAGAAACCCTAATATTGTAGTCAAAAACTCTAGTTTACTTGTGACTAACCGGTTTTCTTAAATCTTTCGCATTTTAATTGATACCCTAATTTTAATCATTGGAATTGTAAAACCCTCACGTTTTCTTAAAAATGCCCTTTTATTTGGAAATTATTATTTATTCAGGCTCCTCTATCCAATCATTCCACATAAGTGAAAATAAACCTAGAAAGTAGGGTTTCACTCTTCGGTTTTCAAGTTTAGAGCAAAATTAGGGTTTTCGCGATTTTTCGCCGGATGAATTTTCGGTACAGAGTACGGATTAAATTTGGAGAGTAAAAGTGACTTTTAAGTGAGAAATAATATGTGATTAGTAGCAATGATATAAGGTTAGTGAATGGGAAGTAAAAACCCTCATACGTGTGTTTTTAAGAAAAACGGCGCGAACCGGCGGGTCCCGCACACTACCGATTGAACGCACCACTTGACCACCACTTTCTTATCACATGAGCATTAATACTTGAGCAAAATATTTCCCCCTCATTGCCAGCTAGCTTGACCGAAAATGTGGACTAAAAAGAGCAAGGAAAAGAAAGAGAAAAATGAAAGGTGGTGGTGTCGCCACCCTAGAGTTTCTTGGCCAAGTGATCAACTAGCCTTCTTAAACCAATTTTCTGCCCTTTCCTCTTCATTTTTCCAGCAGCTGGTCGACCAAGAGAGAGAGAGAAAGTGAGAGCAAGAAACAATTCCTTCTTCTTGATTCTAACCAACCAAGTGACAAATTAAATTTCCAAACCGATTAAAGTGCTAATTGTGAGTTGGGAAGCTAGGGGAACCAGAAATTTTCCAAGGAGGTTGATTATCACTCATCCAAGCTTGTCTTTGAGGTATGAAATCTGATCATGGTCTTTGATCTTTTAAATCTTGTGTAAATTAGCTTAGCAACTCAAATTTGGTGGTGAATAATGGATGCTATCATGTTTTGGGGGTTTTCCCCTTTTGGTTATATGAACTAGGGTTGGATGATTTGCTGCCCAACTTGGTGTATGGTTAATATATGTTGTAATTAAGGTTATATAAGGCTGTTTGGTAGTGATTAGAACAAAAAATTTGAGAAAGTTCCATTAGAGACCAAAATTCCAGAATCTGGAAAATTTTCCCCCCTTTTCTGTCCGGTTTTGTAGCCTCATGTTAGAGGCCGAATTGGCCTTAGATCAAAACATTAAAGTTGTAGATAATGGTATTTTATAGTTGGCCACAAAATTTCAGCTCAATCGGAGCATCGTAACGTGTGAAAAGACGAAAATACCCTTGCTGATTTAGGTCACTTTCCAGAGTTCCGCGTGGACAGTTTAGTCCTTTTGGTTGAGTTTATTCACTGTAATCTGTTTGGATTTAGTCATTTGTTAAAACATGAAAGTTTTATTTCCCTGTCTTAGCATTGTAACGCCGCCAAGAACACCTTAATCGGACCTTGGTAGACTGAGATATGGTCACTTGAATGCAATGCGGTTGATTAGCCGAGTAGTTGAAATCAGGTTGTATGAATGGAAAATTCGATTAGATTACACTGGAAATTTGACTGAGTGACCTTCATGAAAGTTTTAGCCTTATGTCTTATCTTTCTAATGCCTTTGGAATTTCCTGATTTGGATTTGTGAACTGGGAGTTACGATCCAGCCAACATACCCTGTCCGTCACCTTAAAGTGCAAATTTCTGGCACTGTGTTCCATACTTTCGACCCATCTCTGTTCAGATCCGGATTTAGGTGTCTTCATGAAAGTTATAGATTTTCTCTTAGCTTCGCAACGGTACCTCATGTACCATGATTCGACACTCGTAGCCTCGATTGTGTTCAAAACAGTTTTGACGGCAAAACGGCTAGGCCGCCATTCCCGTTTCCGTATGCCGTTTCCGCACTTGCATGTGCCAATTTTGTCGTTTTGCTTGTTTTAGGCACGTTAGTGGCCGTTTGTGATATTATGTGATGCAATCTTCTATTTCAGATAGTGGTGAGCTAGGCGGAGCCGGTGGGACCCACTACTAGCTAACACGCACGCAGTGATTTTTGCTCTTGTGCTACTTTTGTATTTTGAGTAAGTATTCAGGCCGCTCTTGTGTGTTAGTTGCTTATGTGTTTCGATATGTATGAAGAGGGTACTTAGGCGAGGGTGTACTTTATCGCACTCGACCTAAACCCTAAATTTGCGCACATATTTGTACATGGCTTGTGTATATGAGCAATTTTGGAACTAAAACCCTTGAGCTTGTGGCTCGGGGTGACTTTTGAATAATTTTGTGAAGTTTGTGAGTTCGGGGCCCGATCTCAATACCTGGATGGACTATTCGAGCCGGTTAGGGCTTGGTCGAAGTCAGTCCAACTTGGTTTGAGGTCACCAAGTTTGTGAATCCGGTTCACCGAGTATGTGGACCAAGTTTGTGACCCGAGCTTGTGACTCAAGCTCAAGTTTGTGATTTCGTTCGCCCGGGCAAGTTTGTGAGGTGACTGGCCAGAGAGGGTGATAAGGTGTACGGTGGGAGTACAAGTGAAGTTCTACGGACCATTAATTGTAGTCGACGGAGTGTCGGCAGGAGATCATACATGGCACATGATTGGCTTTGGAGCCACCTGTATCCTTATTATGTGTTGTTACTTTTCTGCTTTTGCTTTACTCTTATTGTGTAACTGTTGTTACGTGAAATTTACGCTTTTGCCCCTGTTTACTTACTAAGCATATAGCTTACCCCGTTCCATTTGTGTTTCCTTAGCAGGGGGCCGTCACAGGTGGTATCAGAGCTTAGGTTTCAGATCTCTGTAGTGTATCCTAGGCTAAAGTTTAGGATGCCGGACTGTGGGATTTGATTTGATTTGAAAGTTAAGCAATTGAGGGATAAAACCTATAGCTGCTTCGCGTGGTCTCTGCGCAGAGTGAGTCTGGATGAAGTGGCGAATAAGTAAGAAGGACTAAGTGTTCGTTCGAGCATAAGTTATGGATCATAAATGTTATAGGTCTTAAATCTTTCTCATGGTATCTGAGGACCATAGATAGGTACGTCAGGTAGGAATTTCGATTGTAGATAGTTTACTCTTGGGACTGCAGCTCGAGATGTGAATTATCTTATCTCGGATTCTTGTGCCTGAGTACTCCAGAGTTGAGACTAGCATTTTGGGAACATGAACAGGTTTTGTCTGGCTAGAGTGAGTACAAGATATCAACGGGCACCTTGGGAAGTGGAGTAAGAAACCGGACGAGGGTGATTTTCACTGAGCGTGGGACGATAAGTCGCGTTTCTTTCATTTTGCCCTTATATTGTCCCTACATGTCATTTACTTGTTGTATGTGAATACCTACATATATAGTACCTGCAGCTCTTGACTTTGTCTAACTTGAAATGTCCCTTGGTGTATATGATGCATTATATTGTGTATATGTTGGCGTGACTTGTATATATATGTATACATTTTGATCTTTTGATTGTTTTGAGTATTCCAACCCTTTAGTTCGTTGATTGGAATTTCGAGGACGAAATTTTTTTAAGGAGGGGAGATTGTAACACCCCGAAAAAAAATAAGGAGGTTGCTGGTAAAGAAGATACTAGAGTGTATTTCTTTGGGTTTGATTAAAACCTTATTTTGTTTTAAAAGATTAGAAACCCTAATATTGTAGTCAAAAACTCTAGTTTACTTGTGACTAACCGGTTTTCTTAAATCTTTCGCATTTTAATTGATACCCTAATTTTAATCATTGGAATTGTAAAACCCTCACGTTTTCTTAAAAATGCCCTTTTATTTGGAAATTATTATTTATTCAGGCTCCTCTATCCAATCATTCCACATAAGTGAAAATAAACCTAGAAAGTAGGGTTTCACTCTTCGGTTTTCAAGTTTAGAGCAAAATTAGGGTTTTCGCGATTTTTCGCCGGATGAATTTTCGGTACAGAGTACGGATTAAATTTGGAGAGTAAAAGTGACTTTTAAGTGAGAAATAATATGTGATTAGTAGCAATGATATAAGGTTAGTGAATGGGAAGTAAAAACCCTCATACGTGTGTTTTTAAGAAAAACGGCGCGAACCGGCGGGTCCCGCACACTACCGATTGAACGCACCACTTGACCACCACTTTCTTATCACATGAGCATTAATACTTGAGCAAAATATTTCCCCCTCATTGCCAGCTAGCTTGACCGAAAATGTGGACTAAAAAGAGCAAGGAAAAGAAAGAGAAAAATGAAAGGTGGTGGTGTCGCCACCCTAGAGTTTCTTGGCCAAGTGATCAACTAGCCTTCTTAAACCAATTTTCTGCCCTTTCCTCTTCATTTTTCCAGCAGCTGGTCGACCAAGAGAGAGAGAGAAAGTGAGAGCAAGAAACAATTCCTTCTTCTTGATTCTAACCAACCAAGTGACAAATTAAATTTCCAAACCGATTAAAGTGCTAATTGTGAGTTGGGAAGCTAGGGGAACCAGAAATTTTCCAAGGAGGTTGATTATCACTCATCCAAGCTTGTCTTTGAGGTATGAAATCTGATCATGGTCTTTGATCTTTTAAATCTTGTGTAAATTAGCTTAGCAACTCAAATTTGGTGGTGAATAATGGATGCTATCATGTTTTGGGGGTTTTCCCCTTTTGGTTATATGAACTAGGGTTGGATGATTTGCTGCCCAACTTGGTGTATGGTTAATATATGTTGTAATTAAGGTTATATAAGGCTGTTTGGTAGTGATTAGAACAAAAAATTTGAGAAAGTTCCATTAGAGACCAAAATTCCAGAATCTGGAAAATTTTCCCCCCTTTTCTGTCCGGTTTTGTAGCCTCATGTTAGAGGCCGAATTGGCCTTAGATCAAAACATTAAAGTTGTAGATAATGGTATTTTATAGTTGGCCACAAAATTTCAGCTCAATCGGAGCATCGTAACGTGTGAAAAGACGAAAATACCCTTGCTGATTTAGGTCACTTTCCAGAGTTCCGCGTGGACAGTTTAGTCCTTTTGGTTGAGTTTATTCACTGTAATCTGTTTGGATTTAGTCATTTGTTAAAACATGAAAGTTTTATTTCCCTGTCTTAGCATTGTAACGCCGCCAAGAACACCTTAATCGGACCTTGGTAGACTGAGATATGGTCACTTGAATGCAATGCGGTTGATTAGCCGAGTAGTTGAAATCAGGTTGTATGAATGGAAAATTCGATTAGATTACACTGGAAATTTGACTGAGTGACCTTCATGAAAGTTTTAGCCTTATGTCTTATCTTTCTAATGCCTTTGGAATTTCCTGATTTGGATTTGTGAACTGGGAGTTACGATCCAGCCAACATACCCTGTCCGTCACCTTAAAGTGCAAATTTCTGGCACTGTGTTCCATACTTTCGACCCATCTCTGTTCAGATCCGGATTTAGGTGTCTTCATGAAAGTTATAGATTTTCTCTTAGCTTCGCAACGGTACCTCATGTACCATGATTCGACACTCGTAGCCTCGATTGTGTTCAAAACAGTTTTGACGGCAAAACGGCTAGGCCGCCATTCCCGTTTCCGTATGCCGTTTCCGCACTTGCATGTGCCAATTTTGTCGTTTTGCTTGTTTTAGGCACGTTAGTGGCCGTTTGTGATATTATGTGATGCAATCTTCTATTTCAGATAGTGGTGAGCTAGGCGGAGCCGGTGGGACCCACTACTAGCTAACACGCACGCAGTGATTTTTGCTCTTGTGCTACTTTTGTATTTTGAGTAAGTATTCAGGCCGCTCTTGTGTGTTAGTTGCTTATGTGTTTCGATATGTATGAAGAGGGTACTTAGGCGAGGGTGTACTTTATCGCACTCGACCTAAACCCTAAATTTGCGCACATATTTGTACATGGCTTGTGTATATGAGCAATTTTGGAACTAAAACCCTTGAGCTTGTGGCTCGGGGTGACTTTTGAATAATTTTGTGAAGTTTGTGAGTTCGGGGCCCGATCTCAATACCTGGATGGACTATTCGAGCCGGTTAGGGCTTGGTCGAAGTCAGTCCAACTTGGTTTGAGGTCACCAAGTTTGTGAATCCGGTTCACCGAGTATGTGGACCAAGTTTGTGACCCGAGCTTGTGACTCAAGCTCAAGTTTGTGATTTCGTTCGCCCGGGCAAGTTTGTGAGGTGACTGGCCAGAGAGGGTGATAAGGTGTACGGTGGGAGTACAAGTGAAGTTCTACGGACCATTAATTGTAGTCGACGGAGTGTCGGCAGGAGATCATACATGGCACATGATTGGCTTTGGAGCCACCTGTATCCTTATTATGTGTTGTTACTTTTCTGCTTTTGCTTTACTCTTATTGTGTAACTGTTGTTACGTGAAATTTACGCTTTTGCCCCTGTTTACTTACTAAGCATATAGCTTACCCCGTTCCATTTGTGTTTCCTTAGCAGGGGGCCGTCACAGGTGGTATCAGAGCTTAGGTTTCAGATCTCTGTAGTGTATCCTAGGCTAAAGTTTAGGATGCCGGACTGTGGGATTTGATTTGATTTGAAAGTTAAGCAATTGAGGGATAAAACCTATAGCTGCTTCGCGTGGTCTCTGCGCAGAGTGAGTCTGGATGAAGTGGCGAATAAGTAAGAAGGACTAAGTGTTCGTTCGAGCATAAGTTATGGATCATAAATGTTATAGGTCTTAAATCTTTCTCATGGTATCTGAGGACCATAGATAGGTACGTCAGGTAGGAATTTCGATTGTAGATAGTTTACTCTTGGGACTGCAGCTCGAGATGTGAATTATCTTATCTCGGATTCTTGTGCCTGAGTACTCCAGAGTTGAGACTAGCATTTTGGGAACATGAACAGGTTTTGTCTGGCTAGAGTGAGTACAAGATATCAACGGGCACCTTGGGAAGTGGAGTAAGAAACCGGACGAGGGTGATTTTCACTGAGCGTGGGACGATAAGTCGCGTTTCTTTCATTTTGCCCTTATATTGTCCCTACATGTCATTTACTTGTTGTATGTGAATACCTACATATATAGTACCTGCAGCTCTTGACTTTGTCTAACTTGAAATGTCCCTTGGTGTATATGATGCATTATATTGTGTATATGTTGGCGTGACTTGTATATATATGTATACATTTTGATCTTTTGATTGTTTTGAGTATTCCAACCCTTTAGTTCGTTGATTGGAATTTCGAGGACGAAATTTTTTTAAGGAGGGGAGATTGTAACACCCCGAAAAAAAATAAGGAGGTTGCTGGTAAAGAAGATACTAGAGTGTATTTCTTTGGGTTTGATTAAAACCTTATTTTGTTTTAAAAGATTAGAAACCCTAATATTGTAGTCAAAAACTCTAGTTTACTTGTGACTAACCGGTTTTCTTAAATCTTTCGCATTTTAATTGATACCCTAATTTTAATCATTGGAATTGTAAAACCCTCACGTTTTCTTAAAAATGCCCTTTTATTTGGAAATTATTATTTATTCAGGCTCCTCTATCCAATCATTCCACATAAGTGAAAATAAACCTAGAAAGTAGGGTTTCACTCTTCGGTTTTCAAGTTTAGAGCAAAATTAGGGTTTTCGCGATTTTTCGCCGGATGAATTTTCGGTACAGAGTACGGATTAAATTTGGAGAGTAAAAGTGACTTTTAAGTGAGAAATAATATGTGATTAGTAGCAATGATATAAGGTTAGTGAATGGGAAGTAAAAACCCTCATACGTGTGTTTTTAAGAAAAACGGCGCGAACCGGCGGGTCCCGCACACTACCGATTGAACGCACCACTTGACCACCACTTTCTTATCACATGAGCATTAATACTTGAGCAAAATATTTCCCCCTCATTGCCAGCTAGCTTGACCGAAAATGTGGACTAAAAAGAGCAAGGAAAAGAAAGAGAAAAATGAAAGGTGGTGGTGTCGCCACCCTAGAGTTTCTTGGCCAAGTGATCAACTAGCCTTCTTAAACCAATTTTCTGCCCTTTCCTCTTCATTTTTCCAGCAGCTGGTCGACCAAGAGAGAGAGAGAAAGTGAGAGCAAGAAACAATTCCTTCTTCTTGATTCTAACCAACCAAGTGACAAATTAAATTTCCAAACCGATTAAAGTGCTAATTGTGAGTTGGGAAGCTAGGGGAACCAGAAATTTTCCAAGGAGGTTGATTATCACTCATCCAAGCTTGTCTTTGAGGTATGAAATCTGATCATGGTCTTTGATCTTTTAAATCTTGTGTAAATTAGCTTAGCAACTCAAATTTGGTGGTGAATAATGGATGCTATCATGTTTTGGGGGTTTTCCCCTTTTGGTTATATGAACTAGGGTTGGATGATTTGCTGCCCAACTTGGTGTATGGTTAATATATGTTGTAATTAAGGTTATATAAGGCTGTTTGGTAGTGATTAGAACAAAAAATTTGAGAAAGTTCCATTAGAGACCAAAATTCCAGAATCTGGAAAATTTTCCCCCCTTTTCTGTCCGGTTTTGTAGCCTCATGTTAGAGGCCGAATTGGCCTTAGATCAAAACATTAAAGTTGTAGATAATGGTATTTTATAGTTGGCCACAAAATTTCAGCTCAATCGGAGCATCGTAACGTGTGAAAAGACGAAAATACCCTTGCTGATTTAGGTCACTTTCCAGAGTTCCGCGTGGACAGTTTAGTCCTTTTGGTTGAGTTTATTCACTGTAATCTGTTTGGATTTAGTCATTTGTTAAAACATGAAAGTTTTATTTCCCTGTCTTAGCATTGTAACGCCGCCAAGAACACCTTAATCGGACCTTGGTAGACTGAGATATGGTCACTTGAATGCAATGCGGTTGATTAGCCGAGTAGTTGAAATCAGGTTGTATGAATGGAAAATTCGATTAGATTACACTGGAAATTTGACTGAGTGACCTTCATGAAAGTTTTAGCCTTATGTCTTATCTTTCTAATGCCTTTGGAATTTCTTGATTTGGATTTGTGAACTGGGAGTTACGATCCAGCCAACATACCCTGTCCGTCACCTTAAAGTGCAAATTTCTGGCACTGTGTTCCATACTTTCGACCCATCTCTGTTCAGATCCGGATTTAGGTGTCTTCATGAAAGTTATAGATTTTCTCTTAGCTTCGCAACGGTACCTCATGTACCATGATTCGACACTCGTAGCCTCGATTGTGTTCAAAACAGTTTTGACGGCAAAACGGCTAGGCCGCCATTCCCGTTTCCGTATGCCGTTTCCGCACTTGCATGTGCCAATTTTGTCGTTTTGCTTGTTTTAGGCACGTTAGTGGCCGTTTGTGATATTATGTGATGCAATCTTCTATTTCAGATAGTGGTGAGCTAGGCGGAGCCGGTGGGACCCACTACTAGCTAACACGCACGCAGTGATTTTTGCTCTTGTGCTACTTTTGTATTTTGAGTAAGTATTCAGGCCGCTCTTGTGTGTTAGTTGCTTATGTGTTTCGATATGTATGAAGAGGGTACTTAGGCGAGGGTGTACTTTATCGCACTCGACCTAAACCCTAAATTTGCGCACATATTTGTACATGGCTTGTGTATATGAGCAATTTTGGAACTAAAACCCTTGAGCTTGTGGCTCGGGGTGACTTTTGAATAATTTTGTGAAGTTTGTGAGTTCGGGGCCCGATCTCAATACCTGGATGGACTATTCGAGCCGGTTAGGGCTTGGTCGAAGTCAGTCCAACTTGGTTTGAGGTCACCAAGTTTGTGAATCCGGTTCACCGAGTATGTGGACCAAGTTTGTGACCCGAGCTTGTGACTCAAGCTCAAGTTTGTGATTTCGTTCGCCCGGGCAAGTTTGTGAGGTGACTGGCCAGAGAGGGTGATAAGGTGTACGGTGGGAGTACAAGTGAAGTTCTACGGACCATTAATTGTAGTCGACGGAGTGTCGGCAGGAGATCATACATGGCACATGATTGGCTTTGGAGCCACCTGTATCCTTATTATGTGTTGTTACTTTTCTGCTTTTGCTTTACTCTTATTGTGTAACTGTTGTTACGTGAAATTTACGCTTTTGCCCCTGTTTACTTACTAAGCATATAGCTTACCCCGTTCCATTTGTGTTTCCTTAGCAGGGGGCCGTCACAGGTGGTATCAGAGCTTAGGTTTCAGATCTCTGTAGTGTATCCTAGGCTAAAGTTTAGGATGCCGGACTGTGGGATTTGATTTGATTTGAAAGTTAAGCAATTGAGGGATAAAACCTATAGCTGCTTCGCGTGGTCTCTGCGCAGAGTGAGTCTGGATGAAGTGGCGAATAAGTAAGAAGGACTAAGTGTTCGTTCGAGCATAAGTTATGGATCATAAATGTTATAGGTCTTAAATCTTTCTCATGGTATCTGAGGACCATAGATAGGTACGTCAGGTAGGAATTTCGATTGTAGATAGTTTACTCTTGGGACTGCAGCTCGAGATGTGAATTATCTTATCTCGGATTCTTGTGCCTGAGTACTCCAGAGTTGAGACTAGCATTTTGGGAACATGAACAGGTTTTGTCTGGCTAGAGTGAGTACAAGATATCAACGGGCACCTTGGGAAGTGGAGTAAGAAACCGGACGAGGGTGATTTTCACTGAGCGTGGGACGATAAGTCGCGTTTCTTTCATTTTGCCCTTATATTGTCCCTACATGTCATTTACTTGTTGTATGTGAATACCTACATATATAGTACCTGCAGCTCTTGACTTTGTCTAACTTGAAATGTCCCTTGGTGTATATGATGCATTATATTGTGTATATGTTGGCGTGACTTGTATATATATGTATACATTTTGATCTTTTGATTGTTTTGAGTATTCCAACCCTTTAGTTCGTTGATTGGAATTTCGAGGACGAAATTTTTTTAAGGAGGGGAGATTGTAACACCCCGAAAAAAAATAAGGAGGTTGCTGGTAAAGAAGATACTAGAGTGTATTTCTTTGGGTTTGATTAAAACCTTATTTTGTTTTAAAAGATTAGAAACCCTAATATTGTAGTCAAAAACTCTAGTTTACTTGTGACTAACCGGTTTTCTTAAATCTTTCGCATTTTAATTGATACCCTAATTTTAATCATTGGAATTGTAAAACCCTCACGTTTTCTTAAAAATGCCCTTTTATTTGGAAATTATTATTTATTCAGGCTCCTCTATCCAATCATTCCACATAAGTGAAAATAAACCTAGAAAGTAGGGTTTCACTCTTCGGTTTTCAAGTTTAGAGCAAAATTAGGGTTTTCGCGATTTTTCGCCGGATGAATTTTCGGTACAGAGTACGGATTAAATTTGGAGAGTAAAAGTGACTTTTAAGTGAGAAATAATATGTGATTAGTAGCAATGATATAAGGTTAGTGAATGGGAAGTAAAAACCCTCATACGTGTGTTTTTAAGAAAAACGGCGCGAACCGGCGGGTCCCGCACACTACCGATTGAACGCACCACTTGACCACCACTTTCTTATCACATGAGCATTAATACTTGAGCAAAATATTTCCCCCTCATTGCCAGCTAGCTTGACCGAAAATGTGGACTAAAAAGAGCAAGGAAAAGAAAGAGAAAAATGAAAGGTGGTGGTGTCGCCACCCTAGAGTTTCTTGGCCAAGTGATCAACTAGCCTTCTTAAACCAATTTTCTGCCCTTTCCTCTTCATTTTTCCAGCAGCTGGTCGACCAAGAGAGAGAGAGAAAGTGAGAGCAAGAAACAATTCCTTCTTCTTGATTCTAACCAACCAAGTGACAAATTAAATTTCCAAACCGATTAAAGTGCTAATTGTGAGTTGGGAAGCTAGGGGAACCAGAAATTTTCCAAGGAGGTTGATTATCACTCATCCAAGCTTGTCTTTGAGGTATGAAATCTGATCATGGTCTTTGATCTTTTAAATCTTGTGTAAATTAGCTTAGCAACTCAAATTTGGTGGTGAATAATGGATGCTATCATGTTTTGGGGGTTTTCCCCTTTTGGTTATATGAACTAGGGTTGGATGATTTGCTGCCCAACTTGGTGTATGGTTAATATATGTTGTAATTAAGGTTATATAAGGCTGTTTGGTAGTGATTAGAACAAAAAATTTGAGAAAGTTCCATTAGAGACCAAAATTCCAGAATCTGGAAAATTTTCCCCCCTTTTCTGTCCGGTTTTGTAGCCTCATGTTAGAGGCCGAATTGGCCTTAGATCAAAACATTAAAGTTGTAGATAATGGTATTTTATAGTTGGCCACAAAATTTCAGCTCAATCGGAGCATCGTAACGTGTGAAAAGACGAAAATACCCTTGCTGATTTAGGTCACTTTCCAGAGTTCCGCGTGGACAGTTTAGTCCTTTTGGTTGAGTTTATTCACTGTAATCTGTTTGGATTTAGTCATTTGTTAAAACATGAAAGTTTTATTTCCCTGTCTTAGCATTGTAACGCCGCCAAGAACACCTTAATCGGACCTTGGTAGACTGAGATATGGTCACTTGAATGCAATGCGGTTGATTAGCCGAGTAGTTGAAATCAGGTTGTATGAATGGAAAATTCGATTAGATTACACTGGAAATTTGACTGAGTGACCTTCATGAAAGTTTTAGCCTTATGTCTTATCTTTCTAATGCCTTTGGAATTTCTTGATTTGGATTTGTGAACTGGGAGTTACGATCCAGCCAACATACCCTGTCCGTCACCTTAAAGTGCAAATTTCTGGCACTGTGTTCCATACTTTCGACCCATCTCTGTTCAGATCCGGATTTAGGTGTCTTCATGAAAGTTATAGATTTTCTCTTAGCTTCGCAACGGTACCTCATGTACCATGATTCGACACTCGTAGCCTCGATTGTGTTCAAAACAGTTTTGACGGCAAAACGGCTAGGCCGCCATTCCCGTTTCCGTATGCCGTTTCCGCACTTGCATGTGCCAATTTTGTCGTTTTGCTTGTTTTAGGCACGTTAGTGGCCGTTTGTGATATTATGTGATGCAATCTTCTATTTCAGATAGTGGTGAGCTAGGCGGAGCCGGTGGGACCCACTACTAGCTAACACGCACGCAGTGATTTTTGCTCTTGTGCTACTTTTGTATTTTGAGTAAGTATTCAGGCCGCTCTTGTGTGTTAGTTGCTTATGTGTTTCGATATGTATGAAGAGGGTACTTAGGCGAGGGTGTACTTTATCGCACTCGACCTAAACCCTAAATTTGCGCACATATTTGTACATGGCTTGTGTATATGAGCAATTTTGGAACTAAAACCCTTGAGCTTGTGGCTCGGGGTGACTTTTGAATAATTTTGTGAAGTTTGTGAGTTCGAGGCCCGATCTCAATACCTGGATGGACTATTCGAGCCGGTTAGGGCTTGGTCGAAGTCAGTCCAACTTGGTTTGAGGTCACCAAGTTTGTGAATCCGGTTCACCGAGTATGTGGACCAAGTTTGTGACCCGAGCTTGTGACTCAAGCTCAAGTTTGTGATTTCGTTCGCCCGGGCAAGTTTGTGAGGTGACTGGCCAGAGAGGGTGATAAGGTGTACGGTGGGAGTACAAGTGAAGTTCTACGGACCATTAATTGTAGTCGACGGAGTGTCGGCAGGAGATCATACATGGCACATGATTGGCTTTGGAGCCACCTGTATCCTTATTATGTGTTGTTACTTTTCTGCTTTTGCTTTACTCTTATTGTGTAACTGTTGTTACGTGAAATTTACGCTTTTGCCCCTGTTTACTTACTAAGCATATAGCTTACCCCGTTCCATTTGTGTTTCCTTAGCAGGGGGCCGTCACAGGTGGTATCAGAGCTTAGGTTTCAGATCTCTGTAGTGTATCCTAGGCTAAAGTTTAGGATGCCGGACTGTGGGATTTGATTTGATTTGAAAGTTAAGCAATTGAGGGATAAAACCTATAGCTGCTTCGCGTGGTCTCTGCGCAGAGTGAGTCTGGATGAAGTGGCGAATAAGTAAGAAGGACTAAGTGTTCGTTCGAGCATAAGTTATGGATCATAAATGTTATAGGTCTTAAATCTTTCTCATGGTATCTGAGGACCATAGATAGGTACGTCAGGTAGGAATTTCGATTGTAGATAGTTTACTCTTGGGACTGCAGCTCGAGATGTGAATTATCTTATCTCGGATTCTTGTGCCTGAGTACTCCAGAGTTGAGACTAGCATTTTGGGAACATGAACAGGTTTTGTCTGGCTAGAGTGAGTACAAGATATCAACGGGCACCTTGGGAAGTGGAGTAAGAAACCGGACGAGGGTGATTTTCACTGAGCGTGGGACGATAAGTCGCGTTTCTTTCATTTTGCCCTTATATTGTCCCTACATGTCATTTACTTGTTGTATGTGAATACCTACATATATAGTACCTGCAGCTCTTGACTTTGTCTAACTTGAAATGTCCCTTGGTGTATATGATGCATTATATTGTGTATATGTTGGCGTGACTTGTATATATATGTATACATTTTGATCTTTTGATTGTTTTGAGTATTCCAACCCTTTAGTTCGTTGATTGGAATTTCGAGGACGAAATTTTTTTAAGGAGGGGAGATTGTAACACCCCGAAAAAAAATAAGGAGGTTGCTGGTAAAGAAGATACTAGAGTGTATTTCTTTGGGTTTGATTAAAACCTTATTTTGTTTTAAAAGATTAGAAACCCTAATATTATAGTCAAAAACTCTAGTTTACTTGTGACTAACCGGTTTTCTTAAATCTTTCGCATTTTAATTGATACCCTAATTTTAATCATTGGAATTGTAAAATCCTCACGTTTTCTTAAAAATGCCCTTTTATTTGGAAATTATTATTTATTCAGGCTCCTCTATCCAATCATTCCACATAAGTGAAAATAAACCTAGAAAGTAGGGTTTCACTCTTCGGTTTTCAAGTTTAGAGCAAAATTAGGGTTTTCGCGATTTTTCGCCGGATGAATTTTCGGTACAGAGTACGGATTAAATTTGGAGAGTAAAAGTGACTTTTAAGTGAGAAATAATATGTGATTAGTAGGAATGATATAAGGTTAGTGAATGGGAAGTAAAAACCCTCATACGTGTGTTTTTAAGAAAAACGGCGCGAACCGGCGGGTCCCGCACACTACCGATTGAACGCACCACTTGACCACCACTTTCTTATCACATGAGCATTAATACTTGAGCAAAATATTTCCCCCTCATTGCCAGCTAGCTTGACCGAAAATGTGGACTAAAAAGAGCAAGGAAAAGAAAGAGAAAAATGAAAGGTGGTGGTGTCGCCACCCTAGAGTTTCTTGGCCAAGTGATCAACTAGCCTTCTTAAACCAATTTTCTGCCCTTTCCTCTTCATTTTTCCAGCAGCTGGTCGACCAAGAGAGAGAGAGAAAGTGAGAGCAAGAAACAATTCCTTCTTCTTGATTCTAACCAACCAAGTGACAAATTAAATTTCCAAACCGATTAAAGTGCTAATTGTGAGTTGGGAAGCTAGGGGAACCAGAAATTTTCCAAGGAGGTTGATTATCACTCATCCAAGCTTGTCTTTGAGGTATGAAATCTGATCATGGTCTTTGATCTTTTAAATCTTGTGTAAATTAGCTTAGCAACTCAAATTTGGTGGTGAATAATGGATGCTATCATGTTTTGGGGGTTTTCCCCTTTTGGTTATATGAACTAGGGTTGGATGATTTGCTGCCCAACTTGGTGTATGGTTAATATATGTTGTAATTAAGGTTATATAAGGCTGTTTGGTAGTGATTAGAACAAAAAATTTGAGAAAGTTCCATTAGAGACCAAAATTCCAGAATCTGGAAAATTTTTCCCCCTTTTCTGTCCGGTTTTGTAGCCTCATGTTAGAGGCCGAATTGGCCTTAGATCAAAACATTAAAGTTGTAGATAATGGTATTTTATAGTTGGCCACAAAATTTCAGCTCAATCGGAGCATCGTAACGTGTGAAAAGACGAAAATACCCTTGCTGATTTAGGTCACTTTCCAGAGTTCCGCGTGGACAGTTTAGTCCTTTTGGTTGAGTTTATTCACTGTAATCTGTTTGGATTTAGTCATTTGTTAAAACATGAAAGTTTTATTTCCCTGTCTTAGCATTGTAACGCCGCCAAGAACACCTTAATCGGACCTTGGTAGACTGAGATATGGTCACTTGAATGCAATGCGGTTGATTAGCCGAGTAGTTGAAATCAGGTTGTATGAATGGAAAATTCGATTAGATTACACTGGAAATTTGACTGAGTGACCTTCATGAAAGTTTTAGCCTTATGTCTTATCTTTCTAATGCCTTTGGAATTTCTTGATTTGGATTTGTGAACTGGGAGTTACGATCCAGCCAACATACCCTGTCCGTCACCTTAAAGTGCAAATTTCTGGCACTGTGTTCCATACTTTCGACCCATCTCTGTTCAGATCCGGATTTAGGTGTCTTCATGAAAGTTATAGATTTTCTCTTAGCTTCGCAACGGTACCTCATGTACCATGATTCGACACTCGTAGCCTCGATTGTGTTCAAAACAGTTTTGACGGCAAAACGGCTAGGCCGCCATTCCCGTTTCCGTATGCCGTTTCCGCACTTGCATGTGCCAATTTTGTCGTTTTGCTTGTTTTAGGCACGTTAGTGGCCGTTTGTGATATTATGTGATGCAATCTTCTATTTCAGATAGTGGTGAGCTAGGCGGAGCCGGTGGGACCCACTACTAGCTAACACGCACGCAGTGATTTTTGCTCTTGTGCTACTTTTGTATTTTGAGTAAGTATTCAGGCCGCTCTTGTGTGTTAGTTGCTTATGTGTTTCGATATGTATGAAGAGGGTACTTAGGCGAGGGTGTACTTTATCGCACTCGACCTAAACCCTAAATTTGCGCACATATTTGTACATGGCTTGTGTATATGAGCAATTTTGGAACTAAAACCCTTGATCTTGTGGCTCGGGGTGACTTTTGAATAATTTTGTGAAGTTTGTGAGTTCGAGGCCCGATCTCAATACCTGGATGGACTATTCGAGCCGGTTAGGGCTTGGTCGAAGTCAGTCCAACTTGGTTTGAGGTCACCAAGTTTGTGAATCCGGTTCACCGAGTATGTGGACCAAGTTTGTGACCCGAGCTTGTGACTCAAGCTCAAGTTTGTGATTTCGTTCGCCCGGGCAAGTTTGTGAGGTGACTGGCCAGAGAGGGTGATAAGGTGTACGGTGGGAGTACAAGTGAAGTTCTACGGACCATTAATTGTAGTCGACGGAGTGTCGGCAGGAGATCATACATGGCACATGATTGGCTTTGGAGCCACCTGTATCCTTATTATGTGTTGTTACTTTTCTGCTTTTGCTTTACTCTTATTGTGTAACTGTTGTTACGTGAAATTTACGCTTTTGCCCCTGTTTACTTACTAAGCATATAGCTTACCCCGTTCCATTTGTGTTTCCTTAGCAGGGGGCCGTCACAGGTGGTATCAGAGCTTAGGTTTCAGATCTCTGTAGTGTATCCTAGGCTAAAGTTTAGGATGCCGGACTGTGGGATTTGATTTGATTTGAAAGTTAAGCAATTGAGGGATAAAACCTATAGCTGCTTCGCGTGGTCTCTGCGCAGAGTGAGTCTGGATGAAGTGGCGAATAAGTAAGAAGGACTAAGTGTTCGTTCGAGCATAAGTTATGGATCATAAATGTTATAGGTCTTAAATCTTTCTCATGGTATCTGAGGACCATAGATAGGTACGTCAGGTAGGAATTTCGATTGTAGATAGTTTACTCTTGGGACTGCAGCTCGAGATGTGAATTATCTTATCTCGGATTCTTGTGCCTGAGTACTCCAGAGTTGAGACTAGCATTTTGGGAACATGAACAGGTTTTGTCTGGCTAGAGTGAGTACAAGATATCAACGGGCACCTTGGGAAGTGGAGTAAGAAACCGGACGAGGGTGATTTTCACTGAGCGTGGGACGATAAGTCGCGTTTCTTTCATTTTGCCCTTATATTGTCCCTACATGTCATTTACTTGTTGTATGTGAATACCTACATATATAGTACCTGCAGCTCTTGACTTTGTCTAACTTGAAATGTCCCTTGGTGTATATGATGCATTATATTGTGTATATGTTGGCGTGACTTGTATATATATGTATACATTTTGATCTTTTGATTGTTTTGAGTATTCCAACCCTTTAGTTCGTTGATTGGAATTTCGAGGACGAAATTTTTTTAAGGAGGGGAGATTGTAACACCCCGAAAAAAAATAAGGAGGTTGCTGGTAAAGAAGATACTAGAGTGTATTTCTTTGGGTTTGATTAAAACCTTATTTTGTTTTAAAAGATTAGAAACCCTAATATTATAGTCAAAAACTCTAGTTTACTTGTGACTAACCGGTTTTCTTAAATCTTTCGCATTTTAATTGATACCCTAATTTTAATCATTGGAATTGTAAAATCCTCACGTTTTCTTAAAAATGCCCTTTTATTTGGAAATTATTATTTATTCAGGCTCCTCTATCCAATCATTCCACATAAGTGAAAATAAACCTAGAAAGTAGGGTTTCACTCTTCGGTTTTCAAGTTTAGAGCAAAATTAGGGTTTTCGCGATTTTTCGCCGGATGAATTTTCGGTACAGAGTACGGATTAAATTTGGAGAGTAAAAGTGACTTTTAAGTGAGAAATAATATGTGATTAGTAGGAATGATATAAGGTTAGTGAATGGGAAGTAAAAACCCTCATACGTGTGTTTTTAAGAAAAACGGCGCGAACCGGCGGGTCCCGCACACTACCGATTGAACGCACCACTTGACCACCACTTTCTTATCACATGAGCATTAATACTTGAGCAAAATATTTCCCCCTCATTGCCAGCTAGCTTGACCGAAAATGTGGACTAAAAAGAGCAAGGAAAAGAAAGAGAAAAATGAAAGGTGGTGGTGTCGCCACCCTAGAGTTTCTTGGCCAAGTGATCAACTAGCCTTCTTAAACCAATTTTCTGCCCTTTCCTCTTCATTTTTCCAGCAGCTGGTCGACCAAGAGAGAGAGAGAAAGTGAGAGCAAGAAACAATTCCTTCTTCTTGATTCTAACCAACCAAGTGACAAATTAAATTTCCAAACCGATTAAAGTGCTAATTGTGAGTTGGGAAGCTAGGGGAACCAGAAATTTTCCAAGGAGGTTGATTATCACTCATCCAAGCTTGTCTTTGAGGTATGAAATCTGATCATGGTCTTTGATCTTTTAAATCTTGTGTAAATTAGCTTAGCAACTCAAATTTGGTGGTGAATAATGGATGCTATCATGTTTTGGGGGTTTTCCCCTTTTGGTTATATGAACTAGGGTTGGATGATTTGCTGCCCAACTTGGTGTATGGTTAATATATGTTGTAATTAAGGTTATATAAGGCTGTTTGGTAGTGATTAGAACAAGAAATTTGAGAAAGTTCCATTAGAGACCAAAATTCCAGAATCTGGAAAATTTCCCCCCCTTTTCTGTCCGGTTTTGTAGCCTCATGTTAGAGGCCGAATTGCCTTAGATCAAAACATTAAAGTTGTAGATAATGGTATTTTATAGTTGGCCACAAAATTTCAGCTCAATCGGAGCATCGTAGCGTGTGAAAAGACGAAAATACCCTTGCTGATTTAGGTCACTTTCCAGAGTTCCGCGTGGACAGTTTAGTCCTTTTGGTTGAGTTTATTCACTGTAATCTGTTTGGATTTAGTCATTTGTTAAAACATGAAAGTTTTATTTCCCTGTCTTAGCATTGTAACGCCACCAAGAACACCTTAATCGGACCTTGGTAGACTGAGATATGGTCACTTGAATGCAATGCGGTTGATTAGCCGAGTAGTTGAAATCAGGTTGTATGAATGGGAAATTCGATTAGATTACACTGGAAATTTGACCGAGTGACCTTCATGAAAGTTTTAGCCTTATGTCTTATCTTTCTAATGCCTTTGGAATTTCATGATTTGGATTTGTGAGCTGGGAGTTACAATCCAGCCAACATACCCTGTCCGTCACCTTAAAGTGCAAATTTCTGGCACTGTGTTCCATACTTTCGACCCATCTCTGTTCAGATCCGGATTTAGGTGTCTTCATGAAAGTTATATAATTTTCTCTTAGCTTCGCAACGGTACCTCATGTACCATGATTCGACACTCGTAGCCTCGATTGTGTTCAAAACAGTTTTGACGGCAAAACGGCTAGGCCGCCATTCCCGTTTCCGTATGCCGTTTCCGCACTTGCATGTGCCAATTTTGTCGTTTTGCTTGTTTTAGGCACGTTAGTGGCCGTTTGTGATATTATGTGATGCAATCTTCTATTTCAGATAGTGGTGAGCTAGGCGGAGCCGGTGTGACCCACTACTAGCTGACACGCACGCAGTGATTTTTGCTCTTGTGCTACTTTTGTATTTTGAGTAAGTATTCAGGCCGCTCTTGTGTGTTAGTTGCTTATGTGTTTCGATATGTATGAAGAGGGTACTTAGGCGAGGGTGTACTTTATCGCACTCGACCTAAACCCTAAATTTGCGCACATATTTGTACATGGCTTGTGTATATGAGCAATTTTGGAACTAAAACCCTTGAGCTTGTGGCTCGGGGTGACTTTTGAATAATTTTGTGAAGTTTGTGAGTTCGGGGCCCGATCTCAATACCTAGTGCAGCTCGAGATGTGAATTATCTTATCTCGGATTCTTGTGCCTGAGTACTCCAGAGTTGAGGCGCTGCTAAGTACTTGAGACTAGCATTTTGGGAACATGAACAGGTTTTGTCTGGCTAGAGTGAGTACAAGATATCAACGGGCACCTTGGGAAGTGGAGTAAGAAACCGGACGAGGGTGATTTTCACTGAGCGTGGGACGATAAGTCGCGTTTCTTTCATTTTGCCCTTATATTGTCCCTACATGTCATTTACTTGTTGTATGTGAATACCTACATATATAGTACCTGCAGCTCTTGACTTTGTCTAACTTGAAATGTCCCTTGGTGTATATGATGCATTATATTGTGTATATGTTGGCGTGACTTGAATATATATGTATACATTTTGATCTTTTGATTGTTTTGAGTATTCCAACCCTTTAGTTCGTTGATTGGAATTTCGAGGACGAAATTTTTTTAAGGAGGGGAGATTGTAACACCCCGAAAAAAAATAAGGAGGTTGCTGGTAAAGAAGATACTAGAGTGTATTTCTTTGGGTTTGATTAAAACCTTATTTTGTTTTAAAAGATTAGAAACCCTAATATTGTAGTCAAAAACTCTAGTTTACTTGTGACTAACCGGTTTTCTTAAATCTTTCGCATTTTAATTGATACCCTAATTTTAATCATTGGAATTGTAAAACCCTCACGTTTTCTTAAAAATGCCCTTTTATTTGGAAATTATTATTTATTCAGGCTCCTCTATCCAATCATTCCACATAAGTGAAAATAAACCTAGAAAGTAGGGTTTCACTCTTCGGTTTTCAAGTTTAGAGCAAAATTAGGGTTTTCGCGATTTTTCGCCGGATGAATTTTCGGTACAGAGTACGGATTAAATTTGGAGAGTAAAAGTGACTTTTAAGTGAGAAATAATATGTGATTAGTAGCAATGATATAAGGTTAGTGAATGGGAAGTAAAAACCCTCATACGTGTGTTTTTAAGAAAAACGGCGCGAACCGGCGGGTCCCGCACACTACCGATTGAACGCACCACTTGACCACCACTTTCTTATCACATGAGCATTAATACTTGAGCAAAATATTTCCCCCTCATTGCCAGCTAGCTTGACCGAAAATGTGGACTAAAAAGAGCAAGGAAAAGAAAGAGAAAAATGAAAGGTGGTGGTGTCGCCACCCTAGAGTTTCTTGGCCAAGTGATCAACTAGCCTTCTTAAACCAATTTTCTGCCCTTTCCTCTTCATTTTTCCAGCAGCTGGTCGACCAAGAGAGAGAGAGAAAGTGAGAGCAAGAAACAATTCCTTCTTCTTGATTCTAACCAACCAAGTGACAAATTAAATTTCCAAACCGATTAAAGTGCTAATTGTGAGTTGGGAAGCTAGGGGAACCAGAAATTTTCCAAGGAGGTTGATTATCACTCATCCAAGCTTGTCTTTGAGGTATGAAATCTGATCATGGTCTTTGATCTTTTAAATCTTGTGTAAATTAGCTTAGCAACTCAAATTTGGTGGTGAATAATGGATGCTATCATGTTTTGGGGGTTTTCCCCTTTTGGTTATATGAACTAGGGTTGGATGATTTGCTGCCCAACTTGGTGTATGGTTAATATATGTTGTAATTAAGGTTATATAAGGCTGTTTGGTAGTGATTAGAACAAGAAATTTGAGAAAGTTCCATTAGAGACCAAAATTCCAGAATCTGGAAAATTTTCCCCCCCTTTTCTGTCCGGTTTTGTAGCCTCATGTTAGAGGCCGAATTGGCCTTAGATCAAAACATTAAAGTTGTAGATAATGGTATTTTATAGTTGGCCACAAAATTTCAGCTCAATCGGAGCATCGTAGCGTGTGAAAAGACGAAAATACCCTTGCTGATTTAGGTCACTTTCCAGAGTTCCGCGTGGACAGTTTAGTCCTTTTGGTTGAGTTTATTCACTGTAATCCGTTTGGATTTAGTCATTTGTTAAAACATGAAAGTTTTATTTCCCTGTCTTAGCATTGTAACGCCGTCAAGAACACCTTAATCGGACCTTGGTAGACTGAGATATGGTCACTTGAATGCAATGCGGTTGATTAGCCGAGTAGTTGAAATCAGGTTGTATGAATGGGAAATTCGATTAGATTACACTGGAAATTTGACTGAGTGACCTTCATGAAAGTTTTAGCCTTATGTCTTATCTTTCTAATGCCTTTGGAATTTCCTGATTTGGATTTGTGAACTGGGAGTTACGATCCAGCCAACATACCCTGTCCGTCACCTTAAAGTGCAAATTTCTGGCACTGTGTTCCATACTTTCGACCCATCTCTGTTCAGATCCGGATTTAGGTGTCTTCATGAAAGTTATAGAATTTTCTCTTAGCTTCGCAACGGTACCTCATGTACCATGATTCGACACTCGTAGCCTCGATTGTGTTCAAAACAGTTTTGACGGCAAAACGGCTAGGCCGCCATTCCCGTTTCCGTATGCCGTTTCCGCACTTGCATGTGCCAATTTTGTCGTTTTGCTTGTTTTAGGCACGTTAGTGGCCGTTTGTGATATTATGTGATGCAATCTTCTATTTCAGATAGTGGTGAGCTAGGCGGAGCCGGTGTGACCCACTACTAGCTGACACGCACGCAGTGATTTTTGCTCTTGTGCTACTTTTGTATTTTGAGTAAGTATTCAGGCCGCTCTTGTGTGTTAGTTGCTTATGTGTTTCGATATGTATGAAGAGGGTACTTAGGCGAGGGTGTACTTTATCGCACTCGACCTAAACCCTAAATTTGCGCACATATTTGTACATGGCTTGTGTATATGAGCAATTTTGGAACAAAAACCCTTGAGCTTGTGGCTCGGGGTGACTTTTGAATAATTTTGTGAAGTTTGTGAGTTCGGGGCCCGATCTCAATACCTGGATGGACTATTCGAGCCGGTTAGGGCTTGGTCGAAGTCAGTCCAACTTGGTTTGAGGTCACAAAGTTTGTGAATCCGGTTCACCGAGTATGTGGACCAAGTTTGTGACCCGAGCTTGTGACTCAAGCTCAAGTTTGTGATTTCGTTCGCCCGGGCAAGTTTGTGAGGTGACTGGCCAGAGAGGGTGATAAGTTGTACGGTGGGAGTACAAGTGAAGTTCTACGGACCATTAATTGTAGTCGACGGAGTGTCGGCAGGAGATCATACATGGCACATGATTGGCTTTGGAGCCACCTGTATCCTTATTATGTGATGTTACTTTTCTGCTTTTGCTTTACTCTTATTGTGTAACTGTTGTTACGTGAAATTTACGCTTTTGCCCCTGTTTACTTACTAAGCATATAGCTTACCCCGTTCCATTTGTTTTCCTTAGCAGGGGGCCGTCACAGGTGGTATCAGAGCTTAGGTTTCAGATCTCTGTAGTGTATCCTAGGCTAAAGTTTAGGATGCCGGACTGTGGGATTTGATTTGATTTGAAAGTTAAGCAATTGAGGGATAAAACCTGTAGCTGCTTCGCGTGGTCTCTGCGCAGAGTGAGTCTGGATGAAGTGGCGAATAAGTAAGAAGGACTAAGTGTTCGTTCGAGCATAAGTTATGGATCATAAATGTTATAGGTCTTAAATCTTTCTCATGGTATCTGAGGACCATAGATAGGTACGTCAGGTAGGAATTTCGATTGTAGATAGTTTACTCTTGGGACTGCAGCTCGAGATGTGAATTATCTTATCTCGGATTCTTGTGCCTGAGTACTCCAGAGTTGAGGCGCTGCTAAGTACTTGAGACTAGCATTTTGGGAACATGAACAGGTTTTGTCTGGCTAGAGTGAGTACAAGATATCAACGGGCACCTTGGGAAGTGGAGTAAGAAACCGGACGAGGGTGATTTTCACTGAGCGTGGGACGATAAGTCGCGTTTCTTTCATTTTGCCCTTATATTGTCCCTACATGTCATTTACTTGTTGTATGTGAATACCTACATATATAGTACCTGCAGCTCTTGACTTTGTCTAACTTGAAATGTCCCTTGGTGTATATGATGCATTATGTTGTGTATATGTTGGCGTGACTTGAATATATATGTATACATTTTGATCTTTTGATTGTTTTGAGTATTCCAACCCTTTAGTTCGTTGATTGGAATTTCGAGGACGAAATTTTTTTAAGGAGGGGAGATTGTAACACCCCGAAAAAAAATAAGGAGGTTGCTGGTAAAGAAGATACTAGAGTGTATTTCTTTGGGTTTGATTAAAACCTTATTTTGTTTTAAAAGATTAGAAACCCTAATATTGTAGTCAAAAACTCTAGTTTACTTGTGACTAACCGGTTTTCTTAAATCTTTCGCATTTTAATTGATACCCTAATTTTAATCATTGGAATTGTAAAACCCTCACGTTTTCTTAAAAATGCCCTTTTATTTGGAAATTATTATTTATTCAGGCTCCTCTATCCAATCATTCCACATAAGTGAAAATAAACCTAGAAAGTAGGGTTTCACTCTTCGGTTTTCAAGTTTAGAGCAAAATTAGGGTTTTCGCGATTTTTCGCCGGATGAATTTTCGGTACAGAGTACGGATTAAATTTGGAGAGTAAAAGTGACTTTTAAGTGAGAAATAATATGTGATTAGTAGCAATGATATAAGGTTAGTGAATGGGAAGTAAAAACCCTCATACGTGTGTTTTTAAGAAAAACGGCGCGAACCGGCGGGTCCCGCACACTACCGATTGAACGCACCACTTGACCACCACTTTCTTATCACATGAGCATTAATACTTGAGCAAAATATTTCCCCCTCATTGCCAGCTAGCTTGACCGAAAATGTGGACTAAAAAGAGCAAGGAAAAGAAAGAGAAAAATGAAAGGTGGTGGTGTCGCCACCCTAGAGTTTCTTGGCCAAGTGATCAACTAGCCTTCTTAAACCAATTTTCTGCCCTTTCCTCTTCATTTTTCCAGCAGCTGGTCGACCAAGAGAGAGAGAGAAAGTGAGAGCAAGAAACAATTCCTTCTTCTTGATTCTAACCAACCAAGTGACAAATTAAATTTCCAAACCGATTAAAGTGCTAATTGTGAGTTGGGAAGCTAGGGGAACCAGAAATTTTCCAAGGAGGTTGATTATCACTCATCCAAGCTTGTCTTTGAGGTATGAAATCTGATCATGGTCTTTGATCTTTTAAATCTTGTGTAAATTAGCTTAGCAACTCAAATTTGGTGGTGAATAATGGATGCTATCATGTTTTGGGGGTTTTCCCCTTTTGGTTATATGAACTAGGGTTGGATGATTTGCTGCCCAACTTGGTGTATGGTTAATATATGTTGTAATTAAGGTTATATAAGGCTGTTTGGTAGTGATTAGAACAAGAAATTTGAGAAAGTTCCATTAGAGACCAAAATTCCAGAATCTGGAAAATTTTCCCCCCTTTTCTGTCCGGTTTTGTAGCCTCATGTTAGAGGCCGAATTGGCCTTAGATCAAAACATTAAAGTTGTAGATAATGGTATTTTATAGTTGGCCACAAAATTTCAGCTCAATCGGAGCATCGTAGCGTGTGAAAAGACGAAAATACCCTTGCTGATTTAGGTCACTTTCCAGAGTTCCGCGTGGACAGTTTAGTCCTTTTGGTTGAGTTTATTCACTGTAATCCGTTTGGATTTAGTCATTTGTTAAAACATGAAAGTTTTATTTCCCTGTCTTAGCATTGTAACGCCGTCAAGAACACCTTAATCGGACCTTGGTAGACTGAGATATGGTCACTTGAATGCAATGCGGTTGATTAGCCGAGTAGTTGAAATCAGGTTGTATGAATGGGAAATTCGATTAGATTACACTGGAAATTTGACTGAGTGACCTTCATGAAAGTTTTAGCCTTATGTCTTATCTTTCTAATGCCTTTGGAATTTCCTGATTTGGATTTGTGAACTGGGAGTTACGATCCAGCCAACATACCCTGTCCGTCACCTTAAAGTGCAAATTTCTGGCACTGTGTTCCATACTTTCGACCCATCTCTGTTCAGATCCGGATTTAGGTGTCTTCATGAAAGTTATAGAATTTTCTCTTAGCTTCGCAACGGTACCTCATGTACCATGATTCGACACTCGTAGCCTCGATTGTGTTCAAAACAGTTTTGACGGCAAAACGGCTAGGCCGCCATTCCCGTTTCCGTATGCCGTTTCCGCACTTGCATGTGCCAATTTTGTCGTTTTGCTTGTTTTAGGCACGTTAGTGGCCGTTTGTGATATTATGTGATGCAATCTTCTATTTCAGATAGTGGTGAGCTAGGCGGAGCCGGTGTGACCCACTACTAGCTGACACGCACGCAGTGATTTTTGCTCTTGTGCTACTTTTGTATTTTGAGTAAGTATTCAGGCCGCTCTTGTGTGTTAGTTGCTTATGTGTTTCGATATGTATGAAGAGGGTACTTAGGCGAGGGTGTACTTTATCGCACTCGACCTAAACCCTAAATTTGCGCACATATTTGTACATGGCTTGTGTATATGAGCAATTTTGGAACAAAAACCCTTGAGCTTGTGGCTCGGGGTGACTTTTGAATAATTTTGTGAAGTTTGTGAGTTCGGGGCCCGATCTCAATACCTGGATGGACTATTCGAGCCGGTTAGGGCTTGGTCGAAGTCAGTCCAACTTGGTTTGAGGTCACAAAGTTTGTGAATCCGGTTCACCGAGTATGTGGACCAAGTTTGTGACCCGAGCTTGTGACTCAAGCTCAAGTTTGTGATTTCGTTCGCCCGGGCAAGTTTGTGAGGTGACTGGCCAGAGAGGGTGATAAGTTGTACGGTGGGAGTACAAGTGAAGTTCTACGGACCATTAATTGTAGTCGACGGAGTGTCGGCAGGAGATCATACATGGCACATGATTGGCTTTGGAGCCACCTGTATCCTTATTATGTGATGTTACTTTTCTGCTTTTGCTTTACTCTTATTGTGTAACTGTTGTTACGTGAAATTTACGCTTTTGCCCCTGTTTACTTACTAAGCATATAGCTTACCCCGTTCCATTTGTTTTCCTTAGCAGGGGGCCGTCACAGGTGGTATCAGAGCTTAGGTTTCAGATCTCTGTAGTGTATCCTAGGCTAAAGTTTAGGATGCCGGACTGTGGGATTTGATTTGATTTGAAAGTTAAGCAATTGAGGGATAAAACCTGTAGCTGCTTCGCGTGGTCTCTGCGCAGAGTGAGTCTGGATGAAGTGGCGAATAAGTAAGAAGGACTAAGTGTTCGTTCGAGCATAAGTTATGGATCATAAATGTTATAGGTCTTAAATCTTTCTCATGGTATCTGAGGACCATAGATAGGTACGTCAGGTAGGAATTTCGATTGTAGATAGTTTACTCTTGGGACTGCAGCTCGAGATGTGAATTATCTTATCTCGGATTCTTGTGCCTGAGTACTCCAGAGTTGAGGCGCTGCTAAGTACTTGAGACTAGCATTTTGGGAACATGAACAGGTTTTGTCTGGCTAGAGTGAGTACAAGATATCAACGGGCACCTTGGGAAGTGGAGTAAGAAACCGGACGAGGGTGATTTTCACTGAGCGTGGGACGATAAGTCGCGTTTCTTTCATTTTGCCCTTATATTGTCCCTACATGTCATTTACTTGTTGTATGTGAATACCTACATATATAGTACCTGCAGCTCTTGACTTTGTCTAACTTGAAATGTCCCTTGGTGTATATGATGCATTATGTTGTGTATATGTTGGCGTGACTTGAATATATATGTATACATTTTGATCTTTTGATTGTTTTGAGTATTCCAACCCTTTAGTTCGTTGATTGGAATTTCGAGGACGAAATTTTTTTAAGGAGGGGAGATTGTAACACCCCGAAAAAAAATAAGGAGGTTGCTGGTAAAGAAGATACTAGAGTGTATTTCTTTGGGTTTGATTAAAACCTTATTTTGTTTTAAAAGATTAGAAACCCTAATATTGTAGTCAAAAACTCTAGTTTACTTGTGACTAACCGGTTTTCTTAAATCTTTCGCATTTTAATTGATACCCTAATTTTAATCATTGGAATTGTAAAACCCTCACGTTTTCTTAAAAATGCCCTTTTATTTGGAAATTATTATTTATTCAGGCTCCTCTATCCAATCATTCCACATAAGTGAAAATAAACCTAGAAAGTAGGGTTTCACTCTTCGGTTTTCAAGTTTAGAGCAAAATTAGGGTTTTCGCGATTTTTCGCCGGATGAATTTTCGGTACAGAGTACGGATTAAATTTGGAGAGTAAAAGTGACTTTTAAGTGAGAAATAATATGTGATTAGTAGCAATGATATAAGGTTAGTGAATGGGAAGTAAAAACCCTCATACGTGTGTTTTTAAGAAAAACGGCGCGAACCGGCGGGTCCCGCACACTACCGATTGAACGCACCACTTGACCACCACTTTCTTATCACATGAGCATTAATACTTGAGCAAAATATTTCCCCCTCATTGCCAGCTAGCTTGACCGAAAATGTGGACTAAAAAGAGCAAGGAAAAGAAAGAGAAAAATGAAAGGTGGTGGTGTCGCCACCCTAGAGTTTCTTGGCCAAGTGATCAACTAGCCTTCTTAAACCAATTTTCTGCCCTTTCCTCTTCATTTTTCCAGCAGCTGGTCGACCAAGAGAGAGAGAGAAAGTGAGAGCAAGAAACAATTCCTTCTTCTTGATTCTAACCAACCAAGTGACAAATTAAATTTCCAAACCGATTAAAGTGCTAATTGTGAGTTGGGAAGCTAGGGGAACCAGAAATTTTCCAAGGAGGTTGATTATCACTCATCCAAGCTTGTCTTTGAGGTATGAAATCTGATCATGGTCTTTGATCTTTTAAATCTTGTGTAAATTAGCTTAGCAACTCAAATTTGGTGGTGAATAATGGATGCTATCATGTTTTGGGGGTTTTCCCCTTTTGGTTATATGAACTAGGGTTGGATGATTTGCTGCCCAACTTGGTGTATGGTTAATATATGTTGTAATTAAGGTTATATAAGGCTGTTTGGTAGTGATTAGAACAAGAAATTTGAGAAAGTTCCATTAGAGACCAAAATTCCAGAATCTGGAAAATTTTCCCCCCTTTTCTGTCCGGTTTTGTAGCCTCATGTTAGAGGCCGAATTGGCCTTAGATCAAAACATTAAAGTTGTAGATAATGGTATTTTATAGTTGGCCACAAAATTTCAGCTCAATCGGAGCATCGTAGCGTGTGAAAAGACGAAAATACCCTTGCTGATTTAGGTCACTTTCCAGAGTTCCGCGTGGACAGTTTAGTCCTTTTGGTTGAGTTTATTCACTGTAATCCGTTTGGATTTAGTCATTTGTTAAAACATGAAAGTTTTATTTCCCTGTCTTAGCATTGTAACGCCGTCAAGAACACCTTAATCGGACCTTGGTAGACTGAGATATGGTCACTTGAATGCAATGCGGTTGATTAGCCGAGTAGTTGAAATCAGGTTGTATGAATGGGAAATTCGATTAGATTACACTGGAAATTTGACTGAGTGACCTTCATGAAAGTTTTAGCCTTATGTCTTATCTTTCTAATGCCTTTGGAATTTCCTGATTTGGATTTGTGAACTGGGAGTTACGATCCAGCCAACATACCCTGTCCGTCACCTTAAAGTGCAAATTTCTGGCACTGTGTTCCATACTTTCGACCCATCTCTGTTCAGATCCGGATTTAGGTGTCTTCATGAAAGTTATAGAATTTTCTCTTAGCTTCGCAACGGTACCTCATGTACCATGATTCGACACTCGTAGCCTCGATTGTGTTCAAAACAGTTTTGACGGCAAAACGGCTAGGCCGCCATTCCCGTTTCCGTATGCCGTTTCCGCACTTGCATGTGCCAATTTTGTCGTTTTGCTTGTTTTAGGCACGTTAGTGGCCGTTTGTGATATTATGTGATGCAATCTTCTATTTCAGATAGTGGTGAGCTAGGCGGAGCCGGTGTGACCCACTACTAGCTGACACGCACGCAGTGATTTTTGCTCTTGTGCTACTTTTGTATTTTGAGTAAGTATTCAGGCCGCTCTTGTGTGTTAGTTGCTTATGTGTTTCGATATGTATGAAGAGGGTACTTAGGCGAGGGTGTACTTTATCGCACTCGACCTAAACCCTAAATTTGCGCACATATTTGTACATGGCTTGTGTATATGAGCAATTTTGGAACAAAAACCCTTGAGCTTGTGGCTCGGGGTGACTTTTGAATAATTTTGTGAAGTTTGTGAGTTCGGGGCCCGATCTCAATACCTGGATGGACTATTCGAGCCGGTTAGGGCTTGGTCGAAGTCAGTCCAACTTGGTTTGAGGTCACAAAGTTTGTGAATCTGGTTCACCGAGTATGTGGACCAAGTTTGTGACCCGAGCTTGTGACTCAAGCTCAAGTTTGTGATTTCGTTCGCCCGGGCAAGTTTGTGAGGTGACTGGCCAGAGAGGGTGATAAGTTGTACGGTGGGAGTACAAGTGAAGTTCTACGGACCATTAATTGTAGTCGACGGAGTGTCGGCAGGAGATCATACATGGCACATGATTGGCTTTGGAGCCACCTGTATCCTTATTATGTGATGTTACTTTTCTGCTTTTGCTTTACTCTTATTGTGTAACTGTTGTTACGTGAAATTTACGCTTTTGCCCCTGTTTACTTACTAAGCATATAGCTTACCCCGTTCCATTTGTTTTCCTTAGCAGGGGGCCGTCACAGGTGGTATCAGAGCTTAGGTTTCAGATCTCTGTAGTGTATCCTAGGCTAAAGTTTAGGATGCCGGACTGTGGGATTTGATTTGATTTGAAAGTTAAGCAATTGAGGGATAAAACCTGTAGCTGCTTCGCGTGGTCTCTGCGCAGAGTGAGTCTGGATGAAGTGGCGAATAAGTAAGAAGGACTAAGTGTTCGTTCGAGCATAAGTTATGGATCATAAATGTTATAGGTCTTAAATCTTTCTCATGGTATCTGAGGACCATAGATAGGTACGTCAGGTAGGAATTTCGATTGTAGATAGTTTACTCTTGGGACTGCAGCTCGAGATGTGAATTATCTTATCTCGGATTCTTGTGCCTGAGTACTCCAGAGTTGAGGCGCTGCTAAGTACTTGAGACTAGCATTTTGGGAACATGAACAGGTTTTGTCTGGCTAGAGTGAGTACAAGATATCAACGGGCACCTTGGGAAGTGGAGTAAGAAACCGGACGAGGGTGATTTTCACTGAGCGTGGGACGATAAGTCGCGTTTCTTTCATTTTGCCCTTATATTGTCCCTACATGTCATTTACTTGTTGTATGTGAATACCTACATATATAGTACCTGCAGCTCTTGACTTTGTCTAACTTGAAATATCCCTTGGTGTATATGATGCATTATGTTGTGTATATGTTGGCGTGACTTGAATATATATGTATACATTTTGATCTTTTGATTGTTTTGAGTATTCCAACCCTTTAGTTCGTTGATTGGAATTTCGAGGACGAAATTTTTTTAAGGAGGGGAGATTGTAACACCCCGAAAAAAAATAAGGAGGTTGCTGGTAAAGAAGATACTAGAGTGTATTTCTTTGGGTTTGATTAAAACCTTATTTTGTTTTAAAAGATTAGAAACCCTAATATTGTAGTCAAAAACTCTAGTTTACTTGTGACTAACCGGTTTTCTTAAATCTTTCGCATTTTAATTGATACCCTAATTTTAATCATTGGAATTGTAAAACCCTCACGTTTTCTTAAAAATGCCCTTTTATTTGGAAATTATTATTTATTCAGGCTCCTCTATCCAATCATTCCACATAAGTGAAAATAAACCTAGAAAGTAGGGTTTCACTCTTCGGTTTTCAAGTTTAGAGCAAAATTAGGGTTTTCGCGATTTTTCGCCGGATGAATTTTCGGTACAGAGTACGGATTAAATTTGGAGAGTAAAAGTGACTTTTAAGTGAGAAATAATATGTGATTAGTAGCAATGATATAAGGTTAGTGAATGGGAAGTAAAAACCCTCATACGTGTGTTTTTAAGAAAAACGGCGCGAACCGGCGGGTCCCGCACACTACCGATTGAACGCACCACTTGACCACCACTTTCTTATCACATGAGCATTAATACTTGAGCAAAATATTTCCCCCTCATTGCCAGCTAGCTTGACCGAAAATGTGGACTAAAAAGAGCAAGGAAAAGAAAGAGAAAAATGAAAGGTGGTGGTGTCGCCACCCTAGAGTTTCTTGGCCAAGTGATCAACTAGCCTTCTTAAACCAATTTTCTGCCCTTTCCTCTTCATTTTTCCAGCAGCTGGTCGACCAAGAGAGAGAGAGAAAGTGAGAGCAAGAAACAATTCCTTCTTCTTGATTCTAACCAACCAAGTGACAAATTAAATTTCCAAACCGATTAAAGTGCTAATTGTGAGTTGGGAAGCTAGGGGAACCAGAAATTTTCCAAGGAGGTTGATTATCACTCATCCAAGCTTGTCTTTGAGGTATGAAATCTGATCATGGTCTTTGATCTTTTAAATCTTGTGTAAATTAGCTTAGCAACTCAAATTTGGTGGTGAATAATGGATGCTATCATGTTTTGGGGGTTTTCCCCTTTTGGTTATATGAACTAGGGTTGGATGATTTGCTGCCCAACTTGGTGTATGGTTAATATATGTTGTAATTAAGGTTATATAAGGCTGTTTGGTAGTGATTAGAACAAGAAATTTGAGAAAGTTCCATTAGAGACCAAAATTCCAGAATCTGGAAAATTTTCCCCCATTTTCTGTCCGGTTTTGTAGCCTCATGTTAGAGGCCGAATTGGCCTTAGATCAAAACATTAAAGTTGTAGATAATGGTATTTTATAGTTGGCCACAAAATTTCAGCTCAATCGGAGCATCGTAGCGTGTGAAAAGACGAAAATACCCTTGCTGATTTAGGTCACTTTCCAGAGTTCCGCGTGGACAGTTTAGTCCTTTTGGTTGAGTTTATTCACTGTAATCCGTTTGGATTTAGTCATTTGTTAAAACATGAAAGTTTTATTTCCCTGTCTTAGCATTGTAACGCCGTCAAGAACACCTTAATCGGACCTTGGTAGACTGAGATATGGTCACTTGAATGCAATGCGGTTGATTAGCCGAGTAGTTGAAATCAGGTTGTATGAATGGGAAATTCGATTAGATTACACTGGAAATTTGACTGAGTGACCTTCATGAAAGTTTTAGCCTTATGTCTTATCTTTCTAATGCATTTGGAATTTCCTGATTTGGATTTATGAACTGGGAGTTACGATCCAGCCAACATACCCTGTCCGTCACCTTAAAGTGCAAATTTCTGGCACTGTGTTCCATACTTTCGACCCATCTCTGTTCAGATCCGGATTTATGTGTCTTCATGAAAGTTATAGAATTTTCTCTTAGCTTCGCAACGGTACCTCATGTACCACGATTCGACACTCGTAGCCTCGATTGTGTTCAAAACAGTTTTGACGGCAAAACGGCTAGGCCGCCATTCCCGTTTCCGTATGCCGTTTCCGCACTTGCATGTGCCAATTTTGTCGTTTTGCTTGTTTTAGGCACGTTAGTGGCCGTTTGTGATATTATGTGATGCAATCTTCTATTTCAGATAGTGGTGAGCTAGGCGGAGCCGGTGTGACCCACTACTAGCTGACACGCACGCAGTGATTTTTGCTCTTGTGCTACTTTTGTATTTTGAGTAAGTATTCAGGCCGCTCTTGTGTGTTAGTTGCTTATGTGTTTCGATATGTATGAAGAGGGTACTTAGGCGAGGGTGTACTTTATCGCACTCGACCTAAACCCTAAATTTGCGCACATATTTGTACATGGCTTGTGTATATGAGCAATTTTGGAACAAAAACCCTTGAGCTTGTGGCTCGGGGTGACTTTTGAATAATTTTGTGAAGTTTGTGAGTTCGGGGCCCGATCTCAATACCTGGATGGACTATTCGAGCCGGTTAGGGCTTGGTCGAAGTCAGTCCAACTTGGTTTGAGGTCACAAAGTTTGTGAATCTGGTTCACCGAGTATGTGGACCAAGTTTGTGACCCGAGCTTGTGACTCAAGCTCAAGTTTGTGATTTCGTTCGCCCGGGCAAGTTTGTGAGGTGACTGGCCAGAGAGGGTGATAAGTTGTACGGTGGGAGTACAAGTGAAGTTCTACGGACCATTAATTGTAGTCGACGGAGTGTCGGCAGGAGATCATACATGGCACATGATTGGCTTTGGAGCCACCTGTATCCTTATTATGTGATGTTACTTTTCTGCTTTTGCTTTACTCTTATTGTGTAACTGTTGTTACGTGAAATTTACGCTTTTGCCCCTGTTTACTTACTAAGCATATAGCTTACCCCGTTCCATTTGTTTTCCTTAGCAGGGGGCCGTCACAGGTGGTATCAGAGCTTAGGTTTCAGATCTCTGTAGTGTATCCTAGGCTAAAGTTTAGGATGCCGGACTGTGGGATTTGATTTGATTTGAAAGTTAAGCAATTGAGGGATAAAACCTGTAGCTGCTTCGCGTGGTCTCTGCGCAGAGTGAGTCTGGATGAAGTGGCGAATAAGTAAGAAGGACTAAGTGTTCGTTCGAGCATAAGTTATGGATCATAAATGTTATAGGTCTTAAATCTTTCTCATGGTATCTGAGGACCATAGATAGGTACGTCAGGTAGGAATTTCGATTGTAGATAGTTTACTCTTGGGACTGCAGCTCGAGATGTGAATTATCTTATCTCGGATTCTTGTGCCTGAGTACTCCAGAGTTGAGGCGCTGCTAAGTACTTGAGACTAGCATTTTGGGAACATGAACAGGTTTTGTCTGGCTAGAGTGAGTACAAGATATCAACGGGCACCTTGGGAAGTGGAGTAAGAAACCGGACGAGGGTGATTTTCACTGAGCGTGGGACGATAAGTCGCGTTTCTTTCATTTTGCCCTTATATTGTCCCTACATGTCATTTACTTGTTGTATGTGAATACCTACATATATAGTACCTGCAGCTCTTGACTTTGTCTAACTTGAAATATCCCTTGGTGTATATGATGCATTATGTTGTGTATATGTTGGCGTGACTTGAATATATATGTATACATTTTGATCTTTTGATTGTTTTGAGTATTCCAACCCTTTAGTTCGTTGATTGGAATTTCGAGGACGAAATTTTTTTAAGGAGGGGAGATTGTAACACCCCGAAAAAAAATAAGGAGGTTGCTGGTAAAGAAGATACTAGAGTGTATTTCTTTGGGTTTGATTAAAACCTTATTTTGTTTTAAAAGATTAGAAACCCTAATATTGTAGTCAAAAACTCTAGTTTACTTGTGACTAACCGGTTTTCTTAAATCTTTCGCATTTTAATTGATACCCTAATTTTAATCATTGGAATTGTAAAACCCTCACGTTTTCTTAAAAATGCCCTTTTATTTGGAAATTATTATTTATTCAGGCTCCTCTATCCAATCATTCCACATAAGTGAAAATAAACCTAGAAAGTAGGGTTTCACTCTTCGGTTTTCAAGTTTAGAGCAAAATTAGGGTTTTCGCGATTTTTCGCCGGATGAATTTTCGGTACAGAGTACGGATTAAATTTGGAGAGTAAAAGTGACTTTTAAGTGAGAAATAATATGTGATTAGTAGCAATGATATAAGGTTAGTGAATGGGAAGTAAAAACCCTCATACGTGTGTTTTTAAGAAAAACGGCGCGAACCGGCGGGTCCCGCACACTACCGATTGAACGCACCACTTGACCACCACTTTCTTATCACATGAGCATTAATACTTGAGCAAAATATTTCCCCCTCATTGCCAGCTAGCTTGACCGAAAATGTGGACTAAAAAGAGCAAGGAAAAGAAAGAGAAAAATGAAAGGTGGTGGTGTCGCCACCCTAGAGTTTCTTGGCCAAGTGATCAACTAGCCTTCTTAAACCAATTTTCTGCCCTTTCCTCTTCATTTTTCCAGCAGCTGGTCGACCAAGAGAGAGAGAGAAAGTGAGAGCAAGAAACAATTCCTTCTTCTTGATTCTAACCAACCAAGTGACAAATTAAATTTCCAAACCGATTAAAGTGCTAATTGTGAGTTGGGAAGCTAGGGGAACCAGAAATTTTCCAAGGAGGTTGATTATCACTCATCCAAGCTTGTCTTTGAGGTATGAAATCTGATCATGGTCTTTGATCTTTTAAATCTTGTGTAAATTAGCTTAGCAACTCAAATTTGGTGGTGAATAATGGATGCTATCATGTTTTGGGGGTTTTCCCCTTTTGGTTATATGAACTAGGGTTGGATGATTTGCTGCCCAACTTGGTGTATGGTTAATATATGTTGTAATTAAGGTTATATAAGGCTGTTTGGTAGTGATTAGAACAAGAAATTTGAGAAAGTTCCATTAGAGACCAAAATTCCAGAATCTGGAAAATTTTCCCCCATTTTCTGTCCGGTTTTGTAGCCTCATGTTAGAGGCCGAATTGGCCTTAGATCAAAACATTAAAGTTGTAGATAATGGTATTTTATAGTTGGCCACAAAATTTCAGCTCAATCGGAGCATCGTAGCGTGTGAAAAGACGAAAATACCCTTGCTGATTTAGGTCACTTTCCAGAGTTCCGCGTGGACAGTTTAGTCCTTTTGGTTGAGTTTATTCACTGTAATCCGTTTGGATTTAGTCATTTGTTAAAACATGAAATTTTATTTCCCTGTCTTAGCATTGTAACGCCGTCAAGAACACCTTAATCGGACCTTGGTAGACTGAGATATGGTCACTTGAATGCAATGCGGTTGATTAGCCGAGTAGTTGAAATCAGGTTGTATGAATGGGAAATTCGATTAGATTACACTGGAAATTTGACTGAGTGACCTTCATGAAAGTTTTAGCCTTATGTCTTATCTTTCTAATGCATTTGGAATTTCCTGATTTGGATTTATTAACTGGGAGTTACGATCCAGTGTTCCATACTTTCGACCCATCTCTGTTCAGATCCGGATTTATGTGTCTTCATGAAAGTTATAGAATTTTCTCTTAGCTTCGCAACGGTACCTCATGTACCACGATTCGACACTCGTAGCCTCGATTGTGTTCAAAACAGTTTTGACGGCAAAACGGCTAGGCCGCCATTCCCGTTTCCGTATGCCGTTTCCGCACTTGCATGTGCCAATTTTGTCGTTTTGCTTGTTTTAGGCACGTTAGTGGCCGTTTGTGATATTATGTGATGCAATCTTCTATTTCAGATAGTGGTGAGTGTAGACACCAAATTTTGGTGTAATTTCATTTGCTGTTTATTTTTAATTTTTTCATTTTAGTTTTATTCGATTTTTAGTTTTATTTTTATTTTTAAGTTGTTAGCATAGAATCTCTTGGAAAATGAACGAAAATGAGAAAGTGAAAAGAAAAGAGGAGAGAAAAGAAAAAAGAAAAAAAGAAAATTGCCCACAAAATATGTTTTATGTCTTCTAAATTCAATCTTTTGGCATTTTGTTTATTTTTGTTAAGTTATTTTGAAAAAAAAAAGAAGAAAAAAAAAAGAGAAAAACGATGAAAATGAAAAATGGAAATTTGTTTTTTTTTGTTGTTTTTAGTTTATTTTTATCTAATGTTAATTAAGTTGTTTTCATCATTAATTATTATTGTTTTATTATTATCATTTTTGTTGTTTAATTAACTAATTAATTAATTAAAAAAAAAAAAAAAACCGCAACTTCCTTTCTGCTCTGCGCAAACCACAAACCGCAACTTCCTTTCTGCTCTGCACAAATAACTCCTGGGACAGCAGCTTCAGCACCGCACAATGCAGCCAATCAAAATTCAATACCAACTCAACACTCAACCGACCTCTACATTCAAACATCCTCAAAATCACGGCACGATTCCTCTATTTTTTTTCTGCACCGCAAACCACGGCATTTTTTTTTTCATCGTGAAGCATCCAAGAGCAAGGGAGGGAACGCGAGCTGCAATCTTCTTTTCGTTTTGTTCTGACCGTAAGTTGGAGGAAAGGCAAAGAGAAACCGTGAGCAAAACTCCACACATTCTGCACCTCCATTTGCACCCGGCTTCACGACTGCAACCTCAACCAAACTGCACTTCACCTCCCAGTCGCAACTCATCAAATCAGAATCACCAACTGCACTTGGCCGTGAGCTGTGAGTGATCAGCTTCTTTGGAAATAACGACGAGAGAGAGAGAGGTGAGGACTTAGTTTATCTTCCAGCCTCACTTCAAGACCAATCGAGAGAGGGAGAGAGAGAACCGAGGGTCAAACTTCCTCCAATCCAGCCGCAAGTTTGAGCCAGGGAGAGGGAGAGTTGCGGACTGCAATTCTGGACAGCCGAGAGTGGAGGATTGTTGCAGCTATTAGTCGTGTGTATTAAGCTCCAAGCTGAGGTAATTTCTAAACTTGAACTAATTGATTATGGGTAGATGAAGCTGTTTAGAGGCATGCATGTGAGAGTTGTACGTTTAGATGAAGAATTGAGTTACCAGAAATGGGTTTCAAAAGAATTGGAAATGCCGTGAGTTTGAACTAGAAATTTCAGCTTTAACTTGTTACTTTGTGATGATCTGAGCTTAGTTGTGTGTTTAGCTAACTGAATGCTGGATGATTAGGCCCTGCATGAGATGATTTAGCTGTGTGTAAACCAGAAATTTGAATGAAACCAAAAATCTGCTGCATGCATGTCATCCGTAAATAGTTGAGCAAATTCTGGAATTTTGGATGAATGTTGTTGGTGACCGACCCTGCTTTGGACTAGAATTGATAGTAACTTCATTTATTAGTCAGGCATGATAGCTTTGAGTACATAATTCAGTGATTTGGCAAAAATTGTTGACACATAGCTGCTGGAAATGTTTCAATTTATCCGAGGGAGGGAGAAAGAATTTTTCCAGTTTAGACGTGAGCTTTCATAATTGTTCCCTTGCTGCACTTTCATTTAGCCGTGAGTTATCATTTTGTTTCCTTCGCTGCATTTTTCATAAACCCATAAGCTTGATGAGCTTTATATGTGCGAGGTTCATGTGAAGGGAGTTGCGACATAGCAACAGAAATTTTCGTCGTAGATGGTTTTCTTTCTTTTGCTGCAGTTCATCTTCATAATTTGCTGTTTTCCTAGCTTTTCGCAACAATACATAAGCTGGTTTGCTCATTTCTTTTCGCTAGCTGAATTAGGTGTAGAAAGGGGTGGTGTTTGATTGGTTTTGAAGTTGTATGCTCGGCTCTAAACATTGTGAACCCATTTTTAAACATTGCTGGATTTTTGATGAGATTAGAAATGTTGAATCTTCTTGGCATAAAATTTCCTAGCACTTGCATGTTTGTTCCTGATATGTTTTGGTTTGTTTGGGGAATCAAGTTGGGAGTTATGTTGTTTGACTCAAAGTGGGGATGTTGCTAGATAAAATTTGTCCAAGCTTGGCGTTAGTTTTGCCAAAATCTGTTTGAAAAAAAAAAATGAAAATGCACCAATCTTTGAGTGGGTTTTTGTAACAAAAGTGCAGCAGCTTTTTGGTTTTGTAAACTTGCAAGAAATTACTTTGATTAAGTATTGTTTAAGCATGCTTTAATTAGAGTTAGTTTAACGCTTTGTTAGCTAAAGATTCATAGATGAATTTGTGGATAAGTTAGCTTAGCCTACCAAGATTTTCTTGTTGCTGCCGAAACTTCCTTGTTGTTTTGCCGAAAGTTTCTTGTTTGTTGCAGAAAATTTTGTTCCTCACGTATGCATGCATGTCAATATTTCTGAATTTAGCACTTTGTCCCCCCAAGTCCCTTCTCATTTTACTAGGGCCCAAGTAATTGGAACATTTAATCAATTTGATCCTTCTAAGTTTCTTTTTGTTCCACAAGAGCCCAAGCATGTTCTAGTATCTTGTAATTAAGTCCTAAAATCATTGCAACTTCAATCATTGTTTGACTTTTCCTTTATTTTTAAGATCTTTGAAGTGCTTAAACGATTTATTTGGACTTGAATGTTTGAGTAATGCTTGTTTTGGGTCTTTAGTAGATGCTATATTTGGAAATTGAACGGGTTATTCCGTTTTCTTGGTCTTTAAGCATTTTTTGAGCTCATTCAAGTTGCAATTAGGTGGTTTTTGATGTTTTTGCTTATACTTTACTTTTAAATTGATGCCTTGACCCCTTTATTGTTTTGAAGCCATTTTCCTTCATTTGCTTACCATTAGGGGAAGGTATAACTTTCTTTTATCCTCTTTACTTCTCTCTTACGTGCTCCTACGTGTTACGTGAATATGCATGTCTACTTTGCTTTCTTAATTCCTTGCATTTATTTCATTTACTTTTACTTTTATTTAAATTATTCATTATGGGGTATGTGTACACCTCTTGGCTTGTAATAGATAGGGCATAGCAAGTAATTTGGTCCATTTTCCCTTTCCCTTTTGTTTTAATTAGCAAATGTAATGGTTGCATGCCTATGTGTTATATGTTAAACGCTTTATTAGGATTTTGCATCTAGTCAAGCATGCTAAGTGTTATGTGCTACGTGTTTATAAGTGAATCGCTTGTCTACTCGCTTTTTGTAGTATAGATGAATGGAATGGATGAATGTACGTCACCACACTAGTCCAACGCTAGTTGTGGCTTTTTTTATCGTTTCCACTAGTCCAACGCTGGTCGGAATTCATAGAATGGGCTAGTCCAATGCTAGACCCAATAGGTTCTTTTTTTTTCTTTCCTTTTTCATTAAGTGCATGATCACCACATATCATGCATTTCCTTAGTTTACCATTTGGCATGTTCCTCAAACCCCTTCCCCTTCACTTTAGGACTTGCATCTCATGCTAGTTAGGGTTCATTTGCTTGAAAATCCCCTTCCGATAAGGGAAACGAGCGAGTGTGGCTACTCGATAGCCTTAGCACGCTAGTTTCGCCTTCTAATCAAAGGGAAAATCGAAGTCGAAAAGTTAGAAGTCAACCCCCGTACCCGACTTGTTGCATTCCCCTAGGGTCATACTTTCATTTTTATCACTTCCATACTCTTTTAATCACATTTTTCTTACATTTCTCAATCCATATTTTTCACTACATCTTTATCATTTATTTACTTTACTTCACAAATGAAATTCAAGTTTCACTTATATATGTACTATTCTATTTTCATTCATTTGCACACACAAGCACTTTGATTTTCATACAAATTCACACATGCACTTTCTTTACACATTCGCACACAAACACTTTGTTTTTTTTTATTATTTCATACATGAATCTTTTCATACACTTGCACACTTGCACTTGAGTCACCATTTGCATCAATCGACCTCTATGAGGTTTCCCTTTATTGGCCGCCACAATTCATGTGGTTTGGGACCAAAAACCTCACGAGAGACATCATAGAATTTAGGATTGCATTTCTCATTCATTAGTCTTTGTCCAAATTGCAAATACATACTTTGGGTAGGAAAAATTAGGAAAATAAGGGTTAAATCACGCAACTAGCCTTGGCTAGGTCGAAGGGGTGCCTTGGATTTTTATCCTTGCCTTCCCCTTCGTCAAATGTGACTCCCGAACCTTTTTCTTTGTTTGCGTGGACTAGGAGTCGTTCAAAAGGGTTTTTTACTTTTTTTTCCTTTAAAAATTCACTTTTTGGGTGACTTGGTACACCCTAACTCTATACCAAGTGGCGACTCCATTTTTCATATAAAAAACCCTTTTTGAACTATTTTTCTTGGGTCAAATCGTCGCATTTTCAAAAGTCCCATTTAGACCCATATTTTTTCATCAAAAAATTCATTTTTTCAAAATCAATAAATTCACAAAACCAAGTATTTATTTTTTACCAAAAAAAGTGGGGCGCGACAGTTGGCGACTCCACTGGGGACTTCCTAAGTGGGTCCAAGCATTTGATTTAGCCATTCTTTTCCTTTTTTCTACCCTTTTTATGTATAGCATTTGGATATTAGGATTGCATTTTCCCTTTCTAGGACTTTTTGCCACGTACGCGCATATCAAACTACTCCCTCACTCACGTATGTATGATTGGATGATTGGATGTATGATTGTACTTGCTTTATCTCGCGCTTTGCATTTGCATTTTGGGGGGGGGGTGTGTCACCCTTAGAGCCACGCGTTGGTTCTCGATCCCTCCCTTCCAAAACGTATACTATCATACGCGCATACGCTTTATTATTCATCCCTTTTATTTTCTTTTAGTGGCTTGTCACGCCACTCCACCCTGTTAGGAGTTTAGGCGACCACTTGGACATGTGATCGTATCACGACGTGAGCGTAGCATGATTCGAGTCGGTCACTCGATCTTCCGCTTTAAACTTTAGGTTGATGACCTATTAGTTTTTAGTCGAAGGTTGAGGTTTTTTTAGATTCGCCCAGACGGGTAGCCGTAACACGACGTGTGCGTAGCAACGTCTGGGGAATCGCTCGAGCCACCGACAAGGAACCTTGGGAGTGATGACTCTTGGTTTCCAAGTCTGAAGGCTCGGGGACCTGAGCTTATCGAGTCTAGATGCATTAGTAAACCCTAACCTCATGCATCCATTTTAGCTTGCCTAGGGTAGAGTCAGCCATACCCTATTAGGGACACTATTCACGAGGGGAGGGGTCCAACCCCTTTCTTCTTTTTATTGCTTTATTTCCTTGTGTTGATTTTGTTGCTACAATGTGTTATGTGTATTTATCGGACTGAGTTAACTTTTCTTGGTTTTGTGTCCCAATTGCATTCACAAACCCTAGCAAATAAGAGGTCTGGCATGACCTTCTTTTAGAACCTACCCTCATAGATAGGTTATTGCACATTTAAAGATTTTTGTATATTGCATTCATAGATTAATAATTGCATAGCATTATAAGCCTACCCTGGCGTATAAAGGGCTCCTTAGGGCACGTTTTCTTTAACTCACATGTTTTATTGCTTTAAAATGGCATCATGCATAAACCCTAGAAAGGGAATGCCATTTAGGGGATCCCGTGTCAGGAATAAACCACCTTGTGTCTCGGATACTTAATCCAAAGAGACTTGCACGTTTACATTTTGTACCATCCAAAGGGGTAGTGCACGAGGTAAGGTAGGATCCGATCATCTTCATAAGAGTGATTTTTTTTTGGAATATGAGCGTCTAATAATCACTTTTTGGCCATTTTATCAAAATTGGTAAAATTCCCTTGCGTAAAAGGACATTAATTTGAAAAAAATTCACAAATGATTCCTCCTGTTGAGACGATGAATAAATTGAGGCCAAATCGTGATTTTAGAAGGCTCATAAACTAATTTTCTGAAACCACCAATGGCCAACCGATTCAATCGATTCATTTTGTCAATTCATAATCAATCTTGAATAAACCATCTTTTGACCGATTTACCCTTTTTAGGGTCATTTGACCAATTTACCCTTTTTAGGGTCATCCGGTCGATTTGAATAAATCGTCAATTCATTTGACAAATTTACCCTTTTTAGGGTCATTCGGCCGATTTTTGAATAAATCAATAATTCAATTGGCCAATTTACCTTTTTTTAGGGCAACCGAGCCGATTTTGAATAAATCAAGTTTCGTTCAATTTATTTGATCAATTTACCCTTTTTAGGGTGATCTGATTAATTTTGGATAAATTAAATTTCATTCAATTCATTTGACCTGTTTCCCCTTTTTGGGTAATCCGGTCGATTTTTAATAAATTGTCAATTTCATTTGACCAATTAGGATTTCAATGTCGAATTTCAAAATGGAAAACCTAGTCGATTTTGAGAAAAACCATCCATTGCATCCAGCCATTTGATCAGTTGGGGTTTTGACCCGCGCTTTACTGAAGAAATTTTGTCAACGAATTCCAATCTCTTCGATCGGAAGTTCGTCAAGGTCGAACCCGTGCGTTTTTGCAAGTTCTTGTATCGATCAAAAGTGATCAATCCCTTCGGATGAGGGCCTCATTTTGACAAATGTCTCTTCTCACTCCAAGTGGCCAAATTTTTCAAATCATTCCTCACACGATCAGTCGATCGGATCCATCAGGTATTGTATAGTGCCTGCTCTGGAGGACTGCATTTTCATGCTAGGCCTACCCTTGGCACAAAAGGGTTCCCCCATAGGACATGCATCCGAATTTTCTGAATATCTACTAACTCTTATTTTTTCTTTTCTTTTTCTTTGTTTTTATTGGAATAACTAAGCGAGGGTTAAATCTAAAGGCAATCTTTCAAAAATTCTCAGGTAATATTTAAATATAGCTTCTCGTCGAAGCCCCATCATAACGCGATCCCGTAGTCAAGCCCAGAGGAGTCGTGTAAACATGAGTTCACAACCGGAACAGTCAGATAGGTCTGCTACTACCGCTCAACCCGAGACTGCAAGTTTGGGGATTCAGTTGACTGAGATGCTTACCAAGTTTGGAGAGATGGCGTCTGAGATGGCCGCCCAAAGGAAGTTGAATGATGAGCTAATTAGCAGCGGAGTTCAACCCGAACCTGTACCCGCCAGACAGCCTGAGCAAGAGCCGTTTGTCCTACCTTCGGCCCATGCCACTGTTACTCCATCATTTCCTATTGCACCCGAAGAAACTTTCACCTATCCCACCACAAATTTGCCATACACTTACCCTCCTCATCCTTCATTTTTTCTTACTCACACGCGAGGTCCACCACCCCAAATCACTTCAAATATACCACCTGAGCCACATACCTTTTATCACCCTGTTGCTGAGCCATTCCTACCAGACCATATTGTTCAAACCAAGGCAGAAATGGAGGAACCTTCTGCTCCCGTTGATATAAAGCTGCTCAAACGCCTTGATCGTTTTGATGAGTTTATGAGGAAGAGTCAGGGGTTGAACAAGCAAGGAGTCCTGGACTACGATGAGCTTTGTCTCTTTCCCAATATGCAATTGCCCGAGGGGTTCAAAACCCCTAAATTTAACAAGTACGATGGGACGGGTAATCCCAAGACACACCTCCGACTATTTGCTAACAAGTTGGGAAAGCCTGTAGACGACGAGAACCTGCCTCTAAGGTTGTTCCCGGAAAGTCTGGAGGGGGATGCCCTCGACTGGTACTCAAATTTGAAGTCCGAAGAAGTAAAAACCTGGATTGACTTGTCCAATGCTTTTGTAAGGCAATATGAGTATAACTGCGAGTTGGCTCCGACACGAACCACGTTGGAAGGAACAAAAAGAAAACCCTCCGAGGATCACAAGACTTATGCCAAGAGGTGGAGGAAAATAGCTGCCAAAGTCGAGCCACCAATGACTGAGGACGAAATCATACGCACTTTCATTAAAGCACATGATCCCCCGTATTTTGAAGAAATTTTCCGCATGACTGGATGCTCGTTCGCCGCCATTGTCAATAAACTTGAGGAGTACGATGACTTCGTGAAAGCTGGGAAGATTGTTAATGTCTCTGCCCTCAAATCCCAGTTGGATGCTTTGCAAGGACAGGGGACTAGTGAGAAGAACCCGCAATTTAAAAAGAAAGAGGGGGAAACTGCCTTCACCTGGAATCAAAACCCTGTCCCAAGACCCAGACCTCGACAATACCCTACTTACTCAAACCCTTACCCCTACTACTCAAATCCTCGTCCTGTTTACCACACCAATATCACTCATCCTCGACCTCGCCCAAATTATGCCAACCCGCCTACAACCCCTTTCCAAATATCTCAACCAAGCTTTCAACAAGCTCGTCCTCGGCCTCCTTACCACCAAAGATTTTCCCCACCAAATAGACCCATCTACAACTATCCCCGACCCACTGAAACCTACAATCAAAGCCGTACCCGAACCTTCACCAACTTAGGCAGGCCTTTGGACCAATTGTATGAGCAATTGAAGGTTGCCAACAAAATAGGCGTGATTCCCCCTCCAACTTACCTTCATGGCATGCCTGCTGGGTACAATCCACATGCTATTTGTGCCTATCATTCGGGAGTACCTGGCCACTCAACCGCCGATTGCAGGGCACTTAAGCACAAAGTCCAAGACATGATCGAGGCAGGAGAAATAGTGCTAAGGAAAAGAGGTGAACAAGGGCCGATCATAAGTACAAATCCTTTTCCTGAACACCAGGACACCTTCGAGGCATCCACCTCCAACGACGAAATTTGAAAATCCTGAAGGAGCTTTGCACAATTTGGATGGCCGAGTATCTTCCCTCTCGAAGGGAATTTCGGTAAATCTAGGGGCTGTTATTTACTAAAGTTCACAAAAACCATTTCTTGCATATGTGAATAGCTTCATGAAAACATCTTTCGCAATTAAGTTTTGTCTTGTTTCCGCTTTGATTAGTTTTCCCATTAAATGCACAATTTGTTTATTTGATTATTGTCCTGAATTTTAATTCTTTTAAATGGCCAAAGATGAAATTATTTGACCCTTTGAATATCACTGTTCTGGATTCCGATAATACCATTCATCCAAAAATCCCTTCTTTGAGAAGGTCAGAAATCCCTTCGTTGAAAAATCCCTTCTTTGAGAAGGTCAGAAATCCCTTCGTTGAAAAATCCCTTCTTTGAGAAGGCCAAAAATCCCTTCATTAAAAATCCTTCATTGAAAAATCCCTTCATTAAGAAAGCTCTTCATTGAAAATCCTTTCGTTAAGAAAGCCTTTCATCAAGAAATCCCTCCTCTGCCAAGTTCTAAGCTGATTGGTTAAAGCAGCGTCACTAACGATTGATTTTGATGGATGAAAAGCAGTTGAATGTCGTATGGCCTGTGTTCATAACAAAAAGGTCCGCCACCGGTCCTTTAGAGAAGAAGGACAATGAGTTAAAGCGAGATTTGCCAATGCAAGATGAAATCAAAGACGAATTTGGCCTAAACTGGTAAGGCCATTTGTCATTCAAAAAGGTGCTACCGAGTGGAGCACTTATCCTTGAAGAGATAGACGGACAAACAGTCTCTCAACCTATCAACTCAGACATGTGTAAGAAGTTTTATTTCTGATTATGCAAATTTCTTTTGGAAATCATGCAAGGGGCGAAACAAAAGTCAGGCCATCTTCTTTTCCAATCAAAACATTTCATCCCTAGTCATCCCTTTTGAGCTATCAGAACAATAATTTTTTCGTTTGGCAGCCCCTGAGGATTGCAAGCCCCACACTGGGGCAAATTCATTGTGAACAGAGACGATCAGAAAGAAAAGGTAAAACCCCACACTGGGGCAAATTTATCTTTGAAAGAAAGATGGAAGACAATAAACCCCACACCGAGGCAAATTTAGCTTTGAAGAAAAATGCAAAAAGTGAGGAAAATGCAATGAAAATGCAAGGAGAGAGGATTCAATCGAACTGGGGCAAATTTCCCTCAGTTTCGTTCGAAATTGAAGATGATTTCAAATGATGCAATCTCAGGTTATTTCACCTCTCATAAGAGCAAATTGTTTTCAAGCCTTAACTTTTCTTGACATACCCCACCTGACCCCATTACAAAAGCCCAAAGTCCTGGCTTTCGTCACTTGCAGTATTTCTATTGGAAAGTTTGCTAATCAACTGACAAGTGATGTCCATAATGCCTTCGCCTAAACTTCTAAGGGAAGTGCATTTTACTGATGCCAGAAATCTTCAACTCATACTCCTGAGTCGATCATGGTTGAGCTCTTTCATTTGCGTCTTTAGGTGAAAACTCGAAAGGGCACCTCAAAAAAAAAAAAAAAAAAAAAAGACAAAACGAAACAAAAAAGGGGGGGCAACCTTGGTGAAAACCCGAAAGGGCACCAAGGTAGGATTTTGCAGCGAGCGAGCACGAGGAAGAACAGCTGGTGATTTGGTTCATTTGGATTTCTCCTCATTTTGTCATACTTCTGTCAATATTGAATTCCAGAACAAGGATATTCAGATATTCGAATACGCATCCCTGGGCCAAAGCTGTGTCATTTTGTAATACATTCTTTGGCAAATCCATGCTTAGGAAATTCATTTTTACCAAATTTCTTGCATTCATGGTATTTTTGTAGAATTTAAGCACAAAATGGTTATGTGTGCATTCTTGTATGACATGTGAATTTTCTTGCATACTTCATTCTTTATCTTTGAATTTTGGTGAATAACAATCCCCGTGGTTTATTCGAAACATACTTGGGTTCAGTCATCTCTTGAAAAGGGTTAAGGTTCAACAAAGTCAGTTACGCAGACTTCACAATATGGCAAAGCACATACCTGATCAGTTTGTAAATCAGAAAAGCCTTAGGGTGAAAAATCCAACTCAATCGACTGCCGCAGCAAAAGTTGATAAAGGCGTTGAAAGACTCATGTTTACACGATTCTCAAAGGAAAACGGATCAAATGATGGTGGCAATTTCTTTGTTTTTTTCTCTTTTGCAGAAAAATTGCATACACAGATGAAAGTAAGCACACCTCGCACTGGAATAGGTGTCGGAAAGAGTCCTCCGGTGAACAATGGCAGATTGAAAATGTCGCAAGCAAATTTCATCAAAAAATGCAACGGCATGGCAATACAGAATCAACTCTGGACTCACATTGCAAAAAATTCATCATACTGGGGCAAATTATTTTTTTGGAAAGATTTTCAAAAGTCAAAAAGAAAAGTCAAAAAGAAGCAAAAATCATCAATCAAAAACCAAAATCGAATCAAATTTCGTCACGGCAGGATCGGGTTTAATCCCACTGACCGATGATCAAAAGCATTTTCGGGTCAGTCCCATGATCAAAAGCATTTTCGGGTCAGTCCCACGATCAAAAGCATTTTCGGGTCAGTCCCACGATCAAAAGCATTTTCGGGTCAGTCCCTCGATCAAAAGCATTTTCGGGTCAGTCCCTCGATCAAAAGCTCATTCGGGTCAGTCCCTCGATCAAAAGCATTTTCGGGTCAGTCCCTCGATCAAAAGCTCATTCGGGTCAGTCCCACGATTCAAAAGCTCATTCGGGTCAGTCCCATGATTCAAATATTATTCGGGTCAGTCCCACGATTCAAAGCTTATTCGGGTCAGTCCCGCGATTAAAGCTTGTTCGGGCCAGTCCCATGATTTGAATTTCCTTCTCTAGTCAGTCCCAATTTTAAATTTCTGCTCGGGTCAGTCCCGTTTTAATTTCCTGTTTGGGTCAATCCCATTTCAAAAAAAAAAATCAAAAAATCAAAAAAAAAAAATCAAAAAAAAAAAAATGTTAAAGAGGTCGATCCTCATTTCAGAAGCGTCCATTGCAGCCGAATAACACAGGTAAGTATTTGGTGTCTACTTCTTTGTCTCAAGTTTTTTCAAAACTCAGACAAAGAGGGGCAAACTGTAGACACCAAATTTTGGTGTAATTTCATTTGCTGTTTATTTTTAATTTTTTCATTTTAGTTTTATTCGATTTTTAGTTTTATTTTTATTTTTAAGTTGTTAGCATAGAATCTCTTGGAAAATGAATGAAAATGAGAAAGTGAAAAGAAAAGAGGAGAGAAAAGAAAAAAGAAAAAAAGAAAATTGCCCACAAAATATGTTTTATGTCTTCTAAATTCAATCTTTTGGCATTTTGTTTATTTTTGTTAAGTTATTTTGAAAAAAAAAAAGAAGAAAAAAAAAAGAGAAAAACGATGAAAATGAAAAATGGAAATTTGTTTTTTTTTGTTGTTTTTAGTTTATTTTTATCTAATGTTAATTAAGTTGTTTTCATCATTAATTATTATTGTTTTATTATTATCATTTTTGTTGTTTAATTAACTAATTAATTAATTAAAAAAAAAAAAAAAAAAACCGCAACTTCCTTTCTGCTCTGCACAAATAACTCCTGGGACAGCAGCTTCAGCACCGCACAATGCAGCCAATCAAAATTCAATACCAACTCAACACTCAACCGACCTCTACATTCAAACATCCTCAAAATCACGGCACGATTCCTCTATTTTTTTTCTGCACCGCAAACCACGGCATTTTTTTTTCATCGTGAAGCATCCAAGAGCAAGGGAGGGAACGCGAGCTGCAATCTTCTTTTCGTTTTGTTCTGACCGTAAGTTGGAGGAAAGGCAAAGAGAAACCGTGAGCAAAACTCCACACATTCTGCACCTCCATTTGCACCCGGCTTCACGACTGCAACCTCAACCAAACTGCACTTCACCTCCCAGTCGCAACTCATCAAATCAGAATCACCAACTGCACTTGGCCGTGAGCTGTGAGTGATCAGCTTCTTTGGAAATAACGACGAGAGAGAGAGAGGTGAGGACTTAGTTTATCTTCCAGCCTCACTTCAAGACCAATCGAGAGAGGGAGAGAGAGAACCGAGGGTCAAACTTCCTCCAATCCAGCCGCAAGTTTGAGCCAGGGAGAGGGAGAGTTGCGGACTGCAATTCTGGACAGCCGAGAGTGGAGGATTGTTGCAGCTATTAGTCGTGTGTATTAAGCTCCAAGCTGAGGTAATTTCTAAACTTGAACTAATTGATTATGGGTAGATGAAGCTGTTTAGAGGCATGCATGTGAGAGTTGTACGTTTAGATGAAGAATTGAGTTACCAGAAATGGGTTTCAAAAGAATTGGAAATGCCGTGAGTTTGAACTAGAAATTTCAGCTTTAACTTGTTACTTTGTGATGATCTGAGCTTAGTTGTGTGTTTAGCTAACTAAATGCTGGATGATTAGGCCCTGCATGAGATGATTTAGCTGTGTGTAAACCAGAAATTTGAATGAAACCAAAAATCTGCTGCATGCATGTCATCCGTAAATAGTTGAGCAAATTCTGGAATTTTGGATGAATGTTGTTGGTGACCGACCCTGCTTTGGACTAGAATTGATAGTAACTTCATTTATTAGTCAGGCATGATAGCTTTGAGTACATAATTCAGTGATTTGGCCAAAATTGTTGACACATAGCTGCTGGAAATGTTTCAATTTATCCGAGGGAGGGAGAAAGAATTTTTCCAGTTTAGACGTGAGCTTTCATAATTGTTCCCTTGCTGCACTTTCATTTAGCCGTGAGTTATCATTTTGTTTCCTTCGCTGCATTTTTCATAAACCCATAAGCTTGATGAGCTTTATATGTGCGAGGTTCATGTGAAGGGAGTTGCGACATAGCAACAGAAATTTTCGTCGTAGATGGTTTTCTTTCTTTTGCTGCAGTTCATCTTCATAATTTGCTGTTTTCCTAGCTTTTCGCAACAATACATAAGCTGGTTTGCTCATTTCTTTTCGCTAGCTGAATTAGGTGTAGAAAGGGGTGGTGTTTGATTGGTTTTGAAGTTGTATGCTCGGCTCTAAACATTGTGAACCCATTTTTAAACATTGCTGGATTTTTGATGAGATTAGAAATGTTGAATCTTCTTGGCATAAAATTTCCTAGCACTTGCATGTTTGTTCCTGATATGTTTTGGTTTGTTTGGGGAATCAAGTTGGGAGTTATGTTGTTTGACTCAAAGTGGGGATGTTGCTAGATAAAATTTGTCCAAGCTTGGCGTTAGTTTTGCCAAAATCTGTTTGAAAAAAAAAAATGAAAATGCACCAATCTTTGAGTGGGTTTTTGTAACAAAAGTGCAGCAGCTTTTTGGTTTTGTAAACTTGCAAGAAATTACTTTGATTAAGTATTGTTTAAGCATGCTTTAATTAGAGTTAGTTTAACGCTTTGTTAGCTAAAGATTCATAGATGAATTTGTGGATAAGTTAGCTTAGCCTACCAAGATTTTCTTGTTGCTGCCGAAACTTCCTTGTTGTTTTGCCGAAAGTTTCTTGTTTGTTGCAGAAAATTTTGTTCCTCACGTATGCATGCATGTCAATATTTCTGAATTTAGCACTTTGTCCCCCCAAGTCCCTTCTCATTTTACTAGGGCCCAAGTAATTGGAACATTTAATCAATTTGATCCTTCTAAGTTTCTTTTTGTTCCACAAGAGCCCAAGCATGTTCTAGTATCTTGTAATTAAGTCCTAAAATCATTGCAACTTCAATCATTGTTTGACTTTTCCTTTATTTTTAAGATCTTTGAAGTGCTTAAACGATTTATTTGGACTTGAATGTTTGAGTAATGCTTGTTTTGGGTCTTTAGTAGATGCTATATTTGGAAATTGAACGGGTTATTCCGTTTTCTTGGTCTTTAAGCATTTTTTGAGCTCATTCAAGTTGCAATTAGGTGGTTTTTGATGTTTTTGCTTATACTTTACTTTTAAATTGATGCCTTGACCCCTTTATTGTTTTGAAGCCATTTTCCTTCATTTGCTTACCATTAGGGGAAGGTATAACTTTCTTTTATCCTCTTTACTTCTCTCTTACGTGCTCCTACGTGTTACGTGAATATGCATGTCTACTTTGCTTTCTTAATTCCTTGCATTTATTTCATTTACTTTTACTTTTATTTAAATTATTCATTATGGGGTATGTGTACACCTCTTGGCTTGTAATAGATAGGGCATAGCAAGTAATTTGGTCCATTTTCCCTTTCCCTTTTGTTTTAATTAGCAAATGTAATGGTTGCATGCCTATGTGTTATATGTTAAACGCTTTATTAGGATTTTGCATCTAGTCAAGCATGCTAAGTGTTATGTGCTACGTGTTTATAAGTGAATCGCTTGTCTACTCGCTTTTTGTAGTATAGATGAATGGAATGGATGAATGTACGTCACCACACTAGTCCAACGCTAGTTGTGGCTTTTTTTATCGTTTCCACTAGTCCAACGCTGGTCGGAATTCATAGAATGGGCTAGTCCAATGCTAGACCCAATAGGTTCTTTTTTTTTCTTTCCTTTTTCATTAAGTGCATGATCACCACATATCATGCATTTCCTTAGTTTACCATTTGGCATGTTCCTCAAACCCCTTCCCCTTCACTTTAGGACTTGCATCTCATGCTAGTTAGGGTTCATTTGCTTGAAAATCCCCTTCCGATAAGGGAAACGAGCGAGTGTGGCTACTCGATAGCCTTAGCACGCTAGTTTCGCCTTCTAATCAAAGGGAAAATCGAAGTCGAAAAGTTAGAAGTCAACCCCCGTACCCGACTTGTTGCATTCCCCTAGGGTCATACTTTCATTTTTATCACTTCCATACTCTTTTAATCACATTTTTCTTACATTTCTCAATCCATATTTTTCACTACATCTTTATCATTTATTTACTTTACTTCACAAATGAAATTCAAGTTTCACTTATATATGTACTATTCTATTTTCATTCATTTGCACACACAAGCACTTTGATTTTCATACAAATTCACACATGCACTTTCTTTACACATTCGCACACAAACACTTTGTTTTTTTTTATTATTTCATACATGAATCTTTTCATACACTTGCACACTTGCACTTGAGTCACCATTTGCATCAATCGACCTCTATGAGGTTTCCCTTTATTGGCCGCCACAATTCATGTGGTTTGGGACCAAAAACCTCACGAGAGACATCATAGAATTTAGGATTGCATTTCTCATTCATTAGTCTTTGTCCAAATTGCAAATACATACTTTGGGTAGGAAAAATTAGGAAAATAAGGGTTAAATCACGCAACTAGCCTTGGCTAGGTCGAAGGGGTGCCTTGGATTTTTATCCTTGCCTTCCCCTTCGTCAAATGTGACTCCCGAACCTTTTTCTTTGTTTGCGTGGACTAGGAGTCGTTCAAAAGGGTTTTTTACTTTTTTTTCCTTTAAAAATTCACTTTTTGGGTGACTTGGTACACCCTAACTCTATACCAAGTGGCGACTCCATTTTTCATATAAAAAACCCTTTTTGAACTATTTTTCTTGGGTCAAATCGTCGCATTTTCAAAAGTCCCATTTAGACCCATATTTTTTCATCAAAAAATTCATTTTTTCAAAATCAATAAATTCACAAAACCAAGTATTTATTTTTTACCAAAAAGTGGGGCGCGACAGTGAGCTAGGCGGAGCCGGTGGGACCCACTACTAGCTAACACGCACGCAGTGACTTTTGCTCTTGTGCTACTTTTGTATTTTGAGTAAGTATTCAGGCCGCTCTTGTGTGTTAGTTACTTATGTGTTTCGATATGTATGAAGAGGGTACTTAGGCGAGGGTTTACTTTATCGCACTCGACCTAAACCCTAAATTTGCGCACATATTTGTACATAGCTTGTGTATATGAGCAATTTTGGAACTAAAACCCTTGAGCTTGTGGCTCGGGGTGACTTTTGAATAATTTTGTGAAGTTTGTGAGTTCGGGGCCCGATCTCAATACCTGGATGGACTATTCGAGCCGGTTAGGGCTTGGTCGAAGTCAGTCCAACTTGGTTTGAGGTCACAAAGTTTGTGAATCCGGTTCACCGAGTATGTGGACCAAGTTTGTGACCCGAGCTTGTGACTCAAGCTCAAGTTTGTGATTTCGTTCGCCCGGGCAAGTTTGTGAGGTGACTGGCCAGAGAGGGTGATAAGGTGTACGGTGGGAGTACAAGTGAAGTTCTACGGACCATTAATTGTAGTCGACGGAGTGTCGGCAGGAGATCATACATGGCACATGATTGGCTTTGGAGCCACCTGTATCCTTATTATGTGATGTTACTTTTCTGCTTTTGCTTTACTCTTATTGTGTAACTGTTGTTACGTGAAATTTACGCTTTTGCCCCTGTTTACTTACTAAGCATATAGCTTACCCCGTTCCATTTGTTTTCCTTAGCAGGGGGCCGTCACAGGTGGTATCAGAGCTTAGGTTTCAGATCTCTGTAGTTTATCCTAGGCTAAAGTTTAGGATGCCGGACTGTGGGATTTGATTTGATTTGAAAGTTAAGCAATTGAGGGATAAAACCTATAGCTGCTTCGCGTGGTCTCTGCGCAGAATGAGTCTGGATGAAGTGGCGAATAAGTAAGAAGGACTAAGTGTTCGTTCGAGCATAAGTTATGGATCATAAATGTTATAGGTCTTAAATCTTTCTCATGGTATCTGAGGACCATAGATAGGTACGTCAGGTAGGAATTTCGATTGTAGATAGTTTACTCTTGGGACTGCAGCTCGAGATGTGAATTATCTTATCTCGGATTCTTGTGCCTGAGTACTCCAGAGTTGAGGCGCTGCTAAGTACTTGAGACTAGCATTTTGGGAACATGAACAGGTTTTGTCTGGCTAGAGTGAGTACAAGATATCAACGGGCACCTTGGGAAGTGGAGTAAGAAACCGGACGAGGGTGATTTTCACTGAGCGTGGGACGATAAGTCGCGTTTCTTTCATTTTGCCCTTATATTGTCCCTACATGTCATTTACTTGTTGTATGTGAATACCTACATATATAGTACCTGCAGCTCTTGACTTTGTCTAACTTGAAATGTCCCTTGGTGTATATGATGCATTATATTGTGTATATGTTGGCGTGACTTGTATATAAATGTACACATTTTGATCTTTTGATTGTTTTGAGTATTCCAACCCTTTAGTTCGTTGATTGGAATTTCGAGGACGAAATTTTTTTAAGGCGGGGAGATTGTAACACCCCGAAAAAAAATAAGGAGGTTGCTGGTAAAGAAGATACTAGAGTGTATTTCTTTGGGTTTGATTAAAACCTTATTTTGTTTTAAAAGATTAGAAACCCTAATATTGTAGTCAAAAACTCTAGTTTACTTGTGACTAACCGGTTTTCTTAAATCTTTCGCATTTTAATTGATACCCTAATTTTAATCATTGGAATTGTAAAACCCTCACGTTTTCTTAAAAATGCCCTTTTATTTGGAAATTATTATTTATTCAGGCTCCTCTATCCAATCATTCCACATAAGTGAAAATAAACCTAGAAAGTAGGGTTTCACTCTTCGGTTTTCAAGTTTAGAGCAAAATTAGGGTTTTCGCGATTTTTCGCCGGATGAATTTTCGGTACAGAGTACGGATTAAATTTGGAGAGTAAAAGTGACTTTTAAGTGAGAAATAATATGTGATTAGTAGCAATGATATAAGGTTAGTGAATGGGAAGTAAAAACCCTCATACGTGTGTTTTTAAGAAAAACGGCGCGAACCGGCGGGTCCCGCACACTACCGATTGAACGCACCACTTGACCACCACTTTCTTATCACATGAGCATTAATACTTGAGCAAAATATTTCCCCCTCATTGCCAGCTAGCTTGACCGAAAATGTGGACTAAAAAGAGCAAGGAAAAGAAAGAGAAAAATGAAAGGTGGTGGTGGCGACACTTGTCGCCACCCTATAGTTTCTTGGCCAAGTGATCAACTAGCCTTCTTAAACCAATTTTCTGCCCTTTCCTCTTTATTTTTCCAGCAGCTGGTCGACCAAGAGAGAGAGAGAAAGTGAGAGCAAGAAACAATTCCTTCTTCTTGATTCTAACCAACCAAGTGACAAATTAAATTTCCAAACCGATTAAAGTGCTAATTGTGAGTTGGGAAGCTAGGGGAACCAGAAATTTTCCAAGGAGGTTGATTATCACTCATCCAAGCTTGTCTTTGAGGTATGAAATCTGATCATGGTCTTTGATCTTTTAAATCTTGTGTAAATTAGCTTAGCAACTCAAATTTGGTGGTGAATAATGGATGCTATCATGTTTTGGGGGTTTTCCCCTTTTGGTTATATGAACTAGGGTTGGATGATTTGCTGCCCAACTTGGTGTATGGTTAATATATGTTGTAATTAAGGTTATATAAGGCTGTTTGGTAGTGATTAGAACAAGAAATTTGAGAAAGTTCCATTAGAGACCAAAATTCCAGAATCTGGAAAATTTTCCCCCCTTTTCTGTCCGGTTTTGTAGCCTCATGTTAGAGGCCGAATTGGCCTTAGATCAAAACATTAAAGTTGTAGATAATGGTATTTTATAGTTGGCCACAAAATTTCAGCTCAATCGGAGCATCGTAGCGTGTGAAAAGATGAAAATACCCTTGCTGATTTAGGTCACTTTCCAGAGTTCCGCGTGGACAGTTTAGTCCTTTTGGTTGAGTTTATTCACTGTAATCCGTTTGGATTTAGTCATTTGTTAAAACATGAAAGTTTTATTTCCCTGTCTTAGCATTGTAACGCCGCCAAGAACACCTTAATCGGACCTTGGTAGACTGAGATATGGTCACTTGAATGCAATGCGGTTGATTAGCCGAGTAGTTGAAATCAGGTTGTATGAATGGGAAATTCGATTAGATTACACTGGAAATTTGACTGAGTGACCTTCATGAAAGTTTTAGCCTTATGTCTTATCTTTCTAATGCCTTTGGAATTTCCTGATTTGGATTTGTGAACTGGGAGTTACGATCCAGCCAACATACCCTGTCCGTCACCTTAAAGTGCAAATTTCTGGCACTGTGTTCCATACTTTCGACCCATCTCTGTTCAGATCCGGATTTAGGTGTCTTCATGAAAGTTATAGACTTTTCTCTTAGCTTCGCAACGGTACCTCATGTACCATGATTCGACACTTGTAACCTCGATTGTGTTCAAAACAGTTTTGACGGCAAAACGGCTAGGCCGCCATTCCCGTTTCCGTATGCCGTTTCCGCACTTGCATGTGCCAATTTTATCGTTTTGCTTGTTTTAGGCACGTTAGTGGCCGTTTGTGATATTATGTGATGCAATCTTCTATTTCAGATAGTGGTGAGCTAGGCGGAGCCGGTGGGACCCACTACTAGCTAACACGCACGCAGTGATTTTTGCTCTTGTGCTACTTTTGTATTTTGAGTAAGTATTCAGGCCGCTCTTGTGTGTTAGTTGCTTATGTGTTTCGATATGTATGAAGAGGGTACTTAGGCGAGGGTGTACTTTATCGCACTCGACCTAAACCCTAAATTTGCGCACATATTTGTACATGGCTTGTGTATATGAGCAATTTTGGAACAAAAACCCTTGAGCTTGTGGCTCGGGGTGACTTTTGAATAATTTTGTGAAGTTTGTGAGTTCGGGGCCCGATCTCAATACCTAGATGGACTATTCGAGCCGGTTAGGGCTTGGTCGAAGTCAGTCCAACTTGGTTTGAGGTCACCAAGTTTGTGAATCCGGTTCACCGAGTATGTGGACCAAGTTTGTGACCCGAGCTTGTGACTCAAGCTCAAGTTTGTGATTTCGTTCGCCCGGGCAAGTTTGTGAGGTGACTGGCCAGAGAGGGTGATAAGGTGTACGGTGGGAGTACAAGTGAAGTTCTACGGACCATTAATTGTAGTCGACGGAGTGTCGGCAGGAGATCATACATGGCACATGATTGGCTTTGGAGCCACCTGTATCCTTATTATGTGATGTTACTTTTCTGCTTTTGCTTTACTCTTATTGTGTAACTGTTGTTACGTGAAATTTACGCTTTTGCCCCTGTTTACTTACTAAGCATATAGCTTACCCCGTTCCATTTGTTTTCCTTAGCAGGGGGCCGTCACAGGTGGTATCAGAGCTTAGGTTTCAGATCTCTGTAGTTTATCCTAGGCTAAAGTTTAGGATGCCGGACTGTGGGATTTGATTTGATTTGAAAGTTAAGCAATTGAGGGATAAAACCTATAGCTGCTTCGCGTGGTCTTTGCGCAGAGTGAGTCTGGATGAAGTGGCGAATAAGTAAGAAGGACTAAGTGTTCGTTCGAGCATAAGTTATGGATCATAAATGTTATAGGTCTTAAATCTTTCTCATGGTATCTAAGGACCATAGATAGGTACGTCAGGTAGGAATTTCGATTGTAGATAGTTTACTCTTGGGACTGCAGCTCGAGATGTGAATTATCTTATCTCGGATTCTTGTGCCTGAGTACTCCAGAGTTGAGGCGCTGCTAAGTACTTGAGACTAGCATTTTGGGAACATGAACAGGTTTTGTCTGGCTAGAGTGAGTACAAGATATCAACGGGCACCTTGGGAAGTGGAGTAAGAAACCGGACGAGGGTGATTTTCACTGAGCGTGGGACGATAAGTCGCGTTTCTTTCATTTTGCCCTTATATTGTCCCTACATGTCATTTACTTGTTGTATGTGAATACCTACATATATAGTACCTGCAGCTCTTGACTTTGTCTAACTTGAAATATCCCTTGGTGTATATGATGCATTATATTGTGTATATGTTGGCGTGACTTGTATATAAATGTACACATTTTGATCTTTTGATTGTTTTGAGTATTCCAACCCTTTAGTTCGTTGATTGGAATTTCGAGGACGAAATTTTTTTAAGGAGGGGAGATTGTAACACCCCGAAAAAAAATAAGGAGGTTGCTGGTAAAGAAGATACTAGAGTGTATTTCTTTGGGTTTGATTAAAACCTTATTTTGTTTTAAAAGATTAGAAACCCTAATATTGTAGTCAAAAACTCTAGTTTACTTGTGACTAACCGGTTTTCTTAAATCTTTCGCATTTTAATTGATACCCTAATTTTAATCATTGGAATTGTAAAACCCTCACGTTTTCTTAAAAATGCCCTTTTATTTGGAAATTATTATTTATTCAGGCTCCTCTATCCAATCATTCCACATAAGTGAAAATAAACCTAGAAAGTAGGGTTTCACTCTTCGGTTTTCAAGTTTAGAGCAAAATTAGGGTTTTCGCGATTTTTCGCCGGATGAATTTTCGGTACAGAGTACGGATTAAATTTGGAGAGTAAAAGTGACTTTTAAGTGAGAAATAATATGTGATTAGTAGCAATGATATAAGGTTAGTGAATGGGAAGTAAAAACCCTCATACGTGTGTTTTTAAGAAAAACGGCGCGAACCGGCGGGTCCCGCACACTACCGATTGAACGCACCACTTGACCACCACTTTCTTATCACATGAGCATTAATACTTGAGCAAAATATTTCCCCCTCATTGCCAGCTAGCTTGACCGAAAATGTGGACTAAAAAGAGCAAGGAAAAGAAAGAGAAAAATGAAAGGTGGTGGTGGCGACAAGTATAGTTTCTTGGCCAAGTGATCAACTAGCCTTCTTAAACCAATTTTCTGCCCTTTCCTCTTCATTTTTCCAGCAGCTGGTCGACCAAGAGAGAGAGAGAAAGTGAGAGCAAGAAACAATTCCTTCTTCTTGATTCTAACCAACCAAGTGACAAATTAAATTTCCAAACCGATTAAAGTGCTAATTGTGAGTTGGGAAGTTAGGGGAACCAGAAATTTTCCAAGGAGGTTGATTATCACTCATCCAAGCTTGTCTTTGAGGTATGAAATCTGATCATGGTCTTTGATCTTTTAAATCTTGTGTAAATTAGCTTAGCAACTCAAATTTGGTGGTGAATAATGGATGCTATCTTGTTTTGGGGGTTTTCCCCTTTTGGTTATATGAACTAGGGTTGGATGATTTGCTGCCCAACATGGTGTATGGTTAATATATGTTGTAATTAAGGTTATATAAGGCTGTTTGGTAGTGATTAGAACAAGAAATTTGAGAAAGTTCCATTAGAGACCAAAATTCCAGAATCTGGAAAATTTTCCCCCCTTTTCTGTCCGGTTTTGTAGCCTCATGTTAGAGGCCGAATTGGCCTTAGATCAAAACATTAAAGTTGTAGATAATGGTATTTTATAGTTGGCCACAAAATTTCAGCTCAATCGGAGCATCGTAGCGTGTGAAAAGATGAAAATACCCTTGCTGATTTAGGTCACTTTCCAGAGTTCCGCGTGGACAGTTTAGTCCTTTTGGTTGAGTTTATTCACTGTAATCCGTTTGGATTTAGTCATTTGTTAAAACATGAAAGTTTTATTTCCCTGTCTTAGCATTGTAACGCCGCCAAGAACACCTTAATCGGACCTTGGTAGACTGAGATATGGTCACTTGAATGCAATGCGGTTGATTAGCCGAGTAGTTGAAATCAGGTTGTATGAATGGGAAATTCGATTAGATTACACTGGAAATTTGACTGAGTGACCTTCATGAAAGTTTTAGCCTTATGTCTTATCTTTCTAATGCCTTTGGAATTTCCTGATTTGGATTTGTGAACTGGGAGTTACGATCCAGCCAACATACCCTGTCCGTCACCTTAAAGTGCAAATTTCTGGCACTGTGTTCCATACTTTCGACCCATCTCTGTTCAGATCCGGATTTAGGTGTCTTCATGAAAGTTATAGACTTTTCTCTTAGCTTCGCAACGGTACCTCATGTACCATGATTCGACACTCGTAACCTCGATTGTGTTCAAAACAGTTTTGACGGCAAAACGGCTAGGCCGCCATTCCCGTTTCCGTATGCCGTTTCCGCACTTGCATGTGCCAATTTTGTCGTTTTGCTTGTTTTAGGCACGTTAGTGGCCGTTTGTGATATTATGTGATGCAATCTTCTATTTCAGATAGTGGTGAGCTAGGCGGAGCCGGTGGGACCCACTACTAGCTAACACGCACGCAGTGATTTTTGCTCTTGTGCTACTTTTGTATTTTGAGTAAGTATTCAGGCCGCTCTTGTGTGTTAGTTGCTTATGTGTTTCGATATGTATGAAGAGGGTACTTAGGCGAGGGTGTACTTTATCGCACTCGACCTAAACCCTAAATTTGCGCACATATTTGTACATGGCTTGTGTATATGAGCAATTTTGGAACAAAAACCCTTGAGCTTGTGGCTCGGGGTGACTTTTGAATAATTTTGTGAAGTTTGTGAGTTCGGGGCCCGATCTCAATACCTAGATGGACTATTCGAGCCGGTTAGGGCTTGGTCGAAGTCAGTCCAACTTGGTTTGAGGTCACCAAGTTTGTGAATCCGGTTCACCGAGTATGTGGACCAAGTTTGTGACCCGAGCTTGTGACTCAAGCTCAAGTTTGTGATTTCGTTCGCCCGGACAAGTTTGTGAGGTGACTGGCCAGAGAGGGTGATAAGGTGTACGGTGGGAGTACAAGTGAAGTTCTACGGACCATTAATTGTAGTCGACGGAGTGTCGGCAGGAGATCATACATGGCACATGATTGGCTTTGGAGCCACCTGTATCCTTATTATGTGATGTTACTTTTCTGCTTTTGCTTTACTCTTATTGTGTAACTGTTGTTACGTGAAATTTACGCTTTTGCCCCTGTTTACTTACTAAGCATATAGCTTACCCCGTTCCATTTGTTTTCCTTAGCAGTGGGCCGTCACAGGTGGTATCAGAGCTTAGGTTTCAGATCTCTGTAGTGTATCCTAGGCTAAAGTTTAGGATGCCGGACTGTGGGATTTGATTTGATTTGAAAGTTAAGCAATTGAGGGATAAAACCTATAGCTGCTTCGCGTGGTCTCTGCGCAGAGTGAGTCTGGATGAAGTGGCGAATAAGTAAGAAGGACTAAGTGTTCGTTCGAGCATAAGTTATGGATCATAAATGTTATAGGTCTTAAATCTTTCTCATGGTATCTGAGGACCATAGATAGGTACGTCAGGTAGGAATTTCGATTGTAGATAGTTTACTCTTGGGACTGCAGCTCGAGATGTGAATTATCTTATCTCGGATTCTTGTGCCTGAGTACTCCAGAGTTGAGGCGCTGCTAAGTACTTGAGACTAGCATTTTGGGAACATGAACAGGTTTTGTCTGGCTAGAGTGAGTACAAGATATCAACGGGCACCTTGGGAAGTGGAGTAAGAAACCGGACGAGGGTGATTTTCACTGAGCGTGGGACGATAAGTCGCGATTCTTTCATTTTGCCCTTATATTGTCCCTACATGTCATTTACTTGTTGTATGTGAATACCTACATATATAGTACCTGCAGCTCTTGACTTTGTCTAACTTGAAATGTCCCTTGGTGTATATGATGCATTATATTGTGTATATGTTGGCGTGACTTGTATATAAATGTACACATTTTGATCTTTTGATTGTTTTGAGTATTCCAACCCTTTAGTTCGTTGATTGGAATTTCGAGGACGAAATTTTTTTAAGGAGGGGAGATTGTAACACCCCGAAAAAAAATAAGGAGGTTGCTGGTAAAGAAGATACTAGAGTGTATTTCTTTGGGTTTGATTAAAACCTTATTTTGTTTTAAAAGATTAGAAACCCTAATATTGTAGTCAAAAACTCTAGTTTACTTGTGACTAACCGGTTTTCTTAAATCTTTCGCATTTTAATTGATACCCTAATTTTAATCATTGGAATTGTAAAACCCTCACGTTTTCTTAAAAATGCCCTTTTATTTGGAAATTATTATTTATTCAGGCTCCTCTATCCAATCATTCCACATAAGTGAAAATAAACCTAGAAAGTAGGGTTTCACTCTTCGGTTTTCAAGTTTAGAGCAAAATTAGGGTTTTCGCGATTTTTCGCCGGATGAATTTTCGGTACAGAGTACGGATTAAATTTGGAGAGTAAAAGTGACTTTTAAGTGAGAAATAATATGTGATTAGTAGCAATGATATAAGGTTAGTGAATGGGAAGTAAAAACCCTCATACGTGTGTTTTTAAGAAAAACGGCGCGAACCGGCGGGTCCCGCACACTACCGATTGAACGCACCACTTGACCACCACTTTCTTATCACATGAGCATTAATACTTGAGCAAAATATTTCCCCCTCATTGCCAGCTAGCTTGACCGAAAATGTGGACTAAAAAGAGCAAGGAAAAGAAAGAGAAAAATGAAAGGTGGTGGTGGCGACACTTGTCGCCACCCTATAGTTTCTTGGCCAAGTGATCAACTAGCCTTCTTAAACCAATTTTCTGCCCTTTCCTCTTTATTTTTCCAGCAGCTGGTCGACCAAGAGAGAGAGAGAAAGTGAGAGCAAGAAACAATTCCTTCTTCTTGATTCTAACCAACCAAGTGACAAATTAAATTTCCAAACCGATTAAAGTGCTAATTGTGAGTTGGGAAGCTAGGGGAACCAGAAATTTTCCAAGGAGGTTGATTATCACTCATCCAAGCTTGTCTTTGAGGTATGAAATCTGATCATGGTCTTTGATCTTTTAAATCTTGTGTAAATTAGCTTAGCAACTCAAATTTGGTGGTGAATAATGGATGCTATCATGTTTTGGGGGTTTTCCCCTTTTGGTTATATGAACTAGGGTTGGATGATTTGCTGCCCAACTTGGTGTATGGTTAATATATGTTGTAATTAAGGTTATATAAGGCTGTTTCGTAGTGATTAGAACAAAAAATTTGAGAAAGTTCCATTAGAGACCAAAATTCCAGAATCTGGAAAATTTTCCCCCATTTTCTGTCCGGTTTTGTAGCCTCATGTTAGAGGCCGAATTGGCCTTAGATCAAAACATTAAAGTTGTAGATAATGGTATTTTATAGTTGGCCACAAAATTTCAGCTCAATCGGAGCATCGTAACGTGTGAAAAGACGAAAATACCCTTGCTGATTTAGGTCACTTTCCAGAGTTCCGCGTGGACAGTTTAGTCATTTTGGTTGAGTTTATTCACTGTAATATGTTTGGATTTAGTCATTTGTTAAAACATGAAAGTTTTATTTCCCTGTCTTAGCATTGTAACGCCGCCAAGAACACCTTAATCGGACCTTGGTAGACTGAGATATGGTCACTTGAATGCAATGCGGTTGATTAGCCGAGTAGTTGAAATCAGGTTGTATGAATGGAAAATTCGATTAGATTACACTGGAAATTTGACTGAGTGACCTTCATGAAAGTTTTAGCCTTATGTCTTATCTTTCTAATGCCTTTGGAATTTCTTGATTTGGATATGTGAACTGGGAGTTACGATCCAGCCAACATACCCTGTCCGTCACCTTAAAGTGCAAATTTCTGGCACTGTGTTCCATACTTTCGACCCATCTCTGTTCAGATCCGGATTTAGGTGTCTTCATGAAAGTTATAGATTTTCTCTTAGCTTCGCAACGGTACCTCATGTACCATGATTCGACACTCGTAGCCTCGATTGTGTTCAAAACAGTTTTGACGGCAAAACGGCTAGGCCGCCATTCCCGTTTCCGTATGCCGTTTCCGCACTTGCATGTGCCAATTTTGTCGTTTTGCTTGTTTTAGGCACGTTAGTGGCCGTTTGTGATATTATGTGATGCAATCTTCTATTTCAGATAGTGGTGAGCTAGGCGGAGCCGGTGGGACCCACTACTAGCTAACACGCACGCAGTGATTTTTGCTCTTGTGCTACTTTTGTATTTTGAGTAAGTATTCAGGCCGCTCTTGTGTGTTAGTTGCTTATGTGTTTCGATATGTATGAAGAGGGTACTTAGGCGAGGGTGTACTTTATCGCACTCGACCTAAACCCTAAATTTGCGCACATATTTGTACATGGCTTGTGTATATGAGCAATTTTGGAACTAAAACCCTTGAGCTTGTGGCTCGGGGTGACTTTTGAATAATTTTGTGAAGTTTGTGAGTTCGGGGCCCGATCTCAATACCTGGATGGACTATTCGAGCCGGTTAGGGCTTGGTCGAAGTCAGTCCAACTTGGTTTGAGGTCACCAAGTTTGTGAATCCAGTTCACCGAGTATGTGGACCAAGTTTGTGACCCGAGCTTGTGACTCAAGCTCAAGTTTGTGATTTCGTTCGCCCGGGCAAGTTTGTGAGGTGACTGGCCAGAGAGGGTGATAAGGTGTACGGTGGGAGTACAAGTGAAGTTCTACGGACCATTAATTGTAGTCGACGGAGTGTCGGCAGGAGATCATACATGGCACATGATTGGCTTTGGAGCCACCTGTATCCTTATTATGTGATGTTACTTTTCTGCTTTTGCTTTACTCTTATTGTGTAACTGTTGTTACGTGAAATTTATGCTTTTGCCCCTGTTTACTTACTAAACATATAGCTTACCCCGTTCCATTTGTGTTTCCTTAGCAGGGGGCCGTCACAGGTGGTATCAGAGCTTAGGTTTCAGATCTCTGTAGTGTATCCTAGGCTAAAGTTTAGGATGCCGGACTGTGGGATTTGATTTGATTTGAAAGTTAAGCAATTCAGGGATAAAACCTATAGCTGCTTCGCGTGGTCTCTGCGCAGAGTGAGTCTGGATGAAGTGGCGAATAAGTAAGAAGGACTAAGTGTTCGTTCGAGCATAAGTTATGGATCATAAATGTTATAGGTCTTAAATCTTTCTCATGGTATCTGAGGACCATAGATAGGTACGTCAGGTAGGAATTTCGATTGTAGATAGTTTACTCTTGGGACTGCAGCTCGAGATGTGAATTATCTTATCTCGGATTCTTGTGCCTGAGTACTCCAGAGTTGAGGCGCTGCTAAGTACTTGAGACTAGCATTTTGGGAACATGAACAGGTTTTGTCTGGCTAGAGTGAGTACAAGATATCAACGGGCACCTTGGGAAGTGGAGTAAGAAACCGGACGAGGGTGATTTTCACTGAGCGTGGGACGATAAGTCGCGTTTCTTTCATTTTGCCCTTATATTGTCCCTACATGTCATTTACTTGTTGTATGTGAATACCTACATATATAGTACCTGCAGCTCTTGACTTTGTCTAACTTGAAATGTCCCTTGGTGTATATGATGCATTATATTGTGTATATGTTGGCGTGACTTGTATATATATGTATACATTTTGATCTTTTGATTGTTTTGAGTATTCCAACCCTTTAGTTCGTTGATTGGAATTTCGAGGACGAAATTTTTTTAAGGAGGGGAGATTGTAACACCCCGAAAAAAAATAAGGAGGTTGCTGGTAAAGAAGATACTATAGTGTATTTCTTTGGGTTTGATTAAAACCTTATTTTGTTTTAAAAGATTAGAAACCCTAATATTGTAGTCAAAAACTCTAGTTTACTTGTGACTAACCGGTTTACTTAAATCTTTCGCATTTTAATTGATACCCTAATTTTAATCATTGGAATTGTAAAACCCTCACGTTTTCTTAAAAATGCCCTTTTATTTGGAAATTATTATTTATTCAGGCTCCTCTATCCAATCATTCCACATAAGTGAAAATAAACCTAGAAAGTAGGGTTTCACTCTTCGGTTTTCTAGTTTAGAGCAAAATTAGGGTTTTCGCGATTTTTCGCCGGATGAATTTTCGGTACAGAGTACGGATTAAATTTGGAGAGTAAAAGTGACTTTTAAGTGAGAAATAATATGTGATTAGTAGCAATGATATAAGGTTAGTGAATGGGAAGTAAAAACCCTCATACGTGTGTTTTTAAGAAAAACGGCGCGAACCGGCGGGTCCCGCACACTACCGATTGAACGCACCACTTGACCACCACTTTCTTATCACATGAGCATTAATACTTGAGCAAAATATTTCCCCCTCATTGCCAGCTAGCTTGACCGAAAATGTGGACTAAAAAGAGCAAGGAAAAGAAAGAGAAAAATGAAAGGTGGTGGTGTCGCCACCCTAGAGTTCTTGGCCAAGTGATCAACTAGCCTTCTTAAACCAATTTTCTGCCCTTTCCTCTTCATTTTTCCAGCAGCTGGTTGACCAAGAGAGAGAGAGAAAGTGAGAGCAAGAAACAATTCCTTCTTCTTGATTCTAACCAACCAAGTGACAAATTAAATTTCCAAACCGATTAAAGTGCTAATTGTGAGTTGGGAAGCTAGGGGAACCAGAAATTTTCCAAGGAGGTTGATTATCACTCATCCAAGCTTGTCTTTGAGGTATGAAATCTGATCATGGTCTTTGATCTTTTAAATCTTGTGTAAATTAGCTTAGCAACTCAAATTTGGTGGTGAATAATGGATGCTATCATGTTTTGGGGGTTTTCCCCTTTTGGTTATATGAACTAGGGTTGGATGATTTGTTGCCCAACTTGGTGTATGGTTAATATATGTTGTAATTAAGGTTATATAAGGCTGTTTGGTAGTGATTAGAACAAGAAATTTGAGAAAGTTCCATTAGAGACCAAAATTCAAGAATTTGGAAAATTTTCCCCCCTTTTCTGTCCGGTTTTGTAGCCTCATGTTAGAGGCCGAATTGGCCTTAGATCAAAACATGAAAGTTGTATATAATGGTATTCTATAGTTGGCCACAAAATTTCAGCTCAATCGGAGCATCGTAACGTGTGAAAAGATGAAAATACCCTTGCTGATTTAGGTCACTTTCCAGAGTTCCGCGTGGACAGTTTAGTCCTTTTGGTTGAGTTTATTCACTGTAATCCGTTTGGATTTAGTCATTTTTTAAAACATGAAAGTTTTATTTCCCTGTCTTAGCATTGTAACGCCGCCAAGAACACCTTAATCGGACCTTGGTAGACTGAGATATGGTCACTTGAATGCAATGCGGTTGATTAGCCGAGTAGTTGAAATCAGGTTGTATGAATGGGAAATTCGATTAGATTACACTGGAAATTTGACTGAGTGACCTTCATGAAAGTTTTAGCCTTATGTCTTATCTTTCTAATGCATTTGGAATTTCCTGATTTGGATTTGTGAACTGGGAGTTACGATCCAGCCAACATACCCTGTCCGTCACCTTAAAGTGCAAATTTCTGGCACTGTGTTCCATACTTTCGACCCATCTCTGTTCAGATCCGGATTTAGGTGTCTTCATGAAAGTTATAGAATTTTCGCCGAATTTTCGCGCCCCACTTTTTGAATGAATGTGAAATGTGTGCGAAGTGTGGTGTGAACGTGTGCAACATAAAAAGTAAAAGGCCATGGGACTTTGGAAAGCGACGATTTGGCCAAATGAAATTTAAAAAGGGTTTTTTAAATATGAAAACGGAGTCGCCACTTGGTATAGATTTGGGGTGTACCAAGTCACCCAAAAAGTGTTTTTTAAAGACAAAGTAGTAAAACCCTTTTTAAAACGACTCCTAGTCCACGTAAGCCAAAGAAAAAGGTTCGGGGGTCACGTTTGACAAAGGGGAAGGCAAGGATAGAATCCAAGGCACCCCTTTGACTTAGCCAAGGCTAGTGGCGCGACTTAAACCAATTTTTCCTAGTTTTCTACCCAATGTATGTTCGCACGTTGGATATGACTATGTGAATGCAGAACAGAAAGAAAAATGCAATCCTAAATTCTACGATGTCTCTTGTGAGGCTTTTGGTCCCAAACCACATGAATTGTGGCGGCCAACAAAGGAACACCTCATAGAGGTCGATTAATGCAAATGAGACTCAAGTGTGCAAGTGTGAAAGTGTATGAAAGATGCAAGAAATGTAAGTGCAAGTGTGCAAAATTGTATAAAGGTGCTTGTGTGAAATTGTAAAAAAAATCCAAGCGTTTGTGTGCAGATGTATGAAATGGTGCTCGTGTGAAATTGTGTGAAAAATCCAAGTGTTTGTGTGCAAGGGAAGGGATATGAAGGTGCATGTGTGAAAGTAGGAGGAGAAAATAAAAGTGTAATGAGGGTATAGAATGATAGAGTGAATATAGAATGCATGAGCCTAGGGAATGCAAGCAAGACGGGTACGGGGGTTGACTCCTAACTTTCGACTTTGATTTTTCCTTTGATTAGAAGGCAAAACTAGCGTGCTAAGGCTATCGAGTAGCCACACTCGCTTGTTTCCCTTATCAGAAGGGGACACTCAAGCAAAATGAACCCTATAGCTAGCATGGGATGCAAAAATCTAAAGTGAGAGGGAAGGGACTAGAGGAGCATGCTAAATGATAAAAACTAAGAAAAAATGCATGAAAATGTAGTGAGCAAGCAAATGATGTGCTAGCGAGGGGAAATCCCTAAGGGTCTAGCGTTGGACTAGCCCATTCTATGAACTCCGACTAGCGTTGGACTAGCGGAAACGTACATTCATCCATTCCATTCATTCATGGCTATGAAAGCAAGTAGACATGCCAAAACACTCGTAAACACGTAACACGTAACACTTAGCATGCTCGACTAAATGCAAGAGCCTAATAAAGCAATTAAACATGTAGCAACAAAACAAGCAACCAAGGGGAAGGGGGAGTGGACCAGATGCTCTCCGAGCACTATCTATTACAAGCCAAGAGGTGTACACATACCCCATAAAAGCATAAAGGGGAAGGGGAAATGGACCAGATGCTCTCCGAGCACTATCTATTACAAGCCAAGAGGTGTACACATACCCCATAAAACTTGAATGAAAGTAAAAGTAAGTAAATGCATGCAAGGAGGTAAGGAAAGCGAAGTAGACAGGCATATGCACATAACACGTAGGAGCACGTAAGGTCAAATGTAGTGCAAATGAGGGATAGAGTGTACCTCCCTTGAATTGACGCCCCAACGAAGTGAAATTATTCAATTACCCTCCAAAATAATAAAAAGGTCAAGGCACCACTTTATTTAAGAAAAAATAAAAGAAATGGGCAAAACAAAGCTCACTTAGCCATAAAGTCCCTAAAGTCATAACTTAAGTGCAATTTAAGCAAAGCAAGGTGGCTAATTGGAATCGAACAAACAATGAAATTGCAAAAGTTAAAACTACCAAGGACCAAGTTGAAGACATTATTCAATTAGTTGGGTCAAAGTAGCATTAGTTAGAAGCCAAGGGGTCAAAATGCAATTTTAGAAAATTATTTCATGCAATCTTCATGCAAAGAACGTAGCTTATATTCTGCAACAAGGTTTCAGCCATTTCTAAAGCCTTTTGCACTATTCTAGCCGTAGCTTGCTTTTCAATTCATTGTCTTAAATGAAACAAAAATGTAATCTTCATCCGAACACAGCCCAACATCCCAATCCAACATCAAACCGCAATTTCTAGCAAGAAAACAAAGCTAAACATTTGAATATACAAACAGCAAGAGAAATTCTGCATTTTCGGCATATGATTTCAGCAATGAGACTTGCTGCATTTTCTTTCAACCTCTGATTTCTAATCCCAGCTTTGATTAGATATTTTCAACCCAACATCACCACTTTAGATTAAGCAAGCAAAAAAACTACACAGCCCCCACGATTCAAACAAGCAAAATCTTAGAAAAAGCAACATCATGCGAAATTCTGGACAGCATGCTTGAAAAACAAAAGTTTCTGCAATTAAAAAAAAAACAAAGCTTGCGGCCCTTTGCCAAGCTCAACGCAATTTTCCAGGTTCACAGCTTCAAACTAGGCAGTATACTACATCATTAACATCATCCTAGCAAGCAGAAATCTTAGCAACATCCCACGCAAAAAAAAAAATCCAGGCAATTATGCAAGCATTTGATGAACTAAACTAATGCAACCTTTCTAGTTTTACCCTCCAAAACCAGATTTCATAGCCAAGCATATGCACTTTTGGACCATAAAATCCTTATGTTTAAGCACAATAAATTGAACAAAAACTGTGTAAGTATCGAAGAACAACATTCTGTAATTTGGAAGCAGAAAAATTCATGTCAAACTTCGAACCAAAACCAGCAGACCCATCACTCGAAACCTTTAACAAGCTGAACATTTTGATGAACGCAAACCAGTTGCAAAACCAAACCATTAAAAACCAAACGAGGAACCCAACGAATAGCACAGAAACAACAACCAGATTTCTGGATTTTATCTTTAAGAAATTATCCTAACAAAAGGATCGGCAAATTAAGCTAACATGGAGGAACCAGAAATGAATGGAAACGGAAAGCGTAGGCAGCAACAATAAACAGAAAGAAAAATCAAAATGACGATTCAACAAAGAACAAAAAGGAAAGGGACTAAGACACCAATCTAGGAGAGTACCTGCCCAAACGTTTTTGGATCAAAATCTGGACAGGAAACGTCATGAAAGAGCGGCCGAAGCTGTCCCGTTACGGCTCCGAAACCGCACCAGCAAAATTAAGCAGCGATCTTTGGGGGCGAATTCAAAGGATCATTCGATGTTTTCTGCCAACAAATTCTGAACGAAACCTCCTCCCCTTACTTCCTAGTTAGTGCAGAAACTGAGAGTTACTTAAAAGAACCAGAGATCAAAGAGAAATCTGATCCGGAACATGGCTCATAGCCGGCCTTTGGTCAGAAAAATTGCAGCTTTATCACTTCTGTTCCAATTTTGTTCGTAGCCTTCTTCTCCTCCGTCCATTGCTCATTTCCTCCTTGCTTATCACGGTTCCTTCCCCAAGCTCTTCCTCTCTCTGCTTTCCTTCTTCCTTCTTCCAGAACCCACGCCGTCAATCTCTTTCTTTCTACATCTATTTGCTTCAGCCGCCACCTTGCCCTTTCTTTTCTTTTTCCTCTCAAAGCTCCTCCTCTCCGTTTTTCTGGTTTCTTTCCTTAGCCCACCGAAGCCTCAGCTCTCCCCTTGCTCTCCCCTCTGTCCAGTTTTTTCCCGTTTTTTCTTTCCGCTCCCGTTAGCTGCAAAACTCTCCCCACGATGAAGCTCTCCTTGCGGCTGATGTCTTCTTTCCCTAAAGCCCGCAGCCTTTCTTTCTTTTTCCTTTGCTGTTTTTCTTTTCCCTAACCGAGCTCCCCTTTGCGGCTGTCTTGCGGCTTTCCTTTTATATCTAGGAACCACAACCCTAAACCTTCAGCCAGCTCTTCTATATTTACAACCCAAGGGGCTGCCCGAAGTCCTCCCTTGCAAGCTGCAAAAACGCAGCTTGCAAGTCGCGTTTCTCTTTTTTTTTTTTTTTTCTTTTTTTTTTTTTTAACTTTCAACTTAATAAATACAGAAATGATAAAATATAAATAATAATAATAATAACAAATTGCCAAAACCCAGGTAATAATAATAATAATAATAATGAAAATAATTTAAAAACTAAACAACTAAAAACAACAAAAATGGCCATTTTTCCATCTTTTTTGTTTCATTTTTCATATTTTTCATTTTTTCTTTCAAGAAAGCATTGAATTTAAATTACAAACGACTAAATCATATTTTTTTGAATGCTTTTCTTTTCTCTTTTTTTTCTTTTTCAACAAATTCTATGATAAAACTTAAAAATAAAAATAAAACTGGAAACTAAAAACTAAAAATGAACACGACAAATAAAAAACTAAAAATGAAATTACACCAAAAATTCGGTGTCTACAGTTTGCCCCTCTTTGTCTGAGTTTTGGAAAAACTTGAGACAAAGAAGTAGACACCAAATACTTACCTGTGTTATTTGGCTGCAGAATGATCCGAACGGACAGGAATTCTAAAACGGGATTGACCTGAATATGAAATTAAACGGGACTGTCCCGAACAGAAATTTAAATTTGGGATAGACCCACGGGATAGACCCGGACAGAAATGTAAAACTAGATGAATTGAAGTGAGATGGAGTGTTGGTGGGATGGAAACACGCACATTAGTGAGATAGGCTCGATGCTAACGGCGGTAGGATGAAAACGCGCACGTTAGTGAGATAGACTCGATGCTAACGGCGGTAGAATGAAACACGCACGTTAGTGAGATAGACTCGATGCTAACGGCAGTAGGATGAAAACACGCACATTAGTGAGATAGACTCGATGCTAACGGCGGTTGAAGTAAAACACGCATGTTAGTGAGATAAACTCGATGCTAACTGCGGTTGAAGTAAAACACGCACATTAGTGAGATAGACTCGATGCTAACGGCGGTAGAATGAAAACACGCACGTTAGTGAGATAGACTCGATGCTAACGGCGGTGGAATGAAAACGCACACGTTAGTGAGATAGACTCGATGCTAACGGTGGTTGAATGAAAACACGCACGTTAGTGAGATAGACTCGATGCTAACGGCGGTAGGAATGAAAGCACGCACGTTAGTGAGATAGACTCGATGCTAACGGCGGTAGAAATGAAAACACGCACGTTAGTGAGATAGACTCGATGCTAACGGTGGTTGAATGAAAACACGCACGTTAGTGAGATAGACTCGATGCTAACGGCGGTAGGAATGAAAGCACGCACGTTAGTGAGATAGACTCGATGCTAACGGCGGTAGAAATGAAAACACGCACGTTAGTGAGATAGACTCGATGCTAACGGCGGTAGAAATGAAAACACGCACGTTAGTGAGATAGACTCAATGCTAACGGCGGTAGAAATGAAAGCACGCACGTTAGTGAGATAGACTCGATGCTAACGGCGGTAGAAATGAAAGCACGCACGTTAGTGAGATAGACTCGATGCTAACGGCGGTAGAAATGAAAACACGCACGTTAGTGAGATAGACTCAATGCTAACGGCGGTAGAAATGAAAACACGCACGTTAGTGAGATAGACTCGATGCTAACAGCGGTAGAAATGAAAGCACGCACGTTAGTGCGATAGACTCGATACTAACGGCGGTAGAAATGAAAACACGCACGTTAGTGAGATAGACTCGATGCTAACGGCGGTGAGGTCAGTGAATATGGTTGTCAAGAAAGGAAGTAAAAGGATGCGTGGCGGACGCTGAGACTTGTCAATAAAAAATTAAAGTTGAGATTGGGAATTGATTTCTTCAAGAAGTTAAACCTAATTTTTTGATTGATTGATTTTTGATGATGATTTTTTTTTTTTTTTGATTTTTTTTTGATTTTTTTTTTTTTTTTTTTGAAGAATCTTTCTAAAAACTTGCCCCAGTATGATGAATTTTTCTGGAATTTGAGTCCATAGCTGAATCTGTATCGCCATGCTGTTGCACCTTTTGATCAAATTTACTTGCAACATTTTCGATTTGCCTTTGTTCATCAGAGGACTCCTTCCAACACCGATTCCAGTGCGAGGTGTGATTGTTTTTGTCCATGCATGAAATTTTCCTGCAAAAGAGGAAAAAAAAAAAAAAAAAAAAAAAAAAAAGAATTGCCACCATCATTTGATCCGCTTGCCTTTTGAGAATCGTGTAAACATAAGCCTTTTGATGCCTTCGTCAAAGTTGGCCGGGGTATCTGACTTGGTTGGATTTATCATTTCAAATGTCTCTGCTTTTCCAGACTGACCGGGCAAGCATTTTGCCATATTGCGAAGCATTCGTAATTGGCTTGGTTGCGCCTTAGCCCTTTTTAAGAGATGACTGAACCCAAGTATGCTTCGAGTAAACCACGGGGGTTGTCATTTACCACAATTCAATGATAAAGAATGAGGTATGCAAGAAAAATTCACATGTCATGTAAAAATGAATATGCACAAGAATGCACTCACAACTAATTGTGCTTAAATTCTACAAAAATGCCATGAATGCAAGAAATTTGGTAAAAATGAGTTTCTTAAGAATGAATTTGCCAAAGAATGTTTTACAAAATGACACAGTTTTGGCCAAAGGATGTGTATTCGAATCTCTGAATATCCTTGTTCGGGAATTCAATATTGGCAGGGGTATGACAAAAATGAGGAGAAATCCAAATGGATCAAACCACCAGTTGTTCCTCCTTGTGCTTGCTCATTGCAGAAATCCTACCTTGGCGCCCTTTCGGGTTTTCACCAAGGTTGCCCCCACTCCTTTTCTTTTGTTTTGTTTTTGTTTTTGTTTTCTTCTTTTTTCTTTTCTTTTTCTCCTTTTCTTTTGAGGTGCCCTTTCGGGTTTCACCTAAGGAACAATGGAAAAACTCAACCATAATCGACTCAGGAGTATGAACTGAAGATTGCTGACATCAGTAAAATGCGCTTCCCTTGTAAGATTAGGCGAAGGCATTATGGACATCACTTGCCAGTTGATTAGCAAATTTCCCGATAGAAAATACGGCAAATGACGAAAGCCAGGACTTTGGGCTTTTGAAATGAAGTCAGGTGGGGTGTTTTCCAAGAAAAGTTGAGGCTTGAAAGCAAATTCTGATGAGAGGGGTGTGAGATAGCCTGAGATTGCATCATTTTGAAATTATTTCCAATTTTGAACGAAACTGAGGAAAATTTTGCCCCAGTTTGATTGGATTTTCTTTTTTTGCTTTTCCTTCATTGCATTCTTCTTACTTTTGCATTTTTCAAAAACTAAATTTGCCCCAGTGTGGGGTTCTTTCTTCCTTTTCTTTTTCTTTTCCAAAATAAATTTGTCCCAGTGTGGGGTTTTTCTTTCCTTTCTGATCATTTTCAAAATGAATTTGCCCCAGTGTGGGGTTTGCAGTTCTCAGGGGTTGCCAAACGAAAATTATTGTTCTGATAGCTCAAAAGGGATGACTAGGGATGAAATGTTTTGATTGGAAAGGAAGATGGCCTGACTTTTGCCTCGTCTCTTGCATGATTTCCTAGAAGGAATTTGCATAATCAAATAAAGAACTTCTTACACACGTCCGAGTTGATAGGTCGAGGGAATGTCTGTCCTTCCATCTCTACCAAAATGAATGCCTTGCCAGGTAACACCTTTGAACAACGAATGGCCCTGGCCAACTTGGAGTGAATTCGCCTTTGGCTTAAACTTGCATTGGCAAAACTCACTTTAACTCTTTGCCCTCCTTCTCTAAAGGACCGGTGGCGGACATAGGTCATGCTTTATGACATTCAGCTGTTTTTCATCAATTAGAAACAATCATTAATGATACTGCTTTAACCAATCAACTTTCAACCTGGCTGGGAAGGGATTTTTCTCAAATGAAGGGATTTATCAACGAAGGAATTTCCAAATGAAGGGATTTTTCTAGTGAAGGGATTCATCAATGAAGGGATTTTTCAATGGTTTTTCTCAATGAAAGCTTTCTCAATGAAGGAATTTCTCAATGAGGACTTTTTAATGGAGGGATTTTCAATAAGGGGTTTTATCAAATTCCAAAACAGTGATATTCAAAGAGTCAAATAACTTCACCTTTGGCCATCTCAAAGAATTAACAAAAAATCAAAACAATAATCAAATAAACAAATAATCAAATTGCAAAAGATGCTTTCATTAAACTATGTACATATGCAAGAAAAAGTTTTCCTGAATTTTAGCAAATGACAACCCCTAGATTTATCAAAATTCCCTTCGAGAGGGAAGATACTCGGCCATCCAAATTGTGCAGAACTCCTTCCGGATTTTCAAGTTTCGTCATTGGAAGTGGGTGCCTCAAAGGTGTCCTTGTGTTCAGAAAAAGGATTCGTACTTATGTTCAGTCCTTGTTCTTCCCTTTTCCTTAACACTACATTTCCTGCCTCGATCATGTCCTGGATCTTATGTTTTAGTACCCAACATTTACTGGTCGAATGACCGGGCGCTCCAGAATGGTAGGCACACGCGGCTTGAGGGTCGTACCCAGAAGAGAGACCTCGACGAGAGTAGTTTGGAGGAGGTATGTCATCTATTTTACCGGCAGCCTTCAATTGCTCATACAACTGGTCCAACGGCCTGCCTAGATTAGTAAAAGTGCGATTGCGGTTTTGCCTTTGAGGTTCAGTGGGTTGAGGGTAGTTGTAGGTGAGTCTATTTGGTGGAGGAAGTTGTTGATTGTAAGGGGGCCGGGGTCGAATTTGTTGAAAATTAGGTTGAGTTATTTGAAAAGGGACTACGGGTGGATTAGGATAGGTTGGGCGAGGTCGAGGGTGGTGGATACTGGCGTGATAAACAGGATGAGAGTTTGGATAATGGGGGTAAGGGTTGGAGTAGGTAGGGTATTGTCGAAATCTGGGTTTTGGGGTAGGGTTTTGATCCCAAACAAAAGCAGTTTCCCCCTCTTGCTTCTTGAATTGTTGCTTCTTCCCATTGCCACTTTGACTTTGCAAAACTTCCACTTGAGTTTTCAGGGCAGACACATTAACAATCTTTCCAGCCTTCACGAAGTCATCATATTCTTCCAGTTTATTGACAATAGCAGCAAATGAGCATCCAGTCATGCGGAAAATTTCTTCAAAGTGCGGCGGATCATGTGCCTTAATGAAAGTGCGAATGATTTCGTCTTCAGTCATCGGTGGCTCAACCTTTGCAGCTATCTTCCTCCACCTCTTGGCATAAGTCTTGTGGTCCTCAGAGGGTTTTCTTTTTGTTCCCTCCAACGTGGTTCGCGTCGGAGCCAGCTCGCAGTTGTACTCGTATTGTCTGATGAAAGCATTGGACAGATCAAGCCAGGTCTTCACCTCCTCCGGCTTCAAATTCGAATACCAATCAAGTGCGTCGCCTTCCAGACTTTCTGGGAATAGCCTTAAAGGTAAATTTTCATCATCCACCGGCCTTCCCAATTTATTGGCGAACAATCGGAGATGTGTCTTGGGATTGCCCGTGCCATCGTATTTGTTGAACTTCGGAGTTTTGAATCCCTCAGGCAATTGAACATTTGGAAAGAGACACAGCTCGTCATAGTCCAGCATTCCTTGCTTGCTCAAACCCTGACTCTTTCTCATGAATTCATCAAAACGGTCAAGGCGTTTGAGCAGCTTTGTATCAACGGGAGCGGAAGGTTCCCCCATTTCTGGCTTGGCTTGAACAGTAGAGTCTGGTAGGAATGGCTCAGCAGCAGTGTGATAAAAGGTATGTGGCTCAGGTGGTATGTTTGAAGTGATTTGTAGTTGGGGACCTTGCACGTGAGTAGGAAAGAACGAAGGGTTAGGAGGGTAAGTGTATGGCAAATGTATGGTAGGATTGGTGAAAGTTCCTTCGGGTGGAATGATGAAGGGTGGAGCAAAAGTGGTTTGGGTTGTAGGCATGATCAATGATTCTGGCCCCGATTGACTAACGAGTACAGGCTCGGGTCGAACTCCGCTACTGATTAGCTCATCGATTAATTTCTTTTGGGTGGCCATTTCAGATGCCATCTCCCCAAATTTGGTGAGTAATTCGGTCAATTGAACCCCCGAACTTGCGGCTTCCGGTTGTGAACTCATGTTTGCACGATTCCTCTGGGCTTGACTACGGGATCGCGTTATGATGGGGCTTCGACGAGAAGCTATATTTAAATATTACCTGAGAATTTTGAAAGGAATTGTCTTTAGATTTAACCCTTGCTTAGTTATTCCAATAAAAATAAAGAAAAGAAAGAGAAAAAAAAACAAGAGTTAGTAGATATCCAGGAAATTCGGATGCATGTCCTATGGGGGAACCCTTTTGTGCCAAGGGTAGGCCTATCATGAAAATGCAGTCCTCTAGGGTAAGCACTATACCATACCTGACGGATCTGATCAACTCATTGAGTGAAAAATAATTTGAAAATTTTGGCCATTGGAGTGACGAGAGATTTGTCAAAACGAGGACAACGTCCGAATAGATTGATCACCTTTGATTTACAAAACGCATGGGTTTGACCTTGACGAACTCCTATCGAAGAGATTGGAATTCGTTGATAAAATTTCTCAGTGAATTACGGGTCAAAACCTTCATTGATCAAGTGATTGGATGCAATGGACGGTTTTCTTCAAAATTGACTAGATTTCCCAATTTGGAATTCGACATTGAAATCCTAATAGGGCAAATGGGTTGAATGAAATTTATTTAAAATCGACCGCATTACCCTAAAAAGGGAAACGGGTCAAATGAATTGAATGAAATTTATCCGAAATTAATCAGATCACCCTGAAAAGGGTAAATTGATCAAATAGATTGAACGAAACATGATTTATTCAAAATCGGCTCGGTCGCCCTAAAAATGGGTAAATTGGCCAAATGAATGAAATTGAATTTGATTTATTCAAAAACCGGCCGAATGACCCTAAAAAGGGTAATTTGGTCAAATGAATTGACAATTTATTCAAAACCGACCAGGTGACCCTCAAAGGGTAAATTGGTCAAATGCATTGATGATTTATTGAATGAATCGACCGGATGACCCTAAAAAGGGTAATTTGGTCAATTGAATTGATAATTTATGCAAAAATCGACCGGATGACCCTAAAAAGGGTACATTGGTCAAATGGATTGGATGAAATGAATTTATTCAAAAATGACTAGATTGAACTAAAATTGAATGAATTGGAAAAAAAAAATGGATTGGATAAGATGGATGATTTGTTCAAAAATCGATTGAATTATTCGCCCACTGGGTGGTTTCAAGAAATCATTACAATGCCTTGGTCTATGAGCTTCTAAAATCAAAATTTGGCCTCTATATTTATCGTCTCAACAATGAGGAATCATTTGTGAATTTTCTTCGAATTAATATCCTTGTACGCAAGGGAATTTTACCAATTTTGAGAAAATGGCCAAAAAGTGATTATTAGATGCTCATATTCCAAAAATTGCTTCATGAAAATGATCGGATCTTTACCTTACCTTGTGCACTACCCCTTCGGATGGTACAAAAATGTAAACGTGCAAGTCTCACTGGATTAAGTATCCGAGACACAAGGTGGCTTATTCCTAAACACGGGATCCCCTAAATGGCATTCCCTTTCTAGGGTTTATGCATGATGCCAGTTTATTAAAGCTATGTAAATATGTGACAAACATGAAATGTGAGCTAAAGGACATAAATAATGCAACGGGGGGAAAAGGTCTAAACATGAAATGTATTTACTGAAAGGTAAGTGCAAAGACTGAAATTTAGACATGTGAGCTATCTAGTGGGTGAGTCACTAAAAGAGTGACAAAAAGGCCCCTTATTGCTAAGGCACATGAATGCAATCCAAGAAAACAAAAGAATGGTTAGTGCAATTGATAGTTCACATAACACATTGGGAGCAATTAAGAAAAGAAAATACAATAAAAACAAGTAAAAGGGGTGGAACCCCTTCCCTCGTGCCTAATGTGCTTAAAAGAGGGTGAGGCTGACTCTAACCTAGGAAAATGCTAACATGGATGCATGAGGCTGGGGCTAACTAATGCAACTAGACTCGATAAGGCTTCGGCTCCCAAGCCTTCAGACCTAAAGGCAAAGGGTCATCACTCCCAAGGCCTTCGATCGGTGGCTCGAGTGATCCCTTAGGTAGCGCTATGGGCGCAGAGCACACCATCCGCCTACCCAAGGCAATCGGTCCTAGTCCTACAAGGCGGTGTGGGATGGCGCCCACGAAAATAAAAATAAAATGGGATAAAAGCAAGTAAACGTGCACGTATGAAGTGTTCCCCTATTTTGAGGGAAGGGGTGAGAACCACGCGAGGCTCTAAAGGTGACACACCCCCCCAAATGCAATGCAAGCGCGAGATAAATAAGTAAACATACATCCAATCAACCAATCACACGTACGTGAGTGAGGGAATAGTTGGATACGCGCGCGAGGCAAAAGGCCCTAAAAATGAAAAATGCAACCCTAGTATCCAAATGCAATGCATAAAAAGGGTAGAAAAAGGAAACGAATGGCTAAGCCAAATGCTTGGACCCACTTAGGAAGTCCCCAGTGGAGTCGCCAACTGTCGCGCCCCACTTTTCGAATGAATGTGAAATGTGTGCGAAGTGTGGTGTGAACGTGTGCAACATAAAAAGTAAAAGGCCATGGGACTTTGGAAAGCGACGATTTGGCCAAATGAAATTTAAAAAGGGTTTTTTAAATATGAAAACGGAGTCGCCACTTGGTATAGATTTGGGGTGTACCAAGTCACCCAAAAAGTGTTTTTTAAAGACAAAGTAGTAAAACCCTTTTTAAAACGACTCCTAGTCCACGTAAGCCAAAGAAAAAGGTTCGGGGGTCACGTTTGACAAAGGGGAAGGCAAGGATAGAATCCAAGTCACCCCTTTGACCTAGCCAAGGCTAGTGGCGCGACTTAAACCAATTTTTCCTAGTTTTCTACCCAATGTATGTTCGCACGTTGGATATGACTATGTGAATGCAGAACGGAAAGAAAAATACAATCCTAAATTCTACGATGTCTCTTGTGAGGCTTTTGGTCCCAAACCACATGAATTGTGGCGGCCAACAAAGGAACACCTCATAGAGGTCGATTAATGCAAATGAGACTCAAGTGTGCAAGTGTGAAAGTGTATGAAAGATGCAAGAAATGTAAGTGCAAGTGTGCAAAATTGTATAAAGGTGCTTGTGTGAAATTGTAAAAAAAATCCAAGCGTTTGTGTGCAGATGTATGAAATGGTGCTCGTGTGAAATTGTGTGAAAAATCCAAGTGTTTGTGTGCAAGGGAAGGGATATGAAGGTGCATGTGTGAAAGTAGGAGGAGAAAATAAAAGTGTAATGAGGGTATAGAATGATAGAGTGAATATAGAATGCATGAGCCTAGGGAATGCAAGCAAGACGGGTACGGGGGTTGACTCCTAACTTTCGACTTTGATTTTCCCTTTGATTAGAAGGCAAAACTAGCGTGCTAAGGCTATCGAGTAGCCACACTCGCTTGTTTCCCTTATCAGAAGGGGACACTCAAGCAAAATGAACCCTATAGCTAGCATGGGATGCAAAAATCTAAAGTGAGAGGGAAGGGACTAGAGGAGCATGCTAAATGATAAAAACTAAGAAAAAATGCATGAAAATGTAGTGAGCAAGCAAATGATGTGCTAGCGAGGGGAAATCCCTAAGGGTCTAGCGTTGGACTAGCCCATTCTATGAACTCCGACTAGCGTTGGACTAGCGGAAACGTACATTCATCCATTCCATTCATTCATGGCTATGAAAGCAAGTAGACATGCCAAAACACTCGTAAACACGTAACACGTAACACTTAGCATGCTCGACTAAATGCAAGAGCCTAATAAAGCAATTAAACATGTAGCAACAAAACAAGCAACCAAGGGGAAGGGGAAGTGGACCAGATGCTCTCCGAGCACTATCTATTACAAGCCAAGAGGTGTACACATACCCCATAAAAGCATAAAGGGGAAGGGGAAATGGACCAGATGCTCTCCGAGCACTATCTATTACAAGCCAAGAGGTGTACACATACCCCATAAAACTTAAATGAAAGTAAAAGTAAGTAAATGCATGCAAGGAGGTAAGGAAAGCGAAGTAGACAGGCATATGCACATAACACGTAGGAGCACGTAAGGTCAAATGTAGTGCAAATGAGGGATAGAGTGTACCTCCCTTGAATTGACGCCCCAACGAAGTGAAATTATTCAATTACCCTCCAAAATAATAAAAAGGTCAAGGCACCACTTTATTTAAGAAAAAATAAAAGAAATGGGCAAAACAAAGCTCACTTAGCCATAAAGTCCCTAAAGTCATAACTTAAGTGCAATTTAAGCAAAGCAAGGTGGCTAATTGGAATCGAACAAACAATGAAATTGCAAAAGTTAAAACTACCAAGGACCAAGTTGAAGACATTATTCAATTAGTTGGGTCAAAGTAGCATTAGTTAGAAGCCAAGGGGTCAAAATGCAATTTTAGAAAATTATTTCATGCAATCTTCATGCAAAGAACGTAGCTTATATTCTGCAACAAGGTTTCAGCCATTTCTAAAGCCTTTTGCACTATTCTAGCCGTAGCTTGCTTTTCAATTCATTGTCTTAAATGAAACAAAAATGTAATCTTCATCCGAACACAGCCCAACATCCCAATCCAACATCAAACCGCAATTTCTAGCAAGAAAACAAAGCTAAACATTTGAATATACAAACAGCAAGAGAAATTCTGCATTTTCGGCATATGATTTCAGCAATGAGACTTGCTGCATTTTCTTTCAACCTCTGATTTCTAATCCCAGCTTTGATTAGATATTTTCAACCCAACATCACCACTTTAGATTAAGCAAGCAAAAAAACTACACAGCCCCCACGATTCAAACAAGCAAAATCTTAGAAAAAGCAACATCATGCGAAATTCTGGACAGCATGCTTGAAAAACAAAAGTTTCTGCAATTAAAAAAAAAACAAAGCTTGCGGCCCTTTGCCAAGCTCAACGCAATTTTCCAGGTTCACAGCTTCAAACTAGGCAGTATACTACATCATTAACATCATCCTAGCAAGCAGAAATCTTAGCAACATCCCACGCAAAAAAAAAAATCCAGGCAATTATGCAAGCATTTGATGAACTAAACTAATGCAACCTTTCTAGTTTTACCCTCCAAAACCAGATTTCATAGCCAAGCATATGCACTTTTGGACCATAAAATCCTTATGTTTAAGCACAATAAATTGAACAAAAACTGTGTAAGTATCGAAGAACAACATTCTGTAATTTGGAAGCAGAAAAATTCATGTCAAACTTCGAACCAAAACCAGCAGACCCATCACTCGAAACCTTTAACAAGCTGAACATTTTGATGAACGCAAACCAGTTGCAAAACCAAACCATTAAAAACCAAACGAGGAACCCAACGAATAGCACAGAAACAACAACCAGATTTCTGGATTTCATCTTTAAGAAATTATCCTAACAAAAGGATCGGCAAATTAAGCTAACATGGAGGAACCAGAAATGAATGGAAACGGAAAGCGTAGGCAGCAACAATAAACAGAAAGAAAAATCAAAATGACGATTCAACAAAGAACAAAAAGGAAAGGGACTAAGACACCAATCTAGGAGAGTACCTGCCCAAACGTTTTTGGATCAAAATCTGGACAGGAAACGTCATGAAAGAGCGGCCGAAGCTGTCCCGTTACGGCTCCGAAACCGCACCAGCAAAATTAAGCAGCGATCTTTGGGGGCGAATTCAAAGGATCATTCGATGTTTTCTGCCAACAAATTCTGAACGAAACCTCCTCCCCTTACTTCCTAGTTAGTGCAGAAACTGAGAGTTACTTAAAAGAACCAGAGATCAAAGAGAAATCTGATCCGGAACATGGCTCATAGCCGGCCTTTGGTCAGAAAAATTGCAGCTTTATCACTTCTGTTCCAATTTTGTTCGTAGCCTTCTTCTCCTCCGTCCATTGCTCATTTCCTCCTTGCTTATCACGGTTCCTTCCCCAAGCTCTTCCTCTCTCTGCTTTCCTTCTTCCTTCTTCCAGAACCCACGCCGTCAATCTCTTTCTTTCTACATCTATTTGCTTCAGCCGCCACCTTGCCCTTTCTTTTCTTTTTCCTCTCAAAGCTCCTCCTCTCCGTTTTTCTGGTTTCTTTCCTTAGCCCACCGAAGCCTCAGCTCTCCCCTTGCTCTCCCCTCTGTCCAGTTTTTTCCCGTTTTTTCTTTCCGCTCCCGTTAGCTGCAAAACTCTCCCCACGATGAAGCTCTCCTTGCGGCTGATGTCTTCTTTCCCTAAAGCCCGCAGCCTTTCTTTCTTTTTCCTTTGCTGTTTTTCTTTTCCCTAACCGAGCTCCCCTTTGCGGCTGTCTTGCGGCTTTCCTTTTATATATAGGAACCACAACCCTAAACCTTCAGCCAGCTCTTCTATATTTACAACCCAAGGGGCTGCCCGAAGTCCTCCCTTGCAAGCTGCAAAAACGCAGCTTGCAAGTCGCGTTTCTCTTTTTTTTTTTTTTTTTTTTTTTTTTTTTTAACTTTCAACTTAATAAATACAGAAATGATAAAATATAAATAATAATAATAATAACAAATTGCCAAAACCCAGGTAATAATAATAATAATAATAATGAAAATAATTTAAAAACTAAACAACTAAAAACAACAAAAATGGCCATTTTTCCATCTTTTTTGTTTCATTTTTCATATTTTTCATTTTTTCTTTCAAGAAAGCATTGAATTTAAATTACAAACGACTAAATCATATTTTTTTGAATGCTTTTCTTTTCTCTTTTTTTTCTTTTTCAACAAATTCTATGATAAAACTTAAAAATAAAAATAAAACTGGAAACTAAAAACTAAAAATGAACACGACAAATAAAAAACTAAAAATGAAATTACACCAAAAATTCGGTGTCTACACTGGCCAGAGAGGGTGATAAGGTGTACGGTGGGAGTACAAGTGAAGTTCTACGGACCATTAATTGTAGTCGACGGAGTGTCGGCAGGAGATCATACATGGCACATGATTGGCTTTGGAGCCACCTGTATCCTTATTATGTGATGTTACTTTTCTGCTTTTGCTTTACTCTTATTGTGTAACTGTTGTTACGTGAAATTTACGCTTTTGCCCCTGTTTACTTACTAAGCATATAGCTTACCCCGTTCCATTTGTGTTTCCTTAGCAGGGGGCCGTCACAGGTGGTATCAGAGCTTAGGTTTCAGATCTCTGTAGTGTATCCTAGGCTAAAGTTTAGGATGCCGGACTGTGGGATTTGATTTGATTTGAAAGTTAAGCAATTGAGGGATAAAACCTATAGCTGCTTCGCGTGGTCTCTGCGCAGAGTGAGTCTGGATGAAGTGGCGAATAAGTAAGAAGGACTAAGTGTTCGTTCAAGCATAAGTTATGGATCATAAATGTTATAGGTCTTAAATCTTTCTCATGGTATCTGAGGACCATAGATAGGTACGTCAGGTAGGAATTTCGATTGTAGATAGTTTACTCTTGGGACTGCAGCTCGAGATGTGAATTATCTTATCTCGGATTCTTGTGCCTGAGTACTCCAGAGTTGAGGCGCTGCTAAGTACTTGAGACTAGCATTTTGGGAACATGAACAGGTTTTGTCTGGCTAGAGTGAGTACAAGATATCAACGGGCACCTTGGGAAGTGGAGTAAGAAACCGGACGAGGGTGATTTTCACTGAGCGTGGGACGATAAGTCGCGTTTCTTTCATTTTGCCCTTATATTGTCCCTACATGTCATTTACTTGTTGTATGTGAATACCTACATATATAGTACCTGCAGCTCTTGACTTTGTCTAACTTGAAATGTCCCTTGGTGTATATGATGCATTATATTGTGTATATGTTGGCGTGACTTGTATATATATGTATACATTTTGATCTTTTGATTGTTTTGAGTATTCCAACCCTTTAGTTCGTTGATTGGAATTTCGAGGACGAAATTTTTTTAAGGAGGGAAGATTGTAACACCCCGAAAAAAAATAAGGAGGTTGCTGGTAAAGAAGATACTAGAGTGTATTTCTTTGGGTTTGATTAAAACCTTATTTTGTTTTAAAAGATTAGAAACCCTAATATTGTAGTCAAAAACTCTAGTTTACTTGTGACTAACCGGTTTTCTTAAATCTTTCGCATTTTAATTGATACCCTAATTTTAATCATTGGAATTGTAAAACCCTCACGTTTTCTTAAAAATGCCCTTTTATTTGGAAATTATTATTTATTCAGGCTCCTCTATCCAATCATTCCACATAAGTGAAAATAAACCTAGAAAGTAGGGTTTCACTCTTCGGTTTTCAAGTTTAGAGCAAAATTAGGGTTATCGCGATTTTTCGCCGGATGAATTTTCGGTACAGAGTACGGATTAAATTTGGAGAGTAAAAGTGACTTTTAAGTGAGAAATAATATGTGATTAGTAGCAATGATATAAGGTTAGTGAATGGGAAGTAAAAACCCTCATACGTGTGTTTTTAAGAAAAACGGCGCGAACCGACGGGTCCCGCAGACTACCGATTGAACGCACCACTTGATCACCACTTTCTTATCACATGAGCATTAATACTTGAGCAAAATATTTCCCCCTCATTGCCAGCTAGCTTGACCGAAAATGTGGACTAAAAAGAGCAAGGAAAAGAAAGAGAAAAATGAAAGGTGGTGGTGTCGCCACCCTAGAGTTTCTTGGCCAAGTGATCAACTAGCCTTCTTAAACCAATTTTCTGCCCTTTCCTCTTCATTTTTCCAGCAGCTGGTCGACCATGAGAGAGAGAGAAAGTGAGAGCAGGAAACAATTCCTTCTTCTTGATTCTAACCAACCAAGTGACAAATTAAATTTCCAAACCGATTAAAGTGCTAATTGTGAGTTGGGAAGCTAGGGGAACCAGAAATTTTCCAAGGAGGTTGATTATCACTCATCCAAGCTTGTCTTTGAGGTATGAAATCTGATCATGGTCTTTGATCTTTTAAATCTTGTGTAAATTAGCTTAGCAACTCAAATTTGGTGGTGAATAATGGATGCTATCATGTTTTGGGGGTTTTCCCCTTTTGGTTATATGAACTAGGGTTGGATGATTTGCTGCCCAACTTGGTGTATGGTTAATATATGTTGTAATTAAGGTTATATAAGGCTGTTTGGTAGTGATTAGAACAAGAAATTTGAGAAAGTTCCATTAGAGACCAAAATTCCAGAATCTGGAAAATTTTCCCCCCTTTTCTGTCCGGTTTTGTAGCCTCATGCTAGAGGCCGAATTGGCCTTAGATCAAAACATGAAATTTGTAGATAATGGTATTTTATAGTTGGCCACAAAATTTCAGCTCAATCGGAGCATCGTAGCGTGTGAAAAGACGAAAATACCCTTGCTGATTTAGGTCACTTTCCAGAGTTCCGCGTGGACAGTTTAGTCCTTTTGGTTGAGTTTATTCACTGTAATCCGTTTGGATTTAGTCATTTGTTAAAACATGAAAGTTTTATTTCCCTGTCCTAGAATTGTAACGCCGCCAAGAACACCTTAATCGGACCTTGGTAGACTGAGATATGGTCACTTGAATGCAATGCGGTTGATTAGCCGAGTAGTTGAAATCAGGTTGTATGAATGGGAAATTCGATTAGATTACACTAGAAATTTGACTGAGTGACCTTCATGAAAGTTTTAGCCTTATGTCTTATCTTTCTAATGCCTTTGGAATTTCCTGATTTGGATTTGTGAGCTGGGAGTTACGATCCAGCCAACATACCCTGTCCGTCACCTTAAAGTGCAAATTTCTGGCACTGTGTTCCATACTTTCGACCCATCTCTGTTCAGATCCGGATTTAGGTGTCTTCATGAAAGTTATAGAATTTTCTCATAGCTTCGCAACGGTACCTCATGTACCATAATTCGACACTCGTAGCCTCGATTGTGTTCAAAACAGTTTTGACGGCAAAACGGCTAGGCCGCCATTCCCGTTTCCGTATGCCGTTTCCGCACTTGCATGTGCCAATTTTGTCGTTTTGCTTGTTTTAGGCACGTTAGTGGCCGTTTGTGATATTATGTGATGCAATCTTCTATTTCAGATAGTGGTGAGCTAGGCGGAGCCGGTGCGACCCACTACTAGCTAACACGCTCGCAGTGATTTTTGCTCTTGTGCTACTTTTGTATTTTGAGTAAGTATTCAGGCCGCTCTTGTGTGTTAGTTGCTTATGTGTTTCGATATGTATGAAGAGGGTACTTAGGCGAGGGTGTACTTTATCGCACTCGACCTAAACCCTAAATTTGCGCACATATTTGTACATGGCTTGTGTATATGAGCAATTTTGGAATTAAAATCCTTGAGCTTGTGGCTCGGGGTGACTTTTGAATAATTTTGTGAAGTTTGTGAGTTCGGGGCCCGATCTCAATACCTGGATGGACTATTCGAGCCGGTTAGGGCTTGGTCGAAGTCAGTCCAACTTGGTTTGAGGTCACCAAGTTTGTGAATCCGGTTCACCGAGTATGTGGACCAAGTTTGTGACCCGAGCTTGTGACTCAAGCTCAAGTTTTTGATTTCGTTCGCCCGGGCAAGTTTGTGAGGTGACTGGCCAGAGAGGGTGATAAGGTGTACGGTGGGAGTACAAGTGAAGTTCTACGGACCATTAATTGTAGTCGACGGAGTGTCGGCAGGAGATCATACATGGCACATGATTGGCTTTGGAGCCACCTGTATCCTTATTATGTGATGTTACTTTTCTGCTTTTGCTTTACTCTTATTGTGTAACTGTTGTTACGTGAAATTTACGCTTTTGCCCCTGTTTACTTACTAAGCATATAGCTTACCCCGTTCCATTTGTTTTCCTTAGCAGGGGGCCGTCACAGGTGGTATCAGAGCTTAGGTTTCAGATCTCTGTAGTGTATCCTAGGCTAAAGTTTAGGATGCCGGACTGTGGGATTTGATTTGATTTGAAAGTTAAGCAATTGAGGGATAAAACCTATAGCTGCTTCGCGTGGTCTCTGCGCAAAGTGAGTCTGGATGAAGTGGCGAATAAGTAAGAAGGACTAAGTGTTCGTTCGAGCATAAGTTATGAATCATAAATGTTATAGGTCTTAAATCTTTCTCATGGTATCTGAGGACCATAAATAGGTACGTCAGGTAGGAATTTCGATTGTAGATAGTTTACTCTTGGGACTGCAGCTCGAGATGTGAATTATCTTATCTCGGATTCTTGTGCCTGAGTACTCCAGAGTTGAGGCGCTGCTAAGTACTTGAGACTAGCATTTTGGGAACATGAACAGGTTTTGTCTGGCTAGAGTGAGTACAAGATATCAGCGGGCACCTTGGGAAGTGGAGTAAGAAACCGGACGAGGGTGATTTTCACTAAGCGTGGGACGATAAGTCGCGTTTCTTTCATTTTGCCCTTATATTGTCCCTACATGTCATTTACTTGTTGTATGTGAATACCTACATATATAGTACCTGCAGCTCTTGACTTTGTCTAACTTGAAATGTCCCTTGGTGTATATGATGCATTATATTGTGTATATGTTGGCGTGACTTGTATATATATGTATACATTTTGATCTTTTGATTGTTTTGAGTATTCCAACCCTTTAGTTCGTTGATTGGAATTTCGAGGACGAAATTTTTTTAAGGAGGGGAGATTGTAACACCCCGAAAAAAAATAAGGAGGTTGCTGGTAAAGAAGATACTAGAGTGTATTTCTTTGGGTTTGATTAAAACCTTATTTTGTTTTAAAAGATTAGAAACCCTAATATTGTAGTCAAAAACTCTAGTTTACTTGTGACTAACCGGTTTTCTTAAATCTTTCGCATTTTAATTGATACCCTAATTTTAATCATTGGAATTGTAAAACCCTCACGTTTTCTTAAGAATGCCCTTTTATTTGGAAATTATTATTTATTCAGGCTCCTCTATCCAATCATTCCACATAAGTGAAAATAAACCTAGAAAGTAGGGTTTCACTCTTCGGTTTTCAAGTTTAGAGCAAAATTAGGGTTTTCGCGATTTTTCGCCGGATGAATTTTCGGTACAGAGTACGGATTAAATTTGGAGAGTAAAAGTGACTTTTAAGTGAGAAATAATATGTGATTAGTAGCAATGATATAAGGTTAGTGAATGGGAAGTAAAAACCCTCATACGTGTGTTTTTAAGAAAAACGGCGCGAACCGGCGGGTCCCGCACACTACCGATTGAACGCACCACTTGACCACCACTTTCTTATCACATGAGCATTAATACTTGAGCAAAATATTTCCCCCTCATTGCCAGCTAGCTTGACCGAAAATGTGGACTAAAAAGAGCAAGGAAAAGAAAGAGAAAAATGAAAGGTGGTGGTGTCGCCACCCTAGAGTTTCTTGGCCAAGTGATCAACTAGCCTTCTTAAACCAATTTTCTGCCCTTTCCTCTTCATTTTTCCAGCAGCTGGTCGACCAGGAGAGAGAGAGAAAGTGAGAGCAAGAAACAATTCCTTCTTCTTGATTCTAACCAACCAAGTGACAAATTAAATTTCCAAACCGATTAAAGTGCTAATTGTGAGTTGGGAAGCTAGGGGAACCAGAAATTTTCCAAGGAGGTTTATTATCACTCATCCAAGCTTGTCTTTGAGGTATGAAATCTGATCATGGTCTTTGATCTTTTAAATCTTGTGTAAATTAGCTTAGCAACTCAAATTTGGTGGTGAATAATGGATGCTATCATGTTTTGGGGGTTTTCCCCTTTTGGTTATATGAACTAGGGTTGGATGATTTGCTGCCCAACTTGGTGTATGGTTAATATATGTTGTAATTAAGGTTATATAAGGCTGTTTGGTAGTGATTAGAACAAGAAATTTGAGAAAGTTCCATTAGAGACCAAAATTCCAGAATCTGGAAAATTTTCCCCCCTTTTCTGTCCGGTTTTGTAACCTCATGTTAGAGGCCGAATTGGCCTTAGATCAAAACATGAAAGTTGTAGATAATGGTATTTTATAGTTGGCCACAAAATTTCAGCTCAATCGGAGCATCGTACCGTGTGAAAAGACGAAAATACCCTTGCTGATTTAGGTCACTTTCCAGAGTTCCGCGTGGACAGTTTAGTCCTTTTGGTTGAGTTTATTCACTGTAATCCGTTTGGATTTAGTCATTTGTTAAAACATGAAAGTTTTGTTTCCCTGTCTTAGCATTGTAACGCCGCCAAGAACACCTTAATCGGACCTTGGTAGACTGAGATATGGTCACTTGAATGCAATGCGGTTGATTAGCCGAGTAGTTGAAATCAGGTTGTAAGAATGGGAAATTCGATTAGATTACACTGGAAATTTGACTGAGTGACCTTCATGAAAGTTTTAGCCTTATGTCTTATCTTTCTAATGCCTTTGGAATTTCCTGATTTGGATTTGTGAGCTGGGAGTTACGATCCAGCCAACATACCCTGTCCGTCACCTTAAAGTGCAAATTTCTGGCACTGTGTTCCATACTTTCGACCCATCTCTGTTCAGATCCGGATTTAGGTGTCTTCATGAAAGTTATAGAATTTTCTCTTAGCTTCGCAACGGTACCTCATGTACCATGATTCGACACTCGTAGCCTCGATTGTGTTCAAAACAGTTTTGACGGCAAAACGGCTAGGCCGCCATTCCCGTTTCCGTATGCCGTTTCCGCACTTGCATGTGCCAATTTTGTCGTTTTGCTTGTTTTAGGCACGTTAGTGGCCGTTTGTGATATTATGTGATGCAATCTTCTATTTCAGATAGTGGTGAGCTAGGCGGAGCCGGTGTGACCCACTACTAGCTAACACGCACGCTGTGACTTTTGCTCTTGTGCTACTTTTGTATTTTGAGTAAGTATTCAGGCCGCTCTTGTGTGTTAGTTGCTTATGTGTTTCGATATGTATGAAGAGGGTACTTAGGCGAGGGTGTACTTTATCGCACTCGACCTAAACCCTAAATTTGCGCACATATTTGTACATGGCTTGTGTATATGAGCAATTTTGGAACTAAAACCCTTGAGCTTGTGGCTCGGGGTGACTTTTGAATAATTTTGTGAAGTTTGTGAGTTCGGGGCCCGATCTCAATACCTGGATGGACTATTCGAGCCGGTTAGGGCTTGGTCGAAGTCAGTCCAACTTGGTTTGAGGTCACCAAGTTTGTGAATCCGGTTCACCGAGTATGTGGACCAAGTTTGTGACCCGAGCTTGTGACTCAAGCTCAAGTTTGTGATTTCGTTCGCCCGGGCAAGTTTGTGAGGTGACTGGCCAGAGAGGGTGATAAGGTGTACGGTGGGAGTACAAGTGAAGTTCTACGGACCATTAATTGTAGTCGACGGAGTGTCGGCAGGAGATCATACATGGCACATGATTGGCTTTGGAGCCACCTGTATCCTTATTATGTGATGTTACTTTTCTGCTTTTGCTTTACTCTTATTGTGTAACTGTTGTTACGTGAAATTTACGCTTTTGCCCCTGTTTACTTACTAAGCATATAGCTTACCCCGTTCCATTTATTTTCCTTAGCAGGGGGCCGTCACAGGTGGTATCAGAGCTTAGGTTTCAGATCTCTGTAGTGTATCCTAGGCTAAAGTTTAGGATGTCGGACTGTGGGATTTGATTTGATTTGAAAGTTAAGCAATTGAGGGATAAAACCTATAGCTGCTTCGCGTGGTCTCTGCGCAGAGTGAGTCTGGATGAAGTGGCGAATAAGTAAGAAGGACTAAGTGTTCGTTCGAGCATAAGTTATGGATCATAAATGTTATAGGTCTTAAATCTTTCTCATGGTATCTGAGGACCATAGATAGGTACGTCAGGTAGGAATTTCGATTGTAGATAGTTTACTCTTGGGACTGCAGCTCGAGATGTGAATTATCTTATCTCGGATTCTTGTGCCTGAGTACTCCAGAGTTGAGGCGCTGCTAAGTACTTGAGACTAGCATTTTGGGAACATGAACAGGTTTTGTTTGGCTAGAGTGAGTACAAGATATCAACGGGCACCTTGGGAAGTGGAGTAAGAAACCGGACGAGGGTGATTTTCACTGAGCGTGGGACGATAAGTCGCGTTTCTTTCATTTTGCCCTTGTATTGTCCCTACATGTCATTTACTTGTTGTATGTGAATACCTACATATATAGTACCTGCAGCTCTTGACTTTGTCTAACTTGAAATGTCCCTTGGTGTATATGATGCATTATATTGTGTATATGTTGGCGTGACTTGTATATATATGTATACATTTTGATCTTTTGATTGTTTTGAGTATTCCAACCCTTTAGTTCGTTGATTGGAATTTCGAGGACGAAATTTTTTTAAGGAGGGGAGATTGTAACACCCCGAAAAAAAATAAGGAGGTTGCTGGTAAAGAAGATACTAGAGTTTATTTCTTTGGGTTTGATTAAAACCTTATTTTGTTTTAAAAGATTAGAAACCCTAATATTGTAGTCAAAAACTCTAGTTTACTTGTGACTAACCGGTTTTCTTAAATCTTTCGCATTTTAATTGATACCCTAATTTTAATCATTGGAATTGTAAAACCCTCACGTTTTCTTAAAAATGCCCTTTTATTTGGAAATTATTATTTATTCAGGCTCCTCTATCCAATCATTCCACATAAGTGAAAATAAACCTAGAAAGTAGGGTTTCACTCTTCGGTTTTCAAGTTTAGAGCAAAATTAGGGTTTTCGCGATTTTTCGCCGGATGAATTTTCGGTACAGAGTACGGATTAAATTTGGAGAGTAAAAGTGAATTTTAAGTGAGAAATAATATGTGATTAGTAGCAATGATATAAGGTTAGTGAATGGGAAGTAAAAACCCTCATACGTGTGTTTTTAAGAAAAACGGCGCGAACCGGCGGGTCCCGCACACTACCGATTGAACGCACCACTTGACCACCACTTTCTTATCACATGAGCATTAATACTTGAGCAAAATATTTCCCCCTCATTGCCAGCTAGCTTGACCGAAAATGTGGACTAAAAAGAGCAAGGAAAAGAAAGAGAAAAATGAAAGGTGGTGGTGGCGACAAGTGATCAACTAGCCTTCTTAAACCAATTTTCTGCCCTTTCCTCTTCATTTTTCCAGCAGCTGGTCGACCAGGAGAGAGAGAGAAAGTGAGAGCAAGAAACAATTCCTTCTTCTTGATTCTAACCAACCAAGTGACAAATTAAATTTCCAAACCGATTAAAGTGCTAATTGTGAGTTGGGAAGCTAGGGGAACCAGAAATTTTCCAAGGAGGTTGATTATCACTCATCCAAGCTTGTCTTTGAGGTATGAAATCTGATCATGGTCTTTGATCTTTTAAATCTTGTGTAAATTAGCTTAGCAACTCAAATTTGGTGGTGAATAATGGATGCTATCATGTTTTGGGGGTTTTCCCCTTTTGGTTATATGAACTAGGGTTGGATGATTTGCTGCCCAACTTGGTGTATGGTTAATATACGTTGTAATTAAGGTTATATAAGGCTGTTTGGTAGTGATTAGAACAAGAAATTTGAGAAAGTTCCATTAGAGACCAAAATTCCAGAATCTGGAAAATTTTCCCCCCTTTTCTGTCCGGTTTTGTAGCCTCATGTTAGAGGCCGAATTGGCCTTAGATCAAAACATTAAAGTTGTAGATAATGGTATTTTATAGTTGGCCACAAAATTTCAGCTCAATCGGAGCATCGTAACGTGTGAAAAGACGAAAATACCCTTGCTGATTTAGGTCACTTTCCAGAGTTCCGCGTGGACAGTTTAGTCCTTTTGGTTGAGTTTATTCACTGTAATCCGTTTGGATTTAGTCATTTGTTAAAACATGAAAGTTTTGTTTCCCTGTCTTAGCATTGTAACGCCGCCAAGAACACCTTAATCGGACCTTGGTAGACTGAGATATGGTCACTTGAATGCAATGCGGTTGATTAGCCGAGTAGTTGAAATCAGGTTGTAAGAATGGGAAATTCGATTAGATTACACTGGAAATTTGACTGAGTGACCTTCATGAAAGTTTTAGCCTTATGTCTTATCTTTCTAATGCCTTTGGAATTTCCTGATTTGGATTTGTGAGCTGGGAGTTACGATCCAGCCAACATACCCTGTCCGTCACCTTAAAGTGCAAATTTCTGGCACTGTGTTCCATACTTTCGACCCATCTCTGTTCAGATCCGGATTTAGGTGTCTTCATGAAAGTTATAGAATTTTCTCTTAGCTTCGCAACGGTACCTCATGTACCATGATTCGACACTCGTAGCCTCGATTGTGTTCAAAACAGTTTTGACGGCAAAACGGCTAGGCCGCCATTCCCGTTTCCGTATGCCGTTTCCGCACTTGCATGTGCCAATTTTGTCGTTTTGCTTGTTTTAGGCACGTTAGTGGCCGTTTGTGATATTATGTGATGCAATCTTCTATTTCAGATAGTGGTGAGCTAGGCGGAGCCGGTGTGACCCACTACTAGCTAACACGCACGCTGTGACTTTTGCTCTTGTGCTACTTTTGTATTTTGAGTAAGTATTCAGGCCGCTCTTGTGTGTTAGTTGCTTATGTGTTTCGATATGTATGAAGAGGGTACTTAGGCGAGGGTGTACTTTATCGCACTCGACCTAAACCCTAAATTTGCGCACATATTTGTACATGGCTTGTGTATATGAGCAATTTTGGAACTAAAACCCTTGAGCTTGTGGCTCGGGGTGACTTTTGAATAATTTTGTGAAGTTTGTGAGTTCGGGGCCCGATCTCAATACCTGGATGGACTATTCGAGCCGGTTAGGGCTTGGTCGAAGTCAGTCCAACTTGGTTTGAGGTCACCAAGTTTGTGAATCCGGTTCACCGAGTATGTGGACCAAGTTTGTGACCCGAGCTTGTGACTCAAGCTCAAGTTTGTGATTTCGTTCGCCCGGGCAAGTTTGTGAGGTGACTGGCCAGAGAGGGTGATAAGGTGTACGGTGGGAGTACAAGTGAAGTTCTACGGACCATTAATTGTAGTCGACGGAGTGTCGGCAGGAGATCATACATGGCACATGATTGGCTTTGGAGCCACCTGTATCCTTATTATGTGATGTTACTTTTCTGCTTTTGCTTTACTCTTATTGTGTAACTGTTGTTACGTGAAATTTACGCTTTTGCCCCTGTTTACTTACTAAGCATATAGCTTACCCCGTTCCATTTATTTTCCTTAGCAGGGGGCCGTCACAGGTGGTATCAGAGCTTAGGTTTCAGATCTCTGTAGTGTATCCTAGGCTAAAGTTTAGGATGTCGGACTGTGGGATTTGATTTGATTTGAAAGTTAAGCAATTGAGGGATAAAACCTATAGCTGCTTCGCGTGGTCTCTGCGCAGAGTGAGTCTGGATGAAGTGGCGAATAAGTAAGAAGGACTAAGTGTTCGTTCGAGCATAAGTTATGGATCATAAATGTTATAGGTCTTAAATCTTTCTCATGGTATCTGAGGACCATAGATAGGTACGTCAGGTAGGAATTTCGATTGTAGATAGTTTACTCTTGGGACTGCAGCTCGAGATGTGAATTATCTTATCTCGGATTCTTGTGCCTGAGTACTCCAGAGTTGAGGCGCTGCTAAGTACTTGAGACTAGCATTTTGGGAACATGAACAGGTTTTGTTTGGCTAGAGTGAGTACAAGATATCAACGGGCACCTTGGGAAGTGGAGTAAGAAACCGGACGAGGGTGATTTTCACTGAGCGTGGGACGATAAGTCGCGTTTCTTTCATTTTGCCCTTGTATTGTCCCTACATGTCATTTACTTGTTGTATGTGAATACCTACATATATAGTACCTGCAGCTCTTGACTTTGTCTAACTTGAAATGTCCCTTGGTGTATATGATGCATTATATTGTGTATATGTTGGCGTGACTTGTATATATATGTATACATTTTGATCTTTTGATTGTTTTGAGTATTCCAACCCTTTAGTTCGTTGATTGGAATTTCGAGGACGAAATTTTTTTAAGGAGGGGAGATTGTAACACCCCGAAAAAAAATAAGGAGGTTGCTGGTAAAGAAGATACTAGAGTTTATTTCTTTGGGTTTGATTAAAACCTTATTTTGTTTTAAAAGATTAGAAACCCTAATATTGTAGTCAAAAACTCTAGTTTACTTGTGACTAACCGGTTTTCTTAAATCTTTCGCATTTTAATTGATACCCTAATTTTAATCATTGGAATTGTAAAACCCTCACGTTTTCTTAAAAATGCCCTTTTATTTGGAAATTATTATTTATTCAGGCTCCTCTATCCAATCATTCCACATAAGTGAAAATAAACCTAGAAAGTAGGGTTTCACTCTTCGGTTTTCAAGTTTAGAGCAAAATTAGGGTTTTCGCGATTTTTCGCCGGATGAATTTTCGGTACAGAGTACGGATTAAATTTGGAGAGTAAAAGTGACTTTTAAGTGAGAAATAATATGTGATTAGTAGCAATGATATAAGGTTAGTGAATGGGAAGTAAAAACCCTCATACGTGTGTTTTTAAGAAAAACGGCGCGAACCGGCGGGTCCCGCACACTACCGATTGAACGCACCACTTGACCACCACTTTCTTATCACATGAGCATTAATACTTGAGCAAAATATTTCCCCCTCATTGCCAGCTAGCTTGACCGAAAATGTGGACTAAAAAGAGCAAGGAAAAGAAAGAGAAAAATGAAAGGTGGTGGTGGCGACAAGTGATCAACTAGCCTTCTTAAACCAATTTTCTGCCCTTTCCTCTTCATTTTTCCAGCAGCTGGTCGACCAGGAGAGAGAGAGAAAGTGAGAGCAAGAAACAATTCCTTCTTCTTGATTCTAACCAACCAAGTGACAAATTAAATTTCCAAACCGATTAAAGTGCTAATTGTGAGTTGGGAAGCTAGGGGAACCAGAAATTTTCCAAGGAGGTTGATTATCACTCATCCAAGCTTGTCTTTGAGGTATGAAATCTGATCATGGTCTTTGATCTTTTAAATCTTGTGTAAATTAGCTTAGCAACTCAAATTTGGTGGTGAATAATGGATGCTATCATGTTTTGGGGGTTTTCCCCTTTTGGTTATATGAACTAGGGTTGGATGATTTGCTGCCCAACTTGGTGTATGGTTAATATACGTTGTAATTAAGGTTATATAAGGCTGTTTGGTAGTGATTAGAACAAGAAATTTGAGAAAGTTCCATTAGAGACCAAAATTCCAGAATCTGGAAAATTTTCCCCCCTTTTCTGTCCGGTTTTGTAGCCTCATGTTAGAGGCCGAATTGGCCTTAGATCAAAACATTAAAGTTGTAGATAATGGTATTTTATAGTTGGCCACAAAATTTCAGCTCAATCGGAGCATCGTAGCGTGTGAAAAGACGAAAATACCCTTGCTGATTTAGGTCACTTTCCAGAGTTCCGCGTGGACAGTTTAGTCCTTTTGGTTGAGTTTATTCACTGTAATCCGTTTGGATTTAGTCATTTGTTAAAACATGAAAGTTTTATTTCCCTGTCTTAGAATTGTAACGCCGCCAAGAACACCTTAATCGGACCTTGGTAGACTGAGATATGGTCACTTGAATGCAATGCGGTTGATTAGCCGAGTAGTTGAAATCAGGTTGTATGAATGGGAAATTCGATTAGATTACACTGGAAATTTGACTGAGTGACCTTCATGAAAGTTTTAGCCTTATGTCTTATCTTTCTAATGCCTTTGGAATTTCCTGATTTGGATTTGTGAGCTGGGAGTTACGATCCAGCCAACATACCCTGTCCGTCACCTTAAAGTGCAAATTTCTGGCACTGTGTTCCATACTTTCGACCCATCTCTGTTCAGATCCGGATTTAGGTGTCTTCATGAAAGTTATAGAATTTTCTCTTAGCTTCGCAACGGTACCTCATGTACCATGATTCGACACTCGTAGCCTCGATTGTGTTCAAAACAGTTTTGACGGCAAAACGGCTAGGCCGCCATTCCCGTTTCCGTATGCCGTTTCCGCACTTGCATGTGCCAATTTTGTCGTTTTGCTTGTTTTAGGCACGTTAGTGGCCGTTTGTGATATTATGTGATGCAATCTTCTATTTCAGATAGTGGTGAGCTAGGCGGAGCCGGTGTGACCCACTACTAGCTAACACGCACGCTGTGACTTTTGCTCTTGTGCTACTTTTGTATTTTGAGTAAGTATTCAGGCCGCTCTTGTGTGTTAGTTGCTTATGTGTTTCGATATGTATGAAGAGGGTACTTAGGCGAGGGTGTACTTTATCGCACTCGACCTAAACCCTAAATTTGCGCACATATTTGTACATGGCTTGTGTATATGAGCAATTTTGGAACTAAAACCCTTGAGCTTGTGGCTCGGGGTGACTTTTGAATAATTTTGTGAAGTTTGTGAGTTCGGGGCCCGATCTCAATACCTGGATGGACTATTCGAGCCGGTTAGGGCTTGGTCGAAGTCAGTCCAACTTGGTTTGAGGTCACCAAGTTTGTGAATCCGGTTCACCGAGTATGTGGACCAAGTTTGTGACCCGAGCTTGTGACTCAAGCTCAAGTTTGTGATTTCGTTCGCCCGGGCAAGTTTGTGAGGTGACTGGCCAGAGAGGGTGATAAGGTGTACGGTGGGAGTACAAGTGAAGTTCTACGGACCATTAATTGTAGTCGACGGAGTGTCGGCAGGAGATCATACATGGCACATGATTGGCTTTGGAGCCACCTGTATCCTTATTATGTGATGTTACTTTTCTGCTTTTGCTTTACTCTTATTGTGTAACTGTTGTTACGTGAAATTTACGCTTTTGCCCCTGTTTACTTACTAAGCATATAGCTTACCCCGTTCCATTTATTTTCCTTAGCAGGGGGCCGTCACAGGTGGTATCAGAGCTTAGGTTTCAGATCTCTGTAGTGTATCCTAGGCTAAAGTTTAGGATGTCGGACTGTGGGATTTGATTTGATTTGAAAGTTAAGCAATTGAGGGATAAAACCTATAGCTGCTTCGCGTGGTCTCTGCGCAGAGTGAGTCTGGATGAAGTGGCGAATAAGTAAGAAGGACTAAGTGTTCGTTCGAGCATAAGTTATGGATCATAAATGTTATAGGTCTTAAATCTTTCTCATGGTATCTGAGGACCATAGATAGGTACGTCAGGTAGGAATTTCGATTGTAGATAGTTTACTCTTGGGACTGCAGCTCGAGATGTGAATTATCTTATCTCGGATTCTTGTGCCTGAGTACTCCAGAGTTGAGGCGCTGCTAAGTACTTGAGACTAGCATTTTGGGAACATGAACAGGTTTTGTCTGGCTAGAGTGAGTACAAGATATCAACGGGCACCTTGGGAAGTGGAGTAAGAAACCGGACGAGGGTGATTTTCACTGAGCGTGGGACGATAAGTCGCGTTTCTTTCATTTTGCCCTTGTATTGTCCCTACATGTCATTTACTTGTTGTATGTGAATACCTACATATATAGTACCTGCAGCTCTTGACTTTGTCTAACTTGAAATGTCCCTTGGTGTATATGATGCATTATATTGTGTATATGTTGGCGTGACTTGTATATATATGTATACATTTTGATCTTTTGATTGTTTTGAGTATTCCAACCCTTTAGTTCGTTGATTGGAATTTCGAGGACGAAATTTTTTTAAGGAGGGGAGATTGTAACACCCCGAAAAAAAATAAGGAGGTTGCTGGTAAAGAAGATACTAGAGTGTATTTCTTTGGGTTTGATTAAAACCTTATTTTGTTTTAAAAGATTAGAAACCCTAATATTGTAGTCAAAAACTCTAGTTTACTTGTGACTAACCGGTTTTCTTAAATCTTTCGCATTTTAATTGATACCCTAATTTTAATCATTGGAATTGTAAAACCCTCACGTTTTCTTAAAAATGCCCTTTTATTTGGAAATTATTATTTATTCAGGCTCCTCTATCCAATCATTCCACATAAGTGAAAATAAACCTAGAAAGTAGGGTTTCACTCTTCGGTTTTCAAGTTTAGAGCAAAATTAGGGTTTTCGCGATTTTTCGCCGGATGAATTTTCGGTACAGAGTACGGATTAAATTTGGAGAGTAAAAGTGACTTTTAAGTGAGAAATAATATGTGATTAGTAGCAATGATATAAGGTTAGTGAATGGGAAGTAAAAACCCTCATACGTGTGTTTTTAAGAAAAACGGCGCGAACCGGCGGGTCCCGCACACTACCGATTGAACGCACCACTTGACCACCACTTTCTTATCACATGAGCATTAATACTTGAGCAAAATATTTCCCCCTCATTGCCAGCTAGCTTGACCGAAAATGTGGACTAAAAAGAGCAAGGAAAAGAAAGAGAAAAATGAAAGGTGGTGGTGGCGACAAGTGATCAACTAGCCTTCTTAAACCAATTTTCTGCCCTTTCCTCTTCATTTTTCCAGCAGCTGGTCGACCAGGAGAGAGAGAGAAAGTGAGAGCAAGAAACAATTCCTTCTTCTTGATTCTAACCAACCAAGTGACAAATTAAATTTCCAAACCGATTAAAGTGCTAATTGTGAGTTGGGAAGCTAGGGGAACCAGAAATTTTCCAAGGAGGTTGATTATCACTCATCCAAGCTTGTCTTTGAGGTATGAAATCTGATCATGGTCTTTGATCTTTTAAATCTTGTGTAAATTAGCTTAGCAACTCAAATTTGGTGGTGAATAATGGATGCTATCATGTTTTGGGGGTTTTCCCCTTTTGGTTATATGAACTAGGGTTGGATGATTTGCTGCCCAACTTGGTGTATGGTTAATATACGTTGTAATTAAGGTTATATAAGGCTGTTTGGTAGTGATTAGAACAAGAAATTTGAGAAAGTTCCATTAGAGACCAAAATTCCAGAATCTGGAAAATTTTCCCCCCTTTTCTGTCCGGTTTTGTAGCCTCATGTTAGAGGCCGAATTGGCCTTAGATCAAAACATTAAAGTTGTAGATAATGGTATTTTATAGTTGGCCACAAAATTTCAGCTCAATCGGAGCATCGTAGCGTGTGAAAAGACGAAAATACCCTTGCTGATTTAGGTCACTTTCCAGAGTTCCGCGTGGACAGTTTAGTCCTTTTGGTTGAGTTTATTCACTGTAATCCGTTTGGATTTAGTCATTTGTTAAAACATGAAAGTTTTGTTTCCCTGTCTTAGCATTGTAACGCCGCCAAGAACACCTTAATCGGACCTTGGTAGACTGAGATATGGTCACTTGAATGCAATGCGGTTGATTAGCCGAGTAGTTGAAATCAGGTTGTAAGAATGGGAAATTCGATTAGATTACACTGGAAATTTGACTGAGTGACCTTCATGAAAGTTTTAGCCTTATGTCTTATCTTTCTAATGCCTTTGGAATTTCCTGATTTGGATTTGTGAGCTGGGAGTTACGATCCAGCCAACATACCCTGTCCGTCACCTTAAAGTGCAAATTTCTGGCACTGTGTTCCATACTTTCGACCCATCTCTGTTCAGATCCGGATTTAGGTGTCTTCATGAAAGTTATAGAATTTTCTCTTAGCTTCGCAACGGTACCTCATGTACCATGATTCGACACTCGTAGCCTCGATTGTGTTCAAAACAGTTTTGACGGCAAAACGGCTAGGCCGCCATTCCCGTTTCCGTATGCCGTTTCCGCACTTGCATGTGCCAATTTTGTCGTTTTGCTTGTTTTAGGAACGTTAGTGGCCGTTTGTGATATTATGTGATGCAATCTTCTATTTCAGATAGTGGTGAGCTAGGCGGAGCCGGTGGGACCCACTACTAGCTAACACGCACGCAGTGACTTTTGCTCTTGTGCTACTTTTGTATTTTGAGTAAGTATTCAGGCCGCTCTTGTGTGTTAGTTGCTTATGTGTTTCGATATGTATGAAGAGGGTACTTAGGCGAGGGTGTACTTTATCGCACTCGACCTAAACCCTAAATTTGCGCACATATTTGTACATGGCTTGTGTATATGAGCAATTTTGGAACTAAAACCCTTGAGCTTGTGGCTCGGGGTGACTTTTGAATAATTTTGTGAAGTTTGTGAGTTCGGGGCCCGATCTCAATACCTGGATGGACTATTCGAGCCGGTTAGGGCTTGGTCGAAGTCAGTCCAACTTGGTTTGAGGTCACCAAGTTTGTGAATCCGGTTCACCGAGTATGTGGACCAAGTTTGTGACCCGAGCTTGTGACTCAAGCTCAAGTTTGTGATTTCGTTCGCCCGGGCAAGTTTGTGAGGTGACTGGCCAGAGAGGGTGATAAGGTGTACGGTGGGAGTACAAGTGAAGTTCTACGGACCATTAATTGTAGTCGACGGAGTGTCGGCAGGAGATCATACATGGCACATGATTGGCTTTGGAGCCACCTGTATCCTTATTATGTGATGTTACTTTTCTGCTTTTGCTTTACTCTTATTGTGTAACTGTTGTTACGTGAAATTTACGCTTTTGCCCCTGTTTACTTACTAAGCATATAGCTTACCCCGTTCCATTTGTTTTCCTTAGCAGGGGGCCGTCACAGGTGGTATCAGAGCTTAGGTTTCAGATCTCTGTAGTGTATCCTAGGCTAAAGTTTAGGATGTCGGACTGTGGGATTTGATTTGATTTGAAAGTTAAGCAATTGAGGGATAAAACCTATAGCTGCTTCGCGTGGTCTCTGCGCAGAGTGAGTCTGGATGAAGTGGCGAATAAGTAAGAAGGACTAAGTGTTCGTTCGAGCATAAGTTATGGATCATAAATGTTATAGGTCTTAAATCTTTCTCATGGTATCTGAGGACCATAGATAGGTACGTCAGGTAGGAATTTCGATTGTAGATAGTTTACTCTTGGGACTGCAGCTCGAGATGTGAATTATCTTATCTCGGATTCTTGTGCCTGAGTACTCCAGAGTTGAGGCGCTGCTAAGTACTTGAGACTAGCATTTTGGGAACATGAACAGGTTTTGTCTGGCTAGAGTGAGTACAAGATATCAACGGGCACCTTGGGAAGTGGAGTAAGAAACCGGACGAGGGTGATTTTCACTGAGCGTGGGACGATAAGTCGCGTTTCTTTCATTTTGCCCTTGTATTGTCCCTACATGTCATTTACTTGTTGTATGTGAATACCTACATATATAGTACCTGCAGCTCTTGACTTTGTCTAACTTGAAATGTCCCTTGGTGTATATGATGCATTATATTGTGTATATGTTGGCGTGACTTGTATATATATGTATACATTTTGATCTTTTGATTGTTTTGAGTATTCCAACCCTTTAGTTCGTTGATTGGAATTTCGAGGACGAAATTTTTTTAAGGAGGGGAGATTGTAACACCCCGAAAAAAAATAAGGAGGTTGCTGGTAAAGAAGATACTAGAGTGTATTTCTTTGGGTTTGATTAAAACCTTATTTTGTTTTAAAAGATTAGAAACCCTAATATTGTAGTCAAAAACTCTAGTTTACTTGTGACTAACCGGTTTTCTTAAATCTTTCGCATTTTAATTGATACCCTAATTTTAATCATTGGAATTGTAAAACCCTCACGTTTTCTTAAGAATGCCCTTTTATTTGGAAATTATTATTTATTCAGGCTCCTCTATCCAATCATTCCACATAAGTGAAAATAAACCTAGAAAGTAGGGTTTCACTCTTCGGTTTTCAAGTTTAGAGCAAAATTAGGGTTTTCGCGATTTTTCGCCGGATGAATTTTCGGTACAGAGTACGGATTAAATTTGGAGAGTAAAAGTGACTTTTAAGTGAGAAATAATATGTGATTAGTAGCAATGATATAAGGTTAGTGAATGGGAAGTAAAAACCCTCATACGTGTGTTTTTAAGAAAAACGGCGCGAACCGGCGGGTCCCGCACACTACCGATTGAACGCACCACTTGACCACCACTTTCTTATCACATGAGCATTAATACTTGAGCAAAATATTTCCCCCTCATTGCCAGCTAGCTTGACCGAAAATGTGGACTAAAAAGAGCAAGGAAAAGAAAGAGAAAAATGAAAGGTGGTGGTGTCGCCACCCTAGAGTTTCTTGGCCAAGTGATCAACTAGCCTTCTTAAACCAATTTTCTGCCCTTTCCTCTTCATTTTTCCAGCAGCTGGTCGACCAGGAGAGAGAGAGAAAGTGAGAGCAAGAAACAATTCCTTCTTCTTGATTCTAACCAACCAAGTGACAAATTAAATTTCCAAACCGATTAAAGTGCTAATTGTGAGTTGGGAAGCTAGGGGAACCAGAAATTTTCCAAGGAGGTTTATTATCACTCATCCAAGCTTGTCTTTGAGGTATGAAATCTGATCATGGTCTTTGATCTTTTAAATCTTGTGTAAATTAGCTTAGCAACTCAAATTTGGTGGTGAATAATGGATGCTATCATGTTTTGGGGGTTTTCCCCTTTTGGTTATATGAACTAGGGTTGGATGATTTGCTGCCCAACTTGGTGTATGGTTAATATATGTTGTAATTAAGGTTATATAAGGCTGTTTGGTAGTGATTAGAACAAGAAATTTGAGAAAGTTCCATTAGAGACCAAAATTCCAGAATCTGGAAAATTTTCCCCCCTTTTCTGTCCGGTTTTGTAGCCTCATGTTAGAGGCCGAATTGGCCTTAGATCAAAACATTAAAGTTGTAGATAATGGTATTTTATAGTTGGCCACAAAATTTCAGCTCAATCGGAGCATCGTAGCGTGTGAAAAGACGAAAATACCCTTGCTGATTTAGGTCACTTTCCAGAGTTCCGCGTGGACAGTTTAGTCCTTTTGGTTGAGTTTATTCACTGTAATCCGTTTGGATTTAGTCATTTGTTAAAACATGAAAGTTTTGTTTCCCTGTCTTAGCATTGTAACGCCGCCAAGAACACCTTAATCGGACCTTGGTAGACTGAGATATGGTCACTTGAATGCAATGCGGTTGATTAGCCGAGTAGTTGAAATCAGGTTGTAAGAATGGGAAATTCGATTAGATTACACTGGAAATTTGACTGAGTGACCTTCATGAAAGTTTTAGCCTTATGTCTTATCTTTCTAATGCCTTTGGAATTTCCTGATTTGGATTTGTGAGCTGGGAGTTACGATCCAGCCAACATACCCTGTCCGTCACCTTAAAGTGCAAATTTCTGGCACTGTGTTCCATACTTTCGACCCATCTCTGTTCAGATCCGGATTTAGGTGTCTTCATGAAAGTTATAGAATTTTCTCTTAGCTTCGCAACGGTACCTCATGTACCATGATTCGACACTCGTAGCCTCGATTGTGTTCAAAACAGTTTTGACGGCAAAACGGCTAGGCCGCCATTCCCGTTTCCGTATGCCGTTTCCGCACTTGCATGTGCCAATTTTGTCGTTTTGCTTGTTTTAGGCACGTTAGTGGCCGTTTGTGATATTATGTGATGCAATCTTCTATTTCAGATAGTGGTGAGCTAGGCGGAGCCGGTGTGACCCACTACTAGCTAACACGCACGCTGTGACTTTTGCTCTTGTGCTACTTTTGTATTTTGAGTAAGTATTCAGGCCGCTCTTGTGTGTTAGTTGCTTATGTGTTTCGATATGTATGAAGAGGGTACTTAGGCGAGGGTGTACTTTATCGCACTCGACCTAAACCCTAAATTTGCGCACATATTTGTACATGGCTTGTGTATATGAGCAATTTTGGAACTAAAACCCTTGAGCTTGTGGCTCGGGGTGACTTTTGAATAATTTTGTGAAGTTTGTGAGTTCGGGGCCCGATCTCAATACCTGGATGGACTATTCGAGCCGGTTAGGGCTTGGTCGAAGTCAGTCCAACTTGGTTTGAGGTCACCAAGTTTGTGAATCCGGTTCACCGAGTATGTGGACCAAGTTTGTGACCCGAGCTTGTGACTCAAGCTCAAGTTTGTGATTTCGTTCGCCCGGGCAAGTTTGTGAGGTGACTGGCCAGAGAGGGTGATAAGGTGTACGGTGGGAGTACAAGTGAAGTTCTACGGACCATTAATTGTAGTCGACGGAGTGTCGGCAGGAGATCATACATGGCACATGATTGGCTTTGGAGCCACCTGTATCCTTATTATGTGATGTTACTTTTCTGCTTTTGCTTTACTCTTATTGTGTAACTGTTGTTACGTGAAATTTACGCTTTTGCCCCTGTTTACTTACTAAGCATATAGCTTACCCCGTTCCATTTATTTTCCTTAGCAGGGGGCCGTCACAGGTGGTATCAGAGCTTAGGTTTCAGATCTCTGTAGTGTATCCTAGGCTAAAGTTTAGGATGTCGGACTGTGGGATTTGATTTGATTTGAAAGTTAAGCAATTGAGGGATAAAACCTATAGCTGCTTCGCGTGGTCTCTGCGCAGAGTGAGTCTGGATGAAGTGGCGAATAAGTAAGAAGGACTAAGTGTTCGTTCGAGCATAAGTTATGGATCATAAATGTTATAGGTCTTAAATCTTTCTCATGGTATCTGAGGACCATAGATAGGTACGTCAGGTAGGAATTTCGATTGTAGATAGTTTACTCTTGGGACTGCAGCTCGAGATGTGAATTATCTTATCTCGGATTCTTGTGCCTGAGTACTCCAGAGTTGAGGCGCTGCTAAGTACTTGAGACTAGCATTTTGGGAACATGAACAGGTTTTGTTTGGCTAGAGTGAGTACAAGATATCAACGGGCACCTTGGGAAGTGGAGTAAGAAACCGGACGAGGGTGATTTTCACTGAGCGTGGGACGATAAGTCGCGTTTCTTTCATTTTGCCCTTGTATTGTCCCTACATGTCATTTACTTGTTGTATGTGAATACCTACATATATAGTACCTGCAGCTCTTGACTTTGTCTAACTTGAAATGTCCCTTGGTGTATATGATGCATTATATTGTGTATATGTTGGCGTGACTTGTATATATATGTATACATTTTGATCTTTTGATTGTTTTGAGTATTCCAACCCTTTAGTTCGTTGATTGGAATTTCGAGGACGAAATTTTTTTAAGGAGGGGAGATTGTAACACCCCGAAAAAAAATAAGGAGGTTGCTGGTAAAGAAGATACTAGAGTTTATTTCTTTGGGTTTGATTAAAACCTTATTTTGTTTTAAAAGATTAGAAACCCTAATATTGTAGTCAAAAACTCTAGTTTACTTGTGACTAACCGGTTTTCTTAAATCTTTCGCATTTTAATTGATACCCTAATTTTAATCATTGGAATTGTAAAACCCTCACGTTTTCTTAAAAATGCCCTTTTATTTGGAAATTATTATTTATTCAGGCTCCTCTATCCAATCATTCCACATAAGTGAAAATAAACCTAGAAAGTAGGGTTTCACTCTTCGGTTTTCAAGTTTAGAGCAAAATTAGGGTTTTCGCGATTTTTCGCCGGATGAATTTTCGGTACAGAGTACGGATTAAATTTGGAGAGTAAAAGTGACTTTTAAGTGAGAAATAATATGTGATTAGTAGCAATGATATAAGGTTAGTGAATGGGAAGTAAAAACCCTCATACGTGTGTTTTTAAGAAAAACGGCGCGAACCGGCGGGTCCCGCACACTACCGATTGAACGCACCACTTGACCACCACTTTCTTATCACATGAGCATTAATACTTGAGCAAAATATTTCCCCCTCATTGCCAGCTAGCTTGACCGAAAATGTGGACTAAAAAGAGCAAGGAAAAGAAAGAGAAAAATGAAAGGTGGTGGTGGCGACAAGTGATCAACTAGCCTTCTTAAACCAATTTTCTGCCCTTTCCTCTTCATTTTTCCAGCAGCTGGTCGACCAGGAGAGAGAGAGAAAGTGAGAGCAAGAAACAATTCCTTCTTCTTGATTCTAACCAACCAAGTGACAAATTAAATTTCCAAACCGATTAAAGTGCTAATTGTGAGTTGGGAAGCTAGGGGAACCAGAAATTTTCCAAGGAGGTTGATTATCACTCATCCAAGCTTGTCTTTGAGGTATGAAATCTGATCATGGTCTTTGATCTTTTAAATCTTGTGTAAATTAGCTTAGCAACTCAAATTTGGTGGTGAATAATGGATGCTATCATGTTTTGGGGGTTTTCCCCTTTTGGTTATATGAACTAGGGTTGGATGATTTGCTGCCCAACTTGGTGTATGGTTAATATACGTTGTAATTAAGGTTATATAAGGCTGTTTGGTAGTGATTAGAACAAGAAATTTGAGAAAGTTCCATTAGAGACCAAAATTCCAGAATCTGGAAAATTTTCCCCCCTTTTCTGTCCGGTTTTGTAGCCTCATGTTAGAGGCCGAATTGGCCTTAGATCAAAACATTAAAGTTGTAGATAATGGTATTTTATAGTTGGCCACAAAATTTCAGCTCAATCGGAGCATCGTAGCGTGTGAAAAGACGAAAATACCCTTGCTGATTTAGGTCACTTTCCAGAGTTCCGCGTGGACAGTTTAGTCCTTTTGGTTGAGTTTATTCACTGTAATCCGTTTGGATTTAGTCATTTGTTAAAACATGAAAGTTTTATTTCCCTGTCTTAGAATTGTAACGCCGCCAAGAACACCTTAATCGGACCTTGGTAGACTGAGATATGGTCACTTGAATGCAATGCGGTTGATTAGCCGAGTAGTTGAAATCAGGTTGTATGAATGGGAAATTCGATTAGATTACACTGGAAATTTGACTGAGTGACCTTCATGAAAGTTTTAGCCTTATGTCTTATCTTTCTAATGCCTTTGGAATTTCCTGATTTGGATTTGTGAGCTGGGAGTTACGATCCAGCCAACATACCCTGTCCGTCACCTTAAAGTGCAAATTTCTGGCACTGTGTTCCATACTTTCGACCCATCTCTGTTCAGATCCGGATTTAGGTGTCTTCATGAAAGTTATAGACTTTTCTCTTAGCTTCGTAACGGTACCTCATGTACCATGATTCGACACTCGTAGCCTCGATTGTGTTCAAAACAGTTTTGACGGCAAAACGGCTAGGCCGCCATTCCCGTTTCCGTATGCCGTTTCCGCACTTGCATGTGCCAATTTTGTCGTTTTGCTTGTTTTAGGAACGTTAGTGGCCGTTTGTGATATTATGTGATGCAATCTTCTATTTCAGATAGTGGTGAGCTAGGCGGAGCCGGTGGGACCCACTACTAGCTAACACGCACGCAGTGACTTTTGCTCTTGTGCTACTTTTGTATTTTGAGTAAGTATTCAGGCCGCTCTTGTGTGTTAGTTGCTTATGTGTTTCGATATGTATGAAGAGGGTACTTAGGCGAGGGTGTACTTTATCGCACTCGACCTAAACCCTAAATTTGCGCACATATTTGTACATGGCTTGTGTATATGAGCAATTTTGGAACTAAAACCCTTGAGCTTGTGGCTCGGGGTGACTTTTGAATAATTTTGTGAAGTTTGTGAGTTCGGGGCCCGATCTCAATACCTGGATGGACTATTCGAGCCGGTTAGGGCTTGGTCGAAGTCAGTCCAACTTGGTTTGAGGTCACCAAGTTTGTGAATCCGGTTCACCGAGTATGTGGACCAAGTTTGTGACCCGAGCTTGTGACTCAAGCTCAAGTTTGTGATTTCGTTCGCCCGGGCAAGTTTGTGAGGTGACTGGCCAGAGAGGGTGATAAGGTGTACGGTGGGAGTACAAGTGAAGTTCTACGGACCATTAATTGTAGTCGACGGAGTGTCGGCAGGAGATCATACATGGCACATGATTGGCTTTGGAGCCACCTGTATCCTTATTATGTGATGTTACTTTTCTGCTTTTGCTTTACTCTTATTGTGTAACTGTTGTTACGTGAAATTTACGCTTTTGCCCCTGTTTACTTACTAAGCATATAGCTTACCCCGTTCCATTTGTTTTCCTTAGCAGGGGGCCGTCACAGGTGGTATCAGAGCTTAGGTTTCAGATCTCTGTAGTGTATCCTAGGCTAAAGTTTAGGATGCCGGACTGTGGGATTTGATTTGATTTGAAAGTTAAGCAATTGAGGGATAAAACCTATAGCTGCTTCGCGTGGTCTCTGCGCAGAGTGAGTCTGGATGAAGTGGCGAATAAGTAAGAAGGACTAAGTGTTCGTTCGAGCATAAGTTATGGATCATAAATGTTATAGGTCTTAAATCTTTCTCATGGTATCTGAGGACCATAGATAGGTACGTCAGGTAGGAATTTCGATTGTAGATAGTTTACTCTTGGGACTGCAGCTCGAGATGTGAATTATCTTATCTCGGATTCTTGTGCCTGAGTACTCCAGAGTTGAGGCGCTGCTAAGTACTTGAGACTAGCATTTTGGGAACATGAACAGGTTTTGTCTGGCTAGAGTGAGTACAAGATATCAACGGGCACCTTGGGAAGTGGAGTAAGAAACCGGACGAGGGTGATTTTCACTGAGCGTGGGACGATAAGTCGCGTTTCTTTCATTTTGCCCTTGTATTGTCCCTACATGTCATTTACTTGTTGTATGTGAATACCTACATATATAGTACCTGCAGCTCTTGACTTTGTCTAACTTGAAATGTCCCTTGGTGTATATGATGCATTATATTGTGTATATGTTGGCGTGACTTGTATATATATGTATACATTTTGATCTTTTGATTGTTTTGAGTATTCCAACCCTTTAGTTCGTTGATTGGAATTTCGAGGACGAAATTTTTTTAAGGAGGGGAGATTGTAACACCCCGAAAAAAAATAAGGAGGTTGCTGGTAAAGAAGATACTAGAGTGTATTTCTTTGGGTTTGATTAAAACCTTATTTTGTTTTAAAAGATTAGAAACCCTAATATTGTAGTCAAAAACTCTAGTTTACTTGTGACTAACCGGTTTTCTTAAATCTTTCGCATTTTAATTGATACCCTAATTTTAATCATTGGAATTGTAAAACCCTCACGTTTTCTTAAGAATGCCCTTTTATTTGGAAATTATTATTTATTCAGGCTCCTCTATCCAATCATTCCACATAAGTGAAAATAAACCTAGAAAGTAGGGTTTCACTCTTCGGTTTTCAAGTTTAGAGCAAAATTAGGGTTTTCGCGATTTTTCGCCGGATGAATTTTCGGTACAGAGTACGGATTAAATTTGGAGAGTAAAAGTGACTTTTAAGTGAGAAATAATATGTGATTAGTAGCAATGATATAAGGTTAGTGAATGGGAAGTAAAAACCCTCATACGTGTGTTTTTAAGAAAAACGGCGCGAACCGGCGGGTCCCGCACACTACCGATTGAACGCACCACTTGACCACCACTTTCTTATCACATGAGCATTAATACTTGAGCAAAATATTTCCCCCTCATTGCCAGCTAGCTTGACCGAAAATGTGGACTAAAAAGAGCAAGGAAAAGAAAGAGAAAAATGAAAGGTGGTGGTGGCGACAAGTGATCAACTAGCCTTCTTAAACCAATTTTCTGCCCTTTCCTCTTCATTTTTCCAGCAGCTGGTCGACCAGGAGAGAGAGAGAAAGTGAGAGCAAGAAACAATTCCTTCTTCTTGATTCTAACCAACCAAGTGACAAATTAAATTTCCAAACCGATTAAAGTGCTAATTGTGAGTTGGGAAGCTAGGGGAACCAGAAATTTTCCAAGGAGGTTGATTATCACTCATCCAAGCTTGTCTTTGAGGTATGAAATCTGATCATGGTCTTTGATCTTTTAAATCTTGTGTAAATTAGCTTAGCAACTCAAATTTGGTGGTGAATAATGGATGCTATCATGTTTTGGGGGTTTTCCCCTTTTGGTTATATGAACTAGGGTTGGATGATTTGCTGCCCAACTTGGTGTATGGTTAATATACGTTGTAATTAAGGTTATATAAGGCTGTTTGGTAGTGATTAGAACAAGAAATTTGAGAAAGTTCCATTAGAGACCAAAATTCCAGAATCTGGAAAATTTTCCCCCCTTTTCTGTCCGGTTTTGTAGCCTCATGTTAGAGGCCGAATTGGCCTTAGATCAAAACATTAAAGTTGTAGATAATGGTATTTTATAGTTGGCCACAAAATTTCAGCTCAATCGGAGCATCGTAGCGTGTGAAAAGACGAAAATACCCTTGCTGATTTAGGTCACTTTCCAGAGTTCCGCGTGGACAGTTTAGTCCTTTTGGTTGAGTTTATTCACTGTAATCCGTTTGGATTTAGTCATTTGTTAAAACATGAAAGTTTTGTTTCCCTGTCTTAGCATTGTAACGCCGCCAAGAACACCTTAATCGGACCTTGGTAGACTGAGATATGGTCACTTGAATGCAATGCGGTTGATTAGCCGAGTAGTTGAAATCAGGTTGTATGAATGGGAAATTCGATTAGATTACACTGGAAATTTGACTGAGTGACCTTCATGAAAGTTTTAGCCTTATGTCTTATCTTTCTAATGCCTTTGGAATTTCCTGATTTGGATTTGTGAGCTGGGAGTTACGATCCAGCCAACATACCCTGTCCGTCACCTTAAAGTGCAAATTTCTGGCACTGTGTTCCATACTTTCGACCCATCTCTGTTCAGATCCGGATTTAGGTGTCTTCATGAAAGTTATAGAATTTTCTCTTAGCTTCGCAACGGTACCTCATGTACCATGATTCGACACTCGTAGCCTCGATTGTGTTCAAAACAGTTTTGACGGCAAAACGGCTAGGCCGCCATTCCCGTTTCCGTATGCCGTTTCCGCACTTGCATGTGCCAATTTTGTCGTTTTGCTTGTTTTAGGAACGTTAGTGGCCGTTTGTGATATTATGTGATGCAATCTTCTATTTCAGATAGTGGTGAGCTAGGCGGAGCCGGTGGGACCCACTACTAGCTAACACGCACGCAGTGACTTTTGCTCTTGTGCTACTTTTGTATTTTGAGTAAGTATTCAGGCCGCTCTTGTGTGTTAGTTGCTTATGTGTTTCGATATGTATGAAGAGGGTACTTAGGCGAGGGTGTACTTTATCGCACTCGACCTAAACCCTAAATTTGCGCACATATTTGTACATGGCTTGTGTATATGAGCAATTTTGGAACTAAAACCCTTGAGCTTGTGGCTCGGGGTGACTTTTGAATAATTTTGTGAAGTTTGTGAGTTCGGGGCCCGATCTCAATACCTGGATGGACTATTCGAGCCGGTTAGGGCTTGGTCGAAGTCAGTCCAACTTGGTTTGAGGTCACCAAGTTTGTGAATCCGGTTCACCGAGTATGTGGACCAAGTTTGTGACCCGAGCTTGTGACTCAAGCTCAAGTTTGTGATTTCGTTCGCCCGGGCAAGTTTGTGAGGTGACTGGCCAGAGAGGGTGATAAGGTGTACGGTGGGAGTACAAGTGAAGTTCTACGGACCATTAATTGTAGTCGACGGAGTGTCGGCAGGAGATCATACATGGCACATGATTGGCTTTGGAGCCACCTGTATCCTTATTATGTGATGTTACTTTTCTGCTTTTGCTTTACTCTTATTGTGTAACTGTTGTTACGTGAAATTTACGCTTTTGCCCCTGTTTACTTACTAAGCATATAGCTTACCCCGTTCCATTTGTTTTCCTTAGCAGGGGGCCGTCACAGGTGGTATCAGAGCTTAGGTTTCAGATCTCTGTAGTGTATCCTAGGCTAAAGTTTAGGATGCCGGACTGTGGGATTTGATTTGATTTGAAAGTTAAGCAATTGAGGGATAAAACCTATAGCTGCTTCGCGTGGTCTCTGCGCAGAGTGAGTCTGGATGAAGTGGCGAATAAGTAAGAAGGACTAAGTGTTCGTTCGAGCATAAGTTATGGATCATAAATGTTATAGGTCTTAAATCTTTCTCATGGTATCTGAGGACCATAGATAGGTACGTCAGGTAGGAATTTCGATTGTAGATAGTTTACTCTTGGGACTGCAGCTCGAGATGTGAATTATCTTATCTCGGATTCTTGTGCCTGAGTACTCCAGAGTTGAGGCGCTGCTAAGTACTTGAGACTAGCATTTTGGGAACATGAACAGGTTTTGTCTGGCTAGAGTGAGTACAAGATATCAACGGGCACCTTGGGAAGTGGAGTAAGAAACCGGACGAGGGTGATTTTCACTGAGCGTGGGACGATAAGTCGCGTTTCTTTCATTTTGCCCTTGTATTGTCCCTACATGTCATTTACTTGTTGTATGTGAATACCTACATATATAGTACCTGCAGCTCTTGACTTTGTCTAACTTGAAATGTCCCTTGGTGTATATGATGCATTATATTGTGTATATGTTGGCGTGACTTGTATATATATGTATACATTTTGATCTTTTGATTGTTTTGAGTATTCCAACCCTTTAGTTCGTTGATTGGAATTTCGAGGACGAAATTTTTTTAAGGAGGGGAGATTGTAACACCCCGAAAAAAAATAAGGAGGTTGCTGGTAAAGAAGATACTAGAGTGTATTTCTTTGGGTTTGATTAAAACCTTATTTTGTTTTAAAAGATTAGAAACCCTAATATTGTAGTCAAAAACTCTAGTTTACTTGTGACTAACCGGTTTTCTTAAATCTTTCGCATTTTAATTGATACCCTAATTTTAATCATTGGAATTGTAAAACCCTCACGTTTTCTTAAGAATGCCCTTTTATTTGGAAATTATTATTTATTCAGGCTCCTCTATCCAATCATTCCACATAAGTGAAAATAAACCTAGAAAGTAGGGTTTCACTCTTCGGTTTTCAAGTTTAGAGCAAAATTAGGGTTTTCGCGATTTTTCGCCGGATGAATTTTCGGTACAGAGTACGGATTAAATTTGGAGAGTAAAAGTGACTTTTAAGTGAGAAATAATATGTGATTAGTAGCAATGATATAAGGTTAGTGAATGGGAAGTAAAAACCCTCATACGTGTGTTTTTAAGAAAAACGGCGCGAACCGGCGGGTCCCGCACACTACCGATTGAACGCACCACTTGACCACCACTTTCTTATCACATGAGCATTAATACTTGAGCAAAATATTTCCCCCTCATTGCCAGCTAGCTTGACCGAAAATGTGGACTAAAAAGAGCAAGGAAAAGAAAGAGAAAAATGAAAGGTGGTGGTGTCGCCACCCTAGAGTTTCTTGGCCAAGTGATCAACTAGCCTTCTTAAACCAATTTTCTGCCCTTTCCTCTTCATTTTTCCAGCAGCTGGTCGACCAGGAGAGAGAGAGAAAGTGAGAGCAAGAAACAATTCCTTCTTCTTGATTCTAACCAACCAAGTGACAAATTAAATTTCCAAACCGATTAAAGTGCTAATTGTGAGTTGGGAAGCTAGGGGAACCAGAAATTTTCCAAGGAGGTTTATTATCACTCATCCAAGCTTGTCTTTGAGGTATGAAATCTGATCATGGTCTTTGATCTTTTAAATCTTGTGTAAATTAGCTTAGCAACTCAAATTTGGTGGTGAATAATGGATGCTATCATGTTTTGGGGGTTTTCCCCTTTTGGTTATATGAACTAGGGTTGGATGATTTGCTGCCCAACTTGGTGTATGGTTAATATATGTTGTAATTAAGGTTATATAAGGCTGTTTGGTAGTGATTAGAACAAGAAATTTGAGAAAGTTCCATTAGAGACCAAAATTCCAGAATCTGGAAAATTTTCCCCCCTTTTCTGTCCGGTTTTGTAGCCTCATGTTAGAGGCCGAATTGGCCTTAGATCAAAACATTAAAGTTGTAGATAATGGTATTTTATAGTTGGCCACAAAATTTCAGCTCAATCGGAGCATCGTAGCGTGTGAAAAGACGAAAATACCCTTGCTGATTTAGGTCACTTTCCAGAGTTCCGCGTGGACAGTTTAGTCCTTTTGGTTGAGTTTATTCACTGTAATCCGTTTGGATTTAGTCATTTGTTAAAACATGAAAGTTTTGTTTCCCTGTCTTAGCATTGTAACGCCGCCAAGAACACCTTAATCGGACCTTGGTAGACTGAGATATGGTCACTTGAATGCAATGCGGTTGATTAGCCGAGTAGTTGAAATCAGGTTGTAAGAATGGGAAATTCGATTAGATTACACTGGAAATTTGACTGAGTGACCTTCATGAAAGTTTTAGCCTTATGTCTTATCTTTCTAATGCCTTTGGAATTTCCTGATTTGGATTTGTGAGCTGGGAGTTACGATCCAGCCAACATACCCTGTCCGTCACCTTAAAGTGCAAATTTCTGGCACTGTGTTCCATACTTTCGACCCATCTCTGTTCAGATCCGGATTTAGGTGTCTTCATGAAAGTTATAGAATTTTCTCTTAGCTTCGCAACGGTACCTCATGTACCATGATTCGACACTCGTAGCCTCGATTGTGTTCAAAACAGTTTTGACGGCAAAACGGCTAGGCCGCCATTCCCGTTTCCGTATGCCGTTTCCGCACTTGCATGTGCCAATTTTGTCGTTTTGCTTGTTTTAGGCACGTTAGTGGCCGTTTGTGATATTATGTGATGCAATCTTCTATTTCAGATAGTGGTGAGCTAGGCGGAGCCGGTGTGACCCACTACTAGCTAACACGCACGCTGTGACTTTTGCTCTTGTGCTACTTTTGTATTTTGAGTAAGTATTCAGGCCGCTCTTGTGTGTTAGTTGCTTATGTGTTTCGATATGTATGAAGAGGGTACTTAGGCGAGGGTGTACTTTATCGCACTCGACCTAAACCCTAAATTTGCGCACATATTTGTACATGGCTTGTGTATATGAGCAATTTTGGAACTAAAACCCTTGAGCTTGTGGCTCGGGGTGACTTTTGAATAATTTTGTGAAGTTTGTGAGTTCGGGGCCCGATCTCAATACCTGGATGGACTATTCGAGCCGGTTAGGGCTTGGTCGAAGTCAGTCCAACTTGGTTTGAGGTCACCAAGTTTGTGAATCCGGTTCACCGAGTATGTGGACCAAGTTTGTGACCCGAGCTTGTGACTCAAGCTCAAGTTTGTGATTTCGTTCGCCCGGGCAAGTTTGTGAGGTGACTGGCCAGAGAGGGTGATAAGGTGTACGGTGGGAGTACAAGTGAAGTTCTACGGACCATTAATTGTAGTCGACGGAGTGTCGGCAGGAGATCATACATGGCACATGATTGGCTTTGGAGCCACCTGTATCCTTATTATGTGATGTTACTTTTCTGCTTTTGCTTTACTCTTATTGTGTAACTGTTGTTACGTGAAATTTACGCTTTTGCCCCTGTTTACTTACTAAGCATATAGCTTACCCCGTTCCATTTATTTTCCTTAGCAGGGGGCCGTCACAGGTGGTATCAGAGCTTAGGTTTCAGATCTCTGTAGTGTATCCTAGGCTAAAGTTTAGGATGTCGGACTGTGGGATTTGATTTGATTTGAAAGTTAAGCAATTGAGGGATAAAACCTATAGCTGCTTCGCGTGGTCTCTGCGCAGAGTGAGTCTGGATGAAGTGGCGAATAAGTAAGAAGGACTAAGTGTTCGTTCGAGCATAAGTTATGGATCATAAATGTTATAGGTCTTAAATCTTTCTCATGGTATCTGAGGACCATAGATAGGTACGTCAGGTAGGAATTTCGATTGTAGATAGTTTACTCTTGGGACTGCAGCTCGAGATGTGAATTATCTTATCTCGGATTCTTGTGCCTGAGTACTCCAGAGTTGAGGCGCTGCTAAGTACTTGAGACTAGCATTTTGGGAACATGAACAGGTTTTGTCTGGCTAGAGTGAGTACAAGATATCAACGGGCACCTTGGGAAGTGGAGTAAGAAACCGGACGAGGGTGATTTTCACTGAGCGTGGGACGATAAGTCGCGTTTCTTTCATTTTGCCCTTGTATTGTCCCTACATGTCATTTACTTGTTGTATGTGAATACCTACATATATAGTACCTGCAGCTCTTGACTTTGTCTAACTTGAAATGTCCCTTGGTGTATATGATGCATTATATTGTGTATATGTTGGCGTGACTTGTATATATATGTATACATTTTGATCTTTTGATTGTTTTGAGTATTCCAACCCTTTAGTTCGTTGATTGGAATTTCGAGGACGAAATTTTTTTAAGGAGGGGAGATTGTAACACCCCGAAAAAAAATAAGGAGGTTGCTGGTAAAGAAGATACTAGAGTGTATTTCTTTGGGTTTGATTAAAACCTTATTTTGTTTTAAAAGATTAGAAACCCTAATATTGTAGTCAAAAACTCTAGTTTACTTGTGACTAACCGGTTTTCTTAAATCTTTCGCATTTTAATTGATACCCTAATTTTAATCATTGGAATTGTAAAACCCTCACGTTTTCTTAAAAATGCCCTTTTATTTGGAAATTATTATTTATTCAGGCTCCTCTATCCAATCATTCCACATAAGTGAAAATAAACCTAGAAAGTAGGGTTTCACTCTTCGGTTTTCAAGTTTAGAGCAAAATTAGGGTTTTCGCGATTTTTCGCCGGATGAATTTTCGGTACAGAGTACGGATTAAATTTGGAGAGTAAAAGTGACTTTTAAGTGAGAAATAATATGTGATTAGTAGCAATGATATAAGGTTAGTGAATGGGAAGTAAAAACCCTCATACGTGTGTTTTTAAGAAAAACGGCGCGAACCGGCGGGTCCCGCACACTACCGATTGAACGCACCACTTGACCACCACTTTCTTATCACATGAGCATTAATACTTGAGCAAAATATTTCCCCCTCATTGCCAGCTAGCTTGACCGAAAATGTGGACTAAAAAGAGCAAGGAAAAGAAAGAGAAAAATGAAAGGTGGTGGTGGCGACAAGTGATCAACTAGCCTTCTTAAACCAATTTTCTGCCCTTTCCTCTTCATTTTTCCAGCAGCTGGTCGACCAGGAGAGAGAGAGAAAGTGAGAGCAAGAAACAATTCCTTCTTCTTGATTCTAACCAACCAAGTGACAAATTAAATTTCCAAACCGATTAAAGTGCTAATTGTGAGTTGGGAAGCTAGGGGAACCAGAAATTTTCCAAGGAGGTTGATTATCACTCATCCAAGCTTGTCTTTGAGGTATGAAATCTGATCATGGTCTTTGATCTTTTAAATCTTGTGTAAATTAGCTTAGCAACTCAAATTTGGTGGTGAATAATGGATGCTATCATGTTTTGGGGGTTTTCCCCTTTTGGTTATATGAACTAGGGTTGGATGATTTGCTGCCCAACTTGGTGTATGGTTAATATACGTTGTAATTAAGGTTATATAAGGCTGTTTGGTAGTGATTAGAACAAGAAATTTGAGAAAGTTCCATTAGAGACCAAAATTCCAGAATCTGGAAAATTTTCCCCCCTTTTCTGTCCGGTTTTGTAGCCTCATGTTAGAGGCCGAATTGGCCTTAGATCAAAACATTAAAGTTGTAGATAATGGTATTTTATAGTTGGCCACAAAATTTCAGCTCAATCGGAGCATCGTAGCGTGTGAAAAGACGAAAATACCCTTGCTGATTTAGGTCACTTTCCAGAGTTCCGCGTGGACAGTTTAGTCCTTTTGGTTGAGTTTATTCACTGTAATCCGTTTGGATTTAGTCATTTGTTAAAACATGAAAGTTTTATTTCCCTGTCTTAGAATTGTAACGCCGCCAAGAACACCTTAATCGGACCTTGGTAGACTGAGATATGGTCACTTGAATGCAATGCGGTTGATTAGCCGAGTAGTTGAAATCAGGTTGTATGAATGGGAAATTCGATTAGATTACACTGGAAATTTGACTGAGTGACCTTCATGAAAGTTTTAGCCTTATGTCTTATCTTTCTAATGCCTTTGGAATTTCCTGATTTGGATTTGTGAGCTGGGAGTTACGATCCAGCCAACATACCCTGTCCGTCACCTTAAAGTGCAAATTTCTGGCACTGTGTTCCATACTTTCGACCCATCTCTGTTCAGATCCGGATTTAGGTGTCTTCATGAAAGTTATAGACTTTTCTCTTAGCTTCGCAACGGTACCTCATGTACCATGATTCGACACTCGTAGCCTCGATTGTGTTCAAAACAGTTTTGACGGCAAAACGGCTAGGCCGCCATTCCCGTTTCCGTATGCCGTTTCCGCACTTGCATGTGCCAATTTTGTCGTTTTGCTTGTTTTAGGAACGTTAGTGGCCGTTTGTGATATTATGTGATGCAATCTTCTATTTCAGATAGTGGTGAGCTAGGCGGAGCCGGTGGGACCCACTACTAGCTAACACGCACGCAGTGACTTTTGCTCTTGTGCTACTTTTGTATTTTGAGTAAGTATTCAGGCCGCTCTTGTGTGTTAGTTGCTTATGTGTTTCGATATGTATGAAGAGGGTACTTAGGCGAGGGTGTACTTTATCGCACTCGACCTAAACCCTAAATTTGCGCACATATTTGTACATGGCTTGTGTATATGAGCAATTTTGGAACTAAAACCCTTGAGCTTGTGGCTCGGGGTGACTTTTGAATAATTTTGTGAAGTTTGTGAGTTCGGGGCCCGATCTCAATACCTGGATGGACTATTCGAGCCGGTTAGGGCTTGGTCGAAGTCAGTCCAACTTGGTTTGAGGTCACCAAGTTTGTGAATCCGGTTCACCGAGTATGTGGACCAAGTTTGTGACCCGAGCTTGTGACTCAAGCTCAAGTTTGTGATTTCGTTCGCCCGGGCAAGTTTGTGAGGTGACTGGCCAGAGAGGGTGATAAGGTGTACGGTGGGAGTACAAGTGAAGTTCTACGGACCATTAATTGTAGTCGACGGAGTGTCGGCAGGAGATCATACATGGCACATGATTGGCTTTGGAGCCACCTGTATCCTTATTATGTGATGTTACTTTTCTGCTTTTGCTTTACTCTTATTGTGTAACTGTTGTTACGTGAAATTTACGCTTTTGCCCCTGTTTACTTACTAAGCATATAGCTTACCCCGTTCCATTTGTTTTCCTTAGCAGGGGGCCGTCACAGGTGGTATCAGAGCTTAGGTTTCAGATCTCTGTAGTGTATCCTAGGCTAAAGTTTAGGATGCCGGACTGTGGGATTTGATTTGATTTGAAAGTTAAGCAATTGAGGGATAAAACCTATAGCTGCTTCGCGTGGTCTCTGCGCAGAGTGAGTCTGGATGAAGTGGCGAATAAGTAAGAAGGACTAAGTGTTCGTTCGAGCATAAGTTATGGATCATAAATGTTATAGGTCTTAAATCTTTCTCATGGTATCTGAGGACCATAGATAGGTACGTCAGGTAGGAATTTCGATTGTAGATAGTTTACTCTTGGGACTGCAGCTCGAGATGTGAATTATCTTATCTCGGATTCTTGTGCCTGAGTACTCCAGAGTTGAGGCGCTGCTAAGTACTTGAGACTAGCATTTTGGGAACATGAACAGGTTTTGTCTGGCTAGAGTGAGTACAAGATATCAACGGGCACCTTGGGAAGTGGAGTAAGAAACCGGACGAGGGTGATTTTCACTGAGCGTGGGACGATAAGTCGCGTTTCTTTCATTTTGCCCTTGTATTGTCCCTACATGTCATTTACTTGTTGTATGTGAATACCTACATATATAGTACCTGCAGCTCTTGACTTTGTCTAACTTGAAATGTCCCTTGGTGTATATGATGCATTATATTGTGTATATGTTGGCGTGACTTGTATATATATGTATACATTTTGATCTTTTGATTGTTTTGAGTATTCCAACCCTTTAGTTCGTTGATTGGAATTTCGAGGACGAAATTTTTTTAAGGAGGGGAGATTGTAACACCCCGAAAAAAAATAAGGAGGTTGCTGGTAAAGAAGATACTAGAGTGTATTTCTTTGGGTTTGATTAAAACCTTATTTTGTTTTAAAAGATTAGAAACCCTAATATTGTAGTCAAAAACTCTAGTTTACTTGTGACTAACCGGTTTTCTTAAATCTTTCGCATTTTAATTGATACCCTAATTTTAATCATTGGAATTGTAAAACCCTCACGTTTTCTTAAGAATGCCCTTTTATTTGGAAATTATTATTTATTCAGGCTCCTCTATCCAATCATTCCACATAAGTGAAAATAAACCTAGAAAGTAGGGTTTCACTCTTCGGTTTTCAAGTTTAGAGCAAAATTAGGGTTTTCGCGATTTTTCGCCGGATGAATTTTCGGTACAGAGTACGGATTAAATTTGGAGAGTAAAAGTGACTTTTAAGTGAGAAATAATATGTGATTAGTAGCAATGATATAAGGTTAGTGAATGGGAAGTAAAAACCCTCATACGTGTGTTTTTAAGAAAAACGGCGCGAACCGGCGGGTCCCGCACACTACCGATTGAACGCACCACTTGACCACCACTTTCTTATCACATGAGCATTAATACTTGAGCAAAATATTTCCCCCTCATTGCCAGCTAGCTTGACCGAAAATGTGGACTAAAAAGAGCAAGGAAAAGAAAGAGAAAAATGAAAGGTGGTGGTGTCGCCACCCTAGAGTTTCTTGGCCAAGTGATCAACTAGCCTTCTTAAACCAATTTTCTGCCCTTTCCTCTTCATTTTTCCAGCAGCTGGTCGACCAGGAGAGAGAGAGAAAGTGAGAGCAAGAAACAATTCCTTCTTCTTGATTCTAACCAACCAAGTGACAAATTAAATTTCCAAACCGATTAAAGTGCTAATTGTGAGTTGGGAAGCTAGGGGAACCAGAAATTTTCCAAGGAGGTTGATTATCACTCATCCAAGCTTGTCTTTGAGGTATGAAATCTGATCATGGTCTTTGATCTTTTAAATCTTGTGTAAATTAGCTTAGCAACTCAAATTTGGTGGTGAATAATGGATGCTATCATGTTTTGGGGGTTTTCCCCTTTTGGTTATATGAACTAGGGTTGGATGATTTGCTGCCCAACTTGGTGTATGGTTAATATATGTTGTAATTAAGGTTATATAAGGCTGTTTGGTAGTGATTAGAACAAGAAATTTGAGAAAGTTCCATTAGAGACCAAAATTCCAGAATCTGGAAAATTTTCCCCCCTTTTCTGTCCGGTTTTGTAGCCTCATGTTAGAGGCCGAATTGGCCTTAGATCAAAACATTAAAGTTGTAGATAATGGTATTTTATAGTTGGCCACAAAATTTCAGCTCAATCGGAGCATCGTAGCGTGTGAAAAGACGAAAATACCCTTGCTGATTTAGGTCACTTTCCAGAGTTCCGCGTGGACAGTTTAGTCCTTTTGGTTGAGTTTATTCACTGTAATCCGTTTGGATTTAGTCATTTGTTAAAACATGAAAGTTTTGTTTCCCTGTCTTAGCATTGTAACGCCGCCAAGAACACCTTAATCGGACCTTGGTAGACTGAGATATGGTCACTTGAATGCAATGCGGTTGATTAGCCGAGTAGTTGAAATCAGGTTGTATGAATGGGAAATTCGATTAGATTACACTGGAAATTTGACTGAGTGACCTTCATGAAAGTTTTAGCCTTATGTCTTATCTTTCTAATGCCTTTGGAATTTCCTGATTTGGATTTGTGAGCTGGGAGTTACGATCCAGCCAACATACCCTGTCCGTCACCTTAAAGTGCAAATTTCTGGCACTGTGTTCCATACTTTCGACCCATCTCTGTTCAGATCCGGATTTAGGTGTCTTCATGAAAGTTATAGAATTTTCTCTTAGCTTCGCAACGGTACCTCATGTACCATGATTCGACACTCGTAGCCTCGATTGTGTTCAAAACAGTTTTGACGGCAAAACGGCTAGGCCGCCATTCCCGTTTCCGTATGCCGTTTCCGCACTTGCATGTGCCAATTTTGTCGTTTTGCTTGTTTTAGGCACGTTAGTGGCCGTTTGTGATATTATGTGATGCAATCTTCTATTTCAGATAGTGGTGAGCTAGGCGGAGCCGGTGGGACCCACTACTAGCTAACACGCACGCAGTGACTTTTGCTCTTGTGCTACTTTTGTATTTTGAGTAAGTATTCAGGCCGCTCTTGTGTGTTAGTTGCTTATGTGTTTCGATATGTATGAAGAGGGTACTTAGGCGAGGGTGTACTTTATCGCACTCGACCTAAACCCTAAATTTGCGCACATATTTGTACATGGCTTGTGTATATGAGCAATTTTGGAACTAAAACCCTTGAGCTTGTGGCTCGGGGTGACTTTTGAATAATTTTGTGAAGTTTGTGAGTTCGGGGCCCGATCTCAATACCTGGATGGACTATTCGAGCCGGTTAGGGCTTGGTCGAAGTCAGTCCAACTTGGTTTGAGGTCACCAAGTTTGTGAATCCGGTTCACCGAGTATGTGGACCAAGTTTGTGACCCGAGCTTGTGACTCAAGCTCAAGTTTGTGATTTCGTTCGCCCGGGCAAGTTTGTGAGGTGACTGGCCAGAGAGGGTGATAAGGTGTACGGTGGGAGTACAAGTGAAGTTCTACGGACCATTAATTGTAGTCGACGGAGTGTCGGCAGGAGATCATACATGGCACATGATTGGCTTTGGAGCCACCTGTATCCTTATTATGTGATGTTACTTTTCTGCTTTTGCTTTACTCTTATTGTGTAACTGTTGTTACGTGAAATTTACGCTTTTGCCCCTGTTTACTTACTAAGCATATAGCTTACCCCGTTCCATTTGTTTTCCTTAGCAGGGGGCCGTCACAGGTGGTATCAGAGCTTAGGTTTCAGATCTCTGTAGTGTATCCTAGGCTAAAGTTTAGGATGCCGGACTGTGGGATTTGATTTGATTTGAAAGTTAAGCAATTGAGGGATAAAACCTATAGCTGCTTCGCGTGGTCTCTGCGCAGAGTGAGTCTGGATGAAGTGGCGAATAAGTAAGAAGGACTAAGTGTTCGTTCGAGCATAAGTTATGGATCATAAATGTTATAGGTCTTAAATCTTTCTCATGGTATCTGAGGACCATAGATAGGTACGTCAGGTAGGAATTTCGATTGTAGATAGTTTACTCTTGGGACTGCAGCTCGAGATGTGAATTATCTTATCTCGGATTCTTGTGCCTGAGTACTCCAGAGTTGAGGCGCTGCTAAGTACTTGAGACTAGCATTTTGGGAACATGAACAGGTTTTGTCTGGCTAGAGTGAGTACAAGATATCAACGGGCACCTTGGGAAGTGGAGTAAGAAACCGGACGAGGGTGATTTTCACTGAGCGTGGGACGATAAGTCGCGTTTCTTTCATTTTGCCCTTGTATTGTCCCTACATGTCATTTACTTGTTGTATGTGAATACCTACATATATAGTACCTGCAGCTCTTGACTTTGTCTAACTTGAAATGTCCCTTGGTGTATATGATGCATTATATTGTGTATATGTTGGCGTGACTTGTATATATATGTATACATTTTGATCTTTTGATTGTTTTGAGTATTCCAACCCTTTAGTTCGTTGATTGGAATTTCGAGGACGAAATTTTTTTAAGGAGGGGAGATTGTAACACCCCGAAAAAAAATAAGGAGGTTGCTGGTAAAGAAGATACTAGAGTGTATTTCTTTGGGTTTGATTAAAACCTTATTTTGTTTTAAAAGATTAGAAACCCTAATATTGTAGTCAAAAACTCTAGTTTACTTGTGACTAACCGGTTTTCTTAAATCTTTCGCATTTTAATTGATACCCTAATTTTAATCATTGGAATTGTAAAACCCTCACGTTTTCTTAAGAATGCCCTTTTATTTGGAAATTATTATTTATTCAGGCTCCTCTATCCAATCATTCCACATAAGTGAAAATAAACCTAGAAAGTAGGGTTTCACTCTTCGGTTTTCAAGTTTAGAGCAAAATTAGGGTTTTCGCGATTTTTCGCCGGATGAATTTTCGGTACAGAGTACGGATTAAATTTGGAGAGTAAAAGTGACTTTTAAGTGAGAAATAATATGTGATTAGTAGCAATGATATAAGGTTAGTGAATGGGAAGTAAAAACCCTCATACGTGTGTTTTTAAGAAAAACGGCGCGAACCGGCGGGTCCCGCACACTACCGATTGAACGCACCACTTGACCACCACTTTCTTATCACATGAGCATTAATACTTGAGCAAAATATTTCCCCCTCATTGCCAGCTAGCTTGACCGAAAATGTGGACTAAAAAGAGCAAGGAAAAGAAAGAGAAAAATGAAAGGTGGTGGTGTCGCCACCCTAGAGTTTCTTGGCCAAGTGATCAACTAGCCTTCTTAAACCAATTTTCTGCCCTTTCCTCTTCATTTTTCCAGCAGCTGGTCGACCAGGAGAGAGAGAGAAAGTGAGAGCAAGAAACAATTCCTTCTTCTTGATTCTAACCAACCAAGTGACAAATTAAATTTCCAAACCGATTAAAGTGCTAATTGTGAGTTGGGAAGCTAGGGGAACCAGAAATTTTCCAAGGAGGTTGATTATCACTCATCCAAGCTTGTCTTTGAGGTATGAAATCTGATCATGGTCTTTGATCTTTTAAATCTTGTGTAAATTAGCTTAGCAACTCAAATTTGGTGGTGAATAATGGATGCTATCATGTTTTGGGGGTTTTCCCCTTTTGGTTATATGAACTAGGGTTGGATGATTTGCTGCCCAACTTGGTGTATGGTTAATATATGTTGTAATTAAGGTTATATAAGGCTGTTTGGTAGTGATTAGAACAAGAAATTTGAGAAAGTTCCATTAGAGACCAAAATTCCAGAATCTGGAAAATTTTCCCCCCTTTTCTGTCCGGTTTTGTAGCCTCATGTTAGAGGCCGAATTGGCCTTAGATCAAAACATTAAAGTTGTAGATAATGGTATTTTATAGTTGGCCACAAAATTTCAGCTCAATCGGAGCATCGTAGCGTGTGAAAAGACGAAAATACCCTTGCTGATTTAGGTCACTTTCCAGAGTTCCGCGTGGACAGTTTAGTCCTTTTGGTTGAGTTTATTCACTGTAATCCGTTTGGATTTAGTCATTTGTTAAAACATGAAAGTTTTATTTCCCTGTCTTAGAATTGTAACGCCGCCAAGAACACCTTAATCGGACCTTGGTAGACTGAGATATGGTCACTTGAATGCAATGCGGTTGATTAGCCGAGTAGTTGAAATCAGGTTGTATGAATGGGAAATTCGATTAGATTACACTGGAAATTTGACTGAGTGACCTTCATGAAAGTTTTAGCCTTATGTCTTATCTTTCTAATGCCTTTGGAATTTCCTGATTTGGATTTGTGAGCTGGGAGTTACGATCCAGCCAACATACCCTGTCCGTCACCTTAAAGTGCAAATTTCTGGCACTGTGTTCCATACTTTCGACCCATCTCTGTTCAGATCCGGATTTAGGTGTCTTCATGAAAGTTATAGACTTTTCTCTTAGCTTCGCAACGGTACCTCATGTACCATGATTCGACACTCGTAGCCTCGATTGTGTTCAAAACAGTTTTGACGGCAAAACGGCTAGGCCGCCATTCCCGTTTCCGTATGCCGTTTCCGCACTTGCATGTGCCAATTTTGTCGTTTTGCTTGTTTTAGGCACGTTAGTGGCCGTTTGTGATATTATGTGATGCAATCTTCTATTTCAGATAGTGGTGAGCTAGGCGGAGCCGGTGGGACCCACTACTAGCTAACACGCACGCAGTGACTTTTGCTCTTGTGCTACTTTTGTATTTTGAGTAAGTATTCAGGCCGCTCTTGTGTGTTAGTTGCTTATGTGTTTCGATATGTATGAAGAGGGTACTTAGGCGAGGGTGTACTTTATCGCACTCGACCTAAACCCTAAATTTGCGCACATATTTGTACATGGCTTGTGTATATGAGCAATTTTGGAACTAAAACCCTTGAGCTTGTGGCTCGGGGTGACTTTTGAATAATTTTGTGAAGTTTGTGAGTTCGGGGCCCGATCTCAATACCTGGATGGACTATTCGAGCCGGTTAGGGCTTGGTCGAAGTCAGTCCAACTTGGTTTGAGGTCACCAAGTTTGTGAATCCGGTTCACCGAGTATGTGGACCAAGTTTGTGACCCGAGCTTGTGACTCAAGCTCAAGTTTGTGATTTCGTTCGCCCGGGCAAGTTTGTGAGGTGACTGGCCAGAGAGGGTGATAAGGTGTACGGTGGGAGTACAAGTGAAGTTCTACGGACCATTAATTGTAGTCGACGGAGTGTCGGCAGGAGATCATACATGGCACATGATTGGCTTTGGAGCCACCTGTATCCTTATTATGTGATGTTACTTTTCTGCTTTTGCTTTACTCTTATTGTGTAACTGTTGTTACGTGAAATTTACGCTTTTGCCCCTGTTTACTTACTAAGCATATAGCTTACCCCGTTCCATTTGTTTTCCTTAGCAGGGGGCCGTCACAGGTGGTATCAGAGCTTAGGTTTCAGATCTCTGTAGTGTATCCTAGGCTAAAGTTTAGGATGCCGGACTGTGGGATTTGATTTGATTTGAAAGTTAAGCAATTGAGGGATAAAACCTATAGCTGCTTCGCGTGGTCTCTGCGCAGAGTGAGTCTGGATGAAGTGGCGAATAAGTAAGAAGGACTAAGTGTTCGTTCGAGCATAAGTTATGGATCATAAATGTTATAGGTCTTAAATCTTTCTCATGGTATCTGAGGACCATAGATAGGTACGTCAGGTAGGAATTTCGATTGTAGATAGTTTACTCTTGGGACTGCAGCTCGAGATGTGAATTATCTTATCTCGGATTCTTGTGCCTGAGTACTCCAGAGTTGAGGCGCTGCTAAGTACTTGAGACTAGCATTTTGGGAACATGAACAGGTTTTGTCTGGCTAGAGTGAGTACAAGATATCAACGGGCACCTTGGGAAGTGGAGTAAGAAACCGGACGAGGGTGATTTTCACTGAGCGTGGGACGATAAGTCGCGTTTCTTTCATTTTGCCCTTATATTGTCCCTACATGTCATTTACTTGTTGTATGTGAATACCTACATATATAGTACCTGCAGCTCTTGACTTTGTCTAACTTGAAATGTCCCTTGGTGTATATGATGCATTATATTGTGTATATGTTGGCGTGACTTGTATATATATGTATACATTTTGATCTTTTGATTGTTTTGAGTATTCCAACCCTTTAGTTCGTTGATTGGAATTTCGAGGACGAAATTTTTTTAAGGAGGGGAGATTGTAACACCCCGAAAAAAAATAAGGAGGTTGCTGGTAAAGAAGATACTAGAGTGTATTTCTTTGGGTTTGATTAAAACCTTATTTTGTTTTAAAAGATTAGAAACCCTAATATTGTAGTCAAAAACTCTAGTTTACTTGTGACTAACCGGTTTTCTTAAATCTTTCGCATTTTAATTGATACCCTAATTTTAATCATTGGAATTGTAAAACCCTCACGTTTTCTTAAAAATGCCCTTTTATTTGGAAATTATTATTTATTCAGGCTCCTCTATCCAATCATTCCACATAAGTGAAAATAAACCTAGAAAGTAGGGTTTCACTCTTCGGTTTTCAAGTTTAGAGCAAAATTAGGGTTTTCGCGATTTTTCGCCGGATGAATTTTCGGTACAGAGTACGGATTAAATTTGGAGAGTAAAAGTGACTTTTAAGTGAGAAATAATATGTGATTAGTAGCAATGATATAAGGTTAGTGAATGGGAAGTAAAAACCCTCATACGTGTGTTTTTAAGAAAAACGGCGCGAACCGGCGGGTCCCGCACACTACCGATTGAACGCACCACTTGACCACCACTTTCTTATCACATGAGCATTAATACTTGAGCAAAATATTTCCCCCTCATTGCCAGCTAGCTTGACCGAAAATGTGGACTAAAAAGAGCAAGGAAAAGAAAGAGAAAAATGAAAGGTGGTGGTGTCGCCACCCTAGAGTTTCTTGGCCAAGTGATCAACTAGCCTTCTTAAACCAATTTTCTGCCCTTTCCTCTTCATTTTTCCAGCAGCTGGTCGACCAGGAGAGAGAGAGAAAGTGAGAGCAAGAAACAATTCCTTCTTCTTGATTCTAACCAACCAAGTGACAAATTAAATTTCCAAACCGATTAAAGTGCTAATTGTGAGTTGGGAAGCTAGGGGAACCAGAAATTTTCCAAGGAGGTTGATTATCACTCATCCAAGCTTGTCTTTGAGGTATGAAATCTGATCATGGTCTTTGATCTTTTAAATCTTGTGTAAATTAGCTTAGCAACTCAAATTTGGTGGTGAATAATGGATGCTATCATGTTTTGGGGGTTTTCCCCTTTTGGTTATATGAACTAGGGTTGGATGATTTGCTGCCCAACTTGGTGTATGGTTAATATATGTTGTAATTAAGGTTATATAAGGCTGTTTGGTAGTGATTAGAACAAGAAATTTGAGAAAGTTCCATTAGAGACCAAAATTCCAGAATCTGGAAAATTTTCCCCCCTTTTCTGTCCGGTTTTGTAGCCTCATGTTAGAGGCCGAATTGGCCTTAGATCAAAACATTAAAGTTGTAGATAATGGTATTTTATAGTTGGCCACAAAATTTCAGCTCAATCGGAGCATCGTAGCGTGTGAAAAGACGAAAATACCCTTGCTGATTTAGGTCACTTTCCAGAGTTCCGCGTGGACAGTTTAGTCCTTTTGGTTGAGTTTATTCACTGTAATCCGTTTGGATTTAGTCATTTGTTAAAACATGAAAGTTTTATTTCCCTGTCTTAGAATTGTAACGCCGCCAAGAACACCTTAATCGGACCTTGGTAGACTGAGATATGGTCACTTGAATGCAATGCGGTTGATTAGCCGAGTAGTTGAAATCAGGTTGTATGAATGGGAAATTCGATTAGATTACACTGGAAATTTGACTGAGTGACCTTCATGAAAGTTTTAGCCTTATGTCTTATCTTTCTAATGCCTTTGGAATTTCCTGATTTGGATTTGTGAGCTGGGAGTTACGATCCAGCCAACATACCCTGTCCGTCACCTTAAAGTGCAAATTTCTGGCACTGTGTTCCATACTTTCGACCCATCTCTGTTCAGATCCGGATTTAGGTGTCTTCATGAAAGTTATAGACTTTTCTCTTAGCTTCGCAACGGTACCTCATGTACCATGATTCGACACTCGTAGCCTCGATTGTGTTCAAAACAGTTTTGACGGCAAAACGGCTAGGCCGCCATTCCCGTTTCCGTATGCCGTTTCCGCACTTGCATGTGCCAATTTTGTCGTTTTGCTTGTTTTAGGCACGTTAGTGGCCGTTTGTGATATTATGTGATGCAATCTTCTATTTCAGATAGTGGTGAGCTAGGCGGAGCCGGTGGGACCCACTACTAGCTAACACGCACGCAGTGACTTTTGCTCTTGTGCTACTTTTGTATTTTGAGTAAGTATTCAGGCCGCTCTTGTGTGTTAGTTGCTTATGTGTTTCGATATGTATGAAGAGGGTACTTAGGCGAGGGTGTACTTTATCGCACTCGACCTAAACCCTAAATTTGCGCACATATTTGTACATGGCTTGTGTATATGAGCAATTTTGGAACTAAAACCCTTGAGCTTGTGGCTCGGGGTGACTTTTGAATAATTTTGTGAAGTTTGTGAGTTCGGGGCCCGATCTCAATACCTGGATGGACTATTCGAGCCGGTTAGGGCTTGGTCGAAGTCAGTCCAACTTGGTTTGAGGTCACCAAGTTTGTGAATCCGGTTCACCGAGTATGTGGACCAAGTTTGTGACCCGAGCTTGTGACTCAAGCTCAAGTTTGTGATTTCGTTCGCCCGGGCAAGTTTGTGAGGTGACTGGCCAGAGAGGGTGATAAGGTGTACGGTGGGAGTACAAGTGAAGTTCTACGGACCATTAATTGTAGTCGACGGAGTGTCGGCAGGAGATCATACATGGCACATGATTGGCTTTGGAGCCACCTGTATCCTTATTATGTGATGTTACTTTTCTGCTTTTGCTTTACTCTTATTGTGTAACTGTTGTTACGTGAAATTTACGCTTTTGCCCCTGTTTACTTACTAAGCATATAGCTTACCCCGTTCCATTTGTTTTCCTTAGCAGGGGGCCGTCACAGGTGGTATCAGAGCTTAGGTTTCAGATCTCTGTAGTGTATCCTAGGCTAAAGTTTAGGATGCCGGACTGTGGGATTTGATTTGATTTGAAAGTTAAGCAATTGAGGGATAAAACCTATAGCTGCTTCGCGTGGTCTCTGCGCAGAGTGAGTCTGGATGAAGTGGCGAATAAGTAAGAAGGACTAAGTGTTCGTTCGAGCATAAGTTATGGATCATAAATGTTATAGGTCTTAAATCTTTCTCATGGTATCTGAGGACCATAGATAGGTACGTCAGGTAGGAATTTCGATTGTAGATAGTTTACTCTTGGGACTGCAGCTCGAGATGTGAATTATCTTATCTCGGATTCTTGTGCCTGAGTACTCCAGAGTTGAGGCGCTGCTAAGTACTTGAGACTAGCATTTTGGGAACATGAACAGGTTTTGTCTGGCTAGAGTGAGTACAAGATATCAACGGGCACCTTGGGAAGTGGAGTAAGAAACCGGACGAGGGTGATTTTCACTGAGCGTGGGACGATAAGTCGCGTTTCTTTCATTTTGCCCTTATATTGTCCCTACATGTCATTTACTTGTTGTATGTGAATACCTACATATATAGTACCTGCAGCTCTTGACTTTGTCTAACTTGAAATGTCCCTTGGTGTATATGATGCATTATATTGTGTATATGTTGGCGTGACTTGTATATATATGTATACATTTTGATCTTTTGATTGTTTTGAGTATTCCAACCCTTTAGTTCGTTGATTGGAATTTCGAGGACGAAATTTTTTTAAGGAGGGGAGATTGTAACACCCCGAAAAAAAATAAGGAGGTTGCTGGTAAAGAAGATACTAGAGTGTATTTCTTTGGGTTTGATTAAAACCTTATTTTGTTTTAAAAGATTAGAAACCCTAATATTGTAGTCAAAAACTCTAGTTTACTTGTGACTAACCGGTTTTCTTAAATCTTTCGCATTTTAATTGATACCCTAATTTTAATCATTGGAATTGTAAAACCCTCACGTTTTCTTAAAAATGCCCTTTTATTTGGAAATTATTATTTATTCAGGCTCCTCTATCCAATCATTCCACATAAGTGAAAATAAACCTAGAAAGTAGGGTTTCACTCTTCGGTTTTCAAGTTTAGAGCAAAATTAGGGTTTTCGCGATTTTTCGCCGGATGAATTTTCGGTACAGAGTACGGATTAAATTTGGAGAGTAAAAGTGACTTTTAAGTGAGAAATAATATGTGATTAGTAGCAATGATATAAGGTTAGTGAATGGGAAGTAAAAACCCTCATACGTGTGTTTTTAAGAAAAACGGCGCGAACCGGCGGGTCCCGCACACTACCGATTGAACGCACCACTTGACCACCACTTTCTTATCACATGAGCATTAATACTTGAGCAAAATATTTCCCCCTCATTGCCAGCTAGCTTGACCGAAAATGTGGACTAAAAAGAGCAAGGAAAAGAAAGAGAAAAATGAAAGGTGGTGGTGTCGCCACCCTAGAGTTTCTTGGCCAAGTGATCAACTAGCCTTCTTAAACCAATTTTCTGCCCTTTCCTCTTCATTTTTCCAGCAGCTGGTCGACCAGGAGAGAGAGAGAAAGTGAGAGCAAGAAACAATTCCTTCTTCTTGATTCTAACCAACCAAGTGACAAATTAAATTTCCAAACCGATTAAAGTGCTAATTGTGAGTTGGGAAGCTAGGGGAACCAGAAATTTTCCAAGGAGGTTGATTATCACTCATCCAAGCTTTTCTTTGAGGTATGAAATCTGATCATGGTCTTTGATCTTTTAAATCTTGTGTAAATTAGCTTAGCAACTCAAATTTGGTGGTGAATAATGGATGCTATCATGTTTTGGGGGTTTTCCCCTTTTGGTTATATGAACTAGGGTTGGATGATTTGCTGCCCAACTTGGTGTATGGTTAATATATGTTGTAATTAAGGTTATATAAGGCTGTTTGGTAGTGATTAGAACAAGAAATTTGAGAAAGTTCCATTAGAGACCAAAATTCCAGAATCTGGAAAATTTTCCCCCCTTTTCTGTCCGGTTTTGTAGCCTCATGTTAGAGGCCGAATTGGCCTTAGATCAAAACATTAAAGTTGTAGATAATGGTATTTTATAGTTGGCCACAAAATTTCAGCTCAATCGGAGCATCGTAGCGTGTGAAAAGACGAAAATACCCTTGCTGATTTAGGTCACTTTCCAGAGTTCCGCGTGGACAGTTTAGTCCTTTTGGTTGAGTTTATTCACTGTAATCCGTTTGGATTTAGTCATTTGTTAAAACATGAAAGTTTTATTTCCCTGTCTTAGAATTGTAACGCCGCCAAGAACACCTTAATCGGACCTTGGTAGACTGAGATATGGTCACTTGAATGCAATGCGGTTGATTAGCCGAGTAGTTGAAATCAGGTTGTATGAATGGGAAATTCGATTAGATTACACTGGAAATTTGACTGAGTGACCTTCATGAAAGTTTTAGCCTTATGTCTTATCTTTCTAATTCCTTTGGAATTTCCTGATTTGGATTTGTGAGCTGGGAGTTACGATCCAGCCAACATACCCTGTCCGTCACCTTAAAGTGCAAATTTCTGGCACTGTGTTCCATACTTTCGACCCATCTCTGTTCAGATCCGGATTTAGGTGTCTTCATGAAAGTTATAGACTTTTCTCTTAGCTTCGCAACGGTACCTCATGTACCATGATTCGACACTCGTAGCCTCGATTGTGTTCAAAACAGTTTTGACGGCAAAACGGCTAGGCCGCCATTCCCGTTTCCGTATGCCGTTTCCGCACTTGCATGTGCCAATTTTGTCGTTTTGCTTGTTTTAGGCACGTTAGTGGCCGTTTGTGATATTATGTGATGCAATCTTCTATTTCAGATAGTGGTGAGCTAGGCGGAGCCGGTGGGACCCACTACTAGCTAACACGCACGCAGTGACTTTTGCTCTTGTGCTACTTTTGTATTTTGAGTAAGTATTCAGGCCGCTCTTGTGTGTTAGTTGCTTATGTGTTTCGATATGTATGAAGAGGGTACTCAGGCGAGGGTGTACTTTATCGCACTCGACCTAAACCCTAAATTTGCGCACATATTTGTACATGGCTTGTGTATATGAGCAATTTTGGAACTAAAACCCATGAGCTTGTGGCTCGGGGTGACTTTTGAATAATTTTGTGAAGTTTGTGAGTTCGGGGCCCGATCTCAATACCTGGATGGACTATTCGAGCCGGTTAGGGCTTGGTCGAAGTCAGTCCAACTTGGTTTGAGGTCACCAAGTTTGTGAATCCGGTTCACCGAGTATGTGGACCAAGTTTGTGACCCGAGCTTGTGACTCAAGCTCAAGTTTGTGATTTCGTTCGCCCGGACAAGTTTGTGAGGTGACTGGCCAGAGAGGGTGATAAGGTGTACGGTGGGAGTACAAGTGAAGTTCTACGGACCATTAATTGTAGTCGACGGAGTGTCGGCAGGAGATCATACATGGCACATGATTGGCTTTGGAGCCACCTGTATCCTTATTATGTGATGTTACTTTTCTGCTTTTGCTTTACTCTTATTGTGTAACTGTTGTTACGTGAAATTTACGCTTTTGCCCCTGTTTACTTACTAAGCATATAGCTTACCCCGTTCCATTTGTTTTCCTTAGCAGGGGGCCGTCACAGGTGGTATCAGAGCTTAGGTTTCAGATCTCTGTAGTGTATCCTAGGCTAAAGTTTAGGATGCCGGACTGTGGGATTTGATTTGATTTGAAAGTTAAGCAATTGAGGGATAAAACCTATAGCTGCTTCGCGTGGTCTCTGCGCAGAGTGAGTCTGGATGAAGTGGCGAATAAGTAAGAAGGACTAAGTGTTCGTTCGAGCATAAGTTATGGATCATAAATGTTATAGGTCTTAAATCTTTCTCATGGTATCTGAGGACCATAGATAGGTACGTCAGGTAGGAATTTCGATTGTAGATAGTTTACTCTTGGGACTGCAGCTCGAGATGTGAATTATCTTATCTCGGATTCTTGTGCCTGAGTACTCCAGAGTTGAGGCGCTGCTAAGTACTTGAGACTAGCATTTTGGGAACATGAACAGGTTTTGTCTGGCTAGAGTGAGTACAAGATATCAACGGGCACCTTGGGAAGTGGAGTAAGAAACCGGACGAGGGTGATTTTCACTGAGCGTGGGACGATAAGTCGCGTTTCTTTCATTTTGCCCTTATATTGTCCCTACATGTCATTTACTTGTTGTATGTGAATACCTACATATATAGTACCTGCAGCTCTTGACTTTGTCTAACTTGAAATGTCCCTTGGTGTATATGATGCATTATATTGTGTATATGTTGGCGTGACTTGTATATATATGTATACATTTTGATCTTTTGATTGTTTTGAGTATTCCAACCCTTTAGTTCGTTGATTGGAATTTCGAGGACGAAATTTTTTTAAGGAGGGGAGATTGTAACACCCCGAAAAAAAATAAGGAGGTTGCTGGTAAAGAAGATACTAGAGTGTATTTCTTTGGGTTTGATTAAAACCTTATTTTGTTTTAAAAGATTAGAAACCCTAATATTGTAGTCAAAAACTCTAGTTTACTTGTGACTAACCGGTTTTCTTAAATCTTTCGCATTTTAATTGATACCCTAATTTTAATCATTGGAATTGTAAAACCCTCACGTTTTCTTAAAAATGCCCTTTTATTTGGAAATTATTATTTATTCAGGCTCCTCTATCCAATCATTCCACATAAGTGAAAATAAACCTAGAAAGTAGGGTTTCACTCTTCGGTTTTCAAGTTTAGAGCAAAATTAGGGTTTTCGCGATTTTTCGCCGGATGAATTTTCGGTACAGAGTACGGATTAAATTTGGAGAGTAAAAGTGACTTTTAAGTGAGAAATAATATGTGATTAGTAGCAATGATATAAGGTTAGTGAATGGGAAGTAAAAACCCTCATACGTGTGTTTTTAAGAAAAACGGCGCGAACCGGCGGGTCCCGCACACTACCGATTGAACGCACCACTTGACCACCACTTTCTTATCACATGAGCATTAATACTTGAGCAAAATATTTCCCCCTCATTGCCAGCTAGCTTGACCGAAAATGTGGACTAAAAAGAGCAAGGAAAAGAAAGAGAAAAATGAAAGGTGGTGGTGGCGGTGTCGCCACCCTAGAGTTTCTTGGCCAAGTGATCAACTAGCCTTCTTAAACCAATTTTCTGCCCTTTCCTCTTCATTTTTCCAGCAGCTGGTCGACCAGGAGAGAGAGAGAAAGTGAGAGCAAGAAACAATTCCTTCTTCTTGATTCTAACCAACCAAGTGACAAATTAAATTTCCAAACCGATTAAAGTGCTAATTGTGAGTTGGGAAGCTAGGGGAACCAGAAATTTTCCAAGGAGGTTGATTATCACTCATCCAAGCTTTTCTTTGAGGTATGAAATCTGATCATGGTCTTTGATCTTTTAAATCTTGTGTAAATTAGCTTAGCAACTCAAATTTGGTGGTGAATAATGGATGCTATCATGTTTTGGGGGTTTTCCCCTTTTGGTTATATGAACTAGGGTTGGATGATTTGCTGCCCAACTTGGTGTATGGTTAATATATGTTGTAATTAAGGTTATATAAGGCTGTTTGGTAGTGATTAGAACAAGAAATTTGAGAAAGTTCCATTAGAGACCAAAATTCCAGAATCTGGAAAATTTTCCCCCCTTTTCTGTCCGGTTTTGTAGCCTCATGTTAGAGGCCGAATTGGCCTTAGATCAAAACATTAAAGTTGTAGATAATGGTATTTTATAGTTGGCCACAAAATTTCAGCTCAATCGGAGCATCGTAGCGTGTGAAAAGACGAAAATACCCTTGCTGATTTAGGTCACTTTCCAGAGTTCCGCGTGGACAGTTTAGTCCTTTTGGTTGAGTTTATTCACTGTAATCCGTTTGGATTTAGTCATTTGTTAAAACATGAAAGTTTTATTTCCCTGTCTTAGAATTGTAACGCCGCCAAGAACACCTTAATCGGACCTTGGTAGACTGAGATATGGTCACTTGAATGCAATGCGGTTGATTAGCCGAGTAGTTGAAATCAGGTTGTATGAATGGGAAATTCGATTAGATTACACTGGAAATTTGACTGAGTGACCTTCATGAAAGTTTTAGCCTTATGTCTTATCTTTCTAATTCCTTTGGAATTTCCTGATTTGGATTTGTGAGCTGGGAGTTACGATCCAGCCAACATACCCTGTCCGTCACCTTAAAGTGCAAATTTCTGGCACTGTGTTCCATACTTTCGACCCATCTCTGTTCAGATCCGGATTTAGGTGTCTTCATGAAAGTTATAGACTTTTCTCTTAGCTTCGCAACGGTACCTCATGTACCATGATTCGACACTCGTAGCCTCGATTGTGTTCAAAACAGTTTTGACGGCAAAACGGCTAGGCCGCCATTCCCGTTTCCGTATGCCGTTTCCGCACTTGCATGTGCCAATTTTGTCGTTTTGCTTGTTTTAGGCACGTTAGTGGCCGTTTGTGATATTATGTGATGCAATCTTCTATTTCAGATAGTGGTGAGCTAGGCGGAGCCGGTGGGACCCACTACTAGCTAACACGCACGCAGTGACTTTTGCTCTTGTGCTACTTTTGTATTTTGAGTAAGTATTCAGGCCGCTCTTGTGTGTTAGTTGCTTATGTGTTTCGATATGTATGAAGAGGGTACTCAGGCGAGGGTGTACTTTATCGCACTCGACCTAAACCCTAAATTTGCGCACATATTTGTACATGGCTTGTGTATATGAGCAATTTTGGAACTAAAACCCATGAGCTTGTGGCTCGGGGTGACTTTTGAATAATTTTGTGAAGTTTGTGAGTTCGGGGCCCGATCTCAATACCTGGATGGACTATTCGAGCCGGTTAGGGCTTGGTCGAAGTCAGTCCAACTTGGTTTGAGGTCACCAAGTTTGTGAATCCGGTTCACCGAGTATGTGGACCAAGTTTGTGACCCGAGCTTGTGACTCAAGCTCAAGTTTGTGATTTCGTTCGCCCGGACAAGTTTGTGAGGTGACTGGCCAGAGAGGGTGATAAGGTGTACGGTGGGAGTACAAGTGAAGTTCTACGGACCATTAATTGTAGTCGACGGAGTGTCGGCAGGAGATCATACATGGCACATGATTGGCTTTGGAGCCACCTGTATCCTTATTATGTGATGTTACTTTTCTGCTTTTGCTTTACTCTTATTGTGTAACTGTTGTTACGTGAAATTTACGCTTTTGCCCCTGTTTACTTACTAAGCATATAGCTTACCCCGTTCCATTTGTTTTCCTTAGCAGGGGGCCGTCACAGGTGGTATCAGAGCTTAGGTTTCAGATCTCTGTAGTGTATCCTAGGCTAAAGTTTAGGATGCCGGACTGTGGGATTTGATTTGATTTGAAAGTTAAGCAATTGAGGGATAAAACCTATAGCTGCTTCGCGTGGTCTCTGCGCAGAGTGAGTCTGGATGAAGTGGCGAATAAGTAAGAAGGACTAAGTGTTCGTTCGAGCATAAGTTATGGATCATAAATGTTATAGGTCTTAAATCTTTCTCATGGTATCTGAGGACCATAGATAGGTACGTCAGGTAGGAATTTCGATTGTAGATAGTTTACTCTTGGGACTGCAGCTCGAGATGTGAATTATCTTATCTCGGATTCTTGTGCCTGAGTACTCCAGAGTTGAGGCGCTGCTAAGTACTTGAGACTAGCATTTTGGGAACATGAACAGGTTTTGTCTGGCTAGAGTGAGTACAAGATATCAACGGGCACCTTGGGAAGTGGAGTAAGAAACCGGACGAGGGTGATTTTCACTGAGCGTGGGACGATAAGTCGCGTTTCTTTCATTTTGCCCTTATATTGTCCCTACATGTCATTTACTTGTTGTATGTGAATACCTACATATATAGTACCTGCAGCTCTTGACTTTGTCTAACTTGAAATGTCCCTTGGTGTATATGATGCATTATATTGTGTATATGTTGGCGTGACTTGTATATATATGTATACATTTTGATCTTTTGATTGTTTTGAGTATTCCAACCCTTTAGTTCGTTGATTGGAATTTCGAGGACGAAATTTTTTTAAGGAGGGGAGATTGTAACACCCCGAAAAAAAATAAGGAGGTTGCTGGTAAAGAAGATACTAGAGTGTATTTCTTTGGGTTTGATTAAAACCTTATTTTGTTTTAAAAGATTAGAAACCCTAATATTGTAGTCAAAAACTCTAGTTTACTTGTGACTAACCGGTTTTCTTAAATCTTTCGCATTTTAATTGATACCCTAATTTTAATCATTGGAATTGTAAAACCCTCACGTTTTCTTAAAAATGCCCTTTTATTTGGAAATTATTATTTATTCAGGCTCCTCTATCCAATCATTCCACATAAGTGAAAATAAACCTAGAAAGTAGGGTTTCACTCTTCGGTTTTCAAGTTTAGAGCAAAATTAGGGTTTTCGCGATTTTTCGCCGGATGAATTTTCGGTACAGAGTACGGATTAAATTTGGAGAGTAAAAGTGACTTTTAAGTGAGAAATAATATGTGATTAGTAGCAATGATATAAGGTTAGTGAATGGGAAGTAAAAACCCTCATACGTGTGTTTTTAAGAAAAACGGCGCGAACCGGCGGGTCCCGCACACTACCGATTGAACGCACCACTTGACCACCACTTTCTTATCACATGAGCATTAATACTTGAGCAAAATATTTCCCCCTCATTGCCAGCTAGCTTGACCGAAAATGTGGACTAAAAAGAGCAAGGAAAAGAAAGAGAAAAATGAAAGGTGGTGGTGGCGACAAGTGTCGCCACCCTAGAGTTTCTTGGCCAAGTGATCAACTAGCCTTCTTAAACCAATTTTCTGCCCTTTCCTCTTCATTTTTCCAGCAGCTGGTCGACCAGGAGAGAGAGAGAAAGTGAGAGCAAGAAACAATTCCTTCTTCTTGATTCTAACCAACCAAGTGACAAATTAAATTTCCAAACCGATTAAAGTGCTAATTGTGAGTTGGGAAGCTAGGGGAACCAGAAATTTTCCAAGGAGGTTGATTATCACTCATCCAAGCTTGTCTTTGAGGTATGAAATCTGATCATGGTCTTTGATCTTTTAAATCTTGTGTAAATTAGCTTAGCAACTCAAATTTGGTGGTGAATAATGGATGCTATCATGTTTTGGGGGTTTTCCCCTTTTGGTTATATGAACTAGGGTTGGATGATTTGCTGCCCAACTTGGTGTATGGTTAATATATGTTGTAATTAAGGTTATATAAGGCTGTTTGGTAGTGATTAGAACAAGAAATTTGAGAAAGTTCCATTAGAGACCAAAATTCCAGAATCTGGAAAATTTTCCCCCCTTTTCTGTCCGGTTTTGTAGCCTCATGTTAGAGGCCGAATTGGCCTTAGATCAAAACATTAAAGTTGTAGATAATGGTATTTTATAGTTGGCCACAAAATTTCAGCTCAATCGGAGCATCGTAGCGTGTGAAAAGACGAAAATACCCTTGCTGATTTAGGTCACTTTCCAGAGTTCCGCGTGGACAGTTTAGTCCTTTTGGTTGAGTTTATTCACTGTAATCCGTTTGGATTTAGTCATTTGTTAAAACATGAAAGTTTTATTTCCCTGTCTTAGAATTGTAACGCCGCCAAGAACACCTTAATCGGACCTTGGTAGACTGAGATATGGTCACTTGAATGCAATGCGGTTGATTAGCCGAGTAGTTGAAATCAGGTTGTATGAATGGGAAATTCGATTAGATTACACTGGAAATTTGACTGAGTGACCTTCATGAAAGTTTTAGCCTTATGTCTTATCTTTCTAATTCCTTTGGAATTTCCTGATTTGGATTTGTGAGCTGGGAGTTACGATCCAGCCAACATACCCTGTCCGTCACCTTAAAGTGCAAATTTCTGGCACTGTGTTCCATACTTTCGACCCATCTCTGTTCAGATCCGGATTTAGGTGTCTTCATGAAAGTTATAGACTTTTCTCTTAGCTTCGCAACGGTACCTCATGTACCATGATTCGACACTCGTAGCCTCGATTGTGTTCAAAACAGTTTTGACGGCAAAACGGCTAGGCCGCCATTCCCGTTTCCGTATGCCGTTTCCGCACTTGCATGTGCCAATTTTGTCGTTTTGCTTGTTTTAGGCACGTTAGTGGCCGTTTGTGATATTATGTGATGCAATCTTCTATTTCAGATAGTGGTGAGCTAGGCGGAGCCGGTGGGACCCACTACTAGCTAACACGCACGCAGTGACTTTTGCTCTTGTGCTACTTTTGTATTTTGAGTAAGTATTCAGGCCGCTCTTGTGTGTTAGTTGCTTATGTGTTTCGATATGTATGAAGAGGGTACTCAGGCGAGGGTGTACTTTATCGCACTCGACCTAAACCCTAAATTTGCGCACATATTTGTACATGGCTTGTGTATATGAGCAATTTTGGAACTAAAACCCTTGAGCTTGTGGCTCGGGGTGACTTTTGAATAATTTTGTGAAGTTTGTGAGTTCGGGGCCCGATCTCAATACCTGGATGGACTATTCGAGCCGGTTAGGGCTTGGTCGAAGTCAGTCCAACTTGGTTTGAGGTCACCAAGTTTGTGAATCCGGTTCACCGAGTATGTGGACCAAGTTTGTGACCCGAGCTTGTGACTCAAGCTCAAGTTTGTGATTTCGTTCGCCCGGACAAGTTTGTGAGGTGACTGGCCAGAGAGGGTGATAAGGTGTACGGTGGGAGTACAAGTGAAGTTCTACGGACCATTAATTGTAGTCGACGGAGTGTCGGCAGGAGATCATACATGGCACATGATTGGCTTTGGAGCCACCTGTATCCTTATTATGTGATGTTACTTTTCTGCTTTTGCTTTACTCTTATTGTGTAACTGTTGTTACGTGAAATTTACGCTTTTGCCCCTGTTTACTTACTAAGCATATAGCTTACCCCGTTCCATTTGTTTTCCTTAGCAGGGGGCCGTCACAGGTGGTATCAGAGCTTAGGTTTCAGATCTCTGTAGTGTATCCTAGGCTAAAGTTTAGGATGCCGGACTGTGGGATTTGATTTGATTTGAAAGTTAAGCAATTGAGGGATAAAACCTATAGCTGCTTCGCGTGGTCTCTGCGCAGAGTGAGTCTGGATGAAGTGGCGAATAAGTAAGAAGGACTAAGTGTTCGTTCGAGCATAAGTTATGGATCATAAATGTTATAGGTCTTAAATCTTTCTCATGGTATCTGAGGACCATAGATAGGTACGTCAGGTAGGAATTTCGATTGTAGATAGTTTACTCTTGGGACTGCAGCTCGAGATGTGAATTATCTTATCTCGGATTCTTGTGCCTGAGTACTCCAGAGTTGAGGCGCTGCTAAGTACTTGAGACTAGCATTTTGGGAACATGAACAGGTTTTGTCTGGCTAGAGTGAGTACAAGATATCAACGGGCACCTTGGGAAGTGGAGTAAGAAACCGGACGAGGGTGATTTTCACTGAGCGTGGGACGATAAGTCGCGTTTCTTTCATTTTGCCCTTATATTGTCCCTACATGTCATTTACTTGTTGTATGTGAATACCTACATATATAGTACCTGCAGCTCTTGACTTTGTCTAACTTGAAATGTCCCTTGGTGTATATGATGCATTATATTGTGTATATGTTGGCGTGACTTGTATATATATGTATACATTTTGATCTTTTGATTGTTTTGAGTATTCCAACCCTTTAGTTCGTTGATTGGAATTTCGAGGACGAAATTTTTTTAAGGAGGGGAGATTGTAACACCCCGAAAAAAAATAAGGAGGTTGCTGGTAAAGAAGATACTAGAGTGTATTTCTTTGGGTTTGATTAAAACCTTATTTTGTTTTAAAAGATTAGAAACCCTAATATTGTAGTCAAAAACTCTAGTTTACTTGTGACTAACCGGTTTTCTTAAATCTTTCGCATTTTAATTGATACCCTAATTTTAATCATTGGAATTGTAAAACCCTCACGTTTTCTTAAAAATGCCCTTTTATTTGGAAATTATTATTTATTCAGGCTCCTCTATCCAATCATTCCACATAAGTGAAAATAAACCTAGAAAGTAGGGTTTCACTCTTCGGTTTTCAAGTTTAGAGCAAAATTAGGGTTTTCGCGATTTTTCGCCGGATGAATTTTCGGTACAGAGTACGGATTAAATTTGGAGAGTAAAAGTGACTTTTAAGTGAGAAATAATATGTGATTAGTAGCAATGATATAAGGTTAGTGAATGGGAAGTAAAAACCCTCATACGTGTGTTTTTAAGAAAAACGGCGCGAACCGGCGGGTCCCGCACACTACCGATTGAACGCACCACTTGACCACCACTTTCTTATCACATGAGCATTAATACTTGAGCAAAATATTTCCCCCTCATTGCCAGCTAGCTTGACCGAAAATGTGGACTAAAAAGAGCAAGGAAAAGAAAGAGAAAAATGAAAGGTGGTGGTGGCGACACTTGTCGCCACCCTAGAGTTTCTTGGCCAAGTGATCAACTAGCCTTCTTAAACCAATTTTCTGCCCTTTCCTCTTCATTTTTCCAGCAGCTGGTCGACCAGAGAGAGAGAGAGAAAGTGAGAGCAAGAAACAATTCCTTCTTCTTGATTCTAACCAACCAAGTGACAAATTAAATTTCCAAACCGATTAAAGTGCTAATTGTGAGTTGGGAAGCTAGGGGAACCAGAAATTTTCCAAGGAGGTTGATTATCACTCATCCAAGCTTGTCTTTGAGGTATGAAATCTGATCATGGTCTTTGATCTTTTAAATCTTGTGTAAATTAGCTTAGCAACTCAAATTTGGTGGTGAATAATGGATGCTATCATGTTTTGGGGGTTTTCCCCTTTTGGTTATATGAACTAGGGTTGGATGATTTGCTGCCCAACTTGGTGTATGGTTAATATATGTTGTAATTAAGGTTATATAAGGCTGTTTGGTAGTGATTAGAACAAGAAATTTGAGAAAGTTCCATTAGAGACCAAAATTCCAGAATCTGGAAAATTTTCCCCCCTTTTCTGTCCGGTTTTGTAGCCTCATGTTAGAGGCCGAATTGGCCTTAGATCAAAACATTAAAGTTGTAGATAATGGTATTTTATAGTTGGCCACAAAATTTCAGCTCAATCGGAGCATCGTAGCGTGTGAAAAGACGAAAATACCCTTGCTGATTTAGGTCACTTTCCAGAGTTCCGCGTGGACAGTTTAGTCCTTTTGGTTGAGTTTATTCACTGTAATCCGTTTGGATTTAGTCATTTGTTAAAACATGAAAGTTTTATTTCCCTGTCTTAGAATTGTAACGCCGCCAAGAACACCTTAATCGGACCTTGGTAGACTGAGATATGGTCACTTGAATGCAATGCGGTTGATTAGCCGAGTAGTTGAAATCAGGTTGTATGAATGGGAAATTCGATTAGATTACACTGGAAATTTGACTGAGTGACCTTCATGAAAGTTTTAGCCTTATGTCTTATCTTTCTAATGCCTTTGGAATTTCCTGATTTGGATTTGTGAGCTGGGAGTTACGATCCAGCCAACATACCCTGTCCGTCACCTTAAAGTGCAAATTTCTGGCACTGTGTTCCATACTTTCGACCCATCTCTGTTCAGATCCGGATTTAGGTGTCTTCATGAAAGTTATAGACTTTTCTCTTAGCTTCGCAACGGTACCTCATGTACCATGATTCGACACTCGTAGCCTCGATTGTGTTCAAAACAGTTTTGACGGCAAAACGGCTAGGCCGCCATTCCCGTTTCCGTATGCCGTTTCCGCACTTGCATGTGCCAATTTTGTCGTTTTGCTTGTTTTAGGCACGTTAGTGGCCGTTTGTGATATTATGTGATGCAATCTTCTATTTCAGATAGTGGTGAGCTAGGCGGAGCCGGTGGGACCCACTACTAGCTAACACGCACGCAGTGACTTTTGCTCTTGTGCTACTTTTGTATTTTGAGTAAGTATTCAGGCCGCTCTTGTGTGTTAGTTGCTTATGTGTTTCGATATGTATGAAGAGGGTACTCAGGCGAGGGTGTACTTTATCGCACTCGACCTAAACCCTAAATTTGCGCACATATTTGTACATGGCTTGTGTATATGAGCAATTTTGGAACTAAAACCCTTGAGCTTGTGGCTCGGGGTGACTTTTGAATAATTTTGTGAAGTTTGTGAGTTCGGGGCCCGATCTCAATACCTGGATGGACTATTCGAGCCGGTTAGGGCTTGGTCGAAGTCAGTCCAACTTGGTTTGAGGTCACCAAGTTTGTGAATCCGGTTCACCGAGTATGTGGACCAAGTTTGTGACCCGAGCTTGTGACTCAAGCTCAAGTTTGTGATTTCGTTCGCCCGGGCAAGTTTGTGAGGTGACTGGCCAGAGAGGGTGATAAGGTGTACGGTGGGAGTACAAGTGAAGTTCTACGGACCATTAATTGTAGTCGACGGAGTGTCGGCAGGAGATCATACATGGCACATGATTGGCTTTGGAGCCACCTGTATCCTTATTATGTGATGTTACTTTTCTGCTTTTGCTTTACTCTTATTGTGTAACTGTTGTTACGTGAAATTTACGCTTTTGCCCCTGTTTACTTACTAAGCATATAGCTTACCCCGTTCCATTTGTTTTCCTTAGCAGGGGGCCGTCACAGGTGGTATCAGAGCTTAGGTTTCAGATCTCTGTAGTGTATCCTAGGCTAAAGTTTAGGATGCCGGACTGTGGGATTTGATTTGATTTGAAAGTTAAGCAATTGAGGGATAAAACCTATAGCTGCTTCGCGTGGTCTCTGCGCAGAGTGAGTCTGGATGAAGTGGCGAATAAGTAAGAAGGACTAAGTGTTCGTTCGAGCATAAGTTATGGATCATAAATGTTATAGGTCTTAAATCTTTCTCATGGTATCTGAGGACCATAGATAGGTACGTCAGGTAGGAATTTCGATTGTAGATAGTTTACTCTTGGGACTGCAGCTCGAGATGTGAATTATCTTATCTCGGATTCTTGTGCCTGAGTACTCCAGAGTTGAGGCGCTGCTAAGTACTTGAGACTAGCATTTTGGGAACATGAACAGGTTTTGTCTGGCTAGAGTGAGTACAAGATATCAACGGGCACCTTGGGAAGTGGAGTAAGAAACCGGACGAGGGTGATTTTCACTGAGCGTGGGACGATAAGTCGCGTTTCTTTCATTTTGCCCTTATATTGTCCCTACATGTCATTTACTTGTTGTATGTGAATACCTACATATATAGTACCTGCAGCTCTTGACTTTGTCTAACTTGAAATGTCCCTTGGTGTATATGATGCATTATATTGTGTATATGTTGGCGTGACTTGTATATATATGTATACATTTTGATCTTTTGATTGTTTTGAGTATTCCAACCCTTTAGTTCGTTGATTGGAATTTCGAGGACGAAATTTTTTTAAGGAGGGGAGATTGTAACACCCCGAAAAAAAATAAGGAGGTTGCTGGTAAAGAAGATACTAGAGTGTATTTCTTTGGGTTTGATTAAAACCTTATTTTGTTTTAAAAGATTAGAAACCCTAATATTGTAGTCAAAAACTCTAGTTTACTTGTGACTAACCGGTTTTCTTAAATCTTTCGCATTTTAATTGATACCCTAATTTTAATCATTGGAATTGTAAAACCCTCACGTTTTCTTAAAAATGCCCTTTTATTTGGAAATTATTATTTATTCAGGCTCCTCTATCCAATCATTCCACATAAGTGAAAATAAACCTAGAAAGTAGGGTTTCACTCTTCGGTTTTCAAGTTTAGAGCAAAATTAGGGTTTTCGCGATTTTTCGCCGGATGAATTTTCGGTACAGAGTACGGATTAAATTTGGAGAGTAAAAGTGACTTTTAAGTGAGAAATAATATGTGATTAGTAGCAATGATATAAGGTTAGTGAATGGGAAGTAAAAACCCTCATACGTGTGTTTTTAAGAAAAACGGCGCGAACCGGCGGGTCCCGCACACTACCGATTGAACGCACCACTTGACCACCACTTTCTTATCACATGAGCATTAATACTTGAGCAAAATATTTCCCCCTCATTGCCAGCTAGCTTGACCGAAAATGTGGACTAAAAAGAGCAAGGAAAAGAAAGAGAAAAATGAAAGGTGGTGGTGTCGCCACCCTAGAGTTTCTTGGCCAAGTGATCAACTAGCCTTCTTAAACCAATTTTCTGCCCTTTCCTCTTCATTTTTCCAGCAGCTGGTCGACCAGGAGAGAGAGAGAAAGTGAGAGCAAGAAACAATTCCTTCTTCTTGATTCTAACCAACCAAGTGACAAATTAAATTTCCAAACCGATTAAAGTGCTAATTGTGAGTTGGGAAGCTAGGGGAACCAGAAATTTTCCAAGGAGGTTGATTATCACTCATCCAAGCTTTTCTTTGAGGTATGAAATCTGATCATGGTCTTTGATCTTTTAAATCTTGTGTAAATTAGCTTAGCAACTCAAATTTGGTGGTGAATAATGGATGCTATCATGTTTTGGGGGTTTTCCCCTTTTGGTTATATGAACTAGGGTTGGATGATTTGCTGCCCAACTTGGTGTATGGTTAATATATGTTGTAATTAAGGTTATATAAGGCTGTTTGGTAGTGATTAGAACAAGAAATTTGAGAAAGTTCCATTAGAGACCAAAATTCCAGAATCTGGAAAATTTTCCCCCCTTTTCTGTCCGGTTTTGTAGCCTCATGTTAGAGGCCGAATTGGCCTTAGATCAAAACATTAAAGTTGTAGATAATGGTATTTTATAGTTGGCCACAAAATTTCAGCTCAATCGGAGCATCGTAGCGTGTGAAAAGACGAAAATACCCTTGCTGATTTAGGTCACTTTCCAGAGTTCCGCGTGGACAGTTTAGTCCTTTTGGTTGAGTTTATTCACTGTAATCCGTTTGGATTTAGTCATTTGTTAAAACATGAAAGTTTTATTTCCCTGTCTTAGAATTGTAACGCCGCCAAGAACACCTTAATCGGACCTTGGTAGACTGAGATATGGTCACTTGAATGCAATGCGGTTGATTAGCCGAGTAGTTGAAATCAGGTTGTATGAATGGGAAATTCGATTAGATTACACTGGAAATTTGACTGAGTGACCTTCATGAAAGTTTTAGCCTTATGTCTTATCTTTCTAATTCCTTTGGAATTTCCTGATTTGGATTTGTGAGCTGGGAGTTACGATCCAGCCAACATACCCTGTCCGTCACCTTAAAGTGCAAATTTCTGGCACTGTGTTCCATACTTTCGACCCATCTCTGTTCAGATCCGGATTTAGGTGTCTTCATGAAAGTTATATACTTTTCTCTTAGCTTCGCAACGGTACCTCATGTACCATGATTCGACACTCGTAGCCTCGATTGTGTTCAAAACAGTTTTGACGGTAAAACGGCTAGGCCGCCATTCCCGATTCCGTATGCCGTTTCCGCACTTGCATGTGCCAATTTTGTCGTTTTGCTTGTTTTAGGCACGTTAGTGGCCGTTTGTGATATTATGTGATGCAATCTTCTATTTCAGATAGTGGTGAGCTAGGCGGAGCCGGTGGGACCCACTACTAGCTAACACGCACGCAGTGACTTTTGCTCTTGTGCTACTTTTATATTTTGAGTAAGTATTCAGGCCGCTCTTGTGTGTTAGTTGCTTATGTGTTTCGATATGTATGAAGAGGGTACTCAGGCGAGGGTGTACTTTATCGCACTCGACCTAAACCCTAAATTTGCGCACATATTTGTACATGGCTTGTGTATATGAGCAATTTTGGAACTAAAACCCATGAGCTTGTGGCTCGGGGTGACTTTTGAATAATTTTGTGAAGTTTGTGAGTTCGGGGCCCGATCTCAATGCCTGGATGGACTATTCGAGCCGGTTAGGGCTTGGTCGAAGTCAGTCCAACTTGGTTTGAGGTCACCAAGTTTGTGAATCCGGTTCACCGAGTATGTGGACCAAGTTTGTGACCCGAGCTTGTGACTCAAGCTCAAGTTTGTGATTTCGTTCGCCCGGACAAGTTTGTGAGGTGACTGGCCAGAGAGGGTGATAAGGTGTACGGTGGGAGTACAAGTGAAGTTCTACGGACCAGTAATTGTAGTCGACGGAGTGTCGGCAGGAGATCATACATGGCACATGATTGGCTTTGGAGCCACCTGTATCCTTATTATGTGATGTTACTTTTCTGCTTTTGCTTTACTCTTATTGTGTAACTGTTGTTACGTGAAATTTACGCTTTTGCCCCTGTTTACTTACTAAGCATATAGCTTACCCCGTTCCATTTGTTTTCCTTAGCAGGGGGCCGTCACAGGTGGTATCAGAGCTTAGGTTTCAGATCTCTGTAGTGTATCCTAGGCTAAAGTTTAGGATGCCGGACTGTGGGATTTGATTTGATTTGAAAGTTAAGCAATTGAGGGATAAAACCTATAGCTGCTTCGCGTGGTCTCTGCGCAGAGTGAGTCTGGATGAAGTGGCGAATAAGTAAGAAGGACTAAGTGTTCGTTCGAGCATAAGTTATGGATCATAAATGTTATAGGTCTTAAATCTTTCTCATGGTATCTGAGGACCATAGATAGGTACGTCAGGTAGGAATTTCGATTGTAGATAGTTTACTCTTGGGACTGCAGCTCGAGATGTGAATTATCTTATCTCGGATTCTTGTGCCTGAGTACTCCAGAGTTGAGGCGCTGCTAAGTACTTGAGACTAGCATTTTGGGAACATGAACAGGTTTTGTCTGGCTAGAGTGAGTACAAGATATCAACGGGCACCTTGGGAAGTGGAGTAAGAAACCGGACGAGGGTGATTTTCACTGAGCGTGGGACGATAAGTCGCGTTTCTTTCATTTTGCCCTTATATTGTCCCTACATGTCATTTACTTGTTGTATGTGAATACCTACATATATAGTACCTGCAGCTCTTGACTTTGTCTAACTTGAAATGTCCCTTGGTGTATATGATGCATTATATTGTGTATATGTTGGCGTGACTTGTATATATATGTATACATTTTGATCTTTTGATTGTTTTGAGTATTCCAACCCTTTAGTTCGTTGATTGGAATTTCGAGGACGAAATTTTTTTAAGGAGGGGAGATTGTAACACCCCGAAAAAAATAAGGAGGTTGCTGGTAAAGAAGATACTAGAGTGTATTTCTTTGGGTTTGATTAAAACCTTATTTTGTTTTAAAAGATTAGAAACCCTAATATTGTAGTCAAAAACTCTAGTTTACTTGTGACTAACCGGTTTTCTTAAATCTTTCGCATTTTAATTGATACCCTAATTTTAATCATTGGAATTGTAAAACCCTCACGTTTTCTTAAAAATGCCCTTTTATTTGGAAATTATTATTTATTCAGGCTCCTCTATCCAATCATTCCACATAAGTGAAAATAAACCTAGAAAGTAGGGTTTCACTCTTCGGTTTTCAAGTTTAGAGCAAAATTAGGGTTTTCGCGATTTTTCGCCGGATGAATTTTCGGTACAGAGTACGGATTAAATTTGGAGAGTAAAAGTGACTTTTAAGTGAGAAATAATATGTGATTAGTAGCAATGATATAAGGTTAGTGAATGGGAAGTAAAAACCCTCATACGTGTGTTTTTAAGAAAAACGGCGCGAACCGGCGGGTCCCGCACACTACCGATTGAACGCACCACTTGACCACCACTTTCTTATCACATGAGCATTAATACTTGAGCAAAATATTTCCCCCTCATTGCCAGCTAGCTTGACCGAAAATGTGGACTAAAAAGAGCAAGGAAAAGAAAGAGAAAAATGAAAGGTGGTGGTGGCGACAAGTGTCGCCACCCTAGAGTTTCTTGGCCAAGTGATCAACTAGCCTTCTTAAACCAATTTTCTGCCCTTTCCTCTTCATTTTTCCAGCAGCTGGTCGACCAGGAGAGAGAGAGAAAGTGAGAGCAAGAAACAATTCCTTCTTCTTGATTCTAACCAACCAAGTGACAAATTAAATTTCCAAACCGATTAAAGTGCTAATTGTGAGTTGGGAAGCTAGGGGAACCAGAAATTTTCCAAGGAGGTTGATTATCACTCATCCAAGCTTTTCTTTGAGGTATGAAATCTGATCATGGTCTTTGATCTTTTAAATCTTGTGTAAATTAGCTTAGCAACTCAAATTTGGTGGTGAATAATGGATGCTATCATGTTTTGGGGGTTTTCCCCTTTTGGTTATATGAACTAGGGTTGGATGATTTGCTGCCCAACTTGGTGTATGGTTAATATATGTTGTAATTAAGGTTATATAAGGCTGTTTGGTAGTGATTAGAACAAGAAATTTGAGAAAGTTCCATTAGAGACCAAAATTCCAGAATCTGGAAAATTTTCCCCCCTTTTCTGTCCGGTTTTGTAGCCTCATGTTAGAGGCCGAATTGGCCTTAGATCAAAACATTAAAGTTGTAGATAATGGTATTTTATAGTTGGCCACAAAATTTCAGCTCAATCGGAGCATCGTAGCGTGTGAAAAGACGAAAATACCCTTGCTGATTTAGGTCACTTTCCAGAGTTCCGCGTGGACAGTTTAGTCCTTTTGGTTGAGTTTATTCACTGTAATCCGTTTGGATTTAGTCATTTGTTAAAACATGAAAGTTTTATTTCCCTGTCTTAGAATTGTAACGCCGCCAAGAACACCTTAATCGGACCTTGGTAGACTGAGATATGGTCACTTGAATGCAATGCGGTTGATTAGCCGAGTAGTTGAAATCAGGTTGTATGAATGGGAAATTCGATTAGATTACACTGGAAATTTGACTGAGTGACCTTCATGAAAGTTTTAGCCTTATGTCTTATCTTTCTAATTCCTTTGGAATTTCCTGATTTGGATTTGTGAGCTGGGAGTTACGATCCAGCCAACATACCCTGTCCGTCACCTTAAAGTGCAAATTTCTGGCACTGTGTTCCATACTTTCGACCCATCTCTGTTCAGATCCGGATTTAGGTGTCTTCATGAAAGTTATAGACTTTTCTCTTAGCTTCGCAACGGTACCTCATGTACCATGATTCGACACTCGTAGCCTCGATTGTGTTCAAAACAGTTTTGACGGCAAAACGGCTAGGCCGCCATTCCCGTTTCCGTATGCCGTTTCCGCACTTGCATGTGCCAATTTTGTCGTTTTGCTTGTTTTAGGCACGTTAGTGGCCGTTTGTGATATTATGTGATGCAATCTTCTATTTCAGATAGTGGTGAGCTAGGCGGAGCCGGTGGGACCCACTACTAGCTAACACGCACGCAGTGACTTTTGCTCTTGTGCTACTTTTGTATTTTGAGTAAGTATTCAGGCCGCTCTTGTGTGTTAGTTGCTTATGTGTTTCGATATGTATGAAGAGGGTACTTAGGCGAGGGTGTACTTTATCGCACTCGACCTAAACCCTAAATTTGCGCACATATTTGTACATGGCTTGTGTATATGAGCAATTTTGGAACTAAAACCCATGAGCTTGTGGCTCGGGGTGACTTTTGAATAATTTTGTGAAGTTTGTGAGTTCGGGGCCCGATCTCAATACCTGGATGGACTATTCGAGCCGGTTAGGGCTTGGTCGAAGTCAGTCCAACTTGGTTTGAGGTCACCAAGTTTGTGAATCCGGTTCACCGAGTATGTGGACCAAGTTTGTGACCCGAGCTTGTGACTCAAGCTCAAGTTTGTGATTTCGTTCGCCCGGACAAGTTTGTGAGGTGACTGGCCAGAGAGGGTGATAAGGTGTACGGTGGGAGTACAAGTGAAGTTCTACGGACCATTAATTGTAGTCGACGGAGTGTCGGCAGGAGATCATACATGGCACATGATTGGCTTTGGAGCCACCTGTATCCTTATTATGTGATGTTACTTTTCTGCTTTTGCTTTACTCTTATTGTGTAACTGTTGTTACGTGAAATTTACGCTTTTGCCCCTGTTTACTTACTAAGCATATAGCTTACCCCGTTCCATTTGTTTTCCTTAGCAGGGGGCCGTCACAGGTGGTATCAGAGCTTAGGTTTCAGATCTCTGTAGTGTATCCTAGGCTAAAGTTTAGGATGCCGGACTGTGGGATTTGATTTGATTTGAAAGTTAAGCAATTGAGGGATAAAACCTATAGCTGCTTCGCGTGGTCTCTGCGCAGAGTGAGTCTGGATGAAGTGGCGAATAAGTAAGAAGGACTAAGTGTTCGTTCGATCATAAGTTATGGATCATAAATGTTATAGGTCTTAAATCTTTCTCATGGTATCTGAGGACCATAGATAGGTACGTCAGGTAGGAATTTCGATTGTAGATAGTTTACTCTTGGGACTGCAGCTCGAGATGTGAATTATCTTATCTCGGATTCTTGTGCCTGAGTACTCCAGAGTTACTTGAGACTAGCATTTTGGGAACATGAACAGGTTTTGTCTGGCTAGAGTGAGTACAAGATATCAACGGGCACCTTGGGAAGTGGAGTAAGAAACCGGACGAGGGTGATTTTCACTGAGCGTGGGACGATAAGTCGCGTTTCTTTCATTTTGCCCTTATATTGTCCCTACATGTCATTTACTTGTTGTATGTGAATACCTACATATATAGTACCTGCAGCTCTTGACTTTGTCTAACTTGAAATGTCCCTTGGTGTATATGATGCATTATATTGTGTATATGTTGGCGTGACTTGTATATATATGTATACATTTTGATCTTTTGATTGTTTTGAGTATTCCAACCCTTTAGTTCGTTGATTGGAATTTCGAGGACGAAATTTTTTTAAGGAGGGGAGATTGTAACACCCCGAAAAAAATAAGGAGGTTGCTGGTAAAGAAGATACTAGAGTGTATTTCTTTGGGTTTGATTAAAACCTTATTTTGTTTTAAAAGATTAGAAACCCTAATATTGTAGTCAAAAACTCTAGTTTACTTGTGACTAACCGGTTTTCTTAAATCTTTCGCATTTTAATTGATACCCTAATTTTAATCATTGGAATTGTAAAACCCTCACGTTTTCTTAAAAATGCCCTTTTATTTGGAAATTATTATTTATTCAGGCTCCTCTATCCAATCATTCCACATAAGTGAAAATAAACCTAGAAAGTAGGGTTTCACTCTTCGGTTTTCAAGTTTAGAGCAAAATTAGGGTTTTCGCGATTTTTCGCCGGATGAATTTTCGGTACAGAGTACGGATTAAATTTGGAGAGTAAAAGTGACTTTTAAGTGAGAAATAATATGTGATTAGTAGCAATGATATAAGGTTAGTGAATGGGAAGTAAAAACCCTCATACGTGTGTTTTTAAGAAAAACGGCGCGAACCGGCGGGTCCCGCACACTACCGATTGAACGCACCACTTGACCACCACTTTCTTATCACATGAGCATTAATACTTGAGCAAAATATTTCCCCCTCATTGCCAGCTAGCTTGACCGAAAATGTGGACTAAAAGGAGCAAGGAAAAGAAAGAGAAAAATGAAAGGTGGTGGTGGCGACACTTGTCGCCACCCTAGAGTTTCTTGGCCAAGTGATCAACTAGCCTTCTTAAACCAATTTTCTGCCCTTTCCTCTTCATTTTTCCAGCAGCTGGTCGACCAAGAGAGGGAGAGAGAAAGTGAGAGCAAGAAACAATTCCTTCTTCTTGATTCTAACCAACCAAGTGACAAATTAAATTTCCAAACCGATTAAAGTGCTAATTGTGAGTTGGGAAGCTAGGGGAACCAGAAATTTTCCAAGGAGGTTGATTATCACTCATCCAAGCTTGTCTTTGAGGTATGAAATCTGATCATGGTCTTTGATCTTTTAAATCTTGTGTAAATTAGCTTAGCAACTCAAATTTGGTGGTGAATAATGGATGCTATCATGTTTTGGGGGTTTTCCCCTTTTGGTTATATGAACTAGGGTTGGATGATTTGCTGCCCAACTTGGTGTATGGTTAATATATGTTGTAATTAAGGTTATATAAGGCTGTTTGGTAGTGATTAGAACAAGAAATTTGAGAAAGTTCCATTAGAGACCAAAATTCCAGAATCTGGAAAATTTTCCCCCCTTTTCTGTCCGGTTTTGTAGCCTCATGTTAGAGGCCGAATTGGCCTTAGATCAAAACATTAAAGTTGTATATAATGGTATTTTATAGTTGGCCACAAAATTTCAGCTCAATCGGAGCATCGTAGCATGTGAAAAGACGAAAATACCCTTGCTGATTTAGGTCACTTTCCAGAGTTCCGCGTGGACAGTTTAGTCCTTTTGGTTGAGTTTATTCACTGTAATCCGTTTGGATTTAGTCATTTGTTAAAACATGAAAGTTTTATTTCCCTGTCTTAGAATTGTAACGCCGCCAAGAACACCTTAATCGGACCTTGGTAGACTGAGATATGGTCACTTGAATGCAATGCGGTTGATTAGCCGAGTAGTTGAAATCAGGTTGTATGAATGGGAAATTCGATTGGATTACACTGGAAATTTGACTGAGTGACCTTCATGAAAGTTTTAGCCTTATGTCTTATCTTTCTAATGCCTTTGGAATTTCCTGATTTGGATTTGTGAGCTGGGAGTTACGATCCAGCCAACATACCCTGTCCGTCACCTTAAAGTGCAAATTTCTGGCACTGTGTTCCATACTTTCGACCCATCTCTGTTCAGATCCGGATTTAGGTGTCTTCATGAAAGTTATAGACTTTTCTCTTAGCTTCGCAACGGTACCTCATGTACCATGATTCGACACTCGTAGCCTCGATTGTGTTCAAAACAGTTTTGACGGCAAAACGGCTAGGCCGCCATTCCCGTTTCCGTATGCCGTTTCCGCACTTGCATGTGCCAATTTTGTCGTTTTGCTTGTTTTAGGCACGTTAGTGGCCGTTTGTGATATTATGTGATGCAATCTTCTATTTCAGATAGTGGTGAGCTAGGCGGAGCCGGTGGGACCCACTACTAGCTAACACGCACGCAGTGACTTTTGCTCTTGTGCTACTTTTGTATTTTGAGTAAGTATTCAGGCCGCTCTTGTGTGTTAGTTGCTTATGTGTTTCGATATGTATGAAGAGGGTACTCAGGCGAGGGTGTACTTTATCGCACTCGACCTAAACCCTAAATTTGCGCACATATTTGTACATGGCTTGTGTATATGAGCAATTTTGGAACTAAAACCCTTGAGCTTGTGGCTCGGGGTGACTTTTGAATAATTTTGTGAAGTTTGTGAGTTCGGGGCCCGATCTCAATACCTGGATGGACTATTCGAGCCGGTTAGGGCTTGGTCGAAGTCAGTCCAACTTGGTTTGAGGTCACCAAGTTTGTGAATCCGGTTCACCGAGTATGTGGACCAAGTTTGTGACCCGAGCTTGTGACTCAAGCTCAAGTTTGTGATTTCGTTCGCCCGGGCAAGTTTGTGAGGTGACTGGCCAGAGAGGGTGATAAGGTGTAAGGTGGGAGTACAAGTGAAGTTCTACGGACCATTAATTGTAGTCGACGGAGTGTCGGCAGGAGATCATACATGGCACATGATTGGCTTTGGAGCCACCTGTATCCTTATTATGTGATGTTACTTTTCTGCTTTTGCTTTACTCTTATTGTGTAACTGTTGTTACGTGAAATTTACGCTTTTGCCCCTGTTTACTTACTAAGCATATAGCTTACCCCGTTCCATTTGTTTTCCTTAGCAGGGGGCCGTCACAGGTGGTATCAGAGCTTAGGTTTCAGATCTCTGTAGTGTATCCTAGGCTAAAGTTTAGGATGCCGGACTGTGGGATTTGATTTGATTTGAAAGTTAAGCAATTGAGGGATAAAACCTATAGCTGCTTCGCGTGGTCTCTGCGCAGAGTGAGTCTGGATGAAGTGGCGAATAAGTAAGAAGGACTAAGTGTTCGTTCGAGCATAAGTTATGGATCATAAATGTTATAGGTCTTAAATCTTTCTCATGGTATCTGAGGACCATAGATAGGTACGTCAGGTAGGAATTTCGATTGTAGATAGTTTACTCTTGGGACTGCAGCTCGAGATGTGAATTATCTTATCTCGGATTCTTGTGCCTGAGTACTCCAGAGTTGAGGCGCTGCTAAGTACTTGAGACTAGCATTTTGGGAACATGAACAGGTTTTGTCTGGCTAGAGTGAGTACAAGATATCAACGGGCACCTTGGGAAGTGGAGTAAGAAACCGGACGAGGGTGATTTTCACTGAGCGTGGGACGATAAGTCGCGTTTCTTTCATTTTGCCCTTATATTGTCCCTACATGTCATTTACTTGTTGTATGTGAATACCTACATATATAGTACCTGCAGCTCTTGACTTTGTCTAACTTGAAATGTCCCTTGGTGTATATGATGCATTATATTGTGTATATGTTGGCGTGACTTGTATATATATGTATACATTTTGATCTTTTGATTGTTTTGAGTATTCCAACCCTTTAGTTCGTTGATTGGAATTTCGAGGACGAAATTTTTTTAAGGAGGGGAGATTGTAACACCCCGAAAAAAAATAAGGAGGTTGCTGGTAAAGAAGATACTAGAGTGTATTTCTTTGGGTTTGATTAAAACCTTATTTTGTTTTAAAAGATTAGAAACCCTAATATTGTAGTCAAAAACTCTAGTTTACTTGTGACTAACCGGTTTTCTTAAATCTTTCGCATTTTAATTGATACCCTAATTTTAATCATTGGAATTGTAAAACCCTCACGTTTTCTTAAAAATGCCCTTTTATTTGGAAATTATTATTTATTCAGGCTCCTCTATCCAATCATTCCACATAAGTGAAAATAAACCTAGAAAGTAGGGTTTCACTCTTCGGTTTTCAAGTTTAGAGCAAAATTAGGGTTTTCGCGATTTTTCGCCGGATGAATTTTCGGTACAGAGTACGGATTAAATTTGGAGAGTAAAAGTGACTTTTAAGTGAGAAATAATATGTGATTAGTAGCAATGATATAAGGTTAGTGAATGGGAAGTAAAAACCCTCATACGTGTGTTTTTAAGAAAAACGGCGCGAACCGGCGGGTCCAGCACACTACCGATTGAACGCACCACTTGACCACCACTTTCTTATCACATGAGCATTAATACTTGAGCAAAATATTTCCCCTCATTGCCAGCTAGCTTGACCGAAAATGTGGACTAAAAAGAGCAAGGAAAAGAAAGAGAAAAATGAAAGGTGGTGGTGGCGACACTTGTCGCCACCCTAGAGTTTCTTGGCCAAGTGATCAACTAGCCTTCTTAAACCAATTTTCTGCCCTTTGTTCTTCATTTTTCCAGCAGTTGGTCGACCAAGAGAGAGAGAGAGAAAGTGAGAGCAAGAAACAATTCCTTCTTCTTGATTCTAACCAACCAAGTGACAAATTAAATTTCCAAACCGATTAAAGTGCTAATTGTGAGTTGGGAAGCTAGGGGAACCAGAAATTTTCCAAGGAGGTTGATTATCACTCATCCAAGCTTGTCTTTGAGGTATGAAATCTGATCATGGTCTTTGATCTTTTAAATCTTGTGTAAATTAGCTTAGCAACTCAAATTTGGTGGTGAATAATGGATGCTATCATGTTTTGGGGGTTTTCCCCTTTTGGTTATATGAACTAGGGTTGGATGATTTGCTGCCCAACTTGGTGTATGGTTAATATATGTTGTAATTAAGGTTATATAAGGCTGTTTGGTAGTGATTAGAACAAGAAATTTGAGAAAGTTCCATTAGAGACCAAAATTCCAGAATCTGGAAAATTTTCCCCCCTTTTCTGTCCGGTTTTGTAGCCTCATGTTAGAGGCCGAATTGGCCTTAGATCAAAACATTAAATTTGTAGATAATGGTATTTTATAGTTGGCCACAAAATTTCAGCTCAATCGGAGCATCGTAGCGTGTGAAAAGACGAAAATACCCTTGCTGATTTAGGTCACTTTCCAGAGTTCCGCGTGGACAGTTTAGTCCTTTTGGTTGACTTTATTCACTGTAATCCGTTTGGATTTAGTCATTTGTTAAAACATGAAAGTTTTATTTCCCTGTCTTAGAATTGTAACGCCGCCAAGAACACCTTAATCGGACCTTGGTAGACTGAGATATGGTCACTTGAATGCAATGCGGTTGATTAGCCGAGTAGTTGAAATCAGGTTGTATGAATGGGAATTTCGATTAGATTACACTGGAAATTTGACTGAGTGACCTTCATGAAAGGTTTAGCCTTATGTCTTATCTTTCTAATGCCTTTGGAATTTCCTGATTTGGATTTGTGAGCTGGGAGTTACGATCCAGCCAACATACCCTGTCCGTCACCTTAAAGTGCAAATTTCTGGCACTGTGTTCCATACTTTCGACCCATCTCTGTTCAGATCCGGATTTAGGTGTCTTCATCAAAGTTATAGACTTTTCTCTTAGCTTCGCAACGGTACCTCATGTACCATGATTCGACACTCGTAGCCTCGATTGTGTTCAAAACAGTTTTGACGGCAAAACGGCTAGGCCGCCATTCCCGTTTCCGTATGCCGTTTCCGCACTTGCATGTGCCAATTTTGTCGTTTTGCTTGTTTTAGGCACGTTAGTGGCCGTTTGTGATATTATGTGATGCAATCTTCTATTTCAGATAGTGGTGAGCTAGGCGGAGCCGGTGGGACCCACTACTAGCTAACACGCACGCAGTGACTTTTGCTCTTGTGCTACTTTTGTATTTTGAGTAAGTATTCAGGCCGCTCTTGTGTGTTAGTTGCTTATGTGTTTCGATATGTATGAAGAGGGTACTTAGGCGAGGGTGTACTTTATCGCACTCGACCTAAACCCTAAATTTGCGCACATATTTGTACATGGCTTGTGTATATGAGCAATTTTGGAACTAAAACCCTTGAGCTTGTGGCTCGGGGTGACTTTTGAATAATTTTGTGAAGTTTGTGAGTTCGGGGCCCGATCTCAATACCTGGATGGACTATTCGAGCCGGTTAGGGCTTGGTCGAAGTCAGTCCAACTTGGTTTGAGGTCACCAAGTTTGTGAATCCGGTTCACCGAGTATGTGGACCAAGTTTGTGACCCGAGCTTGTGACTCAAGCTCAAGTTTGTGATTTCGTTCGCCCGGGCAAGTTTGTGAGGTGACTGGCCAGAGAGGGTGATAAGGTGTACGGTGGGAGTACAAGTGAAGTTCTACGGATCATTAATTGTAGTCGACGGAGTGTCGGCAGGAGATCATACATGGCACATGATTGGCTTTGGAGCCACCTGTATCCTTATTATGTGATGTTACTTTTCTGCTTTTGCTTTACTCTTATTGTGTAACTGTTGTTACGTGAAATTTACGCTTTTGCCCCTGTTTACTTACTAAGCATATAGCTTACCCCGTTCCATTTGTTTTCCTTAGCAGGGGGCCGTCACAGGTGGTATCAGAGCTTAGGTTTCAGATCTCTGTAGTGTATCCTAGGCTAAAGTTTAGGATGCCGGACTGTGGGATTTGATTTGATTTGAAAGTTAAGCAATTGAGGGATAAAACCTATAGCTGCTTCGCGTGGTCTCTGTGCAGAGTGAGTCTGGATGAAGGGGCGAATAAGTAAGAAGGACTAAGTGTTCGTTCGAGCATAAGTTATGGATCATAAATGTTATAGGTCTTAAATCTTTCTCATGGTATCTGAGGACCATAGATAGGTACGTCAGGTAGGAATTTCGATTGTAGATAGTTTACTCTTGGGACTGCAGCTCGAGATGTGAATTATCTTATCTCGGATTCTTGTGCCTGAGTACTCCAGAGTTGAGGCGCTGCTAAGTACTTGAGACTAGCATTTTGGGAACATGAACAGGTTTTGTCTGGCTAGAGTGAGTACAAGATATCAACGGGCACCTTGGGAAGTGGAGTAAGAAATCGGACGAGGGTGATTTTCACTGAGCGTGGGACGATAAGTCGCGTTTCTTTCATTTTGCCCTTATATTGTCCCTACATGTCATTTACTTGTTGTATGTGAATACCTACATATATAGTACCTGCAGCTCTTGACTTTGTCTAACTTGAAATGTCCCTTGGTGTATATGATGCATTATATTGTGTATATGTTGGCGTGACTTGTATATATATGTATACATTTTGATCTTTTGATTGTTTTGAGTATTCCAACCCTTTAGTTCGTTGATTGGAATTTCGAGGACGAAATTTTTTTAAGGAGGGGAGATTGTAACACCCTGAAAAAAAATAAGGAGGTTGCTGGTAAAGAAGATACTAGAGTGTATTTCTTTGGGTTTGATTAAAACCTTATTTTGTTTTAAAAGATTAGAAACCCTAATATTGTAGTCAAAAACTCTAGTTTACTTGTGACTAACCGGTTTTCTTAAATCTTTCGCATTTTAATTGATACCCTAATTTTAATCATTGGAATTGTAAAACCCTCACGTTTTCTTAAAAATGCCCTTTTATTTGGAAATTATTATTTATTCAGGCTCCTCTATCCAATCATTCCACATAAGTGAAAATAAACCTAGAAAGTAGGGTTTCACTCTTCGGTTTTCAAGTTTAGAGCAAAATTAGGGTTTTCGCGATTTTTCGCCGGATGAATTTTCGGTACAGAGTACGGATTAAATTTGGAGAGTAAAAGTGACTTTTAAGTGAGAAATAATATGTGATTAGTAGCAATGATATAAGGTTAGTGAATGGGAAGTAAAAACCCTCATACGTGTGTTTTTAAGAAAAACGGCGCGAACCGGCGGGTCCCGCACACTATCGATTGAACGCACCACTTGACCACCACTTTCTTATCACATGAGCATTAATACTTGAGCAAAATATTTCCCCCTGATTGCCAGCTAGCTCTTGTGTGTTAGTTGCTTATGTGTTTCGATATGTATGAAGAGGGTACTTAGGCGAGGGTGTACTTTATCGCACTCGACCTAAACCCTAAATTTGCGCACATATTTGTACATGGCTTGTGTATATGAGCAATTTTGGAACTAAAACCCTTGAGCTTGTGGCTCGGGGTGACTTTTGAATAATTTTGTGAAGTTTGTGAGTTCGGGGCCCGATCTCAATACCTGGATGGACTATTCGAGCCGGTTAGGGCTTGGTCGAAGTCAGTCCAACTTGGTTTGAGGTCACCAAGTTTGTGAATCCGGTTCACCGAGTATGTGGACCAAGTTTGTGACCCGAGCTTGTGACTCAAGCTCAAGTTTGTGATTTCGTTCGCCCGGGCAAGTTTGTGAGGTGACTGGCCAGAGAGGGTGATAAGGTGTACGGTGGGAGTACAAGTGAAGTTCTACGGACCATTAATTGTAGTCGACGGAGTGTCGGCAGGAGATCATACATGGCACATGATTGGCTTTGGAGCCACCTGTATCCTTATTATGTGATGTTACTTTTCTGCTTTTGCTTTACTCTTATTGTGTAACTGTTGTTACGTGAAATTTACGCTTTTGCCCCTGTTTACTTACTAAGCATATAGCTTACCCCGTTCCATTTGTTTTCCTTAGCAGGGGGCCGACGCGGGGATCGCTCGGGAAGGTGGTTAGATTTTGAGCTATAGAATACTTGAATTTGTATTTGTTAAAAGTTGACGGGTAAGATGTATATAGTTGGCGTGGTGGTTGTAGTCATCAGTTTTTTCTAGGTTTTACTTTCTGGTACTCGTAATATGTAATTCTTGGAGAATTGGATGTAATACTTGAGATTTATTGTATACTTCATTGGAGGACTGTAGTGAGTAAGTAAGTCCCGGCGAGTGCTGGGCAGGCGACCCGCCGAACCCTTTGGTACGCCTTAGGGGGAGGTGGGGCCGTCACAGAGTGAGTCCCGGCGAGAGCTGGGCAGGCGGTCTGCCGAACCCTTTGGTTCGCCTTAGGGTGAGGTGGGGCCGTCACAAAAGGTCATGAGAAAACAAGCTTGACAACTGCAAAAAATTTGGGCAAAAGAAAATTTTCATTCAAGTTCAAAGTGGTCTTCGCGGGTAAAACAGTCATGCCCGCGTAATCTTGGAAAAATGGCCATATCTCACTGTAGGAAGGTCGGAATCAGGTGATGTTAGCGGCGTTGGAAACTAGACTTGAAGAGCTTTCCAATGGTACCAAATTCAGACTCTAGTTCATCTCCTATCAGTACCAGTGATTCAGGGAAGTCGGCTAATTTTTCAGTTCTGATCAGCTCCAAAACCCTAACAAAGTTACTCTATTTACTCTTGCCAACTTCACTTGTTTTGGCTCAATTTCATCCAATTCAACCTCCTAGACTTCATATACAGGGGATCAAGTTATCTAGTACCATTTGAGCTCAAAATGCAATATGCAAAAATGATTAAAAGAACCAAAACAGTCTAGCCAACAAAAGAACCAAAACAGTCCACTAGTGGTCCAAACAACCACTTTGCTTGCTTCATTTTCATTTCAACTCACACCAAATCTTAAACCAATGTTTAGCCAAGTTTCATAGGCTTAATTAAGGTGCAAATGAACCACAAAATCAAGGAGAAGCCTCCTCTACAAAACCGGTCAGCCAAGAGAAAGAAAAACAGTCCACTAGTTCACTTGCATCACGAACTTCCATCCTTCGATTGTAATTAACTTAACATCATACCAAGTGTTATCCTTAACTCAAAAAGAGTCCAAAACATGTTAATACTTCAAGAAAAATCATAAACAAAGCTCAAACATTTCATCAAACACATGGTAGGTAAACCAACCAACCCTACTACCACTTGTTTAGTTCAAGAAAGTTAACCACAAATATCATCCTTTCAACTCCTAGTTTACTATCAAAACTCAAAGCACATGATATAACACAAGAAAGCTAAGATTTAAGGGTCATGTACCTCTTTTATGTGAAGCTTGAATCACCAAAACAAACCATCAAAACCAAAGCTCCAAACTTGAAACACACACTAGGGTAGAAGGTAGTTCACTCACTAACTCAAGTTCTTTCTCTTTTGATTTTTGTTCAAGATCAAGTTAGGATTTAAAAAGCAAGAAGATGGAGTTTTCTTCCTTCCCTTGGAAGCTTCAAGATGGCCGGCTATATGGAGGATAAAATGGAGCAAAGTTGGTTTAAAATTTCTCTAATCCTTTGGTCAAACAAGATGGATGGTTAGGGTTTTGCCACATGGCCCAATCTTGGCCCTTTCTTCCCTTAATCTTTGACTAATGAAGTTTCTACACTCCAAATGTTCCAATGCCTATTTAACACGTCTAAACTATCATATAAAGTTCCAATCACAAATAAAAGGACATTTGGTCAAAATATATCTAATGAGATAAAAATAAATTGCCAAGTCTAGGAAATGTTTCAATTCAAATAAAAAGTAATGTAATGCAATGCAAGGAGATGTTTTAAGTGATTTAATCTTAGGGTAAGGCAAGTAGTTTGGAAAAATTTGTATTTTAAAGTGAGGGTTCTCACAGTTGAGTAACCGGTGATCTTTATCTAAAAATATCGATTTTCACGTCAAAAGATACCTTCACAACTTGAGTAACTATTTAGATATATTATATAAATAAAGCTCTCTTTAAGTTTGAATAAGAAGATAATCATGGGTTTAGGAAGCATTTTATTGACCATACAAGTTACTTGCTAGTGAAATTGGGTAAGGATGAGAAATTGATTTAAACTAGTAACAATTATGGTATAATTGTCTCTCCTTTACTTGATATTATAAGTACTTGAGTTTAGTTGAGTGATTGCATAATAGTTATTTACTTTGTTTTGAGAAAATAAAGTTGAATTGTGCACATATGTTTAATTTCAAAATTTTGGATCATTATTGGTTTGTAATTCTTAATTGCTTGAGGACAATCAATAGTTCAAGTGTTGGCGAATTTGGTAAGTATGTATTTTGTGTGTTTTAAATGTGTTTTCTTAATTAGTTTTGGTCTGTTTTAATTAGCTTTATTACTTATGAACAAAGTTTCTAGTGAAAATATGCATTTTATTGTTTAATTGTATTTCTATGGATTTTAATGGTGAAATGTTCATGTTTTTGAAGGTTTAATGATTTAATCATCAAATGGCATGAATTGAGAAAATAATTGGATGATTGATTATGGTTTGAAGTGATAAAAAGAGAATATAAGTGCAAGAGATGAAATGCAACTTAGTATACAAGCAGGAAGTTTTACAGCTTTGACACCTTGAGGTGTTTCGACCACATCTTGAGTTACACACATTGGATTGAGGTGATTCTTAATTTGGAAGCTAATAAATAGATGTACATTTTTTGTGAAGACATTAAAGTCCAGTTTAATCATTTTCATTGTCAATAACCCGAAATACAGAAGTGCAATTTTGTTGTCAAAAGTTGAAACAAGGGATTGACAAGTCAAGGGTATTTTGATCATTTCTCGATCCACAGAGCTCCAAATTGGATGATTCTAGAGGAATTGGAAAACTAACTCAAAGGGCTATAACTTTCATGTTTTGTACGAGAGTTAGTTTGTGATGGCCCCACCTCATCCTAAGGCGAACCAAAGGGTTCGGCGGACCGCCTGCCCAGCTCTCGCCAGGACTACGGAGTCAAATCACACAAACCTGATATAGCGGACAAACGAATCCCCAAGAGAACAATCAATCGAAAACTACTAAGTTGAGAAACATGAGTTCTACACCGTAAGGGACCATGGTACATCGATTAAACGCCCCAACGGAAATGAAAATGAAGACAAAAATGCAAATGGACAGTGGACACATCACAATCCGACCAAGATACGGCCGGATTTGGTGAACAGTTCCCGCCAGAATTTTTCTTTCTTTGTTCAATGCCACGCTCGTTCGATCGCCCAATGGTTACAAGTAGCATCTCAACAAACGCAAAGGTACCATCTCAAATGGATACACTTAATGTATATGATAAAACACTTATATACATACATTGAAAACTTTACAATTAAAACGTGATACTTAATTAAAAAATAATTAGGGTTTTGATTACACAAGAGCTAACAAAAGAACGTTTACACTAGCTCAATCCTATTGTCAAAATCACGGTTCAAAGTGTGGTTCCCTGTAAGGAAAACAAAGATAACGGGAAGGGGGTGAGCTTACGCTCAATGAGGTACCAAAAGTATAACAGTAGAAATAATGAGAAAACACTTTTAGGGCACATATACACATCAAGTAAGAGAAATGAACAAACACCACAATTTAAAGGATACAGGTGGCACTCAGGAGCCAAATCCCCGTTGCAATACTTGATCCAGCCTCGTTGACACTCCATCAACGTTTAATGAAACACTCATGTCCGTAGACCCCTCTTACGCCAAAATCCCGTTCACCAAACATACCCCTTACCGGGTCCGAACGCCTCAACAGAAACAGAAGTGGTAATACTCGAGTATACCGGAATCAAAAGTCTCAATACCCAAAAATTCCTAGAAACAGACTACTGTGGTTCGTTATCTAATCGACCTGGCCCTTGCCGGCTCGACTCGAGTAACTTAGTCACAGGATTTGAGCTCAGAGGTCACAGAAAGGTCATTGGGTACAAGCCTCCAAACGACATCAGAACAGATACAGATACAGATAACAGATTCAAAATTCACACAGTAAATAGGCATACAGACAGACAAGAGAATGAGGGTGATAAAGTACACCCTCGTCTCAAACAGAATAAACAGATAGTGCAGTCATTCAAATCACAGATTGCAAGTACAGAAACCAAGTTAAGCAACAATGAGGGGAGTGGTATACTCACCAGTTCAAGTAAAACAAATTCAAACGTTCCCCCCCCCCGAAGTACTTCCTGGATCACCAGCACATCCTAAAATGATCAAAGTAAAACAATTATGGTTCCTATGGGAACGACATTCACAAATGAAACTCAACTATGAGTCGTATGCCTAACCAAATGAAACGAACTACGAATGCAAGGATGCAAAAGCGTGATTTTGGAACGTTTAGGTAACGAGAGGACCTAGGGCTTGAACGACCCAAAAGCCCTTCATTTCGACCAAAAGGCAACTCAACTTAAAGGGACCAAACGGCCTAGAAAATTGGACAGCATCTCCCCTAAATTTGCTTACTTTTCCATCCTACAATCAATACCAACTCATCTCAAATCAACCACAATTCTACATACAAATCATAAACACACCTTTCGGCATAACAACCACAACTGAAGCTACACTTATCGGATTGAAACGAATTTTATGCGTTTTGAATCCAAAACATATACCTACATTTCTTACGAAGACCTCTAAAGCCAAATCATGCATTTTCATGGTCAAAAATGGAAATCCCCACGAAAACAGAAATCTGTCCGCGAAATAGGGCTCATGGGCAGTCAAGGGTATTTCGGTCATTTCACATGATACAGTGCTCGGATCGAGCTGAAAGTTTGTAGGAAGCTAGTTAACACCAGTTTCTACAACTTTCATGTTTTAACCTAAGCCTGATTCGGCCTCTAACATGCACAAATAAAGCCGGTCAGAACAGGGCAGATTGGAACCCTAAAACTGAAATTTCCGCACAAAACTGAAATTTTCCGCAACCAACTACAACTAACATATAAAAGCTTCATTTTACACCATATCAAGACATCATTCATGGCCAACCACTAATGATCATATAAAATCAGAAAAATCACCAATAAAATCTGAAATTTAACTAACTCTACCTCAAACCACCAAATCTACCATAAAATAGCATATTTAGCCACTACAAACTACTAATTTACCATTATTAGGAACAAAAGTGAGTTTCCAAGCAAAATACCTTGACACCTCAAGAAAGGTAGTAACTTAGGGGTTCCTCCTCCAAAACAACTCCACCAATACCTTGAAACTCCCTTAACAAGACACTTTGGTGGACAAATTCAAGATTTAATCGGTTGGATTTCAAGATTTAAGCAAGAAATGGAAGAAGTAGTGGAAGCTTTCTTTTCTTTTCTCTCAAGGAGAGGTTCAGCCAAGAGGTTGGAAATGAAGGTGGTTTCTTGGTCAAAATTGAAGTTTTTAGTAAAGGTAAGAAAGTTAGCCAAGTCCAACTTTGACTAGGTAAGTGACACTTGGCACTTTGTAGGTTTAAAGTTATCCTTTTGTCTCTCCAAGATTAAACCATCTAAGTAACCTCTAATTACCTCTAGGAAATTAATTCCGGTATACAAAACTTAATCTAATTGGTTGAATTTATCGCACTTAATGCACTAGCGGGTCCCACGTCCAATATACACTCCAAACTTATCATGAACTAAAGGAAAATGATTTAGAAACTCTATTCACTTATAAAATCTCTAGAAAAATCAATATCATAGGGTATAGTGAAGAAAATGCATGAGAGAAAATAAAATAAAAGAATATAAAATAAGGGAAATTCACGGGTCCTCACATTGTTCAGCTTCCATCATCAAGAATATATCAATTGAATTTGGTATAAAAACAGAGCAAGGATGAAGAACAACCAGAGATGAGCATACCTGCAAAAGAGCAAAACGTGGCTACAATACGCTACCTCAAGTCGCATTTTCGAGGTAGCTTATTCTTCAATTTTAGCTACAAATTACTCTGCAACTTGTGCTTTGTTCACATAAGTTTTTTGACCCATTTTTCTGAAAGATTCCGGCTATATCTGAGCAAGCAAGCATGGAAACTTGTAAAAACAACTTTTGGATATTTCAAGAGGAAAAAATGACAACTAGAAACAACTCATTTGGACCTTTAATTCCTTTATAAAAAGAGGCCTTTCGGGAACATTTTCGCAACTTTGGAAGGCTAGAAAAACTCCATAAAAATGTAGTCTTTATTAGTTTTTTTTTAGTTCATTAGTATAGTATAGTTAGAGTAGTTCATCTTTCTTGTATTTGTAGTTAGATTTGGATGAAGAATTGAGGAGTAAAGATTGAAAGCTTGAAACTCATGTGACATGGGTGACTTCTCTTCTATCACTTTCTCTTTTGTATTTAAGTTCATATTTAACTATAATACAAGTTTGGATCTTGTTCTTCATATTTAGTTAAAGTTTATTCCTAGAGTATAGATGAACTTGCTATATATTGTTAGTGATATTTACTTGGTTATTTGATGATGTTATTTTGAGCAAATTATTTATCTCTTTTGGTTTTCTAATCCTGATTAACCAGCCATTAATTGTGATAATCTTAAGGTGCTAAATTTACAATGAGAATTGGGATTAACACTAGTTTAAAGAAGTGATAAACCTATGGAGTACACTCGCGAGAGTACAGGTGCACATATGTGGTTTTAGTGACTTGTTTTATGTAATTTCATAGAAGAAATGAACTTGTAATTAATTTCATAACCACGAGAGTACGTATGGTTTAACTGCAAGTATAGTTGATTCACTACGAGAGTAGGTTTCACATATATTAGGAAATTACGCCATAATTAGCCAAGATAATAGTATTCACTTAACCGGTAATTTCATTTGCAAAAGTAATGAGGAATTCGATACCTCTAGGAGCCTTATATTGTTATTTTTATTACTTTTATCTCATGTTTATAGTGTAGATTTAATTTCTTGCACTTATGATAGTCTAAATAATAAAAGTGTTCGAAAAACATTGGTAATTGACACTCTTATCTGTAGGTTCGACCCTTAATACCCTATACTCAATCTCGACTCGTATACTTGCAAAAAATCGCGTGTGGGGTATTTAAGATTTTATAAATGTAAAATTTGACTGTAGATGAGATAATTGTTATATGTATACCCCACGCTCATCAGTTTTCTTACTCTTTTAAATTTGATTGATTTTTTCACACATAATAATAAGAGTAAATAAGTAACAACATACATGAAGATACATGGTTATTAACTATTTTGTTGTTGCTTTCTTTTTTAAAATTGAGCCTTTTGGTAGAGGAGAAAGAGATTTGGATAAGGGTCCTTTTCATTTGCAGTTTAGTTTGTATTTTTTTTTCTAAATATGTGTAGTCATATGTAGAAGAGATATTAAAATTATTGGATATTTGGCTAAAATTATTATTTGAGAAGTTCTTGCATCAAACAAGTGCCAACGTCCGGTCCAGGTAAGACCATGTACTTAGTGTTAATATTAGTGTAAATAACAGAGGGGGAAGTGGGGAGATGACTATCTTTCTTCACTTATTATGATGTTAGTAGTGTAGATCTACAAGATTAAATCTTTCCAATGAGATTTATTAACTTCGTGATTACCATCTTTCTTATTTATGCTACTGATAGTGTAGATCTACAAGTTTAGATCTGGTTAGATGAGACTGGTTAACTTCGTGATTACTATCTAATGTATTCAAGCTATATTATAATTTTGGTAGTCTAAATTTCATGACTTTGGATCTGGTCAAAGGGCATGGAACCAGTAAGTGCAAACGTCCGGTCCAGGTAAGACCATGAGGGATTTGGCTCTGTAGGGGCGTTGAGGTTCTTGGGACGTACTCCAAGACGGGGAAGTGTCAAGAGGTCAGATCCAGGGAAGTGAGTTTTTACTATCAATCTTATGATTTGTTTGAAAATATAGTCGTCATGCATAGTTAATGTGACGCCCCACATCTCCCTAAGGCGGACCAAAGGGTATCCGCGGACGCCTGCCCAGCTCTCGCCAGGACTCAAGCAATTCCGTTCAAATTAAAACCGAACTAAACATTTCGAAGAGAGCAACATGAATACAAATAGTGTGGAAGCGTTTAAGCTTAACAAGTCACTTAACATGTAATCATTACATCGATAATCATAATACGACTTAAATTCAAAATACACGTCAGGGCCCAAATTTTTACATTTCAATTCCCAAAAGTTCAACCCAAACCAGGGCCTAGCCAAAATATAGTAGGAACCTTAAACAAAAGTACAACGAAGGGTTTCTCCATACTTCTCCGAGATTCGGTCCTGTTAAGGAAAACAAATCTACAGGGTGAGCAAAACGCTCGTGAGGCCAAGAACACACATGCAAGCACATTGCTCAAATAACAATCTCAATTTACAAGTCAAGCAATCATATTTTAGTAATTAACAATTTACTGGAAATATAACCAGAAACAATTCAAGGATACTGGAGCTCTCAGGAGCTATATTCCACTTGCACATTCAATAGCCTCCACGAATTGACACTCCGTCAATCGGGTAGGTTTAGTCCGTAGAACTCCACTTAACCTGTCCCCTTTCACCTTACATACCCCTGTATCGGGCCCGCCTGTCATTTGTTGGTGGCGATACTACTCGAGTATGCCAAGCAAGACCTCTCATTAGGTCAAGCTTATATATCTCATGGCTCGCCAAGGTTCCCGACCAAGCCCATGCCGGCTCGAGTCCAAGGTCGGCCAATGAGATTTGGGCGTCCCCCATGTACACTTTTGTGTCGAGGAGATTCACTCCAACGACGTATGCAGCTAGCATACCAATACATTTCATTCATTCAATGCATTTCAATCATTAAAATTTCATTTCTAATGAGAACGAGTGTGGTAAAGTACACACTCGACTCCACTTTCAAGATTTCCAATTATCAATAACAATTAAACATGTATCAAGGTTACATACACCTGACACTCACCAAGTATTAGGTGTGAGTAAAGTCAAGGGAAGTTCAAGCGTCCACCGGGGAATCCTCTTGAAGGTCCTCGTGTGTGCCTGAGCAAATAATAGTGAATTTATCATTCACATCCCAAATATTGAGGAATAATTCGTTCACTAGCATTAATCGAGGAAATTCCGTGAAAATGAACCTCAATTGCTCGTAAATCGAGGTTCGAGTGGGGTTTGATAACGTTCAAAAATATTTAAGTCTTTATCTTGGAAATCGGGGATAAAACATTTAGATAATATCAAAAGAATAAAGAGTTCTTGAAAAACTCTTTTTCCTTGAAATTGGAAATTTTCAGTTTTATTATGAATCTTAGAAAAATCGTAACTCACTCGGCACAAGTCAAGAATTGGAAAAATTTATACCGTTGGAAACCTCTTAGAAAGTACTATAAGTTCCTAGAAGACATTTTTCCACGAATCGAAGTGGAAAGTGCTCAAAAATGAGCTTGAAGGTACAGACTTGGTTTTCAAGGCAGAATTAAGTTGGATTTCGGCCAACTTTGAAAATTCGGCACGATTCACACGTTGTAAACCGGCCTCTGAAATTTGTAACTCAATTAGAGTTACAAGTGAGGTTTATAGCAAAGCAAGCGGATCAAGAATCGGAGTTTCGAGTACCGAGATACGGTAGCTCAAAGTTAGGGAAATTCAAGACTGGAGAAGAATTTCCAGATTTGAACCTCCAACACTAGAAATTTAATTAGGTATCGAAACGAGCTTGGATTAGTACCAAAATTGGCAGTATTTTACTCTTAGGTGAAAGGTATTTCTATACCAAATTTCAGGGAAAAATACCCTCGGGAAGGTAGTTAACTAGTCATCCAAAGTTCCGGAAAATTTCTAAGGCAATCTGCCTTTTGACTTTCATTTTCCCAATTCAAATCGTTTAACCAAGAAAGCTATCCAACCATGGTTCATTTGTGAAATAAAAGTCTAAGATACATCCATGATACCTTTGGTGATGGTTTAGCATAAAAAATTCAATTAATAAGATCACCCCCGGGTTTTGTCCCAAACCAGTCTAAATATTACGTTTTTTCCAAAACAGGGCAGTCATATTGTTTTGGCCACAACTCCGTCAATTTAACTCGGAATTGAGCATGGTTTATGGCGTTGGAAAATAAATTCATAGAACTAAAAGTTCACAGAAGGAAACGTTCTGAAATTTGCAATCAACCAGCTCGAAATTGAGCCTCAAGTTGCTGCCTCTACAAACCATTCCAGCAGATCCGTGAGACAGGACAGCTATCTTAAAACGAATGGTTCGGCTCCTACACATGGAATCAGAATATACATTTTACACTGTTGGAAAGGTATGGAGGTCTAGTTTCGGATGCCACTGACGGTACTCAATTTTGACGTCGGAGGACAAAATTATGGTCAAAATACTACCGCTGGACAGGGTTATCCGAAAATATTTTCCAGCTTGCCTAGTTCACGAATAAATTCATTTGCCCATCTAAACGTTAACGTTTTCCAATGAAAATTTTTACACATATAACATAACATATAAACATCAGGTTCACACCAATAAATCACCAAAAATTGGCCTAATCATGGCCGAACAAAACAGGGGCAGTTTCGGAAGTTTCTTGTCATGACTTCAACTTTGAGTTTCCAACAATAATACTCCATAAATCCATCATTTTAACCACTACCCTACCATTAAATCCAACATTAATCCTCTAATCAGCACCAACCCAAATGTGGGAATTCAAAGAGCCCACTTTTCAAATTTTCCAACAATATCAAGCCATCCATACACATGCAATAGCTTAAAGATGTATTTCTACCATCATAATCCAAGTTTAAGGTGTAGGATGAGGATATACCTCCTTAGAGCTTTAAACCAGAAATTTTCGGTCCACAAGAGGCTCCAAGAAACCGTGAAATGCAGCCCTTTAGTTAGCTTGATCCAACCTCCAAGTAGTTTGCTAGATGGTCTTCAAGTTTGGTGAAGATTGGTTGAAGTTTTGTAGTTAATTTGATGAAGAAATTTGTGAAGCAAGGGAGTGAGAGAGAGGGAAGGCTGGCCGGCTGTTGGTGAGAGAAGGAAGAGTGAAATTTTGATCAAAGTTAGCTTCCAAGAGAAGATTAAATGAGTGGTGTACAATCACTCCAAAGTCAACCCTTATTAGGGCTCGTTTGGTGCGTTTAGGGCTCGATTTCTCTCGCGTTTGGTTCACTAGTGCACTAAACCTCTAATGTACTTATGTTCATATAAATATTATTCACTCTTAATTGTCTCGAAATATGGGTCTAAAGTCCCTCAAATAAAGTCGCGCGTATGAAAACGCGTACCATCAATTTTAACGCTATAACGCGAAACTTCCGATAAATTCTTATAACGATTGCACTACTAACTATCACTTGAGTATTTATACATAAGATTACCTATTTTAGGACCATAGTACAAGTCTCCAATATTCCAAGCTTATTGTGCTCCTACGCGGTAAAATCTCCGAGCACTATACACTATTTTTACTAAACGCACTCCAGGAAATTAATTTTTGAGACGAGTCACTTTGAAAATATAACGAAGTTATATTATCATGTATTTAGGTCTAATAAGACTAGAAAATATTCCTCGTGGTAAAAATCCAATTAAATAATTTATTAAGCCATAAATTAGGCATAAAAATAATAGTTTTTACGAGTGCTCACAGTTAATCTTTCTCAAAAGATTTAGATCTATTCTCGTAGGTTTATTTTTACTATCTTTAATATGATGGAAATATGGTCGTCATGTATAGTTAATTCTTCTCAAAAGGTTAGATCTTTTGTTGTAAATTTTCACACTATCCTTTATAATCTGTTTAGAAAAATGGTTTATCCTCCATAGATCCCGAAGGATTCTGTGTCAAAGGGAAGAGGATTATAAAGTTTATTCATTTATTTAAGCTTATTTTTAATATTACTTGTCTTTTTACATGGCTTCCTTTTTTAGAACAAATTCAGCATCTTCTAGTTCTTCTTCAAACAACAAACTAAAAGAAGAAATTCATATACAAGATATCAATCAAGACATAGACAATTGGGAAATTCCAAAATATACTCAAACTGATATATACGAAAGAGATAGAAAATGGATGTTTTCCACCTCGGATTATACAATCAAAACAGTAGAACAAACTATAGCTTTAGATACTGATCATGAAGAAATCAAACTATTATCCAAAAGAACAATAGAAAAACATAAAGAAAAATACAATTATATTCATTCTGGATTAGTACAAATTGCAGCTAAACCTTTGACAAGAGAAGGACTAGATACATCTCTACTCCTTTGTCTTAGAGATAGCATATTCTTAGAATTCAATGATCCCCTCCTAGGTATGGCAGAAACTAGCCTTTGTGGAGGACCAGTATACTTTGATTGTTTTCCAAACTTTACAGTTTCTTTAAAAGACAAAAATATTCTAGATACTTTAACTTTAAACATAAAAACTGCTAATTATAGAGTCAAAACAGGGACTCTTCCTGTGGCTATCATTTATAGAATTCAATACAAAGTTATGAATTCAGCATTCAGGACAGGAGCCTTAAAGACATTACAAAAAGGAGAACAGTCCTATTCCAAACAGATCTGGCCAGATCTAGGATTACAGTCCCAAGATCTATCACCTGGAACCAGATCTCACTACCAGAAAGCTGGGTTCTTCCCGAAGTAGCTCCAGCAGATCCAATACAAAATACATCAGTTTCAAGCATTCAACAATTTACTTTTGGAGCTGTTCAAATCAAATTCAATAGATCCATGAGTTTCAGGGCATCATCTTCATCAACAATTGGTATAGATATGCCTAGATACTCAACAGGAAGAAGTTCAGTTTCAGACAGACCGCTGACTCCTTCCATTTCAACCAAACTTCAAGATCTAGATCTTTCTTCTAAGATTCCACAAGCAAGGTATGCAGCCAGCAGACCTACTCCTTCAGAGGCCCAAGATGAATCCTCTGATGATGCGGAACAAGAAGGACTTCCTAGATCTCCTACATATTCTTCAATGACAGAGGGTCGTCCTCAACTTGATGAGTTAATGGTGATTTCTTTAGATAAACAAAATATCAAGACAGAATTTTATGCTGACAACAATTATCCAAAAAGGATGTGGTTCTTTGATAAATACAAGGGATAACATCGACAAAAAATACAAGAAGATTTCTATGGGTTTCTCAGAAGAACAAAACAACATATTCAGTTCTTCGATTGGCTTGAAGTATATTCACAAAGAAAAGGAATTAATTATCCTTTTTCGCAAACAACAAATGTCGTGACAAGGTGGCAGACAGCTGAAGGAGAAATTCAAACACAGCTTCCACCACTAAAGTCAATCACCTTCACATACAAATCAACAGAGATTAATGCTAAGCCATTCAAGCTCAAGAACATCCAGGATGAAGGAGCAATTAATAGCAAGGACATCCAAGGAATCTATGAGCAAAACAACTACACCAACAAGTATCTCCAAACTCTTGGAGAATATCTCTTAAACCAACCTATTCCCAAAATTCCTTCTATAACCACTTCTTCATCAAACCCAATTTTCAAACCTCATGAAATACCAACCAAATTTCAAAAAGAACTCCAAAACAAACCCTTAACCCAATTGGAAAAACGAATAGCCAAAATAGAACAATCCTTTTCTACCCCAATGTCCAAACAAGGGTCAAATAACCAAGGTTCTGCAAGTGTTAGTCAAACAGCTTGTACCATTACCAAAGAAGAACCTCAAGAGTCTTTGACCTTAAACAAATTACATCAACCTTCTTCTTCACAAAACCAGATTACCAACTGGAAAAATCCACAAAAACTATACTATTCCAGAGCCACTTATCCAGATATCCTTCTTGAAGAAAAACCCAACATCCTGCAAAATTCATATAATGCTAACAACATATATGAATGGAGCATAGATGGGATTTCTGAATACAACATTCTCACAATTCTTCAGCAAATGACAATGGTGGCAACAGCCTATCGGACATCACATGGTTGTACTGACCAATTAGCTGCTCATATTCTTATTACAGGATTTACAGGACAACTCAAAGGTTGGTGGGATGAACACCTCACCACAGAAGACAAAGACAGCATTCTTAATGCAATCAAGGTGGATACTAATGGTGAACCAATTCTTCGAGATGGAGATACTATCTCAGATGCGGTGGCAACCTTGATATTCACCATTGCAAAAACATTCGTCGGAGATCCAGGGATATTCAGGGAAAAATCATCGGAGCTACTAAACAATCTCAAATGCAAGAGTCTTTCAGACTTTCGATGGTATAAGGATACATTCTTAACCAGGATATACTCCAGGACTGATGGCAACAAGGCCTATTGGAAAGAAAAATTCCTTGATGGTCTTCCAAAATCATTAAGAGACCTTGTTCGAGAAGAATTAAGGACTCAATACAATGAAACTGTACCATGGGAAGAAATAACCTATGGACAGTTAACCAGTCAAATTCAACAAGTGGCACTCAAAGTGTGCAGACAAGACAAGATGCTCAGACAACTTGCAAAGGATCGAGCCCAAAGGAGAAAAGACCTTGGATCCTTTTGTGAACAGTTTGGGTTACCTAGTTGCTACAAAAAACCTCACAAACGGCCCAAGCCCACAAAGCATTTTGAAAAACCACCTATATACAAAAAGAAATATCAGCCAAAACCACCTTTACCCATACAGTCTCCACCCATACAGTCTTCTCAAATAACAAACTCTTCTCCAGTTTGCTACAAATGCCATAAACCGGGGCATAAAGCTCGATATTGCAAACTCAACCAAAGGATTAATACTTTGGGACAAGATGACCAAGTCAAAATTCAAATATCAAACCTTCTAATTGATTCAGAAACTGATTCTGAAAAAGAAGAAGATTATCTCAATCAATTGGAAGATGATATTTCAACATCTACTTCCTCACAAACCGCCAGTGACAAAGAAGGAGAAGGCCCTACCATCAATGTCTTAACAAAAGACCAAAACCTTCTTCTTGACATCATCGAAGATACTCCTGAAATAGAGAAGAGATAACTCTATTTAGACAAATTCAAAGAATCCCTGAACCAAGCCACAAATTCTTCAAATCCCTTAGCCAGAGACCCTAGAATTCTTAAAACCTATAATCTCACAGACATTCTTGATAGGTTTCCCTCCAAACCTGTTAAACCTTTGACCCTACAACACCTTCAAACAGAAATTGATCTGCTCAAAGAGGAGATTAGATCGATTAATGCCAAACAAGACCTTAGCAACCTTGTTCTTCAAAACCTAACACCAATTGAGGAACCTATCAACCAGGAGGATTCTGAATTCCTAGAACAACTTTCTAAAAAATCCAAGGAAGACAAGGATTATTTGGTCCAGATTCGATTACTAATTAATAATAATTATGTGATCGAAACTGAAGCCCTATTTGATACTGGGGCAGACCAAAATTGTATTCTTGAAAGCCTTATCCCACCTCAATTCTTTGAACAAAACAAAGAAATTCTCAGAGGAGCTAATGGATCCAAACTTGAAATTAACTTCAAGTTAACAAATTGTCAAATCCAATTCTCCTCCTTATCTATTCCAAATACATTTCTTCTAGCCAAAAAACTATCCAACAATGTTATTCTTGGAACACCTTTTATTAAAAAACTTGTTCCTTATCTTACTACAAACGAGGGCATAATACCCCAACTTCTTGATTCAAATGCCCTCCTGCCTTTTTCTAAAAAACTAACAAATTTTGTTTTGCTGGAAGAATGACAAATTCAGCAACAGTCGAAGAATGGATACCTCAATCCCTTGCCAATAATTCTATCGCAAAAGAATATTATTCTCACAAACATCAATGCAGGGAAGATAGGATCAGATTCTTCAATGTTGTATTTTACAACTTTGAAATTGGACAAAGCATTCCTCCCTATCTTCGGTATCAACATAACAACATTGTTGCAAAACCAACAAACAATACAGTTCGCAGTTTGAAGGATCAAAGCTTCATGAGGCGAAGAAAAATTCAGAGACTAATTCTTCACAAACATTGGATCAAGCATCAAGGGGGAACACAAGCACCTGAGATTGACAAAATGATTCAGGAAACAAAACAAGAGCTATCCGCAACTATCTTCTAAAAACAAGATATTCAAGCTGGCTCAATCGGAACAAAATTCAGAAAAAAATCATTTTTACTGTAGCACCGAAGCACTGTAGCAATCCGGCAAGTTACTGTGCAAACACGGCAACAAAAAGGCAAACGCTGCACTGTAGCGTACTGTAGCAACACTGTAGCGGGGGTACTGTAGGACTACGGAAATTTTGCTATAAATACCCCTCAAACCCAACACCATTTCTACACCATTCTACACCATTTCTTCAAGTCTCATTCTCTCTCTAGCTTGAAGAAACTCTCCTCCCTCTCTCTACAAACAAGTTCTTAGTTTTATATTTTAGTTTTTTAGGATCAAACAAAGGAGCTTGCACAAGCTTCATATCCTTGTAAGTTCTCTTTTCTTTTCTTTTGTATTCTTATATTCAATCAAATGGTTGGCTGAGCCACCTACATTCATATTCATTTACTTGTTTTTATTTGTTTTAATTATACTAACAATCAATGGTCGGTTATACCGCCTGAGCTAACACTAACTTGTTTTTACATTCCTTTATTTATATTCTATTTATACATGGCTGGTTCAACAGCCTATACTAACTAGTGGCAGTCCGGCTGCGACCCACTTCCTTACTTTTATGCTTTCCCTCTCTTAACTCTTTACTTGTTCCTAGTTTAAGGGGCTAACCCCTCGTCCCGTCTGGTATCAGAGCCAGAGGGGGAAGTGGGGAGATGGCTATCTTTCTTTACTTATTATGATGTTGGTAGTGTAGATCTACAAGATTAAATCTTTCTGATGAGATTTATTAACTTCGTGATTACCATCTTTCTTATTTATGCTACTAATAGTGTAGATCTACAAGTTTATATCTGGTTAGATGAGACTGGTTAACTTCGTGATTACTATCTAATGTATTCAAGCTATATTATAATTTTGGTAGTCTAAATTTCATGACTTTGGATCTGGTCAAAGGGCATGGAACCAGTAAGTGCCAACGTCCGGTCCAGGTAAGACCATGAGGGATTTGGCTCTGTAGGGGCGTTGAGGTTCTTCGGACGTACTCCAAGACGGGGAAGTGTCAAGAGGTCAGATCCAGGGAAGTGAGTTTTTACTATCAATCTTATGATTTGTTTGGAAATATAGTCGTCATGCATAGTTAATCTCTCTCAAAAGATTTAGATCTATTCTCGTAGGTTTATTTTTACTATCTTTAATATGATGGAAATATGGTCGTCATGTATAGTTAATTCTTCTCAAAAGGTTAGATCTTTTCTTGTAAATTTTCACACTATCCTTTATAATCTGATTAAGAAAACTGGTTTATCCTCCATGGATCCCGAAGGATTCTGTGCCAAAGGGAAGAGGATTATAAGTTTTCAAAATCATTTAAGTGTTTGTTTGTTTATTTATTTTCTTGTTTTATTTTCCAAATGTCTTCTCCAGTTAAAGCATATTTCATAAATTCTAGTTCTTCTTCAAACAATAAATCTTTGAATAAACTTCAAACTAGAATTGCTCAAATTGAGCAGTCAATTCTTATTCAAAGAAAACTAGAAAACAAACCTTCTAAATTTCAGATTAATGAACAACACATTAGATCTGAATTCTTTGCAAACCACAATCATTTTAAAAGAAAACAATTTTTTGACAAATATCAGGGAGAAGCCCGAAAAAATATACAAGACAACTTTTATGACTTTTTAAGAAAAATAAAGCAAAATATTCATTTCTTTGACTGGTATGAGTCTTAAACACTTCATGAGTCATCCACAGCAGAACACAAAAACCCAATCCAAAACATTCCAAAACCTGCATCCTCTATGTCAAAACCTCAGGGTTCTACTTTAGATCCCGTAAATCCAATTCAAACTTAGCCAAAAGTCATAAATCTATCTCCAACGGATTTTATACAAGAACCTTTAGATCTACCCATAGATCTGCCTCAAACAACCCATATATCCTCTCATAAACTCTCAGAATCCATAGATCCAATAAAATCAAACTATATAAAACCAGCAGAAATAGATCTACCAGATTCTCCCGTAGATCTATTAAACCCAATAGTTTTACCAAACCAAGAGTTTGTTAAAACTTCAAAACTTTTGATTTCCGGACAATCAATTGATAATTCTATTAATTCTACTAGTATTGATATTAGAAAAGACATAGGAAATTCCTTAGACGTAGGATATTCCTCAATAAATGTCTTAACTAAGAATCAACCTAGTACTAAACCTATAACTATTAAAGATCTTCAAACAGAAATTGTTTCTCTCAAAAAGGAAGTTAAAACAATTGAGAAAACAGCTACTAAAGAAGAAAATAATCCTTCTCAGTCAAACATAATAACTTACAAAAAATATTTTGTTTTTATAAGACTAGTTATTGATAACAATTATGCTGCAGAGACAGAAGCCTTATTTGACACAGGGGCTGATCTTAGCTGTATTCAGGAAGGTCTCATCCCAACAAAATTCTTTGAAAAAACAAAACAAGGCCTTAGAGGAGCCAATGGTTCCCAATTAAACATTCAGTTCAAACTCTCAAACGTCCAAGTCCAATTTTCTTCTGTATCCATTAAAGAAACATTCCTCTTAGCAAAGGACCTAACCAACAATGTTATTCTTGGAACAACCTTTGTCACCAAACTTATCCCTTATTTGACTACTAATGAGGGAATCATACCCCAAAATTTTGGGCAAAATGCTCTTTTACCCCTTTCTAGAAAACCAGTTCAAAAAACATTAAATTATCTATCCCTCAAGTATAACCAAATTAATTTCCTAAAAGAGGAAATTATTTACAAAAGGATAGATGAGCAGCTCAAGAGGTCAGATATTCAGCAAAAAATCCAGAAGTTGCAAACAAAAATCCAAGGGAAAGTTTGTGCAGAAATACCAACTGCATTTTGGGCAAGGAAACAACATACTGTACACCTTCCTTATGAACCTGACTTTGAAGAAAAAGATATTCCAACAAAAGCCAGACCTATACAGATGAATCAAGAACTACTCCAACATTGTCAAAAGGAGATTAATGATCTTCTTTCAAAAGGCATTATTAGTCCGAGTCAATCTCCAAGGAGCAGTCCAGCATTCTATGTCAACAAACAATCAGAGATTGAAAAAGGAGTTCCTAGGCTTGTAATCAATTACAAAGCCCTGAATAAAGCTCTTCGATGGATCAGATATCCCATACCAAACAAGAAGGATCTACTTCAGAGACTTTATTCTGCCAAAATATTCTCAAAGTTTGATATGAAGTCAGGATTTTGGCAAATTCAGATTCATATCTCAGACAGATACAAAACAGCATTCACTGTGCCATTTGGACATTACGAATGGAACGTGATGCCATTTGGACTTAAAAATGCTCCCTCTGAATTCCAAAGGATTATGAATGAAATATTCAGTCCTTATTCCTCTTTCATCATCGTCTATATTGATGATGTTCTAGTATTCTCAGAAAACATTGAACAACATTTCAAACATCTAAATACCTTCATTTATATTACCTAGAAAAATGGTCTGGTTGTCTCTCAAAAGAAAATCAGCCTTTTCCAAACTAAGATCAGATTTCTTGGATGTCATATTCATCAAGGAACCATCACTCCTATAAATAGGTCAATCCAATTTGCTGACAAATTCCCTGACCAAATTCTTGACAAACAACAGCTTCAGAGATTTTTAGGATGTTTAAACTATGTCTCAGATTTCATTCCAAACCTTAGTAATCTGGCCAAACCTTTATATGACAGATTAAAAACCACTCCACCTTTATGGACAGATATACATACAGAAACAGTTAGGAAAATCAAAACTGAGGTCAAAGCCATCCCTTGTCTTGTTCTTCCGGACCCAACAGCTCAAAAAGTTGTGGAAACGGATGCTTCTGATCTAGGCTATGGTGGCATTCTTAAACAAACAAAAAATAGTAAAGAGCAAATTATTGCCTTTGCTTCCAAACATTGGAACAATTCTCAGCAAAACTATTCTACTATCAAAAAAGAGATTTTAGCAATAGTTTTATGTATTACAAAATTCCAAGCTGAACTACTAAACCAAAAGTTTTTACTTCGGGTCGATTGTAAATCAGCTAAAGATGTTTTACAAAAAGATGTTAAAAATCTTGCCTCTAAACAAATATTTGCAAGATGGCAAGCAATTTTATCAATCTTTGATTTTGACATTGAATACATTAAAGGGTCTTCAAATTCTATTCCTGATTACATAACTCGTGAATTCTTGTAGGGAAGATAAGATGCCCAAGAAAAAGAAACAACACGAGAAATCCTCTGACAAACCAAATCCTTCTTCTCAGACAACAAAACAGGACTCTTCGAGTTTTCTGGCTCATCCCAAACAGAAAAGAGGTTATCCTCCTCTTTAACACCATTCTGACACAATTTCTTCAAGTCTCATTCTCTCTCTAACTTGAAGAAACTCTCCTCCCTCTCTCTACAAACTAGTTTTTAGATTTTTAGTTTAGATTCAAACAAAGGAGCAAGCCTTGTGCAAGCTTCATATCCTTGTAAGTTTTCTTTTACTTTTTTGTATTCTAATTCAATCAAATGGTCGGCTGAGCCGCCTCATATCCATTTAATTCTTGTTCTTACATTCTGTTTTTACATTTTCTTATACATGGCTGGTTATACCACCTGAACTAACATTCTAACTTGTCGTTAAATATTCTTATATTTTGTTTATACGTGGCTGGTTCAACCGCCTATACTAACTAGTGGCAGTCCGGCTGCGACCCACTTCCTAACTTTCATGCTTTCCTTCTCTTAATTCTTTACTTGTTCCTGGTTTAAGGGGCTAACCCCTCGTCCCGTCTGGTATCAGTATCTAACTTTCATGCTTTCCTCAAAGCTAACACTAATACAGAGGAGTACGTCCCAAGAACCTCAATGCCCATACAGAGCCAAATCCCTCATGGTCTTACTTGGACCGGACGTTGGCACTTACTGGTTCCATGCCCTTTGACCAGATCCAAAGTCATGAAATTTAGACTACCAAAATTATAATATAGCTTGAATCCATTAGATAGTAATCACGAAGTTAATATTGAATACATTAGATCCTAAAGGAGCCAATTGATTGAGAAATGATGCTCCTAAGATGATATGGTTAGTCAAATACTCAGTCAAGAAGTTGGGAGATGGCTATCTTTCTTTACTTATTATGATGTTGGTAGTGTAGATCTACAAGATTAAATCTTTCCAATGAGATTTATTAACTTCGTGATTACCATCTTTCTTATTTATGCTACTGATAGTGTAGATCTACAAGTTTAGATCTACAAATATGCACTTGGATAGCCAAGTGAGTATTTATGCACTTACTGGTTCCATGCCCTTTGACCAGATCCAAAGATAGCACTTGTTTGATCCTAAAAAACTAAAATATAAAACATATATAATTTTGGTAGTCTAAATTTCATGACTTTGGATCTGGTCAAAGGGCATGGAACCAGTAAGTGCCAATGTCTGGTATCAGAGCCAGAGGGGGAAGTGGGGAGATGACTATCTTTCTTTACTTATTACGATGTTGGTAGTGTAGATCTACAAGATTAAATCTTTCTGATGAGATTTATTAACTTCGTGATTACCATCTTTCTTATTTATGCTACTGATAGTGTAGATCTACAAGTTTAGATCTGGTTAGATGAGACTGGTTAACTTCGTGATTACTATCTAATGTATTCAAGCTATATTATAATTTTGGTAGTCTAAATTTCATGACTTTGGATCTGGTCAAAGGGCATGGAACCAGTAAGTGCCAACGTCCGGTCCAGGTAAGACCATGAGGGATTTGGCTCTATAGGGGCGTTGAGGTTCTTGGGACGTACTCCAAGACGGGGAAGTGTCAAGAGGTCAGATTCAGGGAAGTGAGTTTTTACTATCAATCTTATTATTTGTTTGGAAATATAGTCGTCATGCATAGTTAATCTCTCTCAAAAGATTTAGATCTATTCTCGTAGGTTTATTTTTACTATCTTTAATATGATGGAAATATGGTCGTCATGTATAGTTAATTCTTCTCAAAAGGTTAGATCTTTTGTTGTAAATTTTCACACTATCCTTTATAATCTGTTTAGAAAAATGGTTTATCTTCCATGGATCCCGAAGGATTCTGTGCCAAAGGGAAGAGGATTATAAAGTTTATTCATTTATTTAAGCTTATTTTTACATGGCTTCCTTTTTTAGAACAAATTCTGCATCTTCTAGTTCTTCTTCAAACAACAAACTAAAAGAAGAAATTCATATACAAGATGTCAATCAAGACATAGACAATTGGAAAATTTCAAAATATACTCAAACTGATATATACGAAAGAGATAGAAAATGGATGTTTTCCACCTCGGATTATACAATCAAAACAGTAGAACAAACTATAGCTTTAGATGCTGATCATGAAGAAATCAAACTATTATCCAAAGGAACAATAGAAAAACATAAAGAAAAATACAATTGTATTCATTTTGGATTAATACAAATTGCAGCTAAACCTTTGACAAGAGAAGGACTAGATACATCCCTACTCCTTTGTCTTAGAGATAGCAGATTCTTAGAATTCAATGATTCCCTCTTAGGTATGGCAGAAACTAGCCTTTGTGGAGGACCAGTATACTTTGATTGTTTTCCAAACTTTACAGTTTCTTTAAAAGACAAAAATATTCTAGATACTTTAATTTTAAACATAAAAACTGCTAATTATAGAGTTAAAACTGGGACTCTTCCTGTGGCTATCATTTATAGAATTCAATACAAAGTTATGAATTCAGCATTCAGGACAGGAGCCTTAAAGACATTACAAAAAGGAGAAACAGTCCTATTCCAAACAGATCTGGCCAGATCTAGGATTACAGTCCCAAGATCTATCACCTGGAACCAGATCTCACTACCAGAAAGCTGGGTTCTTCCCGAAGTAGCTCCAGCAGATCCAATACAAAATACATCAGTTTCAAGCATTCAACAATTTGCTTCTGGAGCTGTTCAAATCCAATTCAATAGATCCGTGAGTTTCAGGGCATCATCTTCATCAACAACTGGTATAGATATGCCTAGATACTCAATAGGAAGAAGGTCAGTTTCAGACAGACCGCTGACTCCTTCCATTTCAACCAAACGTCAAGATCTAGATCTTTCTTCTAAGATTCCACAAGCAAGGTATGCAGCCAGCAGACCTACTCCTTCAGAGGCCCAAGATGAATCCTCTGATGATGCGGAACAAGAAGGACTTCCTAGATCTCCTACACATTCTTCAATGACAGAGAGTCGTCCTCAACTTGATGAGTTAAGGGTGATTTCTTTAGATAAACAAAATATCAAGACAGAATTTTATGCTGACAACAATTATCCAAAAAGGATGTGGTTCTTTGATAAATACAAGGGACAACATCGACAAAAAATACAAGAAGATTTCTATGGGTTTCTCAGAAGAACAAAACAACATATTCAGTTCTTCGATTGGCTTGAAGTATATTCACAAAGAAAAGGAATTAATTATCCTTTTTCGCAAACAACAAATGTGGTGACTAGGTGGCAGACAGCTGAAGGAGAAATTCAAGCACAGCTTCCACCACCAAAGTCAATCACCTTCACATACAAATCAACGGAGATTAATGCTAAGCCATTCAAGCTCAAGAACATCCAGGATGAAGGAGCAATTAATAGCAAGGACATCCAAGGAATCTATGAACAAAACAACTGCACCAACAAGTATCTCCAAACTCTTGGAGAATATCTCTTAAACCAACCTATTCCCAAAATTCCTTCTATAACCACTTCTTCATCAAACCCAATTTTCAAACCTCATGAAATACCAACCAAATTTAAAAAAGAACTCCAAAACAAACCCTTAACCCAATTGGAAAAACGAATAGCCAAAATAGAACAATCTTTTTCTACCCCAATGTCCAAACAAGGGTCAAATAACCAAGGCTCTGCAAGTGTTAGTCAAACAGCGTGTACCATTACCAAAGAAGAACCTCAAAAGTCTTTGACCTTAAACAAATTACATCAACATTCTTCTTCACAAAACCAGATTACCAACTGGAAAAATCCACAAAAACTATACTATTCCAGAGCCACTTATCCAAATATCCTTCTTGAAGAAAAACCCAACATCCTGCAAAATTCATATAATGCTAACAACATATATGAATGGAGCATAGATGGGATTTCTGAATACAACATTCTCACAATTCTTCAGCAAATGACAATGGTGGCAACAGCCTATCGGACATCACATGGCTGTACTGACCAATTAGCTGCTCATATTCTTATTACAGGATTTACAGGACAACTCAAAGGTTGGTGGGATGAACACCTCACCATAGAAGACAAAGACAGCATTCTTAATGCAATCAAGGTGGATACTAATGGTGAACCAATTCTTCGAGATGGAGATACTATCTCTGATGCGGTGGCAACCTTGATATTCACCATTGCAAAAACATTCGTCGGAGATCCAAGGATATTTAGGGGAAAATCATCGGAGCTACTAAACAATCTCAAATGCAAGAGTCTTTTGGACTTCCGATGGTATAAGGATACATTCTTAACCAGGATATACTCCAGGACGGATGGCAACAAGGCCTATTGGAAAGAAAAATTCCTTGATGGTCTTCCAAAATCATTAAGAGACCTTGTTCGAGAAGAATTGAGGACTCAATACAATAAAACTGTACCATGGGAAGAAATAACCTATGGACAGTTAACCGGTCAAATTCAACAAGTGGCACTCAAAGTGTGCAGACAAGACAAGATGCTCAGACAACTAGCAAAGGATCGAGCCCAAAGGAGAAAAGACCTTGGATCCTTTTGTGAACAGTTTGGGTTACCCAGTTGCTACAAAAAACCTCACAAACGGCCCAAGCCCACAAAACATTTTGAAAAACCACCTATATACAAAAAGAAATATCAGCCCAAACAACCTTTACCCATACAGTCTTCTCAAATAACAAACTCTTCTCCAGTTTGCTACAAATGCCATAAACCGGGGCATAAAGCTCGATATTGCAAACTCAACCAAAGGATTAATACTTTGGGACTAGATGACCAAGTCAAAATTCAAATATCAAACCTTCTAATTGATTCAGAAACTGATTCTGAAAAAGAAGAAGATTATCTCAATCAATTGGAAGATGATATTTCAATATCTACTTCCTCACAAACCGCCAGTGACAAAGAAGGAGAAGGCCCTACCATCAATGTCTTAACAAAAGACCAAAACCTTCTTCTTGACATCATCGAAGATACTCCTGAAATAGAGAAGAGACAACTCTATTTAGACAAATTCAAAGAATCCCTGAACCAAGCCACAAATTCTTCAAATCCCTTAGCCAGAGACCCTAGAATTCTTAAAACCTATAATCTCACAGACATTCTTGATAGGTTTTCCTCCAAACCTGTTAAACCTTTGACCCTACAACACCTTCAAATAGAAATTGATCTGCTCAAAGAGGAGATTAGATCGATTAAAGCCAAACAAGACCTTAGCAACCTTGTTCTTCAAAACCTAACACCAATTGAGGAACCTATCAACCAGGAGGATTCTGAATTCCTAGAACAACTTTCTAGAAAATCCAAGGAAGACAAGGATTATTTGGTCCAGATTCGATTACTAATTAATAATAATTATGTGATTGAAACTGAAGCCCTATTTGATACTGGGGCAGACCAAAATTGTATTCTTGAAAGCCTTATCCCACCTCAATTCTTTGAACAGAACAAAGAAATTCTCAGAGGAGCTAATGGATCCAAACTTGAAATTAACTTCAAGTTAACAAATGTTCAAATCCAATTCTCCTCCTTATCTATTCCAAATACATTTCTTCTAGCCAAAAAACTATCCAACAATGTTATTCTTGGAACACCTTTTATTAAAAAACTTGTTCCTTATCTTACTACAAACGAGGGCATAATACCCCAACTTCTTGATTCAAATGCCCTCCTGCCTTTTTCTAAAAAACTAACAAATTTTGTTTTGCAGGAAGAATGACAAATTCAGCAACAGTCGAAGAATGGATACCTCAATACCTTGCCAATAATTCTATCGCAAAAGAATATTATTCTCACAAACATCAATGCAGGGAAGATAGGATCAGATTCTTCAATGTTGTATTTTACAACTTTGAAACTGGACAAAGCATTCCTCCCTATCTTCGGTATCAACATAACAACATTGTTGCAAAACCAACAAACAATACAGTTCGCAGTTTGAAGGATCAAAGCTTCATGAGGCGAAGAAAAATTCAGAGACTAATTCTTCACAAACATTGGATCAAGCATCAAGGGGGAACACAAGCACCTGAGATTGACAAAATGATTCAGGAAACAAAACAAGAGCTATCCGCAACTATCTTCTAAAAACAAGATATTCAAGCTGGCTCAATCGGAACAAAATTCAGAAAAAATCATTTTTACTGTAGCAGCGAAAGCACTGTAGCAATCCGGCAAGTTACTGTGCAAACACGGCAACAAAAGACAAACGCTGCACTGTAGCGGTACTGTAGCAACACTGTAGCGGGTACTGTAGTACTACGGAAATTTTGCTATAAATACCCCTCAAACCCAACACCATTCCACACCATTCTAACACCAATTCTTCAAAGCTACTTCTCTCTCTGGCTTGAAGAATCCTCCTCCCTCTCTCTACAAACAAGTTCTTAGTTTTTATATTTTAGTTTTTAGATCAAACAAAGGAGCTTGGAGCTTCATATCTGTAAGCTTTCTTTTCTTTTACTTCTTGTATTCTAATTCAATCAAATGGTTGGCTGAGCCACCTACATTCATATTCATTTACTTGTTTTTATTTGTTTTGACTATACTTACCATACATGGCTGGTTATAACGCCTGAGCTAACACTAACTTGTTTTTACATTCCTTTATTTATATTTTATTTATACATGGCTGGTTCAACCGCCTATACTAACTAGTGGCAGTCCGGCTGCGACCCACTTCCTAACTTTCATGCTTTCCTCCTCTGTTCTTTATTTGTTCCTGGTTTAAGGGGCTAACCCCTCGTCCCATCTGGTATCAGATCCAGAGGGGGAAGTGGGGAGATGGCTATCTTTCTTTACTTATTATGATGTTGGTAGTATAGATCTACAAGATTAAATCTTTCCAATGAGATTTATTAACTTCGTGATTACCATCTTTCTTATTTATGCTACTGATAGTGTAGATCTACAAGTTTAGATCTGGTTAGATGAGACTGGTTAACTTCGTGATTACTATCTATTGTATTCAAGCTATATTATAATTTTGGTAGTCTAAATTTCAGGACTTTGGATCTGGTCAAAGGGCATGGAACCAGTAAGTGCCAATGTCCGGTCCAGGTAAGACCATGAGGGATTTGGCTCTGTAGGGGCGTTGAGATTCTTGAGACGTACTCCAAGACGGGGAAGTGTCAAGAGATCAGATCCGGGGAAGTGAGTTTTTACTATCAATCTTATGATTTGTTTGGAAATATAGTCGTCATGCATAGTTAATCTTTTTCAAAAGATTTAGATCTATTCTCATAGGTTTATTTTTACTATCTTTAATATGATGGAAATATGGTCGTCATGTATAGTTAATTCTTCTCAAAAGATTAGATCTTTTCTTGTAAATTTTCACACTATCCTTTATAATCTATTTAAGAAAAATGGTTTATCCTCTATGGATCCCAAAGGATTCTGTGCCAAAGGGAAGAGGATTATAAGTTTTCAAAATCATTTAAGTGTTTGTTTATTTTATTTATTTTCTTGTTTTAATTTTCAATGACTTCTCCAGTTAAAGCATATTTCATAAATTCTAGTTCTTCTTCAAACAATAAATCTTTGAATAAACTTCAAACTAGAATTGCTCAAATTGAGCAGTCAATTCTTATACAAAGAAAACTAGAAAACAACCATTCTGAATTCCAGATTAATGAACAACACATTAGATTTGAATTCTTTGCAAACCACAACCATTTTAAAAGAAAACAATTTTTTGACAAATATAAGGGAGAAGCCCGAAAAAATATTCAAGAAAACTTTTATGTCTTTTTGACAAAAACAAAACAAAATATTCATTTCTTTGACTGGTATGAGTCTCAAACAACTAAAGAGTCTGCACCATAACTGAAAAATCCAGTTCAAAACATTTCAAAACCTGCATCAAAATCCCAGGGTTCTACTTTAGATCTCATAAATCTATTTCAAACTAAGCCAAAAGTCATAGATCTATCTCCAACAGATTTTATACAAGAACCTTTAGATCTACCCATAGATCTGCCCCAAACAGCCCAGACACAACAATCATCTCATAAACTCTCAGAATCCATAGATCTACCAAAATCAAACTATATAAACCCAGCATATATAGATCTACCAGATTCTCCCGTAGATCTATCAAACCCAGTAGATTTACCAAACCAAGAGTCTATTAAAACTTCAAAACTTTTGATTTCCGGACAATCAATTGATAATTCTATTAATTCTACTAGTATTGATATTAGAAAAGACATAGGAAATTCCTTAGGCGTAGGATATTCCTCAATAAATGTCTTAACTAAGAATCGACCTAGTATCAAACCTATAACTGATAAAAATGTTCAAACAAAAATAGATTTCTTCAAATCAATTATTAAACAAGAAATTGTTGAAATTCCTTCTCAACCTTTTTCCAAAACAGTGGTTATTAATCCACAAACGAATATTATTTCTTTTGAACAAGAAAACCTGTTAGTTGAAACCCAGTCAACTAAAGATATAATTCAAAATTCTTTACAAATATTCATTTTAGACTTATTCCGTGATTTTAATATCCCTTTCAATAATAAACATATTTCTCGAAAAAATTCAAAAGAAATTCCTAAATCAATTATATATTCTTTTATAACTTACAAACAGTTGCAGCTTGATAAGTTAGAGGTACTTAATATTGAGTACCCAAGTCTCAAGGTGGAGTCTTATACAGAAGAAACATGGTTATCCAGTAAATACAAGGGACAAACTGAGGAGACATGGATCTTCAACAAATTAAAGGGACAACCTCATATACAAGGAGTATCTGGAAAATCAAATCTGACAAATCTGGCTAGATCTCGAATCAATATTCCAAGATCTATCAGATCCAGCAAATGGAGTCAGAAAATCCAGAAATTCAAATACATCCAGCATTTATATTCTTGGAAGAATAGAATTGATCATTCTTCTATTCAAACAAGAAATAAATGTCAAGCTATCAGACACATCAAGTGGAAAACTAGACGCATCGGGCAAAAACCTCAAACAAGATCTTCTCTGGACAAATCAGTCACCAAACAAGAGATTCAGGCAGAGTCTGCTTCAACAAAATTGGTCATTCATGAAATTGAAATCAGGATTGACCAAGAGGCAGCCTATACCCATGCCAAGAAGATTCTTACAATCTATCCAGAAAAATACCTTTTCAATCTTTTTACCCAATTCATCCCAAAAACTCCTCTTCCAAAAACCTATTTCTCAAACTTGCTTTTCAAACCTTTAGAAAACCAAAAATTTTGGATTGAACAAAACTTTCCAATCTCTTTACCCAAACAAGAGTCCAAAATTCAAAAAATCTCCTTGATCAATGCCATACAAAGCTTTCAAGGGTCTTCTACCCTAAATAAATCATATTCAAACTCTTTTTTACAAAATAATACTCCCAACCAAAATCTATACCACCCCCAAATGATTCATTCTGATATTTTCAGGATAAAATTCAATATCCTTTGGATAAAACTCAATATCCTTCAACACTCATACAAGAAGGAAGACATCTATGAATGGAGCATAGATGAAATGTTCAGATACAATCTTCCTATGACATCTCAACAGATGACAACCGCAGTTATGTTACATGGCTGCAATCAATTGATTGTTCATATCCTATTCATAGGGTTTATTGGGCAATTCAAAGGATGGTGGGAAGAACATCTCATCATTGAAGACAGAAACATTATTCACAACATTCTAGTTGTGACAGCCCCACCTTCCCCTAAGGCGAACCAAAGGGGTTAGCAGACTGCCGGCCCAACTCTCGCCAGGACTAACAGTTCAGTTTAGAGCGATCTAATACGTCCCGGAACATACAAACGCGTGTAAATAGGTCAAAATGTCAAAATAAAAAAATAAAACCGGAGTCGGCTATGAATAGTAACCGACCCGTCAGAACCCAACCAAATATCAAGCAAACATTCACATCTTGAAATTTAGCATTTACAAGCCAAAGTGGCATACAAAAGTATTCAAAAGTGGATACATGTCTGGTTTGCCAAATCAAAAGAGAAACGGTCCCAAAAGTACATTTAGGGTTTCAATCAATGAGCTATACAAAAGATATGTCCATCTAGCTCAATTCGGCAACTAACTATCAAATCCAGTCCAAAAGGATTTATTTTCCTGTAAGGAAAACAAAAGGAACAGAAAGGGGTGAGCTTGCGCTCAATGAGGTACCAGACATATAGCAGTAAAATCATGGCATTTCACATTTAACAAATCAGGTACACATGCCAGATGTAAAGGAAAGGAACCAATGATTCAAATAGGAAGGATACAGGTGGCTCTCAGGAGCCAAATTCCCATTTGCGTCACCGAAGCTTGATCGAAATAATAGTTGACACTCCGTCAACGCTACAGAAGTAACCAATACCGTAGACTCCACTTTCTTCGACTCCTTCCACCTCACATACCCCCACAGGGCCCGAAATCCGATCAGATCAGAAATGGTAATACTCGAGTATACCGGAATCAAGGGTCTCAATACCCAAAGATCCCAAAACAGACTACCGTGGTTCGTTATCTAATCGACCAGGCCCTTGCCGGCCCGACTCGAGTAACTGGCCACAGGTGTTGAGTTCAGAGGTCATAGAAAGGTCGTTGGATACAAGCTTCCAAACGACGTCAGAACAGATACAGATCCAGATACAGATAACAGATACAGATACAGATAGCAGATTCAGATACGCACTCAAAATTTGGCATATGAACAGACAAGAGAACGAGTGTGATAAAGTACACCCTCGCCTCCCTTTTCTCAAATCAGTAGTTGGCTCCAACAGTCATAAATCAAGTATTTCAGATATTCAGATATTTCACATAACGGGTAGCAGGTAGTGGAACACTCACCGGTGTCAGTACAGATACCTCAAAAGTTTTCACTTCAGGTTGGCTTTAATCGCCAAGAAACCCTAAAATAATCAAAGTAAAACAATTGAAGGTTCCACTTTCAAAACTCGCGTATACAGAATGCACATGTGAGGCTCGACTACCAGTCGTATGCCTCGCCAAATAATTACTAATGCAAGGGTGCAGAACAGGATTTTTGGAAACGAAAAGGTAACATGAAGACCTAGGCTCAAACAACCCAAAAGCCCTTCATTTCTATAAAAAGGCAATTTAAACTTAAAGGAACCAAACGACCTAGAAAATTGGACAGCACTTCCCCTAAATTTGCTTACTTTTCCAGCTGTCATGGTTTCATTATTTTCCTCAGCCAGTCCCAACGTCACACAAAATAAGTGCATTCAATAGCCGTTCAGTAAGCTCCAAGTAGTACAAGTACAATGCAAGCTAGGGAAAAGTCCGGAAATGAAAGTCAAGCCCTAAGATATTCAAATAAGCACGATAAGACTCGATTACAAGACATAAACCAATGCCAAATATTCCCAAAATAGGGTTCCATAAGCACACACAAGCAATAGAGGAAACCAGAAAAATCCGGAAATGGAACTAGCTTTAACCCTGAAAAAAATAGTTTTTGACGTCATTTTACGGTAATGGCACCAATGACACTACGATTATCGGATGGAGGTATAAGATACACCGTTTCGAAGATAAGAGATAGGGCTACAATATTTCAGAAGGTCACTCAGCCCAGTTTGGAGTGTAACCAGGTCAAAAATGCAATCTACTACACCAGAACCGCAAAAACAGATTCACAAAACGCATTCTAGTGCAAACATCATAAATCAGCCTACCTAAGTCCAAATCCAGAAATTCCAAAGCCATCTGAAAGCTAAGAAACAGGGATACATTTCATCAGAAGACCTAAACAACCAATTCGGAAGCATTTCCAACCAAAATAACCAATTACAGAAGCAATTCCCAAATTCGGGTAAAACCAGGGCAGCAAGGGTAATTCCGTCTTTTCTCAAGGTACGCTACTCAGATTGACCTAAACATTTTCAGGTACCTTTAAAATATCATTCCCTACAACTTTCATGTTTTAACCCAAGGCCAATTCGGCCTCTAACTATGAGCTACAAAACCGGGCAGAATGTAATTCAAAGAACCCTAACTTTCCAATTTTTCTTCCAAAACAGAAATTGCTTGCAATTTACCACTTTTTCCACCTTCTAGCTTCATTCTAGATCATTTCCAATCATCATACATAGCCACACCATAATAATCATATGAAATTAGAAAAATTCATGAACAAAAGAAAAATCCATCAATCTCACCCATAGGTCATGAAATCATCCATAAAATGACATGCTCTACCATTAGAAATCCTTAATTGATCATTATTAGCATGAGAGGGAAGATATTTAACACCTCACCTTTGTAACTCAAAAAAAAACAAGACAACTAGAGCTTGTTTTTCACAAATGGCTCCACTCAACACCTTAAACTAGCTTAGCAACTCACTTTTGTGGAGAAATTTGGAATTTAATCGGTAGGTTTGCAAGATTCAAGCTAGAAATGAAGGAAAATTGAAGAAACTCTCTCTCTCTTTCTCTCCTCCATGGCCGGCCAAGAGCAAGGGAAATGAAGCTCATTTTGGTCAATTTTTGGTATTTAGTAAAGTTGGTGAATAGTGGTCAAAACCAAGGTCCAATGAAAACGCGACACCTAGCATCTCTTTTGGCTTATAATTATCCTTTTGTCTCTCCAGTCTCATCCATATAACAACCTCTAATTATCTCTTAGCACCTGGTAAAATAAATCAGGTATCCAAAACTTAACCTAACTGGCCGAATTTTTTTGAACTTTTCGCACTAGCGGGTCCCACGTCCGGTATATGTTCTTAATTTCTCAAAAACTACCCGATACTAGAAAAATCATCTTAGAATTATATTTACTCATAAAACTTATTTTCACAATTTTTTCGAATAAATAAAAGGTGGAAAAGCATGTAATTAAAAGAAAATAAAACCTAGCAATTACGAAAATTACGGGTTCTCACACTAGTCACAGCCAACAGGGATGAATCTGATCTACAAGATGGGAACATCCTGCCAGAAACAATGTTATTCAATATCATATCTAATGATGATTCTGGAGTCATCCAAGAGGATTCATCAAAACTATTCCCAAGCTCCAAAAGATATCAATACATATTCCTGATGAAATCAGACAGAAACAAAGTTCACAACAAAGATTTCTTCAAAGGCCTTCTTGAATCCCAATACAAGAAGATTAAGTCTTGGAAAGAAACAACTTGTGAACAGAACCAACAAGCTGACTGGCTTCCCAATCCGACGGAAGATCAGCCCCGAGGAAGAAATCTTGGATCTTTTTACAAACAGTTTGGGCCATTGAGTTACCATCCAAGGCCCAATAAACAACCCCAACCTATGGGTTTCAAAACCCTTTTTCCTTCTACAAAACAGCTAGCCTTATCCATTTTCAAAATCCATCTACTCAAATATACAATCCAACATTTCCAATACAACCAAAAATTCAATATTTTAAGACTAGCAGCCCAATTGTCAAATCCTCTAATCGAATCAGATAGTTTCAAATCTGAACGAAAGGAAGATTATGACAAATACATTTCAACATCTTCTTTCCCAAACAGTGATGAAGATGAAAAAGAAGGACATATGATAACCAAAAATCATAACCTTCTTTTCAGCATCATTGAAGATATTCTTGAAATAAGACAACCATACTCGAACCAAATTTCGAATCCTTTAGAGGATCTTTTCTTTGACATTCCAGAAAAATTCCTAGACAAAATTCTTGTAAGCCAAAAACTTATGGTTTCCAGGAAATTCTTGATAGATTCCTTATTCAACCTATGTCCTTACAAAAAACATTTAACCCTAGGAACCTGAATAACAATTCTCAGTTATTTCAGGAAGACTTGATTCATATACAATTACTAATTATTGATAATTATGTAATCAAAACAAAAGCTCTAGTTGATACAGGGTCAGACCAAAACTATATTCCTGAAAACCTTATTCCAATCCAACTTTTAGAATTCCTCATAAAAACCAATTCTCAAATACCTTCTTTTTTGACCAAGTATTTGACAAACCATATCATTTTAGAAGCATTATTTCTCAACCAATTGACTCCTTTCCAAAATTCCTATAAAGGGATAATATCCCAACTTTTTAAACTAACTAATTCTTTTTGCAGAAACATGGCAGGTGAAGGAAGTTCATCATCATACAATCCAGAAGAGAAAAACTATTTCTTCGATGGATACTCTACTTGGGAACAAACATCCCACGGAGGAATATCCAACATTCAAACCAATGAGTGCCAAACATCATCAAATCAAGCTAATTGGGAGTGGATCCCTGAAGAATCATCCTCAAACTGGATATCTGCGGAATCTACTTCAGAGTGGGTACCCAATGAAACAATCTCAAATCAATTCCAAGCAATTGATGAGACTGCAACAATAGACTGGATCCAGGGAATTGAAGAAGATGAAAATCCATTTTTAGTTCCTGAAGACCCTACTACTCAATCCTTCCAGATCAAACTCAGAGATGATAGATTCTCACAACTCTGGACAGATTATCACTACCTGGAGAATGGGCATAAAGAATCCAGAATCAGAAACTTTGATAGTATATTCTTTAACCAAGACACCGGTGAAAGAATTCCTATCTACCATATACACAAATACAATCACGTTGGAATAAGAGAATCAAATTACTCCATACAAACTTTGAAGGAACAATGCTTCCTGTAAAGAAGATACATACAAAGACTAGTTCTCAACAAGTATTTGCTTGAGAAAAGAGGAGTAAATACACGACATTACAAACAATGGATCAAAGAAGCATCAGAAGAATTATCAGCAATGATTTGCTGAACAAATGCTTCTAGAAACATTCAAGCAAAATTCAGAAAAAATAATTTTTACTATAGCACCGGAAGCACTGTAGCAATCCAGCAAGTTACTGTGCAAACACGGCAACAAAAAACAAACGTTGCACTGTAGCGCGCACTGTAGCAACACTGTAGCGGGTACTGTAGCACTACCGAAATTTTGCTATAAATACCCCTCAAACCCAACACCATTCTACAGCATTCTAACACCATTTCTTCAAGTCTCATTCTCTCTCTAACTTGAAGAAACTCTCCTCTCTCTCTCTACAAACTAGTTTTTAGATTTTTAGTTTAGATTCAAACAAAGGAGCAAGCCTTATGCGAGCTTCATATCTGTAAGTTTTCTTTTCTTTTCTTTTCTTTTGTATTCTAATTCAATCAAATGGTTGGCTGAGCCACCTGCATTCATATTCATTTACTTGTTTTTATTTGTTTTGATTATACTAACCATACATGGCTGGTTATACCGCCTGAGCTAACACTAACTTGTTTTTACATTCCTTTATTTATATTCTATTTATATATGGCTGGTTCAACCGCCTATACTAACTAGTGGCAGTCCGACTGCGACCCACTTCCTAACTTTTATGCTTTCCTCCTCTGTTATTTACTTGTTCCTGGTTTAAGGGGCTAACCTCTCGTCCCGTCTGGTATCAGAGCCAGACGGGACGAGGGGCTCTGATACCAGACGGAATGAGGGGTTAGCCCCTTAAACCCAGAACAAGTAAAGAATTAAGAGGAGGAAAGCATAAAAGTTAGGAAGTGGGTCGCAGCCGGACTGCCACTAGTTAGTATAGGCGGTTAGACCAGCCATGTATAAAAGGAATGTAAATAAAATGTAAGAACAAGTTAGAGTGTTAGATCAGGCGGTATAACCAGCCATGTATGGTTAGTATAATCAAAACAAATAAAAGAAGAATAAATAAATGGATATAAGGCGGCTCAGCCGACCATTTGATTGAATTAGAATATAAGAAAATAAAAGAAAACTTACAAGGATATGAAGCTTGTGCAAGCTCCTTTGTTTGATCCTAAAAACTAAAATATAAAATCTAAGAACTTGTTTGTAGAGAGAGGGAGGAGGATTCTTCAAGCTAGAGAGAGAATGAGACTTGAAGAAATGGTGTAAGAATGGTGTAGAAATGGTGTTGGGTTTGAGGGGTATTTATAGCAAAATTTCCGTAGTGCTACAGTACCTGCTACAGTGTTTTTACTGTTACTACAGTGCAGCTATAGCACAGCTACAATGCGCGCTACAGTATATTGTTTGTCTTTTTGTTGTTGTGCGTACACAGCAACTGTTTTCTTTCTCTCTTATTTATGGAATTTGTGAGAAAATTTCATAACAATCATCTTCATTGTCGGGGCCTACATATTCGCCCAGGTTTATTCCAAAACTGGAGGCTTCTTCTTTTGTTGAAGTAGCTTTGGTTTGATCCAGCTGTAGAAGTATATCCTTGAGTTGTTTGATATACTCTTGTTTGTCAGTGATTGATGCCAATTTAGCTGCTGAAATAGACTTTTGTTGTAAGAACTGGCTTGTTTGATTGTCCCCAGGTTTTATTGAGCGAGGATTCTTCTGAAACCATGCCTGAATGTTTGCTGGCTGAATAAAATTTTTATTGAATGTTGACCACCATTTTGAATACCCTTGTCGAACTAATAATGGTGGAAGTTGTGTTTGTTGAATGTATTCATATTTTCACTGGTAGACCCATGCTACCGAGAATATGGAAAAGAAGTGCAAACTGATTGGGATATAATTGTTTGGGGGTTCAAATCTTTGTTCAAATATTTTGAAGCTTTGTTTGATATCTGGAGGAAGGATGTCCAGGTTGCGTCCAAGTGATTTCCACCATGCTACAAACCATGCCGGAAAATCATATTTGTTTGTTTTCAAGAAATAGAAAAGATAAGAATGTTGGTTTAATTCATTTTGGAAGGTGAAGGTATAGAACCAGGCTGCCTTATAGTCCCAATAAGTATATCCTGGAGGATTGAAGGAAGTATTGAAGGGTTTGGGTTTACTTAGGTTTGCCCCCCATTCTGATGGCTTAATAACCTTTAGAATTTGGGCACTGGAATGAGTATTGATGTATTTTCCAGTGGGATTCCCATTTTTGTCTCTCAATTCTGTATTGTGGGGTTTAAGAATTAGAGACTTTGAATCCGAAAGAATGAGTTTGTAATATTCAAGTGTTTTGGTGAGAGTTTGAGGTATAAAGTTGTAAGTTCCTGGCAAAATAGTTTGGGCCAGTAGGTTTGGGTCATCATGCCAATAATCAAGTTCAGTCTGGACCACAGGAAGATGGGTACTTGACTTGATATAAGGGCAAGAAGTTTTGTTTGGCTTTGGTTCAAAGTTGGCTAGGGTTTTGGGTTCTTGAATAGTAAGTGATTTGGATTTTGGTTCCTGAATAACAAGAGATTTGGGTTTTGGTTCCTGAATGACAAGAGATTTGGGTTTGATATTTTGAGCCATGACTGTTTTGAGATGATCTGGTGTGCCCCAAATCGGATACCCTGGTGATTCAGACTGGTATCCTTGTGATTCAGCCCATTGTTTGAGACGTTCAAAGTATAATTGTTTTTCATCTTCTTCTTCGGCTATATCAGCACATGTCTTAGGAGAGGCTGTGGATATGGGTTGAGAAGAAAGAATTTGAAACCTGTTTGGAGTTAGGTTTGAAGGAGATAACCTTTTTTCTGTTTGGGATGAACTGGAAGAACTCGAAGAGTCCTGTTTGATTGTTTGAGAGGAGGGATTTGGTTCATCTGGGGATTTCCCCTGTTGTTTCTTTTTTCTGGGCATCTTATCTTCCCTGCAAAAATTCACGAGTTAAATAATCAGGAATTAGAATTTGAAGACCCTTTGATGTATTCAATGTCAAAATCAAAGATTGATAAAATTGCTTGCCATCTTGCAAAGATTTGTTTAGAGGCAAGATTTTTAACATCTTTTTGTAAAACATCTTTAGCTGACTTACAATCAACTCGAAGTAAAAACTTCTGGTTTAGAAGTTCAGCTTGGAATTTTGTAATACATAAAACTATTGCCAAAATTTCCTTTTTAATAGTAGAATAATTTTGTTGAGAATTGTTCCAATGTTTTGAAGCAAAAGCAATTATTTGTTCTTTATTATTTTTTGTTTGTTTAAGAATGCCACCATAGCCTAGATCAGAAGCATCTGTTTCCACAACTTTTTGAGCTGTTGGATCCGGAAGAACAAGACAAGGGATGGCTTTAACCTCAGATTTGATTTTTCTAACTGTTTCTGTATGAATATCTGTCCATAAAGGTGGAGTGGTTTTCAATCTGTCATATAATGGTTTGGCCAGATTATTGAGGTTTGGAATGAAATCTGAGACATAGTTTAAGCAACCCAAGAATCTTTGGAGTTGTTGTTTGTCAAGAATTTGATCAGGGAATTTATCAACAAACTGGATTGACCTATTTATAGGGGTAATAGTTCCTTGGTGAATGTGGTGTCCAAGAAACCTAATTTTGGTTTGGAAAAGACTGATTTTTTTTTAGAGACAACCAGTCCATTTTTCTGGGTAATATGAAGGAAAGTATTTAGATGTTTGAAATGTTGTTCTATGTTTTCTGAGAATACTAGAACATCATCAATATAAACGATGATGAAAGAGGAATAAGGACTGAATATTTCATTCATAATCCTTTGGAATTCAGAAGGAGCATTTTTGAGTCCAAATGGCATTACGTTCCATTCATAATGTCCAAATGGTACTGTGAATGCCGTTTTGTATCTGTCTGAGATATGAATCTGAATTTGCCAGAACCCTGACTTCATATCAAATTTTGAGAATATCCTGGCAGAATAAAGCCTTTGGAGCAAATCCTTCTTGTTTGGTATAGGATATCTGATCCACCGAAGAGCTTTATTCAAAGCTTTGTAATTGATCACAAGCCTTGGAACTCCTCTTTCAATCTCTTATGGTTTGTTGACATAGAATGCTGGACAGCTCCATGGAGATTGGCTAGGGCTAATAATGCCTTTTGATAGGAGATCATTAATCTCCTTTTGGCAATATTGTAGTAGTTCTCGATTCATCTGTATAGGTCTAGCTTTTGTCGGAATATTTTTCTCCTCAAAGTCAGGTTCATAAGGAAGGTGGACAGTATATTGTTTTCTTGTCCAAAATGCAGTTGGAATATCTGCACATACTTTCCCTTGAATTTTTGTTTGCAGATTCTGGATTTTTTGTTTTATTTCTGGTCTCTTGAGCTGCTCATCTATCCTTTTGTAAATAATTTCCTCTTTTAGGAAATTAATTTGGCTATGTTTGAGGGATAGATAGTTTAATGTTTTTTGGATTGGTTTTCTAGAGAAAGGTAAAAGAGCATTTGGCCCATAATTCTGGGGTATGATTCCCTCATTAGTAGTCAAATAAGGGATGAGTTTGGTGACAAAGGTTGTTCCAAGAATAACATTGTTGGTTAGGTCTTTTGCTAAGAGGAATGTTTCTTTAATGGATACAGAAGAAAATTGGACTTGGATGTTTGAAAGTTTGAACTGAATGTTTAATTGGGAACCATTGGCTCCTCTAAGGCCTTGTTTTGTTTTTTCAAAGAATTTTGTTGGGATGAGACCTTCCTGAATACAGCTAAGATCAGCCCCTGTGTCAAATAAGGCTTCTGTCTCTGCAGCATAATTGTTATCAATAACTAGTCTTATAAAAACAAAATATTTTTTGTAAGTTATTATGTTTGACTGAGAAGGATTATTTTCTTCTTTAGTAGCTGTTTTCTCAATTGTTTTAACTTCCTTTTTGAGAGAAACAATTTCTGTTTGAAGATCTTTAATAGTTATAGGTTTAGTACTAGGTTGATTCTTAGTTAAGACATTTATTGAGGAATATCCTATGTCTAAGGAATTTCCTATGTCTTTTCTAATATCAATACTAGTAGAATTAACATAATTATCAATTGATTGTCCGGAAATCAAAAGTTTTGAAGTTTTAACAGACTCTTGGTTTGGTAAATCTACTGGGTTTGATAGATCTACGGGAGAATCTGGTAGATCTATATCTGTTGGGTTTATATAGTTTGATTTTGGTGGATCTATAGATTCTGAGAGTTTATGAGAGGATTGTAGTGTCTGGGTTGTTTGAAGCAGATCTATGGGTAGATCTAAAGGTTCTTGTATAAAATCTGTTGGAGATAGATCTATGACTTTTGGCTTAGTTTGAAATAGATTTACGGGATCTAAAGTAGAACCCTGAAGTTTTGACATAGAGGATGCGGGTTTTGAAGTATTTTGGACTGGATTTTTGTGTTCTGGTGCGGATAACTCATGAAGTGTTTGAGACTCATACCAGTCAAAAAAATGAATATTTTGTTTTGTTTTTGTCAAAAAGTCATAAAAGTTTTCTTGAATATTTTTTCGGGCTTCTCCCTGGTATTTATCAAAAAATTGTTTTCTTTTAAAATGATTGTGGTTTGCAAAGAATTCAGATCTAATGTGTTGTTCATTAATCTGGAATTCAGAAGATTTGTTCTCTAGTTTTCTTTGTATAAGAATTGATTGCTCAATTTGAGCAATTCTAGTTTGAAGTCTATTCAAAGGTTTGTTGTTTGAAGAAGAACTATAATTTATAAAGTATGCTTTAACCGGAGAAGTCATAGAAAATTAAAACAAGAAAATAAATAAAATAAACAAACACTTAAATGATTTTGAAAACTTATAATCCTCTTCCCTTTGGCACAGAATCTGTGACAGCCCCACCTTCCCCTAAGGCGAACCAAAGGGGTTAGCGGACTGCCTGCCCAGCTCTCGCCAGGACTAACGGTTCGGTATAGAGCGAGCTAATACGTTCCGGAACATACAACGCGCGTAAACAAGTCAAAAGGGCAAAATAAAAAAAAAAATCAAAATCGGAGTCGGCCATGAATAATAACCGACCCGTCAGAACCCAACCAAATATCAAGCAAACATTCACATCTTGAAATTTAGCATTTACAAGCCAAAATGGCATACAAAAGTATTCAAAAGTGGATACATGTCTGGTTTGCCAAATCAAAAGAGAAACGGTCCCAAAAGTACATTTAGGGTTTCAATAAATGAGCTATACAAAAGATATGTCCAACTAGCTCAATTCGGCAACCAAATATCAATTGCAGTCCAAAAGTATTTATTTTTCTGTAAGGAAAACAAAAGGATTAGAGTGAGCTAATTGCCCAGTGAGATAATACTACTCAAGCAACCAAGTTCATATAAGCATCAAGCTTTTCATTTCAATACATCAAAAGTAAACAAAGGCACACATTAATGGTGGTGATAAAAGGATACGGGCGGCTCTCAAGAGCCCTTTTCCTCGTTTGCATTCTTGATCGAAACTCATTGACCATCCGTCAATGTTTAAGAGTAACCAACCGTAGACTCCACTTTACTTCCATTCCATCCACCCAACATACCCCTACCGGGCCCGAACTCCAAACACTTGCACTGTGGTATTACTCGAGTATACCGGAATCGAGAGTCTCTCATACTACAAGATTCCATATAACATTTCCCCAAGGCTCATTAATTGTCACGACCAAGCCCTCGCCGGCTAGATTCAATCAACTACCAATGGGGTTGAGCTCAATGATAACAATCATGGTCGTTGGATACTCGTCCAATCGACACCAAGTCAAGTACTTTTCATTTCATGTAACATTCCAATATCATGAGAAATAAGTGAGAGTGATAAAGTACACCCTCACTTCAATCAATATCAATGGTGCAATAACATTTAACTCATCAAGTTCAAGTATCAAAGCCATATAGTAACACACAAGTGAGTAGTACACTCACCAAGCTCGAAAGTGATATTTCATGCACTTCCGTCAAAGGAACGTCGTGAACCACCGTCACGCCCTAAAACACGCAAACAAGTACAATGAGACTCGATAACGAGTCATAAACCAAAGCCAAATATCACCAAAATAGGGTTCCATAAGCACACACAAGCAATAGAGGAAACCAGAAAAATCCGGAAATGGAACTAGCTTTAACCCTGAAAAAAATAGTTTTTGACGTCATTTTGCGGTAATGGCACCAAAGGCACTACGATTATCGGATGAAGGTCCAAGACCCACCGTTTCGAAGCTAAGAGATAGGGATACAATATTACAGAAGGTCACTCAACCCAGTTTCGAGTGTAACCAGGTAAAAAATGCAATCTACTACACCAGAACCGCAAAAACAGATTCACAGAATGCATTCTAGTACAAACATCATAAATCAGCCTACCTAAGTCCAAATCCAGAAATTCCAAAGCCATCTAAAATATAAGAAACAGGGTTACATTTCATCAGAAGACCTCAACAACCAATTCGGAAGCATTCCTAGCCAAAATAACCAATTAAAGAAGAAATTCCCAAATTCGGGTAAAACCAGGGCAGCAAGGGTAATTCCGTCTTTTCTCAAGCTACGCTACTCCGATTGACCTGAAACTTTGTAGACATCTCTAAAATAGCATTCCCTACAACTTTCATGTTTTAACCCAAGGCCAATTCGGCCTCTAACTATGAGCTACAAAACCGGGCAGAATGTAATTCATTAGAACCCTAACTTTTCAATTTTCTTCCAAAACAGAAATTGCTTGCAATTATCCACTTTTTCCACCTCCTATATCCCTTACATACCATTTCCAATCATCATACATAGCCACACAATCATATTCATATTAAAACAGAAAAATCCCCAATAATTACAAAACTTCATCAATTCAACCAAAAATCACAATATAATCCATAAAGTTGTATCTTATTCCACCACTAATCATAAATTAAGCATCATTAGAGGGAGGAGAGGGGTTCTTCACAACTCACCTTAGAAACAAGAGAGAGAGAGAGCAACTAGTCCTCTTAGCTTTCCAAATAACTCCACACAACACCTCACTATCACTCCTTTAATGTTTTCTATGGAGCAAAACAAGATTCAATGGTGGATTTTTGGTAGATTGGAGCAAGATTGAAGCCAAAAACTTGAAGAGTTTTCTTTCTTTTGTTGCTTGAAGAGCTCGGCCAAGATGAAGGAGAAAATGGTGAATTTTTGGTATTTTTTTGATTTATTTGGTCAATTGGTAAGAAAATGAATAGTGGTCTTACAAGTCATCCAACCAAATGGTGACACTTGTCACTTATTTAATGCAAGTCTATCACTTTGTTTCCTCTCACACCAATCCAAATTGCAACCTCTACTTATCTCTTAACACCCGGTAAATTAATTCCAGTATCCAAAACTTAACCTAGTTGGCCGAATTTTTCTGAACTTTTCGCCCTAGTGGGTCCTACGTCCGGTATACGCTCTTAATTTCTCAAAACCTATTCAATACTAGAAAAATCATCTAAAAACTATATCTGCTCCTTAAAAGTATCTAGAAATTTTCCTAATCACGAAAATGCAGAAAACAAGCCATGAAAGATAATAAAACCTAGAAAATGGGAAAAATTACGGGTTCTCACAGAATCCTTCGGGATCCATGGAGGATAAACCATTTTTCTTAATCAGATTATAAAGGATAGTGTGAAAATTTACAAGAAAATATCTAACCTTTTGAGAAGAATTAACTATACATGACGACCATATTTTCATCATATTAAAGATAGTAAAAATAAACCTACGAGAATAGATCTAAATCTTTTGAGAGAGATTAACTATGCATGACGACTATATTTCCAAACAAATCATAAGTGTCACGCCCCATTTTTTTTAAAAATAAATAAATATGTTTAAAGAGTGAATTTTTGATTTGAAAAATGATTTTTGATTTACAAAGAAAGTGGGTCTAAATGGGACTTGAAAATGCGACGATTTGACCCAAAATATAGTTTAAAAAGGGTTTTCAAATAAAAATCGGAGTCGCCACTTGGTATAGAGTTAAGGTGTACCAAGTCACCTAAAAATGAATTTTTTTTTTTAAGGAAAAAAAGATAGAAAAGAAACCCCTTTTAAACGACTCCTAGTCAACGTAAACCAACGAAAAAGGTTCGGGAGTCACATTTGACGAAGGGGAAGGCAAGGATGAAATCCAAGGCACCCCTTCGACCTAGCCAAGGCTAGTTGCATGATTTAGTCAAAGATTTTCTTGTTTTAACCAAAGCATTTATCACATTTGGATGCACTATATGAATGCAAGACCTAGACCTAGGGGGACATCGGGGGCAAAATTTCTCTTCAAAGCTTGAGTGGTGCCAATCACATTAGTTGTGATGCCCAATAATGACTCTTTGGAGAGGTCACGAATGATGCAAAACTATGAGACTCTAAGAGAAGGAAAGGGATAAAATAATTATACAAATATACATGTCTTAAAGGAATGCATCATGTCGGGTACGGGGGACTAATGTTCGTGACTCAATTTTCCCTTTAATAGAGGGAATACGAGCGTGCTAAGGCTAGAAAAGCCAAACTCGTCCATATCCCATATTCGAGGGGTTTTCCCTAATCTAATCAAGCAAATGAACTTACCTAGTTCTAATGCTTATATGAAATGCAAAACTAATGTCATGTATCATACAAAAGGGGCAAGTAATATACATATAAGGGAAAATACGGGGGAAGGGGTATACATAAATAAGGAAAGTGTCATGCAATATGGTGAAAGAGGCCCTAGAAAGTGAAAAAAATATGCATGAGATGAAGGCATGCGAATGTACTAGCGAGGGGCGGCCCTATTGGATCTAGCATTGGACTAGTCCACATCTACGCTCTCTCACAAGCGTTGGACTTGCAAGAACTCGAGGGGAAGACCATGACTAGCGTTGGACTAGCCACGGTTTCGTGCATTTGCATCCATCATACATACATAAGTAAATGTGCATAATTAAAGCGAGTAGACATGTGAGCACGTAATTCACATAACACATAACACATAAGCATGCATATCTAGGTGCCAAAACCTAAGAAAGCGATTAAACACATAGCACATAGACATGCAAAACACACAAGGCAATTAAGGCCCTAACTACTACATTTTTTGGGGGGAGGCCTACTACAATCTAAAAGGGGAAATAAAAGGAATAAAACAATTAAATCCCTAACTATTACAATTTTGGCATTCGAGTGCCTCCCAAATGGCGAAATTGAGCTAAAATTAAAGCAAAACGAAGCAACTAAAGAAATAAATAAGGTAAAAAAATGAAATAAACACTTAAAGTCATGCAATTGCACACATAAGACACATATATGCACGTAGGGTCAAATAAAGTCAAGAAATGAAGGATAGAGTGTACCTCCCTCGCAATGGTAATCAAAGGAAGGGAAAAAATGGCTTCAAAACAATAAAAGGGTCAAGGTACCACTTTAATTAAGAAAAATTAAAAGGAATGTGCAAATACAAAGTGCACTTGATCATAAAGCCCACAAAATCATGACTTAAGTGCAGTTGAAACAAAGCATAGTAGTTAATTGAAGTAAACAAGCAATGAAGTTGTAAAATTAAAACTACCAAGGATTAAATTGAGGAGATTATTCAATTGATTGGGTCATAGCAGCATTAGTTAGAAGCCAAGGGGTCAAAGTGAAATTATTGAAAGACTTTCATGCAAACCATGCAATCCACGAAGGAAAACAAACTTCTGCAACTATTTTCTATACTCTAGCAACCGAAATGAAATTTGCTGCGCTTTCTTTTTGAACTCAAATTTCCTAATCACAGCTTTGATTAGACATTTCTCAACCCAACATTACAACTTTAGACTAAGCAACAAACTACATAAACACCACCATCCAAACAAGCAGAAAAACTTAAAAAGAAATCATGTAAAATTCTGGAAAATCATGCAAAATTGGTTCGGCAACTTGGTTGTTCATTTTTCAGCAAAGTGTCTGGTCGTAGTTCAAGTGTTTAAGACCCAAACATGCAAACTCCAGCACCAAACCTCCATTCCTTCCCTTCGACATAAGATTAAGCATGCAAATTAAGTATGAAAACTGAACAGACCAGCCACGGAGAAGAAAAACAGCACAGAAAAATACAACAGCTTTTTTTACTTTGCTGCGAATTTTTTTTGCAGCTTCAACTTATTGTCATTTAACATCCCCAAGCATAATCATTTAACCCCCATAAGCTGACTGAAACAGCAGGGCATAAAATGCAACAAAAGAAAAGGTGAAACTTGCGGCAATCTAAGGAAAAGGGGCTGCGCACGCTGCTGCAACAGGACCAAGAGCTTTGAGCTTGTTGCAGCAGATCTCATGCACAAAACAAACTGAACCTAGGCGACAGGATCATTAGACATTTCCCTTAGTTTAGATACAAAAAGGAAATCAGAACAAAAAAAGCATGCAAAGACTAAATAGCATTTGTAATTTCTGATGCTTCAGGGACCTGCGCAACCTCACGTACAACAGTCAGCAACACAAACTAAACTCCAAGTTCTCTTCCAGTACTACAAACTCACCCTCCAGAATATCATACAAGGGGAAGGAAAACCTGGGATGGGAAAAGCTTTACAAGACCCCAAATTGCTGTCCCCAAACCCAGGTCAAGACCACGAATTTCTTAGCCAAAACAGAAAAAACTAAAGCTTCCTTAAATAACAAAATCCAGCCATGAAACAGAGAGTGTGAGACGGAACGCAACAAGGGGCAGATATAGTTTGTCTCTTGGGTTGCAAAACAGATTTTAGAAACCAAGTGGTAAGAGCAGAAAGACCATCTAACATGCAAGGGAAAACGCAAGAAAACAGCAGCAACGGATTCAATCTCAAGAATGCTGGCAACATTCAAACCAGATTCACATGGCCATCAATCAAATCCCATAAGAACCACATCCCATCAACAATCCGCACAGCAACATGAAATTAGTGCCTCAGATCTCCCACCCCAGATAAAATTATCCATCGAAAGATAAAGTCATGCCAAGCAATAATAAGAACCGAAAAGGCACAGCTTTCATGTATTCTACTTCGTTCAAGAATTAGAATGAACAAGAAATGGAGTTATGATTACCTGATGATGATTCTTGGGCAGGGTTGAGTCCGAAGAAAACGAGCAGAAGTTAATCTCTCAAAACCCTCCTGGTTTCTTCCTTGCTCTGTTACCCTTTCCCCCGCAGCTTCTTGTTCTTCTTTTTGCTTACTCCTTTCAGTTTTCTCTTTCTTTTTACCGTAAGCTTTCTCTATCCCTCACTCTTGCTCTGTTTTTTTCTAAACCTAGCCGCTCCTCCCTAGTCCTTCCCCCTCTCGGCCCTCAACTCCTCCCTCCAGATTTTTCCAGCCGTCCACAGCCTGCCCTTTCTTCCTTCCCAAGCTCTCTGCCTATCCCTCTCGTTCTTTTCTTTTTGCTTTTTTTCAGTTTTTCCTGACCCCCCAAAACTCTCTATTCTCCTTCGTCCTTTTCTTTTCCTCTCTGGATTCCCTGCTCAACCCCAGCCGTCATCCCAAAAAACCTCTCCACTCTTTGCCGTCGCTCCTTTCTTTTATATGGCCCCAGAAAACTAAACCCTCTCAGCAATGGTTTGGATGAAGTCGACTGCATTTTGGGGAACCATCTGATGGTTCTTGATACTCAACCATTGAGATTTCAAGACTAAGCCAGGTGGTCTGTACTGTGATCATCGGACGGAGCCAAACCAAGGCCAAATGGCCGAGAACTGCGGCTGCAATTTCTTTCTGCTGCAGCCGAAACCAAAACATGGATTTTTCCCTTTTTTTTTTTTAATTAAACAACATTACAAAAATGATAATTTAAATAAAAATGCACAAAACCAGTAACGAAAGATAAAAACAAAAAACTAAGATTTTTCTTGTGCTTGATTAATGATTTTTCCCTTTTTCCGATTAATAAACAATAAAAAGAAATGAAACTTATTTTCATGAATAATTTTCTCTTTTACCAAATTTTATGCTAAAAAGTCTTATAATAAAAATAAACAGCCAAAAGGGCGAAAATGAATGCAAAAATAAAGCATAAAAAATAGATAATAGATAATGATAATCTAAAAATACTGAAATGCTATACAAATGTTAAAAGTTTAAGAACTAAAATTATGAAATTAAAATAATAGGTAAGAATTACTACTAAAAAAATTAAAAATAAAATTAGGATAAAAAATATTTAAAATTTGGTGTCTACAGTTTGTCCCTTTTTGTCTGAGTTTTGGAAAAATTTGAGACAAAGAAGTAGACACCAAATACTTACCTGTGTTATTCGGCCGCAGCTATTTTGAACAACTGACGCTTTTGAAATGAGGATTGACCCCTTTTAATGAGACTGACTCAAACGAGAAATTTAAAATGGACTGACCAAACAGAAAATTTAAACGGGACTGACCCGAACAAGAAATTTAAAATGGGACTGACCCGCAACAGAGAATTTAAAATCGGGACTGACCCGAGGGGACTGACCCCAACATGAAATTTAAAATCGGGACTGACCCGAGGGGACTGACCCCAACAGAAATTTAAAATCGGGACTGACCCGAGGGGGCTGACTCCAACATGAAATTTAAAATCGGGACTGACCCGAGGGGACTGACCCCAACATGAAATTTAAAATCGGGACTGACCCGATGGAATCGGGACTGACCCGAGGGGGCTGACTCCAACATGAAATTTAAAATCGGGACTGACCCGTGGGGACTGACCCCAACAGAAATTTAAAATCGGGACTGACCCGAGGGGACTGACCCCAATAGAAATTTAAAATCGGGGCTGACCCGAAACAGAAATTTAAAATCGGGACTGACCCGAGACAGAAATTTAAAATCGGAATTGACCCGAGACAGAAATTTTAAATCGGGACTGATCCGAGACAGAAATTTAAAATCGGGACTGACCTGAAACAGGCGAAACGGAAAAATTAAAATCGGGACTGACCCGAGGCATGAATTTGTCAGTTGGAAAAGTTCCAGTATGCTTACCGTTTGGTTGTGCCTTTGACGAAACTTGCTTGCAACTTGTCCAATCCACCTTTGTTTGCCGGAAAACTTTCCGATACCGACTCCAGTGTGAGATGTGTTTGTTTCCCTCTATGCATGAAATTTCCTGCACAAGTGACAGAAGAAATTGCCACGATCATTTGATCCGGTTCCCATTGAGAATCGTGTAAACGTGAGTCCTTTGATGCCTTTGTCAACTTTTGTTGTGGTATCTGATTTAGTTGGATTTATTACTTCAAAGACTTTCTGATTCTTCTCAGACTGACCAAGCATGCCTTTAGCCACATTGTGAGATCTGTGTACCGGGCCCCGCTGAATCGCGATAATTTCCAAAGGATGACTGAATCCAATCGTATGCGTTGCACAAATCACGGGGATTGTCATTTTACTAAAATTCGATGATGCAGAAAAAATAATGCACGTAAAAGAAATTCACATATCATGCAGGGATGAGTATGCAAAAGGACGCAAACGCGATCAATCATGCCTAAACCCATGAAAATGTCATGAATACAAATATTTGAGGGAAAATGAATTTGAAAAGAATGTATTAGCAAAAGATTATCTATTCAAAGTGAAACACAGCTTTTGGCCAACAGATGTCATATTCGAATCTCTGGATATCTTTGTTCCGGAATTCAATATTGACGGAAATGTTACAAAAACGAAAAGAAATCCGAATGAACCAAGTCACCAGCTGCTCCTCCTCGTACTCGTTCGTTGCAGAACCCTACCTTGGCGCCCTTTCGGGTTTTCACCAAGGTTGCCCCCACCCTTTTTGCTTTTGTTTTGTTTTGTTTTGTTTTTTCCTTTTTCCTTCTTTTTTCTCTTTTTCTTTTCTCTTTTTTTTTTTTTTTTTTTTAGGTGCCCTTTCGGGTTTTCACCTAAGGAACAATGGAAAAGCTCGACCATGATCGACTCAGGAGTGCGAGTTGAAAATTGCTGACATCAGTAAAATGCGCTTCCCTTATAAGTTTTAGGTGAAGGCATTATGGACATCACTTGCCAGTGATTAGCGAAACTCCTAATAGAAATTCAGCAAGTGACGAAAGCCAAGACTTTGAGCTTTTTGTAACGAGGTCAGGTGGGGTGTTTTCAAGAAAGTTGAGGCTTGAAAGCAAAGATTTTTCTTTTATTTTTTTTTCAAATGAGAGGTGCGAAATAACCTGAGATTGCATCATTTTGAAATCATCTCCAATTTTGAACGAAAAACTGAGGAAAATTTTGCCCCAGTTTGATTGGATTTTCTCTCTTTGCATTTTTCATTGCATTTTCCTTACCTTTGCATTTTTTCTTTAGAAAAACTAAATTTGCCCCAGTGTGGGGTTTTCCTCTCTTGTTGTTGTTTTTTTTCTCTTTCTCACAATAAATTTGCCCAGTGTGGGGTTTGCAATTCTCAGGGGTTGCCAAATGAAAATTATTAGTCTGATAGCTCAAAAGGGACGACTAGGGATTGAATGTTTCAAATGGGAAAGAAGATGGCCTGACTTGCATTTCATCATTTGCACGAATTTCTAAAAGAAGTTTTGCATAATCAAATGAAGAATTTCTTGCACATGTCCGAGTTGATAGGTTGAGGAAATGTTTGTCCATCCATTTCTGCCAAAATAAGTGCTCCACCAGGTAATACTTTTTGAACAATGAATGGCCCTTGCCAATTCGGAGCAAATTTGCCTTTGGCCTCATCTTGCATTGGCAAAATCCGCTTCAGTACTTTGTCGCCTTCCTCAAATGTACGCAAATGGACCTTCTTGTTGTAGGCCCGGGCCATGCGCTTTTGGTAACATTGGCCGTGACAAATGGCATTAAGCCGTTTTTCATCAATCAAAGATAGTTGTTCATGACGCTGTTTTATCCAATCAGCCTCTTCCAACTTGGTCTCCATTAGAATACGCAATGAAGGGATTTCGACCTCGGCAGGCAGCACTGCTTCCATTCCATACATGAGAGAGTAGGGCGTTGCCCCAGTTGATGTTCGGATAGAAGTCCGGTACGCCATTAGTGCATAAGGGAGTTTTTCATGCCAGTCACGATGCTTTTCAGTCATCTTGCGGATGATCTTCTTCAAATTCTTGTTTGCGGCCTCCACAGCTCCATTCATCTACGGTCTATAGATGGCAGAGTTGCGATGTCTGATTTTGAATTGTTCGCATAACCCGTCCACCATATCATTGTTGAGATTCTTGGCATTGTCTGTAATCAATGTTTCCGGCACCCCAAATCTGCATATGATGTGATCTCTTAAGAAATTCGCCACCACCTTCTTTGTCACGTGCTTGAATGATTCCGCTTCGACCCATTTGGTGAAGTACTCAATTGCCACCAATATAAATCGATGCCCATTTGAAGCAGGCGGGTCAATTGTGCCAATCACGTCCATACCCCACATTGAGCAGGGCCATGGAGCAATCATGCTATGTAACTCGGTAGGAGGAGCGCGTATGACGTCGCCATGCATTTGACATTTAATACATCTCCGGACAAAATCTATGCAATCGCGTTCCATTGTAAGCAAAAAATACTCGATTCTCATGATTTTCTTCACCAACAAATGTCCATTCATGTGGGGTCCGCAGACGCCGCTATACACCTCCTTCATCATGTATTGAGCTTCATCTTCATCGACGCACCTTAAGAGGTTCAAATCTGAGGTCCTTTTGTATAATACCTCTCCATTTAAGAAAAACTTCGAGGCCATTCTGCGCAGGAAACCCTTGTCATTTGTACTAGCTTCCGGAGGGTAAGATCCGGTTTTGATGAATTCCTTAATATCATTGTACCAAGGACTTTTGCCAGAAGTCTTGTCTATGACCCAACAATGAGCAGGCTTGTCTTGGAGTTGAATCCGGATAGGCTCGATTCCCAATTCGTTCGGATATTGTATCATGGAAGATAAAGTGGCCAAGGCATCTGCAAATGCATTTCGAGCTCGTGGGAGATGTCTGAATTCCAAACTTTGAAATTGTTTAACCAAATTGAGCAAATTACAGTGGTATGGCAGGATTTTTGAATCTTTGGTTACCCACTACTTTAACGTTTGGTGCACAAGTAAATCTGAATCACTAAAAGCTATTAACTCCTTGACCTCCATTTCCAAAGCCACTTTAAGACCAAAAATACATGCTTCATACTCGGCCATGTTGTTCGTGCAAGCAAACTGCAACTTAGCGGCTCCAGGGTAATGCCTCCCTTCCGGGGATACAAGGACTGCTCCTATTCCGACTCCAAAAGAATTAGCTGCACCATCGAAAAACAATCTCCATTCCGGGCACTGCTCGCTCATATCTTCTACGGCATCAACAAATAAAACTTTTTCATCAGGGAAATAGGTATGGAGCGGTTGATAATCATCGTCCTTTGGATTTTCTGCCAAATGGTCGGCTATAGCTTGCCCCTTGACGGCCTTTTGCGAAGTGAAAACAATGTCAAACTCCGAAAGAATCATCTGCCATTTGGCTAGACGCCCAGTTGGCATCGGCTTCTCCAAGAGGTATTTCAAAGGATCGGAGCGGGAAATGAGGTAGGTAGTATGACTTAGCAGGTAGTGCCTTAACTTTTGAGCTGTCCAGGCCAAAGCACAGCAGCTTTTCTCGATAAATGAATAATTAGCCTCATACTGCGTGAATTTCTTGCTAAGATAGTAGATGGCTTGCTCTTTCCTTCCCGAGTCATCGTGCTGACCTAGAACACACCCTACCGCTCCGTCGAGCACAGATAAGTACATGATCAAAGGCCGGCCCGGTTTGGGTGGCACTAGGACCGGAGGCTACAGCAAATAATCTTTAATCTTGTCAAAAGCTTGTTGGCATTCCTCATTCCAATGCAACGGCACATTCTTTTTTAACAACTTGAATAGTGGCTCACACGTCGCGGTTAATTGGGCAATGAATCTTCCAATGAAGTTAATCTTCCCCAAAAAGCTTTTCACATCTTTCTGCGTTTTCGGCACTGGCATGTCTCGAATTGCCTTGATCTTTACCGGGTCTATCTCTATGCCCTTCTTGCTGACAATGAAACCTAACAATTTACTAGCTGGTGCTCCAAAGGCGCACTTTGCAGGATTTAACTTCAAATTGTACTTTCGCAACCTTTCAAACAACTTGCTTAAATCCATCAAATGGTCCTCGGCTTTCTTGGACTTGATTATAATGTCATCCACGTAGACCTCCATCTCCTTGTGGATCATGTCATGAAACAAAGTAGTCATAGTCCTTTGATAAGTAGCTCCGGCATTCTTTAAACCAAACGGCATTACTCGATAGCAAAAGGTGCCCAAAGGGGTGATAAATGCAGTCTTTTCTCTATCCTCCTCAGCCATTAAGATCTGATGGTACCCAGCAAAACAATCACAGAAAGATTCAATTTCGTGTCCGGCAGTGTTGTCTAGAATGATATGAATATTTAGCAAAGGAAAGTCATCTTTAGGGCTGGCTTTATTAAGGTCCCTATAGTCAACACAGACTCGCACTTCTCCATTTTTCTTGGGAACAGGGACTGGATTGGAGAGCCAAACAGGGTAATGGGATACAATGATAATATTAGTCTTAAGCTGTTTTTCAATTTGCTTTTTTATTTTGAGGCTCATTTCTGGTTTGAATTTACGGGGTCTTTGCTTTACTGGTGGAAAATCTGGGTTTGTGGGTAATCTATGCACTACTACATCAGTCGAAATGCCAGTCATATCGTCATAAGACCATGCAAACACATCTCGGAACATAGACAAAAATTCGATCATCTCTTCTTTCTGCTTTTTGTTCAAATGAATGCTGATTTGTATTTCCTTAACCTCAATCTCAGTACCAATGTTAACAATTTCGGTTTCTTCCAGGTTCGGTTTAGATTTCTCCTCATATTATTCAAGATCTTTTGAAAAAGAATCAAACACTTCCTCACTATCACTCTCGCTTTGAAATTCGGATTCCATAACTTCCAAGTCGTGAGTGATATAGAGATTGTCATCATCAGATTCCAGAACAGTGATATCCAAAGGGTCAAATAATTTTACTTTTAGCCATCTGAAAGAATTAAGAAATTCGAGACAATAAGCAAATAGACACATGAATGAACGACATGATAAAACAAACTATGCACTTTCGTAAAACTTCAAATCAAAACGGAAACAAGCTAAAATATAAGTGCAAAAGATACTTTCATTGAACTATTTACATATGCAAGAAAAGTTTTCATGAGCTTTAATAAACGACAACCCCCTGTAGATTTACCGAAACTCCTTTCGCACGGGGAAGTACTCGGCGGTCCAGTTGTGTATAGCTCCTTGGGGAATGTCTGGGAATTCGGCATCATCTGACGGGCCATTTTCGGATATTGCTCCCACAAACAAATAAGTCAAGCTTGTCTCCACTTCGTCAATTGGACTAAATTTAGATGTAATGACTTCAGCCGGCCTTGGGAAGGTATAGCATAATGGCGGAATGTCTAAGGCACCTAACTTGCCTTCTTTCTCTGCCCTTTTGCGTGTTTTCATCTCTTGTATATCTCTGGCAGTCGGACGGAATCCCAAACCAAACAGGTCCTTCTTTTCGATGAGTTCCACAGGTTTCAACATGCCTTGCAAATTGCGTCCCAATCCCTTGTCAAATTCATATCCTCCGCGAATCATCTTTTTGGCCATCATGACACTGGCGCTTGGCAAAACCATTTTGTCTTTTGAATCCTCACTTGTTATCCAACTCACGGAGACAATATCAGCTGTACGGTAAGAAGACACTGAAGCATTTCGGTTACCATCCTCCTCAGGCTCGGAATCGGTAATTACAATGCAATCTTCCTCAGGAAAAATGGTTATCAGCTGGTCGTTCACCACGAATTTCAGTACTTGATGCAGGGAAGAGGGCACAGCGCCCGAGCTATGAATCCACGGCCGCCCGAGCAAAACATTATAGACACTAGGAAAGTGCATAACTTGGCAGGCTATCTGAAATTGTGTGGGCCCCATTTCGAACACCAAATTTACTTCTCCTATGGACTCCCTCTGGGCTCCATCGAATCCTCGAACTACGGTCTCTGAGGGTTTTAATTTAACATCTTGCAACCCTAACTTCACCAACGTGCTCCAAGGACAAATGTTGAGGGCAGACCCATTGTCGATCAGTACTTTAGGCAACATTTTTCCATTACACCTCACAGCTACATACAAGGCTTTGTTATGACCAGTTCCTTCTACAGGCAGCTCTTCATCAGAAAAAGTGATTTGTTTAGTAGTCAGTACATTTCCAACTATGTGCGAGAAATTGTCAACCGAAATATCCTTGGGAATACGAGCCTTAGTCAAAACTTCTAGTAATACATCCCTATGCAAGTCGGAGGAGAAAAGCAAGTCTAAAATGGAAATTTGGACAGGCATTTTGCTCAACTGTTCGACCACATTGTATTCGCTTCTCTTAAGCCTCTTGAGAAAATCCCACGCTTCTCTTTTGGTCACTGCGGGTTTGGTAGCCGGCTCACGATTACTTACTTGAACTGGGGCGCTAGCAGCGGATGGACTTGCAATCTTCCCTGACCTCGTAACAACAGACACTTCTTCCTTCAAAATGGGTTTGCCCCCGATTTGCAAAACTGGCTCACTATAATTCCACGGCACTTGTTGTAAACTCAAAACTGGCACTTGTTCTGGGAATTCAATTATCACAGGTTCTAAGGCCGCACTTTCGGATGGGGTTAGGTCTAAAATGAAGGGCCTTTTGTCTTCCTTATATGATGCTTCCTCTATCACAAAAGGTTGCTCCATTATCCCACACGTTTCTACCTCATTTGACATGCTCCGGACAACCTCTTTGAATTCCTCATCATCCATAATAACTCCAACAGTACCAGCATGCTCTGGCAAGGGGTTCTGGTTCACATTCGGTCCTTGCTCTTCTCTTTTCCTAATCACGATCTCCCCTGCTTCTACCATGTCTTGAACCTTATGTTTAAGGAGTCGACAATTGGCCGTGGAGTGACCAGGCGCTCCTGAATGATAAGCACAAGTAGCCTGTGGATTATACCCAGTTGGCACGCCATACGGGTAAGCTGGAGGGAGAATCACACCTATTTTATCGGCAGCCTTTAATTGCTCGTACAACTGATCCAAAGGCCTGCCAAGGTTAGTGAATGTTCGAGCACAATTTTGATTGTAGGTTTCAGTAGGTTGGGGATAGTTGTAGGTGAGTCTGTTTGGTGGGGGAAATCTTTGAGGGTAAGGAGGTCGAGGACGAGTTTGTTGAAAGTTAGGTTGGGGTATTTGAAAAGGGGTCGTAGGCGGGTTGGCATAGTTTGGGCGAGGTCGGGGGTGTGAGATATTGGTATTGTAGACAGGGTAAGGACTTGGATAGTAGGGATAAGGCGAATATGTTGGTTTATGTTGAAATCTGGGTCTTGGCGTAGGGTTTTGATCCCAAATGAAGGCAGCTTCCCCCACTTTCTTCTTAAATTGTGGCTTTTTCCCACTACTCCCTTGTCCTTGTAAGGCATCCAACTGTGATTTGAGGGCAGAGACATTAACGATCTTTCTAGCCTTTACAAAGTCATCGTACTCCTCAAGCTTATTGACAATGGCGGCGAACGAGCATCCAGTCATGCGGAAAATTTCTTCAAAGTACGGCGGATCATGTGCTTTAATGAAAGTGCGTATGATTTCGTCCTCAGTCATTGGTGGCTCGACTTTTGCAGCTATCTTCCTCCACCTCTTGGCATAAGTCTTGTGATCCTCAGAGGGTTTTCTTTTTGTTCCTTCCAGCGTGGTTCGCGTCGGAGCCAGCTCGCAGTTATACTCGTATTGCCTTACAAAAGCATTGGACAAGTCAATCCAGGTTTTTACTTCCTCGGGCTTCAGGTTGGAGTACCAGTCGAGTGCATCCCCCTCCAGACTTTCGGGGAACAACCTTAAAGGCAAATTCTCGTCGTCTACAGGCTTTCCCAACTTGTTAGCAAACAGTCGAATGTGTGTTTTGGGATTACCCGTCCCATCATACTTGTTAAATTTTAGAGTTTTGAACCCTTCGGGCAACTGTACATTCGGAAAAAGGCAAAGCTCATCGTAGTCCAGGACTCCTTGCTTGTTCAACCCCTGACTTTTCCTCATAAACTCATCGAAACGGTCTAGGCGCTTGAGCAGCTTCATATCAACGGGAGCAGAAGATTCCCCTATTTCTGGCTTAGCTTGGACAATATGGTCTGGCAGGAATGGCTCAGCAGCAGTGTGATAAAAGGTATGTGGCTCAGGTGGTATATTTGAAGTGGCTTGGGGTTGTGGGCCTTGCATGTGAGTAGGAAAAAATGAAGGATTAGGAGGGTAAGTGTATGGAAAATTTATGGTGGGATAGGTGAAAGTTCCTTCGGGTGGAATAGGGAAAGATGGTATAACAGTAGTTTGAGTCGGGGGTATGACAAATGGTTCTTGCTCAGGTTGACTGACGGGTACGGGCTCGGGTTGAACTCCGCTACTGATAAGCTCATCAATCAATTTCCTTTGGGCCGCCATCTCGGTGGCCATCTCACCAAACTTAGTAAGCATTTCGGTTAGCTGAACCCCTAAACTCGCGGTCTCGGGTTGGGCGGTAGCAGCAAACCTATCCGATGGTTCCGGTTGTGAACTCATGTTTACACGACTCCTCTGGGCTCGACTACGGGATCGCGTTATGATGGGGCTTCGACGAGAAGCTATGTTTAAATATTACCTGAAAATATGAAATGGCTTGCTTTTAGATTTTAGCCCTGGCTTGGCTTTCTCAACAAAACAAAATAAAGAAAAAGAAAAAGACAAGAGTTAGTAACTATCCAAAAAAAATCGGATGCATGTCCTATTGGGGGACCCTTTTTGTGCCAAGGGTAGGCCTAGCATGATGTGACACCTTCGGGGTAAAATCCCAATTTCGAACCTGTAAGTGAATATAAAGGCAGGAATCCTCATTAAAATATGGATGAACTCAATCCTTTTTTACAATCTCATTAATGGTTCGACTGACCATTCTTACAAAGTCTTCATGTCTAGCTAATCTAGTGTGTTGAGATTCCCTAGAACTCCCTATACTAAGCTTCTGAATCTCATCTTGGTTTTTATCGAATGCACCCAATGCCTTTTCTAATTTCTCGGATTTCCTTGCCTCTCTCTTCAATTGTGATCGAGTGTCTTCCAAGGCTTGATCGGCTACCATAATCTGCAATTGGTGATCCTCCAGTTCTTTCCTTAGTTTCTCGTTCTGCTCTTCAAGACTAACGGAAACCAACGGTAACCTTTCTCTTTCTTGTTCCATTGCCAATTTGATCCAGTCATTATATTCCAAAGTGACCCTAGGCTCTACTTTATTCACTTGATCCAAATACAGGTTATCCAAACTACGAAGATTCCCCCAGGCTCCCAACACCATACTCCGGCACTCAGTGATTGTATTGAACCTAATGCTTCCAGTTCCTCGGACTATTGGCACTCTCTGCGGATATCCAAATTGCCTCATAACTCGTTGCGGAACATACGAGACCAACCCATTAATGCCTGCTAGAGGGATAAAACCATGTTGTGTAGTGGTGAAGGCCGGATCCCTAACCTTTGTCCAATTGAGAACCCATTGTATCCTATCCGGTGTCAAATCTCCAAACTCTTGAACAAAGCGACTCGGAGATGCTATTCGGTAGTACCCTTTAACCCTTTCTCGGTGTGACTCGATCCAATTTTCCGTTGGAAGGCATGACCCTAAGGGATTGAGTATCCTCTTTGATAAATGCTCCGTTGCCCACATCTGAAGTACCAAATTTGATGCATAAAAGAATCCCCTTGTCTTTCGACACTCAGTAATAGCGTTGAAAATATCGGCAATGATAACAGGCACCAAAGTAGGGGTCGCTCCATTGATTCCTAGAAACACACTTTGTATCATGTTGATGGTTGAAAACGTGATTTTCCCATGCTTTTGTGGAAACAATAATACATTAATCAGGGCTAGTCCAAAGATTTGCACTCGCTTCTCCTCCCATTGCTCTTTGCTAATGAAGAAGTCATCACGGAATTGATCATAAGATTCCTTTTCCCCAAACCACTTGTACAGGAGGCCTAACGGGCACGATTTTGCATCGGGATGTTGATCCATACTATTCTGCTTCAGTCCTAAAAACCTATAAAATTGTTCCCTTGTTCCAGTAGTTGGATATACCATAGGATGACCTTTCCCTGGCATTTGTAAAAGTCCTTCTATTTCCTCCAAGGTCAACGTCAACTCGCATCCATTAAACCGAAAAAGTGAACTATCCGGATCCCAATATTCAAGTAGAGCTTGGATAATTGCCACATTGGGTGTCACATCTAGGAGACTTGGTAGATGCCCCATATATTTAAATAACCCTTTCACCTCATGAGCTATATTACTTTTCCAGTCCGTTAGTTCCTTAGGTATCCGGTTCAACACTCTACATGGAGCCATCTGAAAAGAAGCTTCCCTTTTAGTACCTTACCTTGGGATTTTACTCCTTAGGTAATACAGAAATAGTAAACATGCATGTCTTATTGGATTAAATATCCGAGACATGGGGTGGCTTATTCCTAACACGGGATTCCCTACGTGGCATTTCCTTCTATGGTTTATGCATGATGCCAATTTATTAAAGCGATAAAACATGCAATTCGAAATGAAATATGACTTAAGGAACCCTTTTATACGCCAGGGTAGGCCTAAAATGATATGATATTATCATCCTACAAATGCAACATATCGGAATCTTTAAATGTGCAATAGCCTATCTAAGAAGGTGGGTTCTATAAAGAAGATCATGCCAGATCTCTTATTCCTAAAGTTGGTGAATGCAAAAGACAAGAAGACAAAGAAACGTTAGTTCAACTCATAATCACATAACACGTTGGGCAATTAAAAGCAAAAAGATAAATAAGGACAGAGGGGTGGGATCCCTCCCCCCGTGCCTAGTGCTCCTAATCGGGTAGGTCGACTTTATCCTAGGCACTTCTAATATGGATGCATGAGGTTTGGCTCACTAATGCATCTAGACTCGATAAGGCTTCGGCTCCCAAGCCTTCAGACCTAAAGGCGAAGGGTCATCACTCCCAGGGCCTTTGATCGGTGGCTCGAGTGATCCCTTAGGTAGCGCTATGGGCGCAGGGCACACCATCCGCCTACCCAAGGCAATCGATCTTAATCCTACAAGGAGGTGTGGGATGGCGCCCACGATAAAGAAAAAAAATGGGATAAATCAAACTATGCATGCACGTATGAAGTGCTTTTCTTATTGAGGGGAGGGATTGTACCATTAGATGCGGTCGAAGGTTCTAGGGTAACTACCCCCCATCCCAAAATGCAATCGCGAAACAAGTAAAAGTAACAAATAAATGAACCATCCATTCATCTCATACATAGTGTGCAAAGAGCGATTAGGCGCGCGATAGATGCAAAAATCCCTACAAAGAGAAAAAGGGCAAAAAGGGAAAGAGGAATGCGATCCAAAACATCCAAATGTAATAGATAAGAAGGTTAAAAGAAGAAAAAGGTTGACTAAATCGAATGCTCGGACCCTCTAAGTCCCCAGTGGAGTCGCCAGCTATCGCGCCCCATTTTTTAAAAAAATAAATAAATATGTTTAAAGAGTGAATTTTTTATTTGAAAAATGATTTTTGATTTACAAAGAAAGTGGGTCTAAATGGGACTTGAAAATGCGACGATTTGACCCAAAATATAGTTTAAAAAGGGTTTTCAAATAAAAATCGGAGTCGCCACTTGGTATAGAGTTAAGGTGTACCAAGTCACCCAAAAATGAATTTTTTTTTTAAGGAAAAAAAGATAGAAAAGAAACCCCTTTTAAACGACTCCTAGTCTACGTAAACCAACGAAAAAGGTTCGGGAGTCACATTTGACGAAGGGGAAGGCAAGGATGAAATCCAAGGCACCCCTTCGACCTAGCCAAGGCTAGTTGCGTGATTTAGTCAAAGATTTTCTTGTTTTAACCAAAGCATTTATCACATTTGGATGCACTATATGAATGCAAGACCTAGACCTAGGGGGACATCGGGGGCAAAATTTCTCTTCAAAGCTTGAGTGGTGCCAATCACATTAGTTGTGATGCCCAATAATGACTCTTTGGAGAGGTCACGAATGATGCAAAAATATGAGACTCTAAGAGAAGGAAAGGGATAAAATAATTATACAAATATACATGTCTTAAAGGAATGCATCATGTCGGGTACGGGGGACTAATGTTCGTGACTCAATTTTCCCTTTAATAGAGGGAATACGAGCGTGCTAAGGCTAGAAAAGCCAAACTCGTCCATATCCCATATTCGAGGGGTTTTCCCTAATCTAATCAAGCAAATGAACTTACCTAGTTCTAATGCTTATATGAAATGCAAAACTAATGTCATGTATCATACAAAAGGGGCAAGTAATATTCATATAAGGGAAAATACGGGGGAAGGGGTATACATAAATAAGGAAATTGTCATGCAATATGGTGAAAGAGGCCCTAGAAAGTGAAAAAAATATGCATGAGATGAAGGCATGCGAATGTACTAGCGAGGGGCGGCCCTATTGGATCTAGCATTGGACTAGTCCACATCTACGCTCTCTCACAAGCGTTGGACTTGCAAGAACTCGAGGGGAAGACCATGACTAGCGTTGGACTAGCCACGGTTTCGTGCATTTGCATCCATCATACATACATAAGTAAATGTGCATAATTAAAGCGAGTAGACATGTGAGCACGTAATTCACATAACACATAACACATAAGCATGCATATCTAGATGCCAAAACCTAAGAAAGCGATTAAACACATAGCACATAGACATGCAAAACACACAAGGCAATTAAGGCCCTAACTATTACATTTTTGGGGGGGGAGGCCTACTACAATCTAAAAGGGGAAATAAAAGGAATAAAACAATTAAATCCCTAACTATTACAATTTTGGCATTCGAGTGCCTCCCAAATGGCGAAATTGAGCTAAAATTAAAGCAAAACGAAGCAACTAAAGAAATAAATAAGGTAAAAAAATGAAATAAACACTTAAAGTCATGCAATTGCACACATAAGACACATATATGCACGTAGGGTCAAATAAAGTCAAGAAATGAAGGATAGAGTGTACCTCCCTCGCAATGGTAATCAAAGGAAGGGAAAAATGGCTTCAAAACAATAAAAGGGTCAAGGTACCACTTTAATTAAGAAAAATTAAAAGGAATGTGCAAATACAAAGTGCACTTGATCATAAAGCCCCCAAAATCATGACTTAAGTGCAGTTGAAACAAAGCATAGTAGTTAATTGAAGTAAACAAGCAATGAAGTTGTAAAATTAAAACTACCAAGGATTAAATTGAGGAGATTATTCAATTGATTGGGTCATAGCAGCATTAGTTAGAAGCCAAGGGGTCAAAGTGAAATTATTGAAAGACTTTCATGCAAACCATGCAATCCACGAAGGAAAACAAGCTTCTGCAACTATTTTCTATACTCTAGCAACCGAAATGAAATTTGCTGCGCTTTCTTTTTGAACTCAAATTTCCTAATCACAGATTTGATTAGACATTTCTCAACCCAACATTACAACTTTAGACTAAGCAACAAACTACATAAACACCACCATCCAAACAAGCAGAAAAACTTAAAAAGAAATCATGTAAAATTCTGGAAAATCATGCAAAATTGGTTCGGCAACTTGGTTGTTCATTTTTCAGCAAAGTGTCTGGTCGTAGTTCAAGTGTTTAAGACCCAAACATGCAAACTCCAGCACCAAACCTCCATTCCTTCCCTTCGACATAAGATTAAGCATTCAAATTAAGTATGAAAACTCAACAGACCAGCCACGGAGAAGAAAAACAGCACAGAAAAATGCAACAGCTTTTTTTACTTTGCTGCGAATTTTTTTTGCAGCTTCAACTTATTGTCATTTAACATCCCCAAGCATAATCATTTAACCCCCATAAGCTGACTGAAACAGCAGGGCATAAAATGCAACAAAAGAAAAGGTGAAACTTGCGGCAATCTAAGGAAAAGGGGCTGCGCACGCTGCTGCAACAGGACCAAGAGCTTTGAGCTTGTTGCAGCAGATCTCATGCACAAAACAAACTGAACCTAGGCGACAGGATCATCAGACATTTCCCTTAGTTTAGACACAAAAAGGAAATCAGAACAAAAAAAGCATGCAAAGACTAAATAGCATTTGTAATTTCTGATGCTTCAGGGACCTGCGTAACCTCACGTACAACAGTCAGCAACACAAACTAAACTCCAAGTTCTCTTCCAGTACTACAAACTCACCCTCCAGAATATCATACAAGGGGAAGGAAAACCTGGGATGGGAAAAGCTTTACAAGACCCCAAATTGCTGTCCCCAAACCCAGGTCAAGACCACGAATTTCTTAGCCAAAACAGAAAAAACTAAAGCTTCCTTAAATAACAAAATCCAGCCATGAAACAGAGAGTGTGAGACGGAACGCAACAAGGGGCAGATATAGTTTGTCTCTTGGGGTGCAAAATAGATTTTAGAAACCAAGTGGTACGAGCAGAAAGACCATCTAACATGCAAGGGAAAACGCAAGAAAACAGCAGCAACGGATTCAATCTCAAGAATGCTGGCAACATTCAAACCAGATTCACATGGCCATCAATCAAATCCCATAAGAACCACATCCCATCAACAATCCGCACAGCAACATGAAATTAGTGCCTCAGATCTCCCACCCCAGATAAAATTATCCATCGAAAGATAAAGTCATGCCAAGCAATAATAAGAACCGAAAAGGCACAGCTTTCATGTATTCTACTTCGTTCAAGAATTAGAATGAACAAGAAATGGAGTTATGATTACCTGATGATGATTCTTGGGCAGGGTTGAGTCCGAAGAAAACGAACAGAAGTTAATCTCTCAAAACCCTCCTGGTTTCTTCCTTGCTCTATTACCCTTTCCCCCGCAGCTTCTTGTTCTTCTTTTTGCTTACTCCTTTCAGTTTTCTCTTTCTTTTTACCGTAAGCTTTCTCTATCCCTCACTCTTGCTCTGTTTTTTTCTAAACCTAGCCGCTCCTCCCTAGTCCTTCCCCCTCTCGGCCCTCAACTCCTCCCTCCAGATTTTTCCAGCCGTCCACAGCCTGCCCTTTCTTCCTTCCCAAGCTCTCGGCCTATCCCTCTCGTTCTTTTCTTTTTGCTTTTTTTCAATTTTTCCTGACCCCCCAAAACTCTCTATTCTCCTTCGTCCTTTTCTTTTCCTCTCTGGATTCCCTGCTCAACCCCAGCCGTCATCCCAAAAAACCTCTCCACTCTTTGTCGTCGCTCCTTTCTTTTATATGGCCCCAGAAAACTAAACCCTCTCAGCAATGGTTTGGATGAAGTCGGCTGCATTTTGGGGAACCATCTGATGGTTCTTGATACTCAACCATTGAGATTTCAAGACTAAGCCAGGTGGTCTGTACTGTGATCATCGGACGGAGCCAAACCAAGGCCAAATGGCCGAGAACTGCGGCTGCAATTCCTTTCTGCTGCAGCCGAAACCAAAACATGGATTTTCTTTTTTTTTTTTAATTAAACAACATTACAAAAATGATAATTTAAATAAAAATGCACAAAACCAGTAACGAAAGATAAAAACAAAAAACTAAGATTTTTCTTGTGCTTGATTAATGATTTTTCCCTTTTTCCGATTAATAAACAATAAAAAGAAATGAAACTTATTTTCATGAATAATTTTCTCTTTTACCAAATTTTATGCTAAAAAGTCTTATAATAAAAATAAACAGCCAAAAGGGCGAAAATGAATGCAAAAATAAAACTAAAAAATAGATAATAGATAATGATAATCTAAAATACTGAAATGCTATACAAATGTTAAAAGTTTAAGAACTAAAATTATGAAATTAAAATAATAGGTAAGAATTACTACTAAAAAAATAAAAAATAAAATTAGGATAAAAAATATTTAAAATTTGGTGTCTACAATAAGATTGATAGTAAAAACTCACTTCCCTGGATTTGAGCTCTTGACACTTCCCCGTCTTGGAGTACGTCCCAAGAACCTCAACGCCCCTACAGAGCCAAATCCCTCATGGTCTTACCTGGACCGGATGTTGGCACTTACTGGTTCCATGCCCTTTGACCAGATCCAAAGTCATGAAATTTAGACTACCAAAATTATAATATAGCTTGAATACATTAGATAGTAATCACGAAGTTAACCAGTCTCATCTAACCAGATCTAAACTTGTAGATCTACACTATCAGTAGCATAAATAAGAAAGATGGTAATCACGAAGTTAATAAATCTCATTGGAAAGATTTAATCTTGTAGATCTACACTACCAACATCACAATAAGTAAAGAAAGATAGTCATCTCCCCACTTCCCCCTCTATTATTATTTGAGAAGTTCTTCAAGCTAGGGAGGAGGATTCTCCAAGCTCCTTTTATTATTCTTGGTTTAAGGGGCTAACCCCTCGTCCCGTCTGGTATCAGAGCCAGAGGGGGAAGTGGGGAGATGGCTATCTTTCTTTACTTATTATGATGTTGGTAGTGTAGATCTACAAGATTAAATCTTTCCAATGAGATTTATTAACTTCGTGATTACCATCTTTCTTTATTTATGCTACTGATAGTGTAGATCTACAAGTTTAGATCTGATTAGATGAGACTGGTTAACTTCGTGATTACTATCTAATGTATTCAAGCTATATTATAATTTTGGTAGTCTAAATTTCATGACTTTGGATCTGATTAAAGGACATGGATCCAGTAAGTGCCAACGTCCGGTCCAGGTAAGACCATGAGGGATTTGGCTCTGTAGGGGCGTTGAGGTTCTTGGGACGTACTCCAAGACGGGGAAGTGTCAAGAGGTCAGATCCAGGGAAGTGAGTTTTTACTATCAATATTATGATTTGTTTGGAAATATAGTCGTCATGCATAGTTAATCTCTCTCAAAAGATTTAGATCTATTCTCGTAGGTTTATTTTTACTATCTTTAATATCATGGAAATATGGTCGTCATGTATAGTTAATTCTTCTCAAAAGGTTAGATCTTTTGTTGTAAATTTTCACACTATCCTTTATAATCTGTTTAGAAAAATGGTTTATCCTCCATGGATCCCGAAGGATTCTGTGCCATAGGGAAGAGGATTATAAAGGTTATTCATTTATTTAAGCTTATTTTTAATATTACTTGTCTTTTTACATGGCTTCCTTTTTTAGAACAAATTCTGCATCTTCTAGTTCTTCTTCAAACAACAAACTAAAAGAAGAAATTCATATACAAGATGTCGATCAAGACATAGACAATTGGAAAATTTCAAAATATACTCAAACTGATATATACGAAAGAGATAGAAAATGGATGTTTTCCACCTCGGATTATACAATCAAAATAGTAGAACAAACTATAGCTTTAGATGCTGATCATGAAGAAATCAAACTATTATCCAAAAGAACAATAGAAAAACATAAAGAAAAATACAATTATATTCATTTTGGATTAATACGAATTGCAGCTAAACCTTTGACAAGAGAAGGACTAGATACATCCCTACTCCTTTGTCTTAGAGATAGCAGATTCTTAGAATTCAATGATTCCCTCTTAGGTATGGCATAAACTAGCCTTTGTGGAGGACCAGTATACTTTGATTGTTTTCCAAACTTTACAGTTTCTTTAAAAGACAAAAATATTCTAGATACTTTAACTTTAAACATAAAAACTGCTAATTATAGAGTCAAAACTGGGACTCTTCCTGTGGCTATCATTTATAGAATTCAATACAAAGTTATGAATTCAGCATTCAGGACAGGAGCCTTAAAGACATTACAAAAAGGAGAAACAGTCCTATTCCAAACAGATCTGGCCAGATCTAGGATTACAGTCCCAAGATCTATCACCTGGAACCAGATCTCACTACCAGAAAGCTGGGTTCTTCCCGAAGTAGCTCCAGCAGATCCAATACAAAATACATCAGTTTCAAGCATTCAACAATTTGCTTCTGGAGCTGTTCAAATCAAATTCGATAGATCCATGAGTTTCAGGGCATCATCTTCATCAACAACTGGTATATATATGCCTAGATACTCAACAGGAAGAAGGTCAGTTTCAGACAGACCGCTGACTCCTTCCATTTCAACCAAACTTCAAGATCTAGATCTTTCTTCTAAGATTCCACAAGCAAGGTATGCAGCCAGCAGACCTACTCCTTCAGAGGCCCAAGATGAATCCTCTGATGATGCGGAACAAGAAGGACTTCCTAGATCTCCTACATATTCTTCAATGACAGAGAGTCATCCTCAACTTGATGGGTTAAGGGTGATTTCTTTAGATAAACAAAATATCAAGACAGAATTTTATGCTGACAACAATTATCCAAAAAGGATGTGGTTCTTTGATAAATACAAGGGACAACATCAACAAAAAATACAAGAAGATTTCTATGGGTTTCTCAGAAGAACAAAATAACATATTCAGTTCTTCGATTGGTTTGAAGTATATTCACAAAGAAAAGGAATTAATTATCCTTTTTCGCAAACAACAAATGTGGTGACAAGGTGGCAGACAGCTGAAGGAGAAATTCAAGCACAGCTTCCACCACCAAAGTCAATCACCTTCACATACAAATCAACGGAGATTAATGCTAAGCTATTCAAGCTCAAGAACATCCAGGATGAAGGAGCAATTAATAGCAAGGACATCCAAGGAATCTATGAGCAAAACAACTACACCATTCTTACACCATTTCTTCAAGTCTCATTCTCTCTCAAACTTGAAGAAACTCTCCTCCCTCTCTCTACAAACTAGTTTTTAGATTTTTAGTTTAGATTCAAACAAAGGAGCAAGCCTTGTGCGAGCTTCATATCTTGTAAGTTCTCTTTTCTTTTCTTTTGTATTCTAATTCAATCAAATGGTTGGCTGAGCCACCTACATTCATATTCATTTACTTGTTTTTATTTGTTTTGATTATACTAACCACACATGGCTGGTTCAACCGCCTATACTAACTAGTGGCAGTCCGACTGCGACCCACATCCTAACTTTTATGCTTTCCTCCTCTTAATTCTTTACTTGTTCCTGGTTTAAGGGGCTAACCCCTCGTCCCGTCTGGTATCAGAGCCAGAGGGGGAAGTGGGGAGATGGCTATCTTTCTTTACTTATTATGATGTTGGTAGTGTAGATCTACAAGATTAAATCTTTCCAATGAGATTAACTATGCATGACGACTATATTTCCAAATAAGTCATAAGATTGATAGTAAAAACTCACTTCCCTGGATCTGACCTCTTGACACTTCCCAGTCTTGGAGTACGTCCCAAGAACCTCAACGCCCCTACAGAGCCAAATCCCTCATGGTCTTACCTGGACCGGACGTTGGCACTTGTTTGATCCTAAAAAACTAAAATATAAAACTAAGAACTTGGGGAGATGGGGAGTATTTGTGAGTTTTGGATAGCCATTATACGAAGTTAATTTCTCAATCATCTTAGATCTACAAATATGCTCCAAAAAATATATAACGAAGTTAATTTTTATGAATTTTTGTGGATTATTTCCAACATCATATATGTTCTCAACTCCAGGACGGATGGCAACAAGGCCTATTGGAAAGAAAAATTCCTTGATGGTCTTCCAAAATCATTAAGAGACCTTGTTCGAGAAGAATTAAGGACTCAATACAATGAAACTGTACCATGGGAAGAAATAACCTATGGACAGTTAACCAGTCAAATTCAACAAGTGGCACTCAAAGTGTGCAGACAAGACAAGATGCTCAGACAACTAGCAAAGGATCGAGCCCAAAGGAGAAAAGACCTTGGATCCTTTTGTGAACAGTTTGGGTTACCCAGTTGCTACAAAAAACCTCACAAACGGCCCAAGCCCACAAAACATTTTGAAAAACCACCTATATACAAAAAGAAATATCAGCCCAAACAACCTTTACCCATACAGTCTCCACCCATACAGTCTTCTCAAATAACAAACTCTTCTCCAGTTTGCTACAAATGCCATAAACCCGGGCATATAGCTCGATATTGCAAACTCAACCAAAGGATTAATACTTTGGGACTAGATGACCAAGTCAAAATTCAAATATCAAACCTTCTAATTGATTCAGAAACTGATTCTGAAAAAGAAGAAGATTATCTCAATCAATTGGAAGATGATATTTCAACATCTACTTCCTCACAAACAGCCATTGACAAAGAAGGAGAAGGCCCTACCATCAATGTCTTAACAAAAGACCAAAACCTTCTTCTTGACATCATCGAAGATACTCCTGAAATAGAGAAGAGACAACTCTATTTAGACAAATTCAAAGAATCCCTGAACCAAGCCACAAATTCTTCAAATCCCTTAGCTAGAGACCCTAGAATTCTTAAAACCTATAATCTCACAGACATTCTTGATAGGTTTCCCTCCAAACCTGTTAAACCTTTGACCCTACAACACCTTCAAACAGAAATTGATCTGCTCAAAGAGAAGATTAGATCGATTAAAGCCAAACAAGACCTTAGCAACCTTTTTCTTCAAAACCTAACACCAATTGAGGAACCTATCAACCAGGAGGATTCTGAATTCCTAGGACAACTTTCTAAAAAATCCAAGGAAGACAAGGATTATTTGGTCCAGATTCGATTACTAATTAATAATAATTATGTGATCGAAACTGAAGCCCTATTTGATACTGGGGCAGACCAAAATTGTATTCTTGAAAGCCTTATCCCACCTCAATTCTTTGAACAAAACAAAGAAATTCTCAGAGGAGCTAATGGATCCAAACTTGAAATTAACTTCAAGTTAACAAATGTTCAAATCCAATTCTCCTCCTTATCTATTCCAAATACATTTTGTAACGCCCCTGACCAATATTGTCCCACAGTTAACCACCCCATTGGGCCGTGGGTTTTGCTCTTGGAGGTGGGGTTATACCCACAACAAGTGAAGAGCCCAAGCCCGCAGGTCAAGAAGCCCAGCACCTCTCCAAAAGGCCTCGATCAGGTGGGAGAGACCACTATAGGCTATTAAAGCAGCCCCAGGACTTCCTCCCTAGCCGATGTGGGATCATTACAATCCATCCCCCTTAGGAGACCCAGCGTCCTCGCTGGCACACCGGGGTCGGGAGTCGGCTCTGATACCACTGTAACGCCCCTGACCAATATTGTCCCACAGTTAACCACCCCATTGGGCCTTGGGTTTTGTTCTTGGAGGTGGGGTTATACCCACAACAAGTGAAGAGCCCAAGCCCGCAGGTCAAGAAGCCCAGCACCTCTCCAAAAGGCCTCGATCAGGTGGGAGAGACCACTATAGGCTATTAAAGCAGCCCCAGGACTTCCTCCCTAGCCGATGTGGGATCATTACACATTTCTTCTAGCCAAAAAACTATCCAACAATGTTATTCTTGGAACACCTTTTATTAAAAAACTTGTTCCTTATCTTACTACAAACGAAGGCATAATACCCCAACTTCTTGATTCAAATGCCCTCCTGCCTTTTTCTAAAAACTAACAAATTTTGTTTTGCAGGAAGAATGACAAATTCAGCAACAGTCGAAGAATGGATACCTCAATACCTTGCCAATAATTCTATCGCAAAAGAATATTATTCTCACAAACATCAATGCAGGGAAGATAGGATCAGATTTTTCAATGTTGTATTTTACAACTTTGAAACTGGACAAAGCATTCCTCCCTATCTTCGGTATCAACATAACAACATTGTTGCAAAACCAACAAACAATACAGTTCGCAGTTTGAAGGATCAAAGCTTCATGAGGCGAAGAAAAATTCAGAGACTAATTCTTCACAAACATTGGATCAAGCATCAAGGGGGAACACAAGCACCTGAGATTGACAAAATGATTCAAGAAACAAAACAAGAGCTATCTGCAACTATCTTCTAAAAACAAGATATTCAAGCTGGCTCAATCGGAACAAAATTCAGAAAAAATCATTTTTTACTGTAGCACCGGAAGCACTGTAGCAATCCGGCAAGTTACTGTGCAAACACGGCAACAAAAGACAAACGTTGCACTATAGCGGTACTGTAGCGGTTACTGTAGCACTACAGAAATTTTGTTATAAATACCCGTCAAACCCAACACCATTCTACACCATTGTAGATAGAGGGAGGAGGATTCTTCAAGCTAGAGAGAGAATGAGACTTGAAGAAATGGTGTTCAATGGTGTAGAATGGTGTGTGGAATGTGTTGGGTTTGAGGGGTATTTATAGCAAAATTTCCGTAGTGCTACAGTACCCTCTACAGTGATTTGCTACAGTGCGCGCTACAGTGCAACGTTTGTCTTTTGTTGCCGTGTTTGCATTGTAACTTGCCAGATTGCAACAGTGCTTCCGGTGCTACAGTAAAAATGATTTTTTCTGAATTTTGTTCTGATTGAGCCAGCTTGAATGTTTCTAGAAGCATTTGTTCTGCAAATCATTGCTGATAAATCTTCTAATGCTTCTTTGATCCATTGTTTGTAATGCCGTGTATTTACTCCTCATTTTTCGAGTAAATACTTGTTGAGAACCATTCTTTGTATGTATCTTCTCTGCCTGAAGCATTGTTCCTTCAAAGTTTGTATGGAGTAATTTGATTCTTTTACTCCAACGTGATTGTATTTGTGTATGTGGTAGATAGGAATTCTTTCACCGGTGTCTTGGTTAAAGAATATACTATCAAAGTTTCTGATTTTGGATTCTTTGTGCTCGTTTTCCAAGTAGTGATATTCTGTCCAGAGGCGCGAGAATGCATCATCTCTGAGTTTGACTTGGAAGGATTGAGTAGTAGGATCTTCAGGAATTAGAAATGGATTTTCTTCTTCTTCAGTTTCCTGAATCCAGTTTATTGTTGAAGTCTCATCAATTGCTTGGAATTGATTTGAGATTGTTTCATTGGGTACCCACTCTGAAGTGGATTCCGCAGATATCCAGTTTGAGGATGATTCTTCAGGGATCCACTCCCGATTAGCTTGATTTGATGATGTTTGGTACTCATTGGTTTGAATATTGGATATTCCTCCGTGGGATGTTTGTGAGTAATCACGAAGTTAATAGTAATCACGAAGTGCATATTTGTGAGTTTTGAATACAAGAACTTCTCAAATAACTCTCAAGTAAATATGTCATTCTCTAATTTCATTTAAGGTTTGCTTAATATTTCAGATTTTCTTCTGTGTTACTTTCAATGTAACTATATTTCCTTCTTATTATTGTAGGTAACAATGGCAAGGAAATGCCTTTCGGTGCATGAAATTCATGAAAACATGACAAGATGGACAATGCTTGTTCAAGTTGTTGAGAAATCGCATGTGTTGACTAGTGGTGCATCAATGCCTATAAGATTCCAACGTGTTGTGTTAACAGACTCTGAGGTAATGTAAAGTCAAATTGCTCTTTGTCATTTTTCATTCATTATAACAATCTTCATTGATTTCTTATACCATTTGTTATTCTTTTTTTTTTCTATGAACAGGGAACTAAGGTTGCAGCGGTCATTTATGGGAATGACATTCACTATTTTGCTAATTTGCTCTAGCCATTTAAACGCTGCTATATCACAGGTGGGATTGTCAAGAAACAAGATTCAAAGTATTAAGTTAGTGACTATCAACATTCTTGGGTCATTCACAACAAGACATTAGTTGAAGAATATGTGGAGCTTCATCCACCAATGCTGCCATGCACTTTTGAACTCACTAAATTTTTAGATCTCTTTAGATTTGCCAACACAAAAAATACTCAAAGTGAGTGATATCTATACTTACTAATTGACATATAACTTCCTTTTCTTTTTCACTTTACTTATTGAGCTACAACTAAATTTCTCTCTTCTTTTGGTATGAAGAAAGTTGTGCAAGCAGTTGTTGTTAGTGACTTTGCCACAAAAAAGTATAATAATGGCTCCACAACAAGAGACTTTATTATCGTCAATCAAGAGTTAGTCATCTAAAGTTTACTTTTAAGCTTTCTGTTTTATACATAAACCTAATACATTCACTATTTCTCTCCTTTTTTTTTTTGCCCCATTTCCTTCTTTCTAATGGAAAAAACCAATGCTCCTCTCTCTTTGGAATGATTTCGAACAAAATCAAGGAAACCAACTTGCCAATGCTATTGGGAATGCCAACATCATCATTGGGATGGAATTAAAGGTCACAATTTTTAATTGTAAGGAAACTCAATGCACTGTAGAAATCTTACTATCCTGTCAATCAAACACTCTGAATAACTTCAGCAATCATTAGTCTCCAAATTATCCTATTACTTGACTTATAGTATTATTTCTATTGTCAGACTTATACCTCACAACTAAACCTGGGACTGACCTACTGATTAATCCATCCACTTTTGAAGCAAATGAATTGAAGGAATGCTATGTACATGCACTGATTGCACATACTTTAAAGCCAAAATTTTCAAATATATTTCATATCTTATTATCTGCCACATTCATCTTCTCAATAGGTATATGCTAATAGAGAAGAAATTACAAAATTGATTCAACAAATGACATACAAAGATCCATGCATGCTCCTGCCCCCTCCAGCTACTAGTGATAGAATCAGTGTAGTTGATGCAGTCGGTACACTAAAAGATGTAATTTCATTTTTATATAAAAAATAGTTTATATATTTTAGACACTCAAAATAATACAAGTCATGAGTTGTTTCTATTTCTATTGGAAAAAACAATTGGTAGGTCAAAACAGCATGGATAACATGAAAAACTATACTAGCTCCTGGACAACATGCATTCTTTGTAGCATGTAAAAATTGTCAAAATTCTATCAATGTTGATGTGGGATGCATTATGAGATGCCTATTTTGTAGAGAAGAGAGTGAAGTTGAAGCCAAGTCAGGTAACTAACAAATGTTTTCACTAAACTTTGACTATTATTACTTTGAATGGCCTCCTTGTCAAATTATTACTAAAATTTGACAATTAATACTAATTAGTATATGAATTTAGTATTTTCACTCAATGTTCATACTTAATAATGTCCTCTTTAGGATGCTAAAGGCTCAAAACACATGAAAAAACTATTGAACCCTTGAGATTTCATCTATTAGCCCAGATAGTATGTTATTGTTTAGAGGCTCATTAGTAATAATGCAATGCTTTCTTGTTTAATTTGCTAATATCTTTTAGCCAAATTTGTTTAATTACTTTTGTGCCCTTTTGTACTTTGGCGTGCATAAACTAAATGCAATGAGAAGAATGCACTTGGAGTTGTTGTGGTGTCTACTGGTATTGAATATGAATGCAGATTATCTTCTATTATAGCCAAATAATGTTGATTTTGGAGGAAATATTGTTAGAGAATATGCAATGATTTTGTATAGAAGTCTGGAGACTCATTAATGAAGTCCTGGGACCAAATTTTGTATGCATAAAGTAGTGAAATTGAGGCATGTAGCTTACAACGATGGATGAATGACATCAGCAGGATACTATACGCATGTTTTTCACCTATTCGTCATGACAATAAGAGATAAATTTAGACAGTGAAAATCTGAATTTATTTTTTGTCCTTTTCATTTATGAAATTGGTACTCAATCTTTATCAATAAATCTAATCAATACTTAAAATTGCTACCATTTATGATTTGTACTATAGTGAGCATTCCAACTAATGACAAAGCCTTGATATTGGATAGTGAGTGTGAGCATTTCTAGGAACGATGGTACTCAATTGCTAAGCATTAGAATGGCTACAATAATTGGTACTAGATTTTATTGTAGCCATTAGTAATATTAATGCTTGTCTTTTTGGATAGCTTGCATGTCTTGCCTATAAATAGTTGAACTCGAGCTTGACTTGAACTCACGATCAGTTTCTAAGTAAATTATTATATCAGTGTTTCTTCTCAATCTATATCAAGACTCGAATTGGAATTGCTGTAGACGATGGTACAACATCGATAAACACTGTCATCTTTGGCCTTGATATTGAAAAGTTGGTACCATTTACAACCCTTCAATTCTGGGAATCTAATAATCAATTCTTATTTCATTGAATAGTCATATTTTTATACAATTTTGCTTTATGCTTAACTATCACATAATATGCTTAGCTATTGTTCAAACTTTAACAACAAAAAGTCTTGTAGGAAATTGACTTTTGCCTTAAACTAGCATCTACAATTTAAAAGTATAAAATAGTTTATTTCATACGCTACCATGAACAGATTATCAAGGGCACAAAGAAGCCAAATATAGCATTGTCAAAGCATACACTGTTGAAGAAATAGCCCAAATTCCATTGGAAATCACAAGAGCACCAGCCAATGAAGAAATTGCAGATGTTCATGCTCCTATTGCTAAGGATGAACTCTTCACTCCATCAACAAAGAAGGTGCTTGATTCAATAACTGCCTCCTCTATTGCTGCTGCCAAATGTCTCCTTCAATGACTAAAACAAAAAGAGTGTCGGATTTTGAGACTATGACTTTTGAAGCTGGTTCGAAAGCTCTTGAAAGTGATGCACATCTCACAAAATCCACCACTATAACCTCATTTCCTACACAAGAGAGCCCTTTCAAGAAACAAGATGATGATGTTCTATAAAGCTCCTTGAACAAGTTCCCTTAATCTTTTGTTAACACTTTATAGCTGATTTATTAAAATTCCATCTTTTGACACGATATCAAGATCCATTAAGAACCAACTCTATTATAGAACTTAATGAATCTTAATATGTGACATTATCTAAGCATAGCTTGCATTCCAACTTATATTAGACAACCTACATCTTATCTTTTGTCTATGTATGGATAGATTGCGCTGAAAGGCATCAATTTATTTGTGGAACTATTTGATGGTTATGAATGAACTATTGTGATTTATATTTGCTTTTATATTAGAAAAGTCTTTATTAACTAATAGTATTTAGTTCATTATTCGACAATCCATATATTACACAAGTGTAACCGTTAAGCTCATGCAAAAATTATATCAACAGAATGTGATATTCCTCCAATAAAACAGAAAAAACATCTTCTATGTATTCATATTGCACAAAAGCAATGGCCAGAAAAACTCCTGTTTTATCATACACTTTATGGGGGCCTAGTCGAGAACCCCTTAGTATAATATGTTAACAAGTTCAGAGAAAACCTTTTCTCATAATTAATCATTTTACGATTATTATAATAAATTGACACAACATACTATGTAGATGCATCATGCAGTCACATTAATTGCAATCCCTATTGTAGATATTGGAATTTTAGTTAATCTAAAACTTACCATTGATTTATAAATTAAATCCTTGGCATATTTTTAGATGGTCATATGTCATGCGTATTTGAAAGTTGAGCTATTCGGCAGCTAATTATATCTTTTCATATGTTAAATTAAGGTGTCCCAACTAATTATATATGTTGAGACATCTTTGCCAATTAAGTTATACCATGTCACGTGTCTCTATGACTTGGCTAATTAAGTATAAATACCTAAGTATTTATTTGTTTGTTAAAGGGATAACATTTAAGGTTATTTAATCATTATATATTTCTTATGTAATATAGTGCTTCATTTAATCAAATTGCATCATGTCACATGTTTTTATAACTTGGCCAATTAAGGATGTACATGTTTATATTATCACTTTATTGATAAATGACATGCACGGGGTATGCATATAAATTTAACCTCAATTCCACAATCAAGTTTTATATTTAGAAATTCCTAAATACCCCACACGTGTGTTAGCAATTATATGGGTCACGCTTAAATATAAGATATTAAGGGTCGAATCCAGAGGAAAGACGATCAACTACCAAGACTACTAAATTGTTTCTGTCATTTAGACTATCAACAAATTAAAACAAATAAAACTAAACTATTAATGCATATAGAAATACAAATGAAAGCTCCCAGGGTAATAGAATCCCAATCTACTTTTGCTAGTGAATCTCCCCAATCAACTGATTGTTACAACTTTGACTTGTTATAGCGTAATTTTCTCAAGTATGTGATACCCACTTTCACCAATGAATCACTGTACCTATAACTAATCCATACCTACTTTTTTAAATATGAAATAAACTGCAAACTCATGAAGTTCTATGAAATTACTAATAAAAAAATGAAAGGTGCACCTCTAATTTCGTGAATGCACTCCCTAGATTTAGCTCTTTCTTGAACTAATCTGAAATCCTAGTGCTCATTGCAAACTTAACACCTTGAGATTATCACAATTAATGGCCAATTAATCATGATTATACAAGAAAAAGTACTAAATAGTTTGCTCAAGATAATAGCATCAAATAACTCAAGAAATATTACAAACAATTCATAGATAGTTCAACCAAAACCTAAGGCATGAAACTTTAATAAAACATAAAGCAATTGAAAGAAAGATCCAATCTTATATTATAGCAAAACATTAGAATCCAAATATGAGAAATCAAGAGTTAGACAGAAAACCCTTGTCATATGAGTTTCATCTCGACCATCTTCATCTTTGTTAAGCTAAATACAAGAGTGGATGAACTAATCTAATCCTACACTATCCTAATCTAACCTAAGAACTAAAGATCTAGGAAGTTCTAGTGTTAAATCTATATTTTTTATGGCTTTTTCTCTCCTCCTTGTTTCTTCATTGCACTTCTTTTATTCATCATTTGCATTTCATGTACACTTGAAAACCAATTCAATTCATCAAAATTCATCCAAACATCTACTCATTTTGCTCCATTTGATTATTGAATCCATCAAACCTAAAAAACATGAAGTTTTGACAATTTAAGTTCATAGAAATGCAATGTTTCTCACTTTAACCGTAAAATGCAAAATTTAACCAAAAACCTAGCTATTTGACTCCTAAAACAACTAACACACACCAAAACACACATACACAACCACATTAAACATACAAAACAAGCACTTATCACATCCCACCTTGAATCAGTGCTTCTTCACAAGCAATGAGCTAAAATAAATTGAAACTAATGATTCACAATAGTGGAGTTGCATGCAATAGAGACTCATGTCTAAAGATATGAAAGACATGATCACCACGTAATGGTACAAAAGAGATGATGACCATGTGAGTTTTGAATCCCAATTCTATTACTCTATGATATCAAACAAAGGAAATTTTATCATATCATCATTTGATCAAGTCCAATACCATGTGTCACCCCTAATCAAATCATACTTTCCATATAACTAGTATAATCAACAAATGTAAAACTAAACCTGTAACCATCCCTTAGATTAAAGCAAACAAGGAAAATGACTAAGGAAACTTTCACACTTTGATTACCCATTTTTCTTTTTCTTCATTTTTTGCTTTAGTTTTCTTGCTTTTCTTAAGCCTTACTCGAGTAGTGAACTTGTCTTTTGACGCGAAGGCAAACGTTGGTAGATAAATGCTCCCAATTACTCGATCAAATCACAAACTCTTGTTGCTTTGCATACTTCTAATTCTAGTACCATTTTATGCGAAAGTCGACATTTTAAAATGAAAACCCCCTATTACTAAGTACTTGGAATCATTGGAGTAGATTTGTATGATCAATAATCGTATAACTTTTTTTTTCTTCTTTTGTGAAAGTAAAAACCACATTACTTGTTCCTTGTAAAAACTAGAACTAAGGAAAAAATCACAAAAGAAAAAATTCACATTCATCAATCATACCAATCACACAACTTACACAAACAAACCAAGAACAATACACTTTATGAACTCAAAGAAATATTGGCATAGTAAACTCCACTTTATAAGACATTAAGTTTCCCTCAATCAAAATTCTTGTCTCACACAATAACAATCTCAAAGTCCTTACACATAAACTCATGTCAATAACTATGAAAGTATCAAATTCAAATTCAAAACTCCTTTCTTCACACTTAAACTTCACATTATACTCAATAAGAAATCAAGGGGATAAAATGAATTAGAAATGATACTCCCTATGTACTTTTGACATGATTCAACTACGACACAACCACAAAACACTATTGGCAATAAAATTTTTGAAAAATTTTTTGACAGAGTTTCTCCTCATAATTGGACAAAACTCCTTGTCAACAATCTCAAAATTCAACATTTCAAGTATGCTGATATCACTAACTGTTAAATTTCCAACAAATACATCAATTTTTGCATGAATACTAAGGGATGTATTCAATTCCAACCAACCTCATCCCCACACTTAAATTACACATTGTTCTCAGTGTGAAAAGGTAAAGGAAAAGAAATGGAATACTCCCTTAATGTAGTAGTGATTTGTTGTGGTTGTGCACCATTAGTTCTTTTCCAAATCTCCATTGATAGTGCTTATTTTGCCTTATTCTTCAAACCTACAAAATAAAAAATAAGCATACTTAAAATAAATTAAAACACACCAAAATAAACTATTGAATTGCCTCCCAACAAGAGCTTGTTTATAGTCATTAATTTGACTATTGTGCCTCACTATTAAGAAGGCTTTGTCACAAAATAATCCACCAACTCAAGTTGTGATGAATCAACAAATGATGACTCAAATTAATAAACCACATATCTTAAAGGTGAGAGAGCAGAAAGGGGTTTACCAGTCCCAAGTGTTTTATGGATATCACCTTGAATGTGCACCATTTGAGCACTCATCAATGAACTTTCCACAGGAATTGTTTGGGCAATTTTATGTTTGAAGCCTGCACTTTCTAAACACTCCTCGAGAGTGGTTAAAAATAAACTACTAAATCTCATCTCTTGAGGTTCAAGGTTAGTTCCAAAGGAATTATCTTGCAAGATGGGCATTTCATCATTATCACCACAATTTGATTTATCATGATCATCAAAATGGAATCCACCTTCATATGTGACATTCCTACCATTCATACTAGTATTCCATTTATTTGAAGAAATAACTTCACATGAAATATGCAATTTATCTAGTAATATACTAAAGTACAAAGTTAGTTCATCTAATCTAGTTTCAATATTGGCAAAACAATCAGAAACTGCTTTAGCTACCCTTTCCAAATCTTTGTCCAATTCATTAGCTAATCTTTCTATAGCTTCATTCCAACATGGTTTAGATCCATTAGCAAATCTTTCTATGGCTAATTTCTGAAATGGTTTAGATTTATGTTGGACACATTCAGGTCAGAATTCATAAATGTTTGGAAAATCACTATAAGCACATTGATTATACCAACCATAATAATAATATTTAACCCCAGTAGAGTTATATTGATCAAAACAAGAATTCTAATTCTAAAATTCACCAAAATAATCCACATTTCATGTTTGCATACATTCATAATTAGCATTATATCCTCTAGGAAAAACATGATTTAGATGATAACATCAAGTTTAGCATTTAAACTCAAGCCATCTTCAAAAGACATAATCGCATGATTTTCGCAAATTCCTCTATTGTTGTAGCCTTGAAAGTATGGATGATTCATTTCCGCTCTTCCTCCTCTCAAGCATTGTTCACCAATTTGACCAATCCTTCTCATTACCTAAAAATGCTTTCAGATACTCAAAAGCAAATTTAATCAAAAAGAATAGATGATTCGACACATATATAATCTAAACACAAAACCAAGAAAAAATAACACATAAGACTCAACACACATAAGCAACTAGACTCGACAAACTTACAAGAACTAGACTCAACAAATACACAAGAAAAGTGACAAAAATGTCTAAACTAGTAAAGTCACTCTTCATGCCGATATTTTCACAAATCCTGCTCGGTAATAGCACCAAAAACTTGATGTGCACGAGGTATGCATAAAAAATTAAACTCAATTCTAGAGTCAAGTTTTATATTTATAAATTTTTAAATACACCATATGTGTGTTTGCAAGTATATAGGTTATGTTTGAATATAGGATATTAAGGGTCGAACCCACAAAGAAAACGGTCAACTACCGAAACTACTAAAACTTCTTTATTATTTAGACTATCAACAAATTAAAACAAATAAAACTAAGCTACTAATTGATAGAGAAACACAAATGAAAGCTCCTAGGGTAATTGGATCCTTATCTACTTTTACTAATGAATCTCCTTGATCAATTGATTGTTACTATTTCGGGTAACTATAGCATAATTTCCTTTAGCATGTTATACCTGATTTCACCAGTGAATCATTTACACCTATAATTAATCTATACCTACTTTGGTAGTTATAAAATCAACTACAATCTCATAAAATTTTATGAAATTACTAATAACAAGTCACAAAAGTGTAACTCTACTTTCATGAGTGCAATCCCCAGGTTTAACGCTTTTTTGAGCTAGTATTAAATCCCAATTTTTATTAGAAACTTAACACCTTAAGATTATCACAATTAATGGCCAGTTAATCATGATTATATAAGCAAAAGTACTAAATAGTGTACTCAAGGTAATAGCATCAAATAACCCAAGAAATATTACAAACAATCCGTAGACAGTTCAACTAAAACCCAAGGCATGCTACTTTAACAAAATATAAAGCAATTGAAAGAAAGATCCAATCTTATATTATAGCAGAACATTAGAATCCAGATACAAGAAATCAAGAGTTAGAGAGAAGGACTCTTGTCACATGAGTTTCATCCCCTCCTTCATCTATTGTGTTAAATACCAGAGTAGATGAACTAATCTAATTCTAAAGATCTAGGAAGTTCTAGTGTTAGATCTACATTTTTTGTGGCTTTCTCTCTCCTTCTCCAATTGCAATTTTCATCCACGAAAATCATCTTTTATAAGGAAGAGGAAAGTGTTCAATTATTGCTCAAGTTGTGCAAGTGGGCAAGTTGCATCGACAAGATACCCTCACGAGTTTCTTAGAAACTGCGGGGGGTTTGTGTGGAATCTCTTGAGGGATTTTCCAGTGATTTGTGTGCTCTATTTTTACCCATTGTAGTGAAGTTTTTATCCATAAACCCGTGTAGAAATTGCCAAAATCAATGAGAAACCATGGAGGGATTCTCTTCTTCTACTCAGGTGACAGGTTGTTGATGCCTGTGTAATAATAATTATTATTATCCTAAGTGCCAACAAAGTAGTTTTGTGTCAATTCTAGTACTGGAACAGGGACTCTAGATGTGCAATGGATTACTTGATTCACGCTGGTTCCAAAGAGTTTGATTAACCCGATATACTAGAATTTATTTACGAGAAATCTATAATTTGTATACAGGGCAAGTAGGGTCGTATCCTCAGGACTGGGAGTAATTCGTTTCTACTAAAGTTCAAGTTATGGGGGATTTTTAGGGAAATTAACAATGAGCTATACTAATCAAATGTTGCAGTTGAATAAGAATTAAATAACAATTAAATAGCAATAAGGTAAAAACTCAGACAGTATTGGAAAGCTCTAGTCAAGAAGCAACTTCGGAAATGGTTCTTCTAATTAATCCTCAATGCAAGAATAACTCCATGTAGACACCAATTTTTTTTTTTTTTTATTTTTTTTTCATTTAGTTGATTTTGTTTCGATTTTTGTTTGTTTTTATCTTATTTTCATTTTTGTTAAGAAAATTATTTTTATTATTATTAATTAATTCATTGGAAAGAAAAAGAAAAATCATCAACCAAACACAAAAATTTTAGCATTTTTATTTCATTTTAGTTGATTTTGTTTAAGTTTTTCTCTATTTCTATTATTGTTAAAGAAAATCATATCTTTTATTCATTCATTGAAAAAAAAAGGGAGCCACGCGCGTGTACATAAACACGCGCACTATTCATCATCTTCCTGGTTTCGTACGAAGCCAAGAAACAAGGTTCAAAATTGCAGCGGCCATTTGTCCAAGTTTTACTCGATTCTTTTGCATTTTTTTTTATTCCCTCCAAGCCTAGTACAAGGCCATATCACCTCTCCAAGACTTATCATGAAGATTCCAGAAAATAAGAGCATCAAACGGCTCAAAATGCCACAGAAAAAGGCAGCAAACAACTACCATTGATGCTAGGTTTTGAGGGTATTGGGTGCCTATAAGAAGGCTACAAAACGCGAGGACAAGTGGTAGAGTAATTAGGGTGGCGGCTAGGATTAGAGAAAAAAGAGCAAGAGAGATTGAGAGAGCTACGGGAACAAGAGAAGCCTGGGGAAGAAACCAGAGAGGAGAGAAGTGGAAAAAGAGTGTGGCGACTGGGTAGGGAAAAGAGACCTAGGGGCTGGAGAGAAAAAATGAAAGAAAGAGAGCTGAAAAAGAAAAAGCTTGTCGAGGTTACGGGTTGGGCAAGAGAAAAACAAGGGAAGAAAAGAAAGAGGGGCGGCTGAGGGGAGAAAACAAGAGAGGAAAAGAGCAACAGATGGAGTGAGAGGGAGGAACCGAGAGATCCGAGAAAGAACAAAGGAAAGAGAAGAAGGAAGATCTGAGGTTGAAAACCCAGATTCAAGTCTCTTCATCGAAGTCTGCGGTTGATTTCTGGATCAAACCCAAGCTGAGGATTTGGATCCAAAATGGGTAAAATAGATAGTCTTTGTGATAGCCCTACCTTCCCCTAAGGCGAACCAAAGGGTTCGGCGGACCGCCTGCCCAACTCTCGCCGGGACTCACTCATACACCTCAAGTAAAAATGAAAATAAGACCACCAGAACAGGTGGAACAATAATTCCAAACTTAAAACAAAAGGGATACAAATCAAATATACAAAGGTTCTCAATTCTTTATACATCCAACCCTTACTAAGTGCTAGGACGAGAACCATTATAAAAATTCAAACGAACTAAACTAGGCTAGTCTGTACAGATCTCTCGTCCTTGCTCGCATCCCCTGTTAAGGAAAACAAAACTAACGGAATGAGCTAAAAGCTCAGTGAGGTTCCAGACACATAATCAACTTAAACAAGGACATTAATCATGTAATAACAAGTAATCCAGGAACATTTACAATATGAAGCAATGATAACACATTCATTAAAATGATACATGCTCACGTGGAGCCTTTCGTTCTTTCGTTCTTCTTTCATTTCCTTATTCCTCCAATATTTAAAATTTCATTTGTAATTAAAAACCTCCTTTCGTTCATTCATTTCATTTCTCCCCCTTCTGGACATTGGCCAGACTCCACCCGACAACGTGGTAATACTCGAGTATACCAAACTTTCACCCAGGGTCACCAAATCGACCGACCGAGTCCGCTTTTGACTCGAGTCGACCGGCAACGAAGGGCAAGGGCCCAGTTCAGCCAAAAGACTTACATTCATGCACAACTACCATTTAATCACTTAAACATTGAAAATTTCACCTTTCATTTAGGTCGAGTGCGATAAAGTACACACTCGCCTAGCAAAATTCATTTTTAACAAACATTTATCATTTAATCAAATATCCACAACAAGTCATACAGTTAATGGAAACATAACAAACAAGGAACACTCACCTATTTAAGCAAAATAACGTCCAAAGTATCCTTCCAAATAACACCCTCAATCACCAAGGAACCCTAAGAGTAACCAAGAAAACACATTACAGTTCTACCATCAAAGATTTAGGTGAATCGAAGAAAATCCGAATAATTATTAGGACAATGTATAAATATAGTTTTGGAAGTGAAAAGAGTACATTTAAACCAAAGGACATGAGTAAAATATTTGTAAAACTTACGCTCGCTCGTAAAACTTTGAAATCTCCATTTGAGTCGAAAAAACGAAGAAAACGTATTTCTATTAGTCGTAAATTTTATTTTTCCAAGGGTACAAGTTTCGGCCAGATTCTAACTTATATACCTCTAAGAAAGAAGACTTGAATACCTTAGATGATTCAAGTTAGTTTCATCCTCAACCCTTACTCAAGTCGCGAGTACATCTACCTAATTGAGTTTCTTCGAGTACATCTCCGTCCATCAGTCCAAATGCCCCGTTTCGCTTTAAAGTCATTTTTATGCGTTTTACTCATTCTTTATTGGGTTTCTTCGATTTCACCTAATTGGTTGTGCTATATTCTTTCTCGTTGAATCTTAGGTTTTCTCGGTGATTAAGGATACTATTCAGAAGGATATTTTGCACGTTATTTTGCATAGTTAGGTGAGTGTTCCTTGTTTGTTAAATGCTTCTTGACTTCATAACTTGTATTATTGATTGATAACGTGTTAAGTGCTTTTAATGATTTCCAAAACGAGCTTTCTAGGCGAGGGTGTACTTTATCGCACTCGACCTAAATAACTGTGCAATTTTCAAGGATTTAATAATTGAAATGCTAGTTGCGCATGAATATAAGCCTTTTGCCTGAACTGGCCACTGCCCCTTGTTACCGATCGACTCGAGCCAGAAGCGGACTCGGTCGGGCGATATGGTGACCTGGGTGAACGTTTTGGTATACTCGAGTATTACCTTTGTAGGTTGGTGGAGGTTGGTGGAGCCTGGACAATGTCCAGGAGAGGGTGAATGAAATGAATGAATGAACGAACGAACGAGGGTTTATTCCCAAAATGAAATTTTCAAATGATCGGAGGAATAAGGGGAAATGTCAGGAGAACGAATGAATGATCGAATGAATTGCTCCCTGTGAGCCGTATCCTTTTCATGAATGTGTGAGAACCCGTAAAACCCTAATTATTTTCCTAGGGTTTATTTCCCCTTAATTGCATGTTTTCTGCATTTTCGGGCCTAGGAATATTTTTCTGGTAAATTTTATGAGTAATTATAGTTTTTAGATGATTTTTCTAGTATTGGTGAGTTTTTAGAAAATTAAGAATATATTTTGGACGTGGGACCCACTAGTGCGAAAAGTACGGCAAAATTCGGCCAATAAGGTTAAGTTTCGGATACTGGTGGAAATTTATCGGGTGTTAAGAGATAAGTAGAGGGTGACATGGCATTGATGTGAGAGGAACCAAGTGATAGGAAGGCATTAAATGAAGTGCCAAGTGGCACTATGTGATTGGTCCACTTGTTGGACATTTTTGACTTTTCTTATCATGGATTAAATATCTCAAAAATTGACTAAAAATTCATTCTTTCTTACCTCTTGTTGGCCGATTCTCTCTCTTGGACAAGGAAGAAAAACTTCTTCAATTTACAAGCTTCAAACTATCTCAATCTTCCATTCCAACCAATTAAACTTAGATTTGCTCCATAAAATCACTCCATTAGGTGCTAGTAAGTGACTTGGTGAAGTTGTTTTGAAGCTCTAAGGTGGCCAACCTCTCTATCTCTCTTAATTTCTTGGTAAGTGATGCTTGAACACCCTACTACACCTAATGATGGTTATATTATGCTTAGAAGAGGCTTGAGTGTTGGATTATATGATTTATTTCTTGGTTTGGCTTGATTTGGTGAAGTTTTCCATTTTATGATGAATTTTCTGGTTTCATATGATTTTGATGTTTTGGACTAGTATGATGGTTGGTAATAAGGGGCTTTGGCTCTAGTAGGTGTGAATTGTTGCTAAATGCAATCAATTTTGGATTTGGAATGAAATGTGAAAAGTTAGGGTTCTTGAACCCCTATTCTGTCCGAAATTTTAGGTCATATCTAGAGGCCGAATTGGACTTTGCTCAAAACATGAAAGTTGTAGGTATTGATGAGTTTAGTGTGTCTGCAAAATTTCAGGGCAATTGGACAAGTGTAGAGTGAGTTATGCCGTTTTTACTGTTGCTGTTTTTGGTGCACAGAATGTCCGAACTGCGATAGTAATTGCCTGTTTTGACTGGAATTGGTTTGGATTTTGGAGTTGGTGTCTTCTGATGAAATGTAGCTGGATGTCTTAAATAACTTATGCCTTTGGAATTTGGGCATTTGGACTTGTATGGACTGAGATATACCGATTACAGTTTTCTGTGTTTTGGAAACCTGTTTTGGTGATTCTGGTTTAGTGTTTGGCATTTTTGACCTAGTTGGGTCAGGAACTGGATTGAGTGACCTTCTACATTGTTGTAGCCCTGTTTCATAGCTTCGAAACGGTGGATCTTACACCCCTAACCGATAATTGTAGTGAGAGTTGTGCCATTACCGCATTATGACGTCAAAACCGGTTTTCTTATCAAGGCCAACATTAAAGCCTTTCTTAATTTCTGGTTTGCTTTCATGCTTGTATATGTTTATAAAACCCTATTGGGGTTGTGAATTGGTGTTGTTTATGGCTCGGTATGGTTTCTTGTTTTATGATCTTGTGAGCTATGGAACGGCTCTTGACATGAAATGCTTATATGTGTGTTGTTGGGTTGTGATTGAAGAAAAATAATGAAGCCTTATGGCTGGAAACTTTGGTAAACACAAAGGGCATGCTGCCCGAATTTTTACTTGAGATTTAGAAAACTATATTCTCGACTTGAGTAAAGGTTAAGTATTTAACCCTTGAATTTCCATGCATGAAACCCTATTGGGCGATAATTGGTTTGACTTTATGACTCGTTATCGAGTCTTATGGTATTTGTTTACATGTTCTAGGGCGTGACGATAGCTCACGACATTCTCCTGACGGAAGTGCATGAAATAGCACTTAATTGATTGGTGAGTGTACTACTCACTTGTGTGCTATTATATGGCTTTGATATTTGAACTTGAGATGTTGTATGTTAATGGATTGATGTGAGAGTGTACTTTATCACTCTCACTTATTGTTTCACATGTTATTGAAAAGTTATTGGAAAGTTATTGGAAAGTTATATGAACTGATATATGAAATGAAATACATGACTTGATATCGATTGGACAAGTATCCAACGACTACAAATGTTATCATTGAGCTCAACCCCATTGGTAGTTGATTGAATCGAGCCGACAAGGGTTTGGTCGTGACAATTAATGAGCCTTGGGTAAAGTTATAAGGAATCTTGTAGTATGAGAGACTCTTGATTCCGGTATACTCGAGTAATACCACAGTGCAAGTGTTTGGAGTGCGGGCCCGGTAGGGGGATGTTTGGTGGAAGGAATGGGAGAGAAGAGGAGTCTACAGTTGGTTACTTTTCAAACATTGACGGAGAGTCAATGAGACCGATCAAGAATTCAAACGAGGAAAAGGGCTCTTGAGAGCCACCCGTATCCTTTTATCCTCATTATTAATGTGTGGCTTTATTTATTTTGGTAAATTGGACTGTTAAGCTTGAGGTATCCATGAACTTGGTTGCTTGAGTTGTATTCTCACTGGGCAATTAGCTCACCCCGTTCCTTTTGTTTTCCTTACAGGAATATGACTCTTTTGGAATGAATTTTGATAAATGGTTGCCGAATGAACTAGATGAATGACTCTTTTGTATTGTATATAAAATGGGACCCTAAATGTATCATTAGGGCCGTTTTCACTTTTGTTTTGGCAAACCATATATGTAGCGACTTTTGTATCACTTTTAAATGTCATTTTGGTTTGTAAAGGCTAAATGTTATGTGGTTTATGTAATTCGATGTTTGGTTGGGTTCGGACGAGTCGGTTACTATTCATGGCCGACTCCGGGTTTCATTTTCTTTTATTTTGGGTTATTTTGCCCTTTTGCCTTATTTGCGCGCGTTATAAGTTCCGGAACGTGAAAGATCGCTCTATACTGCACCGTTAGTCCTGGCGAGAGCTGGGCAGGCAGTCCGCTAACCTCTTTGGTTCGCCTTAGGGGAAAGTGGGGCTGTCACAGAATGTTTTATCGCTTTCCATTGTAAATGTTTCGTGAAGTAGTGATATGCCATGTTAGTGTATTGGATTGATTGTTTTATTATGTGTTCGGAACCTCACTGAGCTTTTAGCTCATCCCTTTAGTTTTGTTTTCCTTAACAGGGGAAGGCACGCAAGAACGAGAGATCTGTATAGACTAGCTGGTCTAGCTTTTGATTTTTTTCTTGTAATGGTTCTCGCCCTAGTGCTTGGCACGGGCTGGTTGTATGGTGGATTTGGAACCTTTGTATATTCGACGGTTGTACTTCTTTTGAGATGGTAATGTATATAAGTTGTTTAAGTTTTTGGATCACTGTCATATTTTTCGTACGGGCTGGATCTGGTTTTTGCTCGAGGATGGACGTGATCGACTGAGTACCGGCGAGAGCTGGGCAGGCGGTCCGCCGAACCCTTTGGTTCGCCTTAGGGGGAGGTGGGGCTGTCACAGACTACGTCTCCCTTCCATACCCTTTTTCTCTCTCTCTTTTTTTTTCAAAAGGTGATTTAGTATGTAACGAAATAAATTGATTAAAACAACAAGATATCTCACACCAAATACACAAGGAGACACACCATATACACAAAGAGACATCTCAAGTTTGACAAATAGTCAAAGGCAGCAAGTACTATACACGTAGGGATTAACATACCACAGGCAAAAGACGTGTAGGAACAACGCAAGGGCAAAACGAAAGAAAACGCGACTTGTCATCCCACACTCAGTTAAAATCACCCCGTCCGATCTCTTACTTCACTTTTTATCCGAACTAGGCGCCTGTTGATCTCTTGTACTCACTCTAGCCAAACACGAACCTGTTCATGTTCCCCGGAATGAAATTCTCAAGTACTTAGTATCGCCCTCAACTCTGGAGTACTCGGGTACAAGAATCCAAAATAAAATAATTTACATCTCGAATTGGCCAGTCCCAAGAGTAAATTATCTACAATCGAGATTCCTACCTGACGTCCCAATCTATTGTCCTCAAATACCATGATAACGATTTAAGACCTATAACAATTCATGATTCATAACTTATGCTCAAAAGAGCACTTAGTCCTTCACACTTATTCACCACTCGGCCCAAGCTCACTTCGCACAGAGACCACGCGAAACAGCCTCTGATACCACCTGTGACAGCCCTACCTTCCCCTAAGGCGAACCAAAGGGTTCGGCGGACCGCCTGCCCAGCTCTCGCCGGAACTCACTCATACACCTCAAGTAAAAATGAAAATAAGACCACCAGAACAGGTGGAACAATAATTCCAAACTTAAAACAAAAGGGATACAACTCAAATATACAATGGTTCTCAATTCTTCATACATCCAACCCTTACCAAGCGCTAGGGCGAGAACCATTACAAAAATTCAAAAGAACTAAAATAGGCTAGTCTGTACAGATCTCTCGTCCTTGCTCGCATCCCCTGTTAAGGAAAACAAAACTAACGGAATGAGCTAAAAGGTCAGTGAGGTTCCAGATACATAATCAACTTAAACAAGGACATTAATCATGTAATAACAAGTAATCCAGGAACATTTACAATATGAAGGAATGATAACACATTCATTAAAAGGATACATGCTCACGTGGAGCCTTTCGATCTTTCCTTCTCCTTTCATTTCCTTATTCCTCCAATATTTAAAATTTTATTTGTAATTGAAAACCTCCTTTCGTTGATTCATTTCATTTCTCCCCCTTCTGGACATTGGCCAGACTCCACCCGACAACGTGGTAATGCTCGAGTAAACCAAACTTTCACCCAGTGTCACCAAATTGCCCGACCGTGTCCGCTCCTGACTCGAGTCGACCGGCAACGAAGGGCAAGGGTCTAGTTCAGCCAAAAGACTTACATTCACCCACAACTACCATTTAATCACTTAAACATTGAAAATTTCACCTTTCATTTAGGTCGAGTGCGATAAAATACACACTCGCCTAGCAAAATTCATTTTTAACAAATATTTATCATTTAATCAAATATCCAAAACAAATCATATAGTTAATGGAAATATAACAAACAAAGAACACTCACCTATTTAAGAAAAATAACGTCCAAAGTATCCTTCCGGATAACACCCCCAATCACCAAGGAACCCTAAGAGTAACCAAGAAAACACATTACAGTTCTACAATCAAAGATTTAGGTGAATCGAAGAAAGTCCGAATAATTACTAGGACAATGTATAAATATAGTTTTGGAAGTGAAAAGAGTACATTTAAACCAAAACACATGAGTAAAATATTTGTAAAACTTATGCTCGCTCGTAAAATTTTGAAATCTCCATTTGAGTCGAAGAAACGAAGAAAACGTATTTCTATTAGTCGTAAATTTCATTTTTCCAAGGGTACAAGTTTCGGCCAGATTCTAACTTATATACCTCTAAGAAAGAAGACTTGAATACCTTAGATGATTCAAGTTAGTTTCATCCTCAACCCTTACTCAAGTCGCGAGTACATCTACCTAGCCCTCGAGTGCAAATTTGGGCAGCACGCCCTTTGTATTTACCTATTTTTCAGCCATTTATGGCTTCATTATTTTCCTCAATCAGTCCCCAAAATCACACACAAATAATCTCATTACAATAGCCGTTCAACAGGCCAAAAGTCATTCCATCACAAAACCAAGCTAGAAAAGTGACCGGAAATAAGGTTTAAGGCATAGAACAAAAAGACAGGTTTGACGTCTTTTAGCGTATCGGCCACAACTGATTCTACGCTTATGGGATTGGGGTACAATTTATACCGTTTCGAAGCTAAGACAAAGGGGTACAACTTTGATGAAGACAACTCAACCCAGTGCATAGTTTATCTAGGTCAAATTTACCGATTACAGAACAAGAATTCCACCGTCAGGCTGGTTAACAGCACTGGATTCAAATGACAAGAACTCAGGCTACAAAAATCAGATTGAGATGTTTTCAGATGCGTTGGAAAGCTAAAACATAAGAATACAACTTTTGTGCTTTGGCCAATGACTGATTTAATTCGGATCAAGTTGAAAAACGAAGCCAGAATGATGAAATGTCAAAACTGTCCGCAAAACTCTACCTATGGCAGTCAAGGGTATTTTTATCATTTCACATACTACAGTGCTCCGAATGAGTTGAAATTTTACAGGAAGCTATAAAACATCATTTTATACAACTTTCATATTTTGACCTAAGCCCAATTCGGCCTCCATCATCGCCGAATGAAACTCGTCAGAACAGGGCTTCTTAAAGATTTAAAACTGGATTCAAAGTATTCAAGTGATAATCTTCTTATTCATGTAAAACAACCACTACTACCACTCCCTATCTAAGTTTATTCACACCATAATCTATCTAAACAAGAAGAAATACAGCTGAACAGTTCAAAATCCTAACTCACAAATCCAACATAATTATCAAAACTACTTACATAGCTATCAATGACCAAGAATATGAGTTGCTACACAACTTAAGGAAGACTATGGGAAAGAACCATGATGGACAGCCTAATACCTGACTAAGATGCTTGCAAGAGATATACACCACCTCTTCTTATAATCTTTTAGCACACCAAGCTTTCCAAGTGCTCAAAGGAAGGATTAATCGGTTTAGATTCATGATTTTTCACTCAAATAAGCTCAAACTTAAGACAGAATTGAAGCTCTTTTCTCCCTTTTTTTCTCTCAATTTTTGGCCACAATAGCTGCAAAATGAAGATAAAATTAAGTCCAAGAATGATAAGAAGCTTGGACTTGAATTTGGTCAAAGAGGGTTAGATGTTCTCCAAGTTTCACTCCAAGATCTTCCTCAATTTTTTTTCCTTTTCCATGGCTTTCTTAGTCAAGAATTTCGGCCATCACATGCTGATTATGGGCTGATATTTTAGCTCTAATAACAATGAGATTAAGTTAATGAAGTGGTGGTCAAGTGGTGTATTTAATCGATAGTGAACGATACCCGTCGGTTCAAGCCGATTTTCCTTAAATCGCGTATACTAGGGTTTTAACTTATAATTCACTAACTTATTTTTATCACTTCCAATCGCACACTTAATATCATCTAAAACTCACTCTAAATTACTAAATTTGATACACACTCCGTACCGAATAATTACATTACAAAAAGGTGTAAAAATCCTAATTTACGATAACTTGAAAACGAAAGCAAAAACCCTTGATTCTATATTTATTTGCACTTATTAAGGGGTAAATGAGTAGTAAGGCTATTCTAAAATAATAAATTCGAAATAAAAGAGAATTTTAAGAAAAATATAAGGAAATTTTCCAGTCGTCACACTCTCTCCCTTTTAAACAAATTTCGTTTTCGAAATTTTTACCTTCCGTTGCCTCAGATGACCTCGGAGTTTGTTGCTGGTCTACGGCATATACCTGTGTTAGTACTTTTGTTCGGTTCCCTCTTTCATTAGTTTCTTTCGGTTTGGTTCCACCCACTTGTTGAGTACTATTCTCTCGTGCCTGTTTCTTCGGGCAATTGCTAAGTTGATGATTGCTACTCCCACAAATTAAACACTTTTGCCCTTTCCTCCAGTAATCATTCTCAGTGTGATTTGCTTTCTCACAATATCCACAAGCCAAGTGAGAAGTCACTTTTTGGTCTTCTTGAGAAATTTCCTCTGATCCTATTTGACTTCCTTTTGTAGACCCTTCATCTAATGCTCCTAATGTCCAAGGTGGGCGGGGTGAAGGGTTCACTTTTTGTACTTTAGAAGGCGCTATCTTTTCGCTAGATTCCTCAGATACACTACTAGATGCACCCCTTTTCCGTGTTTGGAAGGCTTTTACCTGTGCCTTTGCATTCTCAATCCTTTGGACTTTCTCAAGGGCTTCCGTAAAGGTATTAACTTGAACCGCCGCTAAAGCTTCCTGGATTTTCAGATTCAATCCTTGTATGAAACGTCTCACTCTTCTTCGATCCGTGGCCACCAATTCAAAAGCAAACTTGGACAGTTTAGTAAATTTAGTCTCTTATTCGGCCACACTCTGGGTTCCCTGACGTAACCCAATAAACTCGTCCTCTTTCCTTTCTTGGACTAAAGGTGGAAAATACTTCTCGTTAAATTCCCTTATAAAGTTCGCCCAGGTCCATGTAGTCTGTTCTCTCTCCCACTTTGCCCTAATAACATTCCACCATGCTCGGGCCGGTCCTCTGAATTGGAATACAGTAAAGTTCGCTTGTCTTTATTCTGTATAGTTTAAAGCCGCGAAAATGATAATCATTGCCTCCAACCACTGTTCAGCTATATCCGAATCAGGCCCTCCATGAAATTTCGGAGGTAGAAACTTTTGGAATCTCTCAAGAGCCCTATCCTCTCCTATCTCAGGATTCCGGGGTTGATTCACTGGCATTTGGCCTTGTTGATCTACCAGTCGTATTAGGATATTTGTCATTTGATGTCTCGCCGTCGCCATTTGTTCTCCGGCCTCAACCCTCAGTCCATGTTCTTGCTCGGCCACTATTTTTCTTTCTTCTCTCAGTTCTTGAGCTCGGTTAGTCTCACGGCCACGACCACGTCCGCGACTACGTCTCCCTTCCATACCCTTTTTCTCTCTCTTTTTTTTTTCTAAAAGGTGATTTAGTATATAACGAAATAAATTGACTAAAACAACAAGATATCTCACACCAAATACACAAGGAGACACACCATATACACAAAGAGACATCTCAAGTTAGACAAATAGTCAAAGGCAGCAAGTACTATACACGTAGGTATTAACATACCACAGGCAAAAGACGTGTAGGAACAACGCAAGGGCAAAACGAAAGAAAACGTGACTTGTCGTCCCACACTCAATTAAAATCACCCCCGTCCGGTCTCTTACTTCACTTTCTATCCGAACTAGGCGCCGGTTGATCTCTTGTACTCACTCTAGCCAAACACGAACCTGTTCATGTTCCCCAGAATGAAATTCTCAAGTATTTAGTATCTCCCTCAACTCTGGAGTACTCGGGTACAAGAATCCGAAATAAAATAATTCACATATCGAGTTGCCAATCCCAAGAGTAAATTATCTACAATCGAGATTCCTACCTGACGTCCCTATCTATTGTCCTCAAATACCATGATAACGATTTAAAACCTATAACAATTCATGATTCATAGCTTATGCTCAAAAGAGCACTTAGTCCTTCACACTTATTCACCACTTGGCCCAAGCTCACTCAGCGCAGAGACATTGTGAAGCAGGCTCTGATACCACTTGAAACAGCCCTACCTTCCCCTAAGGCGCACCAAAGGATTCGGCGGACCGCCTACCCAGCTCTCGCCGGGACTCACTCATACACCTCAAGTAAAAATGAAAATAAGACCACCAAAACAGGTGGAACAATAATTCCAAATTTAAAACAAAAGAGATACAACTCAAATATACAAAGCTTCTCAATTTTTCATATATCCAACCCTTACCAAGCGCTAGGGCAAGAACCATTACAAAAATTCAAAAGAACTAAACTAGGCTAGTCTGTACAGATCTCTCGTCCTTGTTCGCATCCCCTGTTAAGGAAAACAAAACTAACGGAATGAGCTAAAAGCTCAGTGAGGTTCCAGACACATAATCAACTAAAGCTTCCTGGATTTTCAGATTCAATCCTTGTATGAACCGTCTCACTCTTCTCCGCTCCGTGGCCACCAATTCAGAAGCAAACTTGGACAGTTTAGTAAATTTAGTCTTATATTCGGCCACACTCTGGGTTCCCTGACGTAATGCAATAAACTCGTCCCCTCTCCTTTCTTGGACTAAAGGTGTGAGATATTTCTCGTTAAATTCCCTTATAAAGTTCGCCCAGGTCCATGTAGTCTGTTCTCGCTTCCACTTTGCCCTAATAACATTCCACCATACTCGGGCCGGTCCTTCGAATTGGAATACAGCAAAATTCACTTGTCTTTATTCTGTGTAGTTTAAAACCGTGAAGATGTTAATCATTGCCTCTAACCACTGTTCAACTATATCCGGATCAGACCCTTCATGAAATTTCTGAGGTAGAAACTTTCGAAACCTCTCAAGAGCCCTGTCCTCTCCTATCTCAGGATTCCGAGGTTGATTCACTGGCATTTGGCCTTGTTGATCTACTAGTCATGTTAGGATATTTGTTATTTGTTGTATCGCCGTCGCCATTTGATCTCCGGCCTCAACCCTCGGTCCATATTCTTGTTCGGCCACTGTTTCTCTTTCTTCTCTTGGTTCTTGAACTCGCTTAGTCCCACGGCCACGACCACGTCCGCGACTACGTCTCCCTTCCATACCCTTTTTCTCTTTCTCTTTAATTTTTCCAAAAGGTGATTTAGTATGTAACGAAATAAATTGACTAAAACAACAAGATATCTCACACCAAATACACAAGGAGACACACCATATACACAAAGAGACATCTCAAGTTAAACAAATAGTCAAAGGCAACAAGTACTATACACGTAGGTATTAACATACCACAGGCAAAAGACGTGTAGGAACAACGCAAGGGCAAAACGAAAGAAAACGCGACTTGTCGTCCCACACTCAGTTAAAATCACCCCCGTCCGGTCTCTTACTTCACTTTCTATCCGAACTAGGCGCCTGTTGATCTCTTGTACTCACTCTAGCCAAACACGAACCTGTTCATGTTCCCCGGAATGAAATTCTCAAGTATTTAATATCGCCCTCAACTCTGGAGTACTCGGGTACAAGAATCCGGAATAAGATAATTCACATCTCAAGCTAGCCAATCCCAAGAGTAAATTATCTACAATCGAGATTCCTACCTGACGTCCCAATCTATTTTCCTCAAATACCATGATAACGATTTAAGACCTATAACAATTCATGATTCATAGCTTATGCTCAAAAGAGCACTTAGTCCTTCATACTTATTCACCACTCGGCCCAAGCTCACTTCGCGCAGAGACCATACGAAGCAGGCTCTGATACCACCTGTGACAGCCCTACCTTCCCCTAAGGCGAACCAAAGGGTTCGACGGACCGCCTGCCCTGCTCTCGCCGGGACTCACTCATACAACTCAAGTAAAAATGAAAATAAGACCACCAGAATAGGTGGAACAATAATTCCAAACTTAAAACAAAAGGGATACAACTCAAATATACAAAGGTTCTCAATTCTTCATATATCCAACCCTTACCAAGCGCTAGGGGGAGAACCATTACAAAAATTCAAAAGAACTAAACTAGGCTAGTCTGTACAGATTTCTCGTCTTTGCTCGCATCCTCTGTTAAGGAAAACAAAACTAACAGAATGAGCTAAAAGCTCAGTGAGGTTCCAGACACATAATCAACTTAAACAAGGACATTAATCATGTAATAACAAATAATCCAGGAACATTTACAATATGAAGCAATGATAACACATTCATTAAAAGGATACATGCTCACGTGGAGCCTTTCGTTCTTTCATTCTCCTTTCATTTCCTTATTCCTCCAATATTTAAAATTTCATTCGTAATTGAAAACCTCCTTTCGTTCATTCATTTCATTTCTCCCCCTTCTGGACATTGGCCAGACTCCACCCGACAACGTGGTAATACTCGAGTATACCAAACTTTCACCCTGGGTCACCAAATCGCCCAACCGAGTCCGCTTCTGGCTCGAGTCGACCGGCAACGAAGGGCAAGGGCCCAGTTCAGCCAAAAGACTTACATTCATGCACAACTACCATTTAATCACTTAAACATTGAAAATTTTACCTTTCATTTAGGTCGAGTACTATAAAGTACACACTCGTCTAGCAAAATTCATTTTTAACAAACATTTATCATTTAATCAAATATCCAAAACAAATCACATAGTTAATGAAAAGATAACAAACAAAGAACACTCACCTATTTAAGCAAAATAACGTCCAAAGTATCCTTCCGGATAACACCCTCAATCATCAAGGAACCCTAAGAGTAACCAAGAAAACACATTACAGTTCTACCATCAAAGATTTAGGTGAATCGAAGAAAGTCCCAATAATTACTGGGACAATGTATAAATATAGTTTTGAAAGTGAAAAGAGTACATTTAAACCAAAGGACATGAGTAAAATATTTGTAAAACTTATGCTCGCTCGTAAAACTTTGATATCTCCATTTGAGTCGAAGAAACGAAGAGAACGTATTTCTATTAGTCGTAAATTTCATTTTTCCAAGGGTACAAGTTTCTGCCAGATTCTAACTTATATACCTCCAAGAAAGAAAACTTGAATATCTTAGATGATTCAAGTTAGTTTCATCCTCAACCCTTACTCAAGTCGCGAGTACATCTACATAGCTCTCGAGTGCAAATTCGGGCAGTACGCCCTTTGTATTTACCTATTTTCCAGCCATTTATGGCTTTATTATTTTCCTCAATCAGCCCCCAAAATCACACACAAATAATCTCATTACAATAGCCGTTCAACAGGCCAAAAGTCATTCCATCACAAAATCAAGCTAGAAAAGTGACCGGAAATAAGGTTTAAGGCATAGAACAAAAAGACAGGTTTGACGTCTTTTAGCGTATCGGCCACAACCGAATCTACGCTTCTCGGATTGGGGTACAATTTATACCGTTTTGAATCTAAGACAAAGGGATACAACTTTTATGAAGACAACTCAACCCAGTTCATAGTTTATCTAGGTCAAATTTACCGATTACAGAACCAGAATTCCACCATAAGGCTGGTTAACAGCACTGGATTCAAATGACAAGAACTCAGGCTACAAAAGTCCGATTGAGGCGGATGCATTGGAAAGCTAAAACATAAGAATACAACTTTCGTGCTTTGGCCAATGACTGATTTAATTCGGATCAAGTTGAAAAACGAAGCCAGAATGATGAAATGTCAAAACTGTCCGCAAAACTCTACCTATGGCAGTCAAGGGTATTTTTATCATTTCACATACTACAGTGCTCCGAATGAGTTGAAATTTTACAGGAAGCTATAAAACATCATTTTCTACAACTTTCATGTTTTGAGCTAAGCCCAATTCGGCCTCTATCATGGCCGAGTGAAACTGGTCAGAATAGGGCTTCTTAAAGATTTAAAGTTGGATTCAAAGTATTCAAGTGATAATCTTCTTATTCATGTAAAACAACCACTACTACCACTCCCTATCTTAGTTTATTCACAACCATAATCTATCTAAACAAGAAGAAATACAGCTGAACACTTCAAAACCCTAACTCACAAATCCAACATAATCATCAAAACTACTTACATAGCTATCAATAACCAAAAATATGAGTTGCTACACAACTTAAGCAAGACTAAGGGAAAGAACCATGATGGACAGCCATAATACCTGACTAAGATGCTTGCAAGAGATATACACCACCTCTTCTTGTAATCTTTTAGCACACCAAGCTTTCCAAGTGCTCAAAGGAAGGATTAATCGGTTTAGATTCATGATTTTTCACTCAAATAAGCTCAAACTTAAGATGGAATTGAAGCTCTTTTCTCCCTTTTTTTCTCTCAATTTTCGGCCACCATAGCTGCAAAATGAAGATAAAATGAAGTCCAAGAAAGATAAGAAGCTTGGACTTGAATTTGGTCAAAGAAGGTTAGATGTTCTCCAAGTGTCACTCCAAGATCTTCCTCAATTTTTTTTTTCCTTTTCCTTGGCTTTCTTAGTCAAGAATTTCGGCCATCACATGCTGATTATGGGCTGATATTTTAGCTCTAATAAAAATGAGATTAAGTTAATGAAGTGGTGGTCAAGTGGTGTATTCAATCGGTAGTGAACGATACCCGTCGGTTCAAGCCGATTTTCCTTAAATCGCGTATACTAGGGTTTTAACTTATAATTCACTAATTTATTTTTATCACTTCCAATCACACACTTAATATCATCTAAAACTCACTCTAAATTACTAAATTTGATACACACTCCGTACCGAATAATTACACTACAAAAGGCGTAAAGTTCCTAATTTACGATAACTTGAAAACGAAAGGAAAAACCTTTGATTCTATGTTTATTTGCACATATTAGGGGGTAAATGAGTAGTAAGGCTATTCTAAAGTAATAAATTCCAAATAAAAGGGAATTTTAAGAAAAATATAAGGAAATTTTCCAGTCGTCACAGTCTTCAACCCTTTTCTGCTCATTCGTCTCAATCCCAAACTGAAAACTGGTGATTTGCTTGTCTGCTAGTTTTTGCTAAAACCAAATCTGCGTTTTTAGGATGGTTAAGGTTGTATTTGTGCTGATTTCCTTTAGTCGAGCAAGGTTAATGTTTTGTTTTTTGTTAATCTGCTTCTTCGTTGGAAAGCCAAGTCATAATGGTTTGTTGTGTCTTGAATGGTTTGCACTAGCTATCGGTGAGATTGTTAAAGTGTCTAAGCATCAGAAAAGCTTCAGAAAATAGCCAAAGTTTGCATATTTTTCTTCGGATTTTCTGGGTTCAAATCTAGGGTTTCATGTTGAAAAGAATGCAGAATGTTTGATGATTCTGTTGTCGGGTTTTAGATTGCGTGTGGCTGAGATTTGATGCATAAAAATCTGCTGCAACAAGCTCGAAGCTCTCGGCTTGTTGCAGCAGCGTGGACAGATCCTTTCTCTTTCCTTGGATTGCTGAAGTTTTGGCTTGCTTAAAATGCTTAATTTGTTTGATGTTTGGCTGAGATGTCATGGGCATGTTTGAGAGCTTAGTGGTAAAGGCCATCAGTGTTCATTATCTTGTTTTGGGTTTGTTTTTTCCTTGGAAGTCTGATTCGAATTTTCAGCAAAATGATCATAGCATTCCGTTGTGTTTTTATCTTCCTCTCCCCTTTATCCCAAGTTTTTTTTTTTCATTTGAGTTGAGTTATCAAAGCCGTTCGCAATTTCTTGGGTTGCTTTGCATGGATGTGTCTCGGCAAAAGGGAAAGAAAGTTGCGGCTGGAATGGTGCAGAAAGAAAGCTTCTTCTACGTAGCTTGCATGCAAATCAAAAAGAAAAACTGCCTTTTAACCCCTTGGTATGCATTTAATGCTATTATGGCCCGGAAAAATTGGGAAAACTAGTCAATTTGGTCCCATTAAAACGTTATTTTGATTGGCATGCTGTAATGTGGTCGTTGGACAAATTATTCACGAATTTTAGGATGAAACTTTGAGGTTTAATAGTTTTTGAGAGATTTATAATTTCAATTTGGATTTTTAGTGAAATTTTGACTATTTTGTTGTTTAATTGTAACAAGTGTTTTTTTTATATTTATTTTTTGTGAATTTTAGTTTAGTTTTGATAGGTTTCATCTTAAATCATTAATTTTAATTTATTTCAATTTAGACCCCTAATACTTATAATAATAATAATTTTGATCCCTTAAATTCTTTAATTCCTTCAATTGGACACTTGTTAGTTTTAATTTATTGAATATGGTTTGTTTATTGTTATTTGAATGCTTTAATTTTGTGTTTATTTCCATTTTTGTGATTATTTATTAATTAAAGTGATGCCTTGACCTTTTCTTTGTTTTTGGAGGGTAAATAAGAAAATTTCATTTCATTAGGGTACCAATCTAAGAGAGGTACACTCTATCCCTTATTTTGATTTTACTCGACCCTATGTGCTCCTATGTGACTTTATGTGTTTAATTGCATGCCTTTTGCATGTTTTCATTTTATTTATTTATTTATTCGCTTTATTTGTTTTAATTTTTCTATAGTTATTTTAGTTCAATTTTTATTATTTGAAAGGCATTTAAATACCAAGTTGTAATAGTTAGGGGGTTCAAGACCTGTATTTAGATAGAATATGTAATAGTTAGGGATTTATTTATTTATTTATTTATTTTATTCCTTTTCCCCTCTTAGATTGTAGTTAGGGCCCCAAGTGCAATAGTTAGGGCTTTATTTGCTTTAATTGCTTGTGTGTTTTGCATGTTTATGTGTTACGTGTTATCCGCTTTCTTAGAATCTTGCATCTAGATATCATGATTATGTGTTATGTGTTTATGTGATATTATGTGTTTACATGCTTTTATTATGTTTTACATGATTAGTTAGTTATAATTAATGTGTGATGTCACCACATTAGTCCAACGCTAATTGTGGCCCCTTTTCTCGACTCCACACTAGTCCAACGCTAGTTGTGGCCTCTTTTTCCGATTTCTCACTAGTTCAACGCTAGTGAGAACTCGCAGACATGGGTTAGTCCAACACTAGACCCTTAACAACCAGTCACACGCCAGATCATGTTTGTGTGACTACACTACATTTTCATGTATATTTTTCACTTTCTAGGGTGTTTTTTATCATTTTTGCATGACATCCCCCCTTATACGTATATCCCTTACCCCATGTTCCCCCTTATATGTATATCCCTTATCCCATATTCCCCCCTATATTTTTATTCCCTATCCCTATGTGTGAGATATGACATTAGACTTGTATTTCATACAAGAAAATTAGAGACAGGTTAGTGCATTTGCTTGATTAGATTAGGAAATACCCCTCTAATATGGGATATGGACGAGTGTGGCTTTTCTAACTTTAGCACGCTCATATTCCCTCTATTAAAGGAAAAATTGAAGTCACGAACATTAGATGTCCGGGCCCGTTATGATGCATTCCTTTAGATCATGTATTCGTATATAATTATTTTTAATTTTCTTTTCTTTTTACTTTTCTTTGAGTCTCATATTTCTGCACAATTCGTGACTTCTTCGAAAGTTTACTTTTGGGCATCGCAGTTGATGCGATTTGCATCAAATAGCTTCGAAGAGATATTCTGACCCCGATAATTAGGTCTAGATTTGCATTCATGTAAATACCTCCAAAATGTGATAAATTTTTAGGTTAAATTAAGAAAACTTTTGACTAAATTACGCAACTAGCTTTGGCTAGATTGAAAGGGTGCTTGTGATTTTATCCTGGCCTTCCCTTTCTTCAAATGTGACTCCCGATCCTTTTTCTCTTAATTTTCGAAGACCTGGAATCGTTTAAAAAGGGTTTTTCTACTTTTTATTCAAAATTCATTTTAGGTGACTTGGTACACTTTAACTCAATACCAAGTGGCGACTCCTATTTTTTTATTAAAAAACCTTTTTAAACTGTATTTTGGGCCAAAATTGTCGCACTTTTAAACCCCATTTTAGGCCCATTTACCTTTATTTATTTTCTCTTTAAATCAAAAACTCATTTTTTCTCAAATAAACCAAAAATTCATTTTCATAAACTCGTTATTTATTTTCCTTTAAAAATGGGGCACGACAGTCCACATATAAACTGATAAACAAGTTATAATTGTCAAACGAATGATGACAATCAATTTCTGCTTAATTATCGATAACTAAGGTACGACCGTTAGCTATTGCTCTAATTGCAAAGTAATTCTAGGTACGACCATGGAATTGAATTTCACAATTACTTTAAGATTTAGAGAAACCCTGTTCTAACCAAACAACATGCTACGAGGGTTGCTTACAAATTAGCCCGTATATTTCCCTGACATAACCCCGATTATGTCAATTGCCACTAATTTAGAACAATCAAACAATTACAGATTTAATTATTCTAATTGGCTTCAGATCATTGAATTAATTTAACAATCAGCCCCAGGATAATGAAATAATACAATAACCATACGAAAATAATGCTGGCAATATATGAATACCAGAAAATAATAGGAAAACTAAAATCAGTTAGATCTCACAATTTAAGTCAAATCAAATCTTCTGTTGTTCCTTAACTAGAAAAGGAGATTAGTTCATCCCCGTTGAGAAAAACCCATGCGTAATTGTAGAAATACTTGCGGCGTACATCGTCCCCAACCGAGATGATTCAATTCGTTGGAATCAGGAAAAGAAAAGCAAAGACGACAAAGAATGGCTAATTGTTTTCTCCTTGAGTGTCTGCCATATGATGGAAAAGCTAGCTACCAAAAAGTGCAAAAGTCAATAGTCAAGAAGGAGTCAAAATTGACGGCTACTTTTTCTCTCTAATTTCCTATATAATCTCTACTCCTATTTGGCTAGCAATAAGGAGTAAAAGGAAGACTCCTCGTCTCGTTTTACTTCCTCCTTTTTGGAAACCGCCAACAAGAAGAAGAGTGGTCTAGTCTTCCAAAATTGCCCCTGACTGCCGCATATCTTCCACTCAACAAGGAAACAAAATCGAATCAGCCTCCACCTTGTTGACTGCTACTCAAACTCTTATGCTGGTTACTGTCAGATTGACACCTTTTTATAGTATTTTGTTCCACTCCCTGCAATAATCACAAATTTTTAAAAGTGAGTGGAATCTGACAATTATAAAATAAATGACAAATTTGTGACTTATCATCAGGATCCTATTTTGCTTCTACCACTGATTTGATGTGCAAATATCTCAATGAAGAAGGCCAAATCAGCTCTTGTGCAAAATACAAAAGTTGTAGCCCATTGATTTAAATTTCCAATGCATCAAGAATCAAGTTATTTGGAGATCGTAGGCTAACAAATGATCAAAATATCCTCAACTATTTAGAAGATAAAATGTGTCAACTTTGAGGATCTTTTTGGTTTCTTCATTGCACTTCTTTTCTTCATCATTTGCACTTCATGTACACTTGAAAACCACTTCAATTCATCAAAATTCATCCAAACACATACTTTACTCCATTTGATGATTGAATCCATCAAACCTATAAAACATGAAGTTTTGATCATTTAAATTCATAAAAATGCAATGTTTCTCATTTTAATCATAAAATGCAAAACTTAACTAAAACCTAGTTGTTTAACTCCTAAAACAACTAAACATTAGTTGCCTAGTTGTTTGACTCCTAAAACAACTAAAACCTAGTTGTTTAATTCCTAAAACAACTCCAAAAACTTAGTTGTTTTGAAATTGTGTCCAAACATGGCTTGTATATTAGTCTGCCAAATTGCCAAGCTTTTTTTTTTTGTTGAACTCAAATATATTGGATTTTCTACATAAATTCCAAATTTCAAAATGAGCAAACTAAACTCAAATTGAGTTTAGAATATAATGAACTTTTTAACTAACAAAACTCAAATGATCTCTTACAAATTTGAAGCCCCGTTTGGGATTATAGTGTGTTTACAAAAAGAAAAGGCGCTTTTAAATACTAAAAGTATTTTTAAGGTGTTTCGTAACTAAATTTTTGTAATTTAAAGAACCCAATTTTTAGTAACTTAAAAGCACTTTTGTTAAGAATAATTGTGTTAGAGGTGCTTCTTTATAAACCACCCCTAAACAGGGCCAGAATCTCATTTGAACCTTAATTGTTAGGGACTATTTGGGCTTCAAACTTTAACAATCTTACACTTTTAGCCCTCTAGTTATTGTTTTTGTCTTTTAGCTCTTGAATTGTTAAAAATGTGTATTTATAATCCTATCAATCTGAACTATTAATCTTAAAGGAATTTTACTTCAACACCCAATAGATGTCAACTTTTTCAATAGTTTTAACCAATAAACTCCTCACGTTATGAAAATTTTGGAAATATAACTTATTTGGCATAATTTTTGCTGCATTAAAAATCCCAATGTTGGACTACTTCATTTAAGATTTTGATAAAATAGCTTTCTAATTTTGCTTGTATGTTGCAAATTATACTTTTCCATCAACTTTAACACCTCAAACTAATGTAACGGCTACAAGCTTATAAGTATATGTTTTCAACATCAAGGGCCAAAAAGGCTATGGCTAAAAGTATAAGATCATTAAAGTTTGAGGGCTAATTATGTTTTTCTCCTAATTTTTATTAGCTTTATTTGTGTTTCTAATCGATCAAACTGAACTATGCCAAATCATTAGGGACACCAACTAGTCTTTTCACTTCCGCAATAGTTGGTCCTGCATCTTAGTCAGACGACGGTTAACAATTTGATTAGACCGCACTTTCTAACTAAAATTACGATGTTTCAACCGCCCTTTGAAGCACAGCTCTTCTCTTCCCGACATTATTTTCCTTCTCCTTGCACTTGCTCGTTCTTGTTTTTTCCCATGCATAATTGCTCATCCGACCATCTACTGTATATTTACGCATCAGGACTTCTACTGTTATCACTTACCCATATCAATTGCACCGTGCAATATAAATAGTAGCACAATTAATGTAAATACTAATATATTTCATATTTTTTTTATTTTAAAATGTCTTAAAATATTTGTTATATTGAAAAAGTCAAAGTACCTTTTAATCTCTTTTTTTAAGATAATATTTCTTTCTAATCATATATATAAGTTATCATTTAAATTTAAATTTTAAATTTATGGGGGTAAAATTAAAAAAGAAAGTACAAACATCACAATCAAACCATTATTATTAAAAAAATTAAATTCTTCAAACACGACTAAATAAATGGGACGGAGGGAGTAATAATATAAATATTAATACAATAAAATAAAAAATACAACAAAATTTGTTATAAAATTTATATTTTATATTTAATCTTCTCCATCCAATTTCAAAGTAGTCTATCTCCCACCTTTAACTGTAACTTACAGCGCGTACGACTATAGAGGATCTCAATCCTATATATACCACCATTACTCCAAACAGATCAAACCACTATCAAATCTACCTCCAAAGTCCCATAAACAACATTTCCTCACAAATTTTCGCAATGCCGAAAGGCACTAAACCATCCCTTTTCTTTCTTCTTCTCTCTTTGCTTTTATCACCAAAAATCTTTGCCCGAAACCCTCTTCCTCTTCAGCCTCAATCACCTTACACTGCATGCAAATCCACCCTTTATCCCAAGCTATGCCGTTCCATTCTTTCATCTTTTCAGCATTCACCTACAAACTTAGATGGCTATGGAAAATTCTCTGTAAAATGGTGCCTAAAACATGCCCAGAAAATATCTGACCTTACTAACCATTTGCTATCACAGCAAAAACAAAGCAGATTTCTTAGTAGTAAAGAGCTTAATGCATTGCATGATTGTGCTCAGCTATCGGAGCTGACGGTGGATTACTTGGAATCCATATCTGTAGAGCTCAAATCAGATAATTCCTCTTCCGGGAGCGACAGTTTGGTTGGTAGAGTGCAGGCTTTGTTGAGTGCTGTTGTGACGAATCAACAAACATGCTATGATGGCCTTGTTGACAGGTAAAACGTTCCTTTTTCTTGTGGATATTTTTTTCTTTTTTTTTTTTGAAAATTTTTGTAGATATTCTTAATTAATTAATACTCATTTTTTAACCATCTGTTAAATATTGTTGGATTAATTAAACTTGTACATAGGTTGGATGCATATAGTGTAGAATTTTGATATACCATACTCACATATTAATTACAATAATATATTGTAATAACAAAAATTGATGAAAGGAGCACAACTGAGAAGTTTTGATATATTTTGGGTTATTTGTTTTAAAAGATATAGTTGATAATAAGTTTTCTACTATTTTTTTTTTTCGGGGGTTAGCAATACAGCTTACAAAAATCTTAGCAAAAAAGTCCTTTGTATTTCAAATTCATATAAAGTGCATTTAAACTTTAAAATACATTTCTGTTGCCAATGTAGAGCAAATTGATTCTACATCAAATGCATGAAAAAATTTAAACCTTATTCGCATTGTTAGTTTTCTAAAAAAATTTTATGCATTAATTTTAATTTTTATCTTAAATATTATATTAAATTTTTATAGTATATTTTTCTAAAAACAGTAATTCAAACGGGACCTAAGCTTCTGCAATGCCCTAGTGCCTTCCCTATATGCAAAAGTGTACCTAAATTTTCACAATTGACTTGTGTGCTCAAATCTCTGTTTGAGTGACACAGCGGCAGCAACTTGGTGGGTGCACTGATTGCACCGCTGTCTGCTGCCTCGGAGTTGTATAGCGTTTCGCTGGGCTTAGTAACACATGCATTGGGACGCGTTCGGAAAGCTGGAAAAGTAAGCCGACTGTCGGCCTATCGTGGGTTGTTAGAATTGGACTGGACTCGAAAATCAAGTACAAGGATTAACAGAGTAATATCCCTCGGAGGCTCCAAAAGATACCGGCTTTTGGAGTTCTCCTGGGATTAGGTTTATCTGTCAAAATTTTCGTTTCTCGAAAAAAATGCAAGAAAGAAACTTCCGCTTGGGTCGTCATTCTCTGGGCTTGTGGGGGGTATTTACTTCTTAGTAGCAGCGGTCCAATAGGCTTGGCCCCTGTCGGGGTTTCTATCCCACATCGGCTTTGGGGGGTTGGGAATTTGGGTAGTTAAGTCCCTGGGAGGCTCCAAAAGATACCGGCTTTTGGAGTTCTCCTGGAATTAGATTTATCTGTCAAAATTTTCGTTTCTCGAAAAAAAAAAAGATTAACAGAGTAATAATTGATCTTGTGCAATGCTGCAAATTTTTTAGGGATAATTTCAGAAACCTCCCTTGAGGTTACTAATCCTTTACAAATTCAGTCCAAATGATTAAAATATTGTTTTAGAGAGTGAAATTAGAATTTTGTACCTGATTTGCCCTTTGTGCTACATGTCCAATGAATGACAAAGTATTACAAATTAATTAATAATTAATAAATTTTAAGGAGCGTAGTTTATAGGCAAATACGTATTACTTATTTAAAGTACCAGCTCTTTACGGGTATTTTACTTTCAAACATTTACTTTATTACAAATATTTATTCTCAAATACAGATTTGTATTTACTCTCAAATATTTAATTTTTGTTAAATAAAAAACCTACCAGTTTTTCTTCCGTAGAAATATTAATATAACACTTTTTCAATTTTAGTTATAAATATTTATGTATTTAGCATAAATTAAATGATTCAGGATAAAATACTCATAAAGAGCTAATACTTTACTCATGCAATGGATGAAAATCATAAAAAAAATTAATACTTTATGGGCCATTTCTTTTTTTAAAAAATATTTAATTTATATGAAATAGATAACCTACTGATTTTCTTTTTGCGAGAATGTTACTGTAACACTTTTTAATTTTTAATCACAAACGTTAATATATTTAAAGTACCCGCCCTTTACAGATATTTTATTTTCAAATATTTAATTTATGATAAATATATTAACGTTTGTGATTAAAAATTAAAAAGTGTTACAGTAACATTCTCGCAAAAAGAAAATCAATAGGTTATCTATTTCATATAAATTAAATATTTTTTAAAAAAGAAATGGTTCATAAAGTATTAATTTTTTTATGATTTTCATCCATTACATGAGTAAAGTATTAGCTCTTTATGAGTATTTTATCCTGAATCATTTAATTTATACTAAATACATAAATATTTATAACTAAAATTGAAAAAGTGTTATATTAATATTTTTACGGAAGAAAAACTGGTAGGTTTTTTATTTAACAAAAATTAAATATTTGAGAGTAAATACAAATCTGTATTTGAGAATAAATATTTGTAATAAAGTAAATGTTTGAAAGTAAAATACCCGTAAAGAGCTGATACTTTAAATAAGTAATACGTATTTGCCTATAAACTACGCTCCTTAAAATTTATTAATTATTAATTAATTTGTAATACTTTGTCATTCATTGGACATGTAGCACAAAGGGCAAATCAGGTACAAAATTCTAATTTCACTCTCTAAAACAATATTTTAATCATTTGGACGGAATTTGTAAAGGATTAGTAATCTCAGGGGAGGTGAGTGTAAATGTCAGAAACCTCAAGGGAGGTTTCTGAAATTATCCCAATTTTTTATTTGGCCAATTTTTGTGTCGAAAGTTTAGACAGCCGTTTAAATTGCTTTCATTCTTTCAGCTGTAGACATTAATAGATGTAGTACTGGTAGTGATCAACATAAAATTAATAAAATTAAAATATTTGTGAAATTTAATTTTCTTCAGAATTGAAGTGTTAAAAAGTGAAATAATTGCATGGATTGAGATGATTATAAAAAAAAAGTAAAAAAAGGAAAGACGAAAAATATGTGTAATTCGAAAGTGTGTCAGCCTTATATAAACATGAAAAATTTGTACGCAAGGACGGAGAACTTTAAAATGTGAAAGACGGGAAGATAAGAAATTATGGTAAATTTTTTGGGTTTGTTTTTCTCTTTTTGGGTTAGATATTGGAAGTTTGGAACCTTTTAAACCCTTGTCATTACTCATAAGGGTGAAATGTCAAAACACAAAATTTTAGAATCTGAGTTTTTTGGGAGTTTGTCTAAAACTTTACTTTAGTGCACTGTAGAAGTTTTTGAAAAATTTTTGTAGAAGTTTTTGTAAGGTAAAAAACTTTTTTATAGAAGTTTTTGTAATGTGAAAAATTTTGTAGAAGTTTTTGTAAAGTGAAATTTTTTTTTTTCCTTTTCTTTCTTTTTCTCTTTCTCTTTCTTTTTCTTTTTCTTTATTTCCTTTTTCTTTTCTTTCCTCTCTTCTTCTTCTTCTTCTTCTTCTTCTTCTTCTTTCCCCCTCCCCCTTCCCCGTTACCTCTGCCTCCCACCTCTAGCACCTCCGCCAGCACCACCTCTCTTCTTTTTCTTTTTTTTTTCTTTTCTCCTCTTCCCCCTCCCTCTCCCTCCCCCGCTACCCCTTTCCTCCCCTCTCCCCCTCCACCCCTTTCCCACTCCCTTCCCCGTTCCTCCTCCCTTTGTCCGCCACCCTCCTGGGGCCGCCACCCCTCCCACTCCCTCCCCTGCCACCCCCTATGCCCACCATCCCTTTCCTCCCCTCTGCCCCTTCCCCCTCTCCCCCTGCCACCCTCTTTGTCCCTTCCCCCTCCCCTGTTCCCCTTCTCGCTTCTCACCTTCCCTCTGCCACTTTTTTTTTCACATTTTCCCTCTCCCTCTCCTCCCGTCTCCTCTCTTTACTCTTGTGGGCAAATGAAGCAGCAAATGAAAATTTTTTTTTTTGGGCAATTTTCCTTCTCTCCCCTCCTCCCCTTCCCCCGCCACCCTCACCCTCCCCCGTGATATCTGGTCTAGCGACCAGATGGGCCAGAGGGGAAGGGGAAGGGTGGTGGGGGAGGAGTGGGGAGACGCAGAGAGAAAAAAAAAGACAGAGGGGATGATGGTAGGGGAGAGGGAAAAAGGGCAAAAAAAAAAAAAGACCGGCACCAGAAGAGGTGATCGGCGCCGAAACCGGCGGCAGAGGTGGTGGCCGGCGACGAAGGTGGTGGTGGGGGAGGAAGAAGAAGAAGAGAAGGGGAAGGGAATTTTTTAATTTTTTTTGTGTTTTGGATATTTTAAGTGTAGGTAAAAAATTTTGAGAAGTTTTTTGGGGTTTCTGTAGCAAAAGTTGTTAAAAAACTAGTAGGTAAAAAACTTGTCAAAAAACATGGCTTCCAAACAGGCCCGTAGGAACCTTTAGTTTAGATATGGTATTGATAAAAATGAAAATGTTCGGGCAAATTGCAATGATAGTCCCTCATATTTGAGTTTTATATTTTTTAGTTTCTCACTTTTAAAATGATGCATTTTAATCTCTTATATTTGAGGTTTTTTCACTTCATAGTCATCCACTTTTGACATGCCAAGTTTGGCTACTTTGCATTGCTAGTCAAAGTACATAGTGAAGTTCTTAGTGAAGTTTCCATCTAAGTTGTGATAATCCTTAGTAAAGATACTGAATCACCAGGTTCTGCATGGATTAAATGATTCCCAAAGGTGGGGAAGAAATCTAGCCGAATTGGTGGATAAAGGACTAAAGGAGTTAATATCAGAGAGGCAGTTACAGTTAGAAATTATGGGGGTAGCAACTTCACCTCAATAGGAGATGCCATAGCATTTGCACCAGATAACTTGAGGACTGAAGATGGTTATTTTGTGATCTTTGCGAAGCAAGGATTCTATGAAGAGTACGTTGTTGTGCCTAAACACAAGAAAAGTGTAATGTTGATTGGAGATGGAATCAATCGCACTGTGATATCTGGGAATCGGAATGTCGTAGATGGCTGGACAACCTTCAATTCTTCAACATTTGGTAAGTTACTCGTTTAGCTTTCTTGTCTGAAGTTTACAGCAGTTTCATCTCGATCATCTGTAAAACCTTCAAGTGTTACTATCAAGTCTGGAATCATTTGATTCAGCTTTAGAACCTCTTGTCAAACTACTTCTATCTAACAATGATATTCTTCAAACATTAGGCATGATTAAGTTAAGTGGTTAAACTTAATTGTATCGCTACAGTATCTAGAGAAGGTATGTATTTTGAATTACTGGAAGAACCAATGTCTCGAAACTCGAAGAGAGGGCAACTCGGCCAAGTTCAGTCAGGTCAATGGATACAATTGGTAAGTTGGGACTAAAAAATAGAACTATAGAAGACCAGATTACATCATGATTATAATTTAATGTTATGAGTGTGTGTATCTCTCTCTCTCTCTCTCTATTTATACACATGCACACACACACACACACATAAAAATATTTCATATGGTATTTACAAAATTTAAATGAAATCTTTCTGCATTTATAACTAAATTTATAATATTTATTTGAAAACATATAGAAATTAAGATTGTAATTGAAATTTAAAAAATTTCATAAGAGCATTTATAATTGTTTCAAATGATACAAAATTAAAAATAAATACTATAAAAGTTTCAACAACAAATTGAAGTGAAGAGAAATTAAGAAAATTTATAAAAATAAAAAAAGAGAGCATTAAAAAGAAATAATAAAAAACTTAAGGATTCGTTCTTCTCCTCCCATCAAACTGAATTTTTTACCGGGTCAGCTGCCACATGGTGTTATTTATTAAATCATTGCTTTTCGATTCAACCCCTTCATGTGACGGCCCCACCTCCCCCTAAGGCGAACCAGAGGGTTCGGCGGGTCACCTGCCCAGCTCTCGCCGGGACTCAGTCGTTCACTACAATCCTCAAACATATTACAAGATAAGACACAAAAATTACATCAAATTCTCCAATAATTACATGTCAAAAGCAAAGCGGAAATAATTCCCAACTATACATCAAATGATTCCAAATCCAAACTGTACAAGATATAAGCCATCCAGCCACGTGAATAAGTACTACCAGCCTTCCTTTGCCACGAGCCCTGTGGAGGGGAATAAAATATTTTTGGGGTGAGCTAAAAGCTCAGCGAGTAACCAGGAAAATCATTAAACAAATATATTTCACAATGTTGCATTTCGATGATTTCGATGATGTCATGATTCAGAGATCAAATGTACGTCTTTTGCTCTCGTGAGCCAGTGAAATCATAGTACTTGAACACCCAACGCTCAAATAGATCATTTAACATTAACATTAAGAGGGAGCCCTTTTTTGAGCTCCAGATAAACATGAATTTGCTAACTTTCCCAGCCATCATGGCTTCATTATTTCCTCAGCCAGTCCCAAAGGTACACACACAACAACAAGTTCATCCAATAGTCATTCAGCAAGTTCCAAGTAGTACTAGTACAAGTCAAACTAGGGAAAAGTCCGGAAATGAAAGTTAAGTTCAAAACCAGAAAAACAGCTTTTGACGTCATTTTGTGGTAATGGAACCAAAGGCGCTACGATTGTCGGATGAAGGTGAAAGATACACCGTTTCGAAGCTAAGAGACAGCGCTACAACATCGCAGAAGGTCACTCAACCCATTTTTGAGTACAAACAGGTCAAAAATGCAAGATACTACATCAAAAACGTAAAACCGATTCACCAAAACGCATTCTAGCGGAAACATCATAACTCAGGCTCTCCAAGTCCAAATCCAGAAATTCCAAAACCAGATGAAAGCTAAGAAAAAGGGTTAAACTTCATCAGAAGGCCTCAACAACCAATTCGGAAGCAATTCCAGCCAAAACAACCCATTACAGACGTACTTCTCAATTTCGGGTGAAACCAGAACAGCAATAGTAATTTCGACTTATCTCATCCTACACTGCTCAGATTGACCTGAAATTTCGTAGGAGCCTCTAAAATGTCATTCCCTACAACTTTTATGTTTTGAGCTAAGGCCAATTCGGCCTCTATCTAGGACATAAAAATTCGGACAGAATGAAGAACATTGAAACCTAGTTTTCCATTTTCCTTCCAAAACAGAAATTGATTGTAATTAATCACTTTTTCCACCTCCTAGAGTCATTAAACATCATTTCCAATCATCATACATTACCCCATAATCATATCCATAGGAAAACAGAAAAATCCCCAATAATTATAAACTTCACCAATTCAACCAAAATCAAGATATAATCCATAAAAGTGCATCTTATACCACCACCAATCATGAATTGAACATCATTAGAGGAAGGAGAGGGGTCCTTCACAACTCACCTTAGCAATACAAGAGATAGAGCAACAAACCACCTTAGCTTTCCAAACAACTTCACAACCAAGCTCAACTCCACCAAACTAAGAGGTTTTATGGAGTAATTGGAAGATTAATCGGTTTAATTGAAAGATTGGGCAAGATTGGAGACTAGAAAATTGAGAGCTTTTATTTCTTTCTTGCTTGATAAGGGCCGGCCAAGAAGCTTGTAAAATGAAGCTTATTTTGGTCAAATTTTGGTATTTATTTAGTAAAGGTAAAGGTAAAGTTAAATGGTCAAAGTCCAAGATTAAATCACAAGGTGACACTTGTCACCTTTTTGGTTTAAAACTTATCTTTTTGTCTCTCCAATACAAATATCTTAACACCTTGTAAAATAATATCACTTAATACAAAATTCCAACAAGTTGTCAAAAATATAATGCATTTACCGCACTTGCGGGTCCCACGTTCAAAATACGCTTTTAATTTCTCAAAAACTAACCGATACTAGAAAAATCATTTTAAAACTATCTTTGCTCATAAACTTTATCTGGGAAATTTTTCTAATAAAGAAAATGTAGAAAAGGCGGACGATTAAATAAAATAAACACTAGAAAATTAGAAAATTTTCGGGTTCTCACACTCATTCTTTTCGGGGCGTCACAAACTCCCCTCCTTAAAAGAATGTCGTCCTCGACATTCCATCTTGTACCAATCAAGTCAAGACATCCCAGACATCCCGCAAGAATCACTCAAGCATTCCAAGTAAACACTAAGAGTCAAATCAAACCCACAGTCCGGCATCCTAAACTTCAAGCCTAGGATACACTACAGAGATCTGAAACCTAAGCTCTGATACCAACTGTGACAGCCCCACCTCCCCCTAAGGCGAACCAGAGGGTTCGGCGGGTCGCCTGCCCAGCTCTCGCCGGGACTCAGTCGTTCACTACAATCCTCAAACAGATTACAAGATAAGACACAAAAATTACATCAAATTCTCCAATAATTACATGTCAAAAGCAAAGCGGAAATAATTCCCAACTATACATCAAATGATTCCAAATCCAAACTGTACAAGATATAAGCCATCCAGCCACGTGAATAAGTACTACCAGCCTTCCTTTGCCACGAGCCCTGTGGAGGGGAATAAAATATTTTTGGGGTGAGCTAAAAGCTCAGCGAGTAACCAGGAAAATCATTAAACAAATATATTTCACAATGTTGCATTTCGATGATTTCGATGATGTCATGATTCAGAGATCAAATGTACGTCTTTTGCTCTCGTGAGCCAGTGAAATCATAGTACTGGAACACCCAACGCTCAAATAGATCATTTAACATTAACATTAAGAGCGAGCCCCTTTTTGAGCTCCAGATAAACATGAACATGAACCGTGAACAGAGGTGGAGACGTTGGTGTCCAGCACAAGACTTTCCCAGAACTCATTGAAGCCAAATCATGTCATGAATCCACATGCAAGCACGCATGATATGCGATCGAATAAATAAAGCAAGAAATATTTCACAAGTACTTCGGAAATAGTTTAGGGTCACTCACCTCCACGGCTCAGAAATCATCCAGCATATAACATTGCCTTGCTCAAATCCAAGTCTTAGATCACAAACTCAATGCAAACAAGTCCCTTCAAAGTTCGGACAGCACTTCCCCTGAATTTGCTAACTTTCCCAGCCATCATGGCTTCATTATTTCCTCAGCCAGTCCCAAAGGTACACACACAACAACAAGTTCATCCAATAGTCATTCAGCAAGTTCCAAGTAGTACTAGTACAAGTCAAACTAGGGAAAAGTCCGGAAATGAAAGTTAAGCTCAAAACCAGAAAAACAGCTTTTGACGTCATTTTGTGGTAATGGCACCAAAGGCGCTACGATTATCGGATGAAGGTGCAAGATACACCGTTTCGAAGCTAAGAGACAGGGTTACAACATCGTAGAAGGTCACTCAACCCAGTTTTGAGTGCAAACAGGTCAAAAATGCAAGATACTACATCAAAAATGTAAAACCGATTCACCAAAACGCATTCTAGCGGAAACATCATAACTCAGGCTCTCCGAGTCCAAATCCAGAAATTCCAAAACCAGATGAAAGCTAAGAAAAAGGGTTAAACTTCATCAGAAGGCCTCAACAACCAATTCGGAAGCAATTCCAGCCAAAACAACCCATTACAGACGCACTTCTCAATTTCGGGTGAAACCAGAACAGCAATAGTAATTTCGACTTATCTCATTCTACACTGCTCAGATTGACCTGAAATTTTGTAGGAGCCTCTAAAATGTCATTCCCTACAACTTTTATGTTTTGAGCTAAGGCCAATTCGGCCTCTATCTAGGACCTAAAAATTCGGACAGAATGAAGAACATTGAAACCTAGTTTTCCACTTTTCCTTCCAAAACAGAAATTGATTGTAATTAATCACTTTTTCCACCTCCTAGAGTCATTAAACATCATTTCCAATCATCATACATGACCCCATAATCATATCCATATGAAAACAGAAAAATCCCCAATAAATATAAACTTCACCAATTCAACCAAAATCAAGATATAATCCATAAAAGTGCATCTTATACCACCACCAATCATGAATTGAACATCATTAGAGGAAGGAGAGGGGTCCTTCACAACTCACCTTAGCAATACAAGAGATAGAGCAACAAACCACCTTAGCTTTCCAAACAACTTCACAACCAAGCTCAACTCCACCAAACTAAGAGGTTTTATGGAGTAATTGGAAGATTAATCGGTTTAATTGAAAGATTGGGCAAGATTGGAGACTAGAAAATTGAGAGCTTTTCTTTCTTTCTTGCTTGATAAGGGCCGGCCAAGAAGCTTGTAAAATGAAGCTTATTTTGGTCAAATTTTGGTATTTATTTAGTAAAGGTAAAGGTAAAGTTAAATGGTCAAAGTCCAAGATTAAATCACAAGGTGACACTTGTCACCTTTTTGGTTTAAAACTTATCTTTTTGTCTCTCCAATACAAATATCTTAACACCTTGTAAAATAATATCACTTAATACAAAATTCCAACAAGTTGTCAAAAATATAATGCATTTACCGCACTTGCGGTTCCCACGTTCAAAATACGCTTTTAATTTCTCAAAAACTAACCGATACTAGAAAAATCATTTTAAAACTATCTTTGCTCATAAACTTTATCTGGGAAATTTTTCTAATAAAGAAAATGTAGAAAATGCGGACGATTAAATAAAATAAACACTAGAAAATTAGAAAATTTTCGGGTTCTCACACTCATTCTTTTCGGGGCGTCACAAACTCCCCTCCTTAAAAGAATGTCGTCCTCGACATTCCATCTTGTACCAATCAAGTCAAGACATCCCAGACATCCCGCAAGAATCACTCAAGCATTCCAAGTAAACACTAAGAGTCAAATCAAACCCACAGTCCGGCATCCTAAACTTCAAGCCTAGGATACACTACAGAGATCTGAAACCTAAACTCTGATACCAACTGTGACAGCCCCACCTCCCCCTAAGGCGAACCAGAGGGTTCGGCGGGTCGCCTGCCCAGCTCTCGCCGGGACTCAGTCGTTCACTACAATCCTCAAACAGATTACAAGATAAGACACAAAAATTACATCAAATTCTCCAATAATTAGATGTCAAAAGCAAAGCGGAAATAATTCCCAACTATACATCAAATGATTCCAAATCCAAACTGTACAAGATATAAGCCATCCAGCCACGTGAATAAGTACTACCAGCCTTCCTTTGCCACGAGCCCTGTGGAGGGGAATAAAATATTTTTGGGGTGAGCTAAAAGCTCAGCGAGTAACCAGGAAAATCATTAAACAAATATATTTCACAATGTTGCATTTCGATGATTTCGATGATGTCATGATTCAGAGATCAAATGTACGTCTTTTGCTCTCGTGAGCCAGTGAAATCATAGTACTTGAACACCCAACGCTCAAATAGATCATTTAACATTAACATTAAGAGGGAGCCCCTTTTTGAGCTCCAGATAAACATGAACATGAACCGTGAACAGAGGTGGAGACGTTGGTGTCCAGCACAAGACTTTCCCAGAACTCATTGAAGCCAAATCATGTCATGAATCCACATGCAAGCACGCATGATATGCAATCGAATAAATAATGCAAGAAATATTTCACAAGTACTTCGGAAATAGTTTAGGATCACTCACCTCCACGGCTCAGAAATCATCCAGCATATAACATTGCCTTGCTCAAATCCAAGTCTTAGATCACAAACTCAATGCAAACAAGTCCCTTCAAAGTTCGGACAGCACTTCCCCTGAATTTGCTAACTTTCCCAGCCATCATGGCTTCATTATTTCCTCAGCCAGTCCCAAAGGTACACACACAACAACAAGTTCATCCAATAGTCATTCAGCAAGTTCCAAGTAGTACTAGTACAAGTCAAACTAGGGAAAAGTCCGGAAATGAAAGTTAAGCTCAAAACCAGAAAAACAGCTTTTGACGTCATTTTGTGGTAATGGCAACAAAGGCACTGCGATTATCGGATGAAGGTGAAAGATACACCGTTTCGAAGCTAAGAGACAGGGCTACAACATCGCAGAAGGTCACTCAACCCAGTTTTGAGTGCAAACAGGTCAAAAATGCAAGATACTACATCAAAAACGTAAAACCGATTCACCAAAACGCATTCTAGCGGAAACATCATAACTCAGGCTCTCCGAGTCAAAATCCAGAAATTCCAAAACCAGATGAAAGCTAAGAAAAAGGGTTAAACTTCATCAGAAGGCCTCAACAACCAATTCGGAAGCAATTCCAGCCAAAACAACCCATTACAGACGCACTTCTCAATTTCGGGTGAAACCAGAACAGTAATAGTAATTTTGACTTATCTCATTATACACTGCTCAGATTGACCTGAAATTTTGTAGGAGCCTCTAAAATGTCATTCCCTACAACTTTTATGTTTTGAGCTAAGGCCAATTCGGCCTCTATCTAGGACCTAAAAATTCGGACAGAATGAAGAACATTGAAACCTAGTTTTCCACTTTTCCTTCCAAAACAGAAATTGATTGTAATTAATCACTTTTTCCACCTCCTAGAGTCATTAAACATCATTTCCAATCATCATACATGACCCCATAATCATATCCATATGAAAACAGAAAAATCCCCAATAAATATAAACTTCACCAATTCAACCAAAATCAAGATATAATCCATAAAAGTGCATCTTATACCACCACCAATCATGAATTGAACATCATTAGAGGAAGGAGAGGGGTCCTTCACAACTCACCTTAGCAATACAAGAGATAGAGCAACAAACCACCTTAGCTTTCCAAACAACTTCACAACCAAGCTCAACTCCACCAAACTAAGAGGTTTTATGGAGTAATTGGAAGATTAATCGGTTTAATTGAAAGATTGGGCAAGATTGGAGACTAGAAAATTGAGAGCTTTTCTTTCTTTCTTGCTTGATAAGGGCCGGCCAAGAAGCTTGTAAAATGAAGCTTATTTTGGTCAAATTTTGGTATTTATTTAGTAAAGGTAAAGGTAAAGTTAAATGGTCAAAGTCCAAGATTAAATCACAAGGTGACACTTGTCACCTTTTTGGTTTAAAACTTATCTTTTTGTCTCTCCAATACAAATATCTTAACACCTTGTAAAATAATATCACTTAATACAAAATTCCAACAAGTTGTCAAAAATATAATGCATTTACCGCACTTGCGGGTCCCACGTTCAAAATACGCTTTTAATTTCTCAAAAACTAACCGATACTAGAAAAATCATTTTAAAACTATCTTTGCTCATAAACTTTATCTGGGAAATTTTTCTAATAAAGAAAATGTAGAAAAGGCGGACGATTAAATAAAATAAACACTAGAAAATTAGAAAATTTTCGGGTTCTCACACTCATTCTTTTCGGGGCGTCACAAACTCCCCTCCTTAAAAGAATGTCGTCCTCGACATTCCATCTTGTACCAATCAAGTCAAGACATCCCAGACATCCCGCAAGAATCACTCAAGCATTCCAAGTAAACACTAAGAGTCAAATCAAACCCACAGTCCGGCATCCTAAACTTCAAGCCTAGGATACACTACAGAGATCTGAAACCTAAGCTCTGATACCAACTGTGACAGCCCCACCTCCCCCTAAGGCGAACCAGAGGGTTCGGCGGGTCGCCTGCCCAGCTCTCGCCGGGACTCAGTCGTTCACTACAATCCTCAAACAGATTACAAGATAAGACACAAAAATTACATCAAATTCTCCAATAATTACATGTCAAAAGCAAAGCGGAAATAATTCCCAACTATACATCAAATGATTCCAAATCCAAACTGTACAAGATATAAGCCATCCAGCCACGTGAATAAGTACTACCAGCCTTCCTTTGCCACGAGCCCTGTGGAGGGGAATAAAATATTTTTGGGGTGAGCTAAAAGCTCAGCGAGTAACCAGGAAAATCATTAAACAAATATATTTCACAATGTTGCATTTCGATGATTTCGATGATGTCATGATTCAGAGATCAAATGTACGTCTTTTGCTCTCGTGAGCCAGTGAAATCATAGTACTGGAACACCCAACGCTCAAATAGATCATTTAACATTAACATTAAGAGGGAGCCCCTTTTTGAGCTCCAGATAAACATGAACATGAACCGTGAACAGAGGTGGAGACGTTGGTGTCCAGCACAAGACTTTCCCAGAACTCATTGAAGCCAAATCATGTCATGAATCCACATGCAAGCACGCATGATATGCGATCGAATAAATAAAGCAAGAAATATTTCACAAGTAATTCGGAAATAGTTTAGGGTCACTCACCTCCACGGCTCAGAAATCATCCAGCATATAACATTGCCTTGCTCAAATCCAAGTCTTAGATCACAAACTCAATGCAAACAAGTCCCTTCAAAGTTCGGACAGCACTTCCCCTGAATTTGCTAACTTTCCCAGCCATCATGGCTTCATTATTTCCTCAGCCAGTCCCAAAGGTACACACACAACAACAAGTTCATCCAATAGTCATTCAGCAAGTTCCAAGTAGTACTAGTACAAGTCAAACTAGGGAAAAGTCTGGAAATGAAAGTTAAGCTCAAAACCAGAAAAACAGCTTTTGACGTCATTTTGTGGTAATGGCACCAAAGGCGCTACGATTATCGGATGAAGGTGCAAGATACACCGTTTCGAAGCTAAGAGACAGGGTTACAACATCGTAGAAGGTCACTCAACCCAGTTTTGAGTGCAAACAGGTCAAAAATGCAAGATACTACATCAAAAATGTAAAACCGATTCACCAAAACGCATTCTAGCGGAAACATCATAACTCAGGCTCTCCGAGTCCAAATCCAGAAATTCCAAAACCAGATGAAAGCTAAGAAAAAGGGTTAAACTTCATCAGAAGGCCTCAACAACCAATTCGGAAGCAATTCCTGCCAAAACAACCCATTACAGACGCACTTCTCAATTTCGGGTGAAACCAGAACAGCAATAGTAATTTCGACTTATCTCATTCTACACTGCTCAGATTCACCTGAAATTTTGTAGGAGCCTCTAAAATGTCATTCCCTACAACTTTTATGTTTTGAGCTAAGCCCAATTCGGCCTCTATCTAGGACCTAAAAATTCGGACAGAATGACGAACATTGAAACCTAGTTTTCGACTTTTCCTTCCAAAACAGAAATTGATTGTAATTAATCACTTTTTCCACCTCCTAGAGTCATTAAACATCATTTCCAATCATCATACATGACCCCATAATCATATCCATATGAAAACAGAAAAATCCCCAATAAATATAAACTTCACCAATTCAACCAAAATCAAGATATAATCCATAAAAGTGCATCTTATACCACCACCAATCATGAATTGAACATCATTAGAGGAAGGAGAGGGGTCCTTCACAACTCACCTTAGCAATACAAGAGATAGAGCAACAAACCACCTTAGCTTTCCAAACAACTTCACAACCAAGCTCAACTCCACCAAACTAAGAGGTTTTATGGAGTAATTGGAAGATTAATCGGTTTAATTGAAAGATTGGGCAAGATTGGAGACTAGAAAATTGAGAGCTTTTATTTCTTTCTTGCTTGATAAGGGCCGGCCAAGAAGCTTGTAAAATGAAGCTTATTTTGGTCAAATTTTGGTATTTATTTAGTAAAGGTAAAGGTAAAGTTAAATGGTCAAAGTCCAAGATTAAATCACAAGGTGACACTTGTCACCTTTTTGGTTTAAAACTTATCTTTTTGTCTCTCCAATACAAATATCTTAACACCTTGTAAAATAATATCACTTAATACAAAATTCCAACAAGTTGTCAAAAATATAATGCATTTACCGCACTTGCGGGTCCCACGTTCAAAATACGCTTTTAATTTCTCAAAAACTAACCGATACTAGAAAAATCATTTTAAAACTATCTTTGCTCATAAACTTTATCTGGGAAATTTTTCTAATAAAGAAAATGTAGAAAAGGCGGACTATTAAATAAAATAAACACTAGAAAATTAGAAAATTTTCGGGTTCTCACACTCATTCTTTTCGGGGCGTCACAAACTCCCCTCCTTAAAAGAATGTCGTCCTCGACATTCCATCTTGTACCAATCAAGTCAAGACATCCCAGACATCCCGCAAGAATCACTCAAGCATTCCAAGTAAACACTAAGAGTCAAATCAAACCCACAGTCCGGCATCCTAAACTTCAAGCCTAGGATACACTACAGAGATCTGAAACCTAAGCTCTGATACCAACTGTGACAGCCCTACCTCCCCCTAAGGCGAACCAGAGGGTTCGGCGGGTCGCCTGCCCAGCTCTCGCCGGGACTCAGTCGTTCACTACAATCCTCAAACAGATTACAAGATAAGACACAAAAATTACATCAAATTCTCCAATAAATACATGTCAAAAGCAAAGCGGAAATAATTCCCAACTATACATCAAATGATTCCAAATCCAAACTGTACAAGATATAAGCCATCCAGCCACGTGAATAAGTACTACCAGCCTTCCTTTGCCACGAGCCCTGTGGAGGGGAATAAAATATTTTTGGGGTGAGCTAAAAGCTCAGCGAGTAACCAGGAAAATCATTAAACAAATATATTTCACAATGTTGCATTTCGATGATTTCGATGATGTCATGATTCAGAGATCAAATGTACGTCTTTTGCTCTCGTGAGCCAGTGAAATCATAGTACTTGAACACCCAACGCTCAAATAGATCATTTAACATTAACATTAAGAGGGAGCCCTTTTTTGAGCTCCAGATAAACATGAATTTGCTAACTTTCCCAGCCATCATGGCTTCATTATTTCCTCAGCCAGTCCCAAAGGTACACACACAACAACAAGTTCATCCAATAGTCATTCAGCAAGTTCCAAGTAGTACTAGTACAAGTCAAACTAGGGAAAAGTCCGGAAATGAAAGTTAAGTTCAAAACCAGAAAAACAGCTTTTGACGTCATTTTGTGGTAATGGAACCAAAGGCGCTACGATTGTCGGATGAAGGTGAAAGATACACCGTTTCGAAGCTAAGAGACAGCGCTACAACATCGCAGAAGGTCACTCAACCCATTTTTGAGTGCAAACAGGTCAAAAATGCAAGATACTACATCAAAAACGTAAAACCGATTCACCAAAACGCATTCTAGCGGAAACATCATAACTCAGGCTCTCCAAGTCCAAATCCAGAAATTCCAAAACCAGATGAAAGCTAAGAAAAAGGGTTAAACTTCATCAGAAGGCCTCAACAACCAATTCGGAAGCAATTCCAGCCAAAACAACCCATTACAGACGTACTTCTCAATTTCGGGTGAAACCAGAACAGCAATAGTAATTTCGACTTATCTCATCCTACACTGCTCAGATTGACCTGAAATTTCGTAGGAGCCTCTAAAATGTCATTCCCTACAACTTTTATGTTTTGAGCTAAGGCCAATTCGGCCTCTATCTAGGACATAAAAATTCGGACAGAATGAAGAACATTGAAACCTAGTTTTCCATTTTCCTTCCAAAACAGAAATTGATTGTAATTAATCACTTTTTCCACCTCCTAGAGTCATTAAACATCATTTCCAATCATCATACATTACCCCATAATCATATCCATAGGAAAACAGAAAAATCCCCAATAATTATAAACTTCACCAATTCAACCAAAATCAAGATATAATCCATAAAAGTGCATCTTATACCACCACCAATCATGAATTGAACATCATTAGAGGAAGGAGAGGGGTCCTTCACAACTCACCTTAGCAATACAAGAGATAGAGCAACAAACCACCTTAGCTTTCCAAACAACTTCACAACCAAGCTCAACTCCACCAAACTAAGAGGTTTTATGGAGTAATTGAAAGATTAATCGGTTTAATTGAAAGATTGGACAAGATTGGAGACTAGAAAATTGAGAGCTTTTCTTTCTTTCTTGCTTGATAAGGGCCGGCCAAGAAGCTTGTAAAATGAAGCTTATTTTGGTCAAATTTTGGTATTTATTTAGTAAAGGTAAAGGTAAAGTTAAATGGTCAAAGTCCAAGATTAAATCACAAGGTGACACTTCTCACCTTTTTGGTTTAAATCTTATCTTTTTGTCTCTCCAATACAAATATCTTAACACCTTGTAAAATAATATCAGTTAATACAAAATTTCAACAAGTTGTCAAAAATATAATGCATTTACCGCACTTGCGGGTCCCACGTTCAAAATACGCTTTTAATTTCTCAAAAACTAACCGATACTAGAAAAATCATTTTAAAACTATCTTTGCTCATAAACTTTATCTGGAAAATTTTTCTAATAAAGAAAATGTAGAAAAGGCGGACGATTAAATAAAATGAACACTAGAAAATTAGAAAATTTTCGGCTTCTCACACTCATTCTTTTCGGGGCGTCACAAACTCCCCTCCTTAAAAGAATGTCGTCCTCGACATTCCATCTTGTACCAATCAAGTCAAGACATCCCAGACATCCCGCAAGAATCACTCAAGCATTCCAAGTAAACACTAAGAGTCAAATCAAACCCACAGTCTGGCATCCTAAACTTCAAGCCTAGGATACACTACAGAGATCTGAAACCTAAGCTCTGATACCAACTGTGACAGCCCCACCTCCCCCTAAGGCGAACCAGAGGGTTCGACGGGTCGCCTGCCCAGCTCTCGCCGGGACTCAGTCGTTCACTACAATCCTCAAACAGATTACAAGATAAGACACAAAAATTACATCAAATTCTCCAATAATTACATGTCAAAAGCAAAGCGGAAATAATTCCCAACTATACATCAAATGATTCCAAATCCAAACTGTACAAGATATAAGCCATCCAGCCACGTGAATAAGTACTACCAGCCTTCCTTTGCCACGAGCCCTGTGGAGGGGAATAAAATATTTTTGGGGTGAGCTAAAAGCTCAGCGATTAACCAGGAAAATCATTAAACAAATATATTTCACAATGTTGCATTTCGATGATTTCGATGATGTCATGATTCAGAGATCAAATGTACGTCTTTTGCTCTCGTGAGCCAGTGAAATCATAGTACTGGAACACCCAACGCTCAAATAGATCATTTAACATTAACATTAAGAGGGAGCCCCTTTTTGAGCTCCAGATAAACATGAACATGAACCGTGAACAGAGGTGGAGACGTTGGCGTTCAGCACAAGACTTTCCCAGAACTCATTGAAGCCAAATCATGTCATGAATCCACATGCAAGCACGCATGATATGCAATCGAATAAATAATGCAAGAAATATTTCACAAGTACTTCGGAAATAGTTTAGGGTCACTCACCTCCACGGCTCAGAAATCATCCAGCATATAACATTGCTTTGCTCAAATCCAAGTCTTAGATCACAAACTCAATGCAAACAAGTCCCTTCAAAGTTCGGACAGCACTTCCCCTGAATTTGCTAACTTTCCCAGCCATCATGGCTTCATTATTTCCTCAGCCAGTCCCAAAGGTACACACACAACAACAAGTTCATCCAATAGTCATTCAGCAAGTTCCAAGTAGTACTAGTACAAGTCAAACTAGGAAAAAGTCCGGAAATGAAAGTTAAGCTCTAAACCAGAAAAACAGCTTTTGACGTCATTTTGTGGTAATGGCACCAAAGGCGCTACGATTGTCGGATGAAGGTGAAAGATACACCGTTTCGAAGCTAAGAGACAGGGCTACAACATCGCAGAAGGTCACTCAACCCAGTTTTGAGTGAAAACAGGTCAAAAATGCAAGATACTACATCAAAAACGTAAAACCGATTCACCAAAACGCATTCTAGCGGAAACATCATAACTCAGGCTCTCCGAGTCCAAATCCAGAAATTCCAAAACCAGATGAAAGCTAAGAAAAAGGGTTAAACTTCATCAGAAGGCCTCAACAACCAATTCGGAAGCAATTCCAGCCAAAATAACCCATTACAGACGCACTTCTCAATTTCGGGTGAAACCAGAACAGCAATAGTAATTTCGACTTATCTCATTCTACACTACTCAGATTGACCTGAAATTTTGTAGGAGCCTCTAAAATGTCATTCCCTACAACTTTTATGTTTTGATCTAAGGCCAATTCGGCCTCTATCTAGGACCTAAAAATTCGGACAGAATGAAGAACATTGAAACCTAGTTTTCCACTTTTCCTTCCAAAACAGAAATTGATTGTAATTAATCACTTTTTCCACCTCCTAGAGTCATTAAACATCATTTCCAATCATCATACATGACCCCATAATCATATCCATATGAAAACAGAAAAATCCCCAATAAATATAAACTTCACCAATTCAACCAAAATCAAGATATAATCCATAAAAGTGCATCTTATACCACCACCAATCATGAATTGAACATCATTAGAGGAAGGAGAGGGGTCCTTCACAACTCACCTTAGCAATACAAGAGATAGAGCAACAAACCACCTTAGCTTTCCAAACAACTTCACAACCAAGCTCAACTCCACCAAACTAAGAGGTTTTATGGAGTAATTGGAAGATTAATCGGTTTAATTGAAAGATTGGGCAAGATTGGAGACTAGAAAATTGAGAGCTTTTCTTTCTTTCTTGCTTGATAAGGGCCGGCCAAGAAGCTTGTAAAATGAAGCTTATTTTGGTCAAATTTTGGTATTTATTTAGTAAAGGTAAAGGTAAAGTTAAATGGTCAAAGTCCAAGATTAAATCACAAGGTGACACTTGTCACCTTTTTGGTTTAAAACTTATCTTTTTGTCTCTCCAATACAAATATCTTAACACCTTGTAAAATAATATCACTTAATACAAAATTCCAACAAGTTGTCAAAAATATAATGCATTTAACGCACTTGCGGGTCCCACGTTCAAAATACGCTTTTAATTTCTCAAAAACTAACCGATACTAGAAAAATCATTTTAAAACTATCTTTGCTCATAAACTTTATCTGAAAAATTTTTCTAATAAAGAAAATGTAGAAAAGGCGGACGATTAAATTAAATAAACACTAGAAAATTAGAAAATTTTCGGGTTCTCACGCTCATTCTTTTCGGGGCGTCACAAACTCCCCTCCTTAAAAGAATGTCGTCCTCGACATTCCATCTTGTACCAATCAAGTCAAGACATCCCAGACATCCCGCAAGAATCACTCAAGCATTCCAAGTAAACACTAAGAGTCAAATCAAACCCACAGTCCGGCATCCTAAACTTCAAGCCTAGGATACACTACAGAGATCTGAAACCTAAGCTCTGATACCAACTGTGACAGCCCCACCTCCCCCTAAGGCGAACCAGAGGGTTCGGCGGGTCGCCTGCCCAGCTCTCGCCGGGACTCAGTCGTTCACTACAATCCTCAAACAGATTACAAGATAAGACACAAAAATTACATCAAATTCTCCAATAATTACATGTCAAAAGCAAAGCGGAAATAATTCCCAACTATACATCAAATGATTCCAAATCCAAACTGTACAAGATATAAGCCATCCAGCCACGTGAATAAGTACTACCAGCCTTCCTTTGCCACGAGCCCTGTGGAGGGGAATAAAATATTTTTGGGGTGAGCTAAAAGCTCAGCGAGTAACCAGGAAAATCATTAAACAAATATATTTCACAATGTTGCATTTCGATGATTTCGATGATGTCATGATTCAGAGATCAAATGTACGTCTTTTGCTCTCGTGAGCCAGTGAAATCATAGTACTGGAACACCCAACGCTCAAATAGATCATTTAACATTAACATTAAGAGCGAGCCCCTTTTTGAGCTCCAGATAAACATGAACATGAACCGTGAACAGAGGTGGAGACGTTGGTGTCCAGCACAAGACTTTCCCAGAACTCATTGAAGCCAAATCATGTCATGAATCCACATGCAAGCACGCATGATATGCGATCGAATAAATAAAGCAAGAAATATTTCACAAGTACTTCGGAAATAGTTTAGGGTCACTCACCTCCACGGCTCAGAAATCATCCAGCATATAACATTGCCTTGCTCAAATCCAAGTCTTAGATCACAAACTCAATGCAAACAAGTCCCTTCAAAGTTCGGACAGCACTTCCCCTGAATTTGCTAACTTTCCCAGCCATCATGGCTTCATTATTTCCTCAGCCAGTCCCAAAGGTACACACACAACAACAAGTTCATCCAATAGTCATTCAGCAAGTTCCAAGTAGTACTAGTACAAGTCAAACTAGGGAAAAGTCCGGAAATGAAAGTTAAGCTCAAAACCAGAAAAACAGCTTTTGACGTCATTTTGTGGTAATGGCACCAAAGGCGCTACGATTATCGGATGAAGGTGAAAGATACACCGTTTCGAAGCTAAGAGACAGGGTTACAACATCGTAGAAGGTCACTCAACCCAGTTTTGAGTGCAAATAGGTCAAAAATGCAAGATACTACATCAAAAACGTAAAACCGATTCACCAAAACGCATTCTAGCGGAAACATCATAACTCAGGCTCTCCAAGTCCAAATCCAGAAATTCCAAAACCAGATGAAAGCTAAGAAAAAGGGTTAAACTTCATCAGAAGGCCTCAACAACCAATTCGGAAGCAATTCCAGCCAAAACAACCCATTACAGACGCACTTCTCAATTTCGGGTGAAACCAGAACAGCAATAGTAATTTCGACTTATCTCATTCTACACTGCTCAGATTGACCTGAAATTTTGTAGGAGCCTCTAAAATGTCATTCCCTACAACTTTTATGTTTTGAGCTAAGGCCAATTCGGCCTCTATCTAGGACCTAAAAATTCGGACAGAATGAAGAACATTGAAACCTAGTTTTCCACTTTTCCTTCCAAAACAGAAATTGATTGTAATTAATCACTTTTTCCACCTCCTAGAGTCATTAAACATCATTTCCAATCATCATACATGACCCCATAATCATATCCATATGAAAACAGAAAAATCACCAATAAATATAAACTTCACCAATTCAACCAAAATCAAGATATAATCCATAAAAGTGCATCTTATACCACCACCAATCATGAATTGAACATCATTAGAGGAAGGAGAGGGGTCCTTCACAACTCACCTTAGCAATACAAGAGATAGAGCAACAAACCACCTTAGCTTTCCAAACAACTTCACAACCAAGCTCAACTCCACCAAACTAAGAGGTTTTATGGAGTAATTGGAAGATTAATCGGTTTAATTGAAAGATTGGGCAAGATTGGAGACTAGAAAATTGAGAGCTTTTCTTTCTTTCTTGCTTGATAAGGGCCGGCCAAGAAGCTTGTAAAATGAAGCTTATTTTGGTCAAATTTTGGTATTTATTTAGTAAAGGTAAAGGTAAAGTTAAATGGTCAAAGTCCAAAATTAAATCACAAGGTGACACTTGTCACCTTTTTGGTTTAAAACTTATCTTTTTGTCTCTCCAATACAAATATCTTAACACCTTGTAAAATAATATCACTTAATACAAAATTCCAACAAGTTGTCAAAAATATAATGCATTTAACGCACTTGCGGGTCCCACGTTCAAAATACGCTTTTAATTTCTCAAAAACTAACCGATACTAGAAAAATCATTTTAAAACTATCTTTGCTCATAAACTTTATCTGAAAAATTTTTCTAATAAAGAAAATGTAGAAAAGGCGGACGATTAAATTAAATAAACACTAGAAAATTAGAAAATTTTCGGGTTCTCACACTCATTCTTTTCGGGGCGTCACAAACTCCCCTCCTTAAAAGAATGTCGTCCTCGACATTCCATCTTGTACCAATCAAGTCAAGACATCCCAGACATCCCGCAAGAATCACTCAAGCATTCCAAGTAAACACTAAGAGTCAAATCAAACCCACAGTCCGGCATCCTAAACTTCAAGCCTAGGATACACTACAGAGATCTGAAACCTAAGCTCTGATACCAACTGTGACAGCCCCACCTCCCCCTAAGGCGAACCAGAGGGTTCGGCGGGTCGCCTGCACAGCTCTCGCCGGGACTCAGTCGTTCACTACAATCCACAAACAGATTACAAGATAAGACACAAAAATTACATCAAATTCTCCAATAATTACATGTCAAAAGCAAAGCGGAAATAATTCCCAACTATACATCAAATGATTCCAAATCCAAACTGTACAAGATATAAGCCATCCAGCCACGTGAATAAGTACTACCAGCCTTCCTTTGCCACGAGCCCTGTGGAGGGGAATAAAATATTTTTGGGGTGAGCTAAAAGCTCAGCGAGTAACCAGGAAAATCATTAAACAAATATATTTCACAATGTTGCATTTCGATGATTTCGATGATGTCATGATTCAGAGATCAAATGTACGTCTTTTGCTCTCGTGAGCCAGTGAAATCATAGTACTGGAACACCCAACGCTCAAATAGATCATTTAACATTAACATTAAGAGGGAGCCCCTTTTTGAGCTCCAGATAAACATGAACATGAACCGTGAACAGAGGTGGAGACGTTGGTGTCCAGCACAAGACTTTCCCAGAACTCATTGAAGCCAAATCATGTCATGAATCCACATGCAAGCACGCATGATATGCGATCGAATAAATAATGCAAGAAATATTTCACAAGTACTTCGGAAATAGTTTAGGGTCACTCACCTCCACGGCTCAGAAATCATCCAGCATATAACATTGCCTTGCTCAAATCCAAGTCTTAGATCACAAACTCAATGCAAACAAGTCCCTTCAAAGTTCGGACAGCACTTCCCCTGAATTTGCTAACTTTCCCAGCCATCATGGCTTCATTATTTCCTCAGCCAGTCCCAAAGGTACACACACAACAACAAGTTCATCCAATAGTCATTCAGCAAGTTCCAAGTAGTACTAGTACAAGTCAAACTAGGGAAAAGTCCGGAAATGAAAGTTAAGCTCAAAACCAGAAAAACAGCTTTTGACGTCATTTTGTGGTAATGGCACCAAAGGCGCTACGATTATCGGATGAAGGTGCAAGATACACCGTTTCGAAGCTAAGAGACAGGGTTACAACATCGTAGAAGGTCACTCAACCCAGTTTTGAGTGCAAACAGGTCAAAAATGCAAGATACTACATCAAAAACGTAAAACCGATTCACCAAAACGCATTCTAGCGGAAACATCATAACTCAGGCTCTCCAAGTCCAAATCCAGAAATTCCAAAACCAGATGAAAGCTAAGAAAAAGGGTTAAACTTCATCAGAAGGCCTCAACAACCAATTCGGAAGCAATTCCAGCCAAAACAACCCATTACAGACGCACTTCTCAATTTCGGGTGAAACCAGAACAGCAATAGTAATTTCGACTTATCTCATTCTACACTGCTCAGATTGACCTGAAATTTTGTAGGAGCCTCTAAAATGTCATTCCCTACAACTTTTATGTTTTGAGCTAAGGCCAATTCGGCCTCTATCTAGGACCTAAAAATTCGGACAGAATGAAGAACATTGAAACCTAGTTTTCCACTTTTCCTTCCAAAACAGAAATTGATTGTAATTAATCACTTTTTCCACCTCCTAGAGTCATTAAACATCATTTCCAATCATCATACATGACCCCATAATCATATCCATATGAAAACAGAAAAATCCCCAATAAATATAAACTTCACCAATTCAACCAAAATCAAGATATAATCCATAAAAGTGCATCTTATACCACCACCAATCATGAATTGAACATCATTAGAGGAAGGAGAGGGGTCCTTCACAACTCACCTTAGCAATACAAGAGATAGAGCAACAAACCACCTTAGCTTTCCAAACAACTTCACAACCAAGCTCAACTCCACCAAACTAAGAGGTTTTATGGAGTAATTGGAAGATTAATCGGTTTAATTGAAAGATTGGGCAAGATTGGAGACTAGAAAATTGAGAGCTTTTCTTTCTTTCTTGCTTGATAAGGGCCGGCCAAGAAGCTTGTAAAATGAAGCTTATTTTGGTCAAATTTTGGTATTTATTTAGTAAAGGTAAAGGTAAAGTTAAATGGTCAAAGTCCAAGATTAAATCACAAGGTGACACTTGTCACCTTTTTGGTTTAAAACTTATCTTTTTGTCTCTCCAATACAAATATCTTAACACCTTGTAAAATAATATCACTTAATACAAAATTCCAACAAGTTGTCAAAAATATAATGCATTTACCGCACTTGCGGTTCCCACGTTCAAAATACGCTTTTAATTTCTCAAAAACTAACCGATACTAGAAAAATCATTTTAAAACTATCTTTGCTCATAAACTTTATTTGGGAAATTTTTCTAATAAAGAAAATGTAGAAAATGCGGACGATTAAATAAAATAAACACTAGAAAATTAGAAAATTTTCGGGTTCTCACACTCATTCTTTTCGGGGCGTCACAAACTCCCCTCCTTAAAAGAATGTCGTCCTCGACATTCCATCTTGTACCAATCAAGTCAAGACATCCCAGACATCCCGCAAGAATCACTCAAGCATTCCAAGTAAACACTAAGAGTCAAATCAAACCCACAGTCCGGCATCCTAAACTTCAAGCCTAGGATACACTACAGAGATCTGAAACCTAAACTCTGATACCAACTGTGACAGTCCCACCTCCCCCTAAGGCGAACCAGAGGGTTCGGCGGGTCGCCTGCCCAGCTCTCGCCGGGACTCAGTCGTTCACTACAATCCTCAAACAGATTACAAGATAAGACACAAAAATTACATCAAATTCTCCAATAATTAGATGTCAAAAGCAAAGCGGAAATAATTCCCAACTATACATCAAATGATTCCAAATCCAAACTGTACAAGATATAAGCCATCCAGCCACGTGAATAAGTACTACCAGCCTTCCTTTGCCACGAGCCCTGTGGAGGGGAATAAAATATTTTTGGGGTGAGCTAAAAGCTCAGCGAGTAACCAGGAAAATCATTAAACAAATATATTTCACAATGTTGCATTTCGATGATTTCGATGATGTCATGATTCAGAGATCAAATGTACGTCTTTTGCTCTCGTGAGCCAGTGAAATCATAGTACTTGAACACCCAACGCTCAAATAGATCATTTAACATTAACATTAAGAGGGAGCCCCTTTTTGAGCTCCAGATAAACATGAACATGAACCGTGAACAGAGGTGGAGACGTTGGTGTCCAGCACAAGACTTTCCCAGAACTCATTGAAGCCAAATCATGTCATGAATCCACATGCAAGCACGCATGATATGCAATCGAATAAATAATGCAAGAAATATTTCACAAGTACTTCGGAAATAGTTTAGGATCACTCACCTCCACGGCTCAGAAATCATCCAGCATATAACATTGCCTTGCTCAAATCCAAGTCTTAGATCACAAACTCAATGCAAACAAGTCCCTTCAAAGTTCGGACAGCACTTCCCCTGAATTTGCTAACTTTCCCAGCCATCATGGCTTCATTATTTCCTCAGCCAGTCCCAAAGGTACACACACAACAACAAGTTCATCCAATAGTCATTCAGCAAGTTCCAAGTAGTACTAGTACAAGTCAAACTAGGGAAAAGTCCGGAAATGAAAGTTAAGCTCAAAACCAGAAAAACAGCTTTTGACGTCATTTTGTGGTAATGGCAACAAAGGCACTGCGATTATCGGATGAAGGTGAAAGATACACCGTTTCGAAGCTAAGAGACAGGGCTACAACATCGCAGAAGGTCACTCAACCCAGTTTTGAGTGCAAACAGGTCAAAAATGCAAGATACTACATCAAAAACGTAAAACCGATTCACCAAAACGCATTCTAGCGGAAACATCATAACTCAGGCTCTCCGAGTCCAAATCCAGAAATTCCAAAACCAGATGAAAGCTAAGAAAAAGGGTTAAACTTCATCAGAAGGCCTCAACAACCAATTCGGAAGCAATTCCAGCCAAAACAACCCATTACAGACGCACTTCTCAATTTCGGGTGAAACCAGAACAGTAATAGTAATTTCGACTTATCTCATTCTACACTGCTCAGATTGACCTGAAATTTTGTAGGAGCCTCTAAAATGTCATTCCCTACAACTTTTATGTTTTGAGCTAAGGCCAATTCGGCCTCTATCTAGGACCTAAAAATTCGGACAGAATGAAGAACATTGAAACCTAGTTTTCCACTTTTCCTTCCAAAACAGAAATTGATTGTAATTAATCACTTTTTCCACCTCCTAGAGTCATTAAACATCATTTCCAATCATCATACATGACCCCATAATCATATCCATATGAAAACAGAAAAATCCCCAATAAATATAAACTTCACCAATTCAACCAAAATCAAGATATAATCCATAAAAGTGCATCTTATACCACCACCAATCATGAATTGAACATCATTAGAGGAAGGAGAGGGGTCCTTCACAACTCACCTTAGCAATACAAGAGATAGAGCAACAAACCACCTTAGCTTTCCAAACAACTTCACAACCAAGCTCAACTCCACCAAACTAAGAGGTTTTATGGAGTAATTGGAAGATTAATCGGTTTAATTGAAAGATTGGGCAAGATTGGAGACTAGAAAATTGAGAGCTTTTCTTTCTTTCTTGCTTGATAAGGGCCGGCCAAGAAGCTTGTAAAATGAAGCTTATTTTGGTCAAATTTTGGTATTTATTTAGTAAAGGTAAAGGTAAAGTTAAATGGTCAAAGTCCAAGATTAAATCACAAGGTGACACTTGTCACCTTTTTGGTTTAAAACTTATCTTTTTGTCTCTCCAATACAAATATCTTAACACCTTGTAAAATAATATCACTTAATACAAAATTCCAACAAGTTGTCAAAAATATAATGCATTTACCGCACTTGCGGGTCCCACGTTCAAAATACGCTTTTAATTTCTCAAAAACTAACCGATACTAGAAAAATCATTTTAAAACTATCTTTGCTCATAAACTTTATCTGGGAAATTTTTCTAATAAAGAAAATGTAGAAAAGGCGGACGATTAAATAAAATAAACACTAGAAAATTAGAAAATTTTCGGGTTCTCACACTCATTCTTTTCGGGGCGTCACAAACTCCCCTCCTTAAAAGAATGTCGTCCTCGACATTCCATCTTGTACCAATCAAGTCAAGACATCCCAGACATCCCGCAAGAATCACTCAAGCATTCCAAGTAAACACTAAGAGTCAAATCAAACCCACAGTCCGGCATCCTAAACTTCAAGCCTATGATACACTACAGAGATCTGAAACCTAAGCTCTGATACCAACTGTGACAGCCCCACCTCCCCCTAAGGCGAACCAGAGGGTTCGGCGGGTCGCCTGCCCAGCTCTCGCCGGGACTCAGTCGTTCACTACAATCCTCAAACAGATTACAAGATAAGACACAAAAATTACATCAAATTCTCCAATAATTACATGTCAAAAGCAAAGCGGAAATAATTCCCAACTATACATCAAATGATTCCAAATCCAAACTGTACAAGATATAAGCCATCCAGCCACGTGAATAAGTACTACCAGCCTTCCTTTGCCACGAGCCCTGTGGAGGGGAATAAAATATTTTTGGGGTGAGCTAAAAGCTCAGCGAGTAACCAGGAAAATCATTAAACAAATATATTTCACAATGTTGCATTTCGATGATTTCGATGATGTCATGATTCAGAGATCAAATGTACGTCTTTTGCTCTCGTGAGCCAGTGAAATCATAGTACTGGAACACCCAACGCTCAAATAGATCATTTAACATTAACATTAAGAGGGAGCCCCTTTTTGAGCTCCAGATAAACATGAACATGAACCGTGAACAGAGGTGGAGACGTTGGTGTCCAGCACAAGACTTTCCCAGAACTCATTGAAGCCAAATCATGTCATGAATCCACATGCAAGCACGCATGATATGCGATCGAATAAATAAAGCAAGAAATATTTCACAAGTAATTCGGAAATAGTTTAGGGTCACTCACCTCCACGGCTCAGAAATCATCCAGCATATAACATTGCCTTGCTCAAATCCAAGTCTTAGATCACAAACTCAATGCAAACAAGTCCCTTCAAAGTTCGGACAGCACTTCCCCTGAATTTGCTAACTTTCCCAGCCATCATGGCTTCATTATTTCCTCAGCCAGTCCCAAAGGTACACACACAACAACAAGTTCATCCAATAGTCATTCAGTAAGTTCCAAGTAGTACTAGTACAAGTCAAACTAGGGAAAAGTCCGGAAATGAAAGTTAAGCTCAAAACCAGAAAAACAGCTTTTGACGTCATTTTGTGGTAATGGCACCAAAGGCGCTACGATTATCGGATGAAGGTGCAAGATACACCGTTTCGAAGCTAAGAGACAGGGTTACAACATCGTAGAAGGTCACTCAACCCAGTTTTGAGTGCAAACAGGTCAAAAATGCAAGATACTACATCAAAAATGTAAAACCGATTCACCAAAACGCATTCTAGCGGAAACATCATAACTCAGGCTCTCCGAGTCCAAATCCAGAAATTCCAAAACCAGATGAAAGCTAAGAAAAAGGGTTAAACTTCATCAGAAGGCCTCAACAACCAATTCGGAAGCAATTCCTGCCAAAACAACCCATTACAGACGCACTTCTCAATTTCGGGTGAAACCAGAACAGCAATAGTAATTTCGACTTATCTCATTCTACACTGCTCAGATTCACCTGAAATTTTGTAGGAGCCTCTAAAATGTCATTCCCTACAACTTTTATGTTTTGAGCTAAGCCCAATTCGGCCTCTATCTAGGACCTAAAAATTCGGACAGAATGACGAACATTGAAACCTAGTTTTCCACTTTTCCTTCCAAAACAGAAATTGATTGTAATTAATCACTTTTTCCACCTCCTAGAGTCATTAAACATCATTTCCAATCATCATACATGACCCCATAATCATATCCATATGAAAACAGAAAAATCCCCAATAAATATAAACTTCACCAATTCAACCAAAATCAAGATATAATCCATAAAAGTGCATCTTATACCACCACCAATCATGAATTGAACATCATTAGAGGAAGGAGAGGGGTCCTTCACAACTCACCTTAGCAATACAAGAGATAGAGCAACAAACCACCTTAGCTTTCCAAACAACTTCACAACCAAGCTCAACTCCACCAAACTAAGAGGTTTTATGGAGTAATTGGAAGATTAATCGGTTTAATTGAAAGATTGGGCAAGATTGGAGACTAGAAAATTGAGAGCTTTTCTTTCTTTCTTGCTTGATAAGGGCCGGCCAAGAAGCTTGTAAAATGAAGCTTATTTTGGTCAAATTTTGGTATTTATTTAGTAAAGGTAAAGGTAAAGTTAAATGGTCAAAGTCCAAGATTAAATCACAAGGTGACACTTGTCACCTTTTTGGTTTAAAACTTATCTTTTTGTCTCTCCAATACAAATATCTTAACACCTTGTAAAATAATATCACTTAATACAAAATTCCAACAAGTTGTCAAAAATATAATGCATTTACCGCACTTGCGGGTCCCACGTTCAAAATACGCTTTTAATTTCTCAAAAACTAACCAATACTAGAAAAATCATTTTAAAACTATCTTTGCTCATAAACTTTATCTGGGAAATTTTTCTAATAAAGAAAATGTAGAAAAGGCGGACGATTAAATAAAATAAACACTAGAAAATTAGAAAATTTTCGGGTTCTCACACTCATTCTTTTCGGGGCGTCACAAACTCCCCTCCTTAAAAGAATGTCGTCTTCGACATTCCATCTTGTACCAATCAAGTCAAGACATCCCAGACATCCCGCAAGAATCACTCAAGCATTCCAAGTAAACACTAAGAGTCAAATCAAACCCACAGTCCGGCATCCTAAACTTCAAGCCTAAGATACATTACAGAGATCTGAAACCTAAGCTCTGATACCAACTGTGACAGCCCCACCTCCCCCTAAGGCGAACCAGAGGGTTCGGCGGGTTGCCTGCCCAGCTCTCGCCGGGACTCAGTCGTTCACTACAATCCTCAAACAGATTACAAGATAAGACACAAAAATTACATCAAATTCTCCAATAATTACATGTCAAAAGCAAAGCGGAAATAATTCCCAACTATACATCAAATGATTCCAAATCCAAACTGTACAAGATATAAGCCATCCAGCCACGTGAATAAGTACTACCAGCCTTCCTTTGCCACGAGCCCTGTGGAGGGGAATAAAATATTTTTGGGGTGAGCTAAAAGCTCAGCGAGTAACCAGGAAAATCATTAAACAAATATATTTCACAATGTTGCATTTCGATGATTTCGATGATGTCATGATTCAGAGATCAAATGTACGTCTTTTGCTCTCGTGAGCCAGTGAAATCATAGTACTGGAACACCCAACGCTCAAATAGATCATTTAACATTAACATTAAGAGGGAGCCCCTTTTTGAGCTCCAGATAAACATGAACATGAACCGTGAACAGAGGTGGAGACGTTGGTGTCCAGCACAAGACTTTCCCAGAACTCATTGAAGCCAAATCATGTCATGAATCCACATGCAAGCACGCATGATATGCGATCGAATAAATAATGCAAGAAATATTTCACAAGTACTTCGGAAATAGTTTAGGGTCACTCACCTCCACGGCTCAGAAATCATCCAGCATATAACATTGCCTTGCTCAAATCCAAGTCTTAGATCACAAACTCAATGCAAACAAGTCCCTTCAAAGTTCGGACAGCACTTCCCCTGAATTTGCTAACTTTCCCAGCCATCATGGCTTCATTATTTCCTCAGCCAGTCCCAAAGGTATACACACAACAACAAGTTCATCCAATAGTCATTCAGCAAGTTCCAAGTAGTACTAGTACAAGTCAAACTAGGGAAAAGTCCGGAAATGAAAGTTAAGCTCAAAACCAGAAAAATAGCTTTTGATGTCATTTTGTGGTAATGGCACCAAAGGCGCTACGATTGTCGGATGAAGGTGCAAGATACACCGTTTCGAAGCTAAGAGACAGGGCTACAACATCGTAGAAGGTTACTCAACCCAGTTTTGAGGGCAAACAGGTCAAAAATGCAAGATACTACATCAAAAACGTAAAACAGATTCACCAAAATGCATTCTAGCGGAAACATCATAACTCAGGCTCTCCAAGTCCAAATCCAGAAATTCCAAAACCAGATGAAAGCTAAGAAAAAGGGTTAAACTTCATCAGAAGGCCTCAACAACCAATTCGGAAGCAATTCCAGCCAAAACAACCCATTACAGACGCACTTCTCAATTTCGGGTGAAACCAGAACAGCAATAGTAATTTCGACTTATCTCATTCTACACTGCTCAGATTGACCTGAAATTTTGTAGGAGCCTCTAAAATGTCATTCCCTACAACTTTTATGTTTTGAGCTAAGGCCAATTCGGCCTCTATCTAGGACCTAAAAATTCGGACAGAATGAAGAACATTGAAACCTAGTTTTCCACTTTTCCTTCCAAAACAGAAATTGATTGTAATTAATCACTTTTTCCACCTCCTAGAGTCATTAAACATCATTTCCAATCATCATACATGACCCCATAATCATATCCATATGAAAACAGAAAAATCCCCAATAAATATAAACTTCACCAATTCAACCAAAATCAAGATATAATCCATAAAAGTGCATCTTATACCACCACCAATCATGAATTGAACATCATTAGAGGAAGGAGAGGGGTCCTTCACAACTCACCTTAGCAATACAAGAGATAGAGCAACAAACCACCTTAGCTTTCCAAACAACTTCACAACCAAGCTCAACTCCACCAAACTAAGAGGTTTTATGGAGTAATTGGAAGATTAATCGGTTTAATTGAAAGATTGGGCAAGATTGGAGACTAGAAAATTGAGAGCTTTTCTTTCTTTCTTGCTTGATAAGGGCCGGCCAAGAAGCTTGTAAAATGAAGCTTATTTTGGTCAAATTTTGGTATTTATTTAGTAAAGGTAAAGGTAAAGTTAAATGGTCAAAGTCCAAGATTAAATCACAAGATGACACTTGTCACCTTTTTGGTTTAAAACTTATCTTTTTGTCTCTCCAATACAAATATCTTAACACCTTGTAAAATAATATCACTTAATACAAAATTCCAACAAGTTGTCAAAAATATAATGCATTTACCGCACTTGCGGGTCCCACGTTCAAAATACGCTTTTAATTTCTCAAAAACTAACCGATACTAGAAAAATCATTTTAAAACTATCTTTGCTCATAAACTTTATCTGGGAAATTTTTCTAATAAAGAAAATGTAGAAAAGACGGACGATTAAATAAAATAAACACTAGAAAATTAGAAAATTTTCGGGTTCTCACACTCATTCTTTTCGGGGCGTCACAAACTCCCCTCCTTAAAAGAATGTCGTCCTCGACATTCCATCTTGTACCAATCAAGTCAAGACATCCCAGACATCCCGCAAGAATCACTCAAGCATTCCAAGTAAACACTAAGAGTCAAATCAAACCCACAGTCCGGCATCCTAAACTTCAAGCCTAGGATACACTACAGAGATCTGAAACCTAAGCTCTGATACCAACTGTGACAGCCCCACCTCCCCCTAAGGCGAACCAGAGGGTTCGGCGGGTCGCCTGCCCAGCTCTCGCCGGGACTCAGTCGTTCACTACAATCCTCAAACAGATTACAAGATAAGACACAAAAATTACATCAAATTCTCCAATAATTACATGTCAAAAGCAAAGCGGAAATAATTCCCAACTATACATCAAATGATTCCAAATCCAAACTGTACAAGATATAAGCCATCCAGCCACGTGAATAAGTACTACCAGCCTTCCTTTGCCACAAGCCCTGTGGAGGGGAATAAAATATTTTTGGGGTGAGCTAAAAGCTCAGCGAGTAACCAGGAAAATCATTAAACAAATATATTTCACAATGTTGCATTTCGATGATTTCGATGATGTCATGATTCAGAGATCAAATGTACGTCTTTTGCTCTCGTGAGCCAGTGAAATCATAGTACTTGAACACCCAACGCTCAAATAGATCATTTAACATTAACATTAAGAGGGAGCCCCTTTTTGAGCTCCAGATAAACATGAACATGAACCGTGAACAGAGGTGGAGACGTTGGTGTCCAGCACAAGACTTTCCCAGAACTCATTGAAGCCAAATCATGTCATGAATCCACATGCAAGCACGCATGATATGCGATCGAATAAATAATGCAAGAAATATTTCACAAGTACTTCGGAAATAGTTTAGGGTCACTCACCTCCACGGCTCAGAAATCATCCAGCATATAACATTGCCTTGCTCAAATCCAAGTCTTAGATCACAAACTCAATGCAAACAAGTCCCTTCAAAGTTCGGACAACACTTCCCCTGAATTTGCTAACTTTCCCAGCCATCATGGCTTCATTATTTCCTCAGCCAGTCCCAAAGGTACACACACAACAACAAGTTCATCCAATATTCATTCAGCAAGTTCCAAGTAGTACTAGTACAAGTCAAACTAGGGAAAAGTCCGGAAATGAAAGTTAAGCTCAAAACCAGAAAAACAGCTTTTGACGTCATTTTGTGGTAATGGCACCAAAGGCGCTACGATTGTCGGATGAAGGTGCAAGATACACCGTTTCGAAGCTAAGAGACAGGGATACAGCATCGTAGAAGGTCACTCAACCCAGTTTTGAGTGCAAACAGGTCAAAAATGCAAGATACTACTTCAAAAATGTAAAACAGATTCACCAAAACGCATTCTAGCGGAAACATCATAACTCAGGCTCTCCAAGTCCAAATCCAGAAATTCCAAAACCAGATGAAAGCTAAGAAAAAGGGTTAAACTTCATCAGAAGGCCTCAACAACCAATTCGGAAGCAATTCCAGCCAAAACAACCCATTACAGACGCACTTCTCAATTTCGGGTGAAACCAGAACAGCAATAGTAATTTCGACTTATCTCATTCTACACTTTTCAGATTCACTTGAAATTTTGTAGGAACCTCTAAAATTTCATTCCCTACAACTTTTATGTTTTGAGCTAAGGCCAATTCGGCCTCTATCTAGGACCTAAAAATTCAGACAGAATGAAGAACATTGAAACCTAGTTTTCCACTTTTCCTTCCAAAACAGAAATTGATTGTAATTAATCACTTTTTCCACCTCCCAGAGTAATTAAACATCATTTCCAATCATCATACATGACCCCATAATCATATCCATATGAAAACAGAAAAATCCCCAATAATTATAAACTTCACCAATTCAACCAAAATCAAGATATAATCCATAAAAGTGCATCTTATACCACCACCAATCATGAATTGAACATCATTAGAGGAAGGAGAGGGGTCCTTCACAACTCACCTTAGCAATACAAGAGATAGAGCAACAAACCACCTTAGCTTTCCAAACAACTTCACAACCAAGCTCAACTCCACCAAACTAAGAGGTTTTATGGAGTAATTGAAAGATTAATCGGTTTAATTGAAAGATTGGACAAGATTGGAGACTAGAAAATTGAGAGCTTTTCTTTCTTTCTTGCTTGATAAGGGCCGGCCAAGAAGCTTGTAAAATGAAGCTTATTTTGGTCAAATTTTGGTATTTATTTAGTAAAGGTAAAGGTAAAGTTAAATGGTCAAAGTCCAAGATTAAATCACAAGGTGACACTTCTCACCTTTTTGGTTTAAATCTTATCTTTTTGTCTCTCCAATACAAATATCTTAACACCTTGTAAAATAATATCAGTTAATACAAAATTTCAACAAGTTGTCAAAAATATAATGCATTTACCGCACTTGCGGGTCCCACGTTCAAAATACGCTTTTAATTTCTCAAAAACTAACCGATACTAGAAAAATCATTTTAAAACTATCTTTGCTCATAAACTTTATCTGGAAAATTTTTCTAATAAAGAAAATGTAGAAAAGGCGGACGATTAAATAAAATGAACACTAGAAAATTAGAAAATTTTCGGCTTCTCACACTCATTCTTTTCGGGGCGTCACAAACTCCCCTCCTTAAAAGAATGTCGTCCTCGACATTCCATCTTGTACCAATCAAGTCAAGACATCCCAGACATCCCGCAAGAATCACTCAAGCATTCCAAGTAAACACTAAGAGTCAAATCAAACCCACAGTCTGGCATCCTAAACTTCAAGCCTAGGATACACTACAGAGATCTGAAACCTAAGCTCTGATACCAACTGTGACAGCCCCACCTCCCCCTAAGGCGAACCAGAGGGTTCGACGGGTCGCCTGCCCAGCTCTCGCCGGGACTCAGTCGTTCACTACAATCCTCAAACAGATTACAAGATAAGACACAAAAATTACATCAAATTCTCCAATAATTACATGTCAAAAGCAAAGCGGAAATAATTCCCAACTATACATCAAATGATTCCAAATCCAAACTGTACAAGATATAAGCCATCCAGCCACGTGAATAAGTACTACCAGCCTTCCTTTGCCACGAGCCCTGTGGAGGGGAATAAAATATTTTTGGGGTGAGCTAAAAGCTCAGCGATTAACCAGGAAAATCATTAAACAAATATATTTCACAATGTTGCATTTCGATGATTTCGATGATGTCATGATTCAGAGATCAAATGTACGTATTTTGCTCTCGTGAGCCAGTGAAATCATAGTACTTGAACACCCAACGCTCAAATAGATCATTTAACATTAACATTAAGAGGGAGCCCCTTTTTGAGCTCCAGATAAACATGAACATGAACCGTGAACAGAGGTGGAGACGTTGGCGTTCAGCACAAGACTTTCCCAGAACTCATTGAAGCCAAATCATGTCATGAATCCACATGCAAGCACGCATGATATGCAATCGAATAAATAATGCAAGAAATATTTCACAAGTACTTCGGAAATAGTTTAGGGTCACTCACCTCCACGGCTCAGAAATCATCCAGCATATAACATTGCCTTGCTCAAATCCAAGTCTTAGATCACAAACTCAATGCAAACAAGTCCCTTCAAAGTTCGGACAGCACTTCCCCTGAATTTGCTAACTTTCCCAGCCATCATGGCTTCATAATTTCCTCAGCCAGTCCCAAAGGTACACACACAACAACAAGTTCATCCAATAGTCATTCAGCAAGTTCCAAGTAGTACTAGTACAAGTCAAACTAGGAAAAAGTCCGGAAATGAAAGTTAAGCTCAAAACCAGAAAAATAGCTTTTGACGTCATTTTGTGGTAATGGCACCAAAGGCGTTACGATTGTCGGATGAAGGTGAAAGATACACCGTTTCGAAGCTAAGAGACAGGGATACAACATCGTAGAAGGTCACTCAACCCAGTTTTGAGTGCAAACAGGTCAAAAATGCAAGATACTACATCATAAACGTAAAACCGATTCACCAAAACGCATTCTAGCGGAAACATCATAACTCAGGCTCTCCAAGTCCAAATCCAGAAATTCCAAAACCAGATGAAAGCTAAGAGAAAGGGTTAAACTTCATCAGAAGGCCTCAACAACCAATTCGGAAGCAATTCCTGCCAAAACAACCCATTACAGACGCACTTCTCAATTTCGGGTGAAACCAGAACAGCAATAGTAATTTCGACTTATCTCATTCTACACCACTCAGATTGACCTGAAATTTTGTAGGAACCTGTAAAATGTCATTCCCTACAACTTTTATGTTTTGAGCTAAGGCCAATTCGGCCTCTATATAGGACCTAAAAATTCGGACAGAATGAAGAACATTGAAACCTAGTTTTCCACTTTTCTTTCCAAAACAGAAATTGATTGTAATTAATCACTTTTTCCACCTCCTAGGGTCATTAAACATCATTTCCAATCATCATACATGACCCCATAATCATATCCATATGAAAACAGAAAAATCCCCAATAATTATAAACTTCACCAATTCAACCAAAATCAAGATATAATCCATAAAAGTGCATCTTATACCACCACCAATCATGAATTGAAAATCATTAGAGGAAGGAGAGGGGTCCTTCACAACTCACCTTAGCAATACAAGAGATAGAGCAACAAACCACCTTAGCTTTCCAAACAACTTCACAACGAAGCTCAACTCCACCAAACTAAGAGGTTTTATGGAGTAATTGGAAGATTAATCGGTTTAATTGAAAGATTGGGCAAGATTGGAGACTAGAAAATTGAGAGCTTTTCTTTCTTTCTTGCTTGATAAGGGCCGGCCAAGAAGCTTGTAAAATGAAGCTTATTTTGGTCAAATTTTGGTATTTATTTAGTAAAGGTAAAGGTAAAGTTAAATGGTCAAAGTCCAAGATTAAATCACAAGATGACACTTGTCACCTTTTTGGTTTAAAACTTATCTTTTTGTCTCTCCAATACAAATATCTTAACACCTTGTAAAATAATATCACTTAATACAAAATTCCAACAAGTTGTCAAAAATATAATGCATTTACCGCACTTGCGGGTCCCACGTTCAAAATACGCTTTTAATTTCTCAAAAACTAACCGATACTAGAAAAATCATTTTAAAACTATCTTTGCTCATAAACTTTATCTGGGAAATTTTTCTAATAAAGAAAATGTAGAAAAGACGGACGATTAAATAAAATAAACACTAGAAAATTAGAAAATTTTCGGGTTCTCACACTCATTCTTTTCGGGGCGTCACAAACTCCCCTCCTTAAAAGAATGTCGTCCTCGACATTCCATCTTGTACCAATCAAGTCAAGACATCCCAGACATCCCGCAAGAATCACTCAAGCATTCCAAGTAAACACTAAGAGTCAAATCAAACCCACAGTCCGGCATCCTAAACTTCAAGCCTAGGATACACTACAGAGATCTGAAACCTAAGCTCTGATACCAACTGTGACAGCCCCACCTCCCCCTAAGGCGAACCAGAGGGTTCGGCGGGTCGCCTGCCCAGCTCTCGCCGGGACTCAGTCGTTCACTACAATCCTCAAACAGATTACAAGATAAGACACAAAAATTACATCAAATTCTCCAATAATTACATGTCAAAAGCAAAGCGGAAATAATTCCCAACTATACATCAAATGATTCCAAATCCAAACTGTACAAGATATAAGCCATCCAGCCACGTGAATAAGTACTACCAGCCTTCCTTTGCCACAAGCCCTGTGGAGGGGAATAAAATATTTTTGGGGTGAGCTAAAAGCTCAGCGAGTAACCAGGAAAATCATTAAACAAATATATTTCACAATGTTGCATTTCGATGATTTCGATGATGTCATGATTCAGAGATCAAATGTACGTCTTTTGCTCTCGTGAGCCAGTGAAATCATAGTACTTGAACACCCAACGCTCAAATAGATCATTTAACATTAACATTAAGAGGGAGCCCCTTTTTGAGCTCCAGATAAACATGAACATGAACCGTGAACAGAGGTGGAGACGTTGGTGTCCAGCACAAGACTTTCCCAGAACTCATTGAAGCCAAATCATGTCATGAATCCACATGCAAGCACGCATGATATGCGATCGAATAAATAATGCAAGAAATATTTCACAAGTACTTCGGAAATAGTTTAGGGTCACTCACCTCCACGGCTCAGAAATCATCCAGCATATAACATTGCCTTGCTCAAATCCAAGTCTTAGATCACAAACTCAATGCAAACAAGTCCCTTCAAAGTTCGGACAACACTTCCCCTGAATTTGCTAACTTTCCCAGCCATCATGGCTTCATTATTTCCTCAGCCAGTCCCAAAGGTACACACACAACAACAAGTTCATCCAATATTCATTCAGCAAGTTCCAAGTAGTACTAGTACAAGTCAAACTAGGGAAAAGTCCGGAAATGAAAGTTAAGCTCAAAACCAGAAAAACAGCTTTTGACGTCATTTTGTGGTAATGGCACCAAAGGCGCTACGATTGTCGGATGAAGGTGCAAGATACACCGTTTCGAAGCTAAGAGACAGGGATACAGCATCGTAGAAGGTCACTCAACCCAGTTTTGAGTGCAAACAGGTCAAAAATGCAAGATACTACTTCAAAAATGTAAAACAGATTCACCAAAACGCATTCTAGCGGAAACATCATAACTCAGGCTCTCCAAGTCCAAATCCAGAAATTCCAAAACCAGATGAAAGCTAAGAAAAAGGGTTAAACTTCATCAGAAGGCCTCAACAACCAATTCGGAAGCAATTCCAGCCAAAACAACCCATTACAGACGCACTTCTCAATTTCGGGTGAAACCAGAACAGCAATAGTAATTTCGACTTATCTCATTCTACACTTTTCAGATTCACTTGAAATTTTGTAGGAACCTCTAAAATTTCATTCCCTACAACTTTTATGTTTTGAGCTAAGGCCAATTCGGCCTCTATCTAGGACCTAAAAATTCAGACAGAATGAAGAACATTGAAACCTAGTTTTCCACTTTTCCTTCCAAAACAGAAATTGATTGTAATTAATCACTTTTTCCACCTCCCAGAGTAATTAAACATCATTTCCAATCATCATACATGACCCCATAATCATATCCATATGAAAACAGAAAAATCCCCAATAATTATAAACTTCACCAATTCAACCAAAATCAAGATATAATCCATAAAAGTGCATCTTATACCACCACCAATCATGAATTGAACATCATTAGAGGAAGGAGAGGGGTCCTTCACAACTCACCTTAGCAATACAAGAGATAGAGCAACAAACCACCTTAGCTTTCCAAACAACTTCACAACCAAGCTCAACTCCACCAAACTAAGAGGTTTTATGGAGTAATTGAAAGATTAATCGGTTTAATTGAAAGATTGGACAAGATTGGAGACTAGAAAATTGAGAGCTTTTCTTTCTTTCTTGCTTGATAAGGGCCGGCCAAGAAGCTTGTAAAATGAAGCTTATTTTGGTCAAATTTTGGTATTTATTTAGTAAAGGTAAAGGTAAAGTTAAATGGTCAAAGTCCAAGATTAAATCACAAGGTGACACTTCTCACCTTTTTGGTTTAAATCTTATCTTTTTGTCTCTCCAATACAAATATCTTAACACCTTGTAAAATAATATCAGTTAATACAAAATTTCAACAAGTTGTCAAAAATATAATGCATTTACCGCACTTGCGGGTCCCACGTTCAAAATACGCTTTTAATTTCTCAAAAACTAACCGATACTAGAAAAATCATTTTAAAACTATCTTTGCTCATAAACTTTATCTGGAAAATTTTTCTAATAAAGAAAATGTAGAAAAGGCGGACGATTAAATAAAATGAACACTAGAAAATTAGAAAATTTTCGGCTTCTCACACTCATTCTTTTCGGGGCGTCACAAACTCCCCTCCTTAAAAGAATGTCGTCCTCGACATTCCATCTTGTACCAATCAAGTCAAGACATCCCAGACATCCCGCAAGAATCACTCAAGCATTCCAAGTAAACACTAAGAGTCAAATCAAACCCACAGTCTGGCATCCTAAACTTCAAGCCTAGGATACACTACAGAGATCTGAAACCTAAGCTCTGATACCAACTGTGACAGCCCCACCTCCCCCTAAGGCGAACCAGAGGGTTCGACGGGTCGCCTGCCCAGCTCTCGCCGGGACTCAGTCGTTCACTACAATCCTCAAACAGATTACAAGATAAGACACAAAAATTACATCAAATTCTCCAATAATTACATGTCAAAAGCAAAGCGGAAATAATTCCCAACTATACATCAAATGATTCCAAATCCAAACTGTACAAGATATAAGCCATCCAGCCACGTGAATAAGTACTACCAGCCTTCCTTTGCCACGAGCCCTGTGGAGGGGAATAAAATATTTTTGGGGTGAGCTAAAAGCTCAGCGATTAACCAGGAAAATCATTAAACAAATATATTTCACAATGTTGCATTTCGATGATTTCGATGATGTCATGATTCAGAGATCAAATGTACGTATTTTGCTCTCGTGAGCCAGTGAAATCATAGTACTTGAACACCCAACGCTCAAATAGATCATTTAACATTAACATTAAGAGGGAGCCCCTTTTTGAGCTCCAGATAAACATGAACATGAACCGTGAACAGAGGTGGAGACGTTGGCGTTCAGCACAAGACTTTCCCAGAACTCATTGAAGCCAAATCATGTCATGAATCCACATGCAAGCACGCATGATATGCAATCGAATAAATAATGCAAGAAATATTTCACAAGTACTTCGGAAATAGTTTAGGGTCACTCACCTCCACGGCTCAGAAATCATCCAGCATATAACATTGCCTTGCTCAAATCCAAGTCTTAGATCACAAACTCAATGCAAACAAGTCCCTTCAAAGTTCGGACAGCACTTCCCCTGAATTTGCTAACTTTCCCAGCCATCATGGCTTCATAATTTCCTCAGCCAGTCCCAAAGGTACACACACAACAACAAGTTCATCCAATAGTCATTCAGCAAGTTCCAAGTAGTACTAGTACAAGTCAAACTAGGAAAAAGTCCGGAAATGAAAGTTAAGCTCAAAACCAGAAAAATAGCTTTTGACGTCATTTTGTGGTAATGGCACCAAAGGCGTTACGATTGTCGGATGAAGGTGAAAGATACACCGTTTCGAAGCTAAGAGACAGGGATACAACATCGTAGAAGGTCACTCAACCCAGTTTTGAGTGCAAACAGGTCAAAAATGCAAGATACTACATCATAAACGTAAAACCGATTCACCAAAACGCATTCTAGCGGAAACATCATAACTCAGGCTCTCCAAGTCCAAATCCAGAAATTCCAAAACCAGATGAAAGCTAAGAGAAAGGGTTAAACTTCATCAGAAGGCCTCAACAACCAATTCGGAAGCAATTCCTGCCAAAACAACCCATTACAGACGCACTTCTCAATTTCGGGTGAAACCAGAACAGCAATAGTAATTTCGACTTATCTCATTCTACACCACTCAGATTGACCTGAAATTTTGTAGGAACCTGTAAAATGTCATTCCCTACAACTTTTATGTTTTGAGCTAAGGCCAATTCGGCCTCTATATAGGACCTAAAAATTCGGACAGAATGAAGAACATTGAAACCTAGTTTTCCACTTTTCTTTCCAAAACAGAAATTGATTGTAATTAATCACTTTTTCCACCTCCTAGGGTCATTAAACATCATTTCCAATCATCATACATGACCCCATAATCATATCCATATGAAAACAGAAAAATCCCCAATAATTATAAACTTCACCAATTCAACCAAAATCAAGATATAATCCATAAAAGTGCATCTTATACCACCACCAATCATGAATTGAAAATCATTAGAGGAAGGAGAGGGGTCCTTCACAACTCACCTTAGCAATACAAGAGATAGAGCAACAAACCACCTTAGCTTTCCAAACAACTTCACAACGAAGCTCAACTCCACCAAACTAAGAGGTTTTATGGAGTAATTGGAAGATTAATCGGTTTAATTGAAAGATTGGGCAAGATTGGAGACTAGAAAATTGAGAGCTTTTCTTTCTTTCTTGCTTGATAAGGGCCGGCCAAGAAGCTTGTAAAATGAAGCTTATTTTGGTCAAATTTTGGTATTTATTTAGTAAAGGTAAAGGTAAAGTTAAATGGTCAAAGTCCAAGATTAAATCACAAGATGACACTTGTCACCTTTTTGGTTTAAAACTTATCTTTTTGTCTCTCCAATACAAATATCTTAACACCTTGTAAAATAATATCACTTAATACAAAATTCCAACAAGTTGTCAAAAATATAATGCATTTACCGCACTTGCGGGTCCCACGTTCAAAATACGCTTTTAATTTCTCAAAAACTAACCGATACTAGAAAAATCATTTTAAAACTATCTTTGCTCATAAACTTTATCTGGGAAATTTTTCTAATAAAGAAAATGTAGAAAAGACGGACGATTAAATAAAATAAACACTAGAAAATTAGAAAATTTTCGGGTTCTCACACTCATTCTTTTCGGGGCGTCACAAACTCCCCTCCTTAAAAGAATGTCGTCCTCGACATTCCATCTTGTACCAATCAAGTCAAGACATCCCAGACATCCCGCAAGAATCACTCAAGCATTCCAAGTAAACACTAAGAGTCAAATCAAACCCACAGTCCGGCATCCTAAACTTCAAGCCTAGGATACACTACAGAGATCTGAAACCTAAGCTCTGATACCAACTGTGACAGCCCCACCTCCCCCTAAGGCGAACCAGAGGGTTCGGCGGGTCGCCTGCCCAGCTCTCGCCGGGACTCAGTCGTTCACTACAATCCTCAAACAGATTACAAGATAAGACACAAAAATTACATCAAATTCTCCAATAATTACATGTCAAAAGCAAAGCGGAAATAATTCCCAACTATACATCAAATGATTCCAAATCCAAACTGTACAAGATATAAGCCATCCAGCCACGTGAATAAGTACTACCAGCCTTCCTTTGCCACGAGCCCTGTGGAGGGGAATAAAATATTTTTGGGGTGAGCTAAAAGCTCAGCGATTAACCAGGAAAATCATTAAACAAATATATTTCACAATGTTGCATTTCGATGATTTCGATGATGTCATGATTCAGAGATCAAATGTACGTATTTTGCTCTCGTGAGCCAGTGAAATCATAGTACTTGAACACCCAACGCTCAAATAGATCATTTAACATTAACATTAAGAGGGAGCCCCTTTTTGAGCTCCAGATAAACATGAACATGAACCGTGAACAGAGGTGGAGACGTTGGCGTTCAGCACAAGACTTTCCCAGAACTCATTGAAGCCAAATCATGTCATGAATCCACATGCAAGCACGCATGATATGCAATCGAATAAATAATGCAAGAAATATTTCACAAGTACTTCGGAAATAGTTTAGGGTCACTCACCTCCACGGCTCAGAAATCATCCAGCATATAACATTGCCTTGCTCAAATCCAAGTCTTAGATCACAAACTCAATGCAAACAAGTCCCTTCAAAGTTCGGACAGCACTTCCCCTGAATTTGCTAACTTTCCCAGCCATCATGGCTTCATAATTTCCTCAGCCAGTCCCAAAGGTACACACACAACAACAAGTTCATCCAATAGTCATTCAGCAAGTTCCAAGTAGTACTAGTACAAGTCAAACTAGGAAAAAGTCCGGAAATGAAAGTTAAGCTCAAAACCAGAAAAATAGCTTTTGACGTCATTTTGTGGTAATGGCACCAAAGGCGTTACGATTGTCGGATGAAGGTGAAAGATACACCGTTTCGAAGCTAAGAGACAGGGATACAACATCGTAGAAGGTCACTCAACCCAGTTTTGAGTGCAAACAGGTCAAAAATGCAAGATACTACATCATAAACGTAAAACCGATTCACCAAAACGCATTCTAGCGGAAACATCATAACTCAGGCTCTCCAAGTCCAAATCCAGAAATTCCAAAACCAGATGAAAGCTAAGAGAAAGGGTTAAACTTCATCAGAAGGCCTCAACAACCAATTCGGAAGCAATTCCTGCCAAAACAACCCATTACAGACGCACTTCTCAATTTCGGGTGAAACCAGAACAGCAATAGTAATTTCGACTTATCTCATTCTACACCACTCAGATTGACCTGAAATTTTGTAGGAACCTGTAAAATGTCATTCCCTACAACTTTTATGTTTTGAGCTAAGGCCAATTCGGCCTCTATATAGGACCTAAAAATTCGGACAGAATGAAGAACATTGAAACCTAGTTTTCCACTTTTCTTTCCAAAACAGAAATTGATTGTAATTAATCACTTTTTCCACCTCCTAGGGTCATTAAACATCATTTCCAATCATCATACATGACCCCATAATCATATCCATATGAAAACAGAAAAATCCCCAATAATTATAAACTTCACCAATTCAACCAAAATCAAGATATAATCCATAAAAGTGCATCTTATACCACCACCAATCATGAATTGAAAATCATTAGAGGAAGGAGAGGGGTCCTTCACAACTCACCTTAGCAATACAAGAGATAGAGCAACAAACCACCTTAGCTTTCCAAACAACTTCACAACCAAGCTCAACTCCACCAAACTAAGAGGTTTTATGGAGTAATTGGAAGATTAATCGGTTTAATTGAAAGATTGGGCAAGATTGGAGACTAGAAAATTGAGAGCTTTTCTTTCTTTCTTGCTTGATAAGGGCCGGCCAAGAAGCTTGTAAAATGAAGCTTATTTTGGTCAAATTTTGGTATTTATTTAGTAAAGGTAAAGGTAAAGTTAAATGGTCAAAGTCCAAGATTAAATCACAAGATGACACTTGTCACCTTTTTGGTTTAAAACTTATCTTTTTGTCTCTCCAATACAAATATCTTAACACCTTGTAAAATAATATCACTTAATACAAAATTCCAACAAGTTGTCAAAAATATAATGCATTTACCGCACTTGCGGGTCCCACGTTCAAAATACGCTTTTAATTTCTCAAAAACTAACCGATACTAGAAAAATCATTTTAAAACTATCTTTGCTCATAAACTTTATCTGGGAAATTTTTCTAATAAAGAAAATGTAGAAAAGACGGACGATTAAATAAAATAAACACTAGAAAATTAGAAAATTTTCGGGTTCTCACACTCATTCTTTTCGGGGCGTCACAAACTCCCCTCCTTAAAAGAATGTCGTCCTCGACATTCCATCTTGTACCAATCAAGTCAAGACATCCCAGACATCCCGCAAGAATCACTCAAGCATTCCAAGTAAACACTAAGAGTCAAATCAAACCCACAGTCCGGCATCCTAAACTTCAAGCCTAGGATACACTACAGAGATCTGAAACCTAAGCTCTGATACCAACTGTGACAGCCCCACCTCCCCCTAAGGCGAACCAGAGGGTTCGGCGGGTCGCCTGCCCAGCTCTCGCCGGGACTCAGTCGTTCACTACAATCCTCAAACAGATTACAAGATAAGACACAAAAATTACATCAAATTCTCCAATAATTACATGTCAAAAGCAAAGCGGAAATAATTCCCAACTATACATCAAATGATTCCAAATCCAAACTGTACAAGATATAAGCCATCCAGCCACGTGAATAAGTACTACCAGCCTTCCTTTGCCACAAGCCCTGTGGAGGGGAATAAAATATTTTTGGGGTGAGCTAAAAGCTCAGCGAGTAACCAGGAAAATCATTAAACAAATATATTTCACAATGTTGCATTTCGATGATTTCGATGATGTCATGATTCAGAGATCAAATGTACGTCTTTTGCTCTCGTGAGCCAGTGAAATCATAGTACTTGAACACCCAACGCTCAAATAGATCATTTAACATTAACATTAAGAGGGAGCCCCTTTTTGAGCTCCAGATAAACATGAACATGAACCGTGAACAGAGGTGGAGACGTTGGTGTCCAGCACAAGACTTTCCCAGAACTCATTGAAGCCAAATCATGTCATGAATCCACATGCAAGCACGCATGATATGCGATCGAATAAATAATGCAAGAAATATTTCACAAGTACTTCGGAAATAGTTTAGGGTCACTCACCTCCACGGCTCAGAAATCATCCAGCATATAACATTGCCTTGCTCAAATCCAAGTCTTAGATCACAAACTCAATGCAAACAAGTCCCTTCAAAGTTCGGACAACACTTCCCCTGAATTTGCTAACTTTCCCAGCCATCATGGCTTCATTATTTCCTCAGCCAGTCCCAAAGGTACACACACAACAACAAGTTCATCCAATATTCATTCAGCAAGTTCCAAGTAGTACTAGTACAAGTCAAACTAGGGAAAAGTCCGGAAATGAAAGTTAAGCTCAAAACCAGAAAAACAGCTTTTGACGTCATTTTGTGGTAATGGCACCAAAGGCGCTACGATTGTCGGATGAAGGTGCAAGATACACCGTTTCGAAGCTAAGAGACAGGGATACAGCATCGTAGAAGGTCACTCAACCCAGTTTTGAGTGCAAACAGGTCAAAAATGCAAGATACTACTTCAAAAATGTAAAACAGATTCACCAAAACGCATTCTAGCGGAAACATCATAACTCAGGCTCTCCAAGTCCAAATCCAGAAATTCCAAAACCAGATGAAAGCTAAGAAAAAGGGTTAAACTTCATCAGAAGGCCTCAACAACCAATTCGGAAGCAATTCCAGCCAAAACAACCCATTACAGACGCACTTCTCAATTTCGGGTGAAACCAGAACAGCAATAGTAATTTCGACTTATCTCATTCTACACTTTTCAGATTCACTTGAAATTTTGTAGGAACCTCTAAAATTTCATTCCCTACAACTTTTATGTTTTGAGCTAAGGCCAATTCGGCCTCTATCTAGGACCTAAAAATTCAGACAGAATGAAGAACATTGAAACCTAGTTTTCCACTTTTCCTTCCAAAACAGAAATTGATTGTAATTAATCACTTTTTCCACCTCCCAGAGTAATTAAACATCATTTCCAATCATCATACATGACCCCATAATCATATCCATATGAAAACAGAAAAATCCCCAATAATTATAAACTTCACCAATTCAACCAAAATCAAGATATAATCCATAAAAGTGCATCTTATACCACCACCAATCATGAATTGAACATCATTAGAGGAAGGAGAGGGGTCCTTCACAACTCACCTTAGCAATACAAGAGATAGAGCAACAAACCACCTTAGCTTTCCAAACAACTTCACAACCAAGCTCAACTCCACCAAACTAAGAGGTTTTATGGAGTAATTGAAAGATTAATCGGTTTAATTGAAAGATTGGACAAGATTGGAGACTAGAAAATTGAGAGCTTTTCTTTCTTTCTTGCTTGATAAGGGCCGGCCAAGAAGCTTGTAAAATGAAGCTTATTTTGGTCAAATTTTGGTATTTATTTAGTAAAGGTAAAGGTAAAGTTAAATGGTCAAAGTCCAAGATTAAATCACAAGGTGACACTTCTCACCTTTTTGGTTTAAATCTTATCTTTTTGTCTCTCCAATACAAATATCTTAACACCTTGTAAAATAATATCAGTTAATACAAAATTTCAACAAGTTGTCAAAAATATAATGCATTTACCGCACTTGCGGGTCCCACGTTCAAAATACGCTTTTAATTTCTCAAAAACTAACCGATACTAGAAAAATCATTTTAAAACTATCTTTGCTCATAAACTTTATCTGGAAAATTTTTCTAATAAAGAAAATGTAGAAAAGGCGGACGATTAAATAAAATGAACACTAGAAAATTAGAAAATTTTCGGCTTCTCACACTCATTCTTTTCGGGGCGTCACAAACTCCCCTCCTTAAAAGAATGTCGTCCTCGACATTCCATCTTGTACCAATCAAGTCAAGACATCCCAGACATCCCGCAAGAATCACTCAAGCATTCCAAGTAAACACTAAGAGTCAAATCAAACCCACAGTCTGGCATCCTAAACTTCAAGCCTAGGATACACTACAGAGATCTGAAACCTAAGCTCTGATACCAACTGTGACAGCCCCACCTCCCCCTAAGGCGAACCAGAGGGTTCGACGGGTCGCCTGCCCAGCTCTCGCCGGGACTCAGTCGTTCACTACAATCCTCAAACAGATTACAAGATAAGACACAAAAATTACATCAAATTCTCCAATAATTACATGTCAAAAGCAAAGCGGAAATAATTCCCAACTATACATCAAATGATTCCAAATCCAAACTGTACAAGATATAAGCCATCCAGCCACGTGAATAAGTACTACCAGCCTTCCTTTGCCACGAGCCCTGTGGAGGGGAATAAAATATTTTTGGGGTGAGCTAAAAGCTCAGCGATTAACCAGGAAAATCATTAAACAAATATATTTCACAATGTTGCATTTCGATGATTTCGATGATGTCATGATTCAGAGATCAAATGTACGTATTTTGCTCTCGTGAGCCAGTGAAATCATAGTACTTGAACACCCAACGCTCAAATAGATCATTTAACATTAACATTAAGAGGGAGCCCCTTTTTGAGCTCCAGATAAACATGAACATGAACCGTGAACAGAGGTGGAGACGTTGGCGTTCAGCACAAGACTTTCCCAGAACTCATTGAAGCCAAATCATGTCATGAATCCACATGCAAGCACGCATGATATGCAATCGAATAAATAATGCAAGAAATATTTCACAAGTACTTCGGAAATAGTTTAGGGTCACTCACCTCCACGGCTCAGAAATCATCCAGCATATAACATTGCCTTGCTCAAATCCAAGTCTTAGATCACAAACTCAATGCAAACAAGTCCCTTCAAAGTTCGGACAGCACTTCCCCTGAATTTGCTAACTTTCCCAGCCATCATGGCTTCATTATTTCCTCAGCCAGTCCCAAAGGTACACACACAACAACAAGTTCATCCAATAGTCATTCAGCAAGTTCCAAGTAGTACTAGTACAAGTCAAACTAGGAAAAAGTCCGGAAATGAAAGTTAAGCTCAAAACCAGAAAAATAGCTTTTGACGTCATTTTGTGGTAATGGCACCAAAGGCGTTACGATTGTCGGATGAAGGTGAAAGATACACCGTTTCGAAGCTAAGAGACAGGGATACAACATCGTAGAAGGTCACTCAACCCAGTTTTGAGTGCAAACAGGTCAAAAATGCAAGATACTACATCATAAACGTAAAACCGATTCACCAAAACGCATTCTAGCGGAAACATCATAACTCAGGCTCTCCAAGTCCAAATCCAGAAATTCCAAAACCAGATGAAAGCTAAGAGAAAGGGTTAAACTTCATCAGAAGGCCTCAACAACCAATTCGGAAGCAATTCCTGCCAAAACAACCCATTACAGACGCACTTCTCAATTTCGGGTGAAACCAGAACAGCAATAGTAATTTCGACTTATCTCATTCTACACCACTCAGATTGACCTGAAATTTTGTAGGAACCTGTAAAATGTCATTCCCTACAACTTTTATGTTTTGAGCTAAGGCCAATTCGGCCTCTATATAGGACCTAAAAATTCGGACAGAATGAAGAACATTGAAACCTAGTTTTCCACTTTTCTTTCCAAAACAGAAATTGATTGTAATTAATCACTTTTTCCACCTCCTAGGGTCATTAAACATCAATTCCAATCATCATACATGACCCCATAATCATATCCATATGAAAACAGAAAAATCCCCAATAATTATAAACTTCACCAATTCAACCAAAATCAAGATATAATCCATAAAAGTGCATCTTATACCACCACCAATCATGAATTGAAAATCATTAGAGGAAGGAGAGGGGTCCTTCACAACTCACCTTAGCAATACAAGAGATAGAGCAACAAACCACCTTAGCTTTCCAAACAACTTCACAACCAAGCTCAACTCCACCAAACTAAGAGGTTTTATGGAGTAATTGGAAGATTAATCGGTTTAATTGAAAGATTGGGCAAGATTGGAGACTAGAAAATTGAGAGCTTTTCTTTCTTTCTTGCTTGATAAGGGCCGGCCAAGAAGCTTGTAAAATGAAGCTTATTTTGGTCAAATTTTGGTATTTATTTAGTAAAGGTAAAGGTAAAGTTAAATGGTCAAAGTCCAAGATTAAATCACAAGGTGACACTTGTCACCTTTTTGGTTTAAATCTTATCTTTTTGTCTCTCCAATACAAATATCTTAACACCTTGTAAAATAATATCACTTAATACAAAATTCCAACAAGTTGTCAAAAATATAATGCATTTACCGCACTTGCGGGTCCCACGTTCAAAATACGCTTTTAATTTCTCAAAAACTAACCAATACTAGAAAAATCATTTTAAAACTATCTTTGCTCATAAACTTTATCTGGGAAATTTTTCTAATAAAGAAAATGTAGAAAAGGCGGACGATTAAATAAAATAAACACTAGAAAATTAGAAAATTTTCGGGTTCTCACACTCATTCTTTTCGGGGCGTCACAAACTCCCCTCCTTAAAAGAATGTCGTCTTCGACATTCCATCTTATACCAATCAAGTCAAGACATCCCAGACATCCCGCAAGAATCACTCAAGCATTCCAAGTAAACACTAAGAGTCAAATCAAACCCACAGTCCGGCATCCTAAACTTCAAGCCTAGGATACATTACAGAGATCTGAAACCTAAGCTCTGATACCAACTGTGACAGCCCCACCTCCCCCTAAGGCGAACCAGAGGGTTCGGCGGGTTGCCTGCCCAGCTCTCGCCGGGACTCAGTCGTTCATTACAATCCTCAAACAGATTACAAGATAAGACACAAAAATTACATCAAATTCTCCAATAATTACATGTCAAAAGCAAAGCGGAAATAATTCCCAACTATACATCAAATGATTCCAAATCCAAACTGTACAAGATATAAGCCATCCAGCCACGTGAATAAGTACTACCAGCCTTCCTTTGCCACGAGCCCTGTGGAGGGGAATAAAATATTTTTGGGGTGAGCTAAAAGCTCAGCGAGTAACCAGGAAAATCATTAAACAAATATATTTCACAATGTTGCATTTCGATGATTTCGATGATGTCATGATTCAGAGATCAAATGTACGTCTTTTGCTCTCGTGAGCCAGTGAAATCATAGTACTGGAACACCCAACGCTCAAATAGATCATTTAACATTAACATTAAGAGGGAGCCCCTTTTTGAGCTCCAGATAAACATGAACATGAACCGTGAACAGAGGTGGAGACGTTGGTGTCCAGCACAAGACTTTCCCAGAACTCATTGAAGCCAAATCATGTCATGAATCCACATGCAAGCACGCATGATATGCGATCGAATAAATAATGCAAGAAATATTTCACAAGTACTTCGGAAATAGTTTAGGGTCACTCACCTCCACGGCTCAGAAATCATCCAGCATATAACATTGCCTTGCTCAAATCCAAGTCTTAGATCACAAACTCAATGCAAACAAGTCCCTTCAAAGTTCGGACAGCACTTCCCCTGAATTTGCTAACTTTCCCAGCCATCATGGCTTCATTATTTCCTCAGCCAGTCCCAAAGGTATACACACAACAACAAGTTCATCCAATAGTCATTCAGCAAGTTCCAAGTAGTACTAGTACAAGTCAAACTAGGGAAAAGTCCGGAAATGAAAGTTAAGCTCAAAACCAGAAAAATAGCTTTTGATGTCATTTTGTGGTAATGGCACCAAATGCGCTACGATTGTCGGATGAAGGTGCAAGATACACCGTTTCGAAGCTAAGAGACAGGGCTACAACATCGTAGAAGGTTACTCAACCCAGTTTTGAGGGCAAACAGGTCAAAAATGCAAGATACTACATCAAAAACGTAAAACAGATTCACCAAAATGCATTCTAGCGGAAACATCATAACTCAGGCTCTCCAAGTCCAAATCCAGAAATTCCAAAACCAGATGAAAGCTAAGAAAAAGGGTTAAACTTCATCAGAAGGCCTCAACAACCAATTCGGAAGCAATTCCAGCCAAAACAACCCATTACAGACGCACTTCTCAATTTCGGGTGAAACCAGAACAGCAATAGTAATTTCGACTTATCTCATTCTACACTGCTCAGATTGACCTGAAATTTTGTAGGAGCCTCTAAAATGTCATTCCCTACAACTTTTATGTTTTGAGCTAAGGTCAATTCGGCCTCTATCTAGGACCTAAAAATTCGGACAGAATGAAGAACATTGAAACCTAGTTTTCCACTTTTCCTTCCAAAACAGAAATTGATTGTAATTAATCACTTTTTCCACCTCCTAGAGTCATTAAACATCATTTCCAATCATCATACATGACCCCATAATCATATCCATATGAAAACAGAAAAATCCCCAATAAATATAAACTTCACCAATTCAACCAAAATCAAGATATAATCCATAAAAGTGCATCTTATACCACCACCAATCATGAATTGAACATCATTAGAGGAAGGAGAGGGGTCCTTCACAACTCACCTTAGCAATACAAGAGATAGAGCAACAAACCACCTTAGCTTTCCAAACAACTTCACAACCAAGCTCAACTCCACCAAACTAAGAGGTTTTATGGAGTAATTGGAAGATTAATCGGTTTAATTGAAAGATTGGGCAAGATTGGAGACTAGAAAATTGAGAGCTTTTCTTTCTTTCTTGCTTGATAAGGGCCGGCCAAGAAGCTTGTAAAATGAAGCTTATTTTGGTCAAATTTTGGTATTTATTTAGTAAAGGTAAAGGTAAAGTTAAATGGTCAAAGTCCAAGATTAAATCACAAGATGACACTTGTCACCTTTTTGGTTTAAAACTTATCTTTTTGTCTCTCCAATACAAATATCTTAACACCTTGTAAAATAATATCACTTAATACAAAATTCCAACAAGTTGTCAAAAATATAATGCATTTACCGCACTTGCGGGTCCCACGTTCAAAATACGCTTTTAATTTCTCAAAAACTAACCGATACTAGAAAAATCATTTTAAAACTATCTTTGCTCATAAACTTTATCTGGGAAATTTTTCTAATAAAGAAAATGTAGAAAAGACGGACGATTAAATAAAATAAACACTAGAAAATTAGAAAATTTTCGGGTTCTCACACTCATTCTTTTCGGGGCGTCACAAACTCCCCTCCTTAAAAGAATGTCGTCCTCGACATTCCATCTTGTACCAATCAAGTCAAGACATCCCAGACATCCCGCAAGAATCACTCAAGCATTCCAAGTAAACACTAAGAGTCAAATCAAACCCACAGTCCGGCATCCTAAACTTCAAGCCTAGGATACACTACAGAGATCTGAAACCTAAGCTCTGATACCAACTGTGACAGCCCCACCTCCCCCTAAGGCGAACCAGAGGGTTCGGCGGGTCGCCTGCCCAGCTCTCGCCGGGACTCAGTCGTTCACTACAATCCTCAAACAGATTACAAGATAAGACACAAAAATTACATCAAATTCTCCAATAATTACATGTCAAAAGCAAAGCGGAAATAATTCCCAACTATACATCAAATGATTCCAAATCCAAACTGTACAAGATATAAGCCATCCAGCCACGTGAATAAGTACTACCAGCCTTCCTTTGCCACGAGCCCTGTGGAGGGGAATAAAATATTTTTGGGGTGAGCTAAAAGCTCAGCGAGTAACCAGGAAAATCATTAAACAAATATATTTCACAATGTTGCATTTCGATGATTTCGATGATGTCATGATTCAGAGATCAAATGTACGTCTTTTGCTCTCGTGAGCCAGTGAAATCATAGTACTTGAACACCCAACGCTCAAATAGATCATTTAACATTAACATTAAGAGGGAGCCCCTTTTTGAGCTCCAGATAAACATGAACATGAACCGTGAACAGAGGTGGAGACGTTGGCGTTCAGCACAAGACTTTCCCAGAACTCATTGAAGCCAAATCATGTCATGAATCCACATGCAAGCACGCATGATATGCAATCGAATAAATAATGCAAGAAATATTTCACAAGTACTTCGGAAATAGTTTAGGGTCACTCACCTCCACGGCTCAGAAATCATCCAGCATATAACATTGCCTTGCTCAAATCCAAGTCTTAGATCACAAACTCAATGCAAACAAGTCCCTTCAAAGTTCGGACAGCACTTCCCCTGAATTTGCTAACTTTCCCAGCCATCATGGCTTCATTATTTCCTCAGCCAGTCCCAAAGGTACACACACAACAACAAGTTCATCCAATAGTCATTCAGCAAGTTCCAAGTAGTACTAGTACAAGTCAAACTAGGGAAAAGTCCGGAAATGAAAGTTAAGCTCAAAACCAGAAAAATAGCTTTTGAAGTCATTTTGTGGTAATGGCACCAAAGGCGTTACGATTGTCAGATGAAGGTGCAAGATACACCGTTTCGAAGCTAAGAGACAGGGATACAACATCGTAGAAGGTCACTCAACCCAGTTTTGAGTGCAAACAGGTCAAAAATGCAAGATACTACATCAAAAACGTAAAACAGATTCACCAAAACGCATTCTAGCGGAAACATGATAACTCAGGCTCTCCAAGTCCAAATCCAGAAATTCCAAAACCAGATGAAAGCTAAGAGAAAGGGTTAAACTTCATCAGAAGGCCTCAACAACCAATTCGGAAGCAATTCCTGCCAAAACAACCCATTACAGACGCACTTCTCAATTTCGGGTGAAACCAGAACAGCAATAGTAATTTCGACTTATCTCATTCTACACCACTCAGATTGACCTGAAATTTTGTAGGAACCTCTAAAATGTCATTCCCTACAACTTTTATTTTTTGAGCTAAGGCCAATTCGGCCTCTATCTAGGACCTAAAAATTCGGACAGAATGAAGAACATTGAAACCTAGTTTTCCACTTTTCCTTCCAAAACAGAAATTGATTGTAATTAATCACTTTTTCCACCTCCTAGGGTCATTAAACATCATTTCCAATCATCATACATGACCCCATAATCATATCCATATGAAAACAGAAAAATCCCCAATAATTATAAACTTCACCAATTCAACCAAAATCAAGATATAATCCATAAAAGTGCATCTTATACCACCACCAATCATGAATTGAACATCATTAGAGGAAGGAGAGGGGTCCTTCACAACTCACCTTAGCAATACAAGAGATAGAGCAACAAACCACCTTAGCTTTCCAAACAACTTCACAACCAAGCTCAACTCCACCAAACTAAGAGGTTTTATGGAGTAATTGGAAGATTAATCGGTTTAATTGAAAGATTGGGCAAGATTGGAGACTAGAAAATTGAGAGCTTTTCTTTCTTTCTTGCTTGATAAGGGCCGGCCAAGAAGCTTGTAAAATGAAGCTTATTTTGGTCAAATTTTGGTATTTATTTAGTAAAGGTAAAGGTAAAGTTAAATGGTCAAAGTCCAAGATTAAATCACAAGGTGACACTTGTCACCTTTTTGGTTTAAAACTTATCTTTTTGTCTCTCCAATACAAATATCTTAACACCTTGTAAAATAATATCACTTAATACAAAATTCCAACAAGTTGTCAAAAATATAATGCATTTACCGCACTTGCGGGTCCCACGTTCAAAATACGCTTTTAATTTCTCAAAAACTAACCGATACTAGAAAAATCATTTTAAAACTATCTTTGCTCATAAACTTTATCTGGGAAATTTTTCTAATAAAGAAAATGTAGAAAAGGCGGACGATTAAATAAAATAAACACTAGAAAATTAGAAAATTTTCGGGTTCTCACACTCATTATTTTCGGGGCGTCACACTTGAGCTTAGGGATGGCAACGGGGCGGGGTTGGGGCAGGGGACCCCTCCCCCATCCCCCGCCCCCCACCCCGTCCCCCGCCTCCCACTCCCCCCGCCCCGACCCGCGGGGTTAATAAAATTTTTCCCGCTGGGTTAATAAAATTTTATTATAGTTAAAATTTAATAAATAATCAAGTACTAAAATATCAACACATCATCAAGTTATTATTCATTTTAATTTTACAATTGAAACTCATAAAAACAATCAAACAAAAATTATTTGAATACAATCCAACATGATGAAATAAATACAACTAAAATAGTTAAGTTTTCACTTTTGGTACAAATACAATCACTAAGTCTTTATTGTGTTTGTGCTTTTTTTTTTGAGAAAAAAGTGTTATTCTATTAAGTGTAATTAGAAATTTAGTATAAATGTATTAGTAAATTTAGTATAACTAATTAATAAATTCTATTAGTAGACATGTCTAATTATTCGTATAATTGATAATATTAATTATATTACATACACTAATATACATTATATAATACATCTAACTAATAATATCATTATCATAAGTTTATAACTAATTAAATTACATATTATATATAATTATATATATAATTTTTTTTTTGCGGGTGGCGGGGTGGGGGTTGGGCCGGGGTATACTCCCCGGCCCCCGCCCCGTTTCTAAACGGGGGAAAAATACCCCCCCCCGCCCCCGCCCCATCCCCCGCCCCGAGAGCCCCCCGCGGGCACCCGCTCCCATTGCCATCCCTACTTGAGCTGGCTAGTCCGATTTGAGTTTCAAAACACTTGAAGAAACATCTCGAGTTATTGCACGTTGAAAGAAGCCTTATTTAGCCTGGAAAAATCAAATTGAAAGTTATATGTATCCCATTAATATCACATTACACTGTAGCCTTTCATTGTCGAAACAAATTTTGTTGGGGATAATACAGGAGAAAATGGTTAAAAGTCACAAAGCAAATGATACAAAAAGACTTCAAATCATGATTCAAAATCACTTTCCTTTAAACTTTATTTATTTGGAATTTTGCGTGCAAAAATTTTGGACAAATATCCTTTAAAATAATTTGAAGGGTGTTTGTCTTAACTTTTGCACAAAATTAGACAAACTTACTTGAGTTATGGTGTGTTTTTGTAGAGAATTCTAGTAGTAGGAAAATAATCTTGTACAGCAAACCATCTTACTAGACCTTTATAGAGTTGAAATTAAAAATGATCAAGAGTTGCAACTTTTCACCATTCATTTGTGTATTTGTGTTGGTCAAAAAGTTCCTCAATATCAATGCAAGTATTCAGATAGTTTTTGAACATCATTTGGATGGTAATTAACTGTCAAAATATTAAAAGGTGCCAAGTAGATTTGAACAACTTCTGAGCATTACAAGAATCAGGCAGTGATGCGTCTTATGTTAGGTCCTAAGACGGGACCCCATCTTGCAACTGATCAAATTTTGAAAATATTCAAAAATCCCCTGCCATTTTCAAAATTTAGAAAATAGACTTCCAAATGTCACAGAATAATTTGACATTCATATGCATAAATAATGGTGTCTTTCAATTGAACCACTATCTTAGTGAATGTTCTTTGAAACTAATCAATACAAAATAATAGACCAACTTTGAAACATTTGTACATTATATTAGTCTCATTAACACATAACACATAAATTTGTACATAACCATATGTTCTTTGATGATGCATTTTACGGCCTCGTATCACTATCTCTTCATGAATGTTTCAAAACAAAGTCCTTAACTTTGTAGTTTGTCAAGCTTACATTCATATGGGTGACATCTTAATGCTCCTGCTATTAATGGCACTTTCAAGATTCATTAAGAGACAATAACTCAATCTAACTATGATTAGGCGAGAATAAATGCACTATTTTACCTTGCGATGAAAAATGTTATAGTGCTCCAACCATTAGAATGATGTACTTTCACTCATCGAATTCAAAACTAGACGTTGTATCTAGCATTGAATTAAGATTCCATCATTAATACTCATTAAGTTTGGACTTTAAATTCATCTTTCTTGATATCTTTAACACCAAGTCTCTTGATATTCCTTTCGTTAAAGGATCACTCATGTTTTCACTAGACCTCACAAAGTCAATTGATATGACTCTATTTGTGATCAAATCTTTCACATAATTATATCTCAAATCAATATGTCTTGATTTGCCATTATACATTTGATTATATACCTTAGCAAGTGTAGCTGTATTATCGCAATGTATGGAGCTAGATGACAATGGTTTTTGCCATAATGGTATATCATAAAATAAATTTCGTAGCTACTCAATTTTTTTTCAAGCTGAAGCAAGTGCTACAAAATTCAGCTACCATTGTTGAATCAGTGATACAGTTTGCTTCTTAGATCCCCAATAAAATAAATTTCGTAGCTACTCAATTTTTTTACAAGCTGAAGCAAGTGATACAAAATTCAGCTACCATTGTTGAATCAGTGATACAGTTTGCTTCTTAGATCCCCAAGAAATCACACCACCACCTAACACAAAAATTCAACCACTCGTTGATGGGTGATCATCTCTGTTAGTGATCCAATTAGTATTTGAAAAACCTTCTAAAATCGAAGGATAATTGGTATAACATATACCATAGTTTTTAGTGGCTTTCAAGTACTTTAAAATTCTGATTACACCTTGCCAATATAATCTATTAGGATTGCTTGTAAATTTACTTAATATACCAACAGCATATGTAATATTCGGTTTAGCACATGTCATTGCATACATTAAGCATCCTATAACTTTGCCATATTCTAATTGAGAAATTGGATTCCTTCATTTTTCACATAACTTATTTTGGGATCCAACGGCATTGAAACTGGCACACAATCATTTTGATTGAACTTGTTAAAAATCTTTTCAACGTAATGTGATTCAGACAACAATATATTGTTTTTGTCTTTTGAGATTCTTATGCCAAGGATGACATCTGTCTCACCCATGTCTTTTATATCAAACTTGCTAGAAAGCAAAACTTTTGTGACTTTGACTTGCTCTAAGTCAGTCCCAAAAACTAACATGTCATCCACATATAAATAAATTATGACACCTTTACCTTCATTAAACTTGCTATAAATACACTTATCGGATTTATTAATCTTGAATCCACTACCAAGTATAATTTGGTCAAATTTCTGGTGCTATTGCTTAGGTGCTTGTTTTAATCCATATAAGGATTTAACAAATTTACACACCTTGTGCTCTTGTCCAAGTACCACCAACCCTTCGACTTGTTGCATGTACACTTCTTCATCCAAATCACCATTCAAAATTGTTGTTTTTACATCCATTTGGTATATGACTAAATTTGGATTGAAACTAGAGCAAGCAGAACCCGAATTGTAGCAATTCTTGCTACTGGAGAATATGTGTCAAAGTAGTCTACACCATGCCTTTGTGTGAATCCTTTTGCAACTAACGTGGTTTTGAACTTATCAATAGTTCCATCAACTTTCATTTTCTTTTTGAAAATTCACTTATAACCTATCGATTTTGAACCAAGTGATAAGTCTACCAATTTTCGGGTTTTAGTACCCATAATTGAGTCCATTTTATCATTTATTGCTTTCTTCCAAAAGGAAACATCTTGTGATTTCATTGTTTTTTCAAAGGTCTTAGGATCAGGTTCAGTATTGAAGTAATAACGGATTTGATTATTCAATGTATCTCTAGTTCCTTTGACTAGATACATATAAAAATCCGAGCAAAATCTTTCGACCTTGTAGCTCTTTTGCTCCTTAATTCAATGGATTTATTTCCATCATCTTTTGTTTATTCACTTGACTTTGAAATATCATCCTATATTTTAGAAATGGAGGTGAATCTATTTTCTTCAAAAATAGCATCCCTAGATTTAATTATGGTATTACTCGAAGTTGAATCATTAGGTTCAATTACCATGAACCTATAAGTTTTGCTATTATGTGCATATCCTAAGAATATGCACTCAACACCTCTTCTGCCAATTTTCTTTTTTTAAGTTCTAGGAGTTTCACAATAACCCTACAACCCCAAACTCTCAAATAGTTGAGATTAAGTTTCCTTTTATTCCAAAGTTTATAAGGGGTGATAGAATTCCTTTTATTTGGAACTCTATTTAGAATGTGACAAACTGTGAATAAAACTTCACCTCAAAACCTTTACTATGGCCAAAATTTGACAAAAGTGTATTAACCATTTCTGTTAATACATGATTTTTTTTTTCAACTATACCATTTTGTTGTGGTGTATAAGGAGCAGTAATGTCATGTTTAATCCTTTTTGACTAAAAATAGTTGATATCATTGTACTCTCGACCTCTATCGGACCTTAATCACTTCACAAATGTTTCAAGATGAAGTTCAATTTCATTTTTATATATTTTAAATTTATGCATGACTTCATCTTTTGAATGTAACAAATAGACATAACAATATCTAGAGAAATTATCTATAAATGTGACAAAATACTTATTTCCTCCTAAATTAGGTGTGCCATATAAGTCACATATATCACTATGAATCAAATCCAACACTTTGGAAGTTCTTTCAATCTTAGGAAATGGATTTCTTGTGATCTTTGTTAACATGGATGTGTTATATTTTCCTTCATTTTTATCATATTATGGCAAAATATCAAGTTTCATCATTTCATGCATTCTTTTATAATTAACATGATTAAGTTTATTATGCCATAAACTAGAGAATGATTCAACCAAATATGCAGGAATAACATTATTCTTATTATTAGTAATAACAAGTACATTCAACTTGAACATACCATTACAAAGATAATCCTTACCTACATATATACCACCCTTGGATAAAACAAACTCGTTAGTCTCAAAAACAAGTCTAAAGCCAAATTTGTTCAATAAACCACGCGACACTAAGTTCTTCCTAACTTCCGGTACATAGAGAACATTCGTTAAAGTTACAACATTTCCGAAAGTGAACTTTAATTCTACTTCACCAACTCCTTGAACCGAAATGGTGGTAGAATTTTTCATGTATACCACGGTGCCTTCATTTGCCGGCTTCATAGATTTGAAGAACTCCTTGTTGTTGCAAATGTGTCGCATTGCACCAGAATCAACATACCAAGCAAAATCATCTTTTATTAAGTTCACTTCAGAAATTATAGTAACTAGATTTTTGCTTGTATTGTTGCAAGAGTCTTGCTTCTCCTTCTTGTTTTGAAGGATTTTGCATTCGAACTTGTAGTGACCTTTCTTTTTGCAATAGAAGCATTTGCCCTTCTTCTTTTTTTTTGTTGTTTTTCGATTGACTCTTTAGTTGTTGGCTTCTCTTGCTACCTTGAGACTTGCTTGATTGTCCTTCTTCAATCACATTCACTTTTATAGTAGAGTCTTTATTCTCTTCAAAGTTCTAATTATCCTTTTTTTTCCTGCATGCGAATTCAAAGTCTAAAGATTGTTGGGGATAATATAGGAGAAAATGGCTAGAAGTTACAAAACAAATGATACAAAAAGACTTTAAAACGTGATTTAAGATCACTTTACTTTAGACTTTATTTGTCCAAAATTTTGTGTGCAAAGACTTTGGACAAATATCCTTTAGGATTATTTGAAGGGTGTTTGACTTAACTCTTGCACAAAGTTAGACAAACCTATTTGAACTATGGTGTGTTTTTACAGAGAATTCTAGTAGTAGGAAAATGATTTTCTGCTGCAAACCATCTCTACTAGACTTGAATAGAGTTGAGATTGAAAATGATCAAGAGTTGCAACCTTTCACCACTGATTTGTATATTTGCGTTGGTCAAAAGGTTCCTCAACATCAATGCGAGTGTTCAGATAGTTTTTGGATATTTAAATACCATTTAGATGGTAATTAAAAATATGAAAAGGTGCCAAGTAAATTTGAACAACTTCTCAGCATTACAGGAACCAGACAGTGATGAGTCTTATGTCGGGTCTTAAGACTGGTCCCGTCTTGCAATTGATCAAAATTTGAAAATATTCAACAAATTTATCCTATTGAGAAGTCTAAAACGTCCTTGAAATTGTCTGAAAAAGACATTAATCATTGTTGTTCCGACGTCCTCTTGTTTTTTAGCCCCTCAAAGAAATCTAGTAAAAGTATGTTGGAAAGAACTTCAAGCACGCAGGACCTTTATCAAATCAAAGGATAACTGCCATCTTGAGATATGGACTTCCAAAGTTTTGTAGACTAATATTTTAGTAGTCTCAGTAATTATACATTGCTTCTACAACATGTGATTATTAACTCATTTCAATGTATGCTGGATCATGGATGCAGCTGTTTCCGGAGAGAGATTTGTAGCCATAGGAATAACGTTCATGAATATAGCTGGTCCTGGAAAGCACCAAGCTGTTGCCGTTCGGAACAACGCAGATCTTTCCACATTCTATCGCTGTAGTTTTGAAGGCTATCAAGATACTTTATATGTACATTCTCTGAGGCAATTCTACCGAGAATGCGACATATATGGAACCGTAGATTTCATCTTTGGCAATTCTGCAGCTGTTTTTCAGAACTGCAATCTTTTTGCAAGAAAGCCAATGCCAAACCAAAAGAATGCAGTCACTGCCCAAGGTAGAACTGATCCGAACCAAAATACTGGCATATCAATTCAGAATTGCTCAGTTCAGGCAGCACCAAACTTGTCACTGGACTTGAACTCTACCTCAACTTACTTAGGTCGGCCGTGGAAAAAGTACTCAAAAACAGTTGTTATGCAGTCCTTCGTTGGTGATTTGATCAATCCTCAAGGATGGTTAGAATGGAATGCCAATATGGGATTAGACAAAATTTACTATGGTGAATATGAGAACTGTGGACCAGGTGCTAACACATCCAGGAGAGTTCGATGGCCTGGTTATAGTCATATGAACGATTTAGACGCTTTGAACTTCACAGTGTATAATTTTACAATGGGAGATACTTGGTTGCCTTACACAAACATACCTTTCTCCAGAGGTTTGCATAAATGAGATCATTATATGTCTATAGTCATTTCTGTATTATTTTGTTATCCAATCTTCATTTAGCTCCTCAACACATTTTTAGTTTCCAAAACTATTGAGGTAGCAATAATTGACCTGATTTTTTTTTATTGGGTTCCCTTCTTAGTTTTTCAATACTTGAATCCACACACACACACACACCCCCAAACACACACACACCGGATAAATTGTTTGATTTGATGGATCTGGAATTTGGATGGAATTCATACAAATTGACGGAAGTATCTAAAATCTGTACTGCCCTTTCGCTGTTATTTTTAATACAATTTATCTTTTCCTTTCGTATTAACTTTTCTTTATCATAATGATTTATTTCTTTTCTTTTTCCCTTCAATTTTTAACACTTTTTTTTTTCATTAATCTTAGCATCTCAATCACATTCTTCCTAACATTATTTTCCAATCACTTAGCCCCTTGGACTAAAAGGGACTAACCATCAATGCTTAAGGTGTGTACTTTGTGAGTAAAAAGCCACAATTGCCCTTCAATTAACAAAACTTTTTATGTTTAACCCTTAATATTTAGTGCCTCTATCACTTTAGTTGCTAGCATCATTTTCGTGTCAACTAAAGTTGAGAAAATTAAGAAAACATTATGAACGAATTGTAAATTGTGTTGGGAAAATTCAGAACCAAAGCCGATACAGCATTAAAATCCTTGCATCATGAAAAATCATTTGATATACAGATACCCAAAACTGGATTTTGAAAATCGAATCTAGATTGAAAACCCATTCAGCTTTCTATTTGCAATTTTGTCAAATTCTTTGTTAAGAGTTCGATTTTACCCTTATTTTCAATTTTTAAACCTATGAAGCCCTTCAACTTAATTTTGCCAAAAATTTTTGAGGCACCCATAATTAAAACCTCTATAAATTAATGACTTAGGACCATACAAATTCTATTAATTTAAAGAGGCATTAATGAATCAATAAATTAATAATTTATTAATGTATTGAGTGTACTTATAATTCAAAAAACACACAATTAATCAACTAAAGTTTTATTTTATTTTATAAAAATTTGAATTATTTTATTAATTAAAGGGGTTATGGAATATAAACCAATCCAAGTTTAGAGGTCTCAAATCTAGAATAAATTATTGCTAGCATTACTGAAAATCCTGCCAATGATGAAGCTGAGGATGATATAGTAGTTTTGGAGCCTATTACAAGGAAGAAAGCACTCAAAACATCAATAAATCTTCGTGATTTCTTATTGCAATAAAAGAATTCAAGTCCAGAACTTTTAGATGCAATAAGAAAAATTAGGTATGAGATTTAGGTACATTTATTTTTTAAAAAAAACAGATTTATATTTTAAAAAATATATGATATATAATTTTAGTGAATTATTAATTTATGATATGATTAGAACCAAAGCGTCATGTAAGGTTTTTAAAAAATTATTATCTTATTATTTTATCAAAATTATTAATTTAGCTCCTTAGCCCAATTTGGGATCAGGAAAAAATTATTATTTAATAAAGGTTATTAATTTATAGAGATGCTACTATTACAAAGCACAAGACCCAAGGTCAAGGCCCACTTCTAAACTGGAGGGCGTGTCTAACCTGGAACCGGTATAAGAGACTTCCTTGTGAATAGCATCAAGGGGTAATTTCAGAAACCTCCCCTAAGATTTCTAATAATTTTGTTGTCCTCCCATGAATTTTTAGAAATATTACTTACCTCTTCCATCAATCATTTGGAATCCAATACTTACCTCATTGATGGTCAAATGACTTTATTACCCTTAAAACTTAGAAAATTTTATGTAGTGATATGGAGAGAAACACTTGAGTCACTTGTACTAAATTAACTATGGAATGTAAAATCTTTGAAAATCTTGAATACTAAATTTTATAATGATAATTGTTAACATTCTAAAATTCTTTTTCTATATCTTAGTAATTCTTGTAATTATTATTTAATAAAGGTTATTAATTTATAGAGATGCTACTATTACAAAGCACAAGACCCAAGGTCAAGGCCCACTTCTAAACTGGAGGGCGTGTCTAACCTGGAACCGGTATAAGAGACTTCCTTGTGAATAGCATCAAGGGGTAATTTCAGAAACCTCCCCTAAGATTTCTAATAATTTTGTTGTCCTCCCATGAATTTTTAGAAATATTACTTACCTCTTCCATCAATCATTTGGAATCCAATACTTACCTCATTGATGGTCAAATGACTTTATTACCCTTAAAACTTAGAAAATTTTATGTAGTGATATGGAGAGAAACACTTGAGTCACTTGTACTAAATTAACTATGGAATGTAAAATCTTTGAAAATCTTGAATACTAAATTTTATAATGATAATTGTTAACATTCTAAAATTCTTTTTCTATATCTTAGTAATTCTTGTAATTTCTTCCCCCAAAAAGATTAAAATCCTATTGAGATATTATTATTTCATAAGAATAACAAGATGAATATGAAAGTACATAAAAAAGAGGGTAAAGTATTAAAATAAGTTTATAAATATATTTTATAAGTTATAGATAAAATGTAACTATACATATTAATCCAAACATTGCCCAAGACTTGTTATTTTTCTTGCAAATGATGTTAATTTCTTAGTAATCATGTGAAATAATGGATTCCATAAGTGAAAGAAATAATTCAAAAAAACATAACATATTTTAGCATATTTTATTTTTTTAAATCTATTGTGGTGTTTTTTCTTGAAGAGGCCATACGTTGTCTTGTCAAATTCTTATTCAAAATCTTCTAAAGCCCAATACTAAGAATTTAGGAATTCTATGTGTAAATCTTGATTCCAAAATAATAAAATTTCCTCTCCAATTCTTTGATTTTGCTATTTTATATAGTTCTATGGAAAGTAGCCGTTATTACTGGATTCCACTGTGGTCATGCTAGTGTTGCAATTTACCTCACTTACACGGACGCTCCCTAACTTTAGGTCTCCTTTGGATTGTAACTTTTTGAAATTTTTGTAGAAAAATATACTGTACTGATATGATATATACGAAGTCAAATGTAATTGAACAATGTGTAAGGAAAATTTTTACATGAAAAATAGCAACCCAAACATGTTTTCAATCTTTATGTTCTATTTTTAACTAATATTCATTTTTTATTCTAACTCAATCAACTAGTAACAACTTGAGGGTCACTTTTGGTATGAAATATTTTTCTCACTCTTGAAATCATTTTTTATTGTTGATTTTTTCTGAATTGGGCTAAATTGTTACAAGAAATTTAGTTTTAAAGGAAGTTAGTGATATTTTTAAAATCATAGCAAAGGACAATAAAACTGTCGGAAACCTCAAGAGAGGTATTTGAAATTATCCAAAAAAAAAAAATTAGCACCGTTGTGGTACTTTTTTAAAATGACGTAGTGTATGGTTATGTTACACTGTTATGTACATCAATTTTCTTCATGTTTAACGTAAGAACAGTACGTAAGATCACAAAATCTTGAAAGAAATACAACCACCCATTCAAGTGTATCAACGGCCAATAGTACCTATCTCCCAATATGCATTTTAGAATCTTTAAAAAGCATCTGAATGAAATACTATACTAAATCTTTAAAGAAATACAACAAATTCAAGTGTCTCAAAGGCTAGCCGTACCTATACCCGAATCCTGTTTCCAATTGTAAGAAAAAAATCTGAGTGAACTACCATTCCAACTCCTAACACCGATTGATTAATTATCCTTCATATGTCTATTTAGACGCTCTCGACTGACCACTTCCAACTCTGTTGCTACTTCCTTTGTCCCTTTTCCTCTATCCTCTTGATGGAGCTATTCTCTTTACCCTCTATATCCACTTTATCTTCCTCATATCGCTTTACCTTTACATGTTTTTTCTCAAGCCAATATGCAAACAAACCACCAAAACAGGCTTCAAAATCTACCCTCTAGTAGGTACTCTACCAAAATTCCTCCTAAACCGCCACAATTTTCGTGATTGGATCACTGAAATCCTCTCAAATTGCCCCTTCAACACCACGCCATCTGCCACCCAGGATAATAGCCAACGCACAAGTTGTTGAACACATGCTCAAAGCCAACTTTGAGAACTACCCGAAGGAAACTCGATTCATTGGCCTTATTGAAGACTTTCTTGGGAAAGGCATATTCAATTCAGATGGTGAATTATGGAAAGTTCTGTTGGTTCTGAACCAAAATAATCATATAAATAGCAATATTTTTCTAAAACAATTTGACACTGAAATTAATGAAAATCTCATACCTCAACATTGCATTAAAAAATACAAATCATTTGTACCATAAAGTTAGTTTAGCATGGGTTGAGGCTGTGAGGCCCCGAAATTTTACTTTTCTTTATAACCCTTATGTGAACTCACTTACCTTTGATTCTTGGTTGCTTTAATGGTTGAATTTGAGTCAAGGGAGTGAATTTTGTTAAGAAAAGTTTCATAATCTCAAGTTGTTAGAAAATCTAGAATTTTCGCAGGAGGCTCTGCGCAGCTTTGGGAAATTGGCTATAACTTCGTATAGGAAAGTCGGAATTGAGTTCCGTTTGTTGCGTTTGAAACTAGACTCAGAGGGCTTCCTACGGTGTAAAATTTAGAGTTTGATTCAATGTCTATAAATTCTAAAAAATTGGTAAAGTTGACTGAAAATTCTGCCCTGCACAAGTAAACATAGGAATGTTGTAGTAGCTTATGGCTCAATTTGGACAAACTTATGAACTAAATCTCTTTGAGGTGTCTTCGAAAGATTCTTAGTATTTGAAGTCTAGTTTTTAACAAGCCAAGTTATATAAATTTTTGATATTTATAACTCAAGTTATAATTTTTCAAAAGGAAGGGCATAAGTTAGGGTTTTTGTGCATACTAGTCTTTTGGTGTGTGTTTTTGTGTGCATTTTGGTAGTGTGATTGTAAGGACTTGCAAAATCCCTCATATTTTCTTAAAAATTTCCTTTTATTTGGAATCCATTATTTTACAATAGCTTTACTACTCATTCACTTCCTCAATAGTTACAATTAATCATAGAACCAAGGGTTTTCCCTTTACTTTCATCGTTAAGGTAAACTAGGGTTTTTACGTCCTTTGGTAGTGTGATTAATCGGTGTGGAGTGTGTACTCAATTTGGTGATTAAGAGTGAGTTTTAGATAAGAGAAAGTGTGTGATTAAAATTGATAATAATAAGTTAGTGAATCATAAGTTAAAACCCTAGTACGCGCGATTTACAGAAAATCGGTTTGAACCGACGGGTACCGTTCGTTACAGATTGAGTGCACCACTTGAACACTACTTTATTACCTTAATCTATTTACTTTTATTTCAGAAAAATTAGCCCTAAATATCTCCTCTAATCAGCAGAAATTATTGACTAATAAAAGAGAGGAAAAGAAAAAAATTTGGGATTGAAGCTTGAGGCGACACTTGGCAACCATCCAAGGGTTGTTTGACCAACCAATTTCCTTCATTTTTATCACCAACTTTACTTCATTTCTTCTTCATTTCTGCATCTTGTGGCCGAGCTTGAGGGAGGAGAAAAACCAAGAGAGAAAAGTTCCACTCTAACCTTGAATCCTTCTTGTTTGAGTGAAATCTCAAAACCTAAACCAATTAAACTTACCTTGTGGTGTTTGGCAAGCTTTGTGTGGAAAAATTTTTGGAAGAAAGGTGTTTGGTTCTTACTTACAAGCACTTTTGGGAAGGTATTATGGCTGCCTATCCTTTTTCTATTCCTTAATCTTGTTTAAGTTGGATAGAATCTTATATTCTTGGCTTGAGACGGTTAATTTGTTAGTTTGGCATGATATGTTGGATTGTTGAGCTAGGGTTTGGAATTTTCAGTGTGTTTATTGTTATTTATATAGTATATGATGTGGAGGAGCTTGGATAGGGACTTGGATAGTGATTCAAGATATGAATGTGACTAGTAAGCATTAAATTTCCAGCTTTAAAGAGAAATCTGTCCTGCTTCTGATCTGTTTAATTCGTTCATGTTAGAGGCCGAATCAGGCTTAGGTCAAAACATGAAAGTTGTAGGAAATGATGTTAAATAGCTGCCTGAAAAATTCAGCTCAATCGGACCTAAGCTATTTAACACCATTTGACTGCCAAATGTACTGTTTTGCGGACAGTTTTCTGTTTTCTCTGAGATTGCACCTTTTGACCTTGAAAATGAATGAAATGGCTGTCGATGTCTTCATAAGACTTGTAGTTCTCTGTCTTAGGTTCGAAACAGTATAAAGTGTACCCCAAACCGATAGGCATAGCTTCGGTTGTGACCGAAACGCCAAGAGACGTCAAACCTGTTATTGTGTTATTTGTCTTGAACATTAGTTCCGGTCGCATTGTAAACATTGATTTGTAATTGAATGACTTTGAGCCTAGTGAACGGCTATTGTGGTAAGATTATTTATGTGTGACTTTCGGGCTGAATTGAGAAAAATAATGAAGCCATAAATGGCTGGAAAAATAGCTAAATACAAAGGGCGTGTAGCCCAAATTTTCACTCGAGGATTAAGCGTGTGTACTGGCGATTTGAACGAAGATTTGACGTCGCATTGAACTTGGATTGTCCATGGTATTTGAGTCTTCTTTCATAAAGGTATATAAGCTGAATTTTGGCCGAAACTCGTACCCTTGGAAAAATGTAAGTAGTGACCACTCGGAATATGTTTTCCTTGTCTTTTGGACTTAAATGCGAATTCCAAAGTTTTAGTTGCTTCTTTAGCAACGCCAAAAGAGCGAGCATGAATTTTCTAGAGTTTGATACATAACATGAATTCTATCTAAACGAGTTTCATTTACTTGATCTGTTTAAAGCGAAACTCTTAAGTTTCGAACCCTAGTTAATTTCAAGCTTTTAAATGATATTGTATCGCAGATTTGGACTCCAACCAAGGAGTTACACCTGAATGTGATTTTGACAAGCACTAAATCTTTGGTGAGTGTTCCTTGTGTGTCTGTACAATAAGTAACTATGTGACTATTTGTGAATGTTTGCTTGAATGTTAAATGTTTTCTAAGGATTACTAAATGGATTTTCGATGGGCGAGTGTGTACTTTATCGCACTCGACTCAAGCACTTTATCGCACTCGACTCAAGCCAAAGTGAATTTTCAATGATTGAATGCTACTTGTGCATGAATGTAAGCCTTTTGGTTGAATTGGGCCCTTGCCCTTCTTTGCTAGCCGACTCGAGCCAGAAGCGGACTCGGTTGGGCGGTTGGTGACCCTGGGACAGTGTTTTGGTATACTCGAGTATGACCATGAAGATTAGTGGAGACTGGCCAGTGAATTGGCTAGTGGCGGGAAATGAAATGAATGAATGAATGTCAAGAATTGGAGGAGTTTTCACTTGCAAATGTTTTCTAATGTCGAAGGGATAAGGAAAATGATTGGCGAATGAATGAATGAATGACTTGAATGAATGGCTCCAAGTGAGCACGTATCCTTCCAATGATTGAGTGTTTATATCTTGAATGACTGGATATTACTATGCAAAATATGCAAATTATTAAAAAATGTAACGTTTCCCTGATTTCTATACCTGATTATTTGTTTGGGAACCTCACTGGGCTTTTAGCTCATTCCACGCCATTTGTTTTCCTTACAGGGGGTACGAGCGAGGCGTGAGACTGGTACAGGTTAGCATAGTCTAATTTTTGAAATTTTGCGATTGTACTTGCGCTAGTGCTCGGTTAGGGTTGAATGTATCTAGAATTCACAACTTTTGTTATATTTGGGATTGTATGAATGTTTGGGAAAGATATGAATGTAAGTACACGTTCCAAGTTTGGGAACTGTTATTTCACTTATTCTTGAGGTTATATCTTATTTTATTTGTTAAGAGTGAACGAGTCCTGGCGAGAGCTGGGCAGGCGGTCCGCCAAATCCTAAGGTACGCCCTAGGGGGAGGTGGGGTCGTCACAGAGGCATGGATTAGGTCGCTCACTTTAAAATAATTCGCACCCTTATGGAATATCCTCTACTGTAGTAAGTCTCATCATGTTGCCCTCAAGATATAACAGGTCAGTTTATATCATTGTAGTCTACTCCAATCTATACTATTGGAGTAAGACAGAAATCTCACGCAATATTATTCTTTGTCTTATAAACTCTAATAGAAGTGAGAGGAAAAAAAGTAGAAGATAGTCTAAAGATAGTAAAGTATAAATGTGACTTGTTGATAGAACCTCTATTTATAGGATGAGAAAATAGGAGTACTAAAGTATAAACATTAAGTGGAATAAATATCTCATATTTTTAGTTACAAATTGAAAAGATTTAGGTTCATTGTGTGACGATCCCACCTCCCTCCAGGGCGTACCCTAAGGGTTAGCGGACCTCCTGTCTAACTCTCGTCAGGATTCACTTACTCACATTAACTTGAGAGATAACATTTCCTATTAAACATCTCAACATTCATTCTTAAGTACATCACCAACTAGGTTGGAATATAAATTGTCCATTAAAAGAAACAAAATACAAGTTTTAACATCGAGATACACAATGGACCTTCCAAAACCATCTATCTCTACTCGACGCTTCTTCCAACCTCAACTCCTGTAAGGAAAACAAAACTAAGGGGTTGAACTAGAGGTCAGGGAGGTTCAAAAGGGACAAGTAACGAATTAGCAATATAAAACATCCACTAAACATAGCAATTCAAGATATCAATTTCAATAAAAGTAATCAATTAATTCAAAGGATATAGATTCTGCTCACTCTGCCATTCCTTCTCCTTATAACCTCCAAAACAATAAATAATCCCCAACGTTCGTTAAACAGTTCCATAATCTCCAAACTTTAGGATAAAACTCGAGTTTGTCGTACAATTGTCCAAGATGGCTGATCTAATCGACCCAGTCCATCACTAGCTCGACTAGGTCAACTTGCCAAGGGCATAGGTCCCAATTTGGCCAACATGATAAAGTACACAACGGCTTACAGCCATGCACATTCCATTTAACAATTGCTGTGATAACTATTTCAATTCAATAAGGCAAGCGGCGATAAAGTACGCCTTAGCCTTTTAACAACAATTTCAATAACATGGTAATAACCTCATCTCTCTTTCAGTCGTTACATTTACCAATATGTAAACAAATCATCAAAACCAAACAACCAAATAAACAAGTATTAGTAACTTAAGAACACTCACTCAAATCAAGTGGGCTACACCTTAGTCTTGGGGTTGCTTTCACGCCCACTAGTAGTTCCTGAGACAAATTACAAGTACTATAGTTATGGTATAATTACAGGAATAATCACTAAGTGTAGTTACTTCCATTCCCAAACCCGATTCTAAGTTGATTATACCAAGTTCAACAAAACTCCTGGCAACAAAATCGAAAATTTCAAGCTTTAGTGTTTCCTCCCAAAATCAGTCTTCTCTAACTTTTAACTCAACACATATGACATGCATGTCTAGTTTTAGATGTTAAGAGGTATATGAAGCAAAGATATATTTATTAATAACTAAAGTTATGGAGTTAAAACTGAAAATTCCCAGCTCTCTCTCTCCTCGGCCCTCAACAAAATTTCCAGCAATTTCCTTAAGTTTTCTCTTAAAACAACTAACTTTTCACTAGAACCTAAAGTGAAACACATGATACGACATATATACAACAAGGAGTAAGCACATAACAAGAATTCTCCTAGCCAAACTCCTAAAAATTTGAATATAAGTTTGGGAAACCAAACTCTCTTTCCTCTCGGCCAAAGCTGGAAAATTCCAGCAAGTAAACAGTTCGAAAATAAATTTTCTCCAATAAAACTCTTCATTTTATACTCAAATCCATCATGCATGTTAAGATTTATGTGATATAAGGCATATTGAACCATAATATGAAAGTTTGCAGCCAAAATTCACATAGGAAAAACTAGAAAATTCTTCCTCTCCCTCTCGGCCATCTCAATAGAATTCCAGCAAGGTCCTTCAACATTTTCAACCAAGTTCACCAACGTTTCACTAGTTTAAAAGATGAATATCATATAAGACAAGAGATAAAACATATATCATGCATTCCTAGTGAAATTTCCTCCAAAATTTTGAACGAAAAGCTATGAGACTCAAGCTCTCTTCCTCTTGCCCAACATAGAGAATTTCCAGCATGTAGCAGAGTTCTCCTTCAAGTTTTACACTGATCCTTCTTTGCTTCAAGTGAAATTCTACATGCATGACAAGATAGAAGAGTTGGGGTTGTGTGTGTTGCAAACAAATACAACTTAACAGATTTTTTTAGTGAAACAACCATAGCTTTACAGACCGACAACATGCAGTAGTTTCAGTGGAATATTTCTAGCTTTGAGGTATTTTTCCTTGGTTAAGCTTCTCTTTCCTTGATGGTAGTTCAAGTTAAGACATTATAGAACCAAAATGGTAACGAAATAAGGGAAATTTATCAGGTTTTGCCTCTTGCTTCCTCACAAATGAAAGCTGGAAAAATTGCAGACTGTTTCACCTTTCTTCTCCCTAGGATTCTCAAAGACAAATGCTCCAATTTTCTCCCTCAATACGGCTGGTTTGGACACCAAGAAGCTGCAATCTCGTCCTCACTCTCAATTCTCTTTCTTGTATTGAACTAATAAAAGGAAAATGGTGTAACTCTCTCCCTCACTCCCTCAATTGCAGGCTGGAGAAATAAGGGACCAGAAATGTGTTTGCTTTCTTAGTTAAAATTGCTTTTGTACGTCAAGAAACGAATGAGCTGGCATAGACTTGGTTTAGTGGTTGGACAAGTATCAAACTCATGCCAAGTGTCTAATGCATGGACAAACAAAAATTTCAACCTTGCACTTTCATTCCATCTCACTATTACCCCACTAGTTTTTTGTCAAATTCATATTAAATTTCCATGAATGTGAATCATGCATGAATTTAACATATTCTAATACACTTAAGTATAAGGCAATCAATTAAACACTCCGAGTAGTTGATAATCCAACAAGATTGCACGATCAAAATTTCTAATGGTAGGGTACGCAATTAGATTTAAAATTTTGAATTCTCACACTCTCTCTCCCTTCAAAGAATTTCATCCTCGAAATTTGTACCTTCATTTGGGAATAGTTTGGGGTCGCATCTTTTCTTCCAACTCCCACTAGAATAATATGAGCCCTGCTACTTCCCTCCTTTGCCATTCTTACGGCCTTTTCTTAAAATTTCAAACATTTTGATTTTGACCCCATGCAAGTTTTTTAAAATTTATTTTATGACAAATGATGTCCAATTGGGTTATCATTAAACATTGATCCCTTTTCAGATTGTTGGTAACTTTTTTTTAAAAAAAAATGGGTTATCGCATTGCAGATCCAAGTTTCAATTTCAGAGATGATCACCAATTATTAGGCACCACAATGAACTATTCTAAAAATTTTGAAGGATTATGATACCTAGATACTAGAAATAGTATAATATGGAATAAGATTGATGATATTAAGACTTGACTCAGGTTAAACCTTGTATGTTAGGTCATAACATCTACTTATTTGTAGTTGAATGTTTGGATTGTTTCATTTCTTTTGAGCATTTTTGAACTTGATTTGTATGGTGAATGATCTTGTTTTGTCATATACTCTTGACTAATTGTGACCTTGTTTTGTATTAATGGTACAAGTATGTTTTGGTGTTTAATTGAGTAATATTACATGAATGAATATTTAATCAATATATATGTACACATATATAGAGATTATAGTGAGAAAATATGGAACCAGGGGGAAAAATGCTGCGGATGGCCTAGGCAGGACCATAACCAAGAGAGAAATCGGGAATCTACCGCCAATCAAAATCCTGGACCAGGAACCGATGCAAGGGACCTAATAGCAAACATTTTAAATCGAATAACAAACCTTTTAGAACATATAGCCGCCTGTCAAGACTAAGAGGCGGAGCCCAGTCCTGCAAACAAATATAGAAATTGGGATATAGGAAAGGACAGAACCTTAGAACGATTTTAAAAGTTTTCTCCACCTAAGTTTACCTGATTCAAAGATAGTGAAAAATTGGTTAGAAAACATTACCAATATTTTTGAGACCCTAAGATATGTGAAAGAGAGACAATTGACTTTTCTGACGTTCTTGAGAAAGTCCAAAGGATAAAAAATGCAAAATCCTAACTTAGAACCTTTCAAGCAAGAAAAATGAGCGTACTTAATTGTAACCAAGAAAAACTTAAAGGAGATACCCTACCTTTCAAAGTTGGAAGTGGATCGGGTGGTGTGAGATTTGTACCGAGAACATAAGGTAGACTAGAGGGAGGCCCAAATGACGGGATTGATGGTTAAGGAAAGGGACATGTTAGAAAAAATTTGTAGGTGAAATACCTGTAAGCATAGTTTCAGACGTAGTTGCCTGATTTATTGGGATGAAGTAGAAGAGAGAAAATTTTTGGATCTCGAGAAAGTACTTTCGGTTGAGAAGGCATATGAAAAGTTGAAAATAATTCTCAAAGAATCCAAACAGCTCAGAGTCGGCAAAAGATTTATGTAGATAATCAGAGAAAGGATTTAAAATTTGAAGTGGGGGATAAGGTGTTTCTTAAGGTCATTCCATTAAAAGGGAGTGTCAAGCCGAGAGAAAGAAAAGAAACTCAAACCTAGATGTGGGACCCTTTAAGATTCTCCAACGAGTAGGAAGGGTGGCATATCAATTAAATTTGCCGCAAATCTGTCTAGGATCCATGACATTTTCCACGTCTCATTATTGAAAAGGTATTATCTAGATCCGACTCAAGTGCTCCAACTCGAAGAAATTGAGATAGACGAATCTTTGACCTATCAAGAGCAGCCTGTACAACTCTTAGATTGGAAGATGAAAGCATTAAGAAACAAACAAATACCTTTAGTTAAAGTTCTAAGGAAACATCAAGGATTGGGGGAAGTGATGTGGGAGCTGGAAGAAAAGATATGGAAGGAGTATCCCAAACTTTTGTAAATGAAGGTACAAATTTCAAGGATGAAATTCTTTTAAGGTGAGAGAGTGTGAGAGCTCGAAAATTTATACCTAATTGCGTACACTATCATTAGAAAATTTGATCATGCAATCTTGTTGGATTATTGACTACTTGGAGTGTTTAATTGATTGCCTTATACTTAAGTGTATTAGAATATTTTAAATTCAAGCATGATTCATATTCATGAAAATTTAATACAAATTAGACAAGAACTAGTGGGGTAATAGTGAGAGGGAATGAAAGTGCAAGGCCTAAATTTTTATTTGTTCATGCATTTGACACATGGCATGAGTTGGACACTTGTCCAACTACTAAACCAAGCCTGCACCAGCTCATTTTTCTCTTCATACAAAAGCAACTTTTGACCGAGAGAGCAAACACATTTCTGGTTCTTTTGTTTTCCAGCCTGCAACCGAGAGAGTGCGTGAGAGAGTTAGTCCATTTTCCTCTTATCACTTCAACACAAGAGAGAGAATTGAGAGTAAGGAAGAGATTGTAGCTTCTTGGTGTCCAAACCAGCTACATTGAGGGGAGAAAATTGGAGCATTTTGTCTTTGAGAAACCGAGGGAGGAGGAGTGACGAAACAAGAGTTAAAAACCTGATAAATCTCCCTTATTTCCTTTCTACCTTGGGTCTATAATGTCTTAATTTGAACTACCCTCAAGAAAAGAGAAGCTTAACCAAGGAATTCTATTGAACTTACTGCATGTTGTTCGTCTGCAATGTTGTGGTTGTTTTTCTCAAAATCTATTAAGTTGAATTTGTATACAACACACACACACCCTAGCTCTTCTACCTTGTCACGCATGCAACATTTAACTTGAAACAAAGAAGGATTAGTGTAAAACCTGAAGGAAAACTCTGTTTAAAACTGATTACCTGCTAGAAAATTCTCTGTGTGGCCGACAGGAAGAGAGCTTGAGTCTCACAGCTTTTCATTCGAAATCTTGGAAGAAATTTTACTAGGAATGCATGATATATGTTTTCTCTCTTGCCTTATATGATATATAGTATGTTTTATCTTTGAAACTAGTGAAAAGTTGGTGAACTTGGCTGAAATGTTGAAGGACCTTGTTGGAAATTCTGTTGAGATGGCTGAGAGAGAAAGAAAGAACTTTTCCAGTTTTTCTCCATGAATTTTGGCTTTAAAATTGCATATTGTTGTTCAATACACTTTATAACACATTAATCTTGACATGCATGTAGGATTTGAATGAAAAATAAAGAGTTTTATTGGAGAAAATTCATTTTTCATACTGTTTTGCTGGAATTTTTCCAGCTTTGAGCCGAAGGGAAAGATTGAATCTTCTAACTTTATCTTCCAATTCTTGGCTGAAATATTAACATATCTTTGCTCCATATGCCTCTTAATACTTAATCCTTAGCATGCATGTGGTAAATTACTCGGATTAAACAAGGAATTTGGGTAAGTTGCAAGAGAATGAGAAAATGAAATTTCTGGAAATTTATTTGCACAATTTTGGCTAAGCATGTTGTATTTCTGGCATTTCATACCCTCCAAACATATTGACCATAGAATTGCATGAGAGTTTTCACTTGATTTGAACAAGAAATTTAATGTTCTGCGCAAGGTAAATGAAAGAGGCTAACCTGGAAAATTATTTTAGCTTTAAGACCAAACTTTAGCCCTAATTATTTCTGGGTTTTAACTCGAATTGTTGGGTAGATTTTAATACAATATTGTTGTTCTTGAGCTTAACTATAATTATACTAGAATGAACGTTATATATATTTTGAGTGTCTTTTAATGATTAAACCTAGTATAATCAACTTAGAATTGGGTTGGGGATGAAAGAAATTGCACTTAGTATTTATTCCTAGAATGATATCCCTCAAAAGTAAATAACTATGGTACATGTAATACGTTTCAGGAGCCACTAGTGAGCGCAAAAGCAATCCCGAGGCTGAGGTGTAACCCGCTTGACTTGAGTGAGTGTTCTATATTTGTTTGTAATGATTGAATGCATGATGAATGATAAATGTTATGTGCTTAGTTGATTAATACTTGTTGGATTATTGATGTTGAATTGTTAGAGTGGAGTTTGACAATTTCTATTGTTTTACTGAAAGGCGAGTGCATACTTTTTTGCACTCGACCTAAGTGAAGTTTGGAAATATTATTAGTGATTTATTGTAAAGTGTACCTCAATTGTCCCTCGCCTTCTAACTTGGTGGTGTACTTTATTGCACTTGATTTAGTTGAGGTTGAAGGTTGATAATTGACTAATTGATACTGCAACTGTGCATGACGTTATTGGGTCCAAACCCCATCGACGATCGACCTATTCAAGCCAACAACGAGCTTGGTCGAGTAGGTCGATAGTTCTTGGGTATTGTTTATTAGTATACTCAAGTATTACTCCTTTACTGAGGCGCCTATTGGAGTGATGAAATGATTAATGATTGAAGGGGACTGTTTACTATTTTGGAGGATATAACGAGGAGTTTGGTGGAGTGTGAAGTGATTGCAGGGAGTTGTGCAATGAATTACTGAACGGAGCTAAGTGCTACGTCTAGAAACAAATGGGAACCACCTCTAGAGTCCATATCAATACCGTCTCCTTTGATATTGATTGTGCTATTGTTAAGAATTGTTTCACGAATTATCCTATTATTAATTGGTTTGTTATTCCTGTTATATTACTGAAAGTGTTAAATTGTATGTTTAAGGTTACCCGTTTTCTTAGAACCTCACTGGGTATAAGCTCACCTCTTTAGTTTGTTTTCCTTAACAGGGGTTGAAAACGTGGAATTAGGGAGTAGTAAGTTCGAGAGTTGAAGTCTTCGCTTTAAGTAAATTATCATCCTATTTGTACTTAGTGAATTGATTGAACAACTTATATTTTGATCCGTTTGGTTGTACATATAAGAATGGATGATTTGGAATGTTGGATGGTTTGTAATGTTTAATTGTGGGGTTTTAATGCTTACTTTAGAGTTAATGCTAGTGATTGGAAGATTTTGAATGAGTTCTGACAAGAGATAGGCAGACAGTCCACTAAATCTTGGGGTACGCCCTGAGGGGTGGGGTCATCACAGATGGTATTAGAGCTCTTGACTTAATCAGTAAGTAAAGGTTATGGTTACCTTTAAGTGATGTTTTCTAATAAACTCAGAGTATGGGGTAATAGTGGGGAAAGCTTTCTAAACATCAACCATTTAGGATACCAAGATACCACCTCACTGGCATGATACTAAATATGAAAGTTTGCATTTGAGGTATCAGTGTGTTATTGTCAGGATCAAGCGCTTACCATTACACCAAAAGCTATAGCTATTTAGCGAAGGCGCAACTTTATTTTCTTAACCACAATGGCAGCGCAAAGCACCGTACCACGCTCGGCCAGCATGAGGGGCTGCACCCCTGGGTGCCACGGGCTGGGCGGTTAGTCCCTTCGAGCCGGGATCTGAGGGATGTTGCTGATTAGGCCAACAATCCCTCCCCCAGCAACAGCCAGAGAGACTCGAACCCGCGACCTCGCTCTGATACCACTTGTCAGGATCAAGCGCTTACCATTACACCAAAAGCTATAGCTATTTAGCGAAGGCGCAACTTTATTTCCTTAACCACAATGGCAGCGCAAAGCACCGTACCACGCTCGGCCAGCATGAGGGGCTGCACCCCTGGGTGTCACGGGCTGGGCGGTTAGTCCCTTCGAGCCGGGATCTGAGGGATGTTGCTGATTAGGCCAACAGTTATAGTTTACAAGTTTTATGTCGTATACTAGAGCCCATGTAAACTACTGTCTTATTGAAACAATTACGCCTTTTGTGAGAACTCAAAAAATATTGTCATTTTACCCATTTTAATTGCATTGCATTTTATTCATTTAATTACTTATTTATTTGTTTATTGATTCGGCAATGATTTTTTTTAATTGTTACATGTAGGAGTTAGTAAGTGGGGTGACTATGACTTTGAGTGAGGTGTGTGAGGAAACTTTAGTTAAAAGAGGGAGTTTTTGTGCAAAAGACAGATTTTTGGGGACAAAGATATTTGGAGCAAGACGCCATGAGAATTGGACAAGTGGCACACTAGGAACCAAGCACTTTATAAGATTTCACCTACCAAACTCTTTTCTTTCCATTTTCAATTTCTTGTCTTCCAAGAGAGAGAGAGAGAGACCAAGAACTCTTAGGAAGAAAAGGGGAGGAAAAACTTCTCCAACTCAAGTTCCAATCTTGCTTGGAATTGTGGGAAAAATGAAGGGAAGACCTTGATTACTTCACCCATCCTTGGTTTAAGCTCAGAAGGAAGAAGGTTTGGTAGGTTTGTGGGTTGATTTCATCTTGTTTGGTGGATCAAAAAAGGTAAACATGCTAGATTACCTTTCTTTTTTTTTTTTCCTTATGTTTAAGATAAGTTGATCTTGTGGGCTTAAAGACTAGATCTTGGGAAGAATCCTAGAAGTTTCGCAAGTTGTTGATTTTGAATTTGATGTTTGACTTCTTGAGATGACAACTTAGGGTTTGGATGATTATATGTAACTTTTGTGGCTTTACTTGTTAAGATTTATGGTTATATATATCTATTAACATGATGGGGATGAAGCCTTGTGGATTTGTTAGGAATTTTTGGTTAAAAATTGAATGATTAGTTGGATAAATGTGGGAAAAAATTTGAAAAAAATTTCTGCTTGCTGGTCGAAAAAGGGATTGGAAATTTCAGCTTCAATTTTAAATTTTTCATGATGATTTTAAGCTAAATTTTTCTCAAATACTCTATAAGACTTTAAACTACAAGTGTGTGTTGGATTTGAACCAAAATCATGGACTTTAAGTGATTTAAACTCCATTTTCTCATTGTTTTCTTGGCTGAAATTCCGCTCAAGCTGGCTGAAGAGAGAGAGAGAGAGAGAGAGTGTGTGTGTGGTTTTGTGCATCTTTTCTCTTGAAGTTGTGGGGTGAAATTGTCATATTAATGCCTTATACACTTGATTATATCTTAACCCTGACATGGATGATGGATTTGAGCTAAATATGATAAGTCTAAGAGGTGAAAAGCCTCACTTTTCCCTGTTTTAAGTGCTGGATTTCTAGCCTAGAAACAAAACTATTTTGGGCAGTTTTAAGCCCTAATTGGTGGATGATGAGATATTTTTGCACTACTTTTTACTTGAATCATTGACCTAACATGTACATGGATTTCCCCCTTGAATTGAACAAGAAACCATTCGTTTTTGGGGAGAGTTTGTGAGTGAGAAAAATCCGAAAACTTGAGACTTCTTAGCTGGGTCTTGGAGGTAGTTTAGTTTAAATGTTATGGCTTGGAGTAATGGATCTTATTGTACTTTATTTACTTAATTCTAGGACTTGGAAGTGAGCTCAAAGTTGCACCCGAGACGGACATTTGAACTTTGATTTAAGTTGTGAGTGTTCTAAGTGCTTATGAAGAAGTGCTTATGTGCCATGTTTCCTTACTTGAATGACATGCTTTCTTGATGGGGATTGTGAGGACTCGTAAAAACTATTATTTTTAAGCCTAATTTATGGCTTAATAAATTATTTAATTGGATTTTTACCACAAGGAATATTTTCTAGTCTTATTAGACCTAAATACATGATAATATAACTTCGTTATATTTTCAAAGTGACTCGTCTCAAAAAATTAATTTCCTGGAGTGCGTTTAGTAAAAATAGTGAATAGTGCTCGGAGATTTTACCGCGTAGGAGCACAATAAGTTTGGAATATTGGAGACTTGTACTATGGTCCTAAAATAGGTAATCTTATGTATAAATACTCAAGTGATAGTTAGTAGTGCAATCGTTATAAGAATTTATCGGAAGTTTCGCGTTATAGCGTTAAAATTGACGGTACGCGTTTTCATACGCGCGACTTTATTTGAGGGACTTTAGACCCATATTTCGAGACAATTAAGAGTGAATAATATTTATATGAACATAAGTATATTAGAGGTTTAGTGCACTAGTGAACCAAACGCGAGAGAAATCGAGCCCTAAACGCACCAAACGAGCCCTAATAAGGGTTGACTTTGGAGTGATTGTACACCACTCATTTAATCTTCTTTTGGAAGCTAACTTTGATCAAAATTTCACTCTTCCTTCTCTCACCAACAGCCGGCCAGCCTTCCCTCTCTCTCACTCCCTTGCTTCACAAATTTCTTCATCAAATTAACCACAAAACTTCAACCAATCTTCACCAAACTTGAAGACCATCTAGCAAACTACTTGGAGGTTGGATCAAGCTAACTAAAGGGCTGCATTTCACGGTTTCTTGGAGCCTCTTGAGGACCGAAAATTTCTGGTTTAAAGCTCTAAGGAGGTATAACCTCATCTTACACCTTAAACTTGGATTATGATGGTAGAAATACATCTTTAAGCTATTGCATGTGTATGGATGGCTTGATATTGTTGGAAAATTTGAAAAGTGGGCTCTTTGAATTCCGACATTTGGGTTGTTGCTGATTAGAGGATTAATGTTGGATTTAATGGTAGTTTAGTGGTTAAAATGATGGATTTATGGAGTATTATTGTTGGAAACTCAAAGTTGAAGTCATGACAAGAAACTTCCGAAACTGCCCCTGTTTTGTTCGGCCATGATTAGGCCAATTTTTGGTGATTTATTGGTGTGAACCTGATGTTTATATGTTATGTTATATGTGTAAAAATTTTCATTGGAAAACGTTAACGTTTAGATGGGCAAATGAATTTATTCGAGAACTAGGCAAGCTGGAAATTATTTTCGGATAACCCTGTCCAGCGGTAGTATTTTGACCATAATTCTGTCCTCCGATGTCGAAATTGAGTGCCGTTGGTGGCATTCGAAACTAGACATCCATACCTTTCCAACGGTGTAAAATACGTATTCTGATTCCATGTGTAGGAGCCGAACCATTCGTTTTAAGATAGCTGTCCTGTCTCTCGGATCTGCTGGAATGGTTTGTAGAGGCAGCAACTTGAGGCTCAATTTCGAGCTGGTTGCTTGCCAAATTTCAGAACGTTTCCTTCTGTGAACTTTTAGTCCTATGAATTTATTTTCCAACGCCATAAACCATGCTCAATGCCGAGTTAAATTGACTGAGTTGTGACCAAAACAATATGACTGCCCTGTTTTGGAAAAACGTAATATTTAGACTGGTTTGGGACAAAACCCGGGAGTGATCTTATTAATTGAATTTTTGATGCTAAACCATCACCAAAAGGTATTATGGATGTATCTTAGACCTTTATTTCACAAATGCACCATGGTTGGATAGCTTTCTTGGTTAAACGATTTGAATTGGGAAAATGAAAGTCAAAAGGCAGATTGCCTTAGAAATTTTCCTGAACTTTGGATGACTAGTTAACTACCTTCCCGAGGGTATTTTTCCCTGAAATTTGGTAGAGAAATACCTTTCACCTAAGAGTAATATACTGCCAATTTTGGTACTAATCCAAGCTCGTTTCGATACCTAATTAAATTTCTAGTGTTGGAGGTTCAAATCTGGAAATTCTTCTCCAGTCTTGAATTTCCCTAACTTTGAGCTACCGTATCTCGGTACTCGAAACTCCGATTCTTGATCCGCCTGCTTTTCTATAAACCTCACTTGCAACTCTAATTGAGTTACAAATTTCAGAGGCCGGTTTGCAACGTGTGAATCGTGCCGAATTTTCAAAGTTGGCCGAAATCCAACTTAATTCTGCCTTGAAAACCAAGTCTGTACCTTCAAGCTCATTTTTGAGCACTTTCCACTTCGATTCGTGGAAAAATGTCTTCTAGGAACTTATAGTAATTTCTACGAGGTTTCCAACGGTATAAAGTTTTCCAATTCTCGACTAGTGCCGAGTGAGTTACGATTTTTCTAAGATTCATAATAAAACTGAAATTTTCCAATTTCAAGGAAAAAGAGTTTGTCAAGAACTCTTTATTCTTTTGATATTATCTAAACGTTTTATCCCCGATTTCCTAGATAAAGACTTAAATACTTTTGAACGTTATCAAACCCCACTCGAACCTCGATTTACGAGCAATTGAGGTTCATTTTCACGGAATTTCCTCGATTAATGCTAGTGAACGAATTATTCCTCGATATTTGGGATGTGAATGATAAATTCACTATTATTTGCTCAGGCACACACGAGGACCTTCAAGAGGATTCCCCGGTGGACGCTTGAACTTCCCTTGACTTTACTCACACCTAATACTTGGTGAGTGTCAGGTGTATGTAACCTTGTTACATGTTTAATTGTTATTGATAATTGGAAATCTTGAAAGTGGAGTCGAGTGTGTACTTTACCACACTCGTTCTCATTAGAAATGAAATTTTAATGATTGAAATGCATTGAATGAATGATTGAAATGCATTGAATGAATGAAATGTATTGGTATGCTAGCTGCATACGTCGTTGGAGTGAATCTCCTCGACGCAAAAGTGTACATGGGGGACGCCCAAATCTCATTGGCCGACCTTGGACTCGAGCCGGCATGGGCTTGGTCGGGAACCTTGGCGAGCCATGAGATATATAAGCTTGACCTAATGAGAGGTCTTGCTTGGCATACTCGAGTAGTATCGCCACCAACAAATGACAGGCGGGCCCGATACAGGGGTATGTAAGGTGAAAGGGGACAGGTTAAGTGGAGTTCTACGGACTAAACCTACCCAATTGACGGAGTGTCAATTCGTGGAGGTTATTGAATGTGCAAGTGGAATATAGCTCCTGAGAGCTCCAGTATCCTTGAATTGTTTCTGGTTATATTTCCAGTAAATTGTTAATTACTAAAATATGATTGCTTGACTTGTAAATTGAGATTGTTATTTGAGCAATGTGCTTGCATGTGTGTTCTTGGCCTCACGAGCGTTTTGCTCACCCTGTAGATTTGTTTTACTTAACAGGACCGAATCTCGGAGAAGTATGGAGAAACCCTTCGTTGTACTTTTATTTAAGGTTCCTACTATATTTTGGCTAGGCCCTGGTTTGGGTTGAACTTTTGGGAATTGAAATGTAAAAATTTGGGCCCTGACGTGTATTTTGAATTTAAGTCGTATTATGATTATCGATGTAATGGTTACATGTTAAGTGACTTGTTAAGCTTGAACGCTTCCGCATTATTTGTATTCATGTTGCTCTCTTCGAAATGTTTAGTTCGGTTTTAATTTGAACGGAATTGCTTGAGTCCTGGCGAGAGCTGGGCAGGCGTCCGCGGATACCCTTTGGTCCGCCTTAGGGAGATGTGGGGCGTCACAGTTGGTATCAGAGCGCTAGGTTAGCGCTAGGTTAGAGATCTACATGGGAGATATATTGGATACTCTACCCTTAGAACCTGAGACCGGATAGTTAAGTTATATTTTAAAGGGTATTTGGGACATACTAGTGATCGGGTTAGGCATGCATAAACGACGTTCGAACTAGATAGTGATTTAAATTTCTAACCCGAAAAGTGCTATTATTTTGCAGGAATGGAAAACGGAAATGGAGTTCCGGCAGCTAACGGGGATGGCCATGCGAATGGTCATGTAGTGCCTCCTAGGCCTATCTATTACCGAGCTTTAGCTGGGGGAGCTCGTGTGCGCTACTCGCCTGATCCTCGATACCCCCGATGTGCTTGTAGGGTGACTTTTGCTTACCCAAATCATGTTGTACTGGCCTTGGACGACGAGCGTCGTCAGTTGGTGACTGCCAACTTGGACTTACAGGCTGAGGTGGACGAGCTACGACAGATGGTGAGCGCTCAGGGTGAGAGGGTCGCCGAGCTTGAGGAGGTGATTGAGGGCGAGGTTGCCACATCTGCTGTGGTTAATGAGGAGCTCCGTAGCACTAGAGCTCAGCTTACTAGGCTGAGAGAGGAGGTCCGTAGTCGGGCTTCCGATATTGTAGCTGATGCCACTAGGCTAGTCGATGAGGCTATGGGGGTAGCCCAGGACTCTGAGGAGGATCCGGAGGAGGATCCTGGGGAGGAGGTTCCTCCTGATAGTCCTACTGTGGACTAGGTCTAGGCAGTTTGACTACTCTTTTGACTCTTTTGACCAGTATAGCTAGAATTAGCTGGGGTGATGCTAAGTGCTGAGGCCATTGTATTTTGCATGACTGTGTGGCTTATTTTGACGCACTTGCTCTTACTTTAGTCTTCTGTGACTAAAAGTACTTCTGCGGCACCTGTGTGCTATATTTTTGTGACTACCCCATGACTTGCTGATTGTATGAACTTGATATGTTAATGAATGTAAATTATTATTAATTTCAATATTTTCTTGATCGGCTCTTGCTCTTTACTTTGCACCGCATAATTTATTTATTTATTTCTTGCAATAGGCACGCCTAAGTTATGGAAGGGCTAAGAAGGGGTCGAGGCCGTGGGCGGGGGACTAGACCGGCCCAACCTCAGGGGAATGACCAGGGATCGGCAACTGGACCGACCCAGGGCCAGGAAAATATAGAGGGTAATCAAGTGGCTACTGCCATTAACAGGATGACAGATATCCTAGAACGTTTAGCTGATAGACAAGGACCTGGACCGTTTAACCAGCCTGGGGGTCAGGAAAGAGGAGAGGATAGAGCCCTAGAGAGATTCTTAAAATTTAACCCGCCTAAGTTCCTTGGCGAGCCTGATCCTGAGGTCGCGGAGAATTGGTTAGAAAGAATGACCAACATATTCGCTGCTTTAGATTACACTGAGGATAGGCGAGTGAACTTTGCTGCTTTCCAATTTGAGGAAGTAGCCCGTGCTTGGTGGGATTTGATAAAAGGAAAATGGGAAAGGGCTCAAACCCCTTGGACTTGGGAGAATTTCACAAGGGAGTTTAATGAAAAGTTTCTTCCGCCCTTAATCCAAGAGAAAAGGGAGGATGAATTTATTAAGTTGAAACAAGGAACCCTTACTGTAGCAGAGTATGAAGGGAAGTTCACTAAACTTTCCAAATACGCTCCCGAGTTAGTAGCCAATGAGCGGAGGAGGATTAGAAGGTTTGTACAGGGACTTAATGTGGAACTTCAGGAGGGCCTGGCTGCAGCCCAAATCTCTACCTTTACTGAGGCTTTAGAGAAAGCGCAAAGGGTTGAGAATGCAAGATCTCAAGTGAGGGATTTCCACAACAGAAAAAGGAATTTTCCTAGTCGCACTTCTGGGCAGACCAGTAAGAATGTACACCCTTCTAAAATGGGAAGAGGAGAAGGAGGAACGAGAACTGCTGGAGCTTCTAGGGGAGCTCTATCTAGAGGAGGTCGTAGCGGGACGACTCAACTTAGGGGGGCACCTTCTGTTGGATCGACTGTAACCCCTCAAGTTACATGTGGGTATTGTGGTAAACCCAACCATTCTGAGAACGATTGCTGGAGAAAGTTGGGGAAATGTTTATTTTGTGGGAGTACGGAACATCAAGTCGCCAGTTGTCCAAAATCACCAAAGACAGGGGGAAATGCTCAAAGGCCAGAAAAGTCAACTTCTAAGCAGACCAGTGCCGGAGGGAGCCGACCGAAAGTACCGGCCAGGGTTTATGCACTGGATTATCAACAAGTTTCGGAGGCAACTGAGGTGGTAGAAGGTAGAATCCCAATCTTTCATCGTTTAGCTAGGGTTTTAATTGATCCAGGTGCAACTCATTCCTTTGTAAACCCTAACTTCATGAATGGGATAGACTTGAAGCCAATTAAGTTACCATATGACTTGGAGGTTAAAACACCTACTGGAGACAAAAGCTTAATTGCTAATCTGGAGTACAGAAATAGTGAAATCTATGTAGGGGAACGGAAATTATGGGCCGATTTGATCGGTTTGACGATTAAGGGATATGATGTAATCTTGGGAATGGATTGGTTAGCCCGTTATAATGCTCAGTTAAACTGTAGGACGAAAATTGTAGAGTTGCATATTCCAGGAGAAGCAACCCTGAGACTGGATGTAAGGGGTAGATTAGCTTCGTCTGCACTTATTTCAGGAATTCGGGCTAGAAAATTATTAAGTAAAGGAGCTCAAGGGTATTTGGCTTTTCTTATTAACACTCCTAGTGATAAGGTGAATTTGGAAGACACACCAGTAGTAAAGGATTTTCCAGATGTTTTTCCGGAAGAATTGGAGTCTCTACCCCCGGAACGGGAAATAGCTTTTAAAATTGATATAGCTCCGGGAACAGCACCTATCTCAAGGACACCATATAGGATGGCTCCCGCTGAATTGAAGGAATTGAAGTTACAATTACAGGATTTGTTGGAACGGGATTTTATACGAGAGAGTGATTCCCCGTGGGGAGCCCCAGTTTTGTTTGTAAAGAAGAAAGATGGGAGTTTGAGGTTATGTATAGATTTTCGAGGCTTAAATGATATTACGATTAAGAATAAATAACCACTGCCCCACAATGATGAGTTGTTTGACCAATTGCAAGGAGCTGTAGTATTTTCAAAATTGGATTTGAGACAGGGTTATTACCAGTTAAGGATTTCGGAGAAGGACATACCCAAGACTGCTTTTAACTCGAGATATGGGCATTTTGAGTTTGCCGTAATACCATTTGGGTTAACAAATGCTCCTGTTGCTTTTATGGATTTAATGCATAGGGTTTTTAAGCCCTATTTGGATCAATTTGTAGTGGTATTCATTGATGATATTTTGGTATATTCTAAGAATGTGGAGGATCGTGAAAAGCATTTGAGAATTGTTTTGCAAACTTTAAGGAAACATCAACTATACGCTAAATTTAGTAAGTGTGAGTTCTGGTTACAAGAAGTGACTTTCTTGGGACACATAATTTCTGAGAATGGGATTAAAGTGGATCCAGCTAAAGTTGAAGCTGTTTCGAAATGGAAACGACCGGAAAACCCTACCGAGGTTCGGAGTTTTATTGGATTAGCAGGGTATTACCAGAGATTCATTCAAGATTTTTCAAAAATTGCTGGACCCATGACTGAATTGACCAAGAAAAATGGGAAGTTTATATGGAATTCTAAGTGTGAGGATAGTTTTCAGGAATTGAAAGGACGGCTGACAAGGGCACCTGTGTTAGCCTTGCCAAATGGAAAGGATAGTTTTGTGGTTTACACAGATGCTTATAAGGAAGGATTGGGGTGTGTTCTAATGCAAAATGACAGAGTGATAGCATACGTCTCTTGGAAATTGAAACCGCATGAAGGAAATTACCCGACTCATGATTTGGAGTTAGTAGCTGTGGTCTTTGCTTTAAAGAAATGGAGACATTACCTGTATGGAGTGACATTTGAGGTTTTTACAGACCACAAAAGCCTTAAGTACTTATTCTCTCAAAAGGAACTGAATTTGAGGCAGCGTAGATGGATGGAATTTTTGGAAGACTATGATTGTACGATTAAATACCATCCAGGAAAAGCTAATGTAGTGGCTGATGCTTTGAGTCGTCAAGTACAGATAGCTGGATTGATGATTAAGGAATTTGAATTGTTGAAAGAAGTTAGTCAGTGGAATCCTCGATTGGAACCGAGGAAAGTAATTCTGGGGAACATTGTATTGAATTCTCCTTTGATGGAACGTATCAAGGAATCCCAAGGAAATGACACTGAAGTACAGAAATGGTCGGAAAAGATTAAAAAGGGGGACAAATCGGATTTTAACTTGGGACCAAACGGTGTATTGAGATTTCGGAATCGGGTAGTTGTGCCAAAAGATGAAGGACTTAGAAAGGAAATTTTAGAAGAGGCACACCGATCAAAGTTTACAGTACATCCAGGAGGGAATAAAATGTACCAGGACTTGAAGAGTCTTTATTGGTGGAAAAATATGAAGAAGGAGATTGTCCAATTTGTCCAAACGTGCTTAATTTGTCAACAGGTTAAAGCCGAACATCAGAAACCATCAGGGCTTTTGCAACCTCTAGAAATACCTGAGTGGAAATGGGAGAATATCACTATGGATTTTGTATCGGGGTTACCAAGAACACAGAAAGGCCATGATGCGATTTGGGTAATCGTAGATAGATTGACCAAATTAGCTCATTTTCTGCCGATTAATATGAAATATCCATTGGAGAAGTTGGCCAGGTTGTATTTGGATGAGATCATTTGGTTGCATGGAATACCTGTCAGTATCGTATCGGATAGAGATCCAAGATTTGTTTCGAGGTTCTGGCAAAAGATGCAAGAAGTATTAGGGACTAAATTGAACTTTAGTACCACTTACCATCCCCAGACGGATGGACAGTCGGAGAGGACAATTCAAACTCTTGAGGACATGTTACGGACTTGTGTTCTGGACTTTGGAGAGAGTTGGAGTAAGTTTTTGACTTTAGTGGAATTTGCCTACAATAATAGTTTCCACTCTTCTATTCAGATGGCCCCGTATGAGGCACTTTATGGTCGGAGATGTAGGTCTCCAATTTGTTGGGATGAAGTAGGTGAACGAAAAATTTTAGACCCGACTACCGTATCTTGGATTGAGGAGGCTAATGAAAAGGTAAAATTGGTACGGCAAAGGATTCAAACTGCTCAGAGTAGACAAAAAAGTTATGCCGACAATCGGAGAAAGGATTTGGAGTTCACTGTTGGAGATATGGTATTTCTCAAGATTACGCCTTTAAAAGCAAGCTTGATGTCCGGAAAAGGGAAGAAACTACAACCAAGGTTTGTAGGGCCTTATAAGATTATTCAACGAGTTGGAAATGTAGCCTATAAGCTGGAATTACCACTGAGCTTATCTCGAATTCATAACGTGTTCCATGTGTCCATGCTTAAGAAATATCATCCAGACCCCTCTCATGTTTTACAACCGGAGAATATTGAGATCGATGAAACCCTGACCTATGAGGAGAGACCGGTAAAACTTCTGGATCGAAAGGTGAAGGAATTGAGGAACAAACAGATACCACTAGTGAAAGTTCTATGGAAGAACCACGGAGTAGAGGAAGCAACATGGGAAGTTGAAGAGACAATCAGAGAGAAGTATCCAGACTTGTTCATCAACCAAGGTAAATTTCGAGAACGAAATTTTCTTAAGGGGGAGAGGATGTGAGGACTCGTAAAAACTATTATTTTTAAGCCTAATTTATGGCTTAATAAATTATTTAATTGGATTTTTACCACAAGGAATATTTTCTAGTCTTATTAGACCTAAATACATGATAATATAACTTCGTTATATTTTCAAAGTGACTCGTCTCAAAAAATTAATTTCCTGGAGTGCGTTTAGTAAAAATAGTGAATAGTGCTCGGAGATTTTACCGCGTAGGAGCACAATAAGTTTGGAATATTGGAGACTTGTACTATGGTCCTAAAATAGGTAATCTTATGTATAAATACTCAAGTGATAGTTAGTAGTGTAATCGTTATAAGAATTTATCGGAAGTTTCGCGTTATAGCGTTAAAATTGACGGTACGCGTTTTCATACGCGCGACTTTATTTGAGGGACTTTAGACCCATATTTCGAGACAATTAAGAGTGAATAATATTTATATGAACATAAGTACATTAGAGGTTTAGTGCACTAGTGAACCAAACGCGAGAGAAATCGAGCCCTAAACGCACCAAACGAGCCCTAATAAGGGTTGACTTTGGAGTGATTGTACACCATTCATTTAATCTTCTTTTGGAAGCTAACTTTGATCAAAATTTCACTCTTCCTTCTCTCACCAACAGCCGGCCAGCCTTCCCTCTCTCTCACTCCCTTGTTTCACAAATTTCTTCATCAAATTAACCACAAAACTTCAACCAATCTTCACCAAACTTGAAGACCATCTGGCAAACTACTTGGAGGTTGGATCAAGCTAACTAAAGGGCTGCATTTCACGGTTTCTTGGAGCCTCTTGAGGACCGAAAATTTCTGGTTTAAAGCTCTAAGGAGGTATAACCTCATCTTACACCTTAAACTTGGATTATGATGGTAGAAATACATCTTTAAGCTATTGCATGTGTATGGATGGGTTGTTGCTGATTAGAGGATTAATTTTGGATTTAATGGTAGTTTAGTGGTTAAAATGATGGATTTATGGAGTATTATTGTTGGAAACTCAAAGTTGAAGTCATGACAAGAAACTTCCGAAACTGCCCCTGTTTTGTTCGGCCATGATTAGGCCAATTTTTGGTGATTTATTGGTGTGAACCTGATGTTTATATGTTATGTTATATGTGTAAAAATTTTCATTGGAAAACGTTAACGTTTAGATGGGCAAATGAATTTATTCGAGAACTAGGCAAGCTGGAAATTATTTTCGCATAACCCTGTCCAGCGGTAGCATTTTGACCATAACTCTGTCCTCCGATGTTGAAATTGAGTTCCGTTGGTGGCATTCGAAACTAGACATCCATACCTTTCCAACGGTGTAAAATACGTATTCTGATTCCATGTGTAGGAGCCGAACCATTCGTTTTAAGATAGCTGTCCTGTCTCTCGGATCTGCTGGAATGGTTTGTAGAGGCAGCAACTTGAGGCTCAATTTCGAGCTGGTTTCTTGCCCAATTTCAGAACATTTCCTTCTGTGAACTTTTAGTCCTATGAATTTATTTTCCAACGCCATAAACCATACTCAATTCCGAGCTAAATTGACTGAGTTGTGACCAAAACAATATGACTGCCCTGTTTTGGAAAAACGTAATATTTAGACTGGTTTGGGACAAAACCCGGGAGTGATCTTATTAATTGAATTTTTGATGCTAAACCATCACCAAAAGGTATTATGGATGTATCTTAGACCTTTATTTCACAAATGAACCATGGTTGGATAGCTTTCTTGGTTAAACGATTTGAATTGGGAAAATGAAAGTCAAAAGGCAGATTGCCTTAGAAATTTTCCTGAACTTTGGATGACTAGTTAACTACCTTCCCGAGGGTATTTTTCCCTGAAATTTGGTAGAGAAATACCTTTCACCTAAGAGTAATATACTACCAATTTTGGTACTAATCCAAGCTCGTTTCGATACCTAATTAAATTTCTAGTGTTGGAGGTTCAAATCTGGAAATTCTTCTCCAGTCTTGAATTTCCCTAACTTTGAGCTACCGTATCTCGGTACTCGAAACTCCGATTCTTGATCCGCCTACTTTGTTATAAACCTCACTTGTAACTCTAATTGAGTTACAAATTTCAGAGGCCGGTTTGCAACGTGTGAATCGTGCCGAATTTTCAAAGTTGGCCGAAATCCAACTTAATTCTGCCTTGAAAACCAAGTCTGTACCTTCAAGCTCATTTTTGAGCACTTTCCACTTCGATTCGTGGAAAAATGTCTTCTAGGAACTTATAGTACTTTCTACGAGGTTTCCAACGGTATAAAGTTTTCCAATTCTCGACTAGTACCGAGTGAGTTACGATTTTTCTAAGATTCATAATAAAACTGAAATTTTCCAATTTCAAGGAAAAAGAGTTTTTCAAGAACTCTTTATTCTTTTGATATTATCTAAACGTTTTATCCCCGATTTCCTAGATAAAGACTTAAATACTTTTGAACGTTATCAAACCCCACTCGAACCTCGATTTACGAGCAATTGAGGTTCATTTTCACGGAATTTCCTCGATTAATGCTAGTGAACGAATTATTCCTCGATATTTGGGATGTGAATGATAAATTCACTATTATTTGCTCAGGCACACACGAGGACCTTCAAGAGGATTCCCCGGTGGACGCTTGAACTTCCCTTGACTTTACTCACACCTAATACTTGGTGAGTGTCAGGTGTATGTAACCTTGTTACATGTTTAATTGTTATTGATAATTGGAAATCTTGAAAGTGGAGTCGAGTGTGTACTTTACCACACTCGTTCTCATTAGAAATGAAATTTTAATGATTGAAATGCATTGAATGAATGATTGAAATGCATTGAATGAATGAAATGTATTGGTATGCTAGCTGCATACGTCGTTGGAGTGAATCTCCTCGACGCAAAAGTGTACATGGGGGACGCCCAAATCTCATTGGCCGACCTTGGACTCGAGCCGGCATGGGCTTGGTCGGGAACCTTGGCGAGCCATGAGATATATAAGCTTGACCTAATGAGAGGTCTTGCTTGGCATACTCGAGTAGTATCGCCACCAACAAATGACAGGCGGGCCCGATACAGGGGTATGTAAGGTGAAAGGGGACAGGTTAAGTGGAGTTCTACGGACTAAACCTACCCGATTGACGGAGTGTCAATTCGTGGAGGTTATTGAATGTGCAAGTGGAATATAGCTCCTGAGAGCTCCAGTATCCTTGAATTGTTTCTGGTTATATTTCCAGTAAATTGTTAATTACTAAAATATGATTGCTTGACTTGTAAATTGAGATTGTTATTTGAGCAATGTGCTTGCATGTGTGTTCTTGGCCTCACGAGCGTTTTGCTCACCCTGTAGATTTGTTTTCCTTAACAGGACCGAATCTCGGAGAAGTATGGAGAAACCCTTCGTTGTACTTTTGTTTAAGGTTCCTACTATATTTTGGCTAGGCCCTGGTTTGGGGTGAACTTTTGGGAATTGAAATGTAAAAATTTGGGCCCTGACGTGTATTTTGAATTTAAGTCGTATTATGATTATCGATGTAATGGTTAACATGTTAAGTGACTTGTTAAGCTTGAACGCTTCCGCATTATTTGTATTCATGTTGCTCTCTTCTAAATGTTTAGTTCGGTTTTAATTTGAACGGAATTGCTTGAGTCCTGGCGAGAGCTGGGCAGGCGTCCGCGGATACCCTTTGGTCCGCCTTAGGGAGATGTGGGGCGTCACAGGGATACTTGTACTTGAATTGATATTGCCTGGGCGAGTATGTACCTTATCATACTCGACCCTTCTTGACTAGATTCTCGATGTTTGTATTAAATGAATTGCTTTACCTGTGCTTGACTTGATGGTCGTTTGGGTTGTTGTTATCCCATCGACTCCATTGCGTGCTTGGGGCACTAAACCCCATCGGCTAGGTGGTCGAGTCGAGTCGGCAAGGACTTGGTCGATGAAATCAATGAACCATGGGTCTTGTCACTTGGACTTGAACTTGAACTTGCACTTGAGCTCTTGAACTTGAACTTGAACCAGTATACTCGTGTATTACCCTTCTTGAATTTGACGTGAGGGCCCGGTAGGGGATTGAACGGTGGTTGGGGAATGATGTGTGAAGTGGTGAATTACTTGATAGTATTATGGAATAAAGTTGACGGAGTGTCAATGGAAATCTTGAATCTTTATCAATCTACTTGAACAAGCTCATGACAGCCCCGTATGCTTTTAAATGAATGTGCTATTCCTTAATTGAAGTGTAATTGCTCTATCTTGTGGTGGTTTACATTCTTTGTGGCTTGTGTGTTATATTATTGATTGCATGACCGTCTTGGAACCTCATTGAGTGAAAACTCACCCTTTTAGTTTGTTTTCCTTACAGGGGGCGAGAATTTGGACAATTGTTTGCTAAGGGCCGAGTTTTGTCTAAATCTTTTGCTTTTGTGTAATAGTATCAACTCTCTAGTTTTGTTTATGACTTGTAAGTTTGAAAACTCAACTTTTGTAAGTTTGAGCTAGTGATGTACCTTAAGATTGAAGTGATCACTATCTCATGTATTTATTGAAGAATGGTTCTTGTTATTGTCATTTGGAGAAGCGATTCTTGTTTTTTTTGAGGTGGTTGCACTTGTAACCAAGGTTTGTGAGTAAATTAGTGATTGAATTCTGACGAGAGTTGGATAGGCGACCCGTTAAACCCTTTGGTTTGCCTTAGGGGGAGGTGGGGTCGTCACACCTTTCAACTAGGCAAACCAGAAAAGTTCGAGTATATTACGCCTAGTGACTTATGCCCAGCGGTGTACTTTACCGAACCTCACTTATGGACATCACAGGACCTTCCCCTTATAACCTCCAAAACAATAAACAATTCCCAACATTCGTTAAACTGTTCTATAATCTCCAAACTTCAGGGTAAAATTCGAGTTTACCTCACAATTGCCCAAGGTAGTTGACCTAATTGACCAAGTCCACCACTGGCTCGACTAGGTCAACTTGCCAAGGGCTTAGGGTCCAATTTGGCCAATGTGATAAAGTACACAATGGCCTACAGTCATGCACATTCCATTCAATAATTGCGGTGATAACTATTTCAATTCAATAAGGCAAGTGTCAATAAAGTATGCCTTAGCCTTTTAACAACAATTTTAATAACATGGCAATAACCTCATATCTCTTTCATTCATATCATTCATCAACATGCAAACAAACCACCAAATAAACAAGTATTAGTAACTTAAGAACACTCACTCAAATCAAGTGGGTTACACCTCAATCTCGGAGTTACTTTCACGCCCACTTGTAGTTCCCGACACAAATTACAAGTACTATAGTTATGGTATAATTTTAGGAATAATTAGTAAGTGCAGTTACTTCCATTCCCAAACCCGATTCTAAGTTGATTATACCAAGTTCAACAAAACTCTTGGCAAGAAAACCAAAATTTTCAGTTTTAGTGTTTCCTCCCAAAATCAGTCTTCTCTAACTTTTAACTCAACACATACCACATGCATGTCTAGTTTTAGATGTTAAGAGGTATATGAAGCAAAGATATATTTATTAATAACCAAAGTTAGGGAGTTAAAGCTGAAAATTCCCAGCTTTCCCTCTCCTCGGCCCTCAACAAAATTTCCAACAATTTCCTTAAGTTTTCTCTTAAAACAACCAACTTTTAACTAGAACCAAAAGTGAAACACATGATACGACATATATACAACAAAGAGCAGGCATATAACAGGAATTCTCCGAGCCAAACTCCTAAAAATTCGAATATAACTTTGGGAAACCAAACTCCCTTTCCTCTTGGCCAAAGCTGTAAAATTCTAACAAGTAAACAGTTTGAAAATAAATTTTCTCCAATAAAACTCTTCAATTTATACTCAAATCCAACATGCATGTTAAGATTTATGTATAAGGTATATTGAACCACAATATGAAAGTTTGCAGCCAAAATTCATAGAGGAAAAATTAAAAAATTCTCCCACTCTCTCTCGACCATCTCAACAGAATTCCAGCAAGGTCCTTCAAAATTTTCAGTCAAGTTCACTAACTTTTCACTTGTTTCAAAGATGGATATCATATAAGAAAAGAGATAAAAACATATATCATGCATTCCTAGTGAAATTTCTTCCAAAATTTCGAACGAAAAGTTGTGAGACTCAAGCTCTTTTCCTCTCAACGAACATAGAGAATTTCTAGCAGGTAATCAGTTTTTAAGCAGAGTTTTCCTTCAAGTTTTACACTGATCCTTCTTTGCTTCAAGTGAAATTTTGCATGCATGACAAGATAGAAGAGATGGGGTGTAAGGACCTGAAAATTATTTTATATTTTATTTTATTTCTTTGAATACATTTTCTTTACTTTAATTTATTACCTTAATTTTGCTAATTATTTTTATAAGTGAGTCAAGATTTTTATCATTTTTCTTCTATATGCTAGTGCATGTTAAATTCGTAGTGCGTTTTAGAAGTGGGACCCACTAGTGAGGTGTGTATTAAATTTAGTGGACAAACGGGTATTTTTACAAGATAATTTACGTGATTAGAAGTGCTAAGAGTGAATTAGAGAAAAACAATATAGATTATCCACTAGAGACAAAGAAAAGACAAAGGGATAAGTTTTGAACCCTAAGCCGACACTTGTCGGCCATCCAAGAAGTCTTGCCAAGACTTTGACCAAGACTTTTCCTTAGTCTTTATCTTGCATTTTCACCAAAATTCCTTCATTTGTTCCTTCATCTTGGCCGAAAAAGAGAGAGAGAGAGAAAATGGAGGAAAACTCTTTCAATTTTACCTTGAAATCTTGCTAGATTTTGTGGAAAATCCAACCTAAAACCCTAATCCAATCCGTAGGAAGTTGCATCAAGGAAGGAGGGAAGCTTGTGTGGAGTGATTTGGGGAAAAAGAAGCTCTTGTTTGCATTTCTCCTTAGAGTTTGAAGGCATTCATGTCAAGAAACTACCTTTTTCTCTTTTATCTTGCATTTGAATGGATTTATGACTTGATTATGGTAGGTTTGATGGAGAATTTCATAGTTTTGTGAAGTACTTTGTAATTTCCACTTTATTTGTGAATTTTCAGCCTTGAAATGTTAGTTTCAGCTTTGCTATGACCTGTTAGCCTTGCCATGTGATTTTTCTAGCTTTTATATGTTCTTTTAGCTTCATTATAGAAATTTCCAGCTTGTGGTTATGAATTTAAGCTTAGGGTTTATATTTTTCCAGCCTTGGTATGATGGTATAAGAGCTAGTTTTATGTCCAATTTGGTTAGCTTTGTGGCCTAAAATAAGTACCTCTTATAGCTTATAACTCGAGGTCTTGTTTAAGATGGATTTGCCAAGAAGATAAGTGTTGAATTTGGAGGAAAATTTAAGGAGAAATAGGGGAAATGCTGTCCAATTTGGAATCATCTTGGTTTCCTTGGATTGTTGATGTGTGCACGGATGGCCGCCTTGACTCCAGGCATCCATAGGCACATTGAAGGCTTGGAAGATACTAAGCAAGTTATCTACACTTTGATTCAAGCCGACGAAGCTTAACATTCTGGTCACGCATGTTCTTCATTTGTTGAGACCGATTATTAAGTTGTTAGTAGTAGTGGTTATTTGTTTCGATTTTGTTTATTTTGGTTGATTCAATAAGTTGGTCCACTCATGACTAAGAGTGGCCCGAATACGTGTCTTAGGTTAGGAAAGAGTCGAGGCCCATCAATCCTTACTCCAATCGATTTTCTTTAGTTTGCTAGTCTACAAAAAGGCACCCTTTGTACGGTTGGAAGGGTAGACACTTTGATAATAAAATTTCCATTTGTTTCTCTTCCAATTTTCGAGAGTTACATCTTTACTTGCTTGGCAAAGATTATTTGAGCAATCTCACATGACGTCCTTGGTTGTTCATCTGGCCTATCTACTTGAGTAACCACCTCAATTGGAGTCGCCGTTCTACCACCTTGAATCGAGTTGTGTCGTCCCTCTTGGTTCTAGGTCCCGCAACATCCAAACGGTTGAGTATCCCCTCTAGATCCTTGAGCGATCGTGCTACGTGTCTCGGAACGAGTTGAGCGAGGAGCGTATCAGTTGGCTTCAGAGCTGGTTGAAGTATCAATTCGTTATATCCGTTTTCTGGTTCATCTAGTTCGTTCTAGGGTTTGTTATATCTGCTGCATTGTTACAAAAACAAAAGAAAAAAAAAATCTGTCCGTAGTGTCAAATCTGTTCGCCGTTTGTTTCTTTGTTGCTTTACAATTCAGTCGTGTGTTTGGTCAGAAATTCTGGCCGTAGTTGCTTACTTGTTGCGTCTCATAATCTATCTGAAGTTTTGTGTTTCTTGTGTCACAAATCTGTCCATAATTTTATTCCTTTGTGGCGTCAAATTCTGACCGTGTTATACCTTGTCGCAAGTCTTCAATTTCTGTCCGTCCTTGTGTTACTTCGTTGTATTGATTCTGTCCATAATAGTGTCGTCAATTCTGTCAGTGTTCCAACTAAAACTCTGTCTTTTGATCCATCATTTGCTTGTGTCTTGCTGCCCGTAATTTCTGGTACCCTTGTCCTTGTGTTATCCAACTTGTTAACTAGTTTTCAAATCTGGAATTTTGACAAACTTGTTGGTAATTTGTGAATCTTGAGAGAACCTACAAGAATCTTGAGTTTCTTGACCACAATCTTGAAAATCTTGAAGTTCTTGATAACTTTTTGGAAAGTTCTTGACGAATCTTGATGAACTTGAGGGTTTCTTGTTGGGTGGATTAGCTGAAACAAATCTATAATATTAGTCCATTCGGCCAAACTTGTGTTGTGTTTATTCGTTGTAGTCAAAAAAAAAAAAGAAACAAAAAAGAAATGAAAAAAAAAAGAAGAAGAAGAAGGAAGAATCGGTTGACAAGAAAACAAAACAAGAGAAAAAGAAAGAAAGGAAGCAATCGAGTTGTTTTGGAATTGGAACCAAATCTGATTTGTGCAATCCTTCTTGGAGTAGAATTTGGAAGTTCCTAAAAGTTGTTACAAGAAGAAAAGGTTTCCCAAAAGGTTTCCAAAAACTAACTTGTTTCCAAATTCAATTAGGAAACTAGTGGACAGCTTGGATAACTCTCCTAATTCCACTCGGATAAGTCCACTCATCTTAGGAAAATAGGGTTTGTTTGTTTCCTTTTCCATTTTCGCACACTTTCCTAATCTGTCCGCCCTAGGAAACAATCCAAACTACCCTCTATCGCGTCCACATTGCTTCCAAAATTGTGTCTTGCTCTTGGTTACTCTTGTGGGAAGTTTGGCGAACAAATTGAGGACCTTGTGCAGCATTTCTCAAACTACTCAAACCAGTAAGGTAAGGAAGCTTGGTAATGTCATTCGAGTGCTTGGGAGTGAAAACACGAGTGTGAGTGAAACACTTAGGGAGTGAAGTGGGGTTCTATTTGTATTATTTTCTTGGTCACTAACGTTGCAGGGTAAAACGAAAGACATAGAGCAAACTAACCAAACCGCCGACTACACGTTGATGTTCAATGCTATGAAATCCGAACTAAAGTGGATTAGTGAGCAACAAATGGAGGAAATGCACAACCGATTTGATGAACTCTCCAAGAGCTTCACGAGGGGCTCTCGATCCAGATCTCACAACCGAAATCACCATGGTACAAAAGGGGCAAATTATTAGGATTATTCGGCAAGTGACGATGAAGATAGAGCCGAGAGGCTTAAAAGGGACGCTACCAAAGATGCACTTAAGAGACTTAAAATCAAAATTCCCACATTCCAAGGTAGAAATGATCCTGAGGCGTACTTGGAATGGGAAGGCTGAATTGAGATGGTTTTCGATTGCTATGACTATAGCGAGGAAGAAAAGGTGACGGTCGCCACTGTTGAGTTCACCGACTATGCACTCGTTTGGTGGGAATACGGACAGGAAGGAGGAGAAATGGTAAACCACAAGTCTGAACTTGGCGTGAACTCAAGGCCATGATGCGTAAGAGGTTTGTTCCAAGCTACTACAACAGCAATCTCCATTCAAAACTGCAAACCCTCACTCAAGGCAACATGAGTGTGGAGGACTATTACAAGGAGATCGAGATGGCCATGATGAGGGCTAATGTCCAAGAAGATAGTGAGACCACAATGGCAAGATTTCTTCGGGGTTTAAACCCTGAACTTCAAGAGGTCTTGGAGCTTCAACATTATTTGGATATGAGTGACCTTCTTGAGTTAGCCGTCAAGGCCGAAAGAGGGAGGAAATTGAGGAGAGGTGGCCGACCCTACCAAACCTCAAATCTGAATGTATGGAAGGGAAACCAGCCGAGAAGAACATCACATGGAGTTGGACAATCGGTGACACCACCCACTCCTAGCCGAACACAAGGTAACTTACCTAACCGAAATTCCATTTCTATCTCTAATAAGTTTGTTGATGCATCTAGGTCCACTTCAAAGCCCGCTCAAGAGACTCCTAAGCTCAGGAGTAGGGACACTAAGTGGTTCAAATGCCAAGGATTCGGACATATCCAATCTCAATGTCCGAATCAAAGGGTCATGCTCATTACTCACAATGGAGAAGTCGTATCTGATGATGACGATTGTGAGGAGATGCCCGGATTGACCACGGAGGAAGGCGAATGAGACTCAGCCGAGGAAGAATGTTCGCCAATCCAGGGTGAAATTGGTTGCTTGGTCGCGAGAAGAGTGCTAACCGCTCGTGTTAAAGAGGATGAGCAATTACAGCGTGAAAATTTGTTTTACACTAGGTGTAAAATAAATGACAAAGTGTGTAGTCTCATCATCGATGGCGAAAGTTGCACTAATGTTGCAAGTTTGATCATGGTGGAGAGCTTACGGCTGCCCACAACCAAACATCCGCATCCCTATCAACATCAAGGGTTAAGTGAAGACGGCGAAGTCCGTGTCTACAAGCAGGTACGCCTTCCTTTCTCGATTGGTCAGTACTGTGATTAAGTCATATGCGATATTGTACCTATGCATGCTACTCATGTGATACTAGGAAGGCCATGGCAATTTGATAAGCATGTCACATTTGATGGTAGGTCTAATAAGTACACTCTATTGCACAATGGTAAACGCATGGTCCTAACACCCCTCACACCTGCACAAGTGTGTGAGGACTAACTTAAATTGCAAAGAGAATATGACTTAGACCGACAAAAGAGAAGACAAAAAGGGGCCGAATCTGGAAATTGTTCAACCTCTACGTTTGAGCAATCGGCCCAAGGGTAGAATGTTATCACTAGTGTTACAAATGAACAAGCATTAGTTAAGTCAAACACTAGGAAACAAAACATGGTAATAAAGGCTAAGCACATTAGGAAAGTTGCGCAATCTAATGAGCCTTTGTTACTTGTGCTCTGTAAACATGTGCTCTTGAATGCTGATGAACTCGACATGGCATTTTCTTTGAGTGTAGTTGCTTTGTCGCAGGTTAAACAAGGAGAGATTGTGTTGATTAAGGCATGTTCCATCCCTAAATCCATTGTTTCAAAGGGAGTTCCTTGCACTGGAATCTGGTCCTATGCCTTCTTACCATTTTGCAACAAGTGTTCCAAGTGATGATCAGTTTGATGAAGTTGAACGTGTTCAAAGTGTTCTTCATTCTCTCAGTTGCATTTTGGAAGAACCAAGAAGATATAACCTTGCTGCCAATGAACCATACATTCTACATTGCATCATGGAACTGAGGCTATATACGTTATCTTCGAGGAGTCATTGGAGTAAAGCCATGAGTTTTTCATGGCTGGTTGTTAGCATTTTCAAGCTGACCAATAGACATGTGCACCGAATTATAGTAATCATGACGTATGCAAGTATCATTCAATCTAAGAGGGCCAATATGTGGTAGCGTTACATTTGAGGTTTCAAACTACCAACTCTTGTTAGCATCATTCATTTCCATCCAGATTTCAGGACAAATCCTTCTCAAGTGGAGGGGACTGATATGTGCACGGATGGTTGCCTTAACTCCAGGCTTCCATAGGCACATTGAAGGTTTGGAAGATACTAAGCAAGTTATCTACACTTTGATTCAAGCCGATGAAGTTAAACATTCTGGTCATGCATGTTCTTCATTTGTTGAGATCGATTATTAAGTTGTTAGTAGTAGAGGTTATTTGTTTCGATTCTGTTTGTTTTGGTTGGTTCAATAAGTCAGCCCACACATGACTAAGAGTGGCCCGAATACGTGTCTTAGGTTAGGAAAGAGTCAAGGCCTATCAATCCTTATTCCAATCAATTTTCTTTAGTTTGCTAGCCTGTAAAAAGGCACCCTTTGTACGGTTGGAAGGGTAGACACTTTGATAATAAAATTTCCATTTGTTTCTCTTCCAATTTTCGAGAGTTACATCTTTACTTGCTTGGCAAGGGTTATTTGAGCAATCTCGCGTGACGTCCTTGGTTGTTCATCTGGCCTATATACTTGAGTAACCACCTCAATTGGAGTCGTTGTTCTATCACCTTGAATCGAGTTGTGTCGTCCCTCTTGGTTCTAGGTCCCGCAACATCTAAACAGTTGAGTATCCCCTCTAGATCCTTGGGCGATTGTGCTACGTGTCTCGAAACGAGTTGACTGACGAGCGTATCAGTTGACTGATGTGTGCACGGATGGCGGCCTTGACTCCATGCTTCCATAGGCACATTGAAGGCTTGAAAAATACCAAGCAAGTTATCTACACTTTGATTCAAGCCGATGAAGCTTAACATTCTGGTCACGCATGTTCTTCATTTGTTGAGATCGATTATTAAGTTGTTAGTAGTAGTGGTTATTTGTTTCGGTTCTGTTTGTTTTGGTTGGTTCAATAAGTCGGTCCACTCATAACTAAGAGTGGCCCAAATACGTGTCTTAGGTCAGGAATGAGTCGAGACCCATCAATCCTTACTCCAATCGGTTTTATTTGGTTTGCTAGCCGATAAAAAGACACCCTTTGTAAGGTTGGATGGGTAGACACTTTGATAATAAAATTTCCATTTGTTTCTCTTCCAATTTTCGAGAGTTACATCTTTACTTGCTTGGCAAGGGTTATTTGAGCAATCTCGCGTGACGTCCTTGGTTGTTCATCTGGCCTATATACTTGAGTAAACACCTCAATTGGAGTCGCCGTTCTATCACCTTGAATCGAGTTATGTCATCCCTCTTGATTCTAGGTCCCGCAACATCCAAACGGTTGAGTATCCCCTATAGATCCTTGAGCGATCGTGCTACGTGCCTCGGAACGAGTTGACCGAGGAGCGTATCAGTTGGCTTCGGAGCTGGTTGAGATATCAATTCGTTATATCCGTTTTCTTGTTCATCTAGTTCGTTCTAGGGTTTGTTTTTTCTGCTACATTGTCACAAAAACAAAACAAAAAAAAATTCTGTCTGTAGTGTCAAATCTGTCCGTCGTTTGTTTCTTCGTTGCTTTACAATTCAGTCGTGTGTTTGGTCAGAAATTCTGGCCGTAGTTGCTTACTTGTTGCGTCTCATAATCTGTCCGAAGTTTTGTGTTTCTTGTGTCACAAATCTGTCCATAATTTTGTTCCTTCGTGGCGTCAAATTCTGACCGTGTTGTACCTTGTCGCAAGTCTTCAATTTCTGTCCGTCCTTGTGTTACTTCGTTGTCTTGATTCTGTCCATAATTGTGTCGTCAATTCTGTCCGTAGTTGCAACTAAAACTCTGTCCTTTGATCCATTGTTTGCTTGTGTCTTGTTGCCCGTAATTTCTGGTACCCTTGTCCTTGTATTATCCAACTTGCAAACTAGTTTTCAAATCTGGAATTTTGGCAAACTTGTTGGTAATTTGTGAATCTTGAGAGAACCTACAAGAATCTTGAGTTTCTTGACCACAATTTTGAAAATCTTGAAGTTCTGGATAACTTTCTTGAATGTTCTTGACGAATCTTGATGATTTTGAGGGTCTCTTGTTGGGTGGATTAGCCGAAACAAATCTGGAACATAAGTCCATTCAGCCAAACTTGTGTTGTGTTATTCGTTGTAGTAAAAAAAAAAAGGAAACAAAACAGAAATGAAAAAAAAAAAAGAAGGAAGAATCGGTTGGCAGGAAAACAAAACAAGAGAAACAGAAAGAAAGGAAGCAACCGAGTTGTTTTGGAATTGGAACCAAATCTGATTTGTGCAATCCTTCTTGGAGTAGAATTTGAAAGTTCCGAAATGTTGTTACAAGAAGAAAAGGTTTCCCAAAAGGTTTCCAAAAACTAACTTGTTTTCAAATTCAATTAGGAAACTAGTGGACAGCTTGGATAACTCTCCTAATTCCACTTGGATAAGTCTACTCAAATTAGGAAACTAGGGTTTGTTTGTTTCATTTTCCATTTTCGCACACATTCCTAATCTGTCCACCCTAGGAAATAGTCCAAACTACCCTCTATCGCGTGCACATTGTTTCCAAAATTGTGTCTTGCTCTTGGTTACTCTTGTGGGAAGTTTGGCGAACAAATTGAGGACCTTGTGCGGCAATTCTCAAACTACTCAAACCAGTAAGGTAAGGAAGTTTGGTAATGTCATTCGAGTGCTTGGGAGTGAAAACATGAGTGTGAGTGAAACACATAGGGAGTGAAGTGGGGTTCTATTTGTATTATTTTCTTGGTCACTAACGTTGCAGGGCAAAACGAAAGACATAGAACAAACTAACCAAACCGCCGACTACACGTTGATGTTCAATGCTATGAAATCCGAACTAAAGTGGATTAGTGAGCAACAAATGTAGGAAATGCACAACCGATTTGATGAACTCTCCAAGAGCTTCACGAGGGGCTCTTGATCCAGATCTCACAACCGAAACCACCATGGCACAAAAGAGGCAATTTATGAGGATTATTCGACAAGTGACGATGAAGAGAGAGCCGAGAGGTCTAAAAGGGACACTACCAAAGATGCACTTAAGGGACTAAAAATCAAAATTCTCACCTTCCAAGGTAGAAATGATCCTGAGGCGTACTTGGAATGGGAAGGCCGAATTAAGATGGTTTTCGATTGCTATGACTCTAGCGAGGGACAAAAGGTGAAGGTCGCCACTGTTGAATTCACCGACTACGCACTTGTTTGGTGGGATCAAGTACGGACTGGAAGGAGGAGAAATGGTGAACCACAAGTCCGAACTTGGCGTGAACTCAAGGCCATGATGTGTAAGAGGTTTGTTCCAAGCTACTACAACCGCGATCTCCATTCAAAACTGCAAACCCTCACTCAAGGCAACATGAGTGTGGAGGACTATTACAAGGAGATCGAGATGGCCATGATGAGGGTTAAAATCCAAGAAGATAGTGAGGCCACAATGGTAAGATTTCTTCGGGGTTTAAACCCTGAACTTCAAGAGGTCTTGGAGCTTCAACATTATTTGGATATGAGTGACCTTCTTGAGTTAGCCATCAAGGCCGAAAGAGGGAGGAAATTGAGGAGAGGTGAACGACCCTACCAAACCTCAAATCCGAATGTATGGAAGGGAAACCAGCCGAGAAGAACATCACATGAAGTTGGACAATCGGTGACACCACCCACTCTTAGCCGAACACAAGGTAACTTCCCTGATCGAAATTCCATTTCTATCTCTAATAAGTTTGTTGATGCATCTAGGTCCACTTCAAAGCCCGCTCAAGAGACTCCTAAGCTCAGGAGTAGGGATATTAAGTGGTTCAAATGCCAAGGATTCGGACATATCCAATCTCAATGTCCGAATCAAAGGGTCATGCTCATTACTCACAATAGAGAAGTCGTATCTGATGATAACGATTGTGAAGAGATGCCCGGATTCACCACGGAGGAAGGCGAATGAGACTCAACCGAGGAAGAATGTTCGCCAATCCAGGGTGAAATTGGTTGCTTGGTCGGGAGAAGAGTGCTAACCGTCCGTGTTAAGGAGGATGTGCAATTACAGTGTGAAAATTTGTTTTACACTAGGTGTAAAATAAATGACAAGGTGTGTAGTCTCATCATTGATGGCGAAAGTTGCACTAATGTTGCAAGTTTGATCATGGTGGAGAGCTTAGGGCTGCCCACAACCAAACATCTGCATCCCTAACGACATCAAGGGTTAAGTGAAGACGGCGAAGTCTGTGTCTACAAGCAGGTACGCCTTTCTTTCTCGATTGGTCAGTACTATGATGAAGTCGTATGCGATATTGTACCTATGCATGTTACTCATGTGATACTAGGAAGGCTATGGCAATTTGATAAGCATGTCACATTTGATGGTAGGTCTAATAAGTACACTCTATTGCACAATGGTAAACGCATGGTCCTAACACCCCTCACACCTGCACAAGTGTATGAGGACTAACTTAAATTGCAAAGAGAATATGACTTAAACCGACAAAAAAGATGACAAAAAGGGGCCGAATCTGGAAATTGTTCAATCTCTACGTTTGAGCAATCGGCCCAAGGGAAAAATGTTATCACTAGTGTTGCAAATGAACAAGCATTGGTTAAGTCAAACACTCGGAAACAAAACATGGTAATAAAGGCTAAGGACAGTAGGAAAGTTGCGCAATCTAACGAGCCTTTGTTATTTGTGCTCCGCAAACATGTGCTCTTGAATGCTGATGAACTCGACAAGGCATTGTCTTTGAGTGTAGTTGCTTGGTCGCAGGTTAAGCAAGGAGAGATTGAGTTGATCATGGCATGTTCCATCCCTAAATCCATTGTTTTAAAGGGAGTTCTTGCACTGGAATCTGGTCCTATGCCTTCTTACCATTTTGCAACAAGTGTTCCAAGTGATGATCAGTTTGATGAAGTTAAACGTGTTCAAAGTGTTCTTCATTCTCTCAGTTGCATTTTGGAGGAACCAAGAAGATATAAACTTGCAGCCAATGAACCATACATTCTACATTGCATCATGGAACCGAGGCTATATGCGTTATCTTCGAGGAGTCATTTGAGCAAAGCCATGAGTTTTTCTTGGCTGGTTGTGAGCATTTTCAAGCTGACAAAGAGACATGTGCACCGAATTATAGTAATCATGACGTATGCAAGTATCATTCAATCTAAGAGGGCCAATATGTGGTAGCGTTACATTTGAGGTTTCATACTACCAACTCTTGTTAGTATCATTCATTTCCATCAAGATTTCAGGATAAATCCATCTCAAGTGGAGGGGACTAATGTGTGCACGGATGGCGGCCTTGACTCCAGGCTTCCATAGGCACATTGAAGGTTTGGAAGATACTAAGCAAGTTATCTACACTTTGATTCAAGCCGATGAAGCTTAACATTCTGGTCATGCATGTTCTTCATTTGTTGAGATCGATTATTAAGTTGTTAGCAATAGTGGTTATTTGTTTCGATTTTGTTTGTTTTGGTTGGTTCAATAAGTCAGCCCACTCATGACTAAGAGTGGCCCGAATACGTGTCTTAGGTTAGGAAAGAGTCAAGGCCTATCAATCCTTATTCCAATCAATTTTCTTTAGTTTGCTAGCCTGTAAAAAGGCACCCTTTGTACGGTTGGAAGGGTAGACACTTTGATAATAAAATTTTCATTTGTTTCTCTTCCAATTTTCGAAAGTTACATCTTTACTTGCTTGGCAAGGGTTATTTGAGCAATCTCATGTGACGTCCTTGGTTGTTCATCCGACCTATATACTTGAGTAACCACCTCAATTGGAGTCGCCGTTCTATCACCTTGAATCGAGTTATGTCGTCCCTCTTAATTCTAGGTCCCGCAACATCCAAACGGTTGAGTATCCCCTTTAGATCCTTGAGCGATCGTTCTACGTGCCTCGGAACGAGTTGACCGAGGAGCGTATCAGTTGGCTTCGGAGCTGGTTGAGGTATCAATTCGTTATATCCGTTTTCTTGTTCATCTAGTTCGTTCTACGGTTTGTTATTTCTGCTACATTGTTACCAAAACAGAACAAAAAAACATTCTGTCCGTAGTGTCAAATCTGTCCATCGTTTGTTTCTTCGTTGCTTTACAATTCAGTCGTGTGTTTGGTCAGAAATTCTGGCCGTAGTTGCTTACTTGTTGCGTCTCATAATCTGTCCGAAGTTTTGTGTTTCTTGTGTCACAAATCTGTCCATAATTTTGTTCCTTCGTGGCGTCAAATTCTGACCGTGTTATACCTTGTCGCAAGTCTTCAATTTCTGTCCGTCCTTGTGTTACTTCGTTGTCTTGATTCTGTCCATAATTATGTCGTCAATTCTGTCCGTAGTTGCAACTAAAACTCTGTCCTTTGATCCATTGTTTGCTTGTGTCTTGTTGCCCGTAATTTCTGGTACCCTTGTCCTTGTATTATCCAACTTGTTAACTAGTTTTCAAATCTGGAATTTTGGCAAACTTGTTGGTAATTTGTGAATCTTGAGAGAACCTACCAGAATCTTGAGTTTCTTGACCACAATTTTGAAAATCTTGAAGTTTTGGATAACTTTCTTGAATGTTCTTGACGAATCTTGATGATTTTGAGGGTCTCTTGTTGGGTGGATTAGCCGAAACAAATCTGGAACATAAGTCCATTCAGCCAAACTTGTGTTGTGTTATTCGTTGTAGTAAAAAAAAAAAAGGAAACAAAACAGAAATGAAAAAAAAAGAAGAAGGAAGAATCGGTTGGCAGGAAAACAAAACAAGAGAAAAAGAAAGAAAGGAAGCAACCGAGTTGTTTTGGAATTGGAACCAAATCTGATTCGTGCAATCCTTCTTGGAGTAGAATTTGAAAGTTCCTAAAAATTGTTACAAGAAGAAAAGGTTTCCCAAAAGGTTTCCAAAAACTAACTTGTTTCCAAATCCAATTAGAAAACTAGTGGACAGCTTGTATAACTCTCCTAATTCCACTTGGATAAGTCTACTCAAATTAGGAAACTAGGGTTTGTTTGTTTCATTTTCCATTTTCGCACACTTTCCTAATCTGTCCGCCCTAGGAAATAGTCCAAACTACCCTCTATCGTGTCCACATTGCTTCCAAAATTGTGTCTTGCTCTTGGTTACTCTTGTGGGAAGTTTGGTGAACAAATTGAGGACCTTGTGCGGCATTTCTCAAACTACTCAAACCGGTAAGGTAAGGAAGTTTGGTAATGTCATTCGAGTGCTTGGGAGTGAAAACATGAGTGTGAGTGAAACACATAGGGAGTGAAGTGGGGTTCTATTTGTATTATTTTCTTGGTCACTAACGTTGCAGGGCAAAAACGAAAGACATAGAACAAACTAACCAAACCGCCGACTACACGTTGATGTTCAATGCTATGAAATCCGAACTAAAGTGGATTAGTGAGCAACAAATGGAGGAAATGCACAACCGATTTGATGAACTCTCCAAGAACTTCACGACGGGCTCTCGATCCGGATCTCGCAACCGAAACCACCATGGTACAAAAGGGGCAAATTATGAGGATTATTCGGCAAGTGACGATGAAGAGAGAGCCGAGAGGTCTAAAAGGGACTCTACCAAAGATGCCCTTAAGGGATTTACAATCAAAATTCTCACCTTCCAAGGTAGAAATGATCCTGAGGCGTACTTGGAATGGGAAGGCCGAATTAAGATGGTTTTCGATTGCTAAGACTATATTGAGGAACAAAAGGTGAAGGTCGGTACTGTTGAGTTCACCGACTACGCACTCGTTTCGTGGGATCAAGTACGGACTGGAAGGAGGAGAAATGGTGATCCATAAGTCCGAACTTGGCGTGAACTCGAGGCCATGATGCGTAAGAGGTTTGTTCCAAACTATTACAACTGCGATCTCTACTCAAAACTGTGAACCCTCACTCAAGGCAACATGAGTGTGGAGGACTATTACAAGGAGATCGAGATGGCCATGATGATGGCTAATATCCAAGAAGATAGTGAGGCCATAATGGCAAGATTTCTTCGGGGTTTAAACCCTGAACTTCAAGAGGTCTTGGAGCTTCAACATTATTTGGATATGAGTGACCTTCTTGAGTTAGCCATCAAGGCCAAAAGAGGGAGAAAATTGAGGAGAGATGGCCGACCCAACCAAACCTCAAATCCGAATGTATGGAAGGGAAACCAGCCGAGAAGAACATCACATGAAGTTGGACAATCGGTGACACCACCCACCCCTAGCCGAACACAAGGTAACTTCCCTAACGAAAATTTCATTTCCATCTTTAATAAGTTTGTTGATGCATCTAGGTCCACTTCAAAGCCCGCTCAAGAGACTCCTAAGCTCAGGAGTAGGGACATTAAGTGGTTCAAATGCCAGGGATTCGGACATATCCAATCTCAATGTCCGAATGAAAGGGTCATGCTCATCACTCACAATGGAGAAGTCGTATCTGATGATGACGATTGTGAGGAGATGCCCGGATTGACCACGGAGGAAGGCGAATGAGACTCAGCCGAGGAAGAATGTTCGCCAATCCAGGGTGAAATTGGTTGCTTGGTCGGGAGAAGAGTCCTAACCACCCGTGTTAAGGAGGATGAGGAATTACAGCATGAAAATTTGTTTTACACTAGGTGTAAAATAAATGACAAGGTGTGTAGTCTCATCATCGATGGTGAAAGTTGCACTAATGTTGGAAGTTTGATCATGGTGGAGAGCTTAGGGCTGCCCACAACCAAACATCCGCATCCCTATCGACATCAAGGGTTAAGTGAAGACGGCGAAGTCCGTGTCTACAAGCAGGTACGCCTTCCTTTCTCGATTGGTCAGTACTGTGATGAAGTCATATGCGATATTGTTCCTATGCGCGCCATTCATGTGATACTAGAAAGGCCATGGAAATTTGATAAGCATGTCACATTTGATGGTAGGTCTAATAAGTACACTCTATTGCACAATGGTAAAGGCATGGTCCTAACACCCCTCACACCCACACATGTGTGTGGGGACTAACTTAAATTGCAAAGAGAATATAACTTAGACCGACAAAAGAGAAGACAAAAAGGGGCCGAATCTGGAAATTGTTCAACCTCTACGTTTGAGCAATCGGCCCAAGGGAAGAATGTTATCACTAGTGTTACAAATGAACAAGCATTTGTTAAATCAATCACTGGGAAGCAAAACATGGTAATAAAGACTAAGGACATTAGGAAAGTTGAGCAATCTAATGAGCCTTTGTTACGTGTGCTCTGTAAACATGTGCTCTTGAATGCTGATGAACTCGACAAGGCATTGTCTTCGAGTGTAGTTGCTTTGTCGCAGGTTAAGCAAGGAGAGATTGAGTCGATCATGGCATGTTCCATCCCTAAATCCATTGTTTTAAAGGGAGTTCTTGCACTGGAATCTGGTCCTATGCCTTCTTACCATTTTGCAACAAGTGTTCCAAGTGATGATCAGTTTGATGAAGTTGAACGTGTTCAAAGTGTTCTTCATTCTCTCAGTTGCATTTTGGAGGAACCAAGAAGATATAACCTTGCTGCCAATGAACCATACATTCTACATTGCATCATGGAACCGAGGCTATATGCGTTATCTTCGAGGAGTCATTGGAGTAAAGCCATGAGTTTTTCTTGGCTGGTTGTGAGCATTTTCATGCTGACCAAGAGACATGTGCACCGAATTATAGTAATCATGACGTATGCAAGTATCATTCAATCTAAGAGGGCCAATATGTGGTAGCGTTACATTTAAGGTTTCATACTACCAACTTTTGTTAGTATCATTCATTTCCATCCAGATTTCGGGACAAATCCTTCTCGAGTGGAGAGGACTGATTTGTGCATGGATGGCGGCCTTGACTCCAGGCTTCCATAGGCACATTGAAGGTTTGGAAGATACTAAGCAAGTTATCTACACTTTGATTCAAGCCGATGAGGCTTAACATTCTGGTCATGCATGTTCTTCATTTGTTGAGATCGATTATTAAGTTGTTAGTAGTAGTGGTTATTTGTTTCGATTCTATTTGTTTTGGATGGTTGAATAAGTCGGCCCACTCATGACTAAGAGTGGCCCGAATACGTGTCTTAGGTTAGGAAAGAGTCAAGGCCTATCAATCCTTATTCCAATCAATTTTCTTTAGTTTGCTAGCCTGTAAAAAGGCACCCTTTGTACGGTTGGAAGGGTAGATACTTTGATAATAAAATTTTCATTTGTTTCTCTTCCAATTTTCGAGAGTTACATCTTTCCTTGCTTGGCAAGGGTTATTTGAGCAATCTCGCGTGATGTCCTTGGTTGTTCATCTGGCCTATATACTTGAGTAACCACCTCAATTGGAGTCGCCGTTCTACCACTTTGAATCGAGTTGTGTCGTCCCTCTTGGTTCTAGGTCCCGCAACATCCAAACAATTGAGTATCCCCTCTAGATCCTTGGGCGATCGTGCTACGTGTCTCTGAACGAGTTGACCGACGAGCGTATCAGTGGACTGATGTGTGCACGAATGGCGGCCTTGACTCCATGCTTGTACAAATGGAGGAAATGCACAACCGATTTGATGAACTCTCCAAGAGCTTCACGAGGGGCTCTTGATCCAGATCTCGCAACCGAAACCACCATGGTACAAAAGGGGCAAATTATGAGGATTATTCGGCAAGTAACGATGAAGAGAGAGCCGAGAGGCCTAAAATGGACACTACCAAAGATGCACTTAAGGGTTTTAAAATCAAAATTCTCACCTTCCAAGGTAGAAATGATCCTGAGGTGTACTTGGAATGGGAAGGCCAAATTAAGATAGTTTTCGATTGCTATGACTATAGCGAGGAACAAAAGGTGAAGGTCGCCACTATTGAGTTCACGGACTACGCACTCGTTTGGTGGGATCAAGTACGGACTGGAAGGAGGAGAAATGGTGAACCACAAGTCCGAACTTGGCGTGAACTCAAGGCCATGATGCGTAAGAGGTTTGTTCCAAGCTACTACAACCGCGATCTCCATTCAAAACTGCAAACCCTCACTCCAGGCACCATGAGTGTGGAGGATTATTACAAGGAGATCGAGATAGCCATGATGAGGGCTAATATCCAAGAAGATAGTGAGGCCACAATGGCAAGATTTCTATGGGGTTTAAACACTGAGCTTCAAGAGGTCTTGGAGCTTCAACATTATTTGGATATGAGTGACCTTCTTGAGTTAGCCATCAAGGCCGAAAGAGGGTGGAAATTGAGGAGAGGTGGCCGACCCTACCAAACCTCAAATCCGAATGTATGGAAGGGAATCCAGCCGAGAAGAACATCACATGAAGTTGGACAATCGGTGACACCACCCACTCCTAGCCGAACACAAGATAACTTCCCTAACCGAAATTCCATTTCTATCTCTAATAAGTTTGTTGATGCATCTAGGTCCACTTCAAAGCCTGCTCAAGAGACTCCTAAACTCAGGAGTAGGGACATTAAGTGCTTCAAATGCCAAGGATTGGGACATATCCAATCTCAATGTCCGAATCAAAGGGTCATGCTCATCACTCACAATGGAGAAGTTGTATCTGATGATGACGATTGTGAGGAGATGCCCGGATTGACCACAGAGGAAGGAGAATGTGACTCAGCCGAGGAAGAATGTTCGCCAATCTAGGGTGAAATTGTTTGCTTGGTCGCGAGAAGAGTGCTAATCGCCTATGTTAAGGAGGATGAGCAGTTACAGCGTGAAAATTTGTTTTACATTAGGTGTAAAATAAATGACAAGTGTGCAGTCTCATCATCGATGGTGAAAGTTGCACTAATGTTGCATGTTTGATCATGGTGGAGAGCTTAGGGCTGCCCACAACCAAACATCCGCATCCCTATCGACATCAAGGGTTAAGTGATGACGGCGAAACCCGTGTCTACAAGCAGGTACCTCTTCCTTTCTCGATTGGTCATTACTGTGTTGAAATCATATGCGATATTGCACCTATGCATGCTACTCATGTGATACTAGGAAGGCTATGGCAATTTGATACGCATCTCACATTTGATGGTAGGTCTAATAAGTACACTCTATTGCACAATGGTAAACGCATGGTCCTAACACCCCTCACACCTGTAAACATGTGCTCTTGAATGCTGATGAACTCGACAAGGCATTGCCTTCGAATGTAGTTGCTTTGTCGCAGGTTAAGCTAAGAGAGATTGAGTTGATCATGGCATGTTCCATCCCTAAATCCATTGTTTCAAAGGGAGTTCTTGCACTGGAATCTGGTCCTATGCCTTCTTACCATTTTGCAACAAGTGTTCCAAGTGATGATCAGTTTGATGAAGTTGAACGTGTTCAAAGTGTTCTTCATTCTGTTAGTTGCATTTTGGAGGAACCAAGAAGATGTCACCTTGTTGCCAATGAACCATACATGCTACATTGCATCAAGGAACCGTGGCTATATGTGTTATGTTCGAGGAGTCATTGGAGTAAAGGCATGAGTTTTTCTTGGCTGGTTGTGAGCATTTTCAAGCTGACCAAGAGACATGTGCACCGAATTATAGTAATCATGACGTATGCAAGTATCATTCAATCTAAGAGGGCCAATATGTGGTGGCGTTACATTTGAGGTTTCATACTATCAACTCTTGTTAGTATCATTCATTTCCATCCAGATTTGAGGACAAATCCTTCTCAAGTGGAGGGGACTGATATGTGCACGGATGGCGGCCTTGACTCCAGGCTTCCATAGGCACATTGAAGGCTTGGAAGTTACTAAGCAAGTTATCTACACTTTGATTCAAGCCGATGAAGTTTAACATTCTGGTCACGTATGTTCTTCATTTGTTGAGACCGATTATTAAGTTGTTAGTAGTAGTGGTTATTTGTTTCGATTCTGTTTGTTTTGGTTGGTTCAATAAGTCGGTCCACTTATGACTAAGAGTGGCCCGAATATGTGTCTTAGGTTAGGAAAGAGTCAAGGCCCATCAATCGTTACTCCAATCGATTTTCTTTAGTTTGCTAGCCTGTAAAAAGGCACCCTTTGTACGGTTGGAAGGGCAGACACTTTGATAATAAAATTTCAATTTGTTTCTCTTCCAATTTTCGAGAGTTACATCTTAACTTGCTTGGCAAGGGTTATTTGAGCAATCTCGCGTGATGTCCTTGGTTGTTCATCCGGCCTATCTACTTGAGTAACCACCTCAATTGGAGTCGCCGTTCTACCACCTTGAATCGAGTTGTGTCGTCCCTCTTGATTCTAGGTCCCGCAACATCCAAACGGTTGAGTATCCCCTCTAGATCCTTGGGCAATCATGCTATGTGTCTCGGAACGAGTTGACCGATGAGCGTATCAGTGGACTGATGTGTGCACGGATGGTTGCCTTGACTCCAACTTCCATAGGCACGTTGAAAGCTTGGAAAATACTAAGCAAGTTATCTACACTTTGATTCAAGCCGATGAAACTTAACATTCTGGTCATGCATGTTCTTCATTTGTTGAGACCGATTATTAAGTTGTTAGTAGTAGTGGTTATTTGTTTCGGTTCTGTTTGTTTTGGTTGGTTCAATAAGTCGGTCCACTCATGACTAAGAGTGGCCTGAATACATGTCTTAGGTTAGGAAAGAGTCGAGACCTATCAATCCCTACTTCAATCGGTTTTCTTTGGTTTGCTAGCCTATAAAAAGACACCCTTTGTAAGGTTGGAAGGGTAGACACTTTGATAATAAAATTTTCATTTGTTTCTCTTCCAATTTTCGAGAGTTACATCTTTACTTGCTTGGCAAGGCTTATTTGAGTAATCTCACGTGACGTCCTTGGTTGTTCATCCGGCCTATCTACTTGAGTAATCACCTCAATTGGAGTCATCGTTCTACCACCTTCTACCAAGTTGAGTCGTCCCTCTTAGTTCTAGGTTCCGCCAATCCAAACGGTTGATCGTGCTTCTAGATCCTTGGACAAACGTGCTACGTGTCTCGGAACAAGTTGACCGAGGAGCGTATCAATTGTAGAGTGACTCGAGGTCTTGTTTAAGATGGATTTGCCATGAAGTTAAGTGTTGAATTTGGAGGAAAATTTAAGGAGAAATAGGGAAAATGCTGTCCAATTTGGAATCATCTTGGTTTCCTTTGATTGTGGAGTGATTTTGTGGTAAATTTGCCTAAGATACTTGGTAAACCTTTAACCTTTACTTATGCGTTGAATTTTAGATGAAATGGAGGGCTTTCGTTGGTGATTTTCTCCAATTTTTAGGGTTGCAATTTTGCTTGTTGGCCGACTTGATAGTGATGCAATTTACCTTGTTTTTCCTCAATCTTTTCATGATGAGTTTTGGCCAAATCTTGTCCAAACACTGGTTAAGACTTTTGTATGTTGAACTTGGGTAAAAACCATGCTTTTTGGAAGGTGAAAACCTCATGATTGTGCTTGTTTCAAAGCTGGAAATTTTTGGTAGGTAGGGTAGTTGTATACCCTACTGTCTTTTAGCCTTAAAGTCCTTTGGTTTGGTGGTCTTTTGGACTCAATTTTGCTCATTTCACTTGCTAAAACCTTGAACTGCAATAGAGGGTTGAATTGGAGCAAATATCATAACTTAAAGAGGTGAACTACCTTGTTTTTCTTCACTATTTTGTTGCTGGTATTTCCCAGCACTGAAATGAAATGTGTAACTCTTTGGTTGCCCATGTTTTTTGGTCCAAATGTTTTCCTTTCGCTCCAAAACCATACTTGAATCACTGCCCTAGTATGTACTTGGATTTTCCTTGAATTGCACTTTCAAATTTGTCTTTAAACCCTTGTGATTTTAGGAGGCTTACTTGGATAGGTGTATGGATCATAGCTAAGTCTAAAATGTGAATTTGGTTCACCTAAGCTTTGGATGGTTGGACATAATATTTTTGTCTTGGTTGCTCTTAGGGTTTGGCAGTGAACACGAGCATAATTCGGAGACGAGCGTTTAACATGCTCTGCTTTGAACTGGTGAGTGTTCCAACTACATGTTCCATGCTACTTGTTGCTAAAATTGCTAGACGCTTGATTTGTCATTTCTTAGACAAGTGTGTACTTTAACGCACTTGATCTAACTCGACTAAACTTTTGATATCTTGTTCATGCATGTACAAACAATTTGATTTACAAGTGACCTGTATCTTGAATTTGAAATACTTGATCTTGTGTGCGGACTGGCATGTACATGTGCATGATTGTAGATCGGCTGTATATCTTCTTGCAGCGGTTGAACTAGACCCTTGGACCCTTACCCGAGATGTCGGCTATGTGGGAACTTGGGTTATTTATGCGTATGCGTGAATGTAGGTCGGTAATGGCTGAACTAAGCCCTCATTGGACCTCTTACTTGAGACCAGCCTTAGAGCAGTCGGGTAAGTTGGGCAACCTTGGGTAAAGAACGAAATTCCTAACCTGTTTACTCGTAGCTTGAATTAATGACTTGAACTCAAGACATGCTTGAATACGGAGCGTTAGGTAATAACCAACGTCTCCAATCTTTACTTGCATGAGCGTTGGGTCACAGCCAACGACTCCACTTGTGAATACTTGAATACTTGGAGTTTTAAACCCAAATCATGGATACTTGACTACTTAGGGTTGTAAGCCCAACCCAGGGCTAGTTGGTCGAATCGAGCCGGCAAGGTTTTGGTCGAGGAGATTGACGAACACTGGGTACTTGATTGGTGTTTGGGCCTGATAGGGGAATGATTGGTGGACGGAGATCGATGTTTAATGGTGATCTACCGACATTATAATTCCATGCTTGATGGTGTGAGACCCCATAAATTTTCTTATTTTCTAGGTTTTATTCTATTTAATTGCATGCTTTTCTGCATTTTCTTTATTAGGAAAATTTTTCAGATAATTTTTATGAGTAAATATAGTTTTTAAGTGATTTTTCTAGTATCGGTTCGTTTTTGAGAAATTAAGAGCGTATACCGAACATGGGACCTGCTAGTGCGGAAAGTTCGGTAAAATTCGGCCAGTTAAGTTAAGTGTTGGATACCGGGTTTATTTTAGCAGGTGTTAAGAGATAATTAGAGGATACCCAATGGATGAGAGTTGGAGAGACAAAAGGATAGCCAAGCATTAATGGTAGTGACAAGTGTCATTTGGTGGTTAATTCTTGACTTTGACCACTATTCACTACTTTACCAATTAAATAAGAAATTACCCAAAAATCATCCTCATTTGCAAGCTTCTTGGCCGGCTATCTTCAAGGGGAAAAGAAGAAAAAACTCCAAACTTTCTTGCTTCTAATCTTGCTCAATCCTCAAGTTCAACCGATTAAACTTGGATTTCCTCCATAAAACCTCTTAGTTTAGTGGTATTAAGGTTGGTTGTGAAGTGGTTTGGGAGACCAAGGTACTAAGTGCTTCCTTTCTTGAGTTGGTAAGGTGAGTAGCTAAGGAACCTCTCTTTTCTTCTCAATAATGTGTAATTAGTGGCTTATGTGAGTTAAAGAGATGGTTTGAGGTGCTATTTCTTGACTTTTGGTAGAAATTGGTGAATTTTATATTTATCCATGATTTTTTCTATTTTTATATGTTTAGTATTGGTTGTCCATGGATGATGGTTGGGAATGGTTTAGAATGAAGCTATAGTGCGTAAATTGTGGCTATTTGCGGAAAATTTCCGCTTTGAAAGGAAATTTCGAAATTAGGGTTTCAATTAATCCCATTCTGTCCAGTACTGTTTCTCCTAGTTAGAGGCCGAATTAGCCTTGGGTTAAAACATGAAAGTTGTATATAATGATGTTTTATAGTTGCCTACAAAATTTCAACTCAATCGGAGTAGTGTAGTCTATGAAAAGACCGAAATACCCCAGCTGCCCTGTTTCTGTCCGAAACTGATAATCCGCTTCTGTAATTGGTTAGTTTGACCAGGAATACTACTGATTTGGTTGTCGATGTCTTCTTAAGAAATATAGCCTGGTATCTTAGCTTTCAGATGGCTTTGGAAAAACTTGAATTGGAGTTGTATATGATTGAATGAATCAGGACTGCTAGATGAATTTCGCCGTAAACTTCGAACTAGAAAATCTGGGGTTGTTTTGGTAAATTTGACCTAGATACATTGTAAACTGGACTGAGTAGCCTTCATCAAAGTTGTAGCCCTCTGTCTTAGGTTCGAAGCAGTATAAATTTCACATCCATCCGATAATCGTAACGCCGGTTGTGTCCAATACGCTAAACGACGTCAAAACAGTTTTTGGGCTTTAGGGCTTAACTTTCATTTCCGGACTTTCCCTAGCTTACTTTGGTATTTATATGTTCTAATGGAGCCTTATTTTTGGTAGTATGTGGATTCGGTTTATGACTCGTATTCGAGTCTCATTGTGCTTGTTTGAATGTTTTAGGGCGTGACGGTGATTCAAGACGCTCTTTGGGCGGAAGTGTATGAAATTTCATTTGCTTGCTTGGTGAGTGTACCACTCACTTGCTTGTTACTATGTGGCTTTGTTACACTTGAAATTGATGCCTTGAATGCTTATTTGCAACGTTGAAATTGGTTCAAGCGAGGGTGTACTTGATCACTCTCACCCTTTATGTCTTACACACGACTGTTTACTGTGTTACTTGAATGGTATATGAAATATTGGAATTGGTGTCGTTTGGACGAGTATCCAACGGCCATCACTGTTCTCACTGAGCTCAACCCCATTGGTGGTCAATTGAATCGAGCCGGCAAGGGCTTGGTCGTGAAAATTGACGAGCCATGGGAACTGTTATATGGAATCTTGTAGTATGAGACTCTCGATTCCGGTATACTCGAGTATTACCAATTTTTCACTTTTTGGAGTTCGAGCCCGGTAGGGGTATGTTGGGTGGAAGGAATGGAAGTAAAGTGGAGTCTACGTTTGGTTATACTTTGTACATTGACGGAGGGTCAATGAGATACGATCAAGTATGGCGAGCGAGGAAAGGGGCTCTTGAGAGCCGTCCGTATCCTTTTACCATTGTTATTGATATGTGACTTTATTTAGCTTTCTTCTTGAATGATTTGGGATTGATCAACTCCATGCATAATTGAACTTCCTTGCTTGAGTGAAAGTATCTCACTGGGCGTAAGCTCACTCCATTATATTTTGTTTTCCTTACAGGGAACCACTTTTGAGGACTATGATGTTTTGAAGCACGAGTTGAGCTAGTTTTAATATATTTTGTAAAGCTCCTCGATAGTTGGAAAAACCCTAAATGTATTTTGATCTAATTATCTTTTTTTTTTGTAAACTACAAACGTATGTGTATAACACTGTTTAACCCTGTTTATGTGTCCTATTTGGTTTGGAAATATTTTTCCGAGTTATATGACATGGCACCCACTATTCATCGACGATTTTGATTTTCGTTTGGCTATTTTACGATTTTGACTTGTTTGAGCGCATTTTTATTTTTCCGGAACGTTTTAGATCGTGTTTAACTGCACCATTAGTCCTGGCGAGTGTTGGGCAGGCAGTCCGCTAACCTCTTTAGTTCGCCTTAGGGGAAGGTGGGGCTGTCACAGGTGGTATCAGAGCCTAGGTTTGAATTGGTCTGGACGTGTTAGAAATGCTCGACTTGAGGATTATTTTGATTGTGTCCCTTAAGATTATTTATGATTATTTACTCTTTTGGTGTAGGATGGACGGGCATAGTGGGCCTAGTGGTAGCCCTACTGGTAAGCGACCCCGTGGAGTGCTTCCGATGATTAAGTACCAGATTCGGCCAAGAGGGGCCGTCGTACGTTGGAGTCCGGCTAACCGCCTCCGACGTTGTGAGTGCCGTCACACTTACGCCTACCCTAACACCTTAGTGTTGGCTGTGGTAGAGGAACGAAAGGAGTTGGCGAAGGATAACGCTAGGCTTGAGGCCGAAGTGAACCAACTAAGAGCAGCTAACGAGAAACAAGCCGAGCAAATCAAGGAGCTAGAGTACGACGTGATCGAAGGTCAAGATAGGGTGGACGACCTTTGCGCCCAACTTGGAGAGGCACGTGAGCGTATGACTAAGAGAGCTAGGAAGGTTAGGGTTCGAGCCGAGTCGATCTTGAACCTTTGCGACGATTTGCTCGAGGAGGAGAGTGACGAGGCTTCGTGTGCGGGGGGCGAGGTTGGAGGTGAATCCACCCCGTCGGATGAGTCCACTAGCCCGACGACGGACTGAGCCGTTAGTCTTAGGGTTTTGGATGGTTTTGACTATTGTGTATAGGATGGATAGGGAATGGTAGACCTGGAAAAGAACTTTAGCTAGCCATTTTTGTACGTTTGGACTAGCGATGTATATACTACTGTTGATGATGCCGTTCCCTTGTGGATTGTCTTTGTTGTACTTGACTGACTGTTATTATGTGCCTTGTTTGACTTTGTTTTGGTGACTTTACTTTGGAATGCGTATATGCTTTATTGTAAAAGCTTTTGGTTTCTTATGTACATGTATTGTTATTTTATTGTTCTAGTTACATTTGTCTAGATTGAATAGATTCTATGGAAGGCACACGTAGTGGAAGGGGACGTGGGCGCGGGAGTAGGCAACCCACGTCGGATGGGGGCACTGGGGAAACTTCGTTTGGGCCCAACCCTGAACCTAGGGTTGACCCCAACGTTCAAATAGCTGCTGCTATGCAGCAAATGACTAATTTATTGGCCCAAGTGGTACAACAACAGGGTCAAAACCCTAACCCCAACCCTGGGAACCCTGGCAACCACGTGGAGAGCGAGGACAGGGCTCTCGAGAGATTTCAGAAGTTTGCCCCACCAAAGTTCATTGGGGGGCCCGATCCAGATATAGCCGAAAGATGATTAGAGAAAATGGTGGATATTTTTGCTGCCTTGCACTACACCGAGGAAAGGCAGGTGACCTTCGCCGTCTTCCAGCTAGAAGGGGCGGCCCGTTCCTGGTGGAACGTCATCCGGCAGAAGTGGGAACCGGAGCAAACGCCCCGGACTTGGGTCAATTTCATGCGAGAGTTCAACGCTAAATTCTTCCCTCCTCCAGTCCAGGAACAGAAGGAAGATGAGTTTATCCGATTTCGCCAAGGGGCCCAGTCTGTAGCGGAATACGAGAGTCAGTTCACCCGCCTATCCAAATTTGCCCCCGAGCTGATCATGATCGAGCAGCGGCGAATAAGGTGTTTTATCCAGGGCTTGAACGTAGAAATTCAGAAGGACCTCGCGGTGGCCCAAATTAATGCTTTTAGCGAGGCCGTGGAGAAAACCCAACGGGTGGAGAGCGTTAGGCTCCAAGTAAGGAACTTCAGGCAAAGAAGCAAGGCTTTCCTGGGAGCAGTTCAGGACAGGGGGATAAGGGTACCCCTCCCAAGTTCAGGACGGGGAGCCGGAGGTGGACGACAGTCGGGAGTAGGCAGAGGGGCTCCGTCCAGGGGTGGCCCAGCTGGGAGAGGCCAGGGAGGAAATTTCCAGAGGGGTTCAGGTTCGGCGTCCCGTGGACCTTGTGGGTACTGCGGGAAGCCAAATCATTCTAAGGACAACTGCTGGAAGAAAGATGGGAAATGTCTGCGTTGCGGAAGTGCAGACCACCAGCTTGCCACCTGCCCAATCCTAAAGCAAGATGGAAAGGGAAGTCAACCACCGTCAAAGACCAACGCTGGACCAGCTAAAGGAGATGGGACGAAACCCAAGGTGCCTGCTCGAGTGTACTCGTTAGAGCCTCAACAGGTCCCAGATTCCTTTGAGGTCGTAGAAGGTACGATCCCTGTATTCCACCGCTTTGCAAAGGTTTTAGTAGATCCCGGTGCCACCCATTCCTTTGTTAACCCTAATTTCATGTGTGGCATTGACGTAAAACCTGCTAGTTTACCTTACGACCTAGAAGTTAGTATGCCTACGGGGGATCATTGCTTGGTTACTAGTATGGTGTATAAGGACTGCGAGGTTTGGGTAGGAGAGAGGAAGTTGTTAGGGGATTTGATTAGCCTGTCCATTAAGGGGTATGATGTAATCTTGGGCATGGACTGGTTAGCCAGGTATAATGCGCAACTGGATTGTAAGAAGAAGGTGGTAGAATTCCGCATTCCTGGGGAGGCGACCCTAAGGTTAGATATAAGGGGAAGGTTAGCTTCATCTGCCCTGATCTCAGGCATTCGGGCTAGAAAACTGCTAAATAGAGGGGCGCAAGGATTTTTAGCCTTTCTAATCAACACCCCCACGGATAAATTGAAGGTAGAGGATGTGCACATAGTACGGGAATTTTCGGATGTATTCCCTGATGAGTTAGTAGCCCTACCTCCGGAGAGAGAGATAGAATTCAAGATCGACATGTTACCGGGAACCTCGCCTATCTCAAAAACTCCGTATCGGATGGCCCCTGCTGAACTTAAGGAATTGAAATTATAGTTACAAGACCTTTTGGAGAGGGGGTTCATTCAAGAGAGTTGGTCTCCTTGGGGAGCCCTTGTGTTCTTTGTAAAGAAAAAGGACGGACGTTTGAGGATGTGTATCGACTATCGGGGCCTGAACAATATCACGGTTAAAAATAAGTATCCACTGCCCCACATTGATGAGTTGTTCGACCAGTTGCAAGGAGCAGTGGTCTTTTCGAAACTAGACTTTCACCAAGGGTATTATCAGTTGTTGATTAGGAAAGAGGATATTCCGAAAACTGCTTTCAATTCGAGATATGGGCATTACGAGTTCGCAGTTATGCCCTTTGGACTAACCAATGCTCCTGCCGCCTTCATGGACTTAATGCATAAGGTTTTCAAGCCCTACTTGGATCGATTTGTCGTAGTCTTTATCGATGACATTCTGGTTTACTCCAAGACACGTGAGGAGCATGAGCAGCACCTAAGAATTGTTTTGCAAACCCTAAGACAGCATCGGTTATACGCCAAGTTCAGTAAGTGCGAGTTTTGGCTGGAGAAAATGTGACAGCCCCACCTCCCCCTAGGGCGTACCCCAGGGTTCGGCGGACCGCCTGCCCAGCTCTCGCCGAGACTCAGTCGTTCACTACAACCCTCAATTAAAAATCGAAATAAATCACGAGAATAAATATAACGACGATCCAAAACTTAACGCAAAACTTATGTACATTACTATCTCAAAAGGGAGTACAAACATCGAATATACAAAGGTTCTCAGTTCACCACACATCCAGCCCGTGCCAAGCACTAGGGCGAGAACCATTACAAAACCAAAAACTAGTCTAGGCTAGTCTAAACTGAGCTCTCGTCCTTGCTCGCCTTCCCCTGTTAAGGAAAACAAACTAAAGGGGTGAGCTAAAAGCTCAGTGAGATTCTATATACAAAAACAAGTAATTGAACAAGGACATTAATCATGTAATAACAAATAATCCAGAAAACATGTCCAATATAAAGCAATCATAATACATTCATTAAAAGGATACAGGCTCACAAGGAGCAATTCGTTGTTCGTTTCCCATTCATTTCCTTATTCCTCCAATTATTTAAAATTGCATCTTTGTAAGTAAACCCCTCATTTTTTTTTGACGTTCGTTTGTTTATTCTTGTTTACCTCCTCCTGGACGTTGGCCAGGCTTTTCCCCCCATCCGGACGTTGACCGGACTACAAGGTAATACTCAAGTATACCAAATGTGCACCCAGGTTACCAAATCGCCCGACCGAGTCCGCTTCTGGCTCGAGTCGATCGGTAACAAAGGCAAGGGCCCAGTTCAGCCAAAAGGCTTACATTCATGCGCAACTAATATTTCAACATTTAAACACCAAAAATCTCATATTTATTTAGGTCGAGTGCGATAAAGTACACACTTACCTAGCAAAAGTTCATTTTAGAAATCGTAGAAAACAATTAACATTTAATCAAATGTTCACAAATAACCACATAGTCACAAAAATCCACATAGTCATAGAAACAAAACATATATAGAACACTCACTAAGCTCGCAAATGTGGTTTCATTCACTTCCGTCAAAAGAACGTTGTGCACAACGGTCACGTCTTAAAACATGCAAACAAATACCATGAGACTCGATAACGAGTCATAAACCAAGGCCAAACATGACCCCAATAGGGTTCCGTAAGTATATACAACCATTAAAGGAAACCAGAAATTTCGGAAATGTAACTAGCTTTGGCCCTGAAAAGAAAAGAGTTTTTGTCCTCATTTTGCGGTAATGGCACCAATTTCACTACGATTATCGGATGAGGGTGAAAGACCCACCATTTCGAAGCTAAGAGACAGGGCTACAATATCACAGAAGGTCACTCAACCCAGTTTTGAGTGAACACAGGTCGAAAATGCAAGATACTACATCAAAAACGTAAAACAGATTCACCAAAACGCATTCTAGCGGAAACATCATAACTCAGGTTCTACAAGTCCAAATCCAGAAATTCCAAAACCAGCTAAAAGCTAAGAAACAGGGATAAATTTCATCAGAAGGCCTCAACAACCAATTTGGAAGCAATTCCAGCCAAAACAACCAATTACAGGCGCAATTCTTACATTCGGGTAAAACCAGAACAGCAATAGTAATTTCGACTTATATCATTCTACACTACTCCGATTTACATGAAATTTTGTAGAAACCTATAAAATGTCATTCCCTACAACTTTAATGTTTTAAGACAAGGCCAATTCGGCCTCTATCTAGGACCTAAAATTTCAGACAGAATGCTCCCTCAAGAACCCTAGTTTTCTGAAATTTCTTCCAAACCAGAAATTTGTTGCAATTAATCACTTTTCCCACCTCCTTAAGTCATTATAGACCATTTCCAATCATCATAGATAGCCACACAATCATGCTTATATTAAAACAGAAAAATCCCCAAAAATAATAAAACTTGATCATTTCAACCACAAATCAAGAATTAATCCATAAACTTGCATCTTCTACTACCACTAAGCATGATTTAAGCATCAATTAAGGGAGGAGTGTGGTTCTTCACAACTTACCTTAAAACAAGAGAGAGAGAGCTATTGGTCACCTTAGCTTTCCAAATAATTCCACACAACAACTCACCAACACTTCCTTAAGTGGTTTTATGGAGCAAAATCAAGGTTGGATGGTTGAGTAAGTTGATTGAAGCAAGATGGAAGCCAAAATCTTGAAGAGTTTTCTTTCTTTCCTTGCTTAAGAGATTCGACCAAGAGGAAGAGAAGAATGAGGAATTTTTGGTGAATTTTAAGATATTTAAGTCAATTGGTAAGACATGCAATAGTAGTCAAATGGTCCAACCAATAGCCAAGTGACACTTGTCACCTTTTATTAAATACCTACCTAACTTGTCTCTCTCATATCAATCCAAATTGCAACCTCTACTTATCTCTTAACACCCGATAAATTAACTCCAGTATCTAAAACTTAACCTAGTTGGTCGAATTTTTCTGAACTTTTCGCACTAGTGGGTCCCACGTCCGGTATACGCTCTTAATTTCTCAAAATCCATTCGATACTAGAAAAAACATCTAAAAATTATATCTGCTCCTTAAATTCATCTAGAATTTTTTCTAATCACGAAAATGCAGAAAACAAGCCATGAAAAATATATAACCTAGAAAATGAAAAATACGGGTTCTCACAGAAAATTTCTTTCTTAGGGCACGTAATTTCTCATGAGGGCATCTCGGTTGACCCGGCGAAAGTAGAGGCCGTGACGAATTGGAAACGACCAGAAAACCCCACGGAGATTCGTAGTTTTCTAGGGCTGGCTGGGTACTACCGGCGTTTCATTAAAGATTTCTCCAAACTAGCCGATCCTTTAACCGACTTGACAAAGAAGCATGGACGGTTTGTGTGGGATGCCAAATGCGAAATGAGTTTTCAGGAGTTAAAGAAAAGATTAACTATGGCACCAGTTCTTGTCTTGCCCAACGGAGTAGACAGGTTTACCGTCTATACCGACGTGTCGCAGGAAGGTCTGGGGTGTGTGCTGATGCAGAACCAGAATGTGAAATCTTTTGCCTCTAGGAAATTGAAACCCTACGAGCAGAACTACCCAACCCACGATCTTGAGTTAGCCGCGGTTGTTTTCGCTCTGAAGAAGTGGAGACACTACCTTTACGGGGTGACCTTCGAGGTTTACTCAGACCACAAGAGCCTTAGGTATCTCTTTTCACAAAAGGAATTGAATATGAGGCAGCGACGGTGGATGGAATTTCTAGAGGATTACGACTGCACTATCAACTACCATCCGAGGAAGGCAAACGTGGTGGCTGATGCCTTAAGTCGCAAGGTTCATGTAGCAGGGTTAATGATCAAAGAGTGGGATTTGTTAGAATCCGTTTGCGAGTGGAAACCCTGCCTTGGGAGTTATAAGGTGGTTTTTGGTAATATTAAGGTAACATCCACCCTACTGGAGCGAATTAAAGAAGTACAAAAAGAGGATTCGATGGTGCGAAAGTGGGGAGTGAATGTGAAAAAGGGGGAATCAACCGACTTCAACTTCAGTCCCGAGGGTATTCTAAAATACCGAAACCGAGTGGTGTTGCCTAAAGATGAAGCGGTGAGAACGGAGATCTTAGAGGAAGCTCATCGATCCAGATACACAATCCATCCGGGTAGTAGCAAGATGTATCAAGACCTAAAAGGAACATATTGGTGGGATAACATGAAGAAGGAAATCGCTCTGTACGTGCAAAAATGTCTCGTTTGCCAACAAGTTAAGACGGAGCATCAAAAACCATCGGGTTTGTTACAACCCCTTGAGATACCCGAGTGGAAGTGGGAAAACATCACAATGGACTTCGTTTCAGGTTTGCTGCTAACGCAACGAGGACACGATGCCGTTTGGGTGATCGTCGATCGATTAACCAAATCGGCCCATTTCTTACCGGTAAACATGAAGTACTCCATGGAGAAATTGGCTCAGGTGTACATGGACGAGATCGTAAGGCTACACAGCGTTCCTGTGAGCATCGTTTCAGACAGAGATCCCCGCTTCGTATCTAGGTTTTGGCAGAAATTCCAAGAGACTCTGGGGACCAAACTCAACTTAAGCACCACCTATCACCCGCAGACGGATGGACAATCGGAGCGAACAATCCAAACTCTTGAGGACATGTTAAGGACCTGTATTCTGGATTTTGGGGGTAACTGGGGTCAATACATGACCTTAGTGGAGTTTGCGTACAATAACAGCTACCATTCATCAATTCAAATGGCTCCATACGAAGCACTCTATGGGAGGAAATGTCGGTCACCGATCTACTGGGATGAAGTCGGCGAGAGGAAAGCCCTAGATCCAACGACTATCCCATGGATGGAGGAGGCACGAGAAAAAGTCAAGTTGATACGACAAAGGCTCCAAACAGCTCAAAACCGGCAAAAGAGCTATGCGGACAATCGAAGGAAAGACTTGGAGTTCGAAGTCGGGGACCGTATTTTCCTCAAGATCACACCGTTACGGAGCGTCACAGCAGGTAGAGGAAAGAAGCTCCAACCGAGGTTCGTTGGACCTTTCAAGATTCTCCAAAGGGTTGGTAAAGTAGCGTATCGCCTGGAACTACCGTCCAGTCTCTCTCGAATTCACGACGTCTTCCACATCTCGATGCTTAAGAAGTACTATCCCGACGCATCCCATATCTTATAGCCAGAGGAAATCGAAATAGATGAATCGCTAACTTACGAAGAGAAACATGTACAATTGCTTGACCGGAAAGTTAAAGAGCTGAGAAACAAGCAGATTTCGTTGGTTAAGATACTGTGGAGGAATCATGGGGTGGAGGAAGCTACCTGGGAGGTGGAGGAAGAAATGCAAAAGAAATACCCTGAATTTTTCGTGAGTCAAGGTGAGAAATTTCGAGGGTGAAATTCTTCTAAGGGGGAGAGGGTGTGAGACCCCATAAATTTTCTTATTTTCTAGGTTTTATTCTATTTAATTGCATGCTTTTCTGCATTTTCTTTATTAGGAAAATTTTTCAGATAATTTTTATGAGTAAATATAGTTTTTAAATGATTTTTCTAGTATCGGTTAGTTTTTGAGAAATTAAGAGCGTATACCAAACGTGGGACCCGCTAGTGCGGAAAATTCGGTAAAATTCGGCCAGTTAGGTTAAGTGTTGGATACCGGGTTTATTTTAGCAGGTGTTAAGAGATAATTAGAGGATACCCAATGGATGAGAGTTGGAGAGACAAAAGGATAGCCATGCATTAATGGTAGTGACAAGTGTCACTTGGTGGTTAATTCTTGACTTTGACCACTATTCACTACTTTACCAATTAAATCAAAAATTACCCAAAAATCATCCTCATTTGCAAGCTTCTTGGCCGGCTATCTTCAAGGGGAAAAGAAGAAAAAACTCCCAACTTTCTTGCTTCTAATCTTGCTCAATCCTCAAGTTCAACCGACTAAACTTGGATTTACTCCATAAAACCTCTTAGTTTAGTGGTATTAAGGTTGGTTGTGAAGTGGTTTGGGAGACCAAGGTGCTAAGTGCTTCCTTTCTTGAGTTGGTAAGGTGAGTAGCTAAGGAACCTCTCTTTTCTTCTCAATAATGTGTAATTAGTGGCTTATGTGAGTTAAAGAGATGGTTTGAGGTGTTATTTCTTGACTTTTGGTAGAAATTGGTGAATTTTATATTTATCCATGATTTTTTCTGTTTTCATATGTTTAGTATTGGTTGGCCATGGATGATGGTTGGGAATGGTTTAGAATGAAGCTATAGTGCGTAAATTGTGGCTATTTGCGGAAAATTTCTGCTTTGAAAGGAAATTTCGGAATTAGGGTTTCAATTAACCCCATTCTGCCTGGTACTGTTTCTCCTAGTTAGAGGCTGAATTAGCTTTGGGTTAAAACATGAAAGTTGTATAGAATAATTTTTTATAGTTTCCTAAAAAATTTTAGCTCCATCGGAGTAGCGTAACCTGTGAAACGACCGAAATACCCCTGCTGCCCTGTTTCTGTCGAAACTGATAATCCGCTTCTGTAATTGGTTAGTTTGACCGGGAATACTACTGATTTGGTTGTCGATGTCTTCTTAAGAAATATAGCCTGGTATCTTAGCTTTCAGATGGCTTTGGAATCACTTGAATTGGAGTTGTATATGATTGAATGAATCAGGACTGCTAGATGAATTTCGCCGTAAACTTCGAACTAGAAAATCTGGGGTTGTTTTGGTAAATTTGACCTAGATACATTGTAAACTGGACTGAGTATCCTTCATCAAAGTTGTAGCCCTCTGTCTTAGCTTCGAAGCGGTATAAATTTCACATCCATCCGATAATCGTAACACCGGTTGTGTCCAATACGCTAAATGACGTCAAAACAGTTTTTGGGCTTTAGGGCTTAACTTTCATTTCCGGACTTTCCCTAGCTTACTTTGGTATTTATATGTTCTAATGGAGCCTTATTTTTGGTAGTATGTGGATTCGGTTTATGACTCGTATTCGAGTCTCATTGTGCTTGTTTGAATGTTTTAGGGCGTGACGGTGATTCAAGACGCTCTTTGGGCGGAAGTGTATGAAATTTCATTTGCTTGCTTGGTGAGTGTACCACTCACTTGCTTGTTACTATGTGGCCTTGTTACACTTGAAATTGATGCCTTGAATGCTTATTTGCAACGTTGAAATTGGTTCAAGCGAGGGTGTACTTGATCACTCTCACCCTTTATGTCTTACATATGACTGTTTACTGTGTTACTTGAATGGTATATGAAATATTGGAATTGGTGTCGTTTGGACGAGTATCCAACGGCCATCACTTTTCTCACTGAGCTCAACCCCATTGGTGGTCAATTGAATCGAGCCGGCAAGGGCTTGGTCGTGAAAATTGACGAGCCATGGGGACTGTTATATGGAATCTTGTAGTATGAGACTCTCGATTCCGGTATACTCGAGTATTACCAATTTTTCACTGTTTGGAGTTCGAGCCCGGTAGGGGTATGTTGGGTGGAAGGAATGGAAGTAAAGTGGAGTCTACGTTCGATTATACTTTGTACATTGACGGAGGGTCAATGAGATACGATCAAGTATGGCGAGCGAGGAAAGGGACTCTTGAGAGCCGTCCGTATCCTTTTACCATTGTTATTGATATGTGACTTTATTTAGCTTTCTTCTTGAATGATTTGGGATTGATCAACTCCATGCATAATTGAACTTCCTTGCTTGAGTGAACCACTGGGCGTAAGCTCACTCCATTATATTTTGTTTTCCTTACAGGGAACCACTTTTGGGGACTATGATGTTTTGAAGCACGAGTTGAGCTAGTTTTAATATATTTTGTAAAGCTCCTCGATAGTTGGAAAAACCCTAAATGTATTTTGATCTAATTATCTTTCTTTTGTTTTGTAAACTACAAACGTATGTGTATAACACTGTTTAACCCTGTTTATGTGTCCTATTTGGTTTGGAAATGTTTTTCCGAGTTATATGACATGGCGCCCACTATTCATCGACGGTTTTGATTTTCGTTTGGCTATTTTGCGATTTTGACTTGTTTGAGCGCGCTTTTATTTTTCCGGAACGTTTTAGATCGTGTTTAACTGCACCGTTAGTCCTGGCGAGAGTTGGGCAGGCAGTCCGCTAACATCTTTGGTTCGCCTTAGGGGAAGGTGGGGCTGTCACAGATGGAGAGCCAACGGACCCTGGACAAGCTGCCGTGGAACCTGCTCCTGAGAATAGACTATATCCTTTGATATGAACGTGTTCCTTATCGCACACTATTGCATGATCTATCTGGTTACCTACTTTACTATACATTTGGTCATGATCGATTTAGGTTTGACTTGTTTTTTGATATCCTGTGAATGGTATCATGCTGCTAATTTACCTGCCTGTTTACTTGGAACCACACTGGGTTTCTTGCTCATTCCATAAACTTGTTTTCCTTACAAGGGTAAGAACGTGAGAGTGGGAATTAGAGAAGACATAGACTTTGTCTAGGTTTTGTTAGTTGCTCGCGTAGACACTCCTTAGCTCTCTAGCGGACTTGTTTGATTTTATTTTGTAAGTTTAACTCCTCGGCTGTATTTAGAGATTGTATGGGCATTTGATGTCCACGATTGTATATGTTTAGGGTTGTAATTGATATTGCCCTTATTATTGACGTTGTTACTTTGTAAATTTCGTGACGGCGTGATAGTTGGGCAGATAGTCCGCCAAACTCTTGGGTACGCCCTAGGGAGAGGTGGTGTCATCACATGGAGTGTGTGTGTGTTGCATAAAAATGCAACTTAATAGATTTTTGAGTGAAACAACCATAGCTTTGCAGATGGACAACATGCAGTAGGTTCAACAGAATATTTCCAGCTTTGAGGCATTTTTCCTTGGTTAAATTTCTCTTTTCTTGATGGTAGTTCAAGTTAGGACATTATAGAACCAAAGTAGAAAGGAAATAAGGGAAATTTATCAGGTTTTAGCTCTTGCTTTCTCACGAATAGAAGCTGGAAAAATTGCAGAATGTTTCACCTTTCTTCTTCCTTAGTTTCTCAAAGACAAATGTTCCAATTTTCTCCCTCAATACGACTGGTTTGGACACCAAGAAGCTGCAATCTCCTCCTCACTCTTAACTCTCTTTCTTGTGTTGAAGTGACAAAAGGAAAATGGTTTAACTCTCTCCCTCACTCTCTCAGTTGCATGCTGGAGAAATAAGGAACCAGAAATGTGTTTGCTTTCTTGGTCAAAATTGCTTTTGTATGTCAAGAAACAAATGAGCTGGCATAGACTTGGTTTAGTGGTTGGACAAGTGTTGAACTCATGCCAAGTGTCTAATGCATGGACAAATAAAAATTTAGGTCTTATACTTTCATTCCATCTCACTATTACTCCACTAGTTTTTTGTCGAATTCGTATTAAATTTACATGAATGTGAATCATGCATGAATTAAAAATATTCTAATACACTTAATTATAAGGCAATCAATTAAACACTCCAAGTAGTCAATAATCCAACAAGATTGCATGATCAAAATTTCTAATGGTAGTGTATGCAATTAGAATTAAAATTTCGAGCTCTCACACATTGTATAACGTTAAAAAATTCACTAAATGAATTCATAACCTAATCATTACATAGGTTACACAATTCAAGATATAAATCTCATTCTAAAGACATAAGTTATGCTTTTGAATGATTAAATTTGTAACTGAAAATTCATTAAAGAATTTGCAATTTATTGCGTTTGAATTCATAATGAACGTTGTTTATTAAAATATCCAACAATCTCTCACTTATTTTAATAAAAAATATAATATTCAAAACTTAACACTTAATAGGGCAAAGATCAAAAGTTCATGCATAATGAAGGTGGCAATGTTCTTAAACCTTCACTTAGTGTTCAACAATTTCTATACTAGAGTCAATGTGGAATTTGCCTTTAAACGTTGACTACATGAGAGCACGTGGATTTGTGTTACACACATGAATCTTTCAGTGTTCTAAAACAGATTTCATAAACCAGCATATTTATGGCCTTGTGTTTTATCTTGGTTTTCATGAGTGCTCTAAAGAATCAGCCCAAATTCTCATTGGAAGTGACCCAACTTCCACACTCATATAGGTGAGTCTATTAAGGATGCTCCCATGATTTAGACATCCTACCCATAAAGGTTATAGAACTCATTAAGGGATTAAAAATCCCAACCTCACTTAGCGTCGTAGGATCACAAATGCACTTACACCATATGGATAGAGAATATAATCAAAGTATTGCATATTAATCAATCAAACCACTCCATGATTCTTTTGTTTCCAACCTAGCTCTTGGGATCTCTAGTCCATAGGCGGTTGTATCCTCATAGGTGATTTTTAACATGTATTGGATTTTTGTCTTACCCCCCTCAAAGTATATCATATCCTTGACTCAAACTTGAGATTTATCTTTTACACAAATAAAATAGCAAAGATATGACGTTCTCAAAATTTTTCAAATAAACTCTCTTAGTGGTCCAAATATATTGAACCAATCTTTGGTGAGAAAATTTCTCATCCACTTATATTTGCCAAATAGTATAGGCATATATTTCCTCATATTCAATTTTTTTAATTTTTTCTCAATGGCCAGTAGTCTAATAGCGCACTAGAAGCCATTCTCAAAAAACTCCATGATTATTTTTGCTTTTGCAAAAGTACTAAGAAAATATTTCAAATACCTTCACATTAGGTCATGCTTTTCAGTGAGTGCTAGTCTGCACAACTCAAAATAAGAGTTAAAATAAATCCAAAAACAATAATAATATTTTACACATAGATTAAGCAAATAAAATAACATCACACTATTTTTTCACCACTTCCACTACCAGGGTGTTTTGTTTCAAAACACATTTATTAAGAGTTGCACATGAGACATCAAAATCAACTTGCATCAAAATATGCGATGTGACTCGAAAATGTATTGAGCAAATTTACGGATGGGTTCTTTTTTTCTTTCTCATCTATTGATTAGGCATTTTAACAGTTACAAAACATCGGTATACTTCATCTGAAGCTGCGAATGAATGCAAGGTAAAATTAGCTTCATTTGAAGTTAATGCATCTTTACCTACAAAAAACCACTAACCCCCACTATTTATCATACTTATATGATATATATTTTCGCCTAGTACCAAATTTAGGGATTCAAATAAATTAGACAAGCCTATGCCTTCCGTGATATCATACTAATAGCGATTATAGATCTAACAATATTAGACAAAATGTAATTCAGAAATGAATGCATCAAAATGTTGAAACGTTCCTTGGAAGCTAGAGATAAACCAACCGCAATGCAATTTATACCATCTGAGCTAACCATATGATACAAGTGCCATTTCTATTAAGATTATCAACTACTGATAATAGATATTTTTATCACTAAATTATAAAAATTGAACATGCAACATTATTAGCTACCAATTAACTAAAGCAATTGTGAATCAATTCATTATGTTGAAGGAAAGCTCCTGTCCACTTTTGTCACAAGTTCATACAAATAAACTAAGATAAACCACATCCTACAAATCAATGAATTTTGTTCCAGACTTACCACCCCTCAAATATGATATTAATCTCCATAAATATTTGACGTAATAAAGTGTGACACCTTGGCCTTTTGGCATGTTGTCAGAAGATAATGAATATATATGTCTCATGCTATGCCTTTCGTACGAATTCAAAACTCTCAAGCATGAAGTTTCAGTGCTTCAAATAATAAAAGATCCATGCACTTGTTCTTAAGTCCATATAGTATTAACAGGTTCCTTCACTATAACCTTTTGGCTTACGGGTAATTCGGCGAAAGGCCACGGTCCAAGTATCAACCAATAAACACTAGTGTATTAAGCAGTGGATAAAATGCACACCCTAGAACAAGTAAGAAAATTTCATACTAAAAGTCAACCATCCAATTAGTTTGAACCATATTAATTAAACTTGACTAGGTCCGGGGGTTGAACCGATCGGCCCGATGACCCGGGCATTAGATCGGTTGCCGATCGGTTCAGGACTCTAGTTTGATCGGACAAGAAATTGACTTGATCAAATTCGGACAACCCCGGTTGATCCGGTGGTTTAATCGGGAATCCGCCCTGTTTTCCAATTGACCTGGTTTACCTTTTTTTTAAAATTGTGGATCTTTGTTTTTGAAATATATATATATATATATATATATATATATATATATATGTTTTTGATAAGATTTGTACATTAGATCTTCATTTAAATAAATATAGACTTTACCACTTGCTTAGTTTTATTTGATAACTAAATACTTTTTTAATAAACTTATTTTTTTTATTATACAATTAATCCTTTTAACTTTTAAACTGACAATATTTGATTAGTTAGAAAATTACTTGTTTTTAAATAAAAAATAAAATAATGCTATATTTTTTAAAACAAGCCATATAAATTTTGTTTTATACTTGACTATATTAGTTATTTATTTAAAAGTACGATAAATGAAATCAAATCTTCTATTAATATTTATATATTATTATATATCTTTCTAAGTATAATAATTAGTATCTAAAAGCACTTTATTATATATTTTATGTCTATTAAAATTATATTTATAAATATTAAATTAATACTCACTGGTTTAACCAGTGACCCAATCCCTCCGTTGGGTACCCTACTGGGCCGGGTTCAATAACTCTATAGTTAAAATATTGACAAAAGCTGGTCTCACAGTATAGCAAATTCCATATCTTCATATTCATACAATATGGTAGATGGCGATAATATTTTTTTTCTTAACAAGAGACTAATCGTCTTAAAATTGTTGGTTTTGAGCCAAAAAAAATCATATAAATAACAATAATTTTAACAATGAAATTAACGAAAATCTCGTACCTCAATATTGCATTAAAAATGCAAATAATTTGTACCATAAAGTTAGTTTGGCATGAGTTGAGGTGCAAACTAGGTCGCTTTCTTTAAAACAATTCATGTCCCTACGGAGTATCCTCCAGTGTAGTAGGTCTCGGCACGTTGCCTCTAGGATACAACAACCAACCTATCTTACTGTAGTTTACTCCAATCTACACTACTGGAGTAAGACGGAAACCTCACACAACACCGTTATTTGCCTTATAAACTCTAATAGTAGTGAGAGGAAGAAAAGTAGGAGATAGTCTAGAGATAGCAAAGTATATATGTGATTTGGTTGATTGAAGCCTCTATTTATAGAATAAGGAAATATGAGTACTAAAATATCTCATATTTTCAGCTACAAATTAAAAAGATTTAGGTTCATTGCATAACGGTAAAAAAATTCACTAAATGAATTGGTAAACCTAATCATTACATCGGTTACACAATTCAAGACATAAATCCCATTTAAAGACATAAGTTACATTTATGAATGATTGAATTTGTAGCTGAAAATTCATTAAAAAATTTGTAATTTATTGTGTTTGTATTCAAAATAAACATGTGACATTTTTTTATTAAAATATCCAGCAAATTCAAAGGAAAACTGCTAGCTACGAGTTCAACACGATATCCCTCGTAAATGTCATTATTGAAAACGTTAAAGTCAAGCCGCAAGCTGATTTAATTCCATTATTTGAAGAGGCAACCAAAGTTGATAGGGTTTTTATTTGCAAGACGTTCTGGAACGTTTTGCATTTGATAATATCTGCAAACTTGCATTCAATGTTGATCCAGGATGTCTAGGAGGGGATGGAACCAGTAGCAGCGAGTTCATGCAAGCTTTTGCGGATGCTGCAACTCTTAACTCAGGTAGATTCTTGTATGCTTTTCCAGCTTTTTATTATTTCAAGAAATTCTTCAACATAGGATCAAAGAAAAGGTTTTAGAAATCAATTGCTATGGTCCATGAATTTGCTGATAAGATCATAAAATCAAGACTTGAAGAGAAAATTGAGAGAAAAGGCAGAAATTTGCTGTCAAGATTTATTGGGAATTCTAAAAATTCAGCTGAATTTCTCAGGTATATTATAATAGTTTATTTTAGTTAGATGAGATACAACTTCATCAGCTTTTAGTTGGTTCTTTTGGCTGCTATCTACATGGCCGGAAATTGAGAGAAAAATACTTCAAGAATTGGATTTGAGTCAAAATCGGAATGGTAAAAAAATTGGTAATGATTATTGATTTTGATGAATTAAAGGAAATGCATTATCTTCATGCGGCATTATCAGAGACAATGCGACTATACCTGTTAAGAAGGAGGAGTTTTGGTGGAAATATTTTCTCTACATTTCACATACAAATGTTATAATGGTATGAGGCCAATATATAGGCTTACAACAAGGTAAGACATAGTGAATCTAGACAATCATCTTGATAGCAACTATCCTAATCAAATCTATAATTGATATACATCAAAACCAAGAAGTTATTCACAACTACCTCCTAGCAGCCAATAGCCAACAATTCACTCTAACACTCTCTCTCAAGTTGGTGCAAAAACATTATGCATGCCCAACTTGCCAAGTGAGTTGTAAAATCTTTTAGTTAGCATCGCCTTCATAAGTATATTTGCCTGTTTATCTTCAATTTAACAAATGGGAACTATATCACTCTATTTTCAAGATTTTGTTTGATAAAGTGCTAATCCACTTCAATGTGTTTTGTGTGATCATATTGAATGGGATTATGACTAATATTGATAGCAATTTTATTATCACAAAACACAATCATTTCTGACTTTGTAGTAAAGCCAATATCGGTCATCAGCCTCTTAAATCATAGACGTTCGCATACATGCTTAGCCATTCCCCTAAACTTAGCCTCCATACTCAATAATGCCACATTCTCTTACTCCTCCAAATAATCAAATTACCGTCAACAAAGGTGAAGTAGCCTAAAGTTGATTTTCAATTGGTAGTGTTTCCTACCCAATTAGCATTAGTGTAACCATCAAGAAAGGATGGGCAAGGGAAAGTCTGAGTCATTGTGCTATCTCTATGATTCTATTACCTAAAAAGGATGGTCATTGAGGATGTGCACATATTGCAAATCTGTTAGCGCCATCACGGTAAAGTATTGTCATCCTATCCCTAGGTTAGATGATATGCTTGATGAGTTACGTGGTGTTGTAATTTTTACAAAGATTTATTTTAAAAGTGATTACCATCAAATTAGAATGAAAGAAGATAATGAATGGTAAACTGCACTTAAAACTAAACATGGATTGTATGAATGGTTGGTTATGCCTTTTGAATTATCTGATGCACCTAGTACATTTATGAGATTGATGAACCATATGTTATGGCCTTTCTTGGGAAAATTTGGAAAATTTGTTGTTGCGTATTTTGATGACATTTTGATTTATAGTAGAAACTTTGAAGAGCAAGTTGAACACTTGCAATGTTTTTGATATACTTCGTTGAGAGAGATTATACACAAATATCAAGAAGTACAATTTTGGTACTAACTAACTTGTGTTTTTAGGATTTGTTGTAAGTGCACGGGGCATATAGGTTGATGAAAATAAGGTGAAATCAATCCAAGAGTGGCCTACACCAAGGACAGTTGGAGAAGTTAGAAACTTCCATGAGTTAGCTAGTTTCTATCATCGATTTAGTAAGGATTTTAGCACTATTGCAGCCCCATTAACTGCTATAATTAAGAAGAATGAGTCATTTAAGTTGGGAGATGAGCAAGATAAGGCATTCCAATTGCTTAAACACAAGCTCACACATGAACCTCTACTTTCTTTACCTAATTTTGATAAGACTCTTGACATTGAGTATGATGCTTCAGGTGTAGGAATCGGTATTGTTCTAATTCAAGATGGAAGCCTATTGCATACTTTAGTGAGAAATTGAGTGAAGCTGCCTTGAACTATTTGACATGCGACAAGGAGTTGTATGTATTGGGTAAGTGCTTTGGAGACATGGCATCATTACTTGAGATCTTGTGAGTTTGTTATCAACACTGATCATGAGTCCTTAAAGTACTTGTGTAACAGCCCCACCTTTCCCTATGGCGAACCAAAGGGGTTAGCGGACTGCCTGCCCAGCTCTCGCCAGGACTACGGATCCGTTTACGTCAATCTAATACGTTCCGGAACTTACCAATGCGCGCAACCAAGTCAAAATGGCAACATAACCCAAAATAAGAAAATGAAATCCGGAGTCGGCCATGATAGTAACCGACCCGTCAGAACCCAACCGAAAGAGCACGCAAACATTCACATCTGAACTTTAGCGATTACAATCCAAAATGACATACAAAAGTTTTCAAAAGTTAATACATATACACGGTTTGCCAAATCAAAAGAGAAAACGCCCCAAAAGTACACTTAGGGTTTTACTACATGAGCTATACAAAAGATATGTTCAACTAGCTCAATTTGGCAGCCATTTGTCAAATCCAGACCAAAAGGGTTTATTTTCCTGTAAGGAAAACAAAAGGGAACAGAAAGGGGTGAGCTTGCGCTCAATGAGGTACCAAACAGATAGCAATAAAATCATGGCATTTCACGTTTAGCAAATCAAGTACACATGCCAGATGTAAAGCAAAGGAACCAATGATTCAAATCAGAAGGATACGGGTGGCTCTCAGGAGCCAAATTTCCAGCGCAGTACTTGATCCAAACCGGTTGACTCTCCGTCAACGTATATAGAACCAACGCGTCCGTAGACCCCTCTTTACACCGAATTCCGTCCACCAAACACCCCTTTATCGGGCCCGCTCACCGTAACAGAACAGAAATGGTAATACTCGAGTATACCCGAAATCAAGGGTCTCAATACCCAAAATCCCCGAACAGACTACCGTGGTTCGTTATCTAATCGTCCAGGCCCTTGCCGGCCCGACTCGAATAACTTAGCCATAGGACTGAGCTCATAGGTCATAGAAATCCGAACAGATGCAGACACAGATAACAGATTCAAATTTTGCATAGTAAATTGGCATATGAACAGACAAGAGAACGAGTGTGATAAAGTACACCCTCGTCTCAAACAAATAAACAGATTGCAGAGCAGAAATCAAGTTAAACAGCAATGGAGGGGAGTGGTACACTCACCGGCTCAACTTCAAAAGTTTTCACTTCAGATTGGCCTTAATCGCCAAGAAACCCTAAAATAATCAAAGTAAACTAATTGAAGGTTTCATATCCAAAATCGAGTAAACGGAATGCACAAGTGAGGCTCGACTACACGTCGTATGCCTTGCCAAATAAATACTAATGCAAGGGTGGAAAACATGATTTTCTTGGAAACGAAAAGGTAACATGGAGACCTAGGCGCAAACAACCCAAAAGCCCTTTGCTCAAATCACAAGTAAATCCAACTAGCCTTCAAGTAAAATTTCGACAGCATATCCCTTGTTTTTACCTATTTTCCAGCCATTATGGCTTCATTATTTCCTCAAATCAGTCCCAACATCTCACACAAAATTCATCTCATTTCCCAAAAGCCGTTCACTAGGCTCAAAGTAGTACAAGTACAAAAGTTAGCTAGGAAATGACCGGAATAAGAGTAAGTCTTAAAACATGTAAACAAGTACAATGAGACTCGATAACTAATCATAAATCAGTGCCAAATATGACCCCAATAGGGTTCCATAAGCATATATAATCATTAGAGAAAACCAGAAATTCAGAAATGCAATTAGCTTTGGCCCTGAAAAAAAACAGTTTTTGACTTCTTTTTGCGGTAATGGCACCGAATGCCCTAGAATTATCGTATGAAGGTGTAAGACCCACCATCTCGAAGCTAAAAGACAGGGCTACAACATTACAGAAGGTCACTCAACCCAGTTTTGAGTGCAAACAGGTCAAAAATACAAGATACTATATCAAAAACGTAAAACAGATTCACCAAAACGCATTCTAGCGGAAACATCATAAATCAGGCTCTCCAAGTCCAAATCCAGAAATTCCAAAACCAGCTGAAATTTAAGAAACAGGGCTAAATTTCATCAGAAGGCCTCAACAACCAATTCGGAAGCATTCCAGACCAAAACAACCAATTACAGTCGCAATTCCCAACTTCGGGTAAAACCAGAACAGCAATAGTAATTTCAACTTATCTCACTATACACTACTCCGATTGACCTGAACTTTTGTAGGCACCTCTAAAATGTCATTCCCTACAACTTTCATGTTTTAATCCAAGGCCAATTCGGCCTCTAACTAGGACCTAAAATTTCGGACAGAATGAAGAACAAGGAACCCTAGTTTTTTCAATTTTCTTCCAAAACAGAAATTTCTTGCAATTAATCACTTTTTCCACCTCCTAGCTTCCTCAAATATCATTTCCAAACATCATACATAACCACATAATAATAATCATATGAAAACAGAAAAATCCTAATTAAATAGAAAGTGTCATCAATCTCAACCAAAATCATGAAATAACACCAAAGATCATCACTTTAACTCACTTAGGTTGCTCATTAAGCATTATTGGAAAGAGAAAAGGAGTTTCTTCACTACTCACCTTGATACCCAAAGGAATGGAGCAACCTTGCACTTAAATCTTCCAAATTACTTCACAAAACAACTCACTATCACTCCCTTAAGGGTTTCTATGGAACAAAAACAAGATTAAACGGTTGATTGGTTGAATTTGAGCAAGATTGAAGCAAGAGTTTGGAGAGTTTTCTTTCCCTTTTGTTGCTTGAAGAGAATCGGCCAAGGAGAGAAGAAAATAAGGAAATTTTTGGTCAATTTTGATATTAATTTGGTAAAGACATGAATAGTGGTCATACAAGTCAATCCAACCAAATGGTGACACTTGTCACCTAATTAATGAATCTCTATCTCTTTGTTCCCTCTCACACCAATCCAAATAACATCCTCTACTTATCCCTTAACACCTGGTAAATTAAATCCAGTATCCAAAACTTAACCTAGTTGGCCGAAAATTGCCGAACTTTTCGCACTAGTGGGTCCCACGTCCGGTATTCACTCTTAATTTCTCAAAACCTAGTCAATACTAGAAAAATCATCTAAAAATTATATTTACTCATAAAATTCACCAGAAAAATTTCCTAAGCCAGAAAATACAGAAAACATGCCATTAAAGGGGATAAACCCTAGGAAAATTATTAAGAGGAATTTACGGGTTCTCACAACTTGAAAGTTCAACACAAGCTTAGCAAACACCATGCTAGGTAGTTTGCATTCATAGAGACTTTTCCATATGTAATCAAGTACAAAATAGATAAGATCAATGTTACTGCTGATGCATTGTCTCACAGGTATATTTTACTTACAATTTTAGATGTTAAATTACTTGGTTTTGAGCTTATTAAAGAACTTTATTCTAATAATTTTGATTTTGGAGATAAATTTCATTCTTGTGAAAAATCCGCTCAAGGTAAGTTTTACATTCATGATGATTTCTTGTTTTACCTTGATAAGTTATGTGTTTCTAATTGCTCTATTCGAGACCTATCGATTAAGGAATCACATGGAGAAGATCATATGGGATACTTTAGTGTTGCAAAAACCTTTGCTATTTTGCAAGAGTATTTTCATTGGCCACACATGAAGAAGGATGTGGAACGTGTAGTGCAGGGATGTGGAACTTGCAATTGAGCAAAATCAAAGGTTAACCCTTATGGTTTGTATACTCCTTTGCGTATACCTAGTGCACCTTGGGTTGACTTGTCTATGAATTTTGTTTTAGGTTTGCCTAGATCTAGGAAAAACAATGATTCAATGGCACACTTTATACCATGTCATAAAACTAACAATGTATCTCATGTTGTTCATTTGTTTTTTAGAGAAATTGTTTGTTTACATGGTATGGTTAGAACTATTGTGTTTGATAAAGATGTCAAGTTTTAAATTACTTTTAAAAGATCTTATGGGGTAAGTTAGGTACTAAATTGTTATTTTCTACTGTTAGCCACTCCCAAATCGAAGTCATGAATCGAATTTTGTTTACTTTGTTGCAAGTTATAATTAAAAATAATCTTAAAATTTGAGAAGATTACTTGCCACATTTAGAGTTTGCTTATAATGGAACTGTGTGCAGTGCTACTCAATTTTCGCCCTTTAAGATTGTATATGATTTTAACCCACTAACTCCTTTGAATTTGTTGCCTTTGTGTTTGAATGAAAGAGTTAACATGGATGGTACGAAAAGGCTGATTTTGTGCAAAAATTGCATAAGCAAGTTCATTTAAACATTGAGAAAAGAACTACTCAATATGTTAAGCATGCCAACAAAGGGCGTCGACAAATGATTTTTGAACTAGGTGATTGGGTTTGGTTGCATCTCTACAAAGAAAGATTCCTAGCATAATATCGCAACAACTTGTCACCAAGAGGTGATGGTCCTTTTCAAATTATGAAGCGAGTGAATGATAATGTTTACCAAGCTTGGTCTACGGAGTGAGTATAATGGTAGTGTTACTTTTTAATATGACTGATTTAAATCCCTTTTTACAAATGATGAACATGATTTGAGTGCAATCCTTCTCAAGAGGAGGGAAATGATGTGGTTGATCAAGTTGATGTTCCGAATTTAAGTGTTGAGTCAGTGAAAGTTCCAACAGGTCCAGTTACGCATGCGAGATCTAAGAAGTTTAAAGAATCACATCAAACCTTGGTTCGTGCCATTCAAGATCAATTTGGACCATACTAAATGCATAGAAGGTGTTGGACTTGCTTGGAATAAGCATTACATGAAGATTTAGGTCGAGGAAGAGCATCGTTGACGAATCTGCGCTTGAATCTGCCTACAGATCAGGTTGCAGATCCACTTTCTATGTGCGAATCAAATTGGTTTTTCTTTTGTTGCTTTTTGCCTCGAATCCACGCGGGAATCTGGTCAGAAATCCTACACAAATTCGAGTCGGATCAATTTTTAATTTTTTCCTTTTTTTACATATTTTGTTAGATTTTTACATAATTAGTTAATTGTTGGTTATTAAAAATAAATGACAAGCTAAATTAGCTAGTTGTGCCATTACATTAGTCGTTTTATTGCAATAAGTGATGTAATCCACATCTAATTCAGATTTGGACTAGTTTAGAACTTTGACTATAAATAGCCAACTTTTACATTGCAATGGTTAGACAATTCTTTCCAGCAAATAATAATGAGAGAGAGTTCATTTTGACTTTTTTCATGAGCTACCTTTTTTTTTTGGTTGCCTGCCACGGTATCCAGGGTTTTGCCCTGACTAATCCGTTGGTCGACCCGGGTCGCACACCTGGCTGTGGTGGGTGAGTCTCCCAACAAAGGTAGCTGCATATGCCAGGTTTCGAACCCGAGACCTGCTTAAGCGGAACCAAGCTGCTTACCACTTGGCCCAACCCCAGTTGGTCATGAGCTACCTTTGAACACCTTAGTGTTGTTTCTAAGGTATTTCTTGACTTATTAATCAAGAATCACTTTGTAGAGTCATTATACCTATTTCTACTGTCCAAACTTGAGTGCCATTAATCTAGATTCTTTGGAGCTTGTCAAATTATGGGTTACATTTGAAATAGCGCGTAGATTGTATCATAGTCATAGCTTCCTCTACAGGGTGACTTTAAAGCTTTGCGGCGTTCCACGTCCATCCATTCCGTTGTATCTCAATTCAATCCATAATTTCCTGCCGCTTGGACCACATTTTTATGATCACACATCTAGCAACGACACCACCGCATAATTAATACATTGCACCTTAACACTTTGATAAACAGTTACCAATTTTTTTATTCACACCACTAGAGGCGGGGTTGGGGCGGGGGATCCTTCCCCCAGCCCCGCCCCGTTGTCAAATAACTCCCCCCTCCCCACCCCCGCCCCTACGGTCCCCCGCGGGAAAAGAAATCAACTTATCATAAATATTTATTTGCAATAATATAATTATAAACAATATTAAATAAGATTAAAAAACTGTCAAGATGGAAATAAAGCATAATAAGTCAAGTTACATTTAGTGCGGAGGAAAGGAACCGATCGAAATCAAAAAAAAGGTTAGGAGCAAAACAAGTTGGAATTCGATAGCTTAGTCTTTGGGGGAGGGGGCGTTACTAACAAATCAACAATAGTCCAAGAAATTTCTTCAATTGTTGCGGCGGCCGTTGACGCTGACTAACGTTGTACTTGCAAGTAAGGGTGCAACTTTAAGAAATTTAAGATTGCATTATATATGTATATATCTATTTATTTATTTATTGTATGCGGGGGACGGGGCAAGAGATGGGGCGGGTATATATTTCCCCACCCCCCACCCCGTTTTAAGGCGGGAGGACATATTTTGCCCCCGCCCTCCCTCCCCCCATTTCTACCCCTGCAGTGCGGGTGCCTGTGCCCCATTGCCATCCTTACACACCACTAAATGCTGTACGCACTTGAGAAGCTTCCATAAATACAATGGAGAGCAACAATGATTCGTATACCATATAAATGATAAGTTGTATGAAATTTAAACCTTGACCGTCAGTTGAGCATCAAATTTAAATTTATTCAGAAAATCATAATGTTGTCAGATATTCTTTCTGCCCCCTGTAGACACCAAATTTTGGGTAATTTTATGTGGCATCTATTTCATGATTTTCATTTTAGATTGCTTGCATTCGTTGTTTACTTTTAGTTTTAATTTTTAGTTTTAGCTTTTAAGTTTAAAATTAGCGTAGAGTTTTTAGAAAAAAAAAAGAAGAAAAGGAAAACATCAAAAATATGTTGTAGTCATTTTGTTTTTATTCAATGCTTTCTTGAAAAGAAAAATTCAAAAAAAGAGGAAAGGAAAGAAAAATCATTAAAAAAAAAAAAGGGAAATTTGTTCATTTCTTTAAATTCAACCCTTTTGCATTTTAGTTATTTTTATTAAGTTATTTTGAGGAAAAGAAAATGATGGAAAAATGAAAAATTGGAAATTTTTAAAATAGCCATTTTTGTTTAGTTTCTTTTGTTTAAAATTATTTTTGTTTTGTTATTATTATTATTACCTGGTTTGTGTAATTTTGTTATTATTGTTATTGTTATTTTATTATTCATATTTTCTGTAATCTTCAAGTTGTTTTCAAAAAAAAAAAAAAAACAAAAACAAAAAACAAAAAACAAAAAACAAAAGAGAATGATCGCAGCCTGCAAGCTGCATTTTTGGCAGCTTGCAAAGGGCTAGTTTCGTGCGTGCCACTGAAGGGCAGGATGAAGGCAGAGGTTGGCCTTCATCCTGACCATTCAGTGGAGGGTTTAAGGATCTTTGGGTTCCATATAAAAGGGGACAAGAAGCAGCAGCCGGAAGGAGAGGGTTTTTGGAAGAGAAACAACGGCTGAAAGCTAGAAAGAGAGTCGGGGGGGGGGAGTGAATGAAAAGAGAACAAAAAAGAGAGAGAGCAGGGAGAGTTTGAGAGCTTCCTGAACGGCAAAAGAAAAACCAGAAAAGGCTAGGTAGCGACTAGGATACGAGAGTTGGCGGCTGGGCTAGGTAGAAGGAGAACAGAGGAAAGAAACGAGCGCGGAGGGGTTTCCATCGGAGAGTTTGAGAAAGCTAAAGGAGAAAGAAAAAACTGAAAAGGGGAGCACTGGAAAAGGCGAGGAAGACGCAAGGGAGGATCTGGAATCGCAAAAAGGTGACGGGCTGAAAGAAAGGAAGAAGGGACTGCAACGGGAAGGAAGAGTAGCAAAATTTTTCCAGAAAATTCGCTAAAAGGCCGATTGTTCAGCCATCTTCGGGAAGGGTTTTCTCCTTTGTTACGGGTTCTTTTGAGGACCTTTTGATTGCTGCATCTTTTCTACTATTAGGAGAGCAATTTTGGTTTTTGAACCTTTTGGGAAAGAACGATGAAATAGCCTTCAAATTCGGGTCTAAAGTTCGAGTCTTCAAAGTTCTTCATCAAAAGTTGCGACCTGGATTTTGATGTTTTGCGAATCTGGTTCATCTGCGGATGTTCACGCTGATTTGACCACCCAAAGCAGCGAAGAAAGGTTAGAAATGGCTCTAACTTGGTTTACTTTCCTTGACCAGTTTCTTCTTTGTTTTGTTCATGGATCTTGTGGCTGCAACTTCTTTGCTCTTCCTCAGCTTCTTTGCGATTGTTTTGTTTCATGTTTCACTGGTGTTAGGTTCCTTTCTTTTTTTGTGTTTCTCTCGTGTTGGGTTATAAAATGCATAAATTATGAGATCTTGCTTGGTTGGAATGGTATTTTCTGGTGGTTTCTGGGAATGAAAGCTCAAATGGCCGAAGAATTTCCAAATTGCCGCACGCTTTCTCTTTCCAAATTTCGGTTTCTGGAAATGTTTTTTTTAGTTTTTGCGAATCTGTTGAGGAGAAAGGATTTTGATCTTGTGTCATTGTATGATTCGCAGCCGGCATTCTAGCTGCAGAAAGCTTTAAAATGCAGAAATTCAGAAATTATGGTCATTTGATGCTTGCTAGATTTCTGTTTCGTATGAATTTCTGGAGCTTAAACGTAAACTTTTATGTTGAAAAGTTAAAAGAAAGCTTGGTTATCTTGTTACTTTGATCTATAGAGACGTGAGTTGCATTTGAATGAAAAGGAGATTGCATCTAGAACTTAGTCGCAGAAAATTCTGGAATGAATGTTGCAACAGAAATTTTGTTTCAGTCACTTGGCAGAATCCATATTGGTTTTGACTGATTTAGTTGCATCAAGAAAGCTGCGTTCCATCTTTACGTTTGCTGTCTCCCATGCTCCCCGCGGCAGTTCACCAAGACTGATTTAGGCATCTATCTTGCTAGTTTCAGTTTGACAACATGAGTTAGGAAGAATAAACCAAAGTTGCTGGATTTTGTTTTAGCATTTGAATGTTCTTGTTTTTCTGATTTTTGTGTTCCGAAGAGGGGGGGGGAAGAATGTTTGATCCCCTTACAAATTTCCTTGCTTGTTTGGATTGTGTTAGCTTAGGTGTTTCATTGCTTGGCCTGGAAATATGAAAATGCATCGAGTTTGTTGCAGAAATGTTTTGAAAGCTTGGCATGAAGTTGTTTGAGTTGTTCAGATTTGCATCTACGAGTTTCATTATGCAAAGTGAGAGGGTTGTGTGATTTTTTGCTTGGATTTAATTATGTTTAAAAGCTGATTTTGGTGAAGTGCGGATTGCAGAAGCCTTGTCTGTCTAAAATTGCAGAAGTTAAAACTCCTACGTATGCATGCATGAAACTATTTTCTAAAATTGCATTTTGACCCCTTGGCTTCTAACCAATGCTACTATGACCCAACCGATTGAATGATGTCTTCAAATTGGTCCTTGACATTTTTAATTTGGGCAACTTCATTGCTTGTTTGTTTCAATTAACTACCATGCTTTGTTTCAATTGCACTTAATTCATGATTTTAGGGACTTTATGACTAAGTGAGCCTTGTTTTGCCCATTTCTTCTAATTTTTCTTAAATAAAGTGGTGCCTTGACCCTTTTATTATTTTGGAGGGTAATTGAGTAATTTCATTTCATTGGGACGTCAATTCAAGGGAGGTACACTCTATCCCTCATTTGCATTATATTTGACCTTACGTGCTCCTACGTGTTATGTGAACATGCATGTCTACTTCGCTTCCCTTACCTCCTTGCATGCGTTTACTTGCTTTTACTTTTATTTAAGTTTTATGGGGTATGTGTACACCTCTTGGCTTGTAATAGATAGGGCTCGGAGAGCATCTGGTCCATTTCCCTTTCCCCTTTATGCTTTCATGGGGTATGTGTACACCTCTTGGCTTGTAATAGATAGGGCTCGGAGAGCATCTGGTCCACTTCCCCTTCCCCTTGTTTGTTTTTGTTGCTACATGTTTAATTGCTTTATTAGGCTCTTGCATCTAGTCGAGCATGCTAAGTGCTATGTGCTATGTGTTTACGAGTATTTTGGCATGTCTACTTGCTTTCATAGCCATGAATGAATGGAATGGATGAATGTACGTTTCCGCTAGTCCAACGCTAGTCGGAATTCATAGAATGGGCTAGTCCAACGCTAGACCCTTAGGGATTTCCCCTCATTAGCATATCATTTGCTTGTTCACCACATATCATGCATTTTTCTTAGTTTTATCACTTGGCATGCTCCTCGAACCCCCTTTCCCTTCACTTTAGGTTTTGCATCCCATACTAGTTATAGGGTTCATTTTGCTTGAGTGTCCCCCTCCGATAAGGGAAACGAGCGAGTGTGGCTACTCGATAGCCTTAGCACGCTAGTTTCGCCTTCTAATCAAAGGGAAAATCAAGTCACGATTTAGGTCTCCCCGTACCCGTCTTGCTTGCATTCCCTAGGCTCATGCATTCTCACTCCACTCTATCATTACACTTTCACTTTTGTCTCATTTGCACACATGCACCTTTTTCTCACTTTCATTTGCACACGAACACTCTTTTGTCTCCACTTGCACACGAACCCTTTTATCTTCACTTGCACACGAACACTTTTATCTTCACTCGCACACGAGTACTTTCATCTTCATTTGCACACCGACACTTTTGCACTTTTCTTTAAATTTCATACATGCATTTTTGCCCACTTGCACTTGGAGTATATATTTGCATTCAAAGACATTTGCACACCCTCACTTGTATTTTATTACTTTTATCATTTTTCTCACTTCACACAAACTCACACTTTCACATGGCATGCATTCCACTCATTTTTTTTACGTCATTTAGGTCTAGGTGTGACCTCTCCAAAAGGGTCATTATTGGGCTTCACAATTAATGTGATTGGCACCACTCAACTTTTGAAGAGAAATTTCCCCCAATCCCCCTAGGTCTAGGTTTTTGCATTCATATAGACATATCCAATACGCGATACATACCTTGGGTAGAAAAATTAGGAAAAATTGGTTTGAGTCGCGCAACTAGCCTTGGCTAGGTCAAAGGGGTGCCTTGGATTCTATCCTTGCCTTCCCCTTTGTCAAACGTGACCCCCGAACCTTTTTCTTTGGCTTACGTGGACTAGGAGTCGTTTTAAAAAGGGTTTTACTACTTTGTCTTTAAAAAAACACTTTTTGGGTGACTTGGTACACCCCAAATCTATACCAAGTGGCGACTCCGTTTTCATATTTAAAAAAACCCTTTTTAAAATTTCATTTGGCCAAATCGTCGCTTTCCAAAGTCCCATGGCCTTTTTACTTTTCATTTTGCACACGTTCACACCACACTTCACACACATCACATTCACACATTTATTTTTCCATTCGAAAAGTGGGGCGCGACAGTTGGCGACTCCACTGGGGATTTTTCCTAAGTGGGTCCGAGCATTTGACTTAGCCATTCGTTTCCTTTTTCTACCCTTTTTATGCATTGCATTTGGATATTAGGGTTGCATTTTCCATTTTTAGGGCCTTTTGCCTCGCGCGCGTATCCAACTAGTCCCTCACTCACGTACGTGTGATTGGTTGATTGGATGTATGTTTACTTGTTTATCTCGCGCTTGCATTGCATTTGGGGTGTGTCACCTTTAGAGCCTCGCGTGGTTCTCAACCCCTTCCCTCAAATTAGGGGAACACTTCATACGTGCATATTTACTTGCTTTATCCCATTTTATTTGTATTTTCGTGGGCGCCATCCCACACCGCCTTGTAGGATTAGGATCGATTGCCTTGGGTAGGCGGCTGGTGTGCTCTGCGCCCATAGCGCTACCTAAGGGATCACTCGAGCCACCGATCGAAGGCCCTGGGAGTGATGACCCTTCGCCTTTAGGTCTGAAGGCTTGGGAACCGAAGCTTTATCGAGTCTAGGCATTAGTGAACCCCAGCCTCATGCATCCATATTAGCATTTTCCTAGGCTAGAGTCAGCCTCACCCTATTTTAAGCACATTAGGCACGAGGGAGAGGGTTCCACCCCTTTTACCTGCTTTATTGTTTTTCTTTTCTTAATTGCTCCCAATGTGTTATGTGTACTATCAACTGCACTAACCATTTCTTTTGTTTTCTTGGCTTGCATTCATGTGCCTTAGCAATAAGAGGCCTCTTGGGCACTCTTTTAGTGACTCACCCACTAGATAGCTCACATGTCTAAATTTCAGTCTTTGCACTTACTTTTCAGTGAATACATTTCATGTTTAGACCTTTTCCCCCGTTGCATTATTTATGTCCTTTAGCTCACATTTCGTGTTTGTCACATATTTACATAGCTTTAATAAATGGCATCATGCATAAACCCTAGAAAGGGAATGCCATTTAGGGGATCCCGTGTTAGGAATAAACCACCCCATGTCTCGGATATATAATCCAAATGAGACTTGCACGTTTACCTTTCTCGTACCGTCCGAAGGGGTAGTGCACAAGGTAAGGTAAAGATCCGATCATTTTCATGAAGCAATTTTTTGGAATATGAGCATCTAATAATCACTTTTTGGCCATTTTCTCAAAATTGGTAAAATTCCCTTGCGTAAAAGGACGTTAATTCGAAGAAATGATTCCTCATTGTTGAGACGATAAATATAGAGGCCAAATTTTGATTTTAGAAGCTCATAGACCAAGGCATTGTAATGATTTCTTGAAACCACCCAGTGGGCGAATAATTCAATCGATTTTTGAACAAATCATTTTCCAATTCATTCAATTTTAGTTCAATCTAGTCATTTTTGAATAAATTCATTTCATCTAATCCATTTGACCAATGTACCCTTTTTAGGGTCATCCGGTCGATTCATTCAATAAATCATCAATGCATTTAACCAATTTACCCTTCTTAGGGTCATCCGGTCGATTTTGAATAAATCATTAATTCATTTGACCAATTTACCCTTCTTAGGGTCATCCGGTCGATTTTGAATGAATCGTCAATTCATTTGACCAAATTACCCTTTTTAGGGTCTTTTGACCAATTTACCCTTTTTAGGGTCATTCGGCCGATTTTTGAATAAATCCCTAATTCAATTTCATGCATTTGACCAATTTACCCATTTTTAGGGCAACCGAGCCGATTTTGAATAAAACAAGTTTCGTTCAATCTATTTGATCAATTTACCCTTTTTAGGGTGATCTGATTAATTTCGGATAAATTTCATTCAATTCATTTGACTTTGATAGGAAGTTCGTCAAGGTCAAACCCGTGCGTTTTTGCAAAATCTTGTTTCGATCAAAAGTGACCAATCCCTGCGGACGAGGTCCTTATTTTGACAAACGTCCCTTCTCATTCCAATTGACCAAATTTTTTCAAATTATTTTTCACTCAATGAGTTGATCGGATCCGTCAGGTATGGTATAGTGCCTACCCTAGAGGATTGCATTTTCATGCTAGGCCTACCCTTGGCATAAAAGGGTTCCCCCATAGGACATGCATACCGATTTTTTTATTCTTACTTACTGACTCTGGGTATTTTTCTTTTTGTTTTCCCCTCCCCTGCATTCATAAAAATGGTTCAATAAGGCGAGAATATTCTTCTATATCTGATAATTTTGATCCAATAAAGCTTGAAGATTACAAGTATTACTTGATTCTTGGGCAGACATTGCCGCGAAAGCAAAAAGGGGAAATTCTATTTATTTGATTTGGTAATACATTTTGTTCCAAAAGAAAAGGAGACAAAAGGTGTATGTGTTGAGCTCTTTACGAGTTTCTCTCTTCTCATTTGTATCATAATTGATTGAGAAATTTTGTTTCAAACTTTTCACCAATAAAATTTTTTGGATAATTTTTGTTTTGTGTATATTTATGTACATTTCATTCTTTATTCTTACTCATTGGAGATTTCATGATGAATTTTGAGAAATAAGACCCAATTTGAGATTTTTCAACCTATAGCCTGAATTTCACAAGTGTATGCTTCCTAAAATCCTTACACTCGATTGGTGTTCCAACCTGTACAATAAGAGTGCTCAGAAAGAAAGAGAGTGAACGGTCACTCAAAAGGCCCTATGAGATACCTTTCTCTTCACTTAATTCCAAAATAAAATCAGTCACATTGATTGATAAATTGTAAATTGGGGCAACTTTTGCTTGAAAATGTTCAAGGTGTCCAATCTGGTTCAATCACATCTAAGTGAAAGCAAAAATGTGCATTGTCCTTATTTGTTTGGGAAAATTGGAATGATACTTCAAGCATTCGTTTCATTACCTATACAGATTTTTATCATTTGCTCTCCCATTTGAGCCTCTAAAAGAATAATTTCGTTTCAAATAAGGGTCTTAATGATCACTACCCTTCATTGGAAAGTTTTCAAATATCTAAAAGGGGAATGGATTTTTAATAACCATTTCGTTACTCTGGTTGTCATGAAGTGTAAGAATGATACTTTGGCCATCGCTTCTACAATCCTAAACACTGTTTATCCCTTGCATCCCCATTTGAGCAAAAATTGGAGGTTCTTTTCAAAGCATCTATGATCGCACCCCACATTGGGGAGGGAGATTGGAAAATTTTTCAAAAAAAAAAAAAAAAAAAAAAAAAAAAGCAAAAATGCCAAAAGAAAAGAAAAGAGGGAATCACAAATTGGAGAAATTTGAATCTATCTGGGTTTCCATTTTTGGAAAAAGAAAGGGAAGAGATTTGTCCGCGTGGATCGCCAACGTTTCACAAATATGGATGAACAAGGGTCCTCCTCAATCAGTTAATTCAGATACATGCCAAAATTTCCCATTAATAAAAGTTTCCTTTCGGAGTTATTGTAAGGAACGGAATAACGGTCAGGCCCCCTTCTTTTCCGATCAAGCATCTATCCCTAGTTATCCCTTTTGAGCCATCAGAATGGATAATTTCGTTTGACAACCCCTGAGAATCGCAAACCCCACACTAGGGGCGAGTTTGTGTTGAAAAGAAAAAGTTTCAAGAAGTGAAAAGTGAAAAGCAACAAAATCCAAATCAAAAGAAGAAAAGAGAACCTCAGTTCAAAAATAAACTGGGGCAAATTTCAAAGAATGGCAAAAAGCCGAAAAGTCAAAAGAAGAAAGAAAATGAAAGTGAAAAGCCTCAGTTGAGCATAAACTGGGGCAAATTCTGATTTAACCCTAAAATAGGGTTGACGCAACAATGCGATCTCAGATTTTTCAAACCGCTTTTGAAATCCGTTTTCAAGCCTTAACTTTTCTAAGCACCCCACCTGACCCCATTACAAAAGCCGAAAGCCCTGACTTCTGTTCTTTGCACTGGCTTTGTCAAGGAAATCTCTGATGTCGAAAATTTTAGCTGTATTCTGAATTGATTAGGTGTGAGGTTGACACTGCTCTTCATGTGAAACCCCGCGAGGGCATTTTTGGGGAAAAGGAAAAACGAGCGAAATGAATGCAAAAGAAAGATGCAAAAAAGATTTGATGCTGAAAGTCCCTGCTGGGTGATGATAAAAAGTCAAACAAAGTCCAAGAATCTGAAGTCCAGATGAGGGCAATGTTGAAAAATGCGATCTTTGGTGCAATGTCCTTTGGAAATTATTTCTTTAACTATCGTCTTCAAGTCACATTACAAGCTAATAAAGTCCATCGTTGACTTATTCCTTCATGACAATCCAAAGTGAGGATTATGCTCATAAAAATCCATCGATCACTCATGATCATAAGGGTATAACCAGATTTCGCATGTTTAGCTATCATTTCTACCCAAAATTTTGCAAACCCTTGAGCTTATACGTTGACTAAGTTTTCTTAAGAAATAAGGGTGACAAACTCTTTGCTTTCACTGAGATGTGGTATTGAAGGGATTACATACCATCTGAGCACGAAATGAGGCAAATCTTGACCTCCCATTTTCCTTTAGCCATTTCCAAATCAAAAATAAAGTCACTTGATTGGTCCTGACAGATGAGCCAATTGGAAAGGGTGACCCATTACCCAAAGCATCGATGCCAAGGTGAGGAAGAATTCTTTTGTAATTTGGCATTATTTTAAAAAAATTCATCATGAAATTTTCTGTGTAATTCTAAGCAAGACGTTCAATTTTCTTCACATTATACAGAAAACACAGTTTCTTACTTTGTTCAAATAAATGGAAGGGCATCCAAACCAATTTTTGCAATCAAATGGGCCCATACTGGGGCAAAATTTTTATTAGCCAGATTTCGCAAAACAAGCCCACACTGGGGCAAATTTTTTATAGCTTGTTTGAGGAATTCATCAAAGGGTCAAGCAAGACTTTCAAATCAATCACGCTGCCCTTTTCATGAAAAGTTAGGTGCATGTAAGCCCCTGTGCAGGTATTCACAGTTGAAGTCGACGAAAAGCTTCTGAGTTGTGGAAGGCCGATGCCGAAGAGAAAGAAGAAAGAAGGGGAAAAGGGCCCTACACTGGGGCAAATTATTCTTGAAAAGGATTCTCTTGAAAAATCAGAAAAATTCAGAAGTCAAAAATCAAAAAATCAAAGGTCAAACTCTTGCTTCTTGGAAAATCAAATTCAATTTCTTGTATCTTGACAAATCAAAACCAAATTTCTTGACCATTGGATGGCAGGATTGGGTCTTATCCCACTGAACATTCCAAAAATCTCGTTGGGCCTGAGTTTCGTGCCGCCAACAGTTCAAATGTCACGTTGGGCCTGGATTTAGTGCCGCCAACATCACATTATCACGTTGGGCCTGAGTTTCGTGCCGCCAACAGTTCAAATGTCACGTTGGGCCTGGATTTAGTGCCGCCAACATCACATTATCACGTTGGGCCTGATTTCGTGCCGCCAACAGTTCAAATGTCACGTTGGGCCTGGATTTAGTGCCGCCAACATCACATTATCACGTTGGGCCTGGACTAGGTGCCGCCAACCTCACATCATCACGTTGGGCCTGGATTTTGTGCCGCCAACTTCACTTTATCACGTTGGGCTTGGTTTTCGTGCCACCAACTTCACTTCATCACGTTGGGCCTGGACTTGGTGCCGCCAACATCAATCACGTTGGGCCTGGACTAGGTGCCGCCAACATCACAAATGTCACGTTGGGCTTGGTTTTCGTGCCACCAACTTCACATCACCACGTTGGGCTTGGATTTAGTGCCACCAACATCACAAAAATCACGTTGGGCCTGGATTTCGTGCCGCCAACATTCTAAAAATCAGTTGGGCCTGGATTTCGTGCCGCCAACCTCACAAATGTCACGTTGGGCTTGGTTTTCGTGCCTGGATTTCGTGCCGCCAACTTCACATCACCACGTTGGGCCTGGATTTTGTGCCGCCAACATTTCAAACATCAAGTTGGGCCTGGATTTCGTGCCGCCAACATTCTAAAAATCAAGTTGGGCCTGGATTTCGTGCCGCCAACATTCCAAAAATTCTGTTGGGCCTGGATTTTGTGCCGCCAACGTTCCAAACATCAAGTTGGGCCTGGATTTCGTGCCGCCAACCTCACAAACATCAAGTTGGGCCTGGGTTTCGTGCCGCCAACATTCCAAAAATCACGTTGGGCCTGGATTTCGTGCCGCCAACTTCACAACATCCCGCGGGTCTATCCCAATTTTAAATTTCTGTTCGGGTCTATCCCGTGGGTCTATCCCAATTTTAAATTTCTGTTCGGGTCAGTCCCGATTTTAAATTTTCTGTTTGGGTCAATCCCATTTTAAATTTTGTCAAAGGGGTCAGTCCCCATTTCTAAAGCGTCCATCATTCGAGACGCTCGCAGCCGAATAACACAGGTAAGTATTTGGTGTCCACTTCTTTGTCTCAAGTTTTTTCAAAACTCGGACAAAGAGGGGCAAACTGTAGACACCAAATTTTGGGTAATTTTATGTGGCATCTATTTCATGATTTTCATTTTAGATTGCTTGCATTCGTTGTTTACTTTTAGTTTTAATTTTTAGTTTTAGCTTTTAAGTTTAAAATTAGCGTAGAGTTTTTAGAAAAAAAAAAGAAGAAAAGGAAAACATCAAAAATATGTTGTAGTCATTTTGTTTTTATTCAATGCTTTCTTGAAAAGAAAAATTCAAAAAAAGAGGAAAGGAAAGAAAAATCATTAAAAAAAAAAGAAAAGGGAAATTTGTTCACAAAAATATTTTTTATTTCTTTAAATTCAACCCTTTTGCATTTTAGTTATTTTTATTAAGTTATTTTGAGGAAAAGAAAATGATGGAAAAATGAAAAATTGGAAATTTTTAAAATAGCCATTTTTGTTTAGTTTCTTTTGTTTAAAATTATTTTTGTTTTGTTATTATTATTATTACCTGGTTTGTGTAATTTTGTTATTATTGTTATTGTTATTTTATTATTCATATTTTCTGTAATCTTCAAGTTGTTTTCAAAAAAAAAAAAAAAAAAAAAAAAAAAAAAAAAAAAAAAAACAAAAGAGAATGATCGCAGCCTGCAAGCTGCATTTTTGGCAGCTTGCAAAGGGCTAGTTTCGTGCGTGCCACTGAAGGGCAGGATGAAGGCAGAGGCTGGCCTTCATCCTGACCATTCAGTGGAGGGTTTAAGGATCTTTGGGTTCCATATAAAAGGGGACAAGAAGCAGCAGCCGGAAGGAGAGGGTTTTTGGAAGAGAAACAACGGCTGAAAGCTAGAAAGAGAGTCGGGGGGGGAGTGAATGAAAAGAGAACAAAAAAGAGAGAGAGCAGGGAGAGTTTGAGAGCTTCCTGAACGGCAAAAGAAAAACCAGGAAAGGCTAGGTAGCGACTAGGATACGAGAGTTGGCGGCTGGGCTAGGTAGAAGGAGAACAGAGGAAAGAAACGAGCGCGGAGGGGTTTCCATCGGAGAGTTTGAGAAAGCTAAAGGAGAAAGAAAAAACTGAAAAGGGGAGCACTGGAAAAGGCGAGGAAGACGCAAGGGAGGATCTGGAATCGCAAAAAGGTGACGGGCTGAAAGAAAGGAAGAAGGGACTGCAACGGGAAGGAAGAGTAGCAAAATTTTTCCAGAAAATTCGCTAAAAGGCCGATTGTTCAGCCATCTTCGGGAAGGGTTTTCTCCTTTGTTACGGGTTCTTTTGAGGACCTTTTGATTGCTGCATCTTTTCTACTATTAGGAGAGCAATTTTGGTTTTTGAACCTTTTGGGAAAGAACGATGAAATAGCCTTCAAATTCGGGTCTAAAGTTCGAGTCTTCAAAGTTCTTCATCAAAAGTTGCGACCTGGATTTTGATGTTTTGCGAATCTGGTTCATCTGCGGATGTTCACGCTGATTTGACCACCCAAAGCAGCGAAGAAAGGTTAGAAATGGCTCTAACTTGGTTTACTTTCCTTGACCAGTTTCTTCTTTGTTTTGTTCATGGATCTTGTGGCTGCAACTTCTTTGCTCTTCCTCAGCTTCTTTGCGATTGTTTTGTTTCATGTTTCACTGGTGTTAGGTTCCTTTCTTTTTTTGTGTTTCTCTCGTGTTGGGTTATAAAATGCATAAATTATGAGATCTTGCTTGGTTGGAATGGTATTTTCTGGTGGTTTCTGAGAATGAAAGCTCAAATGGCCGAAGAATTTCCAAATTGCCGCACGCTTTCTCTTTCCAAATTTCGGTTTCTGGAAATGTTTTTTTAGTTTTTGCGAATCTGTTGAGGAGAAAGGATTTTGATCTTGTGTCATTGTATGATTCGCAGCCGGCATTCTAGCTGCAGAAAGCTTTAAAATGCAGAAATTCAGAAATTATGGTCATTTGATGCTTGCTAGATTTCTGTTTCGTATGAATTTCTGGAGCTTAAACGTAAACTTTTATGTTGAAAAGTTAAAAGAAAGCTTGGTTATCTTGTTACTTTGATCTATAGAGACGTGAGTTGCATTTGAATGAAAAGGAGATTGCATCTAGAACTTAGTCGCAGAAAATTCTGGAATGAATGTTGCAACAGAAATTTTGTTTCAGTCACTTGGCAGAATCCATATTGGTTTTGACTGATTTAGTTGCATCAAGAAAGCTGCGTTCCATCTTTACGTTTGCTGTCTCCCATGCTCCCCGCGGCAGTTCACCAAGACTGATTTAGGCATCTATCTTGCTAGTTTCAGTTTGACAACATGAGTTAGGAAGAATAAACCAAAGTTGCTGGATTTTGTTTTAGCATTTGAATGTTCTTGTTTTTCTGATTTTTGTGTTCCGAAGAGGGGGGGGAAGAATGTTTGATCCCCTTACAAATTTCCTTGCTTGTTTGGATTGTGTTAGCTTAGGTGTTTCATTGCTTGGCCTGGAAATATGAAAATGCATCGAGTTTGTTGCAGAAATGTTTTGAAAGCTTGGCATGAAGTTGTTTGAGTTGTTCAGATTTGCATCTACGAGTTTCATTATGCAAAGTGAGAGGGTTGTGTGATTTTTTGCTTGGATTTAATTATGTTTAAAAGCTGATTTTGGTGAAGTGCGGATTGCAGAAGCCTTGTCTGTCTAAAATTGCAGAAGTTAAAACTCCTACGTATGCATGCATGAAACTATTTTCTAAAATTGCATTTTGACCCCTTGGCTTCTAACCAATGCTACTATGACCCAACCGATTGAATGATGTCTTCAAATTGGTCCGTGACATTTTTAATTTGGGCAACTTCATTGCTTGTTTGTTTCAATTAACTACCATGCTTTGTTTCAATTGCACTTAATTCATGATTTTAGGGACTTTATGACTAAGTGAGCCTTGTTTTGCCCATTTCTTCTAATTTTTCTTAAATAAAGTGGTGCCTTGACCCTTTTATTATTTTGGAGGGTAATTGAGTAATTTCATTTCATTGGGACGTCAATTCAAGGGAGGTACACTCTATCCCTCATTTGCATTATATTTGACCTTACGTGCTCCTACGTGTTATGTGAACATGCATGTCTACTTCGCTTCCCTTACCTCCTTGCATGCGTTTACTTGCTTTTACTTTTATTTAAGTTTTATGGGGTATGTGTACACCTCTTGGCTTGTAATAGATAGGGCTCGGAGAGCATCTGGTCCATTTCCCTTTCCCCTTTATGCTTTCATGGGGTATGTGTACACCTCTTGGCTTGTAATAGATAGGGCTCGGAGAGCATCTGGTCCACTTCCCCTTCCCCTTGTTTGTTTTTGTTGCTACATGTTTAATTGCTTTATTAGGCTCTTGCATCTAGTCGAGCATGCTAAGTGCTATGTGCTATGTGTTTACGAGTATTTTGGCATGTCTACTTGCTTTCATAGCCATGAATGAATGGAATGGATGAATGTACGTTTCCGCTAGTCCAACGCTAGTCGGAATTCATAGAATGGGCTAGTCCAACGCTAGACCCTTAGGGATTTCCCCTCATTAGCATATCATTTGCTTGTTCACCACATATCATGCATTTTTCTTAGTTTTATCACTTGGCATGCTCCTCGAACCCCCTTTCCCTTCACTTTAGGTTTTGCATCCCATACTAGTTATAGGGTTCATTTTGCTTGAGTGTCCCCCTCCGATAAGGGAAACGAGCGAGTGTGGCTACTCGATAGCCTTAGCACGCTAGTTTCGCCTTCTAATCAAAGGGAAAATCAAGTCACGATTTAGGTCTCCCCGTACCCGTCTTGCTTGCATTCCCTAGGCTCATGCATTCTCACTCCACTCTATCATTACACTTTCACTTTTGTCTCATTTGCACACATGCACCTTTTTCTCACTTTCATTTGCACACGAACACTCTTTTGTCTCCACTTGCACACGAACCCTTTTATCTTCACTTGCACACGAACACTTTTATCTTCACTCGCACACGAGTACTTTCATCTTCATTTGCACACCGACACTTTTGCACTTTTCTTTAAATTTCATACATGCATTTTTGCCCACTTGCACTTGGAGTATATATTTGCATTCAAAGACATTTGCACACCCTCACTTGTATTTTATTACTTTTATCATTTTTCTCACTTCACACAAACTCACACTTTCACATGGCATGCATTCCACTCATTTTTTTACGTCATTTAGGTCTAGGTGTGACCTCTCCAAAAGGGTCATTATTGGGCTTCACAATTAATGTGATTGGCACCACTCAACTTTTGAAGAGAAATTTCCCCCAATCCCCCTAGGTCTAGGTTTTTGCATTCATATAGACATATCCAATACGCGATACATACCTTGGGTAGAAAAATTAGGAAAAATTGGTTTGAGTCGCGCAACTAGCCTTGGCTAGGTCAAAGGGGTGCCTTGGATTCTATCCTTGCCTTCCCCTTTGTCAAACGTGACCCCCGAACCTTTTTCTTTGGCTTACGTGGACTAGGAGTCGTTTTAAAAAGGGTTTTACTACTTTGTCTTTAAAAAAACACTTTTTGGGTGACTTGGTACACCCCAAATCTATACCAAGTGGCGACTCCGTTTTCATATTTAAAAAAACCCTTTTTAAAATTTCATTTGGCCAAATCGTCGCTTTCCAAAGTCCCATGGCCTTTTTACTTTTCATTTTGCACACGTTCACACCACACTTCACACACATCACATTCACACATTTATTTTTCCATTCGAAAAGTGGGGCGCGACACCCCCAAAGTACAGGTTGGCCCTCATTGTCCTTTGGGAGACCATCCATTAATAGGATCAAACTTCTATGGAGAATTGAGTCCACTCCACATAGATGGAGAATAAACTTGAGAAGGACACGTGTTGATGCTGACATCAGCGTATTTATGGTATTAACATGACAACTAGACAAAGAGTTGTTGAACGCGGAGGTAATAACCGGTGCACACGGTCAAAAGAAAAGGCACTTGCCTTGACAGACAACGCGCCTAATAGGTGTTTATCTCTCTGGCATGCATAAATGTTTTCAAAATAAAGAATAATATGCTCTTATGACAGGATTTTAAAATAAATATGGAGAAAAAATTACAAGGGAATTGTAGACAATTACACAAAAGTGTTTCCAATTTATTTGGATAAATTTAATTATTTCATATAACTAAAATTTATTTATATTGGTTATATTAAAATTTACTAATTTATAAGTTGATTTGCATTGAAACCTAATGATTTGTTCAATTATTTGCACTAAATACCTCGCTTTCTGAATATATATATATATATATATATATATATATATATATATATATGTATGATCCTCATATCATTTCGGAACATATTTAATAAGAGGGAAAAGCTAGCCAATAACATACTTGTATTTAGGTTACTTATATTAATGCATGTTAACGGGTAAGATTTGATTAGATTCCTTTAATCCAAATTTAGGCCCATTATATTTAATTAGATATAGAAACCCTTGTGAGCCTGTAAAAGTAAATCTAGACAGGTATCCTCATGGGTTTAGGCATTCTTGGATACTTTTTTGAACATACAATAAAGAACTAAAGTAAAAATATTTTACAAATATATAGAGTTTAAAAATAACATAAATACTATATAATTTTTATTTTCAAATAATAAAATTAACATTCAATAAGTTGAATGCAATATTATGAACTCAAAGAAAGAACTAGTATCAACTACTTTTTTTTATTTTCAAAACTTCATCTATGTCCATTGAGTCACACAATAGATGGGCGGGATTAGGCGATTTTTTTTATATTAAAAGCATATCTTTTAATTTAACAGTCATAAAATCTTAATATATTTGATCCAATGACTATAGAATATTAGATTTTATATACATGTATGTATATGTTTGTGTGTGTATATATATATATATATATGTAATTTATACATAAATCTGAGTAGAGTCTAGTTTGGATATGGATTTGGGTATAGATAGTAAAAAATTAGATTCTACTAGACCCATGACTCTCTAATAGGGGTTTGGGTCTAGGTAAAGGTTGGATTTGAGAAATTAAATCCAAACTTTACCCAAGTATATTGGGTCTGAATTGGATCTAGATAAGATTTACTAATTAACATGCCTACTTATATCCAAATTTAAAATTTTATTCTAATAGGCCCGTTCTTGTATCATTGATTAATATTCATTTTCATACCAAATATAAATGTATTTCTAAAACATGTAATGCGAGGCAAACCAAATGAAACTTCACACTATGTACTTTTACTAGAATCGTTTCTTTAAGTACCCATGATATTAATCTTTTAACTATTATAAAAAATTTTAAAAATTAGTTATAGTAGTTTTGCACTTGGCAACATAACATTTAAAAAAATATGATGGGCATTTTAGGTGTAATTAAGGGTGTAAATAAGCGTAACTCAATAGAGTTACTTGCAAGTTTGAGTTCTTAATGATCGAGTTCAAATAGATCGAACAACTTGAAGAGCTCAAGTTTGAACCCAATATGTGAGTCTCGAAAATTCGTCGAGTATAAATGAGCTCAATTGAGCTTCAATATATATATATATATATATATATATCAAAATTTTTATATTTATTAGTATAAAATATCTATCGTGTCCTTTGTTTAAAATTGTATAAAATATTAGTTTATATTACTTAAACTTGATTGGGCTCGATTAAACTCAATTGAACTGAATTGAGCTTAATGAAACTTGATTGGGTTGACTAAGCTCAATTAATTGAGCTTGATTGTGTTGGATCTGATTGAACTCAAACAAGGTAAAATAAATTCGATTCAAATTCAAACTCAACTTTCAAGAACAAAACAAACTAGAGTTCAACTTCAAGTTTTTTCTACATGTTGATGCATCATTTTTGGCAACAAGTAACATTTAAGCATTAGTATAAATTTCCATAAATATTAGTTACAATTCTATTATCATAATTTTCATCACTTGTTTATTAATTTTATAACAAGTGTTCCGTAATTAAATAGATAATTCAAAACATTTTTTGTACTTGCGATATTTAGTTATCATACTTTTTCAAAAGTGATATAAATAATCAAATATTAAATATCATACTGAACTATTTACTTGATGTTTAGAAATTTTAACAATGAATACTTAAATTTTTGTATCTGTATATATAGTTGACAATAGAAAAGATTTATATATGCTTGAGAGGGTAAAACTAGTAAAAAAGTCATGAAGAGACGTCCTTACATTTTTATAAAGGCTTTCACAAGTAAAGTCTAATATTCACAAGGAACATTTCAAGAGGACATAAAACAATTCTGAAAATCCTGCTGGCAAGGTTTATTTTCCGAGGATATAAGCACTAATTTTTAATATTTTGAGGAACTATGAAAAATTTTCTGAAATCTTGGATTTATTTATGTTCCTCAGTCCTACCATTTCACCCCACTGGCGCGTAGTTATGCGGAGTTAGCGACGTGGAATATTGTGGACCACAAAACCACCAAGATTTGACAGCACCGCTGTGACGCCCCGAAAAAAAAGAGTTTGAGAACCCGGAAATTTTCTAATTTTCTAGGGTTTATTTTATTTAATCGCCCGCCTTTTCTACATTTTCTTTATTAGAAAAATTCTCCAGATAAAGTTTATGAGCAAAGATAGTTTTAAAATGATTTTTCTAGTATCGGTTAGTTTTTGAGAAATTAAGAACGTATTTTGAACGTGGGACCCGCAAGTGCGGTAAATGCATTATATTTTTGACAACTTGTTGGAATTTTGTATTAAGTGATATTATTTTACAAAGTGTTAAGATATTTGTATTGGAGAGACAAAAAAATAAGTTTTAAACCTAAAGGGTGACAAGTGCCACCTTCCTATTCAACCTTGACTTTGACCATTATTTCTTACCTTTACTAATACTCAATTTTGACCCAAAAAGCACCTAAATTTCTGCAAGCTTGGCTGAATGTTCTTGCTCAAGAAAGAAAGAAAAGCTCTCAATTTCTTCCTTCTATTTCTTGCTCAACCTTCAAATCCAACCAATAAAACTCCAAATCATTCCATAAAATCTCTTTGCTAAGTGGTCTTGAGGTGTTTTGTGGAGTTGTTTGGAAAGCTAAGGTGGCTAGTTGCTCTATCTCTTGTATTGCTAAGGTGAGTTGTGAATGACCCCTCTCCTTGCTCTAATGATGTTCAATTCATGATTAGTGGTGATATAAGGTGCAACTTTATGGATTATTTCTTGATTTTGGTTGAATTGGTGAAGTTTTATAATTATTGGGGATTTTTCTGTTTTCATATGAATATGATTATGGGGTCATGTATGATGATTGGAAATGATGTTTAATGATTCTAGAAGGTGGAAAAAGTGGAAGATTGCAAGTAAATTCTGTTTTGGAAGAAATCTGGAAAATTAGGGTTCTTGGTTCTTCATTCTGTCCGAAATTTTTGGTCCTATATAGAGGCCGAATTGGCCTTAGATCAAAACATGAAAGTTGTAGGGAATTACATTTTAAAGGTGCCTACAAAATTTCAGGTCAATCGGAGTTGTGTAGAGTGAGATAAGTCGAAATTACTATTGCTATTCTGGGTTCATCAGGATGTTAGAACTGCGCCTGTAATCGGCTGTTTTGACTGGAATTGCTTTGGATTTGGTTGTTGAGGTCTTCTGATGAAATGTAGCTTGATGTCCTAGCTATTATATGCCTTTGGAATTTCTGCATTCGGACCAGTATAGACTGAGTTGGACTAATTACAGCATAGTGTAATTTGTAAACCTGCAATTACGGTTCTGGTTTGTTATTTGGCATATTTGACTTAGTTGTGCTGGGATTTGGACTGAGTGACCTTCTACAATGTTGTAGCCCTGTCTTTTAGCTTCGAAACGGTGTATCTTGCACCTTCATCTGACCATCGTAGTACCTTTGGTGCCATTACTGCAAAATGACGTCAAAACTGTTTTTCTGGTTTTGAGCTTAACTTTCATTTCCGAACTTTTCCCTAGTTTGACTTGTACTAGTACTACTTGGAGCTTGCTGAATGGCTATTGGATGAACTTGTTGTTGTGTGTGTACCTTTGGGTTGGAATGAGGAAATAATGAAGCCATGATGGCTGGAAAAGTAAGCAAATTCAGGGGAAGTGCTGTCCAAACTTTGAAGGAACTTGTTTGCATTGAGTTTGTGATTTAAGACTTGGATTTGAGCAAGGCAATGATATTTAATGGATGATTTCTGAGCCATGGAGGTGAGTGACCTCAAACTATTTCTAAAATTATTTATGAACCGTTTCTTGCATTATTTACTTTTGAACTGTTTCCAAATTTACTTTTGAACCGCTTTCCCGCATTATTTACTTTTGAACTGTTTTCAAAGTTAATTTTGGAACTGTTTTCTTACATATCATGCGTGCTTGCATATCAGTGTCTTGTTATTATTGATTTTGCTTTCAATGATTGTTAAAACGAGTTTTCTAGGCGAGTGTGTACTTTATCGCACTCGACCTAAATAAATATGAAATTTTCAATGATTAATGATTAAATGCTACTTGCGCATGAATGTAAGCCTTTTGGGCTGAACTGGCCATTGCCCCTTGTTACCGGTCGTCTCGAGCCAGAAGCGGACTCGGTCGGGGCGACTAGGAACTTGGGTGAACGTTTCGGTATACTCGAGTATTACCTTGTAGGTTGGTGGAGCCTGGCCAAAAGCCAGGGACGGGGTGAATGAATGCACGAATGAAACCAAAAATGCAATGAAATGACAGGAGAACGAACGTATCCTTTTCATGAATGTTAGTATCGCTTTCTATTGTAAATGTTTCTTGAATTATTGATACTCCATATTTAATGTTTTGTAAACGTTGTAATTGTTTCTAGACTTATCATTTGATTTACGACATCATTGAAATGAACCATTGTTAAACAAATTTGATTACTGATTTTCTGGTTACTCGCTGAGCTTCTAGCTCACCCTAAAAATATTTTATTCCCCTCCACAGGGCTCAAGGCGAAGGAAGGGCTTGTAGTACTTGTGCACGTGATTGGATGGCCTATGTTTTGTACAATTTGGATTTGGAATCATTTTATGTATAGTTTGGGGAATTATTTCCGCTTGGGGAATTAGTTTCCGCTGCATTTGTGACATGTAATTATTGGAGAATTTGATGCAATATTTGAGTTTTATATTGTAATTCACTTGAGGATTGTAGTGAACGACTGAGTCCCGGCGAGAGCTGGGCAGGCGGTCCGCCGAACCCTCTGGTTCGCCTTAGGGGGAGGTGTGGCTGTTACAACCGCAGTCCGTCCAACCAACCCATTTCAGACTGACATCGCCGGTTGCCAATTTACAGACTAGTTCATAGGGTCAGCTACAAAAGACACCTTAATTTCAGTGATTGTTTGTTGTCAGCTTCACGTTTTATATCCCTATATAAGGAGTTGACCTGATTCTCCGCCATAGAATTGTCCTCCATTAATATTGTTCGCGCCTCTCCATCTTTAATCTTCTACAAATTTCTCGCCATTTCTTTTTTTTTTTTTTGGATTTTACATACTTTCTCCCCATTTCTTGATTTTGAAAAGTTCAACTGTTCGTTTGCTAACATAATCAACGGCAATACATCAAAATTCGATTATTGAAGTCCAAAAAAGCCAAAAGATTTTCAAGCAAAAAATAAAATATTGAGAAATCCAAATCCTTTCCTCAAACGAAAGGGAAAAAAATCTAAAGCCTTGATAAATCAATCTTGATTTGCTCTCAGTAGCATCTTCCAAGGCTGTTATTAGACCAGATTTTATCAGAATTTAAGGTGGTAGGTCATACAATATAGAGTGATGAATGTATCCTCTCCTATGACTGACCACTCCACAGCAAAAGGAGCCCAGAACAGGGAAGAGAGACTTTCTCAATTTCAGTCCATTAGCATTCAAAGCTTAACATCTCCAAATATTTGGTTTTCAAGCTTTGCCAAGATGGACTCCCTACGCACCAAAACCATACAACTTCTCTGTCTCAGTGGGGGAGGGAAGGAAGGGGTTTGTTGGGGGGGAGAAAAATTTTGCTGCATAGTCAATAAAAAAGGCCAAAGTTATACAAATTAACTCAATACTAACTTAACCAAGATTTTGAAACCAACCAAGTGCACAAATCAGAGTACAAAATATAGGGCTCTTGAAGCTTCGAGGAAAGGTTTTGAGCAGTGGAAAAATACAGAACGGTGGATGCTAGGCTTCAGTGTCTTTGCTTCTTAATCATGATACTTATATAGCAGGAATTTTAGGTTTAACCGGATACCATGGGAATTTAAGTTATTTAACATGGTTCCTGGGACCTTTCTGTCCTCCCAGGATAAAAGTATCGTATAAGATAATTATATGGGCTAAGATTGTACACCCTCTGATGCAACGCTAGCTGATGAAACCCAATCTTTACGGGTAAAGGATGGCCCGTTTTGTGTGGGGTATATGATGAAAACCCACCTTGTTTAATTTGCATTAGGCCTGTTTAGTACTTTGGGTTTCTAGAGTTTAAAAGGCCCAAGGTTTAATAAATGAAGATTAATATACTGAAATGGAAGAAAGAAAAGAAGAGGATTTATATGTTGAAATTTAGGAAGGCGGAAGAGATATCCGACTCTTTGATTGGTTTTCAACTAATTGAGAATGCCTACAAGATCACAGTAATTTCAATTTTGTATGGAAAGCTAGAGAGTTATTGAATCAAAGATTTGGAAAAGCCGTTGAGTCATTTTATTGAGAAAGCGAGCAAGGCTTATAGTCATTTCAATTTTGTATAGAAGTTATAACATTACCGAATGAACGATTGGGAAATTGATTAAGCCATATTTAGCGGGAAGGCAATATGTTTTGGGTTATTCTTGCAAAGATCAATTTCAATCTCCAATTGGGAATTACACTCTTTCTCAATCTTCCTAGTATAATCAATTTTAGACGAGGTAGAAGCTTTGGCAAGTCTAAGTGGAAGCAAACTAAACATCCTGAGAAAAATAGTCGGCGGGAAGGTGGTGAATTTCTATGGAGTGAAGAATTTTGCGAACCAAAGGTGGGGCTTCCTAAAGAACCTGAAAATGAGAGAACTGGGGTTTAATTTTTATCAATTCATCTTCTCCAATTCGCATGGGCTTGAAAGAGTAATGGGTGGTTGCCATGGGTCCATGACAATGAAGAGATTTACTCTAAATTGCCCATGTGGATCCAGGTGTAGAGCTTACCAATTCATTTAGGGTGCATTTGATAAAATTAAAGTTTGAAAACTAAAATTTGAAAATTAAAATCTAAAATCTAAAATTTGAAATACGAAATTTGAATTCATTAAATTATTGAATTGTTGAGTATTAAATCTAATACATTTGAGTACATATCATATTCAGTGATAAGTAAATAGCTTATCATTTAATTTTGGGAGCATGTTTTGTCTAGAAAATTCAGTATCACTTAATTAATTCAAATGTTCAATTTTTTATTATCAACTGGTTTGAATATGTTAAAACATGAATTCATTAAGTTTATGTGTTCAACTAGGTTATCAAACAGTTCCTTCCAGAATAAGAAGGCTATGAAGAGAGTTGGTATTGTTTTGGGCAGTGTGAAAGAGGCTTTTGTGCCACTAGGAGGAAGCAAGAAAGGGCGGTGTCTGAAAATCCTTATTGAGGTTGATATTTCATAGCCTCTTTTGAGGGGAATGACGGTTAAAGTAAATGGTATCCTCCGATATTGGATCGAATTCCAGTACGAGTACGGTTCGACCTTTTTTGTATTGCTATGGAATTATAGGCGATAATGATAAAACTATACTGCAAAAGGCAACTCCTAAAATGGAACGTCCGATAGCCAATATGGCTCATGGATAAAAGCAAGTTTCCCAAAGTCATCCCCAAGAAGAGGAGCTGATGGGAGGAAGGAAAGGGCCACAGAGACGAAAGAGAATCCAAGTACAGTTACCCCTAAGAGCATGGGACCAAAGAGAAGACTATCAATGCAGAATGATAACATGCCACAGCAAATGAATAAAGTGAGAAGCGGAAATAAACAGTCAATTATGCCTATTGAACGCTTAGGACAATTACCATCATCTCAATAGCAATAGCTTCACACTCTCCAGTCCAAGTAGACAATTAAACATTCATGACAACGCCAATGTCATAGGCCCCCAAAGCTGACTGACTCTGCTCAAGGCAGTGATATAGTTTGGGAGCAAGTTGACACGATGCAGGAATACGAAGGCAACAAGAAGGAGAACATGGTGCTTGATGTCGATAGGGATAAAGTAAGTAGTGATAGAAACATGGAGATCGAGCTAGAAACTATTGATCAAGGTTCCAAAATGATAAAGGACAAAACGAACAATGGAGTATTAATAAGGAGGACAAAACAATAGCTGATAAAGAGTTGGAGGAGGCTTGTACAGGAAGTGGGCAAGAGGAAACCTCTAAGAAAGAAACAAGCAAGTACATCACTGAACATTATGGACACCAAGGGAAAATTTAGGCTGGTAGATGAAGAGTATGATAAAGAAAATTTGCTATGTGATCAAAATAAAATGAACAAGAAAGAATTCAATGGAAGGAGCAAAACCAACGAGATCAAGGTGCTAGAGTCTACCTTTGTTAGAGCTTTCCAAGCCCAATGAGAGTTGTGGCATGGAATTGCCATGGAGTGGGGAGCTCCTGAACAATTCACTAGACTATGGAGGTATCAATACTCCACTTTCCAAGTTTATTGTTTCTTGTTGAGCCAAAAAAAAATGATCATGGCTAAGTTTAAAAATAGAATTCGGTTTGATGAATTATTTGTTATAGATCCTATAGGTAAGTCTGGGGGCTTGGCTGTGATCTGGACAAATAATATTAAGGTTGAGAAAATTTTATGTACACTCTTCACTATTGGCCTGCTTCTTTATGAAAATAATCTTAATGATACTTGATGGTACGTGTGTATATATGCCAGTATTGGTTATAGGGTAAAGAAGGAGCAATTGTAGCTGTTGTCTAATAGGAAATATTTGTGGGGTGGGAGATGGATGACAATAGGGGATTTAAATGACATTATATCTAACGAGAAAAAATGGGAGGAGAAGGGAAGGTAAAGACTTGAGAGTAGTTTTAGAGAGTTGAGGAGGTACTTCATTCAAACTAATCAACTCACAGATATTTGGTTTGAAGGTGCCCCGTGGACTTGGTGTAAAAATAGGAGCCTGAGAGTTAGGTAAATGAGTGGTTAGATAGAATCCTAGCCAGTAGCTGCTAGCTAGAAGTTTTTGATAGAGCAAAGTGTCTCCAAATTGTCAAAAAGGTCTCGGACCACTGTGTTCTGGTTTTGGATACTACGTCGAGTGATAGGAAGAGAAAGAGAAGATTCCCTTTTGACAAGAAGTGGCTATAGTATAGATAGATAGAGGATGTGGTAACCAAAGTATGGAAAATAAACCAAATAGGATATTTAGAGTTAAGTAGATAATTAAGTAGTGCAAAATGTGGTTGCTTATATGGAATAGGTCATTAAACATGAATGCTAGCAAAAGAATTCAAAAAATAAAAAAAAAAAATTAAGCTGAGGCAACAACATTAGGAGCCTAATAGGAAAAAAGAGTTGAATGAGTTGAACAAGGAATTGAAAGAATCTAACAAACCAGAAGAGAGCTACTAGTGTCAAAAAATCTAGAAAACAGTGGTTGAAAGACGAGGACAAGAATACAACATTCTTCCATGCAAGTGTAAACAATAGGAAAAGGTGGAACCAATATTCATACACTCTAGAGAGAATCCGGGACCTAATGCAACACTGAAACAGAGGTTGAAGAGAAGATCAGTCAATATTTCAACAAGATCTTCACAACCACAAATACTAGAGATTTTGATGAGATATTACAAAACATATCTCAAACTATCACCGCTTAGATGAACTTAATGTCTAGACTTGTCATAGAGAAGGGGATTAAAAAAGGCATTTTTCTCAATGCACCTTGAAGAAGCACGGAACTTCCCCGGACCGAGCTGACCTGATGAGCTCGGCGTGCTGATGAGAAGAGTGTGTCCCAAGCCTGCAAAGCGAACAAGAGAGTGATCTAATAGGGGAGCCCCGAGGTCGTCCCCGAGGGCGCTCCGACGGTCAAGTTAATTTTTTGGTGAGTGAGATTCACGGGGAGTAAAACGGTCGGGAGTGATTGTCGAATAGTGAGCGTACCTTGCGCAGTCGGTGTGCGTTATGATTTATACCTGCTGAGAGAGTCCGACCTCCGTACGTTTCGGGACCTGCCCAGAATAGTCTCAATCCCGCACTGAGGGGGATCAATCCCGACCTATGCGGGATTGTTCTCTGGAGCCCCTTGGAGCCCTAGCGGCGGAGGGCCACGGAACGGTTCCCATGGGCCCGGGGTCTAAGCCCAGCTCAGGCCTCCCTGGGCTGCCACGTGTATAGGCTCAGGACGGGGCCTCTGCACTAGCCCCCTAGATTAGGTAGGGCTTCCAGGCAGACCTAATCTATATCCTTGCCACGTGGGAGCCCAGCGTCGCACCGTTCTGCCGTGGTCACCTCTGGCACAGTGCTGTCAATGAAAAGCTGCACCCGCGTCCTTTCAGTTGTCGCGTCTCTTCGGTCTCCATACCGCTCTTAAATGCGTTCACATGGGGCAGTTCAAATTCAAGCAGCCGTTTCCCCCCATTTCGCTCCCTATAAATAGGGATTCCCAGATTTTCTCAGACTCTATTTGCCATTTTCCTTTCTTCACGTATTTTTCTACTTCCAAAAGTTCTCGCGGCGAGACTTCCGGCCATCAGTACCCAGATTCCGGCGGTTTCTTCATCATCTCCTATTCCATTTACCAGTAAGTTCTTTTTCTTCCTCCTTCGCATTTTCTTTTCCTCTTTTGCCACCTTCTGCATTTTATGTCGGATCGTTCCGGCGTTACCTCCACCGCATCCCAAACTCCGGCCCGTCGTAGAGCCCTCAGAATCCTCATTTCCTCCTCGTCTTCGTCCTCATCTTCATCTTCATCCTCTCCTCCTCCTCTCACTTCTTCCTCTGCTTCTAATTCCAACTTCCACATTCCTGATCTGCTCGAGCCCATTGATATCATGAGCTCTCCATCTGCCCATTCTCTTTCCGCCCGCACCTTGGAGGAGGCGGCCGAGCTTGATGCTTTCATCGATCAGCAGGCCACTTCCATTCCTTCCCCCAAGTCCCCACATGACTCCCCTGGCGGAGTCCAGGGTGGGGCAGGTAAGGATAGAGATTCCTCAGAGAGGACCCCTACTCCTGAGTAGGGGGATGATCCTAAAATCGACTACGGTCAGCCTGACCAGCAAGAGGACACCCTCTCACCCGGGGTAGTGGCCGAGCTGGTTAGGTCCTTTTCCATTCTCCGGCCTTCAAGCCGAGGGCTGCCGGGCCCAGCGACTGAGCTAGCCGACCTCCCCCTGGCTTCGTAGCCATCTATAGGGAGCAGCTGGTCGCGGGGCTCCGACTCCCCATCCCCTCGGCCCTAGCCGAGGTTCTGAGCTACTGGGGGCTCAGAATCACCCAAGTCCACCCCAACTCGATCAGGATCATCACTGCGTTCCTGATCTATTGCCAAATCTGCTCCATTCCCTATTCTCTTTCTCTTTTCCGAGCCTCTTACACCCTCAAGCTCTCCCTTCTTGGGTGGTACTACTTCTCCCGCCGAACTGTTGGCAAGGTTCGGGGTGGGAAGGGAATCCAGGACCTGTTCTACGGGATCCCTTCTTCCGTGAAGAACTGGAAGGGGGACTTCCTCTTTGTTAAGTCCACACATTTTCTCCCTGATGTGTGGAAGGTCGGGGAGGTCGAATCCGACCCCTACCAGGAGGACCTGGACCCCGAAGCTCTCAGCCAACTGGTGTGCTCCAAGATGAAGCTCTATGCGGGCAAGTTTTCCACCGAGCAGATATCCGCGGCCGGGCTAATGGGGACTTTGTCCGGGTCCCCCGAAGGAGTGTAGCCATCCCCTACCAACTACGACACTTGTAATGCCGTCTCTAGGATCCCGTAGTCTATTGCTTCCTTCTTTCTTTTACCGACCTGTTTTTACTGACCTGGTGATGTCTGCTGCAGTGCGGAAGCTTTCCAGGCTACTGGGTGCGCCACCCGAGCAGGTCGCTCCCACCACGCAGCTAGAGGAGGCGAAGAAGGCCTCTGAGGCCTCTCCGACTCCTGGGGGCAGCTCGGCTCCCCAGAAGGAGGCCTCCCAATCTCGGTCCCCTTCCAAGCAGGTTGCCAGCAAGAAGAAGGCGACGGGGCAGAAGAGGGGCCGAAAGGATGAGCCTTCCCAACCCGGGAAGAAGCCTACGCCAGCCCCAGCACAGCGCCCTCTCCTGTTGACGTCGGGGGGCCCTGTCCACCTGAGGGTTGGTTCCGCGGAGGAGCACGCCGAGGAGACGCCTCCCCCGAGCTTGTGGCACTTCCGCCATGTCGCCTGTGACGACCCCACTTCTCCCAAGGGCGAACTCGAGGGTATTAGCGGGTCGCCTGCCTAGCTCGCACTAGGACTCGAAAGTTAAAGCAATAAAACTAGATAAACCGAAAGAGCACTATATACACAATATATACAATCCCAAAAGTGTTCTAATCATCCCATTACATCCTTATGAATATAACCAAAACCAAAGAGTAGACCCTAAGGAGGGTCCTTATACAAACCACCAAAACTAAAACAAACATTCTAATTGTTCAACTATTACATACAAATCTAACTATACTGTGTATGTATCAAAAGTCCGCGTCGGCCCCTGCTAAGGAAAACAAAAAAAGAAAGGAGTAAGCTATATGCTTAGTAAGTAATCAGGGGCAAAAGTATAAATCTCACATATTAACAATTACACAGTAAGAGTAAAGCAAAAGCAGAAAAATAACATCACATAATAAGGATACGGGTGGCTCCAAAGCCAATGCATGTGCCATGTATGATCTTCTACCGACACTCCGTCGACCACAAATAATGGTCCGTAGAACTCCACTTGTTCTCCCACCGTACACCTTATCACCCTCTCTGGCCAGACACCTCACAAACTTGCTCGAGCAAACGAAATTGAGCTTGGTTCACAAGCTCGGATCACAAACTTGGTCCACATACTCGGTGAACCGGATTCACAAACTTGGTGAGCTCAATCCAGGTTGGAATGACTTCGACCAACCCCTAACTGGCTCGAATAGTCCATCTAGGTATTGAGATCGGGCCCCAAACTCACAAACTTCACAAAATTATTCAAAAGTCACCCCGAGCCACAAGTTCAAGGGTTTTAGTTCCAAAATTGCTCATATACACAAGCCATGTACAAATATGTGCGCAAGTTAGGGTTTAGGTCGAGTGCGATAAAGTACACCCTCGCCTAGGTACCCTCTTCATATATATCGAAACACATAAGCAACTAACACACAAGCGCGGCCTGAATACTTACCCAACAAACAAAAGAGCAAAAGTACGAAATTCGTGCCGCGAGGAGTAGCTAGTAGTCCCTTCGGGTCAGTCCCGATTTTAATTTCATGTTGGGGTCAGTCCCCTCGGGTCAGTCCCGATTTTAAATTTTATGTTGGGGTCAGTCCCGATTTTAAATTTCTGCCTCGGGTCAGTCCCGATTTTAATTTTCTATTGCGGGTCAGTCCTGATTTACATTTTCTATCTCGGGTCAGTCCCAATTTAAATCCCTATGTTCGGGCCAGTCCCATGTTTAAAATTCCTTGTTTAGGTCAGTCATCTGAGTAGTTTACAGCCGAATAACACAGGTAAGTATTTGGTGTCTACTTTTTTGTCTCAAGTTTTTCCAAAACTCAGACAAAGAGGGGCAAACTGTAGACACCAAATTTTTAAGGTATTTTTGTTTACTGGTATTTTTATTTTTGATTAATTTCATTTACTTTTAGTCTTTTATTTTTAAGTCATTTTATCATTTAATTAAACTTTAATCATTTAATCATTTTATTTTGTTTGTTTCGATTCTAGGTTTTTATTTTATTTTTTGTTTTGATTCGTGTCTCTTGTCTTACTTTAATTGAATTAAGAGTTTTTTGCACTAAATTTTCAAAAAAAAGGAAAAAAAAGGAAAAAAGAAAAAGTCAATCAAAGGGACAAGAATAAGACACATAAGCCTATTTTGGGGTTTGAAATCTTGGCCTTTCATATTAGGTTTAGTTTTTTGGGGTGCCTTTAAAAATGCAAACAGCCGCAAGCCAAAAGGGGGTAACAAAAAGGGCGGAACAATTAGAGAAGGGGAGTTTCGTTTGGAGGCTAGAAGAAACAGAAGGAAAAAAAAGGAGCTTGGTCTGAGAGCTTGAGAAACAGGGGAGGCTTGCGGCTAAAAAATAGAGTAACAGAGGAAGGAGCGACGGGGAAAATGAAAGGGACAGAGTTGAGGGGAGCAAGAGAAAAAGCTTCGGCCTTGAGAGAAAAAGACAGAGGGCGGCGACGGGAGCTTGAAAGAAAAGGGGGGCTTCGAGTAAAGCAGAAAAACAGAGAGGGAGTCTTCAGCAAGAGCAGAGGAAAAATCTGAAAATTGGGGAAGTTCTTCCGGTAGAGAGAAATGAGCGAGAGAGAGTAAAAACAGGAAAGAAATGGCGACGGATGAAGAGGTCCTGGGCTGAGGGAAGGAGAGGAAGGAAAACAGAGGGGCGGCGGACAAAGGACTGCGCCACGGACAAGCGGAGCAGCAAGAGCTAAATGAAGGCAGAACAGAAAAGGGAAAAGCCGAGCGGAGGAGTTGCAATTTGCTGTCGGCTCCGGAAATTCCCACCATCACCGGCGAACATTCACCAAGAAGGAGTACGGTAAGTAACCATTTTACTTTAAATTTCAGCTTCCATTCAAGAATAAATGCTGGAAATCCCAACCCCAAAATCTGTCTCTGGTGAATTTGTTTCTTGCAATTTTTCGGTGATTGTTCATAAATATTTGACCGCGCACGCTCTGTGTATTGATTGGTCTGCGTTCTTTTGTGTTGCTGATAATTTTTGGGCTCTGATTTCCATCCCTTGAGCGAAAAATTGCTAAAATCCTCCATGCCTATGTAATGTTTGACAAAATGCCCAAATGGAAATTTTGAACTAAAAGGAGGAGATTTTATCCTTTTTCTGTTTACGTTCAAGAGGGACTCTGGCCAGATCAAAGCTGGCCAGAACCTGGGAGTTTGTTAGTAAGGGGAAGGGAACCAAGGAATTTTAGAGTTGGTTCTTTCATTAATTTTGCTGTCATTGATGTCGGATGATGGTGTGGTGTGTTGTTGCCGTGTAAAATTGCCGAAATGTGGGAGCATCAGGGGTTGCAGAAGCTTTCCTCTGAGTCACGCTGAAGAAGAAAGCTTCAGCGAACCATTTGTTTGCAAATGTTTGGAAATTCGCGAATTGGCCCCTGAACCATAAGTAATTTCATAACGGCCCGAATAATTTGATTTTTTCTTTCAATTGGGTCCTGAATTAATTTCAAATTGACCCCTGGGTTTAGTTCTCTTCATGTTTTGTACATATTGGCCTTTGTTCCTTGGCTTTTGCCTAATTTCTGATAGGACTTGAAAGTTGGAAAAGTTGAACTTATTTTGCCCTTTTAGACTTTAATTATCCTTTCTTTTTTTAAGTAGTCTTTTGGGTGGATTAATTCTTGATTTTTAGGTCATAATTGTGGTTTAATAATTTTAGTTGATTTTATCATGTTGGGTTTTAGTGAAACAAGTGATTTTGGGTTGAGAGATTATTTTGCCTGGGTTTAAAGGAATGGGTTGAGTCTTTTATTTTTGGGTTTTGATTTGGGCTAGAGGGTAGAAGCCCATTGACTCTATTGGTTATTCTTGGGGTTATAAATGACAGATTGGTCCTTTCTTTTGCTATGGGTCTCGGTTGGGTTGGGGGAGGTTTTCAGCCCAAACAAATAAATAAAATGGCCCAGTGCTGATCCATTAAGAAACCAAAGAACAAATTTACAGAGCAGTCCCTATACTTCTCTTTAATTTCACTATGACCCTACAAACTTTCAATGCTTTCCATTGGGTCCCTAATTTAATTGCAAAGAGGTCCCTAAACTTTATTTTTCTTTATTTTTGACCCCAAAACTTTGTTAATTTTTGCAATTAAGCCCCTTCTTCTTTTACCCTTTTTAAATGTGGGTTGTTTACATGATTTAATTGATTCAATTTCATGTTCATTTTTATCTTTTGTGATTATTTGTTAATTAAAGTGATGCCTTCACCTTTTCTTTTATTTTGGAGGGTAAATAAGTAATTTCACACTATTAGGGCATCAATTCAAGGGAGGTACACTCTATCCTTTATTCTTGACTTTATTTGACCTTATGTGCCTTATGTGACTTTATGTGCTCAATTGCATGCCATTTGAATGCTTTCATTTTATTTATTTATTTAGGAAACCAAAGAACGAATTTACAGAGCAGTCCCTATACTTCTCTTTAATTTCACTATGACCCTACAAACTTTCAATGCTTTCAATTGGGTCCCTAATTTAATTGCAAAGAGGTCCCTAAATTTATTTTTCTTTAATTTTGACCCCAAAACTTTGTTAATTTTTGCAATTAAGCCCCTTCTTCTTTTACCCTTTTTAAATGTGGGTTGTTTACATGATTTAATTGATTCAATTTCATGTTCATTTTTATCTTTTGTGATTATTTGTTAATTAAAGTGATGCCTTGACCTTTTCTTGTATTTTGGAGGGTAAATAAGTAATTTCACCCTATTAGGGCATCAACTCAAGTGAGGTACACTCTATCCTTTATTCTTGACTTTATTTGACCTTATGTGCCTTATGTGACTTTATGTGCTCAATTGCATGCCATTCGAATGCTTTCATTTTATTTATTTATTTATTCGCTTTATTTGTTTTAATTTAGTATTTTTATTTTATTTTAGTTCAATTTTTGATCATTTGAAAGGCACTTGAATGCCACAATTGTAATAGTTAGGCTATTATATCATTTCATTTAATTCCTTCCCTCTTAGATTGTAGTAGGCTTCCCCCCCGAATGTAATAATTAGGGCTTTATTTGATTTACTTGCCTTATGCGTGTTTTGCATGTCTATGTGCTATGTGTTACCGCTTTCTTAGGACGTGCATCTAGATATCATGCCTATGTGTTGTGTGCCTTATGTGATCTATGTGTTTATTTGCTTTATTATGCTTCATCTGATTTTCTTAGACTGTAATAAATGCATGTTATCACACTAGTCCAATGCTAGCTGTGATTCCTTTCCCGTCACCACACTAGTCCAACGCTAGTTGTGGCTCTTTGTTCCGATTTCCCACTAGTCCAATGCTAGTGAGGATTCGTAGATATGGGCTAGTCCAATGCTAAACTCTTAGGGACCTCCCTCGTTAGATCATGTTTGTATGATTACATTACACTTCATGCATATTTTTTCATTTTTTAGGATCTTTATCATTTTCACATAATATTTCCCCTAATAAAATATCCCTTACCCCTACGTATATATAACATTTATATTTGCATCTCATTTAGGAAATTAGGGGGGTAGATTAGTGCATTTTGCCTGATTAGACTAGAGATAGCCCCTTAGATATGTGATACTGACGAGTTTGGCTTTCTAGTTTTAGCACGCTCGTATTCCCTCTATTAAAGGGAAAATTGAGTCACGAACATTAGTCCCCCGTACCCGACATGATGCACTCCTTTAACACATGTATATTTCTATAATTATTTTATCCCTTTTCTTTTCTTAGAGTCTCATATTTTTGCATTATTCGTGACCTCTCCAAAGAGTCATTATTGGGCATCACAATTAATGTGATTGGCACCATTCAAGTTTTGAAGAGAAATTTTGCCCCCCGATACCCCCTATGTCTAGGGTTTGCATCCATATAGTACATCCAAATGTGATAAATTCTTTTGTTAAAACAAGAAAATCTTTGACTAAATCACGCAACTAGCCTTGGTTAAGTCGAAGGGGTGCCTTGGATTTCATCCTTGCTTTCCCCTTCGTCAAATGTGACTCCCGAACCTTTTTCGTTGGCTTACGTAGACTAGGAGTCGTTTAAAAGGGGTTTCTTTTCTATCTTTTTCCTTTAAAAAAATTCATTTTAGGTGACTTGGTACACCTTAACTCCATACCAAGTGGCGACTCCGATTTTTATTTCAAAAACCCTTTTTTAAACTATATTTTGGGTCAAATCGTCGCATTTTCAAGTCCCATTAAGACCCATATTTTTCATTTTCTTTTTTAATCAAAATTCATTTTTTCAAATAAAAATTCACTTTTCAAAACCATTTATTTATTTTTCTTGTAAAAAATGGGGCGCGACACCCTCTATGCACGACCCCCGTTACTTCTGCCCGTCCTGGGGGCTCTCCCTCAATGACCGAGCCCAGTTCCCCGAGGTGGCTCGCGAGTTGGTCACAGGCTCGATCCTCCCGCGTGACAGGAGGTGGATGGACCTGGCGAGTCCGTCCGAGCTCCAGGACATGTACTTCACCGCCCAGGCCCAAGTAAGTCTTCTTTCACTTAGGCCACTTGGGTCCCTGTTCTTTCCTTAGGGATGTGCTAAGTTTTACTTTTCTTTCCTCAGGCCAATGCCTCCGGCGCTGCCTTGGTGACTCGCTTCTTCGAACTGTCTCCTGACTTGGAGAAATTGCAAAAGGAGAATCGGGAGGCAGAGCAGAGGCTTGCCCAGGCCCTTCAGGAGGCAGACTCTCTTAAGGCCAGGTTGGGCAAGGTCGAGAAGGAGCTGGAAACGGCCCAAGTCCAGCTCGCCTCCACCCGGTCCGAGCTGGACCAGGAGAAGAAGGGCGTGGCAAAGCTGAGGGAGGACCACGCCATTGAGCTCACCGGCACCGTCAGGCTGGAGCGCAAGAAGGCTGTTCGGGAGTTCATCTCCTCTGAACAGTTTGCCGAGGACGTCGCTCTCCTCAACCAGCCCATCCTTCAGGTCGGCTTCACGCGTGCCCTGGACCAGGTGAAGGGTCTCAACCCGCCTGGCTTCAACTTGGCTGACTTCAAGGATTACAACCCCGCAGCTGATGGGAAGCTGGACTGGCTCTTCGATGGGTACTGCAAGGGGCATGCCCTGAAGGACCTGGTGGGCAGGAGCGATGTGGGGGCCGAGCTGACGGAGGTTCCCTTGGAGGAGTACGAGGCTCCCGGCAGGACTTCCGAGAAGGAGCTGGTGGCTTAGGGTAACGGTCACTCCAGAAATCCTTTCCATCTTCTTATAAGGATGTGACTGTGCTCCAGTAATGATTGAGCCTCAATGCCCCGTAGTTCATGATTTTCATAGATATCTTTTTGAATAGCCTTCACCATACGCCTCTCAGCATGCTTAAGGTGTACCCTCAGTTCCCACCTCAAGCAGGTCGCCAGCAAGAAGAAGGCATAGCTAGGTTTTCCTTTCATTTTATAGCTCGGTAGGCTTTGTAATAGATAGGATCGGAATGCATATATGAAACGATGTTTGAATGAAACTATCTGATTTTGACTTTCAATCCTTGCTAACGCCGAACTTTAGTAACCGAAAAGGCATACCGACCTCTCGGGTTGAGCACTAAATAGGTCCACCAAGGCAGCGTGCCGGCCTCTTGGGTCGAGCATCTATCACACTTTAAACTAACAACTAAGTTGTCAGGGACACCAAACCATCAAATTATCAGGCTGATTTAGCAGTCGAATTCTAATAACCGGAGCGACGAGCCGGCCTCCTGGGCTGAACACCAAACCTCTGGGCTTTAAGTTACGCCGACCTCCTGGGTCGAACGTCAAATCTGATTTTATTGAAGCAGCGTGCCGTCCTCTCGGGCCGAGCATCCGCCAAACTATAAGCCAACAACAAAATTTTCAAAGGACGACAAACTGGGGTCCCATCAAATGATCAAACTAAATTAACAACCAAATTCCAACAACCTGGGCGGCATGCCGACCTCCTGGGCCGAGCATCGGACCCTAAGGTTTTTTTTTTTTTTTTAAGCTGCTCCGATCTCCTGGGTCGAGCGGCAAAATTTTAAAGACGGTCTTGCCGACCTCCTGGGCCGAACATCAAACTCTCAGACTTTAAAGCTTTGAGCCCTGTCGGCCTCCTGGGTCGAGCGTCGATCTCTCAGACTTGAAAGGCATTCCATCCGTTACCTTTCAAAATTTTAAAGATAATCATGCCGACCTCCTGGGTCGAGCGTCGATCTTTACCATTCAGGGCCCCCTACTAGGACACTTAGCATTATCTGAGTGTGCTAGTGTAGAAGTGAAAAGTTAAACGGCATTGATAATGAGAATGGACTTAAAACTTGAAAGTCGAACATTTATTTAATGATGAACTTGTATGAGAATTCCAGAGAATACAGTAAGATACCCTGGACCAATCTATCCTACGAACAACCGCAAATTCGAGAAGTGTCAAGTGCGGGGTACCTCTACTCCGTCTAATTTCGCAAGCTTACAGTACCCAGCACGGCTCGCTTCCAGGACTTTGTACGGCCCCTCCCAGTTTGGGTCAAGCTTGTGGGGGCTATGAGCTCGACTGACTGAGTTCTTTCTTAAGACGAGGTCACCCGGCTGGTACTGCTTGTTCCTCACCTTCGCGTTGTGGTAGCGGGCGAGCTGGCTTTTATACTTAACCATCCGTATCGCCGCCTCCTCGCGCTTGGCCTCCAGCAAGTCCAAATTGCACCTCAACTCCTCTTCGTTGGCTGATGTAACGAAGTTTTGTGTTCGAGGCGAGGAGAGGCCGACCTCCGCGGGCACCACCGCCTCCGCCCCATAAGTCAGGAAAAACGGGGTCTCATGAGTGGCTATCCTCGGCGTAGTGCGTTAAGCCCATAGGACGCTAGGGAGTTCATCTAGCCAGTTAGACTGGGCTAGTTCCAACCTGGTCTTCAGCCCTCGCAGAATGGTTCGATTAACATTCTCTACCTGACCGTTGGCTTGGGGATGTCCGACCGAGGTGAAGTGTTGGCTAATCCCGAGCTGGGCGCACCAGCTCCTGAAGGGATTTTCAGCAAACTGTCGCCCGTTGTCGGATATCAAGACATGCGGGATCCCGAAGCAGCAAACTATGTTCTTTCAGAAGATCTTCTGAATTGCCCTTCCGGAGATAGTGGTCAGGGGTCCGGCCTCCATCGACTTTGTGAAATAGTCGATGGCCACCACGAGGTGTTCGTACCTTCCAGGAGCTCGGGGAAAGGGACCCAGGAGGTCTATTCCCCACTGGGCAAAGGGTCAAGGACTGTGGATGGGGACCATTTCCCTAGTGGGTTGGTGGCGCAGCGGGGCGTGCACCTGGCAAACTCGGCATTTCTGAACAAGAGCTGCGGCATCTCGAAACACCGAGGGCCAGTAGTAGCCTAGGAGCAGGCATTTTTTGGCCAACACTCGGGACCCCACATGTGCCGGGCACAGGCCTTCGTGAACTTCTTGGAGAACATAGTCGCCCTCCTCAGGAGTTACGCACTTTAGCCAGGGAGACAAATACGACCTCCTGTAGAGGATCCCCCCAGCGTAGGCGTACTTAGCAACTCTGAGCTGGAGTCGGCGAGTCTCGGTTTTATCCTCGGAGAGGACACCCGAACTGAGGAAGTCCACGAGAGGAGTCATCCAAGTGGTCGGGCTGTCTATGGCCAAGACTTGGATCTGGTCAATGCTTTTTTGTTTGACTACCTCCACCAAAACTTCCTTGCTCAGGTGGGCAAACGAGGAGGACGCCTGTTTCGACAGTGCGTCCGCCCGCTTGTTCTGCGACCTCGGCACCCGCTCGATCTCAAAAGTGTCAAACAGGGCTATCGCCTCTCGCACCTTAGTCAAATACTTCTTCATGACGTCCTCCTTGGCCTCGTACTCCCCGCGGACTTGGTAGACTACGAGCTGAGAGTCGCTCCGAACCCTGATCGCGGTTATGCCCATCTGGTGGGCTATCCGCAATCCTGTCAACAGGGTCTCGTACTCTGCCTCATTGTTAGATGCCGGGAAGTCGTATTTGAGTGCGTAGGTCAGCTCCTCCTCGGTGGGCGAGGTGAGCAGCAGGCCGGCTCCGCTCCCTTCCTTACTCGAGGCTCCGTCCACAAATAGTACCCACGGCTCCTCCAGCCGTGTCTCCTCGGGCAAAGAGCTCGGCTCAGTCACTGACAAGCTAGCTCCCTCGGCGAGGAAGTCGGCCAGAGCCTGAGTTTTGATAGCTGTGCGAGGCTGATAGCCGATGTCATGCTCGACCAGTTCGACGGCCCATTTGGTCATTCTGCCCGAGACCTCAGGTTTTGTGAATATCTGTCGTAAGGGTTGATCCGTCAGGACAGTAATGCTGTGGGCCTGAAAATAAGGTCGGAGCTTCCGGGCGGCGTGCCTCAAGGCGAGGACCAATTTTTCCGCCAGCGTGTACCGCGTTTTCGGCCCTTGTAGAGCACGGCTAACGTAGTATATTGGCCTTTGAGCCCCCCTATCCTCCCGTACCAAAACCGCGCTAACGGTCTCGTTGCAAGCAGACAAGTATAGGAACAGGGTTTCTCCCTGCTCCGGGGCAGTCAGAGCAGGTAGCTCAGCTAGGTATGCTTTTAGGTCGGTGAAATCTTTCTGGCATTCTTCCGTCCATTGAAAGTCCTTTGGCGCTTTCAGGATTCGAAAGAAGGGTAGCCCCCTTACCGCGGAGCGCGAGAGGAATCTATTCAGGGCGGCCATCCTTCCCGTGAGCCGTTGGACCTCCTTGATGCTCATCGGGGGACCATGTCCACGATGGCTGGAGCTTATCCGCGTTGGCCCGGATCCCCTCTCGGGAGACCAGGAAGCCCAAGAACTTTCCTGACCTGATCCCGAAGGTACATTTCTTTAGGTTCAGCCGCATCCGGCTTTCCCACAGGATGTTCAGGATTTCCCTCAGGTCGGGAACGAGCTGCCGGTCAGTTCGACTCTTGACGATCATATCGTCCACATAGACCTCCATACTCCTGCCGATCTGACTCTGGAATAGTTTGTTGACCAGGCGCTGGTAGGTAGCTCCAGCGTTTTTCAATCCAAACGGCATTGTCCGGTAGCACTACGTCCCTTTCTCGGTGATGAAGGAAGTCTTTTTCCGATCTTCCTCGGCCATCTCTATCTGGTGGTATCCCTTGAAGGCATCTAGGAAACACAAAATGTCAAAACCCACAGTAGAGTTTATTAACCTGTCGATCCTTGGTAAGGGGAAGCAGTCCTTTGGGCAGGCCTTGTTAAGATCTGTGAAATCCACGCACATCCTACAAGACTGGTCCTCCTTCTTCACCAGGACGGGATTGGCTAACCAGGTCGGGTAATATACCTCCAAGATGATCTTGGATTCCAGCAGCTTGCTGACCTCCTTCCTGATCACCTCATTCCTGTCGCACCCCATTTTTTATAAGAAAAATAAACGAATTGTTTGAAAAGTGAATTTTAGTTTGATTTTTTGGTTGGAAAATGAATTTGTGATTTAAAAAGAAAATGAAAAATATGGGTCTAAATGGGACTTGAAAATGCGACGATTTGACCCAAAATATAGTTTAAAAGGGGTTTTGAAATAAAAATCGGAGTCGCCACTTGGTATAGAGTTAAGGTGTACCAAGTCATCAAAAATGAGTTTTCAAAGGAAAATGTAGAAAAACCCCTTTTAAACGACTTATAGTCTACGAAAATCAAAGGAAAGGTTCGGGAGTCACATTTGATGAAGGGGAAGGCAAGGATAAAAATCCAAGGCACCCCTTCGACCTAGCCAAGGCTAGTTGCGTGATTTAGTCAAAAATTTTCTTGTTTTTGTCGCGCCCCACTTTTTGAGTGTGTGAAAGTAGTGTGTGAGATATGTATGCGAACGTGTGTGAAAATGAAGATAAAAGGCCGTGGGATTGTGAAATGCGACGGTTTGGCCAAACATATAGTTTAAAAAGGGTTTTTTTGAATGAAAAATGGAGTCACCACTTGGTATAGAGTTAGGGTGTACCAAGTCACCCAAAAATGAATTTTTGGAAAGAAAAGCGAACAAACCCTTTTTAAAGAATTTTAGGTCTATGTAACCAAAGAAAGGGATCGGGGGTCACATTTGATGAGGGAGAAGGCAAAGGCAAAGCCTAAGGCACTCCCTTACCCTAGTCAAAGCTAGTTGCGTGATTTAGCCCTTCTTTTCCTAATTCTTCTACCCAAAGTATACGTTGCATGTTGGATGTGACTAATGGATATGACAAAAATGCAATCCTAAATCTAAAATGTCTCTTATGAGGCTTTTTGGTCCCAATCGCATGAGTTGTGATGGCCAATAAGGAAAACTCTCATAGAGGTCATGGGTAATGCAAATGAAGACTCAAATATGAGTGCAAGTATGAAAAATGTAAGAAAAGTGCAAAATAAAAATACAAATGTATGTGCAAGTGTGCAAATGTAAGAAAAGTGCATGTGTGCCAATTGAGAAAATAAAGGTGTTTGTGTGCAAGTGGATGAAAATAGGGTATAATAGTAGTAAATGCATATAAGTGCGATTGGGTGCAATTCGTGAGGTAAAAAATAAATAAGTGATAGAGAAAGAAGAGAAATGTGTGAACATGGCATGTGGAGTGAGAAAAATATAAGTAGTGAGAGAGTGTGGATAAAGAAAGTGAGGAAGTGATGCAATAAAAATGAGAGTGTATGAACCTAGAGGAATGTATCAAGTCGGGTACGGGGATGACTTCTAACTTCATGATTTTTAATTTTCCCTTTGATTAGAAGGAAGAACTAGCGTGCTAAGGCTATTTTGTAGCCACACTCGCTCGTTTCCCTTATCGAAAGGGGACTCTCAAACAAATGTACCCTATAACTAGCATAAGGATGCAAAAACCTAAAATGAAGGGGAAAGGATTAGAGGAGCATGCCAAATGCTAGAAAACTAAGAAAAATGTATGAAATGTAGTGAAACATGCAAGTATGTACTAACGAGAGGGGGCGGCCTATTGGGTCTAGCATTGGACTAACCCTTTTCTAAAATTCTCTCACAAGCATTGGACTTGCGAGAGCTCGAGGGGAAAGACCATGACCAGCGTTGGACTAGCCACGGTGACGTCACACATTCATTATAAACCAAATAAATCATGTAAAGTCTAATAAAGCAAATAAATACATAAATCACATATTGCACATAACACATAAGCATGGTATCTAGATGCAAGACCCTAAGAAAGCAAGTAACACGTAGCACGTAAGCATGCAAATCACAAAAGGCAATTAAGGCCCTAACTATTACATTTTTAGGGGGGAAGGCCTACTACAATCTAAAAGGGGAAGCGGAATAAGATAAATAAAATAACCTAACTATTACAACTTTGGCATTCAAGTGCCTTCAAATGACTTGCTAATTAAAACGAAATAAAAAGAAAGCGAAATAGGCAGTTAAACATAAAATGAAAAACGAATTAAGCATGCATATTCACACATAACACGTAGGAGCACGTAGGAGAAATAAAATCAAGAAAATATTTGCTCGACGGTGCTAGAAACCATAATAGCATCTTTGGCATTAATATTTCCAGATCCAATCCTATGGTTTCCATTCTTTTCTTTGCTAATGATTCCTTAGTCTTTTGTAAGCCTAATGTGCAAGAAGCAAATCATATAATGGAGATCCTTTATAGAGTTGGGAAAGCTTCTGATAAGTGTTTATTGTGAGAACCTGAAAATTTTCACATTTTGCAGGCATTATTTCATTTCTTTGCCTACATTTTTATTCCTTTCTTTTAAAATAATACATTTTCTATATATTTTATAAGTAAATACAGTTTTTGAATCATTTTCTGGTATAAGTTAGTGTACGTTCAATTTGGCAGGGTATTAAGGACGTGGGACCCGCTAGTGCGGTAAGTGTGATAAAATTTTGACGACTACGTTAAGTTTTGTATTGAGAGATATTATTTTACAAGGTACTAGGGGATGATTAGAGGTTAGTTATCTAGGTTAAGCTTGGTACATAAAGGGATAAGAATAAACTTAAGAAAGGACAAGTGTCATGAAACCATTGGAGGGAAATTTTGACCAAATTTCTTTACCTTTACTAAATATCAAATCTTGACCAAGATCATCTTCATTTTTCTTATGCCTTGGCCGAATATAGAGAGGAGAGAAGAGAGAAAAAACTATCATCTTGTTCTTCAAATCCAAGCCCAAATCTTGAGTTCCAACCATTAGTATCTCAAATTACTCCATAGAAACTTCTTGCTAGGAAGGATTAAGGAGGTTGGTGGAGTTGTTTTGAAAAGGGAAGCACTAAGCTATCATTTTTCTTTGGATTTCAAGGTATTTTGCCAAGAACTTCCTCTTTACTTCTATTAATTGGTAATTAGTGGCTTACAGTTGTTATAGATGCTACTTTGTGGAAGATTGCATGATTTTAAGTAGAGTTTGATAAATTTTGGATTTATTAGTGAATTTTCTGATTTTATATGATAGCTTGATATGGTGTGAAATGGAGTTTTTGTGTGTTAGTTGTAGTTGTTTGCGGAAAATTTCAGAATTTGTGCGGAAATTTCAGGTTTAGGGTTTCAAATCTGCCCTGTTTTGCACTGTACGTTTGTCCTTGAGGAAGGCCAAATCAGCCCTTACCCAAAACATGAAAGTTGTTGATAATTGAGTTAGCTAGCTACTGGTAAAATTTCAGCTCAATCGGAGCACTGTAGCCCATGAAATAACTGAAATACCCTTGACTGCCACAAACTTGTTTCACGGACAGTTTTCTGTCCTCACTAAAATTTCGATTTTTGACTATGAAAATGCATGATTTTGCTTTGGAGATCTTCATAAGAAATGTAGGTATATGTTTTGGCTTCGAAACGCCATAAGATTCGTTTCAATCCGATAAGTCTAGCTTCAGTTGTGGTTGTTGTGCCGAAAGGTGTGTTTTATAGTCTATGATTTGTATATGGTTGTTTTGAGATGAATTGGTGTTAATTGTAGGATGAAAAAGTAAGGAAATGTAGGGGATATGCTGTCCAATTTTTGGGAATGTTGGATTTCTTCGAGTTTGGTTTGGTTTGGGATATGTAAGAAGGGCTTTTGGGGTTGTTCGAGCCCTAGGTCTTCATGTTACCTTTTCGTTCCAAAAATCATGTTTTGCACCCTTGCATTTGTAATTATTTGGAGAGGTATACGACTTATAGTCGAGCCTCATTTGTGCATTTTATTTACTGGATTTGTGGCTGTAGGAACCATAATTGTTTTCCTTGGTTATTCTAGGATTTCTTGGTGACTAAAGCCATACGTTGGTTGAAAACTTTTGAAGTATCTTTACGTGAATTGGTGAGTGTACCACTCCTCTGAATTATTACTAAACTGGTTATCTGTACTTGCAAATTGCTGTTTGAATGTCTTTACCGACTATTTATTTTGTATGAGACAAGGGTGTACTTTATTACACTCGTTTCGTTTCACTTGCTTGTCTTCTAGTTCCTGTATCAATTTGAACTTGTTATCTGAGCTTGTTATGATGTCGTTTGGAAGTGTATCCAACGACCATCTTGTTAAACCTGAGCTCAACCTCATGGAGAGTCAATTGAATCGAGCCAGCAAGGACTTGGTCGAGGAAAATTGATAATCCATGGGTGCCTGTTCTTGGGAAATCTTTGGGTATTGGAGACTCTGGATTTCCGGTATACTGGAGTATTATCATTCCTGTTCCTGTTTGGCGTTCGGGCCCGGTTAAGGGGTATGTTTGGTGAACGGGATTTTGGCGTAAGCGGGGTCTACGGACATGTGTGTTTCATTAAACGTTGACGGAGGGTCAACGAGGTTGGGATCAAGTATTGTAACAGAAAGTTGGCTCCTGAGAGCCACTTGTATCCTTTAATTTGTGGTGTTCATTCATTTCTCTTATTTGATGTGTATATGTGCCCTAAACGTGATTCCTCATGATTTCTACTGTTTATACTTTTGGTACCTCATTGAGTTTCTAGCTCACCCCGTTCCGTTATCCTTGTTTTCCTTACAGGGAACAATCTTTTGGAACTTCGATGTTTTGAAGAATGAGTTGAGCTAGTTAGAAATTCTTTTGTTCTTCTGGTATAGCTCCTCGACAATTTGGAAACCCTAAATGTATCTTAATACAATGTTTTCTTTTGGTTTGTAAACTTACTAATATGTATATTTTAAAGTGTTTTCTCATGGTTATGTGGCATATGTATTTGGGAACGTACATTCTCTCATGTTAGACAAATTTTACTTGTTTTGGTTGGATTTTGGACGAGTGCGAAGGTTGATCGAGGAAAGTAGAAAATTTTTGGGGGTACTGTTCATAGAATTCGGCCGAGTATCCGGCCAGTTCTTGGCCAGATATCTAGCTGGATATGCAGGAGAAATTTTGAAATTTTTGGGTTGAGCTACTGCCTCCAATCCGGCTGGGTATCAGGCCAGAATCCGACCGGATTGTGATGTGGCAGTCACTGTTCATCCGCGGCTTGTTTTCGTTCTTCGTTTTGTTTTTTTTTTTATTGGTCGTAGTAGCGCTCGAGCACTGTATTATCTTTCGGAACAAGTATTTCAGGGTGTGATTAGCTTAGTAATCCTGGCGGCACTTCCATTTCGTTTGGATTTTTCGTGGGAACGTTGTACCCAAGATTGACTGTATCTTTTAGTTCGGCTCAATTGGGTTCTGAATGTTTCTCTTCTCGAAGTTCCTTTGAACGTTTGGTAGGGTTTTCGTTTGTTCCAGATCCGTAGACCAGGCAAGAGTTGGGCAGACGGTCCGCCGAATCCTTTGGTTCGCTTTAGGGTGAGGTGGGGCTGTCACATTTATTTTACATATTTTTGTGTTGTTAAGTATGTAGACACCAAAAATTTTATCATTTTATTCCTATTTTTTGCTCATTTTTAGTTTATTTTTGTTATATTTAGTTATATTTATTTTATTTTATTTTATGTCTATTTATTACTTTTTCTAAACAAGAAAATCATTTCAAATCATTTTTAGAAAAATATGAAAAGAAAAAAACCCGAAAAAGTAGTTTTTGTTAAAAAAAAAAGGAGCCCACGCGCGCTGTTTTTCTTCCTTCTTCGTACGTAGCCAGAAGCCATGAACGAAGTCATGGTACAAAATTGCAGCAGCCATTCTCCGCTCATTTCCACTTGTTTTTGTTTTTTTCTTTTTTCCCAATCTTTCGCCACCTCATCCCCTTGATCTCTATCAAGATTTTTCTAGAATAGAAGCTATCTAATGGCTACAAAGAATCCAACAAAATCTAGTTCTCATCCACTGTTGAAGCAAGGGTTTAGGAGAAGAGTTTCATTTAGAGAAGGGTTGAAAGAAAGGGGGAGGAGACGACGGACAAAGGGAAAAGAGAGAAAAAAAAAGAGAGAAAACAGAGAGAAAATAGAGAGAAAAGAGGAAGAAAAAGTGCAGAAATTTTTTGTGAAAGAACTTGAGTCAAAGTTGGGGAGATGCCCATTTTTTAATCAAAATTTGATCCCAAATCTAGGTCTTTAGGCGTTTTTTTTTTTTTTTTTTGCATATGCACTATTTACACTTGTAGAAGTGTAACTTTTGTTCAGAAAAGTCTTGAACAAACTGCTCCAAGTCCATCGAATTTAGCCCCCAAGTTGCGAGGTCATCAGCCCTTGGAAGAAATTTTGTAGCAAAAACTTAGCTTCCCCCTGCAATTTCTTACGTCTGGGTCCATTTCTTTGTCCATCTCACGCGTTGTTTCACCTTTCAAAGTGCCAAAGGTGATGTATTTCATCTATCCCTTGCCATCTAAGCTTGAATCTGTGCCAAACATTCGAATTCTGCCTGCATTTTTTCCTTTCTTTTTCTTTCCTCTTTTTACTGCATTTTTCTTGCTCATCTGATGGAACAACAGCTTAGATTTGCTGCACAACATTATGTTAAACATTGCATTTGGATCTCAGGCCACTGTCTTGTGTATTTGGGTTTGAATTTTTGGCAGACGTTTGGGTCATTTTGCTGTGTTTTGGAGAAGTATGAAAAGTTGCAGAAGAAGAAAGCTTTCTTCGAACGTAGCTGCATGCTTTTTAATCCTCTTTGAACCATTTTAAGAAATTGAACCATTTTTTTGCGCCTTTTAAGTTTAATCCTCTTTTTCATATTTTAAGTAGGTTTTTGGGCAGATTATTTTTGGGTTTTAGGGCATTATTAAACCTTAATTTTTTTTAGAAGATTTTTGTCTTGCTGGGTTTAATAAAGTAATTCAATGCTTGGGTTAATGTTGTTTTCTTTGGGCTTTCGGTAAATGGATATGGTGCATCTTTGATTGGGTTATGGCATTGGCTGAGGAGCTTAAAGCCCTTTTTTTAGTTGGGTTTGTTTGGCAAAAAGAATGGGTTGGATTGTGTTTTTCTGTTGGACTTTCATTGGGCCTACTGGCCTTTGGCCCAATTGAGAAATAAGGAATGGCCCAATGGCCAGTTTTTCTTATGCAATCTGACATGGAATTGCAATCTACTCCCTAGACGTTTGAGTAATTTTACTATGGCCCTGAAAACTTTGGATTTTTTAATTAGGTCCCTAATTTAATTGTAATTTGGTCCTTGAACTTTATTTTTCTTTGATATTGACCTTGATTTTATAATAATTTAGGGCCTGTTTGGAAGGTGAGTTTTTTGGGTGTTTGTATAAAATTTTACTGTAGATCACTGTAGAAGTTGTAGAAAAACTTTTGGGTTGTAAGATGAAAAAACTTTTTTTCTTTTCCTTTTTCTTTCTTTCTTTTTTCTTTCTTTCTTTCTTTCTTTCTTTTCCTTCCTCCCTTCCCCTTCCCCCTCTCCTATACCCTCTCCCGAAACTGCCTCTGCAAACACATACAAACTTTTTTTTTTTTTTTTTGCTTTTCTCCTCTCCCCCCTCCCTCTCCCTCCCCCGCCACCCCTTTCCTCCCCTCTCTCCTTCCACTGCCCTCTGCCCACCATCCCTTTCCTCCCCTCTGCCCTTTCCCCCTCCCCCCGCCACCCCCATTGCCCCCTTCCCCCTCCCCTGTTCCCCTTCCCGCTTCTCACCATGCCTAATTTCTTTCTTTTTTTTCACATTTTCCCTCTCCCTCTTCTCTCCTTGCTCTTGCCGGCAGATGAAACAGCGAAATGATTTTTTTTGGGCAATTTTCCTTCTCCCCCTCTCTCCCCTTCCCTCGCCACCCTCACCCTCCCCCGGTGCAATCTGGTCTCGTGACCAGATTGGCCAGAGGGGAAGGGGAAGGAGTGGGGGAGACGCAGAGAGAAAAAAAAAAGACAGAGGGGAGGAAGAGGGGGAGAGGGAAAAAGGAAAAAAAAAAAAAAAGACCGACACCGAAAGAGGTGATTGGCTCCGGAACCGGCGGCAAAGGTGGTGGCCGGCGATGGAGGTGGTGGTGGGGAAGGAAGACGAAGAAAAGGGGAAGGGAATTTTTTTTTTTGTGTGTTGGATATTTTAATTGTGTAGGTTAAAAACTTTGATAAGTTTTTGGGGTTCCTGTAGCAAAAGTTGTTAAAAAACTAGTATAATACAAACTTGCTAAAAAACTAGACTTCCAAACAGGCCCTTAATTGTACCCCAAAAACTTTCTTAATTTTTGTAATTAGGTCCCTAATAGTTTTAATTTCTTAAATATAACTTGTTTATCTTCTTTAATTGTTAATTATACTTCATTTAAATGCTTTAATTTGTAGATTTCATGGTTATCTCCACTTTTTTTATCATTTATTTGTTAATTAAATTGATGCCTTGACCATTTTGTTGATTTTGGAGTATAAATAGGACAAATCCAACCTCATTTAACCACTACTTTAAGGAAAGTACCTTCTTTTATTATTTTAAATCCTCTTATGTGCTCCTATGTATTTTTTTATGTGTAATTACATGTTTTGAGTGCTTTTTCTTTTAATTGCTCATTTTATTCATTTTAAGTTTCCTTTATTTTTATTTAATTTTAATGATTATTTGAGAGACATTTAAATGTCAAATTGTAATAGATAATGCTTAAGACATGTATTTAGCTAGGATATGTAATAGATAGGTTTTAATTTTGCCAAAAGTGTAATTAGTTAGATAAATGTAATAGTTAACTTATTATATTTTCAAATTCCCCCCTTAAATTGTAGTTAGAGCCCCAAATGTAATAGTTAGGTCTTCATGTGCGTTTCTTTGCTTGTGTGCTTGCATGCTTGTGTGTTTATATGTTTATTCGCTTTCTTTAGGATCGCTACATCTAAATATTATGCTTATATGCTGTGTTCTATGTGCTTTGTGTGTTTATTCGCTTTAATTATGTTTTATATGATTTATTTAGTTATAATAAATGCATGACATCACCACACTAGTCCAATGCTAGTTGTAGTATGTGCTCTATGTGCTTTGTGTGTTTATTCATTTTAATTGTGTTTTATATGATTTATTTAGTTATAATAAATGCATGACGTCACCACACTAGTTGTAGTCTTTCTCCCCGAGTTCTCACTAGTCCAATGCTAGTGAAAACTTGTAAAAATAGACTAGTCCAATGCTAGACCTTTTAGGCCGTTTTTGACTAGATTTGTGAGAACCCAAAAAAAAAAAAAATTCACATTTCCTCAGCATTATTTTATTTCTTTGCCTATATTTTATACTTTCCTTGGACATATTAAAATTTCTATGCATTTTTACAAGCAAGTACAGTTTTAAATCATTTTCCTAGTATGAGTTAGTGTACGTTAAATTTGGAATGCATTATCGATGTGGGACCCACTAGTGTGATAAATGTGGTGATTAAGAGTGAGTTTTAGATGATATTAAGGGTGTGATTAGAAGTGATGATAATAAGTTAGGAAATTATAAGATAAAACCCTAGTATACGCGATTTAAGAAAAAACGGGTTGAACCGACGGGTACCGTTTGTTACCGGGTAAACACACCACTTGACCCATACTTTGTTACCTTAATTTTCTCATTTTATTTCAGCTAATTAACCCTCAAAATATCTCATACATCAGCCACAATATTTGACCAAAAAAACAAGAGAAAAGAAAAAAAAATTGACTTCCAATCACAAGGTGACACTTGTCACCTTTGACCCAAATTCATTTCTATCATTTTTAACCTTCTTGATGCTTCATTGAGCCTTCATTTTCTGCCTACCAGCCGAGAGAGAGGAAGAAAAGCCAAGAGAAAGAAACCACAATCCATCTTGAGTTTGATCCACTTAAGTGAGAAAACAAGAAATCTAAACCGATTAATCAATAGTTTGAGAGTTTGGGAATGTTAAGGAACCAAAAATTTCAAAGAGAGGTGGAGGATATCCTTTGAAAGCTTGTTCTTGAGATATTTTGGCTGCCCCTTATCTTTGGTTCTTTTACTTTTGTTTAAATTGTTATATAACTCATGATTTGGTTAAATTGGTAGCTATGGAAGTAGTTGTGGTAATTTTGGGAGAATTGGTGAGTTAGGGTTTGTATTGATCAGCCATATTTCTTCTTGTTTAGATGGATTATGATGGGAATTAGTGTAGATAAGGAGGTGAGGTAGTGTTTTAAGCTAGAATTATGAAGATTAGCACTTGTAGGCATAAATTCCAGATTTCCGGTTTTGCACCTCCCCTGTTCTGACCGGCACTGTTTGACCATGTTAGAAGCATAATTAGGCTTAGTACAAAACATAAAAGTTGTAGAGAATGATGTTTTATATCTGCATATAAAATTTCAGCTCAATCTGACAACCGTAGCTTGATAAAAGACAAATATACCCCTGAGACTGCCCTAGGTAGCGTCCAGCAGACAGTTTTAGCATTTCCTCATATTGGCTGCATTTTTCACCTTGATCCGTACCAAATCAGTATTTGCCCAAAACATGAACCTTTTAACCCTATGTTTCAGCTTTCCAACGCAACTGAAAACACCTCAACCGGACTTCGGCAACCTGAGTGATTATCGTTTACGTATAATGCGGTTAACTAGCCCGAATGTGAGATTTTGGTTCTGTAATCCGGACTTTTGACCTAGATACACTATGAACTGGACTGAGTAGTTTTCATCAAAGTTGTAGCACTCTGTCTTAGCTTCGAAACGGTATAAATTTCACCCCAATCCGATAAGCGTAACTTCGGTTGTACCCGTTATGCTAAGTGACGGCAAATCTGTCTTTTGTTTCTTGACTCAAACTTTATTTCCGCACATGTTCCTAACTTGATTTTTTACTTGTATGACTTTGAGCCTATGGAATGGCTATTGAAATGATATGATTTTCTGTGTGACTTTGGGATTGATTGAGGAAAAGAATGAAGCCATATATGGTTGGAAAATAGGTAAATACAAAGGGCGTGCTGCCCAACTTTACGCTCGAGGACTAGGTAGACCTACTTGCGACTTGAGTAAGGCTTGAGAGCGAATACCACGTGAACCATCCAGGGTATTTACGTTTTCTTTGCCACTTCCACTCAAATAGCGATTTTAAAGGTTTACATGCGAGCATAAATTTTACAAATATTTTACTTATGTCATTTTTTCACTACCAAAACCATATTTATACCTAGTACTAGTACGTATTCGAATTTTCTTTGAATCACTTACATCTTTGATGGTTGAAACATAATGTGTTTGTTTGATTATATTAGGATTCCTTGGTGATTAAGGGTAATAACCGGAAGAACACTTTGGACGTTATTTTGCGTAAATAGGTGAGTGTTCCTTGTTTGTTATATTTTCAGTGACTATGTGGCTTGTTCTTGATTATATGACTTGTTATGAACGAATGACAACATGTTAAATGTTTTCACTGATTGCTTAAAATGAGTTTTCTAGGCGAGTGTGTACTTTATCGCACTCGACCTAAATGAATGTGAAATTTTCAATGATTAAATAATTAAATGCTAATTGCGCATGAATGTAAGCCGTTTGGCTGAACTGGGCTCTTGCCCTTTGTTGCCGGTCGACTCGAGCTAGAAGCGGATTCGGTCGGGTGATTTGGTGACCCTGGGTGAACATTTGGTATACTCGAGTATAACCTTGTTGTCGGGTGGAGCCTGGCCAACGTCCAGGAGAGGGTGAATGAAATGAACGAACGAATGTCAATGCAAATGAGGAGTTTTACTTATCAAAATGCATTTTTAAATGATTGGAGGAATAAGGGAATGACAGGAGAATGAATGAACGAATGAACGAATGGCTCCCTGTGAGCCCGTATCCTTTTAATGAATGTGTTATTATCGCTTTCCATTGTAAATGTTTCTTGTGACAGCCCCACCTTCCCCTAAGGCGAACCAGAGGGGTTAGCGGATTGCCTGCCCAGCTCTCGCCAGGACTAACGGTGCAGTTTAGAGCGATCTATTGCGTTCCGGAACTTATAACGCGCGTAAACGAGTCAAAATGGCAAAATAACCCAAAATAAAAAAAATGAAATCCGGAGTCGGTCATGAATAGTAACCGACCCGTCAGAATCCAACCAAATAGCAAGCAAACATTCACATCTTGAACTTGAGCAATTACAATCCAAAGTGACATACAAAAGTTCTCAAAAGTTAATATATACACGGTTTGCCAACTTGAAAGTGAAAACGGCCCTAAAGATACATTTAGGGTTTCACTTCATATACAAAACAAAAGAGATATACATCTAGTTCATTCGGCAACCATCTATCAAGATTCATTCCAAAAAGAGTCATATTCCTGTAAGGAAAACAAAAGGAACGGTGTGAGCTAATTGCCCAGTGAGATACTATCACTTACGCACCCAACTGCATATAAGCATCAAGCTTTCATTCAATATAGTAAAAATAAGCAAAGGCACACGTCAAATATGATGATAAAAGGATACGGATGGCTCTCAAGAGCCCTTTCCTCGTTTGCATTTCTTGATCGGACGTCATTGACTCTCCGTCAATGTTCAAAAGTACCAACCGTAGACTCCACTTTACTTCCACTCCTTCCACCTAACATACCCCTACCGGGCCCGAAATCCAAACACGTGCACTTTGGTATTACTCGAGTAAACCGGAATCGAGAGTCTCTCATACTACAAGATTCCAAAACATTTCCCCAAGGCACATCAATTGGCAAGACCAAGCCCTCGCCGGCTCGATTCAATCAACTACCAATGGGGTTGAGCTCATTGATAACAATTGTAGTCGTTGGATACTCGTCCAAACGACACCAAGTCATGTATTTTCATTTCAAGTAACACTTCGTGTAACGTTTCAATCACATGATAGCAAGGATATAAGGCACATAGTGAGAGTGATAAAGTACACTTTCACTTCAAGCAATTAACATTCAAAGCACCAAATTCAAGTATCAAAGCCATATATTAACATACAAGTGAGTAGTACACTCACCAATCTCGCAAATGTGGTTTCATGCACTTCCGTCAAAAGAACGTTGTGCACCGCGGTCACGCCCTAAAACATGCAAACAAATACAATGAGACTCGATAACGAGTCATAAACCAAGGCCAAACATGAGCCCAATAGGATTCCATAAGCATATACAAACATTAAAAGAAACCAGAAAATTCGGAAATGCAATTAGCTTTGGCCCTGAAAAAAAACAGTTTTTGTCCTCGTTTTGCGGTAATGGCACCAATTTCACTACGATTATCGGATGAAGGTGTACGGCCCACCGATTCGAAGCTAAAAGACAGGGATACAACATCACAGAAGGTCACTCAACCCATTTTTGAGTGTAAACAGGTCAAAAATGCAAGATACTACATCAAAACCGTAAAAACAGATTCCCAAAACGCATTCTAGAGGAAACATCATAACTCAGGCTCTCCAAGTCCAAATCCAGAAATTCCAGAACCATATGAAAGCTAAGAAACAGGGATAAATTTCATCAGAAGGCCTCAACAACCAGTTCGGAAGAAATTCCAGCCAAATCAACCAATTACAGGCGCAATTCTTACATTCGGGTAAAACCAGAACAGCAATAGTAATTTCGACTTTTCTCATTATAAACTACTCTGATTGACCTAAAATTTTGTAGGCACATCTAAAATATCATTCCCTACAACTTTCATGTTTTAAGTCAAGGCCAATTCGGCCTCTATCTAGGAGCTAAAAATTCGGGCAGAATGCTCCCACAAGAACCCTAATTTTCTGAAATTTCTTCCAAACCAGAAATTGGCTGCAATTAATCACTTTTTTCACCTCCTAGAGTCATTATATACCATTGCCAATCATCATAGATATCCACACAATCACGCTTATATTAAAACAGAAAAATCCCCAAAAATAATAAAACTTCATCACTTCAACCACAAATCAAGAAATAATCCATAAACTTGCATCTCATACTACCACTAAGCATGATTTAAGCATCAATTAAGGGAGGAGGATGGTTCTTCACAACTCACCTTAAAAACAAGAGAGAGAGAGCAATTGGTCACCTTAACTTTCCAAATAACTTCACACAACAACTCACCAACACTTCCTTAAGTGGTTTTATGGAGCAAAATCAAGGTTGGATGGTTGGTTTTGATGATTTGGAGCAAGCTTGAAGAGTTTTCTTCCTTGTGCTTAGAGTAAGAGAGAGAGAAAGAGAGAAAGAGAGGGCCGGCCACTTATGGAGGATTTTTGATGATTTTTGGTCATTTTTGATTTATTTAAGTCAAATGGTAAGACCATGAATAGTGGTCTTAAAGGTAGACCACTCAAATGGTAACACTTGTCACCTTTTATTAAATACCTACCTAACTTGTCTCTCTCATATCAATCCAAATTGCAACCTCTACTTATCTCTTAACACCCGATAAATTAATTCTAGTATCCAAAACTTAACCTAATTGGCCGAATTTTTCTGAACTTTTCGCACTAGTGGGTCCCACGTCCGGTATACGCTCTTAATTTCTCAAAACCTATTCGATACTAGAAAAAGCATCTAAAAATTATATCTACTCCTTAAAATTATCTGGAAATTTTCCTAAGCACGAAAATGCAGAAAACAAGCCATGAAAGATTCTAAAACCTAGGAAATGGAAAATTACGGGTTCTCACACTCTCTCCCCCTTAAACGAATTTCGCCCTCGAAATTTCTCACCTTAACTCACGAAAAGGTTAGGGTATTTCGTTCGCATTTCTTCTTCCACTTCTCAGGTAACTTCCTCTACCCCATGGTTTCTCCACAGTATCTTCACCAATGGAATCTGCTTGTTTCTTAGCTCTTTGACTTTCCGGTCAAGCACTTGGACAGGTTTTTCTTCTTAAGCAAGCGATTCGTCCACGTCGATCTCCTCTGGTTGTAAGACATGGGAGGGGTCAGGATAGTACTTCTTGAGCATCAAGACGTGGAAAACGTCGTGAATTCGAGAGAGACTTGACGGCAGTTCTAGTCTATACGCTACCGCACCTATCCTCTGCAAGATCTTATAAGGTCCGACAAACCTCGGTTAAAGCTTATTTCCTTTGCCTGCCGTGACACTCCGTAAAGGGGTGACTTTAAGAAATACATGGTCTCCAACCTCGAACTCCAAATCTTTCCTTCTATTGTCTGCGTAGCTCTTTTGTCGGCTTTGAGCTGTTTGGAGTCGTTGCCGTATCAACTTGACCTTTTCTTGAGCTTCCTCCATCCAAGGAATAGTTGCTGGATCCAGTGTCTTCCTCTCGCCAACTTCATCCCAATAAATTGGTGATCGGCATTTTCGTCCATATAGTGCTTCATATGGAGCCATTTGAATCGACGAATGGTAGCTATTGTTGTATGCAAACTCTACTAAGGTCATGTGTTGACCCCAGTTGCCTCCAAAATCCAGAATGCAAGTTCGTAGCATGTCCTCGAGAGTTTGAATGGTTCGTTCCGATTGTCCATCCGTCTGAGGGTGATAGGTTGTGCTCAAGGTGAGTTTCGTCCCTAGAGTCTCCTGGAACTTTTGCCAAAACCGAGATACGAAACGTGGATCTCGATCAGAGACGATGCTCACCGGAACACCGTGTAGCTTTACAATCTCGTCCATGTACAGTTGAGCCAACTTATCCATGGAATACTTCATGTTCACCGGCAAGAAATGGACCGACTTGGTTAATCGATCGACGATCACCCAAACGGCATCGTGTCCTCGCTGCGTTCGCGGCAAACCTGAAACGAAGTCCATGGTGATGTTTTCCCACTTCCATTCAGGTATCTCAAGGGGTTGTAACAAGCCCGATGGTTTTTGATGCTCTGCTTTAACTTGTTGGCAAACGAGACATTTTTGCACGTACAAAGCAATTTCCTTCTTCATATTGTCCCACCAATAATTTCCTTTCAGGTCTTGATACATCTTACTAATACCCGGATGGATTGTATACTTGGATCGATAGGCTTCCTCTAGAATTTCTGTTTTCAACGATTCATCCTTCGACACCACTATTCGGTTTCGGTATTTTGAAATACCCTCAGGTCCAAAATTGAAATCAGTGGTTTCTCCTTTTTCCACTTTCTCTCCCCACTTCCGTACTATCTGATCCTCCTTTTGAGCTTCTTTAATTCTCTCTAAGAGAGTGGAAGTCATTTGAATATTGCCAAAAATCACCTTATGGCTCCCAGGGCAGGGTTTCCATTCACACACGGCGTCTAACAATTCCCACTCTTTGATCATTAGACTCGCGACCTGAGCTTTGCGACTTAGGGCATCAGCCACCACGTTCGCCTTTCCTGGATGGTAGTTGATGGTACAGTCGTAATCTTCCAGAAATTCCATCCACCGTCGCTGCCTCATGTTTAATTCCTTCTGTGAGAAAAGGTACCTCAAACTTTTGTGATCGGAGTAAACCTCGAAGGTTACCCCATATAGGTAGTGTCTCCACTTTTTAAGAGCGAAAACAACGGCAGCTAGCTCCAGATCGTGGGTCGGGTAATTTTGCTCGTGGGGTTTTAACTTCCTCGAGGCAAAAGAGATCACATTTCGGTTTTGCATTAGTACACAACCCAGACCTTCTCGTGACGCGTCAGTATACACAACAAACCCGTCACCTCCATTTGGCAAGACGAGAACTGGGGCCATAGTCAATCTCTTCTTTAATTCTTGAAAACTTGTCTCACTTCGGGCGTTCCATAAGAACCGACCATGTTTCTTCGTTAAATCGGTTAGAGGACCGGCTAGTTTGGAGAAGTCCTTGATAAAACGCCGGTAATATCCAGCCAGTCCTAGAAAGCTGCGGACCTCTGTGGGAGTTTCTGGCCTCTTCCAATTAGTCACAGCCTCTACTTTCGCCGGGTCAACTGAAATACCCTCTTGAGAAATTACGTGCCCCAGAAAAGCAATTTTCTCCAGCCAAAATTCGCACTTGCTGAACTTGGCATACAGTTGATGGTCTCTCAGGGTTTGCAAGACAGTCTCCAAGTGTTGCTCATGCTCTTTACGGGTCTTGGAATAGACCAGGATGTCATCGATGAAGACCACTACAAATCGATCCAGGTAGGGCTTAAAAACCCTATGCATTAGGTCCATGAAGGCGGCAGGAGCATTGGTTAGTCCAAAGGGCATCACTGCGAACTCGTAATGCCCATATCTCGAGTTGAAGGCGGTCTTTGGAATATCCTCCTTCCTGATTAGTAACTGGTAGTACCCTTGGCGGAGGTCCAGTTTCGAGAAAACCACCGCTCCTTGAAACTGATCAAATAACTCATCGATATGGGGCAGTGGATACTTATTTTTAATTGTAATATTATTCAGGCCCCGATAATCAATACACATCCTCAAACCACCATCTTTTTTCTTCACAAACAGTACAGGAGCTCCCCAAGGAGACCCACTCTCTTGAATGAATCCCCGCTCCAGAAGGTCCTGTAATTGCAACTTTAGCTCCTTGAGCTCGGCAGGAGCCATTCGGTATGGTGTTTTTGAGATAGGTGAGAATCCCGGTAGCAGGTCTATTTTGAATTCAATTTCTCTTTCCGGAGGTAAGGCTACTAATTCATCAGGAAACACGTCCGAAAATTCCTTCACTATGGGCACATCCTCCACTTTCAACTTATCTGTGGGGGTGTTAATCAAAATGGCCAAAAATCCTTGCGCCCCTCGACTTAGCAATTTCCTAACACGAATGCCCGAAATCAAAGCAGATGAGGCTAACTGACCCCTTATATCCAACCTTAAGGTCGCCTCACCAGGAATGCGGAATTCAACCACTTTTGTTTTACAATCCAGTTGGGCATTGTACCTGGCTAGCCAATCCATACCCAATATCACATCATAGCCCTTAATGACCAAGCTTATCAAGTCCCCTAGCAATTTCCTTTCTCCTACCCACACTTCACAATTCCTATAAACCATACTAGTAACCAACCGTTGATTCCCCGTAGGTGTACTAACTTCTAGGTCGTATGGTAAACTAGCAGGTTTTATATCGATGCCACACATGAAATCAGGGTTAACAAAGGAATGAGTGGCACCAGGATCAATTAAAACTTTGGTAAAACGGTGAAAAATAGGGATCGTACCTTCTGTCGCGCCCCACTTTTTGAATGAGTGATGTGTGTGTGTAGTGTGGTGTGAACGTGTGCAAAATGAAAATAAAGGCCATGGGACTTGATAAAGCGACGGTTTGGCCATATAAAGTTCAAAAAGGGTTTTTTGAAAAATGGAGTCGCCACTTGGTATAGAGTTAGGGTGTACCAAGTCACCCAAAAATGATTTTTGTTTTTGAATGGAAAAAGTAAATAAACCCTTTTAGAGAACTTTTGGGTCTGCGTAACCAAAAGAGGGATCGGGGGTCACATTTGACGAAGGGGAAGGCAAGGATAAAAATCCAAGGCACCCCTTCGACCTAGCCAAGGCTAGTTGCGTGACTTAAACCAATTTTTCCTAATTTTTCTACTCAAGATATGTATCGCGTGTTGGATATGTCTATATGAATGCAAAAACCTAGACCTAGGGGGACATGGGGGAAATTTCTCTTCAAAGGTTGAGTGGTGCCAATCACATTAATTGTGAAGCCCAATAATGATCCTTTGGAGAGGTCACATAATCCTAAATGACATAAAAATGAGTGGAATGCATGCCATGTGAAAGTGTGAGTTTGTGTGAAGTGAGAAAAATGATAAAAATACGATATAAGTGGAGGTGTGCAAATGTCTTTGAATGCAAATATATACTCCAAGTGCAAGTGGGCAAAAATGCATGTATGCAATTTAAAGAAAAGTGCGAAAGTGTCGGTGTGCAAATGAAGATGAAAGTACTCGTGTGCGAGTGAAGATAAAAGTGTTCGTGTGCAAGTGAAAGTGATAAAAAGGTGCATGTGTGCAAATGAGACAAAAGTGAAAGTGTGATGATAGAGTGGATTGAGAATGCATGAGCCTAGGGAATTCATGCATATTGGGTACGGGGAGACCTAAATCGTGACTCAATTTGCCCTTTTATAGAGAGGATACAAGCGTGCTAAGGCTTTAGAAAAAGCCACACTCGTCTATATCCCATATTTAAGGGGACTCTCCAGGCAAATGAACCCTATAACTAGTATGAGATGCAAAAATCCTAAAATGAGGGGAAAAGGGGTTCGAGGAACATGCCAAATGATAAAACTAAGAAAAATGCATGACATGTAGTGAACATGCAAATATGCACTATCGAAAGGGAAATCCTAAGGGTCTAGCGTTGGACTAGCCCATCTATGAATTCCGACTAGCGTTGGACTAGCGGAAATGTACATTCATCCATCACATTCATTCATGGCTATGAAAGCAAGTAGACATGCCAAAACACTCGTAAACACGTAGCACATAACATTTAGCATGTTCGACTAGATGCAAGGCCCTAACAAAGCAAATTAACATGTAACAACTAAGCAGGCAAGACACATAAGGCAATTAAAGCCCTAACTATTACATTTGCTAGCTAGGCACACGTCTTCGATAGGTCTTCATCGAATGCTCCTCCAAGCCCTATCTATTACAAGCCAAGAGGTGTACACATACCCCATAATGAATACCTCAGAAAAGGGGGAAAGGGAAAATGGACAAGAAAGCTCGCCAAGCCCTATCTATTACAAGCCAAGAGGTGTACACATACCCCATAAAAACTTAAATAAAAGTAAAGTAAATGAAATAAACGCAAGGAATTAAAGGGAAGCAAGTAAAGCGAAGTAGACATGCATATTCATATAACACGTAGGAGCACGTAGGAAAAAATGAAGTGCAAATGAGGGATAGAGTGTACCTCCCTTGAATTGACGCCCTAATGAGGTGAAGTTACTAATTTACCCTCCAAAATAATAAAAAGGTCAAGGTACCAATTTATTTGGGAAAATTAAAGAAAATAGGCAAACACAAGCTCACTTGGTCATAAAGCCCCTAAAGTCATGAATTAAGTGCAATTGAAACAAAGCATGGTAGACAATTGAAACAAACAAGCAATGAAGTTGCACAAATTAAAATTATCAAGGACCAATTTGATGAAATTATTTATTTGATTGGGCCATAGTAGGACAAGGAGAGACTTGGGGGGCCAAAGTGTAAAATCTGGAAATTATTTCCATGCATGCAAACGAAATCTTCCAGCACCAACGCTTTCTTTGCTTCATTTTCTGCTGCGAGATTCGCAGCTTGTGGGCAACCAAAGAAGTGTCAAAATTCATCAAATGCTTTACAACTATTATTGGCACAAGATTCGGCATGCAAACAAGGTAAGAAAATCCAGCTTGTGGATTGTCATGGGAAGGAAATAAAACAGCAAATGAGGAAGATAAAATACAGCAAAAGGAAGGACGACGCGAGCGGCTTCCTGTTGCAGCCCTGCGGCTTTACTCACACGAACTTCACACAAGAACATGCACCAAGCCCATGGATTTACCAACCCAAAACCAGTAAATGTCTCAAACGTTTAGTTAGCGTAATCTGGACAAAGTTCTTGATTTTTGCATGCAAGCAAACAAATGCCAAAGACTTCTTTACTTTCTGCAAATTCTGCTGCTACTTCCGCAGCTTATAGCAACCCAGAAAACATACCAGGTTCATTGTTTGCCAACCCAACTCACATGAGTCCTAAATCGTTAACTTAAAGCAATAACCATCTATCAATGGTGGTCCCCAACAAAGAGTGCTTAAGCGAGAAAAACAGGACAGAGAACAGCAGAGGTTTTCAACCTTTGTTCAAAACTTTAAACCAGAACGTTCAATAAAACATGCTGAAAAACTGAATCACAAAGCAACCAAAATACTAGACCTCTGTACAAGGATTTTTCAAGGCAATCATCATACAATCCATGAAGATGCTTAGTGCAGATTCCTACAACTGATTCATGCAAAGTTACGATGGAAATTTCTGCAGTAACCCTCGGCAATTGTTAGAGAGATCTGCAACAAACTAGCTGCAAATCCTCATTTTACAAGCATGGATTTGAAACTCAAAACACCATCTCAAACGGAAATAAATTCAATCAAAACTTTGACATGAGCCCAAAACTCACAAGATCTAGCTTTAGTTCCTTTTCCCCACCGACAGATTCATAAGCAAAACATTCATGGTGGAGGGCAAACAGATGCAAGCATCGCAGCAAAGTTTCAACCTTTCTAAGATGATTTTATGACCTACGGACAGTAAAGCAAATGAAAGGTGTTACCTCTATCCCTTTCAAGGGAAAAAATCGGGGCCTGAGATGATGAACAGGATGTCCTTGCTCAGCCCAAAAGCTTGATCTTTCCGGCTACCAAACGTTGCTCCTCTGGTTCCTTCGTTCCCTGACTTCCGCCGCCTCCTTTTTCCTGTTTTTGTTTAGCCTCTCACCCCCTCTGTTTTCTTTTCTGCATTTTTGCTCTTGCCCAGCCACCAGCTAGCTTTCCAAAAACCTCCTTTCTCTCTCACGGCAACTCTCCACTCCCGTAGCTGCCTTTTTGTTTTGGTTTGGCTTGAAGCCCTCAAGCTCTTGCCAGAGCCTAGCGTTTTTCCCTTTTCTCGGCTCCCCCAATGATCTCGTTCGCTGCTGGTTTCTCTTCTCCCCCCAGACCTCTCTATCTCTCTCCCCTTCTGTTTTCTGTTACGCCGTGAACTTCCTCTCTCATTTTCGTTCACCTCCCCCCCTGCCTTCTCAGATGTTGTTTCTCCCAATTTTCAGTTCAGCCGCTACTTCCCTCTTTCAGACTCTCTCTTTCAGGTTTACAGCCGTCCCTCTCTTTTTCTCTCGGTGGGTTTCTTTTCTTTTGCTTATGTTTCTCTGCTCATCTAGCCGCTGTCTCCCTCTCTGTTTCCTCCCCCCGTTTGCTAGCTCTCCCCACGATCAAGCTCCCTCTCTTGCGGCTGCCCTTAGATGAAAACCCCCTCTCCTAACCCTTCATCCTACGGCCCCCCTTCTTCTAGATTCATCTCCCCCTTCCAGGTGTCCTAGGCACCTGGCCTTTGTAGCTAAATTTTACCCCCCAAGAACTCCCTGCAATTTCTTCTTGCAAGCTGCGGCGACACTCAACTTTTGGCATGCGTGACTTTTCCTTTTTTTTTTTTTTAATAATAATAATTTTAACAAAAACAAAAATAAAACTAAATAATAACAACTAATTAACAGAATTGACAAAAAATCAAGTAATAATAATAATAACAAATGAAAACAATTTAAAAAAAAAAAATCTAAACAACTAAAAACAACAAAAATGGCCATTTTTCAATCTTTTCCTACATTTTCCATTGTTTTCTTTTTCGTTTGAGAAATTCCATGCTAAAAGCTTAAAAATAAAATAATAACATGAAAACTAAAAGAAGACTAAAACTAAAAATGAATAAAACAAACATGACAAAAACAAAAACTAAGAAATAAAGAGTAAATGAACTTGAGCTAAAATTTGGTGTCTACAGTTTGCCCCTCTTTGTCTGAGTTTTGAAAAAACTTGAGACAAAGAAATAGACACCAAATACCTACCTGCATTCTTCGGCTGCGAATTACGCAAACGATGGGGATTGACCCCAGACAGGAAATTTTAAAATTGGGATAGACCCATGGGATAGACCCGGACAGAAATGTAAAATTGGGATAGACCCACAGGATAGACCCGAACAGAAATATAAAATTGGGATGGACCCACGGGATAGACCCGGACAGAAATTTAAATTGGGATAGACCCACGGGATAGACCCGGACAGAAATAAAAATTTGGGATAGACCCACGGGATAGACCCGGACAGAAATGTAAATTTGGGATAGACCCACGGGATAGACCCGGACAGAAATTTAAAATTGGGATAGACCCACGGGATAGACCCGAACAGAAATGTAAAGTTGGGATAGACCCGAACAGAAATTTAAAATTGGGATAGACCCACGGGATAGACCCGGGCAGAAATTTAAAATTGGGATAGACCCACGGGATAGAGCCGGACAGAAATTTAAAATGGGATAGACCCACGGGATAGACCCGGACAGAAATTTAAATTGGGATAGACCCACGGGATAGACCCGGACAGAAATATAAATTTGGGATAGACCCACGGGATAGACCCGGATAGAAATGTAAAGTTGGGATAGACCCACGGGATTTTTAAACAATGAATTGAGTTCTTACCTGAGAGTAGTTCAAACTTTTGTACCAAGAGGGAGATTTGGATCTTTATGGCTGGAACGATAGCTGATGTTGTTCCTTATGACCCAACCTTTGCCAAATTATCATTTCGTCTTTGCTTACTGGAGAGCTTTTTCTGACGTCGATTCAGGTGCGAAAAGAAGTGTGGTTGTTTGTATTTGTAAATGCAACGTTCCTGGAAGAAAAGAAGAAATAATGGACTTGCCACCATCATTCGATCCGGCTTGCCTTTAGAATCGTGTAAACATGAGTCTTTTGATGCCTTTGCCAACTTTTGCTGCGGCATCTGCCTTGGTTGAATTTGTAATTTTGAAACTTTTCGATTCCGGAGACCAATAAAGTGCGCATTTACCATGTCACCAAATCCATGTAGCAGCTTGGTTGCATTTTACTCACTTTAAAAGATGATTGAATCCCATATTCTTGCACAAACCTTAGGGTTTATCATTCATCCGAATCCAATGGTAAAAGAAAAAATCAATGCAAAATGATTTCCTATGTTATGCAGGAATGCCAAAGAATGTAAAACACCACCAACTGTGCTTAATCCTACAAAATACCATGAATACAAGCAAATGAGGAAAGATGAATTTCATAAGAATGTATTTAGAAAAGAATATTTTTACAAAGCGACACAGTTTTGGCCAACAGATGTCATATTCAAATCTCTGGATATCTTTGTTCTGGAATTTAATATTGGCAGAAGTATGACAAAAATGAGAAGAAATCCAAATGAACCAAGTCACCAGCTGTTCCTCCTCGTGCTTGCTCGTTGCAAAAAACTTGCCTTGGCGCCCTTTCGGGTTTTCACCAAGGTTGCCCCCACCCTTTTTGTTTTTGTTTTTTTTTTGTTTCGTTTGTTTCGTTTGTTTTTTGTTTTTTGTTTTTTTTTTTTTTGTTTTTTTTTTTTGAGGTGCCCTTTCGGGCTTTCACCTAAGTAAGCAATGGAAGAGCTCGTCCATAATCGACTCAGAAATGTAAGTTGAAGATTGCTGGCATCAGCAAAATGCACTTCCCTTGTAAGATTAGGCGAAGGCATTATGGACATCACTTGCCAGTTGATTAGCAAACTTTCCAATAGAAATACAACAAGTGACGAAAGTCAGGACTTTGGGCTTTTGTAATGAGGTCAGGTGGGGTGTTTTCAAGAAAAGTTGAGGCTTGAAAGCAAATTTGATGAGAGGTGTGAAATAACCTGAGATTGCATCATTTTGAGATCATCTCCAAATTTTGAACAAAACTGAGGAAATTTGCCCCAGTTTAATTGAATTCTTCTCTTTGTGCTTTTCATTGCATTTTTCACTTTTGCATTTTTCTTCAAAAACTAAATTTGCCCCAGTGTGGGGTTCTCTTTTTCTTTCTGATCATCTCTTTTCATAATGAATTTGCCCCAGTGTAGGGTTTTCCTTTTCTTTCCGACCATCTCTTTTCATAATGAATTTGCCCCAGTGTGGGGTTGGCAATTCTCAGGGGCTGCCAAACGAAAATTTGTCAATTCTGATGGCTCAAAGGGGACAAGTAGGGATAAAATGCTTTAAATGTAAAAGAAGAGGGCCTGACTTGCATTTCGCCATTTGCATGAATTTCTAAGGAAAATTTGCATGATCAAAATGAAAATCTTCTTGCACATATCTGATTTGATGGGTTGAGGGAATGTTTGACCATCTATTTCCGCCAAAATGAGTATTCCGCCAGGTAATACCTTTTGGACAACGAACGGCCCTTTCTTGATTTTGGGCGAATTTGTCTCTGCCTTCGTCTTGTATTGGCAAAATTCGCTTGAGTGCTTTGTCGCCTTCCTCAAAATGTATGCTGATGAAACTTCTTGTCGTAGGCTCAGGCCAGGCGTGTTTGTAACATTTCATGACAAACGGCATTCTTGGCTGAACTCCCATTAGAGTGTGCAAAGATTGAATTTCTGCTACTGCAAACGAGACTGCCTCCAACCATCTGTACACCTTGACACATGGTCAAACTCTTAATCATCTCCTTTTCTGCTTTTGTCCAAACGAATGCTGATTTATGTCCTTTTGACCTTATTCTCAGTGCCAATGTGAACAATTGCTATGGCTTCTAGGTTTGGTTCGAATTTCTCCTCGTTTTTGTTCAAGATTTTTTTTTTTGAAAAAGAATCAAATACTTTCTCATTATCACTCTCGCTTTGAAATTTGGGTTCCAAAATTCTCAAGTCGTGAGTGAGATAGAGATTGCCATTATTGAATTCCAGAAAAGTGATATCCAAAGGGTCAAATAGCTTTATCTTTGGTCATTTGAAAGAATTAACGAATTTAGAATAATAAGCAAACAAATATACAACAAACAAATGAACAAGCAATATGATCGAAATATAAACAAACGAATAAACAAAATAACCTGACAAGAATGACTTGTGCATTTTCATAAAACCTTTGATTGAAAGCAAATGAAATAAAACTTAAAAAAAATATTTACATGCGCAAATTTTAGTCAAAAGTAAAGATGTTTTCATTACAGGTGCAAGAGTTTTTTCCCCATGAATTTGCATGAATGACAAACCCCTTTAGGTTTACCGAAATTCCTTTTGAATGGGTAGAAATTCAGCTGTTCAATTGGAAATTGATCCTTCAGGGATGTAGGAGAATTCTGCATCATTTCCAAACACCTCAGCCTCACTTGACAGGTTTTTAGCAGGCTCCTTAAATTCTGTATTGTCTATAATAACCCCAATGGTGTTATCATACTCTGACAGGGGGTTCTTATCCACATTTGGCGCTTGTGCCTCTTTTCTTCTAATCACAATCTCTCCAGCTTCAATCATGTCTTGAATTTTATGCTTGAGTGCTTTACACTCAGCAATAGGATGGCCGGGTGCCCCTGAATGATAAGCACAGACAACTTGTGGGTTATACCCAACGGGTATGCCATACGGATAGGTTGGAGGGGGAATGACACCTATTTTCCCGGCAGCCTTCAATTGGTCATATAATTGATCCAAAGGCCTGTCGAGATTGGTGAACGTGCGGTTACGTCCTGGGTTGCTAGCTTTAGGGAGCTGAGGATAGTTGTAAACGGGTCTGTTTGGCGGAGGCATTCTTGGATTGAATGGAGGCCGATGACGATTTTGGTGAGGATTTGGTTGAGAAATTTGAAAAGGAGCTAAAGGTGGGTTAGGATAGCTTGGGCGAGGTCGAGGATAATTGGTGTTGGTGTGATAAACAGGATGAATGTTTGAATAGTAAGGGTAAGGGTTGGAGTATGTGGGGTATTGTCGAGGTCTGGGCTTTGAGACAGGGTTTCGATCCCAGGCAAAAGCGATTTCCCCCTCTTTCTTTTGGAATTGCTTCTTCCCATTACTACCTTGGCTTTGCAAAGCATCCAACTGCGATTTGAGGGCAGACACATTAACAATCTTTCCAGCCTTCACGAAATCATCAAATTCCTCAAGCTTATTAACAATTGCGGCAAATGAGCATCCAGTCATGCGAAAAATTTCTTCAAAGTACGGCGGATCATGTGCCTTAATGAAAGTGCGTATGATTTCGTCCTCCGTCATTGGTGGCTCGACTTTTGCAGCCATTTTCCTCCACCTCTTGGCATAAGTCTTGTGATCTTCAGGTGGCTTCCTCTTTGTCCCTTCCAACGTGGTTCGTGTTGGAGCCAGCTCGCAATTATACTCGTACTGCTTTACAAAAGCGTTGGACAGGTCCAGCCAGGTCTTTGCTTCTTCGGGTTTCAGCTTGGAATACCAGTCGAGGGCATCCCCCTCCAGACTTTCTGGGAATAGCCTCAAAGGCAGATTTTCATCATCTGTTGGCCTACCCAACTTGTTAGCGAACAATCGGAGGTGTGTCTTGGGATTGCCCGTTCCATCATACTTGCTGAATTTCGGGGTTTTGAACCCTTCAGGCAATTGCACATTTGGGAAAAGACAAAGTTCATCGTAATCCAGGACTCCTTGCTTGTTCAACCCCTGACTCTTTCTCATAAACTCATCAAAACGGTCAAGGCGTTTGAGCAGCTTTATATCAACGGGAGCAGAGGATTCCCCCATTTCTGGCTTGGCTTGAATGGTATGGTCTGGTAAGAAAGGCTCAGCTGTATCGTGATAAAAGGTATGCGGCTTAGGAGGTATATTCGAAGTGATTTGGGGTTGTGGGCCTTGCATGTAAGTAGGGAAGAATGAAGGATCAGGAGGGCAAGTGTATGGCAAATGTATGGTGGGATATGTGAAAATTCCTTCGGGTGGAATGATGAAGGGTGGAGTAAAAGTGGTTTGGGTCGTGGGCATGACCAATGATTCTGGCCCCGATTGACTAACGGGTACAGGCTCGGGTTGAATTCCGCTACTGATAAGCTCATCGATTAATTTCTTTTGGGCGGCCATTTCAGTTGCCATCTCACCAAACTTCGTAAGCATCTCGGTCAGTTGGACCCCCAAACTTGCAGTCTCAGGTTGGGCAGAAGTAGCAGACCTATCCGACTGTTCCGGTTGTGAACTCATGTTTACACGATTCCTCTGGGCTCGACTACGGGATCGCGTTATGATGGGGCTTCGACGAGAAGCTATGTTTAAATATTACCTGAAAATTTTAAAAGGAATTGCCTTTAGATTTAGCCCTCGCTTAATTATTCAAAAGAAAATAAAGAAAAGGAAAAGAAAAAGGCAAGAGTTAGTAGATATCCAGAAAATTCGGATGCATGTCCTATGAGGGAACCCTTTTTGTGCCAAGGGTAGGCCTAGAATGAAAATGCAATCCTCCAAAGCAGGCACTATACAATACCTGATGGATCCAATCAGCTTATGGAGTGAAAAATAATTTGAAAAAATTTGGCCCATTGGAATGAGAAGAGACGTTTGCCAAAATGAGGACCTCGTCCAAAGGGATTGATCACTTTTGATCGATACAAGAACTTGCAAAAACGCACGGATTTGACCTTGACGAACTTCCTATCGAAGAGATTGGAATTCGTCTTGACAAACTTTTCCCAGTGAAGCACGGGTCAAAACTCCAACTGATCAAATGACTGGATGCAATGGATGCTTTTCTCAAAATCGACTAGGTTTTTCATTTTGAAATTCGACATTGAAATCCTAATTGGTCAAATGAAATTGACAATTTATTAAAAATCGACCGGATTACCCTAAAAGGGAAACAGGTCAAATGAATTGAATGAAATTTAATTTATCCAAAATTAATCAGATCACCCTAAGAAGGGTAAATTGATCAAATAGATTGAATGAAACTTGATTTACTCAAAATCGGCTCGGTTGCCCTAAAAATGGGTAAATTGGCCAAATGAATGATTTATTCAAAAATCGGCCGAATGACCCTAAAAAGGGTAAATCAGTCAAATGAATTGACGATTTATTCAAAATCGACCAGGTGACCCTAAAAAGGGTAAATTGGTCAAATGAATTGATAATTTATTCAAAATCGACCAGGTGACCCTAAAAAGGGTAAATTGGTCAAATGAATTGATGATTTATTGAATGAATTGGCAAAATGGATCGGTTGAATTGTTCGGCCATTGATTATTTCAAAATTATTGAGGTGCATTAGTCTATGACCTTCTAAAAATCAAATTTCAGCCTCAATTTATTTATCGTCTCAATAGGAGGAATCATTTGTGAATTTCTTCAAATTAATGTCCTTCACGCAAGGGATTTTTACCAATTTTTGATAAAATGGCCAAAAAGTGATTATTAGATGCTCATATTCCAAGGATCACTCTATGAAAATGATCGGATCCTACCTTACCTTGTGCACTACCCCTTTGGATGGTACAAAATGTAAACGTGCAAGTCTCACTGGATTAAGTATCCGAGACACAAGGTGGCTTATTCCTAACACGGGATCCCCTAAATGGCATTCCCTTCTAGGGTTTATGCATGATGCCAGTTTATTAAAGCAGTAAAACATGCAATTTGAAATGAAATCATGACCTAAAAGGACCTTTTATACGCCAAGGTAGGCCTATAATGCTATGCAATTATTGATCTATGAATGCAATATACCAAAATCTTTAAACGTGCAATAACCTATCTACGAGGGTAGGTTCTAAAAGAAGGTCATGCCAGACCTCTTATTTGCTAGGGTTTGTGAATGCAATGGGGACACAAAACCAAGAAAGGTTAGCTCAGCCAGATAAATACACATTGTGGCAACGAAATCAGCACAAAGAAATAAAGCAATAAAAGGAGAAAGGGGTTGGACCCCTCCCCTCGTGAATAGTGTCCCTAATAGGGTAAGGCAGATGCTATCCCAGGTAAAACTAAAATGGATGCATGAGGTTAGGGTTCGCTAATGCATCTAGACTCGATAAGTCATAGGTCCCCGAGCCTTCAGACTTGGAAACCAAGGGTCATCACTCCCAAGGTTCCTTGTCGGTGGCTCGAGCGATTCCCCAGACGTTGCTACGCACACGTCGTGTTACGGCTACCCGTCTGGGCGAATCTAAAAAAAATCCTCAACCTTCGACTAAAAACTAATAGGTTATCAACCTAAAGTTTAAAGCGGAAGATCGAGTGACCCCTCGGATCATGCTACGCACACGTCGTGATACGATCACATGTCCAAGTGGGTCGCCTAAAATCCTAATAGGGTGGAGTGGCGTGACAAGCCACTAAAAGAAAAATAATGAGGGGTAAAAATAATTAAAGCGTATGCGCGTATGCTAGTGCTCGTTTGGAGGGGAGGGATCAAGAACCAACGCGAGGCTCTAGGGTACATCCCCCACCCAAATGCAATGCAAAGTGCGAGATAAAACGAGTAAAATATACATCCAAACAACCAATCATACATACGTGAGTGGGGAGTAGTTTGGTACGTGCGCGAGGCAAAAAGTCCTAAAATAGAAAATGCAACCCTAATATCCAAATGCAATGCATAAAAAGGGTAGAAAAAGGAAACGAATGGTTAAGTCAAAATGCTTGGACCCACTTAGGAATTCCCCAGTGGAGTCGCCAACTGTCGCGCCCCACTTTTTGAATGAGTGATGTGTGTGTGTAGTGTGGTGTGAACGTGTGCAAAATGAAAATAAAGGCCATGGGACTTGATAAAGCGACGGTTTGGCCATATAAAGTTCAAAAAGGGTTTTTTGAAAAATGGAGTCGCCACTTGGTATAAAGTTAGGGTGTACCAAGTCACCCAAAAATGATTTTTGTTTTTGAATGGAAAAAGTAAATAAACCCTTTTAGAGAACTTTTGGGTCTGCGTAACCAAAAGAGGGATCGGGGGTCACATTTGACGAAGGGGAAGGCAAGGATAAAAATCCAAGGCACCCCTTCGACCTAGCCAAGGCTAGTTGCGTGACTTAAACCAATTTTTCCTAATTTTTCTACCCAAGGTATGTATCGCGTGTTGGATATGTCTATATGAATGCAAAAACCTAGACCTAGGGGGACATGGGGGAAATTTCTCTTCAAAGGTTGAGTGGTGCCAATCACATTAATTGTGAAGCCCAATAATGATCCTTTGGAGAGGTCACATAATCCTAAATGACATAAAAATGAGTGGAATGCATGCCATGTGAAAGTGTGAGTTTGTGTGAAGTGAGAAAAATGATAAAAATACGATATAAGTGGAGGTGTGCAAATGTCTTTGAATGCAAATATATACTCCAAGTGCAAGTGGGCAAAAATGCATGTATGCAATTTAAAGAAAAGTGCGAAAGTGTCGGTGTGCAAATGAAGATGAAAGTACTCGTGTGCGAGTGAAGATAAAAGTGTTCGTGTGCAAGTGAAAGTGATAAAAAGGTGCATGTGTGCAAATGAGACAAAAGTGAAAGTGTGATGATAGAGTGGATTGAGAATGCATGAGCCTAGGGAATTCATGCATATTGGGTACGGGGAGACCTAAATCGTGACTCAATTTGCCCTTTTATAGAGAGGATACAAGCGTGCTAAGGCTTTAGAAAAAGCCACACTCGTCTATATCCCATATTTAAGGGGACTCTCCAGGCAAATGAACCCTATAACTAGTATGAGATGCAAAAATCCTAAAATGAGGGGAAAAGGGGTTCGAGGAACATGCCAAATGATAAAACTAAGAAAAATGCATGACATGTAGTGAACATGCAAATATGCACTATCGAAAGGGAAATCCTAAGGGTCTAGCGTTGGACTAGCCCATCTATGAATTCCGACTAGCGTTGGACTAGCGGAAACGTACATTCATCCATCACATTCATTCATGGCTATGAAAGCAAGTAGACATGCCAAAACACTCGTAAACACGTAGCACATAACATTTAGCATGTTCGACTAGATGCAAGGCCCTAACAAAGCAAATTAACATGTAACAACTAAGCAGGCAAGACACATAAGGCAATTAAAGCCCTAACTATTACATTTGCTAGCTAGGCACACGTCTTCGATAGGTCTTCATCGAATGCTCCTCCAAGCCCTATCTATTACAAGCCAAGAGGTGTACACATACCCCATAATGAATACCTCAGAAAAGGGGGAAAGGGAAAATGGACAAGAAAGCTCGCCAAGCCCTATCTATTACAAGCCAAGAGGTGTACACATACCCCATAAAAACTTAAATAAAAGTAAAGTAAATGAAATAAACGCAAGGAATTAAAGGGAAGCAAGTAAAGCGAAGTAGACATGCATATTCACATAACACGTAGGAGCACGTAGGAAAAAATGAAGTGCAAATGAGGGATAGAGTGTACCTCCCTTGAATTGACGCCCTAATGAGGTGAAGTTACTAATTTACCCTCCAAAATAATAAAAAGGTCAAGGTACCAATTTATTTGGGAAAATTAAAGAAAATAGGCAAACACAAGCTCACTTGGTCATAAAGCCCCTAAAGTCATGAATTAAGTGCAATTGAAACAAAGCATGGTAGACAATTGAAACAAACAAGCAATGAAGTTGCACAAATTAAAATTATCAAGGACCAATTTGATGAAATTATTTATTTGATTGGGCCATAGTAGGACAAGGAGAGACTTGGGGGGCCAAAGTGTAAAATCTGGAAATTATTTCCATGCATGCAAACGAAATCTTCCAGCACCAACGCTTTCTTTGCTTCATTTTCTGCTGCGAGATTCGCAGCTTGTGGGCAACCAAAGAAGTGTCAAAATTCATCAAATGCTTTACAACTATTATTGGCACAAGATTCGGCATGCAAACAAGGTAAGAAAATCCAGCTTGTGGATTGTCATGGGAAGGAAATAAAACAGCAAATGAGGAAGATAAAATACAGCAAAAGGAAGGACGACGCGAGCGGCTTCCTGTTGCAGCCCTGCGGCTTTACTCACACGAACTTCACACAAGAACATGCACCAAGCCCATGGATTTACCAACCCAAAACCAGTAAATGTCTCAAACGTTTAGTTAGCGTAATCTGGACAAAGTTCTTGATTTTTGCATGCAAGCAAACAAATGCCAAAGACTTCTTTACTTTCTGCAAATTCTGCTGCTACTTCCGCAGCTTATAGCAACCCAGAAAACATACCAGGTTCATTGTTTGCCAACCCAACTCACATGAGTCCTAAATCGTTAACTTAAAGCAATAACCATCTATCAATGGTGGTCCCCAACAAAGAGTGCTTAAACGAGAAAAACAGGACAGAGAACAGCAGAGGTTTTCAACCTTTGTTCAAAACTTTAAACCAGAACGTTCAATAAAACATGCTGAAAAACTGAATCACAAAGCAACCAAAATACTAGACCTCTGTACAAGGATTTTTCAAGGCAATCATCATACAATCCATGAAGATGCTTAGTGCAGATTCCTACAACTGATTCATGCAAAGTTACGATGGAAATTTCTGCAGTAACCCTCGGCAATTGTTAGAGAGATCTGCAACAAACTAGCTGCAAATCCTCATTTTACAAGCATGGATTTGAAACTCAAAACACCATCTCAAACGGAAATAAATTCAATCAAAACTTTGACATGAGCCCAAAACTCACAAGATCTAGCTTTAGTTCCTTTTCCCCACCGACAGATTCATAAGCAAAACATTCATGGTGGAGGGCAAACAGATGCAAGCATCGCAGCAAAGTTTCAACCTTTCTAAGATGATTTTATGACCTACGGACAGTAAAGCAAATGAAAGGTGTTACCTCTATCCCTTTCAAGGGAAAAAATCGGGGCCTGAGATGATGAACAGGATGTCCTTGCTCAGCCCAAAAGCTTGATCTTTCCGGCTACCAAACGTTGCTCCTCTGGTTCCTTCGTTCCCTGACTTCCGCCGCCTCCTTTTTCCTGTTTTTGTTTAGCCTCTCACCCCCTCTGTTTTCTTTTCTGCATTTTTGCTCTTGCCCAGCCACCAGCTAGCTTTCCAAAAACCTCCTTTCTCTCTCACGGCAACTCTCCACTCCCGTAGCTGCCTTTTTGTTTTGGTTTGGCTTGAAGCCCTCAAGCTCTTGCCAGAGCCTAGCGTTTTTCCCTTTTCTCGGCTCCCCCAATGATCTCGTTCGCTGCTGGTTTCTCTTCTCCCCCCAGACCTCTCTATCTCTCTCCCCTTCTGTTTTCTGTTACGCCGTGAACTTCCTCTCTCATTTTCGTTCACCTCCCCCCCTGCCTTCTCAGATGTTGTTTCTCCCAATTTTCAGTTCAGCCGCTACTTCCCTCTTTCAGACTCTCTCTTTCAGGTTTACAGCCGTCCCTCTCTTTTTCTCTCGGTGGGTTTCTTTTCTTTTGCTTATGTTTCTCTGCTCATCTAGCCGCTGTCTCCCTCTCTGTTTCCTCCCCCCGTTTGCTAGCTCTCCCCACGATCAAGCTCCCTCTCTTGCGGCTGCCCTTAGATGAAAACCCCCTCTCCTAACCCTTCATCCTACGGCCCCCCTTCTTCTAGATTCATCTCCCCCTTCCAGGTGTCCTAGGCACCTGGCCTTTGTAGCTAAATTTTACCCCCCAAGGACTCCCTGCAATTTCTTCTTGCAAGCTGCGGCAACACTCAACTTTTGGCATGCGTGACTTTTCCTTTTTTTTTTTTTTAATAATAATAATTTTAACAAAAACAAAAATAAAACTAAATAATAACAACTAATTAACAGAATTGACAAAAAATCAAGTAATAATAATAATAACAAATGAAAACAATTTAAAAAAAAAATCTAAACAACTAAAAACAACAAAAATGGCCATTTTTCAATCTTTTCCTACATTTTCCATTGTTTTCTTTTTCGTTTGAGAAATTCCATGCTAAAAGCTTAAAAATAAAATAATAACATGAAAACTAAAAGAAGACTAAAACTAAAAATGAATAAAACAAACATGACAAAAACAAAAACTAAGAAATAAAGAGTAAATGAACTTGAGCTAAAATTTGGTGTCTACACTTTCTACGACCTCTGAGGAATCTGGGACCTGTCGAGGTTCTAAGGAATAGACTCGAGCTGGCACCTTAGGTTTCGCGTCATTCCCCTTATTCGGTCCCGTATTGGTCTTTGGCGTGGTTTGAGTTCCCCTTCCGTCTTACGTTATGAGTGGGCAGGTAGCAAGCTGGTGGTCTGCGCTTCCGCAACGCAGACATTTACCTCCCTTCTTCCAGCAATTGTCTTCAGAGTGATTCGGCTTTCCGCAGTACCCGCAAGGTCCACGAGACGCCGAACCTGAGCCCTTCTGGAAGTTTCCACCTTGGCCTCTCCCGGCTGGGCCGCCCCTAGACTGAGCCCCTCTGCCGGAACCTAACTGTCACCCACCTCCAGCTCCGCGTCCAAACTTGGAGGGAGTACCTTTGTCCCCTTGTCCAGAACTGCTTCCAGGAAAGCCCCGCTTTTTCGCCTGGAAGTTCCGGACCTGCAATCGAGCACTCTCTACCCTTTGGGCCTTTTCTACGACCTCGCTAAAAGCATTGATTTGAGCCACTGCGAGGTCCTTTTGGATTTCGACGTTCAAGCCCTGAATGAAACGCCTAATTCGCCGTTGCTCCTTCATGATCAACTCAGGCGCGAATTTGGACAAACGGGTGAACTGGCTCTCGTATTCAGCCACCGATTGAGTTCCTTGGTGGAATCGGATGAACTCATCTTCCTTCCTCTCCTGAACTAGAGGAGGAAAGAATTTCGCGTTAAATTCCCTGATAAAATTCACCCAAGTCCTGGGCGTTTGTTCCCGTTCCCATTTTTGGCGTATGACGTTCCACCAGGAACGGGCCGCCCCTTCTAACTGGAATACGACAAAAGTTACCTGCCGTTCATCGATGTAGTGCAAGGCCGCAAAAATATCGACCATCTTCTCGAGCCATCGCTCGGCAACATCCGGATCTGGCCCCCCAACAAACTTGGGTGGAGCAAACTTTTGAAAGCGTTCGAGAGCTCTGTCTTCGCTCTCGACATGGTTGCCAGGGTTTCCAGGGTTTCCAGGATTAGGGTTTGGATTCTGGCCTTGTTGCTGCACCACTTGTGCCAGCAAGTTAGTCATTTGATGCATAGCGGCAGCGATTTGCACATTGGTGTCAGGGTTAGGTCCAGTAGAGGTTTCCTCAGTACCCCTATCTGGTGTGGGTTGTCTATGTCCGCGCCCACGTCCCCGTCCACTACGTGTTCCTTCCATAACTTTACTTGGTCTAGACAATGGTACTAAACCAATATAAAACAATGCATGTAAGTAAACTCAAAACTTTCCAAACAAATATATACATTCCAAACAAGGCAAACAACACACATATATACAATCAGTCAAGTCAAGTACAAGCATGGACAATCCCCAAGGGAATGGCCTCATCAAAAGAAATATACACGTAGCTAATCTAGCCGTACAAAACGATTAGCTAAGGCCCTTCTCTCTATCCGCCCTATATACAAAACCAAAACTATCCAAAACAACTCTAGGAGTCATAACCTAAACCGATGACGAGCTATGAGACCCACCCGACGGAGTGGATCCAACCCCAGCCTCAGGACCCGCGCATGAGTCCTCGTCACTCACGCCCTCAACCACGTCAGCGCAAAGATTCAGGATCGATGCAGCTCGAACCTTCACCTTGCGAGCTCGCTTACTCTCGCGCTCTTGGACCTCCTTCAGCTGAGCGCAGAGGTCATCAACCCTATCCTCGGCCTCAAGTACATCATCCTTCAGGCCCTCAATGCGCTCGGCCTGTCTCTCATTGGCCGCCCTAAGTTGGGTCACCTCGGCCTCCAGTTGAGCATTCTCTCCGGCCAACTCCTTACGCTCCTTGTCCACTGCAAACACGAGAGCGTTTGGATAGGCATACTTATGTTTACACTCACACCGTCAGAGACGGTTAGACGGGCTCCAGCGCACGACGGCCCCTCCTGGCCGTATCTGGTACGGGATCACTGGGAGCGCTACACGAGGTCGCTCGCCTGCAGGGTCACCACTCGGTCCACTAGATCCGTCCATCCTACACCAAAAGAGCAATTAACCATAAATAATCTTAAAGGCCATAAACAATAAACCCTCAAATCAAGCATTCCTATAACACCCAGGCTAATTCAAACCTAGGCTCTGATACCACCTGTGACAGCCCCACCTTCCCCTAAGGCGAACCAGAGGGGTTAGCAGACTGCCTGCCCAACTCTCGCCAGGACTAACGGTGCAGTTTAGAGCGATCTATTGCGTTCCGAAACATATAACGCGCGTAAACGAGTCAAAATGGCAAAATAACCCAAAATAAAAAAAAATGAAATCCGGAGTCGGTCATGAATAGTAACCGACCCGTCAGAATCCAACCAAATAGCAAGCAAACATTCACATCTTGAACTTGAGTAATTACAATCCAAAGTGACATACAAAAGTTCTCAAAAGTTAATATATACACGGTTTGCCAACTTGAAAGTGAAAACGGCCCTAAAGATACATTTAGGGTTTCACTTCATATACAAAACAAAAGAGATATACATCTAGTTCATTCGGCAACCATCTATCAAGATTCATTCCAAAAAGAGTCATATTCCTGTAAGGAAAACAAAAGGAACGGTGTGAGCTAATTGCCCAGTGAGATACTATCACTTACGCACCCAAGTGCATATAAGCATCAAGCTTTCATTCAATATAGTAAAAATAAGCAAAGGCACACGTCAAATATGATGATAAAAGGATACGGATGGCTCTCAAGAGCCCTTTCCTCGTTTGCATTTCTTGATCGGACGTCATTGACTCTCCGTCAATGTTCAAAAGTACCAACCGTAGACTCCACTTTACTTCCACTCCTTCCACCTAACATACCCCTACCGGGCCCGAAATCCAAACACGTGCACTTTGGTATTACTCGAGTAAACCGGAATCGAGAGTCTCTCATACTACAAGATTCCAAAACATTTCCCCAAGGCACATCAATTGGCACGACCAAGCCCTCGCCGGCTCGATTCAATCAACTACCAATGGGGTTGAGCTCATTGATAACAATTGTAGTCGTTGGATACTCGTCCAAACGACACCAAGTCATGTATTTTCATTTCAAGTAACACTTCGTGTAACGTTTCAATCACATGATAGCAAGGATATAAGGCACATAGTGAGAGTGATAAAGTACACTTTCACTTCAAGCAATTAACATTCAAAGCACCAAATTCAAGTATCAAAGCCATATATTAACATACAAGTGAGTAGTACACTCACCAAGCTCGCAAATGTGGTTTCATGCACTTCCGTCAAAAGAACGTTGTGCACCACGGTCACGCCCTAAAACATGCAAACAAATACAATGAGACTCGATAACGAGTCATAAACCAAGGCCAAACATGACCCCAATAGGATTCCATAAGCATATACAAACATTAAAGGAAACCAGAAAATTCGGAAATGCAATTAGCTTTGGCCCTGAAAAAAAATAGTTTTTGTCCTCGTTTTGCGGTAATGGCATCAATTTCACTACGATTATCGGATGAAGGTGTACGGCCCACCGATTCGAACCTAAAAGACAGGGATACAACATCACAGAAGGTCACTCAACCCAGTTTTGAGTGCAAATAGGTCAAAAATGCAAGATACTACATCAAAACCGTAAAAACAGATTCCCAAAACGCATTCTAGAGGAAACATCATAACTCAGGCTCTCCAAGTCCAAATCCAGAAATTCCAGAACCATATGAAAGCTAAGAAACAGGGATAAATTTCATCAGAAGGCCTCAACAACCAGTTCGGAAGAAATTCCAGCCAAATCAACCAATTACAGGCGCAATTCTTACATTCGGGTAAAACCAGAATAGCAATAGTAATTTCGACTTTTCTCATTATAAACTACTCTGATTGACCTAAAATTTTGTAGGCACATCTAAAATATCATTCCCTACAACTTTCATGTTTTAAGTCAAGGCCAATTCGGCCTCTATCTAGGAGCTAAAAATTCGGGCAGAATGCTCCCACAAGAACCCTAATTTTCTGAAATTTCTTCCAAACCAGAAATTGGCTGCAATTAATCACTTTTTTCACCTCCTAGAGTCATTATATACCATTGCCAATCATCATAGATATCCACACAATCACGCTTATATTAAAACAGAAAAATCCCCAAAAATAATAAAACTTCATCACTTCAACCACAAATCAAGAAATAATCCATAAACTTGCATCTCATACTACCACTAAGCATGATTTAAGCATCAATTAAGGGAGGAGGATGGTTCTTCACAACTCACCTTAAAAACAAGAGAGAGAGAGCAATTGGTCACCTTAACTTTCCAAATAACTTCACACAACAACTCACCAACACTTCCTTAAGTGGTTTTATGGAGCAAAATCAAGGTTGGATGGTTGGTTTTGATGATTTGGAGCAAGCTTGAAGAGTTTTCTTCCTTGTGCTTAGAGTAAGAGAGAGAGAAAGAGAGAAAGAGAGGGCCGGCCACTTAATGAGGATTTTTGATGATTTTTGGTCATTTTTGGTTTATTTAAGTCAAATGGTAAGACCATGAATAGTGGTCTTAAAGGTAGACCACTCAAATGGTGACACTTGTCACCTTTTATTAAATACCTACCTAACTTGTCTCTCTCATATCAATCCAAATTGCAACCTCTACTTATCTCTTAACACCCGGTAAATTAATTCCAGTATCCAAAACTTAACCTAGTTGGCCGAATTTTTCCGAACCTTTCGCACTAGTGGTTCCCACGTCCGGTATACGCTCTTAATTTCTCAAAACCTATTCGATACTAGAAAAAGCATCTAAAAATTATATCTGCTCCTTAAAATTATCTAGAAATTTTCCTAAGCACGAAAATGCAGAAAACAAGCCATGAAAAATTCTAAAACCTAGGAAATGGAAAATTACGGGTTCTCACATTTCTTGAATTATTGGTTATCTATGGTTAATGCATTGGCTTTATTGTTTGATTATGTGTTTGGAACCTTACTGAGCTTTTAGCTCATCCCTTTAGTTGTTTTCCTTAACAGGGGAAGGCGAGCCAGAATGGGAGCTCTGTATAGACTAGCCTAGTCTAGTTTTCTGATTTCTTTTGTAATGGTTCTTGCCCTAGTGCTTGGCACGGGTTGGATGTATGAAGAATTGAGAACCTTTGTATATTCGATATTTGTACTCCCTTTTGAGATAGAAATGTATATAAGTTCACTTTAAGTTTTGGATTGTTATTTCGTTTGATCTTGTGGTTTTATTTCAGATTTGATTGAGGTTTGACTGAGTCCCGACGAGAGCTGGGCAGGCGGTCCGCCGAACCCTTTGGTTCGCCTTAGGGTGAGGTGGGGCTGTCACAAGATTCACATTCTTTGCGTGACATTCATCGCATTTCATACATGTTTTTTTTTCTTTTAGGCCCTTTTCTCATCTTGCATGATATTTCCTCTATATATTATCTCCCTTACCGCTATGTACGCGAAACATGACATTTAGACTTGCATTCCATTTAGAAAAATAGAAATAGGTTAGTCCATTTGCTTGATTAGATTAGGAGAGTCACCTTTTAAATATGGAAAATGAACGAGTATGGATTCTTACCCTTAACATACTCTCCCTCTCTATAAAAAGGAAAATTAAAGTCACGAATCTTAGTCCTCCGTACCCGTTATGTTGCATTCCTCTCTTTTAGGTCATGTATATTTGCATATCATAATTCTTCTTTTTTCGAATCTCATCTTTTGCATATTTGTGATTTCTTTTAAAAATCATTTTGGGTATCACAATCAATGTGATTTGCACAATTAAACTTTGAAGGATATTTCGACCCTCTCGATATCCTTTAGGTCTAAATTTGCATTCATATAGAAGCATCCAAATGTGATAAGTTTTATAGGTTAGACTAGGAAAATTTTAGACTAAATCTGGTAACTAGCCTTGGTTAGGTTGAAAGGGTGCCTTAGGTTTAATTCTATCAAATCTTTGCCTTCCCTTTTTTCAATTGTGACTCCCGAACCCTTTTCTCTTGTTTTCAAAGACCTAGAGTCGTCTAAAAGGGTTTTATTTTTTTGTTTAAAAATATATTTTGGGCGACTTGGTACACCTAAACTCAATACTAAGTGGTGACTCCTATTTTTTTTAAAAACCCTTTTCAGACTATTATTTTGGGTTCAAATTGTCGCACTTTTTAAGTCCCACTTTAGGCCTTTTTTCCTTATTTATTCTCTAAAATAAAAAACTAATTTCAAAATAAAAATTTTCAAATGAATACATTTTTTCTAACTCCTTATCTTTATTTTAAAAAATGGAGTGCGACAAAGTATATGTGTTTTAGTGTGTTTTTAGTTAATTTAAAGTTAAATGTGTAGGCTTCTAGTCAAAAGTTGCATTTTGTGGTATAAATGAGAAAGTACATTTTTATGGCATCAAGTGGAGAAAATTCATATTTTTGTAGATTTTAATGTTTGAATCATCAAATGGAATTACCCGCAGAGCATTAGAGCAATTCTTATTGATTTCAAGTGACATAAAGTGTAAAAGGATCAAAGGGTGAAGATATGAATATTGAAACGAGGAAAAGGATGAGTGGAAGTGACACATTTTGGTATTTTGACTATAACTTGAACTATAGAGATTGGATTGAAACTATTCTTAATTCAGTTTGAAGCTAGGAGAATGTTCTACAATTGTTATGGGACATAAAAGTCCAATTTTTTACATTTTCATAGCTAAAAGTCCAAATTACTGAAGTACTTTTCTGCTGCAATGCTCGTCTAACCAGTTATCACTTTTTTGGGAATATCTCAGCATCCAGACCTCTAAATGGCTTGATTCTTGAACCATTGGCAAATTACTCAAAGAACTTTCATGTTTTGTAGAAAAGCTAATTCATCTTCCTTCATAAAGATTTTTTATGTCGAAACTAGCGCCTGTTACTAGGGCAATTACTGACATGAGCAAAATGCGAAAACATAGCAAGATGTAACTGGTCGTCAAACTGGTTGTACTCATGGTTGGTACTAGAGCTAGTTTATCAGCCAAAAGCTTTCTTGCAAGTTGTACAACTTATATAACTTGATCCTTTTGAGACATTATCCCTTGCTTGTGTTGGGATGTTTGAAAAGACATGTTAGTGGGTAGAGCAAAAATCAAGACATCATCTTTCGGCCTCATTTAGTTATTCATCATTTGGATTCAACTTTTAGCAACTTTTATTGACTTTTAGATCTACTTTTGCCAAGAGTTCACATTAGAGAAAACACAAAGAGACTTAGAGGATTCTCTATAAATAAGAGCTTGTTCTTTTAATTGGAAGCTAAGCTTAGAGCTTGGAGGAAAGAAGAAAATCACTAAAAATGTAGCTCTTAAGCTACAAAACTCCTAATTGCAATTAGTGTAGGTTAGTTTAAATGTTAGTTTAAATGTTAGTTAGTCCATCCTTTCTTTTGTAATAGCTAAACAATGTTGAAGTTGGAGGATAAAAAAGGCAAGGAAAGATCTCATATGACAAGGATTTTTCTTTCTTTCCAACTCTTTCTCTTCTATAATTGATTCTAAATTTGGTTATTTTACAAATTTGGATTTATTCATTATGTGTTTCTAAAGTTTATTGTTTAGAGTTATGGTTGAACTCTCTATGACTTATTAATGATGTTTACTTGGTTTGTTGATACTGTTATTTTGAACAAGCTATTTAGCACTTTTGCTCTACTAATCATGATTAATTGGCTATTAATTATGATAGTCTCAAAGGTGTTAAATTTGCAATGAGAAATGGGATTTAACATTAGTTTAAGCAAGTGCTAAATCTAGAGAGTACACTCATGAGAGTAGAGGTGCACCTTTATGGCGTTGGTGGCTTGTTCCATGTAATTTCATAGAATTTAATGAAATTGTAGTTAATTTCAGAACCATGAGAGTAAGTATGAATTAAATATAGGTATAATTGATTCACTATGAGAGTATGTTTTACATACAATAGGAAACTATGCTATAATTTAGCCAAGGTAACGATACTCAATTAACCAGTAATTTTACTCGCAAGAGTAGTTAAGAATTTCGTACGTCTAGGATCTTTTTATTGTTACTTTAACTTCCCTTTATTATATGTTTGTATTGCAGATTTAATTTCTTGCACTTGTGATTGTCTAAATAATAAAAGAGTTTGAAAACTATTGATAATTGATCACCATTCGATACTTAAAATCCCCCATACTTGATAGATGATTTGTATGCTTGCAAAAAATAGGGTATTTCCGTTTTCAAAATTTGAAGTGAAGGGAAAAAACCTCGTCAAGTTTTTGCTGCTGTTCCTAAGGAAGATTCAGTTCAATATTGGTGTAAAAAGCAACTTTATTAGTTTAGACATTTTCCTTATTTTTCGTCTATTTGTCGTCTTATGTTTGTGATGTCATTTTGAGTGTCATGTTGAGTCTTTTCTTTTGTGTTTAGTATCTTGTTTGTTTGTGTCCTTTAAATTGATACTTCTTGAGTAATCTTGCTTTTGAAATATTTTGAAAGCATGTTTAGGAGCTAAAAAAGGATAGCAAATATGGGTAGACAATGCATGAGAAATAGAAGTTTGGCAATGGACCTTTACAATTTTCACTACTTCAACAGTGGAGGTAACCAAAGAATGCCCGAAGGTTTGTCATTTGAAGATGACGTGAAAGCTTTAAATGTTAAACTTGATCACTCGATACTTTATACTAAATTGGACAATATCATGAATATGATTGAGCAAAATAGCAATGTTAATACTTATAATACTAATAATGTGATTTGTGACTTGGGTGCAGGATATCATGCTTCTTATACATGTATACTGTAAGACCCAAAGACAACCTAAGAGGGGGTTGAATTAGGTTGATTAACTTTATTGAGTTTATGCACTTTTTCTTTAATAAAAACTTACCTTCTTTTCTAGTAGTGATCAGCCAAGTAAATTTAAAGAAGAGAGCAATGTTGATCAGAAATAAGAGTGTATATAAGCAATGAGAATTTTATTAAACAAAAGGAATAAGATAGAGTATCAAACCGATTGTCTACCAAACTTTCCTCAAACTTGAAAACCAATCACAAAGATGAGCACCTTCTTTTTGATGAAAAATAATCAACTCAATGTACAATGGAGGGATCACTTCCTCCTTGCCCCAAGCCTCACTTAGTCAAGTTAGGAAGTTTTACTATCACACAGATAACTCTCAACAAAGCTACACTATTGAAAATTTCAAACTCAAGAGAAGTGCTTACAAGAACTTCACACTACTTGGAGAACAAATCTTGCTTAGGAGACTATTTTCTAGCTAAAATATCTCTTGAGATCTTGTAAACGAAGTGTGCAAAAGTCCCTCCCTGGTTCAGAATCGTTTGTATTTAAAGGGGACAAAAAATGGGCTTCATTAATGCTTCCAACGGATAGAAGGCAGATGAAGAGTCAGCTAGCTGTTGGGGCTGTCGGACGTCCGACAGCTTAATCATCGTCCGATCCCATCGTCCGAAAATCAGCCAAGTTGTCGTTCGGACGTCCGATGGGATTTTATCCTCCGACAGCTTCTGCGTCCGAACGTCGTCAGAGAGTCATCAAAACTTTGCGAAATTTTTTGGACGTCCAACGCGATCGATGTGCGTCCAAAGCGTGCGTCCGATCCTCCCGAACGTCCGATGCTTCCTCACGAGCGTCCGACAGAGTTTCCTTCTTGATGTTCTTCATCCTTTCGGACGTCCGACAGTTTCCTTTCGGACGTCCGACATGAGTGCCTTGTTTTTGCTTCTTCTTTTGGTTGATTTTCTTTCCTTGACACCTTTATACCTGATTCTCTAAAAAGCAAAACACTTATATTTGAAGAGAATTAGATGAACATTTCAAAATGCTTTGTGATCATCAAAATCAAGAATAACATTCTCCCCCTTTTTGATGATGACAAAACAATGGTTTGAAATGAAATTTGATGATTACAAATAGGCACCCCCTTTCTCATTTGACAAAAGCTCCCCCTTAGTTAGTCAATCGAAGAACAAAAATTGAAAAACTCCCCCTCACTTGATTACTTCACAGATTTATTCAATCATCCAAAAATAGTTAAGCAACCGACATTTTACCAACTGTCCAGCCAATTCAACGCATCCCGCACATATCCATATTCATATCTTCATATCTCTTCCCCTTTTTGTCATCACAAAAGTCAAAAGGCAAAGAGACATTACAAGAACCAGTAACATGAAAAAGAACTAAACATTCATAACAAAATAGCTTACGAGCATCACAAACATTACATCCACATATCTAGTTTTGAACATTACTAGCACCAGAATCAAAGAAACAAAAAAAAAAAAGTCCAAGGCAGCCATCTAACATCCAGCAAATAGAAAACAGTCAAACAGAATGCAAATGATCCTAATAGGGATAGTGATCCTAAATGGTAAACTAAGTGGACCCAGGCGTCCTTCGAGTAAGCAGATACTGAGAGAGATCCTCCTCCTCAGTGTCTTCATCATCTTCAGCATCTTCACCAACTGGTTTCTTGCCTTTGTCAGATGTGGAAGGATCATGAGGTGCCACGGGAGTAGAGGTGAGGTCGATGGGAGCAGGACTCATAGAGCGAATAAGAGCTGATGAACTGGGATCAGTAGAGCGTGACTCTTTGCCATGAGGAACTTCCTCAACCACAGGTGGGGGAAAGAGAAGATTCTTTTTATCCAAGAAGTCTGCTTGTTGCTCGGATGACATGGTGAGCATGAGACCATGTTCAAGAAGTAGAACATGTTGTTTAAGATCTCGAAGGAGTTCAACCACTTCAGAATTTGAAGAAGAAGATGCCTTAGTGGCAATCTTCCTAGGATGAATAGAAGTCAGTGCAACAGAGGATGGAGTATGAAAGGGATCATGTGCAGCCTTAGATCTAGGTTCATTAGACGTGGCCCCCTTATAAGCCCACATATTATCCCTAAAGACAAGATTCTTGCGCTCAAAATAAACCTTAGTAAAGGCAGAAGAAAACGTTTCTTTGGGACAAACACCAAGAATGGGTACTTTGTAAAACTCAAAAATCTTCTGAAGAAATTTTCCATAAGACAGTTTTCTACGAGAATCAGTCGTAAAGCGAAGTAAAAACTTGCACAAGACAAAACCAAAGTCAATGCGAATTTTTTCTCGAAAATAATAAAAAAGATACAGCTCTATTTTATTGGCATCTGTCCTATGACCATCGGTAGGCACAAGTAAATTTGAAATGATTGAGAAAGCAATGAGATTCACAGGAGCAAGGTCATTTAGTTTTGCATCAGCAGGGGCAGAAAACTTCTTTGAAAATAAGACAATATCTTAGCACTATCAAAGTGATTATCAGCAGTGAGATTCTCTTCATAAGAAAAGAAATTGGCAATTTTACTTTTGCATCCTGGTTCAATAGCAGTATTTAAAACAGCATTCACAATCTCAGGATCAAACACTAAATCTACCCCATTTACCCTGGACATAATTTCAGTGTGGTCAGTGCCTTTCCTAAGATTGGCAAAGAATTGATATAGCGTTCCAGGGTAATAAACGTTAGGCATGGAAATGATATGTGACCATTTCTAGAATTCAAAGAGACACAGAATGGACTCTAAACCTATCTTGCGAAATTCAGAGGGATTTATGGTACGTTGAGGAATGAAACCTTTTTGGGATATCCAGGAGTGTTTTTCTTTGGCAGCATCATCAAAGAATGGGGAGACTGTGGTTGATTGGGAGGGCGGTTGAGATGTAGTCCCTTATCCGGATTTAGGCTGAGCAGAAGGCTGTGAAGTTTGAGCCTTTACTGCTCCCTTTTTGACACGTTTGGAGGATCTTTTGGCCCTAGGAGAATTAGCATCCTCATCCCTGAGTGTGTGTTTGCGTCCGTCAGGCACTTTTCCTCCTCTTAGATTTACCATTGTGTAAAATGCGTGAGATGTATGATGCTAATGATGCACACAGTAGTATGGGAGTGAATCACACAAGAATTTTGGGGTAAACGAGCCTTGAAGATGATTGAACAGAATGGCTATGGGAAAATAGGGTTTTGAGGAAAATTTGGGAACTGTCGAAATGTGATGAGATTTGGTGAAAAAATCAGGAAGATGAACTCGCAATGATCAGGAAAAGTTTTTGGTTGAGTCAATTTTGGAATAAGTGCTTCAAAATAGCATGAATTGAGAGTGAAAATGAGAGACAGTTTTCGTCCGAGAGAGAAGAGAAGAAGAAGGGTCTAAAGCAAATGAGGAGGGAAGTTACTTTAAAAAGTGTACCGTTGCACTGTCGGTCCGACAGTTTTGTCCGAACAGGTGCTTTCTGGGAAAATGGCTGAAGAACATTATCAGACGTCGATTCATCTGCTTTCGGACGTCCGGAAGCTTAGAACAGAAAAATTTTTAAGATGATTTTTCCATTATCCCTAATTTTGATCTTAGATGAATGAATTGATCCAATGGCAAAGCTTTTGTAAAAATATCAGCAATTTGATCTTTAGAACAAACATAATTCACACAAACTTCACCTTTTTGAACAAGATCGCGAATAAAGTGGTGCTTTATATCTATATGTTTTGTCCTAGAATGCTGAATTGGATTTTTGGTCAAATTGATAGCACTAGTATTATCACAGAATATAGGCATGCAGTCATATAACAATCCAAAATCATTCAAGGTATGCTTCATCCATAAAAGTTGAGCACAACATGCATTAGCGGCAATATATTCCGCTTCGGTTGTAGATAAAGAGATTGCATTTTGTTTTTTGCTAAACCAAGAAACTAAGCAATTACCAAGAAAGTGACAAGTTCCACTAGTACTTTTTCTGTCCACACGACAACCACCAAAATCCGCATCCGAATATCCATATAGAGCAAATTCACAAGATCTAGCATACCAAAGACCATAGTCTAATGTACCTTTCAAATACCTAAAAATCCTTTTAACAGCGTTCAAATGTGATTCTTTTGGACAAGATTGAAATCTAGCACACAAGCAAACAGCAAACATAATATCGGGTCTACTTGCGGTTAAATAGAGTAGGCTTCCAATCATACCTCTATAGTACTTTTCATGCACAGGTTTACCTTCTTCATCTTTGTCAAGTTTTGTAGAAGTGCACATTGGAGTTCCAACTTGCTTTGAGTCCTCCATGCCAAATCTTTTCAGCAATTTCTTGGTGTATTTTGCTTGATTTATAAAAATTCCCTCTAGGGCTTGATGTATTTGAAGTCTAAGAAAGAAATTTAATTCTCCCATCATACTCATTTCAAATTCACTTTGCATAATGGTGGAAAAAATCCTTGTATAGATACTCATTAGTAGCACCAAAAATAATATCATCTACATATATTTGCACAATAAGAAGATCATTTAACACTTGCTTAGTAAAAAATGTGGTGTCCACAATACCTTTTTTGAAACCATTTTTAATCAAGAAACCACTCAATCTTTCATACCAAACTCTTGGAGTTTGTTTTAGTCCATATAATGCTTTTGAGAGTTTAAACACATGACTTGGAAATATTGTATTTTCAAAATCGGGGGGTTGATCCACATATACTTCTTGATCAATAAAATTATTTAAGAAGGCACTTTTAACATCCATTTGAAACAATTTGAAACCTTTGAAGCAAGCAAAAGCAAAAAGCATTCTAATCGATTCTAATCTAGCTACGGGAGCAAATGTTTCATCAAAATCAATTCTTTCTTCTTGTGCATATCCTTTAACAACTAATCTAGCTTTATTTCTTACAACTACACCTTTATCATCCAACTTATTTCTAAATACCCACTTCGTGCCAATGATAGGTTGATTTTGAGGTCTATCAACAAGTGTCCAAACCTTATTTCTCTCAAATTGATTAAGTTCCTCTTGCATTGCCAAAATCCAGTTTTCATCCTTTAAGGTATCATTGATATTTTTAGGTTCAAAAAGAGAGACTAAAGCAAAATTGTCTATCAACTTCTTAGATGAGGAACGAGTCTTTACCTTCTCGGATGGATCACCAATTATAAGCTCTCTTGGATGATTTTGACTAAATTTCCAAGCTTTGGGAAGGTCTTTGAATGAATCATCATTCTTGTCTTCATCTTCCTTTTCTTGAACTTCATGAGTTTCATCCTCCATTTCCTTTGCTTCCGGTTTAGAGTTTCCTTCATCTCCAATTGTTAGCTTTTTCATTCCTTCACGAACACCTACATCATCATCCTCACACGAACCTTTGGAATTATCATCATTAGTTTCATCAAATGTTATATGTATAGTTTCTTCTATCACAAGAGTTCTTCTATTAAAGACTCTATATCCTCTTTTGTTCTCACAATACCCCAAAAATATTCCTTCATTAGATTTTTTTTCAAACTTACCAAGATGTTCCTTTAAATTCAAAATAAAACATTTACAACCAAAAACTTTGAAATATCTAACCGTAGGTTTCTTATCAAAAATCAGTTCATAAGATGTTTTATTCAAAATAGGTCTCAAGAGGATTCTATTCATCACATAACATGCGGTGTTCACCGCTTCAGCCCAAAGATATTTTGGCAAACTACATTCACTCAACATAGTTCTAGCAGCCTCTTGGAGTGTCCTATTTTTCCTTTCTACAATACCATTTTGTTGTGGAGTCCTTGCAATAGAAAACTCATGTGTTATGCCATTATGATCACAAAATTCTGGAAAACCACAAAACTTGAATTCCGTCCCATTATCACTTCTAATCCTAACAATTTTTAAACCAAGCAGATTTTACACTTTAGCAAACAATGAAGTAAAATTCTTGAAGGCATCATCTTTATGAGTAAGGAATATCACCCAAGTATATTGAGAATAATCATCAACAATCACAAAATAATATCTCTTACCTCCCAAGCTAGAAATTTGAGTAGGACCAAATAAATCAAGATGCAAGAGTTCCAAAGGTTTAGAAGTTGATACACACTTCTTTGGTTTAAAGGAAATTTTTGTTTGCTTCCCAAATTGATATGCATTAAAATTTTATCCTTTTCAAAACTGATTTTTGGCAAGCCTCTAACCAACACCTTTTTCAAAATTTCCTTTAGTAATTCCATGTTAAAATGACAAAATCTCCTATGCCACAACCAAGGATTTTCATTTGAAGTTTTAAGACATTGAAAACTAGATGAATCAAGTTTATCAAGAACAACAATATAAATATCGTTAAATCTCTTACTTTTGAACACAACATTATATTTAGAGTCAAGCACAATGCATTCATGCTTTTTGAACAACACATTCAAGTCTTTATCACATAATTGACTAACACTAAGCAAGTTATAACCTAAGTTATCAACTAAGAGCACATTATGAACAAAAGTTTCACCATCCTTACCATCCTTACCAACATCACCTATTCCAATTGTCTTAGCTTTCACGTCATCACCAAATGTCACCTTTCCACTTGATTTTGATTTTAGCTTTATGAACAACGAAGGATCACCGGTCATATGCCTTGAACAGCCACTGTCAATGAACCATTTGGACTTGTTTGAGCCTTTTCCCTGAAAAGAGAGAGTGTTTTGTACCCTTTAACTTTTGGGTCCACAATAGTTAGCATTGTGTCTAACTAACCACATGCATCTCATTCCTTTGTTCAAATTTCTTTTCACATAACAATCTCCTTTCAAATGCCCTCTTTGACAACAAAAACTACACATAATGAAAGAGTCTTTAACATGTAATGGTTTGATAAATCTCAATCCACTCCTTCAATATGTAGTGAAACCATGTGCATTTTTGTTGTGTGCTAATGTTCTTTCATGAGCAGTAAGAAAGGTGGTTGACATGTTCACAAACACTTGTCTTTCTATCAAGTTCATTTTGAACATCAAATCCGGCTCTTACAAGGCACTCATTGTCAGCCTTTAGTTGTTTATTTTGTTGAAAAAGTCTTGCATTTTCTTGAATGAGAAAACAATTTTCTGTTTTAGCTGCTTGTTTTTATCATAAAATTCCTTCAAGGCATTATGCAATTTTTCAACAAAGGATTCAAGATCATCATCATCTTCATCATCACTTTCAGATTGAGAGTGTATGGAAGTTACTTCATTATCTCCAATAGCCATGAAGGCCATTTGAGCTGATTCTTCTTCTTCTTCAACTTCGCCTTCGGAGTTACATTCATTCCATGTAATCTGGAAGTTGTTGAACCTTGGCTTTCGATCAGCTTTTCCATCTTTCTTTTTCTTTAGGGAGCATTCGTTTGCGTAGTGTCCAGGCTGTCCACATTCGTAGCATTTGTCTAATTGTTTCTTGTTGAATTCTTGTTTTCCTTTGTTCCTTGCGTTTGAAAACTGATTCTGGAATTGATTGCTAGGTCCTCCCCTTCTAAACTTCCTTTTATTCAAGATTCTCTTGAAACTTTTTGTGATGAGAGCAAGATTGTTGTCATCACCATCCGAGTCTTCATCATCCAACTGAGTTGGATCATCTTCATCTTGAGCTGCCTTTAGAGCTATGTTTCTCTTTGCTCTCGCGTCCTCTTCCTCCTGCACTTTAGTTTTCAACTTCAACTCATAGGAGGTTAGTGAGTTAATGAGAGATTCAATAGGCACAGAATTCAAATCCTTAGCCTCCTCTATTACAGTCACTTTACTTTCCCATTCTTTGCCCAACGCATTGAGAATTTTCCTGTTTTTCTCTCCCAAGGTGTACTCTTTGCCCAACACCTCAAGATCTTTGATCAAGTCATTGAACCTGCAATACATTTTGTCAATATCCTCAAGGGGTTCTATTTTAAATGATTCATACTTTGTGACCACGATAGATTTTTTCTGTTCTCTCACGTTGTCACTACCCTCATGAATTTCTCTTAGCTTATCCCACATTTCTTTGACAGATTTACATTCTTTTACTCTAATTGATTCATTTGAGTCTAAGGCACTATAAAAAACATTCATGACTTTGGCATTCAATGTGAGATTGGTTCTATCTTGAGCATTCAACTCAGCTCTTGTTTTTGGCCGAAACAAACCTGTATCTGCATCAAGAACGTTAGCATCATGCGGTCCTTCATTCACAATAAACCATAACTCAATATCAATGGATTGTAAAAAGATAATCATTCTTTCTTTCCAACTAACATAATTGGAACCAGTAAACATGGGAGGCCTAGTGACAGATTGCCCCTCAACAAACATGGCATGATTGGTTGTCATCTTTACTCCAAGCCGCTTGAGCTTAATCTCTAGGAGACCAAGCTCTGATACCAATTGTAAGGCCCAAAGACAACCTAAGAGGGGGGTGAATTAGGTTGATTAAAAATACTTTATTGAGTTTATGCACTTTTTCTTTAATAAAAATTTACTTTCTTTTCTAGTAGTGATCAGCCAAGTAAATTTAAAGAAGAGAGCAATGTTGATCAGAAATAAGAGTGTATATAAGCAATGAGAATTTTATTAAACAAAAGAAATAAGATAGAGTATCAAACCGATTGTCTACCAAGCTTTCCTCAAACTTGAAGACCAATCACAAAGATGAGCACCTTCTCTTTGATGAAAAATAATCAACTCAATGTACAATGGAGGGATCACTTCCTCCTTAGCCCAAGCCTCACTTAGTCAAGTTAGAAAGTTTTACTATCACACAGATAACTCTCAACAAAGCTACACTATTGAAAATTTCAAACTCAAGAGAAGTGCTTACAAGAACTTCACACTACTTGGAGAACAAATCTTGCTTAGGAGACTATTTTCTAGCTAAAATATCTCTTGAGATCTTGTAAACGAAGTGTGCAAAAGTCTCTCCCTGGTTCAGAATCGTTTGTATTTAAAGGGGACCAAAAATGGGCTTCATTAATGCTTCCAACGGATAGAAGGCAGATGAAAAGTCAGCAAGCCGTTGGGGCTGTCGGACGTCCGACAACTTAATCATCGTCCAATCCCATCGTCCGAAAATCAGTCAAGTTGTCGTTCGGACGTCCAATGGGATTTTATCGTCCGACAGCTTCTGCGTCCGAACGTCGTCAGAGAGTCATCAAAACTTTGCGAAATTTTTCAGACGTCCAACGCGATCGATGTGCGTCCGAAACGTGCGTCCGATCCTCCCGGACGTCCGATGCTTCCTCACGAGCGTCCGACAGAGTTTCCTTCTTGATGTTCTTCATCCTTTCGGACGTCCGACAGTTTCCTTTCGGACGTCCGACAGTTTCCTTTCGGACGTCCGACATGAGTGCCCTGTTTTTGCTTCTTCTTTTGGTTGATTTTCTTTTCTTGACACCTTTGTACCTGATTCTCTAAAAAGCAAAACACTTATATTTGAAGAGAATTAGATAAACATTTCAAAGTGCTTTGTGATCATCAAAATCAAGAATAACATATACAAGTATAAAATATGGTATTATGATAAATTTGGGTATCATAATTCTAATTTTTATCAATATAACCTTAGTTGGAAGGATTCTCATGATCATGGTTAGAATAAACAATATGCTTATAATGATTTTCCATGTGTTTGTGATTACCAATTCGAATATATCCAATTTGAATCAAAGCCATCTTGGAAGCTAGCTATAGAAAGGTTAGCTAACAATTTTCATTTAAATTTAGAAAGGATAGCTAACAAAGTTGACTCACATTTAGAAACAATAGCTAATCATATGAATTCAAATTTTGGAAAGCTTAAAAATGAGACTTCCAACTGTTTTGAGCAAGGTGATGCTATACTTGATAGGGTTGATGATAAAATGGATGAATTGATAAAGTGCCAATGCAGAGAACAAAAACATTTGCATGTTATATGGAGCCTAATTCATCCCATGATATTGAATTTAATTCTAACATGAATGGTAGGACTATCTCATGCGAAGTGGATTGAACTTTGATGACAATGATACATCTAATTTGAGCTTTAATGAGCAAATGTCCATTTCACTAACCTCGAACTTCAAGAGGGAAACATGAAGGATGTATGTTTAACTCCTCTTGAATAGTGTGTTGAAAGTATAGGTTCTAAAGATACTATTGCCCAAGAAATGCTCATAGCATCTCCTTTGGTGAATTCTCGAGTGATGCATATATAAGGTAATATCAATGATGCACTTGGGATGGGTAAGTCACTTCCTATTGTCACATCTTTAGAGTATGTGACTTTTGCTATCAAGCTACTTTTTATTGATCCACCACGACATGAGTTGGTGGACTATTTGTTGACGAAGCTGCCTTAACCAAGAGTTCAAAAGTTGAGCTAACAACTCTAAACAAAAGCGTTTATCGTGAGGGAATCCAACATTTTTGTGAAGTTATCTCATTTTGGTGTGTTTTACAATTTTCATATGTTTTGAAACTTGTTTGCTATGTTTGTCATGTAGGGCTCGAGAAAAAAGAGGCAAAGTAAGCATTGAGGCATTTGGCGAGGAAATGAAGAGTGAAAGGGAAGTTGTCATACTTATGTTGTGTATTTAAGTTCTAACTTAGAATCATTGAAATGAACATGTTTCCATTGTATTTAAATGTGTTTTTGGATTGAGAATTAAGTTGGAAGTGAATTTTTACATACAAGTGAGCTTTGAAATAGGGGAGCCAAACTGGCTATGCAACCGGTTCACTCTTCCACGGATAGAGGGCTGGTTTGCTTTGCAAATATTTTCAACGTTGATGAGCAATAGGTCTGCCCACAAACTGGCTATGTAACCTCAAGAAATCTGTGCTAGTTTCTCACAAGAAGCTGAACAACAAAGTAGACCTGTGGTAGGATCCGCGCTCTATGCTCGCGAATCCATCTACTCATCCTGCTCTTGCTTCTTTAAAAACACATTCAAATCATTCTTTTTCATTTCATCTTCTTCTACCTCACACAACACCTCATGCACCTGCACCTTCTCTTTATACCATCTCCTCAAATCTCCAATTTCACTTGTTTTTCTAGCCAAAAATATCACCATAGAAACACCTTGAACATCCTAAAGGGCAACCCCATCAATTTAAACTCAATAAAAACAACTTGCGTGGGATTTTTGCCCAAGAAATTATGGTCTTCAAAACCTAAAAATCTTGAGTTTGGAGTTGTTTTTTAATCAATTTTTGAGACTTTTTGCAACATTAGCATCTCACAGCATCACTTTATGGGTTGGAGGTAACCTCTTTCAACTTAACTCCATATTTTAATTTTTGCTATTGTTGCATTTCTTGAGTTTTTGTCAAAATTACAATTGTGAATATATGATAATTCATGTTGATGTTTTTGGACTTCCTTGAATTTATTTGCACCTATGAACATGTCAAAAGCATAGATTAGGAAAGTTGTTGAAGAAGTTGAATTTTTGAATTTGTCAAGTTCCTGATTTGTTGATCATTGTAAATATTTGATATGTGATGATGCTTATTGATGTTTGTGGAGATAAATAGACACAATTGGATTTTATGAATGTTCTTAGTTGCTTAACTTTAGAAATAGAGTGTAAAATGTGAAAGTACCAAATTGTTGTTTTCCCAAATATTGGCAAAAATGGATATTGAAAAGAGTTGCTAAGTTTCATTGTGCTTTTCGGTTAACTCCATATAACCTCATTATCATGTTTAAATATCTACTTGGGAACATATGGAGAATTTTTGGTGAAATTTGCAACTCGAGGGATTATGTTGAACAAACTTTGGAAATGATTAACGTGATTCAATTTTTGCTCTTTAGTGTTCCTTTGTGAAATGGTGATTCTTTTGAAATACCTACATGAGTTTATATGTCTCATATTTGATATTTTAGGAATTTTTGAGTTGGAGCTGATCATGAAGGAGATGGAGCATCGATAGCTCTTATTCATTTGTTGGTTCTGTAGACACCAAATTTTTATTTATTTATTCATTTATTTTATTTTATTTTATTTTTACTATTTATTATTTGCTATTAATGTTTATTTTATTTTATTTTAAGTGATTAAATGACAGTTAATGTTTCATTTTGTTCATTTTATGAGTGGGGCTTATCATTTTCATTTTTTAAGCTATTTTTGAAAAAAAAAAAATTCCCACGAAAATGCAAAATTTGTTTTTAGCCCATTAGTTTTTTTTTTATTTAATCACTTTAATGGCAATAAATTTTTGACTTTTGTTGTTTAAAGCTGATTGAAAAGAAAAATAAAAAAAGGAAAAAGGGGACCCGTTATATTTCTTCATTTGGCGTGGCTTTGGATAGTACAAGAAGCTCATCCAATGGATCACAACTAACCATGAAGAATCAACGGCACTATTGAGATGAGGTTTAGGGTTGGTCATTTGGTATAAAAGGGAGCACCTGACGACTAAAATGGGGGAGGTCGAATGAAGTTGGCGGCTGGAGAGAAAAAACAAGAAAAAAGGAGCTGAGGAGAGTGGGCGGCGGGTCTAAGGTAGGAAAAAGCAAAGGAAGAGAAAACAGAGGGAAGGTCGGCTGTGGGAAAAAGGCTAGGGTTTTGAGAGAGGTAAGAGCAAAAAGAAAGAAACAGAAGAGAGAGTGGCGGCTGGGTTTTTGAGAACAAAAAAAAACGCAGCTTAGAGAGTGAGGGAGAGATAACGAAAAGGAAACTGGGGAAAGGAGTTCAAAAGTGAGAGAGAGAGAGCTACGACTGAGAGAGAGCTGGGGGGGTTGCGGCTGAAGGCTGAAGGAAGTTACGGGCTTGAGTAAAGAAAATAGAGCGAGGAAAAGCAAACAAAAGATTGAGGGAGGCGATCGGTTGAACAAAAGAGAGAAAACCAAGAAAGCTTCGTGAAAGGAGGAGGAACCAGATTTGAAGTTTCAAGTTGCGGCCCGTCAAATCTCAAGAGAAAATCTCGCAGCTTTCCACCAGTAGCTTGTTTGCGTTTGAATCTGCTCATCTTACCAGAGGTAATCTCCGAACTCTCTTCTGTCATACAAGTTCTGGCTTTAGGACAGATATTTTTTTTCTTTTTCTTTCGCTCTCGGCATTTCATGTTCGTCTTATCTTGCATTAGAGTGTAGCACCCAATCTGTTTGACGTCGGGGGTTGAATGAGGGTTTGTTTTGATTCAAAAGATTGCTGCTTTGGGGGATTTTGTTAGTCACATATGCCCAGAATGCCATGTTTGTGAAGTTGCAGAAATTTTTCCAGATTTCGCACACTCCTTTTCTCGATTTGTTTTTATGTTTGAACACAAGGCTTTGTGGCTGAAAAATGAAATGATTACTGGATAATCCTGTTGTGTTGATCCAAGCCTGTTGGTTTGGCCACTAGTTATTTTTGGATTGCACTCAAGAAACCAGCGAATACGATGAAGTTCTCAACTAGGCTGTTTGGAATATCTGGAAAATGCATTTTTCTGGTTTTGCCATCCTTTTGCATGCATAACTGAGCATAGGAATGAGAGTTTTGATATGATTTTGATTTGAGATGGTTGTGCTGTGAGAACCCTGAAATATATATATATACAAATATCATTGCATATTTTAATTGCATTTATTATTCTTTAATAAATTTTAGCACCATTTCTTTGTACTTTATTTATTTATCTATTTGCCCTCAAATAAATGCGTGACCATAATTTTAAGTGAAAAATAATACATTTCCGCTGAGCTAATAAGCTACTTGGTCCTGTTATGCTAAAATGAATACTTCGTAGGTAAAATTATATCATTGATTTAACAATTAATTTCTTTAATTTCCGATAGCTAAACTTAATTTGTCATTAACGATTAAATGTTAGTAGAAACTTTCACGTTAAGACAAAGTCGATAAATTTTAGATAAATATAATACAAGTATGCTAATCATACTTAAGGCATGAAGTTTCGATAATTAAAGTCTTGCATGACTAGTGTATAAATAGGCGTTCAAATCACACTTGGGGATAATTTTTGGAATTAAGTTAGAATTGAGAATTTAAGTAGAGGTTAGGAAGAAAGTGTAAAGACTAAAATGCCCCATACAACCACAACACTTCCATGCAAAGACCAAACAATCCCTCGGACAGCATCATAAGCACCGCACCATCCGGCCAATAGAATTTTCTACCATCTAAACACTCAACCTCCTCCTCAAAACAGCGGCACCATCTCTCTTCCTCTTCATTCCTATATCACAAACCACCACTGCACTCCACCTTCATCGTGAGTATCGATTGAGAAGAGAGAGTGAGCTGCATCCGAGAGCAAGGGGGGAGAAAACCGCGAGCTGCCGAAATTTTTCGAGTTCCGTCCGTGAGCTGGAGTGAAACTATGGAGAAACCGTGAGTAAGCTTCACCATTATGCACTTCCATTTCCACCAGCTGCATCCAGTTTCCCAGCCGCAACTACTGCAACTGGAACCAACACTTCAAGCTGTGCGTGAGAGCCGAGAGGAAGAAAGAAATTTCAGATTTCTTGTGCGTAGGCTTAGCTTGTATCTGAGGTAATTTCTGGGCTAAATTAAGTTAAGTACTAGTAGATGAAGTCATATCAGAGCTTGCATGTCTTGCTTGTGCAGTCGGTTGATGAAATCAAGACACTAGAAAAATTCTGTTTCGATGAAATGTTTCAGCCGAGGAGCTGAGGTGAAAATGCTGCTTCATTTTCTTCCCCTGCGGCAACTTGAACTTAAAGATGTGTTTCCCTAACTTAAGACAAGATGAATAAGTTAGTTCCAACTTTGCATGTTGATTTTAAACCATCGGATGAAGAAAAAAAATTTTGCTGACATGCGCTGAAATCTTGAACTTGCCGAGACTGTTTTGGGTTAGAATGCTTGCGTGAGTCCTGGCGAGAGCTGGGCAGACGGCCCCGCCAACCCTTTGGTTCGCCTTAGGGGGAAGTGGGATCGCCACAGGTGGTATCAGAGCCTAGGTTAGAAAAGTTATTTGAGAGATATATTAGACAAGTTAGAAACCCTAATTCTTTTCAAAAGTAAGAATTGAGACCATTAGATATATCTTAAGTAATATCCGATCCAGTTAGTTATTTAAGTTCTAACCTCTAAGTTTTTAATTCTTCTGCAGGTATGGAGAACGGTAATGGACATGCTAATGGTAATGGGGCGTCTAATGGACATATAGAGCCTTTTAGGTCCATCTCCTATAGGCCACGAGGCGAAGGAGCTCATATACGCTACTCCCCAGCTGATAGGCATCCTCGGTGTCAGTGTAGGGCCACCCATGCCTACCCCAATGAGCTAGTACTATCTCTAGATGATGAGCGTCGCCAGTTGAGGGACGCTAAGTTTACTTTGACTCAGGATGTAGAGGAGCTGAGTATCATGGTGGACACTCAGTTTGACCGTATAGATGAGTTAGAGCAGAGGGTAGCAGCTGAGCATGCTAGGCTGGAGGCTGCTCGCGTGGAGATAGCACGACAGAGATCGAGGATGACTCGATTGGCCGAGAGGATACGTGATAGGAGTGCCGGTATCAGGGCTGATGCCGTGATGATGATAGATGAGGCCACGAGTATCCTTCAGGGTGTCGAGCAGGAGGACCCGGAGGAGGATCCAGAGGAGGACCCGGAGGAGGACGTAGCTCCTGATAGCCCTGCTGAGGGTTAGGTTGGGTTAGGACTGACGTGATTATGCTTGATAGGTAGGGTTAGAAAATAGGGGACATTTGTTAAGTCATCAAATTTTGTCTAGGTGGATGACTTGCTTTCGAGGCACCATATCCCTAATTTTTGTTTAAGGGATTATCTGTATGTATTTTTTCTAGCCTTTGTGCCTTACTTTTGGGAATGTCCCAACCCGTTACTTGTATGACTTTCACGTGAAAATATATGTTAAGTGCTTTATTTTCCCTTTTCCTCCATTTCCATATTGATTTTTAATCACAAAGAGAATAATAATAATTATAAATAAATAACATTCTCGCTTAATTGTCTTATCCTCCCGTAATAGGCATAATTTAGCAATGGATCGTCAAGTGATAGGAAGGAGCCGTGGGAGACCCACTAGACAACACCTGGAAGCGGGTGGTGATAGGGAACCCGAGGTCAACCAAGACCAAGGGCAAGAGGGTGTGGCCGGAGATCGAGTGGCCACTGCAATTAATCGTATCACTGATGTCTTAGAGCGCTTGACTGAACACCAAGCCTCTGGACCAGTGCATCACCAAGGAGGTCCAGCCGATTCTGATGATCGGGCACTAGAGAGATTTCTGAAGTTTGGACCTCCCAAATTTATGGAGGACCTGAACCGGAGGTAGCTGAAGGATGGTGGGAGAGAATCTCCGATATCTTTGTAGCTTTAAACTATTCGGAAGAGCGACAAGTGACGTTTGCCGCATTCCAGTTTGAGGGAGCTGCTCTGTGACGCCCCGAAAAGAATGAGAGTGAGAACCCGGAAATTTTCTAATTTTCTAGGGTTTATTTTATTTAATCGCCCGCCTTTCTACATTTTCTTTATTAGAAAAATTCCCCAGATAAAGTTTATGAGCAAAGATAGTTTGAAAATGATTTTTCTAGTATCGGTTAGTTTTTGAGAAATTAAAAGCGTATTTTGAACGTGGGACCCGCAAGTGCGGTAAATGCATTATATTTTTGACAACTTGTTGGCATTTTGTATTAAGTGATATTATTTTACAAAGTGTTAAGATATTTGTATTGGAGAGACAAAAAGATAAGTTTTAAACCTAAAGGTGACAAGTGTCACCATTTGATTGGGCTTACCTTAAGACCTTTCTTACCATTGACTTAAATAACCAAAAATGACCCAAAATATCTTCATTTCTAAGCTTCATATGGCTGACCACCTTCAAGCAATAAGGGAAGAAAAGCTCTCCAATTTCTTTGCTCCAAGCTTGCTTAATCTTCACTTTTAACCGTTTAATTTTAGTTTTACTCCATAAAACCTCTTCACTTAGTGTTTGTGAGTTGTTTGGTGGAGTTGTTTGGAAAGTTAAGGTGACCAATAGCTCTCTCTCTCTTGTGTTCAAGGTAAGTTGTGAAGAACCACCCTCCTCCCTTAATTGATGCTTAAATCATGCTTAGAGGTTGTATGTGATGCAATTTTATGGATTAAATCTTGAGTTTTGGTTGAATGATGAAGTTTTATTATTTTTGGGGATTTTTCTGTTTTAATATAAGCATGATTGTATGGCTATCTATGATGATTGGAAATGGTATATAATGATTCTAAAAGGTGGAAAAAGTGGAAGATTGCAAGTAAATTCTGTTTTGGAAGAAATCTGGAAAATTAGGGTTCTTGGTTCTTCATTCTGTCCAAATTTTTAGCTCCTAGTTAGAGGCCTAATTGGCCTTGTCTTAAAACATGAAAGTTGTAGGGAATTATATTTTAAATGTGCCTACAAAATTTCAGGTCAATCGGAGTAGTGTAGAATGAGATAAGTCGAAATTACTATTGCTGTTCTGGTTTTACCCGAAATTGAGAACTGCGCCTGTAATTGGTTGTTTTGGCTGGAATTTCTTCCGAATTGGTTGTTGAGGCCTTCTGATGAAATTTATCCCTGTTTCTTATCTTTCATCTGGTTTTGGAATTTCTAGATTTGGACTTGGAAAGCCTGAGTTATTATATTTCCGCTAGAATGCGTTCTGTGAATCTATTTTTGTGATTCTGGAATAGTTTCTTGCATTTTTGACCTGGTTACACTCGAAACTGGGTTGAGTGACCTTCTGCAATATTGTAGCCCTGTCTTTTAGCTTCGAAACGGTGTAAGTCACCTTCATCCGACAATCGTAGCGCCTTTGGTACCATTACCGCAAAATGACGTCAAAACTGTTTTTCTGGTTTTGAGCTTAACTTTCATTTCCGGACTTTTCCCTAGCTTGACTTGTACTAGTACTACTTGGAGCTTGCTGAATGGCTATTGGATGAACTTCTTGTTGTGTGTGTACCTTTGGGACTGGATGAGGAAATAATGAAGCCATGATGGCTGGAAAAGTTAGCAAATTCAGGGGAAGTGCTGTCCGAACTTTGAAGGGACTTGTTGCATTGGGTTTGTGATTTAAGACTTGGATTTGAGCAAGGCAATGATACATGATGGATGGTTTCGGAGCCGTGGAGGAGAGTGACCCTAAACTATTTCCAAAGTACTTGTGAAATGTTTCTTACATTGTTTACTTTTGAACTGTTTCCAAAGCTACTTTTGAACTGTTTTCTTGCATATCATGCGTGCTTATATGAAAGTGTTCCTTGTTTGATATATTTCCTTGACTTCATGACTTGTATTATTGATTGATAACGTGTTACGTGCTTTGAATGATTTCCAAAACGAGCTTTCTAGGCGAGTGTGTATTTTATCGCACTCGACCTAAATCAATGTGAAATTTTCATGCTAAATGATTAAATGCTACTTGCGCATGAATGTAAGCCTTTTGGGCTGAACTGGCCATTGCCCCTTGTTACCGGTCGTCTCGAGCCAGAAACGGACTCGGTCGGGCGATTAGGGACCTGGGTGAACGTTTGGTATACTCGAGTATTACCTTTGTAGGTTGGTGGAGGTTGGTGGAAAATGATGCAATTTCAAATGAAAAAAAAAGGAAATGACAGGAGAACGAACGTATCTTTTCATGAATGTTACTATCGCTTTCCATTGTACATGTTTCTTGAATTATTGATACTCCATATTTAATGTTTTGTAAATGTCGTAATTGTTTCTGGACTTATCATTTGATTTATGACATCATTGAAAAGAAATATTGTTAAATCGATTTGATTACTGATTTTCTGGTTACTCGCTGAGCTTCTAGCTCACCCCAAAAATATTTTATTCCCCTCCACAGGGCTCAAAGCGAAGGAAGGCTTGTAGTACTTGTGCGCGTGATTGGATGGCCTATATTTTGTACAATTTGGATTTACTAATCATTTTATGTATAGTTGAGAATTGTTTCCGCTGCATTTGTGACATGTAATTATTGGAGACTTGGATGTATATTTGTGGACCATGTGATGTATATTTGAGGTTTATTATTGTAATCTGTTTGAGGAATATAGTGAACGACTGAGTCCCGGCGAGAGCCGGGCAGGCGACCCGCCGAACCCTCTGGTTCGCCTTAGGGGGAGGTGGGGCCGTCACATGCTCGCTCCTGGTGGAACCTGGTAAGGGGTACCTGGGACAGGAACCATACTCCAAGGACTTGGGCGAACTTCACAAGGGAGTTCAATGCCAAATTTCTTCCACCTCTCATTCAAGAGAAGAGAGAGGACGACTTCATAAAATGTAAGCAAGGGGCGATGAGTGTCGCCGAATATGAGGTCCAATTTACGAAGCTGTCCCGCTTTGCTCCTGAATTGATAGCCACGGAGCAAAGGCGTGTCAGAAGGTTTGTGCAGGGGCTGAATGTGGAAATATAGGAAGGTTTAGCTGCCGTGAGGATAGACACTTTCGCAGATGCCATCGAGAGAGCCCAGGGAGTTGAAGTAGCTAGAGGCCAAGTGAAATCCTTTCAGGCCAAGAAAAGATTTGCTCCTAGTAGTGGTCGGGAGCCGATGTATGGGAATGCTCCACCGGCCAAAGTGGGCCGAGGAACCAGCGGAATGACTAGTTCTGGAGCACCACGAGGCGCACTAGCGAGAGGAACCGGGATAAGGAATGCAGGGGGAAGAAATAATGGAGCTAGAGGGGGATCGAATGGAAGGGGACAATCTAGGAATACCTCGTCGGGGGGCCGAGCAATAATTCCCCAAGTGACTTGCGCCTATTGTAAGAAACCTAGTCATACTATAGACGGTTGCTGGAAGAAGCAAGGAAAGTGCTTGAGGTGCGGAAGTAGTGAGCACCAAATTTCTGGATGTCCAAAAATGCAGGAAGGGACTACTCCAAACGCTAGACCAAACACTTCTGGAGGGAGCCGGCCGACAGTTCCTGCCAGAGTGTATGCTATAGAGGACCAACCTGTACCTGATTCCTCGGAAGTTGTGGAAGGTACACTTCCGATTTTTCATCGATTAGCTAAAGTGTTAATTGACCCTGGTGCAACTCATTCATTCGTAAATCCATCTTTTATGTCTAGAATCGACGTGAAACCCGTTAGATTACCCTTTGACCTTGAAGTTAGGACACCAATGGGTAATAAGAAGACAACCACTAGCCTAGCCTATAAGAATTGTGAGTTCTGGATTGGAGAGCGTAAAATGCTAGTGGATCTAATCAGTCTGGACATAAAAGGTTACGACGTTATAATAGGAATGGATTTTCTAGGCCATTATCATGCTAAGCTTGACTGCCGAGCAAAAGTGGTGGAATTTTGTATACCTGGAGAAGCAACCCTGAGATTAGATGTTAAGGGTAGGTTAGCATCGTCTGCTATGATCTCAGGAATTCGGGCAAGGAAGATGTTGTCTAGAGGAGCGCAAGGTTTCTTAGCCTTCTTGATTAACGCTCCCAGTGATCAAGTGAAGTTGGAGGATGTACCAGTGGTACGGGAATTTCTGGATGTTTTTCCCGAAGAGCTAAAGACTTTACTGCCGGAAAGAGAAGTGGAGTTCAAGATTGACTTGGTGCCTGGAACGGCTCCAATTTCTAAGACTCCGTACCGAATGGCTCCTGCCGAGCTAAAGGAGTTAAAAATTCAACTGCAGGACTTGTTGGAGAAAGGTTTCGTGAAAGAGAGTGACTCACCATGGGGAGCACCCGTTCTTTTTGTCAAGAAAAAGGACGGAAGATTGAGACTATGTATCGACTACCGAGGGTTAAATGAGGTTACAATTAAGAATAAATACCCTTTACCGTTGATTGATAGCTTGTTCGACCAACTGCAAGGATCAGTGGTCTTCTCTAAGCTGGATTTAAGGCAAGGGTATTATCAGTTGAAGATTAAGAAGGAGGATATACCCAAGACTGCTTTTAGTACAAGATATGGACATTTTGAGTTTGCAGTCATGCCTTTTGGACTAACCAACGCACCAGCTGCTTTTATGGATTTGATGCAGAGAATTTTTAAGAAATATCTGGACCAGTTTGTAGTGGTTTTCATAGATGATATCCTGATTTACTCCAAGACTCGAGAGGAGCATGCTAAGCACTTAGAGGTGGTTTTGCAGATACTAAGAGAACATAAGCTGTATGCCAAATTCAGTAAGTGTGAGTTTTGACTGAATGAAATATCTTTTCTAGGGCACAGAGTTTCTAAAGATGGAATTGCCGTGGATCCAGCAAAAGTTGAGGCCGTTATGAATTGGAAACAGCCAGAAACTCCAACTGAAGTTAGAAGCTTCTTGGGATTAGCAGGTTATTATAGGCGGTATATCCAAGATTTCTCGAAGATTGCAGGACCTATGACCGAGCTAACCAAGAAAGGGAATAGGTTCACTTGGACTCCGAAGTGCGAGTCAAGTTTTCAGGAACTAAAGAAGCGTTTAACATCCGCTCCTGTTTTGGTGTTACCTGACGGAGGAGAAGGTTATGCCGTGTACTCCGATGCTTCTGGAGAAGGTCTAGGATGTGTTTTAATGCAAAATGGTAAAGTGGTTGCCTACGCTTCCAGAAGACTGAAGCCTCACGAACAAAACTACCCAACTCATGACCTAGAGTTAGCAGCAGTGATTTTCGCCTTAAAGAAATGGAGACATTACTTGTATGGCGTGACTTTTGAGGTTTATGCGGACCATAAGAGCCTCAAGTATTTGTTCTCCCAAAAGGAACTAAATTTGAGACAAAGGCGATGGGTAGAATTTCTGGAAGACTATGACTGTTCGATTAACTACCACCCAGGAAAAGCCAATGTGGTAGCTGACGCTCTAAGTAGAAAGGCCCAAGTAGCAGGGTTAATGGTTAAAGAGTGGGACATGTTAGAAGAAATAAGCGGTTCGAACCCTCGCTTGGAGAAATTGAAGGTTTTATTTGGGAACTTATCGTTGAAGTCACCATTACTAGAGCGTATTAAGGAGGCCCAGAAAACGGACCCTATGATTCAGAAGAATTTGGAGAAAGTGCAAAAAGGGGAAACCCTAGACTTTAAATTAGGGTCTGAAGGTGTATTGAGGTTCCGAGATCGAATTGTGATTCCGGTAGATGAAGAGATAAGGAAAGGAATTCTAAAAGAATCACATCGATCGAAGTATACTATACACCCAGGTGTGACCAAGATGTATCATGATGTGAAGGGATTATACTGGTGGGAAGGTTTGAAAAAGGACGTGGCAGAGTTTGTACAGAGATGCTTGATCTGCCAACAAGTAAAAGCTGAATATCAGAAGCCCTCTGGTTTATTGCAACCGTTAGAAATCCCTGAATGGAAATGGGAACATATAACAATGGATTTTGTAACGGGATTGCCTAGAAGTCAAAAAGGATTTGATGCAATTTGGGTAATAGTTGACCGACTTACTAAGTCTGCACATTTCGTACCCGTAAGCATGAGCTTTCCTTTGGAAAAACTGGTCAAGTTGTACACAGAAGAGATCCTAAGATTACATGGTATCCCTGTAAGTATCGTGTCTGATCGAGACCCAAGGTTTGTCTCGCGTTTTTGGCAGAAATTTCAGGAGTCTTTGGGGACCAAGTTGAAATTTAGTACTGCGTACCATCCCCAAACCGACGGGCAGTCGGAAAGGACAATTCAAACCTTGGAGGATCTGCTGAGATCGTGTATACTAGATTTTGGAGGTAAATGGAGCCAATACATGACCTTAGTAGAATTTGCATATAATAACAGCTATCAGGTTTCAATTCGAATGGCACCTTATGAAGCTTTGTACGGGAGAAGGTGTCGATCTCCGATTCATTGGGATGAAGTTGGAGAAAAGAAAGTTGTAGATCCTACAGCTATACCTTGGATAGTAGAAGCCCAGGAGAAGGTGAAACTAAGTAGAGAAAGGCTTCAAGTTGCCCAGAGTAGACAAAAGAGCTACGCCGACACAAGGAGGAGAGATTTGGAATTTGAAGTAGGAGACAAGGTTTTCCTAAGAGTTAGACCCTTGAAGAGCGGAGTAGTATCCAAGAAGGGTAAGAAGCTAAAACCAAGGTATATCGGACCTTTTGAGATCTTGAAGCGAATTGGGAATGTAGCATATCAGCTGAAGCTGCCTGCGAGCATGGCCAAGGTTCACGATGTATTTTATGTCTCCATGCTTAGGAAATATCACCCCGACCCAAGCCATGTGCTGCAATTGAAAGGAATTGAGGTAGATGAGACATTAACGTATGAAGAAAGACCAGTCAAGATTTTGGGAAGAGAAGTGAAGGAGCTGAGAAATAAGAAAATTCCTCTGGTAAAGATTCTTTGGAAAAATCACGGACTTGAGGAAGCAACTTGGGAATTAGAAGAAGAAATGCAGAAAAAGCACCCCGATTTATTTCTCTAGAAAGTGTGAATTTTGAGGACAAAATTCATTGTAAGGAGGGGAGGATGTGAGAACCCTGAAATATATATATATACAAATATCATTGCATATTTTAATTGCATTTATTATTCTTTAATAAATTTTAGCACCATTTCTTTGTACTTTATTTATTTATCTATTTGCCCTCAAATAAATGCGTGACCATAATTTTAAGTGAAAAATAATACATTTCTGCTAAGCTAATAAGCTACTTGGTCCTGTTATGCTAAAATGAATACTTCGTAGGTAAAATTATATCATTGATTTAACAATTAATTTCTTTAATTTCCGATAGCTAAACTTAATTCGTCATTAACGATTAAATGTTAGTAGAAACTTTCATGTTAAGACAAAGTCGATAAATTTTAGATAAATATAATACAAGTATGCTAATCATACTTAAGGCATGAAGTTTCGATAATTAAAGTCTTGCATGACTAGTGTATAAATAGGCGTTCAAATCACACTTGGGGATAATTTTTGGAATTAAGTTAGAATTGAGAATTTAAGTAGAGGTTAGGAAGAAAGTGTAAAGACTAAAATGCCCCATACAACCACAACACTTCCATGCAAAGACCAAACAATCCCTCGGACAGCATCATAAGCACCGCACCATCCGGCCAATAGAATTTTCTACCATCTAAACACACAACCTCCTCCTCAAAACAGCGGCACCATCTCTCTTCCTCTTCATTCCTATATCACAAACCACCACTGCACTCCACCTTCATCGTGAGTATCGATTGAGAAGAGAGAGTGAGCTGCATCCGAGAGCAAGGGGGGAGAAAACCGCGAGCTGCCGAAATTTTTCGGGTTCCGTCCGTGAGTTGGAGTGAAACTAGGGAGAAACCATGAGTAAGCTTCACCATTATGCACTTCCATTTCCACTAGCTGCATCCAGTTTCCCAGCCGCAACTACTGCAACTGGAACCAACACTTCAAGCTGTGCGTGAGAGCCGAGAGGAAGAAAGAAATTTCAGATTTCTTGTGCGTAGGCTTAGCTTGTATCTGAGGTAATTTCTGGGCTAAATTAAGTTAAGTACTAGTAGATGAAGTCATATCAGAGCTTGCATGTGTTGCTTGTGCAGTCGGTTGATGAAATCAAGACACTAGAAAAATTCTGTTTCGATGAAATGTTTCAGCCGAGGAGCTGAGGTGAAAATGCTGCTTCATTTTCTTTCCCTGCGGCAACCTGAACTTAAAGATGTGTTTCCCTAACTTAAGACAAGATGAATAAGTTAGTTCCAGCTTTGCATGTTGATTTTAAACCATCGGATGAAGAAAAAAAATTTTGCTGACATGCGCTGAAATCTTGAACTTGCCGAGACTGTTTTGGGTTAGAATGCTTGCGTGAGTTCTGGCGAGAGCTGGGCAGACGGCCCGCCAACCCTTTGGTTCGCCTTAGGGGGAAGTGGGGTCGCCACATGTGCAGATTTTGCTGCATGGTTTTGCTGATAGTTAAAAGCATGAGAAAAGTTGCAGAGACCTTTTGCTGTATTTTTCCCTTTCCTGTCGGTCCATTCAAGTTTTTGCCTGAATCCTGCAACAAGAATTTTGTGTTTGATTTAGTTGGCGTTTGATAGTTAGAATCTCTCATTGTGCCTCCGCTGCATTTCACATTTAGTTGCATCATGGAGCTGCTGATGTTTGTAGTATTTTCCTGATGCATGTAATCTCATGCGTCTCTCCTGCTGTATGTATTTTGGGTTATCTCTATCGCCTTAATCGCACCCATGGAGTGTTTTATCATTGAGTTTTGTTAAGAGAGAGTCTGAGTTCTTGGTATTGATGAATCAATGGGTTTTGGTTAAATGAGAAAAGATGCAGAAGGAATGGTAGCTGAAAATAGCAGAAGCATGAGAAAGCTTCGTAACATGCATGTAAAAATTTTCAGAAAATTGCATGTTTAACCCCAGACTTTGGCGTAATGTTACTATGGCCCATAAGATTGGAAAAGTTAAACAATTTTGTCCCTTTGACATGTTGTTTTCTCTTGGTATGCTTTAATTTGATTCTTGGACAATATATTTCATGAGTGGTGGAGTGAATTTTCGGAGATTTAATGATTTATGACAGTTTCATAGTTTTGGTACAAATTTGGGAATTTGATGGTTTAAATATAGAGATTTGTTTCTTATTCTTCTTCTTGTGAAATTTTGGCATTTGGTTTTAATACATCTCATTTTAAGCCATCAATTCTAAAAGTTTATCTTAAACCCTTTTCAAATTTGTTAGTTATCTTAATTAGGTCCCTATTGCTCTAATTTCTTGCGTATAGATGATTTTCATTTTTATAAAATACTTTAAGTGATTACGTTTTGTGTTTGATTTTTCATTTCGTGTTTAATTTCCATTTTTATGCTTAATTCTCGTTTCATGTAATTATTTGTTAAATTAAAGTGGTACCTTGACCCTTTTATTGTTTTGAAGCCATTTTTTCCTTCCTTTGATTACCGTTGCGAGGGAGGTACATTCTGTCCTTCATTTCTTGACTTATTTGACCCTACATGCATATATGTGGCTTATGTGTGCAATTGCATGACTTTAAGTGTTTATTTCATTTTTACCTTATTTATTGCTTTAGTTGCTTAGTTTTGCTTTAATTTTAGTTCAATTTCATCATTTGGGAGGCACTCGAATGCCAAAATTGTAATAGTTAGGGATTTAATCGTTTCATTCCTTCTATTTCCCCTTTTAGATTGTAGTAGGCCTTCCCCCTAAAAATGTAATAGTTAGGGCCTTAATTGCCTTGTGTGTTTTGCATGTCTATGTGTTATGTGTTTAATCGCTTTCTTAGGTTTTGGCATCTAGATATGCATGCTTATGTGTTATGTGAATTACGTGCTCACATGTCTACTTGCTTTAATTATGCACATTACTTATATATGTGTATGATCGATGCAAATGCACGTAACCGTGGCTAGTCCAATGCTAGTCATGGTTGTCCCCTCGAGCTCTTGCAAGTCCAATGCTTGTGAGAGAGCGTAGATGTGGGCTAGTCCAATGCTAGACCCTTAGGAGCCCTTCGCGCGTTAGATCATGATTGCGTGATAAAATCACTCCATCTCACGCATGTTTTCACTTTTTAGGACATTACCATGTTGCATGACACTTTCTTATATATGTACATCCTTTATCCCATATTCCTTTCTATTTATATCTCCTATTCCCTAATTTCCCTATTTATATATGCCCCTTTGTATGTTACATAACATTAGACTTGCATTTCATTTTAGATTTAGGCTTAGGGTAGTGCATTTGCTTGATTAGATTAGGGAAACCCCTTGAGTATGGGATATGGACGAGTTTGGCTTGTCTAGCCTTAGCACGCTCGTATTCCCTCTATCAAAGGGAAAATTGAGTCACGAACATTAGTCCCCCGTATCCGACATGATGCATTCCTTTAAGACATGTATATTTCTATGATTATTTTATCCTTTTCCTCTTCTAGAGTCTCATATTTTTGCATTATTCGTGACCTCTCCAAAGAGTCATTATTGAGCATCACAATTAATGTGATTGGCACCGTTCAAGCTTTGAAGAGAAATTTTGCCCCCCGATGCCCCCCTAGGTCTAGGGTTTGCATTCATATAGTACATCCAAATGCGATAAATTCTTTGGTTAAAACAAGAAAATCCTTGACTAAATCACGCAACTAGCCTTGGCTAGGTCGAAGGGGTGCCTTGGATTTTATCCTTGCCTTCCCCTTCGTCAAATGTGACTCCCGAACCTTTCCTCGTTGATTTACGTAGACTAGGAGTCGTTTAAAAGGGGTTTCTTTCTACCTTTTCCTCTAAAAATTCATTTTTAGGTGACTTGGTACACCTTAACTCAATACCAAGTGGCGACTCCGATATTTTGGGTCAAATCGTCGCATTTTTAAGTCCCATTTAGACCCATATTTTTCTTTATTTTCTTTTTTGATAAAAAATTCATTTTCCAACCAAAGTTGAATCAAAAATTCACTTTTTAAACCATTCATTTATTTATTTTTTTCTCGTAAAAAATGGGGCGCGACAGCTGGCAACTCCACTGGGGACTTAGAGAGTCCGAGCATTTGATTTAGTCGATTATTTTCTTCTTTTAACCTTCTTATCTATTACATTTGGATGTTTAGGATTGTTTTCCTCTTTCCTTTTTGCCCTTTTTCTCTTTTTAGGGATTTTGCATCTATCGCGCGCATAATTGCTCCTCGCACACTATGTATGTGATGAATGGATGGTTCATTTATTTGTTTACTTTCACTTGTTTCGCGATTGCATTTTGGGATGGGGGGTAGTTACCCTAGAACCTTCGACCGCATCTAATGGTACAATCTCTCCCCTCAATAAGAAAAGCACTTCATACGTGCATGCATAGTTTGGTTTATCCTATTTTTCTTTATCGTGGGCGCCATCCCACATTTCCCTGTAGGATTAGAATCGATTGCCTTGGGTAGGCGGATGGTGTGCCCTGCGCCCATAGCGCTACCTAAGGGATCACTCGAGCCACCGATCAAAGGCCCTGGGAGTGATGACCCTTCGCCTTTAGGTCTGAAGGCTTGGGAGCCGAAACCCTATCGAGTCTAGATGCATTAGTGAGCCAAACCTCATGCATCCATATTAGAATTGCCTAGGAGAGAGTCGACCTTATCCTGAATTAGGGACACTAGGCACGAGGGGAGGGATCCCACCCCTGTTTTATTTATCTTTTTGCTTTTAATTGCCCAACGTGTTATGTGATTATGTGTTGAACTAACGTTTCTTTGTCTTCTTGTCTTTTGCATTCACAAACGTTAGGAATAAGAGGTCTGGCATGATCTTCTTTTAGGACCTACCCTTGTAGATAGGCTATTGCACCTGTAGAAATTTTGGTATATTTCATTCAATGGTATATTATTTTGGGCCTACCCCGGCAAATAAAGGGTCCCTTAGGTCATGTTTCATTTCAAATTGCATATTTTATCGCTTTAATAAACTGGCATCATGCATAAACCCTAGAAAGGAATGCCATTTAGGGGATCCCGTGTTAGGAATAAGCCACCTTGTGTCTCGGACACTTAATCCAAGGAGACTTGCACGTTTACATTTTGTACCATCCAAAGGGGTAGTGCACAAGGTAAGGTAGGATCCGATCATTTTCATAGAGCGATCTTTGGAATATGAGCGTCTAATAATCATTTTTTGGCCATTTTATCAAAATTGGTAAAAATCCCTTGCATGAAGGACATTAATTTGAAGATATTTACAAATAATTCTTCACTATTGAGATGATAAATAAATTGAGGCCAAAATTTGATTTTAGAAGGTTCATAGACTAATGCATCGCAATAAATTTTTTGAAACTACCAGTGGGTAGATTGATTTTCAAATAAGCTGCCAATTCGATTCAATCCATTGGACCATCTTATTCATCAATCTCATCCAGTCCATTTTATCAATTTGTTCATTTTTAGGGCAACCTAGTCGATTTTGAATTCATTTGACTAATTTGTCCATTTTAGGGCAATCTAGTCGATTTTGAATAGGCCACCAATTTCATTTCATTCATTTGATTTAGTTTACCCATTCTTAGATCAATTCAATCGATTTTGAATAAATCATCAGTTTCGTTCAATTTCATTTGACCAGTTTACCCTTTTTAGGGTGATCTAGTCAATTTTGAATAAATCATCCGACCCATTTGACTAGGTTACCTATTTTTAGGGCAATTCGGTCGATTTTGAATAAATCATCATTTCACTTAATCAATTGATTTCATTCACTTCATTTGATTAGTTTAATTCATTTTTAGGGTTATCCGTTCAATTTTGAATAAATAATCAAATTTCATGCAATGCATTTGACCCTTTTACCCTTCTAAGGTAATCTAGTCAATTTTGAATAAATTATCAATTTCATCCTATCCTCTTGATCCGCTTATTCCTTTTTAGGGTTTAAGTCTAAAATTCACTGAATAAATTAGTCAAGGCATTGCAATCCTTTCAAGAGTAAGCTCTCTTTCACATCTCATGATCAAAATAAGCAATCCATTCGGGCTTTGTCCTCATTTTTTAGGACGAATGTTTCTTTTCACTCCAATTGGACAATTTTTATTTTTTTCACTCAATAAGTTGATTGGATCCATCAGGTATTGTATAGTGCCTGCTCTGGAGGATTGCATTCTCATTCTAGGCCTACCCTTGGCACAAAAAGGGTTCCCCCATAGGACATGCATCCAAATTACTTTAATTTTTACTAACTCGCGTCTTTTTCTCTTTCTTTTTCTTTCTTTTAATAGCAGTTAAGCCAGAAAGGGAGTCTAAATAAGGATTTTTCCTAAATTTTCAGGTGTTTTTCAAATATAGCTACACAAAAGGCCCCATCGTTATACGATCTCGGGCTTTGAGAAATTGTGTAAACATGGGTACACACCCGGAATCATCCGACAGGCCTGTAACGGCCCCGTTAGCTGATTTGGCAAACCGAGGAGCTCAACTGAGTGAAGTTTTGAATAAATTCAATGAGCTGAATATGGAAATGACCACACAACGACGCGTGATCCACCAGTTGGTTGCTGGTAGTGGTAGCGGTGGTCAACCTGAGCCTTTACCTACTAACCAACCTGAACCGCAACCAATACTTTTACCCTATACTCAAACCCCCTTTACCCTGCATTTTGCAAATCCGCATGAAGAAACTTTTATCTATCCCACTCATAGCCTACCCCATACCCAGGCACCCGCTATCCAAACCAATCCTCCTCACACATAAATTCCCCAAATTTATCCACACATTAGTTCGAATATGACACTCGAACCTCATGGACTACATTATTACTCTATCGCTGAGCCATTTAACACGGATACCACCACCCAGGGGAAAGCAGAAGCTGGGAAGTCGTCTGCGTCGATAGATAAGAATTTGCTAAAGCGATTGGATCGGTTTGAGGAGTTCATAAGGAAAAGCCAAGGTTTGAACAAACAAGGAGGTCTGGACTACAACGAGCTGTGCCTATTTCCGGATATGCAATTGCCCATGGGTTTCAAAACGCCCAAGTTTAGCAAGTATGACGGAACGGGCAACCCGAAGACGCATCTCCGAATGTTCGCCAACAAGTTGGGCAAGCCAATAGATGACGAGAATCTACCAGTTCGTTTGTTTCCGGAAAGCTTAGAAGGCGATGCACTGGACTGGTATTCCAATTTAAAGCCCGAAGATATGAGGACATGGATGGACTTATCAACCGCTTTTGTAAGGCAATACGAATACAATTGCGAGCTGGCTCCAACGAGGACCACATTGGAGGGAACCAAGAGGAAACCATCCGAGGACCACAAGACATATGCGAAGAGATGGAGGAAATTGGCCGCCAAGGTGGAGCCTCCCATGACTGAAGATGAGATTGTTCGTACGTTTATCAAATCTCATGACCCGCCCTATTTTGAGGAGATTTTTCGCATGACCGGGTGTTCATTTGCAGCAATTATCAATAAGTTGGAGGAATATGACGAATACGTCAAAGCAGGGAACATTGTCAGTGTATCAGCTTTAAAATCACAATTGGACGCCTTGCAAGGCCAGAGTAATAATGGAAGGGAGCCTCAACGTAAGAAGAAAGAGGAGGAAACAACTTTTGTATGGGGCAAAGGACCGTTGTCAAGACCCAGATCCCAACGTTACCACACATATTCATCTCGCTACCCAAACCCACGCCCTGTTTACCATACTACTACCAATCACCCTCGACCTCAGCCAAACTATGCAAGCCCACCTACAATGCCCTTCCCAATATCTCAAAACAATCCTCAAATTCGACTTCGTCTACCTTATAATCCCAGATCTACTCCACCAAACCAACAGACTTACAACCCTCCTCAAACCAATAAAATACAAAAACCTGGTCGATCTCGAACTTTTACCAACTTAGGCCGACCCATTGACCAACTGTACGAACAGCTTAAGGCCGCCGGTGAAATCGATGACATACCTCCTCCAAACTACTCTCGTCGAGGTCTCTCTGCTGGGTACGACCCTCAAGCCGCTTGTGCCTACCATTCTGGAGCGCCCGGTCACTCGACCAGTAATTGTTGGGTACTAAAACATAAGATCCAGGACATGATCGAAGCAGGAGATATAGTGTTAAGGAAAAGGGAAGAACAAGGACTGAGCATAAGTACGAATCCCTTTCCAAAACACAAGGACATCTCTGAGGCATTTACCCCCCAATGAAGAAATTTGAAAATCCAGGAAATGGCTGAATTAGTGAGATTCCTCCTTCTTGAAGGGAAGTTTCGATATATTTGGGGATTTGTTTTGGTTAAAACCAATGAAAATCGTTCATACATGTGCCTTTTGTTTAACTATGTTTTTTGTAAATAGTTTTCAATCAAGTGACTACTAAAGACACGTTTCATGATATCAAGTGTGGTTTTGTCTGGAAATTCAATAAAATGTACAGTTTTATATTGTGACTTATACATTCTTTTCAGATGGCCCAGAATAAAACCGCCCGACCCTTTGGATATCACTGTTCAGAAATTTGATGGCAGCGATCTCACGAATGTGAATTTGAATTGCAAAATGAGAGGAGTGGCGAAGAGACATCCGAAAATGTTTCAAAGAAGCCCGAATGGAAAAAAAGAAAAAAAAAGTTCAAGCCGAGTCGGGATCAAGATTAGGAACAAGAAGCAGTTAAACACAGTCCATCATGGTCAATATGATCAAAAGGATTGGTCCGTGATTACCATTAAAGGGTCAAATCATGACCATTCAGACGAGGAAGCAAAGCATTAAGGTGGTTTTCGTCAGTACAAAATGAAGCCAAAAAGAAGAGTTCGCCGCGAATTGGCAAGGTGCTCTTATTATCAAAAAGATGCTGCTTGGTGGAGCACTTGTTCCCTCAGCCAATCAATTCGGAGATGTGTAAGAAATTTTCATCTGATAAATGGAAGTTTCGTTTTAGGGTTAATGCAAGAATGGAATGAAAGTTAGGCCCTCTTCCTTTCCAATTAAACATTTTATCCCTAGTTATCCTTTTTGAACCTTCAGAATAAATCATTTCGTTTGACAACCCCTGAGAATCGCAAACCCCACACTGGGTAAGTTTGAGCCGAAAGAAAGGGAAATAAAAGAAAAGAAAAAGAGTGAACCTCAATTAAAAAATAAATTGGGGCAAATTTTGAAAAGTTCAAAGGAATGGCAGAAGGCCAAAAGAAAGGAAATGAAAGAAAAGAGAACCTTGGCTAAGCATGAACTGGGGCAAATTTTGAAAATTTCAATGAAATGGCAGAAGGCCGAAAACGAAAAAGGAAGAAAAGAAAAATGAAAGAAAAGACAGCCTCAATCAAGAATAAACTGGGGCAAGTTTTGATTTAACCCTAAAATAGGGTTGGCGCAACAATGCGATCTCAGATCATTTAAACCATTCATAAAATCTGCCTTCAAGCCTTAACCTTTTCTTATCACCCCACCGGACCCCATTACAAAAGCCAAAAGTCCTGACTTCCGTTCTTTGCACCACCTCTTTAAGGAAATTTTCTTAATCAAATGACAAATGATGTCAATACATCTTCGTCAATTTGCAAGGGAAGGTTTGTCGTACTGATGCCATCATTTCTTAAACACATTTTGAGTTGATGAAGGCTATCAGCAGGATTGGTTCATTAGTGAAAACCGGAGTACTACCCAAGAAGAAAAAGGAAAAGAAAAGAAGAAAAAGAAAGGGAAGAAAAATAAAAAGGTGAGGATAGCCTTAGTGAAAACCCGAAAGGGCACTAGGGTAGGATTTTATAAAGAGAAGTAAGCTTGGATTGGAAAGGCTAGTGACTCAGTTCGTTGAAATTTCTATTCACCTTGTGGTTCGGTTGCCGACATTGAATTTTGGAAGGATGATATCCAAAGAGTCAACGGTGATAATTTGTTTGAGATTAAAGGGTTTTGGATTACCCAATACAAATTGTTAAATTTACAGATTCATTTTTCTTAAATTAATTTTTGTTTTCAAATCACGGAGATTTTCATCATTGATTGTGTAAATATAATATTCTTTCATTTGTTTCATGATCTCATCTATCTTTTGGATTTATCCAATGGCAATCCCTGTGATTTATTGGAATTACCTGGATACCAAGTGTCTTATTAGCATTGGAAGTCAAGAAGCTGGAATGTGATTCGAGAATCGAAGTTGGGTCGACAACTTATCAAATGGCAACCCATATGATTGACTGGATACCAAGGGTCTTGTTAGCATTGGAAGTTGAGGAATCTTGACACAGTTCACAAAGCAAAGTGAAGTTTTCGCTATATCGGAAAAACGTCCAAGTACTCATGTTTACACATTTCTTGAAAGTAAGATGGATCGGATGGTGGTGGCATTATCTATCATTGCCATTATTTTTACCTTTTGTAGGCCCAATGGTCCAATAACAACACACTGGGGCAATTTTTATATGACTATGGAGTATCACCCAAGAATTGAAAGGTTCGGACCAAAGAAGAGATGAATCAAAGTTTTGAGGAGGAGCAACCCTGCCATAATGCAAATCAAATGATCGGTTGCACAATAAGTGGTGGAGACTGGGGCAAAATTATTCCTTGAAAAGTTTCTCCCAAACGAAAAGGGAAAAAACGGAAAAATTAAAAATTAGGTTTAACTTCTTATTTCTTGAAGAAATCAATTTCACTCTCAAATTTTAATTTCTTGTTGGCGAGTCTCAGCGTTCGCCGCGCACCCTTCTACCTCCTTTCTTGACAACCACATTGAATTCACTGACTTCAACCACCGTTAGCATCGAGTCTATCTCACTAACGTGTGCGTTTCTATTCAACCACCGTTAGTATCGAGTCTATCTCACTAACGTGTGCGTTTCTATTCTACCACCGTTAGCATCGAGTCTATCTCACTAACGGGTGCGTTTTGTTCAACCACCGTTAGTATCGAGTCTATCTCACTAACGTGTGCGTTTTTGTTCAACCACCGTTAGCATCGAGTCTATCTCACTAACGGGTGCGTTTTGTTCAACCACCGTTAGCATCGAGTCTATCTCACTAACGTGTGCGTTTCTATTCTACCACCGTTAGCATCGAGTCTATCTCACTAACGTGTGCGTTTTTGTTCAACCACCGTTAGCATCGAGTCTATCCCACTAACGTGTGCGTTTCTATTCTACCACCGTTAGCATCGAGTCTATCTCACTAACGTGTGCGTTTTTGTTCAACCACCGTTAGCATCGAGTCCGTTAGCATCGAGTCTATCTCACTAACGTGTGCGTTTTGTTCAACCACCGTTAGCATCGAGTCTATCTCACTAACGTGTGTGTTTCTATTCTACCACCGTTAGCATCGAGTCTATCTCACTAACGTGTGCGTTTTTGTTCAACCACCGTTAGCATCGAGACCGTTAGCATCGAGTCTATCTCACTAACGTGTGCGTTTCTATTCTACCACCGTTAGCATCGAGTCTATCTCACTAACGGGTGCGTTTTGTTCAACCACCGTTAGCATCGAGTCTATCTCACTAACGTGTGCGTTTTTGCTCAACCACCGTTAGCATCGAGTCTATCTCACTAACGTGTGCGTTTTTATTCTACCACCATTAGCACCGAGTTTATCTCACTAACGTGTGTGTTGTTTTTAGTCTATCTCCGTTAGCATTGGGTTCATCCCACTAACGTGCCTTTCAATTTCCGATTCTCAAGGCAGGCTCGGGTTTAATCCCACTGACCAATTCATCACACTGGGGCAAATCTTTGGATAATTTTTCGAGCAAGTCTTATACAGTCTCTTCATACATACCAGCATTTCTTTTATACTGCCACTAGCCGTGGGTCTGTCCCACTAGTGAGCATTTCATGTTGCATCGCCACTAGCCGTGGGTCAGTCCCACTAGTGAGCATTTCATTTACACCGCCACTAGCCGTTGGGTCAGTCTTACTAGTGAGCATTTCTTTTATTTTGCCACTGGCCGTTGGGTCAGTCCCACTGGTGTGTATTTCATTTCATTGTCACTAGCCGTTGGGTCAGTCCCACTAGTGCGCATTTCTTTTATTTTGCCATTAACCGTTGGGTCAGTCCCACTAGTAAGCCTTTCATTTCACTGCCACTGAACATGGGTCAGTCCCACCAGTGAGCACTTCATTTGTATTGCCACTAAACATGGGTCAGTCCCACTAGTGTGCATCCCATGATTTAAAGTTTGTTCGGGTCAGTCCTATGATTTTAAACTTTATTCGGGTCAGTCCCATGATTTTAAATTTTATTCGGGTCAGTCCCATGATTTTAGATTTTATTCGGGTCAGTCCCATGATTTAAATTTCTTGTCAGTCCCGTTTAAATTTCTGTTTGGGTCAGTCCCGTTTTAAATTTCTCATTTGGGTCAGTCCCATTTAAAATTTTTTAAAGAGGTCAGTCCTTATTTCAAAGGCGTCAGTTGTTCGAGTAGTTTGCAGCTGAATAACACAGGTGAGTATTTGGTGTCTACTTCTTTGTCTCAAGTTTTTCCAAAACTCAGACAAAGAGGGGCAAACTGTAGACACCAAATTTTTATTTATTTATTATTATTTTTTACTATTTATTATTTGCTATTTATGTTTATTTTATTTTATTTTAAGTGATTAAATGACAGTTAATGTTTCATTTTGTTCATTTTATGAGTGGGGCTTATCATTTTCATTTTTTAAGCTATTTTTGAAAAAAAAAAATTCCCACAAAAATGCAAAATTTGGTTTTAGCCCATTAGTTTTTTTTATTTAATCACTTTAATGGCAATAAATTTTTTGGCAATAAATTTTTGACTTTTGTTGTTTAAAGCTGATTGAAAAGAAAAAGAAAAAAAAGGAAAAAGGGGACCCGTTATATTTCTTCATTTGGCGTGGCTTCGGATAGTACAAGAAGCTCATCCAATGGATCACAACTAACCATGAAGAATCAACGGCACTATTGAGATGAGGTTTAGGGTTGGTCATTTGGTATAAAAGGGAGCACCTGACGACTAAAATGGGGGAGGTCGAATGAAGTTGGCGGCTGGAGAGAAAAAACAAGAAAAAAGGAGCTGAGGAGAGTGGGCGGCGGGTCTAAGGTAGGAAAAAGCAAAGGAAGAGAAAACAGAGGGAAGGTCGGCTGTGGGAAAAAGGCTAGGGTTTTGAGAGAGGTAAGAGCAAAAAGAAAGAAACAGAAGAGAGAGTGGCGGCTGGGTTTTTGAGAACAAAAAAAAAACGCAGCTTAGAGAGTGAGGGAGAGATACCGAAAAGGAAACTGGGGAAAGGAGTTCAAAAGTGAGAGAGAGAGAGCTACGACTGAGAGAGAGCTGGGGGGGGTTGCGGCTGAAGGCTGAAGGAAGTTACGGGCTTGAGTAAAGAAAATAGAGCGAGGAAAAGCAAACAAAAGATTGAGGGAGGCGCTCGGCTGAACAAAAGAGAGAAAACCAAGAAAGCTTCGTGAAAGGAGGAGGAACCAGATTTGAAGTTTCAAGTTGCGGCCCGTCAAATCTCAAGAGAAAATCTCGCAGCTTTCCACCAGTAGCTTGTTTGCGTTTGAATATGCTCATCTTACCAGAGGTAATCTCCGAACTCTCTTCTGTCATACAAGTTCTGGCTTTAGGACAGATATTTTTTTTTCTTTTTCTTTCGCTCTCGGCATTTCATGTTCGTCTTATCTTGCATTAGAGTGTAGCACGCGATCTGTTTGACGTCGGGGGTTGAATGAGGGTTTGTTTTGATTCAAAAGATTGCTGCTTTGGGGGTTTTTGTTAGTCACATATGCCCAGAATGCCATGTTTGTGAAGTTGCAGAAATTTTTCCAGATTTCGCACACTCCTTCTCTCGATTTGTTTTTATGTTTGAACACAAGGCTTTGTGGCTGAAAAATGAAATGATTACTGGATAATCCTGTTGTGTTGATCCAAGCCTGTTGGTTTGGCCACTAGTTATTTTTGGATTGCACTCAAGAAACTAGCGAATACGATGAAGTTCTCGACTAGGCTGTTTGGAATATCTGGAAAATGCATTTTTCTGGTTTTGCCATCCTTTTGCATGCATAACAGAGCATAGGAATGAGAGTTTTGATATGATTTTGATTTGAGATGGTTGTGCAGATTTTGCTGCATGATTTTGCTGATAGTTAAAAGCATGAGAAAAGTTGCAGAGACCTTTTGCTGTATTTTTCCCTTTCCTGTCGGTCCATTCAAGTTTTTGCCTGAATCCTGCAACAAGAATTTTGTGTTTGATTTAGTTGGCGTTTGATAGTTAGAATCTTGGTGTTTGGGGAATTCGTTTGCATGACAAGATTGCTAAGAAAATTGCAGCAATAAGGTTGGAACTCTCTGTCTTGTTGCTGCAACAGAACCGAGAGCGGCTTTTCTACTAAAGCTCTTGGTTGCTTGAAGCTTATGATTTCTTTGGTATTCGGTTGATCTACTGTGTGCATGTTTGTCACGAGTTTCTCTCTTTGTGCCTCCGCTGCATTTCACATTTAGTTGCATCATGGAGCTGCTGATGTTTGTAGTATTTTCCTGATGCATGTAATCTCATGCGTCTCTCCTGCTCTATGTATTTTGGGTTATCTCTATCGCCTTAATCGCACCCATGGAGTGTTTTATCATTGAGTTTTATTAAGAGAGAGTCTGAGTTCTTGGTATTGATGAATCAATGGGTTTTGGTTAAATGAGAAAAGATGCAGAAGGAATGGTAGCTGAAAATAGCAGCAGCATGAGAAAGCTTCGTAACATGCATGTAAAAATTTTCAGAAAATTGCATGTTTAACCCCAGACTTTGGCGTAATGTTACTATGGCCCATAAGATTGGAAAAGTTAAACAATTTTGTCCCTTTGACATGTTGTTTTCTCTTGGTATGCTTTAATTTGATTCTTGGACAATATATTTCATGAGTGGTGGAGTGAATTTTCGGAGATTTAATGATTTATGACAGTTTCATAGTTTTGGTACAAATTTGGGAATTTGATGGTTTAAATATAGAGATTTGTTTCTTATTCTTCTTCTTGTGAAATTTTGGCATTTGGTTTTAATACATCTCATTTTAAGCCATCAATTCTAAAAGTTTATCTTAAACCCTTTTCAAATTTGTTAGTTATCTTAATTAGGTCCCTATTGCTCTAATTTCTGGCGTATAGATGATTTTCATTTTTATAAAATACTTTAAGTGATTACGTTTTGTGTTTGATTTTTAATTTCGTGTTTAATTTCCATTTTTATACTTAATTCTCGTTTCATGTAATTATTTGTTAAATTAAAGTGGTACCTTGACCCTTTTATTGTTTTGAAGCCATTTTTTCCTTCCTTTGATTACCGTTGCGAGGGAGGTACATTCTATCCTTCATTTCTTGACTTATTTGACCCTACATGCATATATGTGGCTTATGTGTGCAATTGCATGACTTTAAGTGTTTATTTCATTTTTACCTTATTTATTGCTTTAGTTGCTTAGTTTTGCTTTAATTTTAGTTCAATTTCATCATTTGGGAGGCACTCGAATGCCAAAATTGTAATAGTTAGGGATTTAATCGTTTTATTCCTTCTATTTCCCCTTTTAGATTGTAGTAGGCCTTCCCCCTAAAAATGTAATAGTTAGGGCCTTAATTGCCTTGTGTGTTTTGCATGTCTATGTGTTATGTGTTTAATCGCTTTCTTAGGTTTTGGCATCTAGATATGCATGCTTATGTGTTATGTGAATTACGTGCTCACATGTCTACTTGCTTTAATTATGCACATTACTTATATATGTGTATGATCGATGCAAATGCACGTAACCGTAGCTAGTCCAATGCTAGTCATGGTTGTCCCCTCGAGCTCTTGCAAGTCCAATGCTTGTGAGAGAGCGTAGATGTGGGCTAGTCCAATGCTAGACCCTTAGGAGCCCTTCGTGCGTTAGATCATGATTGCGTGATAAAATCACTCCATCTCACGCATGTTTTCACTTTTTAGGACATTACCATGTTGCATGACACTTTCTTATATATGTACATCCTTTATCCCATATTCCTTTCTATTTATATCCCATATTCCCTAATTTCCCTATTTATATATGCCCCTTTGTATGTTACATAACATTAGACTTGCATTTCATTTTAGATTTAGGCTTAGGGTAGTGCATTTGCTTGATTAGATTAGGGAAACCCCTTGAGTATGGGATATGGACGAGTTTGGCTTGTCTAGCCTTAGCACGCTCGTATTCCCTCTATCAAAGGGAAAATTGAGTCACGAACATTAGTCCCCCGTATCCGACATGATGCATTCCTTTAAGACATGTATATTTCTATGATTATTTTATCCTTTTTCTCTTCTTAGAGTCTCATATTTTTGCATTATTCGTGACCTCTCCAAAGAGTCATTATTGAGCATCACAATTAATGTGATTGGCACCGTTCAAGCTTTGAAGAGAAATTTTGCCCCCCGATGCCCCCCTAGGTCTAGGGTTTGCATTCATATAGTACATCCAAATGCGATAAATTCTTTGGTTAAAACAAGAAAATCCTTGACTAAATCACGCAACTAGCCTTGGCTAGGTCGAAGGGGTGCCTTGGATTTTATCCTTGCCTTCCCCTTCGTCAAATGTGACTCCCGAACCTTTCCTCGTTGATTTACGTAGACTAGGAGTCGTTTAAAAGGGGTTTCTTTCTACCTTTTCCTCTAAAAATTCATTTTTAGGTGACTTGGTACACCTTAACTCAATACCAAGTGGCGACTCCGATATTTTGGGTCAAATCGTCGCATTTTTAAGTCCCATTTAGACCCATATTTTTCTTTATTTTCTTTTTTGATCAAAAATTCATTTTCCAACCAAAGTTGAATAAAAAATTCACTTTTTAAACCATTCATTTATTTATTTTTTTCTCGTAAAAAATGGGGTGCGACAGGTTCTTGCTCTCTTACTCAACTCAAACTTTTGTAGTTTATTTTTAATTTTAATTTTAAAATTTTTATTACTAATGGTCACCTATTGGACTTATGAAGTTTACGGCTTAGATTTAGTAGATTTTGGCTTAAAGGCTCGTGAATTTCGTGCTCTTATAGTATCAATCGCTACCTAGGGGAGTATTTATTTCTATTTTTTATTTTCCTTCTTACTTGTTGAGGATAATGTGTGTTTTAAATATGGAGGGGGGGAAGAATTGAGGTTATATATGTGTTGTTGTGATTGATTTTGTTTAGAAAATATTTCTTGTACATTAAATTGTTCAAAAATTGGGTTTGTTGACAAGGAATTTTGTCCAATTATAAGGAGAGACTCTGCTGAAATTTTTTTAAAAAGTTATCCTAAATTGTAGAATTGTCCAACATTTTTTTGAAAAAAATTTCAAATTTGGTATAAGGGGAATAAGTTCCAAAGCCATTAGTATTCAAATTCTCTTACTTATTGAACTAAGTACATGTGACTAGACAATTCATTTCTCAATTAACTTGAAAATAGCTATTATGTGATTAGAATTTTTGCTTTCTAGGAAAGTATATCTAGTAAAATGGGAAAAATTGCTCCTAATTTGTTTTACATATTTATTGAAATTTCCTATCTTTTCTTAATTTTACAAAGTCTAGTGATAAATTTGGTCGATAAGTGCAATACTTTGCCTATGATTATTTCTATGCGTATTACTAAGACAGAATATGTATATGCTTTCAAAAAGAGAAGGAAAAAAAAAAAGAAAAGGAAAGAGTGAAGAGAGGTTGTAGCTCTACTCTAATGATTCATGTGCTTAGAAACCGTGAGTTTTTATCTAAAAATATTGACTTTTATAAAAAAAATGGTGCTTGAATTAAAGTAGGCGAAGCAACTTGAGTAGGTGGAGTGTTAAGTAACCGGGGATCTTCGTTTAAAAATGTCAATCTTCGCATCAGAAGGTAACTTCATGACTTGAGTTGTTATTTAGATATATAATATGAATAAATCCCTTTTTTGAGTTTGAGAAAAAGATGATCAAAGGTTTAAAAAGCATTTTATTGACCTTGTGAATTTCTTGTGAAATTGGGTTTGGATGAGATATTGAGATAATATATTGAAATTATGGTATAATCACCTTTCCTTTACTTGATATTATGAGTACTTGAGAAAATGAATAATTGCATAATGCTTGTTTACTTGGTTTTATGGAGTTGAATTTAAAATGTGCATATGTGTTATATCCAACTTTTGAATCATTATTTTAAATTGTAGTTCTTATTACTTGAAAACAAGTAATGATTCAAGTGTGGGAGAGTTTGATAAGTATTTATTTACGTACTTTTGTGTGGTTAAGTATGTGCGTTTTAGTGTGTTTTTAGTTAATTTAGAGTTAAATATTTAGGTTTCTAGTCAAAAGTTGCATTTTGTGGTATAAATGATAGAGTTACATTTTTGGGCACTAAGTGGAGAAAACTTCATGTTTTTATAGATTTTAATGTTTGAATCATCAAATGGAGTTACATGCGGAGTATTGGAACAATTCTTGATGATTTGAAGTGACATGAATTTTAAAAGGATCAAACATTATTTTTGTATTTTGGCTATCACTTGAGCAATAGAGATCAAATTGAGATGATTTTTGATTCATTTTGAAGTTAAGAGAATTCTCTACAATTGTTATGGGACATAAACTTCCACTTTTTACATTTTCATAGCAAAAAGTCTAAATTACTGAAGCACTTTTCTGCTACAATGCTTGTTTGACCAGTTATCATTTTTTTGGATATATCTTAGCATCGAGACCTGCAAATGACTTGATTCTTGAGCCATTGGAAAGCCACTTCTAGATTACAACTTTCATGTCTTGCAAAAGAACTGATAAAGAACAACATGATTTATAGATATTTTTGGCTTCAAAGCCAGTGCCAATTACGGGGCCGGTTACTAATCTGAGGAAAATGCGAAAACATAGCAAGATGTAACTAGCCCTCAAACTGGTTGTGCACATTGCCGACTCTTGGGCTAGTTCCTCAATCAAAAAACTTCCTTGCAAGTTGTACAACTTGTGTAAATTGATCCTTTTTGAGCCATTATTCCTTGTTTATGTTTGGAGGTTTGAAATGACATTTTGGTGGCTAGAACAATGTCCAACACATCATCTTTTAATGCCATTTAGCAACTTTCATCATTTGGATTCAACTTTTAGCAACTTTTATTGAATTTTGGAGCTACTTTTATCAAGAGTTCATATTGGAAAAGACACAAAGAGGATTGGGAAATTCTCTACCGGATTGTTCTTCTCATTGGAAGCTAAGCTTAGAGCTTAGAGGAAAGAATAAAAATCACTAAAAATGTAGCTCTTAAGCTAAAATTAAGCTCCTAGTTTAGGTTAGTGAAAGTTAGTTTAGCTTTTAGTTAGTTCATCCTTTCTTGTATAATAGCTAAACAATGATGAAGTTGGATGATGAAGAAGGCAAGGAGACAGCTGGTGTGATAAAAGTTTGTCTTCCTTCCCAACTCTTTAACTTTTGTAATTGATTCTAAGTTTGGTTATTATACAAGTTTGGATTTATTCATTATATGTTTCTAAAGTTTATAGCCTAGACTTATGGAAGAACTTTTTATGACTTGTTAGTGATTTTTACTTGGTTAGACGATGCTATTATTTTGAGCATCCATATTTGGAGTTGAATCAACCAAGTAGTTTCTTCAATTGATGGTGACAGTAGCCAACTTGTACAAGTGAAGGCTCACTCCTTTCTCACCCTAAAAACCTTTAGTTGTGTGACGGCCCCACCTCCTCCTAAGGCGAACCAAAGGGTCGGCGGATCACCTGCCCAACTCTTGCCAGGACTACGGATCAAATCATTCATAAACCTTACCAAACTGTCCAAAGAACTTCGGGAAAATGAATCATTGGAAAGAGCAAAGGACCACAACCACGTCAAAATCCAACCAAATTTTTCTTCCTCATTCAAGCTTCACACTCGCTCGATTTCCCCAATGGATACAAGAAAGTTCACATAACCATAGAAACATACAATCTCAAACGAATATGCTTGAAACACTTGATTACACACTTATATACATATATACATCAGAGTCTTCAACAAATTAAATTGAAATACAAGCCATAGTAACCATACGAATACAAAAGACAATTAAGGTTTCGGTTACAGAGGAGCATGATCAAAAGAATGTCTACACTAGGTCGACTCTTTCTTCAAAAATCATAGCTCTCAAAATATTGAACCCTGTAAGGAAAACAAAGATAACGGGAACGGAGTGAGCTTACGCTCAATGAGGTACCACAAGTACAAGTAGTCAAGAATCATGGCATTTCACTTTTAAGGCACATATACACATCATATAAGGAAATGAACAAACACCTCAGATAGAAAGGATACAGGTGGCTCTCAAGAGCCAAATTTCCGTTGCAGTACTTGATCCCAACTCGTTGACGCTCCGTCAACATTCGAGGAAACAAACATGACCGTAGACCCCATTTGACATCAAATTCCGTCCACCGAACATACCTCTTGTTGGGCCCGAACACCACACACAGAACAGAGGTGGTAATACTCGAGTATACCGGAAATCCAGAGTCTCCAATACCCAAAGATTTCCCAGAAACAGACTACCGTGGCTCGTTATCTAATCGATCAGGCCCTTGCCGGCTCGACTTGAGTAACTAGCCACAGGATTTGAGCTCAGAGGTCACAGAAGGGTCGTTGGATACAAGCTTTCAAACGACGTCAGAACAGACACAAATAACAGATTCAAATTCACACACTAAACGATCACACAGGCAAGAGAACGAGTGTGATAAAGTACACCCTCGTCTCATTCAGAATAAACAGAGTTCATAGTCATTCAAGTCACAGATTTCAAGTACAAATAAACTAGTTAAGCAACAAATCAGGGGAGTGGTACACTCACCAGTTCAAGCAAAAATAACTTCAAAAGTTTCCTCCCAAAGGATGGCTTTGGTCACCGTCACGTTCTAATAACAACCAAGGTAAAACAATTATAGTTTCCCCATCCACGAACCCAGGAAACGGAATGCACAAATGAGGCTCGACTACAAGTCGTAAGCCGAGTCAAGTTAACTACTAGGGCAAAGAGAAAACAATGTGGCTTTGGAGTAAAAGGTAGCGGTTGGTCTTAAAAATATGAACAACCCTAAAACCTTTCGCTCAAGTCGCGAGTACATCCAACTAGCCCTCGAGTGAAAATTTGGGCAGCACGCCCTTTGTATTTACCTATTTTCCAGCCATATGGCTTCATTATTTTTCTCAATTCAGCCCCAAAACCTCACACAAATAATCTTACCAGAATACCCTTTCAATAGGCTCAATGTCATTCAGTTACAAAACAATGCTAGCAAATTGACCGGAACGAATGTTTAAGGCAAATAATAAAATAACAGGTTTGACATCTCTTGGCGTTTCGGTCACAATCAAAGCTACGCTTATCGGATTGGGGTACACTTTATACCGTTTTGAAGATAAGATAGAGAACTACATTTCTAATGAAGATATCAACACCCAATTCGTTCATTTTCAAGGTCAAAATATGCAATCTCAGAGAAAACAGAACACTGTCCACAAAACAGTACATTTGGCAGTCAAGGATATTTTTGTCCTCTCACATGCTACAATGCTCCGATTGAGCTAAAATTTTGCAGGAAGCTAGTTAACACCATTTCTTACAACTTTTATGTTTCTACCTAAGCCTGATTCAGCCTCTAACATGGATGAATTAAACAGGTCAGAACAAGGCAGTTTCAACCTTAAAGCTGGAAATTTTCTTTAGGCAAGTCCATCTAGCACATAATACACTAATTTATCACATAACAAAACTATCAAACCATGGCCAATCATTAATCATCACATGAGGGAAAAAAATTCACCATAAAAACTGAAATTTATCATAACACTACTTCAACCCATGAAATTCTCACAAAACTACATATTTAACAACTCTAATCCACCAATTTACAATTATTAAGAGCAAAGAGGGATTTCTAGACAAGTTACCTTGGAACCTTACGAAAGATGGTAGCTTAGGGTTTCTTCTTCCAAAATCACTCCACCAAAAGCTCTAAACCTTCTTAGTGAGTAACTTTTATGGAGTAGTTTGCAATTTTAACGGTTGGAACTCAAGATTTGAGGAAAAATTTGAAGATGCAAGATGAAGTTTCTCTCTTTTTTTCTCTCCCTATTTTCGGCCAAGAAGACAAGAAAGTGAAGGAAATTTTGGTCAAATTTTGAGTTTTAGTGAAGGTAAGAAACTTGGGTCAAAGTTGGGTAGATTTTCGACAAGTGTCGCTGTAGGATCAAAGCTCAATTTTTTCTTTTTTTCCTTTTTCTTTGGTCAAACATTGTAGCTGGTTTAAGAGATATTTTAGGGTTAATTAGCTGAAATAAAACCAAGGATATTAAGGTAATAAAGTAGTGTTCAAATGGTGTAGTCACTCGGTAACAAAAGGTATACGTCGGTTCACACCGTTTTTCTTTAACTCGCACGTACTAGGGTTTTCACTTATAATTCACTAATTTATTATTAACACTTCTAATAATACACTTTTTCTTATATAAAACTCATTCTTAACCACTAAATTGAGTACACACTCCACACCAATTATTCACTCTACCAAAAGACGCAAAAACCCTAATTTACGATAACAAGAAAACGAAAGGAAAACCCTTGATTCTATGTTTAATTGCAATTATTAAGGGGGTGAATGAGTAGTAAAGCTATTGTAAAATAATGGATTCCAAATAAAAGTGAATTTTTAAGAAAATATGAGGGATTTTACAAGTCCTCACAATCACACTACCAAAATGCACAAAAAAAACACACCAAAACCCTAGTATGCACAAAAACCTTAACTTATGCCCTTCATTTAGAAAAATCATAACTTGAGTTATAATTATCAAAAATTCATACAACTTGGCTTGTTCAAAACTAGATTTCAAATATTAATAATCTTTAGAAGACACCTCAATTAGATTTAGTTCATAAGTTGGTCCAAATTGAGCCATAAGCTACTACAACATTCCTATGTTTACTTGTGCAGGGCAGAATTTTCAGTCAAATTTGCCAATTTCGTAGAATTTATTGACATTGAATCAAACTCTGAATTTTACACTGTAGGAAGCGCTATGAGTCTAGTTTCAAACGCAACAAACGGAACTCAATTCCGATTTTCCTATACGAAGTTATAGCCAATTTCCCAAAGCTGCGCAGAACCTCCTACGAAAATTTCTAGATTTTCTAACTTGAGATTATGAAACTTTTCTTAACAAAATTCACTCCCTTGGCTCAAATTCAACCATTAAAACAAGCAAGAATCTAAGGTAAGTAAGTTCACATAAGGGTTATAAAGACAAGTAAAATTTCGGGGTCTCACAAGTTGAGCCAAGGAGTTTTATATGTGACGCCCCCACTTCTCCCAAGGGCGAACCCAAGGGTATCCGCGGAACGCCTGCCTAGCTCTCGCCAGGACTCGAGACAAATCAATTCAAACTTAACAATATATAACAATTTATACCAGTCTAATAAGGAAAAATCGCTTCCATAAACGAATATCCAAGTCTTGTACCACGTGTTCAAAATACATCCGTTATCCAATTCTTACGTCAGGATCCAAAAGATACATCAATTCCCAAATATATACAATAGCCAAAATGTCTAGTCAATTACAATTGAAACCCTAATACAAAAGTACATCAAAAGGGTTCCAACGAGTTTCACTCCATCCATTCCTGTTAAGGAAAACAAATCTACGGGGTGAGCGAAACGCTCGTGAGGCCAAGAAAACACACATGCAAGCACGTTGTCCAAATAACAATCCCAATATTCAAGTAATTTACAATTCAAGCGAGAAAAAAATAAACAGAAACAATTCAAGGATATAGGAGCTCTCAGGAGCTATTTTCCTCTTGCTTCGCCACGGCTCGATCCGATACCCCCTCGTGATGACACTCCGTTATCCGGGTGGGTATTTTATCCGTAGAAACTTCACTTATTACTTCCACCGACCAACATTCCGCCCTCTCGGATCCGAAACCAAACACGCACGAAAAAGGTAATACTCGTCGAGTATGCCACACGAGATCTAAAGAGATCAAGTTTTGATTTTTGAACACGCACGAAAAGGGCGATACTCCACGAGTATGCCGAACAAGATCTCAAAAGATCAAGTTGTGTTTTGTTACTCTCTTGGTTTATCAAACTTCTCGACCAAGCCCATGCCGGCTCGAGTTGCAAGATTGGTTAAGAGAATTGGGCGTCCCCATAAGTCGAGGAGGTTCACTCCACCCGACAACAAGACACGCACGACATACACGACATGCATGGCAACACGACACGCACACGAAAACGGGTATATTTTAGTCGACGAGATTCACTCAATCGACTTTGAAAACCAAGTTAATACAAGTAAAGTTCAAGTAAAGGAGAGCGAGTGCGATAAAGTACACACTCGTCTCATCAAGTGATATTCACGTATATAAGCAGGTAAATCAAGTAAACACGACAAGTCAGGCACTTGACACTCACCAATTCAAAAGTAATTGAGCGAGAAAATCTTTAGTTGTCCCCTCCGGGATTCTTTTCAAGACTCGCTTGAGCACCTGAAGCAATTAACAAGTATTTTTCACTCACAATCACGTATTAATCAAGAAAGGAGTTACGCTCATTTGGACTAGTCAATACCTCAAACCAAGAACCTTAGCCACTCAAAATAAAGGTTCAAAAGTGAGGTTTTATTAACACAAGAAAAACTGATTTCCTTCATGAAATAAAGTTTAAAGCGATCAATTATCATCAAGAAGGAGTAACAAGTTTTCAAATTTTCATTTTCTAAGAAATCAGCAAATTTCAGCTTTGCGCGTCAAATTTAGAAAAATCAGATCTTGCACTCAGTAGGTCCAAAATTATAAAAATTGGTACCGTTGGAAACCTCTTAGAAAGTACTAAAAGTTCTTAGAAGACACTTTTCCATGAATCTAAGTGGAAGGTATTCAAAAATGGGCATGAAGTTTCTGTTCCAGAACATTCAGAATTAAGCCGGGGTTGGTTTTTCGCTAACTTTGGAAATTCGGAAAAATTCACTCGTTGCAAACTAGCCCTTGAAATTTATAACTCAATTAGAGGTGTAAGTAAGGTTTAGGGCAGAACAAACGGATTGAAAATTGGAGTTTCGAGCACAGAGATACGGTAGCTCAAAGTTAGGAAAATTCTAGTCTGGTGAACAATTTCCAGATTAGAGTTTTCAAAATTGGAACCTTAGCTAAGAGTCAAAACGAACTTGGATTGGTATAAAATTTTGCAATATGTTACTCCTATATGAAAGGCATCTCTCTATCAAATTTAAGGGAAAAAAATACCTTCGAAAAGATAGTTAATTAATCATCCAATGTTCAGGAAAATTTCTAAAGCAACCTGTCTTTTGACTTCATTTCCCAATTCAAATCGTTTAATCAAGAAAGCTATCCAACCATGGTTCATTGGTGAAATAAAGGTCTAAGATACATCCATGATACCTTTGGTAATGGTTTAGCATCAAAATTTCAATTAATAAGATCACTCCCAAGTTTGTTTTTGTCCCACATCAGTCCAAATACTACGTTTTTCCAAAACAGTGCAGTCCACTTGTTTTAATCACAACTCAACCAATTTAACTCGGAATGAGGCATGGTTTATGGCGTTAGAAAATAGATTCACGGGACTAAAAGTTCACAGAAGGAAATGTTCTGAAATTCGGCAAGAAACCAGCTCAAAATTGAGCCTCAAGTTGCTGCCTCTACAAGCCATTCCAGCAAATCCGAGAGACAGGACAGCTATATTAAAACGTTTGGTTCTGCTCACTCACAAAGAATCAGAACGTGCATTTTATCTCAAATTAAATCCAGGAATGTCTAGTTTCAAACGCCACCAACGGCACTTGATTTCGACACCCGATGGCAGAGTTATGGTCAAAATGCTACCGCTGGACAGGGTTACCCGAAAATAATTTTCCAGCTTGCCTAGTCCACGAATAAATTCATTTGCCTATCCAAACGTTAATGTTTTCCAACGAAAATTTTTACACATATCATATAACATATAAACATCAGGTTCATGCCAATAAATCACCAAAAGTGGGCCTTATCATGGCCGAACAAAACAGGGGCAGATTCAGCAATTTCTGGTCATGACCTCTACTTTGAGTTTCCAACAATAACACTCCACAAATCCATCATTATAACCATTAAACTACCATTAAATCCAACATTAATCCTCCAATCAGCAACAACAACCCAAGTGTGGGAATACAAAGAGCCCACTAGAACATTTTACAACCATATCAAGCCACCCATACACATGCAATAGCTTAAAGATGCATTTTTACCATCATAGTCCAAGTTTAAAGTGTAGGATGAAATTATACCTCCTTAGTGCCTTAACCCAGAAATTTTCGGCCCTCAAGAGCTCCAAGAAACCGTGAAAATGCAGCCCTTTTTGTTAGCTAAATCCAACCTCCAAGTAGTATGCTAGATGATCTTCAAGTTTGGTGAAGATTGGTTGAGGTTTTGGGTTGATTTAGTGAAGAAATTTGTGAAGCAAGAGTGAGAGAGAGAGAGAGATGTTGGCCGGCTGTCTTGGGAGGAAGAGAGAGTGAAGTGTGATCAAAATTAGCTTCCAGGAGAAGATTAAATGGGTGGTGCACAATCACACCAAAGTCAACTCTTAGTAGGGTGCGTTTGGCGCGATTAGGTTCGATTTTCTCGCGCGTTTGGTTCACTAGTGCACTGAACCTCCAATACATTTATATTCATGTAAGTATTATTCACACTTAATTGTTCCGATATAAGGGTCTAAAATCCCTCAAATAAAGTCGCGCGTGTGAAAACGCGTACCGTCAATTTTAACGATATAACGCGAAACTTCCGAGAAATTCTTATAACGATTGTACTACTAACTATCACTTGAGTATTTATTCATAAGATTACCTATTTTAGGACCATAGTACAAGTCCTCAATATTCCAAGCTTATTGTGCTACTACGCGGATAAAATCTCCAAGTACTATTCACTATTTTTACTAAACGTACTCCAGGAAATTAATTTTCAGAACGAGTCACTTTAAAAATATAACGAAGTTATATTTCCATGTATTTAGGTCTAATAAGGCTAGAAAATATTCCTCGTGGCAAAAATCCAATTAAATAGTTTATTAAGCCATAAATTAGGCATAAAATAATAGTTTTTACGAGTCCTCACATTATAACTCTCCCATTTAACTCTCAACTAGTTATAATTGAAAGTTCATCCAACCAATTAAGAACTACTTTACAAGTGAGGGTCACGTCACCTTCACAAAGGTTTTACTTCTCCTCTTTGAAAAATCTCACGAACCCAACTTTTCCCATACCTATACAATAATCAAAGTATATTTCTATCCAAATATCACTCTTGAAAGTTTGTATTTTGCGTAGACAAAAGTCACTCTTCTTCTCATTGTTGAGGGTATTTATAGGTGTGAAATTTTGCTCCAAAAGCCACTCCAATAGTCAAAAAACTAGCCGTTAAAACTGTATGATATTTATAGGTGGTGAAGTTTTACTGCAAAAGTCTCTCCAACAATCAAAAAACTAACTGTTGAAAAATCAGACGTTGGAGCTGTTGGACATCCGATAGGAACTCTCTACATCTGAACCTTGTGTCTGATCGGATGTCCAATCCAAAATGTCTAAGTTCGATAGATGTGTCTGAAAGGAGGTCAAAATGTTCCAATTTTTGCTCTCAATTTTATGGATTTCCTATAGATGAGGTGCATTCGATCCTCGCGTCCAATAGATGCCGAAATGTTCTATTTCTTCTTGACTTTTTTTCCTTCTTATTCCAATTGACTAAGAACCCGTCCTAAATCATTTTTTATGTAAAAACATTAGTCCAATGCTAAGTGAAAATCTTCATTTCTTCTTATTTTTCATCCTTTCTTTCCCAAATGTTTGAGCATCTATTCTAATAAAATTCTAACTAAAAGCATTAGTCCAAATTATCATTTTGGTTTGTTAATCATCAAAACTAAGGATTGATTAATCTAAATCTTCAATGTTTGAATAACTTTTTAGGCATAACCAAATTGAATATGTAGAATAAGAAGACATAAATAAAAGAAAATAATGCTCTTAAAATATTTGAATTTGTAGAGGAGGAAAACTAAAATCTTAGCATTCAATGCTTTATTTATGCAGGTATATTGGTTTTTATATGCTTTGTAGTCAGGACATGTTCCTAACTTTGAAATTTTCTTTAAGGTTATGTAGCAAAATCAATACTGTTTATAACTAAGCTCATAGTTATTTGATCAACCAATAGAAGCAATTTCTTTTTCCAACTATCCACTCATCATTTCTTAAGCACTAAGAGCGCTTTTAAACACTAAAAGTACTAAAAAAGCACTTTTAAACACTAAAAATATTTTTAGAGTGTTTGATAACTAATTTTCCATGACTTAAAGAGTCTAGTTTTAGTTAAAAGTACTTGTGTCAAAAGTGCTTTTTTATAAGCCACAACAATTTCAAATAGGGCTTTAATTCACAAATGTTCCTTCTTCTTTTTTTTTTCCTCAAAAATAATCAATTTCAACATATCCACCAAGGAAAATATTCAGCTTCAAATTTCAGCTCTTTGACCATGAAAACATATGAACTGGATTTAGATGTTCCCATAAGAAATGTAGCTCTACATCTTACCTTTAAAATGTTCCAAAAATCATTACAATCTGACACTTGTAACTCAAGCTATAGCTGAAATAGTAACATGTGTCAGGGCTACCAATCCTTCTCACTCTTGAACTTGATTGCATTTCATCTTTTGATCTTTTTGCACTTCACATTCACTTGAAATCATCAAGAATTGTCCAAATAGCTTCTGGTTTCACTCAATTGATGATTGGATCATTAAAACCTCCATGAGTTACTGCACTACTCCTGACGAGCACTAGTCAATCCTAGTAGCAGAGATACCTAGCCGTTCCAGAGTGATCTCTCTTCTAACCTCTAGGGGGAGCTGACCTAACAACTCGAAAACCCAATTGCTGCATGAGTTAATGCTCACTGTAGACACCAAAATTTTGTGACGCCCCCACTTCTCCCTAAGGCGAACCAAAGGGTATCCGCGGGACGCCTGCCCAGCTCTCGCCGGGACTCACTACAATCGATCATTCAAAAGCTCGAAATACTTTAAGTAACCTCAATACATAATTAAAGTACTTCGAATATCTCACACTTACAATTATGCAGCTTTCAAGCTTAAATACAACCCAATGGAAAAGGGGTACTATAGCCATCCGTTATAATATAACTTAAAGTCTTCAAAAGAAAACAATCTAGTACTACTCACGAGCACCCTTGGTCTCGAACCCTGTAAAAGAAATCCACAACGTGGTATGAGCTACACAGCCCAGTGAGGTTCCAAGACACTCTAACAGTTCAAATAAATCAAATAAGTTGGGCATATCATACGCATGGTTCAAGGTTACACAATGGCATGTTATCATGAGGCAATAATCATTGTACAGGTAATTTGAGACATTTATCATGGTATGAGACATTGGCATGTATAGTTCACGAGTGATTGGAGCTTATTACAGGCATAGCTCAGGATTTCATGTTGGCATTTTAGCACGAAACAATTATTATGATACAAGGTAAACATATACTGTAGGATACGGTGTTCCAGTGGAACTCTGTCGGTCATCTGCACCTTATGACTTCCGGATCCCCTCGGTTTGACTGGCCATCACCTTATCCCTCCAGTGGTAATACTCGAGTATACCGAAACGGTTGTCCAGGGTTCCAACCTACCCGACCGAGCCCAGTCCTGGCTCGAGTAGGTCAGTAACCGAGGCAGGGCCCGAGTTCAGCTTAGAGCTTACAACATGCACAAGTAATCAAGTAATTCGACAAAAGGTAAAATTCATCATTTGAGTAGGTCGAGTGAGATAAAGTACACACTCGCCTAACAATGATGGACAACTTCATATAACATGTGATTCATGATAATCAAGTGATCAAGTGGATACTTAGCACGTAAGCACGTAAGCAATACAAGTTGATTTCATGGGAGCATATAATTCACGGATATCGAATAATCATATAGATTAGAAATCATATGAGCAAATAGTCAGGTAATCAGGTAGTCATGTGGGTTGGTAAACGGTTCACGGTTAACGGTTAACTGTTCACGGTTGACGGTTAATTGACAAGCATTGGTCATATGCATAGGCCATCATTGGCCGTTATCCCATTTTTTACCACGTGAGAGTCGAGGAGATTCACTCCAACGACGTATGCAACCTTAGCATACCAAGTCATGTTATTCGAGTATTTTCAAGCATGAATTATTCATCTCAAAAGAGAACGAGTGCGATAAAGTACACACTCGACTCCATTTTTCAAAACCAAGTAGACTAAGTAAACAATCTAGCAAGTTAAGCATGTATCGAGTTCATATGGTCATTTGATATGGTTAATGATTTAACCAATTCATGTAGATATACAATGCAAGTATACATTCCTTAAATAGGCATGAGTATGGTAAATACTTAACACATAGCACTTAATAATCATGAAATAAGCGTGTCCTAGACTTATTCAATTACGTATTCCTATATGGAACACTCACCTAGTCAAAACAAGCGAGTAGTTTTCAAACAAGCGTTTTAGGTGTCCGCTCCGAGTTCCCCTTGGAGATTCCCTCGAGTGCCTGAGTAAACAACCATTAACTATTATACACTATCACTTAGAACTCCTACTTATCAAAGAAGGTTGTACAATCTAAAGGGAATTCATGAATTGGGCCTTAATTATTAATAATCGAGGCTCAAGAGTAAAGTTTTAAAGTCTAAAGAAAGAGACTAACATTTTTCATGAAATCGAGTTCAAAATGTTCAATCGGTATCGAGAAAAGAAGGCAAGTTTCCAAAATCTCATTTCTAAGAAATTGTCAAATTTTAGCTTTGGGTGTCAATTCTAGAAAAATCGTATCTTGCACTACGTAGGTCCAAAATTGGAAAGCTTGATACCATTGGAAACTACATTCCGAGTACTACAAGTTTCTAGAAGACACTTTTCCATGATTCGAAATGGAAGGTATTCAAAAGTTGGATCAAAGTTACTGCTGTAGAATACTAAGACAGTTTCAAGGTTGGTTTTTGGCCAATTTTGGAAATTCAGTAAAATTCACTTGTTTTGAACTAACCTTTGAAATTTGGAAATCAAATAGTGTTGCAATCCAAGAGTATAACAAAACAAGCGGATTGAGAAACGGAGTTTCGAGCACCAAGATATAGTAGCCCCAAGTTGAGGAAGATTCAAGACTGAAGAAGAATTTCCAGTTTTGAACCTCCAACACTAGAAATTTAATTGGGTATCGAAACGAACTTGGATTGGTACCAAAATTGGCAGTATTTTACTCCCATATGAAAGGTACCACTCTATCAAATTTCAGGGAAAAATACTTTCGGTAAGATAGTTAATTAGTCAACCAAAGTTCAGGAAAATTATAAGGCAATCTGCCTTTGACTTTCATTTTCCAAATTTCCAATCGTTTAACCAAGAAAGTTATCCAACCATGGTTCATTTGTGAAATAAGGGTCTAAGATACACCCATAATATCTTTGGTAAGTGTTTAATATCAAAAACATCAACTAACAAGTTCATTCCAAGATTTGGTTCCAAACCAGTCCCAACATTAGGGTTTTCCAAAACAGAGCAGTCCACTTGTTTCAGTCACAACTCAGTCAATATAGCTCAAAATTGAGCATGGCTTACGCCGTTGGAAAATACATTCATAGTACTAAAACATCACAGAAGAAGTCATTCCCAAATTCGGCACCCATCTGGTTCAAATTCGGGCATCAAGTTGCTGCCTGAACACTTCATTCCAGACGAACAGAGCAACAGGACAGCGAACTTAAAACATTTGGTTCGGCTTGCTCACAAGGAATCAGAACGTGCATTTTATACCAAATTAAAGCTAGGAATGTCTAGTTTCAAACGCCACCGACGGCACATGATTTCGACATCCGAGGACAGAGTTATAGCCAAAATGCCAACGCTGGACAGTGCAATACGGAACAGATTTCCAGATTGCCACTTCTAGGAGAAAAATTCATTTGACCCACCAAACGTTAATGTTTTCCAACGAAAATTTTTACACACATAATATAACCTATATACATCAGGTTCATGCCAATAGATCACCAAAAATGGGCCTTCTTATGGCCGAACAAAACAGGGGCATTTTCGGAAATTCTTGCCAAGACCTCTACTTTGAGTTTCCAACAATAACACTCCATAAACTCATCATTATAACCACTAAACTACCATTAAATCCAACATTAATCCTTAAATCAGCAACAACAACCCCAAGTGTGGGAATACCAAGAGCCCACTCATTTCATTTTCACCATAAACAAGCTAACTAAGTGCATGCATGAGCTTAATCTTGCTATATAAATTCCAAAAGACAAGAATCCAAGGGTTGATCATTACCTATTCCTTGGGTGTGCAAGATCAGAAATTTCGGCCCTCTTGAAGCTCCAAGAACCCGTGAAGATGCAGCCTTTTGTTAGCTAAATCCAACCTCCAAGAGGTTTGCTAAGTGGTCTCCAAGTTTGGTGTGATTTGGAGGTGATTTGGGGTAGTTTTGGTTGAGATTAGTGTGCAGAATTTTTGTTGCAAATGAGTTAGAGAGAGGGAGTGTTTTGGCCGGCCATGAGGAGAGGGAAGAGAGAGTGTGATTTTGATCTAAGTTGGCTTCTCAAAGAAGATTAAATGTGTGGTGAAAAATTGCTCCAAAGTCAACTCTTGTAAGGCTCGTTTGGCACGTTTTTAGGCTCGATTTTCTCGCGCGTTTGGTTCACTAGTGCACTAAACCTCTAATGCACTCATGTTAATATAAACATTATTCACTCTTAATTGTCTCGAAACAAGGGTCTAAAGTTCCTCAAATAAAGTCGCGCGTGTGAAAACGCGTACCGCCAATTTTACCGCTATAACGCGAAACTTCCGGGAAATTCTTATAACGATAGTACTAATAACTATCACTTGAGTATTTAAACATTAAAATACCGAATTTAGGTCCATTGTACATGTCTCCAATATTCCAAACTTATTGTACTCTCAAGCGGATAAAATCTTCAAGCACTATTCACTGTTTTTACTAAACGCGCTCCAGGAAATTAATTCATGAAATGAGTTACTTTAAAAATATAACGAAGTTATATTACCATGTATTTAGGTCTAATAAGACTAGAAAATATTCCTCGAGGCAAATATCCAATTAAATAATTTATTAAGCCACAAATTAGGCTAAAAAAAATAATAGTTTTTACGAGTCCTCACAACCTCCCCTCCTTAAAAGAATTTCGTCCTCGAAATTCATACCTTCTGTAATCTCAGACAACTCTGAACCATGTGGTGTGTTCATGTTATGCTTTCTTTCTGATGCCATTGGTCGGTTTCTCCTTCCATTGACTTGTCGAGGGACAGTTCCATTTCCTTGTGGAGCAGTAGTTTCTCGTGGATACCTCCTTGGACAGTCATGAACTTTATGGGTGGTACTCCCACACCCCATACACTTTCGTCCCTTTAGCCAACAGTTTTCTTCAATGTGCTTCGTCCTTCCACAATATCCACAAGTCGGACGAGGTGTTGTGACCTGACTGGCTTGCGAGGTTTTCTTTGATCGTGTCTGTTCTACTGAAGTCCCTCGCGACATAGTTCCTTTTGGTTCCTTTATCATGAGTGGTGCAGGAAATAACAGTCCTACTCCATCCACTTCTTTTCTAACTTTGGGTGGTGGTCCATTTCCTCCTAGTGTACTATCAGATGCATCTCTTTTCCTTGCTTGGAGAGCTCTCAGTTGAGATTTTGTGCTTTCTACCCTTTGCGCTTTTTCGAGAGCGTCACTAAATGTTTCAACCTGTGCTGCAGCAAGGGCATCTTGGATTTCCAAATCTAATCCTTGGATAAACCTTCTTATTCTCTTCCGTTCAGTAGCCACCAATTCTGGGGCATATGTAGATAACTTTGTAAAGCGTGTTTCATACTCAGCTACGCTCAAAGTTCCTTGACGAAGCTTTATAAAATCATCTTCTCTCTTTTCTTGGACAAGTGGAGGAAGAAATTTCTCATTAAATTCACGTACAAAGTTTATCCAAGTCCTTAGGGTTTGATCTCTTTCCCACTTGTTTCTTATAACATTCCACCAGGCTCGGGCTGCTCCTTCAAGTTGAAATACAGCAAAGGTGACTTGTCTCTCCTCTGTGTAATCCAAGGCATCGAATATATTTCTTATATTCTCTAACCAATTCTCAGCCACCTCTGGATCAGGTCCTCCAGCAAACTTGGGCGGGAAAAATTTTTGAAACCGCTCTAAAGCTCGATCCTCCCCTATCTCTTGGTTTCCACGTTGGTTTCCTTGTCCAACACCTTGACCTTGTTGAGCTACCAAGAGCTCCAGGATATCCGTCATGCGAGTTAAAACTTGTCCCATTTGGTCATTTCCTCTCCCAACACTTGACTCAACGTTTTGATCAATACCGGACCCATTAGCTACTCTTTCATTTCGGGGTTGTCTAGGTTGACGTCCCTTTCGTTGTCCTCTAGTTTCCATGTTCACAACTAATCTATACGCACATGCATAACCCTCACACTTAGTTAAAATTGAACTATACTCATATACCAGTAGCAACATTTAAAGAGAATGAAGTCACTTACACAAATAACATTATCACTATGCAAGTAAACACAAACTAGAGTTCATTAAATTATAAAACAAGTTATGGCCAAGTAAAGTTCATGCCAAGTCAAAGTCAATAGCAAAATAAACAAGTGATCATCACAAGTACATTCATCTTCAAGGCGCAGACTCTAAGTTCTACTCCCATCGTCTCACTATAAAAGATCACAAGTAGGGATTCACTAGATTATTGGAACTAGACGATTCTCATTCCCTAACATGCTCGATTTCAATCCCAACACAAGGATCTTTTGAGTTACAATATTTTCCATCTTCCACTCTTAATTATTGTACCATCTTAACCAAACAATTATTGGTTTCCTGCAACCATTCACATGAAATATCGATTCATTCTTATTCCCCAAAAATGGAGATATAAAGTCCTTATGGTTGCCCTCAACTCTCAAGTACTCGGGTACAAGAATCCGAAATAAGGTAATTCACAACTCGAGCCGGCCGGTCCCAAGACTAAATCACCACATTCGAGATTCCTACCCAACATACATATCAAATTCCCTCCAATTATCAAGATAAAGGTTTTACAACCTATAACATTCATGATTCACAGCTTACATTTTTTTTTTGAAGGGCACTTAAACCTTTACTCAATCACATAGTAAGGACCATAACACCACTTGGTCCTATCTTGCTCCTTTGTAGAGACCACGTGAATTGGCTCTAAATTTCATTGCTACAAGCAATCATTTAACTTTCAAACCAGTCCCACAGTCCGGCATCCTAAACATTTAAGCCTAGGATACACTACAAAGATCTGAAGCCTAAGCTCTGATACCAACTGTGACGCCCCCACTTCTCCCTAAGGCGAACCAAAGGGTATCCGCGGGACGCCTGCCCAGCTCTCGCCGGGACTCACTACAATCGATCATTCAAAAGCTCGAAATACTTTAAGTAACCTCAATACATAATTAAAGTACTTCGAATATCTCACACTTACAATTATGCAGCTTTCAAGCTTAAATACAACCCAATGGAAAAGGGGTACTATAGCCATCCGTTATAATATAACTTAAAGTCTTCAAAAGAAAACAATCTAGTACTACTCACGAGCACCCTTGGTCTCGAACCCTGTAAAAGAAATCCACAACGTGGTATGAGCTACACAGCCCAGTGAGGTTCCAAGACACTCTAACAGTTCAAATAAATCAAATAAGTTGGGCATATCATACGCATGGTTCAAGGTTACACAATGGCATGTTATCATGAGGCAATAATCATTGTACAGGTAATTTGAGACATTTATCATGGTATGAGACATTGGCATGTATAGTTCACGAGTGATTGGAGCTTATTACAGGCATAGCTCAGGATTTCATGTTGGCATTTTAGCACGAAACAATTATTATGATACAAGGTAAACATATACTGTAGGATACGGTGTTCCAGTGGAACTCTGTCGGTCATCTGCACCTTATGACTTCCGGATCCCCTCGGTTTGACTGGCCATCACCTTATCCCTCCAGTGGTAATACTCGAGTATACCGAAACGGTTGTCCAGGGTTCCAACCTACCCGACCGAGCCCAGTCCTGGCTCGAGTAGGTCAGTAACCGAGGCAGGGCCCGAGTTCAGCTTAGAGCTTACAACATGCACAAGTAATCAAGTAATTCGACAAAAGGTAAAATTCATCATTTGAGTAGGTCGAGTGAGATAAAGTACACACTCGCCTAACAATGATGGACAACTTCATATAACATGTGATTCATGATAATCAAGTGATCAAGTGGATACTTAGCACGTAAGCACGTAAGCAATACAAGTTGATTTCATGGGAGCATATAATTCACGGATATCGAATAATCATATAGATTAGAAATCATATGAGCAAATAGTCAGGTAATCAGGTAGTCATGTGGGTTGGTAAACGGTTCACGGTTAACGGTTAACTGTTCACGGTTGACGGTTAATTGACAAGCATTGGTCATATGCATAGGCCATCATTGGCCGTTATCCCATTTTTTACCACGTGAGAGTCGAGGAGATTCACTCCAACGACGTATGCAACCTTAGCATACCAAGTCATGTTATTCGAGTATTTTCAAGCATGAATTATTCATCTCAAAAGAGAACGAGTGCGATAAAGTACACACTCGACTCCATTTTTCAAAACCAAGTAGACTAAGTAAACAATCTAGCAAGTTAAGCATGTATCGAGTTCATATGGTCATTTGATATGGTTAATGATTTAACCAATTCATGTAGATATACAATGCAAGTATACATTCCTTAAATAGGCATGAGTATGGTAAATACTTAACACATAGCACTTAATAATCATGAAATAAGCGTGTCCTAGACTTATTCAATTACGTATTCCTATATGGAACACTCACCTAGTCAAAACAAGCGAGTAGTTTTCAAACAAGCGTTTTAGGTGTCCGCTCCGAGTTCCCCTTGGAGATTCCCTCGAGTGCCTGAGTAAACAACCATTAACTATTATACACTATCACTTAGAACTCCTACTTATCAAAGAAGGTTGTACAATCTAAAGGGAATTCATGAATTGGGCCTTAATTATTAATAATCGAGGCTCAAGAGTAAAGTTTTAAAGTCTAAAGAAAGAGACTAACATTTTTCATGAAATCGAGTTCAAAATGTTCAATCGGTATCGAGAAAAGAAGGCAAGTTTCCAAAATCTCATTTCTAAGAAATTGTCAAATTTTAGCTTTGGGTGTCAATTCTAGAAAAATCGTATCTTGCACTACGTAGGTCCAAAATTGGAAAGCTTGATACCATTGGAAACTACATTCCGAGTACTACAAGTTTCTAGAAGACACTTTTCCATGATTCGAAATGGAAGGTATTCAAAAGTTGGATCAAAGTTACTGCTGTAGAATACTAAGACAGTTTCAAGGTTGGTTTTTGGCCAATTTTGGAAATTCAGTAAAATTCACTTGTTTTGAACTAACCTTTGAAATTTGGAAATCAAATAGTGTTGCAATCCAAGAGTATAACAAAACAAGCGGATTGAGAAACGGAGTTTCGAGCACCAAGATATAGTAGCCCCAAGTTGAGGAAGATTCAAGACTGAAGAAGAATTTCCAGTTTTGAACCTCCAACACTAGAAATTTAATTGGGTATCGAAACGAACTTGGATTGGTACCAAAATTGGCAGTATTTTACTCCCATATGAAAGGTACCACTCTATCAAATTTCAGGGAAAAATACTTTCGGTAAGATAGTTAATTAGTCAACCAAAGTTCAGGAAAATTATAAGGCAATCTGCCTTTGACTTTCATTTTCCAAATTTCCAATCGTTTAACCAAGAAAGTTATCCAACCATGGTTCATTTGTGAAATAAGGGTCTAAGATACACCCATAATATCTTTGGTAAGTGTTTAATATCAAAAACATCAACTAACAAGTTCATTCCAAGATTTGGTTCCAAACCAGTCCCAACATTAGGGTTTTCCAAAACAGAGCAGTCCACTTGTTTCAGTCACAACTCAGTCAATATAGCTCAAAATTGAGCATGGCTTACGCCGTTGGAAAATACATTCATAGTACTAAAACATCACAGAAGAAGTCATTCCCAAATTCGGCACCCATCTGGTTCAAATTCGGGCATCAAGTTGCTGCCTGAACACTTCATTCCAGACGAACAGAGCAACAGGACAGCGAACTTAAAACATTTGGTTCGGCTTGCTCACAAGGAATCAGAACGTGCATTTTATACCAAATTAAAGCTAGGAATGTCTAGTTTCAAACGCCACCGACGGCACATGATTTCGACATCCGAGGACAGAGTTATAGCCAAAATGCCAACGCTGGACAGTGCAATACGGAACAGATTTCCAGATTGCCACTTCTAGGAGAAAAATTCATTTGACCCACCAAACGTTAATGTTTTCCAACGAAAATTTTTACACACATAATATAACCTATATACATCAGGTTCATGCCAATAGATCACCAAAAATGGGCCTTCTTATGGCCGAACAAAACAGGGGCATTTTCGGAAATTCTTGCCAAGACCTCTACTTTGAGTTTCCAACAATAACACTACATAAACTCATCATTATAACCACTAAACTACCATTAAATCCAACATTAATCCTTAAATCAGCAACAACAACCCCAAGTGTGGGAATACCAAGAGCCCACTCATTTCATTTTCACCATAAACAAGCTAACTAAGTGCATGCATGAGCTTAATCTTGCTATATAAATTCCAAAAGACAAGAATCCAAGGGTTGATCATTACCTATTCCTTGGGTGTGCAAGATCAGAAATTTCGGCCCTCTTGAAGCTCCAAGAACCCGTGAAGATGCAGCCTTTTGTTAGCTAAATCCAACCTCCAAGAGGTTTGCTAAGTGGTCTCCAAGTTTGGTGTGATTTGGAGGTGATTTGGGGTAGTTTTGGTTGAGATTAGTGTGCAGAATTTTTGTTGCAAATGAGTTAGAGAGAGGGAGTGTTTTGGCCGGCCATGAGGAGAGGGAAGAGAGAGTGTGATTTTGATCTAAGTTGGCTTCTCAAAGAAGATTAAATGTGTGGTGAAAAATTGCTCCAAAGTCAACTCTTGTAAGGCTCGTTTGGCACGTTTTCCAGGAAATTAATTCATGAAATGAGTTACTTTAAAAATATAACGAAGTTATATTACCATGTATTTAGGTCTAATAAGACTAGAAAATATTCCTCGAGGCAAATATCCAATTAAATAATTTATTAAGCCACAAATTAGGCTAAAAAAAATAATAGTTTTTACGAGTCCTCACATGTTTTCCATCAACTGGACATCCTTCTCTACCTTTTGACTAGAGAAGAAGAATTGAAGAAACCCCCCGGCCGCAGCTTCCGCAGTAAAAATTGATTATTTCTGCTTTTTTTTTGGTTTTTGTTTTTAACTTTACTAAATTAATACTCTCTCCTTATCCAAAACAAACAAAAATCAAAGAAAAAAAAAGTTCAAAGCTATCTTTCTCTCAACTCAGTACTCAATAGTGAAGCGTTTCAAAAATCACAGAGTCACGCGCTGGCTTTCTGCCTCGAGCACAAGCAAACGGTTACATTTTGTAGCATTTTTTTGAGTGAAAGATGCCAGAAATTCAGTTGGGTGCCCAAACAATTCGAACCCATGGAGCTCAAGTAGCTAGGTTTCACATGCGTGATTGGCTTATTCTTTTGCTGCTGGTGGCGATAGAGATAGGGTTAAATGTGACAGAGCCATCCCATCGTTTTGTTGGTGCTGATATGATGACAGATCTCAAATACCCATTGAAAGATAATACTATCCCTCTCTGGGCTGTCCCGATCATTGCAATCATAATGCCCCTTACTGTGATTATTGTATTTTATTTCATCAGAAAGAATGTCTATGATCTGCACCAAGGTGTTTTGGGTCATGTGGTTGGAAAACACTTACATTTTGAGGGTACCATTGTTGGTTTCATCAGAAGCCGATTGTGTCATCCTTTCCTTGCATTTCCCGTCTGATGTTCTGTGTTTGATCTTCAATGACTTGTCCCCTGCATATTGTGGTGTGTTAATCAAAGTGTTTTGAAGATTAATGGGTTGGGTTAATGAGTTTGCTGGCTTGGTTTGAGATTGCATAAGATACCTCAGTTGAATAGGCTGCAAAATTGAATGAGGAAGAAACTAGCGCAGAAGATAAAAGCTTCCAGTTGCAGAAATTGTTCTTCGAATCTTGCATGCAAAAAGTTCTGAAAATTTCACTTCAGCCCCTAAAGTTCCCCATAATGCTACTGTGGCCCAAAAAATGGAAAAGTCAATCAATTTTGTCCTTTTAAAATGTTATTTTTCTTTGGTATGCTCTAATGTGATTTTTTAACAGATTATTCATGAGTTTTAGGATGAAATTTGAGGTTTTATAATTTTTGATCAATTTATAGTTTTTGATTTGGATTTTAGTAAATTTTTTGGGTAATTTTGTTGTTTAATTATAGCAAATGGATTTGTGAAGTTTAGCATTTGATTTTGGTATGCTCCATCTTAAACCCTTAATTTTATTTTAGACCCTTAATATTGTAATAATAATAATTTGATCCCTCAAACTTCTTTAATTCTTCCAATTAAGTCCTCACTTGTTTTGAACTTCTTGAATATAGGTTGTTTACTTGCATTTAAATACTTTAATTGTTCAATTTCATATTTATTTCCATCTCTTATGATTATTTGTTAATTAAAGTGGTGTCTTGACCCTTTTCTTTGTTTTGGAGGGTAAATAAGAAAAATTTCATTTTTTTAGTTCACCAATTCAAAGGAGGTACACTCTACTCCTTTATTTTAATTTTACTTGATCCTATGTGCTACTATGTGATTTTATGTGTGTAATTGCATGCTTGTTTGAATGTTTTTTATTATTTCATTTATTTCTTTATTCACTTTATTTATTTAAATTTTGTATATTTATTTTAATTAAATTTTGGTTATTTGAGAGGCATTTAAATGCCAAGATGTAATAGTTAGGTATTTATTTTATTATTTATTTTATTTGTTCCCCCTTTAGATTGTAGTTAGGTCTTTATTTGCTTTATTTGTTTTGTGTGTTTTGTATGCCTATATGTTTACGTGTTTACTCATTTTCCTAGGGTCTTGCATCTAGATATCATGCTTATGTGCTATGCGTTTTATGTGATTTATGTGTTTATTTGCTTTATATGATTTATTTGATTATAATGAATGCATGACGTCACCACACCAGTCCAACGCTAGTTGTGGCACTTTTTCCGATTCCACACTAGTCCAACGCTAGGTGTGGCCCTCTTTTTCGATTTCTCACTAGTCCAATGCTAGTGAGAACTTATAGACATGGGCTAATCCAATGCTAGACCCTTAGGAACCATCCACGCGTTCGATCATGTTTATGTGACAAAACACTACATTTCATGCATATTTTTTCACTTTTAAGGATCCTTATCACTTTTGCATGATATTTCCATATGTATATCTCTTATCTCATATTTCCCCTATATGTATATCCCTTATCCCATATTTCTCCTATATGTATGTCTCTTATCCCATATTTTCCTTATATATATATATATCTCTTATCCCTATATGTGAAACATAACATGTAGACTTGCATTTCATTTAAGAAAATTAAAATTAGGTTAGATCATTTGCTTGATTAGATAGGAGATATACCCCTTGAATATGGGATATGGACGAGTATGGCTCTTTGCCTTAGCACGCTCGTATTTCCTCTATTAAAGGGAAAATTAAAGTCGCGAATTTTAGTCCCCCGCACCCGCTATGATGCATTCCTTTAGGTCTGTATATTTGTATAATTATTATTTTCTTTTCTTTTCTTCAAGTCGCGTACCCCAGGGTTCGGCGGGTCGCTTGTCCAACTCTTGCCAGGACTCACTCACTCATAACTCAAGAAAAATAACGTACATCCATAGAAAATAAATAACACATCCACTTCAACTTAATATATACATTCATGCTCAAATCTAGATACAAAACTTCTACACACCAAAATATTTCAAAGTGTTTACAATTCGAGTACAATCAACCCTAGTCGAGTGCTAGCGTGAGTACCATTTCAAAACTTCAAAGCTAGACTACTATGTACCAGTCTCACGCCTCGTTCGTACCCCCTGTAAGGAAAACAAATGGCGTGGAATGACCTAAAAGTCCAGTGAGGTTCCAAATAGCAAGTTGACCATTATTTAAAAGTGCAAGTATCACGTAGCAAAGTAATGAGCATGAAAAGTTCATAAAAGTGAGCAATAACACTTCAAGTAGCAAATCTCAAAGTGAGCGAGTGTAAAGTTTTTCTTTTAAAACGAAACAATAACACGATAAGTACTAATCATTCCAAAGTATAAGGACACAGATGACTCTCAGGAGCCAAATTCCCATTGCATCACCAGAGCTTGATCAAGTAATAGTTGACACTCCGTCAACTTTCAAGTAAGTATCCAATCTAGTAGAGCACCACTTAAACTACTCTCCGTCCACCATCCGAACCCCTTACCGGGCCCGACCTCCAAGATAAACACTGGTGCTAATACTCGAGTATACCGATTAGTCGAGGAGATAACACTCCATTCGACAATACTAGATACCCATGGTTCGTTATCTAATCGACCAAGCCCTTGCCGGCTCTACTCGATTAACTAGCCAGTGGGGTTTGCGTCCCCAAGAAGTCGATGAGATATCATCTCCAATCGACTGAATCAAAATAAAAGTACGGAGACGGGAATAAGAGGCACCTCCCACTCATATTGAGTGTGGTACATGCCGCCGCTCAACACTAACAAGTCAAGTACAAGTATATCAAGTCAATTGCAACAATAAACAAGTATATATCATATTAGGGCAAGTGAGATAAAGTACACTCTTGCCCGATCAAACAAATTACATATCATTAAATCACATGGGTCAGGTATTGAAAACAAGTATCCAATTTAATCAGATATTTGGAAGCACTCACCAAAGGTCTAGTGCCTCTCAAAAGTCACGTTCAGATCCAACTCCTTGGTTGGAGTCCAAATCTGCGATAAAATATCATTTACGAATGTAAAACTCTCTAGAGTTCGAAACATAGGAGTTTTGCTTCAAGAAAATCGGGTAAATGCAACTCGTTTAAGTAGTATTCAAGATACTTATCGAATTTCAAAAAATTCATGCTCGCTCGTTCAGTTATGATCAGGAAGTGGTTTCGACTTTAGAAGTTACACTTAGTAACAAAGACCGGAAAAATCATATTTTGAAAGGGTCGCTACATTCACTTTTCAAGGGTACGAGTTCCGACAAAATTTTAGCTTATATACCCTGACTAAAGAAAACTCGAATACCATAGGTGATTCAAGTCCAACTTGACCTCAAATCGTCGCTCAAGTCGCAGGTACATATACCTAACTCTTGAGTGAAAATTTGGGCAGCACGCCTTTTGTGTTTACCTATTTTTCAGCCATTTATGGCTTCATTATTTTTCTCAACTCAGCCCCAAAGTCACACACAAGCAATATTACCATCACAGCACTTAAATTAGGCTCCAAAATCATCCAATTATAACACAAGTCTAATAAGATAATTGGAAGTCAGTTTTGAAGACAAAGGCTAAACAACAGATTTGACATCTTATAGAATTTTGGTCACAACTAGAGCTACATTTATCGGATTGGCGTACACTTTATACCGTTTCGAAGCTTAGACAAAGGATTACAACTTTTATGAAGACAACTCAACCCAGTTCATAGTTTATCTAGGTCGAATTTGTAGATTATAGAACCAAAATTTCAATGTCAGTCTGGTTGTCAGCACTGGATTTGAATGGCAATAACTCAAGCTACACAATTCCGATTGAGGAGTTTTCAAATGCGTTGGAAAGCTGAAACATAGAGTTTCGTGTTTTGGCTAAATACTGATTTGATATGGATCAGAGTGAAAAACAAAGCCAAAAATGTGAAATCTCAAAACTGCCTGCTGAAAAGAACATTTGGCTGATACAGTGCTCTAATTGAGCTGAAATATTTACATGAAGTTATATAACACATTTCCTACAACTTTCATGTTTTGACCTAAGCCTGATTCGGCCTCTAACATGGACGAATATGTAGGTCAGTAATAGGGCAGATTCATCACTATCAATGCTAGGAATTTGAAGCTAAAGCTGGAAATTTCTTTAAGTAAGTCAAACTATCATATAATTCCTCAATATTACACATGGCTAAGTTATCAAACCATGGCCAATCACTAAGTATCATATAAGAGCAGAGAATTTATCATAAAACTGAAATTTACCATAATACTACTTCAACATATGAAATTTCCTCACAAAACTACCAAAACTACAACTTTAAGCTACTAGTTTACACATATATAAAGTGGAGGGAAGTTTCTTACCAAATTACCTTGTAACCTCAAGAAAGATGGTAGCTTAGGGCTATCCTCTCCAAAATCATTCCATGAAAGCCTTTAAATCTCCTTAGTGAGCAAGTTTTATGGAGTAGTTTGCACAAACTTTGATTGAAACTCAAGATTTAAGCACAAGTTGAAGTTGGAGTTGAAGGTTTCTCTCTTGTTCCTCCCCTAAAATTTCAGCCAAGCTCAAGAAAAATGGAAGAAAATGGAGCCAAGAAGAAGATAAAAAGGAAAGACAAATGCTTGGTCAAAATTTTCTAGGCATCCGACAAGTGTCACCACAAGAATAATTCTTATTTTTGCTTTCTTTTCTCTCTTTTTCTTGGTCCAATATTTTGGCTGCCTTGAGGATATTTTGGGGCTGATTTTAATCAATTAATAGCAAGAAAATTAAGGTAATAAAGTAGTGTTCAAGTGGTGCACTCATTCGGTAGCAAACGGTGTACGTCGGTTCGAGCCGTTTTTCTCTAACTCGCGTGTACTTGTATTTTTACTTATGGTTCACTCACTTATTATTAACACTTCTAATCACACACTTTTCTTATCTAATACTCATTCTTATCTACCAAATTTAGTACACACACTTCACCAAGTGATCACACTTCCAAAATGCACCAAAACACACCAAAACCCTAGTATGCACAAAAAAAATCCTAACTTATGCCATTCCTTTAGAAAAATCATAACTTGAGTTATAATTATAAAAAAATTCATAAAACATAGCCTATTAAAAACTAGACTTCAAATATTAATAATCTTTAGAAGACATCTCAAAGAGATTCAGTTCATAAGTTGGTCCAAATTGAGCCATAAGCTACTACAACATTCCTATTGTAACTTGTGCAGGACAGAATTTTGAGCCAACTTTACCAATTTTTTGGAATTTCTAGGGATTGAATCAAATTCTGAATTTTATACAGTAAGAAGCCCTATGAGTCTAGTTTTTAATACAACAAACGGAACTCAATTCCGACTTTCCTGTATGAAGTTATAGCCAATTTTCCAAAGCTTCGCAGAACCTCCTGCGAAAATTTCAAGATTTTCTAACAACTTGAGAATATGAAACTTTTCTTAATAAAATTCACTCTCTTGGCTCAAATTCGACCATTAAAGGAATCAAAAATCAAAGGTGAGTGAGTTCACATAAGGGTTATAAAAACACGTAAAGTTTCGGGGTCTCACACTTTCTCTCCCTTAAATGAATTTCGTCCTCGAAATTCTAACCTTTGCTCGCACAAAACTTGATGCTATGGAATTTTCCTCCAACTCTCAAGTGGCTTTCTCTTACTCATTGTACTACCACAAACTTACCTAGAGAGAAAATCTTACCACGAAAAGGCTACGCTAATATACTAAGGAAGTTTAACAAAGATATCAAAATGTGTAGGGTAATATAGACTTAAGAATTAACTACAAAACTTGGTTACTACTTCTACTAGATCTTAAAATCAAACATAGTACACCGGCAATATGCTATCTTCTCTAATCGAATTGCCTTCCTTTATTATTAACCACAAATAGAGAATTCTTGTTCAAATCCTTTTTCTCAAAATCTCCATACCTAATTCGAAAACTCTCAATTTTGGCACAATAATAACCAAAATCAAGTTCCTATGCGGTATCATAGAAGGGTAGAAAATAGAAAAGATACTCAAGCAAAAATTAAAATGAGTTCAAAAGAAATTCATATATAATCGTAATCAAATCGCAATAAAATCATAGAAATACGAAATAAGAGTATGTAGGTACAGAAGAAATAAAACAATTATAATACTAGCACCTTAGCGTTTGCAACGATCACAAATCTAACTATCAGATACAGAAACCCTAACCAGACGTGCACGAGATTAATCCATGACAACATTCACTGATCCATTTTCCTTAATCAGTTTAATCTCAAATCCATTACTAGAACCTTTCACATCTTGAATTTTACCATCCAACTTTATCTCAAGTTCTCTAGTACTCTCTACTTTAGGTACTCAGATACAAGAATCCGAAACTAGGAGGATTCATATCTCAAGCCGTACGCTCCCAAGTGCAAATCTTCCAAGTTTAAGATTCCTACCTGACATACATATCTATCTACCTGAAGTATCATGATAAAAGTTTTATGCCTATACCTTTCATAATTCACAACTTACGCTCACGAAGAGCATTAAGTCCTTTATACGTATTCATATAATTGGGACCATATCACTACTTGGCCCAATCTCACCCCGCGCAGAGACCACGCGAAACAACTCTGATACCATCTGTGATGGCCCCACCTCCCCCTAGGGCGTACCCCAGGGTTCGGCGGGTCGCCTGCCCAACTCTCGCCAGGACTCACTCACTCATAACTTAAGAAAAATAATGTACATCCATAGAAAATAAATAACACATCCACTTCAACTTAATATATACATTGATGCTCAAATCTAGATACAAAGCTTCTATACACCAAAATACTTCAAAGTGTTTACAATTCGAGTACAATCAACCCTAGTCGAGTGCTAGTGTGAGTACCATTTCAAAACTTCAAAACTAGACTACTCTGTACCAGTCTCACGCCTCGCTCGTACCCCCTGTAAGGAAAACAAATGGCGTGGAATGAGTTAAAAGCCCAGTGAAATTCCAAATAGCAAGTTGACCATTATTTAAAAGTGCAAGTATCACGTAGCAAAGTAATGAGTATGAAAAGTTCATAAAAGTGAGCAATAACACTTCAAGTAGCAAATCTCAAAGTGAGCGAGTGAAAAGTTTTTCTTTTAAAACGAAACAATAACACAATAAGTACTAATCATTCCAAAGTATAAGGATACGGATGGCTCTCAGGAGCCAAATTCTCATTGCATCACCAGAGCTTGATCAAGTAATAGTTGACACTCCGTCAACTTTCAAGTAAGTAACCAATCTAGTAGAGCACCACTTAAACTACTCTCCGTCCACCATCCAAACCCCTTACCGGGCCCGAACTCCAAGCTAAATACTGATGGTAATACTCGAGTATACCTATTAGTCGAGGAGATAACACTCCACTCGACAACACTAGATGCTCATGGTTCGTTATCTAATCGACCAAGCCCTTGCCAGCTCTACTCGATTAACTAGCCAGTGGGGTTTGGGTCCCCAAGAAGTCGATAAGACATCATCTCCAATCCAGTGAATCAAAATAAAAGTACGGAGACGGGAATGAGAGGCACCTCCCACTCACATTGAGTGTGGTACATGCTGTCGCTCGACACTTACAAGTCAAGTACAAGTACATCAAGTCAATTGCAACAATAAACAAGTATATATCATATTAGGACAAGTGCAATAAAGTACACTCTTGCCCAATCAAACAAATTACATATCATTAAATCACATTGGTCAAGTATTGAAAACAAGTGTTCAGTTCAATTAGATATTTGGAAGCACTCACCAAAGGTCTAGTGCCTCTCAAAAGTCACGTTCAGGTCCAACTCCTTGGTTGGAGTCCAAATCTGCAATAAAATATCATTTACGAATGTAAAACTCTCTAGAGTTCGAAACATAGGAGTTTTGCTTCAAAAAAATCAAGTAAATGCAACTCGTTTAAGTAGTATTCAAGATACTTATCAAATTTTAAAAAATTCATGCTCGCTCGTTCAGTTATGATCAAGAAGTGATTTCGACTTTAAAAGTTACACTTTGTATCAAAGACCGGAAAAATCGTATTTTGAAAAGGTCGCTACTTTCACTTTTCAAGGGTACAAGTTCTGGCAAAATTTTAGCTGATATACCCTGACTAAAGAAAACTTGAATACCATAGGCGATCCAAGTCCAACTTGATCTCAAATCGTCGCTCAAGTCGCAGGTACATATGCCTAACTCTCGAGTGAAAATTTGGGCAGCACGCCCTTTGTGTTTACCTATTTTCTAGCTATTTATGACTTCATTATTTTTCTCAACTCAGCCCCAAAGTTACACACAAGCAATATTACCATCGTAGCCCTTCAATTAGGCTCCAAAATCATCCAATTATAACACAAGTCTAATAAGATAATTGGAAGTCAGTTTTGAAGACAAAGGCCAAACAGCAGATTTGACATCTTATAGAATTTTGGTCACAACTAGAGCTACATTTATTGGGGTACACTTTATACCGTTTGAAAGTTAAGACAAAAAATTACAACTTTTATGAAAACAACTTTGCCCAGTTCATAGTTTATCTAGGCCGAATTTGCAGATTACAGAACCAAAATTTCAATGTCTGTCTAGTTGTCAGCACTGGATTTGAATGGCAATAACTCAAGCTATACAATTCTGATTGAGATACTTTCAGATGCGTTGGAAAGCTGAAACATTGACTAAAACATTCATGTTTTGGCTAAATGCTGATTTGATATGGATCAGAGTGAAAAACGAAGCCAAAAATGTCAAAATCTCAAAACTGCCCGCTGAAAAGAACATTTGGCAGTCAGGGGTATTTCAGTCATTTCACATGATATAGTGCTCTGATTGATCTGAAAATTTACTAGAAGTTATATAATACCATTTCCTACAACTTTTATGTTTTGACCTAAGCTTGATTCTATGACGCCCCCACTTCTCCCAAGGGCGAACCCGAGGGTATCGGCGGGACGCCTACCTAGCTCGCGTCAGGACTCAATAATTAAAATGAGAAAATAGATTGCACGCTAAAAGAAAGTTCTAGTTACTCCATTACATCTGAAAAAGTTGCATAAACTAATACATCAAGTCATACATACCACAAGTACCAGAGAGTAAACACTAGAAAAGTTGATAACGACAACCGCCACGACACGACAACTAGATACATCTTACTAGTCAACTTATAACAAGTACAAATCAACTATTCTAGAGCCGAAAGTCTAAACACCTTCCCGAGCGATCCCCGTGTCCGCCCCCTGCTAAGGAAAACAAATGGAACGTGGTAAGCTATATGCTTAGTGAATAATTGGGATAAAATGTAAAAACACATTCAATTAAACATATAAATCCAAAGATTGCACACCAATACAGAAATGTAACATCACAATGGTAGGATACGGGTGGCTCCAAAACCAGTTCAATTCCCCGAGCTTGAACGCCTGTTGACACTCCGTCAACCAAAATACTCATAGACCGTAGACTCCACTTAACGTTCCCCGTTCACCTTATCAACCCCCACTGGCCAGTCAACAACACACAGCAGCTTGAGCGAAACAAAATAACTTAGCTTTCGTCAAAGCTTTAACAAAGAACTAAATCCCAAGGTTAGCATGTAACTAATTTCGACCAAGCCCCGGTTGGCTCGAATAGTTCGTCTACCCTCGGAACTGGGCTGGAACCAAGCCCTAAGATATCCAATTTCTCAATAGATGGTATCTCTCAACAAAGTACACAACAAAGTACTTACCCCAACAGCACACAGCAAAAGGGTGATACTCAACTTATGTAATCACCCCCATCAGCACACAGCAAAAGGGTGATACTCAACATAAGGTAGGTATTCTCACATATGAAATCAAAACAAAGGATGGACTTAGGTCCAGTGAGATAAAGTACACCCTCGCCTAAGTACCCATTTAACATATACAAAACAATTTAACAATTTCACATCAATAAACAACTCAATTACTCACTTGATAAAGCTTGGCACGAAAAATGATACAATTCACTGAGCTCGACCGTCACCGTCAAAAGCCTCACAGTCTGTATTGATAGATTATATACACATATAAGTGAAACGGCCATACAATAGCAGTTTATAACTGAAACGATCGAGAACGGTCAAAACTAATCAAAAACGGTAAAAATGATGTTAAGGCCAAAAGAATGTCGAAATTGGCCGAAACGGCCGGAATGGTAACAAAATAACAAAAGTAGACCTAAACGGTCCAAAACGGCAAAAACGGTTGAGAAATGCAGGTGCGCGTGCATGATAATGAAAATGGTACAAAACGAGTTACACGATTTTGACCATAATTGGAGCTGTGGTTATCGGATCAAAATGTACTAGGTAGTGTCTCGAAACTTAGACAAAAGGTTACAACTTCCATGAAGACACCTCAATTCAGTTTTCAGTGTATACAAGTCAAATTTGCAAAATACAGAAATAGAACTCCAAAGGCTAGTTTATTTTTCTAACGAAAATTTGGCGGCATGCCCCTTGTGTTTACCTATTTTCCAGCAATTTATGGCTTCAATATTTCCTCAAACAGTCCCAAAGTCACACACAAGATAATCTCACTTCAATAGCCATTCCATAGGCTCAAACTCATACAAGTACAAAATTAAACTAGGTACATGTCCGGAAATGAAATGTAAGGCATAAATCAAAAGACAGATTTGCCGTCACTTAGCGTAACGAGCACAACTGAAGCTACGCTTATCAGATTGGGGTGAAATTTATACCGTTTCGAAGCTAAGACAAATACCTACAACTTTGATGAATACCACTCAATCCATTTTGTAGTGTATCTAAATCAAAATCTCAAATGATAGAACCCGAATCTCACATTCGGGCTTGTTAACCGCCTTATGTATAAACGACAATAACTCAGGCTACCGAAGTCCAATCGAGGTGATTCCATGGGCGTTGGAAATCTAGGACACAACACTAAAACTTTTGTGTTTTGACTAAAAGATAGTTCAGTACGTATCAAGGTGAACAGATGCGGTCAGATTGGTGAAATATCAAAACTGTCCCTAAAGTTCTTCCTATGGCAGTCAGGGGTATTTTTGTCTTTTCACAGGATACGTTGCTCCGATTGATCTGAAATTTTGTAGGCAACCATAAAATATCATTCTATACAACTTTTATGTTTTGTGCTAAGCCTAATTCAGCCTCTAACATCACAAACTGGAATCGGACAGAACTGAAACTTGAATTTCCAGAAATCTGGAATTTTCTACAATTCAAGTTATAATTCACATTTTTACCTTAAAATTACCACTACTTTCTCCTTTACAAGATTATATACCATATATACATATCATATAACACCTAACCCACAAGAAATATAAGGGAATAAATCAAAATCCTAACTCACCAATTCTCCCAAAATCACCACAATTACTTCCATAGCTACCAATTTAACCACATCATGAGTTATATAACAACTTAAACAAAAGTAAAAGAACCAAAGATAAGGGACAACCAATATACCTCAAGAACAAGCTTTCCAAGGATATCCTCCACCTCTCTTTGAAATTTTTGGTTCCTTAAGCTTCCCAAGCTCTCAAACTATTGATTAATCGGTTTAGATTTCTTGTTTTCTCACTTAAGTGAATCAAACTCAAGATGAAATGGAGTTTCTTCCCCTTGTTTTTCTCTCTCTCTCTCTCTCGGCCAAGACAAGCAGAAATGATGAAGAAATGGAGCCAAATGAAGATAAGAAGGCAAGACAATTAGTTTGGTCAAAAGCCCTTAGATGGCCAACAAGTGTCTCCACCAAATTCCACTCATTTTTCCCTTTTTTTTTCCTCTCTCTTGGTCAAGAATTCGGCTGCCTTGAAGGGCATTTTGTGGTGATTTTTGTTGATATCAAAGTAAGGAGATGAAGGTAATAAAGTAGTGTTCAAGTGGTGTGTTCAATCGATAGCGCGCGACACCCGTCGGTCCGAGCCAATTTTCCTTAAATCGCGTATACTAGAGTTTTAACTTATAATTCGCTAACTTATTATTATCACTTCTAGTCACACACTTAATATCATCTAAAACTCACTTTTAATCACCAAATTTGATCCCCATTCTGTACCGGATAGTCACACTACAGATAGGGTTTCTAGAATTTAGGGTTTCTAGTCTGTAAAACAAAACAATAAAATAAAGAAATCGTAATATTCTCTTTGAGATTAAACAAAAATAGTATCCTAAAAGTCGGGGTATCACAATCTCCCTTCTTCAAAAAATTTCATCCTCGAAATTGCAACCTTTAAGTCAAATCTTCTTAATCCTTTCACGAGTAAGGGTTGAAATACTCTAATACCTCGTTAACGAGTTCATCAGGAGTGGTAAAGATTACCTCAATCCAAGAACCAACCAACCGTGTAATCCTTAGCTTAAAGTCTCAATGGTCTTTAGTTTTAAGGAACTTCAAATGTCTCGTAGATCGGCCTTAGTGGTATTAATCTTTTAAAACAAATAAAAGAAATCTCAATACGATGGAAGATAGGGGGTACCTTCGATGATTGCCAATGGGTCTGTCATCTCTTGATGTCCCATTGCATAGGTCCTTGCCGGTACTTTCGGTCGATTACCCGTGGCATTGGTCGACTTAGACGTGTTCCCTTCTGTCCTTGGCAAATTTCCTTCTTTTGGCAGGTGAGGGCACTGAGCAATCAGGTGCTCAGCACTACCACAGCGGTAGCATTTCCGAATTTGTCCTTTCTTCCAACAATTATCTTCCATGTGGTTAGCAGCCCCACAAAATCCACATGCCATTCTAGGTCCTGATGTCAAATCTCCTCGTGAGGTACCCCTTTGGGTCTCTCTCCCTACCTGACATTTCTCAACATTTCCCTGATTTGGGATCCCTGTGGATCGGGGACCACTTATTCCTCGCCTCATCTTAGATGGTGGCTCGCTCCTCGAGCTTTATCCATCACTATAACTACTTGTATCCGGTTGTCTTCTTTTCTTATCATGAAAGGCCTTTACTTGACTCTTAGTACTTTCAATTCTTTGTGTCTTTTCAATCGCTTGACTATAAGTCTCCAATTGAGCAGCTGCCAGTGCCTCTTGAATTTCCACATTCAAACCCTGGACAAACCGGCGAATTCTTCTTTGGTCGGTCAATACTAACTCTGGACCGAAACGGGAGAGTTTGGTAAATTGCGTCTCGTAGTCCGCCACACTCATAGTCCATTGACGTAGGCGTATGAACTCATCCTCTCATCTTTCTTGAACAAGTGGCGGTAAGTACTTCTCATTAAACTCATGAGTGAAGTTAACCCATGTCCATGGGGTTTGCTCTCTATCCCACTTGGCTCGAATCACATTCCACCAGGCACGAGCCGCTTCCTCAAATTGAAAAATGGTGAAAGCTATTTGCCGCTCCTCCGGGTATCCTAACGCAGCAAAAATGTCTAACATTCGCTCCAACCAATTCTCCGCTATATCAGGGCTAGGTCCACCTAAGAATTTTGGTGGTAGAAACTTCTGGAACTGTTCTAAGGCACGGTCCTCTCCCTCATGATTTCCAGGATGTTGTACTTGGCCTTGACCCTTTTGGTTGACCATTCGTTCTAATAAATCAGCCATTCGCTGTATGGCTGTAGCTACTTGGGTTTCAGCTTAGGTATTCGCATTTTCATTGGTTACCCCTTCGATTTCTTGTCCTCGTCCTCGTCCTCTACCCCCACCACGAGTCTCCATTTGACTGTTTTATAACTTCTATAATTGGGATAGAATACGGTATGAGATCAAAGCGGTGAAAAGTTATAAAATGCACGAAATAATCAAAAAATCAAAATATGTACATATATATACAAATCACACCAAAAATATACACATCAGTTCACATAGTAGCTAATATCCAGCCAGTACAAAACATGTTCGTTCATGAGCACACCGACTCCAAAACAAATCAACAAAACAACTCAGAATAACTGCCCTAGCGGAAATCCCCCACAGAGCCTATAGAGTCTATCGCATCCATTGGCCCCGCTCCGCCAGCCCTAGGTGGCACCTCGGCAGTCATATCTAGGAGAACCTCACAGTCTAGTATAATACCCCGGGCTCTCTCTCTCATCTGCCCCTTCAAAGCGAAGAGGTGGTGGTGGGTCTCCTCAAACTGACGACCAAGGGTATGCGTCCGCTCCTCCTCAACTCGTAACCCCGTCTCGAGGTCATGCAGGCGCATGGCCTGTGCATGACTCATCCCTCTGGTCTCATCTAACTGTGCCCTCAAAGTGTCGACTGTCCTACCTAGGTGACGATGCTCGTCATCTATAGCCATAACCACCTTGTCAGGGTATCCATACGTATGTCGACACTCACACGATCGACTCATCTAGCCAAAAGGAGAATATAGCCTATAGGGTTCCCCGACCCTCCTCTGGTATCTGAGTACTCGTCGGCGTACCGCCCGGTTCACCGGACCGCCTACACCCGTAGCTCGTACTCCGGCACCGCTAGGTCCACCGGTATCGCTAGGTCTACCAGCCTCCATACCATCACAACAAAATATTACCGAATTAGTTCTCCGGCATTTCAGCTTAAGAGATAAGAGCCTCCATACCTTCACAACAAAATATTACCGAATTAGTTCTCCGACATTTCAACTTAAGAGATAAGAGCCTCCATACCTTCACAACAAAATATTACCGAATTAGTTCTCCGGCATTTCAACTTAAGAGATATGATTCATCTTAAAGACAATCGAATACATATACGTTCTAAGACACATTTCCCAACTGCGCAAGTCCTCTAACCTAGGCGTTCTGATACCACCTATGATGCCCCCACTTCTTCTAAGGGCGAACCCGAGGGTATCGGCGGGACGCCTGCCTAGATCGCGCCAGGACTCAATACTTAAAATGAGAAAATAGATTGCATGCTAAAAGAAAGTTCTGGTTACTCTATTACATCTGCAAAAGTTGCATAAACTAATACATCAAGTCATACATACCACGAGTACCAGAGAGTAAACTCTAGAAAAGTTGATAACGACAACCACCACGACACGACAACTAGATACATCTTACTAGTCAACTTGTAACAAGTACAAATCAACTATTCTAGAGCCGAAAGTCTAAACACCTTCCCGAGCGATCCCCGTGTCCGCCCCCTGCTAAGGAAAACAAATGGAACGTGGTAAGCTATATGCTTAGTGAATAATTGGGGTAAAATGTAAAAACACATTCAATTAAACATATAAATCCAAACATTGCACACCAATACAGAAATGTAACATCACAATGGTAGGATACGGGTGGCTCCAAAGCCAGTTCAATTCCCTGAGTTTGAACGCCTGTTGACACTCCATCAACCAAAATACTCATAGACCGTAGACTCCACTTAACGTTCCCCGTTCACCTTATCAACCCCCGCTGGCCAGTCAACAGCACACAGAAACTCGAGCAAAACAAAATAACTTAGCTTTCATCAAAGCTTTAACGAAGAACTAAATCCCAAGGTTAGCATGGAACTAACTTCGACCAAGCTCCGACTGGCTCGAATTGTTCGTCTACCCTCGGAACCGGGCTGGAACCAAGCCCTAAGATATCCAATCTCTCAATAGATGGTATCTGTCAACAAAGTACACAACAAAGTACTTACCCCAACAGCACATAGTAAAAGGGGTTTAATTCAAGTCATGTAACCACCCCAATCAGCATACAGCAAAAGGGTGATACTCAACTTATGTAATCACCCCCATCAGCACACAGCAAAAGGGTGATACTCAACATAAGGCAGGTATTCTCACATATGAAATCAAAACAAAGGATGGGCTTAGGTCTATTGAGATAAAGTACACCCTCGCCTAAGTACCCATTTAACATATACAAAGCAATTTAACAATTTCACATCAATAAACAACCCAATTACTCACTTGATAAAGCTTGGCACGAAAAATAATACAATTGACTGAGCTCGACCGTCACCGTCAAAAGCCTCACAGTCTGTATTGACAGATTATATACACATATAAGTGAAACGGCCATACAATAGCAGTTTATAACTGAAATGATCGGGAACGGTCGAAAGTAATCAAAAACGGTAAAAATGATGTTAAGGCCAAAAGAATGTCGAAATTGGCCGAAACGGCCGGAATGGTAACAAAATAACAAAAGTAGACCTAAACAGTCCAAAACGGCAAAAACGGTTGAGAAATGCACATGCGCGTTCATGATAATAAAAATGCTACAAAACGAGTTAGACGATTTTGACCATAATTGGAACTGTGGTTATCGGATCAAAATATACTAGGTAGTGTCTCGAAACTTAGATAAAAGGTTACAACTTCCATGAAGACACCTCAATCCAGTTTTCAGTGTATACAAGTCAAATTTGCAAAATACAAAAATAGAACTCCAAAGGCTAGTTTATTTTTCTAACGAAAATTTGGCGGCATGCCCCTTGTGTTTACCTATTTTCCAGCAATTTCCTCAAACAGTCCCAAAGTCATACACAAGATAATCTCACTTCAATAGCCATTCCATAGGCTCAAACTCATACAAGTACAAAATTAAACTAGGTACATGTCCGGAAATGAAATGTAAGGCATAAATCAAAAGACAGATTTGCCGTCACTTAGCGTAACGCGCACAACTGAAGCTACGCTTATCAGATTGGGGTGAAATTTATACCGTTTCGAAGCTAAGACAAAGTTCTACAACTTTGATGAAGACCACTCAGTCCATTTTGTAGTTTATCTAAGTCATAATCTCAAATGATAGAACCAGAATCTCACATTCGGGCTTGTTAACCGCCTTATACATAAACGACAATAACTCAGGCTACCGAAGTCCAATCGAGGTGATTCCATGGGAGTTGGAAAGCTAGGACACAACACTAAAACTTTTGTGTTTTGACTAAAAGCTAGTTCAGTACGTATCAAGGTGAACAGACGCGGTCAGATTGGTGAAATATCAAAACTGTCCCTAAAGTTCTTCCTATGGCTGTCAGGGTATTTTTGTCTTTTCACAGGATACGTTGCTCCGATTGATCTGCAATTTTGTATCCAACCATAAAATAGCATTCTATAAAACTTTCATGTTTTGTGTTAAGCCTAATTCAGCCTCTAACATCATGAACTGGAACCGGGCAGAACTGAAGCTTGAATTTCCAGAAATCTGGAATTTTCTACAATTCAAGTTACAATTCACATTTTTACCTTAAAATTACTACTACTTTCTCCTTTACAAGATTATATACCATATATACATATCATATAACACCTAACCCACAAGAAATATAAGGGAATAAATCAAAATCCTAACTCACCAATTCTCTCAAAATCACCACAATTACTTCCATAGCTACCAATTTAACCACATCATGAGTTATATAACAACTTAAACAAAAGTAAAAGAACCAAAGATAAGGGACAGCCAATATACCTCAAGAACAAGCTTTCCAAGGATATCCTCCACCTCTCTTTGAAATTTTTGGCTCCTTACGCTTCCCAAGCTCTCAAACTATTGATTAATCAGTTTAGATTTCTTGTTTTCTCACTTAAGTGAATCAAACTCAAGATGAAATGGAGTTTCTTTCCCTTATTTTTCTCTCTCTCTCTCAGCCAAGACAAGCAGAAAATGATGAAGAAATGGAGCCAAATGAAGATAAGAAGGCAAGACAATTAGTTTGGTCAAAGGCCCTTAGATGGCCAACAAGTGTCTCCACCAAATTCCACTCATTTTTCCCTTTTTTTTTCCCTCTCTCTTGGTCAAGAATTTCGGCTGCCTTGAAGGGCATTTTGGGGTGATTTTTGTTGATATCAAAGTAAGGAGATGAAGGTAATAAAGTAGTGTTCAAGTGGTGTGTTCAATCGGTAGCGCGCGACACCCGTCGGTCCGAGCCAATTTTCCTTAAATCACGTATACTAGAGTTTTAACTTATAATTCGCTAACTTATTATTATCACTTCTAGTCACACACTTAATATCATCTAAAACTCACTTTTAATCACCAAATTTGATCCCCATTCTGTACCGGATAGTCGCACTACAGATAGGCGTAAAACCCTAATTCGCACTAACTTTAAAACGAAAAGGAAAAACCCTTATTTCTATATTCATTTGCACTTATTGTGAGGTGATTGGGTAGTAAGGCTATTATAAAATCATAAGTTCCAAATAAAAAGGGATTTTTAAGAAAAACGTGAGGGATTTTACAATTCCATAAATTGAATTTAGGGTTTCGGTTGAAATATGAGAAATTTGAGAAAACGGTCAGTCACAAGCGAAACTAGGGTTTTGATTAGACTTTAGGGTTTCTAGTCTGTAAAACAAAATAATAAAATAAAGAAATCGTAATATTCTCTTTGAGATTAAACAAAAATAGTATGCTAAAAGTCGGGGTATCACAGTTTCGAACTCTAACATTGACGAATATGTAGGTCAGTAACAGGGCAGATTCATCACTATCAATGCTGGGAATTTGAAGCTAAAGCTGGAAGTTTCTTTAGGTAAGTCAAACTAGCATATAATTCCTCAATATTACACATGGCTAAGTTATCAAACCATGGCCAATGACTAAGTATCATATAAGAGCAGAGAATTCATCATAAAACTGAAATTTACCATAATACTACTTCAACCCATGAAATTTCCTCACAAAACTACCAAAACTACAACTTTAAGCTACTAGTTTACACATATATGAAGTGGAGGGAAGTTTCTTACCAAAGTACCTTGTAACCTCAAGAAAGATGGTAGCTTAGAGCTTTCCTCTCCAAAATCATTCCACCAAAGCCTTTAAATCTCCTTAGTGAGCAAGTTTTATGGAGTAGTTTGCACAAACTTTGATTGGAACTCAAGATTCAAGCACAAGTTGAAGTTGGAGTTGAAGGTTTCTCTCTTATTTTTTCCTCCCCTAAAATTTCAGCCAAGCTCAAGAAAAATGGAAGAAAATGAAGCCAATAAAAAGATAAAAAGGAAAGACAAATGGTTGGTCAAAATTTCCTATGCGTCCGACATGTGTCACCACAAGAATAATTCTTATTTTTGCTTTCTTTTCTCTCTTTTTCTTGGTCCAATATTTCGGCTGCCTTGAGGATATTTTGGGGCTGATTTTAATCAATTAATAGCAAGACGATTAAGGTAATAAAGTAGTGTTCAAGTGGTACACTCATTCGGTAGCAAACGATGCATGTCGGTTCGAGCCGTTTTTCTCTAACTTGCGCGTACTTGTGTTTTTACTTATGGTTCACTCACTTATTATTAATACTTCTAATCACACACTTTTCTTACCTAATACTCATTCTTATCTACCAAATTTAGTACACACACTTCACCAAGTGATCACACTTCCAAAATGCACCAAAACACACCAAAACCCTAGTATGCACAAAAAAAAACCCTAACTTATGTCATTCCTTTAGAAAAATCATAACTTGAGTTATAAATATAAAAAATTCATAAAACTTAGCCTATTAAAAACTAGATTTCAAATACTAATAATCTTTAGAAGACACCTCAAAGAGATTCAGTTCATAAGTTGGTCCAAATTGAGCCATAAACTACTACAACATTCCTATTGTAACTTGTGCAGGACAGAATTTTCAGCCAACTTTACCAATTTTCTGGAATTTCTAGGGATTGAATCAAACTCTGAATTTGATACAGTAGGAAGCCGTATGAGTCTAGTTTTTAAATACAACAAACGGAACTCAATTCTGACTTTCTTGTATGAAGTTATAGCCAATTTCCCAAAGTTACGCAGAGCCTCCTGCGAAAATTTCAAGATTTTCTAACAACTTGAGAATATGAATCTTTTCTTAATAAAATTCACTCTCTTGGCTCAAATTCGACCATTAAAGGAATCGAAAATCAAAGGTAAGTGAGTTCACATAAGGGTTATAAAAACACGTAAAGTTTCGGAGTCTCACACCTTTCTTTAATTGTGACTCCCGACCCCTTTTCTCTTGATTTTCGCAGACTTGGAGTCGTTTAAAAAGGGTTTTCTCTACTTTTTATTTAAAATTTATTTTAGGTGACTTGGTACACCTTAATTCAATACCAAGTGGCGACTCCTATTTTTTAATAAAAACCCTTTTTAAACTATTATTTTTAAGCCAAAATCGTTGCACTGTAAGTCCCATTTTAGGCCTGTTTCTTTTTCATATTCATTAAAAATCGAAAATTCATTTTTAATCAAAATAAATCAAAAGTCCATTTTTATAAACCGGTAATTATTATTAGTTTTTATTCAAAAAATGGGGCGCGACAGCTTGGCGACTCCACTGGGGACGTTAGAGAGTCCGAGCATTTGATTTAAGCAATCCTTTTCTTTTTCTAACCTTTTTTATATATCATATTTGGGGGTTTTAGGTTGCATTTTTCTTTTTTCTTTTTCCTCCTTTTTAGGGTTTTCTTGCATTTAACAAGCACAATCATCTCGATATCCGTGTATGTGATGAATAAAGTGTTTTATTTCATTCACTTATGTGTATATATCGCGCTTGCATCTTGGGAGGGGGGATAGCCACCCTACAAGCTACGCCTGCATTTTATGGTATTTAATTCCTCCCTTCAAAAGGAGCACTTCATACGTGCATACGCTTTTGTGACGCCCCGAAAAAAAAAAAGAGTTTGAGAACCCGGAAATTTTCTAATTTTCTGGGGTTTCTTTTTTTTAAACGCCTGCCTTTTCTACATTTTCTTTAGTAGAAAAATTCCCCAGATAAAGTTTATGAGCAAAAATAGTTTTAAAATGATTTTTCTAGTATCGGTTAGTTTTTGAGAAATTAAAAGCGTATTTTGGACGTGGGACCCGCAAGTGCGGTAAATGCATTATATTTTTGACAACTTGTTGGAATTTTGTATTAAGTGATATTATTTTACAAAGTGTTAAGATATTTTTATTGGAGAGACAAAAGTGATAAGAGTGCATTAATGGAGTGACATGCGTCACACAACCATTGGTTGGACTTTGTTGGCAACTATTCACACTTTTGACTTTTGACCAAATTGAGTAAATATCTTGAAAAATTGCTCAAAAATCACCATTTTCTTCTCCTTCATGGCTGATTCTTCCTTGAGCAAAGAAGAAAGAAATTCTTCAACTTTCTAGCTTCCATTTCATTCAATCTTCCAAAACCAACCACCTAAATTAGATTCTACTCCATAAAATTCCTCCCTTGGGTGCTAGTAAGTAGTTTAGTGAAGTTTGTTTGAAGACTTAAGGTGTCCAACATCTCCCTCTCTCTTGTTTACTTGGTAAGTGGTATATGAACTCCCTCCTATACTTAATGATGGTTCATTTGTGCCTAATGTGAGCTAAAGTGATGGATTATGTGAATTATTTCTTGATTTGAAGAGTTTTGGTGAAGTTTTTATTTTATTGGGGATTTTTCTGGTTTAATATGAATGGGATGTTGTGGCCATCTTTGATGATTGGCAATGGACTATAATGACTCTAGTAGGTGTGAATTGTTGATAATTGCAACCAATTTTGGATTTGGAGTGAATTGTGAAAAGTTAGGGTTTGATAACCCCTAATTCTGTCCGGTTTTGGATCATAGGGTTAGAGGCCGAATTGGACTTTGGTCAAAACATGAAAGTTGTAGGTATTGATGAGTTTGAAGTGCCTTCAAAATTTCAGGGCATTTGGAGTAGTGTAGAGTGAGTTATGCCGTTTTTACTGTTGCTGTTCTGGGTGATCAGAATGTGCGAACTGTGATTGTAATCGTCTGTTTTGACTGGAATTGCTTTGGATTTGGATGTTGGTGTCTTCTGATGAAAGGTAGCTTGATGCCTTAGCTATCATATGCCTTTGGAATCAATGCATTTTGACCTGTGTAGACTGAGTTGGACGAATTACAGCATTGTGTGATTTGGGAACCTGCAAGTACGATTCTGGTTTGGTATTCTGCATATTTGACCTAGTTGTAATAGGATTTGGACTGAGTGACCTTCTACATTGTTGTAGCCCTGGTTCTTAGCTTCGAAACGGTGGGTCTTGGACCTCCTTCCGATACTCGATGTGCCTTTGGTGCCATTACCGCAAAAGGACGTCAAAACTGTTTTCTGGTTTTGAGCAATTGTGGTTAATTGCTTTGTGATTGGGTTTGATTGTAGGATGGAAAGGATGAATTTATGGGGAAATGCTGTCCGATTTTTAATAGCGTTGGTTACCTTAAGTTTCATGTGAAAGGCTTGGACTTGAATGATGGAATTGGCTATATTGGACGAGGATTGTGAGCAGTGGAGGTGAGTGACCTTAAACTACTTGCAACGTTACTTTAAAATGTTTCTTGCATCGTTTCTTTGATTGCATATCCTGTGTGCCGGCATATAAGTTCTTGACATGTTTTGGCTCAAATGAGTACTTGGAATTCGTGTGCTAGACTCCGACGTCTCCTCCACCGTTTAATGTTCCTGTAGAGCACCAATGGGCTCAATGTTCAATGTTCAATGTTAATGTTCAATGTTAAATGATTGTTTGGAGCGTTGGACGTCTAAGTACCATGATTTCACTGGCTCATGAGAGAAGTGAAAGTGCATTGATTGTTGAAGCATGACATTATTGAAATGAAGGATTGTGAAACTGATTTGATAACTGAATTTCTTGGTTACTCGCTGAGCTTCTAGCTCACCCCAAAATGTTTTATTCCCCTCCACAGGGCTCAAGGCGAAGGAAGGGCTTGTAGTGTTTATCATGGATTATCTCATGTATGGATTGATGGATTGAACTTGGATTTACTTTTGTGTAATCGTTCATATTGGGATTGTATTGAACGTTTAGAATTGCTTGGATGTGTAATCGTCTAGTTTTGGACTTCCTCCTGTATAATAGTTGGTATCAAGGATCAGAGTGGCGCTGCGGAAGCGTGGATGCTTCGCTTTTGATATGTAAAGTTTGGGAACCTTTGATGTATATTTGATATATATATCTTGAAATTCAATTGAGGACTTTAGTGAACGACTGAGTCCCGGCGAGAGCTGGGCAGGCGGCCCGCCGAACCCTCTGGTTCGCCTTAGGGGGAGGTGGGGTCGTCACAGCTTTACTTTATAACCCCTCATTTCTTTTTACTTTTAGTGGTTGTCACACCACTCCACCCGATTAGGATTAGAATTGATCCACTTGGACTTGTGGCCGTGGCACGACGTGCGTGTAGCAATGTCCGAGGAATCACTCGAACCACTGATTCTTAAACCTTGGGATTGATGACCCTTCGCCTTTGGTCTGAAGGTTTGGGGACCTGAAACTTTATCGAGTCTAGATGCATTAGTAAGCCCAATCTCATGCATCCATATTAGAAATCGCCTAAGATAGAGTCAACCTTACCCGAATAGGAACACTAGGCACGAAGGGAGGGATTCCAATCCTCTTTCCTTATTTCTCTTTTTGGTTTTTATATCATCTAATTGTCCCAACGTGTTATGTGTTGAACTAACATTTCCTTGTTTTCTCGTCTTTTGCATTCACAAACGCTAGAAAATAAGAGATCTGGCATGATACTCTTTTAGGACCTACCCTCTTAGATAGGTTATTGCACGTTTAAATTTTGATGTATTGCATTTGTAGGTTAATAAATGCACATCATTTTAGACCCACCCTGGCATACGAAGGGTCCCTTAGGTCATGTTTTCATTTCAAATTGCATATATGTGATGCTCCCACTTCTCCCTAAGGCGAACCAAAGGGTATCCGCGGGACGCCTGCCCAACTCTCGTCAGGACTCGAAACAAATCCAATTCAAACCTAGTCTAATACTAACAACGAAAGTCAGAATAAAGGTACGAAATCATTTCCATACATAATTATCCAATCTTATATCACAATTTCAAATTTACAAACACTTTCCCCAAAATATACAACATCCAAAAGTGTCTAGTCAATTACAATCAAAACACTAATACAAAAGTGCCTCAAGTCACAAGACACAAACACTAGACAAAATACAAAAAATCTATCTCTCACTCTCGGCTTCCTCCCCTTCCTCCCTCCTTCTCAATTTCACACGCACCATCACACATTAACAACAACTCCAATTTCCTCTTGGTCTCTTTTCTTCTTTTTAAGACACACGTAAGACACTAAAAAAAAACCTCTCTGTCAGCTCCCTCAATCCCTCCCTATACATACATTCATCCACACATTGATTTAATTTTGTGTTTATTTTCATTTTTTGTGATTATTTGTTAATTAAAATGATGCCTTGACCATTTTATTATTTTGGAGGGTAAATAAGTAATTTCGTTTCACTAGGTCATCAATTCAAGGGAGGTACACTCTACCCCTTATTTTGATTTTACTTGACTCTATGTGCCCCTATGTGACTTTATGTGCTTAATTACATGCATTTTGAATTTTTATTTTATTTTATTTATTTATCTATTCGTTTTATTTGTTTTAATTTTGTATATTTATTTTAGCTCAATTTTGATCATTTGAAAGGCATTTAAATACTAAGTTGTACTAGTTAGGGGGTTCAAGACCTGTATTTAGATAGAATATATAATAGTTAGGGATTTATTTATTTATTTATTTATTTTATTCCTTCCCCCCCTTAGATTGTAGTTAGGGCCCCAAGTGTAATAATTAGAGTTTTATTTGCTTTAATTGCTTGTGTGTTTTGCAAGCTTATGTGTTACGTGTTATCCGCTTTCTTAGGGTCTTGCATCTAGATATCATGATTATGTGTTGTGTTTATGTGATATTATGTATTTACATGCTTTTATTATGTTTTACATGATTAGTTAGTTATAATTAATGTATGACGTCACCATATTAGTCCAACGCTAGTTGTGGCCCCTTTCTCGACTCCACACTAGTCCAACGCTAGTTGTGGCCTCTTTTCCGATTTCTCACTAGTCCAACGCTAGTGAGAACTCGTAGACATGGGCTAGTCCAACGCTAGACTCTTAGGAACCATTCACACGCTAGATCATGTTTGTGTGACTACACTACATTTTCATCCATATTTTTCACTTTCTAGGGTTTTTTATCATTTTTGCATGACATCCCCCCTTATACGTATATCCCTTACCTCATGTTCCCCCTTATATGTATATCCCTTATCCTATATTCCCCCTTATATTTTTATTCCCTATCCCTATGTGTAAGACATGACATTAGACTTGCATTTTATATAAGAAAATTAGAGATAGGTTAGTACATTTTCTTGATTAAATTAGGAAATACCCCTCGAATATGGGATATAGATGAGTTTGGCTTTCTAGCCTTAGCACGCTCATATTCCCTCTATAAAAAGGGGAAATCTAGTCACGAATCTTAGTTTTCCGTACCCGTTATGATGCATTCCTCTAGGTCATATATATTTGTATAATTATTATTTTCTTTTCTTTTCTTAGAGTCTCATATTTTTACATATTCGTGACCTCTTCAAAGAGTCACTCTTGGGCATCGTACTTAATGCGATTTGCACCAATTAAGCTTTGAAGAGATATTCCGACCCCCCAATACCCTACTAGGTTTAGGTTTTGCATCCATATAGTGACATCCAAATATGATAAATTCTTAGATTAAATTAAGAAAATTTTCGACTAAATCACGCAATTAACCTTGGTTAGGTTGAAATGGTGCCTTGGATTTTATCCTTGCCTTTGCTTTTTTCAAATGTGACTCCCGAACACTTTTCTCTGATTTTCGAAGACTTGGAGTTGTTTCAAAAGGGTTTTTCTACTTTTTTTCCTTTAAAAATTCATTTTAGGTAACTTGGTACACCTTAACTCGATACCAAGTGGCGACTCCAATTTTTTATTCAAAAACTTTTTTTAAACTATAATTTGGGCCAAAATCGTCGCACTTGTTAAACCCTATTACCCTTGCAAAGAACCATTTCAACACCTACCCATTACCCAACATCGAGCCCAAAGTAAGAGAAAGCAGAAATGCAACCCAGAAATAGCAAACAAACCCTAAAAGTTAAGCAAACTCAGACTTTAGACAACTAGGCGATGCACCTGCCTACGCTGCTGCAACAAACAGAGAGCTCCAACCTTGTTGCAGCAACTCCCGGCCTAAAAGAGGACTACGAAGCCTCATTCATTACACAACACTTCAATGTCTAAATACCGAGATTCTAACAGAACCATTAATCACTACCGCAAGTAAACAGCAAGAAAGAAACATCAAAATAGAAATGCCCGAAGTTTTATGTCATTTTCTGGGTTTGCTTGTTCAAACGCATGAAGATCAGCCATAAACACCAAACAAAACCTTCATAAATTCATCATATAGCCCCACCGAGAAACCCAAACTGCTGTCCCTAAAACCCCGGTCGAACCCCATGAATTCCTCAACCATAAACGAAAAACAAGAACAAAAGAAAAACCCAAACTCAGCGTGAGTTCGGGACTGAAATACCTCAGTGAAGATCTGCCGGTGATGATGGTGGACTGAAATAGTGGCAGCGGTTCCATGCCTCGCGATAGGCAGCAACTTCAGTGGCTTCTTTATCCCTCAAAGAATAGCACCAGACCAGATTTCCCTCCTCTTCTCCCTTGCTTTTTCCCCTGGCTGACCAACCTTCTCCTCTGTTCCTTTGCCTTTCTTTTGTTTGCCTTGCCCGTGGCCCTCTTTTGTTCAATCTCCTTCCTCCTCCTTACTCAGCTGCCCCTCATTTCTCTCAGTTCTTGTTTCCTTTTTCCTTTTTTTGACTGAAACCTTTTTTCCAACTTGTTCTTTGTCTAGCAATCCCAAGCTTTCTCTTTTCTATTGCTTCGTTCCCCTTCTCTTGCTTGCTCTCTCGGTTCCCCCTCTCTCTTTTGGTTCCCCATTTTTCCCTTGTTTCTTGCTCTTTCTGGTTTTTCATTTCTAGATTTCCTCAAGCTTTCCCCAGCTTTTTTTCCTCTGGTTCGACCTTCCCTTTCCTTTTCTAGTTTTTCCGTAGCTCTCCAAGCCTCCCTTCTTGCTCTCTCTTTATCTCTATCTCTCACTCTATCTCTCCAACCCTAGCCGCCAACCCATTTACTCTCTATCCCCTAGCTTCATTTTTCTTTCCCCTTAGCTTAGCTCTCCCCAAAACTCCCCTTCTTGCTTTCCCGTTCTTTCTTTCTTTTCTTACTTACTTTCGCCCTAAGCCGAAGCTCTTTTCTTTCTTTCTCACCAGAATCTCTCTTTTCCTCTCTTGTTTTTTCCTCTCAGCCGCCTCTCTCTTCCAAGCTGCGTTCCTCAGCCTTTTATAGTTACAAGAAACACTCCAACCCTAGCATCCAATGGTGCGGATTGGAGTGGCATTTTCAGGATGATATACAAGCCATTAGATAGCCTTTGTCCTATGATTCTCTTGATGTTGGGATTAAAACCAGGTGGCTTGAGAGTGAAATGATCCAATGGAGCTAAAAAAACCAAAAATAGACGTGGGAAAAGAGCTAGAAATTCACAGCTGCAATTTAAGCCTTGTTCCTGGCTTCTGTACGAAACTAGGAAGATGATGGCACGCGCGCGTGAAGTATCATTTTTTTCTTTTTTTTATGATTTTGATTTTATTGTTTTCTTTTTTACCTTTCTTTTCTTTCCAATGAATGAATAAAAGAAATGATTTTCTTTAACAAAATGGAAATAGACATAAATTTAAACAAAATCAACTAAAATGAAATAAAAATGCTAAAATTTTTGTGTTTGATTGATGATTTTTCTTTTTTCTTTCCAATGAATTAATTAATAATAATAAAATGATTTTCTTAATAAAAATGAGAATAAACAAAAAATAAAACAAAATCAACTAAATGAAATAAAAAAAGAAAGACTAGAATTTTGGTGTCTACAACTTGCCCCTCTTTGTCTGAGTTTTGAAGAAATTTGAGACAAAGATCTAGATACCAAATACATACCTGTAGTTATTCTGCCTCAAATTAAAACATGAAACGGTCAGCAGGATTAAACCCAATCCTGCCGAGGTTGGTGGGATAAAACTCAATCCCAACAAGATACAAACTGCCAACGGGATAAAACCCGGTCCTACCGAGGTTGGTGGGATAAAACTCGATCCCAACAAGATACAATGAGGTTGGTGGGATGAAACTTGAACCCAACAAAATAAAAACGGTCAGTGGGATACAACCCAAGCCTACCGAGGTTGGTGGGATACATCCCAAGCCCAACGCGATATAAACGGTCAGCGGGATTAAACCCGGTCCTGCCGAAGTTGGTGGAATAAAACCCGATTCCAACATTCCATTGGTCAGTGGGATAATACTTGATCCTACCATTCAATTAGTCAGTGGGATAATACCTGAACCTACCGAACCATTGATCAGTAGGATAATATCCGAGCCTGCCATAGCATTGGCCAGTGGATAATTTCCGAACCTGCCATTCAATTGGTCAGTAGGATAATATCCGAACCTGCCGTACCATTGATCAATGGGATATTATCCGAGCCTGTAATAGCATCGGCCAGTGGATAATACCCGAATCTGCCATTCCATTGGTCAGTGGGATAATACCAGAACCTGTCATTCCATTGGTCAGTGGAATAATATCCTAACTTGTCGTACCATTGATCAGTGGGATATTACCCGAGCCTGTCATAGCATCGGTCAGTGGATAATACTCGAATCTGCCATTCTATTGGTCAGTGGAATAATACCCGAACCGGCCATGATGATTCTTCAATAAGAAATTAAATTTGTTTTGTCAAGAAGGGGGGGTAGAAGGGTGCGTGGCGGACGCTGAGACTTCACCAACTAGAAATTAAATTTGATTTTTGTCAAGAAAAAAGTGTTAGTGCATGGAAATGTTTTTGAATACTTCTCTGGAGAATTTTTTCAAAATTTTCTGCCCCAATTTCAACCAATTATTGTGCAATCTATCATTTGCTTTGTATTATGGTATTGTTGCTCCTCCTTATCACTTTGATTCATACTTCTTCCACGGTCTAAATTATGAATATCCAATTCTTGGACAACATTCCACCATTATATAAAAAATTTGCCCCAGTTTTGTTAGTCGAAACACGTATGTACCTGCAAGAGAAAAAACAAATAACACCACCACCATTCGACACGTCTAACTTTCGAAAAACATGTAAACATGAGTATTTGGGCGTTCTTCCCCGATATAGTGAGAATTTAATCTTTATTCTGAGAACTGTGTCAAGTTTCCTCAACTTTGAATCCTAACAAGACACTTGGTATGCAGGCAATTTCAATAGATCACGGGGATTGCCATTTGATAAATTCTCGATGTAGCGAAACTCAACTTTGTTCTGTGAACAACTTCAAATCTTCTTAACTTCCAATGCTCATCAAATATGACATTTGGTATCCAGAAAACTTCAACAAATCCCAAAGATTGCCATTTGATAAATCCAATGAGATAAATGAGACCATAAAACTCTTGAAAGAATATTTATTTACACAAAATGATGAAAATTCTAGTAACATGAAAGCAACGATTTACCTTTATTGATAGAAAATTGATTTTAGAGAAATGAACATGTACACTCAAAAGTTTATGTTTGATGAACCAAAACACTTTGATTCTCAAACAAAATGCCACATTTGACCCTTGGATATTGTTCCTCCGGAATTCAATGCTTGGCAACAGATCCACAATGTAAAGAGAAATTTCAATGAATTGAGCCACCAGCCATTTAAATCCAAGCTCACTTCTCCTTCTAAAACCCTACCTTAGCGCCCTTTCGGGTTTTCACTAAGGCTACCATGCCACCTTTTTTTCTCATTTTTCATTTCTCATTTCTTTTTATTCTTTCTCTCTCTTTTTTTTTTCTTTCTTTTTTTTCTCTTCTTTCTTTTCTTTTCTCTTTTTTTTTTCTTTTCTCTTTCAAAGGTACCCTTTTGATTTTTCACTAATGAACCAATCCTGTCAATAGCCTTTATCAACTCAAAAATGTGTTTTGAGAAATGATGGCATCAGTGCGATAATTCTTCCCTTGCAAAATTGGTGAAGGCGTATTGACATCATTTGCCATGTGACTTAGAAATTTCTTTAAAAGAGGTGACGCAAAAAACGGAAGTCAGGACTTTCAACTTTTGTAATGTGGTCAGGTGAGGTGCTAAAAATAAAGTTTAAGGCTTGAAGGTGGATTTCAAAAGTGGTTTAATTGATCTGAGATCGTATTGTTACGTCAGCCCTATTTTAGGGTTAAATCAAAACTTGGCCCAATTTATTCTCAACTGAGGTTCTTCTTTTTTTCATTTTCTCTTTTCTTCTTTTTTTTCATTCATCTTTTGAAATTTTTAAAATTTGCCCCATGTGACGGCCCCACCTCACCCTAAGGCGAACCAGAGGGTTCGACGGGCCGCCTGCTCATCTCTCGCCGGGACTCAGTCGATCACTAAAGTCCTCAAATAAATTGCAATATAAATCTCAAATATTACATCAAAATCTCCAATAATTACATGTCATAAGCGAAGCAGAAACAATTTCCAACTATACATAAAATGATTCCAAATCCAAACTGTACAAGATATAAGCCATCCAGCCACGTGAATAAGTACTACAAGCCTTCCTTCACCTTGAGCCCTGTGGAGGGAAAAAAATCGTTTTGGGATGAGCTAGAAGCTCAGCGAGTAACCAGGAAAATCATTAAACAAATATATTTCACAATGTTGCATTTCGATGATTTCGATGATGTCATGATTCAGAGATCAAATGTCCGTTTAGTGCTCTCGTGAGCCAGTGAAATCATAGCACTTGAACACCCAACGCTCAAATAGATCATTTAACATTAACATTGAGAGGGAGCCCCTTTTTGAGCTCCAGATAAACATGAACATGAACCATAAACAAGGTGGAGACGTTGGTGTCCAGCACAAGACTTTCCCAGAACTCATTGAAGCCAAATCATGGCATGAATCCACATGCAAGCACGCATGTAGGGCTGTCAACGGGCCGGGTTCGGACCGGAATTCATTATTCCGGACCCGGACCCGAATTACTATGCCAGATCCGAATCCGACCCGTTTACTCGACGGGTCTTTTATTCTATGTTCCGGATCCGGATCCGGCGGGACCCGCCGGATCCGGATCCGGGTCTACCCGAACAAATTTACCAAAATTTATAATTTCTAATAAAAATGAGAAAAAAATATATTTGTAAACTAATTTCTAACTAATGTAAAGAAAAAACCAAATAAGAAAAGAAATCAAATTAACTTTATTAAAATACATCACCCTAATCAAATTACATTGATAAATATATATTTTTTAAATTATTAATTCATTTATATCCGGATCCGGGTCTAATACGGGTCGGAATACTATATTCCGTATCCGACCCGTTTTTTGTTTGACAAACGGATCCGGATCCGGATCCGGGAAACGGAATTAAATCCCTACCCATACCCGCAATAATTTCACGGATCCGGTCCGGATCCGGGTCTAGACCCGACCCGTTGACAGGCCTACACGCATGATATGCAATCGAGTAAATAATGCAGGAAACGGTTCATAAATAACTTTAGAAATAGTTTGAGGTCACTCACCTCCATGGCTAAGAAATCATCCATCATATAACATTGCCTTACTCAAATCCGAGCCTTAGATCACAAACCCAATTCAAACAAGTTCCTTCAAAGTTCGGACAGCACTTCCCCTGAATTTCCTAACTTTTCCAGCCATCATGGCTTCATTATTTCCTCATTCCAACCCCAAAGGTACACACACAACAACAATTTCATCCAATAGCCATTCAGCAAGCTCCAAGTAGTACTAGTACAAGTCAAGCAAGGGAAAAGTCCGGAAATGAAAGTTAAGCTCAAAACCAGAAAAACAGTTTTGGACGTCATTTTACGGTAATGGTACCAAAGGCGCTACGATTGTCGGATGAAGGTGTAAGACCCACCGTTTCTAAGCTAAGAGATAGGGCTACAATGTTACAGAAGGTCACTCAACCCAGTTTCGAGTGTAACCAGGTCAAAAAGGCAAGAAACTATACCAGAATCACAAAAACAGATTCACAGAACGCATTCTAGCGGAAACATCATAACTCAGGCTCTCCAAGTCCAAATCCAGAAATTCCAAAATCAACTGAAATCTAAGAAACAGGGTTACATTTCATCACAATACCTCAACAACCAATTCGGAGGAAATTCCAGCCAAAACAACCAATTACAGGCGCAATTCTTGCATTCGGGTAAAACCAGAACAGTAATAGTAATATCGACTTTTCTCATTCTACACTACTCCGATTGACCTGAAATTTTGTAGGTACCTCTAAATTGTCATTCCATACAACTTTCATGTTTTAAGCCAAGGACAATTCGGCCTTTAACTAGGAGCTAAAAATTCGGGCAGAATATTCCTTCACAAAACCTAATTTTCTGAAATTTCTTCCAAAACAGAAATTGGTTGCAATTAATCACTTTTTCCACCTTATAGAATCATTATATACCATTTCTAATCATCATAGATAGCCACACAATCATGCTTACATTAAAACAGAAAAACCCCAAAAATAATAAAACTTCATCACTTCAACCACAAATCAAGAAATAATCCATAAAAGTGCATCTTATACCACCACCAATCATGAATTGAACATCATTAGAGGAAGGAGAGGGGTCCTTCACAACTCACCTTAGCAATACAAGAGATAGAGCAACTAGCCACCTTAGCTTTCCAAACAACTCCACAAAACACCTCAAGACCACTTAGCAAAGAGATTTTATGGAATGATTTGGAGTTTTATTGGTTGGATTTGAAGATTGAGCAAGAAATAGAAGGAAGAAATTGATAGCTTTTCTTTCTTTTCCTTTGAGAGAGAGCCGGCTATGAAGCTTTAGAAATAAGGATGATTTTTGGCAATTTTTTGATTTATTTGGTAAAGTAGTGAATAGTGTAGTCAAAGTCCAAGACTTAATCTTATGGTGACACTTGTCACCTTTTGGTTCAAAACTTATCTTTTTGTCTCTCTAATACAAATATCTTAACACCTTGTACAATAATATCACTTAATACAAAATTCCAACAAGTTGTCAAAAATATAATGCATTTACCGCACAAGCGGGTCCCACGTTCAAAATACGCTCTTAATTTCTTAAAAACTTACCGATACTAGAAAAATCATTTTAAAACAATCTTTGCTCATAAACTTTATCTGGAGAATTTTTCTAATAAAGAAAATATAGAAAAGGCGGGCGATTAAATAAAATAAACCGTAGAAATTTCTTTCGGGGCGTCACAAACTCCCCTCCTTAAAAGAATGTCGTCCTCGACATTCCCTCTTGTACCAATCAAGTCAAGACATTCCGCAAAATTCACTAATATTGCAAACCAAACCCACAATCCGGCATCCTAAACTTCAAGCCTAGGATACACTACAGAGATCTGAAGCCTAAGCTCTGATACCAACTGTGACGGCCCCGCTTCTCCCAAGGGCGAACCAGAGGGTTCGGCGGGCCGCCTGCCCAGCTCTCGCCGGGACTCAGTCGTTCACTACAATCCTCAAATGAATTACAAGAATAAACCTCAAATATTACAATATAAATCTCCAATATACATCAAATTCTCCAAAAATTACATGTCATAAGCGAAGCGGAAACAATTCCCAACTATACATAAAATGATTCCAAATCCAAACTGTACAAGATATAAGCCATCCAGCCACGTGAATAAGTACTACAAGCCTTCCTTCGCCTTGAGCCCCGTGGAGGGAAAAAAATCATTTTGGGATGAGCTAGAAGCTCAGCGAGTAACCAGGAAAATCATTAAACAAATATATTTCACAATGTTGCATTTCGATGATTTCGATGATGTCATGATTCAGAAATCAAATGTCCGTTTAGTGCTCTCGTGAGCCAGTGAAATCATAGCACTTGAACACCCAACGCTCAAATAGATCATTTAACATTAACATTGAGAGGGAGCCCCTTTTTGAGCTCCAGATAAACATGAACATGAACCATAAACAAGGTGGAGACGTTGGTGTCCAGCACAAGACTTTCCCAGAACTCATTGAAGCCAAATCATGTCATGAATCCACATGCAAGCACGCATGATATGCAATCGAGTAAATAATGCAGGAAACGGTTCATAAATAACTTTAGAAATAGTTTGAGGTCACTCACCTCCATGGCTAAGAAATCATCCATCATATAACATTGCCTTACTCAAATCCGAGTCTTAGATCACAAACCCAATGCAAACAAGTTCCTTCAAAGTTCGGACAGCACTTCCCCTGAATTTGCTAACTTTTCCAGCCATCATGGCTTCATTATTTCCTCATTCCAACCCCAAAGGTACACACACAACAACAAGTTCATCCAATAGCCATTCAGCAAGCTCCAAGTAGTACTAGTACAAGTCAAGCAAGGGAAAAGTCCGGAAATGAAAGTTAAGCTCAAAACCAGAAAAACAGTTTTGGACGTCATTTTACGGTAATGGTACCAAAGGCGCTACGATTGTCGGATGAAGGTGTAAGACCCACCGTTTCTAAGCTAAGAGATAGGGCTACAATGTTACAGAAGGTCACTCAACCCAGTTTCGAGTGTAACCAGGTCAAAAAGGCAAGAAACTATACCAGAATCACAAAAACAGATTCACAGAACGCATTCTAGCGGAAACATCATAACTCAGGCTCTCCAAGTCCAAATCCAGAAATTCCAAAATCAACTGAAATCTAAGAAACAGGGTTACATTTCATCACAATACCTCAACAACCAATTCGGAGGAAATTCCAGCCAAAACAACCAATTACAGGCGCAATTCTTGCATTCGGGTAAAACCAGAACAGTAATAGTAATATCGACTTTTCTCATTCTACACTACTCCGATTGATCTGAAATTTTGTAGGTACCTCTAAATTGTCATTCCCTACAACTTTCATGTTTTAAGCCAAGGACAATTCGGCCTTTAACTAGGAGCTAAAAATTCGGGCAGAATATTCCTTCACAAAACCTAATTTTCTGAAATTTCTTCCAAAACAGAAATTGGTTGCAATTAATCACTTTTTCCACCTTATAGAATCATTATATACCATTTCTAATCATCATAGATAGCCACACAATCATGCTTACATTAAAACAGAAAAACCCCAAAAATAAAAAAAGTTCATCACTTCAACCACAAATCAAGAAATAATCCATAAAAGTGCATCTTATACCACCACCAATCATGAATTGAACATCATTAGAGGAAGGAGAGGGGTCCTTCACAATTCACCTTAGCAATACAAGAGATAGAGCAACTAGCCACCTTAGCTTTCCAAACAACTCCACAAAACACCTCAAGACCACTTAGCAAAGAGATTTTATGGAATGATTTGGAGTTTTATTGGTTGGATTTGAAGATTGAACAAGAAATAGAAGGAAGAAATTGATAGCTTTTCTTTCTTTTCCTTTGAGAGAGAGCCGGCTATGAAGCTTTAGAAATAAGGATGATTTTTGGCAATTTTTTGATTTATTTGGTAAAGTAGTGAATAGTGTAGTCAAAGTCCAAGACTTAATCTTATGGTGACACTTGTCACCTTTTGGTTCAAAACTTATCTTTTTGTCTCTCTAATACAAATATCTTAACACCTTGTACAATAATATCACTTAATACAAAATTCCAACAAGTTGTCAAAAATATAATGCATTTACCGCACAAGCGGGTCCCACGTTCAAAATATGCTCTTAATTTCTTAAAAACTTACCGATACTAGAAAAATCATTTTAAAACAATCTTTGCTCATAAACTTTATCTGGGGAATTTTTCTAATAAAGAAAATATAGAAAAGGCGGGCGATTAAATAAAATAAACCGTAGAAATTTCTTTCGGGGCGTCACAAACTCCCCTCCTTAAAAGAATGTCGTCCTCGACATTCCCTCTTGTACCAATCAAGTCAAGACATTCCGCAAAAATCACTAATATTGCAAACCAAACCCACAATCCGGCACCCTAAACTTCAAGCCTAGGATACACTACAGAGATCTGAAGCCTAAGCTCTGATACCAACTGTGACGGCCCCGCTTCTCCCAAGGGCGAACCAGAGGGTTCGGCGGGCCGCCTGCCCAGCTCTCGCCGGGACTCAGTCGTTCACTACAATTCTCAAATGAATTACAAGAATAAACCTCAAATATTACAATATAAATCTCCAATATACATCAAATTCTCCAAAAATTACATGTCATAAGCGAAGCGGAAACAATTCCCAACTATACATAAAATGATTCCAAATCCAAACTGTACAAGATATAAGCCATCCAGCCACGTGAATAAGTACTACAAGCCTTCCTTCGCCTTGAGCCCCGTGGAGGGAAAAAAATCATTTTGGGATGAGCTAGAAGCTCAGCGAGTAACCAGGAAAATCATTAAACAAATATATTTCACAATGTTGCATTTTGATGATTTCGATGATGTCATGATTCAGAAATCAAATGTCCGTTTAGTGCTCTCGTGAGCCAGTGAAATCATAGCACTTGAACACCCAACGCTCAAATAGATCATTTAACATTAACATTGAGAGGGAGCCCCTTTTTGAGCTCTAGATAAACATGAACATGAACCATAAACAAGGTGGAGACGTTGGTGTCCAGCACAAGACTTTCCCAGAACTCATTGAAGCCAAATCATGTCATGAATCCACATGCAAGCACGCATGATATGCAATCGAGTAAATAATGCAGGAAACGGTTCATAAATAACTTTAGAAATAGTTTGAGGTCACTCACCTCCATGGCTAAGAAATCATCCATCATATAACATTGCCTTACTCAAATCCGAGCCTTAGATCACAAACCCAATGCAAACAAGTTCCTTCAAAGTTCGGACAGCACTTCCCCTGAATTTGCTAACTTTTCCAGCCATCATGGCTTCATTATTTCCTCATTCCAACCCCAAAGGTACACACACAACAACAAGTTCATCCAATAGCCATTCAGCAAGCTCCAAGTAGTACTAGTACAAGTCAAGCAAGGGAAAAGTCCGGAAATGAAAGTTAAGCTCAAAACCAGAAAAATAGTTTTGGACGTCATTTTACGGTAATGGTACCAAAGGCGCTACGATTGTCGGATGAAGGTTCAAGACCCACCGTTTCGAACCTAAGAGATAGGGATACAATGTTACAGAAGGTCACTCAACCCAGTTTCGAGTGTAACCAGGTCAAAAATGCAAGATACTATACCAGAATCACAAAAATAGATTCACAGAACGCATTCTAGCGGAAACATCATAACTCAGGCTCTCCAAGTCCAAATCCAGAAATTCAAAAACCAGCTAAAATCTAAGAAACAGGGATACATTTCATCAGAAGACCTCAACAACCAATTCGGAAGCAATTCCAGCCAAAACAACCAATTACAGGCGCAATGCTTGCATTCGGGTAAAACCAGAACAGCAATAGTAATTTGACTTTTCTCATTCTACACTACTACGATTGACCTGAAATTTTGTAGGCACCTCTAAAATGTCATTCCCTAAAACTTTAATGTTTTAAGCCAATGCCAATTCGGCCTCTAACTAGGAGCTAAAAATTCGGTCAGAATGTTCCTTCACAAAACCTAATTTTCTGAAATTTCTTCCAAAACAGAAATTGGTTGCAATTAATCACCTTTTCCACCTTCTAGAATTATTATATATCATTTCCAATCATCATAGATAGCCACACAATCATGCTTATATTAAAACAGAAAAATCTCCAAAAATAATAAAACTTCATCACTTCAACCACAAATCAAGAAATAATCCATAAAAGTGCATCTTATACCACCACCAATCATGAATTGAACATCATTAGAGGAAGGAGAGGGGTCCTTCACAACTCACCTTAGCAATACAAGAGATAGAGCAACTAGCCACCTTAGCTTTCCAAACAACTCCACAAAACACCTCAAGACCACTTAGCAAAGAGATTTTATGGAATGATTTGGAGTTTTATTGGTTGGATTTGAAGATTGAGCAAGAAATAGAAGGAAGAAATTGATAGCTTTTCTTTCTTTTCCTTTGAGAGAGAGCCGGCTATGAAGCTTTAGAAATAAGGATGATTTTTGGCAATTTTTTGATTTATTTGGTAAAGTAGTGAATAGTGTAGTCAAAGTCCAAAACTTAATCTTATGGTGACACTTGTCACCTTTTGGTTCAAAACTTATCTTTTTGTCTCTCTAATACAAATATCTTAACACCTTGTACAATAATATCACTTAATACAAAATTCCAACAAGTTGTCAAAAATATAATGCATTTACCGCACAAGCGGGTCCCACGTTCAAAATATGCTCTTAATTTCTTAAAAACTTACCGATACTAGAAAAATCATTTTAAAACAATCTTTGCTCATAAACTTTATCTGGGGAATTTTTCTAATAAAGAAAATATAGAAAAGGCGGGCGATTAAATAAAATAAACCGTAGAAATTTCTTTCGGGGCGTCACAAACTCCCCTCCTTAAAAGAATGTCGTCCTCGACATTCCCTCTTGTACCAATCAAGTCAAGACATTCCGCAAAAATCACTAATATTGCAAACCAAACCCACAATCCGGCACCCTAAACTTCAAGGCTAGGATACACTACAGAGATCTGAAGCCTAAGCTCTGATACCAACTGTGACGGCCCCGCTTCTCCCAAGGGCGAACCAGAGGGTTCGGCGGGCCGCCTGCCCAGCTCTCGCCGGGACTCAGTCGTTCACTACAATCCTCAAATGAATTACAAGAATAAACCTCAAATATTACAATATAAATCTCCAATATACATCAAATTCTCCAAAAATTACATGTCATAAGCGAAGCGGAAACAATTCCCAACTATACATAAAATGATTCCAAATCCAAACTGTACAAGATATAAGCCATCCAGCCACGTGAATAAGTACTACAAGCCTTCCTTCGCCTTGAGCCCCGTGGAGGGAAAAAAATCATTTTGGGATGAGCTAGAAGCTCAGCGAGTAACCAGGAAAATCATTAAACAAATATATTTCACAATGTTGCATTTTGATGATTTCGATGATGTCATGATTCAGAAATCAAATGTCCGTTTAGTGCTCTCGTGAGCCAGTGAAATCATAGCACTTGAACACCCAACGCTCAAATAGATCATTTAACATTAACATTGAGAGGGAGCCCCTTTTTGAGCTCCAGATAAACATGAACATGAACCATAAACATGGTGGAGACGTTGGTGTCCAGCACAAGACTTTCCCAGAACTCATTGAAGCCAAATCATGTCATTAATCCACATGCAAGCACGCATGATATGCAATCGAGTAAATAATGCAGGAAACGGTTCATAAATAACTTTAGAAATAGTTTGAGGTCACTCACCTCCATGGCTAAGAAATCATCCATCATATAACATTGCCTTACTCAAATCCGAGCCTTAGATCACAAACCCAATGCAAACAAGTTCCTTCAAAGTTCGGACAGCACTTCCCCTGAATTTGCTAACTTTTCCAGCCATCATGGCTTCATTATTTCCTCATTCCAACCCCAAAGGTACACACAGAACAACAAGTTCATCCAATAGCCATTCAGCAAGCTCCAAGTAGTACTAGTACAAGTCAAGCAAGGGAAAAGTCCGAAAATGAAAGTTAAGCTCAAAACCAGAAAAATAGTTTTGGACGTCATTTTACGGTAATGGTACCAAAGGCGCTAGGATTGTCGGATGAAGGTTCAAGACCCACCGTTTCGAAGCTAAGAGATAGGGATACAATGTTACAGAAGGTCACTCAACCCAGTTTCGAGTGTAACCAGGTCAAAAATGCAAGATACTATACCAGAATCACAAAAACAGATTCACAGAACGCATTCTAGCGGAAACATCATAACTCAGGCTCTCCAAGTCCAAATCCAGAAATTCCAAAACCAGATAAAATCTAAGAAACAGGGATACATTTCATCAGAAGACCTCAACAACCAATTCGGAAGCAATTCCTGCCAAAACAACCAATTACAGGCGCAATGCTTGCATTCGGGTAAAACCAGAACAGCAATAGTAATTTCGAATTTTCTCATTATACACTACTCCGATTGACCTAAAATTTTGTAGGAACCTCAAAAATGTCATTCCCTACAACTTTCATGTTTTAAGCCAAGGACAATTCGGCGTCTATCTCGGAGCTAAAAATTCGGACAGAATGTTCCTTCATAAAACCTAATTTTCTGAAATTTCTTCCAAAACAGAAATTGGTTGCAATTAATCACTTTTTCCACCTTCTAGAATCATTATATACCATTTCCAATCATCATAGATAGCCACACAACCATGCTTATATTAAAACAGAAAAATCCCCAAAAATAATAAAACTTCATAACTTCAACCACAAATCAAGAAATAATCCATAAAAGTGCATCTTATACCACCACCAATCATGAATTGAACATCATTAGAGGAAGGAGAGGGGTCCTTCACAACTCACCTTAGCAATACAAGAGATAGAGCAACTAGCCACCTTAGCTTTCCAAACAACTCCACAAAACACCTCAAGACCACTTAGCAAAGAGGTTTTATGGAATGATTTGGAGTTTTATTGGTTGGATTTGAAGATTTCTTCCTTTTCCTTTGAGAGAGAGCCGGCTATGAAGCTTTAGAAATAAGGATGATTTTTGGCAATTTTTTGATTTATTTGGTAAAGTAGTGAATAGTGTAGTCAAAGTCCAAGACTTAATCTTATGGTGACACTTGTCACCTTTTGGTTCAAAACTTATCTTTTTGTCTCTCTAATACAAATATCTTAACACCTTGTACAATAATATCACTTAATACAAAATTCCAACAAGTTGTCAAAAATATAATGCATTTACCGCACAAGCGGGTCCCACGTTCAAAATACGCTCTTAATTTCTCAAAAACTTACCGATACTAGAAAAATCATTTTAAAACAATCTTTGCTCATAAACTTTATCTGGGGAATTTTTCTAATAAAGAAAATATAGAAAAGGCGGGCGATTAAATAAAATAAACCGTAGAAATTTCTTTCGGGGCGTCACAAACTCCCCTCCTTAAAAGAATGTCGTCCTCGACATTCCCTCTTGTACCAATCAAGTCAAGACATTCCGCAAAAATCACTAATATTGCAAACCAAACCCACAATCCGGCATCCTAAACTTCAAGCCTAGGATACACTACAGAGATCTGAAGCCTAAGCTCTGATACCAACTGTGACGGCCCGCTTCTCCCAAGGGCGAACCAGAGGGTTCGGCGAGCCGCCTGCCCAGCTCTCGCCGGGACTCAGTCGTTCACTACAATCCTCAAATGAATTACAAGAATAAACCTCAAATATTACAATATAAATCTCCAATATACATCAAATTCTCCAAAAATTACATGTCATAAGCGAAGCGGAAACAATTCCCAACTATACATAAAATGATTCCAAATCCAAACTGTACAAGATATAAGCCATCCAGCCACGTGAATAAGTACTACAAGCCTTCCTTCGCCTTGAGCCCCGTGGAGGGAAAAAAATCGTTTTGGGATGAGCTAGAAGCTCAGCGAGTAACCAGGAAAATCATTAAACAAATATATTTCACAATGTTGCATTTCGATGATTTCGATGATGTCATGATTCAGAAATCAAATGTCCGTTTAGTGCTCTCGTGAGCCAGTGAAATCATAGCACTTGAACACCCAACGCTCAAATAGATCATTTAACATTAACATTGAGAGGGAGCCCCTTTTTGAGCTCCAGATAAACATGAACATGAACCATAAACAAGGTGGAGACGTTGGTGTCCAGCACAAGACTTTCCCAGAACTCATTGAAGCCAAATCATGTCATGAATCCACATGCAAGCACGCATGATATGCAATCGAGTAAATAATGCAGGAAACGGTTCATAAATAACTTTAGAAATAGTTTGAGGTCACTCACCTCCATGGCTAAGAAATCATCCATCATATAACATTGCCTTACTCAAATCCGAGCCTTAGATCACAAACCCAATGCAAACAAGTTCCTTCAAAGTTCGGACAGCACTTCCCCTGAATTTGCTAACTTTTCCAGCCATCATGGCTTCATTATTTCCTCATTCCAACCCCAAAGGTACACACACAACAACAAGTTCATCCAATAGCCATTCAGCAAGCTCCAAGTAGTACTAGTACAAGTCAAGCAAGGGAAAAGTCCGGAAATGAAAGTTAAGCTCAAAACCAGAAAAATAGTTTTGGACGTCATTTTACGGTAATGGTACCAAAGGCGCTAGGATTGTCGGATGAAGGTTCAATACCCACCGTTTCGAAGCTAAGAGATAGGGATACAATGTTACAGAAGGTCACTCAACCCAGTTTCGAGTGTAACCAGGTCAAAAATGCAAGATACTATACCAGAATCACAAAAACAGATTCACAGAACGCATTCTAGCGGAAACATCATAACTCAGGCTCTCCAAGTCCAAATCCAGAAATTCAAAAACCAGCTAAAATCTAAGAAACAGGGATACATTTCATCAGAAGACCTCAACAACCAATTCGGAAGCAATTCCAGCCAAAACAACCAATTACAGGCGCAATGCTTGCATTCGGGTAAAACCAGAACAGCAATAGTAATTTGACTTTTCTCATTCTACACTACTACGATTGACCTGAAATTTTGTAGGCACCTCTAAAATGTCATTCCCTAAAACTTTAATGTTTTAAGCCAAGGACAATTCGGCCTCTAACTAGGAGCTAAAAATTCGGTCAGAATGTTCCTTCACAAAACCTAATTTTCTGAAATTTCTTCCAAAACAGAAATTGGTTGCAATTAATCACCTTTTCCACCTTCTAGAATTATTATATATCATTTCCAATCATCATAGATAGCCACACAATCATGCTTATATTAAAACAGAAAAATCTCCAAAAATAATAAAACTTCATCACTTCAACCACAAATCAAGAAATAATCCATAAAAGTGCATCTTATACCACCACCAATCATGAATTGAACATCATTAGAGGAAGGAGAGGGGTCCTTCACAACTCACCTTAGCAATACAAGAGATAGAGCAACTAGCCACCTTAGCTTTCCAAACAACTCCACAAAACACCTCAAGACCACTTAGCAAAGAGATTTTATGGAATGATTTGGAGTTTTATTGGTTGGATTTGAAGATTGAGCAAGAAATAGAAGGAAGAAATTGATAGCTTTTCTTTCTTTTCCTTTGAGAGAGAGCCGGCTATGAAGCTTTAGAAATAAGGATGATTTTTGGCAATTTTTTGATTTATTTGGTAAAGTAGTGAATAGTGTAGTCAAAGTCCAAGACTTAATCTTATGGTGACACTTGTCACCTTTTGGTTCAAAACTTATCTTTTTGTCTCTCTAATACAAATATCTTAACACCTTGTACAATAATATCACTTAATACAAAATTCCAACAAGTTGTCAAAAATATAATGCATTTACCGCACAAGCGGGTCCCACGTTCAAAATACGCTCTTAATTTCTCAAAAACTTACCGATACTAGAAAAATCATTTTAAAACAATCTTTGCTCATAAACTTTATCTGGGGAATTTTTCTAATAAAGAAAATATAGAAAAGGCGGGCGATTAAATAAAATAAACCGTAGAAATTTCTTTCGGGGCGTCACAAACTCCCTTCCTTAAAAGAATGTCGTCCTCGACATTCCCTCTTGTACCAATCAAGTCAAGACATTCCGCAAAAATCACTAATATTGCAAACCAAACCCACAATCCGGCATCCTAAACTTCAAACCTAGGATACACTACAGAGATCTGAAGCCTAAGCTCTGATACCAACTGTGACGGCCCGCTTCTCCCAAGGGCGAACCAGAGGGTTCGGCGAGCCGCCTGCCCAGCTCTCGCCGGGACTCAGTCGTTCACTACAATCCTCAAATGAATTACAAGAATAAACCTCAAATATTACAATATAAATCTCCAATATACATCAAATTCTCCAAAAATTACATGTCATAAGCGAAGCGGAAACAATTCCTAACTATACATAAAATGATTCCAAATCCAAACTGTACAAGATATAAGCCATCCAGCCACGTGAATAAGTACTACAAGCCTTCCTTCGCCTTGAGCCCCGTGGAGGGAAAAAAATCGTTTTGGGATGAGCTAGAAGCTCAGCGAGTAACCAGGAAAATCATTAAACAAATATATTTCACAATGTTGCATTTCGATGATTTCGATGATGTCATGATTCAGAAATCAAATGTCCGTTTAGTGCTCTCGTGAGCCAGTGAAATCATAGCACTTGAACACCCAACGCTCAAATAGATCATTTAACATTAACATTGAGAGGGAGCCCCTTTTTGAGCTCCAGATAAACATGAACATGAACCATAAACAAGGTGGAGACGTTGGTGTCCAGCACAAGACTTTCCCAGAACTCATTGAAGCCAAATCATGTCATGAATCCACATGCAAGCACGCATGATATGCAATCGAGTAAATAATGCAGGAAACGGTTCATAAATAACTTTAGAAATAGTTTGAGGTCACTCACCTCCATGGCTAAGAAATCATCCATCATATAACATTGCCTTACTCAAATCCGAGCCTTAGATCACAAACCCAATGCAAACAAGTTCCTTCAAAGTTCGGACAGCACTTCCCCTGAATTTGCTAACTTTTCCAGCCATCATGGCTTCATTATTTCCTCATTCCAACCCCAAAGGTACACACACAACAACAAGTTCATCCAATAGCCATTCAGCAAGCTCCAAGTAGTACTAGTACAAGTCAAGCAAGGGAAAAGTCCGGAAATGAAAGTTAAGCTCAAAACCAGAAAAATAGTTTTGGACGTCATTTTACGGTAATGGTACCAAAGGCGCTAGGATTGTCGGATGAAGGTTCAAGACCCACCCTTTCGAAGCTAAGAGATAGGGATACAATGTTACAGAAGGTCACTCAACCCAGTTTCGAGTGTAACCAGGTCAAAAATGCAAGATACTATACCAGAATCACAAAAACAGATTCACAGAACGCATTCTAGCGGAAACATCATAACTCAGGCTCTCCAAGTCCAAATCCAGAAATTCAAAAACCAGCTAAAATCTAAGAAACAGGGATACATTTCATCAGAAGACCTCAACAACCAATTCGGAAGCAATTCCAGCCAAAACAACCAATTACAGGCGCAATGCTTGCATTCGGGTAAAACCAGAACAGCAATAGTAATTTGACTTTTCTCATTCTACACTACTACGATTGACCTGAAATTTTGTAGGCACCTCTAAAATGTCATTCCCTAAAACTTTAATGTTTTAAGCCAAGGCCAATTCGGCCTCTAACTAGGAGCTAAAAATTCGGTCAGAATGTTCCTTCACAAAACCTAATTTTCTGAAATTTCTTCCAAAACAGAAATTGGTTGCAATTAATCACTTTTTCCACCTTCTAGAATTATTATATATCATTTCCAATCATCATAGATAGCCACACAATCATGCTTATATTAAAACAGAAAAATCTCCAAAAATAATAAAACTTCATCACTTCAACCACAAATCAAGAAATAATCCATAAAAGTGCATCTTATACCACCACCAATCATGAATTGAACATCATTAGAGGAAGGAGAGGGGTCCTTCACAACTCACCTTAGCAATACAAGAGATAGAGCAACTAGCCACCTTAGCTTTCCAAACAACTCCACAAAACACCTCAAGACCACTTAGCAAAGAGATTTTATGGAATGATTTGGAGTTTTATTGGTTGGATTTGAAGATTGAACAAGAAATAGAAGGAAGAAATTGATAGCTTTTCTTTCTTTTCCTTTGGGAGAGAGCCGGCTATGAAGCTTTAGAAATAAGGATGATTTTTGGCAATTTTTTGATTTATTTGGTAAAGTAGTGAATAGTGTAGTCAAAGTCCAAGACTTAATCTTATGGTGACACTTGTCACCTTTTGGTTCAAAACTTATCTTTTTGTCTCTCTAATACAAATATCTTAACACCTTGTACAATAATATCACTTAATACAAAATTCCAACAAGTTGTCAAAAATATAATGCATTTACCGCACAAGCGGGTCCCACGTTCAAAATACGCTCTTAATTTCTCAAAAACTTACCGATACTAGAAAAATCATTTTAAAACAATCTTTGCTCATAAACTTTATCTGGGGAATTTTTCTAATAAAGAAAATATAGAAAAGGCGGGCGATTAAATAAAATAAACCGTAGAAATTTCTTTCGGGGCGTCACAAACTCCCCTCCTTATAAGAATGTCGTCCTCGACATTCCCTCTTGTACCAATCAAGTCAAGACATTCCGCAAAAATCACTAATATTGCAAACCAAACCCACAATCCGGCATCCTAAACTTCAAGCCTAGGATACACTACAGAGATCTGAAGCCTAAGCTCTGATACCAACTGTGACGGCCCGCTTCTCCCAAGGGCGAACCAGAGGGTTCGGCGAGCCGCCTGCCCAGCTCTCGCCGGGACTCAGTCGTTCACTACAATCCTCAAATGAATTACAAGAATAAACCTCAAATATTACAATATAAATCTCCAATATACATCAAATTCTCCAAAAATTACATGTCATAAGCGAAGCGGAAACAATTCCTAACTATACATAAAATGATTCCAAATCCAAACTGTACAAGATATAAGCCATCCAGCCACGTGAATAAGTACTACAAGCCTTCCTTCGCCTTGAGCCCCGTGGAGGGAAAAAAATCATTTTGGGATGAGCTAGAAGCTCAGCGAGTAACCAGGAAAATCATTAAACAAATATATTTCACAATGTTGCATTTCGATGATTTCGATGATGTCATGATTCAGAAATCAAATGTCCGTTTAGTGCTCTCGTGAGCCAGTGAAATCATAGCACTTGAACACCCAACGCTCAAATAGATCATTTAACATTAACATTGAGAGGGAGCCCCTTTTTGAGCTCCAGATAAACATGAACATGAACCATAAACAAGGTGGAGACGTTGGTGTCCAGCACAAGACTTTCCCAGAACTCATTGAAGCCAAATCATGTCATGAATCCACATGCAAGCACGCATGATATGCAATCGAGTAAATAATGCAGGAAACGGTTCATAAATAACTTTAGAAATAGTTTGAGGTCACTCACCTCCATGGCTAAGAAATCATCCATCATATAACATTGCCTTACTCAAATCCGAGCCTTAGATCACAAACCCAATGCAAACAAGTTCCTTCAAAGTTCGGACAGCACTTCCCCTGAATTTGCTAACTTTTCCAGCCATCATGGCTTCATTATTTCCTCATTCCAACCCCAAAGGTACACACACAACAATAAGTTCATCCAATAGCCATTCAGCAAGCTCCAAGTAGTACTAGTACAAGTCAAGCAAGGGAAAAGTCCGGAAATGAAAGTTAAGCTCAAAACCAGAAAAATAGTTTTGGACGTCATTTTACGGTAATGGTACCAAAGGCGCTAGGATTGTCGGATGAAGGTTCAAGACCCACCCTTTCGAAGCTAAGAGATAGGGATACAATGTTACAGAAGGTCACTCAACCCAGTTTCGAGTGTAACCAGGTCAAAAATGCAAGATACTATACCAGAATCACAAAAACAGATTCACAGAACGCATTCTAGCGGAAACATCATAACTCAGGCTCTCCAAGTCCAAATCCAGAAATTCAAAAACCAGCTAAAATCTAAGAAACAGGGATACATTTCATCAGAAGACCTCAACAACCAATTCGGAAGCAATTCCAGCCAAAACAACCAATTACAGGCGCAATGCTTGCATTCGGGTAAAACCAGAACAGCAATAGTAATTTGACTTTTCTCATTCTACACTACTACGATTGACCTGAAATTTTGTAGGCACCTCTAAAATGTCATTCCCTAAAACTTTAATGTTTTAAGCCAAGGCCAATTCGGCCTCTAACTAGGAGCTAAAAATTCGGTCAGAATGTTCCTTCACAAAACCTAATTTTCTGAAATTTCTTCCAAAACAGAAATTGGTTGCAATTAATCACTTTTTCCACCTTCTAGAATTATTATATATCATTTCCAATCATCATAGATAGCCACACAATCATGCTTATATTAAAACAGAAAAATCTCCAAAAATAATAAAACTTCATCACTTCAACCACAAATCAAGAAATAATCCATAAAAGTGCATCTTATACCACCACCAATCATGAATTGAACATCATTAGAGGAAGGAGAGGGGTCCTTCACAACTCACCTTAGCAATACAAGAGATAGAGCAACTAGCCACCTTAGCTTTCCAAACAACTCCACAAAACACCTCAAGACCACTTAGCAAAGAGATTTTATGGAATGATTTGGAGTTTTATTGGTTGGATTTGAAGATTGAACAAGAAATAGAAGGAAGAAATTGATAGCTTTTCTTTCTTTTCCTTTGGGAGAGAGCCGGCTATGAAGCTTTAGAAATAAGGATGATTTTTGGCAATTTTTTGATTTATTTGGTAAAGTAGTGAATAGTGTAGTCAAAGTCCAAGACTTAATCTTATGGTGACACTTGTCACCTTTTGGTTCAAAACTTATCTTTTTGTCTCTCTAATACAAATATCTTAACACCTTGTACAATAATATCACTTAATACAAAATTCCAACAAGTTGTCAAAAATATAATGCATTTACCGCACAAGCGGGTCCCACGTTCAAAATACGCTCTTAATTTCTCAAAAACTTACCGATACTAGAAAAATCATTTTAAAACAATCTTTGCTCATAAACTTTATCTGGGGAATTTTTCTAATAAAGAAAATATAGAAAAGGCGGGCGATTAAATAAAATAAACCGTAGAAATTTCTTTCGGGGCGTCACAAACTCCCCTCCTTATAAGAATGTCGTCCTCGACATTCCCTCTTGTACCAATCAAGTCAAGACATTCCGCAAAAATCACTAATATTGCAAACCAAACCCACAATCCGGCATCCTAAACTTCAAGCCTAGGATACACTACAGAGATCTGAAGCCTAAGCTCTGATACCAACTGTGACGGCCCGCTTCTCCCAAGGGCGAACCAGAGGGTTCGGCGAGCCGCCTGCCCAGCTCTCGCCGGGACTCAGTCGTTCACTACAATCCTCAAATGAATTACAAGAATAAACCTCAAATATTACAATATAAATCTCCAATATACATCAAATTCTCCAAAAATTACATGTCATAAGCGAAGCGGAAACAATTCCTAACTATACATAAAATGATTCCAAATCCAAACTGTACAAGATATAAGCCATCCAGCCACGTGAATAAGTACTACAAGCCTTCCTTCGCCTTGAGCCCCGTGGAGGGAAAAAAATCATTTTAGGATGAGCTAGAAGCTCAGCGAGTAACCAGGAAAATCATTAAACAAATATATTTCACAATGTTGCATTTCGATGATTTCGATGATGTCATGATTCAGAAATCAAATGTCCGTTTAGTGCTCTCGTGAGCCAGTGAAATCATAGCACTTGAACACCCAACGCTCAAATAGATCATTTAACATTAACATTGAGAGGGAGCCCCTTTTTGAGCTCCAGATAAACATGAACATGAACCATAAACAAGGTGGAGACGTTGGTGTCCAGCACAAGACTTTCCCAGAACTCATTGAAGCCAAATCATGTCATGAATCCACATGCAAGCACGCATGATATGCAATCGAGTAAATAATGCAGGAAACGGTTCATAAATAACTTTAGAAATAGTTTGAGGTCACTCACCTCCATGGCTAAGAAATCATCCATCATATAACATTGCCTTACTCAAATCCGAGCCTTAGATCACAAACCCAATGCAAACAAGTTCCTTCAAAGTTCGGACAGCACTTCCCCTGAATTTGCTAACTTTTCCAGCCATCATGGCTTCATTATTTCCTCATTCCAACCCCAAAGGTACACACACAACAACAAGTTCATCCAATAGCCATTCAGCAAGCTCCAAGTAGTACTAGTACAAGTCAAGCAAGGGAAAAGTCCGGAAATGAAAGTTAAGCTCAAAACCAGAAAAATAGTTTTGGACGTCATTTTACGGTAATGGTACCAAAGGCGCTAGGATTGTCGGATGAAGGTTCAAGACCCACCCTTTCGAAGCTAAGAGATAGGGATACAATGTTACAGAAGGTCACTCAACCCAGTTTCGAGTGTAACCAGGTCAAAAATGCAAGATACTATACCAGAATCACAAAAACAGATTCACAGAACGCATTCTAGCGGAAACATCATAACTCAGGCACTCCAAGTCCAAATCCAGAAATTCAAAAACCAGCTAAAATCTAAGAAACAGGGATACATTTCATCAGAAGACCTCAACAACCAATTCGGAAGCAATTCCAGCCAAAACAACCAATTACAGGCGCAATGCTTGCATTCGGGTAAAACCAGAACAGCAATAGTAATTTGACTTTTCTCATTCTACACTACTACGATTGACCTGAAATTTTGTAGGCACCTCTAAAATGTCATTCCCTAAAACTTTAATGTTTTAAGCCAAGGCCAATTCGGCCTCTAACTAGGAGCTAAAAATTCGGTCAGAATGTTCCTTCACAAAACCTAATTTTCTGAAATTTCTTCCAAAACAGAAATTGGTTGCAATTAATCACTTTTTCCACCTTCTAGAATTATTATATATCATTTCCAATCATCATAGATAGCCACACAATCATGCTTATATTAAAACAGAAAAATCTCCAAAAATAATAAAACTTCATCACTTCAACCACAAATCAAGAAATAATCCATAAAAGTGCATCTTATACCACCACCAATCATGAATTGAACATCATTAGAGGAAGGAGAGGGGTCCTTCACAACTCACCTTAGCAATACAAGAGATAGAGCAACTAGCCACCTTAGCTTTCCAAACAACTCCACAAAACACCTCAAGACCACTTAGCAAAGAGATTTTATGGAATGATTTGGAGTTTTATTGGTTGGATTTGAAGATTGAACAAGAAATAGAAGGAAGAAATTGATAGCTTTTCTTTCTTTTCCTTTGGGAGAGAGCCGGCTATGAAGCTTTAGAAATAAGGATGATTTTTGGCAATTTTTTGATTTATTTGGTAAAGTAGTGAATAGTGTAGTCAAAGTCCAAGACTTAATCTTATGGTGACACTTGTCACCTTTTGGTTCAAAACTTATCTTTTTGTCTCTCTAATACAAATATCTTAACACCTTGTACAATAATATCACTTAATACAAAATTCCAACAAGTTGTCAAAAATATAATGCATTTACCGCACAAGCGGGTCCCACGTTCAAAATACGCTCTTAATTTCTTAAAAACTTACCGATACTAGAAAAATCATTTTAAAACAATCTTTGCTCATAAACTTTATCTGGAGAATTTTTCTAATAAAGAAAATATAGAAAAGGCGGGCGATTAAATAAAATAAACCGTAGAAATTTCTTTCGGGGCGTCACAAACTCCCCTCCTTAAAAGAATGTCGTCCTCGACATTCCCTCTTGTACCAATCAAGTCAAGGCATTCCGCAAAAATCACTAATATTGCAAACCAAACCCACAATCCGGCATCCTAAACTTCAAGTCTAGGATACACTACAGAGATCTGAAGCCTAAGCTCTGATACCAACTGTGACGGCCCCGCTTCTCCCAAGGGCGAACCAGAGGGTTCGGCGGGCCGCCTGCCCAGCTCTCGCCGGGACTCAGTCGTTCACTACAATCCTCAAATGAATTACAAGAATAAACCTCAAATATTACAATATAAATCTCCAATATACATCAAATTCTCCAAAAATTACATGTCATAAGCGAAGCGGAAACAATTCCCAACTATACATAAAATGATTCCAAATCCAAACTGTACAAGATATAAGCCATCCAGCCACGTGAATAAGTACTACAAGCCTTCCTTCGCCTTGAGCCCCGTGGAGGGAAAAAAATCGTTTTGGGATGAGCTAGAAGCTCAGCGAGTAACCAGGAAAATCATTAAACAAATATATTTCACAATGTTGCATTTCAATGATTTCGATGATGTCATGATTCAGAAATCAAATGTCCGTTTAGTGCTCTCGTGAGCCAGTGAAATCATAGCACTTGAACACCCAACGCTCAAATAGATCATTTAACATTAACATTGAGAGGGAGCCCCTTTTTGAGCTCCAGATAAACATGAACATGAACCATAAACAAGGTGGAGACGTTGGTGTCCAGCACAAGACTTTCCCAGAACTCATTGAAGCCAAATCATGTCATTAATCCACATGCAAGCACGCATGATATGCAATCGAGTAAATAATGCAGGAAACGGTTCATAAATAACTTTAGAAATAGTTTGAGGTCACTCACCTCCATGGCTAAGAAATCATCCATCATATAACATTGCCTTACTCAAATCCGAGCCTTAGATCACAAACCCAATGCAAACAAGTTCCTTCAAAGTTCGGACAGCACTTCCCCTGAATTTGCTAACTTTTCCAGCCATCATGGCTTCATTATTTCCTCATTCCAACCCCTAAGGTACACACACAACAACAAGTTCATCCAATAGCCATTCAGCAAGCTCCAAGTAGTACTAGTACAAGTCAAGCAAGGGAAAAGTCCGAAAATGAAAGTTAAGCTCAAAACCAGAAAAATAGTTTTGGACGTCATTTTACGGTAATGGTACCAAAGGCGCTAGGATTGTCGGATGAAGGTTCAAGACCCTCCGTTTCGAAGCTAAGAGATAGGGATACAATGTTACAGAATGTCACTCAACCCAGTTTCGAGTGTAACCAGGTCAAAAATGCAAGATACTATACCAGAATCACAAAAACAGATTCACAGAACGCATTCTAGCGGAAACATCATAACTCAGGCTCTCCAAGTCCAAATCCAGAAATTCCAAAACCAGATAAAATCTAAGAAACAGGGATACATTTCATCAGAAGACCTCAACAACCAATTCGGAAGCAATTCCAGCCAAAACAACCAATTACAGGCGCAATGCTTGCATTCGGGTAAAACCAGAACAGCAATAGTAATTTGACTTTTCTCATTCTACACTACTACGATTGACCTGAAATTTTGTAGGCACCTCTAAAATGTCATTCCCTAAAACTTTAATGTTTTAAGCCAAGGCCAATTCGGCCTCTAACTAGGAGCTAAAAATTCGGTCAGAATGTTCCTTCACAAAACCTAATTTTCTGAAATTTCTTCCAAAACAGAAATTGGTTGCAATTAATCACTTTTTCCACCTTCTAGAATTATTATATATCATTTCCAATCATCATAGATAGCCACACAATCATGCTTATATTAAAACAGAAAAATCTCCAAAAATAATAAAACTTCATCACTTCAACCACAAATCAAGAAATAATCCATAAAAGTGCATCTTATACCACCACCAATCATGAATTGAACATCATTAGAGGAAGGAGAGGGGTCCTTCACAACTCACCTTAGCAATACAAGAGATAGAGCAACTAGCCACCTTAGCTTTCCAAACAACTCCACAAAACACCTCAAGACCACTTAGCAAAGAGATTTTATGGAATGATTTGGAGTTTTATTGGTTGGATTTGAAGATTGAACAAGAAATAGAAGGAAGAAATTGATAGCTTTTCTTTCTTTTCCTTTGGGAGAGAGCCGGCTATGAAGCTTTAGAAATAAGGATGATTTTTGGCAATTTTTTGATTTATTTGGTAAAGTAGTGAATAGTGTAGTCAAAGTCCAAGACTTAATCTTATGGTGACACTTGTCACCTTTTGGTTCAAAACTTATCTTTTTGTCTCTCTAATACAAATATTTTAACACCTTGTACAATAATATCACTTAATACAAAATTCCAACAAGTTGTCAAAAATATAATGCATTTACCGCACAAGCGGGTCCCACGTTCAAAATACGCTCTTAATTTCTCAAAAACTTACCGATACTAGAAAAATCATTTTAAAACAATCTTTGCTCATAAACTTTATCTGGGGAATTTTTCTAATAAAGAAAATATAGAAAAGGCGGGCGATTAAATAAAATAAACCGTAGAAATTTCTTTCGGGGCGTCACAAACTCCCCTCCTTAAAAGAATGTCGTCCTCGACATTCCCTCTTGTACCAATCAAGTCAAGACATTCCGCAAAAATCACTAATATTGCAAACCAAACCCACAATCCGGCATCCTAAACTTCAAGCCTAGGATACACTACAGAGATCTGAAGCCTAAGCTCTGATACCAACTGTGACGGCCCCGCTTCTCCCAAGGGCGAACCAGAGGGTTCGGCGAGCCGCCTGCCCAGCTCTCGCCGGGACTCAGTCGTTCACTACAATCCTCAAATGAATTACAAGAATAAACCTCAAATATTACAATATAAATCTCCAATATACATCAAATTCTCCAAAAATTACATGTCATAAGCGAAGCGGAAACAATTCCCAACTATACATAAAATGATTCCAAATCCAAACTATACAAGATATAAGCCATCCAGCCACGTGAATAAGTACTACTATTCATTGTGAAAAGACTAATGATATTGTAGCTAATGAAAGTTGTAGCTAATGAATTATTCCACATGAAAGTTGTAGCTAATGATATTTTAGAAATTCCTACGAAATTTCAGGTCAATCGGAGCAAAGTAGCTTGTGAAAAGACTGAATTACCCCTGCTACCCTGTTTCTACCCGAATTTGATAATTGCGTCTGTAATTGGTTATTTTGGTTGGGAATAATTCGGAATTGGTAGTTGAGGTCTTCTGATGAATTGTACCCGTGTATCTTATATTTCGGATGGCTTTGGAATTACTTGATTTGGACTTAGGTAGCCTGACTTATGATGCTTGAACCAGAATTCGGTTTGTGAACTTGTTTTTGCGGTTCTGGTGTCGTATATTGCATTTTGGACCTGGTTACACTCGAAACTGGACAGAGTAGCCTTCTTCAACATTGTAGCCCTATCTCTTAGCTTTGAAACGGTGTATCTTGCACCTCCATCTGATAATCGTAGTGCCAATGGTGCCAAAACTGCAAACTGATGTCAAAAAACTGTTTTTTTGGGTTAGAGCTTAATGCCATTTCCGGATTTTCCTGGTTTACTCTAGTGCTTATACATTCTAGTGGAACCTTATTTTGGTGGTATTTGGCATTGGTTATGACTTGTAATTGAGTCTTATTGTGCTTATTTGAATGTTCTAGGACGTGACGGTGGTGCAAGACGCTCTTAGCGGAAGTGCATGAAATATCATTTGCTTGATTGGTGAGTGTACCACTCACTTGTTGTTTACAATGTGCCTTTGGTATATGTGAACTTGATGCCTTGAAAGCTTATTTGCTCCGTTGAACTTAATTAAGTGAGGGAGTACTTGATCGCCCTCACCCATTTGGTATCTCATATGACTGTCTACTGTTTTACTGTAATGATTGAATGACACATGAAATACTGAATTGGTTCATGAATTTGGTGTCGCTTGGACGAGTATCCAACGACCATTACTGATACGACTGAGCTCAACCCCATTGGTAGTCGATTGGATCGAGCCGGCGAGGGCTTGGTCTTGATAATTGACGAGTCATGGGGATTATTATATGGAATCTTCTAGTAGTGAGACTCTTGATTCCGGTATACTCGAGTATTACCAAATTGCTACTGTTTGGAGTTCGGGCCCGGTAGGGGTATGTTGGGTGGAAGGAATGGAAGTAAAGTGGAGCCTAAGGTTGGTTACTCTTAAACATTGACGGAGGGTCAATGAGGTTCGATCAAGAATGCAAACGAGGAAAAGGGCTCTTGAGAGCCGCCCGTATCCTTTTATCACCACTATTGATGTGTGCCTTTGCTTACTTTTGATGAATTGGAATGAAAAGCTTTATGCTTTTGTGAACTTTGCTGCTTGAGTGGTATTATCTCACTGGGCGTAAGCTCACTCTATTCCCTTTTGTTTTCCTTACAGGAAAATAAATACTTTTGGACTCGATTTGATAGTTGGTTGCCGAATTGAGCTAGATGGACATATCTTTTGTATAGCTCCTTGATTGAAACCCTAAATGTACTTTTGGGTCCGTTTCTCTTTTGATTTGGCAAACCGTACATGTATCCACTTTTGGATAACTTTTGTATGCCACTTTGGATTGTATATGCTTAATTTCAACATGTAAATATTTGCTTGATGTTTGGTTGGGTTTTGACGTGTCGGTTACTATTCATTGCCGACTCCGGTTTCATTTGACTTGTTTATGCGCGTTTGTATGTCCGGAACGTTTTAGATCGCTCTAAACTGAACCGTTAGTCCTGACGAGAGTTGGGCAGGCCGCTAACCCCTTTGGTTCGCCTTAGGGGAAGGTGGGGCTGTCACACTCACAAGTTTATTAATGCAAAACATCATAAAGTACAAGTACAATAAAAATAAAAGAAAGTTTAGCCAATTGATGGTGAAACCCTCCAATTTCTGCTATGTTCTTGTACAAGATGATTACAAGTAAAAACTCCAAAAATGCTTCTCAAAGAACTCCTAACTAGAGAGAGACTAGTTACAAGAAGGAAAACTAGCTACGTAAGGCGATGCCTGACTTTTCCTTGTGTCTCTGCATAAAAGGTGGTAGAAAGACACCTTTCTTCTCCTTCATGATTCCAACAACTCAGATTTTGTAAAAAAAGTCAAAATCAATGTTGTTTTGACTTGTCAATAACTCATTTTGTCTTTCCTTTTGTTGCAGAAGCATGTGCCACCAAATTCACTCACTCAAGATAGCTGGAAATTTGTGTGAAAAGTGAGAAAAAATGGCTGTGCTATTTGCAGAAGAGAGAAGCAGATCCAAGCCTCGGATCCGAGGGGTGCAGAACGATCCGAGCTCGGATCAAGGATGATCCGAGGCCTTTCTTTAATGATCCGAGCTCGGATCATCTGGCCTCGGATGCATTGCTCCAGAAGTACAGATGAGGGCTCGAATCACCCTTGATTCACACGGATCCGAGCGGATCCGTGCTAGTCTTTTTCTAGTTTTTTCACTTCTTTTTCTTTTTCTTCATTTTTGCTCCTAATTTCTTGTGTACTTTATCCTCTGGATGATCCTTACATTTCCTTCATCTCGTGCATGAATTTCATACATCAATATCCTTCACAATTTCACAAAATTAACGCATTAATCCACTCATTTTTCAAGTTTTGAACACTTCAGCAATATTTAAGCAATTATCACCAAAAGAGTTTAAATATGGCTTTAATCTTCTCAAAACATACCAAAAGTTCATGCCAAACTTGTACAAAATGTACGTTAAATATTCACTTATCAAATTCCCCCACACTTGAATCATTGCTTGTCCTCAAGTAATTTCACATATAACTTACCACAATGATTCAAGAGATAAAACAATATATATACTTTTGTCAAATTCAATTCCTCAAAGCCTAGAAACCAATTATTGTGCCATTTCTTAGTTTACACTAAATACTCATAATATTCAATTAAAGAAAAATAATTATGCCTTAATTTCAACAAATTCAACTCAATCTCTCATTCTATCCTAATTCCACAAATAAGTAAATTACATAGTCAATTCTATAGCCTTCCTCATCCCATGACCATCAAAACTTAACAGTTGAGAGGGATTTATTTACACTTCATCTTAAATAGTGAAAACGTCTTTTTACGTGAAAATCAACACTTTTAGGTGAAGATTCCCGGTTACTAAACATTTCACTTATTCAAATTGCTAAGCGTACTCTTAATTCCAATACCTTTTTACGCGAATGTCGACATTTGTAAATGCCAACCCCCGGTTACTCAGTATGTGAATCATTGGAGTAGAAAAATAATATCAATATATATATTTTTTTTATTTAACAATTTTTCTTTTCCCTCTAATCATAATTAAAGGAAGAATCTGGCCTTGTCTTGACTATATCAATCACTTACTTATAAAATTAAGTAAAATTGAGAAATATCATTAAACATGCAAAATTCTAAGCATAATTTTTCTTATTTAACCGAATATACTTTCTAAAATGTAAAAATCCTAATTGCATAATGACTAATTCCAAGCCAAATAAGGACTAAACTTTCTCAAAATACATATAACATTTTATCCAATGGAAGAATTAGGTACTTAAAATTGAACATTTTGGCCATTAATTTGAAATATTGAAAAATATTGTAGAAAAATTTTGACAGAGTTTTCTCATAAAAATGGACAAAACTCCCTGTCAACAACCTCAATTTCAAGAAAATTAACCTCATGACAATATTTTCAAATATAAATCCAACATTTTTAAGTCATAGACAACTAAAATCATGCATTTCAAGACACAATCATCCATAAGATAAAGTAATCTCTCCCCCACACTTAAAATTCACAATGTCCTCATTGTGAAGGAAAGTAAAAGAAACTAGTACTCCCCTATAAGAAGTGGTGATGCAACTCGAAGCCATTAATCCTCCGAACATCGAAATTCTGTCCAAAATGAAACAAAAGGGTACGAAAGACCATAAGTAGCACAAGATATTCCAAAGGAAAACTACAATGTTTAAGATAAAAGGGTAAAAAAGAAAAGAAAAGTAAAGAAACAAAAGATCCAATCAACTAAGAATCTTTATGGCTGATCGGAACGAGAGTTTACTGCCTCCTCAACTCCATGGGGACCATGTGATGTTCCAATATGCCCCTCCTTATGGTGAGGCGTCGGAGTGGGTGATCGGCGAATGTGGAAATGATCCTCGATCGCATGAAGACGGCGATCATGCTTGTCGAGTCGCTCTGTCATCATTCGCTCCGTCTGGTCAATGCGCTCTAGGACCTGTGTCTCTATACAGCAGATGGCATTGAGGAGCTCTTGCCACTTGGATTGCGGTGGAGGTGGTGGTCATGGAACGGGAGGAGGAAGAGCTTGTTGTGCCTCCATTTGTTGAGCTTTTTGTTGTGGCTTAGTGTGAGGTGGGGGCTGAGTTGAGGTCGAAGATGCTCCCACATCGCGAACCAGAGAAGTTCCAAAATCTGTAGGGATACTCAAGGACCGTAATACTAAAACATTGACCTCATCAACTGTTTTGGTAGTAATGGCTCTCTCCTCACCCAATGGTACCCTGAACTTTTCAAACAGAAGAGTGAGGAGACGAGGAAACCCAAAACAAGTCTCACCGGCTCGCCAGCGGGCTGTAGTGCACATATAGCTAACAATGATGCTGCTGAGAGAAATTCCTGTCAACTGCTGACCTATTCCATTCATCATCTTATCCAAAAAGTAAAGGTCGCTATTTCAAACTTCCTTTTTTCCACTCTTCTTAGGTACCACATTAAAAGCAAAGAGATAGATGATAAGGTGGTACCTAGGCTCAAATGAATCGGCATAAACGAGGAGTTTTTTCGAACTTCCTCATTCCCAATATTGACCCTTAAGACGTGATACGGCTTCACCCACTTGCCATGGATCACGTGCCTTGAATTCCTTGGTCAATTTCACGTCTTCTCCATCGTCCTTGAGTTTGACAAATTGGGCAATTTTCTCCCGGTGGATGGCCACTCTCTTGCCTCGAACCCAAGAAACAATGAGATTTCCACTATGGCTCTGCTTGTTCTCGACATTGGCGTAAAACTCCCGGACCAAGTTCGGATAATAATGCCGAGGCAACTTCAGAATATTGGCCCATTCAAGTCGACCAAAGGCGGTGGACACCTTATAGTGGTCATCCACCTCTGGTGCCAAGTGCTTCTCAATAATAATCTCCTTGGCCAAGCCTGCCTCGTACCACTGTTGATTTTTTAGCGAAGTGAATCGCGTGGTATCATAGTCTGGAGGAGGCTCCTCGCGGCTAGTAGATGTTGTCTTTCGCCTGGAGCGAGGTGGCGGCTCAGGAGAGGGAGATTCCTCCTCTAGCGACTCCTCATGCAAAGAAGGTGTGTGTTCCTCACTTGACGATGGTGTAGGAGTACGAATACGAGCGCTCCTTGTGCGAGCCATAGTACCTATACACAAACAAGATGAATATTCATTAGAAACATTATAAACTTGCTCCCACATGTTAAATAGAAATTTAAGAAAATTTCGGCAGAGTTTCCCCTTATAAAAGGGCTAAACTCCTGCCAAAATGTACCCAAAAACAACCAAAGGTGCTACTTAAAACATTCCTAACACAAATGCATATTTATAATAACAACTCCAGTCCACATTCTCGACAGATGGCATGAGTATTCCATTTTCAACATTTGAACATCATATTTCAATTAGAATGTCATTAAAAAGTCCAATCTTTTGAGAATTTATGCACATTGCAACAATAGAATATAATCTCAAAGTAAAAGGGACTATTAAATGATCAATAACATTGCTTCCTTATTCATTGAAGAGTTCATGTGCATTAGGCTAAAATTTGAGAACGAAAATCTATCAAGTAATACGAATTCCACAATTTTCTCGAAACTATACATAAAAATAGTTGTAGCAACACATTCTAGTACAATGTAGCACATTTATAACAAGAATTTTCAACAAATAAGCATTTATCAAAATATGCCCAAAAACTAGAAAAATGCAAAAATAGGAAATATAAAATGTCAAAGAAATTCGCAAATTGTTACCTCAAATATGTGGAGTGATGATGGAGGATGATAAGGATACAAAAATGATGAAGAAATAACCCCAAATTCGATCACAAATAGCAACAATTCAGTGAAGACCAAATTCTAGTTTTGAGAATCGAAACCCCCCAAATTGATGTTTTTTATTTCAGAAAACTGAGGGTTTATGCTCAAAAGAGGTTGGGAGATGTTTTTCTGGTGAAAAATTGGATGATTATTGGACAAAATAGAAGATTGGTGAAAAAGGAGTAGGGTTTTGGTGAGAGAGAAGAAGAAGAAAGCTGGAAAATGAGGAACCGAGGCCGCGGTTCTGCTCATATCGTGAAACGATCCGAGGTCGGATTGGTTCTTAACGCCCTCGGATCCGACAGGGGCTCGGATCTGCACCTCCAGAAGTACAGACGAGCCCTCGGATCTTACTGGAATTTGTTGGATCCGAACTCGGATCCCATTTTTTTATTTTTGATTTTCAAAGGATCCGAGGTCGGATCCGTCTGGATTTTTCAGATCCGAGCTCGGATCAGCACAATTTTTCACTAATTGCAGAAACTGCAATTTTTTGAACTTTTTCTCCTTTTTTCGTCCAATTCCAAAACACACTTTGGACAAACTTTTTATCAATTCCAACCTCCCATGCATATGTAATATACCATAAACATGATATCCAACCTTTCAAAACACATCAAACACATCTACATTGCAAATTGAAGGGTGAGGTTCTTTGCTCATTTTTACACTTTTACATCAAATGAGTCCATGAGCATTTATAAACATGTTATCACCAAAACTCACTTGAATATACTGGAAATGCAACATTGTATATATGCATGGGAATTCTAAACACTTAAAACACAATTCGATAAGAAAATCTCCCTTTTTACACTTGTTCTTCAATTGTACCTCCAAAATGGATGATGAAACTCCGGTATGTCCTACAAATAAGTGAAATACATCTAATTAGTCAATTAAATCACACCAAAATGTAAGAAACACATAAAAACACACAACTACAATATTATTATTGGGTTGCCTCCCAACAAGCGCTTTTGTTTATAGTCGTTGGCTCGACTCAAAAAGTTGAATCATTTTAGAACATTAGGGAGCGATTTTCTCCCCATGGGTCGAAACTCCCGAGCCAATCTACCATGTGGTGAGCCATGTATTGATCTCCATAGTCCAATTTCCTCAAATGCCAAGGAGGAGTATTAGACTTATCATATAAAGACTCGACTTCACTTTGAGTGGATTTTCTTGTCTTTTTCGAGTTGGCTCAACTTTTCTCCACTTTCTTCATGGAATGGCGAATTTATTAAGCCAACTTCCATCCTTATCTTCTCCTCCCTTGCTCCTACACCATGAAAGTTAGTACCAAGGACATTTATATATTTAACTTCTTCGTTCCTTTCTTGGTTAACCTTTTCATCATATGGCATATTAGAAAAAAGAGCAGTAGGCTCTATACTCCCTTCTTTATTATCCAAATTGAATTCCAATTCCTCACCATTAACCACCAATATAAGCTTACCTTTTTCCACATCAATTATGGTTCGTGTGGTGGCTAAAAACGGTCATCCTAGAATAATTCCCCACTTCTCCCAAGGGCGAACTCAAGGGTATCGGCGGGCCGCCTGCCTAGCTCGCGCCAGGACTCAAACCTTAAAGCGATAAAAACCAGAAAATCCAAAAGAGTACCTTACATACTATATACAAATCCCAAAAAGGTTATAATTACATTCTCCAAAAGTACCTGCTCAAACTATTACACCCTTATAATTACAACCAAAACTAAAAGGTAGACCCTAAGGAGGGTCCTTATACAAACCACCACAATAAAAACAAACATCCTAATTGTCCAACTATGACAAACCAATACTAGTGTAAGTGCCCATAAGTCCCCGCGTCGGCCCCTGCTAAGGAAAACAAAAGGAACGGGGTAAGCTATATGCTTAGTAAGTAAACAGGGGCAAAAGCGTAAATGTCACGTAACCACAGTTACTCAATAAGAGTAAAGCAAAAGCAGAAAAGTAACATCACATAATAAGGATACAGGTGGCTCCAAAGCCAAGTCGTTGCCATGCGTGACCTCCTGTCGACACTCCGTCGACCATACATAAGGTCCGTAGAACTCCACTTGTACACCCACCGAACACCTTATCACCCTCACTGGCCAGTCACCTCACAAACTTGCCCAGGCGAACGAAATCACAAACTTGAGCTTGAGTCACAAGCTCGGGTCACAAAATTGGTTCACATACTCAGCGAACCGGGTTCACAAACTTGGTGACCTCAAACCAAGTTGGACTGACTTCGACCAAGCCCTAACCGGCTCGAATAGTCCATCTAGGTATTGAGTTCAACCTCAAACTCACAAAATTCACAAAATTATTCAAAAGTCACCCTGAGCCACCAGCTCAAGGGTTTTAGTTCCAAAATTGCTCATATACATAAGCCATGTACAAATATGTGTGCAAATTAGGGTTTAGAGCGAGTGCGATAAAGTACACCCTCGTCTAAGTACCCTCTTCATACATATCGAAACACATAAGAAACTAACATACAAAAGCGGCCTGAATACTTACTCCAAATACAAAAGTAGTACAAAAGCGGAAATCACTTCGTTGGTTGGCTAGTAGTGGGCCCCACCGGCTCCGCCTAGTTCACCACCGTCTGAAATCGAACATTGTGTCACAATATATCACAAACAGCTACTCACACACGTAAAACAAGCAAAACGGCAAAATTGGCACGCGCAAGTGCGAAAACGGCAAAAAGGGGCACACGCGCACGCGCGGAACGGCAAACGGGACGGCCAAATCGGCCATCTTAAACCGTTTTGGTCGAAAGTTAGGCTAGGAGTGTCGGATCAGTTTCGAAGCTGAGACCAAGATCTAAATTTCTTATGAAGGAGTCGACACCCAGATCGTATGGAATCAGAACGGAAAAATGCACGGCAGAAACTGAAATGCAAAACGTACACAAACGGACGTCTAAAACAGGTCTGAGGGTTTTGTGTATAACTCGGAATACATTAATCCGTTTGACCTGTAATTTTACAGGTAGATTCAGCACTTAAAAGGCTACAACGTTGAAGAAGGCCACTTAACCCAGTTTCGAGTGTAACTAGGTCAAAACTGTAAGATACTAAACCAGAATCGTAAAACAGGTGAACAAACCGCAACCTGGTGCAAACAGCATAACTCAGCCTACTTAAGTCCAAATTCAGAAATTTCAAAGGCATACGAAAGCTTAGAAACAGGGCTACATTTCATCAGAAGACTAGAACAACCAATTCTGAAGTAATCCTATCCAAAATCACCAATTACAAGTGCAGTTCTTACATTCGGACAAAACCAGAACAGCAAGGGTATTTTCGACTTTTCTCACTCTACGCTACTCCGATTGACCTGAAATTTTACAGGCACCTATAAAATGTCATTTCCTACAACTTTCATGTTTTAAGCCAAGGCCAATTCGGCCTCTATCTAGGACCAAAATATTCGGACAGAATGAAGAACCAAGAAACCCCAATTTTCCAGATTTCATTCAAAACAGAAATCACTTGCAATCTTCCACTTTTTCCACCATCTAGCATCATTACATACCATTTCCAACCATCATATATAGCCACACAATCATGCTTATATTAAAACAGGAAAAATCCCAATAAATATAAAACTTCACTAAATCATCCACAAATCAAGATATAAACCATAATTTTTCATCTCTTAACACCACTAAGCATGAATTAAGCTTCATTAGGTGAAGGAGAGAGTTCATTCATTACTCACCTAGTAAAACAAGAGAGAGGGAGTTGCTTGTCACCTTAGCTTCCACAAACACTTCACCAATCAACTTACTAATACCAAATGAAGAGGTTTTATGGAAGGAATTCAAGATTAACCGGTTAGTTTATGAGATTGAGCAAGATTAGGACAAGGAATTGAGAGAGATTTTTCTTTCTTCCTTTGGAGAGAATTTCGGCCAAGAGAGAGAAAAGAATGAGGAAGATTAAGCTTCATTTGTCTTATAAGAAGGTTGGAAAAAATAAGAATTAATTCTAGCCACAAGTTTGGTTAACACTTGGTTGAATCACAACCACACAATTTTCTCTCTCTTGTTGCATTTTGAACCACTAATTTTCGGCCAATAAGAAGCTAAGAGGGGGGGAAGATATTTTGCTCTATTAGTGGTAAACTTGCATGGCAAGTAAGTGGTGGTCAATTGGTGCGTTCAATCGGTAATGCGCGGGACCCGCCGGTTCGCGCCGTTTTTTCTTAAAACACACGTACTAGGGTTTTTACTTCCTATTCACTAATCTTATCTTATTGCTCCTAATTACATATTATTTCTCACTTAAAAGTCACTTTTAATCACCAAATTTGATCCTTTTTCCGTACCAAAATTTCATCCGGCGAAAATCACAAAAACCCTAATTTTGCTCCAATGCTGAAACCGAAGAGTGAAACCCTACTTTCTAGGCTCACTTGCACTTATTATGGAATAATTGGATAGTAGGGCTTTAAATCTTAATCCCTACATAGGGTTTTCGAAATACTCCTAAAACCAAACGTTACCGCCCAGCTAATGAATATATCAACGTAGAACGGACTGGGGCCTCACAATCTCCCCCACTTAGAACAATTTCGTCCTCGAAATTTTTCTATGAACGGAACCTATCGAATCTAAAGTAACCAGTGGCCTGTACCTTCTTCGTCCTCAGAAGAAACGAGGCTTTTCATTCCAGTCCCTTCTCTATTTGACGGTCCAGGGTCGGTCTGGGTTGGCTGCTGGGTTCCTTTCTTTTCACGCAATAAACTAGGGCAATTAGCAATCCGATGCTCGGTGCTCCCGCAACGCAGACACCTTCCATCCTTTTTCCAGCAATCCACCTCCATATGGTTGGATTTTCTACAGTAGCCACAAAATGAGAGAGCGATTGGGGTCTGATCCTCTTGTGAGACATCATGCAGTGGTCCTTCTCCACTTGGGTTTCCTCCCGGAGTATCCTCCTTAAGTGTCTCCAAAATTTTCACACCCCTTACTCCACGACCCTTCTTAGCGACTGGCCTACCTCGCTTACACTGTTCTGGCCTTTTACCTCTTTTCTTTGCATGGAAGATATTTACTTGTGGCCTTGCAATTCCTGTCCTTTGAGCTTCCTCTGGAAACCCCATAGCAGTAGTGTTTTGTGCCATTGTTAAGGCCTCCTCAGAAATCCCTTCGTATTTCCTTTTTAGCTCCAAGTTCTGGTGCAAGAGCTCAATCTTTTCTGAATACTCGTGCTTCCATCGCCCTTCCCAGTATGCGGCTAGTCTCCTTTGGACCTCTATTTCGTCTCGAAGAACTGCGATTTCCTTATACATCTCGACCCAATGTGCCATCTCACGGAGTTGCTGGACCTTCGATAGTAGCCTGCTGGCCAAAACAATGGGTCATAATAAATTCCTAAATACCAATGACACTCTCGGTCCCTGGTTTTGTTCAGTGGTTGTTTCCCCTTTTTCTTGACTCTTGGCCCCGCTTGGCTCCACGGCCACGACCATGTCCGCGACTACGTCTTCCCTCTATGTTTTTTTTTTCTTCCAAAGGGTACTTTAATAAATGAAATACGCAAATAAACTTATACGCACATAACACGCCATATTAAGGAGACAGATAATCAATTACACAAATACATATCAAATTGGACAGATAACCATGTACACACACACACATACTAACATCATGTAGTAACTATATACGGGCGAGTCAAAAGAAAAGGTGAAATCGTCCCAGTCTCAAATAAATAACCCCGTCCGATCTATCACGTTACTTTCTATCCAAACTAGACGTCCATTGACCTCTTGTGCTCATTCTAGTCAGACAAAGCCTGTTCATGTTTCCAAAATGAAATTTCAAGTACTTAACGCTGCCTCAACTTTAGAGTACTCGGGCACGAGAATCCGAAATAAGATAATTCACATCTCGAGCTGGCCAGTCCCAAGAGTAAACTATCTACAATCGAAATTCCTACCCGACGTACCTATTTATGATCCTCAAATACCACGGAAAAGATTAAAGGCCCATAACATTTGCAATTCACAGCTTATGCTCGAACGAGCACTTAGTCCTTCATATTTATTCACCACTTAGTCCAGGCTCACTCCGCGCAGAGACCACGCGAAGCAGCTATATATTTTATCCCTCAATTACTTAACTTTCATATCAAATCAAATCCCACAGTCCGGCATCCTAAACTTCAAGCCTAGGATACACTACAGAGATCTGAAGCCTAAGCTCTGATACCAACTGTGACGACCCCACTTCTCCCAAGGGCGAACCCAAGGGTATCGGCGGGCCGCCTGCCTAGCTCGCGCCAGGACTCAAACCTTAAAGCGATAAAAACCAGAAAATCCAAAAGAGTACCTTACATACTATATACAAATCCCAAAAAGGTTATAATTACATTCTCCAAAAGTACCTGCTCAAACTATTACACCCTTATAATTACAACCAAAACTAAAAGGTAGACCCTAAGGAGGGTCCTTATACAAACCACCACAATAAAAACAAACATCCTAATTGTCCAACTATGACAAACCAATACTAGTGTAAGTGCCCATAAGTCCCCGCGTCGGCCCCTGCTAAGGAAAACAAAAGGAACGGGGTAAGCTATATGCTTAGTAAGTAAACAGGGGCAAAAGCGTAAATGTCACGTAACCACAGTTACTCAATAAGAGTAAAGCAAAAGCAGAAAAGTAACATCACATAATAAGGATACAGGTGGCTCCAAAGCCAAGTCGTTGCCATGCGTGACCTCCTGTCGACACTCCGTCGACCATACATAAGGTCCGTAGAACTCCACTTGTACACCCACCGAACACCTTATCACCCTCACTGGCCAGTCACCTCACAAACTTGCCCAGGCGAACGAAATCACAAACTTGAGCTTGAGTCACAAGCTCGGGTCACAAAATTGGTTCACATACTCAGCGAACCGGGTTCACAAACTTGGTGACCTCAAACCAAGTTGGACTGACTTCGACCAAGCCCTAACCGGCTCGAATAGTCCATCTAGGTATTGAGTTCAACCTCAAACTCACAAAATTCACAAAATTATTCAAAAGTCACCCTGAGCCACCAGCTCAAGGGTTTTAGTTCCAAAATTGCTCATATACATAAGCCATGTACAAATATGTGTGCAAATTAGGGTTTAGAGCGAGTGCGATAAAGTACACCCTCGTCTAAGTACCCTCTTCATACATATCGAAACACATAAGCAACTAACATACAAAAGCGGCCTGAATACTTACTCCAAATACAAAAGTAGTACAAAAGCGGAAATCACTTCGTTGGTTGGCTAGTAGTGGGCCCCACCGGCTCCGCCTAGTTCACCACCGTCTGAAATCGAAGATTGTGTCACAATATATCACAAACAGCTACTCACACACGTAAAACAAGCAAAACGGCAAAATTGGCACGCGCAAGTGCGAAAACGGCAAAAAGGGGCACACGCGCGCGCGCGGAACGGCAAACGGGACGGCCAAATCGGCCATCTTAAACCGTTTTGGTCGAAAGTTAGGCTAGGAGTGTCGGATCAAGGTGAGCGAGATACCGTTTCGAAGCTAAGAGGAAGGGCTACAATTCTCATGAAGACATCTCAACCCAGATCTCAATAGGTATAGGTCAAAAAGGCACGAAATAGTGCCAGCTGTTTCATGGCAAGTTACCAAACATGCCCTGTTTGCAAGGCCGTAACTCACGGCTCAGAAATCGAAATCAAGAAATTCCAAAGGCGTTAGAAAGCTGAGACATAAGGCTAAAACTTTGATGTTTTGGCCAAGACCTGAATCCACTCAGAACAGAACGAAAATCGAGTGTCAACGTACCCGTCAGAACTGTCCAAATACAAGGCAGTTCTGACGAGCGTTATTGTTTTGATCATAACAGGAGCTACGGAACTCGGTTTTCGACGTACTTTATACCGTTTCGAAGCTGAGACCAAGATCTAAATTTCTTATGAAGGAGTCGACACCCAGATCGTATGGAATCAGAACGGAAAAATGCACGGCAGAAACTGAAATGCAAAACGTACACAAACGGACGTCTAAAACAGGTCTGAGGGTTTTGTCTATAACTCGGAATACATTAATCCGTTTGACCTGAAATTTTACAGGTAGATTCAGCACTTAAAAGGCTACAACGTTGAAGAAGGCCACTTAACCCAGTTTCGAGTGTAACTAGGTCAAAACTGTAAGATACTAAACCAGAATCGTAAAACAGGTGAACAAACCGCAACCTGGTGCAAACAGCATAACTCAGCCTACTTAAGTCCAAATTCAGAAATTTCAAAGGCATACGAAAGCTTAGAAACAGGGCTACATTTCATCAGAAGACTAGAACAACCAATTCTGAAGTAATCCTATCCAAAATCACCAATTACAAGTGCAGTTCTTACATTCGGACAAAACCAGAACAGCAAGGGTATTTTCGACTTTTCTCACTCTACGCTACTCCGATTGACCTGAAATTTTACAGGCACCTATAAAATGTCATTTCCTACAACTTTCATGTTTTAAGCCAAGGCCAATTCGGCCTCTATCTAGGACCAAAATATTCGGACAGAATGAAGAACCAAGAAACCCCAATTTTCCAGATTTCATTCAAAACAGAAATCACTTGCAATCTTCCACTTTTTCCACCATCTAGCATCATTACATACCATTTCCAACCATCATATATAGCCACACAATCATGCTTATATTAAAACAGGAAAAATCCCAATAAATATAAAACTTCACTAAATCATCCACAAATCAAGATATAAACCATAATTTTTCATCTCTTAACACCACTAAGCATGAATTAAGCTTCATTAGGTGAAGGAGAGAGTTCATTCATTACTCACCTAGTAAAACAAGAGAGAGGGAGTTGCTTGTCACCTTAGCTTCCACAAACACTTCACCAATCAACTTACTAATACCAAATGAAGAGGTTTTATGGAAGGAATTCAAGATTAACCGGTTAGTTTATGAGATTGAGCAAGATTAGGACAAGGAATTGAGAGAGATTTTTCTTTCTTCCTTTGGAGAGAATTTCGGCCAAGAGAGAGAAAAGAATGAGGAAGATTAAGCTTCATTTGTCTTATAAGAAGGTTGGAAAAAATAAGAATTAATTCTAGCCACAAGTTTGGTTAACACTTGGTTGAATCACAACCACACAATTTTCTCTCTCTTGTTGCATTTTGAACCACTAATTTTCGGCCAATAAGAAGCTAAGAGGGGGGGAAGATATTTTTCTCTATTAGTGGTAAACTTGCATGGCAAGTAAGTGGTGGTCAATTGGTGCGTTCAATCGGTAATGCGCGGGACCCGCCGGTTCGCGCCGTTTTTTCTTAAAACACACGTACTAGGGTTTTTACTTCCTATTCACTAATCTTATCTTATTGCTCCTAATTACATATTATTTCTCACTTAAAAGTCACTTTTAATCACCAAATTTGATCCTTTTTCCGTACCAAAATTTCATCCGGCGAAAATCACAAAAACCCTAATTTTGCTCCAATGCTGAAACCGAAGAGTGAAACCCTACTTTCTAGGCTCACTTGCACTTATTATGGAATAATTGGATAGTAGGGCTTTAAATCTTAATCCCTACATAGGGTTTTCGAAATACTCCTAAAATCAAACGTTACCGCCCAGCTAATGAATATATCAACGTAGAACGGACTGGGGCCTCACAGGCTTGTTTTCTGCATTTTCGTGATTAGAAACATTTCGAGATAATTTTAAGGAGCAGATATAATTTTTAGATGATTTTTCTAGTATCAAATAGATTTTGAGAAATTAAGAGCGTATACCGGACATGGGACCCACTAGTGCGAAAAGTTCGGAAAAATTCGGCCAACTAGGTTAAGTTTTAGATACTGGAATTAATTTACCTGGTGTTAAGAGATGATTAGAGGAGGCTAAGTGGATTGGTATAAGAGAGACAAGTTAGGTAGGCATTTAATAAAAGGTGACAAGTGTCACCATTTGAGTGGTTTACCATTAAGACAACTATTCATGGTCTTACCATTTGACTTAAATAAACCAAAAATGACCAAAAATCATCCAAAAATCCTCCATAAGTGGCCGGCTCTCTCTTTCTCTCTTTCTCTCTCTCTTACTCTAAGCACAAGGAAGAAAACTCTTCAAGCTTGCTCCAAATCATCAAAACCAACCATTGAAACTTGAAATTTCTCCATAAAACCTCTTCAATTAGTGTTTGTGAGTTGTTGTGTGAAGTTATTTGGAAAGTTAAGGTGACCAATTGCTCTCTCTCTCTTGTTTTTAAGGTGAGTTGTGAAGAACCACCCTCCTCCCTTAATTGATGCTTAAATCATGATTAGTGGTAGTATGAGATGCAATATTATGGATTATTTCTTGATTTGTGGTTGAAGTGATGAAGTTTTATTATTTTTGGGGATTTTTCTGTTTTAATATAAACATGATTGTGTGGATATCTATGATGATTGGAAATGGTATATAATGACTCTAGGAGGTGGAAAAAGTGATTAATTGCAACCAATTTCTGGTTTGGAGGAAATTTCAGAAAATTAGGGTTTTAGTGGGAACATTCTGCCCGAATTTTTAGCTCCTAGTTAGAGGCCGAATTGGCCTTGGCTTAAAACATTAAAGTTGTATGGAATGACATTTTAGAGGTGTCTACAAAATTTCAGGTCAATCAGAGTAGTGTAGAATGAGAAAAGTCGAAATTACTATTGCTGTTCTGGGTTTACCCGAATGTAAGAATTGCGCCTGTAATTGGTTGTTTTGGCTGGAATTGCTTCCGAATTGGTTGTTGAGGCCTTCTGATGAAATGTATCCCTGTTTCTTAGTTTTCAGTTGGTTTTGGAATTTCTGGATTTGGACTTGGAGAGCCTGAGTTATGATGTTTCCGCTAGAATGCATTCTGTGAATCTGTTTTTACGGTTTTGATGTAGTATCTTGCATTTTTGACATGGTTGCACTCAAAACTGGGTTGAGTAACCTTCTGTGATGTTGTAGCCCTGTCTTCTGTGAGTGACCTTCTGTTTTTTTTTTTTTTCGAAATGGTGGGTCTTGCACCCTCATCCGATAATCGTAGTGCCTTTGGCACCATTACCGCAAAATGAGGACAAAAACTGTTTTTTTCAGGGCCAAAGCTAATTGCATTTCCGAATTTTTTGGTTTCCTCTAATGTTTGTATATGCTTATGGAACCCTATTGGGGTCATGTTTGGCCTTGGTTTATGACTCGTTATCGAGTCTCATTGTACTTGTTTGCATGTTTTAGGGCGTGATGGTGGTGCACAACGTTCTTTTGACGGAAGTGCATGAAACCACATTTGCGAGCTTGGTGAGTGTACTACTCACTTGTGTGTGTTAATATCTGGCTTTGATACTTGAACTTGGTGCTTGGAATGTTAATTGCTTGAAGTGAAAGTGTACTTTATCACTCTCACTGTGTGCCTTATATCCTTGTTATCATGTGATTGGAATGTTACACGAAGTGTTACTTGAAATGAAAATACATGACTTGGTGTCGTTTGGACGAGTATCCAACGACTACAATTGTTATCAATGAGCTCAACCCCATTGGTAGTTGATTGAATCGAGCCGGCGAGGGCTTGGTCGTGCCAATTGATGTGCCTTGGGGAAGTGTTATGGAATCTTGTAGTATGAGAGACTCTCGATTCCGGTTTACTCGAGTAATACCAAAGTGCAAGTGTTTGGATTTTGGGCCCGGTAGGGGGATGTTAGGTGGAAGGAGTGGAAGTAAAGTGGAGTCTACGGTTGGTTACTTTTGAACATTGACGGAGAGTCAATGACGTCCGATCAAGAAATGCAAACGAGGAAAGGGCTCTTGAGAGCCATCTGTATCCTTTTATCACCATATTTGACGTGTGCCTTTGCTTATTTTACTATATTGAATGAAAGCTGGATGCTTATGTGCACTTGGTTGCGTAAGTGATAGTATTGTCGCGCCTCACTTTTTGAATGTGTGTGAAAGTAGTGTGTATGTGAACGTGTGTGAAAATAAAATGCCGTGGGACTTGAAAATGCGACGGTTTGGCCAAACAAAATTCAAAAAGGGTTTTGAATAGAAAATGGAGTCGCCACTTGGTATAGAGTTAGGGTGTAACAAGTCACCCAAAAAGTGATTCTTTGGAAAGAAAAGTAAACAAACCCTTTTTGAAGAATTTTTAGGTCTACGTAACCAAAGCAAGGGATCAGGGGTCACATTTGATAAGGGAGAAGGCAAAGGCAAAGCCTAAGGCACTCCCTTACCCTAGCCAAAGCTAGTTGCGTGACTTAGCCCTTCTTTTCCTAATTCTTCTACCCAAAGTATGCGTTGCATGTTGGATATGACTAATGGTTATGAAAAAAATGCAATCCTAAATCTAAAATGTCTCTTATGAGGCTTTTTGGTCCCAATCACATGGGTTGCGATGGCCAACAGGGAAAGCCCTCATAGAGGTCATGAATAATGCAAATGAAGACTCAAGTATGAGTGTAAGTGTGCAAATGTAAGAAACGTGCAAGTGTGCAAATGTAAGAAAAGTGCAAGTGTGTAAATGTGAGAAAAGTGCATGTGTGTCAATTGAGAAAATAAAGGTGTTTGTGTGCTAGTGGATGAAAATATAATAGTAGATACATATAAGTGCAATTGGGTGCAATTTGTGAGGTAGAAAATAAATGATAAAAGAAGAAAAATGTGCAAACATGGCATGTGGATAAAAAAGTGAGGAAGTGATATGATAAGAATGAGAGTGCATGAACCTAGAGGAATGCATCAAGTCGGGTACTGGAATGACTCCTAACTTCATGATTTTAATTTTCCCTTTGATTAGAAGGAAGAACTAGCGTGCTAAGGCTATTTTGTAGCCACACTCGCTCGTTTCCCTTACCGAAAGGGGACTCTCAAGCAAATGTACCCTATAACTAGTATGAGGATGCAAAAACCTAAAATGAAGGGGAAAAGATTGGAGGAGCATGCCAAATGCTAAAAAACTAAGAAAAATACATGAAATGTAGTGAAACATGCAAATGTGTACTAACAAGAAGAGATACCTAAGGGTCTAGCGTTGGACTAGCCCATATCTAGGAATTCCTACTAGCATTGGACTAGTGGAAAACGGAGCAATGAGCCACAACTAGCGTTGGACTAGTGTGGTGACGTGCATTCATCCATCAAATTCATCTACGACTATAGAAAGCAAGTAGACATGCCAATCACCTATAAACACGTAGCACATAACACTTAGCATGCTCGACTAAATGCAAGAGCCTAATAAAGCAACTTAACACGTAGCAACAAAAGCAAACAATCAAGCTAATGAACCTATTACATTCGCTAACTAAAACAAATGGGGAAGGGGAAAAATGGACAAAAATGCTCGCCAGGCCCTATCTATTACAAACCAAGAGGTGTACACATACCCCATAAAAGAATAACTTACTAAAAGCAAAGGGAAATGAAATAAATGAAAGGAATTAAGGAAAGGCAAGGAAAGCAAAGTAGACATGCAATTGTCACTTAGCACGTTGGATCAAATAGAGGAGAGACAAAAAAGATAAGCGAAATCATACCTCCCCATTCATGATGTTAGTAAAGTAAACAAAACTCAACTTGGGCTAGAGTCACCAAAGAAAGGGATAACTTGGGCTAAAACCATCAAAGAAAAGAATTAATGCACCAATTTAGTGGTAAAATGTAAATAAGCCAATTTGAATCCACCAAATCGTCGAATCCTTCTTCAATTGCAACTTAAAAATGATCAAATAATGCATAATTTCCAAGCAAAAGTGAAGCATTGATCAAATTTCTGAAGTAGAAAAATGACTAAGGACCCAATAGCAACCATTAATCAATCAATCAGGGCCAATTGAAACATTTCAGGAACTTCAAGGGTCAAAAAATAATGAAAAGGTCAAGTAATAGCTCAGATTGCAATCAACTTAGGACTTAATTGCAAGAGATTGGAATGTAATTGGGCCTTAGTAACATGAGGAGGAACATGTGGGACTGATTTGCAACTTTTGAAACTCTTTTCATGCAAATTTCATGCAACAAGGAAACACGTAAACAAGTTTCTGCAATAAAAAACTTTTGGCAGCTTAATGAAACTTCCTTCTGTAAATCTCATACCAGACTTTAAACGAAAAAACCAACTAACACCAACTCTCAAACACCCCTTGACAGTTAAACATTTTTATTAACACGACCCCTTCATAAACAATAAACCATTAAAATGAAATGAATGACCAAATGATAAGCACATATTGCGGCAGAAAATAAAATTTGCTGGAAATTTCATTTCCAAACGCAGATTCCCATCCAAATGCACAACTTTGATCTAAACTTTATCCACCAGACATCAAAATGAAAAACTAAGCAACCAAATCAAGAACTTCCGCATCTAAATAGGCTAAAAAAACTTAGCAAGATATTATGCAAAATTCTGGAAAAACATGCAAACATTTGATGTTCAAAAGCTGCTGCAACTGAAAGAGAAGTCTGCTGCATTTCCGTTTACAAATGGACTCTAGACAGCTTTGAGTATAGCCATTTCACCTGTCCAACTTTCAATTTAACCAACAAAGCAAATAAACTCCTCACCCAACAAACCAAACATTGAAGGAAATCATGCAAATGCTGGAGAATTTTATGCGAAATGGTTCGGCAATCCTGCTTGTTTATTTTCCAACAAAGTATTTGAATATGATTCAAGTGTTTTAAGGACTCGAACATGCAAACTCAAACCAATCTTCCCTGCCCCCTTCCACACAAGACTAACTAACAAAATAGAGGAGGCCAAAGCCTGGTGAATAGTCACGGGAAAGGAAAACAGCAAGGTAAGTGCGATAGCCTATGCCCTGCTACAATAACTTAGCCCGCTAAAAATGAGACTCAGCCCTCTTCCAATGCCGAAACAGACATGAAGCTAAAAAATAATGAAGTAATCATCAACCTTGTGAGAACCCGTAAAACCCTAATATTTTTCCTAGGGTTTATTTCCCCTTAATTGCATGTTTTCTGCATTTTCTGGCTTAGGAATATTTTCTTGGGGAATTTTATGAGTAATTATAGTTTTAAGATGAGTTTTCTCGTATTGGATGGTTTTTAGAAAATTAAGAATATATATTGGACGTGGGACCCACGAGCGCGAAAAGTTCGGGAAAATTCGGCCAATACGGTTATGTTTCGGATACTGTGGAAAATTTATCGGGTGTTAAGAGATAAGTAGTGTGTGTGAAGTGATTGATGTGAGAGAGAAAAGAAAGATAGGAATGCATTTAATGAGTGTGACAAGTGTCACAATCTCATTGGTTGGACTTTAAGAATTACTATTCAATTTCTTGACTTTTTTTGACCAAAGGATTAAATATCAAAAATTCACAAAATTTCCTCATTTTTCTTTCTCCTTGGCCGGCTCTCTCTCACTCTTTTTCAAGAATAAGAACTCTTCAATCTTCAAGCTTTCTACTAGCAAATCATCTAAATCAACCGAATAAACAAGATTCCACTCCATAAAATCCTATCTTCTAGTGCTAGTAAGGGTTGTAGTGAAGTTGTTTTGAAGAGCAAAGGTGTCCACAATCTCTCTTTCCCTTGTTTCTTGGTAAGTGATGCTACAACCTCTCCCCTATACCTAATGATGGTTATATTATGCTTAATGGTGGCATGAGTGAAGGAATATATGATTTGTTTCTTGATTTGGCTTGTTTTGGTGAAGTTTTTATTTTATTGGGATTTTTTCTGGTTTAATAGGATCTTGATGTTGGGGGCTTGTATGATGAATTGTAATGGTTGGAAATGACTCTAGTGGGTGTGAATTGTTGTTAAATGCAACCAATTTTGGAATTGGAATGAAATGTGAAAAGTTAGGGTTCTTGAACCCCTATTCTGTCCGAAAATTTAGGTCATAGCTAGAGGCCGAATTGGACTTTGCTCAAAACAGGAAAGTTGTAGGTATTGATGAGTTTAGTGTGCCTACAAAATTTCAGGGAAATTGGACTAGTGTAGAGTGAGTTATGCCGTTTTTACTGTTTCTGTTTTTGGTGCACAGAATGTCCGAACTGCGATAGAAATTGCCTGTTTTGACTGGAATTGTTTTGGATTTGGTTGTTGAGGTCTTCTGATGAAATGTAGCTTAATGTCTTAGCTATCATATACCTTTATAATCAATGCATTTGGACCTGTGTAGACTGAGTTGGACGAATTACAGCATTGTGTGATTTGGGAACCTGCAATTACGATTCTGGTTTGGTATTCTGCATATTTGACCTAGTTGTGCTAGGATTTGGACTGAGTGACCTTCTACATTGTTGTAGCCCTGGTTCTTAGCTTCGAAACGGTGGGTCTTGCACCTTCATCCGACCATCGTAACGCCTTTGGTACCATTACCGTAAAAGGACGTCAAAACTGTTTTCTGGTTTTGAGCAATTGTGGTTAATTGCTATGTGATTGGGTTTGATTGTAGGTTGGAAAATAAAGGAATTAAGGGGAAATGCTGTCCGATTTTAATAGCGTTGGTTACCTTAAGTTTCAAGTGAAAGGCTTGGACTTGAATGATGGAATTGGCTATATTGAACAAGGATTATGAGCCGTGGAGGTGAGTGACCCTAAACTGTTTCCAAAGTTACTTATGAACTGTTTCTTGCATTATTTACTCGATTGCATCTCATGCGTGCTTGCATGTGAATTCATGATATGATTTTGGCTTCAATGAGTTCTGGGAAAGTCTTGTGCTGGACACCAACGTCTCCACCTTGTTTATGGTTCATGTTCATGGTTATCTAAAGCACCGATGTTGCTCCCACTTTCGTGAGTTCGTGAGTTAATGTTAAATGAAATATTTGAGCGTTGGGTGTTCAAGTGCTATGATTTCACCGGCTCACGAGAGCACTAAACGGACATTTGATCTCTGAATCATGACATCATCGAAATCATCGAAATGCAACATTGTGAAATATATTTGCTTAATGATTTTGCTGGTTACTCGCTGAGCTTCTAGCTCACCCCAAAAATATTTTATTCCCCTCCACAGGGCTCAAGGCGAAGGCAGGACTTATAGTACTTGTGCACGTGATTGGATGGCCTATGTTTTGTACAGTTTTGATTTGGAATCATTTTATGTATAGTTGAGAATTGTTTCCGCTGCTTTTGTGACATGTAATTATTGGAGACTTGGATGTATATTTGTGGACCATGTGATGTATATTTGAGATTTATATTGTAATTTATTTGAGGATTGTAGTGAACGACTGAGTCCCGGCGAGAGCTGGGCAGGTGGCCCGCCGAACCCTCTGGTTCGCCTTAGGGGGAGGTGGGGTCGTTACAATTGGTATCAGAGCTTAGGCTTCAGATCTCTGTAGTGTATCCTAGACTTAAAGTTTAGGATGCCGGACTGTGGGTTTGGTTTTTAGTGATTCTTGCGGGATGTCTCGACTTGATTGGTACAAGAGGGAATGTCGAGGACGACATTCTTTTAAGGGGGGGAGAGTGTGAGAACCCGTAAAACCCTAATATTTTTCCTAGGGTTTATTTCCCCTTAATTGCATGTTTTCTGCATTTTCTGGCTTAGGAATATTTTCTTGGGGAATTTTATGAGTAATTATAGTTTTAAGATGAGTTTTCTCGTATTGGATGGTTTTTAGAAAATTAAGAATATATGTTGGACGTGGGACCCACGAGTGCGAAAAGTTCGGGAAAATTCGGCCAATACGGTTATGTTTCGGATACTGTGGAAAATTTATCGGGTGTTAAGAGATAAGTAGTGTGTGTGAAGTGATTGATGTGAGAGAGAAAAGAAAGATAGGAATGCATTTAATGAGTGTGACAAGTGTCACAATCTCATTGGTTGGACTTTAAGAATTACTATTCAATTTCTTGACTTTTTTGACCAAAGGATTAAATATCAAAAATTCACAAAATTTCCTCATTTTTCTTTCTCCTTGGCCGGCTCTCTCTCACTCTTTTGCAAGAAGAAGAACTCTTCAATCTTCAAGCTTTCTACTAGCAAATCATCTAAATCAACCGAATAAACAAGATTCCACTCCATAAAATCCTATCTTCTAGTGCTAGTAAGGGTTGTAGGGAAGTTGTTTTGAAGAGCAAAGGTGTCCACAATCTCTCTTTCCCTTGTTTCTTGGTAAGTGATGCTACAACCTCTCCCCTATACCTAATGATGGTTATATTATGCTTAATGGTGGCATGAGTGAAGGAATATATGATTTGTTTCTTGATTTGGCTTGTTTTGGTGAAGTTTTTATTTTATTGGGATTTTTTCTGGTTTAATAGGATCTTGATGTTGGGGGCTTGTATGATGAATTGTAATGGTTGGAAATGACTCTAGTGGGTGTGAATTTTTCTTAAATGCAACCAATTTTGGAATTGGAATGAAATGTGAAAAGTTAGGGTTCTTGAACCCCTATTCTGTCTGAAAATTTAGGTCATAGCTAGAGGCCGAATTGGACTTTGCTCAAAACAGGAAAGTTGTAGGTATTGATGAGTTTAGTGTGCCTGCAAAATTTCAGGGCAATTGGACTAGTGTAGAGTGAGTTATGCTGTTTTTACTGTTTCTGTTTTTGGTGCACAGAATGTCCGAACTGCGATAGAAATTGCCTGTTTTGACTGGAATTGTTTTGGATTTGGTTGTTGAGGTCTTCTGATGAAATGTAGCTTAATGTCTTAGCTATCATATGCCTTTAGAATCAATGCATTTGGACCTGTGTAGACTGAGTTGGACGAATTACAGCATTGTGTGATTTGGGAACCTGCAATTACGATTCTGGTTTGGTATTCTGCATATTTGACCTAGTTGTGCTAGGATTTGGACTGAGTGACCTTCTACATTGTTGTAGCCCTGGTTCTTAGCTTCGAAACGGTGGGTCTTTCACCTTCATCCGACCATCGTAGCGCCTTTGGTACCATTACCGCAAAAGGACATCAAAACTGTTTTCTGGTTTTGAGCAATTGTGGTTAATTGCTATGTGATTGGGTTTGATTGTAGGTTGGAAAATAAAGGAATTAAGGGGAAATGCTGTCCGATTTTAATAGCGTTGGTTACCTTAAGTTTCAAGTGAAAGGCTTGGACTTGAATGATGGAATTGGCTATATTGAACAAGGATTATGAGCCGTGGAGGTGAGTGACCCTAAACTGTTTCCAAAGTTACTTATGAACTGTTTCTTGCATTATTTACTCGATTGCATCTCATGCGTGCTTGCATGTGAATTCATGATATGATTTTGGCTTCAATGAGTTCTGGGAAAGTCTTGTGCTGGACACCAACGTCTCCACCGTGTTTATGGTTCATGTTCATGGTTATCTAAAGCACCGATGTTGCTCCCACTTTCGTGAGTTCGTGAGTTAATGTTAAATGAAATATTTGAGCGTTGGGTGTTCAAGTGCTATGATTTCACCGGCTCACGAGAGCACTAAACGGACATTTGATCTCTGAATCATGACATCATCGAAATCATCGAAATGCAACATTGTGAAATATATTTGCTTAATGATTTTGCTGGTTACTCGCTGAGCTTCTAGCTCACCCCAAAAATATTTTATTCCCCTCCACAGGGCTCAAGGCGAAGGCAGGACTTATAGTACTTGTGCACGTGATTGGATGGCCTATGTTTTGTACAGTTTTGATTTGGAATCATTTTATGTATAGTTGAGAATTGTTTCCGCTGCTTTTGTGACATGTAATTATTGGAGACTTGGATGTATATTTGTGGACCATGTGATGTATATTTGAGATTTATATTGTAATTTATTTGAGGATTGTAGTGAACGACTGAGTCCCGGCGAGAGCTGGGCAGGTGGCCCGCCGAACCCTCTGGTTCGCCTTAGGGGGAGGTGGGGTCGTTACAATTGGTATCAGAGCTTAGGCTTCAGATCTCTGTAGTGTATCCTAGACTTAAAGTTTAGGATGCCGGACTGTGGGTTTGGTTTTTAGTGATTCTTGCGGGATGTCTCGACTTGATTGGTACAAGAGGGAATGTCGAGGACGACATTCTTTTAAGGGGGGGAGAGTGTGAGAACCCGTAAAACCCTAATATTTTTCCTAGGGTTTATTTCCCCTTAATTGCATGTTTTCTGCATTTTCTGGCTTAGGAATATTTTCTTGGGGAATTTTATGAGTAATTATAGTTTTAAGATGAGTTTTCTCGTATTGGATGGTTTTTAGAAAATTAAGAATATATGTTGGACGTGGGACCCACGAGTGCGAAAAGTTCGGGAAAATTCGGCCAATACGGTTATGTTTCGGATACTGTGGAAAATTTATCGGGTGTTAAGAGATAAGTAGTGTGTGTGAAGTGATTGATGTGAGAGAGAAAAGAAAGATAGGAATGCATTTAATGAGTGTGACAAGTGTCACAATCTCATTGGTTGGACTTTAAGAATTACTATTCAATTTCTTGACTTTTTTGACCAAAGGATTAAATATCAAAAATTCACAAAATTTCCTCATTTTTCTTTCTCCTTGGCCGGCTCTCTCTCACTCTTTTGCAAGAAGAAGAACTCTTCAATCTTCAAGCTTTCTACTAGCAAATCATCTAAATCAACCGAATAAACAAGATTCCACTCCATAAAATCCTATCTTCTAGTGCTAGTAAGGGTTGTAGGGAAGTTGTTTTGAAGAGCAAAGGTGTCCACAATCTCTCTTTCCCTTGTTTCTTGGTAAGTGATGCTACAACCTCTCCCCTATACCTAATGATGGTTATATTATGCTTAATGGTGGCATGAGTGAAGGAATATATGATTTGTTTCTTGATTTGGCTTGTTTTGGTGAAGTTTTTATTTTATTGGGATTTTTTCTGGTTTAATAGGATCTTGATGTTGGGGGCTTGTATGATGAATTGTAATGGTTGGAAATGACTCTAGTGGGTGTGAATTTTTCTTAAATGCAACCAATTTTGGAATTGGAATGAAATGTGAAAAGTTAGGGTTCTTGAACCCCTATTCTGTCTGAAAATTTAGGTCATAGCTAGAGGCCGAATTGGACTTTGCTCAAAACAGGAAAGTTGTAGGTATTGATGAGTTTAGTGTGCCTGCAAAATTTCAGGGCAATTGGACTAGTGTAGAGTGAGTTATGCTGTTTTTACTGTTTCTGTTTTTGGTGCACAGAATGTCCGAACTGCGATAGAAATTGCCTGTTTTGACTGGAATTGTTTTGGATTTGGTTGTTGAGGTCTTCTGATGAAATGTAGCTTAATGTCTTAGCTATCATATGCCTTTAGAATCAATGCATTTGGACCTGTGTAGACTGAGTTGGACGAATTACAGCATTGTGTGATTTGGGAACCTGCAATTACGATTCTGGTTTGGTATTCTGCATATTTGACCTAGTTGTGCTAGGATTTGGACTGAGTGACCTTCTACATTGTTGTAGCCCTGGTTCTTAGCTTCGAAACGGTGGGTCTTTCACCTTCATCCGACCATCGTAGCGCCTTTGGTACCATTACCGCAAAAGGACATCAAAACTGTTTTCTGGTTTTGAGCAATTGTGGTTAATTGCTATGTGATTGGGTTTGATTGTAGGTTGGAAAATAAAGGAATTAAGGGGAAATGCTGTCCGATTTTAATAGCGTTGGTTACCTTAAGTTTCAAGTGAAAGGCTTGGACTTGAATGATGGAATTGGCTATATTGAACAAGGATTATGAGCCGTGGAGGTGAGTGACCCTAAACTGTTTCCAAAGTTACTTATGAACTGTTTCTTGCATTATTTACTCGATTGCATCTCATGCGTGCTTGCATGTGAATTCATGATATGATTTTGGCTTCAATGAGTTCTGGGAAAGTCTTGTGCTGGACACCAACGTCTCCACCGTGTTTATGGTTCATGTTCATGGTTATCTAAAGCACCGATGTTGCTCCCACTTTCGTGAGTTCGTGAGTTAATGTTAAATGAAATATTTGAGCGTTGGGTGTTCAAGTGCTATGATTTCACCGGCTCACGAGAGCACTAAACGGACATTTGATCTCTGAATCATGACATCATCGAAATCATCGAAATGCAACATTGTGAAATATATTTGCTTAATGATTTTGCTGGTTACTCGCTGAGCTTCTAGCTCACCCCAAAAATATTTTATTCCCCTCCACAGGGCTCAAGGCGAAGGCAGGACTTATAGTACTTGTGCACGTGATTGGATGGCCTATGTTTTGTACAGTTTTGATTTGGAATCATTTTATGTATAGTTGAGAATTGTTTCCGCTGCTTTAGTGACATGTAATTATTGGAGACTTGGATGTATATTTGTGGACCATGTGATGTATATTTGAGATTTATATTGTAATTCATTTGAGGATTGTAGTGAACGACTGAGTCCCGGCGAGAGCTGGGCAGGCGGCCCGCCGAACCCTCTGGTTCGCCTTAGGGGGAGGTGGGGTCGTTACAAACCTAATGATAGACTTCAAGACAAACAGGGATAGAGATCATGCAAAGCTCGAAACTTTCTTGTAACTCATCCAAACTCAGAGGCCTTCTCGAATGAACTAGCCATGGAAATGTCATTTTCTTTTCAAAGTTAACAACTTTGCTACTAAAACACAGCTTGGGGACAAAATAAAACAAAGACAAACAGATTTGGAACCCTAACAAAGTTTATCATGTAACACAACAACAAAAGACCGCAGCTTTACAACTAACGGTAAGGAAATAACTACTGCAACCAGATTTTTCAATACGCATCGACTCAAAGCCAAGAGAAACATCAAGTAAAGTAAATCCCTAACTCTCATAGGCAAGACTTATTAACAGAGATTGTCTATAGGACAGGGCTAAAACGAACCTTACAACGCTATGTAGGTAGAGTTAGCGATGGCAAAAAAACTTGAGCTTGGGCTGAAACCACCAAATTTCCGTAGCTCCCTCTTGTTCTTTTGGTTTGACCAGAAATCGCAGCTTTTGCCCAGCCGTCACTCCTCTCCTGTTTCCTTCTTTTGTCGTCGTCTCGATTCTACTCTCAACCCGTTTTCTCGTTTTTTTTTTTTTGCTCTCTCTCAAAACCCTCGCTGTTATCCCTCGGTTCCTTTCCTCCTCTCGCTCTTTCTATCCCTCCACCGCCAAGAAACTCTCTCCTAGCCGCCCACTCTCTTCTCGGTTTTCCTTTTGTCCAGCCCTCCTAGAATTTTTCTCCGTTCATCCGCTGTTCCCCCCTTTGGTTTTCTTTCCTTTCTTCAGATTTGCAGCCGTCACTCGATGCCCTCCTTCTTGAACCCTTAGCCTTTTCTTTTATATCCCCTCCAAACTCCTTAAACCTTATCTCAATGACCCTAAAGCAACCTCAGCTCCTCCCCTTATTGTTAGCCGTAGGATTTGCCAGAAAATGGCATATGTTTTTACGCTGCTGCATGCGGCTATATTTCCCCTTTTTTTTTTTTTTGAAAAGTAATTTAACAAAATGATAATTAAGTAAAAAACAACAATTTAAGTAATATCGGACAAGATAAACAAACTAGAAACACCAAAGTTGCGATTTTTCATTTTTCTTTTCCTTTCTTCATTTTTCATTTTCATCATTTTTCTCTTTTTTTCAGGAAAACATTGAATTTAAAAAAACAACAAAATCATATTTTTTGAATGCTTTTCCTTTTTTCTTTTTCTTTTTCCTCTTTTTTTTCCTTTTTCGAGAAATTCTATGCTAAAAACTTACAAATAAAAAACTAAAAATAACTAAAAAGTAAATAAAAACTAACACGACAAATAAAAATAAAAATAAATAGCAAATGAAATTACTCTAAAAATTTGGTGTCTACAAGTATCTCACTGGGCAATTAGCTCACACCGTTCCTTTTATTTTCCTTACAGGAATATGACTCTTTTTGGAATGAATCTTGATAGATGGTTGCCGAATGAACTAGATGTATATTTCTTTTGTATTGTATATGAAGTGAAACCCTAAATGTATCTTTAGGGCCGTTTTCACTTTCAATTTGGCAAACCGTGTATATATTAACTTTTGAAAAACTTTTGTATGTCACTTTGGATTGTAATTGCTAAAGTTCAAGATGTGAATGTTTGTTTGATATTTGGTTGCGTTCTAACGGGTCGGTTACTATTCATGGCCGACTCCGAATTTTATTTTTTTTATTTTGGGTTATTTTGCCCTTTTGCCTTGTTTACGCGCGTTATAAGTTACGGAACGCAATAGATCGCTCTAAACTGCACCGTTAGTCCTGGCGAGAGCTGGGCAGGCAGTCCGCTAACCTCTTTGGTTCGCCTTAGGGGAAGGTAGGGCTGTCACAAATCTAACTGCCTACCACTTCAGAGAGTAATTGCTTTCCAATGCTCCGTAGGATTGACTTTAATTTTTCTAGGCAACTCCCTTTGGTTTCTACGATTAACGACATTGGCAATTTGACCAAGTTGGATCTCCATATTTCTATACATTGAGGTTAATTGGTCCATTCTTCCCTCTAGTATTTCAAATCTCTCTGAGATGGATTTAGTTAATCTATCCATTTTGCTATTGGTTGTATTAGTTAATCTTTCAATGGTTAACTCCCATGAAGGTTTGAATTCAATGGGTGTTTGCTTTGGTTGAAACCCTGATGGATTGGTTGGTCTTTGTTGATTTTCTTGATCTCTCCATCCAAATTTTGGATGATTCCTCCACCCTTAAGTGTAAGTGTTGTGACAAGTGTGTATGTTGTGTGTTTTAAGTGTGCTTTCTTATTTAGTTTTGGTTTGTTTTATTTACTTTTATAGTTAATTAACTAAGTTTCCAAGTGAAGTCATGCATTTTATGGGCTAAGTGTCAAAAATTACATTTCTATGGATTTTAGTGGTGAAAACTTCTTATTTTGTAGGTTTAAAAAGAAGACATCAAGTGCAAAATGTTCAAAGGATGAAATGCAAGTTAGACAGCTTTGACACCTGTTGGTATTTTGGCTATATTTTGAGTTACAAGTATTGGATTGAGGTGATTCTTATGTCATTTTGAAGTTAACACATAGCTCTACATTTCTTACAGAGACATAGACATGGAAATCCAGTTCATGAGTTTTCCTTATCAAAAAGTCAAAATATAATCGGCTATTTTTGTTGTCAAAAACTGAAATAGGGTATTGACCAGTTGAGGGTATTTTGGTCATTCCTCCATCTACAGAGCTTCAAATCGGATGATTCTTGAAACATTAGAAAAATAACTCAAAGGGCTAGAACTTTCATGTTTTGAAAAAGAGCTAGTTCAGCCTTTATCATTGAAAAAATATCAGTTGAATTGGTGCAAAAATAGAGCCAAGTTGAAGACTGACAAAAAAATGAGCAAACCTGTAATAAGGCAGAACGGGTGGGTCAATATGAGACCAAAGGTGCATTTTCAAGCGCATGTAATCTTCAATTGCACCTACAACTTGTTCTGTAACTTGTTCTCTGTTCACACAAAGTTTTTGACTAATTTTTCTGTAAGAATTTCGGCTAGATATGAGCAAGCAAGCATAGAATCTTGTAGAAATAACTTTTGAGAATTTCAAGAGCCAACTTTGCCAACTAGAAACAACTCATTTGTGGCTTGAATTCTCTATAAATAGAGGCCTTGGAGAACATTTTCAAAACTTTGGAAGGCTAGAGAAACTTTACAAAAATGTAGACTTTCACTAGAATTTCCTTAGTTAATTAGTTAGGGTAGATTAGTATAGTTAGTGTAGTTTATCCTTCTTGTACTTATAGCTAAACTTGGATGAAGATTAAGGAGCAAGATGGAGAGTTTGATCTCATGTGACAAGGGTGATATCTCTTCTACTACTTTATCTCTTGTATTTGATTTCTTGTTTAGTTATTATACAAATTTGAATTTGTGTTTCAAAATGTATTTCTAAAGTTTATGCCTAGAGTTATGGATGAACTTTCTACATCTTGTTTGTGATATTTATTTGGTTATTTGATGATATGATTTTGAGCAAGTTATTTAGCACTTTTTCTTTTCTTATCATGATTAACCGACCATTAATTATGATAATCTTAAGGTATTAAATTTGCAATGAGAATTAGAATTTAACACTAGTTCAAGAAAGTAATAAACTTAGAGAGTTCACTCACGAGAGTAGAGGTGCACCTTTGTGGCTTTAGTGACTTGTTTTATGTAATTTCATAGAAGAAATGAACTTATAATTAATTTCATAACCACGAGAGTAGGTATAGTTTAGTTACAAGTATAGTTGATTCTCTACAAGGATATTACGCCATAATTAGACAAGATAATAAAATTTAATTAAATGGTCATTTCATTTGCAAGAGTAGTTAGAAATTCCATACCTCTAGGAGTTTTCTATTGTTATTTTTATTACTTTTATTTCATATTTGTAGTGTAGATTTAATCTCTTGCATTTGTGGTAGTCTAAATAATAAAGGAGTTCGAAAATCATCAGTAATTGACATTCTTCTTTGTGGGTTCGACTCTTAATACCTTATACTCAATCACGACTCGTATACTTGTGAAAAATTACGTATGAGGTATTTAAGAATTTATAAATGTAAAACTTGACTGTGAATGAACTAATTGTTATATGTATACCTTGCACTCATCATGTTGGAATGAGAGTTGTTTTGATTAGAGCAATTAAATTATTCACATATTGTACCTGCTCAAAATTAACACAATTAGTGTCATCGTGATTTACTCCACAAAAAGTACAACATGTTGCACTAATATTAGAACTTGAACCAATCTCACATTGTCTGTTTAGTATTTTTACCACATTGTCCATTTTTGCACTTAACATGTTTAAAGCATTCAATTCATATATACCTGCATGCCTTCTAGTATTACCTCTCTCATTGGCCCAATCGCCACCATTTCTTCAATCAACTATTGAACTTCATTGGTTGATTTTCCCAAAAGTGCTCTACCTACGACTGCATCAATATGAGTTTTCATAGGATATGTTAAACCATTATAGAAAATTTGTACAATTAGCCAATAGGGAAGTCCATGGTGTGGACATCTCCATTGCAACTCTTTGTATCTCTCCCAAGCTCACCATTTTGCTGAGCAAAACTCATTATATCCATGCGCTATTTAGCAATTTTACCAAGAGAAAAATATTTAATTAAAAACGCTCTAGACAAATCATTCCAAGTAGTAAAAGTGTTTAATGTGTGTGAATTAACCATACCTTAACTTTATCCCTGAAAGAGAAAGGATGCAATCAAAACTTTATAGCATCATTACTTACTCCATTAAACTTGATGGTATCACAAATCTCCGAGAAATTAGCTAAATGAGCATTTGGATCCTCTATTGAATTACCTCCAAATTGATTTTGTTGAATCATTTGAATTAAGTTGGTTTAATCTCGAAGTTATTTGCATTAACTACTGACCTTGTGATACTTGTTTGTGGTCTCGAAGTATCTGACAATGCAAAATTCCTCAAAGTTTGTTGATTACAATTTACTCATTCCTCCTCCATGGTTTCAATAAGAGTGCTCAAGTGAAATTTAACCTAAACTTTCTTCCCTTAGACTTTCTTCTCCTTCTTCTTATTATTGTTGTTGCTGTCGTCGTCATCGTTCATGACATCTTGCTTTCCTAGTGGTCTTTTCAATCTCTAGATCAAGTAGAACTACAACCTGAAATGATTGATGCATGCACTACACAAAAACACAACAAAAAAATTAATAAAAATTCAACTACTATACATATATATAATACTAACTTGGCACAATATATGCAATAAAATTAGGAAAATTAAAACTAACAATTATAGACTAATAAAGCTTATTTTTGCCCAAATATTATTTGATTCCCTAGCAATAGCATCAAAAACCTGACGTGGCTTAGCCTTTCAAGTTATATATTCTCAATTATCAATTAAATTAAACCCAATTATCTCAATTTTTTGCAAGTATGCGGGTCAAATGTGTATAGTGATAATTAGGGTCGATCATATGGGAATTGGTAAATTACTAAGGCTTTTTAAACTAACTTTATTATCTAAATAATTGAAAATACTACAATAAGTAACACTACCAATTAAACTAATTAAATGGCAAAATAGTGAGGTCAAAATTAGTAGAGAGATTATCCTAGGGTTTTTGAATCCCTTGTAGTTCTAGAATAATGATTAATTTGATTGATTAGGCCATTAACTTGTGACTCATTAAGGAAGTAACTTTCTAATTTATTTGAATATTGCTTCAACAAATAAACAAACATACTCATATCAAGACTTTATGTATTTGCAAGATAAATTAACCTAGCACAAGTTCATAAAACTCAATGATGTTACAAGCTTTTTTCCATCTAAATCCACCTCCTACTAACATGAAGATGTAATCTAGAGTTTATATATCTTGAACTGTACATGCAACGTAAGTACACAAACACATGCTTCGATGATTTATACATGATGATCAATCAACTACAAATATGAGATGTTAATATATAAACTACCAAGCTCACAAGATGGCCAAAAACCAATTCTAGTTATAACATATTCAAGGGACTACAAGTTCATCTCTTCCTAGGCTTCAATGAGTTTAGCTAGACATAGAGTCAATGATATTGAAGCTCATAAAACTCTTGAAATGAAACATGAATAAAGCAAGAAATTGAAGAGTAAAAGCTGAAGAAATCTTATTTAATTGAATGAAACAAGCTCCTCAAGCTTCATTTTACACCCTTTTTCTTCAAGCTTACTATAACAAAGTTGTTCATCTACTAAGAATGTCTCATTTTTTTCTCGCACAACTTTGTCTTCTATTTTCTAAGGTATTCCTAATGGGTTCTAAAAGTCTCTCTTAATTCCTCTTAGCAAATGTTTATATAGAGGAAAAATTTACAAAAGATACTCCTAGAGATTCCAAAATGATGCTTCTACAAATTTTCAAGGCTAGTTGGATTTCTTCAGAAGAATCTATCAAAAAAGCAGTGTGAAATGACTGCAAGTTGCAAAACAACTTGTCAAAAGGCTGCAAAGATTCGCGAGCCTCACCTCGCGGATCACCTCATGGATTTGCTTCCTTGTTATATCTGCACTTTACCCGTGAACTTCAAGGATCTATGAGGCATGTTTCATGTGTTTTAGGTTGCATATCTATCTCAAAGAAGTGTATCTTGGAACTTTGGACTTGATTCATGAAGTACGCTTCAAGTATCCATTTTCATGGTCACACAGCAACATTTCCTCATATTTCACAACTCTTGCAAATTAAGATTGACTACAAATCACTCTCTCTTGTAGAGCTTCATTCACAAGTGATTTTAGTCGATTGCCCAAACCCTACAAAAACCATACCATTATACATTAGTTTGTTCAAATACAAGTGTTGGTTATAAAATGATGCTTATAACAATTAATAGCTTAATGAGCAAGTTTCACTCTAGAAAACCCTAATTTCACATCAAACGTAAGCAAATAAACAGAGTTTAAAATGTGAAAAATAAACACTTATCACTTTTCTTATATTGGTGAACTACAAAAAGTATATGACAAAAAGAGCTTACTATAATGTTATGGATTCTGAGACTTTATAAAGAGCTTAATAATTCTTGTTTTTTAGTGAGGTGTTATCATGCTTGACCTATCCACTACTTGAAGTACTCGTGGATGTCAAGTGAATTTACTTGAGTGAGCGTGTAATGGAGGAGACTAATAAAAACTCGAATATGCAGTGCAAATTTTCTAATGAGGAGGGGCTCAAGGCTGCTCAAACTTCTAGTGCTCAGGTCATGCAAATACCCAGTGGTCCAATTACAAGAGCGCGTGCTAGGAGAATTCAAGAATCACTTCAAGCTCTTGTTTGCACGATTCAAGAACGAGTTGGTGATGACTTGAGGACCATTGAAGGATTACATAATGGAGAAATTACTCTATACACTTTCCTTCAAATGGAAAAACCAAGTGAAGACTAGTTCACGGAGCACTAGCTTGCTAATTAGGGTTTTGGTTACCATTATTAGTGTTTGTTAGCATTAATAATTTCGGTCAATTTTCACTTCACTTTGGCCGAATTCAGAGTCTTAATTTTAGTCAATTAGTTGTTAGATATTTTCACCCTTAATGAAGGGCAAGGTCGTCCATTGGACATTCTAGGGTTTGAGTCCTGTAAGGCTATATATAGCCTAGGTTTTCATTCATTAGAGGACAATTCAGATTTTATAAAATATATGTGAGTTTTTTCACTCTCTCTTGCCTCAAGAGAATTTCCTTTGAATACTTGAGAATCAATCTCAAGCTGTTCATTGAACTTATCAATCAAGTAGTCTCCCTGGTTGTGGCGTTCTTCTAACTATACTTTTGGTTCACTAAATTCGCTAGTCTTGGGTTAAGGATTATCCTTAGTTCGTGACTTGTGATTCTAGAAGGGTCAAAGTTCCGCATATCGATTCAACTTGGTGTTCGTCTAGATCCGTCGTGCATCAGTTGGTATCCAGAGCTAGTCGACGACATCAAGTATATCCCGTTGAGTTTGTTCGTAAGCTTTCTAGTAAATTTTATCTTGCAAAACTGGTCGTGTCTCTCTTTGTGTCAAGTCCGATTATTATTACAAAAAAAAAAAAAAAATTCTGTCCGCCTTTGTTTGTTCTTGTTGCGTCGCTCTTTGGTTTCTTTTGCTTCGCGTCCACTTCGTGCATTACTTGTTGTGTGATTTTGTCTTGAAGCCTGCCTTCAAGTGTAACCGAGTTGTGTGCCTTGCATATTCTGTTTGAATATTAAAAAATAAAAATAAAAATTTCCGCGACGGCTAGGGTTTTCACTTGCAACTAGGGTTTTCTTGGGCGCAAGTTTCTTGCCAAATCTGTCCAAACTTTAGTTTATTCCACCAAGTTGTTTTCATTAATTTCCTAAACTGATTTTTGTGGTTAAACTTGTTTGGGGTTGGAATCTTGAAGAGGGACTACAATAATCTAGGGTTTCTTGAGTTTCTTGAAACTAATCTTGAAGTCTCGAAACTTTGATACATGTCTTGATAGTTATTGGAGGATTGAAGGAGAACATTGGATTGACATTAAATTCTGGAATTTTTACCCAAAAACAGCCGAGTAATTGTGTGTTCTTAGAGTCAAAAAAAAAAAAAAGGACAAAGAAAGAGGAAGTGCGCGGGTGACAAGAAAGAAAAGGAAATCGTGTTCTTTATTGCCAAGATCTGATTTGCTACACTTTGTTTCTTGAATATTGATCCGAAAAAAAAAAAGGAAAAAGGGGCTTAAAAATTCTGACCAACCTCCTCTTGAAGGTCTCCAACACTTGGCCTCTTGATTATTTGTATCACCCTTTGAGATTCTTGATCATCTTGATTCTTGAAGACTTGTACCTCCCTTCGTACAAAAAGTTTCTTGTACGCTCTTGCATCCATACAGGGCTTTCTTGTTTTAGGAGAAAATTTCTTGGAGGTTTCTTGGGCAAGCCGCTTGGGGAATTCTTGTGTAACATCACTTGCATTATCTTGTGACGCCATTGCTTAGGACCAAGAGTCAAATCTGTCCTTGTGTGGTGCGAAGGGAAGGGGCCGAATTGCTTGTCTTTGGGGGAGTAAGGGACGAAATTTGGGAGCAAGGAGAGGGGAGTATAGCTGAGTTTATGGAGGGGTTTTAGCAGCAAAATTCTGGAATTTTCGGAGGATAGTTTCGGGTAGAATAGGAAGCTACCAAAATCTGTTTTACACTTGGTTGACCAGCCGACTTTAGGAAAGGAATAAGGAGAAGGAAATCTGGAAAATTTTTGGAAATAACCCTGATTTGGTATAGCCGATTTTGAGGAAGGTTAAGGGGTACGAAATCTGGAAATTTTTTTGGTAACAATTCTGATTTGGTTAGCCGACTTTAAGGAATTTTCCAAATAAATCCAACACCTAACTTGGTTCCCAAAATCAATTAGGAAATTAAGTAAACACTTGGGAAACTCCATCATTGTACTTGGACATTTTTTTTACATCAATTTTTCCTCGTTCCATTCCTTATCGAATTCATTACTTGAGCTTTCCGTTTCTACTCTTGCTTCTTGTTCCTTTGGTACAATTGGATACTATTTGATTAAGGTTCGATTGAACTTCTTTGAGAAAATTTCTGATTTCTTCAAAGGAAACAATCAAGTGGCTTGAGAAGTGAATTGGTGAGAGCATTAGAGTGATATAAGCACTTGAGTGAAAACACGAGAGGAGTGAAACACTTAAGGGAGCACGTGAGGCATTTTCTACTAACAATTTGTCAAGTTTTGCAGGTTTCACCATGTCTCAGGAAACTGAACTTACCATTGCTCAGTTATCACGTAAAATGGATGATATGTGGAAGGAAATGCAGAGGAGATTTGACCAAAGGCTGGAAACAATCCATGAGCAGATTGATCAACTAAGTTCATCTAGGGTTTCTTCTAGGAAATCTAGGGGAAAATCCACCCTGGAGGAATCTAGTGATTCCAATGCCGATTCGGAACATGAGGCATACGAGCAAGGAAGACCGAAGCGAAACATAAGAGCAATCGGTGATGCAATCAAGGGGATTAAGATGAAGATTCCTCCTTTCCAAGGCAAATCTGATCCGGATACATACCTTGAATGGGAGAGCCGAGTAGAGCTAGTATTCGATTGTAATGACTATACCGATGCACAAAAATTGAGACTTGCCGTAGTAGAATTCACCGACTATGCCATAGTTTGGTGGGAACAAGTGGCTACAAGCAGGAGAAGGTGTAGAGAACCATCTATAACCACTTGGACTGAGCTCAAGAGACTGATGAAGAAGCGATTTGTACCAAGTCACTACCATAGAGACTTGTACCAAAAACTTCAAACCTTGACACAAGGTCAATGCTCAGTTGAGGACTACTACAAGGACATGGAAATCTCCATGTTGAGAGCTGATATTCAAGAAGATCGATAGGCTACAATGGCAAGATTTCTCAGTGGTCTGAGGGTTGAAATAGCCGATCAACTTGAGCTTCAATACTATGTGGAGATAGAAGATATGGTGGAAAAGGCTATCAAGATTGAGCAAAGGCTCAAGCGGAGGGGTACCACCAGAAATTATAACCCTAATCCGCAACCATTTACTCGACCATTCCAGCCCAAAAGGGAGGAGAGAGGTCCGAACGCTTGGAATCCTCCAAAGCCGAAGCAAGATCACGGGTCAAGCTCACGGCCACCTTTTACCAAAACCGACTCCAAGGTTGTTTCCAAGCCAACAATTGAAACTCCAAAACCTAGGAATCGTGACACCAAATGTTGGAGGTGTCAAGGAGTTGGGCATATTGCAAGCCAATGTCCAAACCCAAGGACCATGCTTGTCCTACCAAATGGAGACATTGTCACTGATAATGAAGAGGAGGATTACAAAGACATGCCTCCCTTGGTTGAAGAGGAAGATGAGATAGAAGAAGTTCCAACTCAAGACAAAGTTGGATTGGTAGTAAGAAGGGCCCTAGCTACTCAAGCTAGTAAAGATGAGCTTCAACGTGACAACATCTTTTACACTAGGTGCCATGTGACCAACAAGGTATGCAGCTTGGTGATTGACCCCGGAAGTTGCACTAATGTTGCTAGTGCATTGATGGTGGAGAAACTAAACTTGCCAACTAGTGAGCACCCCCGTCCCTACAAGCTTCAGTGGTTAAACAACAGTGGAGAGGTACGTGTTCATAAACAAGTTTTGGTTACTTTTCGCATTGGTAGGTATGAAGATGATGTTATGTGTGATGTAGTACCAATGCAAGCTGCACATATACTCTTAGGGCGTCCTTGGCAATTTGACAAAAGAGTCACTTTTGATGGTTTCTTGAACAAATACTCTTTCATACATAATTGTAAAAAGATTACACTTGCACCTCTTACACCTCAACAAGTGCATGAGGATCAAGTTAGTCTACAAAAAGAGTATGACTTGCATACTACCACCAAGAAGGACAACGCCAAAGCTAAGAAATTAGTGACGGCCGACCCTTCTTCAAGCAAGTTGGATCACTCTCATTCGGCCTTAGAGCCCACACAGGAGAGAAAACCCAGCATGCTTGCCAAGGTGAAAAATGTGAGACAGGCCTTGCATTCTAATCAGATTTTATTTATTTTATTTGGCAAGGAATCCTTACTCACTAATGCTCTTGATGCTTCTTTGCCTAGTATTATTACTAACCTCTTACAGGAGTATCAAGACGTCTTTCTTGAGGATATACCTACTGGTTTGCCTCCATTAAGGGGAATTGAACATCAAATTGATTTCATTCCTGGATCTTCCCTTCCAAACAAGGCACCATATAGGACCAATCCTGAGGAAACCAAGGAGCAACAACGACAAGTGGAGGAGTTGCTTAGTAAGGGTTGGATTCAGGAGAGTCTAAGCCCTTGTGTTGTACCAGTTCTACTTGTTCCAAAGAAAGATGGAGGATGGAGAATGTGCACTGATTGTAGGGCAATTAATGCCATCACGGTAAAGTACCGCCATCCCATACCTCGTTTGGATGACATGCTTGATGAATTACATGGTGCTATCATTTTTACTAAGATTGATTTGAAAAGTGGTTACCATCAAATTCGCATGAAAGAAGGAGATGAATGGAAAACTGCATTTAAGACAAAACATGGACTTTTTGAGTGGTTGGTCATGCCTTTTGGGCTAACCAATGCACCAAGTACTTTTATGAGACTCATGAATCATGTTTTACGCTCTTTCATTGGTAAATTTGTGGTCGTTTACTTTGATGACATTTTGATCTATAGTAAGACTCTAGATGAGCATGTTGTGCATTTACAAATGGTCCTCGATGCACTTCGCAAGGCAAGCCTCTACGCTAACCTTAAGAAGTGTACATTTTGCACAAATCAATTGGTTTTCCTAGGATATGTTGTTAGTGAGCAGGGAATTCATGTTGATCAAGAAAAGGTGAAGGCTATTAGTGAATGGCCAACCCCTACCAATGTAAGTGAGGTGCGAAGTTTCCATGGCTTGGCAAGCTTCTATAGGCGTTTTGTCAAGGACTTTAGCACAATTGCTGCCCCACTTACGTCGATTGTCAAGAAAGATGTGCAATTTCATTGGGGAGAGGAACAAGCTAAGTCTTTCCAATTACTTAAACACAAGCTCAAACATGCACCTGTTCTTAGTTTACCTAACTTTGACAAAGCTTTTGAAGTAGAGTGTGATGCTTCTGGTATAGTATTGGAGCTGTTTTACTCCAAGAGGGTCACCCGGTTGCCTACTTTAGCGAGAAGTTGAATGGAGCTGCTCTAAATTACTCAACCTATGATAAGGAACTAATGGCCTTAGTGCGAGCTCTACAAACATGGCAACATTACCTTCGCCCTCGTGAGTTTGTCTTGCACACAGATCATGAGTCGCTCAAGCATATCAAGTCTCAAGACAAGTTAAGTAAGCGACATGCACGATGGATTACCTTCATTGACAGTTTTACCTTTGTGATCAAATACAAGACAGGTAAGACGAATGTAGTGGCTGATGCACTCTCGCGAAGGCATACACTTATCACTACATTAGATGCTAAGTTGCTTGGTTTTGAATTTCTTAAAGAACTTTATGCAACTGACTCAGATTTTGGTGAGATTTTTTCCTCCTTGCCACGACACTCTCGTGAGCATTATTTCATCTCTCAAGGGTTCTTATACTACAAGGACAGGCTTTGCATTCCCAAGAGCTCCATGCGCACACTCCTAGTAAGAGAATCTCATGGAGGAGGGCTAATGGGACACTTCGGCATTGCCAAGACCTTAATGATTCTCCAAGAACATTTCTTTTGGCCACGCATGAGGAGTGACATGGAACGACACATCGAAAGGTGCGTGACTTGTCACCAAGCAAAATCAAAGGTACACCCTTATGGTCTCTATACACCTTTGCCAATTCCACAGGAACCATGGGTTGATCTGTCAATGGATTTTGTGCTTGGACTACCTAGAACTAGAAAAAGGACATGATTCAATCTATGTGGTAGTTGACCGCTTCTCCAAAATGGCCCATTTTATTCCTTGTCTTAAAACAGATGATGCTAAGCATGTTGCAGATTTATTCTTTCGTGAGATAGTTAGATTACATGGCATGCCACGCACTATTGTTTCTGATAGGGACGCCAAATTCCTTATCTATTTTTGGAAAACTTTGTGGTGTAAACTAGGTACTAAATTGCTATTTTCTACTTCTAGCCACCCACAAACTGATGGTCAAACCGAAGTGGTTAATAGGACTTTATCTACCCTATTGCGCGCAGTTATTAAAAAGAACATTAAATCTTGGGAAGATTGCTTACCACATGTGGAATTTGCATACAATCGCACTGTCCATTCTGCTACACGTTATTCGCCGTTTGAAATTGTGTATGGTTTTAACCCTCCCACACCTTTGGATTTAACTCCTTTACCTGTTCATGAGAGAGTTAACTTGGATGGTAAGACCAAGGCTGCATATGTACGTGAGTTACACACTAAGGTGCGAGCCAACATCGAGAAGCGTACACTTCAATACATCCAAAGTGCCAACAAGGGGCGCCGCAAGATGGTCTTTGAGCCTGGCGATTGGGTATGGATACACATGCGCAAAGAGAGGTTCCCAGTCAAACGGCGTAGTAAGCTACTTCCACGGGGAGATGGTCCATTCCAAGTCCTGGAGCGTATAAATGACAATGCCTACAAACTTGAACTTCCAGGTGAGTATGGGGTACATGCTACTTTTAATGTATCTGACTTGAGTCCTTTTCATGCAGACGATGAGTTTGATTTGGGGACAAATCGCCTTCAAGAGGAGGGGACTAATGAGGAGGGGCTCAAGGCTGCTCAAACTTCTAGTGCTCAGGTCATGCAAATACCCAGTGGTCCAATTACAAGAGCGCGTGCTAGGAGAATTCAAGAATCACTTCAAGCTCTTGTTTGCACGATTCAAGAATGAGTTGGTGATGACTTGAGGACCATTGAAGGATTACATAATCGAGAAATTACTCTATACACTTTCCTTCAAATGGAAGAACCAAGTGAAGACTAGTTCACGGAGCACTAGCTTGCTAATTAGGGTTTTGGTTACCATTATTAGTGTTTGTTAGCATTAACAATTTCGGTCAATTTTCACTTCACTTTGGCCGAATTCAGAGTCTTAATTTTAGTCAATTAGTTGTTAGATATTTTCACCCTTAATGAAGGGCAAGGTCGTCCATTGGACATTCTAGGGTTTGAGTCCTGTAAGGCTATATATAGCCTAGGTTTTCATTCATTAGAGGACAATTCAGATTTTATAAAATATATGTGAGTTTTTTCACTCTCTCTTGCCTCAAGAGAATTTCCTTTGAATACTTGAGAATCAATCTCAAGCTGTTCATTGAACTTATCAATCAAGTAGTCTCCTTGGTTGTGGCATTCTTCTAACTATACTTTTGGTTCACTAAATTCGCTAGTCTTGGGTTAAGGATTATCCTTAGTTCGTGACTTGTGATTCTAGAAGGGTCAAAGTTCCGCATATCGATTCAACTTGGTGTTCGTCTAGATCCGCCGCGCATCATTTTCATATCTAGGTAGAGTACTCAGCCAATCCTATACGTTATCTTAACCCGCTATACTATCTTCCACGTCAATTCACTTGGGGTGCATTTGGTTCTACAGAATTGGAATTGGAATTCTATAGAATTAGAATTCTGTGAATTGGAATTCCAAAACGTTGGAATTCTTTTGTTTGGGAAATGCATAAAATTGACACAAAATTCATTTGAAATTCCAAATTCTTTGTTTGGATGCGAAAAGAATTCATTAAGAATTAGAATTGTTTCCATCCAACATTTACTTACATAAAAATTTTCTTTTTTTTCTTTTTCCTATGGAATAATTTTTTTAACATTTAGCTAATTGTTATTAAAGCTTCAAAGAAAAAAATCAATTAGTGCCTTTAATAATTTATTTTTTCTTGCATTTAACTAATTGTTATGAAAGCTTTAAAGAAAAAAAACCAATTAGTTCCTTTTTTGCAAAAAAACATATATAGTTTAGAACTTTAAAATTTAGAAAATTAAAAGCCTACCCTATTATATGAATTGGGGAGGGAAGTCATAACTTGTACCTATTATAAATGTTTGAGTTTTGCATCTGTCGCGCCCCATTTTTTACAAGAAAAAATAAATGGTTAAAAAGTGAATTTTTGATTTGAAAAGTGATTTTGATTTACAAAGAAAGTGGGTCTAAATGGGACTTAAAAATGCGACGATTTGACCCAAAATATAGTTTAAAAAGGGTTTTTGAAATAAAAATCGGAGTCGCCACTTGGTATAGAGTTAAGGTGTACCAAGTCACCTAAAATGAATTTTTTTAAAAGGAAAAGGTAGAAAGAAACCCCTTTTAAACGACTCCTAGTCTACGTAAACCAACGAAAAAGGTTCGGGAGTCACATTTGATGAAGGGGAAGGCAAGGATAAAAATCCAAGGCACCCCTTCGACCTAGCCAAGGCTAGTTGCGCGATTTAGTCAAAGATTTTCTTGCTAGCAAATGGCTATTCATGTGAGGTCCACAAACGCCACTATGCACTTCTTTCATCATGTATTGAGCTTCATCTTCATCGATGCACCTTAAAAGGTTCAAATCTGAGGTTCTTTTGTACAAAACTTCTCCACTTAAGAAAAATTTTGAAACCATTCTACGCAGAAAACTCTTGTCCTTTGTACTAGCATGCAGGGGTAAGACCTAGTTTTGAGAAACTCCTTAATATCATTATACCAAGTAATATTGTCAGAGGACTTGTCTACAACCCAACAGTGGGCAGGCTTGTCTTGAAGTTGAATCTGAATAGGTTCGATCCTCAATTTATCTGGATACTGGATCATAGAAGCTAAGGTGGCCAAAGCATCAGCAAATGCGTTTCGGGCTCGCGGGAGATGTCTGAACTCCAAATTTTGAAATTGCTTGGCCAGAGTGAGCAGACTACAATGGTAGGGCAAAATTTTTGAATCTTTGGTTATCCACTGCTTCAAGGTTTGGTGCACAAGCAAATCCGAATCACTGAAAGCTATCAACTCTTTGATTTCCATTTCTAAAGCCATTTTGAGACCAAAAATGCAGGCTTCATATTTAGCCATGTTGTTTGTGCAAGCAAATTGCAATTTGGCAGCGGCAGGGTAGTGCTTCCCTTCGGGTGAAACCAAAACAGCTCCAATTCCAGCTCCGAGAGAATTCGAAGCTCCATCGAAGAAAAGCCTCCATTCAGGGCTTTGCTCACTTATATCGTCCGTGGCGCCTACAAATAAGACTTTCTCATCAGGAAAATAAGTATGAAGTGGTTGATAATCATCATCCCTTGGATTTTCTGCCAAATGATCAGCTATAGCTTGCCCCTTGACAGCCTTCTGTGAAGTGAAAACAATATCAAACTCTGAGAGAATTATTTGCCATTTAGCCAGATGTCCAGTTAGCATCGGCTTCTCCAAGAGATACTTCAAAGGATCAGATCGGGAGATAAGATAAGTGGTATGACTCAACAGGTAGTGTCTCAACTTTTGAGCTGCCCAGGCCAATGCACAGCAGCTTTTCTCAATGAATGAATAATTAGCCTCATACTGCGTGAACTTCTTGCTTAGATAGTAAATGGTTTGCTCCTTCCTTCCGGAGTCATCATGCTGCCCGAGGACACAACCAACTGCTTCTTCAAGCACAGATAGGTACATGATTAATGGTCGACCCGGCTTGGGTGGCACCAAGACTGGCGGATGTAACAAATAATCCTTGATCTTATCAAAAGCTTGTTGGCATTCTTCACTCCAATACAATGGCACATTCTTTTTCAACAATTTGAACAACGGCTCGCATGTGGCAGTTAACTGGGCAATGAATCTCCCAATAAAATTGATCTTTCCTAAGAAGCTTTTCACGTCCTTCTGAGTTTTCGGCACTGGCATATCTCGAATTGCTTTGATTTTTGCTGGATCTATCTCTATGCCTCTTTTACTGACAATGAAGCCCAAGAATTTACCAGCTGGTGCTCCAAAAGCGCATTTCACAGGATTTAGCTTCAAATTGTACTTTCGCAACCTTTCGAACAGCTTCTTCAAATCAGCCAAATGGTTCTCTGCCTTTTTAGACTTGATTATGATGTCATCCACGTAGACCTCCATCTCCCGGTGGATCATATCATGAAACAGGGTGGTCATGGTCTTTGATAAGTAGTTCCGGCATTCTTTAAACCAAATGGCATCATTCGGTAGCAAAATGTGCCCCAAGGGGTGATAAAAGCAGTCTTCTCCCTATCCTCTTCTGCCATCAAAATCTGGTGGTATCCAGCGAAGCAATCACAAAAAGATTCAATCCCATGCCCAGCGGTATTGTCCAGGAGAATGTGAATATTCGGCAAAGGAAAATCATCTTTAGGACTAGCCTTATTGAGATCTCTATAATCAACACAAACTCGCACCTCTCCATTCTTTTGTGGAACAGGGACTGGATTCGAAAGCCAAATAGGGTAATGGGGAACAAGGATAATGTTGGTTTTGAGCTGTTTTTCAATTTGCTCTTTTATTTTGAGGCTCATATCTGGTTTGAATTTTCGGGGTTTTTGCTTTACAGGTGGAAAAGTATGGTCAGTGGGCAATTTATGCACTACCACATCAGTTGAAATACCAGTCATATCATCATAGGACCATGCAAATACATCCTGGAACACAGTCAAGAATTCAAGCATCTCCTTTTTCTGCCTCTCATTCAAATGAATACTAATTTGCACCTCCTTAACTTCATCTTTAGTGCCAATGTTAACCTTTTCTGTTTCTTCCAGGTTCGGTTTTGGTTTCTCCTCATATTGTTCAAAGTCCTTTGCAAAAGAATCGACTACCTCCTCATTATCACTCTCGCTTTGGAGCTCGGATTCCCAGACCTCCAAGTCGTGAGTGATATAGAGATTGCCATTATTGAATTCCAGAATAGTGATATCCAAAGGGTCGAATAGTTTTATTTTTGGCCATCTGAAAGAATTAACGAATGTGGGATAATAAGCAAACAAACATACAACAAACAAATGAACAAGCAATATGACAAACGAATAAACAAAACAACATGACAAGAACCACTTGTGCATTTTCATAAAACCTTTGATTGAAAGCGAAAATAAAAAGAAAGCAAGCGGAAACAATATTTACATATGCAAATTTTAGTCAAAGGTAAAGATGCTTTCATTAGCTATTTACAGATGCAGAAGTATTTTCATGAATTCGCATGAATGACAAACCCCTTTAGTTTTACCGAAACTCCTTCTGAATGGGCAGAAACTCGGCTGTCCAATTGGAAATTGATCCTTCAGGGATGTTGGGAAACTCGGCCTCATCTGGGAAACTGTCTTCATATGTTGCCCCAACGAACAATTGGGTCAAACTAGTTTCGATTCCGTCAACTGGGTTAATCTCTGACATGATTACCTCGGTTGGTCGTGGAAAAGTATAATGCAATGGTGGAATATCAAGGGCCTTTTGCCTGCCTTCCTTCTCTGCTCTCTTGCGTTCCTTCATTTCTTTGATGTCTTTAGCGGTTGGTCGGAAACCCAAACCAAATGAATCCTTTTTCTCCACAATCTCTACTGGTTTCAGAATTCCTTGTAGATCACGTCCCAGCCCTTTGTCAAACTCATATCCTCCGCGGATCATTTCCTTAGCCATCATGACACTGGCCTTTGACAGAGCTCGTTCCTCTTTTGTTATCCAACTTACGGAGACGATATCAGCTGTGCTATGAGGGGTCACTGTGGCGTTTCGACTACCATCTTCTTTGGACCCAGAATCAGCAATCACAAGGCAATCCTCCTCGGCAAAGATAGTTATCAATTTGTCATTTACTACGAATTTCAACAATTGATGTAATGAAGAAGGCACAGCTCCGGACTTATGAATCCACGGCCTTCCAAGCAAAACATTGTAAACACTAGGAAAGTGCATAACTTGGCAGGCTATTTGAAACTGTGCGGGCCCCATCTCGACTACTAAATCCACTTCTCCTATAGGTTCTCTTTGTGCTCCATCAAAACCTCTAACTATGGTCCTTGAAGGCCTCAGCTTGATATCTTGCAACCCTAGCTTTTCCAAGGTACTCCAAGGACAGATATTAAGCGCAGATCCATTGTCAATCAACACCTTTGGCAAAATTTTCCCGTTGAACCTCACAGCTATGTACAGAGCCTTGTTATATCCAATGCCTTCCGCCGGTAACTCATCATCAGAGAAAGTGATTTGTTTTGTAAATAACACACTCCCAACTATATGTGAGAAATTAGCAATCGAAATGTCCTTAGGGATTTGAGCTTTGGTCAACACTTCGAGCAACGCATCCCTATGCATATCTGAAGAAAAGAGCAGATCCAACATGGATATTTTGGCGGGTGACTTGCTTAGCTTCTCGACTACATTATATTCGCTTCTTTGGAGCCTTTTAAGAAAATCCAAGGCTTCCTTCTCAGTAATTGTTGGTTTAGTGGGCAGCTCGGGGTTATTTGTTTGAATCGGAATGGTAGCTCCAAACGGACTTGCAATCCTCCCTGATCTAGTGACCACTGACACCTCTTCTTTTGCAATTGACTTTTCTCCAATTTGTATGATAGGTTCATCGTAGTTCCATGGCACTCGCTACAAACTTAGAACAGGCTCCTGCTCTGGGAATTCGATGACCACTGGCTCCAAAGCCTTGCTCTCAGCTAGAGTGAGATCCAAAATAAAAGGCCTTTTATCCTCCTCAAATGGCACCTCTATTACAAATGGTTGGTCTGTGACCCCAAACACCTCAGCTTCCCTTTCCAATTTTTGGACTTGCTCCTCATACTCTGCGTCGTCCAGAATGACCCCACTGGTATTAGTGTGTTCCGGCAAGGGGTTCCTATTTATATTCGGCCCTTGTGCCTCCTTTTTCCTGATTACAATCTCTCCGATTTCAATCATATCTTGAATTCTATGCTTAAGAGCTTTGCAATCAACAGTTGAATGTCCGGGTGCCCCCGAATGATAAGCACAGACGGCTTGTGGGTTATACCCAGCGTATATGCCATATGGATAGGTCGGAGGGGGTGCCGTGCCAATTTTTCCGGCGGCCTTCAACTGGTCATACAATTGATCTAGAGGCCTACCTAAATCGGTAAATGTACGGCTACGGGCTTGGTTATAAGGTTCACGAGGTTGAGGATGGCTATAAACAGGTCTATTTGGGGGAGAAAATCTTGGGTTATATGGAGGGCGAGGTCGGTTTTGGGGTGGATTTGGTTGAGGAATTTGAAAAGGGGCTAAAGGTGGGTTAGGATAGCTTAGGCGAGGTCGAGGGTGATGGATATTGGTAGTATATACATGGTGCGGGTTTGGATAATAAGGGTAATGTGGTTGGTAGGTTGGATTGTGTTGGTATCGGGGTTTGGGTGAAGGGTTCTGGTTCCAGATAAAAGTTGCCTCCCCCTCTTTCTTTTTAAACTGCGGCTTCTTTCCACTGCTCCCTTGCCCTTGCAAAGCTTCTACTTGTGATTTTAGGGCAGAGACGTTAACAATTTTTCCAACTCTCACAAAATCATCATATTCTTCGAGTTTATTCACAATCGCAGCAAACGAACACCCGGTCATACGGAAGATTTCCTCAAAGTATAGAGGATCATGCGCCTTTATGAAAGTGCGAATAATTTCATCTTCGGTCATCGGAGGCTCAACCTTGGCAGCTATCTTCCTCCATCTTTTGGCGTACGTCTAATGATCTTCAGATGGTCGCCTCTTGGTGCCTTCCAAAGTAGTTCTGGTCGGTGCTAGCTCACAGTTATATTCGTATTGTCTGATGAAAGCGTTGGACAGATCAAGCCAAGTCTTCACCTCCTCTGGCTTTAAGCTTGAATACCAATCGAGGGCGTCTCCTTCTAGACTCTCTGGAAATAACCTTAATGGCAAGTTTTCATCATCCACCGGTCTGCCCAACTTGTTGGCAAACAAACGCAAGTGTGTCTTAGGATTGCCCGTACTATCATATTTATTGAACTTCGGGGTCTTGAAACCCACGGGCAACTGTACATTTGGAAACAGGCACAGATCATCGTAGTCTAACACCCCTTGTTTGCTTAAACCTTGGCTTTTCCTGATGAACTCATCGAAACGATCCAACCGCTTAAGTAACTTCATATCAACCGGGGCAGACGACTCTCCCATTTCTGGCTTGGTTTGAACAGTGTGCTCCGGCACAACAGGCTCTGCGGTAGTCTGATAAAAAGCCTGTGGATCCAGAGGCATGTTTGGACCACCTTGACCACCTTGAGGCTGAAATCCTTGCCCATAGGGAGGATAGAACGGAGGATTTTGAGTGTAAGTATACTGCGGGTTGAAAACTCCCTCAAAAGTGGTTTGAATTGGAGGAATGACAAATGGTTCGGATTCCGGTTGTTTGACGGGCGCAGGCTCGGGCTGCACTCCGCTACTAATGAGCTCGTCGATCAACTTCTTTTGGGCGGCCATCTCAGACGCCATTTCCCTAAATTTGGTGAGTAATTCAGTCAACTGAACCCCGGGACTTGTGGCTTCCGGCTGGGTTGTTGCAGCGGTCTTATCAGACGATTCTGGCTGAGTACTCATGTCTACACGATTCCTTTGGGCTCGACTACAGGATCGCGTTATGATGGGGCTTCGACGAGAAGCTATGTTTTAAATATTACCTAAAAATACGAAATGGCGTGCTTTAGATTTAGCCCTGGCTTAGCTTTTTTAACAAAAATAAAACAAAGGAAAAGAAAAATACAAGAGTTAGTAGATGTTCCAAAAATTCGGATGCATGTCCTATCGGGGGGCCCTTTTTGTGCCAAGGGTAGGCCTAGCATGATGCAACACCTTCGAAATGGGACCCGTACAGACCTGTTTTTGACAACAATTCTAAATAAGTGCAAAAGAGAAATCGCTTTCATTGATAAAGCTTGCCAATATTTACATCATATCACGAAGACGATTCTGTACAAGATTGCCAAAACTTCTGAACCTATCTAATACAGAGTCCTTTGTTTCCCTAACATATAGAATTCTAACACGTTCAGTTTGGTCATACAATTCTCCGCATTTTCTTTTCAGCTCTTGACGCTTTCCTCGTTCATTTTCGTATAATTGCTTGTGTTGCTCTGCTATCCCTTTGTAGGTTTCGACAGACTTACTTAACTGCAGAATTTCCTTATCCTTTGCTTCGACAATGGCTTTCAACCTTTTCACCTCCTCAGCTGGCTCATCTTGAATTTCTTGCGCAGCGGATCTTCTTACCCAGTCTTCGTATTGTGTAGTGGTCAAACCCTTTTGCTTGAGTTCCGGGATGTATTGAAATCTCTCGTCATCCAATAGTGTCACCCATGCCTCGATAATCTGGTCTTTCATTGGGAGCTCGTTTGGGCACATTCCTTTACTGAAAACGACGGTAAGCTTACTCATGTCAACCACAGGCGGCACTTCTTGTGTACGTCCTAACTGTCTGAAGAACCTCTTTGGAGTGTATGCGGCGATTCCTTGGGTACCCAATAGGAGAACAAAATCTGACACTTTAGTGCGGAGTATCGGCCTAAGGCAAATCGTCCAGTCTAACACCCATCTAATGTCTTGATCTGGCAGCATCTCTAAGCATTTGACACATTCAACCGCATCGTTCGGCAGGCCCCCTTCGTTGACTCGCTTATGATGCGTGATTACCCAGTTATACCCAACTACTGGCAAACGTTCCGGAACGGACGTTCGTCTCTTAAAATGTTCTAGGGCCCAGATATGCAAAACTATATTAGCCCCGTAGAAGAACTTTTCCCCTTTCTGACAGTTGGTACAAGCTAGAAAAATGTCCGCAAGGATGGTCGGGATTATGGTGCATTGTTTGCTTCGGATTCCTGAAAAGAGGTCTTGTATAACCTTTGCTACCTTGAAAGCTATTTTCTGATCTCTTCTCGGGAAGAAATAAACTCCCGCCATAACTATTGCATACACCACTGGCCTTTTGCGTTTCCAAACATCCTTGGATGTGAATGAAAAATCCTCCCTATATCTCTCGAACCCATTTCGTAGTGCAAAATGCTCAAACAAAGTATTCACGGGGACTCCCTGATCCGTCCCTCGCAATACAGCCTCTCTCAATCCTATAATCTTGCAAAATTCTATCTTGTCTGAAATGTATGGGAAAATCAAGGCGGTTCCATGCAAAGGTAAATTGAAGAGGCCGGCTATTTCCTCAAGTGTCACTGTCATGTGCTTATTGCCTACCCTAAAGGCCGAACATTCCGGATCCCACAGATGTACTAATGCCTCTACTAGATAGCCATTGGGTTTGATCTCCTTAAGGTCTCCAATTGGCCCTAAATATTGAGCTACTTGATTTAATTCGCTAGATAGCATAAGGGCAGACCATCTTTGAATCTCAGCCGACGGTACCAACAACTGGTAGATTCGACGGGGGCACTCCATCTAAAAATGGAAGAGGCGGGTTGTCAATTACCTTACCTACGAGTCCCATTCTCCGGTTGGCAAGAATTTAAACGTGCAATCCCTTGAAGGGTTATGTACCCATGGGAACAATCAAGGTGAGTTTAATCCTAATAGCGGGATCCCCTAAATGGCATTCCCCTTCTAGGGTTTATGCATGATGCCAGTTTATTAAAGCGATAAAACATGCAGTTTGAAATGAAATATGACCTAAGGGACCCTTTATTTGCCAGGGTAAGCCTAAAATGATATGGCATTATTAATCTATGAATGCAATATACCAAAATCTTTAAACGTGCAATAGCCTATCTACAAGGGTAAGTTCTAAAAGAAGGTCATGCCAGACCTATTACTTGCTAGGGTTTGTGAATGCAATGGGGACAAAACCAAGAAAGTTAGTTCAGCCAGATAAATACACATAACACATTGTAGCAACGAGATAAAGCAATAAAATCAATACAAAGAAATAAAGTAATAAAAGGGAAAAGGGGTTGGATCCCTCCCATCGTGAATAGTATCCCTAACAAGGCAAGACAGACTTTACCCTAGGCAAGCTATCATGGATGCATGAGGTAATGGCTCACTAATGCATCTAGACTCGATAGGTTTTAGGTCCCCGAGCCTTCAGACTTGGAAGCCAAGGGTCATCAATCCCAAGGTTCTTTGTCGGTGGCTCGAGCGATTCCCCAGACATTGCTACGCACACATCGTGTCACGGCTACATGTCATGAGTAAATCTATCAAAAATTCTCAACCTTCGACTAAAAGCTAAAGGTTATGAATCCAAAGCTTAAAATGGAAGATTGAGTGACTCCTCGGATCATGCTATGCACACATCGTGTCGCGATCACAAGTCCAAGTGAGTCGCCTAAAATCCTAATAGGGTGGAGTGGCGTGACAAGCCACTAAAAGAAAAATAAAGGAGGGATAAATAATTAAAGCGTATGCACGTATGCTAGTGCTCGTTTGGAGGGGAGGGATCGAGAACCAACGCGAGGCTCTAGGGTAATGTCCCCCCCACCCAAATGCAATGCAAAGCACGGAATCACATATATAAACCATTCATCCATCAAAACAATCGTACGCCAAATGGGTAAGTGAGTGAGTTAATATGTGCGAAATGTAAAAATCCTAAAAAAAGAAAAATGCAACCATAATATCCAAATGCTATGCATAAAAAGGGTAGAAAAAGGAAAAGAATAGCTAAATCAAATGCTTGGACCCACTTAGGAAGGTCCCCAGTGGAGTCGCCAGCTGTCGCGCCCCACTTTTTGAGGTGTGAAAGTAGTGTGTGGGATATGTATGTGAACGTGTGTGAAAGTGAAATAAAAGGCCGTGGGATTGTGAAATGCGACGGTTTGGCCAAACAAAGGGTTTTAGATAGAAAAGGAGTCGCCACTTGGTATAGAGTTAGGGTGTACCAAGTCACCCAAAAAGTGATTTTTTGAAAAGAAAAGTAAACAAACCCTTTTTAAAGAATTTTTTAGGTCTATGTAACCAAAGAAAGGGATCGGGGGTCACATTTGATAAGGGAGAAGGCAAAGGCAAAGCCTAAGGCACTCCCTTACCCTAGCCAAAGCTAGTTGCGTGACTTAGCCCCACTTTTCCTAATTCTTCTACCCAAAATATGTGTTGCATGTTGGATATGACTAATGGATAAAAAAAATGCAATCCTAAATCTAAAATGTCTCTTATGAGGCTCCCAATCACTTGAATTGTGATAGCCAATAAGGAAAACTCTCATAGAGGTCGCGGGTAATGCAAATGATGACCCAAATATGAATGCAAGAGTGAAAATGTAAGAGGAATGCAAAATAAAATAAAAATACAAAGGTAAGTGCAAGTGTGCAAATGTAAGAAAAGTGCATGTGTGCCAATTGAGAAAATAAAGGTGTATGTGTGCAAGTGGATAAAAATATGGTATAATGGTAGTAAATGTATCTAAGTACAATTGGGTGTAAATTGTGAGGTAGAAAATAAGTGATAGGGAAAGAAGAGAAATGTGTGAACATGGCATGTGGAGTGAGAAAAATATAAGTAGTGAGAAAATGTAGATAAAAAAAATGAAAAAAGTGATATGATACAAATGAGAGTGTATGAACCTAGAGGAATGCATCAAGTCGGGTACGGGAATGACTCCTAACTTCACGATTTTAATTTTTCCTTTGATTAGAAGGAAGAACTAGCGTGCTAAGGCTATTTTGTAGCCACACTCGCTCGTTTCCCTTACCGAAAGGGGACTCTCAAGCAAATGTACCCTATAACTAGCATGAGGATGCAAAAACCTAAAATGAAGGTGAAAGGATTGGAGAAGCATGCCAAATGCTAAAAAACTAAGAAAAATGCATGAAATGTAGTGAAACATGCAAGTATGTACTAACAAGAGGGGACGGCCTATTGGGTTTAGCATTGGACTAGCCCCTTTTCTAAAATTCTCTCACAAGCATTGGACTTGCGAGAGTTCGAGGGAAAAGACCATGGCCAGCGTTGGACTAGCCACGGGGACGCATTCATCCATCACATTCATCTATGATTATAGAAAGCAAGTAGACATGCCAATCACCTATAAACACGTAGCACATAACACTTAGCATGCTCGACTAAATGCAAGAGCCTAATAAAGCAAATTAACACGTAGCAGCAAAAGCAAGCAATCAAGCTAATGAACCTATACATTGGCTAACTAAAACAAATGGGGAAGGGGAAAAGTGAATAAAAATGCTCTCCAAGCCCTATCTATTACAAGCCAAGAGGTGTACACATACCCCATAAAAGAATAACTTAATAAAAACAAAAGTAAATGAAATGAATGATGGGAATTAACGAAAGGCAAGGAAAGCAAAGTACTCATGCAATTCTCACTTAGCACGTTGGATCACATAGGGGAGAGACAAAAAAGATAAAAGAAGTTATACCTCCCTTGAAATGGAGCCCTAATGGGGTGAGTTACTTATTTACCCTCCAAAATAAAAGAAAAGGTCAAGGCATCATTTTAATTGAGAAAATTAAAGAAAGTATGCAAACACAAGCTCGCTTGGTCAGAAAGCCCTTAAAATTATGAATTAAAAGCAATCTAAACAAAGCAAGGTGGCTAATTGAATCAAACAAGCAATGAAGTTGTAGAAATTTAAACTACCAAGGACCAAATTGATGAAATTATTCAATTGATTGGGTCCTAGTGGAACAAGTGGAGATTTGAGGGGCCAAAATGCAACTTTTTAGAAAGCATTTGCATGCATGCAGTCCACAGCTTTTCGGCCAAAAAACTGAAACCATTTCTTTCAGCCATTTCTGCTGTGGTTATCATACGCAAGCTTCCGCAACTCCAAGCAACTTTCGGGAAACAAAATTCATGCAGCATTCTGATCCATCTCCAATCAAACATGGCTACAACTTAATAGCAATGGGATTCTTGGAATGCTTTCATGCGAGTTTCAAGCAAATACTACAAGGAAACATTCTGCAAACTAGAGCTATTCTTTGCTACTTCACATTCCCTTGCCGCAGTTCATGCTCACGAAAATTTCCATATCTTTCAGCTATTCATCATACAAGTTGTTGCATACAAAGAAAACAAGAGAACTACACCTTATCATTTTGATAGGAACAACAATCCCACCCCCCTAGCAACCGGAACATGAACCAAATTTCCCGACCATAGTAAACCAAACCTCAAGGATAGAATCATATAATGTGGGGAAGAACTAAAAACACAAGAAACTGGGAAAGCAGCCATGCATGACCGAAATAATGAGACATGAAAACCAGAAATTGATCAAACGTGAACTCAGAAATCTGGTGAGAACCATCAAGAGTAAAAAAAACGAGTCACGGCTGGCTGCTACAAGTATGGAAGGTTGCAGCAAAAATGAGAAAAAGAAAGGATCTTGCGGCGGCATGCATATCTTTGGCGCAGCAGTTTTGCTTTCCTTGTTAATCACATACAACATGCAAATGAACCCCCAACTAGCAAAACTTAACCTTTTACTGCTGAAACAAGACATCAAACTATACACACAAACCACAAAAGGGAGGCGGCAGAAGATTATGAGACATCAGCAAATAAACTTTGCCAGAACTATCATGTTGTCTTCCTGGGTTAGGTTTGTTCATCATGCGAAAACTAGCCATGAATTCAAGCAAAACAACCCATAATACAATTATGCTACTTAACCAATACCACGATCAACTAACACCAACAACCCAGACCATGAACTCCAAACCTCACTGCTGCAGCCAGTCGAAAACTCCAAGCATTGTTGCAGCAGCAGATTTTATGCACAACTTCAACCAAACGAACATCTGACTCGTGCAACCACATTATCAAGCAACATTTTCAAACCATGCCATAAAGATCTTGGAATCTAAACACCAGAATACAAAGAAAACATGCAAATCTAACCATGTTCTGAATCCTTAACATCTTAACCAAACTTATCTGATAGCAACATGTTCGATCCATACGAATCCCATCCCAATCAGCAAACAAACCAAAGATTACAGCATCTAACAAGAAATTTCAATAGATGAATACGCAAACAAAGTGATTTAAGCAAAAAAGAAAAAGAGAAAGAAAAGCACAATTATACATTACTACTATTCTTCAATAAATGGCCATCCTAATATTAAATTAAGCCCGAATAAGTTCCTATCAAAATTCAACTTACATGATGGCCTTGTTTAATTTGATAGTCAACAAACATTGCTCGTGCTAGGGCATTCCTAAATAGGCACTATACCATACCTGATGAATCCGATCAATTGATTGAGTGAAAAATGATTTGAAAAATTTGACCAATTTGAAGTGAGGAGAAACATTCGTCCTAAAAAATGAGGACAAAGTCACATGAAATGTGAAAGAGAGCTTACTTTTGAAAGGATTGCAATGCCTCAACTAATTTATTCAGTGAATCTTAGACTTAAACCCTAAAAAGGAATAAGCGGATCAAGAGGATAAGATGAAAATGATGATTTATTCAAAGTCGACCGAATTGCCCTAAAAATAGGTAAACTGATCAAATGAAATTGAACGAATCTGATGATTTGAATTTATTCAAAATTGATTGAGTTGACCTAAGAATGGGTAAACTAATCAAATGAATTGAACGAAATTGGTGATCTTATTCAAAAATCGACTAGATTGCCCTAGAATGGATAAGCTAGTCAAATGAATTCAAAATCGACTAGGTTGCCCTAAAAATGAACAAATTGATAAAATGGACTGGATGAGATTGATAAATAACATGACTCAATGGACTGAATGGAATTGACGGCTTATTGCGATGCATTTGTCTATGAGCCTTCTAAAATCAAACTTTGGCCTCAGTTTATTTATCGTCTCAATAGCGAGGAATTACTTGTGAATTTCTTCAAATTAATGTCCTCTTCGCAAGGGATTTTTACCAATTTTGATAAAGTGGCCAGAAAGTGATTGTTAGACGCTCATATTTCAAAGATCGCCCCATGAAAATGATCGGATCCTACCTTACCTTGTGCACTACCCCTTTGGATGGTACAAAATGTAAACGTGCAAGTCTCCTTGGATTAGGTATCCGAGACACAAGGTGGCTTATTCCTAGCACGGGATCGCCTAAATGGCATTCCCTTTCTAGGGTTTATGCATGATGCCATTTTATTAAAGCGATGTAAATATGTGACTAATATGGCCTAAAGGACATAAATAATGCATCGGGGGAAAAGGTCTAAAATGACATGTACTTTATTGTAAATTAAGTGTAATGACTGAAATTTAAACATGTGAGTTATCTAGTGGGTAAGCCACTAAAAGAGTGCCAAAGAGGCCTCTTGTTGCTAAGGCACATGAATGCAAGCCAAGAAAACAAAGAAATGGTTAGTGCACATAACATATTGGGAGCAATTAAGAAAAGAAATACAATAAAAACAAGTAAAAGGGGTGGAACCCCATCCCTCGTGCCTAATGTGCTTAAAAAGGGTGAGGTTGACTCTAACCTAGGAAAACTCTAACATGGATGCATGAGCCTGGGGCTCACTAATGCAACTAGACTCGATAAGGTTTAAAAAGGTCCCCAAGCCTTCAGACCTAAGGGAATGGGTCATCAATCCCGAGACCCTCGGTCAGTGGCTCGAGTGATCCCCTAGGTATTGCTATGGGCGCAGAGCACACCATCCACATACCTAGAGAAACCATTCCTAGTCCTACAAGGCGGTGTGGGAAAGAGCCCACGAAAAATAAAATAAAATGGGATAACAGTAAATAAACATGCACGTATGAAGTGTTCCCTATTTTGAGGGAAAGGGTTGAGAACCAACGCGAGGCTCTAAAGGTGACACACACCCTCCCCCCAAATGCAATACAAAGCGCGAGATAAAACAAGTACAACATACATCCAAACAACCAATCATACATACGTGAGTGAGGGAATAGCTTGATACGCGCGCGAGGCAAAAAGTCTCAAAAAGGAAAATGCAACCCTAATATCCAAATGCTATGCATAAAAAGGGTAGAAAAAGGAAAAGAATAGCTAAATCAAATGCTTGGACCCACTTAGGAAGTTCCCAGTGGAGTCGCCAACTGTCGCGCCCCACTTTTTGATGTGGTGTGAATGTAGTGTGTGAGATGTGTATGTGAACGTGTGTGAAAATGAAAATAAAAGGCCATGGGACTTGAAAATGCGACGGTTTGGCCAAACAAAGTTCAAAATGGGTTTTTGAATGGAAAATGGAGTCGCCACTTGGTATAGAGTTAGGGTGTACCAAGTCACCCAAAAATGATTTTTGGAAAGAAAAGCAAACAAACCCTTTTTAAAGAACTTTTAGGTCTACGCAACCAAAGAAAGGGATCGGGGGTCACATTTGATAAGGGAGAAGGCAAAGGCAAAGCCTAAGGCACTCCCTTACCCTAGCCAAAGCTAGTTGCGTGACTTAGCCCTTCTTTTTGCCAATTTTTCTACCCAAGGTATGTTTCGCATGTTGGATGTGACTAATGGATGCTAAAAAAATGCAATCCTAAATCTAAAATGTCTCTTATGAAGCTTTTTGGTCCCAACCACATGAGTTGTGGTGGCCAATAAGGAAAGTCCTCATAGAGGTCACGGATAATGCAAATGAAGACTCAAATATGAGTGCAAGTGTGAAAATGTAAGAAAACGTGCATGTGTGCGAATGTAAGACAAGTGCATGTGTGCAAATTGGGAAAATAAAGGTGTTTGTGTGCAAATGGATGAAAATATGATAGTAGATACATATAAGTGCAATTGGGTGCAATTTTGTGAGGTAGAAAATAAATAAGTGATAGGGAAAGAAGAGAAGTGTGTGAACATGGCATGTGGAGTGAGAAAAACATAAGTAATGAGAAAATGTAGATAAAAAATGATAAAAGTGATATGGTAAAGTGGAGGTGCATGGACCTAGAGGAGTGCATCAAATCGGGTACGGGAATGACTCCTAATTTCACGACTTTAATTTTCCCTTTAATTAGAAGGAAGAACTAGCGTGCTAAGGCTATTTTGTAGCCACACTCGCTCGTTTCCCTTATTGAAAGGGGACCCTCAAGCAAATGTACTCTATAACTAGCATGAAGATGCAAAAACCTAAAATGAAGGGAAAAGGGTTGGAGGGGCATACCAAATGCTAGAAAACTAAGAAAAATGCATGAAATATAGTGAAACATGCAAGTATGAACTAGTTCCTAAGGGTCTAGCGTTGGACTAGCCCATATCTATGAACTCCTACTAGCGTTGGACTAGTGGAAAACGGGGCAATGAGCCACAACTAGCATTGGACTAGTGTGGTGACGTGCATTCATCCATTACATTCATCTATGACTATAGAAAGCAAGTAGACATGCCAATCACCTATAAACACGTAGCACATAACACTTAGCATGCTCGACTAAATGCAAGAGCCTAATAAAGCAAATTAACACGTAGCAACGAAAGCAAACAATCAATCTAATGAACCTATTACATTTGCTAACTAAAACAAAAGGGGAAGGGGAAAAATGGACAAAAATGCTCGCCAGGCCCTATCTATTACAAGCCAAGAGGTGTACACATACCCCATAAAAGAATAACTTAATAAAAGCAAAAGTAAATGAAATAAATGAATGGAATTAAGGAAAAGCAAGGAAAACAAAGTAGACATGCAATTCTCACTTAGCACGTTGGATCACATAGGGGAGAGACAAAAAGATAAACGAAGTTATACCTCTCTTGAGTTGATGCCTTAAATGGAGTGAAATCACTTATTTATCCTCCAAAATAAAAGAAAGGGTCAAGGCATCGCTTTATTTGACAAATAATAACGAACATGGAAACAAACATGAAATAAACCAAACAACCCATATTCATCAAATTGACACAAATAAGGACCCAATTGAAAGAATTAAAGAAGTTTGAGGGATCAATTTGATTAATCTTTCAATTGCTTAGGCCATAGTAACATAAGACGAAAATTAAGGGGTTAAAGTTTGATTTTCAGAAACTGTTTCATGCAATCTTCATGCAAGCTACGTAGGCCATGAACCTCTGCAACTTCCTTTGTTCATCCGAGATAAATTTCATGCAAAGTTATTCAAATGAATCCTAACCCATTACAACACCAAATGCGGGAGCTTGTGATAAGGGAGAGCTATAAGTTCCAACGATCCTCCGAACAAAAAATGCAATAAAATGAGCTGACCATTAGCTCAACTTCAAGTGCAAATTTCAGAAAAACAAAACAACTAAACAATGCAGAGAATTATTTGTGAAGGAAAGCTAATGACTCTGGTCCCTGGGTTCCCATCAAGTGGGTTCAAAACATTCAAGAGGAAGAGCTAGAACTAGACCATGACTGATTGCAAGATAAAAAAAGGAAACTGAAATGCTAGAATCTTTTCAGAAGATCTGGTTTGAAGAAATATCTTCTTTTTACAAAGGAAACACTACCCATTACTCCACGCTAAACCCAAAACAGATGCGACCCAGGAACAGCCAAGAACAACATGCCAAAAGTTAAATAAACCAAACTGCAGCAACCCAAGAGATTCCCAACGGCTTTGATGACTCAACTCAAATACAATGACTTGGGGCAAAGAGGAGAGGAAAGATAACAACGGAACAGAATGCTATGATTATTTGCTGAGAATTCGAACCAGACTTCCCAGAAACAAAAAGAAACAAACCCAACACAAGATAATGAGTATGAATGGCCTTCATCACTAAGCTCTAAAACATTCCCATGACATCTCAACCAAACAGCAAACAAGTCAAACATTTTAAACGAAACAAAACCTCAGCAATCCAAGGAAAGGAGAAAGGATCTGTCCATGCTGCTGCAACAAGCCGAGAGCTTCAAGCTTAGCTTGTTGCAGGAGATTTTTATGCGCAAACTTAGGCGCAATGCAAACATGAAGGCAGGCCACAGGAATATCAAAGATTCCTCCTATTTTCAACATAAAACCTTTATATTTTAAGCACCAGAAATTCATACGAGAGGATCACACAATCTGATATGAAAAAAACTTTCTACTTCTTCGTTCTGCTGCAGCTTTCTGGGTTTCCATCCAAGTTTTGATAAAATTTTAACAACTGACTAAGGTCCAATTCTACCACAAGACCTCAACAACAGAAGCAAGAAAACATAGCAAAAACACTAGACTCATAGCTCGCGCCTCCTTCAACAGATTCAAGACTTCACAAAAGCAGACGTATACAGGAGGGAGCCAAGCAGGAACCAGCATCGCAATTCTAGTGGGCTTATGAACAAAGAAAAACATTACCTTCGGCCTCTCGAAAGGCAACCCACGGTCTGAAGTGATCAGAACAAAGAAAGTATCGTTGCCCAGACCAGAACCTCCTCTCGAAGCCTCCTTCTCTTGCCTTTTCCGTCGATGGAGATGCGCGGCTGATGACAGCTCGATGAAGACTATGACAGCGTCCTCCCTCGGCCTTATCTCTGTCTCGGGCTTCAAGCTCTCTCTCCCTCTCTCTCAGCCCTCAAACCCTCGCTCACTCTCCTTCTCTCTGTTTCTTTTCCCTCTCGGCCGTCCCCTATCTTCCCTTCTGTCTTTTTCTCTCGCGGAGCTCCTTCGCTCTTCCCCTCTTTTCTGTTCTGTTTTTTCCTTTTGCCGCAGCAGCCTCCCTCTACCTCTCTAAACCGAATCCCTCGGTTCTTGTTTTTTCCTAGCCGCCCACAGACTTTTCTTTTCCCTGGCCTCCTTCAGCTGTCACTCCGGTGCTCCCCTGGTTTTCCTCTTCCTTTTTATCTCTCCTCTGTTTCCCTCTTGCTCAGTTTTTCTTTCCGCCGTCAACTCCAAAACCCCTCCTCGGCTGCGGTTCCTTTTTCCAGCTTTTATATCAAGTTCACAACCCTAAAACCCTGCTCTCAATGGCCAGCAATCAATCTCCTCTCAAAACCTTTTCCTTGGCCATCCGATGTATCCGACAAAATCCCATGAAAAAGACAATACTTTCCTACGCTGCTGCATGTGCGAGTATTATTATTATTATTTTTTTTGGTAATAATAAAAATAAGTAAAACAACAACAATTTAATTAACATCGGGTAAAAATAAATAAACTAAACAGCAAAGTTGCAATTTTCATTTTTCTTTTTTTTTTCTTCATTTTTCAAGAAAACATTGTATTTAAATCACAAACAACAAAAACATATTTTTTTGAATGCTTTTTCTCGTTTTTTTTTCTTTTTTCTTTCGCTTTTTTCTTTTTCGAGAAATTCTATGCTAAAACCTTACAAATAAAAATAATAAAATAAAAAGTAAAAAGTGAATAACACTAACACGACAAATAAAAACCAAATAGTAAATGAAATTACACTAAAATTTTGGTGTCTACATTTTGCCCCTCTTTCTCTGAGTTTTGTAAAAACTTGAGACAAAGAAGTAGACACCAAATACTTACCTGTGTTATTTGGCTGTGAACGACTCGAATGATGGGGACTGACCCCTTTTGATGAGATTGACTGGGACGAGTAATTAATAATGGACTGATCTGAACAAAAAATTTAAAACGGGACTGACCCGAACAAGAATTAAAAACGAGACTGGCCCGAACAGGAATTTAAAAACGGGATTGACCCGAACAGGAAATTTAAAACGGGATTGACCCGAACAAGAAATTTAAATAGGATAGACCCACGGGATAAACCCGGACAGAAATGCAAACGGGATAGACCCGGACAGAGATGTAAATGGGATAGATCCAGACAGAAATGTAAATGGGATAGACCCACGGGATAGACCCGGATAGAAATGTAAATGGGATAGACCCACGGGATAGACCCGGACAGAAAGGTAAATGGGATAGACCCAGACAGAAATGTAAATGGGATAGACCCACGGGATAGACCCGGACAGAAATGTAAATGGGTCTAAACGGGATAGACCCATACAGAAATGTAAATGGGATAGACCCACGGGATAGACCCGGACAGAAAGGTAAACGGGAAAGACCCAGACAGAAATGTAAATGGGATAGACCCACGGGATAGACCCGGACAGAAATGTAAATGGGATAGACCCACGGGATAGACCCGGACAGAAAGATAAATGGGATAGACCCAGACAGAAATGTAAATGAGATAGACCCACGGGATAGACCCGGACAGAAATGTAAATGGGATAGACCCACGGGATAGACCCAGACAGAAAGGTAAATGGGATAGACCCAGACAGAAATGTAAATGGGATAGATCCACGGGATAGACCCGAACAGAAAGGTAAATGGGATAGACCCGAACAGAAAAGTAAATGGGATAGACCCAGACAGAAATGTAAATGGGATAGACCCACGGGATAGACCCGGACAGAAATGTAAATGGGATAGACCCACGGGATAGACCCGGACAGAAAGGTAAATGGGATAGACCCGGACAGAAATGTAAATGGGATAGAACCACGGGATAGACCCGGACAGAAAGGTAAATGTGATAGACCCAGACAGAAATGTAAATGGGATAGACCCACGGGATAGACCCGGACAGAAATGTAAATGAGATAGACCCACGGGATAGACCCGGACAGAAAGGTAAATGGGATAGACCCAGACAGAAATGTAAATGGGATAGACCCACGGGATAGACCCGGATAGAAAGGTAAATGGGATAGACCCAGACAGAAATGTAAATGGGATAGACCCACGGGATAGACCCGGACAGAAAGGTAAATGGGATAGACCCAGACAGAAATGTAAATGGGATAGACCCACGGGATAGACCCGAACAGAAATTTAAACGGGATGTGACTCGAACAAAATTTAAATCATGGGATGCACACTAGTGGGACTGACCCACGGCTAGTGGCGATAAACGTGAAATGCACACTAGTGGGACTGACCCACGGCTAGTGGCGATGTAAGTGAAACGCTCACTAGTGGGACTGACCCACGGCTAGTGGCGTTGAAAATGAAATGCACACTAGTGGGACTGACCCACGGCTAGTGGCAGTGCAAATGAAAGGCACGCTAGTGGGACTGACCCAACGGCTAGCGGCAAAAATAAAAGAAATGCGCACTAGTGGGACTGACCCAACGGCTAGTGGCAGAATAAAAGAAATGCGCACTAGTGGGACTGACCCAACGGCTAGTGGCAGAATAAAAGAAAGGCACGCTAGTGGGATTGACCCAACGGCTAGCGGCAAAAATAAAAGAAATGCGCACTAGTGGGACTGACCCAACGGCTAGTGGCAATGCAAATGAAAGGCACGCTAGTGGGACTGACCCAACGGCTAGCGGCAAAATAAAAGAAATGCGCACTAGTGGGACTGACCCAACGGCTAGTGGCAGAATAAAAGAAAGGCACGCTAGTGGGACTGACCCAACGGCTAGTGGCAAAAATAAAAGAAATGCGCACTAGTGGGACTGACCCAACGGCTAGTGGCAGAATAAAAGAAAGGCACGCTAGTGGGACTGACCCAACGGCTAGCGGCAAAAATAAAAGAAATGCGCACTAGTGGGACTGACCCAACGGCTAGTGGCAATGCAAATGAAAGGCACGATAGTGGGACTGACCCAACGGCTAGCGGCAAAATAAAAGAAATGCGCACTAGTGGGACTGACCCAACGGCTAGTGGCAGAATAAAAGAAATGCGCACTAGTGGGACTGACCCAACGGCTAGTGGCAGAATAAAAGAAAGGCACGCTAGTGGGATTGACCCAACGGCTAGCGGCAAAAATAAAAGAAATGCGCACTAGTGGGACTGACCCAACGGCTAGTGGCAATGCAAATGAAAGGCACGCTAGTGGGACTGACCCAACGGCTAGCGGCAAAATAAAAGAAATGCGCACTAGTGGGACTGACCCAACGGCTAGTGGCAGAATAAAAGAAAGGCACGCTAGTGGGACTGACCCAACGGCTAGTGGCAAAAATAAAAGAAATGCGCACTAGTGGGACTGACCCAACGGCTAGTGGCAGAATAAAAGAAAGGCACGCTAGTGGGACTGACCCAACGGCTAGCGGCAAAAATAAAAGAAATGCGCACTAGTGGGACTGACCCAACGGCTAGTGGCAATGCAAATGAAAGGCACGATAGTGGGACTGACCCAACGGCTAGCGGCAAAATAAAAGAAATGCGCACTAGTGGGACTGACCCAACGGCTAGTGGCAGAATAAAAGAAATGCGCACTAGTGGGACTGACCCAACGGCTGGCGGCAAAAATAAAAGAAATGCACACATGTGGGACTGACCCAACGGCTAGTGGCAATGCAAATGAAAGGCACGCTAGTGGGACTGACCCAACGGCTAGCAGCAAAATAAAAGAAATGCGCACTAGTAGGACTGATCCAACGGCTAGTGGCAATGCAAATGAAAGGCACGCTAGTGGGACTGACCCAACGGCTAGCGGCAAAATAAAAGAAATGCGCACTAGTAGGACTGACCCAACGGCTAGTGGCAATGCAAATGAAAGGCACGCTAGTGGGACTGACCCAACGGCTAGCGGGACTGACCCAACGGCTAGCGGCAAAATAAAAGAAATGCGCACTAGTGGGATTGACCCAACGGCTAGTGGCAGAATAAAAGAAAGGCACGCTAGTGGGACTGACCCAACGGCTAGCGGCAAAAATAAAAGAAATGCGCACTAGTGGGACTGACCCAACGGCTAGTGGCAGTGCAAAAATGAAATGCTGGCATGTATGAAGAAACTGTATAAGATTTACTTGGAAAATTATCCAAAATTTGCCCCAGTGCGATGAATTGGTCAGTGGGATAACACCCGAGCCTGCCTTTGACAAAGTGGTCAGTGGGATCAACACCCGAGCCTGCCGGAGATAAAACACATACGTTAGTGAGATAAACTCGATGCTAACGGTGGTAGAATGAAAACGCACACGTTAGTGAGATAGACTCGATGCTAACGGTGGTGGAATGAAAACACACACGCTAATGAGATAGACTCGATGCTAACGGTGGTAGGATGAAAACGCAAACGTTAGTGAGATAGACTCGATGCTAATGGTGGTAGAATGAAAACACACACGCTAGTGAGATAGACTCGATGCTAACGGTGGTAGGATGAAAACGCACACATTAGTGAGATAGACTCGATGCTAACGGTGGTAGGATGTCAGTGAATTAAATGTGATTGTCAAGCAAGGGAAATGGAAGGGTGCGCGGCGAACGCTGAAATTTCATCAACAAGAAATTGAAGTTTGCCAAGGAACAAGAAATTAATTTCAAGTTTGATTTTTGAGAATTTTCGAGAATAATTTGCCCCAGTTTCTACCAATTATTGCGCAACTGATCAATTGATTTGCATTACGGCGTGGTTGCTCCTCCTTGAGGCCTTGATTCGTAAGATTTTGACTTACGCTTCTTCGTCGATTTCAGCCATGGATACCTGCACAGAGGGCTTACCAAAGTATGACAATGCACTTTATTTTAAAATATTACAACTATTACTCATGGAAAGAGCAATGTGATTGATTTGGAAGTCTTGCTTGGCTCTTTGACGAAATCCTCAAATCGACTATAAAAAATTTGCCCCCGTGTGGGCTTATTTGGCGAAATCTTGCAAATAAAAATTTTTGCCCCAGTGTGAGCCCATTTGATTGCAAAAATTAATTTGGATGACTTTCCATTTATTTGAACACTGTAAGAAACTATGTTTCCAAAAAGAAAATTTCATGATGAATTTCTTGAAGTAATACCAAATTACAGAAGATTTCTTCCTCACTTTTTAGCATCTGTGTTTTGGGTAATGGGTCACCATTTCCTGTTGGCTCTCTTTCAGAACCAATCAAGTGACTTTATTTCTGATTTGAGGTGGCCAAGGAAAATGAGAGGCTAAGATTTTGTCTGGTTCTTGTGCCCAAAATTGTAATGCATTCAACATCACATCTTAGTGAAAGCAAAGAGTTTGTCACCCTTATTTCTTAAGAAAATGTAGTCCACATATGAGCTTTATAGGCTTGCAACAATATGGATAGAAACTATAGCTGAGCATGCGAAACTGATTATACCCTTATGATCACAAATGATTGATGGACTTCTTGTGAGCATAATCCTCACTTTGGGTTGTCATGAAGGAATAAGTCAACGATGGACTTTATGAGCTTGTAATGTGGCTTGAAAACGATAGTTAAAGAATAAAACTTTAAGGACATTGCACCAAGATCGCATTTCTAAAATTGGCCCAATTTTGGACTTAGAGATCTCAGACTTTGCTTGACTTTTATAATCACCCCACAGAGACTTCAGCATTGAATCTTTTTGTACTTTTCTTTTCTTGCTTTGCTTTTTGCTTCTTTTTCCTTTTCCTCAACTTGGTGGATTTTCACATGGTGAGTAGCGTCAACCCCATACCCAGGCAATTCAGAAATACAGCTAAAATTTTCCGGCATCAGAAATTTTCTTGACAGGGCCATTGCAAAGAACAGAAGTCAGGACTTTCGGCTTTTGTAATGGGGTCAGGTGGGGTGTTTAGGAAAGTTAAGGCTTGAAAGCGGATTTCAAAAGCAGTTTGAAGAATCTGAGATCGCATTGTCGTGCCAACCCTATTTTAGGGTTAAATCAGAATTTGCCCCAGTTTATGCTCAATTGAGGCTTTTTCACTTTCATTTTCTTTCTTCTTTTGACTTTTCGGCCTTCTGCCATTCTTTGAAATTTGCCCCAATTTATTTTTGAACTGAGGTTCTCTTTTCTTCTTTTGTTTTTGATTTTGTTGCATTATCACTTTTCCACTTCTTGAGACTTTTCCTTTTTCAACTCAAACTTGCCCCAGTGTGGGGTTTGCGATTCTCAGGGGTTGCCAAATGAAGTATTTTATTCTGAAAGCTCAAAAGGGATAACTAGGGATAGAATGTTTGATTGGAAAAGAAGAGGGCCTGACTTTTGTTCCGTCCCTTACAATAACTCTGAAAGAAACTTTCATTAATGCGAAATTTCTTGCATGTATCTGAATTAATTGACTGAGGAAGACTCTTGCTCATCCATATCTGTGAAACATAGGCGGTCCACGCGGACAAAACTCTTCCTTTTCTTTCTTTTTTCAAAATTGGAACCCAAGTGGAATCAAATTTCCCCATTTTGCGATTCCCTCCTTATTCTAGCATTTTTGCTTTTTCCCTTTTTGGAAAATTCTCCAATCTCCTTCCCCAATGTGGGGTGCGATGATATGTGCACTCGAAAAGAATCACCAATTTTTTAGCTCAAATGAGGATGCAAGGGATGATCAGTGTTTAGGTTGTAGAAACGACGGCCAAAGTATCATTCTTACACCTCATGACAACCAAAGTAACGAAATGGTCATTGAAAATCCATTCCCCTTTTTGATATTTGAAAATTTTCCAATATAGGGTAGTGATCATTAGGGCTCTTATTTGAAACGAAATTATTCTTTCAAAAGCTCAAATGGGAGAGCAAATGATAAAATGTGTATAGGTAGAGAAAAGAATGCTCGAAGTATCATTCCAAATTTTCAAAACAAACAAGAATAATGCACATTTTGCTTTCACTTAGATGTGAATTGAATATAATTAGACACAGTGGACACTTCTCCAGCAAAGATTGCCTCAACTTGCAATTCATCAATCAATGTGACTGATTTTATTTTGGGATTAAGTGAAGGAGAAAAGGTATCTCATGGGCCTTTTGAGCGACCTCTTTTAATTTTGAGCACTCTTATTGCATAGCTCGGATCACCAATCTGGTGTATACATTTGTGAGTTTTCAGGCAAGGGGTTGAAAAATCTCAATTTGAGCTTATTTCTTAAAATTCACCATGAAATCTCTTAATGAGCTCAATAAAGAATGAAATGTACACGAGTATTATACAAAACAAATAATTGCCTGAACAAAAGCTTCATTATTGCCAATGTTTGAAAAATTTTAAAAGCAATACATATGACAAACATTCTAAAGAACTCCTTTACACATGTATACACACTTTTCCCTCTTAATAGCCCCCTTTTTCTTTGAGCAAAGAAATCCCTTAGATGTTTTGCACGAGCGCTTTCAGATGAATTTTCGAATTCACATTGTAAGGCCTGCCCAAGAACCAAGTAATACTTGTAATTTTCAAACTCTATCAGATCAAAATCGTTATCAGATATAGAAAAATGTTTTCGCCTTATTGAAATGCTTTTATGAATGCAGGGGGAGGGGAAAAACAAAAGGAAAAATACCCAGAGTCAGTAAGCAAGAATAAAAAATTGGTATGCATGTCCTATGGGAGAACCCTTTTTATGCCAAGGGTAGGCCTAGCATGAAAATGCAATCCTCTAGGGTAGGCACTATACCATACCTGATGAATCCGATCAATTGATTGAGTGAAAAATGATTTGAAAAATTTGACCAATTTGAAGTGAGGAGAAACATTCGTCCTAAAAAATGAGGACAAAGTCACATGAAATGTGAAAGAGAGCTTACTCTTGAAAGGATTGCAATGCCTCGACTAATTTATTCAGTGAATCTTAGACTTAAACCCTAAAAAGGAATAAGCGGATCAAGAGGATAAGATGAAAATGATGATTTATTCAAAGTCGACCGAATTGCCCTAAAAATAGGTAAACTGGTCAAATGAAATTGAATGAATCTGATGATTTGAATTTATTCAAAATTGATTGAGTTGACCTAAGAATGGGTAAACTAATCAAATGAATTGAACGAAATTGGTGATCTTATTCAAAAATCGACTAGATTGCCCTAGAATGGATAAGCTAGTCAAATGAATTCAAAATCGACTAGGTTGCCTTAAAAATGAACAAATTGATAAAATGGACTGGATGAGATTCATAAATAACATGACTCAATGGACTGAATGGAATTGACGGCTTATTGCGATGCATTTGTCTATGAACCTTCTAAAATCAAACTTTGGCCTCAGTTTATTTATCGTCTCAATAGCGAGGAATTACTTGTGAATTTCTTCAAATTAATGTCCTCTTCGCAAGGGATTTTTACCAATTTTGATAAAGTGGCCAGAAAGTGATTGTTAGACGCTCATATTTCAAAGATCGCCCCATGAAAATGATCGGATCCTACCTTACCTTGTGCACTACCCCTTTGGATGGTACAAAATGTAAACGTGCAAGTCTCCTTGGATTAGGTATCCGAGACACAAGGTGGCTTATTCCTAGCACGGGATCGCCTAAATGGCATTCCCTTTCTAGGGTTTATGCATGATGCCATTTTATTAAAGCGATGTAAATATGTGACTAATATGGCCTAAAGGACATAAATAATGCATCGGGGGAAAAGGTCTAAAATGACATGTACTTTATTGTAAATTAAGTGTAATGACTGAAATTTAAACATGTGAGTTATCTAGTGGGTAAGCCACTAAAAGAGTGCCAAAGAGGGCTCTTGTTGCTAAGGCACATGAATGCAAGCCAAGAAAACAAAGAAATGGTTAGTGCACATAACATATTGGGAGCAATTAAGAAAAGAAATACAATAAAAACAAGTAAAAGGGGTGGAACCCCGTCCCTCGTGCCTAATGTGCTTAAAAAGGGTGAGGTTGACTCTAACCTAGGAAAACTCTAACATGGATGCATGAGACTGGGGCTCACTAATGCAACTAGACTCGATAAGGTTTAAAAAGGTCCCCAAGCCTTCAGACCTAAGGGAATGGGTCATCAATCCCGAGACCCTCGGTCAGTGGCTCGAGCGATCCCCTAGGTATTGCTATGGGCGCAGAGCACACCATCCACATACCTAGAGAAACCATTCCTAGTCCTACAAGGCGGTGTGGGAAAGAGCCCACGAAAAATAAAATAAAATGGGATAACAGTAAATAAACATGCACGTATGAAGTGTTCCCTATTTTTAGGGAAAGGGTTGAGAACCAACGCGAGGCTCTAAAGGTGACACACACCATCCCCCCAAATGCAATACAAAGCGCGAGATAAAACAAGTACAACATACATCCAAACAACCAATCATACATACGTGAGTGAGGGAATAGCTTGATACGCGCTCGAGGCAAAAAGTCTCAAAAAGGAAAATGCAACCCTAATATCCAAATGCTATGCATAAAAAGGGTAGAAAAAGGAAAAGAATAGCTAAATCAAATGCTTGGACCCACTTAGGAAGTCCCCAGTGGAGTCGCCAACTGTCGCGCCCCACATTTTGATGTGGTGTGAATGTAGTGTGTGAGATGTGTATGTGAACGTGTGTGAAAATGAAAATAAAAGGCCATGGGACTTGAAAATGCGACGGTTTGGCCAAACAAAGTTCAAAAAGGATTTTTGAATGGAAAATGGAGTCGCCACTTGGTATAGAGTTAGGGTGTACCAAGTCACCCAAAAATGATTTTTGGAAAGAAAAGCAAACAAACCCTTTTTAAAGAACTTTTAGGTCTACGCAACCAAAGAAAGGGATCGGGGGTCACATTTGATAAGGGAGAAGGCAAAGCCAAAGCCAAAGCACTCCCTTACCCTAGCCAAAGCTAGTTGCGTGACTTAGCCCTTCTTTTCCCAATTTTTCTACCCAAGGTATGTTTCGCATGTTGGATGTGACTAATGGATGCTAAAAAAATGCAATCCTAAATCTAAAATGTCTCTTATGAAGCTTTTTGGTCCCAACCACATGAGTTGTGGTGGCCAATAAGGAAAGTCCTCATAGAGGTCACGGATAATGCAAATGAAGACTCAAATATGAGTGCAAGTGTGAAAATGTAAGAAAACGTGCATGTGTGCGAATGTAAGACAAGTGCATGTGTGCAAATTGGGAAAATAAAGGTGTTTGTGTGCAAATGGATGAAAATATGATAGTAGATACATATAAGTGCAATTGGGTGCAATTTTGTGAGGTAGAAAATAAATAAGTGATAGGGAAAGAAGAGAAGTGTGTGAACATGGCATGTGGAGTGAGAAAAACATAAGTAATGAGAAAATGTAGATAAAAAATGATAAAAGTGATATGGTAAAGTGGAGGTGCATGGACCTAGAGGAGTGCATCAAATCGGGTACGGGAATGACTCATAATTTCACGACTTTAATTTTCCCTTTAATTAGAAGGAAGAACTAGCGTGCTAAGGCTATTTTGTAGCCACACTCGCTCGTTTCCCTTATTGAAAGGGGACCCTCAAGCAAATGTACTCTATAACTAGCATGAAGATGCAAAAACCTAAAATGAAGGGAAAAGGGTTGGAGGGGCATACCAAATGCTAGAAAACTAAGAAAAATGCATGAAATATAGTGAAACATGCAAGTATGAACTAGTCCCTAAGGGTCTAGCGTTGGACTAGCCCATATCTATGAACTCCTACTAGCGTTGGACTAGTGGAAAACGGGGCAATGAGCCACAACTAGCATTGGACTAGTGTGGTGACGTGCATTCATCCATTACATTCATCTATGACTATAGAAAGCAAGTAGACATGCCAATCACCTATAAACACGTAGCACATAACACTTAGCATGCTCGACTAAATGCAAGAGCCTAATAAAGCAAATTAACACGTAGCAACGAAAGCAAACAATCAATCTAATGAACCTATTACATTTGCTAACTAAAACAAAAGGGGAAGGGGAAAAATGGACAAAAATGCTCGCCAGGCCCTATCTATTACAAGCCAAGAGGTGTACACATACCCCATAAAAGAATAACTTAATAAAAGCAAAAGTAAATGAAATAAATGAATGGAATTAAGGAAAAGCAAGGAAAGCAAAGTAGACATGCAATTCTCACTTAGCACGTTGGATCACATAGGGGAGAGACAAAAAGATAAACGAAGTTATACCTCTCTTGAGTTGATGCCTTAAATGGAGTGAAATCACTTATTTATCCTCCAAAATAAAAGAAAGGGTCAAGGCATCGCTTTATTTGACAAATAATAACGAACATGGAAACAAACATGAAATAAACCAAACAACCCATATTCATCAAATTGACACAAATAAGGACCCAATTGAAAGAATTAAAGAAGTTTGAGGGATCAATTTGATTAATCTTTCAATTGCTTAGGCCGTAGTAACATAAGACGAAAATTAAGGGGTTAAAGTTTGATTTTCAGAAACTGTTTCATGCAATCTTCATGCAAGCTACGTAGGCCATGAACCTCTGCAACTTCCTTTGTTCATCCGAGATAAATTTCATGCAAAGTTATTCAAATGAATCCTAACCCATTACAACACCAAATGCGGGAGCTTGTGATAAGGGAGAGCTATAAGTTCCAACGATCCTCCGAACAAAAAATGCAATAAAATGAGCTGACCATTAGCTCAACTTCAAGTGCAAATTTCAGAAAAACAAAACAACTAAACAATGCAGAGAATTATTTGTGAAGGAAAGCTAATGACTCTGGTCCCTGGGTTCCCATCAAGTGGGTTCAAAACATTCAAGAGGAAGAGCTAGAACTAGACCATGACTGATTGCAAGATAAAAAAAGGAAACTGAAATGCTAGAATCTTTTCAGAAGATCTGGTTTGAAGAAATATCTTCTTTTTACAAAGGAAACACTACCCATTACTCCACGCTAAACCCAAAACAGATGCGACCCAGGAACAGCCAAGAACAACATGCCAAAAGTTAAATAAACCAAACTGCAGCAACCCAAGAGATTCCCAACGGCTTTGATGACTCAACTCAAATACAATGACTTGGGGCAAAGAGGAGAGGAAAGATAACAACGGAACAGAATGCTATGATCATTTGCTGAGAATTCGAACCAGACTTCCCAGAAACAAAAAGAAACAAACCCAACACAAGATAATGAGTATGAATGGCCTTCATCACTAAGCTCTAAAACATTCCCATGACATCTCAACCAAACAGCAAACAAGTCAAACATTTTAAACGAAACAAAACCTCAGCAATCCAAGGAAAGGAGAAAGGATCTGTCCATGCTGCTGCAACAAGCCGAGAGCTTCAAGCTTAGCTTGTTGCAGCAGATTTTTATGCGCAAACTTAGGCGCAATGCAAACATGAAGGCAGGCCACAGGAATATCAAAGATTCCTCCTATTTTCAACATAAAACCTTTATATTTTAAGCACCAGAAATTCATACGAGAGGATCACACAATCTGATACGAAAAAAACTTTCTACTTCTTCGTTCTGCTGCAGCTTTCTGGGTTTCCATCCAAGTTTTGATAAAATTTTAACAACTGACTAAGGTCCAATTCTACCACAAGACCTCAACAACAGAAGCAAGAAAACATAGCAAAAACACTAGACTCATAGCTCGCGCCTCCTTCAACAGATTCAAGACTTCACAAAAGCAGACGTATACAGGAGGGAGCCAAGCAGGAACCAGCATCGCAATTCTAGTGGGCTTATGAACAAAGAAAAACATTACCTTCGGCCTCTCGAAAGGCAACCCACGGTCTGAAGTGATCAGAACAAAGAAAGTATCGTTGCCCAGACCAGAACCTCCTCTCGAAGCCTCCTTCTCTTGCCTTTTCCGTCGATGGAGATGCGCGGCTGATGACAGCTCGATGAAGACTATGACAGCGTCCTCCCTCGGCCTTATCTCTGTCTCGGGCTTCAAGCTCTCTCTCCCTCTCTCTCAGCCCTCAAACCCTCGCTCACTCTCCTTCTCTCTGTTTCTTTTCCCTCTCGGCCGTCCCCTATCTTCCCTTCTGTCTTTTTCTCTCGCGGAGCTCCTTCGCTCTTCCCCTCTTTTCTGTTCTGTTTTTTCCTTTTGCCGCAGCAGCCTCCCTCTACCTCTCTAAACCGAATCCCTCGGTTCTTGTTTTTTCCTAGCCGCCCACAGACTTTTCTTTTCCCTGGCCTCCTTCAGCTGTCACTCCGGTGCTCCCCTGGTTTTCCTCTTCCTTTTTATCTCTCCTCTGTTTCCCTCTTGCTCAGTTTTTCTTTCCGCCGTCAACTCCAAAACCCCTCCTCGGCTGCGGTTCCTTTTTCCAGCTTTTATATCAAGTTCACAACCCTAAAACCCTGCTCTCAATGGCCAGCAATCAATCTCCTCTCAAAACCTTTTCCTTGGCCATCCGATGTATCCGACAAAATCCCATGAAAAAGACAATACTTTCCTACGCTGCTGCATGTGCGAGTATTATTATTATTATTATTTTTTTGGTAATAATAAAAATAAGTAAAAACAACAACAATTTAATTAACATCGGATAAAAATAAATAAACTAAACAGCAAAGTTGCAATTTTCATTTTTCTTTTTTTTTTCTTCATTTTTCAAGAAAACATTGAATTTAAATCACAAACAACTAAAACATATTTTTTTGAATGCTTTTTCTCGTTTTTTTTTCTTTTTTTTTCGCTTTTTTCTTTTTCGAGAAATTCTATGCTAAAAACTTACAAATAAAAATAATAAAATAAAAACTAAAAACTAAAAAGTGAATAATACTAACACGACAAATAAAAACCAAATAGTAAATGAAATTACACTAAAATTTTGGTGTCTACACACACTACTTGCACGGAAGTATTATTGACAATCCACCATATCCTTACTGAAAAACATTTGGCTACTATGCAAACTACCAAATTGAGAATGCTCTGCAAAAGCTGCTTGCCCTTCATTTGCGGAGAATTCCATCTAACTTGACCTTCTAATTAGATGGAATGATCAATATGGAGCATTTTAGGAGTTAAATCGGTGAATAGCTATGAAAATAGAATACGGGTCAAAAAATCTCCAAAATATTTGATTACTTGTGATGTCGTTTACCCTTCCAAGTATCTTCTTGAGGGGAGTAGGGAGAATTGAATTACTAGACGGACCTCTCTGGTGAAACTCTCATTGAAACTGGATGAATGGACTTATCAAGTTATGGTAATTTAAAGCTAAGATGAATGGACTTTCCAAACTTTGTGGAACTTTCATTAAAACTAGGTGAATGGACTTCTTGAGCCATTGTGAGGCTCATTGAAGCTAGATGAATGGACTTCTCAAGTCATGGTAAGTTCTCATTGAAGCTTGAATGAATGGACTTCTCGAGCCACGATAAGGCTTGCATAGAAGTATATGGTTGTTTCTTCTTCAAGTCAAAGTGTCCACCATATAAATTTTGCCACTTGACCTTTCTTTTGAGCATGCAAGTTGGAAAAAGAAAAGAGTATGTGTGACAAAGAGAAGGGAAGTATGGCTTACCCACCAAACTCTTGGGACTTGTTGCAATTATTTGAAGGAAGAGGGCCGCTAGTGTTGTGATTGCTTGATTCGAACCTCTTTTGACTTTTATTCAATCTGCAAGTGGGCATTAACAAATTTAGATTGCTGCAACATATGGTTGCAAAATAAATCTAGAGATTAATGCAGAGCAGAATCAAGACAAATTTGATAAAGGCACTTAATCCCTATGGACATGATACTGAAGAGAGTTTTCGATGAAGTAATGTGCATCACACCAAATTCTTTTCATGTGGGAGGTAGAAGTCCCCCTTGCAGTTTATACCATATCAAATCCAAGTGCAACATAAGCGGGTCATGTGGGATTCAATGTAATTATCGTAAGGTAATGTGACCAAGCAATTTAATTTGGTGAGATTAATGCAGTCGGACAGCAAGATAAGCTTTGTAATTGTCAAAGTAAAACAAAAAACAAGCACGAGTTTAAGCGGTTATAGTGCTGCAAAAGTAGTTCAATGAGGCAATTTGACAAGCAACTAGGGGCGGGGCAAAAACATGCAAATTTCAACATAAGGGAAATGTAGACCGAGCCCAACTCTTACAAAGTAACAAGCATAAGAAGATTAAATTCAGCAGTAACAAGTGCTAGAAAACTGATTTTTCAGCAGCAATAAATGTGAGAAAATTGAATTTCTTAGCAAGAAAGTTTCCAGATGAGATTGCAAATTACCTGATGTGAAGCTTGCAGATTGTAATTCTTCAAGGAAGCTGGAGAATTTCTGCGTGATTGGAATGCCTTCGAGCAGGTTTTTGTCTCTTTATTCAGAGCTTATACGGGCTAGAAGCAAGGAGACCAGAAAGTTGTAAGCACTGGTTTTGGCAGTATGTTGTATTCGGCTTGGGAAGCTGTTGAAATTCAGAATTAAAATTCCATATTGCCGAGGAGCTGGTTTGGGCAATGGATTGACTTTGGCACTTCTTATTTCAACACTGCGCGAATTAGTATAAAAACTGAGTTTTAGAAAGTGGAGTAATACATGCTTATTTGGGGAGTTGTCAAGAAACTTCGGTTTCCAACCTCCATGATAAATCATTTGTCGAGGCCTTTGGGATATATAAAACCACGGGGGCTGCTATTCGGGCTATGACGCTGCGAATGGATTTTATATTCAAGACGTGATAAAATGAAAATCCATACTTTCAAGCCTTGTGCCTGGTAATTGTCACCTAATATCTCACCAAATTTTTACAAGTCTTGAAGTAGGGGCATTTGTATACAACGCAGTTTTTATTTAATTTATCTATCTAGTCAAGGTAGAATATAAATTTGCCTAGATTAAATTATCTTAATTTAAAATTTTCGTTGTGTCAAGTCCATTATCCTCAGATCACTGGAGTTGGTTCAATGACGAGGGAAAGGTTCTTGGTCTTTTTCATTGTCATATTCAGGGTTTGAGCCCTGTATCCAACCGTTGGAGTTGGAAGAGTGTGAGGAGTGGTGAGAGGGAAAAAAGTCCATTATCCTTTAAATTGATAAGTTGGGCCAATGTCACATAGGCTTCAAGCTGAAAATGCAAGGTCCATTTAAATTAAAATGAATTAATGGATTTATTAAATCATGATAGACTACTTGGATTGATCTATTACTAAGGGCCAAATTAAATGGAATTTGAGAGTTGTAAGCAATGTTTCGAAACCCAACTCAGATTGCCCAGTCAAAATGGTTGAATCGTCAATTGGGTAGTTTTCTGGGTTGAGTTGAGGCTGAAACTAGTTGAACCACTTTTACTTGAAAGAATCGGTTGAACCATCTGGTTCAACTAGTGAACTAGCAAATTGGAATGGTTTTTACTAAACCATTTGGATCTTGATTTTAATTAAAGAAACGTAGCCCCACTCCTAATACACACGGTGCAACTTCTGGCTACTCTTTTAATATTTTTCATTTGATCCTAATATTTTATTTTGGATTACGAAGCCACTCTAAATTTTTGCAATATCTATTTTTGTGGCATTTCACCTTTTAAAAATTACAGTTTAGCTCTAAATTGTTTAAAACTTCAAAATCTCTTATTTCTATCTAAAAATCATTGTTACAATTATACTATATATATATTGTAGCTTAATTTTTGTATAAACTTTTTAATTTTCATTCATAAATTCACAAGTTTTTTATTTTTAATATTATTAACATATCATGTTTTATCAGAGTTATTTTTTTTAGTTTGTAATGATTAATATAATGATAAAAATAACATATTAATTAATTATGACATATTTATGATGTCATGGGTTAATAACAGCTCGATTACGGTTGGCCCAACAGTTGAATTGGTGACCCTTGACCCATTAAGATTTTCAATTCACTGAACTATCTGGGTACCAAAACCTTGGTTGCAAGGCACCCAAATTGCAGGAAGGTTCTAGAGGGTTTCTTGGAAATCAAGTCTATGTGTTTTGACTATAAAAAAAGTTTTCCTTCAATACAAGAGATAGGTTGAAATCTCTAAAATCTAGAAAAACTCTATCAAAGTCCAAGAGATTTTTCCTTCAAATCCAAATCAAATCCTAGTCAAGTTAAAAAAATTCAGTTCATGCTGAAGGCTTGAAGATTGAAGGCTCAAGTACTCAAATGACATCATCAAATAAACAATTTTCTGCACCCAAATTGTAGGAAAAACCATTCTGATCAAAGAACAAGACTCTCCAGCCTTTTGATTAAAGTCCTTTCAAGAAAAAAATCAAGGGATTAATTTTTTTAATTAATAATTTTCAGAGCTCATAATCCTTTATATTTTGATTTAATATATTTGATATTTGTACAAGTTTTCTTGCCTTTTGCGTTAGGCAATGAAATTTGCATTACACTAGGGTTGGGTTTTTTTTTCGTTAGTACGAAAAGGGAAAAAGGTAAATTTTTCTAAAACCTAGTAACTCTAGTTATAGTAAATTCCATTAAAATTTGGTAATTTATTTTAATAAATCAATAAAATCTAATAAAAATAGTAATTTCCTCTATAAAATAGTGAACTTTGCTAGAAAGGTGGTAGCCTTTTTTACAAAAGTAGAAAGAAATTTTCTTTTTCTTTTGGCTAACCCCGTACACGGGGGCGGACACCACCCCAAAATTTATTCATAGGACGTAACTTTACAATAGGAAGACTTGACATTTCCTCATGTTGAACATGAAAAATTTTAAGAAAACTTCATCTTTCTAACAGATGGCATTCCTAATCTATTTAGTCGGATTTCCCCTCAAGCCAATTGAGGAATCGTGTGTAGATGATCATAAATCCTAACATGGTCTTGAGGATGAGAAATACCCACATTAGATAATGCATCAGCAACTTTGTTAGCTTCTCTGAAACAATGTGAAAATCTAGAAGAGTCGGCAACCAATTGGCATATTTGTCTTACTTCCCTACAAGTATGCCAAGGACAATGAAAATGCCGTTGAAGTATACCAATTAGGACCAAAGAATTAGATTGCTCACAAACTTGTTCAAACCCCTTCTGAAAACATAGCTGAAGTCCAAGCAACAGAGCCAAAGCTTCTGCTCATAAACTCGAGGTATTCCCGAGAAATGATGAAAATGCTACTAACGGGTGGCCATTGGAATCACGTAACACTCCACCTCCACCACACATTCCTCGATTCCCCTTAGAAAACCCATCAGTATTAAGTGTCAACACTCCAACTGCAATCGCCTTCCAACGAACCAATTTGCAACCAAATAAGCTTGATGATTGAGATATCAAATCATAGAACAGAGCAAAGGTCTGCCCTTGGATAGCTTGTTTAAACTGAATCTCAACAACTATTTTAACCTCTTGAAAACAGCTTGGCAAATAGTTTCACTACATGGTCTGATCTCTTCAATTATTGCTTTATTCCTCGCTTTCCAAATATGCTAGCATATAAAACTCGGAAAAATGTTAAAACAAATTTCCTTTTTTAGATTTATGCTAGAGGAACCACCAAGCAACAAACGAGCTCGTAAGGTGGAGACTGGAAAAATTAACCCGCACCTACTTCCAAAGTAATTCCAGACCTCTATCACAATTTGACCCATGGAAAAAAAACATGTTCAATAAATTCACCAACAGATATTGAGCAACAAAAACACTTGGAAGGCAAATGAAACCTGATCTTACATAACACATCATCCAAAGGCAACCTGCCCATCAACAGCCGTAACATAAAGAAGTGTCGAAGAAACTATCTCTCGTGATTATGGGAGATATTATCTACCATGATTATGGGATTTTATTACTTATGATCAATCAAGTTTGAATAGATTAATTAAAGTAAAAGATAGGATATGTGTTGATTACGTAATCCCTAAAATCATGGTTCTATTACCTTAAGTTGTAGTAGAATTGTGATAGGGTTGCCCTATAAATGCCTACCTTGTAAGCATATTTTGGGTGTGGGAAAATAAAGAAAAGTAGAGTTTTGTTTATTTCCTTTTCTTTTTTAAAGTTTGCATGGTATCAGAGCTCCAGCTCTGTACCAATTCCTATCCATGAACTACCGAGCAGCTATGACTGGATCAAGGGAGTCTACTGCTCACACAAGAGAAGACTCATCCTTGTCTTCAGTAGTTACCCAAACTATGGATTACTCTGCTTCAAATTCTCCTTCCTTGCAAATAACCATTCATAAATTAAATGGTTCCAATTATCTAGAATGGGCTCAATCCGTAAAACTTGCTATTGATGGCAAAGGTAGACTCGGCCACCTTATTGGAGATATTCAACAACTAGCTGCTGAAGATCCCAATTTGAAGAGATGGCATTCAGAGAACTCTCTAGTTATTGCTTGGTTGATAAACTCTATAGAACCAGCAATAGGAAAGCCATATTTATTTTTGCCTACAATAAAAAATGTGTGGGACGCTGTCCGAAATATGTATTACGATATAGAGAATTCGTCTCAAATTTTCAATATCAAGACGAAATTGTGGAAATCAATACAAGAAGATAGAGATGTTACAGCCTATTACAATTAGATGGTAACTTTATGGCAAGAATTAGATCTTTGTTATGAGGATGAATGGGACTGTCCTGCTGACAGTGTTCAATATAAGAAATGGGAGGAGAACGGCAGAGTCTATGTCTTCTTGGCCGGACTAAATTAAGAACTTGATGAGATCCGAGGTCGTATTTTGGGCAGGAAGCCCCTTCCCTCCATTCGTGAAATATTTTCTAAGGTCAAGAGAGAAGAATCAAGGCGTAAGGTGATGCTAAAGTCCAAGGCTGAGTGTGAAGTTGAGACTTTAGCATTGGTTTCTAAGGGGACGGATTTGCAAGGAGATAAATGAAGGAAGCCTTGGTGCGAACACTGTAAAAAGCCGTGGCACACAAAGGACATGTGCTGGTAAATACATGGGAAGCCGTCGAATTTCAAGAAGAAAAATGGAGGTGATAACAAGGCATTGCAAACTGTGAATGAGGACTCTCAAAAGCAACAAACTGACTCTAAGACACCGACCTTCACAAAGGAACAATTAAGCCAACTGTACAAACTCTTTAAGTCTCCACAATTTTCAATCACTAAGCAAAAAAGCTTCACTCCTTTCTGTTCTTTTGCTAAAATGGTAATCATTTTACTGTTGTGCTTTCATGTAAAACATCAAATGCATCTTGCCCATGGGTTGTATGGGTTGTTGATTTTAGGGCCACTAGCCATATGACTAGTTCATCACAATTATTTTCAATTTACAGTCTATGTGCAGGCAATAAAAGGGTCAACGTTGCTGACGGATCATTATCCGTTATAGCTAGCATAGGTTCCGTTGTCATCTCTCCTACTCTAACACTTCATAGAGTTGTCCATAAGTAAATTATCTAGGGATCTCAAGTGTCAGATTACTTTTTTCCCTTCTTTCTGTGATTTTTAGGAACTAACCATGGGGAGGATGATTGGATGTGCTAGAGAAAATAAGGGACTTTACTTCCTTGAAGATGGATGAAACGTGACAAGACCAGTCAAAAACACATGTTACGAGTCTGTCTCTATTACTAGTAATAAAGAGATTATGTTATGGCACTTTAGACTAGGACATCCTAGTTTTTATTACATGAAATATTTATTGCCAGATTTGTTTAAGAATAAGGATTCATCTTCTTTCAATGTGAAATCTACGAATTGGCTAAACATCATCGGTCTACATTTTCTATACAGACTTACCAATCCTCAAAACCATTTTTTCTATTACATACTGATATTTGGGGTCCCTCTAGAATTTCAACTCAGTTTGGAAAGAAATGGTTTGTTACATTCATCGATGATCACACACGAGTTTGTTGGGTGAATTTGTTAAGAGAGAAATCAGAGGTTGAGAGTGTGTTTCAAAATTTATATGTCATGGTTCTAACCCAATTTCAAGAAATAATCAAAATTGTTCGTAGTGACAATGGAAAAGAATATTTCAATAAAATTTTGGGAAGTTTTTTTCATGAAAAAGGGATTATGCATCAAAGCTCCTGCAATGATACCCCACAACAAAATGGGGTGCTGAAAGAAAAAATAAACATCTTTTAGAAATGGCAAGGGCATTACTTTTTTCAAGAAATGTTCCTAAATATCTATGGAGTGAAGCAATTTTAACTGCTACATATCTCATAAACAGAATGCCCTAAAGAACCTTGAATTTCCAAACTCCTCTGAATTTTTTCAAAACACTTTATCCCATTTCTCGATTAACATATGAAATCTCATTAAAGGTGTTTGGGTGCATAGCCTTTGTTCACAATCATGAATAGGGTTAAAGAAAGTTAGACCCTCGAGCAAGAAAATGCATTTTTGTTGGATATGCACCCATGCAAAAGGGGTATAAATGCTTCGATGCCATGTTGAAAAAAATGTTTTTAACCAGGGATGCAACATTTTTTGAAGATAAACCTTTTTTGGAGATCCTCTTCATGAGGGGATTCGGCATGTAGAAGAACTTGTAGGAGATGATGATTTTTTTTCGTATTGAAAATCAAATTTCTAATCAAAATTTTGTTGATAGGGGAATCGATTTTCCTGATTTTTTATAAAATCTTCAGCATAATTTCCTCAACAAGAATCTTTTTAAGATAATAATCTTGAAAAATCAAGCGACTCTCTTCAATTTGCCTGTCAAAAGGATTTTGAAAAAAATTGATCAGGGATTAGAAGAGGATCTCTTGCCTTTAGTGCCAATAATAGAGTCAAGTTCTCTTAGTGAAAGAGATGGGAATGTAACTAAAAAAATTCTTGAAAACCTATGTCAGGAAAAATTATCGAGGAAAAGAAAAAGCTTCCTTTCTCTTCACAACAAGAAATCTGAACCTAGGACAGAATTTGATGTGTTTGAGTCTTCGGATAAAGTTTCCTCTGATTCAAAGATTGCTGATTTGGATCTTCCTATTGCACTTTGAAAGGGAGTGCGTTCTTGTACCAAACACCCCATGACTAACTGTGTCTCTTATAAAAAGTTATCCCCTACTTTCTTGACATTTACTTCACAACTTTCTTCTATGGAAATTTCAAAGAATGTACAGGAAGCATTACAAGTTTTAGAGTGGAGAAAGGCTATTGAAGAGGAGATGTATGCTCTTGAGAAGAATCAAACATCAGAAGTAACAAACCTACTATAAGGGAAAAAGGTAGCAGGGTGTAAATGGGTTTTTACCATCAAGTATAATTCCGATGCAACATTGGAACGGTACAAAGCTCGATTGGTGGCTAAAGGGTTTACTCAAACCTATGGGATAGACTATCTTGAAACTTTGGCTCCAGTGGCAAAATTAAACACTATTAGGGTGTTCTCTCAATGGCAGTAAACCTTGATTGGCCACTCCAACAACTTGATGTCAAGAATGCATTTTTAAATAGAGATTTGGAGGAAGAGGTGTATATGAATTCTCCCCTGGATTTGAAGGGAAGTTTCAGTCTAGGGTTTGCAAGCTAAAAAAATTGTTATATGATCTCAAGCAATCTCCTAGGGCCTGGTTTGACAAATTTACTAGGTCAGTAAAGGATCAAGGTCCCCAAGAAAACTAACGAAATATCTTCGAAATAAAGGGTACAAACTATAATGAAAATGTACTCGTCAGACTAGCTTTCCAAACTTAGAATATAGAGCTAAAAGTCAAACTTATAACTCCAAACTTAATTTACATAGTATGAAGCAAACTTACAAATTCACGCTTACAAGAGTCAAAGATAAAATCTTCTAAATAAAAGGTTACAATCCAAAATACAAGTTCAAGATAAGAGTTATGGCTATGAAAGTTCTTGATCACAGTTCCATCCCAGATTTACAAAGGAAAACAAAAGGAGAAGGGTGAGCTAAAACTCAGTGAGATTCCTAATAAACATGTAAGCACATAACCAATTAGAGACGTAATATAAATGAGTGAACGCAGTACAATACTAGAACAAGTTAATCACAATTCAATTCAAGGATACCGGGTTGCTTCCAAAAGCCAAATCCACTTGAGCTTGATCGTATCGAAAATCCATTGACTCTCCGTCAACGTTTGCAACCAAAGAATTTAATTTCCGTAGAACACCACTTACTCCAATTTTCGTCCACCAGTCAACCCCCTTACCGGCCTCGAACACCTCAAATAGTATAATTATGTAAACTCGAGTATACCAGTTTCCAGATTTCAGTAAACAATTCTCAGGGTTCATCGGCCTTCTCGACCAAGCCCTTGCTGGCTCGATACAACCGACTCACTTATGAGGTTGGGTACCCAAACAGTCATAGTAGTTGATGGAATATCACCCAAACAACACACATACAGTCAAATACAGAGAAATTACATCTTAAAATATCAGTATATAGAGCCTCAGTGGAATCGAAAGAGGTCGAGTGTGATAAAGTACACGCTCGCCTCAAATTTGCCAAATCAGATGTTTAGATCAAACAATCATAGATCAAGTATTCAGATATCTCACATAGACAAGGAATAGGCAGCGGAACACTCACCTATTAAGAAATGCAGAGCTTATACGTCAAGTTCCTTGGTTACGTTCACCTCCGTTTCCCAATCCTAGGGCAACGAGTGAAATTGTTAACAATCTAGGTTCATTTTCCAACCCAAACATAAGTTCATTAGGTGATCAAGTGGGTTGTTAATCGACTCAATTTACCATGCATGTTAGACCCAAAATGAAAGAAAATGTCATAAGAAAAGTGTAACAGCCCCACCTTCCCCTAAGGCGAACCAAAGAGGTTAGCGGACTGCCTGCCCAGCTCTCGCCAGGACTAACGGTGCAGTGTAGAGCGATCTATTGCGTTCCGGAACTTATAAATGCGCGTAAACAAGGCAAAATGGCAAAATAACCCAAAATAAAAAAAATGAAATCCGGAGTCAGTCATGAATAGTAACCGACCCGTCAGAACCCAACCAAATATCAAGTAAACATTCACTTATGGAACTTGAGCAATTACAACCCAGAGTAGCATACAAAAGTTGTCAAAAGTGAATATATACACGGTTTGCCAAATTGAAAGTGAAAACGGCCCTAAAGATACATTTAGGGTTTCACTTCATATACAATACAAAAACATATACATTTAGTTCATTCAGCAACCATCTATCAAGATTCATTCCAAAAAGAGTCATATTCCTGTAAGGAAAACAAAAGGAACTGTGTGAGCTAATTGCCCAGTGAGATACTATCACTTACGCAACCAAGTGCATATAAGCATCAAGCTTTCATTCAATATAGTACAAATAAGCAAAGGCACATGTCAAATATGGTGATAAAAGGATACAGATGGCTCTCAAGAGCCCTTTCCTCGTTTGCATTTCTTGATCGGACGTCATTGACCCTCCGTCAATGTACAAAAGTAACCAACCGTAGACTCCACTTTCCCTCCACTCCTTCCACCTAACATCCCCCTACCGGGCCCGAACTCCAAACACTTGCACTTTGGTATTACTCGAGTATACCGGAATCGAGAGTCTCGCATACTACAAGATTCCATATAACTTTACCCAAGGTTCATTAATTGGCACGACCAAGCCCTCGCCGGCTCGATTCAATCAACTACCAATGGGGTTGAGCTCATTGATAACATTTGTAGTCGTTGGATACTCGTCCAATCGACAAGTACTTTCATTTCAACTTTCATTTCATGTAACATTTCATGTAATATTCCAATAACATGACAACAATGATATAAGGCATATAAGTGAGAGCGATAAAGTACACTTTCACTTCAATCAAGTCACATTCAATTCACTTCAAGCAATTTACATACAAAGCCATATAGTAACACACAAGTGAGTAGTACACTCACCAGGGTCAGTGCAGATACCTCCCAAAAGAGAGCTTTAATCACCAATAAACCCTAAAATAATCCAAGGAAAACAATTGAAGGTTCCACTTTCAAAATTGAGAATACAGAATGCACATGTGAGGCTCGACTACCAGTCGTATGCCTCGCCAAATAATTACTAAAGCAAGGTGCAAAACATGATTTTTGGTAACGAAAAGGTAACATGAAGACCTAGGCTCAAACAACCCAAAAGCCCTTCGTTCAAATCACAAGTAAATCCAACTAGCCTTCAAGTAAAATTTCGGCAGCATATACCTTGTGTTTACCTATTTTCCAGCCATCATGGCTTCATTATTTCCTCAAATCAGTCCCAACATCTTGTACAAAAATAATCTCATTCCCTAAAGCCGTTCACTAGGCTTAATGGCATTCAAGTACAAAATTTAGCTAGGAAATAACCGGATATGAAAGTCAAGCCCTAAACTATTCAAATGAACACAATCAGACTCGATTACAAGTCATAAACCAATTCTATATACTACCAAAACAGGGTTCCCTAAGCATACACAAACAATAGAGGAAACCAGAAAATTCGGAAATGCAATTAGCTTTGGCCCTGAAAAAAAAACAGTTTTTGTCCTCGTTTTGCGGTAATGGCACAAATTTCACTATGCTTATCGGATGAGGGTGCAAGACCCACCATCTCGAAGCTAAAAGATAGGGCTACAACATTGTAGAAGATCACTCAACCCAGTTTGGAGTGGAACCATGTCAAAAATGCAAGATACTACATCAAAAATGTAAAACAGATTCACCAAAACGCATTCTAGCGGGAACATCATAACTCAGGCTCTCCAAGTCCAAATCCAGAAATTCCAAAACCAGCGGAAAGCTAAGAAAAAGGGCTAAATTTCATCAGAAGGCCTAAACAACCAATTCGGAATCAATTCAAGCCAAAACAACCCATTACAGACGCACTTCTCAATTTCGGGTAAAACCAGAACAGCAATAGTAATTTCGACTTATCTCATTCTACACTACTCTGATTGATCTGAAATTTTGTAGACACCTCTAAAATGTCATTACCTACAACTTTCATGTTTTGAGCTAAGGCCAATTCGGCCTCTATCTAGGACCTAAAAATTCGGACAGAATGCTCCCTTAAGAACCCTAGGTTTTTCAATTTTCTTCCAAAACAGAAATTGGTTGCAATTAATCACTTTTTCCACCTCCTAGAGTCAATATAGACCATTTCCAATCATCATAGATAGCCACACAATCATGCTTATTGTAAAACAGAAAAATCCCCAAAAATAATAAAACTTCATCATTTCAACCACAAATCAAGAAATAACCCATAAATTTGCATCTTATACAACCACTAAGCATGATTTAAGCATCAATTAAAAGAGGAGGGTGGTTCTTCACAACTTACCTTTAAAACAAGAGAGAGAGAGCTATTGGTCACCTTATCTTTCCAAAAAACTTCACACAACAACTCACCAACACTTCCTTAAGTGGTTTTATGGAGCAAAATCAAGGTTGGATGGTTGGTTTTGAGGATTTGGAACAAGATTGAAGTGTTTTCTTCCTTATGCTTGAAGTAAGAGAGAGAGAAAGAGAGCAAGAGAGGGCCGGCTTCTTCTTGATGTTTTTTGAAGATTTTTGGTCATTTTTAAGCTATATTAAGTCAAATGGTAAGAAGAGGAATAGTGGTCTTACTTCAAGACCAATCCAATGGTGACACTTGTCACCTTTAATTAAATATCTACCTAACTTGTCTCTCTCATATCAATCCAAATTGCAACCTCTACTTATCTCTTAATACCCGGTAAATTAATTCCAGTATGCAAAACTTAATCTAGTTGGCCGAATTTTTCCGAACTTTTCGCACTAGTGGGTCCCACGTCCGGTATACGCTCTTAATTTCTCGAAATCTATTCGATATTAGAAAAATAATCTAAAAACTATATTTACTCATAAAAATTATCTAGAAAATTTTCCGGATACAGAAAGTGCAGAAAACAAACCATTGAAGATAAGAAAACCTAGAAATATAATAAAACCTAGAAACTGGAACAATTACGGGTTCTCACAAAAAGGAGTTTGACAAGTGCAAGAAAGTTGAGCAAAAGAAATGTTTTATTCAAGTTCAAAAGTGTCTTCGCGGGTAAACGGTCGAGCACGCGCAGTCTCGGGAAAACGGCCATATCTCACTGTAGAAAAGTCAGAATCATGTACCGTTAGTGGCCTTAAAAACTAGACTTGAAGTGTTTTCCAACGGTATAAAAGCCAAACTCTAGTTCCTCTCCTATCAAAACCAGTAGCCCGGGGAAATTAGCTGATTTTTCTATTCTGATCAGCTCAATACCCTAACAAAGTTACCATATTTCTTCTTGCCAACTTCACTCGTTTTGGCTCAAATTCATCCAATTCAATCTCCTAGAGTTCATATATAGGGGATCAAGTTATCTAGCACCATTGAAACTTAAAATACAACACACAAAATGATTAAATGAACCAAAACAGTCTAACCAACAAGGAAGAACCAAAACAGTCCACTAACTTGTCCAAAACAACAACTTTACTTGCTTCATCTCCATTTCAACTCACACCTAAGTTTAAACCAATGTTTAGCCAAGTTTCTTAGGCTTAATTAAGGTGCAATGAGTCACAAAATCAAGGAGAAACCTCCACTCCAAGGCCAGTCAGCAAAGAGAAAACAAAACAGTCCACAAGTTCATATTCAACACCAACCCCCATCCTTTCATTATAGCTAACTTAAACAACATTCCAAGAGTTATCCCTAACTTTAAAAGGAACCATAACATGTTAATACATCAAGAAAAACCATAAACAAATCTTAAGCAAATAATCAAACATATAGCATGCTAAACATCTGACAAGGGTTTATTTTACATATTTTTAAGTGCATTTTATTAGTTGATTTTGGTGTAATTATTTAGTTTTATAACTAAAATAGCTAGGTTTTGGTAAAAATATACATTTTTGGTAAAAGTGGCTAATATTGCATTTCTGCTGATTTTAGTGGTAAAAACTTCATTTTATGCAGGATTAAATGATTCAATCACCAAAGAATGTCAAGTGAGGTGAAAAATAGATAATTGATGATGAATTCAAGTGGTTAAAAGAGAAATGAAGTGAAAGATGTTCAAGTGAGAAAATGCAAGTCAAGACAGTTTTGACACTCTTCGGTATTTCGACTATATCTGGAGCTACACTTATTGGATTGAGGTGATCTTTATACCATTTTAAAGCTAAGAAAGATACCTACAATTGGTATGAAGAATCGAATCCAATTCTGCTGTTTTCATAGACAAAAAGTCGAAATACAGAAGCTGCATTTTGTGGTCGGAAATTGAAAACAGGGGTTTGACCAGGTGATGGTATTTCGACCATATCTCTGCCTACAAAAGTCCAAATGGGATGATTCTTGATACTATGGAAAGATAATTCAAAGAGCTACAACTTTCAAGACTAGCACAAGAGCAGATTCTGCCGTTTGCATGGAGAAATAATTCATGCAATCTGTCAAAAAGAAATTGCAGCAGCAAATCCTGACTTTGATACATGTGCAACTTTTCTTGAAGACTTTTTGTGTATTTTAGTTGAATTTACAGCTCCAATTTTGGAGATTCTTGACAATAATCAAGCAATGAGGTCATGGATGATAATTTAAGTTTTGTCTTAAACTCATCCAAACACCTATAAATACCCCTCACAATTCAAGAACAAGGGGGGACCTTTGCCAACCTTTGTTAGTAGATAGAGAGCTTAGAATAGATTAGTTTTCAGATTCAATAAAGCTCTTTGAGCTAGTTTCGTTTTTAGCTCTGTTAGATATTAGTTTTCATATTTCTAAACACCTTGTTCTAGTTTTTATCTTTATAAATACACTTCTTGCTGGTTTGATTATCAAAGCTTGAGTGCTTAAAGAGTTGGAGAGTTTGTTTATTCTGTAATTGAATTAAGCTTTTATCTACCACCACCTAGGGTCGGTTCTACCACCCTAATCGGATTGGTTTTAATTGCTTTTCTATGGTCGGTTTTGCATATGAGCTTTCTCTACCATTTTTCCTTCATTTCTAACTCTTCTTCTACTTTATTAGAAGTTGGAGTTATTTTGATAATCATGTCTAGCTAGCTAGATCTATCCCTTGTTCTAGGGGTAGATGAAACTGGTTGGTGCAAGATTTGGATTTGTATGCTGCTAGTTTTCACTAACCTTGTTCTTGGTAATTCATTAATCTTGATTTTCACATTTGTTAAAGCTTGATCATCTTTTGCAAATTATATCAGTTATTGTGATCGCACGACAGTGGTAAACAATAATGGAAAGAAGATTAATTGAATTCTAGCATGAAACACATGACAGTAGTGAATCACTAGAAGGGTTTTTCATAATATTTCACAAAGGCCTAAGATCATCACTGGTTGATTTTTACCACGACAGTAGGTGGAACCTAGTGATCTTGACAAAGCTTTTCTGCACGACAGTGAGATAAGTATACATTTGGAAATGTTCCCTACCAAGACAAGAGTGAATTGCGACTACAAAGTACATGGCAAATCTGATCTTTACTAGCTAGTGGATTTAATTCCCCTAGAACATCTTTTCTTTTGACATATCTATTAGTTGGGATTCATGCACTTAATCTGTTTTTAATTCTTTGATCAACACATAATTTGAAAAGTTTAGATAATAAGATAAGGTTTAAAACTCTGGTATTTGTTAAGTTGCTCCCTGTGGGATTCAACCCTTGTACCTTTGCTATACTATATTTTGATATGTATACTTGCAGCAAAACGAGGTATTAGGTTATAACTTGTGAGTTGATTTAATTGGTAAATTTTAACCTCGTCAACATCCAACCCTACTTCCACTTACTTCACTTAAGAAATTTCACCACAAACAATCTCAACTCAACCTCTAGTTTGCCATCAAAACTTTGAACACTTGATATAACACAATAAACCTAAGATTTAAGAATCATTTACCTCTCTTAAGTGAAGTTTGAATCACCCAATAAGCCATCAAAACAAAAGCTCCAAGCTTGAATCACACACTAGCCTTGAAGGTAGTTCACTCAACTAACTAAAGTTCTTTCTCTTTTGATTTTTGCTCAAAGATCAAGCTAGGGTTTATAAGCTAGAAAATGGAGTATTTTCTCTTCTCTTACAAGCTTGAGAGGGCCAGCCAACATGGTGTAAAAATGGAGCCAAGAAGGTTTAAATTCTTCTAATTCTTTGGTCAAATAAGTTGAATGGTTAGGGCCTTGTCACTTGTCTCAATCTTGGCCATTCTTCCTTTAAACTTTGCTAAATCATATTTCTTCCCTCCAAGTATTACAAATATCTAATTAACACCCTTAAACTATCACATAAAATCTCAAACACAATTAAAAGGATATTTGGTCATAGTGTATATAGTAAAATAAAATAATGCCAATTTAAGGAGATGTTTCAATTCTTGTAAAAGGCAATGAAATGCAATGCAAGGAAATGTCATAATTGATTTAGTCTTAAGGCAATGAAAGTAGTTTAGAAGAATTTATATTTTTAAGTGAGGGTTCTCACACTCTCTCCTCCATAAAAGAATTTTGTTCTCGAAATTCTCACCTTGATTACTGAATAACTCAGGATACTTTGCTTGAATGTCCTCTTTCACTTCCCAAGTAACTTCTTCTATCTCATGATTTCTCCACAAAATCTTTATCAAGGGTATCTACTTAGCCCTTAATTCCTTCACTTTTAGATCTAAGATGTGACAGCCCCACCTCCCCCTAAGGCGAACCAAAGGGTTCGGCGGACCGCCTGCCCAACTCTCACCGGGACTCAGTCAGTCACTACAGTCCTCAAATAAATTACAATATAAATCTCAAATATACATCAAATTCTCCAATAATTACATGTCATAAGCGAAGCAGAAACAATTCCCCAAACTATACATAAAATGATTCCAAATCCAAACTGTACAAGATATATGCCATCCAGTCATGTGAATAAGTACTACAAGCCTTCCTTCGCCACGAGCCCTGTGGAGGGGAATAAAATATTTTTGGGGTGAGTTAGAAGCTCAGTGAGTAACCAATAAAATCAGTAATCAAATATATTTCACAATAATGCATTTCGATGATGTCATGATTCCAAGATCAAATGTACGTATTTATTTATTTTTTTACATGCCAACATTTGCACAGTGAGAGCAAAGCAAAAGCAGAAAAGTAACACCACATGGTAAGGATACGGGTGGCTCCCAAGTCAACTCATTTGTCGAGCTTGATCACTGGTTGACCCTTGAGATCCTGAGCCACACAGCTCGTTTCTCTTAAAGGATCCCCCATAGCCAGACCATGAGCCTCAACTCAAGTCACGAGCAATAAATGCTCTAAAATATTTTTCAAGCAATAAATGCTCTGGTTCAAGCAATAAATGCTCTATAACAGATCACCAAAATCATATTTCACAGGTATCAATAGCAACTAATGGGGTTTAGGTCGAGTACATAATGCAAGAAACATTTCACAAGTACTTTGGAAATAGTTTAGGGTCACTCACCTCCACGGTTCAGAAACCATCCATCATATATCATTATCTTGCCCGAGTCCAAGCCCTAAATCACAAACTCAAAGCAATCATACATTCCCCATAAATGCTTCATTTCCAACCTACAATATATCACCAATCACACATACGGTTAATAAGCAATAAAATGCATCCAATTAGGCCACAATATCCCTCAATCAAAGCTAATTAGAAGTTTAAGATCCACCATTAGAAAAACCCCCCAATTAAACCCTAGAAACCGGAATTCATTCCCTCAAGCATAAATTTTCCGCAACGATCGCAATTAACGTATAAAGTTCCGTTTAACACCTTTCGGTACAATATCCATAACTGAAGCTACCCATATCGGATTGAAACGAATCTTATAGCATTTCAAAGCCAAGACATAAACCTACATTTCTTATGAAGACCTCCAAAGCCAAATCATGCATTTTCATGGTCAAAAACGGAAAACGCCACGAAAACAGAAATCTGGGCGCGGAATAGGATTCATGGGCAGTCAAGGGTATTTCGGTCATTTCACATGCTACAGTGCTCGGATCGAGGTAAAATTTTTCAGGAAACTATTTAACACCATTTTCTACAACTTTCATGTTTTAACCTAAGCCTGATTCGGCATCTAAAATGCCCAAATAAATCCGGTCAGAACAGGGCAAAAACAAACCCTAAACCTTGAATTTCGTATCAAACCAGAAATTTTCCGCAACCAACTTCAACTAACATATACAAGCATCATTATACACCATTACCAGCCATCATACCATGATCAAACCATGATCTTCATACAAAACAGAAAAATGACAAGAATAAATCAAAATTCATCAAACCTTCACTTCCAACCATAAACAAACCATAATCACACCATATGTCATCATATTAAACCACTAAAGCCACCAATTGAACATTAGCAAAGCTAAAGGGAAAGATTCTTAACAGCTCACCTTGTAACCTCAAGACAACAAGCAACTTAGCACCTTTGTTTCTCAAACCACTTCACCACTCACCTTAATCCTACCAAGAGAAAGGTTTTTATGGAGCAAATCAAAATTTTAGCGGTTGGTTTGTGAGATCAAGGCAAGAAATTGAAGAAAAAAGTTGGAGGTTTCTTTCTTTTCTCTCCCTAAGGAGTTCGGCCAAGAGAGCTTCAAATGAAGAAATAAAATAGCCAAAATTAGCTTTAAGATGGTAAAGAAATATCTTGGTCAAAAGTCCAAGGGTGAATTGAATGGTGACACTTGTCACCTTTTAGCTTAGAACTTATCTTTTTGTCTCTCTAATACAAATCTCTTAGCACCTTGTAAAATAATATCACTTAATACAAACCTCCAACAAGTTGTCAAAAATATATTGCATTTACCGCATTAGCGGGTTCCACGTCCATAATACACTTCAAACTTAACGTGGACTAACTTGTATCAAGGAAATGATTTGAAAATTATATTCCTTTATAAAAATGTATAGAAAATTAATATCTTGAAGAAAGGTACAAAATTATAAACAAGAAAACAAAATAATGTCTAGAAAATATATAAAAATTTTCGGGTTCTCACACTCATTCTTCCGGGGCGTCACAAACTCCCCTCCTTAAACGAATGTCGTCCTCGACATTCCATCTTGTACCAATCAAGTCAAGACATCCCGCAAGAATCACTCAGGCATTCCAAGCAAACACTAAGGGTCAAATAACACCTACTTGTTCGTATTTCAGTCATACAAGAAGCACTGATATTTCAAATCAAACCCAAAGTCCGGCATCCTAAACTTCAAGCCTAGGATACACTACAGAGATTTGAAACCTAAGCTCTGATACCAACTGTGACAGCCCCACCTCCCCCTAAGGCGAACCAAAGGGTTCAGAGGACCGCCTGCCCAGCTCTCGCCGGGATTCAATCAGTCACTACAGTCCTCAAATAAATTACAATATAAATCTCAAATATACATCAAATTCTCCAATAATTACATGTCATAAGCGAAGCAGAAACAATTCCCCAAACTATACATAAAATTATTCCAAATCCAAACTGTACAAGATATATGCCATCCAGTCACGTGAATAAGTACTACAAGCCTTCCTTCGCCACGAGCCCTGTGGAGGGGAATAAAATATTTTTCGGGTGAACTAGAAACTCAGTGAGTAACCAATAAAATCAGTAATCAAATATATTTCACAATAATGCATTTCGATGATGTCATGATTCCAAGATCAAATGTACGTATTTATTTATTTTTTACATGCCAACATTTGCACAGTGAGAGCAAAGCAAAAGCAGAAAAGTAACACCACATGGTAAGGATACGGGTGGCTCCCAAGCCAACTCATTTGTCGAGTTTGATCACTGGTTGACCCTTGAGATCCTGAGCCACACAGCTCGTTCCTCTTAAAGGATCCCCCATAGCGAGACCATGAGCCTCAACTCAAGTCACAAGCAATAAATGCTCTAAAATATTTTTCAAGCAATAAATGCTCTAAAATCGTAGTTCAAGCAAAAAATGCTCTGGTTCAAGCAATAAATGCTCTAAAATCGTAGTTCAAGCAATAAATGCTCTAGTTCAAGCAATAAATGCTCTAGTTCAGGCAATAAATGTTCTGGTTCAAGCAATAAATTCTCTAGTTCAAGCAATAAATGCTCTGGTTCAAGCAATAAATGCTCTATAACAAATCACCAAAATCATATTTCACAGGTATCAATAGCAACTAATGGGGTTTAGGTCGAGTACATAATGCAAGAAACATTTCACAAGTACTTTGGAAATAGTTTAGGGTCACTTACCTCCACGGCTCAGAAACCATCCATCATATATCATTACCTTGCCCGAGTCCAAGCCCTAAATCACAAACTCAAAGCAATCATACATTCTCAAAGTTCGAACAGCATTTCCCCATAAATGCTTCATTTCCAACCTACAATATATCACCAATCACACACACGGTTAATAAGCAATAAAATGCATCCAATTAGGCCACAATATCCCTCAATCAAAGCTAATTAGAAGCTTAAGAGCCACCATTAGAAAACCCCCCAATTAAACCCTAGAAACCGGAATTCATTCCCTCAAGCATAAATTTTCCGCAACGATCGCAATTAACGTATAAAAGTTCCGTTTAACACCTTTCGGCACAATATCCATAACTGAAACTACCCTTATCGGATTGAAATGAATCTTATAGAGTTTCGAAGCCAAGACATAAACCTACATTTCTTATGAAGACTTCCAAAGCCAAATCATGCATTTTCATGGTCAAAAACGGAAAACGCCACAAAAATAGAAATCTGGGCGCGGAATAGGATTCATGGGCAGTCAAGGGTATTTCGGTCATTTCATATGCTACAGTACTTGGATCGAGCTGAAATTTTGTAGGAAACTAGTTAACACCATTTTATACAACTTTTATGTTTTAACCTAAGCCTGATTCGGCATCTAACATGTCCAAATAAATCTGATCAGAACAGGGCAAAAGCAAACCCTAAACCTGGAATTTCGTATCAAACCAGAAATTTTCCGCAACCAACTTCAACTAACATATACAAGCATCATTATGCACCATTACCAGACATCATACCATGATCAAACCATGATCTTCATACAAAACAGAAAAATAACAAGAATAAATCAAAATTCATCAAACCTTCACTTCCAACCATAAACAAACCATAATCACACCATATGTCATCATATTAAACCACTAAAGCCACCAATTGAACATTAGCAAAGCTAAAGGGAAAGATTCTTAACAACTCACCTTGTAATCTCAAGACAACAAGCAATTTAGCACCTTTGTTTCTCAAACCACTTCACCACTCACCTTAATCCTACCAAGAGAAAGGTTTTTATGGAGCAAATCAAAGTTTTAGCGATTGGTTTGTGAGATCAAGGCAAGAAATTGAAGAAAAAGTTGGAGGTTTCTTTCTTTTCTCTCCCTAAGGAGTTCGGCCAAGAGAGTTTCAAATGAAGAAATAAAATGGCCAAAATTAGCTTTAAGATGGTAAAGAAATATCTTGGTCAAAAGTCCAAGGGTGAATTGAATGGTGACACTTTTCACCTTTTAGCTTAAAACTTATCTTTTTGTCTCTCTAATACAAATCTCTTAGCACCTTGTAAAATAATATCACTTAATACAAACCTCCAACAAGTTGTCAAAAATATATTGCATTTACCGCACTAGCGGGTTCCACGTCTATAATACACTTCAAACTTAACGTGGACTAACTCGTATCAAGGAAATGATTTGAAAATTATATTCCTTTATAAAAATGTATAGAAAATTAATATCTTGAAGAAAGGTACAAAATTATAAACAAGGAAACAAAATAATGTCTAGAAAATATATAAAAATTTTCGGGTTCTCACACTCATTCTTTCGGGGCGTCACATAAGATCTGTACCGGTCTTTCTTCATAAGTCAGAGATTTGTCAAGGTCAATTTCTTCTGGCTTCAGTATATGAGTGGGGTTTGGATGATGCTTCTTCAACATAGAAACATGAAATATGTCATGGATCTTGGATAAACTCGCTGGTAACTCTAACCCATAGGCCACATTCCCTACTCGTTGAAGAATCTGGAAAGGCCCCACGTATCTCAATTGAAGATTCTTTCCTTTTTACACCGTGAAACTTCGAAGTGGTGTAACCTTTAAAAATACCTTATCCCCAACTTCAAACTCCAAATCCTTTCGTCGATTATCTGCGTAACTCTTCTATCGGTTTTGTGTTGTCTGAAGCTTCTGACGTATCACCTTCACCTTCTCATAAGCATCTTCGATCCATGGTACTGCAATTGGGTCTAAAATCCTTCATTCCCCTACTTTATTCTAGTATATTGGTGATTGGCACTTTCTTCCACAGAGAGTTTCGTATAGTGCCATTTGTATGGAGGAATGATAACTATTATTATATGCAAATTCAACTAACGCCATATACAGTCCCCAACTTCCACCAAAATCCAAAATACAAGCCCTTAGCATGTCCTCAAGTTTTTGAATTGTTCTCTCTGACTGTCCATCAATTTGGGGATGATAAGTAGTACTAAAGTTCAACTTGGTCCCCAAGACTTCTTGTAACTGTTGCTAGAAACGAGACACAAATCACGGATCTCTATCGGAAACAATGCTTACTGGGATCCCATGCAATCTCACTATCTCATCCATATATAGTTGGGCTAATTTTTCCAAGGAGTATCTCATATTTATAGGCAAGAAATAACCAGACTTCGTCAACCTGTCAACTATTACCCAAACTGATCATGACCTTTCTGAGTACGGGATAATTCTGACACAAAATTCATCTTAATATGTTCCCATTTCCACTCAGGGATTTCAAGAAGTTGTAAAAGACCTGAGGATTTCTGATGTTCAGTTTTTACTTGTTAACACACTAAATATTTTTGGATAAACTGAGTAATTTCCTTCTTCATATTATCCCACCAATACAGTCCCTTCAAATTCTGGTACATTTTACTGCTTCTGGGATGTACTATATACTTAGATCGATGTGCCTCTTCCAAAATGTCTCCTTTTATTATTTCATCTTGCGGCACCACTATCCGCTTACGAAATTTCAAAATACCCTCGGAACTCACATTAAAGTTTGATATTTCCCCTTTTTGCACTTTTTCTACCTATTTTGTACCATCCAATCATTTTTCTGAGCTTCTTTTTTTCGGTCCAACAAATCAGATTTCACCATGATATTCCCCAAGATCACTCTCTGTTGGTCCAGCCACGGATTCCATTTACTCACTTTTTCCATCAACTTCCATTCCTTAATCATTAATCCAGCTACTTGAACTTTTTGGTTCAAAGCATCTACTACAACGTTGGCCTTTCCCGGGTGGTAGTTAATTGTATAGTCATAATCCTCAAGAAATTCTACCCACCGACGCTGTCTCAAGTTTAGTTCCTTCTGAGAGAATAGATATTTTAGGCTCTCATGGTCGGTATAAACCTTAAAAGTCACCCCATATAAGTAATGCATCCACTTCTTTAGGGTAAAACTACAGCGGCCAATTCCAAGTCATGAGTCGGGTAATTCCGCTCATGGGATTTTAATTTCCTGGAGGCATAGGCAATTATACTTCCATTCTGCATTAGAGCACATCCCAATCCTTCTCTTGAGGTGTCCGTATATACGGCGAAACTGTCTTTTCCATTTGGTAAGGCTAAAACTGACGCCGAAATTAACCGTTTCTTTAATTCTCGAAAACTCGCTTTACACTTAGAATTCCAGACAAATTGACTATGCTTTTTCATTAGATCGGTTAAAGACCCTACTAATTTGGAGAAGTCCTTGATGAACCGACAGTAATATCCTGCTAAACCCAGGAAACTACGGATCTCAATTGGAGTTTCTGGTTGTTTCCACTCAGTTATGGCTTCTATTTTCACTGGATCCATGGAAATACCATTTTTAGATATTACATGCCCTAGAAAAGAAATTTGCTCCAGTCAAAACTCACACTTGCTAAACTTGGCATATAACTGATGTTCTCTCAAGATCTGTAAAACTATTCTCAAATGCCGTTCACGATCCTCTCGAATTTTAGAGTATACCAAGATATCATCTATGAATTCCACGACAAATTGATCCAAATAAAATTTAAAAACTCAATACATCAAATTCATAAATGCAGCCGGAGCATTTGTTAGACCAAATGGCATCACTGCAAACTCGAAATATCCATATCTGGAATTAAAAGCAGTTTTCGGTATGTCCTCCTGCTTAATTTGTAATTGATAGTAACCTTGCATCAAGTCCAACTTAGAGAAAGCCACTGCTCCTTGCAACTGATAAAACAACTCGTCAATGTGCGGCAAAGGATATTTATTTTTCACCGTGACATCATTTAAGCCGCGATAGTCTATACAGAGTTTCAAACTACCATCCTTCTTTTTAACAAATAGAACAGGCGCTCTCCAAGGTGATTCTCTTTCTCGAATAAACATGCACTCTAACAAATCCTATAACTGCAGTTTTAGTTCCTTGAATTCGGCAGGGGCCATTCGGTATGGTGCTTTTGCAATAGGAGTGGTTCCAGGCACCAAATCAATCTTAAATTCTATTTCCCTCTCTAGCGGCATCGACTTCAACTCGTCAGGGAAAACATCGAAAATTTCATTTACTACTAACACATCCTCCAATTTCACCTTATCTCCAGGAGTATTAATTAGGAAAACTAAGTAACCCTACGCCCCTTTATTCAATAATTTTCTGACTTGAATTTTTGATATAAGTGCAGACAAGACTAGTCTACCTCTCACATCCAATCTTAGGGTTGCCTCTCCTAGTATACAGAACTTCACCACCTTAGTCTTGCAATTCAATTAAATATTATAACGAGCCAACCAATCCATTCCCATAATCACATCATACCCCTTGAGGTCTAAATTTATCAAATCTACTATCAACTTCCGTTCTCTGACCCAAACCTCACAATTTTTATAAATTATGTTGGTAATTAGGCTTTGATCCTCAGTAGGTGTTCTAACTTTCAAATCATAGGGTAATTTAACTGGATTCACATCAATACCATACATGAAGGTAGGATTTACAAAAGAATGGGTTGCCCCAGGGTCAATTAAAAGCTTAGCTAAGCGGTGGAATACAGGAATCATACCTACCACCTTTTCAGATGACTCAGGAGCTCGCTGATGATCCAAGGCATAAACCCTCGCAGAAACTTTCGGTCTGCTCCCACTAGCAGTAGGTTGCTTAGGGTTTGACTTCTCTAGCTGCAAACCCTCATTTTCTTCACGGGTTTTAACAAGATAGGTGGCAATCTGATGCTCGGAACTTCCGCAACGGAGACATTTCTTCATCTTTCGGCAGCAAGTATACTCGATGTGGTGTGTTTTACCACAATATCCATAGCTTACTCGAGGAGCTGGTGCAAGAGCTCCTTGGGAGACAATCCTCTGTTGTTCTCTTCTATTTTGTGCCCCTCTGGATGGAGCTCCTCTCGGTGTCCCTGAGATTCGAACTCCACCCGTGCCTCTTCCAAACTTAGGAGGAGGCACATTCTGATCATCTCGCCCGGTAGTACTACTAGATGCACTTCATCTATTTGCTTGAAAAGTCCGAACTTGAAATCGGGCCTACTCCACTCGTTGAACTTTCTCAAGAGCATTTTTAAATGTATTAATTTGAGTTGCAGCTAAGTCTTTTTGGATTTTCACATTCAAACCCTGCACAAGTCGCCTTATGCGTTTCTGCTCAGTAACCATTAGTTTTGGAGCAAATTTAAAGAGTTGGTTGAACTGGGTCTCATATTCTACCATACTTGAAGTGCCTTGGCGTAGTTTGATAAATTCATCCTTTCTTTTCTCTTGAATTAAAGACGGAAGAAATTTCTCATTAAATTCTTTGGTGAAGTTAAACCAAGTACGTGGGATTTACTCCCTGTCCCATTTTGCTCTTACTACGTTTCACCAGGAACGAGCCGCGCCTTCCAACTGGAAAACAGCGAAAGTCACTTGCATTTCCTCGGTGTAGTGTAATGCAGCAAATATATCCACCATTCTTTCAAATCAATTCTCGGCAATTTCGGGATTTGGTTCTCCAAGAAATTTAGGAGAAGAAAACTTTTAGAACTGTTCCTGGGCCCTATCTTCGCCTACTTTCGTGTCTCTTTGCTGATTACCGGGCACTTGACCTTACTGGTGATACGATTGATAGCCGTAACTATCTGGTCCCTTTCTTCACCTCCAGGTCCCTGGCTCTGATTTGCTACAGATCCTTGTTTCTCTTCTTGATCCTGGACTTGCCTGGGTCCACGCCCACGGCCCCGACCACGTTGTTGTTTACCCTCCATTATTTCTCACCGGTCTAGGGTCCACGGATTATAACTAATCGGTAAGTAAGTATTTGTATATAATAGATACTTATGCATAATCAAAAGTCAAAGGGAAATAAAGTCAGAATCACGATAAGCAAGTGAAAACTCCAAGGGTTAAATACCAAAAATCTCCCTGTGGTTTGACTAATGTTCACTTTACCTCCCTATTGTTTGGAAACCTACAATTTGACTGCTCGTCGTTTCAACTAAAGTAAAAGTCTGACGGAAAACATCCAAACTAACGTCTGAAAGGAAAATGTCAAAATTGCCCCTCTATAAGTCAAACCCTTGGAAGAATGTTTCGTGCATTTGAGAATGGGTAAAATACCAAAAATCCCCCTATGATTTGCCAAATGTACACTTTAACTCCCTATGGTTTGAAAACCTATAATTTAACTCCCTGTCATTTCACTTAAAGTGAAAGTCTGACAGAAATACCGTTATTGTAGATGTTTTCTATTAGACTTTCACTTTAGTTGAAACGACAGGGAGTTAAATTGTAGGTTTCCAAATCATAGGGAGGTAAAGTAAACATTAGTCAAACCACAGGGGAGTTTTTGGTATTTAACCCAAACTCAAAGCATTTAAATGCCAAAATCGAAATAAAATCAAAGTCAAAGTTAATATACATTCAAGGGCTAATATCAGTTATTTACAAGCTAACAAGGCCAAAATATCAACCACAAGCCCCAAAGGTACAGGCATAGTTCATCAAGGCATGCCACACAACCACCGAGCCAAACGAAAGCTGTACAACCACCGAATCACCACATCCCTTACCTTTTCTATGTACAATGGTCAAAATCATCCAAAATGGTAACCTAACAGTCAAGACTTAGTCTACCACGGGACTAGCTGACCTCCCATCCTGGGCAGGTTCAGCTCCTGCATCGTCTCCTATGTTAGAAGCCTCATCACTTAAGTCCCCAAGTAGATCTCCATAAACATTTAGAATAGACTCAACTCTAGACCTCACCTTCATTGTTCCCCTTACCAGTCACTCTTGGGCTTCTCCAAGTTGCGCACAGAGATCATCGGTCCTTTCTTGACCCTCAACTACATCATCCTCCGGTCGGCTTGCATTTTAATAGTTTTCCTTAATTGATTCAATTCAGCTTCAAGCCTAGTATTATCCTTTGTTAGCGCCTTCCTTTCCTCCATCACAACCAAAACTACTGGGTTGGGATAGGCGTAAGTATGTCGACATTCACAGCGCCGATGGCGGTTAGCTAGACTCCAATGTACGGCAACTCCTCTTGGCCTGATCTGGTACCTAATCATCGGTAATGGATCATGGGGCTGCCGCCAACCTGACTACCACTAGGGCCACTAGGTCCTCCGTCCATCTTATACAAAGTATAGATAAAAGCTTAAGTACTCTTAAGCGAAAATGATCGAATATAATCATAAAGTCAAAAATTTCTAATACGCCTAGGCAACTTCAAATCTAGGCTCTGATACCACCTGTGACAGCCCCATCTCTCCTCAGGGTGAACCCTAAGGATTAGTGAATTGCCTGCCCAACTCTCGTCGGGACTTAGTCGACTAATGAACTAGCAACCTAAGAAAACTAACAAAATATCTTTGAAATAAAGGGTACAAACCATAATGAAAATATACTCGTCACACCAGCTTCCCAAACTTAGAATATAGAGATAAAAATCAAACATATAACTCCAAACTTAATTTACATAGTATGCGGCAAACTTACAAATTCACGCTTATAAGAGTCAAAGGTAAAATCTTCTAAACAAAATGTTACAATCCAAAATACAAGTTCAACATAAGAGTTAAGGCTATAAAAGTTTTTGACCACAGTTCCATCCCAGATCTGCTAAGGAAAACAAAAGGAAATGGGTGAGCTAAAACTCAGTGAGATTCCAAATAAACATATAAACACATAACCAATTAAAGACGTAATATAAATGAGTGAACGCAGTACAATACTAGAACAAGTTAATCACAATTCCATTCAAGGATAAGGGTGGCTTCCAAAAGCCAAATCCACTTGAGCTTGATCGTATCGAAAATCCGTTGACTCTCCGTCAACATTTGCAACTAAAGAATTTAATGTCCGTAAAACACCACAAACTCCAATTTCCGTCCACCAGTCAATCCTCTTACCAGGCCCGAACACCTCAAACAGTATAATTAGGTAATACAAGAGTATACTAGTTTTCAGATTTCAGTAAACAGTCCTCAGGGTTCATCGGCCATCTCGACCAAACCCTTGCTGGCTCGATACAACCGACTCACCTATGAGATTGGGTACCCAAACAGTCACAGTACTTGATGGGATATCACCCAAACAACACACATATAGTCAAATATAGAGAAATCACATCTTAAAATATTAGTATACGGAGCCTCAGTGGAATCGAAGAAGGTCGAGTGTGATAAAGTACACGCTCGCCTCAAATTTGCCAAATCAGATGTTTAGATCAAACAATCATAAATCAAGTATTCAGATATCTCACATAGATAGGGAACAGGCAGTGGAATACTCACCTGTTAAGAAATGCAGAGCTTATACGTCAAGTTCCTTAGTTACGTTCACTTCCATTTCCTAGTCCTAGGGCAATGAGTGAAATCGTTAACAATCTAGGTTCATTTTTCAACCCAAACATAAGTTCATTAGGTGACCAAGTCGGTTGTTAATCGACTCAATTTACCATGCAAGTTAGGTCCCAAATGCAAGAAAATGTCATAAGAAAAGGTGTTTGACAAGTGCAAGAAAGTTGAGCAATAGAAAAGTCTTATTCAAGTTCAAAAGTGTCTTCGCAGGTAAACGGTCGCGCACGCGCAGTCTCGGAAAAAGGCCATATCTCACTGTAGAAAAGTCAGAATCTCGTACCGTTAGTGGCGTTGGAAACTAGACTTGAAGTGCTTTCCAATGGCATAAAAGCCAAACTTTAGTTCCTCTCTTATCAAAACCAGTAGTCCAGGGAAGTTGGCTGATTTTCCTATTCTAATCAGCTCAATACCCTAACAAAGTTACCCTATTTTTTTGCCAACTTCACTCGTTTTGTTTCAAATTCATCCAATTCAATCTCCTAGAGTTCATATACAGGGTTCAAGTTATCTAGCACCATTGAAGCTTAAAATGCAACACACAAAATGATTAAATGAACCAAAACAGTCTAGCCAATAAGGAAGAACCAAAACAGTCCACTAACTTGCCCAAAACAACCACTTTACTTGCTTCATCTCTATTTCAATTCACATCTAAGTTTAAACCAATGTTTAACCAAAGTTTCTTAGGCTTAATTAAGGTGCAATGAGTCACAAAATCAAGGAGAAACCTCCACTCCAAGGCCGGTCAGCAAAGAGAAAACAAACAGTCCACAAGTTCACATTCAACACCAACTCCCATCCTTTCATTATAACTAACTTAAACAACATTTCAAGAGTTATCCCTAACTTTAAAAGGGTCCATAACATGTTAATACATCAAGAAAAATTATAAACAAAGTTTAAGCAAATAATCAAACATATGGCATGCTAAACATCCAACCCTACTTTCACTTCCTTAGCGTAAGAAATTTCACCACAAACAATCTCAATTCAACCTCTAGTTTGCCATCAAAACTTTGAACACTTGATATAACACAATAAAGCTAAGATTTAAGGATTATTTACCTCTCTTAAGTGAAGCTTGAATCACCCAATAAGCCACCAAAACAAAAGCTCCAAGCTTGAATCACACACTAGCCTTGAAGGTAGTTCACTCAACTAACTAAAGTTCTTTCTCTATTGATTTTTGCTCAAAGATCAAGCTAGGGTTAATAAGCAAGAAAATGGAGTCTTTTCTCTTCTCTTGGAAGCTTGAGAGGGCTGGCCAACATGGTGAAAAATGGAGCCAAGAAGGTTTAAATTCTTCTTATTTCCTTGGTCAAATAAGTTGAATGGTTTGAGCCTTGCCACTTGTCTCAATCTTGGTCATTCTTCCTTTAAACTTTGCCAAATCATGTTTCTTCCCTCCAAGTATTACCAATGTCTAATTAACACCTTTAAACTATCACATAAAGTCTCAAACACAATTAAAAGGATATTTGATCGTAGTGTAAATAGTGAAATAAAATAATGCCAATTTAAGGAGATGTTTCAATTCTTGTAAAAGGCAATGAAATGCAATGCAAGGAAATGTCATAATTGATTTAGTCTTAGGGCAATGCAAGTAGTTTAAGAGAATTTATATTTTTAAGTGAGGGTTCTCACAAGATGACTTAATTGAGATAGAGCGGTTGAAGAAAAGTTTTGCTTCTAGTTTCGAAATCAAAGATTTGGGAACACTATGATATTTCTTGGGGATGGAGGTAGCTCAATCCAGGAAGGGCATAGTTGTGTCCCAACATAAGTATGTTTTGGATCTTTTAAAGGAAACAAGAATGAGTGGATGTTGACCTGCAGACACTCCTATGGATCCGAATCACAAGTTAGCAGATATAAAAGATGGTACACCAATTGATACTGCTCGATACCAAAAGTTAGTGGGCAAGCTAATTTACTTGGCTCATACTCGTCCCGATATAGCCTTTTCGGTGAGTGTTGTGAGCCAGTTTAAGCACTCTCCGTATGAAGAGCACCTTGGTGCAGTATATCGAACTCTGAGGTACTTAAAAAGTACTCCAGGAAAGAGATTGTTCTTTAAAAAGGGAGATCGAAAGACCATTGAAACTTATACAGATGCTGATTGGGCAGGATCAATCATTGATAGAAGATCAACCTCGGGATATTGTACATTTGTATGAGGCAATTTGGTTACTTGGAGAAGTAAGAAACAAAGTGTTGTACCTTGTAGTTGTGCAGAGACAGAGTACCGAGCTATGGCTCATGGTGTGTATGAGATGTTATGGCTGAAGAGAGTTTTAGAGAAGCTGAAAAGACGTATTAAACTTCCAATGAAGCTCTATTGTGATAACCAGGCGGCAATTAGCATAGCTAACAATCCCGTGCAATATGATAGAACCAAACATATTGAAATTGACCGCCACTTCATAAAAGAGAAACTTGAAGGAGGAATTATCTGCATGCCATTCATTCCATCAGCTTAGCAGATAGCTGACATTCTTACCAAAGGACTCTCTAGACCAAATTTTGAACTTCTTACAAGCAAGTTGGGCATGATAAATGTATACGCACTAACTTGAGGGAGGGTGTGTCGAAGGTACTATCTCCCATGATTATGGGATTTTATTACTGATGATCAATCAAGTTTGAATAGATTAACTAAAATAAAAGATAGGATATAAGTTGATTACGTAATCCCTAAAATCATGGTTCTGTTACCTTAAGTTGTGGCAAAATTGTAATAGGGTTGCCCTATAAATGTCTACCTTGTAAGCATATTCTGGGTGTGGGAAAATAAAGAAAAGCAGAGATTTGTGGTAGAATTGTAATAGGGTTGCCCTATAAATGCCTACCTTGTAAGCATATTCTGGTTGTGGGAAAATAAAGAAAAGCAGAGATTTGTTTTTTTCCTTTTCTTTTTTAAAGTTTACAAGAGAAGCATTATGAGCCTACCTAACCTCGTGAAATGCTGATGATAAAGAAAATTTTCCAAACTTCGTTAGCAGCCAAATAACCTCATCTGCACGTCCATTATCAAGAACCAGCTGCAATAAAATAGAAGAAGTGATTTCCATTGGAAACACTTGAGATAACAGATGAAAGTCCCATTTCCTATTTGCTATGAAATCCCTAAAGGAAAGGTTCGGCACAATAGAGCTTTTGAGGAATAATGCTCCATTTCCCAGCCAATTATCATACCAAAAACTGCCCAACCCCTCATGCACAAGCCACATCATAGATAGTTCTACTTGCCAACTGACATTTAGCATGTGTCTCCAAGTCGCTGATGCATAGGAATTAAGCTCTTCTTGACAAGGATCTACCTCTGTATAATATTTAGTACGCATAAAAGAAACCCAAAGAGAAGATCCCGTCTGAAAAACTCCACCATAGCTTACGAGAGAAAGTTGTATAGACATCCCTCATCTTTCAAAAACCCACTCCTCCCTTCTCAACCAGGTAACATAATTGGGACCAACGAATCTAATGAAACTTGGTGCCTTCATCAGTTAAACCCCACAAAAAGTTTGAACAAACTGTCTGTACAACTTTGAACATAGAGAGAGGCAGAACAAAAGCGGATAACAAATGAATTGGAATAGAAGAAAGGACATGATTAATTAAAACCATCTCCCCCCCGAAGAGAGAAACTTAAATTTTCAAGAAAGAATTCTTCCAAGAATGGCTTGGCTAACCCTCTCATAATAAGACAATTTACACCTTCCAAAATACTTAGGGAAACCTAAATATCAAACTGGAAAATGCTGTCTAGAAAATTTTGTGATGTATTCAATCACCCTTCATCGAGCTAATGTGTGATGACCCCACCTTGCCCATAGGGCGTACCCCAGGGTTTGGCGGATCACCTGCTCAACTCTCGCCAGGACTCACTCACAAACTCTAGAAATAAGAATCATAACTACTAGAACAAGTAGCAACATTCAAACATAAACATATATACATTCATTTACATCGAATATCCATATAGACCCAAAGTGTAACAAAAGATACATGTTCAAGTTGAAATCAATAAAGCTAAAAGTTCACTAGGACAATTAACAAAAGACCTAGACAGACACTCTAACCTTCTCCGACTCACTTGCCCATGTTCTCATCCCCTGTAAGAAAAAACAAACTAATGGAATGAGCTATCGCCCAGAGGTTCCAAACAACATGCAAACAAAGTGGCAAGTTGGCGGTGATATATATATATATATACATATCGCAATCGCAAAGCGAAGAAAGTAAAAGTTCACAAGAGTAGACATTAACATTTCAAGTAAACAAGTTAGGCAATTAACATTTTCACGCATAAGGATCTAGTTTGCTCGTGCAAGCTAGTTCGGCAGAAACTTGTCTAGGATCCGTTGACACTTTGTCAACCATGAAAATATAGTAACAAGTCCAATAGAGCACCGTTTATCTCCAGTTTCCGTCCACCGATCAACCCTTTATCGGACCCAAACTCTAAAGATAACAGTAGAAGTAACACTCGAGTATACCAAATCCAGTGGATTGAATCCAATGAAATAAATAGTAAACAATACCCATGGTTCGTCAGTCTCCTCGACCAAATCCATGCTGGCTCGATTCGACTAACTAGCCGATGGGGTTTGGGATCCCAAACAGTTACTTTGAAGTTATGCACATGAATATCAATTCACTTGCAAACTGTGCACAGTATTTTAGTCAAGTGAGGGTAAGTAAAATAAAGTACACACTCGCCCAACCAAACAAGTCAAGTATTGTCCAATCACAACAAGAGAGCATTTCAATCACGCAGCAAGTTCTACTGTCGTGCCCCATTTTTAATGAAAAATAAAATCACAGGTTTATAAAGTGAACTTTGATTAATTTTGAGTAAAAATGAGCTTCTGATTTTTAGAAAATAAATAAAGAAAATGGGCCTAAATGGGACTAAAAAGTGCGATGATTTTGACCCAAAAATAATAATTTAAAAATAATTTTTTAATAAAAAATAGGAGTCGCCACTTGGTATTGAGTTAAGGTGCACAAGTCATCTAAACTGAATTTTTAAAGAAAAAGTAGAGAAAACCCTTTTTAAACTATTCCAAGTCTGCAAAAATCAAGAGAAAGGAGTCGGGAGTCACATTTGAAGAAAGGAAAGGCAAGGATAGAATCCAAGGTTCCCTTTCAATCTAGCCAAAACTAGTTGCGTGATTTAGTTAAAAATTTTCTTGTTTTAACTTAAGAATTTATCACATTTGAATGTCACTATATGGATGCAAAACCTAACCTAGTGGTGGATCGAGTGGGGTCGATATGTCTCTTCGAATTTTAGTTGGTGTAAATCGCATTAATTGCGACGCCCAAGAGTGACTCTTTGAAGAGGTCACGAATATGTAAAATATGAGACTCGAAAAAAAAAGAAGAGAAAAGAAAATAATAATATACAAATATACATGATCTAAAGGAATGCATCATAACGGGTGCGGGGAACTTATATTCGTGACTTTAATTTTTTCTTTAATAGAGGGAATACGAGCGTGCTAAGGTTAGGGAGTCATACTCGTCCATATCCCATATTCGAGGGGTATTCTCCTAATCTAGGCAAGCAAAATGATCTAACCTAATTCTTACTTTCCTTAAATGAAATGCAAGTCCACATGTCATGTCTTACACATAGGGATATATAGAGGAAAATATGGGATAAGGGATATACATATAGGGGGTAATATCATGCAAAAATGGTAAAAAACCCTAAAAGTATAAAATATGTATGAAAATATAGTGATTGTCACACAAACATGATCTAACGCGTGGATGATCCCTAAGGGTCTAGCATTGGACTAGCCCATGTCTATAAATTCTCACTAGTATTGGACTAGCGAGAAAACGGGAAAAAGGGCCACAACTAGCGTTGGACTAGTGTGGTGACATCATGCACTTATTATAATCAAATAAATCATATAAAACATAATAAAGCAAATAAACACACAAGTCACGTATTGCACATAGCACATAAGTATAATATCTAGATGCAAGACCCTAAGAAAGCGGTAAATACATAAACACACAAGCATGCAAACACATAAACAAATAAAAGCGAATAAAGACCTAACTATTACAATTTCGGGGCCCTAACTACAATCTAAAGGGGTAAAGAATTGAAATGAAATAAAATAATAACCTAACTATTACAATTTGGCATTTAAATGCCTCTCAAATAACCAAAAATTAAATCCAATAAAGTGAATAAATAAATGAAATAAAATAAAGAAAACATTCAAAAAGCATGCAATTACCCACATAAAATCACATAGGATTAAGTAAAATCAAAATAAAGGAGTAGAGTGTACCTCCCTTGAATTGATGATCTAATGGAATGAAATTTTTCTTATTTACCCTCCAAAACAAAGAAAAAAGTCAAGGCATCACTTTAATTAACAAATAATCACATGAAATGGAAATAAACATGAAATTGAATCAATCAAATCATTCAAATAAAAATAAACAAGCCATATTTAATAAATTAAAACAAATAAGGACCCAATTGAAATAATTAAAGAAGTTTGAAGGGTCAAGTTATTATTATTACAAATATTAGGCGTCTAAATTAAAATAAATTAAAATTAATGGCTTAAGATGAAACCTACCAAAACAAAACTGAAATTCACAAAAAATAAAATGAAAAAACCATTTGTTACAATTAAACAACAAAAATACCCAAAATTTCACTTAAAATCCAAATCAAAATCATAAATCTCTCAAAACTATTAAACCTTAAATTTCATCCTAAAATTCACTAAAAATCCTTCCAAAAATCACATTAAATCATATCAAAGAAAAATAACATGTTAAAGGGATAAAATTGATTAATTTTCCAATTTTTTGGGCCATAGTGGCATTATAGGGAACTTAAGGGGTTAAAATCCAAATTTTTAGAAGTTTTGCATGCTACTGATCGAAGGAGTTTTCTACATTTGAAGCTTTTTGCAACTCCCTGATGCTTTGAAACTTCAGCAATCTCACACGACAACAATCTCAACAAGAATCCAACCTCAAGTTCTCATTAAATGCTGTAAACTTATCATCAAGATATCATACAACGGGAAGGAAAATCTAGAATGGAAAAGGCTTGCAACTTCCAAGTTCATTCACAGGTTTTTGAGTTTGCTTTGCTATAGCAGTCCATTGAATACAGCCAACAATTCGCATGCATATCACACCATGAAAAGGCAAAGCAATCAAGTCAAAATCTATTCAAAACTCCTAGCAAGATCATCCAAGAATAAAAACTCCACAACTTCAGATTGAAGACAGCAGCTCATGGGACAAACCAACGAACAGAAAGAAAGGAAATGAAAGCAATGAGAGATAATCAACATGCGCAACTAATGGAACCTGAATCTAGCCAAGTTTCACATGCATTATTCTTCCCTTTTTGATAACAGAAGCAAATAAAGAAACAAGATCCTTGGTTCATAGATTCCCCACCAGATTCATGGAAAGAAAAACAAATAAAATGTCAAGGTAATAGAACCGACAACAAGAGTGCAAGAGTTCATGTCCAATGACTTAGATCTTCGTGAAAACATGTTAAACCAGCAGGGAGAAGAGTCATGGTTATCTGAGAGTACTTATGTGGTCGATTGAATTTGAAATATGCCAGAAAGGAGTGCGGATTCCAAGAACAAAGCCAAAAGCTTCGTTTGTAGAAAATTGCAGCAATGATGAACCCAATAGTTTGGGTCCTGATTTGGGGAGCGCAGAGAGGTTGTTTTGGGGAGATTCCTGAATGAAAATTCTTGTATTTCATGCCAAGATAGTACAGAAATCAAGGGTTTACTCCAAAGGCTAAGAACTGGGCCGGAATTTGGTACGAAACTATGATGGTTCATCAACCTGGTGACGAACTTTTGCAGCAAAATTTTCTTCCTTTTCTGTTTTCTCTCCCTCTCTTTTCCTTGCCGTTGTTTCTCTTTGTTCTTCCTCTTGCTTTTCCTCTCTCAGCTAGCCCAAAATATCCCCAGATTCCCCCTTCCTTGGTTTCTTTCCTTTCTCTTTCTTTTTCTTTCCTTTCTTTCTCTTTTGTCGAAGCTTTCTTCTTCTTCTCCTTTCTCTGGCTCTTCCCAGTTTCTCTCCTTTTCTTTCTTGCTTAGTCTTTCAACCACCACCGTCTCCCAATCTCCTTTCTCCCTCTCTCGGTTTCCTTCCCTTCCTTTTCCTTGTCCCGTAGCTCTTCCCTCTCTCAGTCCCCTCAAGCTCTCTTCCTGGTTTTTTCTACTCCCCCGCAGCCCAGTAGCTATTCTCTTTTTCCTCAGCCCATGGCTTTTTCTTGCTTTTTCTTTTTTTTTTCTCCTCACTCAGCCCGCCACCTTCCCTTTCTTGCTTTCCCTCGTGGTTCCCCCAGATCCTCTCTGTCGGCTCAGCTTTTTTCTTTTCTCCTCTTTCTCTCTACTGCCCACAGCCCCGTAGCCTTTCTTGATTTTTTGTTTTTCCTCCCAAAAATCCCCTCAATCAACAAGTGTCATCTTACTCATCAAATAATAAGGACATTTGTCTCAATTCTATCCATCACACCTAGCCCTTTTGCATAGCCACTACTTGGCTACTATCCCCCTAATACACTTGTCTAATAATCCCATTTTACACTTGTCTTCTTATTTTATTTATTTATTATATATTTTCCAAAATCAATTTAGGTAAACAACAAAAAATGTTAACTCCTAATTGTAAATGCATTGCACAATTTTTATTTATTTTTAAAAAAATGAATCTAAAAGGTTTAAAGACAAATTTTGAATTTTTGTGAGAATTTCTCCTTTTTTTAGAAATTTAATGCAAAAAATACCTTAAAAATGAAAATGATAAACCTAATTTATAAAAATAAACAAAATGAACATTAACTATCATTTAACCAATTAAAATAAAAACAAAATAAAATATGAATAAAGCTAAAATTGAATAAAATAAAAGAAATTTTGGTGTCTACATCTACCATGCAATTTGAAACACTCACCAACCAATTAAGGTCTAGCAATATCAAGCTCAGGCTTTTGTCTCCTGACCACTCTCGAAATCTACGATCAGATATCGTATAGCAAGAAGCTATCAAACTTCCAACATAGATTTTCAAAATTCATAACTTTTACTTGTGAAAATCAAAGAAAAACCACATAAATGTCACTCATATAACTCAAGAGTGCAAGCACAAGATAGGGCAACATATGGTAAGTATAAGTACACCTTTTTGAAGAAAAGTGTCACAAATCACAAGTTTAAAGTTAGACACATCCAACTATAAAACAAGTTTGGGAAGTTTCCTAACCAACCAATCACAAATAAAGTACACTCGCCCAACCAAAGAAGTTTCCTAACAAATTACCTCCAAACCCTAAGATGGAAAGAAAATCAAGTTCTTCCTTCCTCCAAAAACTTCACCAAGAGTTTCCTTCTGCACTTGCTTCAAAGATCTACGGAGTAGATTAGGGTTTCTTTTTGGATTTCTCACTAATCAAGCAAGAGATCAAGCTAGAACTTGGGGTTTTTTTGTCTCTTTTCTCTCTCTAGTTTCGGCCACCAGAGCAAGAAATGAAGGATTTTTTGTGCTAAATTGCAAGATAAATACTAAGCTTGTCTTGGTCAAAGAGTGCTTGGATGGTCTGACACTTGGCGCAGCATAGTTCAAGCTTATCTCTTTGTCTCTTGATTTGTCTCTAATCACCAAGATATTTAGTGTTCCTCCAATTAACTCTTAACACCTCTTGTCACATAATTTCCTTTGCACAAAACTCTCTCTTGTATACTAAATTTATTGCATGCACCTCACTGGTTGGTCATACTAGTATAATACACTACGAAATTTGACATGCACCCAATTATATAAGGAAAAGGATAAAAATCATGACTCAACCATTAAAGCAACCAAGAAATTAAGAAAAGTGAATTAAGAGAAAAGAAAATATAAATTAACTTATTAAAAATAAATAAATATATATATATATATAGAATAACTTTCGAGTCCTCACATAATGGCAGTGATGGATGTACCAAGTAACCACTCTTTTGAGCATTCACAAGCTGTCTCGAAGTTTTTTGATATAAATCCAACACCAGCATAATGTGTTTTAAAGAAGTAGAAGAACCATTAATAAATATAATCACATCATCTGCAAAGGCCAAATGAGTTACAGGAGGGCACCCATTAGGAACTTTAAACCCCATGAAACTAGACTATAATGCAAGATTGTTTAGCCCCCACGAGAGAACCTCAGCCCCAATGACAAATAAGGTGGGTGATAAAGGATTGCCCTAACGAAGACCTCTACTGGACTTAAAAAACCCATATGATACTCCATGAATAATAACCGAGAACCGCACGTTGGAAACTAGTCTCCACACCCAAATTTGCACAAGACACTGACAATATAAGGCCACGAGACACAATCATATGCCTTGGACATATCTAGCTTTAATGCTACATTTCCCCCTCTAGACTTTTTCCCAATACCCGACATAATTTCCTGGGCTAATAAATAATTTTTTGCTATATTACGCCCTTTAACAAAACCAGTCTACTATGGTGAGACAATTTTTTTGGCAAAAGATTAGCCACTCTATCAGCCAAAATTTTGAAAAATACTTTATTGAAAAAAGTACACAGACTAATAGACCAAAACTAAGAAAAATCCTGAAGATTTAAAACTTTAGAAATCAAGACAATGGAGGTGGAAGTAACAAAGCCAGGTAACTCTACCCCACAGAAAAAAAACTCACCACCGCATTATAGACATCCAGAACAAGAACATCCAATGCAAAGGTAAAAAACTTACTGATAAAACCATCAGGGCTAGCCACACTATCCTCATCCATTTCGAAAACCACTCGTTTTGCCTCCTCCATGGAAGAAATAGCCTCTAAAAGCAAATTATCCTCCCTCGTGACCATAGGTGGGATTAGATGCAGCAAATCGGAAGCAGTCCTTACGGGTTCAGAGAACAAGTCTGAAAAATAGCTTATTGCCTCATTTGCTATATCAACATCAACATCTGCCCAAAAGCCATTCAAATCCTTTATTCTATGGATCGCACCTTGTACTCTCCGCTACTTAACTACCGCATGAAAAAACTTGGAGTTGCAATCTCCAAGAAGAAGCCATTTCACTCGAGCCTTTTGTCTCCAAAATTGTTCTTCAATTAAAAGTACTTGTCGCAACTCCACTTGAGCCTTGTTAAGCTCAACTTGAGTCTCCACTGGGGCATTTTCTATTTTAAAAGAGTTAAATTACTATTACCTAGTAAAATTTACCCAACACCTTTATTTAATTTTTCTAGTGAAGTAGTAAGTTGTGCTAATTTGCTAATAAGAAAATTTATAAAAATGGTAAAGTTTTCTAAAAAGCTATTGGCTAGGCTAAAAGGTTGTTGGCTAGACTAAAAGTCATCTAGATTTTCACTAGAGTACTAAGTTTTATAAGAAAAAAGTAGTAAGTGTAACTCGAAATTTAGTAAGATTTTCTAATCAAGTTGTAAGTTTTGCTTTAAAAAAATTTGGCTAGGTTTTTAATGAAATCATAAGTAAGAAAGTAAATTAAACAAATTTGTAACTAATGTAGTAGGTTTTTGTTGTTATATAGTTAGTTGTGCACGATATGTAAATAAAATGTTGGCTTTTTCTAAAAGAATGGTAGATTAGACAAAAGTTATCGAGACTTTTCGCCAAATCAGTAAGTTTTGTAGAAAAATAGTAAGTTGTGCTTCAAATTTATTTAGATTTTCTAATGAAGAAATGTGGTTCTGCTAAAATATTATTGTTCTGCTAAAATATTATCAATATTTTTCAGTGAAACAACAAGTATTTCGAATGAAACAATAATTTTCACTAACAAAGTTTTTTTTTTTGAAAAATTAAATTTTATTAAATATCAAATGCTGCAGGTGCAAAGACAATCAATGAAGGATCCCTATCACAGTAACTAAAGACTTCTCCTATGAAAGCTTGGCAAACCTAATCTGTCCAGTCATACATCGCCACAAACCATCACTGGCAGAGTTTCAAAGTATTCAAACAAGTAATCACCCCTCAAATCGGCTCCCAACTTTGCCAATCTATCTGCAGGGTTATTTGCCTTCTTATAACAATGCGTAATGGTACGGAAGAGGCCTTTGTATCACAACGAATCCTCCGACTCCCTCTGTAGCCTCCAAGGACATGTATGCTCCTCTTTAATCATCTTAACCAGGACCAAAGAATCCGCCTCTAAGTGCAAGTCCAAGTATCCCCGTCTCACACACTGTTTCACTCGATAAACCATAGCCTTCAACTCTGCTTGCAGGCTAGACAATTCACCAAAGAAACATGAATAACCAAAAATAAATCTTTCCTGTGAATCGCGCAAAAGGCCACCTCCACCACTTAACCTTAGGTTTCCCCGAGAGAATCCATCAGTGTTCATTGTAACTCCCATCTTGGACTTGCCATTTGATAGGTATCACAAGAACCTCCTTCGGCCGAGCCTCCAAAAAGGAGTGTAAGCTCTCCCAAGAGCTATATGACCACTATAATGTAGGAAGCTGACCCTGGAGCAACTCCTGCAGCTGGGAGAATATCCGATCAACCAGCATTCTAACGTCCATCAATCCCTCTACATAAGCACCCCATTTCTTGCTCGCCACAATTCCCAACATATTATAGATGACAAAATGCGGTATACGGAAGCTAGGATCCTATTCGACACTAGCCTTAACCACCAACTCAGCACCATGTGCCATAGGGAGCCAATGAAGGAAGAGGCACCCCCTTGAATCTCAAATTCCTTCCAAATCTGCCGGGTAGTTTCCCCAGAGCAAAAGAGGTGGTCGAGCCACTCATTCTGGGGGTTAGAACAACCAAAACACCTCGATGGACCCTGAACACCAAATTGCCTAAGCTGTTCCATAAGCGGTAGCCTAAAGGACAATAAATGAAGCATGAAGAAGCAGACAGTTACCGGGAGCGGTTTATGCCAGGCACATGGAATGAAGTATTGGAATGCTTTCTAACAAGCGAAAAGGCCAAAGCCACCGAAAACTCTCCATTAGTCGTTAACATCCATACCATCTTGTCAACACCCTGTAACAATGGTGGCTTGATGTTCATCACATTCTGAACTCTCTCTGGCCCCAAAACCTGGCTTAGCATCTGGACATTCCACTTACCCCCAAATACAAAATCTGCCACCTGGTGATCATAGAAGATCTCTACCTTACGGCAAAAAGCACCTGACCCCATCCAATTATCATGCCAAAAATCCATCGAGCCTGCCTACACAATCCATCCAATATTATCTTCTGCTAGCCCCTGCACCTCACATAACCGCCTCCAAGTATACGAACTAGCCGTTCCCTTCTCCACACAGCAAGGATGCAGAGTTTTACAGTATTTTGATGACATAAAGGATGCTCAAAGGGATCAACCTTGCCTTAGATTCCACTAAAGTTTAATGAAGAAAGCTTGGTAAACTTCAGTCATGCTACGGAGACCTAATCCCCCTTCATCAACTGGCCGACACAAATCAGCCCATCTGATCCAGTGGTGTCACATCCCGAAATCCGACGCACCCCATAAGAAATCAGCCATAATCTTCTCCAACTCCCGAAATATTCCCTTTGGAAGAGACGCTGCCGCTAGTACATAGATTGGCATCGAAGATAAAACGTGCCTGAGTAGGATCACTTTTCCCCCATATGACAAGAATCGATGTTTCCAAGATAAAATCCTATTTGTAATGGATCTACAGATCTCCCCAAAATACTCTTTCTTTCGCCTACCAATGAACAAAGGGCAGCCTAGATACTTAACCGGGAAAGACCTTTTCTAGAATCCAGTTATTTGGCCAATTATTATACTACGCTGCTGGCCCAAACGGGGATGTATCAAGAAACAGCTCTTCCCCTTATTAATCTTTTGCCCCGAGACCGCATAGTAATCCTCAAGAACATGCATTAGCACGCGTAAAAAGGACTTCAGCCCACTAGTGAAAATAACAACGTCATCCGCAAATGATTGATGAGTGACAATCGGGCACCCAAGAGGGATTTTAAATGGATGAAAACAACGCCGTTCTACTAAGGCATTCAACACTCTTGACAAGGCCTCTGCCCCGAGAATAAAAAGAGGAAGAGAAATTGGGTCACCTTACCTTATGTCTCGTGTGGACCGAAAAAAACAACATCAATCTAGGCTTCACAAAACCCAAACCGTCTCATAACCTGCAAAAGAAAACACCAAGAAACCCTATTATATGCTTTCATCATATCCAGTTTCATCACCACATTCCCTCCTCGATTAGGCTTCTTATGTTCGTTAAAAGCTCCTGGGCCAGAAGGAAATTATCTGAGATGTTCCGTCCTCTAACAAACCCACTTTGCTGTGGTGAGATGAGACGAGGTAAAATCTGGCCTAGCCAATTCGCTAAGATCCTAGAGAGGACTTTGTTTATGAAATTACACAAGCTTATCAAATGATATTGCGTGAAATCTTGCAGGCAGCTGACTTTCGGAATCAGTACAATGGAAGTAGCAATAATGCTTCGTGGCAGCTCTGCTCCACAGAAGAAACTAGAGACTGCATTGTAGACATCTTCGGCAATGACTTCCTAAGTGAAGGTGAAAAACTTTCCGATGAAACCATCTGGGCCCGCTGAGCTCTCCTCGTCCATTGAGAAGATAACACGTTTTATCTCAGTTAAAGTGGGGAACTCCATCAACAACTGATTATCCTGGTCAATCACCAATTTAGGGATAACATCTAAAAAATCATATGTGGCAGAGTTCGACTTGGCTGTGAACAAATCCTGGAAGAAAGAAATTACTTCGCTATAAATATCCGCTTCCGAGTCCACCCATACACCAGTGGAGGTGTAAATTCTATGAATAATTGCTCTACTTCTTCTCTTGGCCACCACAGCATGAAAGAATTTCGAATTCCTATCCCCATCCTTCAACCATTTCACCTACGCTTTCTGCCTCCAAAATCCCTCTTCAATCTTCAGACCATTCCTAAGACGTGCCTGTGCTTCAAGCAACTCAACTAATAAATGGTCTGAAGATCCCTGTTCATGGGCAATTTCAGCCTGTGACAGCATTTTTTCAGCATCCCTAACCATCTGAAAGATGTCTCCAAAGGATTCCTTTGACCATCTCTTAAGGACGTGCTTTACGTTGTGCAACTTAGTGGACAAAATACATGGGAGTGATCCTACCACATCACACGCCCATCCTTCACGAATGGAATCCAAAAGCCCCGCTTTTGTGGTCGATATGATCAAAAATTGAAATGGTTTTGGCTTACTATCCAACCTCGATGAAGCCACCAACAAGACGAGTAAATGATCTGAAGGATTTCTAGCCAAGTGTTGCACATGTATATTATGTTCAATATGTAGTGCATTTGAGTTGAGGAGGAGCCTGTCAAGTCATTTCCAAACCCGAGCCCATCCTTGCCTATTATTACACTAGGTATACCTCGTGCTCAAAAAACCAACATCACATACACCAACTTCCGTCATGAAGTTCAAAAAATCCACCCCTTCACTAACCCAAAATGGCAAGTCCCCTCTCTTTTCCTCCTCATTAACAATCACATTAAAGTTCCCAGCCAGAAACCCAGGGTAAGAGGACGGCTTATCTATCAGCAAATCTGCCCACAGCTCCGCCCGTTCTTGTATAGTACATCTGGTATAAACAAAGGAGAAGTAAATGGTAGATGGGAATAGTGTACACTGGACCCGAAGCGTTAAATACTGACAAGACTCCCCCACACCCAAGCAAGTAAGAGGAGATTTATAAAAGACCCAAACGGTCCCCCACCGATTCGAGATACTATGGTCCATTCCAAACTTCAACCAAACACTACCCATGTTATCCAAATCAGTTTTTGGTTCACAAATTGCCACCAAGTGCAAAGAGTGAAGTTTAATTAATTTCCTAAGCCTTCTAAGGTTCGGGGCATGATTCACACCCCTTATATTCTAGAATAACATCTTAATCATCGGATAACAAAGTGAAAGAATTAAACGACACAAATTTGCTAGATCGTAAAGTACGGTCATAGGGGAACTTAGCTTGTACTCCTCGCTATTTGGAAAGAGCTTCGACCTGGAAAGCATCTCCAACTATCGTGGAAGTCAACACAACCGAATCTAGGTTTAGCGTGTCCGAAAGCAAAGCCCTACCCCTGGGGAGGTTGCTGATTGGTTCACCATGAGGCGATAAGCCCCCACACTTCCCCTGAACCTCATTCATCTCCGCAGCCAGTTCCGTATCAATTCTCACATCCACCCGCTATTGCAATTCCAGGCCATACACTTCCCTAGAGCCCTGTAGTTCCTTGTTTACAGGCAATGCCAGCACTTAACGCTCCAAAAGGCTTCAGCTGTATCAGAAGTCCCATCTCCATTCACCAATGTAGCCCGCTTCGCCGGTACATCTGCTACATCAATATGGTGTCCAGTATTGTTCACCTCTGAAGGCAAGTCATCCAGCCCAACACGTGTTCCCCCGTGCTCAACCATCACCTGCATATTTAAAGCTGCAACATGAGACTCTAGATTGGTAACATATTGATCATATCCCAATCGAGACGTGTATACCCGTTCATCACCAGTCCAGCACCAACGACTAGATTCTCATGCCTTTCCTTCTTCTTATTTGTCACCTGCCCTTTTATCCCTTATCCCTTCCTCTTCCTACTGTAGCTGCACCTTTCGGGAATCTGCCCTAGGGGTTCACAGTTCAGGTTTCAAAATATGGCAACCATCGACATCATGCCCCTGTTTAAAGCAATGTGAACAATATTTAGGAAGATCCTCAGGGATAAAATTCTGCCAGAAGCCATCATAGTTGCCATTTCCAATCCAAACCCTCGAAGGCCTGGGTTTGAGCAAGTCGATTTCAACATAGACTCACGCAAGACTCGGCCTTGAAGCCGCAAGAGTTACAGTGTCAACAAACAATGGAGTGCCCAGAATAGAAACAATCTGAAAGATAGCTTCTTTATGAAAGTAATGTAAATGTAATTTGGGTAATTGGAACCAAACAGGAACCACTGATGGTTCCTTGTCAACGTGAAAAGCTGGAGACCACATAAATACTCGCATTGGAAAGCCATTAACATACCAAATAGCTCGAGCCCAAAGACAAAGATAATCTGTGATACCCCGAATTTTAGGACAATGTTTTTCCCTCGTTCTTTTTAAAATTTCGATTTCTTTCTTTTGTCTTGTTTTAACACATTGTTTTTTTAATTGGACACTTTATTATGTAATTGAGTTTATGTATGACAATGCATATTTTATTATAGGTAATTATAGTGATTGGGGTGATTAGTGGAGTAATTGAGGTGTAATTAGGTTTTTGGAATATATCAAGTATATAAATTGTAGAGTAAATTGGTAGGATTGTGAATTTAATTGGGCCATAGTGTGACTTTTGGTTAATTACAAGTTGCTAGACTTCCTAAAGGTTCCATGATATTCCTAAGCTTAATTTTGATTGGCTAATCAAAAAGGTAGTGGACTTTGACCAAGGGACTTAGTATTAATCTTCTTAGCAAGACAAAAGCCAAAAGAAACAAGCAAAGTTTCGACCAGCTTGTGGGAGAAATGAAGAAAGGAAAAACCGAGAGACATAAGAGAAAGAACAAGAGAAAAATTCTGGTTTTGTGCAACCCATCCAACAAGCTTGGGAGTTAGAGCAAAAGAAAGCTAAGGAACTTGGTTCTTGAAGTGCAACCTTGTGAACCAACCTTTGGAAGGTAAAGCAGCCTTGAACTCTTGTAAAAGCTTATAGAAATTGAGTAGAAATGTTGATTTTGATGTTGTAAGATGCTAATAAGGGTTAATGATGGTTTATATATCACTTTTGTGGGTTCGTGTGGAAGATTTGGTGACTTCTATGGTGGTTTGAGAAAATTCCAGAATTGAGATTTCTTATGGTTCAGTTCTGCCTGTTTCTGTTTGAGTATGTTAGAAACCGAATTAGCCTTAGCTCAAAACATGAAAGTTGATGTTTTATAGTTGCCTGTAAAATTTCAGCTCAATCGGAGCAACGTAGCCTGTGAAAAGACCGAAATACCCTGACTACCGTAGGAGTAAAGTCAGTGGACAGTTTTGACAGTGCACCAAGTTGGTCACATTTGTTCACCTTGATACGTACTGAACTAGCATTTAGTCAAAACATGAAAGTTGTAGTGCTATGTCTTAGCTTTCTAACACTCCTGGAATCACCTCGTTTGGACTTCGGTAGCCTGAGTTATGGTTGTTTACGCATAATGCGGTTAACTAGCCCGAATGTGAGATTTTGATTCTGTAATCCGGACTTTTGACTTAGATACATTACAAACTGGACTGAGTTGTCTTCATCAAAGTTGTAAGCCTTTGTCTTAGCTTTGAAACGGTATAACGTTCACCCCAATCCGATAAGCGTAGCTTCGGTTGTGTCTGTTACGTAAAACAACGTCAAATTTATCTTTTGTTTCTTGACTCAACCTTCATTTCCGCACATGCTCCTAGCTTGATTTTGTACTTGTTTGACTTTGAACCTATTGAACAGCTATTGAAATGAGATGATTTTGTGCATGACTTTGGGGCTTTATTGTGATTGAGTTGAGATGTGATTTGTATTGTCTTGTAGGATGGAAAATAAGGAATTTAAGGGGAAGTGCTGTCCAATCTTTGAGAACGTTTAATCGCTGTGAGTTTGGGTTAATTCTTGGTAGAATGAAGAGCTTGGACTTGATCAAGGAAAACTGTCTATGATGGATGAGGATTAAGAGCCATGGTTGGTGAGTGACCCAAACTATTTCCAAAACTCTTTATGAACTGTTTCTTGCATTATTTACTCGATTGCATATCATGTGTGCTTGCATGTGAATTCATGACATGATTTGGCTTCAATGAGTTCTTGGGAAGTCTTGTGCTGAACACCAACGTCTCCATCACTGTTTACTTGGAGCAAATGGCTCCCTATCACTGTTTCACTGTTACTGGATCAATTTGAGCGTTGGATGTTTAAGTACAATGATTTCACTGGCTCACGAGAGCAATAAACGTATATTTGATTACTGATTCATGACATCATTGAAATGAACTATTGAGAAACTGATTTGATGACTGCTTTTACTAGCTACTCGCTGAACTTCTAACTCACCCCCAAATATTTTATTTTCCCTCCACAGGGCTCGAGGCGAAGAAAATGCTTGTATCATGTTATTCGTGTGACTGGATGACATATATCTTGTATAGATTAGATTTGGACTCATTTGTGTAATAGTTGGGCTAGTGTGACTATTTGGACTCAAAAGTGGATGTATGTGTACGTTCCACGCTTAGAATTCGTTTCCGCTTCGCTTATGATATGTTAATTTGAGGAACATTTGCTGTATATTTGAGATTCATATTGTAATTGAATTGAGGACTGTAGTGAGCGAGTGAGTCCCGGCGAGAGTTGGGCAGGCGGTCCGCCGAACCCTTTGGTTCGCCTTAGGGGGAGATGGGGCTGTCACATAATCAACCTCATTGCTGAGTTTGATGAGCACATGTCATGTATCAAGGAGACTCACGGAGATTGCTTCACGTAGATCTAGTGACCGAGAAAATTTTCATACCTCCTCTACCTTCGGCCTGCCCTTGGAGAATTTACCAATCAGGGCAAACTTGTAGGGTAAAGATAAATTATCCAAGGCCTCTTGGGAGAACATCACAGCTAGTTCACCCTTGTGAGTTGCCAACACTGCCTTAATAGTTAAAGCTGGCTGCAAAGAGTTTGCTACGAAAAGTCCAGAGAAAGACTTCCGATAAAAAGCAATGGGGAAGGAGGTTTGCCCTCCAGCAGGAGGCTAGAGGGCAACCATGACCATCGCAGATTTTTTTGGAGCAGCCTAGAGCTGAGCCGAGGGAGAGGACATAGCCGCTAGGGTTTTTCATTTACTCGCTAACAAAGTGGTAAATCTTTCTAAAAGAATTATGTTTGCCTAGAAAGCCAGAAGTTTCTTGTACAAAACAGTAAAATTTGTGCTTTTTTTTTTGACAAACCCCGTACACGGGGGAAGGATGCAAGTCCTTAATTTTATTACTAAAAAAATAAAATTTACAAGAGTTTATAAATCAAAAAACTGGGCAGAAAATGAGTAATCGCAAAAAATTATAAAAAGAGTACTACTCCTTAGTCCTTACATTATGAAGAAGTCCTCTACTGCCCAATCACCTGCCTTCTAAACTCCGACCCACAAAAGAAGCTAACAACAACACTATAAAGATCCTCTGCTATAATATGCCATACACAGGTAAAAAATTGACCTGTAAATCCATCCAGTTTAGCAACAGTCTCACCATCCATCGAAATGACCACCTACTTTACCTCATCTAAAGAAGGAATATCTTCAAGAAAGGCATTTTCTTCATGAGTAACAACTCGTGAAATAACCTCCAATAAAGACAAAAGAGTAAACCCAGATTCAGCTAAGAATAAGCCTTGTAAAGTCAACTGCCCCCTGTGAAATATCAGCCTCTGAAGTCAGCCATAGGCCCAAGGGTGACTTGATTCTATGAATGACAGCTTTTGCTCTACGCTCCGCCACAATAGAGTGGAAATACTTAGTATTCCTGTCCCTATCCTGAAGCCATTTAACTCTTGATTTCTGCTGCCAAAATTGCTCTTCAATCCTCAACTTGTGCCTCAGGATTGCTCTTGCATGATGAAGATTCATGCGAGCCACCTCAAAATCATCAGCATCCAAGGCTGACTCAGTAGCTATAACATCCTGCTCTGCCTGCCATATTGCCTGGAAAATATCCCTATAAATGAATTCCTGGGCCACAATAATATTATTACACGCTTCCCTACCAGGAATGAAGCTACACTGGTATGGTACAATTAGGTCCACTAATAGTGGCCTGATTCTTTCTACAATCAGTTTGGTAATGACTTTATAGGATACATTACATAGCGATACGGGTCGAAAGTGAGCAGCCCTTTCCGGACTTTCCACCTTTGGGATTAGGGAGATCAGCGTTCCATTCAGAGTATCGGGGAAAATTCTAGTGTTAAAAATATTCTGGACAAATTGCATCACCGAGTTACCTACCTGCTTCTAGCATTTCTGATAGAATTCGGAACAAATACCATCTGGCCTTGGAGGTTTAGTAGCCTTTATATTGAACATAGCCTTTTTCACTTCAACAAAACAGATTGGGCGAGATAGGGTCTGGAGCCTTCTTTTTGCAATAATAAGAAAGCCATTGAGTAGGTCTCCTTTGTCTCTGCTTGAGCTTTCCTCCGTATAGAGATGGTGAAAATGGTTTCCGACTGTGACAGCCCCACCTCCCAAAAAGGCGAACCAAAGGGTTCGGCGGACCGCCTGCCCAACTCTCGCCGGGACTCAGTTATACCTCCATCAAAACTGGAATAAAACTACAAGAATCAAAACGAAATAGAAGGGCCGCCGCCATGCAGGATCCGACCAAATACAAGAAACTTTGTTTGCCATGAAAGAATGTACATTCCCGAATACATATGTTACATAAACATAAGGAAACACTTTATAATATACATATTAGTAAGTTTACAAATCCAAAAGGAAACATTGTATTAAGATACATTTAGGGTTTCCAATTTTGACGAGGAGCTATACCAAAAGAACCAAAAGAATTTCTAACCAGCTCAACTCATTCCTCAAAACATTAAAGTTCCAAAAGATGGTTCCCTATAAGGTAAACAAGGATAACGGAACAGGGTGAGCTAAAAGCTTAATGAGGTGCCCAAAATAATAACAGTCAAGAACCAAGGAACTTCATGCTCAATTAATCACATAAGTGTAGCAAATAAGGAGAGGAACAAAACAACTTAGATAAAAGGATACAGGTGGCTCTCAGGAGCCAAACTCCCCGTTGCAGTACTTGATCCGACTACGTTGACCCTCCGTCAACTTTCAAATAAGGAAACCAGTCCAGTAGAACACCACTTTAACGCCAAATCCCGTTCACCAATCATACCCCTTTACCAGGCCCGAACGCCAAACAGGAACAAGAATGGTAATACTCGAGTATACCGGAATCAAGAGTCTCAATACCCAAAGATTCCCCCAGGAACAGGTACCCAAGGATTGTCAATTATCTCGACCAAGCCCTTGCTGGCTCAATTTAATTAACTCCCCATGAGGTTAAGCTCAAGTTTAACAGGACGATCAAGTTTAACAGGACGATCGTTGGACACACTTCCAAACGATCTCATAACAAGTGCAAGTAACAAGTTCAAGTAATAGATTCCAGTTCGTTCAGTACAGGCAAGAGAACGAGTGTGATAAAGTACACCCTCGTCTCATACAAGATAAAAAGTCAGGAAAGATATTCAAATAGCAAATTGCAAGTACCGAAAACCAGTTTAGCAATAATTCAGGGGAATGGTGCACTCACCTGATCAAACAAGGATAATTTCAAAAGTTTCCTTCCCAAGTATGGCTTTACTCACCGGCACCTCCTAGAACAATCAAGGCAAACACTTAAGACTGGACTCCAAGACCTAATAAGTGGAATTCGCAAGTAAAACTCGATTACAAGTCAGGTGCCTATCCAAATGAACCATTAATGTAAAGCGAAGAGGTGACTTTGGAGTGAAAAGATAACGATTAGTCCTAAAGGCATGAACAACCTCAAAACCCTACCTACAATGACTGACCAACTCCAAATTTGAAGTAGAAAATGAAAGTAAGATCGATACTAGAAAAACAGGATTTTCTAGTTTCGCGCAACCCTATATGAAAAATCATATCTCAAGTTTTGTAAGTCCAAAATTAGTAAAAGTTATACCGTTGGAAAATGCATTCAAAGAGCTATAACTTTCCAGAGAACACCCTCATAAGATTCAGAACGCAAGTCAGTCAAATTCAAGTCTCAAGTTGCTGCTTTATCCAGTGAAAGACAGAACAGGTACAATATTTCAGTCAACTTTGAAAAATCACCATAAATGCTACAGACATAAACAGGGTCTGAAATTTACATGGTTTATAGTCCTATGAATCTAGTTTAAAACGCAACAAACAGAACTCAATTCTGACATTCCTACATCACGATATAGCAAATTTTCCCGAGACTGTGCAGAAGCTCCGCAAAAATTTTGACAGCATTTCCCTTGTCTTTCTTTACTTTCCAACCAAACCTCAACACCCACAAATCACAAGCTATCAAACACCTTTAATTAGAGCCACAATAAGGCTCGAATACGAGTCATAAATCGAATCCACATATCACTAGAGTAAAATCATATGGAACGTATAAGTGCAAAATCAAACTAGGACATATGCGGAAACGAAGTTTGGGTGGGAAAACAAAAGGCAGATTTGCTGTTGCTTAGCGGAATTAACACAACTGAAGCTATCCTTGTCGGATTGAGGTGTAATTTACACCGTTTTGAAGCTAAGAGAAAGGGTTACAATGTTGAAGAAGGCCACTCAGTCCAGTTTGCAATGTATCTAGCTCAAATTTACCAAAACAACCCCAGATTTTCTAGTTTGAAGTTTACTATGAAATACAACCAGCAGTCCTGATTCATTCACTCATATCTCAGCACCTACGACTCCAATTCAAGTGATTCCAAAGCCATATGAACACTAAGATACCAGGATATAAATGTTAAGAAGACATAAACAACTAAATCAGTAGTATTCCTAGTCAACGTAACCAATTACCAAAGCTAATTATCAGTTTCGGACAGAAACAGGGCAGCATGGGTATTTCAGTCTTTTCATAGGGTACGTTGCTCCGATTGGGTTGAAATTTTGTAGAAAACTATAAAACATCATCCTCTACAACTTTCATGTTTTGTGGTAAGGCTAGTTCGGCCTCTAACATGGTGAAATAGAACCGGACAGAAGCAGGGCAGGTTATCATCCAAGCTGGAATTTATGCTTGCAAACCAGAAATTTCTTTAGGCCAAGTAAACTAGTATCCAAACACTAGCTATTTCACATATCAAAGCTATCAAACCATAACTAATCATAAATCTTCATATTAGGGCAGAAAATTCACCAAGAAACTGAAATTTCCCATAACACCACTTCCTTCATGAAATTTTTCTATAAAACTACATAACTCACAACTCTAAACCATCCCCTAACAATTAATTGAAGTAAGAAGAAAGATCTTGGTAACATACCTTAAAACCCCAATAAAAATGATAGCTTGATGTTTCCCTTTGAAAAACAACACCACCAACCTCTTAAATCCTCCCTAGCAAGAAGTTTTTATGGAGTACTTTGATGTATTAAAGATTGGAACTCAAGATTTGGCTTGGATTGGCAGGACAAGATGAAGGTTTTTCCTCTCTTTTTTCCTCCTCAATAGCCGGCCAAGAAGCATGAAGAATGAAGATAATTTTGGTCAATTTTTGGTATTTAGTAAAGGTGATGAATAGTAGGTCAAAGTCATCCTCCAATAGTTACTTGACACTTGTCCATTCCTATGCTTGATCTCATCCTTTTGTCTCTCCTTACAAATTAATCTAACTAACCTCTAATTATCTCCTAACACATAGTAAATGAATCTCTTAATGCAAAACTTAACCTAATTGGCCGAATTTTATCGAACTTACCGCACTAATGGGTCCCACATCCGGTATATACTCTTAAAAGCTCATGAACTAACTTATACTAGAAAAATACTTTTAAAAACCCTATTCACTCATAAACTTATTTAGAAAATTTTTTTCCTAATAAAGAAATTGCATAAAAGGCGTGTAATTAAATAAAATAAGTCCTAGAAAATAAGAAAATTCACGGGTTCTCACACTGACCATGTTACGAAGGACTACCTGGTCCTCCTGCCACTGCCCATCATCATCCATAAGGCCATAGATTTTATTTTTCCTACAACAAGTAATGGTTGTAGTATGGAAGAATTTAGTATTACGTTCACACCATATTGTAGCCAATCCATACGAGCTTTTTGACACCATAAAACCTCTTCCTAATGCAGAATCTAATTATACTCCTGTATTAGCTTTTCCTCTAATTTCTCCAGTTTTCTAATTGGTCTTTGTGCTAGAATTCTCTGAACACCATTCAGACAAGCCAACCTTCTTCACTTGCAGTGAAAGATATTCCCAAAGGTTGTGCGGTGAAAAAAGGCACTTGAGATTTATCCAAAGCAAGCAACCCTCGGTTTGGACCTGCAAGAGCAGAAATCGAGTTATATAAATGCTGACAATGTTAGAATGCTTGTTTATATTTAACATTTGGTGAAAACCATCACCTATTAAACCCAAAATTTATATGGCAATTATTAAGAAGTAAATTAGCAATAAAATTACGGAAGCGTACCTGGAATCATGTCGACAAACTGGTATTTGAATCCTTAAAGATATTGGGGTGGTCTTCCAGGTCAACAAGTATTTGTCAATCCTTGAGAGAGCTCTTTAATTTCTCTCTGGTATCTTTCCTGATGATAGGATATCAGAAAAGAGCTATTTTGTGGTACTAGAAAATACGACAATAAGAATATGTGTGACTTGGGGACCATAACCCTATTTATAGATAACATTTCTGTTACCTTTGGGATTCCTATTTCAGTCCATCATAGAAATAGAAATAAGTCTCTATACATTGAAAACCCACACCTTATTAGATACATTAAGTCCAATCCATATTTGATCACTTTGATTAGATTTAACCTTATTTGACAGTTTGTAATACATAATTATTCACATATAAGTCCAACGTTAGATTAAAGATCCAACAATCTCCCACTTAGACTATATGTGTAACCTTATAATTATGTTTTGCAATTAACCGTATGAGTTCAACTTTACTGTTATTACCAAAATGTATCTGTAGCCAATTCAGTTTATCAATTATATCAACATGGGATCAAAACGGCTTTTGTTACAGTTTCGTAACTCGACCCATCAATGGTCACATATATTGATATAATTGAATGACATGAAACATGATGTGGATGTGTAGCATAAAAATTTTATATAATGTGATCATAACATGCCTATTTTAAATTGGTTTATCTTAAATTTTCATGAGATCAAACCATACCAAAGTCAGAGTATAAATAAATTCAAACTTTATTTATATATAAAATATCCTTAAATCATTAATAATCGAAAAATATCATAAGAGCATTTAAAATAACAAACTCCCACTAAAACTGTATATCATTTAATAATATAACACTTATACGAGCATTATGCTCATGAAACGTTTTGGATGGTAATCCCTTAGTAAGCAGATTCGTAACCTTAGAGTTTGTTTTGATATGCTCTATCGATAACTGTCCATCTATACTCTTTCTTTAGCAGTCAGGAACTTGAAATCTATATGTTTAGATTTTGTCGAACTCCTGTTGTTATTGGAATATAGGACTGTTGACTTATTATCACAAAATAATTTGAATTGCCTTTCTATACTATCCACTACACATAATCCAGTGACAAAATTTGACAGTCAAATTCTATGGTTGGACGTCCCATAACAAGTTATAAACTCTGCGGCCATAGTATAAGATGTTATAAGAGACTGTTTAGTACTCTTCCAAGATATGGCACCTCCAGCCAACAAATAGATATAACCTGATTTCATTTCATAGTATCTTGGCATCCAATATAATCGAAATCAGTATACCCAATGATCTCAAGCTTGTCTGACCTCCAATACGTGAGCATGTAATCTTTTATTTTCTGTAAATATCGCAAGATCTATTTGGTTGCTTTCCAATGATCTAATTCAGGATTGCTTAAATATCTATCTAACATCCCAATAATATACGCAATATCCGAACGCGTACAAATTTGAGCATACATCAAACTCCCTACTGTTGATGCATAAGGAATCTTTTGTATCTCTTTTTTCTCAAAAGCATTCTTAAGACATTGGTCGAAACTAAATTTGTCTCCTTTAGCCATAGAGGTGTCACCTGATTTACAATTTTGTAAGCTATATCTTTTAAGAAACTTTTTGATATAACCTTTTTGTGATAGTTCCAAAATACCCCGAGTAAGATCCCAGTATATCTGTATGCCTAACACAAAAGATGCATCACTAAGATCTTTCATTTCAAAATTCTTAGTTAAAAATCTCTTGGTTTCATACAATAAGCCTATATCGTTGCTGGTAAGCAAAATATCATCAACATACAAAATTAGAAAAATATACTTACTCTCACAGAATTTATGGTATATACAATCGTCTAATAAATTTATCTCAAAATCAAATGAAATGATCACTTGATAAAATTTAAAATACCATTATCGAGCCGCTTGTTTGAATCTATAAATGGATTTTTTAACTTTACAAATCATATTCTTTGGATCTCCCAATACAAACTTTTCTGACTGCACCATATAAATCGTCTCATCAATATTACCATTGAGAAACGCTGTCTTTACATCTATTTGATATAACTCAAGATTGAAATGCACCAATAATGCCATGATAATTCTAAAAGAGTCATTTGAAGAGACCAGAGAGAATGTTTCTTTATAGTCGATACCTTTTTTTTGTGTAAATTCCTTAGCGACAAGACGAGCTTTCCACATTGCCTTTCGAATCTTTCTTTATTTTAAATATCCATTTACAATCGATAGATTTCGCACCTTCCGGCAATAGGACAAGATCCCAAATATTATTGTCTTTCATGGATTTAATCTTCTCATTCATGGCATCAATCCACTTTTGAGAATTTGAACTTTTCATGACTTGACAGAATTGATTGAATCATCTTTCATCAATTCAGTGTCATCCTCATGTTCTTGGAAAAAGACAATGTAATCATCTGGTATTGCACTTTTCCTTTCTCTAGTGAATCTTCTTAATGACACTGGTTCTTGTGGAGGAAGAGTTTATTCTTGTGCAACAGTTTATTTTTCGACACTATCTTGATTCGTTATGTCATGATTAAGGTCAGGAATGGAATCCTGAACAAGATCAATGACACCTGTGGAAATATTAACATATTCCTCTTTAAAGATGAGATCCCTTACTGTATTTTCTCCCCCAAACTCGACATTCTCAAAGAACCAGGCATGTCCTGTCTCGAAAATCGATTTAGTCGTGGGATTGTGATACCCCGAATGTTAGGAAATTGTGTCGTTTTGGTTTTGATTTAAACCCTTAAATTTGTTTTGTTTAAAAACTAGAAACCATAAATGCCAAAAAAAAGGGAAAAAAAACCTAGTTACTTGTGACTAATCGGTTTTCTTAAATCTCTCATGTTTTAAACGAAACCCTACTTGTTATGGAATTGTAAAATCCCGCACATTTTCTTAAAATTCCTTTTACTTGGAAATATTACTTTATAATAGCTTTACCACCCAATCACCCCACAATAAGTGCAAATGAATTTAGAATTAAGGGTTCACCCTTTTCGTTTTCAAGTTAGCGCGAATCAGGGTTTTTACGTCTATCCATAGTGTGACTATCCGATACAGAGTGGGGATCAAATTTGGTGATTTAGAGTGAGTTTTAAATGATATTAAGAGTGTGATTAGAAGTGGTAATAATGAGTTAGTGAATTATAAGTTCAAACCTTAGTATATGCGATTTAAGAAAAATCGGTTCAAATCGACGAGTACCGTTCACTACCGATTGAACCCACCATTTGACCACCATTTTATCAAGTTAATTTCCTTATTATTAGAGCCTAAAAATCAGCCAAAATCTGATCATGTTGGCCGAATTTATTGACCAACAAAACAAGAAAAAGAAAAAAAATTTGGATGCACCAAAGTGTGGCACTTGTTGGTCACTTAGAGACCTTTGACCAAGCCAATTTTCTTTGCTTCTTATCTTCACTTAGACTCCATTTCTTCACCATTTTTCTTGGTTTGGCCAAGAGCAAGAGAGGGAGAAAGAGTGAAGAGAGCTTTCAATTTCCAACCTTGAATCCAACATTTTGAATGAAAACAAGAAAAACTAAACCGATTAATCACTAGTTTGGGAGCTTGGGAAGTTTAAGAAACCAAAAATTTCAAGGGGAAGTGGAGGATAACTCTAGCAAGCTTTGTTTTGAGGTAATATGGCTGCCCACACTTTTCTTTGTCCTTTAATCATGTTGGAGTTGCTTAGTAGCTTGTATTTGTGGTTATAATAATGCTTATATCAAGTGATTTTGGATGATTGGAATGGTGCAATTGAGTTAGGGTTTGAATGATACCCTCCTCATACTTGTTGTATGGATGGTGTATGCTGTATATATGTTAGTATAAGAGGTGGTAGTGATGGTTTCAAGCTAAAAATGGGAATTATATCGTGATTGTAGCAAATTTCTAGAATTGAAGTTAAGGTATACCCTGTTCTGCCCGGTTCTAGTTCACCATGTTAGAGGCCGAATTAGGCTTAGACTAAAACATCAAAGTTGTAAAGAATGGTGTTTTATAGTTTCCTACAAAATTTCAACTCAATCGGAGCAATGTAGCCTATGATAAGATTGAAACACCCCTGACTGCCATAGGTAGAACTTTAGGGACAGTTTTGACATTTCACCTAATCTGACCGCATCTGTTCACCCTGATCTGTACTGATTTAGCATTTGGCCAAAACACATAAGTTGTAGTGCTATGTCTTAGCTTTCCAACTCCCCTAAAAACGCCTTAATCGGACTTTGGTAACCTGAGTTATTGCCATTTAACCATAGTACGGTTAGCTAACCCGTTTGTGAGATTCTGGTTTTGTACAATGGAATTTTGACCTAGCTACACTATGAATTGGTCTGAGTGGTCTTCATCAAAGTTGTAGACCTTTGTCTTAACTTCGAAACGGTATAAATTGTATCCCAATCCGATAAGCGTAGCCTTGGTTGTGTCCATTATGCAAAACAACGTCAAATCTGTCTTTTGTTTTATGACTTAAACCTCATTTCCGCACATGTTCCTAGTTTGATTTTGTACTCGTATGACTTTGCTATTGAAATGAGATTATTTTGTGTGTGACTTTGGAACTATTTGAGGAAAATATTGAAGTCATAAATGGCTGGAAAATAGGTAAACACAAGGGGCATGCCGCCAAATTTTCACTAGAGATAGAAACTGGTCTTTGGAGTTCTAGTTCTATATTTTGCAAATTTGACTTGGATACACTGAAAACTGGGTTGAGGTGTCTTCATGGAAGTTGTAACCTTTTGTCTAAACTTCGAGACACTATCTAGTACATTTTGATCCGATAACCACAGCTCCAGTTATGGGCAATCGTGTAACCCGTTTTGTACCATTTTCATTTTCACGCACACGCACGTGCATTTCTCAACCGTTTTTGCCGTTTTGGACCGTTTTGGACTACTTTTGTTATTTTGTTACCATTCCGGCCGTTCCGGCCAATTTCAACATTCTTTTGGCTTTAACGTCGTTTTTGACTGTTTTTTATTATTTTGACCGTTTTCGACCATTTTCGATTGTTTAAATTATAAACTGCTATTGTATGGCCGTTTCACTTATGTGTGTATATAATTTGTCAATACAGACTGTGAGGCTTTTGACGGTGACGGTCAAGCTCAGTGAATTGTATCGTTTTTCATGCCAAGCTTTATCAAATGAGTAATTGGGTTGTTTCTTGATGTGAAATTATCAAAGTGCTTTGTATATGTTAAATGGGTATTTAGACGAGGGTGTACTTTATCTCACTCGACCTAACCCCATCCTTTGTTTTGATTTCATATGTGAGAATACATGTCTTATGTTAAGTATCACTCTCTTGTTGTGTGCTGATGGGGGTGGTTACATGATTTGAGTTGAACCCCTTTTACTGTGTGCTATTGGGGTAAGTACTTTGTTGTGTACTTTGTTGAGAGATATCATCTATTGAGAGATTGGATATCTCAGGGCTTGGTCCAACCCGGTTCCAAGGGTAGACGAACTATTCTAACCAGCCGGGGCTTGGTCGAAGATAGTTCCATGCTAACTTTGGGATTTAGTTCTTTGTTAAAACTTTGATGAAAGCTAAGTTATTTTGTTTCGCTCGAGTTGTTGTGTGATGTTGACTGGCCAGCGGGGGTTGATAAGGTGAACGAAAAAAGTTAAGTGGAGTCTACGGTCTATGAGTACTTTAGTTGATGGAGTGTCAACAGGCGTTCAAGCTCGGGGAATTGAACTGGTTTTGGAGCCACCCATATCCTACCATTGTGTTGTTACCTTTTTGTTATTGATGTGAAATAACCTGATTACTTGTTATTTGGATGTGAGTTTACATTTATACCCCAGATTACTCACTAAACATATAGTTTACCCCATTCTATTTGTTTTCCTTAGTAGGGGGCCGACGCGGGGATCGTTCGAGAAGGTGTTTAGACTTTTGATTATAGAATAGTTGAATTTGTACTTGTTCTAAGTTGACTAGTAAGATATATATAGTTGTCGTGGCGGTTGTAGTTCTCACCTTTTCTAGGGTTTACTTTTTGGTACTCGTGGTATATATGACTTGATGTACTAGTTTATGCAACTTTTGAAGCTGTAATAGAGTAAATAGAACTTTCTTTTAGCGTGAAATCTATTTTCTCATTTTAAGTATTGAGTCCTGGCGCGAGCTAGGCAGGCGTCCCGCCGATACCCTCGGGTTCGCTATTGGGAAAAGTGGGGGCGTCACAGGGATCATAAAACTTGTAACCTTTGGATCTTTCGGAATATCCAATAAAATAACAACTAACCGTTCTTGAATCCAGTTTCTTTTCATTTGGCTTATAAGGCCTTGCCTTAGTTGGACATCCCCAAATATGTAAATGTTTTAAATTGGGCTTTTTTCTAACCAAAACTCATAAGGAATTTTGACAGTTACTTTAGTTGGAACTCTGTTAAGAATATATGCTGTAGTCAGAAATGCTTCTTTCCAGAGTGACTTGGTAAGGTAGAATGACATATCATACTCCTTACCATGTCTTTAAATATTCTATTTCATCTTTTAGTTACACCATTCATAGTGGATGAACCCGACATAGTGTACTGTGGGATGTTCAGTTGAACCGTCATATCTACCATAGTACTCACTACCACAGTCAGATCTGACACTTTTAATCTTTTAGTTGAGTTGGTTCTCAACTTTAGATTTAAAATTTTTGAACACATCTAACGACTGTAATTTTTTTAAAATGAGATATATGTAGCCATATCTTAAAAAATCGTCTATGAACGTTATAAAATATTATTGACCATTCCAATCAGATGTAGAAAATGACCCACAAATATCTGTATATATAAATTCTAAGACGTCTAAAAATCTATTGGTTTCAAATCTCCTTTTATTGGTTTGTTTTCCCTTTATACAGTTAATACAATCATCAAAATCTGTAAAATTTAAGGGGTCAAGAATTTCATTTGACATAAGTCTTTTCATTCTCCGTTTGGAGATATGTCCCAATCTCTTGTGTCATAATGCAACTGAATTCTCATTGATTAATTTTCTCTTTACTCCTCTAGTATTCAAATGTAGAGATTCATTAAATGAGGCAATTGTATTAATTAAATATAGATTATCATAGTGCATTAAAGAACCAGAACCAACCAATTTTGAATCATGAAATAATTCAAACTTTTCATTTCCAAATGAACAAAAATAATCAAATTTGTCCAAAACAGAAATAGAAATTAAATTTCGTCGAAAAGATGGTACAACAAATGTTTCATTAAGATCCAAATAAAATTTGATTTTTAACAATAATCTAAAAACTCCTATTGCCTCAACTTAAACTGTTTTGTCATCGCCTACGTAGATATATTTCTCATTATCATTAGATTTTTGACAATTCATGCAACCCTATATAGATATACTAATGTGAGTTGTTACACCAGAATCTAACCGCTATGTGTGTTTAGGTACTGAAGTTAAATTAACCTTTAGAATAAATCAAATTAAGAAGCATACCTTTCTTAATACGTCAAGCGTGATAGTTGATGCAATGCTTCTTTTTATGCTCTTTAGCACCACAGAAGAAACAACTATTCTTTTATTGATCAACTGATTTCTTTTGTTGTTTCTTTTATGGTGCCGTACCTACAGTTTCTTTATCCTTCTTCCTCTTAAGTCCCTTGTTTTTATTATTAGTGGTTGAAACCAGATGAATATTCTATGTCTAATCTTACTTCAACCTTTTCTCTTATTCTACACAGTGTGAGATGAGTCCATTTAAAGACCAAGTCTTCTTTTGACAGTTGTAACTCACCGTAAACTCACTAAACTGATAGGAAGAGATATTAAAATCAAATGCACTAGCAACTCTTTAAAGAGTACCAATTTAAGTGCATTTAATTTGAAACAAGATGAGACATCTTCATGATATATTCTCTGATATTACCTTTACCACTATATTTCATTGGAACTAGGAGTGTCAAGAGCGTACTAATTTCAGTCTTTTCGTTCTGGACAAACCTTTTTTCAATGTCCTGAAGGAACTCTTTAGCGGTTACTATCGTTTCTGACATTGTTCCTCTGAATGCTTAAGAAACGGCCTTTTTAATGATCATCAGACATAAGCAATTTGATCTTTCCCACCTTTCCTTATTGCCGCGCCCCATTTTTGAAAAATAAAAATCAAGTGCGTGGGTGAAAATGTGTTTTTGAAGAAATGAGTTTAATAAGCAAAGAGGGCCTAAGATGGGACACGAAAATGCAACATTTTGGCCCAAAAAGGGTTTTTGATAAAATTGCAGTCGTTATTTGGTATTGAGTTGGGGTGTACCAAGTCACCCTAAAAGTTTGATTTTCAAAAATAAAGAAAATCCTTTTAAATGACTCCAGATCTTCGACAACTAGAAAAAATGGATTCGGGGGTCACGCTTGAAGAAAGGGAAGGCAACAGTCGATTTGACTGGACTCGGAGGCACACTTTCATCCTAGCGGAAGTTAGTTGCGTGATTTAATCAAAATTTTCTTTATCCTAACCTTACAATGTATGACATTTTGGATATATTTACATGACTACAAGCCTAACCTAGTGATGGATCGAGTGGGGCAAAATATCTCTTTGAGGTTTGATCGGCATCGAACACATTAATTGTAACGGCCAAAATTGATTCCTCGAAGAGGCCATAACAAATGCAAGTGATGAGACTCAGAGGAAAAAAGAGTAAAATTAGGATTTTAAAAGATGCAATTGATTGAAATTTAGAGGCGAAAAGAGATAAGTGTTTTGGAAAATGAATTTTTAAAGGGAAAGGGAAATTAGGGTTCAAAAGATGAATTTTAGAAGAAAAGAGAAAATCATGCATGTATGTCCTAAAAGGATCAATGCAAAATAACGGGTGCGGGGTGTGACGCCCCCACTTTTCCCTAAGGCAAATCAAAGAGTATCCACGGAACATTTGCCCAACTCTCACCAGGACTCAAGACAAAACCCGTTCAAGCTTAATAAAATACCAGCCACCACAATTGTATAAGTAAGAAAGTGCGGAAAACTTTCAACTTAACAATATACAACAATTATCCAAATCCTTATATCGGATCCACAAGTTACATCAAATCCCCAAAATATGCAATAATCTAAAGTCTAGCAAAGTACATTGAAAACTCTAATACAAAAGTTCATTAAAAAGGGGTTTCTCTGAAATTCACTTCCGATCATTTTCTGTTAAGGAAAACAAAACTACAGGGTGACCAAAACGCTCGTGAGACCAAGAACACACATGCAGGCACATTGTTCAAGTAACAATCTCAATTTAACAAGTAGAGCAATAATATTGCAATAAATAATAATTCGAGGAAGAAAAGTAACAGAAACAATTCAAGGATATTGTAACTCTCAGGAGCTAATTTCCACTTGCTTTGCAAATTTCATTCGTATATCTTCCTGTGATGACACTCCGTCAACCAGGTCGATATTTCTAATCTGAAGAACTCCACTTACTTCTCATGTCCGTCCACCTTACAAACCCCCACCGGACCCAAACGACGATAAAGGCGCTACTGCACGAGTAGGCCAACCAAGATCTCTTCAATAGATCAAGCTTATCATGTTATTCTCATGGCTCACCGAGATTCCCGACTAAACCCATGCTGGCTCGAGTCCTAAGGTCGGCCTATGAGTTTGGGTGTCCCCTATGTACATTTGAGAGTCGAGGAGATTCACTCCAACGACGTATGCAGCTATAGCATACAATTTCATTTCATTCAAGCATTTAATCATTTCATTCCAATCCATCAAGTCATTAATAATTCATTCATTTCATGTCAATCATGAGTCATTCTTTTCAAATAAGAATAAGTGCAGTAAAGTACACACTCACCTCCATTTTCAAAATCTCCAATCAATTATAGCAATTAAGCATGTATCAAGTATTAATACACTTGACACTCACCAAATAAACAAGAAAGAAAAGTCACTTGAAGTTCAAGCGTTCACTGTAAGATCCTCTTGAAGGTCCTCGTGCGAGCTTGAGCAATTAATAGTGAACTATCATGTATAAACCCCAATTATCACGAATGATTGTACACTTGTACAATCTAAGAAGATTTCACGAAAGCGAGTCTAAATTACTCGCGAATCAAGTCTCAAAAGTGGGATTTTTAAAACATAAGAGAAATCGAGTTTTTATCTTCGAAATCAAGTATAAAATGTTCAAGTGATATCGAGGGGAAAAGGAGAATTTGAAAAACTCAATTTCCTTAAGTTTTGAAAATTTCAGTTTTGATATGATATCTTTGAAAAATCGTATCTCACTCATTACAAGTCCAAAATTGAAAAATTTGGTACCGTTGGAAACTTTTTCTAAAGTACTAAAAGTTCCTAGAATAACTTTCCCATGATTCCCAATGCAAGGCATTCAAAAATTGGCCCAAAGTTACTGTTTAGGCATGTGAGACAGTTTTGAGGTTGGTTTTTCGCCAATTTTGAAAATTCGGTAAAATTCACAGAATTTGAACTAGCCTCTCAGATTTGAAACAAAATTAGAGTTGCAATCAAAATTTTAAAAAAAAATAAGCAGAACAAGAATCAGAGTTTTGAGCACCAAGATATAGTGGCTCAAAATTGCTGAAAAATTGAGACGGTTAGGCAAATTTACAGGTTCAATTTACAAACTTTGGGACTTTGTTTGAGCATCGAAATGAACTCGGAATGGCACCAAATTTGGCAGTATTATACTACCATATGAGGGCTATTCCTCTATCAATTTTCATGGAAAAATACGCACAAAATGTTGGTTAACCAGATCACCAAATTTTTCAAATTTCCAAGGCAAATCTGCCTTGTACATGAGTTTTCCGTTTTCAAAATGTTTGGCCAACAAAAATGTCTCAAACACGGCCCCTTTGTATAGGTAATGTCTAAGAAACATCCAAGATGCATTTGGTAGGTGATTAACACCAAGAATTTCGAAACAACAAGTCCCAATCAAGATTTAGACATTTACTAGCCAAAAAAAGGGTTTCAAATCATTGAGTCAGTTTCGGATTTCGGCCAAAATTCACTCAATTCAACTTGGAATCGAGTGGTCAGTGGCGTTGAAAACTAGATTCATAAATCTACAATTTCTTAGAAGAAATCATTTTCAAAATCTGTCCATAGCTAGCTCATATTTGAGCATCAAATCGCTGCTAAAAACAGAGCTCCCAGTGTAGACGCGAAACAGGACAGTCATGTTCAAATGATTGGTATGGACTACTCAGGTGGAACCAGGATCTACATTTTATACCGTTAGAAAGCTGGGAATGTCTAGTTTCCAGTGCCGTAAACGGTACTCGATTTCGACATCGGATCAAAAAGTTATAGGTGTTTGAAAAACATTGCCAGAGCAATTATGGGAAAAATTCCAGTTTTGCTAGACTTCCGAAATCATAACATTTGGCCAACCAAATCACGAAATTTTTTGATGAAACTTCATACACAACCTATATTACACATATACATTGCAACCAGACATTAGAACCACCAAAAACTGCACTAAAGGTCACGGGAATGACAGGGGCAGAAATGGAAAAATTTCGCTCTTCACATCCTTTGACTTTCCACCAACAACATAACATTATTCCACTAGATTAAACACTAAACCAACATTAATAACATCATAACTCATCAAATCAATCCATCCAACCATAGTGGGAGTTCATAGAGTCCACACATCAACTTTCCAACATAAATAAAGCTACCCACATGCATGCATGAGCTTATATGTGCAATAGAACTTCCATAAATCAAGATTTTCAAGGTTGATCATCACTTACTTTTGTTGGTGACTTCAAGCAGAAATTTTGGTCCAAAGATGTTTAGGAAAAGCCATGGAAATGAAGCTCTTTCGGTAGCTTAAGATGATCACCAAGTACTTAGCAAAGTGTGGTTAAATTTTGGTGTGATTTGGTGGAGATTTGATGAAGAAATGAAGAAGAAATTGGAAGAGCTTTGGGGTTGTTTTGCTTCTCTTTTGGCCAGCTGGAATGGAGCGAAGAGAGAGAGAGAGTTTTGATCAAAATGAAGCTTCCAAGAGAAGCTTTAATGTGTGGTCCAAAATTGAGTAAAAATCAACTCTCCCTTGCGCGCGGGTGTGTTCGATTCCTCTCAAGTTTGTTTCACTAGTGCACTAAACCTCTAATGCACTTGTATTCATACTATTATTATTTACTCTTAATGGTCTAGAAATAATGGTCTTAAATCCCTCAATTAAATCGCGCGTGTGAAAACGCGTACTTCCGATTTGTGCGCGATAAAGTGAAATTTTCAAGAAATTCTTATAACGATAGTATCACTAACTAATACTTGAATATTTAAACATAAAAATACCTATTTTAAAACTAATGTACAAGTCTCCAATTTTTCAAACTTATTGTATTCTCGAATCGATTATTGACTCCAAACGCGCATTCACTAGTTTCACTTAACAAGCTTTCAAAAATTAAATTTTGAAACAAGTCACTATAAAAATATAACTAAGCTATAGATCCATATAATTAGGTCTAAAAAGGTTAGAAAATAATATTCGGTGTAGACACCAAATTTTTTATTTTTAGATTGATTTGTTTCAATTTTTAGGTTTTTATTTTACTTTATTTTTATTTTATTTTATTTCGTTCTTATTTCGTGTCTCATTTTATTTTAATTGATCTAAGAGCTTTTTTACACTAAATTGTAGAAAAGGAAAAAGAAAAGAAAGAGAAAACAATAAAAATGGCAAGTGGGGGGGTATGCATTGGGACAAGTGTTCCTTTGTATTTTGGACAACACAACACCTAAGGGATTAGGTGTCTAGACACTTGGGGGCTTAAGGAATTTTGAGGGGAGAATTTGAGGCCTAGAGAGGGTTTTTGGAGAGGGAGACAGCCGACAGAAGAGAGGATGGAGGGGAAAAAGAAAAAAAGAAGGAAAAAGAGGAGCGGCGGTCTGAGAGCGGAGGGGAAAAAAACAAAAACAGAACAAAAGAGAGAAAAACAGAGGAGGCGGACGGATGAAAATGGACAGAGGACAAGAGAGCAAAGGGAGTTACGGGGGAAAAGAAAATCAGAGGGAGAGCAAAAAGAAAAGAAAGAGCTGGGGAATGATGAAGGAGGGTTTCGGGTTGAACAAAAAGGGGGCAGCGGATGGAAGGGCTGAGGAGCTACGAAAGAGGCTAAGAGAGAAAAACAGAGCAAAGGGGAGGCCCTTAATTTCTGTTTGCTGAAGAGGAGGGAGTTAGCGAGTGAGCCAACGATTTGAGAGTAAGAGATGGAGTGGGAGCTTCCGTGAGAACAAAACGGAGAAGAAACAAACTAGGCAGCGGAAGAAAGGGAGGAACAAGAGGTTTTTTTTGTGGGTTGGAACAGATACGAAAGCCTCCTCGTTTTCTTGGCCTTTTTATTTTTCCTTCTCCTTCTCTTGAATTTCTGCTACCGACTTGCTGTTTAGTGAAGTCTTCAAACAGAGAATTAATTTTGGGTTAAAGATTGATTTGTTATGGCTGCCTTTCTGTGCAATTTCTCGTGTAAATGGGATACGGGTTACGATGGAGGTGCAAACTGGAGGTTGAGAGCATTGAAATAAGCTCAGAAGCAAGCAGCCCATGAAGAACCGGAGCCGCCACCACCACTAGAACCCACCGTCATTGTTTGCAGAATTTCACTAAACAAGAGCTCTGTAAGTCATCTTCCTTTTCTTCTTCAAGTGCAAACACTAGAAATCCCAACCCCAAGCATGTTTCTGTGGATTGGTTATTGCCCTTTTCTGTGATTGTCCACAATTGTTGAACACATATGCTTTATGTGCTGATTGGGCTGCATTCGTCTTTTGTTTCTTGATAATTTCGGGGCCAATTGTAGCTTCAATGGAACAAAAAATCAGTGAAATCTTTAATGTCCTCAAACTGCTCGACGAAATGCCCAATTGAAAATTTCTTGTCGAAATATGTTCTGCTTGCATTTGTCGTGCGAAGAAACTGGTTAGGTAGACCAATCCAGTTCCTCTCCTTGTGTTGAGAAATCTTGATGTACTGATATCTTGCACCTCTTCTATTTTTTTTGTTTCGTCATTCTATGGTTTGAAATCAAATTAGTGACATGAAATTGAATGAGAGGAGATTCATGTGAGGGTTATTTTTGGTGAAATCTGGAGGGGAACTTTCTGGTATTCTTAGTTCGCAAAGAAATGCAGAAATGGTAGCTAGTACTTGATCTGTTCGGAGGAGATGATGCTTGTCTGAATTTATAATTTCAGTCCCTTCATTCTCCTTTTCCTTGTGATTTAACCCCAAATTTTTTATGACTTCATAATTCGACCCCAAGATTTGTATAAAGGTTTTCAATTGGGTTCCTGCAACAATTGCAAATAAGTCCCTAAACTTTATTTTTCTTTAATTTTGGCCCCAAAACTTTTGTTAATTTTTGCAATTAAATCCCTTCTTCCTTTAACTTCTTAAATGTGGTTTGTTTACATGATTTAATGGATTCAATTTCATGTTTATTTTTATCTGTTGTGATTATTTGTTAATTAAAGTGATGCCTTGATCCTTTTCTTTGTATTTTGGAGGGCAAATAAGTGATTTCATTTCATTAGACCCCCAATTCAAGGGAGGTACATCCTGATCTCTTATTTCTTGCTTTATTTGACTCTACGTGCCCTATGTGACTTTACATGTTTGATTGTATGCCTCTTGAATGTTTTTTATTTATTTCATTTATTTATTTATTTGCTTTATTGGCTTTGTATATTTTATTTTAGTTCAATTTGATTATTTGAAAGGCAATTTAATGCCAAGGTTGTAATAGTTAGGTTATTATTTTATTTATTTATTTCTTTTCCCCCTTAGATTGTAGTAGGACCTCCCCAAGTGTAATAGATAGGGCTTGTGTACTATGTGTTTGTGCGTGCCTATATGCCTATGTGTTTAATTGCTTTCCTTAGGTTTTTGCATCTAGATAAGCATGCTTATGTGATACGTGCTATGTGAAACTATGTGCTTTTGTATGTCTATTTTGCTTTAGTATTATATCTGATTATGTGGATGAATGCACGTCACCGTGGCTAGTCCAATGCTAGTCATGGTCTTCCCCTCGCCCTCACAAGTCCAATGCTTGTGAGAGAGCCTTAGTAAAGGGCTAATCCAACGCTAGACCCTTAGAAGCCCTTCGAGTGTTAAGTCATGTTTGTGTGATAAAAACACTTCATCTCATGCATGTTTTAGGTTCTTTTATCATTTCTTGCATGACATTCTCCCTTATACATATACTCCTTACCCCTATGCATAAGACATGACATTAGACTTGCATTTCATATAAGCATTAGAACTAGGTTAGTACATTTGTTTGATTAGATTAGGGAAAACCCCTTGGGTATGGGATATGGACGAGTTTAGCTTTCTAACCTTAGCACGCTCGTATTCCCTCTATTAAAGGAAACATTGAGTCACGAACATTAGTCCCTCGCATCCGATATGATGCATTCCTTTAGGTCACGTATATTTATACAATTATTTTTATTTTTTGTTTTTATTTTATTTTTATTTTATTTTCTTATAGTCTCATATTTTTGCATTATTCCTGACCTCTCCAAAGAGTCCACATTGGGCATCACAATTAATGTGATTGGCACCAATTGAGCTTTGAAGAGAAATTTCGATCCCCCGATACCCTCTTAGGTCTAGGGTTTGCATTCATATAGTACATCCAAATGTGATAAATCTTTTGGTTAAAATAAGAAAATCCTTGACTAAATCGCGCAACTAGCTTTGGTTAGGTTGAAAGGGTGCCTTGGATTCTTATCATTGCCTTCCCTTTCTTCAAATGTGACTCCCGAATCTTTTTCTCTAACTTTCGTAGACTTGGAGTCGTTTAAAAAGGGTTTTCTACTTTTTTCTTTAAAATTCATTTTTAGGTGACTTGGTACACCTTAACTCTATATCAAGTGGCGACTCCGATTTTTTCAATCAAAAACCCTTTTTAAACTAATATTTTGGGTCAAATCGTCGTATTTTCAAGTCCCATTTAGACCCATATTTTTTTTATTTATTATTTTCTTTTTTTTAAATCAAAAAATTCATTTTTCAATCAAAAATTGAATCAAAAGCCATTTTTCTAAACTTGTCTTTTATTTTTCTTATTAAAAAAAGGGGCGCGACATTCGGGGCAAACAAGCAATTAAATATTTAAATAAACTCGAAATAGGAATTTAAAATAATAAATTTTTGTGAGTCCTCACATCCTCTCCTCTTTAAGAAAATTTCGTCCTCAAAATTTACGTTGATTGGTGAACAAGTCTGGATACTTTCCTCGAATCGCTTCTTCAACTTCCCAGGTCGCTTTCTCTAACTCATGGTTTCTCCAAAGAATTTTTACCAATGGTATCCGCTTATTTCGTAATTCCTTCACCTTCCTATCCAAAAGCTTTACCGGTTTCTCCTCATAGGTCAAAGTCTCATCAATTTCAATACTTTCCGATTACAAAATATGAGAAGGGTCTGGATGATATTTCTTAAACATGGACACGTGGAACACATTATGAATCTGAGACAGACTCGTGGCAATTCCAACTTATATGCTACATTCCCCACGCGTTGGATAACCTTATAAGGTCCCACAAATCTCGGTTGTAATTTCTTTCCCTTCCCAGACATTAAACTTGCTTTCAGAAGTGTAATCTTAAGAAATACTAGATCTCCAACCGCAAATTCTAAGTCCTTCCTCCAATTATCCGCATAACTCTTTTGACGACTCTGTGCGGTTTGTATCCTCTGACGTACCAATTTTATTTTCTCATTAGCCTCCTCGATCCAAGACACTGTAGTTGGGTCTAAAATCTTTCGGTCACCTACATCATCCCAACAAATCAGAGACCTACACTTCCGACCATAAAGTGCTTCATACGGAGCCATTTGAATAGAAGAGTGAAAGCTATTGTTATAGGCAAATTTCACCAATGTCAAAAATTTACTCCAACTTTCCCCAAAATCCAGAACACAAGTCCTCAACATGTCCTCAAGGGTTTGAATTGTCCTCTCAGACTGTCCATCGGTCTGGGGATGATAAGCAGTACTGAAACTTAATTTAGTCTCCAATGCCTCTTGCATCTTTTGCTAGAACCTCGAAATAAATTTTGGATCTCTATCGGACACGATACTTACAGGTATTCCATGTAATATGATAATCTCATCCAAGTACAACTTAGCTAATTTCTCCAACGGGTATTTCATATTGATCGGCAGAAAATGAGCCGATTTAGTCAGTCTATTCACTATCACCCAAATAGCATTGTGGCTTCTTTGTGTCCTTGGTAACCCTGATACAAAATTCATAGTGATATTCTCCCACTTCCACTCAGGTATCTCCAAATGTTGCAAAAGTCCTGATGGTCTCTGATGTTCAGGTTTAACCTATTGACAAACCAAATAGGTCTGGACAAATTGTGCAATTTCCTTCTTCATACTTTCCCACCAATATAAACTCTTCAAATCTTGGTACATTTTATTCCCTCCAGGGTGTACCGTAAATTTCGAGCGGTGTGTCTCTTCCAAAATTTCCTCCTTAAGTCCCTCATCTTTTGGCACCACTATCCGATTCTGAAACTTCAAAATACCATTTGTTCCCAAGTTAAAATCCGACTTTTCTCCCTTTTTAACTTTTTTCGACCATTTTTGCATTTCGGCATCCTTTTCCTGAGATTCCTTGATACGTTCCAACAGAATGGAATTCACTACAATATTTCTCAAAATTACTTTTCTCGGCTCAGGTCTAGGATTCCAATAACTAATTTCCTCTAACAAGTGTAATTCCTTAATCATCAATCCGGCCACTTGTACTTGATGACTCAAAGCATCGGCCACTATATTGGCCTTCCCTGGATGGTACTTTATCGTGCAATCATAGTCCTCCAAAAATTTCATCCATCTATGTTGCCTCAAATTCATCTTCTTTTGAGAAAACAAATACTTAAGACTCTTATGATCAGTAAAAATCTCAAACGTTACTCCATACAAATAATGTCTCCATTTCTTTAAAGCAAACACCACCGCTGCTAACTCCAAGTCATGAGTCGGATAATTTCTTCATGCGGTTTCAATTTCCTAGATGCATATGCTATCACTTTATCATTTTACATTAAAACACATCCTAAACCTTCCTTAGAAGCATCTATGTAGACCACAAAGCTATTTTTTCCATTCGGTAAAGCTAACACAGGTGCTCTTGTCAAACGTCTTTTCAATTCTTGGAAACTCTCCTCACACTTGGAACTCCAAATAAACTTTCCACTTTTCTTGGTAAACTCAGTCATAGGTCCAGCAATCCTAGAAAAATCCTAGATAAACCTCCGGTAATACCCTACTAGTCCAATGAAACTTCGAACCTTAGTAGGGTTTTTCGATCGTTTCCACTTTGAAACAGCTTCAATTTTACCTGGATCTGCTTTAATCCTATCCTTAGAAATTATGTGTCCCAAGAAAGTCACTTCTTTTAATCAAAACTCACACTTGATAAATTTAACATATAATTGGTGTTCCCTCAAGATTTGTAAAACAATTCTCAAGTGTTTCTTGTGATCCTTCGCATTCTTTGAATACATCAGAATATCATCAATAAAGACTACCACAAATTGGTCTAGATAAGGCTTAAATACCCTGTGCATCAAATTCATAAAAGCAACAGATGCATTTATTAACCCAAATGGAATCACAACAAATTCAAAATGTCCATACCTCGAGTTAAAAGCAGTCTTGGGTATATTTTTCTCCAAAATCCTCAATTGATAATAACCTTGTCTCAAATTCAATTTTGAGAATACTACAGCCCCTTACAATTGGTCAAATAATTCATCAATGTGGGGCAACGGGTGTTTATTCTTAATAGTAACATCATTTAAGCCTCTGTAATTTATACACAACCTCAAACTCCCATCTTTTTTCTTAACGAATAAGACTGGGGCTCCCTATGGTGAATCACTTTCCTTTATAAAATCCCGTTCCAACAAGTCCTGTAGTTGTAATTTTAATTCTTTCAATTCTGCTGGAGCCATCCGATATGGCGTCTTAGAGATAGGTGCTACTCCCGGAATTACATCAATCTTAAAAGTTATGTTCCTTTCCGGGGGTAAGGACTCTAACTCTTCAGGAAAAATATCCGGATAATCTTTCACTACAGGCATGTCCTCCAATCTCACCTTATCACTAGGAGTGTTGATTAGAAAAATCAAATATCCCTGAACTCCTTCACTTAACATTTTCCTAACTCGGATTCCTGAGATAAGTGCAGATGAGGTTAATCTACATCTTACATCCAATTTCAGGGTTGCCTCTCTCGGAATACACAATTCTACTATCTTCGTCTTACAATTCAACTGAGCATTGAAACGGGCTAACCAGTCCATTCCTAGGATCGCATCATACTCTTTAATTGCTAAGCCTATCAAATCGGCCAGTAATTTACGTTCTCCAACCCAGATCTCACAATTTCTATATACCAAATTAGCAATTAGACTTTGGTCCCCAGTAGGTATTCTAACCTCCAAGTCATAAGGTAACTTAATTGGTTTCAAGTCTATTCCGTCCGTCAAATTAGGGTTTACAAAAGAATGTGTCGCACCCGGATCAATTAAAATCTTAACTAAACGGTGAAAAACAGGAACCGTACCTTCGACCACCTCAGTCGCATCAGGCAGCTGTTGATGATCCAGTGCATAAACCCTAGCAGGTACCTTTGGTCGGCTTCCTCCAACACTAGTCTGTTTAGAGGTTGACTTTTCGGGTCTTTGGGTGTTACTTCCCACCTTCAACTTATTTGGACAAGTCGCGAGTTGGTGCTCGGTACTACCACAAGCCAAACACTTCCCAAACTTTCTCCAACAATCGTTCTCAGAGTGGTTGAATTTTCTGCAGTACCCACAAGTGACTTGAGGGGTCACAACCCAACCAGTAGAAGGTGCTCCCCTAGCTTGGATCAGCCCACTACGATCTCCTTTAGATAAAGCTCGCCTAGAAGCTCCAACAGTCCTTATTCCTCTCATACCTCTTCCAATTTTGGAAGGCTGTGAACTCTTACTAGTCTGTCCAAAAGTACGACTAGAAAAGTTCCTCTTCCTATTTTGAAAGTCCTTAACTTGCATCCTTGCACTTTCAACCCTTTGTGTTTTGTCTAAAGTCTCTGTAAATGTAAAGATTTGGGGTGCAGCCAAACCCTCCTGAATTTCCACATTAAACCCTTGTACAAATCGCTTTATCCTTTTCCGCTTATTGGTCACCAATTCAGGGGCATATTTAGAAAACTGGATAAATTTCCCTTCATACTCTGCCACACTAAGGGTCCTTTGTTTTAACTTGATAAACTCATCCTCCCTCTTCTCTTGGATTAAGGGCGGAAGAAACTTTTCATTAAACTCCCTCGTAAAATTCTCCCAAGTCCAAGGGGTTTGAGTTCTCTCCTATTTTCCTTTTATCATGTCCCACCAGGCACGAGCCACTCCCTCAAATTGGAAAGCAGCAAAATTCACTCGCCTATCCTCAGTATAGTCTAAGGCGACGAATATATTGGTCATTCTCTCCAACTAATTCTCTACTATCTCAGGATCAGGTTCACCAATAAACTTAAGCGGGTTGAATTTTAAGAATTTCTCTAAGGCTCTATCCTCTCTTCTATCCTATCCCCCAGGTTGGTTAAGCGGTCCAGGATTTTGCCTATCAGCTAAGCGTTCTAGGATGTCTGTCATCCTATTGATGGCAGTAACCACTTGATTTTTCTGTACATTTTCCTGTCCCTGGGTCGATCCAATTGCCGATCTCTGATCATCCCCATAAGGTTGGGCCTATCTAGTCCCTCGCCTATGGTCTCGAGCACTTCTTAGTTCTTCCATTATTCTAGACGTGCCTAGTGCAAGAAATAAATCAATTATGCAAGAAAAGTCGAAAACAAGAACCAATCAAGAAAACATTGAAAATACAATGATTTACATTCATTAGCATGTCAAGATCCATATAATTAGCAAGTCATGGAAAATCACAAAAATATAGCAAACAGGTGCCACAAGAGTACTTTTAGTCACAAAAGACTAAAGTAAAAGCAAGTGCCTCAAAAGAAGGCTACACAGTCATGCAAAATACAATGGCCTCAGCACTCGCATCATCCCAACTAATCCTAACTGTACCCATCAAAAGGGTCAAAAGGTCAATCAGTCTAGATCTAGTCCACAGTAGGACTACCAGGAGGAATCTCCTCCTCAAGATCCTCCTCGCGGATCCTCCTCTAAGTCCTTCCCCTGAACTAGGCTCTGGACAAGATCCAACACCCCCTCAATCATCTCAGTGACATCAGCCAGGATCCCAGAAGCCCGATCACGGACCTCCTCTCCTAATCTAGTGAGTCGAGCCCTAGTACTCTGGAGATCCTCACGAACAACTACAGCTGTAGCCACCTCGCCCTCTATAACCTCCTCGAGCTCAGCGATCCTCTCACCCTGAGCACCTACCATCTGTCTAAACTCGTCCACCAACGCCTATAAGTCTAAGTTGGCATTCACCAACTGACGACGACGCTCGTCGGCCAGAGCTAGTATTAGGTAGTTCGGGTAGGCAAATGTCACCCTACACGAACACTGAAAATAGCTATCATAGGGCGAGTAGTGCACTCGAGCCCCTCCACCAAGAGTTCGGTAGTAAATAGGTCTAGGAGACTCTACATGACCATTAACATAGCCATTCCCATTAGCTGCCGGAGTCCCATTTCTATTTTTCATCCCTGCAAAATAATTACACTTTTTGGGTTAGAAATTTAATCACTAGCTCGCTTGGATGTCACTTAATGCATAATCAACTTGGTCACTAACTTGCCCCAAGCATCACTCAAGGTACGACTAAGTCGTCTGGTCTCAGGTCTTAAGGATAGAGTATCTAGTATATCTCCCATATAGATCTCTAACCTAGTGCTCTGATACCAACTGTGACGCCTCCACTTCTCCTTCAGACGAACCAAAGGGTATCCGTAGAACGCCTACCCAACTCTTGCCAGGACTCAAGACAAAACCCATTCAAGCTTAATGAAATACCGGCCACCACGATTGTACAAGTAAGAAAGTACGGAAAACTTTCAACTTAACAATATACAACAATTATCCAAATCCTTATATCGGATCCACAAGTTACATCAAATCCCCAAAATATGCAATAATCCAGAGTCTAGCCAAGTACATTGAAAACTCTAATACAAAAGTTCATTAAAAAGGGGTTTCTCCGAGATTCATTTCTGATCCTTTCTTGTTAAGGAAAACAAAACTACATGGTGAGCAAAACGCTCGTGAGGCCAAGAACACACATTCAGGCACGTTGTTCAAGTAACAATTCCAATTTAACAAGTAGAGCAATAATATTGCAATAAATAATAATTCGAGCGAGAAAAGTAAATAGAAACAATTCAAGGATATTGTAGCTATCAGGAGCTAATTTCCACTTGCTTTGCAAATTTCATTCGTATATCTTCACGTGATGACTCTCCGTCAACCGGGTCGATATTTCCAATCCGTAGAACTCTACTTACTTTTCATGTCCGTCCACCTTACAAACCCCCATCGGGCCCGAACGACGATAAAGGCGCTACTGCACGAGTAGGCCAAGCAAGATCTCTTCAATAGATCAAGCTTATCATGTTATTCTCATGGCTCACCGAGGTTCCCGACCAAACCCATGCCGGTTCGAGTCCCAAAGTCGCACTACAACAAAAATGACCTTTAACGGTATTTAAAAGTGTCAGTATAGATAATCTAATCTGACACTTTACTTTTCCTCACACCTCGGACGAGTGTCGTCCCTTCCAATGTGGGGATAGCCTCGTAGCATTCAAATGTGTCAGGAAAACTATGATGTTATAGCATTCCATTTGCCAACAAAAATTCTTTTTCCTGATAATCAAAAGTGTCATTACATATTGCTTTAAAAGCTGAGCTATGCTGACACTTTTAACTGTCAGGAGTTTTTTTTTTTCTTTTTTTTTTATATAGAAGAAACCTGTAGGTAGTGCTCCCTACTATACATTCCGTCAATCAGAAACGCAAAGGACTTGTAAAATTATCCTAAAGAACAGAATGCATATAATAATCTAAAAGCAAAAGTCAATACTCAAATATAATTTGTTGAACTAAAAGGCAGTAACAAGTACTAACATGGCAAATCCCTAACAAGTACAAATTTGAAAGATTCTCATGTGCACAAACTTGAAAGATTCTCTTATGCACAAACTAAAATATTCTCATCCCTAACAAGTAGAAAGAACTTGCAGTAGCTTCCAAACTTTCCCATAAAACAAGAGCCTTCAGTCATAACCACGAATACTACATCAATCTTCGGCTGGTTCCACCTGTGCACAAAGTTTGTTGGGATCATTAGATCACCATACTAGAAAGCCAGTGCCCATGTGGCATACGTGACCAAATAGATAACTCCAATCCCTGCTCCTTTGGCAAACCCAATCTTTATCCCTAATGGCACCGACTTATCAAGCACATCAACATACTTTTCAGCTAAAAGATCCTCTACTACAAATGAGAATGCAGTTCTAATCGATGATATGGCTTGCTCCGCTATGCTGCCTGCTCTACGATAAGAGTCCTTAAATACACCATCATAGTTAGTATAGTATGATTTCAGACCAATGAATAAAATAAAGCTTTTTTTGGGGGGGGTACCATGGAAGAGGCAAATGGGATCAGTATAACAATTGCACATCAAGTGTCCAACATAACATTCCCGTCTGCAAAGGATGCAGAAAATGGTTCCCTGAGACTTTGGATGTATATTCACTGATGGTCTTGATTTCTTTATTCTCCACCAGGCATACTGATGCAGTCTCAATAGGCAAGCAAATGAAATTTTCAAACAACGAAGAGGGACCAAATCGGCATTCTCCTGAATTTCATACTCTGAAACCAGCATTGCTTCTTTGCAAAGCAGCTCTTCATAAGGAATAATCGGCATTTTTCCAAGGCAGGCATAATGATGGCTAGCTTCGGCTCCAAAAAGATACCAATCAGTAGTTACAAAATTTACTACCTCACCACAGTTGAAGCCTGCAGAAAACAAAACGAGAAAATGCAATCACCACAATTACATATCTCGATACGTCCTATCATGAACGAACACCAACATACCATAAAAAAAAAATCACACACGCCATGACTAAATCCAGCGTGATATGCTCTTGGAAAGGTAATCACAAACTCCCTTGGCATTTGCACAGCCTTGTAAACAGGGACGCTTATATGACAATTAATTTACAGTCTACTAAATCAAGCAGCCCAGCAAATAAAGGAAATCAACAAAATGCAAAATTTCTCAACAATTTGTAAAAACAAAAATTGCAAGTAAGTGGATAGAAATTTTATTTACCTAATAACAGAAGAAAACCCTTCATACCAACTCCTGTGCTTGCGTCTTCGCAAAATTCCTAATTTCAATCTGAAATGTCAAAGGTTAAACAAACACAAGAGCGTGAGTTAGTATGATATTCATAAAAATCTAGCTGCTCAAAGAGAACTTCAATTACAACTAAATTTCACAGATTAACATTAAAAGAAATTCAGATAAAAAGGAAAAATAAGGGGAATTGACATTTTATCGAACAGGTTATAGACAACAAATCTATAACAAAATAGTCACATGAATCAAGTAGACAACCGAGAGGAATAAAGCTAAACAACAAGTGTACTCAAATCATAAACTATTACTACATCCATTTCAATCTCAAACAAACGGGACTAATGTCAATTACATTATCTAATTACTCACAAAATAAAAAATTACCATGCAATTACATACCTTCAATGGGAAAGCAAGGATAGTTTGTTTGCAAAAAGATTCAGCAGATACTGTCCAAACTAATGTAGATACTGACCAAAGAAAGATTGCTGGCAGTTCTGATTAAGATCATGGGAGTGATTAAGCAGAAGCGTCAACCCAAATTGAAAAGAGACCTACTCCTCCTCTTTGTTATCCGGTTCAAAGTTCAAATTGCAATGTCAGAGAAACGCTGACCCATTAAATACGTAACCATTGTAAGATCACATACTCAAACCGCCACTGTTCAACCTTCAAACCACCCAAAAAGGCCATAGTTTCCCTTCTTAAAACTCGGTACGCTCACCGTTTTCTCAAACATCCCAGACAGATACTACTTCCAACTTACAGCTACAAAAACTCCAAGTGTTTTGGTCAAAAGATAATTTGCCAAGATAGCTTGTTTGCGGAGAGGTGAGAGAGATAAGAAGAAGAAAATTTTCACTAAGTCTTTTGGCCGGCAAAATGAAAGTTTTGAATATTTCACTAAGTGTTTTGGCAAATGAATCTTCCGCCAAAATCAAACGATACTGTTTTGTGTCTTTTTTTTTGGTACATCTCATATTTTCTCAAGTGTCACGATAGGTGGTCTAAAGGCACATTATTATTTTTATATCAGATAAAATAAAAAAAATTAGATATATATTAATGAGTTGATAATAAGTGTCATGATAGGAGTGTTATAATGATATAAACCAGCAAGTGTTCTTATAGGCATGTCAGAAAAGGTCATTTTTGTTGTAGTGTCGGCCTATGAGTTTGGGCGTCTCCCATGTATATTTGAGAGTCGAGGAGATTCACTCCAATGACGTATGCAGCCATAACATACAATTTCATTTCATTCAAGCATTTAATCATTTCATTCCATTCCATCAAGTCATTAATAATTCATTTCATGTCAATCATGAGTCAATCTTTTCAAATAAGAACGAGTGCGGTAAAGTACATACTCGCCTCCATTTTCAAAATCTCCAATCAATTATGGCAATTAAGCATGTATCAAGTATTCATACACTTGACACTCACCAAGTAAACAAGGAAGAAATGTCACTTGAAGTTCAAGCGTTCACCGTGGGATCCTCTTGAAGGTCCTCGTGCGAGCCTGAGCAATTAATAGTGAACTATCATGTATAAACCTCAATTATCACGAATGATTGTACACGAAAGCGAGCCTAAATTACTCGCGAATCAAGACTCAAAAGTGAGATTTTTAAAACACAAGAGAAATTGAGTTTTCATTTTCAAAATCAAGTATAAAACGTTCAAGTGATATCGAGGGGAAAAGGAGAATTTGAAAAACTCCATTTCCTTAAGTTTCGAAAATTTCAGTTTTGATATGAGATCTTTGAAAAATCGTATCTCACTCATTACAAGTCCAAAATTAGAAAACTTGGTACCATTGGAAACTTCTTCCAAAATATTAAAAGTTCCTAGGATACACTTTCCCATGATTCCTAAGGGAAGGCATTCAAAAATTGGCCCAAAGTCACCGTTTTAGGCTTGCGAGACAGTTTTGAGGTTGGTTTTTTGCCAATTTTGGAAATTTGGCAAAATTCACAGAATTTGAACTAGACTCTCAGATTTGAAACTCAATTAGAGTTGCTATCAAAGTTTAAAAAAAATAAGTGGAACAAGAATTGGAGTTTTGAGCACCAAGATATAGTGGCTCAAAATTGCTGAAAAATTGAGACGGTTAGGCAAATTGACAGGTTAAATTTACAAACTTTGGGACTTTGTTTGAGCATCGAAATGAACTCGGAATGGCACCAAATTTGGTAGTATTATACTAACATATGAGGGCTATTCCTATATCAATTTTCATGGAAAAATACGTATGGAAAATTGGTTAACCAGATCACCAAAGTTTCCAAATTTCCAAGGCAAATCTGCCTTGTAATGAGTTTTCCGTTTTCAAAATGTTTGGCCAACAAAAATGTCTCAACACGGCCCCTTTGTATAGGTAATGTCTAAGAAACATCCAAGATATATTTGGTAGGTAATTAACACCAAGAATTTCGAAACAACAAGTTCCAATCAAGATTTAGACATTTACTAGCCAAAAAGAGGGTTTCAAATCATTGAGTCAGTTTCGGATTTCGGCCACAACTCACCCAATTCAACTTGGAATCGAGCGTGGTTAGTGGCATTGAAAACTATATTCATAAAGCTACAATTTCTTAGAAGAAATTATTTTCAAAATCTGTCCACAGCTAGCTCATATTTGAGCATCAAATCGCTGCTCAAAACAGAGCTCCCAGTGTAGACGTGAAACAGGACAGTCATGTTCAAACGATTGGTATGGACTACTCAGGTGGAACTAGGATGTGCATTTTATACTGTTAGAAATCTAGGAATGTCTAGTTTCCAGTACCAGAAACGGTACTCAATTTTGACATCGGATCAAAAAGTTATAGCTGTTTGAAAAACACTGCCAGATCAGTTATGGGAAAAATTCCAGTTTTGCTAGACTTCCGAAATCATAATATTTGGCAAACCAAGTCAAGAAATTTTTTGATGAAACTTCGTACACAACCTATATTACACATATACATAGAAACAAGTCATTAGAACAACCAAAAAAATACACTAAAGGTCGCGGGAATGACAGGGGCAGAATTGGAAAAATTTCCCTCTTCACATCCTTTGGGTTTCCACCAACAACACAACATTATTCCACTAGATTAAGCACTAAACCAACATTAATAACATCATAACTCATCAAATCAATCCATCCAACCATAGTGGGAGTTCATAGAGTCCACACATCAACTTTCCAACATAAATAAAGCTACCCACATGCATGCATGAGCTTATATGTGCAATAGAACTTCCATAAATCAAGATTTTCAAGGTTGATCATCACTTACTTTTGTTGGTGACTTCAAGCAGAAATTTTGGTCCAAAGATGTTTAGGAAAAGCCGTGGAAATGAAGCTCTTTCGGTAGCTTAAGATGATCACAAAGTACTTAGCAAAGTGTGGTTAAATTTTGGTGTGATTTGGTGGAGATTTGATGAAGAAATGAAGAAGAAATTGGAAGAGCTTTGGGATTGTTTTTCTTCTCCTTTGGCCAGCTGGAATGGAGTGAAGAGAGAGAGAGTTTTGATCAAAATGAAGCTTCCAAGAGAAGCTTTAATGTGTGGTCCAAAATTGAGTAAAAGTCAACTCTCCCTCGCGCGCAGGCGCGTGTTTTGTGCTCGATTCCTCTCGAGTTTGTTTCATTAGTGCACTAAACCTCTAATGCACTTGTATTCATACTATTATTATTTACTCTTAATGGTCTAGAAATAATGGTCTCAAGTCCCTCAATTAAATTGCGCGTGTGAAAACGCGTACTTCCGATTTGTGCGCGATAAAGTGGAATTTTCAAGAAATTCTTATAACGATAGTATCACTAACTAATACTTGAATACTTAAACATAAAAATACCTATTTTAAGGCTAATGTACAAGTCTCCAATTTTCCAAGTTTATTGTATTCTCGAATCGATTATTGACTCCAAACGCGCATTCACTATTTTCACTTAACGAGCTTTCAAAAATTAAATTTTGAAACAAGTCACTTTAAAAATATAACTAAACTATAGATCCATATAATTAGGTCTAAAAAGGTTAGAAAATAATATTCAGGGAAAACAGGCAATTAAATATTTAAATAAGCTCGAAATAGGAATTTAAAATAATAAATTTTACGAGTCCTCACACGGGGGACTAGGTTCGTGACTTGAATATTCCTTCTTATAGAAAGAAGAACGAGCGTGCTAAGGCAAAAAAGTCATACTCGTTCGTTTCCCTTATTCGAAGGATGACTCACTAACCTAATCAACCAAATTAGCTAATCTACTTTCCTAATTGCCTAAATGAAAATGCAAATCTAGATGTCATGAATCGCATAAGGGAAAGGGAAATATAACATGCAAAATGAAGAAAGAGTCTTAAAAGTAAAACATGCATGGAAATGTAGTGAGGCATGCAAAATGTGATTCTAGCTCATGAACGGCTCTAACGGGTCTAACGTTGGATTAGCCCATATCTAAATGCTTCTCACAAGCATTGGACTAGTGAAAAATCGGAAGAAAGGGCCACAACTAGCGTTGGACTAGTGTGGTGACATCACGTATTTATTATAACTACATGAATCATATAAAACATAATAAAAGCCAGTAAATACATAAATCACATAGAGCACATAGCACATAAACAAGATATCTAGATGCAAAGAATCTAAGAAAGCGAGTACACATGTAAACACACAAGCATGCAAGCACACACAAGCAAATAAAAGCAAATAGAGACCTAACTATTATATTTGGGGCCCTAACTACAATCTAAGGGGGGGAAGAATAAAATAATAAAATAAAACTCTAACTATTACATATTCTATTTAAATATATATCTTGAACCCCCTAACTATTATAATTTGGCATTGAAATTGTGACGCCCCCACTTCTCCCTAAGGTGAACCAAAGGGTATCCGCGGAACGCCTGCCCAACTCTCGCCAGGACTCAAGGCAATATTCATTCAAGCTTTGTGACAACCCCACCTCTCCTTAGGGCGAACCCTAGGGTATCAGCAGACTGCCTGCCCAACTCTCGCCGGGGCTCAGTCGATCAAAGAACTAACAACTCAAAATAACTGATGAAATAACTTCAAAATAAAGCGTACAAACCCTAAAAGCCTATAAACGTCAAGCCAACTTTCCAAACTTAAAATGGCAAGCTAAAAGTCACACTTACCACTCCACACTATAATTACATAACATAAGCTGAACTTGTGAATTTAAGTTTACAAAAGTCAAAAGTAAAGTCATCTTAACCAAAGGTTACAAATTCAAGCAAAATAAAGCTAAGAAAGCTCTCGACCGTTAGTCCATCCCCGATCTGTTAAGGAAAACAAAGGGAGTGGGGTGAGCTAAAGCTCAGTGAGGTTCCAAGTAAAGCAAGTAAACACATAGACAAATTGGAGCACAAAATAACCAAATAAACTATCCAATGGCAGGGTAGTGCAAACACAGTTTAATGCAAGGATACGGTGGCTTTCAAAAGCCAAAATCCCCTTGAGCTTGATCATAAATGTCTCCGTTGACTCTCCGTCAACACTTGTATAAATAGAATATCAAGTCCGTAGAATACCACTTTCACCGATCTACGTCCACCAATCAACCCCCTACCGGGCCCGCACTACATAAACAGTAGTTAGGTAATACTCGAGTATACCAGTTTCCAGTGTTCAGTAATCAGTCCCCAAGGTTTATCGGCCTTCTCGACCAAGCCCTTGTTGGCTTGATAGAACCGACTCACCTATGAGGTTGGGTACCCAAACAGTAGTAGTAGTTGATGGAATATCACCCAAACAATTCAAATACAGTCACATATAGAGAATTCACATTTCATAATAGCAGTATACAGAGCCTCAGTGGAAAGTGAGGGAGGACGAGTGCGATAAAGTACACACTCGCCTCCATTTTTATCAAATCAGGGTTTGGCTCAAACAGTCATAAATCAAGTATTCAGATATTTCACTTAAGCAGGTAGCACATAGTAGAACAGTCACCTATCAAGCAAAGCAGTAGTCAAACGTCAAGTTTCTCAGTTACGACCACCTTCGTTTCTCACCCCTAGGGCAACGAGTGAAAATTGTTAACCATTAGGTTCATGCCTTACTAAGTTAGGCTCATTAAGAGACCAAGTGAGTAGTCTAAGCTACTTAATCCATCACACATATAAGGTCCAAACCATGGTAAAATTTCATGAGAAAACAAGTTTAATAAGTGCATGAAATTTCGGCAAAAGAAAAGTTTCGTTCAAGCTTAAGAGTTTCTTCTCGGGTTGAACAGTCTTGCCCTGGCAGTCTTAGGAAAACGGTCATAACTCACTGTAGAAAAGTCAGAATTAGGTGCCGTCAGTGGCGTTAGAAACTAGACTCGAAGGGATTTCCAACAGTACCAAACTCACACTGTGGTTCATCCCCTATCGACAACAGTAACTCAGATAAGGTGGCTGTTTTTCCAACCCTGGATCAGCATTGACCGTATTCCAAACTACTCTAGTTCTAGGTGCTAACTTCATTAGTTTTGATCCAAATTCACCCAAATCACTCCTCAAGGGATCATATACCATATACAAGGAGTCAAGTCACCTAGGATCAATGGAGTTCACAATGCAAAACACAAACATGATTTAAGGCAACCACAATAGTCTCATAATTACAAGAATCCAAAACAATCTACTAATGGTTCAAAATCACCACTTTACTTGCTTCAATTCCATTCCAACTCACTCATAGGCTTAACCAATAGTTAAGCTAGTTTATTAGGCTTGATTAGGGCATAATTGAACAACAAAATCAAGGGAAATCCCTTCCTTCAAGAACCGGCCAGCCAAGAAAAGAGCAAACAGCCCACAATTTCCAATATTTGTTCAACCTTCATTCCTGCATGATTTCTCTTAATATAACATATCAAGTGGTAGATCTAACTCAAAAGAGGTTTAAAACATAATAATACCTCATAAACAAACATGAACAAGATCCAAACATTTCATCAAACACTTGGTGTGCATACTAAGAAACTTAACTATTACTTGTTTAATTCAAGAGATCAACCTCAAATCTCAACCAAACAACTTGTATTTTGCCATTAACACTTCAAGTGCATGATATATCACCATAAAAACAAGATTTAAAGAACATATACCTCTCTTGTAGTGAGCTTGAACCACCAAATCAATCCACCAAAGTGAAGATTCAAGCTTGAATCAAGCACTTAGGGTTGGAGTAAAGTTTCACCCTAACTCAAGATCTTTCTCTTTGATTTTTCTCTCAAGATTTACTAGGGTTAAGAGCAAAGTAAAAATGGAGTTTCTCCCTTCTTCTCCAAGCTTCAAGAAAGTCGGCTATGAGGGAGAAAAAAAATGGCTAAAGCTAGCTTAAATAATCTTCTAACTTATGGTCTAACAAAAATCCATGGCTAGGGTTTTGCCACTTGGCTCCATCTTGGTCCAATCCTTTATTAATCTTTGACTAATGATATACTAACCTTTCCAATTGTACCAATACTTGTTTAACACACCTAATCTCTCACATAAAGTCTCTACCACTAATAAAAGAACACTTGGACAAATGCAAGTGGTGCATTAATTAAAATTAACTCAAGAAAAATGTTTTACTTCAAATAAAAAGAAATGAAGTGTAATGCATGAAAATTATTGTAACACATAGAGAATATAATGTAAAGGCATATAATATATGATTTAAATCCTAGGATAAAGATAGGATGAGGCAAATAATTTGGAAAAATTGCGTTTTAAAGTGAGGGTTCTCATACTCTCTCCCCCTTAAAGAATTTCGTTCTCGAAATTCTCACCTTGATCACTGAATAGTTCAGGGTACTTGGTGCGAATGTCCTCTTCCATTTCTCAAGTAGCTTCCTCTACGTCATGATTTCTCCACAAGACTTTTACCAAAGGTATTTGCTTAGTCCTCAACTCCTTCACCTTTCAATCTAAGATTTGCACTGGCCTTTCCTCCTAAGTTAAAGATTCATCAATGTCAATTTCCTCTGGCTTCAGTATATGAGTGGGATCTGGGTGATACTTTTTCAACATGGACACGTGAAATACATCATGAACCCTGGATAGACTTGTAGGTAACTCCAATCGATATGCCACGTTTCCAACTCCTTGGAGGATTTTGAATGGTCCTACGTATCTCGGTTGAAGCTTCTTTCCTTTTCCCGCCGTGAGACTTCGAAGTGGCGTAACCTTCAAGAATACGTCGTCCCCAACCTCAAACTCCAAGTCCTTTCGTCGATTATCAGCATAACTGTTTTGTCGACTTTGAGCTGTCTGAAGCCTCTGACGTATCTGTGGCGACCCCACTTCCCCCTAAGGCGAACCAAAGGGTTGGCGGGCCGCCTGCCCAGCTCTCGCCAGGACTCACGCAAGCATTCTAACCCAAAAACCTTTCGAAGAATAACCTAATCTATTACAAAACAATTCCTCCGAAGAAGACCGTCACTAAAACCACATTAACTTCAGAGATAGCAGTGATTTAAAATAGCCAAACGACGGCTCCTAAACATTTCACGCGTTGCGAACTGCGGAATAGAATCGTACCGTCCCAACTAGGAAAAAAAAATTCATACAACAAAATACAACAATCAAGCCAAGCATCCAAATTAAGTTTTACACATTTTCCAGCTTCAAGTGGCAATCCAAAATAAAAGTACATTATCCAAATTTAACACACTACAGCCCACACAAATAGTCATAGTATACAAATACATCCCAAAACGAAACATGGATAAGTTTCAAAGCTTTCAATTTCCAGAACCTGTCAAAGAAAACAAATAAACGTGGGGTGAGCTAAAGCTCAGTGGTGCCCCAAAACATGCAGTCACGTAAATCAAACAGCGAGAAATAACTTAACCAAATTGAACAGTTAGGAAAGCGTATAACAGCACAAGGTAGGATACAGGGGCTCTCAGGAGCCATTTTCCTCGCTTGATCACCATTCATCGTAGTTGACCCTCCGTCAACTCTCACTACTTATAGTCCATGTAGATCCACTCATTTTAATCCTAACCCGTCACCGTTCTTACCCCTGTCCCGAGCCCGCACACCGACTAAGGACGCAGTATACTCGAGATATACCCGTAGATGATTGGTCGAGGGATTCACCCAACGACGTTATTGTAGTTAGATTCATGCGTCGAGGGATTCACCCAACGACGTAACTACATTTAGATTCATGGTAGTTGGATTCAGAAGTCGAGGGATTCACCCAACGACGCAACTACATTTAGATTCATGGATTCACGAGAAAATGATTCACGCAAGTCACCACTCGAACGGCTAGTGCGATAAAGTACACACTGCTCACTTCGATGGATCAAAAACTAGTTTTGCAAATTATCACATATTGAGTCAAGAAAGCACTTTAACCAAGTAAGCATAGAACAAGCAGGAACACTCACCAAGAGTGAAGTTCAGATGTCAAATTGGGAATCGAATTCCGCGTCCTCGCAATACCCTAGAATACCAAAGTTTTGAAACTATAAATTTCTATTCAGTTTTTAAGCTTATACAAGTCGAGGTTTATCTAATATATTACCAGTTTACTTCCCATAGTAAATTCAGGAATCTACTTAAGTTGAAGCTTGACAAAAGTAGTAGAAATGTTTCTTATAGTTTTCCTGAGATATTTTTTTTTCCTTATAAAAGGGGTAACTGGTATTATTTTCTTGAAATAAGTCGACAAACCTCTTAACATCAAAGCTAGAAAGATACTTTGAAAATTTCTCTAAAGTTATGGTTCTTGCAAAAATTATCACTAAAAACTATTTTACCTTAAAATAGAGTTTCTTGCCGAGCAAGTTTCTACATTTTTAATTAAAGTTATTAAAATTCTTATTTTGGAACTTTTCCTACCGACAACTATCCGAGGCAAATTTTAAAGAAAGAAAAGGAATTAAAATAAGACTCAGGGTTTTCAAAAGCTAGAGGAATTATTTTCTATAACTATCAAGGCTATTTTGAGCTAAAGGAAAATTGTCGGTTTGGAAAATTTTAAGCAAAACACTAGATACTGCGTTTTATCGCACCATACTAGAGTGAAGATATATTTAAATAGCTTGCTTAAAAACTTCTCAAGTTCACAGGACCAAAATGGATTCCTTACGATTCCGATTTACCAGCACATAATATTTCAGATTTGTCAATATAACCAACTCACATTTCAAATAGAAATCTCACTAGGGCTTCGTCAATCATTAGCCCTAGGTTTCAACAGATTCAATTCTGATCAAGAATAAAACGAATGACCAAGGCTTCGTCAATCACTAGCACTTGGTTTTGGCAAGTTCATATCACATTTTAACTAAAACAAAATGAAGGTAAGGCCTCCAAGAAATTCCAGCAATTAAAGTTCATCATCCTTTAACATTTATAAAATCATTCAAATGGCCAAGGGCTTCATCAATCATTAGCCCTTGACAACTATCAATCACTTCCAACCACAATTCAATCAGGAATTCAAATCACAAATAAGCTAAATGTTTGCTCCAAGTCAAAATTCAGTTTCATGAAGAAACAGGACATTCAAGCAGGACAGCCTACTTTGAGGAGTCACGGACAGCAGTACACATGGAGGAAAAATATGAAATTTCTACAGAACAAAGGCCTATGATTCTAGTTTCAAATGCCACTGACGGCACCTTAAACGGATTTTCCTACACCAAGATACAAGCATTTTACTGAGACTGGTCAGTGAAATCCGAAAATCTGAAGACTCATTTTTCACTTGTGAAAAACTCCTTTTTCTCTTTTAACACCATAAGGTTTTTATTCAAACCATCCATACATTTCTTATAGAACCCTAAAACAACATATTCCAAGCATTTCCAACCATTATGTTTCAAAGAAAAATTTCAAAACCAAGCTGAGGTTCCAACTCAACCTTCGGCTATCACAAAAGAAATTCTAGCCTTTATATATCAACATTTTGGTTCAATCTTTCAATATATCCAATATTTCATTGCCAAACAACTTAAAATTTACATCTCTTATGTATTACTAAACCATTATACTCCAAGGGAAGAATAAAATAAATTTCCAGAAACCAATTAAAATTTCCAAAGACAAACTGAAAATTCTGGTTCATACCCCTCGGCTATCAATACTTTTCCAGCACTTAGAGTTTTATAAATCCAACTTTTCCTTGGCTAAAACATGGTTTTAGATTCTCAAATTCATCATGTGAACCTTTGGCTAACTAATTAACATTTCTGGTTCAAAATCGAATTCGAATAACAGCTTCAAACATCCCAAAAATTCCAGAAATCTGTCCAGCTAGCTGCGGATGAATCATGCATGAAGAAACTTTCTGTTTTCATTTTACTTTCTTGGTTAAAACATGCTATTAAACTCTCAACTTCCTCATGCAATTACTTAGCTAGACAATGAACATTTCCAGTTCAAGAGTCGAATTTAAACCATGGTTACAAACACCAAAATTTCCAGGTTTAAACCTCACGGCTTTTCTCAAACTTCCCAGCAATAACAATGGTTCTAAAACCAGATTTTCCTTGGTTAAGTCGAGGTGTTAGGAACTCAAATTCAATATGCAGATGCTTAACCAGTGATTAACATTTCCAGTTTAGAAATCGAGTTCAAATAACGGCCATCAACATCAAAATTTCTAAAATCTATTCCAGCTTGGCTCGGATGAACATGCATGTGGCAGGTTGCATTTTGATTTTATTTTTCTGGTTCAAACTAATTAATTAACTACATGCAGAGCCTAATTAACTTGTTATTAACTAGCTAATTATGATTATAAGCTCAAACAACAAAATTGAACCAAATCAAGCTGCATTAATCAAGTTAAGCTCTCGGCAGATTCAAACTTGCACACATCAGTTTTCTTCTTTTCTTAATTACAAATCCGGCTGCCTAAACTCACATGCATGTTCCTAGATGACTTAACCTTCTTGTTTTTAGTTGGTTAAATATTTAATTGAGCTCAAATTGTCGCAGGTAAATAAATCAAGAGCTGCATTTCCATCTCAGCTCCTCGGCAGAGCCATTTAGCCAAAACAGAAAATTTTCTAGTGACTTAATTTCATCAACCGACTGCACAAGCAACTCATGCAAGCTCTGATATGGCTTCATCTACTAGCAATTAACTTAATTAGCCCAGAAATTACCTCAGATATGAACTTAACTCCCACACGAAAATCTGGAAATTTCTTTCCTTCCTCTTGGCTTCACGCGCAAGTTTGATTCTGGTTTGATGAGTTGCGGCTGGGATGGTGAAGTGCAGCTTGGTTGAGGTTGCAAATGGCCACGGCTGGGAGAAGGGAAGGTACAGGATCGATTGCTTTCACTCGTGGTCCTCTGATTTTTGCCCTCAGCTCGCGATCAGAACGAGAGAAAGAAAATTTCTGCAGCTTGTTTTCTCGCACTCTTGCTCTCGGATGGCTGGTTTCTCACCTCCTCTTATTTACTCTCGGTCTAAGGCAGAGGAAGAGATGAGGTGTTGTTGTGAATCAGAGATGAAGTAGTGGAGTGTGGTGGTATCGCGGTATTGAGAAGAAAGAGGGAATGGCTTGCGGTTTTGGAGGAGTTGGCGTGTATGAAATGGTTTGCGTATAGAATTGGTGAAAATGTGATTGGCCGATTGGGGCGGTGATTGAAATGCGGTCAGAGGGATTGTTTGGTTTTGCATGGAAACGTTGGGGTTGTAAGGGCATTTTAGTCTTTTCACTTTGCTACCTAACCTCTACTTAAATTCTCCATTTTAACTTAATTCCAAAAATTATCTCCAAGTGTGATTTGAACGCCTAATTATACACTAGTATACTTAAACCATTTTTATCGAGTACTTATTGATCACAATTTAATATTAAGGTTCCTAACATTATTTAGCGATTAAATTAGTTATCAGAATATCCAATTATTTATTCTCAAGAAATAGAGTTAGTCTAACTCGAAATTTATCGATTTAGTAATATAGAATCAAGCGAAATAATAGTTTACTACCAGTGTGTCAATTTGCACATAAAATTATTTTTACGCACTTATTGTGAAAACAAAGAAGGATAAGACTATAATTATCGAAATTTTCACGGCTTAAGTATGTTTAGTATATTAGTATCATGTTTATCTAAAATTCATTGGTTTTCATCTTAACGCGGAAATTCCTATTAACATTTAACATTAGCAACTAATTGGAATTAATCATTGGAATTTAAATAGTTTGTTTTAAGATAGTAAGTTTATCGACTCAAGTGTCATTAATTTCGCATAAGGGAATTTAAGTATTCTAACATTTTATGCTAAGGCGAAAAATTTAATCTAACTCTAAAGATATTAATTTAGTCTAGCAAAACCAAGAAATTTCATAACTTAGGAAAATTATATTATTTTTCACATAACCCTATTTTTGCGTACTTAGTTGCGAACAAGTAAAAGTAATGCTAGAAATTATTAAGGAATAAAAGAAAAGCAAATGAAATATGCACTGGCTTATATATATATTTCAGGGTTCTCACAGTATCACTTTCACTTTCTCATACGCATCCTCGATCCATGGTACTGCAACTGGGTCTAAAACCCTTCTTTCTCCTACTTCATCCCAAAATATTGGTGATCGGCATTTTCTTCCATAGAGAGCTTCATACGGTGCCATTTGTATTGAAGAATGGTAACTATTATTGTATGCAAATTCAACTAGAGCCATGTATTGTCCCCAATTTTCACCAAAATCCAGAATATAGGTCCTCAACATGTCTTCAAGTGTCTGAATGGTCCTCTCTGATTGTCCATCAGTTTAGGGGTGGTAAGTAGTACTAAAGTTCAACTTGGTCCCCAAGGTCCCTTGTAATTGTTACCAAAAACGAGACACAAATCGTGGGTCTCTATCAGAAACAATGCTTACAGGGATCCCATGTAATCTCACAATCTCATCCATGTATAGTTGGGCCAATTTCTCCAAAGAGTATTTCATATTTATAGGTAAGAAATTAGCAGACTTGGTCAACCTATCTACTATTACCCAAACGGCGTCATGACTTTTCTGGGTACGGGGTAACCCTGATACGAAATCCATAGTAATATGTTCCCATTTCCACTCAGGGATTTCTAGAGGTTGCAGAAGACCTGAGGGCTTCTGATGTTCAGCTTTCACTTGTTGGCACACCAAACATTTTTGGACAAACTGAGCAATTTCCTTTTTCATCTTATCCCACCAATACAGCCTTTTCAAATCTTGGTACATTTTACTACTTCCAGGATGCACTGTATACTTGGACCGATGTGCCTCTTCCAAAATATCCCCTTTATCATTTCATCCTGCGGTACCACTATCCGATCACGAAATTTTAAGATACCTTCGGAACTCACGTTAAAGTCTTGTAACTCCCCTTTTTGCACATTTTCTGTCCACTTTTGCACCTTTTCTGTCCACTTTTGCACCATTCGGTCATTCCTTTGAGCCTCTTTAATTCGGTCCAACAAATCAGATCTTACTGTAATATTGCAGAAAATTACCCTCTGTCGGTCTAATCGCGGGTTCCATTCACTCACTTCCTCCAACAAACTCCATTCCTTAACCATCAATCCAGCTACTTGCACTTGTCGGCTTAAAGCATCCGCTACAACATTGGCCTTGCCTGGGTGGTAGTTAATTGTACAATCATAATCCTCAAGAATTCCACCCACCGACGCTGTCTCAAGTTTAACTCCTTCTGAGAGAATAGGTATTTCAAACTCTTATGGTCGGTATATACCTCAAAAGTCACTCCATATAAATAATGCCTCCACTTCTTTCATACAAAAACTACAACGGCCAGTTCTAAGTCGTGAGTGGGGTAATTTCGCTTGTGGGGTTTTAACTTCCTAGAGGCATAGGCAATTACACTCCCATTTTGCATTAGAACACATCCCAAATCTTCCCTTGAGGCATCCGTATATACAGTAAAACTATCTCTCCCATTTGGTAAAGCTAAAACAGGTGCCGACGTTAACCGTTTCTTTAACTCCCGAAAACTAACTTCACACTTAGAATTCCAGACAAATTGGCCATGCTTCTTGGTCAGGTTGGTTAAAGGACCGGCTAACTTGGAGAAATCTTTAATGAACCGACAGTAATACCCGGCTAAACCTAGAAAACTACGGACCTCAGTCGGGGTTTCCAGGCGTTTCCACTCAGCTACAGCCTCTACTTTCACTGGATCCACAGAAAATTCCATTTTTAGATATTATATACCCTAGAAAAGAAATTTGCTCCAACCAGAACTCACACTTGCTAAACTTGGTATATAATTGATGTTCTCTTAAAGTCTGCAAAACTATCCTCAAATGTCATTCGTGATCCTCTCGAGTCTTTGAATATACCAGAATATCATTTATGAATACCACAACAAATTGGTCCAAATAGGGTTTAAAGACTCGATGCATTAAATCCATAAATGCAGCACGAGCATTTGTTAAACCAAAAGGCATCACGGCGAACTCAAAATGACCATATCTGGAATTAAAGGCAGTTTTCGGTATATCCTCTTGCCTAATTCGTAACTGGTAATAACCTTGCCTCAAGTCCAACTTAGAGAAAACTACTGCTCCTTGTAGTTGATCAAACAACTCTTCAATGTGTGGCAAAGGATATTTATTTTTCACCGTTACATCATTTAAGCCATGATAATCAATACACAGTCTCAAACTACCGTCATTCTTTTTAACAAATAACACAGGCGCTCCCCACGGTGACTTACTTTCTCGAATAAACCCTCACTCTAACAGATCTTGTAACTGTAGTTTCAATTCCTTAAGTTCGGCGGGAGCCATTCGGTAGGGTGTTTTTGCAATGGGAGCAGTTCCAGGCACCAAATCAATCTTAAATTCTATTTCCCTTTCTGGTGGCATCGATTTCAACTCATCGGGAAAGACATCAGGAAATTCATTTACTATTAAAACGTCCTCCAGTTTCACCTTATCTCCAGGAGTATTAATTAAGAAGGCTAAGTAGCCCTGCGCCCTTTTACTCAATAACTTTCTAGCTCGAATTCCCGAAGCAAGCGCAGACGAGGCTAACCTACCTCTCACATCCAACCTTAAAGTTGCCCTCCGGGTATCGAGAATTCCACCACCCTAGTTTTACAGTTCAATTGGGCGTTATAACGGGCCAACAAATCCATGCCTATAATTACATCGTACACCTTAAGGTCTAAACTTATCAAGTCTCCCACTAACTTCCGTTCTCCTACCCAAATCTCGCAATTTTTATAAACCATATTGGTAATTAGGTTTTGCTCCCCAGTAAGTGTTTTAACTTCTAAGTCATAGGGCAATTTAACAGGATTCACATCAATACCACACATAAAGGCAGGATTCACAAAAGAATGGGTTGCCCCAGGGTCAATTAAAAGCTTAGCTAAGCGGTGGAATATAGGGATCGTACCTTCTACCACTTCAGAGGACTCAGGGGCTCGCTGATAATCCAAGGCAAAAACCCTAGCAGAGGATTTAGGTCTACCCCTACTAGCAGTTGGTTGCTTAGGATTTGACTTCTCCGGCTGAGCACCCTCATTTCCTTCACGATTCTTAACAGGGCAAGTGGCGATCTGATGCTCAAAACTCCCACAACGGAGACACTTCTTCAACTTTCGCCAACAAGCGTCCTCGGTGTGGTTTGTCCTACCACAATATCCACAGCTTGCACGAGAAATGGGTGTAGGAACTCCCTGGGAGACGGTCCTATGTTGCCCTTGTCCCTTTCCGCTTGGAGTCCCTCTAGATGGAGCTCCTCCCTTTTGTCCCTCACCAATTCGGACTCCACCTGCACCTCTTCCAAACTTAGGAGGTGGTACATTCTGATCACCTCGTCCAGAAGCACTACTAGATACACCTCGTTTCTTGGCTTGAAAGGTTCGAACTTGAAGTCGAGCCTGCTCCACTCGTTGAGCTTTGTCAAGCACATCTTTAAAAGTGTCGATTTGAGCAGCAGCTAAATCCTTTTGAATTTCCACATTCAAGCCTTGTATAAATCGTCTTATGCGCTTTTGTTCACTAACCACCAATTCTGGAGCAAACTTGGAGAGTCGAGTGAACTGGGTCTCATATTCTGCTACACTTGAAGTGCCTTGGCCCAATTTGATAAACTCGTCCTCTCTTTTCTCCTGGATTAAGGGCGGGAGGAATTTCTCATTGAATTCTCTAGTGAAGTTTAACCAAGTACGTAGGGTTTGCTCCCTTTCCCACTTGACCCTTACTACGTTCCACCAGGAACGTGCCGCACCTTCTAGTTGGAAAACGGCGAAGGTAACTTGCCTCTCTTCAGTGTAATGTAGAGCGGCGAATATATCCTCCATTCGCTCGAACCAATTCTCGACAACTTCAGGTTCAAGTCCTCCAAGAAATTTTGGAGGAGCAAACTTTTGAAACCGCTCCAGGGCCCTATCCTCGCCTACTTCAGGGTCTCTTTGTTGGTTACCAGGTACTTGACCCAGCTGGTCAACCAAGCGGGCCAGTAAATCAGTCATTCAATTAATAGCTGTTGCTACTTGGTCCCCTCCATCACCTCGGGGTCCCTGGTTTTGATTCGCCACCGAACCTTGTTCCTCCTCTTGGTCTTGGACTTGCCTGGATTCTCGTCCACGGCCCCGAGTACGTCTTTGTCTAGTCTCCATTATTACTCACTAGCCTAGTGCCCACGTATAATAACTAACAGGGTAAGGAAATATGGTATATGATAGATGCTTATATATATTGAAAGTCAAATAAGAAATGGAAATCAAAATCACGATAAGCGAGTGAAATGCACAGCAGTTAAGATCAATGTCGAAATAAAGTCAAAGTCAAGGTCAAAGTCACAGTCAAAAGTCAGCAGTCAACAGTCAAAGATCAAGGTCAACAATCAAGGTATTATACATTAAAAGGCTCATAGCAGTCATTTACAAGGTAACAGGACCAAGTACGAGCCCCCAAAAGTATAGATATAGTCATATCAAGCAAAACCTAACACAAGTAGTCAAAAGAAAGCTATACAACCACCGAGTCACCATATCCCCTAACCTTCCTATGTACAAGGGTCAAAATCATCCACTATCCCAACCTAATGGTAAAGGCTTAGTCCGTGGCGGGACTAGCTGACCCCCCAACCTCGGCGGGTTCATCTCCCGAACCAATACCAGTATAAGAAGCCTCATCGCTCGCTTCTTCTAGAAGATCATCACAAGCGTTCAGAATGGACTCCGTTCTAGTCCTTACCTTCATTGCTCTAGTAACCATGCGCTCCTGAGTTTCCCCCAACTGTGCGCAAAGATCGTCAATCCTCTCTTGGCCCTCAACCATATCATACTCGAGCTCCTTAATCCGCTCGGCTTGCATTTTATTAGCTTCCCTTAGTTGGTTCACTTCGGCTTCAAGCCTAGCATTATCCCTTGCAAGCTCCTTACGCTCTTTTACTACAGCCAATACTACTTCATTACGGTAGGCATAAGTGTGGCGGCACTCGCAACGCCTGTAGCGATTTCACGGGCTCTAATAAACTCTAGCTCCTCCAGGCCGGATTTGATACTTAATCATGGGGAGTACTCCACGGGGCTGCTCACCAACTGGACTATCAGTATGGCCACTATGTCCGTCCATCCTACACAAAAGTGTAGATAAACTTTAGTACTCTTAAGGAAAATAATCAAATATAATCCTCATGTCGGAAATTTCTAACTCGCCCAGGCTAATTCAAACCTAAGCTTTGATACCAACTGTGACAGCCCCACCTCTCCCTAGGGTGAACCCTAGGGTATCAGCGGACGGCCTGCCCAACTCTCACCGGGGTTCAGTCGATCAAAGAACTAACAACTCAAAATAACTGATGAAATAACTTCAAAATAAAGCGTACAAACCCTAAAAGCCTATAAACGTCAAGCCAACTTTCCAAACATAAAATGGCAAGCTAAAAGTCACACTTACCACTCCACACTATAATTACATAACATAAGTTGAACTTATGAATTTAAGCTTACAAAAGTCAAAAGTAAAGTCATCTTAACCAAAGGTTACAAATTCAAGCAAAATAAAGCTAAGAAAGCTCTCGACCGTTAGTCCATCCCCGATCTGTTAAGGAAAACAAAGGGAGTGGGGTGAGCTAAAGCTCAGTAAGGTTCCAAGTAAAGCAAGTAAACACATAGCCAAATTGGGGCACAAAATAACCAAATAAACCATCCAATGGCAAGGTAGTGCAAACACAGTTTAATGCAAGGATACGGGTGGCTTTCAAAAGCCAAAATCCCCTTGAGCTTGATCATAAATGTCTCCGTTGACTCTCCGTCAACACTTGTATAAACAGAATATCAAGTCCGTAGAATACCACTTTCACCGATCTACGTCCACCAATCAACCCCCTACCGGGCCCGCACTACATAAACAGTAGTTAGGTAATACTCGAGTATACCAGTTTCCAGTGTTCAGTAATCAGTCCCTAAGGTTTATCGGCCTTCTCGACCAAGCCCTTGTTGGCTTGATAGAACCGACTCACCTATGAGGTTGGGTACCCAAACAGTAGTAGTAGTTGATGGAATATCACCCAAACAATTCAAATACAGTCACATATAGAGAATTCACATTTCATAATAGCAGTATACAGAGCCTCAGTGGAAAGTGAGGGAGGACGAGTGCGATAAAGTACACACTCGCCTCCATTTTTATCAAATCAGGGTTTGGCTCAAACAGTCATAAATCAAGTATTCAGATATTTCACTTAAGCAGGTAGCACGTAGTAGAACACTCACCTGTCAAGCAAAACAGTAGTCAAACGTCAAGTTTCTCAGTTACGACCACCTTCGTTTCTCACCCCTAGGGCAACGAGTGAAAATTGTTAACCATTAGGTTCATGCCTTACTAAGTTAGGCTCATTAAGAGACCAAGTGAGTAGTCTAAGCTACTTAATCCATCACACAAATAAGGTCCAAACCATGGTAAAAGTTCATGAGAAAATATGTTTAATAAGTGCATGAAAGTTCGGCAAAAGAAAAGTTTCTTTCAAGCTTAAGAGTTTCTTCTCGGGTTGAACAGTCTTGCCCTGGCAGTCTTAGGAAAACGGTCATAACTCACTGTAGAAAAGTCAGAATTAGGTGCCGTCAGTGGCGTTAGAAACTAGACTCGAAGGGCTTTCCAACAGTACCAAACTCACACTGTGGTTCATCCCCTATCGACAACAGTAACTCAGATAATGTGGCTGTTTTTCCAACCCTGGATCAGCATTGACCGTATTCCAAACTACTCTAGTTCTAGGTGCTAACTTCATTAGTTTTGATCCAAATTCACCCAAATCACTCCTCAAGTGATCATATACAAGGAGTCAAGTCACCTAGGATCAATGGAGTTCACAATGCAAAACACAAACATGATTTAAGGCAACCACAATAGTCTCATAATTACAAGAATCCAAAACAGTCTACTAATGGTTCAAAATCACCACTTTACTTGCTTCAATTCCATTCCAACTCACTCATAGGCTTAACCAATAGTTAAGCTAGTTTATTAGGCTTGATTAGGGCATAATTGAACAACAAAATCAAGGGAAAACCCTTCCTTCAAGAACCGGCCAGCCAAGAAAAGAGCAAACAGCCCACAATTTCCAATATTTGTTCAACCTTCATTCTTGCATTATTTCTCTTAATATAACATATCAAGTGGTAGATCTAACTCAAAAGATGTTTAAAACATAATAATACCTCATAAACAAACATGAACAAGATCCAAACATTTCATCAAACACTTGGTGTGCATACTAAGAAGCTTAACTACTACTTGTTTAATTCAAGAGATCAACCTCTAATCTCAACCAAACAACTTGTATTTTGCCATTAACACTTCAAGTGCATGATATATCACCATAAAAACAAGATTTAAAGAACATATACCTCTCTTGTAGTGAGCTTGAACCACCAAATCAATCCACCAAAGTGAAGCTTCAAGCTTGAATCAAGCACTTAGGGTTGGAGTAAAGTTTCACCCTAACTCAAGATCTTTCTCTTTGATTTTTCTCTCAAGATTTACTAGGGTTAAGAGCAAAGTAAAAATGGAGTTTCTCCCTTCTTCTCCAAGCTTCAAGAAAGTCGGCTATGAGGGAGAAAAAAAATGGCTAAAGCTAGCTTAAATAATCTTCTAACTTATGGTCTAACAAAAATCCATGGCTAGGGTTTTGCCACTTGGCTCCATCTTGGTCCAATCCTTTATTAATCTTTGACTAATGATATACTAACCTTTCCAATTGTACCAATACTTGTTTAACACACCTAATCTCTCACATAAAGTCTCTACCACTAATAAAAGAACACTTGGACAAATGCAAGTGGTGCATTAATTAAAATCAACTCAAGAAAAATGTTTTACTTCAAATAAAAAGAAATGATGTGTAATGCATGAAAATTATTGTAACACGTAGAGAATATAATGTAAAGGCATATAATATATGATTTAAATCCTAGGATAAAGATAGGATGAGGCAAATAATTTGGGAAAATTTCGTTTTAAAGTGAGGGTTCTCACAAGCTTAACGTAATACTATTCAACAACACTACATAAAGTAAGAAAGTGCGGAAAACTTCAAACTTAACATTTCATAACAATTATTCAATCCTTGCCTCGGATTTCCAAAAGTACATCAAAATCCAAAATGTACTACATCCAAATACATCAAATATCCAAATCATACATTAGGTTCCCAAAAGTACAACCAATAAGAGGTCTAGTCCAAAACACATTAGAAACCCTAATACAAAAGTACATCAAAAGGGAGTTCCTTCGAGTCTCATTCCAAGCCCATTCCTGTTAAGGAAAACAAATCTACAGGGTGAGCAAAACGCTCGTGAGGCCAAGAACACACATGCAAGCACATAGTCCAAGTAATAAGCCTAAATAACAGGTCAATTGGTAAATTGCAAGTAATTAACAATATCAAGAAAATGTAAACAGAAACAATTCAAGGATATGGTAGCTCTCAGGAGCTAGATTCCAATTGCTTTGCCAAGGTCAATCGTATACCTTCCCGCGATGACTCTCCGTCAACCGGGTCGGTATTTCAAATCCGTAGATCTCCACTAAATCCGTATACCTTACATACCGCTCCGGGCCCGCAAGACATTTATAAGGCGATACTCCACGAGTATGCCAAACAAGATCTCTTCAATAGATCAAGCTTATCATGTCAATCTCATGGCTCACCGAGGTTCCTGACCAAGCCCGTGCCGGCTCGAGTCCCAAGGTCAGCCTATGAGTATGGGCATCCCCCATGTACATGTGTGTGTCGAGAAGATTCACTCCAGTGACGTATGCAGTCATAGCATAGTATTTCATGTCATTCAAGCATTTGATATATTCAAGCATTTGGAGCATGAGTTAATGTTTTCAAATGAGAACGAGTGCGATAAAGTACACACTCAACTCCATTTTCAAAATCTCAAAGCATTGATAGCAGGTAAGCATATATCAAGTTCACAGGAGTTCAAGTAAACATGCACTTGACACTTGTCAAGTAGCAAGAAGAAATATCACCCAAGGCTCAAGCGTTCACCGTGGGATCCTCTTGAAGGTCCTCGTGCGAGTCTGGGCAATTAATAATGGACTATTAATGATAATCCCCTAATAATGAGAAAAGTCGTTCACTAGTACGATCTAGAAAATTTTCTTGAAAATTGAGCCTAGATTTCCCTTGAATATCGATGCTTCAAAAGGGTTTCAAAACTCGAGTAAAAATGGATCATTATCCTTAAAATCATTGGATGGGAACAAGTACGTGCAAATAGATTTCAAAACGAACGACCGAAGTCGAAATAGGGCAGACCACGTCACAATCCGGCCGGATTCCTGGCCGGATTGGAGGCAGTGACCAAGCCCCCTTTTTTTTCAAATTCCAACACCAATCCGGCCAAGAACTGGCCGGATTCAAGGTCGGGTTCTGGTGAATAGTTTCCCGCGCGGGTTTCTTTTCAAAAGGTCATGAATTTTTAATTTTTGGGTATTTTTTGAAAAATCGTAACTCACTCCCTGAATGTCCAAAATTGGAAAACTTGGTACCGTTGAAAACTACACTCCGAGTGCTACAAGTTCCTAGAAGACACCTTTCCAAGAATCCAAGTGGACGATATTCAAAAATTGACTCAAAGTTGATAATCTGAGTTACAAAACAGATTAAGGTTGGTTTTTGGCCAAATTTGAAAATTCGACTAAATTCATCCAATTTGAACTAGCCTTTGAAATTTGGTACTCCTCTAGAGTTACAATCCAAGTTTAAAACAAAACAAGCGGAACGAGGATTGAAGTTTTGAGCACCAAAATATGGTGGTTCAAAGTTACCAAAATTCCCTTGTTAAACAGTGGTTTTCCAAACTCAAATCATGAACCTTGGAAATTTAGTTGAACAGCGAAACGGACTCGGAATAGCACCAAATTTGATATGATTATACTACCATATAAGGGCTATTCTTCTACAAAATTTCATAGATAAATAAGCATGGGAAGCCACTTAACGAAATCACTCAAGTTTCCAAAATCTCTAGGCAAAGCCGCCTTATGTGTGAAAGTTTCCTTTTCGAAACTTTTGACCAAGGAAAATGCCTAAAACATGTCCCATTTATGATGAGAAATCCAGTAAGGATTCAAGACATATTTGGTAGGTGATTTACACCAAAGTGGGAGTTCATAGAGCTCACACAACAATTTCCAACATAACCAAGGCTACCCACATGCATGCATGAACTTATAAGTGCTATATTACTCCGATAAACCAAGAATTTCAAGGTTGATCATTGATTACCTTAGTTGATGGCTTAAGCAGAAATTTTGGTCCTCTTAGAGCCCACAAAAACCGTGGAAAGCAGCCCCCTTTTGTAGTCTAAGATGATCACCAAGTGTTTAGTGAAGTGTGGTTAAATTTTGAGGTGAAATGGAGAAGATTTGGTGAAGGAAATGAAAAGAAAAATCGAAGAACTTGGTGTTCTTCCTTGCTTGGAGGGTGGCCGGCTGTTCTTGGAGGGGAGAGAGAGAGTTTGATCCAAATGAGGCTTCCAAAAGAAGCTACAATGTGTGGCCCAAGATTAAGCAAAAGTCAACTCTCCCTCGCGCGCACTCGCGCGCGTTTTTGTGCTCGATTCCTCTCGAGTTTATTTCACTAGTGCACTAAAAATCTAATGCACTTGTATTCATATTAATATTATCCAATCTTAATTGTCCCAAAATAAGGGTCTAAAGTCCCTCAATTAAATCGCGCGTGTGAAAACGCTTGTTTCCAATTTAAGCGCGATAGAGTGAAACCTCCAAGAAATCCTTATAACGATAGTACTACTAACTAACTATCACTTGAGTACTTAAACATAAAAATACCTAATTTGAAGATCATTATATAAGTATCCCAATTTTCAAACTTATTGTACCCTCAAATCGGTTATTGTCTCCAAACGCACCTTCACTATTCTCACTTAACGAGTTTTCAAAAATTAAATTTTGAATTAAGTCACATTAAAAATATAATTAAGCTATAGACCCATGTAATTAGGTCCAAAGAGATTAGAAAATAATATTCAGAGTAAATGACAAAGTAAATAATTAAATAAACTAGAAATAGGAATTTAAAATGAGAAAATTTGTGAGTCCTCACCTGAGTCGAGTATTAAATCCTCAATTAACCTTTCTTAATCTACCATTGATCATTCTTAACTCTCCAATATTAATACACTCCTGATTCAAGTATAGCCTTGGAAAACATGTACTCGTTGTTTCGAACTAAACGAATTTTTGAAAAGTGAATTTTTTTTTCCAACAAAACGCTTTAAAAGTATAAAAGAGGCATTGTTCCATATAAATGGATTTTAAATGATCGCAATGAATAATTCGGAGAAAATGAGTAAATAAATATTTAAATAAACTAGTAATATTCGATAAAATAAGAAAATTTTCGGGTTCTCACATCCTCCCCTCCTTAAAAGAATTTCGTCCCCGAAATTCACATCCAGGGTAATATCATTCCCTTAATGGTTTAGTCTGCCAGATGAATCACTAACTTATGTTCTCCAACACATACTTCACAATCTCGATTCATCCAACTAGCAATCAAACCTTGATTTCTTTCTAATAGGCACTTTAACTTCCAAGTTATATGGCAACTTAATCGGCTTCATGTCTGCCTCATATAGGTAATGTCTTCACTTCCTTAATACAAATTCATAACCACTAACTCCAAATCATAAGTTGGTTACTTTCTCCCAGTAGATTTTTAACTTTCAATGGCATATACAATCACCTCATCGTGTATTATTAATATACATTCTAAACCATCCTTTGAACTACCTGTATAAATCACAAAATTACCTCCTCCGCTCGATAGAGCTAACACAAGTGTATCGGTTAAACACTTTTCACTTTTAAAAATTCTTCCTCACATTTGGAATCCTTAAATAACTTGCCAAGTCTTGCATTCTTAGAAAAGTCCTTGATCAAACCAAAAGTAATATTTGACCACCTCGAAGAACTCCAACTTTCAGTAGGATTCTCTAGTTGTTTTCTCTTAAGCAACTGCCACCATAGCTGAGTCAATAACAATTCCTTCCTTAGATATTATATGATCTAGAAAGGCTATTTTTTTCAATCGAACTCACATTCATTGAACTTAATGGGAGTTGGTGCTTTCTCGAGGTTCGTAAAACTATCATCAAGTGTCTTTCATGATTTTCTCAAACCCTAGAGTATACCGACGTATCATCGATAATTGCCACCACAGATTAATCCAATTATGATTTAAAACCCCAATGCGTTCAGATCATAATTGCCACTAGTGCATTGGTCAACCCAACTGGCGTAATTGAAAGTTCAAAGTGTCCTAATCTTGAATTGGAAGTGATCCCAGTCACATCAATTCCTAGGATTCCCAATTGGTAATAGCTCCACTTTAAATTCAACTTGAATAATATCACGGCTCCTTGCCATTGATCAAAATCCTCAGCTATGTGAGACAATGGAGTATTTGTTCTTAATGGTCACATCGTTCAGATCTCGATAATCTATATATAGCCTCAAGTTTCCATTCCAAATATGATATTCGATCCCTCAATCGTTAGGCTCACTAAACCTATTAGACATTTCCTTTCTCTAACCCAAGTCTCACAACCTTAATATATCAAGTTGGCAATCAAACATTGGGTCCCACTTCAATATTAAGTTCTCAATTTGGTCCAAATCCCTGGTTATCTCCAAGACCTCAAGTTTACCTATGCTCTCAAGTACAATCTCGAACATGTCTACTATCGTTCATATCTTATTATCAATCTAAAGGTGTAGCGAAAGGTACGACCATACATATAAGCCATGAAATCAACTAAAAGCAAGGTACCTCTCCATAAGTCATGGAAAATCGTAATAGTTGTATCAAGTCGGGATAGATTTATCAAATCATTTCGAAAGGGGAAGGGAAACAACAAGATTACAGCAAAACGTACCAGATTGCCAAGATACAAAATAACAAAAGACTTTCGCTTATACAAAAGATTAAATCTCCAAAAGTGTCAGGCTAGTCTAGGGTAAAGTTACAACCTCTATTCCTCGAGTAGAGTTATCTACCCCCACTCGAAAACTCCTAGCACCTGGACCACTTTCTGGCACTCAATTACTTTGTGGCGAATCTAGCTAGCCGCTGAGTATTTCCTCTTTTTAGATGCACTGAGGCAATTCGAAATCTTATGCTCGATACTACCGCACCTCAGACACTTTCCTTGCTTCATCCAGCACTTGTTCTCAGTGTGGTTAATCTTGCCACAGTATCCACAATTTGCATGAGAAGTGACGGCTTGACTAGTTTGAGGATTTTCCTTGTATTCCTTCTCCAGTTCCACATTCTTACGTAGCAATTCAGTTTTCTCTGCATATTCCTGTTTCCACCGTCCTTTCCAGTAGTCAGCCAGTTTCTTTTGAAATTCTACCTCATTTCGAAGAATGTTCATCTCTTTACGCATTTCTTCCAAAGTTGTCATCTTACCAATTGACTTAAGTCAAATGCTAACCTGCCAGGCAAATCAAAGGATCAAAATGTGTAGCTATTTATAATGGAATCTCGAGCCATATTACTCTTGCATTCTTAGGTTAGCTTATTAGTCTAGAGCTTTAGTACTCAACCAATCGTGCTGGAACATCAGTCATATGGGCAATAACAGTAACTACGTGATTATTTTTCTTCATTTCTAGGGTTTCGATTCCATCCAGCAGTCGCTCTATAATCATCCTCTTGAGCTTGGGGTGGCTTAACCCCTTGCCCTCTGTCCCTTTTCATTTGTTTGGCCACTCATGGATTTAACATTCACAAAGGCATGTCATAAAATAAGTGCACATAAACGAAGTTTGAAAAGCGACACTTTAATCATGCCAAACAAATACAGGAATAAAAGGGGAAGACACCGAAATAATCGAAAAATGTGTACAACCCAATCATAGATTTAAAATCATGAAGTAATAAAATCAAGTGTCTCATGAGTAATATTCAATTGTTTCACAAGGTAGTAAACATAATCAAGCAAAACACGAAATGCAATGGCCTTCGAGTAAGCATCACCCCGACCACTATGACAAAACCATTAAAGTGAACTACGTCACTAGCTTAGGGATTGGTGGAGCCAAAAGTCTCTACTGTCTTGTAGGATCATTTTCAATTCCAGCACTAGGGGTTTTAATTTCATGTCTCCTATCGAATATCTTGTCATTCTTCACTTATTCAATTGAGGTAACGCACCCAACCATAGACTTATCCATTCGATCTTTAATTTCGAGCACTACCCTAACAAGTCGGTTCTTAGCCTTTTAAAGCTTCTCACAAGGTACCTTTGTTTTCCCCGCTCCTCAAGTACCCTAGTTTCTGCTTCAGGAATTCTAGTAATCTAGGCATCCATAATTGCCCTCGATTCTCGATTATTCTTTCGAACTATCCTAGTTTCCTCGGATAGCCATTTCCGATGATCGACCACTATTAACACCCCATCATTTGGGTGCGAGCATGTCCTTTGAAATCACGTGAAGTCCTAGTTCGGTGAATTGGACTATCTCTCCAATGCTCCCTTAGGTCTTCCTCGATAATGGACCACCGTAATGCGTCCCCGAGACAATTTAATATCACCCTTGCCTTCCATAACTTACACTTAAAAGTAAAAGCTCATGTAGGTCCAGATATACTCAATAAACTAGATTGGATCATTTCGTACTATCCCACGTATATATCACACAAGATTAAGACTCTTTGTCATCCACTAATTCAAACGTAGGTTCAAATTTTCATTCCCACAAGCAGTCACTTAACTTTCAATCCAATTCCACAGTCCGACATCCTAAACTTTTAAGTCTAGGATATACTATAGAGATCTGAAGCCTAAACTCTGATACCAGCTGTGACGCCTCCACTTCTCCCTAAGGCGAACCAAAGGGTATCCGCGGGACGCCTGCCCAGGTCTCGCCAGGATTCAAGGCAATATCCATTCAAGCTTAACATAATACTATTCAACAACACTAGATAAAGTAAGAAAGTGCGGAAAACTTCAAACTTAACATTTCATAACAATTATCCAATCCTTGCCTCGAATTTTCAAAAGTACATCAAAACCCGAAATGTACTACATTCAAATACATCAAATATCCAAATCATACATTAGGTTCCCAAAAGTACAACCAATAAGAGGTCTAGTCCAAAACACATTAGAAACCCTAATACAAAAGTACATCAAAAGGGAGTTCCTTCAAGTCTCATTCCAAGCCCATTCCTGTTAAGGAAAAATAATCTACAGGGTGAGCAAAACGCTCGTGAGGCCAAGAACATATATGCAAGCACATAGTCCAAGTAACAAACCCAAATAACAGGTCAATTGGTAAAGTGCAAGTAATTAACAATATCAAGAAAATGTAAACAGAAACAATTCAAGGATATGGTAGCTCTCAGGAGTTAGATTCCACTTGCTTTGCCAAAGTCAATCGTATACCTTCCCGCGATGACTCTCCGTCAACCGGGTCGGTATTTCAAATCCGTAGATCTCTACTTACTTCTCATGTCCGTCCACCTTACATACCGCTCCGGGCCCGCAAGACATTTATAAGGCGATACTCCACGAGTATGCCAAGCAAGATCTCTTCAATAGATCAAGCTTATCATGTGAATCTCATGGCTCACCGAGGTTCCTGACCAAGCCCGTGCCGGCTCGAGTCCCAAGGTCAGCCTATGAGTTTGGGCTTCCCCCACGTACATGTGTGTGTCGAGGAGATTCACTCCAGCGACGTATGCAGCCATAGCATAGTATTTCATGTCATTCAAGCATTTGATATATTCCAGCATTTGAAGCATGAGTTATTGTTTTCAAATGAGAACGAGAGCGATAAAGTACACACTCGACTCCATTTTCAAAATCTCAAAGCATTGATAGCAGGTAAGCATGTATCAAGTTCACAGGAGTTCAAGTAAACATGCACTTGACACTCACCAAGTAGCAAGAAGAAATATTACCCAAGGCTTAAGCGTTCACCGTGGGATCCTCTTGAAGGTCCTCGTGCGAGTCTGGGTAATTAATAATGGACTATTAATGATAATCCCCTAATAATGAGGAAAGTCGTTCACTAGTACGATCTAGAAAATTTTCTCGAAAATTGAGCCTAGATTTCCCTTGAATATCGATGCTTCAAAAGGGTTTCAAAACTCGAGTAAAAATGGATCATTATCCTTAAAATCATTGGATGGGAATAAGTACGTGCAAATAGATTTCAAAACGAACGACCGAAGCCGGGTTCTGGCCGGATTGGAGGCAGTGACCAAACCCCCTTTTTTTTCAAATTCCAACACCAATCCGGCCGACTATCCAGCCAAGAACTGGCCGGATTCAAGGCCGGGTTCTGGTGAATAGTTTCCCGCGCAGATTTCTTTTCAAAAGGTCAAGAATTTTCAATTTTTGGGTATTCTTTGAAAAATCATAACTCACTCCCTGAATGTTCAAAATTGGAAAACTTGGTACCGTTGGAAACTACATTCCGAGTACTATAAGTTCCTAGAAGACACCTTTCCATGAATCTAAGTGAACGATATTCAAAAATTGACTCAAAGTTGATAACCTGAGTTATCAAAACAGATTAAGGTTGGTTTTTGGCCAAATTTGAAAATTCGGCTAAATTCACTCAATTTGAACTAGCCTTTAAAATTTGGTACTCCTCTAGAGTTACAATCCAAGTTTAAAACAAAACAAGCGGAACAAGGATTGAAGTTTTGAGTACCAAGATATGGTGGTTCAAAGTTACCAAAATTTCCTTGTTAAACAGGGGTTTTCCAAACTCAAATCATGAATCTTGGAAATTTAGTTGAACAGTGAAACGGACTCGGAATAGCACCAAATTTGGTATGATTATACTACCATATAAGGGATATTCTTATACCAAATTTCATAGATAAATAAACACGAGAAGCCACTTAACGAAATCACTCAAGTTTCCAAAATCTCTAGGCAAAGCTGCCTTATGTGTGAAAGTTTCCTTTTCGAAACTTTTGACCAAGGAAAATGCCTAAAACATGTCCCATTTATGATGAACAATCCAGTAAGGATTCAAGACATATTTGGTAGGTGATTTACACCAATAATTTCGAATACAAGTCCCAAACCAAGATTAGTTAAGAATCAGTCCAAAATGAAGAATTCCACCACTGAGTCAGTTTCAAACTTTGGCCACAACCCACTCAATTCAACTTGGAATTGAGCGTGGTTGGTGGTGTTGGAAAACACATTCATAAAGCTACAATTTTTCAGAAGAAATCATTTTCAAAATCTGTCCACAACTAGCCCACATTTGAGCATCAACTTGCTGCTCAAAACAAAGCTTCAACGAATTAACGAAACAGAGCAGCCAAGTTCAAATGGATGGTGTGGTTCACTCAGGTGGAATCAAGTCGTACATTTTATACCGTTGGAAAGTTGGGAATGTCTAGTTTCTACTACCACACACAGCACTTGATTTCGACATCGGAGCCACAAGCTATGGCTGAAACAAAAAGACTGCCTGGGCAATCCGGAAAAATTTTCCAGTTTTACTAAACCTTAGAAATCACTACATTTGACCAACCAAATCATGTTATTTTTCAATGAAACTTTCTAAACCATTCATATAACATGTATACATCATAATTAAGTCATTAGAACCTCAAAAATTTGCACAAAATTGCACGAACATGGCAGGGGTAAAACGGTCACTTTTTCCCATTGCACCTCCTTTGAGTTTCTACCAACAACATAGCATTATTCCACTAATTTAAGTATTAAACCAACATTAATAGCATCATCATTCATCAAATCAGTCCATCCAACCAAAGTGGGAGTTCATAGGGCCCCACAACAATTTGCAACATAACCAAGGCTACCCACATGCATGCATGAACTTATAAGTGCTATATTACTCCGATAAACCAAGAATTTCAAGGTTGATCATTGATTACCTTAGTTGATGGCTTAAGCAGAAATTTCGGTCCTCTTAGAGCCCACAAAAACCGTGGAAAGCAGCCCCCTTTTGTAGCCTAAGATGATCACCAAGTGTTTAGCAAAGTGTGGTTAAATTTTGAGGCGAAATGGAGAAGATTTGGTGAAGGAAATGAAGAGGAAAATTGAAGAACTTGGTGTTCTTCCTTGCTTGGAGGGTGGCCGGCTGTTCTTGGAGAGGAGAGAGAGAGTTTGATCCAAATGAGGCTTCCAAGAGAAGCTACAATGTGTGGCCCAAGATTAAGCAAAAGTCAACTCTCCCTCGCGCGCACTCGCGCGCGTTTTGTGCTCGATTCCTCTTGAGTTTATTTCACTAGTGCACTAAACCTCTAATACACTTGTATTCATATTAATATTATCCAATCTTAATTGTCCCAAAATAAGGGTCTAAAGTCCCTCAATTAAATCGCGCGTGTGAAAACGCGTGTTTCCAATTTAAGCGCAATAGAGTGAAACCTCCAAGAAATCCTTATAACGATAGTACTACTAACTAACTATCACTTGAGTACTTAAACATAAAAATACCTAATTTGAAGATCATTATATAAGTATCCCAATTTTGAAGCTTAGTGTACCCTCAAATCGGTTACTGTCTCCAAACGCGCGTTCACTATTCTCACTTAACAAGTTTTCAAAAATTAAATTTTGAAATAAGTCACATTAAAAATATAATTAAGTTATAGACCCATGTAATTAGGTCCAAAGAGGTTAGAAAATAATATTCGGAGTAAATGACCAAGTAAATAATTAAATAAGCTAGAAATAGGAATTTAAAATGAGAAAATTTGTGAGTCCTCACCTGAGTCGAGTATTAATTCCTCAATTAACCTTTTTTAATCTACCATTGATCATTCTTAACTCTCCAAGATTAATACACTCCCGATTCAAGTATAGCCTCGGAAAACATGTACTCGTTGTTCCAAACTAAACGAATTTTTGAAAAGTGAATTTTTTTTTCCAACAAAACGCTTTAAAAGTATAAAAGAGGCATCGTTCCATGTAAATGGATTTTAAATGATCGCAATGAATAATTCGGAGAAAATGAGTAAATAAATATTTAAATAAACTGGTAATATTCGATAAAATAAGAAAATTTTCGGGTTCTCACAGAAATGCCTTTCAAACAATCAAAAATTAAATTAAAGTAAATATACAAAATTTAATTTTAAAAAAATAAAGTGAATAAATAAACAAAACAAAACAAAATAAAATAATAAAAAATTCAAAAAAATGCAATTACACACATAAATTCACATAGGATCAAGTAAAATAAAAAAATAGAGGAGTAGAGTCTACCTTCCTTGAATTGGTGACCTAATAAAACAAAATTTCTCTTATTTACCCTCCAAAATAACAAAATGGTCAAGGCACCAATTCATTTGACAAATAAAAGCAATAATATGTAAAAAAAAATGGAAATAATTATGAGATTGAACAATTAAAGCATTTAAATGAAAGTAAACAACCTATATTCAAGAATTTAAGAACAAGAAGGGACCTAATTGAGACATTGAAAAAGTTTTGGGAGTCAAATCAAAGCAAAATAAAAGCTCTAAAAAAACTAATTAAGCTCTAATTATCTCAGAAAACCAGAAAATAAATTTACCCAAAACATGATTAAAACCATAAGGAGATGATTGAATTTCAAAAGAGTAAAATTGATTGATATTCCATATTTTTTGGGCCATAGCAAAATTAAGTAATCAATCTGGGGATCAAAATGCAATTTCCAAAAATGTTCATGCAGCCTAGTCGAAGACTTCATCTTCTTCGTTGGTTTTTTGAGTTCCCATTAAGCATAGCAGGTCATCCAAAAGGTTGTCATATCATGAAACAGAGAGGAGCCAAAACATTATTTTAAGGAAACAAACCCCATGTAAACATCATTCTCATCCTCACAGCAAAACCTCAAACATCAGACAGGTTCCTCAACTTTTAGGGAGAGGAAACAGATTCTAGAGACAAAACAAAGAATGAAAGAAAACAAGGGATGGACAGGAATCAACGAACAGCAACGAGGACATGCATAACTAAAGTCGATGTAACCGTAGTCAAGCCATTCACATAGCTTGTCCTCCCATTTACAACAAACACAGATTGAACTTATCAAACCACAGCCATGATCATTAAAAAAAAAAAAAAACGCAGCCTGCTAACCCGGATACCCAACCATGCTAATAAAAACTGAAACGAACAAGAGAAGGGTTCAGGGTTACCTCTTTTGCTGCCTTTGGAGTCGAAACTTCAGGAGTACTTCGCAAGGGGATGAATGAAATCCACTAGAAATTGAAGGAAACAAATTGCAAGCTTTGGGTGAAGGAGTGAGAACCTAGGGATTTTGGGCTCGGATTTGAAGCTGTTTTGGTCGTATTTTCTGAAAAACTCCTACATAAAACTTCCTCCCCTACCAACGTAGATTATCCAGATAATGAAATCTCCCCAAAAAAAGCACTGATGCGTTCAGAAAATGGCCGGGAATCTCCCTGAATATCCAACCCTGGCTCAGATTTTATCATAAAAAATTTTCTACGTTTTTTTCATCTTTTCTCTCCCTCTCTCCTTTCTTTTCCTCTCTTTTTCCTCCCTTCTTGTTCTTCAGCCACCCCCTCTTGTTCCCAGATTCCCTCTTCTCTTTCTTTCTTTCCGTTCTCCCTTTCCTTTTTATCCTACCCGAAGGTTCCAGTTTTTTTTTTTCGATGCTCTTCTTCCTTTTCCCTTCTTGTGCCGCCAGCTCTCTCTCTTTCTTGCTCTCCCCCAGATCCTCCTCCCTCTTCTCTTGTTTTCTCCTTTGTTTCCTTCTTTTTCCTTCAGCCGTTACCTTCCCTCAATCTCTCCTTTCTTCTCTCTCGGTTCCTTCTTTTTTTTTTTTCTTTCTCTCCCCCCTTGCCTAGCTCCCGCAACCCTCTTTTTTCTTCCTTTTCGTTCTTTTCTTTTTTCCCCTTTTCTCCACTGCCCGCAGCTCCTCTCCCTCTTAGCCGCAAAAACCCCTTTTTCCTTTCTTTCCCTCTCTTTTTCCTCCTACTGCCCGAAGCTTCCTTCTTCTTTTGTCCTTGTTTTTCCAGATTTTTCCTCTAACTCCACCTGTCCTAGCCACCTAGCCTTTGCATATTGTGGTGTGCAAAATGCCAAAATCACATGGCTAATGATCACCTATCCCACTTATCATGCCTTCCACCTATCTTGTTTTTTCCTTTTTATTATTTTTTTTTGTTTTTCAAAACAAATTTAGGGTAAACAAAATGTTAAACTCCTATTTGAAATTACCTTGCAAATTCATTTTATTTGGAAGAAATTGAACTTAAAAGATTGAAAACAAATTTTTGTGAGACTTTTCTTTTTCCGGAGAATTATTTAAAAGAAAATGAGCCCTAATTCAATAAAAATAGCAAACTATCATTTTGCGAATTTAGTCAACTAATAAAATAAAATAAAATACAATACAATTAAAATAAATTTTTGGTGTCTACAATTATCTCTCTTTTCATCAGAGGTACTCTGATCTATAAGAGGTGGGGGAGAATCATCCCTTAATGCAAGGTCGAGATTCATACTCTAAGTACTATTAAGATATTTTCTTTCTAGAACTTAAAGTTTGTGTCATTCAACATAAGAATATTATTGATGTTGGTAGTAATATTTGTAAGATCATTTGCAACTGAACAGAAAACATAAATAATTAAAACAAACTCACATAAACCAAAATAATAATAAATTCAAATAACGGCAGTTCCATCTCAAGATACTGATATTCCATTAATATTTTATCTTTGGACAAAATATTAACTTCTAAGTGATATCTTGGCACAGTAATAAACACTGACAATAATAAGATGTCAAAAAATAAATTTTTTTTGGGTCAATTTATAATTCACATGTAAAAAACCGAATACTTATCACATGTTGTTTACCACAAGTGCACATGTAATCTTATTAAATATTAACCTTTTCTTGGGCCAATCAATATTCATAAAATTACAAGTACCCAACTAGTTATATTCTAAAATAAATTAATTTTCACAATAGATGTCACTTTGGTGGCATATTGTTTCAATTAATTTATTCCAAAATATATATAATCATATTAATATTCAAATTTAAAATTATACAAATTAAACAAAAATTTTGATCAAAGTCAACTTTGGTCAACTCTGGTTAAAATGTGGTCAAACCAGTCAATTGGATTAAGACTTATTGGACCATAAGTCCATATCCATATTTTGATCCAAATTTATCATGCAAGCCCAAAAATTTTCTTGAAGTTCATAATGTCTTATAAAACTATATATTTACTCAAATTAAAGAAACATTAATTTGCTTAACATAAATATATTGAAAATCAATTTGCATAACAATGAATCGGCCAAATAAAAACATCATCGCAAACAACCAAGGTTTGAATACCATGGGACCTAACCGAAGGCATAACCATAAGGAATTAAACAAGCAACTATTTAGTCATCGTGGGATCCACTGAATTCAATTATGCGAGTTGACCAAAGGTATAATGATAACATTGGAACAAGAATGCATGCTATCGAAAGTCATTGCGAAAGCTTGGCCACCGTGGAGCCCACTAGAAAGTCATAGCAGTAGACTTATTGATTTCATGGTCCAGGATTCATGTTGAATCCAGTATAAACAAAGAAACGGCTACTTAATTTCGGGATTCAAGATATAAAAAATTAAACAATCAAGTTCTCGAAATACGTATCAATTAATCATAGGCCTTGTTTGGAAGTGAAGTTTTTGGCCAAATTTTTTAGCTACTAGTTTTTTAACAATTTTTACTACAGGAACCTCAAAAAATTTATCAAAATTTTTACCTACACACTTTAAAATAATACACAAAAAACTTTCCCTTCAATTTTTCTTCTTTTTCCTCCCCCACCCAACCGGCCACAACCTCCACCACCGCTTCCGGCGCTGGTAATGAAATCTCAACACCCCAAGCTAAAAATTGCACCTTGTCCACTTTTTTCTTGCGGGTTTTTTCGCAACTGTACTCAAACAGTGCTCAGTCCGACCATCACCACTCCTCCAGCACTCCCTTTCCCAGCCACCTCTGATCAGCCACCGCCAAAACCAACATCACCACCACCACCACCACCACCACCTCCTCCTCCTCCTCCTCTCCCTCCTACACCGTCTTCCTCTCATCCACCACATGCACCGACCAAACCCGATTCGGAATCATCCTCATCTTCCTCAAACACCTCCCAGAGCTTCACCCAATGGAGGTTCCCGCTGACTAACTCCCCTATCTCTCACCATTTTATACACCCGTATCACCAAACTCAAGAAAAGCCGAAGATTTCGGAGCCCACCCCACCAAGAAAAGCGCCTGATTCTCTGCCGCCGCCGCAACTATCCGCTACCAAGTTGGAAGAAACTTTTCACGTTGCGGAACTTCGTTTCAGTTCTGGATCCGACGAAGACAAGCTCGGCGCGCTACACTTGCTGGAAAAGTCACTTGTTCCAAACCTACGCGCAGTCGCGGATGGTGGAGATGCGGTGGCATGCCCGGCTACGGTCATGAAATGGGTGGTGAGCTGTCTAAAAGAAAGGGTCATGGCTAAGTCGGCGCAGTCGAAGCCGGGGCAGTTGGGGTTGTGGTGGACGCAATGGCGGATTTGGAGGGTGCGGTGGCAGAAAGGTCATTGGCAGTATTGGAGTGGGGGAGCTTTTGCAGGGGTGGGGGGGTTGCGGGCAGAGGGGAGCGATGGGGGAGCTTTTGCAGGGGGCGGCGGAGGTAACGGGGAAGAAGAAGAAGAAGAAAAGAAAAAGGAAAGAAAGAAAAAGAAAAAGAAAGAAAAAAAAAGAAAAGGAAAAAAAAATTTTCACCTTACAAAAACTTCAACAAAATTTTTCACCTTACAAAAACTTCTACAAAATTTTTTCAAAAATTTCTACAGTACACTACAGTAAAGTTTTAGACAAACTCCCAAAAAACTTAGGTTCCAAACAGGCCCATAGTTTTAACAAGTATCTTGATGGCCGATTCTTCACCAATATCATACATAATTAGATTTAAAAATAATTAAAAATTTACTAAATCCAAATTATTTCCTAATAATCAACCATAACCTAGTTCTGATACCACTTGTTACAGTAGCTGTTTATATTTAACTTTTGGTGAAAACTATCACCTACTAAACCCAAAATCTATATGGCGATTATTAAGAAATAAATTAGCAGTAAAATTGTAGAAGCGTACCTGGATTCATGTCAACAAACTGGTATTTGAATCCTTAAAGATATTGGGGTGGCCTTTTAGGTCAACAGGTATTTGCCAATTTTTGAGAGAACCCTTTAATTTCTTTCTGGTATCTTTCCTGATGATGGGATAGCAGGAAAAAGTTATTTTGTGGTACTAGAAAATACGATAATAAGAATATATGTGACTTGGGGATTATAACTCTATTTATAGATAACATTCCTGTTACCTTTTGGATTCCTATTTCAACTCATCATAGAAATAGAAAATATTCTGAAGTTTCTACATATTAAAGACCCACATCATATTAGATATATTAAGTTCAAACCATATTTGATCACTTTAATTGGACTTAACTTTATTTGACAGTTTGTAATGCATAATTATTCACATATAAGTTCAACGTTGTATTAAGGATCCAACGGACAATTCATCTGAGCACCCATCTTTGATAAATGATCAGCCACCTGATTTGTTCTCTATAACAGTGAGCTATAGACTTAAATGATGAATAAACTTCCGTAGCTCCTGAACTTCTGACAAAATAATTCAAGGACATGAATACTTGTTGAGCAAAATGTTGACTAACAAAAGTGAATCAAGTTGGACATAAAAACTATCATAACCCCTTGACACACGCTGCTGTGTACCAAATAACAAGACCTGCGCCTCTGCTTGAGTGCTTGCGGCAATATCCAAAGGTATTGAGAATGCAAACAAAAAGAAAAAGAAGTTATTTTCCCGTCCTATAGACTAGTGCCTCAGTAGGGGGAAGCACCCTTCAATTCTCTTGTAATTGTTTTGTCTACATTTTGAATAAATGATTATTTTAAAAAAAAAAGTTATTAAAATTTGTGATTTTAATGGAGCAACAAGTTTCATTAGTAGAAAGCTTCATCTTTACTAATAACATAGTATTTTTTGGAGATAAATTGGTAAATTCATTTGAAGAAGTAAATTTTTCTAAACAATTAAGTTTGACTAAAACTGTATTATACTTGAGTAATAGTATCATTTCTTATAATAACATGGCAATACTATATCTTCGAGAAAAGTTAATATAGTTGTAAATTTACTAAGAAAATTGTAGTAGTATCTGATCCTTAAATAGTAGTATCTTTTCTTATAATAAATATATTCTTATTTTATAAAAACCAGGAATTGTTAATAATATAATTCGCAGTTTACTAAGAAAATAGTATATTTCCTAATAAAATTAAATTTTGCTATAAAAAAAAACCAATAATGATTTCAAGAAAAAGCACTATACTTTAAGGGCATGTTCAATGATAACCCCAAGGCATTGGTTAAGTAGACCTAAATAGTTAGTTTCTCATGAACGTTTATTTTTATTAAAACATGCATTCTGATGCAAGTAAGCGATGACTGTGAATATATAACCTATAGATGGAAAAGTGTGTGCACTAACTGGGTTTTTTCATGAAAATTTTTTATTTATAAATAAATTGATAAGTTTTGCTAAGAACACTGTATGTTTTTGCTAAGTAAGATTCCGTTAAAAAGTATTAAAAGTGATTGAGGAATGTTGTAAATATCACTAACATAATGATAAATTTTACCGAAAGTTTATTTGATCACAAAAAAAAAGTAGTAAAAGTCCTTAAAGAAGTTATAAGTTTCACTAACAGGTAAATTTTACTTGAAAGCTAGTATGTTTGGCATGAAAAACAATGATACATTTTTACATGAAAAAATAGTAAGTTTTGTGTAAAAAATGGTATGTTTCGCTTGTAAGTAAGATTTGTTACTGATGTAGTAAATTTTACTAAACAGTTGTGGGAGCCAACAATCACTCCAATTCTTGATTGGCAGACCATTACCAATTCGCCATCCACTCCTTTCTATGAGAAATTTGCTGTACTAATGCTCCTCCAAGTATACCAACGACAAGTAGCCAAGCTCAACTCGAAAGAAGTCATAGTTCGTGAAACATTTAGCTTTAGAAACTTGAAGTATGGAATGAGCTTGACTGGCAATTCTTCATGCTTGCTTAGCAAATAATGCTTAATTGAAAGCTTTTATTTGTTTAAAGCCCACGCCACTACCTTCCTTCCTCAAGCAAAGTTAACATCAGATGTGGTAGAGGTTTTCCATGTTACCATGTTTTAAAGCTTTTGACTTTGCCTGGAATTCTATTTTGTGAACTATTTGAATTGGCCAAATGGTCAGAGAAGAACTCTTAGAACCTTGTTTCGCTGTTAAGCTTAGGATTCAAATCATGTGTTTAATAGTTGAGGGAGGAAAGTGTATAGAGAGGGATGGGAGAGTTAAAAAATAAAAAGAAAAGAAAAAACTCTTTTTCCCTTTGATTTGAAGAAGCAACAAGACTTGAATCTTTGGCATCACAGTCCTTTGAATCAATGAAATGGGACTCACTGTCTTTATGATTGTAATTGAATTCTTTGACTTTGAGAATTGTTGGAAAAGAAGAAATAAGAGGTGGACAATGCATAAAATTTCAATGTTTCATTGATTCTCTCTTCCTTGCTTGCCACCGTTCGTGCTAGTCATGTCCCACCAACAATTCAATGATCAAGGCGCAAAAGTCTTCTCCGTTCTTGTACGCTGAGAAGTGAAACTAAAAGCCAAAAGGGATAAGATTGCCTTTCTGGTCGATGAAATGACAGTTCCGACTCCACTCTCCTATCACATCTGTTTTCATTTGCAAAAATTCAATAAAATGGTTTGCTTTTTATGACATATTTGGAAACAATTAGTCAAGGTTGTAAAATGGTTCATTAAAAATGATTCAGTCATTTAGCAAATAGTAGGAGTCATTAGTTGAGAAGCAAGTCCGTTCTTGTCACCAAAAATGTAATAAAAAAAATAGACTTTTAGCTTGCCTACTAGATTTTGGTTAACACTTGAAGCCGTAAAAATTAATCCAAATAGCTTGAGTTCTTGATGCATAAAAGTAGACGCGTATTAAAATTTTTAGCGAAGGAGTTGGCCAGACTAAAGAAAAATTTAGTAATGTTTAGAGTATGCACACATATATACATTGATTGTTAACACAAAAATTAACACAGCAAAAATGTTAATATCATATCGAAATTTGCCAAACAAACAAACAAGAGGAAACTAATAAAATTTTAAATAACTTGGTTTTTTTTTGTGGCCAACATTGCCTCCCTTAAACTAAACTTTTTATGTTATTATCTCCAATGCCATCGCGATTTTCAATTGTTATTGCAGCCTATGTAGCAGTACAGCTGATGTGCAACTCCATTTCAATTCTTATCTTCATCTTCAGTAGTGGGAGTAAAACATGCTTGTACTTTGCACACAATGTGGCAGCTAATCTCACTTGACTGAAAAATTCATCCATGTTCACCCATTCACCATTAGAGCATCCACATCCATGATAATCATACACAATTTTCAAACAATAATTCATGCCAACAATTTTTCCCACAATAATCTCCAATTCTATAATTGCCAATGGATTCATTCACCCTATACGTACCAATAATTTCTTTTACATCTTCATCCACAACCAAATTGTTGCATTTGCTCACAAATTATTCTTCATCAATCACTCCAAATTATGTATGCAATCAAAAATTTTAACCAATAAATAAAAAATTTCACAAGTACTTTTTTCATCATCAACAAACACAACTTCTACCAAATTAACTTCCAATATCAAACCAAGTTTTTACTTATGATCAAACTCATAATTAAGCACCATCAAAATATAATAGAGATCAAGACCACTGAGGTGATTGAGAATCAATAGAGAGTCTCATATAATATTCTTCAACCATTTATTTCTGTATAATTCTGAAAGACAACTTTGCCTTCTTTTTCTTATCTTCTTTTGACAAACTATAGAAAAGTTTAGTTCAAGAATATTGCCTATATTAGACATTTTGAGATATTTTTTCATTTATTTGTTGGATCCTTAATCCAACATTGGACTTATATGTGAATAATTATAGGTTGCAAACTATCAAATAAGGTTAAGTCCAATTAAAGTGATCAAATATGGTTTGGACTTAATGTATCTAATAGGATGTGGGCCTTTAATGTGTAGAGATTTAAGGGCTCCTATTTCTATGATGGGCTGAAATAGGGTTCAAAAAGATAACAGGAATGTTACCTATAAATAGAATTATGGTCCCAAGGTCACACGTAATATTCTATTTGTCATATTTTCTAGTATCACAAAATAGTTCTTCCCTGATATTCCATCGTCAGGAAAGATACCAGAGAGATACTAAAGGGCTCTCTCAAGGATCGGCTAATACGTGTTAACCTGGAAGGCCACCCCAATACCCTTGGAGATTCATATATCAGTTTGTCGATATGAATCCAGGTACGCTACCGCAATTTTATCAGTAATTTATTTCTTAATAATCGTCATATAGATTTTGGGTTTAATAGGTGATGGTTTTTACCTAAGGTTAAATTTAGATAACCATCCTAACAAGTGGTATCAGAGCCCATATGGTTGATTATTAGGAAATAATTTTGTTTTAGTAATTCATAGTTTTATTACTATTGGTTCTGTTTTCATAACTACTGGCTGCGGACTCTGATGTGATTAAATATATGACTGTTATGTGTTTAAATTTTTGGTCGCCAGTTGATTGTTTGTATGTTGTTTTCGGTTGACCAAAGCTCCAAGTTTCATAAATCGTAAAAGCATAAGGTTAATAGACCAGACAGCAAGAGTACTCTTTTGTTCCTTAAAGCATAATATATATTATAGATCATGGGCCCCATAAGTATTTGACAATGGAGTTGTGGTTGAGTAAAGTCTCTTTCTTTGACTCTGTGGTCCTGGTCTCATTCACGTGGCTGTGCTTGTACATAATCTAGTATGTCAAAAAAAAAATTTGAGTTGCCACGTATTTCTGGCATTGAGCTTTTTTGATTGTTTAATTTGGTTGTATCTCTTGATTGCAAACTTGGATGGCACTAGTCATGATATGACTTTCATGTTCCTGACACAAAGTTATAATATGAACTCAAGGCATTGATTGCTCATTGATTAGTTGCGTTTTTGGCTTTCACATTTTGACTCTGAGATTGGATTATGTGACTCGTTTTCTTGGTTGAGAAATAATGTTAAGGAAATTAGGGTTTTCTTAATTTAAGTGAACCCTAATAAAGTTAATAAGACATTTAAATCCTATAAAGTCCATATATTAGGCCCACTAAATATAAATTTTTATAAAGTTGGATTTCAAGAAAATTTGGGACTTAAATGATAAAATTGGTTCAATTATGGATATGGACTTTTAGTCCAATAAGTCTTGATCCAATTGACAGGTTTAACCATGTTTGACCACGTTTTGTCCAGAGTTGACCAAAGTTGACTTTGAACAAAATTTTTGTTTAATTTGGATAATTTTAAATTTGAATATTGGTATGAATATATATTTTTTAGAATAAATTAATTGAAATAATATGCCACCAAACTGACCTCTATTATGGAAATTAATTTATTTTAAAATATAACTAGTGGGGTACTTGTAATTTTATGAATATTGATCGGCCCAAAGGAAGGTCAATATTTAATAAAATTACATGTGCACTTGTGGTAATAAATACGTGATAATTATTTGAATTTTTTACATGTGATTTATAAATTGACCCAAAGGAAAATTTATTTTTGACATGTTATTATTATCAGTATTTATTACTGTACCAAGATATCATTTAGAAGTTAATATTTTTGTCCAAAGACAAAATATTAATGTAACTTCGGTATCTTGAGATAAGGTTACCTTTATTTAAATTTATTATTATTATTTTGGTTTATGTTCACATAGTTTTAATTATTTTATGTTTTCTGTTTAGTTACAAATGATCTTAGGAATATTACTACCAACATCAATAATATTCCTATGTTGAATGACACAAACTTCAAGTCCTGGAAAGAAAATCTCTTGATAGTACTTGGAGTAATGGATCTCGACCTTGCGTTAAGGGATGATTCTCCCCCACCTCTTACAGATCAGAGTACCTCTGATGAAAAGAAGGATAAGAAAAGGTGGGAGAGATCAAATCTCTTGTGTCTGATGATCATTAAGAAGGCCGTTCCAGAAGCATTTAAAGGAACAATGTCAGAAACAAAAGTAACCGCTAAAAAGTTCCTTCTGGACATTGAAAAAAAGTTTGTCAAGAACGAAAAGATTAAAATTAGTACGCTCTTGACACGCTTAGTTTCAATGAAATATAGTGGTAAAGGCAATATCAGATAGTACATTATGAAAATATCTCATCTTGTTTCAAAATTAAATGCACTTAAATTGACACTCTCTGAAGAGTTACTAGTGCATTTGATTTTAATATCTTTTCCTACACAATTTAACCAGTTTAAAGTGAATTACAACTGTCAAAAGGAGACTTGGTCTCTAAATGAACTAATCTTACACTGTGTAGAGGAAGAGAAAAGGCTGAACCAAGATCAGACAAAAAGCGCCTATCTGGTATCAACCACTTATAATAAAAGTAAGGGATTTAAAAGAAAGAAGAAAAAAGGAGCTGCAGGTACAGCGCCACAAAAGAAACAACAAAAGAAATCAGATGATCAGGGAAAGAATAGTTGTTTCTTTTGTAGAGCTGAAGGGCATAAAAAGAAGCATGCACCAACTATCACGCTTGGCATGCTAAGAAAGGTATGCTTCTTAATTTGGTTTGTTCTGAGATTAATTTAACTTCGGTACCCAAATATACATGGTGGTTAGATTCTGGTGCAACAACTCACATCAGTGTGTCTATGCAAGGTTGTCTGAATTGCCGAAAGCCTAATGATAATGAAAGATATATCTGCGTGGGGGATGGCAAAACAGTTCAAGTTGAGGCAATTGGAAGTTTTTAGATTATTGTTAAAGACCGAATTTTATTTGGATATTAATGAAACATTTGTTGTACCGTTTTTTCAACGGAATTTAATTTCTATTTCTGCTTTGGACAAATTTGGTTATTTTTGTTCATTTGGAAATGAAAATTGTGAATTGTTTCATGATTCAAAATTGGTTGGTTCTGGTTCTTTAATGCACTACGATAATCTATATTTAATTGATACAATTGTCTCATTTAATGAATCTCTACATTTGAGTACTAGAGGAATAAAGAGAAAATTAACCAATGAGAATTCAGTTGCATTATGGCACAAGAGATTGGGATATATCTCCAAACGGAGAATGGAAAGACTTGTGTCAAATGAAATTCTCGACTCCTTGAATTTTACAGATTTTGATAATTGTATTAATTGTATAAATGGGAACAAACCAATAAAAGGAGATTTGAAACCAATAGACCCTTCGACGTCTTAGAACTCATATATACAGATATTTGTGGACCATTTTCAACATATGCTTGGAATGGTCAATAATATTTTATAATGTTCATAGACGATTTTTCAAAATATGTCTACATATATCTCATTTCAGAAAAGTCACAATCAATAGACATGTTCAAAAATTTTAAGGCTGAAGTTGATAATCAACTCAACAAAAGAATTAAAAGCGTTAGATCTGACCGTAGTGGTGAGTACTATGGTAGATATGATGATTCAGGTAAACAACATCCAGGACCATTTGCTAAATACTTAGAAGAATGCGGTATTGTCCCACAGTACACTATGTCGGGCTCACCCACTATGAATGGTATAGCTGAAAGAAGAAATAGAACGTTTAAAGACATGGTAAGGAGTATGATATGTCATTCTACCTTACCAAAATCACTCTGAGGAGAAGCACTTAAGACTGCAGCATATATCCTTAATAGAGTTTCAACTAAAACAACTATCGAAACCCCTTATGAGTTTTGGACAGGGAAAAAACCCAGTTTAAAGTATTTACATATTTGGGGATGTCCAATTGAGGCAAGGCCTTATAGGCCAAATGAAGAGAAACTGGACTCAAGAACTATTAGTTGTTATTTTATTGGATATTCTGAAAGATCCAGAGGTTACAAGTTTTATGATCCCACAACTAAATCAATTTTTGAGATAGAAAATGCCCGGTTCTTTGAGGATGTCGAGTTTGGAGGAGAAAATACAGTAAGGGACATTGTTTTTAAAGAGAAATATATTAATATTTCCACAGGTGTCATTGATTTTGTTCAGGATCCTATTTTCGAATTTGATCATGACATGACAAATCAAGACAATGTCGAAGAAGAAACTGTTATAGAAGAACAAACTCTTCCTCTTCAAGAACCAGTGCCATTAAGAAGATCCACTAGAAAAATGAGAAGTACAGTGTCAGATGATTATATTGTTTTTCTCCAAGAATATGAGGATAACTCTGGATTAATGGAAGATGATCCAATCAACTTCTGTCAAGCCATGGAAAGTTCAAATTCTTAAAAGTGGATCGATACCATTAATGAGGAGATTAAATCCATGAAAGACAATGATGTTTGGGATCTTGTCTCATTGCCAGAAGGAGCGAAACCCATTGATTGTAAATAAGTATTTAAAATCAAAAGGGATTCGAAAGACAATATGGAAAGATACAAAGCGTGCTTTGTCGCTAAGCGATTTACACAAAAAGAAGGTATTGACTATAAAGAAACCTTCTCTCCGGTCTTTTCAAAGGACTCTTTTAGAATTAACATGGCATTAGTGGCGCATTTCGATCTTGAATTATATCAGATAGATGTAAAGACAGTGTTTCTCAATGATAACATTGATAAGACAATTTATATGGTGCAATCAGAAAACTTTGTATCAAGAAATCCAAAAAATATGGTTTACAAATTTAAAAAATCCATCTATGGGTTCAAACAAGCATCTCGACAATGATATTTCAAAATTTCATCAAGTGATCATCTTATTTAGTTTTGAGATCAATTTAGTAGATGATTGCATATACCATAAGTTCTATGGGAGCAAGTATATTTTTCTGGTACTGTATGTTGATGACATTTTGCTTGCCAGCAACGATATTGGTCTATTGCATGAAATCAAAAAATTTCTAACTAAAAATTTTGAGATGAAAGATTTTGGTGATGCATCTTTTGTGTTATGCATACAAATACACCGGGATCAATTTCGGGGTATTTTAGAGTTATCACAAAAGGGTTATATCGAAAAAGTTCTTAAAAGGTATGACATACAAAATTGTAAACCAGGTGACACCCCCGTGCCTAAAGGAAACAAATTTAGTCTTGAACAGTGTCCTAAGAATGCTTTTGAAGAAAAAGAGACGCAAAAGATTCCTTATGCGTCAGCAGTAGGGAGTCTAATGTATGTTCAAGTATGTACGTGTCCAGATATTGCGTACATTACTAGAATGTTAGGTAGATATTTAAGCAATTTTGGATTAGATCATTGGAAAGCAACCAAAAGGGTCTTACGGAATTTACAGAAAATAAAATATTACATGTTCACGTATCGGAAGTCAGATGAGTTAGAGATCATTGGATATACTGATTTCGATTATGTTGGATGCCAAGATACTATGAAGTCAACGTCAGGCTATATCCACTTGTTGACTGGAGGTACCATATCCTAGAAGGGAGCTAAACAGTCCCTCATAACATCTTTTACTATGGCTGTAGAGTTTATACCTTGTTATAAGACATTCAATCAAGGAATTTGGCTGCGAAATTTTATCACATGATTACTTGTAGTGGATAGTATTGAAAGACCACTCAAATTATTTTGTGACAATAAATCAGTAGTTCCATATTCCAATAATAACAGGAGTTCGACGAAATCTAAACATATAGATATCAAGTTCCTGACTGTTAAAAAAAGAGTACAGAGTGGACAGTTATCGATAGAGCATATCGGAACAAATTCCATGATTGCGGATCCGCTTACTAAGGGATTGCCACCCAAAATGTTTCATGAGCATACTGCTCGTATGGGTGTCATGTTGATAAATGGTGTACAGTTTTAGTGGGAGTTTGATATTTTAAATGCTCTTATGATACTTTTCGATTATTAATGATTTAAAGATACTTTATGTATAAATAAAGTTTAGATTTATTTATACTCTGATTTTGGTGTGATTTGATCTCATAAAAATTTAAGGTGGACCAGTTGGAAATAGGCATGTTTTGATCACATTACATGAAATTTTCATGCTACACATCCACATCATGATTCATGTCATTCAATTGTATCGATATATGTGACCATTGATGGGTCGAGTTAGGAAATTGTAACAAAGGCCGCTTTGATCCTATATTGGTGTGATTGATGGATCGAATTGGCTACAGATACATTTTAGCAATGACAGTAAAGTTAAACTCATACGGTTAATTGTGAAACATAATTATAAGCTTACACATAGACTCCAAGTGAAAGATTGTTGGATCCTTAATCCAGCGTTTGACTTATATGTGAATAATTATGGGTTGCAAACTGTCAAAGAAGGTAAAGTCCAATTAAAGTGATCAAATATGGTTTGGACTTAATGTATCTAATAGTTATAGGTAACATTCCTATTACCCTTTGGAACCCTATTTTAGTCCATCATAGAAATAGGATCTCTTAAGTCTTTACACATTAAAGGCAGGATTATGGTCCCCAAGTCACACGTATTATTGTATTTATCGTATTTTCTAACACCACAAAGTAGTTCTTTCCTGATATTCCATCTTCAGGAAAGATACTAGAGAGATACTAAAGGGCTCTCTCAAGGATCGGCTAATACATGTTGACCTAGAAGGCCATCCCGATACTCTTGGAGATTCATATATCAGTTTGTCGATATGAATCCAGGTACGCTTCCGCAATTTTATCAGTAATTTATTTCTTAATAATCGCCATATAGATTTTGGGTTTAATAGGTGATGGTTTCCACCTAAGGTTAAATTTAGATAACCACCCTAACATTATTTCCTCCAATTCTGATCTTTCTTCATACGTACCCAGTGTGTGAAAAATTTTAAACTTTTCACCATTAATAAATTCTCTCTTCATGGTAACTCAAAACTATGTATGTATGTTCACAAATATATTTCTTTTGTGCTTGAATTTCTTGGCCTCCCTGGCTTCAGTCTCAATCAAACTCCATTATGGAATTAATTACAATCAATGTGGTCAAAATAGTAGGCAGAAGCAACTCTAATATCAAGCTTTTTAAATACCAAATCATATTTTAGCATCAATACCAAATAATATTTTAGCTGCTGCAACTTTGCCTAAAGAAGTATTGGAGTTCGTTCAGAAAATCTTTGCTCGCTTCTTATAGGGCTCTTCGGCTAAAGATTTTAAATATCATTGGATCAAATGGAAGGACCTGTGTGCGCCAGTAGAGGAAAGTGGGATTGGGATTCGTTCATTGCAATATGTGTTTGCAGCTTTTTCCATCAAACTATGGTGAAATTTTCGGTGTAAGAAGTCTCTCTGGGTTGATTTCCTTCATGGTAAGTATTGTAAGGGATTACATCCTTGCATTGTTATAGCCTCTTTAGTTTCTTCATTGACTTGGAAGCGCATATTACATGCTCGAGATGTAGCAAAGGAATACATTGCTTGGCAGCTTAGAAATGGAAGTGCAGATTTTTGGTATGATAACTGGCTGCTGGCCAAATCTCCATATAAGAAGGTCGAGGTGGTTGGTTCTCATAAAGTCATGGAGTTCATTACTGGCTACAGATGTATTGTGTTGTTTTGGAGTTCATGGTCCTTCGTGGTGTGGGTGCTGTAATTTTCTAGCAGTGGAGTCATTAGATCATTTATTCTCTACTGGTGAACTTGTAGCTCAAATTTGGAGTTTCTTTGGATCTCCTTTGGGTATTTTTTCAAATGAGAGTGCGTTGAGAGTTACATTGATGAGTTGGTGGCTATCTCCTGCAAAATCTGATTTAGCATTATGTTCTTTGAAAGTTACTCTAGTTTGTATATGCTGGAATTTATGGAAAGCTAGGAACTCCTTTAGTTATGAGGGTAAAAGGTTACCTTGGGAGGTTGTTGCAAGCCAAACCTAGGATGATGTGAAGGATATACTTAGTTGTAAGTTTGGTTCATTACTGCAGTCTTCTCATTCTTGGCAGGAGTTTTCTTCTTATATTCTGCGTTTTCAAAAGCCGATTAAATTAAGATGGTTCGTTGGATTCCACCTATACCTTCCTTTAAATTGAATACAAAAAGGTGCTCTAAGGGTAATCCTGGGGCCTCTGCTAGAGCAGGAGTGCTACAAAATCAATAAGGAAGATTTATTTTGACTTTTTCCTGTAACTTTAGGCTATGCATGGGTTTACAGTCAGAAGCTAAGGTGCTTTTTTTTGGCATCCATCTTTGCATTGCTAGAGAGTTCTCTAACTTTTATATAGAAGTAGATTCATAAGTGCTAGTGAACATGTTTCAAGGAAAATTTGCATGTCCATGGCGGGTTCAAAGGGAAATAGCTACATTAAAAATTTTGATTGCTTCTTGTTCATCAATTTACCATTGTTATAGAGAAGCGAATAGGACCGCTAATATTTTGTCTAACTTGGGGCTCACTGTTAACTCGGATCATATTTTTTTGGAGTTTGAGTCATTGCCTAAAGCAGCGTGGGGTGAACTTAAGTTTGAAAGGCTTGGTCTTCCAATCTTTAGATATTCATAATATTGTGTGACGAAGGTTGGAACAAGACCTATCTTCAGCTTTGATTCTTTCTCTCTTTGCTCAAATGATTTTTATATTAGACAAATTAGGCCTTATTCCAAATCACTGCACAATACAAACAATCTCGACAAAGTCCCAGTTTTAGACCTATATTCCATTAGGGTCAATTTTTTCTAATTTCAAGCAACAAACGAGTATCCCAAGACCAATCCTTGTAGTCCAATTTTTCAATATACGAATACTCTACCACAACTTTTGTATCCTTCTATGGCATAGATTCCTCTATCACAAACTCTACACAACTTCCAGGCACCGCAAACACCTTAGGATCAAACTCTTGAACCTAGATATTTGAAAACACCTGTTAGCACAAAACATTATTCTTCAAAATTGTTAATATCATATCAAAATTTGTCAAACAAAGATACAAGAAGACACTCAATATATATATATGTGTGTGTGTGTATGTATGTATATGTATATATATATATGATGAGATTTTACCATGCATCAAATTTTAATAAAATCTAAATACCCCATTTTCTACAAGCATACAAATCGTTTAACAAATACAAGGATATTAGGTATCGATTCCACAGGAAAGATTGTTAATTACCAATGATTTTTAACTCCTTTATTATTTAGACTACCACAAATGCAAATGTAAGGATCGAAGACAACCTAAGAGGGGGTGAATTAGGTTGATTATAAAACTAATCAAGTTATGTGCACTTTTTGTTCAATATGAAATTTACCCTCTTTTCTAAATAATCACATAATGATTCAATCAGTCAATGAACAAAATCACTTGAGAGAAGTATAAGAGATAAGCAATTTAAGGATCGCAACATAACAATAAATAAATGAGAAGAAAGGAATTGCAAACCAATTGACTACCAAGCTCCTCTTGAACTTAAAGATCAATTCAAACAAGCTTCTTCAAGTTGATGAAATACAACTAATCTTTGTGTACAAATGAAGGATCACTTCCTCCTTACCCTAAGCAACACTTGGTTAAGTTATGAAGTTTTACTATCATTCGGACAACCCTCACAGAGCTACACTATTGAACTATTCACTCACAAATGAAAAGCGTATAATGAATTTCACACCACCAAGGCTACAAATCTTCCTTGGAGAGTGTTTTCTCACTAAAACTACTCTATATCTTTTGTGTCTTCAGTGTGCAAAAATTATTTCAAGTTTCTGACCATGCACTATTTATATAAGACTAAGAAAGTGCTTCATTAATGATTCCAACGGATAGAAAGTAGCTGAACAGTTAACTAGCCGTTGGGAGTATCGGACGTCTGGTCCATCTGAATTTTGCGTCCGACAATAGGCAGTGAGCTTGAGAGGAATTCTTTAATTCTATCGGACGTCCGGTGAGTGACAGCCCCACCTCCCCCTAGGGAGAACCAAAGGGTTCGGCGGACAGCCAGCCCAGCTCTCGCCGGGACTCGGTCGTTCACCACAGTCCTCACTTAAAAACTGAATAAATCACAAGAATAAATAGGGCAACGATCCAAAACTTAAAGCGAAACTTATATACATTATCATCCCCAAACGGGAGTGTAAAGATCGAATATACAAAGGTTCTCAATCCTTCATACGTCCAGCCCGTGCCAAGCACTAGGCGAGAACCACTACAAAAGAAACAAAAGAACTAGATTGGCTAGTCTATGCTCTCATTCTGCTCGCCGTCCCCTGTTAAGGAAAACAAAACTAAATGGGTGAGCTAAAAGCTCAGTGAGGTTCCGAATAGATAATCAGACAATCAATTCAATACATTAAACATGGAGTATCAATAATTCAAGAAACATTTACAATGGAAAGCGATAGTAACATTCATTAAAAGGATACGGGCCCACATGGAGCTATTTGTTTGTTCGTTCGTTCCCCTGACATTTCCCCTTATTCCTCCAATCGTTTAAAAATACATTTTTGTAAGTAGAATCCCTCGTTCATCCTTTTGTTCGTTCATCCCTTTTTCGGACGTTGACCGGACTCCACTCATCCGGACGTTGGCCCGACTACAAGGTAATACTCGAGTATACCAATTCACCCAGGGTCACCATATCGCCCGACCGAGTCCGCTTCTGGCTCGAGTCGATCGGTAACGAAGGGCAGGGCCCAATTCAGCCAAACGGCTTACATTCATGCGCAACTAGCATTTAATCATTAATCATTGAAACTTTCACATTTATTTAGGTCGAGTGCGATAAAGTACACACTCGCCTAGAAAACTCGTTTTAACAATCATTGAAAGCACTTAACACATTATCAATCAATAATAACAAGCCAATAAGTCAAGGAATATAGCAAACAAGGAACACTCACCTAGTTATGCAAAATAACGTGCAAAATATCGTTCCGGATATTACCCTTAATCACCAGTGAAACCTAAGATTGAACAAGAGAACACATTACAGTTTATCGAGCAAAACATTTAAGGGGAAACGAAGGAACCTGACTAATTAGGAGTAAAGCGTGTAAAGATGATTTTCAAGTAAAAAGAGGGTTGTTTGGACCCAAGGATGAAAATAACTAGGGTTTCAAAATCAATCGCAAAACCAAGCTCAAAAGGCTTATAGAATTCCAACGGAAAACATTTGACTAACGACAAATCAAAAGACAAATAGATAGGCTAAGAAAATATTCTTTCGGAATCGTAAAGAATCGTTTGTATGACTAAAAGTCACTATATATTCAAGTAGAGGTTATATAACAAGGGTTGTGATGAAAATCATATGGAAAAGGAAGACTCTTAAAACCGTACTTGAAAGTAGTTCACTTGTGGCCGATAAAACTCTAACTCATACTTCTATATTTTGGGTACGGAGTAAGTAAACATTTGGCGTTTCAAATCGAAGAGGTATCATGTTTTGGAATGGTAAAACGGTCATAGTATTTGCCAAACGAAAATATACAAATTCAAATAGAAACTTAGTCCTTGAGTGAAAATTTGGGCAGCACGCCCTTTGTGTTTACCTAATTTTCCAGCCATTTTGGTTTCATTAATTCCTCAAATCAGTCCCAACATCTCGTACAAAAATAATCTCATTTCCAAAAGCCGTTCACTAGGCTTACAGTCATTCAAGTCATTTAGCTAGGAAAATGACCGGAAAGGAAAGTCAAGCCCTAAAATATTCTAATAAGCACAATAAGACTCGATTACAAGTCATAAACCAATGCCAAATACTACCGAAATAGGGTTCCATAAGCATATACAAGCATTAGGGGAAACCAGAAAATCCGGAAATGAATTTTAGCTTTGCCCTGAAAAAAAATAGTTTTTGACCTCATTTTGCGGTAATGGCACCAAAGGCACTACAATTATCGGATGAAGGTAAAAGACCCACAGTTTCGAAGCTAAGAGATAGGGCTACAATATTACAGAAGGTCACTCAACCCAGTTTCGAGTGTAACCAGGTCAAAAATGCAAGATACTACACCAGAATCACAAAAATAGATTCACAGAACGCATTCTAGCGGAAACATCATAAATCAGGCTATCCAAGTCCAAATCCAGAAATTCTAAAACCAGATGAAAGATAAGAAATAGGGCTACATTTCATCAGAAGGCCTCAACAACCAATTCGGAAGCATTCCTAACCAAAATAACCAATTACAGAAGCAATTCTTCAATTCGGGTGAAACCAGAACAGCAAGGGTAATTTCGACTTTTCTCAAGCTACACTACTCCGATTGACCTGAAATTTTGCAGGAACCTCTAAAATATTATTCCCTACAACTTTCATGTTTTAAACCAAGGCCAATTAGGCCTCTATCTATGAGCTACAAATTCGGGCAGAATGAAGAACATCAAACCCTAATTTTTTCAATTTTCTTCCAAAACAGCAATTGATTGCAATTAACCACTTTTTCCACCTCATAGAGTCCTTAAACATCATTTCCAATCATCATATATAACCACACAATCATGTTCATATTAAAACAGAAAAATCCCCAAAAATTATAAAACTTCATCAATTCAACCACAAATCAAGAAATAATCCATAAATTTGCATCTCCTACTACCACTAAGCATGATTTAAGCATCAATAAAGGGAGGAGAGTGGTTCTTCACAACTCACCTTAGAAACAAGAGAGAGAGAGCAATTAGTCCTCTTAGTTTTCCAAATAACTCCACACAACACTTCACTATCACTCCCTTAAGTGGTTTTATGGAGCAAAATCAAGGTTGGATGGTTGAGTAAGTTGATTGAAGCAAGATTGAAGCCAAAATCTTGAAGAGTTTTCTTTCTTTTGTTGCTCAAGGAGCTCGGCCAAGATGAAGAGAAAATGGTGAATTTTTGGTTATTTTTTTGATTTATTTGGTCAATGGTAAGAAAAGGAATAGTAGTCTTACTTAAGGACCAATCCCATGGTGACACTTGTCACCTCCATTAATGCAAGTCTATCACTTTGTTTCCTCTCACACCAATCCAAATTGCAACCTCTACTTATCTCTTAACACCCGGTAAATTAATTCCAGTATCAAAAACTTAACCTAGTTGGCCGAATTTTTTCGAACTTTTCGCACTAGTGGGTCCCACGTCCGGTATACGCTCTTAATTTCTCAAAAACTATTTGATACTAGAAAAATCATTTAAAAACTATATTTACTCATACAATTTATCTAGAAAATTTTCCGGATACAGAAAGTGCAGAAAACAAGCCATTGAATATAATAAAACCCTAAAATGGAAAAATTACGGGCTCTCACACGGTGTCTCGGGTATTTGTGTTCGAAAGAAGATGATCATTTTGAGAAATCTTTTTTAGTTCTTTCGGACGTCTGGCACCTACAATGCTTTGCGTCTGAAGTTTCGTAAACTCTATCGGACAGCCGGTGTTCTGATGCTTTGCGTCCGAATGAGGTCAGTGAGCTTAGAAGGAATGTCTTAATTCCTTCGAACGTCCGGTGGTGGAGTTCTTCATGCGTCCGAAGTTGCGCAATGATTATGGAACGTCCGATCCAGTCTTCACGAGTGCCCGACAGTTTTCAGCACTCTTTGTTTCTTTCAATTGTACTTAATCTTTGAACTTGATTTGCTTCATTGCTGAAAAGATCTTTGAGGAGATATTAGTAACATCCATTTGTTTTGTAAACATCAAAAGCTAGGGACTAAGATTAACAGCAAGAGAAGAAATCTACACTACGAACATGAAATAAAAGTAATAAAAATAACAATAGAAAGCTTCTAGGGCTATGAAATTCCTCACTACTCTTGTAAGTAAAATTACCGGTTAATTGAATGTAATTATCTTGGCAAGTTATGGCATAATTTTCTAATGTATGTGATACCTACTCTCATACTGAATCAACTATACTTGTAGATAAGTCATACCTATTCTCGTAATTATGAAATTAACTACAAGTTCATTTTTCTATAAAATTACATGGAATAAGCTACTAAAGTCACAAAAAAGTGCGTCTACTCTCATGTGTGTATTCTCTAGATTTAGCACTTCTTTGAACTAGTGTCAGCTCCCAATTCTCATTGTAAATTTAACACCTTAAAATTATTATAATTAATGACCAGTTAATCATCATTAGACAAGCAAGAATGCTAAATAATTTGTTTAAAATAATATCATCAAATAACCTATTAAATAGCATTAACAAGATATAGAAAATTCATCCATAACTCTAGGCATAAACTTTAGCAACACATGATAAAATCCAAACTTGTATTATAACTAAACATGAAATCAAATGCAAAAGAGAAAATGATAGGAGAGAGGTCCCTTTGTCACATGAGCTCCAATTCTCCATCTTTACTCCTCAATTCTTCATTCAGATCTAGCTACAAATACAAGTTGGATAAACTACACTAACTATACTATACTAATGAATTAAGAAAAACTAGTGAAAGCTACATTTTGGTAGTGTCGCTAGCCTTCCAAAGTTTTGAAAATATGCCTTCAAACCCCCTATGTATAGAGGAATTCAAGCTTCAAATGAGTTGTTAAAGTTGATGTAAAATACTTCTTGAGATTCCCAAAATATTCTTCTACAAATCTCCATGCTCTTCTTTACAGTTGCAACCGAAATTCTGGAGCAAGTGGTTGTGCAAGTTGCACACATGTTTACAGAATATGCACCCAAAATCACACCAAAAAAAAATCAAATAAACACACTTAAAATATGTAAAATAAACAATTATCAAACTCTCTCACACTTGAATCATTACTTGTCCTCAGGCAATAAGAATACAAACCAATAATGATTCAAACATTTGAAATAACATATGTGCACCTTTGAATTCAATTTCTCAAAACAAGATAAATAATCATTATAGAATCATTCATTACACCTCAAGTACTTATAATATCGAGTAAAGGAAAGATAATTAAACCATAATTTGAAAACATCAACTCAACTTCTTATCCTCACCCAATTTCACAAGTCAAGTAATTCGCAAGGTCAATAAAATGCTTTCTAAACCTATGATCATCTTTTTCTCAAAATCAAAAGAGGGATTTATTCATATAATATGTCAAACATTCACTCAAGTTGTGAAAATGTCTTTTGATGCGAAGATCGACATTTTTAGATGAAAATTCCCAAGTATTCAACACTTCACAAATTTGAGTTGCTTTGCATACTCTTAATTCAAGTACTGTTTTATGCGAAAGTCAACATTGTAGATAAAAACTCCTAATTACTAAGCATAAGAACCATTGGAGTAGAACAACTCTTATTCTCTTCTTTTCTTTTTTCTTCTTTCTATTTTTCAGTTTTTTTCCAAAGTAAAGATAATAATCATTCTCTCAAAAGAATAATCATAAGAAAAGTAATGTAATTATTGACCATATTTATCACTCAACCATGAAAAATTAAGTAAAGAGAAGAAACTTCTTCATACATGCAAAATTTAGGCATAATTTTCTTCACTTTATAAGATATACTTTCCTAAAAATGTAAAAATTCTAATTACATAACCGCTATTTTCAAGTTAAATGAGAAATGAAATTTTTAAGCCACATATATTTATCTCAAAAGTAAAAAGAATTTGAATTATTAATTGTGTAGAACACATTGCCCTTTGGATTTAATTGAAATTTTTTGAAAATTTTTGGGGCAATTTTTGATAAGATTTTGAAAAAATTTTGGCAGAATTTCCTCTTATAATTGAACGAAACTCCTTGCCAGCATGCCCAATTTTGAAAACTTTCAAACCACAATAACATTTCCAAGAACCAGTCCAATATTTTCAACCAACAAATCAATCACATACAATGCATATAATCTCAATTCTTCCCCCGACGCTGAAAATACATATTGTCCTATATGTGTAAAAAGGGAAACCAAGAGAAAAAAAAAAGAATACTCCCATATTGATATGATTGAAGAGTGCAAATATGAAGTTTCACAATCCAATATGAATTTTATGATCCATTTGCCGTAATTCTACAAAAAGGAAATTTCATGAGTTCCATTTGTAACCATTAGTAAAAGAAACCTAAAAAATGGAAATAAAAACAAACTTCTAAGGTTCAAGAAATGCAAAATTAATAACACAGGTATTAATAAATATAAAATGGTGATCCATAACTCTATAACTTTTGTTTTGATGTTGTACTTATATAAAATTGATAAGAAACTTCTCAAGGTACAATGAAGCTTTTCACTTTGTGACAGCCCCACCTCCCCCTAAGGCGTACCATAGGGTTCGGCGGACCGCCTGCCCAACTCTCACCGGGACTCAGTCGTTCACGTCAATTCTCAATCGAAACCAGAATAAACCCACAAGACTAAACATAACAACGATCCAAAACTTAAAGCAAAACTTATATACATTGCTATCTCAAAAGGGAAATACAAACATCGAATATACAAAGGTTCTCAATTCACCATACATCCAGCCCGTGCCGAGCACTAGGGCGAGAACCATTACAAAACCAAAGAAACCAGTCTAGGCTAGACTCTACCGAGCTCTCGTCCTTACTCGTCATCCCCTGTTAAGGAAAACAAAACTAAAGGAATGAACTAAAAGCTCAGTGAGGTTCCAAACACATAGGCAACAAGAAGTTCAATGCATTCATTACATATAACCAATAATTCAAGATACAAATACAGAATAAAGCGATAAACACATTCATTAAAAGGATATGGGCTCACAGGAAGCCATATATTCGTTCGTTCGTTCATTCTCCTGTCATTCCCCTTATTCCTCCGGTCATTTAAATAAAATACATTTTTGGTAAATAAAACCCTCGTTCATTCTTTCGTTTCGTTCACCCCCTCCTGGAAATTGGCCAGGTTCCACCAGACTATAAGGTAATACTCGAGTATACCAAATTCACCCAGGGTCACCATATCGCCCGACCGAGTCCGCTTCTGGCTCGAGTCGATCGGTAACGAAGGGCAGGGCCCAATTCAGCCAAAAGGCTTACATCATGCGCAACTAATGTAGCAATCATTAAATCATTGAAAATTTCACGTTTCATTTAGGTCGAGCGCGGTAAAGTACACGCGCGCCTAGAAAACTCATTTTGGAAATCCTTGAAAGCACTTAACACATTATCAAACAAGAACACAAGTCATGAAGTCAAGAAAAATATAGCAAACAAGGAACACTCACCAATTTACGCAAAACAACGTGCAAATATCCTTCCGGATATTACCTCAGTCACCGAGAAAACCTAAGAGTAAATGAGAAAGAATATTACAATCTATCTAGCACAAACAATTAGGTGAAATCGAAGAAACCCAACAATTGATGAATAAAATGTATAGAAATGACTTTAAAGTGAAACGAGGGCATTTGGACCGGTGGACGGAAATAGCTAGGGTTTCATAAACTAAACGCAAAACCAAACAAAAAGGGGTATAAAATTTCCAACGGAAAACACTTGAACCAAAGACATGTCGGAATCCAACTATATAGACTAAGAAATATTGTTTTCGGGATTGTTTATGTGGTTCAAAATCATCTCATATTCAAGTAGATATTATAGACTAAATGTCTTAATGAAATTCATGTAAAAGGGAGGACAAAATACCCAAGAAAACCCTAAACCACTCCTTTTTATTTGGGTAAGAGTAAGTAAACATTTGGAGTTTCCAATTGAAGAAGGATCATGTTTTAAGATGGAAAAACGGTCATAGTATGTGCCAAACGAAAATATACAAGTTCAAGTAGAAACTTAGCCCTCGAGCGAAAATTTGGGCAGCACGCCCTTTGTATTTACCTATTTCCCAGCCATTTATGGCTTCATTATTTTTCTCAATCAATCCCAACATTACACACAACATAAATAGCCACTCAATAGGCTCAATGTCATATGATTACCAAATCAAGCTAGGACATGTGCGGAAATGACGTTTAGGTTGGAAAACAAAAGGCAGATTTGCTGTTGCTTAGCGGAACTAACACAACTGAAGCTACACTAGTCGGATTGAGGTACAATGTACACCGTTTTGAAGCTAAGAGAAAGGGATACAATGTTGAAGAAGGCCACTCAGTCCATTTTGCAATGTATCTAGGTCAAATTTACTAAAACAACCCCAGATTTTCCAGTTCGCAGTTCAACTAGCAGTCCGGATTCATTCAATCATATCTCAGCACATACAACTCCAATTCAAGTGATTCCAAAGCCATTTGAAAGCTAAGATACAAGGCTATAAGTATTAAAAAGATATTGACAACCAAATCAGTAGTATTCCTGGTCAATACAACCAATTACAAAAGCTGATTAGCATGTTCGGATAGAAACAGGGAAGTAGGGGTATTTTGGTCTTTTTACAGGCTACATTGCTCCGATTGAGCTGAAATTTTGTAGAAATCTATAAAATATCATTCTCTACAACTTTTATGTTTTGTACCAAGCCTAATTCGGCCTCTAACATAGGGTACTGAAACCGGACAGAACTGAAGCATACAATTCCAGAAATCCGGAATTTTGGGATTTCAAGGGCAATCTCTTCATTTTCTTGATTCAATCACTACCACAACCTCTTATACAAGCCTATATACATCATATACCACTCCTACAACAAGTATAAGAAGGAAATCAGTCAAACCCTAGCTTACATACATCACCCCAAAATCATCACAACAACTTGTATAGCTACTAATCTAACCAAAACATGAGTTATATAACAACTTAAACAAAAATAAACGAACCAAAGCCATGGGTCAGACCTTATACCTCAACAAAAGGGCTTGCAAGAGTAATACTTCACCTCCTCTTGAAATTTTTTGTTCCCTTAGCTTCCCAAGTTCACAACTCATAAGTTAATCGGTTTAGAATCTTGTTTCTTTCACTCAAATGGTGCAAATCAAGATGATAGAAGGTTGTTTCTCTCTTGCTCTCTCTCTCTCCCTTGCTCGGCCAAAAAAACAGAAAGAATTAAGGAAAATAAGCTTAAATGAAGGATAAAAGAACAAAAAAAACAATTAGTCAAAGAGCCATAGGGTGGTGACACTTGTCACCACCAAAGCCATGCAAATTTCTCTTTCTTTCCCTTGCATTTTTTGCCACAAATTTTTGGCCATATGGATGAGTATGAGGGGGGATATTTTGCAAAAATATCAGGGGTATGTGGTGGTAAGGAAGTGGCGGGTTCAATCGGTAGTGATCGATACCTGTCGGTTTGACGCGATTTCTCTTAAATCGCGTATATTAGGATTTTTAACTTATAATCACTAAATTATTATTATCACTTCTAATCATATAGTATTCCCTCATCCAAAAGTCATTTTTACCTATCAAATTTGATCCTCACTCCGTACCGAATAATCATACTACGGGAAAACGTGAAACCCTAATTCGCTCTTAACTTGGAAACGAAAAGTGAAACCCTACTTTCTAGGTTCATTTGCACCTATTGAGGAATGATTGGGTATTAGGGCCATAATAAATGAATAATTTCCAAATAAAAGGCATTTTTAAGAAAAACGTGAGGAATTTTACAATTCCAGTGATTAAAATTAGGGTTTCAATTAAAATATGAGTGATTTAAGAAAACCGGTTAGTCACAAGTAAATTAGGGTTTTTGATTAAAATTTTAGGGTTTCTAGTCTTTTAAAACAAAATAAGGTTTTAAATCAAACCCAAAGAAATACACTTTAGTATTTTCTTTACAAACAACCTCCTAATTTTCGGGGTATCACACACTTTACATATTTTGTCCTTTCACCCTAAATACCTACTTTTTAAATTATAAAGCATACATCCTCCTTTAGGTATTTACAAGATCACCATATCATAACCATTTAGGAGCAAAGTCAAAACATGGATAATATATTATGCACATATACAATTTCAACCCTAAAATTCCACATAAATAGTTAAATTCTTTAAATATTCAAAATTCATCATCCAATCATACTCTATAAAAAGATTGAGCAATAATTTGATTCATTATAACACCAAAACTTCCATTTAAATGCATCATTTTTCAAACTAGATAAACTAGCCATTCTCTAAATATCAAATTCAAATTTTTCAAAATGGCACCATATAATGAATGTATATATGTAAGTATCACAAACAAGTCACATTTTGACTATTTGAATCATCCAATTATGCTTAACAACATTCCAAGGCCAATTACCACATTGATCGTCATACAAGAATATACATAAATTGAAACATTGCATAGATCATCATATTTCCACATTTAATCATGTAAACATGCTTAAAAATGCTAAATAAGTATAATGGAACCCATAAACGTCAACAAAGAACATCACAAATTCATCATTCAAAGTGTGTCAATAAACTCAAAAAAATATGTGAATGGTGAAATTTAAAATACCAAGTTAAATTTAAGATACTTACCTCAAATTAGTAAAGTGATGTTTGGTGATGCAAATGATGCAAAACTTCTCAAAAATTTCACCCAAATTGGTCCCCAAATGATTAATCTTTAAATGTGAAGACCCTAAAATGCTTGAGCTAAATCCACAAAATTTTGTGCTTTCGGATGTTTTTGATCCATGAGTTTAGTTCTGTAAGCTGTTTGAGGTGTTTGCATGGTGATTTTAATCAAGAAAAATGGATGAAAATGAAGTTTGGTGAAGAGTGTGCGTGTTAGTGTGTGAATAGAGGAATAAGAAGAATGAAGTTTGAGGCTGCATTTTCTCTTTAAAAACCGAGTACTTCAAATACGCGGGCTGAAAACACGAGCTGAGGTTGCATTTTCGAGCCTACGCTTTCTAGCAAAACTTGCTGATTCAAATACGTAGGTTCATGAATACTCGGGCAATGGTCGCATTTTCAAGCCTATGTTTTTAGAAAGAAAACAAGCAAAATATGCGGACTAAAACATAGGCTAAGCCGCATTTTAAGGTCACATTATCTTTGATTCTAATGATGTCGCGCCCCATTTTTTACAAGAAAAATAAATAAATAAATGGTTTAAAAAGTGGATTTTTGATTTTGAAAAATGAATAGAAAGCACGGGTCTAAATGGGACTTGAAAATGCGACGTTTTGACCCAAAATATAGTTTTAAAAGGGTTTATTGAATGAAAAATGGAGTCGCCACTTGGTATAGGGTTAAGGTGTACCAAGTCACCTAAAAATGAAATGTTAAAGAAAAAATGGAAAAAACCCTTTTTAAACGACTCCAAGTCTACGTAAATCAAAGAAAAAGGTTCGGGAGTCACATTTGACGAAGGGGAAGGCAAGGATAAAAATCCAAGGCAACCCTTCGACCTAGCCAAGGCTAGTTGCGTGATTTAGTCAAGGATTTTCTTATTTTCACCAAAAGATTTATCGCATTTGGATGTACTATATGAATGCAAACCCTAGACCTAGGAGGGCATTGGGGGCAAAATTTCTCTTCAAAGCTTGAGTGGTGCCAATCACATTGATTGTGATGCCCAATGCGGATTCTTTGGAGGGGTCACGAATAATGCAAAAATATGAGACTCTAAGAAGAGGAAAAGAATAAAATAATTATAGAAATATACATGTCTTAAAGGAATGCATCATGTCGGGTACGGCGGGCTAATGTTCGTGACTCAATTTTCCCTTTAATAGAGGGAATACGAGCGTGCTAAGGCTAGCAAAGCCAAACTCGTCCATATCCCATATCCAAAGGGGGTTCCTAATCTAATCGAGCAAATGCACTACCCTAATCCTATTTCTAGAATGAAATGCAATTCTAATGTCATGTATCATGCATAGGGGTATATATATGTATAGGGAAATTAGGGATAAGGGTTATACGTATAAGGGGAATATCATACAAAATGATAAAAGGCCCTAAAAAGTGAAAATATGCATGAGATGGAGTGATTTTATCATGCAATCATGATCTAACGCGCGAGGGGCTCCTAAGGGTCTAGCATTGGACTAGCCCACATCTACGCTCTCTCGCAAGCATTGGACTTGCAAGAGCTCGAGTGGACAACCATGACTAGCATTGGACTAGCCACGGTTACGTGCATTTGCATCCATCATACACATATATAAGTAACGTGCATTATTAAAGCAAGTAGACATGTGAGCACGTAATTCACATAACACATAAGCATGCATATCTAGATGCCAAAACCTAAGAAAGCGATTAAACACATAGCACCTAAGCATGCAAAACACATAAGGCAATTAAGGCTCTAACTATTACATTTTTAGAGGGGAAGACCTACTACAATCTAAAAGGGGGGATAAGAAGGAATAAAATAATTAAATCCCTAACTATTACAATTTTGGCATTCGAGTGCCTTCCAAATGATAAAATTAAAGCAAAAACTAAGCAACTAAAGAAATGAATAAGGTGAAAATGAAATAAACATTTAAGGTCATGCAATTGCACACATAAGACACGTATACGCACGTAGGGTCAAATAAAGTCAAAAATAGAGGATAGAGTGTACCTCCCTCGCAATGGTAATCAAATGAAGGAAAAATGGCTTCAAAACAATAAAAAGGTCAAGGTACCACTTTAATTAAGAAAAATTAAAAGAAATGTGCAAAACAAAGCTCACTTGATCATAAAGCCCTTAAAGTCATGACTTAAGTGCAATCGAAACAAAGCATAGTAATTAATTGAAACAAACAAGCAATGAACTTGTAAAATTAAAACTACCAAGGACCATATTGAGGAGATTATTCAATTGATTGGGTCGTAGCAGCATGAGTTAAAAGCCAAGGGGTCAAAGTGAAATTATTGAATTACTTCATGCAAAACCCATGCAAAGTACCATGAAACGTTTTTTGCAATGAAAATATTGAAGCATCTGATGAAGGCTTGTATGCAGATTCAGCCGCCGCTTTCTTTTCACTTAATTAGTTCAAGCAATCAACATTTCAATACTTCAAACAACTAGTGCAACACAATCACTAAGCATTCATCTTATTTCCCATCAAGAAATCCTTCTTTTTAAACACCAAAGTCATGCAAATCAGATTTGAAGAAAACTTCTGCAACGGAAAGTGCAAGCCTGCTGCATTTTTGCTTCCAAACTCAGATTTCAGATTCAAATACACAAGGCTTGATCCCAAACTTTCTCAATCCAACATCCAAACTTTACACTAAACAACACAAAACATAACTTTGACATCCAAACAAGCAAAAAACATAGAAGGGAATCATACAAATACTGGAGAACTTTATGCAAAAAGGTTCGGCAGCAAGCTTTGCGGCACTACAAAGACTTAGACAACAAAAGAACGTGCCTAAATCTGGGAAAATTATGAGATTTTGCTGCAACAATCCGAAAAGGAAAGGAAACCCGCATGTACTGCTGCAACAAATTAAAGATTTTGAACTTTTTGCAGCAGGTTTTGTGCACCATCCTTCCCCAAAAATCCAAGACTTAACCATTATGAGAAGTTAAAAGGCAGCCACAAACTCAAACAACAATTCAGGACACTAGCTTTTTTTTAACAAGATAAACCTGAACCTCAGCCCCCCACAAAAACGACATTAAACCAAGCCCAACCACAGATCTGTACATGCCCAAAAAAATCTGAATAGATATCAATCAAAGTTGGAAACTTTCAGCCATTTCCTTTCGGCTAAGACCCAACCATACAGGAGCTGACTCATTAACCCAACATCAGATTCATCGTTACCCAAACAAGAGACATCAAACCCAAGCAAAAGCCATCAATCAACGCTGAAGCAAAAAAAAGAAAAAGAAACAGAACCAGAAGACAAGCAACGGAATGCAAGTCATAACTAGAGGAAACAGCTTTTAGCTATAAAAGATGAAAACAATACCTGGAGCGCGGGATGGAATGTGGAATGACCAAGAAAAACTCAGATGATCTTCCCAAGGAGTAAACGTTGCGGATGGCTCCGTCACCTTCCCTTTCTGCAATTTTCCTGCTGCAACTCTGCAGTTCAACTCACGCAAAGTTGAAGATCCTAACGCTGAATATGTGGATCCCGTGAGCGTTGAAGATGATCGTTCTCCACAGAAATCGAAAGGGACTTGCTACTGGCTCAGATGAAAGCAACGCAAAATCTGGAATTTTTCTGGTTTTCCCGTAGCTTCCTTTGCTCAGATTCTCCCTTTTCTCTCCCGAAATTTTTCAAATCTCCCTCTTGCTCTTGGCTTTTCCCTCTACCACCGTACTCTCGTTTTTCTCTCTCTCTCTTCCCTCCAGAAATTTTCCCTTGCCGTTCTCTCCTTTTCTTGCTCAACCAGCCGTCCTTCCAAAAAACTCCTCTCTGCCTCTCAAAAGCTGCGTTTCCTTTTCTATTTATATCAAACACCCCACTCTCAAACCCTCACCTCAAAGGTGAGGATGAGAGTGGAGGTTTTCTGGGCATCCTAGAGCCCTCCGATCCATTGGGAGCCAAGCCAACCAGAAACAAGCTCCCGTGAGAATGATTTCATGCCGCATGCATGTGCGGCCCCTCTTTTTTTTTTTTTTTTAACACTTAATTAAATAAAATAACAATTTAAACAAACTTAAATAAAATGTACAAATTAATAACCAAAAGATAAAAAAGAAAAGCTAAGATTTTCCTCTTTTCCCTCTTTTTCTTCTTTTTTCTCTTTTTTTTTCAATAAAAGAAATAAAACATATTTTTCCCTAATTTTCTCTTTTTTGGCAAAAATTTATGCTAAAAAGTCTTATAATAAAAAAGAAAAAACAAATAGCTAAAAGAGTAAAAATGAATACAAAATAAAAATGATAAATAATAATAATCTAAAAAACTAAAGTGCTATACAAATTCTAAAAGTCTAAGAACTAGAAATCATGGAATTAAGAGAATTATTACTAAAAATAAAAATAAAGTTAGGATAAAAATTATTTTAAAATTTGGTGTCTACAGATGAAGATGCACTAATATGCGGGATTAAAATGCATGCTCAGGTGGCATTTTAAGGCCGCATATTCATTTCTCTGCACTTTTTATGCAGAAATCTGCATTTTTTCAAAAAATATGCTCATGACCCCGATTTTCCAAAGTGCGATCTAGATCGTTCTATTGGTGAAATAACCAATTTACACATCAAAAGTGATTTAAACATACATTCCAACCCACTATAACATATCAAAAACAACAATCAGTCAAATTGAGGGGTCGAGTTCTTTAATTTTCCTTAGTCTCATTGACCTCAAAAAGTGACTTTTACCTTCTTTCTTGAACCCTACAAAACAAATATAATAAACATACTTTGAAACATATAACAAACATGAAAACACTCTCAAATGAAATAAATTAACACAAAATATTGGATTGCCTCCTAATAAGCGTTTCTTTATAGTCATTAGCTTGACTATTTCACCTCATTTTTCAAGGAGACTTTGTTAATGAATAATCCATCATTTTAGGTCATGGTGGATCCACAAAAATTGGCTTAATAACCAAAACCACATAATCAAATGATACGAGAGATGGAAGAGGCTTACATATCTCAAGTGTTGTATAGATATTACCTTGTAGTAACACTACTTGATAATTGTCCAAAGAAACATCCATATATCCTTCTTGGGCGATGATATCCTTAAAACTTACTTCTTCAAAACACTCCTCGAGAGAGGTTAAATGTGAATCATTCATGCTCATCTCTTGAGCTTCAACATTAGTTCCAAAGACACAAAATCATGTGAAATGGACATTTTTTCATTGAAACACAAATTAGATTCATCATTTTGATCAAAATGCAATCCACTTTCACATACAACATAAGAATTAGAGTTGATTTGCATATAATTAGAAGAAATAACTTCACACAAATCACACAATTGGTCTTGAATTCTACCTATGTGAAAAGCTAATTCATCTAATCTATTCTCAACCTTATCAAAATGGTCGAAAGTCGTATTAGCTAGCCTTTCAATGCTAATTCCCAAGACAAAGATGCATTAGCTAACCTTAATAGCTAACTCCTAAGATGGCTTTGATTCAAGTTGGACAATTTTGGATTGGTAATTATAAAAACATAGATAATCATTATATTCACATTGATTATCCAAACTATAAACATAAGAATTACCCCAATTAGGGCAATATTGATTAAAACAAGGATTGAAATGCTTAAATTTGTCATAATTGTGACGGCCCCGCTTCTCCCAAGGGCGAACCAGAGGGTTCGGCGGGCCGCCTGCCCAGCTCTCGCCGGGACTCAGTCGTTCACTACAATCCTCAAATGAATTACAAGAATAAACCTCAAATATTACAATATAAATCTCCAATATACATCAAATTCTCCAAAAATTACATGTCATAAGCGAAGCGGAAACAATTCCCAACTATACATAAAATGATTCCAAATCCAAACTGTACAAGATATAAGCCATCCAGCCACGTGAATAAGTACTACAAGCCTTCCTTCGCCTTGAGCCCTGTGGAGTGAAAAAAATCATTTTGGGATGAGCTAGAAGCTCAGCGAGTAACCAGGAAAATCATTAAACAAATATATTTCACAATGTTGCATTTCGATGATTTCGATGATGTCATGATTCAGAAATCAAATGTCCGTTTAGTGCTCTCGTGAGCCAGTGAAATCATAGCACTTGAACACCCAACGCTCAAATAGATCATTTAACATTAACATTGAGAGGGAGCCCCTTTTTGAGCTCCAGATAAACATGAACATGAACCATAAACAAGGTGGAGACGTTGGTGTCCAGCACAAGACTTTTCCAGAACTCATTGAAGCCAAATCATGTCATGAATCCACATGCAAGCACGCATGATATGCAATCGAGTAAATAATGCAGGAAACGGTTCATAAATAACTTTAGAAATAGTTTGAGGTCACTCACCTCCATGGCTAAGAAATCATCCATCATATAACATTGCCTTACTCAAATCCGAGCCTTAGATCACAAACCCAATGCAAACAAGTTCTTTCAAAGTTCGGACAGCACTTCCCCTGAATTTCCTAATTTTTCCAGCCATCATGGCTTCATTATTTCCTCATTCCAACCCCAAAGGTACACACACAATAACAAGTTCATCCAATAGCCATTCAGCAAGCTCCAAGTAGTACTAGTACAAGTCAAGCAAGGGAAAAGTCCGGAAATGAAAGTTAAGCTCAAAACCAGAAAAACAGTTTTGGACGTCATTTTGCGGTAATGGTACCAAAGGTGCTACGATTGTCGGATGAAGGTGTAAGACCCACCGTTTCGAAGCTAAGAGATAGGGATACAATGTTACAGAAGGTCACTCAACTCAGTTTCGAGTGTAACCAGGTCAAAAATGCAAGATACTATACCAGAATCACAAAAACAGATTCACAGAACGCATTCTAGCGGAAACATCATAACTCAGGCTCTCCAAGTCCAAATCCAGAAATTCCAAAACCAGCTGAAATCTAAGAAACAGGGTTACATTTCATCAGAAGACCTCAACAACCAATTCGGAAGAAATTCCAGCCAAAACAACCAATTACAGGCGCAATTCTTGCATTCGGGTAAAACCAGAACAGCAATAGTAATTTCGACTTTTCTCATTCTACACTACTCCGATTGACCTGAAATTTTGTAGGCCCTCTAAAATGTCATTCCCTACAACTTTCATGTTTTAAGCCAAGGCCAATTCGGCCTCTAACTAGGAGCTAAAAATTCGGGCAGAATGTTCCTTCACAAAACCTAATTTTCTGAAATTTCTTCCAAAACAGAAATTGGTTGCAATTAATCACTTTTTCCACCTTCTAGAATCATTATATACCATTTCCAATCATCATAGATAGCCACACAATCATGCTTATATTAAAACAGAAAAATCCCCAAAAATAATAAAACTTCATCACTTCAACCACAAATCAAGAAATAATCCATAAAAGTGAATCTTATACCACCACCAATCATGAATTGAACATCATTAGAGGAAGGAGAGGGGTCCTTCACAACTCACCTTAGCAATACAAGAGATAGAGCAACTAGCCACCTTATCTTTCCAAACAACTCCACAAAACACCTCAAGACCACTTAGCAAAGAGATTTTATGGAATGATTTGGAGTTTTATTGGTTGGATTTGAAGATTGAGCAAGAAATAGAAGGAAGAAATTGATAGCTTTTCTTTCTTTTCCTTTGAGAGAGAGCCGGCTATGAAGCTTTAGAAATAAGGATGATTTTTGGCATTTTTTTGATTTATTTGGTAAAGTAGTGAATATTGTAGTCAAAGTCCAAGACTTAATCTTATGGTGACACTTGTCACCTTTTGGTTCAAAACTTATCTTTTTGTCTCTCTAATACAAATATCTTAACACCTTGTACAATAATATCACTTAATACAAAATTCCAACAAGTTGTCAAAAATATAATGCATTTACCGCACAAGCGGGTCCCACGTTCAAAATACGCTCTTAATTTCTAAAAAACTTACCGATACTAGAAAAATCATTTTAAAACAATCTTTGCTCATAAACTTTATCTGGGAAATTTTTCTAATAAAGAAAATATAGAAAATGCGGGCGATTAAATAAAATAAACCGTAGAAATTTCTTTCGGGGCGTCACAATAATAATCCATATTTTGTACTTATCTACGTGTATGAGTAGTATGATAACTTTCACACAAGTCACAAATCACATGATTAGAATTGAAAGTACTAACATTCCTCTATCATTCAAGCATATTTGTAACGGTATCCAATTGAACTTTTAATATTATAAAATTAATCTTGGCCATCTTCAAAAGACATATTTTCGACCATCCTTTAGTTTCCTCCATAGTTGCAGTTTTGACAATTGTAGTCCATTGTCGAACTTCTTTCTCTCAAGTTTTTATCAACTTTTGTTTACCGTCCTCTTTATAACCTAAAATTGCTTTCAGACAATCTCAAAAGCAAAATTAGTCAAGAAGAATAGTTTAAAAGACACAAACAAAACAAGATACTAAAAACAAAATTTGAAGACTCAAAAAAACACTAAAAATGACAAATAAGACACTAGACATGACAAATACAAGAAAAGCAAGTAAAAAATGTCTAAACTAATAAAGTCATTTTTAGCACCGATATTGAATCAAATCTTCCCCAACAACGGTGCCAAAAACTTGACGACGTTCTACCATGCACCAACTTTTAATAAAATCTAAATACCCCATTTTTTGCAAGTATATAGATCGTTTATCGAGTATAGAGATATTAGGTATCGATCCCACAGGAAAGATTGTCAATTACCAATTGTTTTTTAACTCCTTTGTTATTTAGACCATCACAAATGCAAGATATTAAATCTACACTACAAAGATGAAATAAAAGCAATAAAAATAACAATAGAAAACTCCTTGGGTTATGGAATTTCTCACTACTCTTGCGAGTGAAATTACCGGTTAATTGAATGTGATTATCTTAACTAGTTATGGCGTAATTTCCTAATGTATGTGAAACCTACTCTTGTAGTGAATCAACTATACTTGTAATTAAGTCATACCTACTCTCGTGGTTATGAAATTAATTACAAACCACTAAAGCCACTAAGGTGTACCTACTCCATGAAATTATATGAAACAAGCCACTAAAACCACAAAGGTGCAGCTCTACTCTCTTGAGTGTACTCCTTAGGTTTAGCACTTCTTTGTACTAGTGTCAACTCCCAATTCTCATTATAAATTTTACACCTTAAAATTATCACAATTAATGACTAGTTAATCATGATTAAACAAGCAAGAGTGCTAAATAAATTGCTCAAAATAATATCATCAAATAATCAATTAAACATCACTAACAAGATATAGAAAGTTCATCCATAACTCTAGGTATAAACCATGGCAATACATGATAAAATTCAAACTTATATTATAACTAAATATAAAATCAAATGCAAAAGAGAAAGTGATATGAGAGAGGCCACCCTTGTCACAGGAGCACCAACTCTCCATTTTTGCTCCTTAATTCTTCATCCAAGTCTAACTACAAGTACAAGATGGATAATCTACGGTAACTATACTATATTAATGAACTAAGAAAAACTAGCAAAAACTACATTTTGGTAGTGTCTCTAGCCTTTTAAAGTTATGAAAATATGTCTTCAAACCCCCTATTTATAGAGCAATTCAAGCTCCAAATAAGTTGTTCAAGTTGAAGTAAAATATTTCTTGAGATTTCCAAAATATTTTTCTACAAGTCTCCATACTTTTCTTTACAGTTGCAACCAAAATTCTTGCTAGAATTGAGTTGTAAAAAGTTGTGAAAAATCAGAGCAAGTGGCTGTGCAAGTTGTACACACGTTTACAGAACACGTGCCCTTAATTCGCACCCTTAAGGTCACATATTGTGGGTGCATATTGCCTCCCCTGTATTTTTTTTGTTCCAACTAAAATGAGGAGATAAAATGTGGGTTCCCTAGCATATTGAGGTAGTGTTTCTTGCTCAGAAAATTGCATTTGTTCATTTTATCATATTCAAATCATTCTCGAATCACATCTAATGCTATTGCATGAATTCTTCTTAATCCAAAATGATCCTTAATCTCCAAATCCTATAAATGCAACAACTTTTGCACATTAAACTGCTCAAATGCAGGCTATAAAATGAAGCTTGTAAAAATAGAGGCTTAAAGAGCAAATTTCATTCTTAAAAACCCTAAAATCACTCCAAAAATAATCAAATAAACACACTTAAAATATGCAAAATAAATAATTATCAATATATATATATATATATAAATAGGCAAACTCTCATAGCCGTGAGACTCTAGCTGATGTGATGAATCATACAACGAAACTAATAGGAAGGTACAGGAGGAAACAAAAACTTATTCAACGAATCTGATTTTTCTTGACTACAAACGTAGGACTTTAAGTCCTTAAATAGATAAATAAAACTAGATAACCTACTTCAATACTAATGTCTAAACACAACTAAACTATAGTTCCTAAATCAACTATGAAATCAATTTAAATCTAGTTACCAAATAAAAAATATAATTTTAAAACTAATAAAATTATAAATAGCTTTTTTTTTCTCAACATTGATTACGTACAGTTGTATTTCTATTCATGTATATGTATATATGTATCCAGGTAGATGTATGTATGTATGTACACATACACATACATACACACACACACAAATATATATTCTTTTCCTATTTCATTTCTCACATTTCACCAAAATATTCCTTTTATCCCTCACTTTTAAAATGAAACAAATTCATCCTTGACATTTTAAAATTGAATTTATGACATCCCTAAACTCAACTTTTAATAAAAATCAAGCCATCCAATAACCAATTATAAAATTCAGGGATGGAATTGATAGATCATTCGTCAACTCCATCACATTCACCTGATATTTATTGAGCCAGAAAAGGAAAAAAATATAAAAATTTAACATAAAAAGGCCACTTTTGTCTTGAAATAGTAGGGTTTCTTTTTTGGGTAAATATTTTCATGCATCGTTAATATATACGCTTGCGAGTTAGATGTATACCATACATACAAAGTTTGGTGTTTAAATTTAATTTGAAATAATATGGCAGGTATCTAGATTTGTCAGTATATACGATGACAGTGTAGGAAACATTAATCCTTCTTTTCTATATTGTTAGCTTTTAATTTTTCCTTTTCGGATTCATTAGATTTCACATAAATGTCAAGTTGAGTTAACCAAGTGATCTATCAATTATACCCTCAAAATTTGTAATTAGGTTGTTGGGTGATTGGATTAAGATTCAAAGTTAACTTCAAGGATGTAATAGCTTCACCTTTTAAATGTCAATGATGAATTTTCTTTGTTTAAAAAGTGAGGGAAAAAAAGAATTTTTTTGTGAAATGTAAGGGATGAAACTGGTCATTTTCTCATATATATATATATATATATATTCACTCCTACCCATATTTTTCGTCGCTTTTCAATATCCCAACATTTTAGGAATAGTGAATTAGTTGTGATGTTAGTGCTTTTATTTTCAAACTTGCTGTAGAAAATTTAAAATTTCGAATTTAAATATAGAAAGACATATAAATAAAGACTCATGATTCTAAATATTCTAGTTTTGATGATTGATAAAATAAATGATGAAGCGGCTAGTGGCTTAGTTAGTTATATGATGGAAAACATTCAAAGGAACAAAAGTGCATCATTGAAAGAAAGGAAGAAAAATAAGAAAAATTGAGTTAGTACTGTAATGGATATTGTAGTGGTGGTTACTGTAGCGAACGGCCCGCTTTCTTAATAGCTATTTTTTTATCATTGGAAATAAGTTCATCTATAAAAGGTCAAAACTTTAACATTTTGCCACAAGAAATGAAGAAACATTGCTAAGAGTTTATAAGCCAATTTCTTTCTTCTATTCTTCAAAATCGCGAGTAAACTTGAGTATATTTCATTCTTGAGTTTCTATTGTAAAATTCACACTATTGAGGTTGCTAATGAGCTTTCATATTATATATATATATATATATATATATATATAACCTTATTTTTCGTCCCTTTTCGAGATTTCAACTTTTTAAAGATAGTGAATTGATTGTGATGTTAGTGTTTTTATTTTCAAACTTGCTCTGGAAAATTTAAAAATTTGAATTTAAATATAACATGCCATATAACTAAAGACTCATGGTTCTTAATATTCTAGTTTTGATGATTGACACAATAAATGATGAAATGGCTAGTGGTTTAAGTTAGTTACATAATAGAAAACATTCAAAGGATCAAAAGTGTATCGTTGAAAAAAGGAAGAAAATTGAATTAGTACTGTAATGGGTACTGTAGCCAACAGCCTGTTTTCTTAACAGCTATATATTTTTTCATTGGAAACAGGTAAAGGTCAAAAACTTCAGCTTTTAGCCATAAGAAATGAAGAAACATTGCTAAGAGTTTATAAGTCAATTTCTTTCATCTATTCTTCAAAATCAAGAATTTAAACTTGAATATATTTCATTCTTGAGTTTGTATTGTAAAATTCACACCATTGAGGGGCTGACAAGCTTTCATTTGTATCATCCACACTACTAGAGTGTTGGTTCTTGTTGTACCTCAAGTTATTTGGGTGTTTATGTGAGGTTTCTGATAGAAATGAAGTAAAACCTTAGAAAAGGTGATTCTCACTAATAATACATTGAGGTTACTCTAAGAAGGAGTAAAAATCCTTGTTCCAAGAGTTGATGAATTCAAGGAGGAAGGTTGATCCTCAAGTATATATGGGTTTGTCATTTCACCCGTTGAAAGGAGGACAAGAGTGGAGAAACACTATAACTTAAAAGAAACTCGGGAGTGGACATAGGGACCAAGGAGGGTGCCAAAAACATTATAAATTTCTTACGTTTGATTTCTCTTTCTCTACTCTCTTTATCTTAATTATTGTTCTAATTTGATTAATTTGATTTTTTCTTGTTATTTAATCTTATAGATTATCTGCAAATGTTCATCTTCTACTCCACTTAGATTAGGTTGCTCTAGGGCCAACAAGTTATATCAAACCTCAGTCTCATAGAAATTGAATTCAACTTGTTTAGGAGTAAAGATCATGACAACTAATAATGCTTTATTTTTGAAGGGCCAATCTATTATTAGACTATCTATATTTAGTGGCTCAAATTTTAATAGTTGGAAAAAAAAGAATGGAAATTGTCTTACAATCTATTGATATTGAACGTTGGTATTTTGTTGTTGATGGTGCTTATGAAACTAAAATAGTTAATGCTATGACAAGTTTGAGTAGATTAAAAACTAGGCAAGAATTAAATGAAAAGGATAGAATATATCTTTCTTTGAATGCTAAAGCTGTGAATGTGATATATAATGCTTTAGATACTAATGAACCGAGTAGGGTAAAAGGTTATAAATTGGCTATAGAAATTTGGAGTAAATTGAATAAAATACATGAGAGTAACCTAAATATCAAAGAACAAAAGAATCATTGATTGTTGCTAAATATGAATTTTTTAAATGAAATATCATGAAAATAAGAATAAAATGTATTATAAATTCAATGATATTACTAAAGATTTGGAAGGATTTGGTAAAGAATATTCCTTGGATGAAAATATAAAAAGATCTTGGGTACTTCAAACAATGATTAAGAAAGTAAAGTTACGGCTATTGAAGAAAGTTTAAGAATTTAAATAAATTGCTTATTGAACAATTGATATGTTTTCTAACATCGTAGGAGTTGAAACTCAATTTTAAGGTACCAAGTGAAGAAGAGGCAAAAGTAAAGAGACGCGTGACCCTCAAAGCCACTCAAAAGAAAAGTGATGATGAAAGAGTTAAATGGGTATAATCAAGTATTAGAAATCTTCAATTCATGTGGAATGATTGTAATTCTAATGGTGAGATAAAAGAGAAGGATGATCTGAGACAAATGGCTTTCACGGCTATTATTGGTGATAATAAGGTAAACTCCTTTTATGATTCATGCGATGACATAGATTATGATTATAACGATGAAACCTTTGTCTTACAAGTTTATGATGAATTGCAAAAAGCTCATGCTAAAAATGAAGAATTGAAATTGAAATTGACAAAGTTGTTAGAACAGAACAAGAAATTAGAATTGAAAATAATGATTTTATGAAAAGCAAGATTACTTTGGATTCCAAAGTAAATAAAATTGAGAAGCTAAGCAAGAAGTTAGATAAAAAGATAAAAGCTTATGATAAAATGAACAAGTTGCTATGAAAACAATAATTGATGACTTGAGTGCATGTCTTGAGAAATTCACTAAAAGAAAAGATAACCTAGAAAAGTTGTTGGATAATCAAACAATGGCAAATGATAAAAGTGGCATTGGATATGTACCAATGAATAATAATAGATATGGAAATTACATTATTAAAGCCACTTCCCCTAATACTCCTCATGTTATTGCAATTATTATTGTCAAAATAGACATTTTTCTTATAACTGTCATGTTAAAAGGGATGTACAAAATGGTTTTAAAGGTATATAGGTGATTAAGAAATCTATTAATATTCAAGGATCCAAAAAACTATGGGTACCAAATGCTATATCTTATAATTGATATAGGCGAAGAAGACGATAAGAGAATCCAAGCGAATCCTGGGTAATAAATTCTCAAGAAGCATATGCATGGCATGCTCATAAGATGCAAAGAGTGAATGGACATATTAATAAAGAAAGATCAAACACTTTATGAATGTAATACCATATCCTTACAACCGGTTAATTTATTATTGATGATATATGGCTTATTGGATGTATTGGTCTATACTAAAAATATGGGAAATTATTTCTTTAAAAAATTCAACACTTAGAAAATTTATATAAACATATAGGCTTTTTCTAAGGGGAGACATACTTGATCTTATTCACCTTATTTTGGGAGAACGGATAGGATATAGAAATTTTGTGCTAAAATAATATTAATCTTTATCAACATAAATTAATTAGTCTCATTTTTTAGCAAATGTACTTAATTTTTTCTTATATTCTAGTCATGCTGAAAAGAGGAATTCATTATGCATATTCTCAAGGGGAGTTTATTGCTTTACGTGTTTAGTTGTTTATCTTCTATCACATTTCATCATTTTATTTGTCACCATAAAAAAGGGGAATATTGACCTCATGATGCTTAATCTTCTAGTTTTCATTATTAATAAAACAAATGATGATGTAGCTAAAGGTTTAAATTAGTTATATGATGGAAAACAATCAAAGGAACAAAAGTACATCATTGGAAAAAAGAAAAAATCAAAAAATTGAATCAGTACTGTAGCAGTGGCACTATAGCTAAATGCCTAATTTTTTTAGCAGCCATTTTTTTTTTTTACCATTGGGAGTAATTTTTTATCATCTATAAAAGGTCAAAACTTCAACTTTCAGTCACAAGAAATAAAGAAACATTGCTAAGAGTTTACAAGTGAATTTCTTTCATCTAATTTTCAAAATAAAAAATTTAAACTTGAATATTTTTAATTTTTGAGCTTCTATTATAAAATTGACACCATTGAGAGTGTTAGTGAAATTTTATTTGTGTCATCTACACTACTAGAATGTTAATTCTTGTTATACCTCAAGTTATCTGAGTGTTTATGTGAGGTTTTTCATTAATGAAAAGTAAAACATTGGAGAAGGTAATCCTCACTTGTAATATATTAAGAGTACTCTACGGAAGAGTTAAAAACCTTGGCTTAAAAGTTGGTGAAATCAAGGAGAAAGGTTAACCTTCAAATATATGTAGGTTTGTCTCCTCGCCTGTTGGAAGGAGGGCAATACTGGAGAAACATCGAAACTTAAAAAAACTTGGGAGTAGAGGTAACCACCAAGGAAGGTGGTCGAACCGCTATAAATATCTTGCATTTGATTTCTCTTTCCCAAATTTTTTTTTTTAAAAAATCTTTGTGTAACCTCAATGATCCCTTAATAAGTCAATATGTAACGATGTAAATTAAAAAGAAAACAGAAAAGAGAAAATCAAGATCATGTGTAGACTTCCGAAATCGAACACTTACTTTATAGAAGCCCAACAACAAAGATATTGTCCAATCATATACATGTGCCTGCCATAGCATGCTACAAAAATGAAGAGTCAGACTGACGATTTTTGAGTTTTCCAATGTTATTAGCGTGCGCTTCGCCCAATTACTGGTACGCAATGTTCTTCCAAATTTGTCTTTGTGCGAATGAGTGAACGCGTTCTCTAGTACCCAGAATGTGACGGATAAATCGATCGTAACAATAACGCGGTTGAAAAAGACCAAGGGCCGTTTGGGATTCAGTAGCTTATTGATGCACTTCTCTAATAGAACTTTTAATAAAAGTACTAATTAACTACTTAAATATTTTTAAATTATTGTTTAAAAATATAATTTAATAAATACTTATTATATTAAATAATGTGTAATTTAAAAATTTTTAAAAGTATTTATCTCTTTATTTGGTTCATAATATAGGATAAAATGATTAAATTTAATGTTTTATTTCAAAATCACAAAAGCTACTATAAAAGTATCAAATTTGAGGTTTTGCTAAAAATGCTTTTAACACTAAAAACTCTACTACTAATTTTATGGAATGATATTCATCAAATACTTTAAAAGTACTTTTAATACCTAAATGTGATTTTTTTTTTCTAAAAGTACTGCAACCCCAAATGGGGTCTAAGAAGTTGCGTTCAAGGTTCTAAACTTTTTTGTTTTGTTAATAGCATTTGTCTTTTAAGCCAGCAAGGATGCTCCAAAACGTTGCCTAGTCAAAGTAAAAAATTAGCAACTTGAGGACTTTTCTTTTATTTTTTCATTTTTTTCAAGCACCGGTAAGAGTACAACAATTTATGTGGCAGTGTAGAATTGATTGTGGTAATGTAGAATTGAACACAGTGAGACGAGTATTTCAATCCTATATCATCCTATAAACCAAATGAATTGTTAGATTCAAATCCAAAACACAAAACATGGTGGCGGATAATTAATACGTACTCAGAAGATAATTTTTTTTTTTAAACAATATGTACTCAGAAGATGTACACTTCAAATTGCATTACTTACATCAATTGATGTCCATTGGATCCTAAAATCAACTATTCACCTTCTTTGTCTAATCCTTTTTTTTTTTTTGTGGTTTCAGTGTCAATTAGGTAAACCATCAACGTACAACATATATCTCTTCTAAACTACATACAGAAAATTCTTGTGTGGCCTCAATTTAAGTGGATTTGTCATACCACTGGTGGCTGCTAATGACCAATACATGAAAAAGTATCACGTAACTATTGATGCATATGCACCCATCATTGTCCAAGTTGTGCATTATTAGAAATTAGATTACTTCCTTGATATCATATCTTCTAGCATGGAAGCAAATTTGAGTTCCAAAAGACTGATTCTTGGAACCTGTTTCTTTCTTAAATTAAAGAAATGTATTAATTAATATGGCCTCCATGATAAGTACTAGGAAGAGGATGTCTATTAATTATCATCTCTATAAATTTGGATTATCTTGCCAACTAAGCACTTGTTTCTTTTAAGTGTCATTCATGGATGCAGCATAAACTGGATAACTAAGCAGTGGTCTTCCTAATTAATCATGTGATTTGACAATCACTATTTAAATATGTCAAACATTATTGAGTGATAAACTGTAGGATCAGATAAACCTTATGGCTCAAGTTTGTTTCTAACCTTCCAAATAACAAATTTAAAATCCCAAACACTAATTTAATTACTTATAATTATATCGTAAGGGAAAGGGAAAGAGAAAGAGACATTGCTTTGACACGATAAATATAGTGCAACATAAGTGAAAGCGTAATCACCCCCTACCTTACTCGTTTTAGCTTATTTTACGTGCATATTCCATAATAGTAGGAATGAAACACCTTATCTATGCGAAAATTTATAAATAAAAGATTGAAATTATAGGTAATTATACCTCTAAAAAACCTAAGAACGTGGTTGTTATTGGTAAATATGATTGTGGGAAATTTTTTTTTGGGATATGGTGATGTCATCTCACCTTCATTGTAGGGGTAAAATTACAAGTTGAAAATGTGGCCAAAAAAAATTTAACACCAAATTCCTTCTCTAACTTGATAAATGTAGCAAAAATATATAGTAAGCATAGAGTTATAAATTTAGTAAGTATAGAGATATAATTATATGCCGCAAGCAGGAATCTAATTATATAAGCTTTTATATATCTTTAAATATGTGAGCTTGTGTAAGATCTAATTAATTGAACGGTTGAAATACATCCACAAATAAATCAAGTTCACAATAACTACACGGTTGGAAAAAGTACACACTGAAAACAGTAGTAAATCAAATCCACAATTCAAATATTGTTACTAGATTAGTTCAAGAAAATGCAAATTTATATAGAAGAGTTTCTAGAAACAATTTAAACAAGTGCAGCACTCATTGAACCAACCATTACAGTGGGAAAATCTTGGAGAAAGTTTCAAGCCAATTAATGTCATTGATGGTTGTCTCCCACTGGAGTTATTAGACCAGTTGAATTTCATACTGAAAATTCAAAACAGAGTTGAAAAATGTTTAATTTCACGATGAATGATAGCTTTTAACATAAGATATTTATAAGGTGTCAAATTTAGTTCAATATCCAACAATGATTTCTAGTTGGCACTACGCTTGATTTAATGAAGTTAGACTTCTGAGAGCAACCCAACTGAATTCACATCTAAAAAATCCTAGTTCAGCATTGATTTCTTGCATTATAAAGTTAGTTTTTAGGTTTTTTTTTTTTTATTGGGCAATATAATTTTGGCGTTGGATAACTATCGGACCACGGATTTGGAAATGGGTTAGTTCCACTTTACACCCTTCATTTATATCCGAATCTCACTTTGAACCATACACCTCAAAACAAGATACTTTAGTCCCTAAAATATTAAATCTGTCATATTTAAGTAAAATCATTGACAAGAGTGGGATAAATTTTAAAATTAAATATATTTAATTTTATATTTTAGGAATTAAAGTGAAATAGATTTTATATTTTAGATGTTAAAGTGTGACAGTTTTTATAGTTTAGGGCGTAAATTCTCATTTCAAAGTTTATGAACCAAAGTGAGAATTCAGATATAGTTAAAAGGTGGAAGGTTAGCCACTTTGAAAATTGGTGGGAAAAATTTGTGCATGGAATTGCTTATAGAAATTACTTTTACACTTACGGATATTTTTTGGAGGAACAATACCTTATTTTCTTAAGGACCAATTTTAAAATTTTTTTACATTTTTGTAAAGGAAAAATATAAATTTTGGGATCTTTAAATTTTGAGATCTTGAGGGCTAAGTGGCTCCGCCACTGGCCTCAATGCATGACCTATACGACCTCCCTAAAAAGACCAATTCTCATAAGACCAAGTAAAACTATTAAGAAATGCTGTTCCTAGACTCTTGACCAAATTTTAGTCTCCATTTACTCACATCTAATTGGAGAGTATATAATGCATCCTGGCAGGTAAATTCTTTTGCCTACGAATTTCTGCCGTATATCATTCAAAAAATTTATTTAGTCTAAAATAAAATGTCTGTAAACATACTTCCTTAAATTTCCAAAGTTTATGTTGCTCTTGAGTCTTGTACATATTAGTGCAAAAGAATTCTAGGCAAAGTGCAAAAACAAGTTTACCATTGATTATAGCACTTTTTGTCATGTAAAACTTGTGACATAAAAAAATGGTTAAAAAACGTGTTTAAATGACAATAAATATAAAATTTTAGACATAATGGTTTCCAAAAAAGAGCTACACGCATGCGATTATTTGTTCCATGGCTAGACTAATTTTCTCAAAGAATTCTTAGCCAAAATCTGGATAGTGCAAATCCTCATACACAACTACTTTTGATGTTTGTACTTGTAATTTCTTAAATAACTCAGGAACGCTTGGCATAGTTTATCTCCATAGGCTTCAAAACAAATTTGGGGACTCTAAAATATGGTGTTGTATTTACATCTTGAAACCAAATTAATGAGACCAAATTTTCACGTAGTTTTGGCAGAAACCATCGAAGTACGATTCTTCTCACCTAATTGCTTTTAATGGTTTGTTTGGATTGAGTTTTATTTCCCCAAATTTATTTGCTTACATCATCATTACAATTTTTAATACACCTTTTTACCTTTCTAATTACCTTTTTATTTCACATACATCACATCACAAAAAATGTTACAGTAAAAATATCTCTAATAATTCACAATCCAAACAGACCTATGTGGATAAACAATTCAAGCCATGAAATTTTAAGCCACTCTATTTTAAAGGATTGTAAACATCAACCAGCTGTACATGCAAGGGATATCCAGCCATCACTTCCTCCTAACTCCCATCAATGTTAGAAAATTGGCACGGTTCCATATAAAGTTGAATTTCTATCGCGTCATTGCATTAGCTGTCTGGCCCCTACTAGAATACCTAAGCCAAGTCAACACAAATACCGTACAAAACACATGCAATTTATTTCAATTCAGCCCTCCACACACGCAAAAGTTTCAATTACGATGTCACTAATACACTTTCTTTAATTTCGCGCTCTAAATACCGATATTGTTCCATTCGAGGCTAAAGTAGGTTGAAGTTGCATTTAACTGGTATAATTTTTTGGATGTTGGTCCTCTTATCAGGGTAAAAATGGCAGCCTCTTATAGATTATGAGGATAGCAATTGGATAATTGTGGATGTTTGAGGAAACAATTAAATGGATTCACACTTTGAAGCATAATAATGGTGCAATCTTAATTTTCTAAAGACTGCTATTAGAACTTTGATGTTTGTAGACATGATTGGTAAAATTACATACTATTAGGGCCAAAATGCAATTTACCAAACCACTTACTCACGAAATGCTTGATTTCCCACCAACGCTCAACACCAATTGTTATTCGTACCATTGAAACTTCGCTTCCACCAGCTATATATAGTCTATGACCATTCATTACTTTAGCTCAGTTTTAATCACAAAACAAAACTTTTGACTTTACTATTGTATCGTGTGACCTCAAAGTTATCATCCATGGCTTATGCTCTTTCTGTTAAAGCTTCCCTAGTCCTCAGTTTCTTTGTAGTAGCTTTTGCTGGAAATTTTTACCAAGATTTTGATATCACGTTTGGTGATGGACGTGCACAAATACTTCAAAATGGGAAACTTCTCACTTTATCACTTGATAAAACTTCTGGCTCAGGATTTAGGTCTAAGAACCAATATCTATTCGGAAAGATTGACATCCAGATGAAGCTTGTGCCCGGAAATTCAGCTGGCACTGTCACTACATACTATGTAAGTTAATCTTTTTAATTCATATCTATACACATATACATAGATATTCTTGTTTTATATGATAAGTTATTAGTAAAAAGAACCTATTCATATAGAAAATTTTTAGCAAAGTAACTCAATCATTTGAAATTTCAATTACTAGCTTCTACTAATATTCTTAAAGTATGAGATTAATAGCCTTTGTGTGCTAATATTAATATACTCTAATACTCCAACAAAAAAAAAAAAAAAAACCAACAACAAGTACATGTCACGTGCCATGCATGGTCAAAGTTAATGTCAGACTAGTTTACTTGTGAAGTCAGGATAGGGATGGTCATCATATATTATCCCAGCCCTCTTTAAATGTTGTGTGCTCTTCTTTGCTCATATTTTATCATCAGCTAAAGAAATTTTTGTGTCAATAATACAGTTATCTTCAATAGGGAGCAATCATGATGAGATTGACTTTGAGTTTCTTGGTAATTTAAGCGGAGAGCCTTATATTCTCCACACCAATGTATACACACAAGGAAAGGGAGGCAGAGAACAGCAATTTTATCTTTGGTTCGACCCCACCAAGGGCTTCCACACCTATACCATCCTATGGAACCCTCGAAGCATTATGTAAAGTCTCCTGTCTCATTCTCTCACATCCATTTTCAGAAGAGTTTTGGAAAAATATAAAAATGGATATGAAGCTTCATCAAAAAGATTTCTTGAATTATTCTCCAAATACATTTTTCAATTAGTTTTATTTTTTTAAATACCATTTTATTCAAAAAGTTCTATGTTATTCCTGTTCCAAATATGATTCTAGAAAACGCAATCCAAATAGAAACGGTTTCAGAGAAAAAGGTACGTGTGACAAAAACTTTTTTTTTTGTTTTTATAGAAAATTTTCCTAGCATTTATGGAAAATCGCAAACTACTTGGAATGATTAGTACCATCAAACCAAAAATGTTTCAGAATGTCATGCATGGTTAAATTGAAGATACAACCAAAAGGTTACCGTTACTGTTTCGAATTCTTTAAAGAGTTTTTCTAATGAATGTCCATTGAACAATTCTTTATTGTATGTTTTCTTGTTTTTAGCTTTTCTGTCGATGGGACTCCAATAAGGCAATTCAAGAACTTGGAATCTAGTGGCATCCCGTACCCAAAAGACCAGCCAATGTGGATGTATTCTAGCTTGTGGGATGCAGAAGATTGGGCTACTAGAGGGGGTTTGGTGAAGACTGATTGGAGCCAAGCCCCATTCATAGCTTCCTATCAAAATTATAATGCTCAAGCTTGCATATGGTCTTCAGGTTCCTCTACTTCTTCTTGCAGCAATAGTAATTCATCTGCAAATTCCTGGCTAACTGAATCCTTGGACAGTTCTGGTTTGGAACGAATTAATTGGGTGCAAAAGAACTACATGATTTACAACTATTGCACAGACAAAAACCGCTTTCCTCAAGGATTTCCTCACGAGTGCTCACTCTAGTCTGATTTTTGTTCTTTTTTGTTTTTTTTTTTATTTGTAAACTTTGTTCTTGGAATTCCATATTGTGTAAAATTGATAATAAACGTCCCTGAAATGTTGTCATCCAGGAAAAAAACGAAAAAGAGAAAAAATTTATGTGGTTGCAAAAAATAGCTTGAAAAAGAAAAAGGCAAACAAGTTCAGTCATTTGGATTGCATTACATTATAATTTTCTATCTTGAAATATCATGGACAGAATGCGATCAAATAATGTATTTTCTTTCATTGTTTACTTCCGTATGGATTATCAAGAAACAATTAACTTTTTTTTTTGATAAAGAAACAATTAACTTAGTTATGGTGTTATTACTGCAAAAACTCTCGAAATGAATATAATAAAGTCACCTCGGATTTGGAAAAAATTCTTTGTTTCTTTCCTTTTTCTTTTTCTTTTTCTTTTTTAATATGTGGAAAAGGGGACGTAGAATCTTAATTTATCATGTCCTTCTCAAAAGATTCAAATCTTTCCCATTTTGTTTTAGCTACTCACTTGACATGTATGCATGATAGCAACATTTCAAAGCTCTCCAACAACTGGAAGAGTTTTGTTCTAGGAAACAACGTTCAATTAAAATATACGGTTCAGGTGTTTTTGTTACTTGTAAAAATAGTTTATGGGGAAAAAAAAGTTGTTCTGCTACAAGCTAACAAAAGGATTCCGTGTTCTGCACGGATAGATGCAACAAGAAACCCCAAAATATAATTAAACTAGAACAAAGAAAGATGTAAAGTTGAAGGTGTGCCATGACCTTGTTATTTTCAGCTTCTCAATTGAGGGAACATCAATAAGTCAATTCAAGAAATTGGAATCTAGTGGCAATGCTCATCTAGAAGGACCCTCCAATTTGGAAGATTTCTAGTTTGCGTGGTATGGATGATTGGGTTAGAATTGAAGAGATGGTCTAATTAAGATTTGATTGGATCCAAGCCCCATTTACAGCTTCTAATTTTTACCAGAATTTTGGTTCTGGCCCCTTATAGTTTTGAACTAGTTGCAATTTCGTTCTTTAAGTATCAGTTTTTACACATGGGCTGTTATCTTTTTACACGTAGAAGGTGTGCCATGACCTTGTTATTTTCAGCTTCTCAATTGAGGGAACATCAATAAGTCAATTCAAGAAATTGGAATCTAGTGGCAATGCTCATCTAGAAGGACCCTCCAATTTGGAAGATTTCTAGTTTGCGTGGTATGGATGATTGGGTTAGAATTGAAGAGATGGTCTAATTAAGATTTGATTGGATCCAAGCCCCATTTACAGCTTCTAATTTTTACCAGAATTTTGGCTCTGGCCCCTTATAGTTTTGAACTAGTTGCAATTTCGTTCTTTAAGTATCAGTTTTTACACATGGGCTGTTATCTTTTTACACGTAGAGGATAAGCCCCTTCAATATGTTAACTTCAATATTTGATCCCTTCCAAATCTAAATTGATGCTATTAAAATACAACCATCTATAGCTGATACATAAAAAAAGACCAAACTTTTTCATAGCCACTTAAAAACTTTTTTAATAATTTTAATCTATAGTATCCATGTTCTCTTTTTCTTCTAACCTTGTTCTTTTCCTTCTATTTAAACTTTTCTCCTTATTCCTCTTCATTTACTTTCATTTCCTTTTTCTCCCTTCTCTTATGCCATTTGCTGTGCTATTATTATTTGTATAATTAAAATAAAAATTTGATACTCTTTAATTAAATCTTTTTTTTTGTTGTAGTTTGTTCATCTGTTAGTTCTCACTAATATATAAATATATTCCAAACTCCATACCATAACAAAATATATTTTTCTTAGATTGAAAAGAACATTTAATCTAAAAAATAAATTATTAAAAATATGGGTAAATTACCTTTTACCCCTTGTAGTTTGGTGCTTTACTAGACAATCCCCCATGGTTTAAAAGCCTAAGGTAAAATACACTAAGTCCCCTTGTGGTTTGGGGTATAGTCATAAAGCCTCGTCATTGTTTAAAAACCCTCCAAAGAGCCTCTCGTAGTTTGGACTAATTTGGGTAACAAACGGAAATTATCCAATTTGACAAAAAATATATATATAATTCCTATATTAACTCTGGTTTCAAACTATACTAAAAGTTAGTTTAGGGTTTAATTAAGATTTCAAAAACTTTCTTGCTTCATTTAAGAAAAAATCAAAATTTAGGAGTTCATTCAACAAATTCTAAACTTTTTTTGTCTTCTCCAACAGCGATGATGTTAAGATTTCAGACCCCATTGCCTTTCTTTTTGTTCTTTTTTCCCCTTTTTTCTGCTTTCATTTCCCTTCCATTTTCTTCTCCTTTTCTTCACTCTAGCCAATGTCACCTTGCCACTTCTGTTCACCACCATTGTCGCCGTCACTATGGTTGCCATGGTCACCAGCTTCATCGTCATCTTCAGCACCATTGGGTCTCAGATTTCATCTAAATTCATGAAATTTCATGCCTCTTCATGTGAAATTGGTGACAAATAATCATTACATGGCTCCTAAGGATTGTCCTAGTACCAATTTCATAACATTTTGGTGGTGATTTCATAAAACAAAGAGGGTTAAACCCATTTTTATTTTAACATCCTTTTACTACTTTTGGCCCACTTTTCGCCAAATCGGATACCAAAATTGAGATATGCGCAACAAATAGAGTTTGAGATAATATTTTGGTGAATTTTCAACAATAAATTGTAGTGACTAATGGTGGTGGTAGAAGCAGCGGTGGCACACCTCCATCTCTGCTGCTGATTTGCTACACTAGTAGGTGGAAGAGAAAGGGAAAATCAATAGAGAAGAAAAGAAGAAAAAAGAAAAGAAAATAAGAAAATAAGGTTAACAAAGGTTGGTGTTGACTTTGCTTCAGTTTTGCGTTTGCTTTTCTGCTCCAAATAGTTGAGGAGAAAGAAGAAAAAAGGACGAAGAAGGAAAAAAAGGCAAAAAAGAAGACCAGGAAAAAGAAAAGAAAAGAAAATATAAAATTGCCACAGTACCTTTGATATATTGTTATCACACTCACTTGTCAAGTGTGTGCAATTCACATCCTGTCAAATTGGATGATTTTCACTCATTCCCCAAATTAGTCCAAACTACAAGGGGGCTTTTTGGGCGTTTTCAAACAATGAGAAAGCTTTATGAATATAACCCAAACCACAGGAGGGCATAGTATATTTTACCCAAAAACCTATATATAACTCCTCATGATTTGACTTAAAGTGTCATCATTAGTTTTTTCATTAAAACTAACAGTCAATAGTAAAAAGTCAAAATCAAACTAAGAAATTGACAAATTCATCTTTTCACTACTTTTTTCTTTATATTTCTTTCTTTTTCTTTTGGAAGAGAAGAGATGATATTGAAAACTTATATTTTGTTGTACAAAATCTTAATTTTTTAGAAATAAAAAAGAGATGGAAGGCAAATAAAAAGTAAATAATAGTGACACTTAGTTATTGAAAGGGTAAGTTTATCAATTTATTAGTTTGACTTTGACTTTTTACTATTGACCATTAATTTTAACGCAAACACTAGCAGTGACACTTTAACCTATACCATGAGAGGGGTTATATATAGGTTTTTAACATAGTTATTAAAACCAACCTGGGCATCACCCCGACAAGAGGACCGGGTTGGGTGGTCAGTGGTTCAACTGATGGATCACGGTTGAACCGTTAGGTCATACTATATAATATAAATAAATCAACATATAAATTATAATATAAGTACAGAAATTCTTAAATGTTAACAAGTCATAATCTATTTATGTTTTATAGTTTATACACATAAGTCATACCCCTATGTATTTCTTAGTTCATGAATTCATATTGATATTATATACAAACATAAATGATAAATCTAAGTGTCAAAGAGAGAAATAAACCTTAATTTCTAACTCTCTTTTCAATTTTTCTCATCTAATTGTCAAAAAGACGATAATGCCTATGTTGGTGTGGCTGGTCAAATTAAAAAATTGGATAAAAAATAATTTCAAAAAAATTTCCAAAACCTATTGGGATCATCAAAAACCGTCCGGATCAAACGGTTTAAAATGAGTCATCTACAACTCTGGTCCAAATACTGAACCGGGCCGGTTCCATGGCTGGTTCATTGGTTTGACCGGTTCAACCACCGGGTCGGGTCAGGTTTTATAACTATGGTTTTTAAACCATAAGGGGTTAAGTGGTAAAACATCAAATCACAAGGGGGTAAAACGTAATTTACCCTTAAACACATATAAACTAAATAGAGCTCATAATTAATCATATAATAATTAAAAAATAACAAATATATGTATCAATGGTTATTTTTATCTACTCTTGTATTTGCTATTAATAATTGATTGATCCTTATATTTTAATCATCTATTAATCTATTTGTTTTTATTTTTAATGATTGATTAACTGTAAGCTCTAGAATTTGTTTATGTGCACTTAAGTAACTTAGTTACTCAATTAAATATGCATAGCAAAGCAAGAAACATCTGTTGGAATGCCAGGTTTTATACTATTAGGTCAACCAATCAAATTTTGATATGGCAGCATCACTAGTAACGCAGAACGTGAAGTGTTTGCAAATTGCCTACTAGATGGAGAGTTGATTGCTTGAAGGCCTTGGGGAGTGAGGATTGAAAGACGCTCAAATTTTCTCATGTGCAAGTGCATAGGTTGTATATGATTATAAGGAGGATTCAAGTGTCGATTCACAGGGAGGATTAACTAATTATCAATATTTATCGAGTTCTCCTCTATTTAGACTATCACAAATGCAAGTAAATAAAATTACGTTATGAACATATAATAAAAGATAATGAAAATGATAAGCTAAAGTTTCTAGGATTTAGATTTTCCTCCCTATCTTTGTTAGTGAAACGACCTGGTTAATTGAGTTTTATTTCTTTCTAAGTAATGACGTAATTTCTTAATGTGTATGATATTCATTTTTTTCCAGTGTGCACACTATATCTATAACCAATTCATACCTATTTTTGTGATTATAAATTAGTTACAAGTTCATTAAATTTTGTAAAAATTACTTGATTGAAATCACAAAGGTATGCCTCTACTTCCATAAATCTACAACCTAGGTTTAGTACTTTTGCAAATTAGTATTAAATTCCAACTTTCATTGATTATTCAGCAGCTTAGATTATCACAATTAATGACTAGTTAATTGTAATTGAGAAAACCAAAAATACTAAATAACTTGTGCAAAATATAACATCAATTAACCAAGCAAATACCAAATAACAAAGTATAGAAGGGTCGTCCAAATTCTAGGAATAAAACTTACCAAAACATGATGAAATTAAAGAAAACTATTAGAAAATTGTTTAAAATTCTAGAATTTTTTTGTACTTTACTTTCAAAATAATAACTTTACGTCTCATAAAAATTAAGTTGATAAAATTTAATTTCAACCTAGATTTTCAACCACTTTTTATCCTGAATTCGTTACGTAACTCACAAATGGCTGCTTTTGACGAGTGCGGGGTATGCATAAAACAATTAAACTATGAGGATTTGAAAATTTGCTTATATTTTCTTATAAGTCTCTTTTATTTTGAATAAGTTAATGTATAATTTCTTTAATACTAATTACTTCCCTTAATAGATGCAATAAATAATAGAGTCGAGAGTTTTACTTTTACTTTTTGAGACGGCCCCGCCTCCCCCTAGTGCGAACCCAAAGGTTTGGTGGACCGCCTGCCCAACTCTCGTCAGGACTCACGCACTCACTCGAACCGAATCAAGATTTTCAAGCCAACAATTTTTTAAAACCAAGAAAGTACTTGAATAACAACAGTCACAATCCTTAGGTAATAACGTAAACTATTACAACCACAATATTTGAAATACAAATGAAATTTACACTTTCAAATGTCCAAAAATCGCTCAGGGAATTACACTAGCTCTACACAAAAGCTGGCTAGTCTAGCACCTCTAATTTTTCATTTCAAATTCCTGTTATGGAATAACAAACTAAAAGGAATGAACGGACGCTCAGTGAGGCCAAGAAATCAAGCAAGCAAGTAAAGTAAGTACCATAATTCAACTTGAGTAGCACATGTACAGAATAACAACAATATTTTCACGTAAAATCACAAAAGGACTAAAACACGTTCATTAAGAGGATACAGGAGTTCTCAGGAGCTAATCCGCAAGCTTGCTGTTAATCTCAGTCTGTAGCTTTTGATGATTACAAAACAAATGGATGTTACTAATGATCTCTCAGTAGACCTTTTCAGAAATGGAGCAAAACATGTTCAAAAATTAAGCACAAAGGATGCTGAAGCTGCTGTCGGACGCATAAGAAGACTGGATCAGACGTCCGACAACCATTGCACAACTTCAGACGCATGAAGAAATCCACCCTCAGACGTCCGACGATATTAAGTCATTCCTTCTAAACTCACTGACCTCGATCGGACGCACATCATCAGAGCACCGAACGTCCGACAAATATTGCGACATTGCGGACGTAAAACTTTGGAGGCATCGGATATCCGAAAGAATTGAAGAAGAATTCTCAGTTTCACTTCCTACTTTCGGACGCATACACTGAAGGCACCGGACATCCGAAACAATTCAAGAAAATTTCTTGAGCTCACTGCCCACGTTCGGACGCAAGAAATTAGTCTACCGGACATTCGACACTGACAACGGCTAGTTGACTCTTCAACTGCCTTCTACCCGTTGGGAGCATTAATTGAAGAACTTTTTGGTCTTATATAAATAGAACAAAGTTAACTATTTCAAAATAATTTTACACATTGAGACTACATCAGATCAAGAGTGATTTTAGTAGGAAAATAATCTTCAAAGAAGATTTATAATTTTAGTTGTGTAAATTTTGATAAACTTTTCTAGTGTGATTCAATTATTTCAATAGTGTAACTTTGTGAGGGTTATCCGAGTGATAGTAAAACTTCCTTGCTTGACCAAGTGTGGCTTGGGGCAAGGAGGAAGTGATCCTTCTTTTGTACACAACGATTGGTTGCAAGTTGATCAACTTGAAGAAGTTTGCTCACTAAAGTGATATTCAAACTCAAGAGAAGTTTGGTACTTGGTTCGATATTCTTTCTCTTTTACTTACTGTCTTGCTATATAAATTGTTCATCTCTTCTACTCACAAGTACTTGTGCTTTCTTATTAATTGCTCCATTGTGTGGTTTTTTAGAAAAAGAGGGCAAGTACTCAAAAAGTGACTCAAATCTTGGCCAGTTTTTAAAACTACCTAATTCACCCCCTCTTAGATTGTTTTCGATCCTTACAATTGGTATCAGACCTTGGTCTCCTAGAGATTAAGCTCAATCGATTTTGGAGGAAAAATGATAACTAACAATGCCATGTTCTTTAAAGGACAATCCGTCACTAGACCCCCAATGTTCAATAGATCAAATTATGTGAGTTGGATGGAAAGAATGATTATTTTATTATAATCTATTGATATCGAGTTGTGGTTTATTGTCAATGAAGGTCCTTATGATACCTCTATAGTTGATGAAGTCACTCATAGACCAAGACCAAGACCAAAAACAAGAAATGAATTGACTAGTGATGATAGAACCCACCTCAATTTGAATGCCAAGACTATGAATGTGTCATACAGTACTCTAGATTTAAATGAGTCTATTAGAGTCAAAAGCTGTAGATCTGCAAAAGAGATTTGGGATAAATTTAAAGAAATCCATGAAGGGAGTGGAAATGTAAGAGAACAAAAGAAATCAATACTAGTTACTAAGTATGAATCTTTTAAGATAGAACCTCATGAAAACATTGATAAGATGTATTGTAGATTCAATGATCTCATTAAGGACTTAGAAGTGCTGGAAAAGGAATATTCTCTACGCGAGAAAAACAGGAAAATTTTGAATGCTTTATCCAAGGATTGGGAGAGTAAAATAACTGCCATTGAAGAAGCTAGAGATCTAAATTCCATGCCTATTGAATCACTTATTAATTCTCTAACCTCTTATGAGTTGAAACTCAAGTCCAAGGTGCAAGAGGAAGAAGATGCAAAGGTGAGAAAGAGTATTGCTCTAAAAGCCTCGCAAGATGAAGATGACTCAGCTTCCTTGGATGAAGAAGATATGGAAGTTGATGACAGTGATATTGCACTCATCACAAGAAGGTTCAAAAGAATTCTCAACAAAAGAAGATTCAGAAAATGAGGACCTAGCAATCCATTCTCAAATCAGTTCAACAATTCAAAAAACAAAGGGACGCAAGAGTTCAATAAAAAGCAAACTGACAAATGCTTTGAGTGCGGCTAACCTGGATATTATGTGAGCGAGTGTCCAATGAAGAAAAAGAAGGAAGGAAAAATTGAACGAAAACCAAAGTTTAACAACTTTCAGATCACTTGGAATGACTGCAACTCAGAAGGTGAAGTCGAAGAAGAAGAGGAATCTGCCCAAATGACTTTCATGGCCATTGGTGATGATGAGGTAACTACTTGTAACTCTCAACTTGACAGTGATGATGAATCTGATGATGATATTAATTCATTTATGGAAAGACTGCATAATAACTTGAAAGAATCCTATGCTGAAAACAAGGAACTAAAAAAAAGATCAATTTTCTGATTCAAGACAATGCAAACCTTTTTTGACAAAACAAGAGTCTGAAAAATGAAAATGAAAACCTGAAAAGGATTGGAAATGATTTACATGCTGAACTTGATAGAAAAATAAACTTCTGTGACATGTTAAAAAATGAACAAGGGAGTTTGAAAAGAAGAATGGATGATCTTAATCAATTGCTTCAACATAAGAAACAAAACTGTTTTCAAAGGAATGATACAAAACCTCATTTTGACATTCATGAGAAAAGGTTGAATTCTAGTGCAAATCAGATTTTACCATTTATAAGAGAAGGCAAATCAGATTTGTTAAAGCTGTCCATGCGAGTAATTCACTGACTATGTGCAGCTTTTGTTATCAAATTGGTCACATGAAAAGTAATTGTTATATAAGGAAAAATATGAGAAATGACATGAAATGCATGTGGATAGTTAGACATAATGCTAACTCTCAAGGACCTAAAAAGTAAAGGGTACCAAATATTATCTTATGAACTCTTGTGTAGGTGAACTTGGTTGAATATTATTAAGGAATCAAAATGGTTCATAGATAGTAGATGCTCAAGGCATATGACTGGTGATCCATCACAATTTATTAAGCTCAAACCGAAATCAAGTGGAAAAGTAACATTTGGAGATGACAACAAAGCTAAAACAATTGGAGTGGAAGATGTTGGTAAGAATGGTCAAACTTTTGTTCACAATGTTCTTTTAATTGACAATCTGAGCTATAACTTGTTAAGTGTTAGTCAATTATGTGATAGAAATCTGTTTGTGTTATTCAAAAAGTATGAATGTCTTGTTCTTGACTCAAAATTTAATCCTATTTTCAAAGAAAAAAGAGTTAATGATATTTACATAGTCGTTCTTGAAAATGTTGATTCTGCTAAATTTAAATGTCTTAAAGTTGCAAATGAAAATCCTTGGTTGTGGCATAGAAGGCTTTGTCATTTCAATATGGATTTGCTAAAAGAAATTTCCAAAAAGGATCTTGTTAGAGGTTTGCTAAAAATTAAGTTTGAAAAGGACAAAATCTGTGATGCTTGTCAATTTGAAAAGCAAGTTAAAGTTTCTTTCAAACCCAAGAAATGTGTTTCTACCACAAAATCTTTAAAACTTTTACATCTTGATTTATTTGGTCTTACACAAACTGCCAGCTTAGGTGGCAAAAGATATTACTTTGTTGTTATTGATGATTATTCTAAATACACTTGGGTGATGTTTCTTGCACACAAAGATGATGCTTTCAAAAACTTTGTTTCATTATTTGTAAAGGTTCAAAATCTGATTGGGTTGAAAATCATCAAGATCAGAAGTGACAATGACTCAGAATTTCATTTTTGTGGCTTTCTAGAATTTTGTGGTAACAATGGAATTACACATGAATTTTCTATTGTAAGAGTTCCTCAATAAAATGGTGTTGTTGAAAAGAACATAACACTTCAAGAGGCTGCTAGAACCATGTTGAGTGAATGCAACTTGCCAAAATATTTTTGGACAGAAACCATAAATACAGCTTGCTTTACTATGAATAGAGTTCTTTTAAGACCAATCTTGAACAAAATCTCTTACGAGTTGATGTTTGAAAAAAGGTCTATTGTTGGTTACTTCAAAGTTTTTGGTTGCAAATGTTTCATTTTAAACATCAAGGAAAATCTTGGCAAGTTTGACAAAAAATCTGATGAAAGAATTTTCTTGGGGTACTGTGAAAATAAGAGGTTTTAGAGTCTATAATCGAAGGACTCTGGTTATAGAGGAAACTATACATGTTAATTTTGATGAATCTAATGGTAATATTTTCAAAAGTCGTGGTGAAGATGATGATGCAGGTGTTCAAGAAGAACTAAAGAAGCTCACAATCAATGACCAAGACATTGTTTCACCAGAAAATGATTCAAAGGAAGATGATTCTCAAGATAGTCCAACACTGGAAGACAATGACAGGGATGTTAGTACACCTAACGATCTTCCAAGAATTTGGAAATTTGTTCAAAATCATCCTAAAGACCTCATCATTGGTGATCCATCCGAGAAGGTCAGAACTCGTTCCATCTCTAAACAATTGATGGATAATTTTGCATTAGTCTCTCATTTTGAACCCAAAAATATTGTTGATGCCTTGAAAGATGAGAATTGGATTTTAATTATGGAAGATGAGGTAAATCAATTTGAAAGAAACAAGGTTTGGACATTAGTTGAAAGACCTCAAGATCATCCTATCATTGGCACAAAATGAATTTTTAGAAACAAAATGAATGATAAAGGTGAGGTAGTAAGGAACGAGGCCAAACTTGTAGTTAAGGGATATGCTCAAGAAGAAGAAATAGATTTTGATAAAACATTTGCACCCGTGGTTAGGCTAGAATCAATTCGAATGTTTTTGCCTTTGCATGTTTCAAGAATTTCAAACTATTTCAAATAGATGTTAAAAGTGTTTTCTTAAATGGTTTTATTGATAAAAAAGTATATGTTGATCAACCTCTCGGTTTTGAAAATGAGATTTATCCAAATCATGTGTTTAAACTCTCAAAAGCCTTGTATGGATTAAAACAAGTTCCAAGAGCATGGTATGAGTGTTTAAGTGATTTCTTGGTTGAAAATGATTTTAAAAGAGATATTGTAGATACCACTCTTTTCACTAAATATAATTCAAGTGATCTATTAATTGTGCAAATATACGTGGATGATATTATATTTGGTGCTACTAATGAGAGCTTGTGTAAGGACTTTTCCACGATTATGCAAAAGGAGTTTGAGATGAGCATGATGGGAGAATTGAATTTCTTTTTTGGACTCCAAGTGGTTCAAACCCGAGAAGGAACGTTCATTAATCAAGAAAAATACACTAAGGAGCTGCTCAAAAGATTTGGAATGGAAGATTCAAACCAAGTTGGAACACCTATGTGCGCATCTACCAAACACGTGCACTTTGGTATTACTCGAGTAAACCGGAATCGAGAGTCTCTCATACTACAAGATTCCAAAACATTTCCCCAAGGCATATCAATTGGCACGACCAAGCCCTCGCCGGCTCGATTCAATCAACTACCAATGGGGTTGAGCTCATTGATAACAATTGTAGTCGTTGGATACTCGTCCAAACGACACCAAGTCATGTATTTTCATTTCAAGTAACACTTCGTGTAACATTTCAATCACATGATAGCAAGGATATAAGGCACATAGTGAGAGTGATAAAGTACACTTTCACTTCAAGCAATTAACATTCAAAGCACCAAGTTCAAGTATCAAAGCCATATATTAACATACAAGTGAGTAGTACACTCACCAAACTCGCAAATGTGGTTTCATGCACTTCCATCAAAAGAACGTTGTGCACCACGGTCACGCCCTAAAACATGCAAACAAATACAATGAGACTCGATAACGAGTCATAAACCAAGGCCAAACATGACCCAATAGGATTCCATAAGCATATACAAACATTAAAGGAAACCAGAAAATTCGGAAATGCAATTAGCTTTGGCCCTGAAAAAAACAGTTTTTGTCCTCGTTTTGCGGTAATGGCACCAATTTCACTACGATTATCGGATGAAGGTGTACGACCCACCGATTCGAAGCTAAAAGACAGGGCTACAACATCACAGAAGGTCACTCAACAAATTTTTGAGTGCAAACAGGTCAAAAAGCAAGATACTACATCAAAACCGTAAAAACAGATTCCCAAAACGCATTCTAGCGGAAACATCATAACTCAGGCTATCCAAGTCCAAATCCAGAAATTCCAAAACCAGATGAAACCTAAGAAACAGCGATAAATTTCATCAGAAGACCTCAACAATCAATTCTAAAGAAAGTCCTGCCAAAACAACCAATTACAGGGGCAATTCTTACATTCGGGTAAAACCAGAATAGCAATAGTAATTTCGACTTTTCTCATTCTACACAACTCCGATTGACCTGAAATTTTGTAGGCACCTCTAAAATGTCATTCCCTAAAACTTTCATGTTTTAATCCAAGGCCAATTCGGCCTCTATCTAGGAGCTCAAAATTCGGGCAGAATGCTCCCACAAGAACCCTAATTTTCTGAAATTTCTTCCAAACCAGAAATTGGTTGCAATTAATCACTTTTTCCACCTCCTAGAGTCATTATATACCATTGCCAATCATCATATATAGCCACACAATCATGCTTATATTAAAACAGAAAAATCCCCAAAAATAATAAAACTTCATCACTTCAACCACAAATCAAGAATTAATCCATAAACTTGCATCTCATACTACCACTAAGCATGATTTAAGCATCAATTAAGGGAGGAGGGTGGTTCTTCACAACTCACCTTAAAAACAAGAGAGAGAGAGCAATTGGTCACCTTAACTTGCCAAATAACTTTACACAACAACTCACAAACACTACTAGAAGAGGTTTTATGGAGAAATTGCAAGTTTCAATGGTTGGTTTTGATGATTTGGAGCAAGCGTGAAGAGTTTTCTTCCTTGTGCTTTGAGAAAGAGAGAAAGAAAGAGAGAAAGAGAGGGCCGGCCACCATGGAGGATTTTTTTGATGATTTTTGGTCATTTTTGGTTTCTTTAAGTCAAATGGTAAGACCATGAATAGTGGTCTTAAGGTATGAAGCAATCACATGGTGACACTTGTCACCTTTTATTAAATACCTACCTAACTTGTCTCTCTCATATCAATCCAAATTGCAACCTCTACTTATCTCTTAACACCCGGTAAATTAATTCCAGTATCCAAAACTTAACCTAGTTGGCCGAATTTTTCCAAACTTTTCGCACTAGTGGGTCACACGTCCGGTATACGCTCTTAATTTCTCAAAACCTATTCGATACTAGAAAAAGCATCTAAAAATTATATCTGCTCCTTAAAATTATCTAGAAATTTTCCTAAGCACGAAAATGCAGAAAACAAGACATGAAAGATTCTAAAACCTGGGAAATGGAAAAGTACGGGTTCTCACACTCTCTCCCCCTTAAAAGAATTTCGCCCTCGAAATTTCTCACCTTAACTCACGAAAAGGTTAGGGTATTTCTTTCGCATTTCTTCTTCCACTTCCCAGGTAGCTTCCTCTACCCCATGGTTTCTCCACAGTATCTTCACCAATGGAATCTGCTTGTTTTTTAGCTCTTTGACTTTCCGGTCAAGCACTTGGACAGGTTTTTCTTCGTAAGCAAGCGATTCATCCACGTCGATCTCCTCTGGTTGTAAGACATGGGAGGGGTCAGGATAGTACTTCTTGAGCATCGAGACGTGGAAAACGTCGTTAATTCGAGAGAGACTTGACGGCAGTTCTAGTCTATACGCTACCGCACCTATCCTCTGCAAGATCTTATAAGGTCCGACAAACCTCGGTTGAAGCTTCTTTCCTTTGCCTGCCATGACACTCCGTAAAGGGGTGACTTTAAGAAATACATGGTCTCCAACCTCGAACTCCAAATCTTTCCTTCTATTGTCTGCGTAGCTCTTTTGTCGGCTTTGAGCTGTTTGGAGTCGTTGCCGTATCAACTTGACCTTTTCTCGAGCTTCCTCCATCCAAGGAATAGTTGCTGGATCCAGTGTCTTCCTCTCGCCAACTTCATCCCAATAAATTGGTGATCGGCATTTTCGTCCATATAGTGCTTCATATGGAGCCATTTGAATCGATGAATGGTAGCTATTGTTGTATGCAAACTCTACTAAGGTCATGTGTTGACCCCAGTTGCCTCCAAAATCCAGAATGCAAGTTCGTAGCATGTCCTCGAGAGTTTGAATGGTTCGTTCCGATTGTCCATCCGTCTGAGGGTGATAGGTTGTGCTCAAGTTGAGTTTCGTCCCTAGAGTCTCCTGGAACTTTTGCCAAAACCGAGATACGAAACGTGGATCTCGATCAGAGACGATGCTCACCGGAACACCGTGTAGCTTTACAATCTCGTCCATGTACAGTTGAGCCAACTTATCCATGGAATACTTCATGTTCACCGGCAAGAAATGGGCCGACTTGGTTAATCGATCGACGATCACCCAAACGGCATCGTGTCCTCGCTGCGTTCGCGGCAAACCTGAAACGAAGTCCATGGTGATGTTTTCCCACTTCCATTCAGGTATCTCAAGGGGTTGTAACAAGCCCGATTGTTTTTGATGCTCTGCTTTAACTTGTTGGCAAACGAGACATTTTTGCACGTACAGAGCAATTTCCTTCTTCGTATTGTCCCACCAATAATTTCCTTTCAGGTCTTGATACATCTTACTACTACCCGGATGGATTGTATACTTGGATCGATGGGCTTCCTCTAGAATCTCCGTTTTCAATGATTCATCCTTCGGCACCACTATTCGGTTTCGGTATTTAAAAATATCCTCAGGTCCAAAATTGAAATCAGCAGTTTCTCCTTTTTTCACTTTCTCTCCCCACTTCCGTACCATCTGATCCTCCTTTTGAGCTTCTTTAATTCTCTCCAAGAGAGTGGAAGTCACTTGAATATTGCCAAAAATCACCTTATGGCTCCCAGGGCAGGGTTTCCATTCACACACGGAGTCTAACAATTCCCACTCTTTGATCATTAGACTCGCGACCTGAGCTTTGCGACTTAGGGCATCAGCCACCACGTTCGCCTTTCCTGGATGGTAGTTGATGGTACAGTCGTAATCTTCTAGAAATTCCATCCACCGTCGCTGCCTCATGTTTAATTCGTTCTGTGAGAAAAGATACCTCAGGCTTTTATCATTGGAGTAAACCTCGAAAGTTAGTCCATATAAGCAGTGCCTCCACTTCTTCAGAGCAAAAACAACTGCAGCTAGCTCCAGATCGTGGGTCGGGTAATTTTGCTCGTGGGGTTTTAACTTCCTCGAGGCAAAAGAGATCACATTTCGGTTTTGCATTAATACACAACCCAGGCCTTCTCGGAATGCATCAGTGTACACAGCATATCCGTCCACCCCGTTTGGTAAGACTAGAACTGGAGCCATGGTCAATCTTTTCTTTAATTCTTGAAAACTTGTCTCACTTCGGGCGTTCCATAAGAACCGACCATGTTTCTTCGTCAAATCGGTTAGAGGACCGGCTAGTTTGGAGAAGTCCTTGATAAAATGCCGGTAATATCCAGCCAGTCCTAGAAAGCTGCGGACCTCAGTGGGAGTTTCTGGCCTCTTCCAATTAGTCACAGCCTCTACTTTTGCCCGGTCGACTGAAATACCCTCTTGAGAAATTACGTGCCCCAGAAAAGTAATTTTCCACAACCAAAATTCGCACTTGCTGAACTTGGCATACAGTTGATGGTCTCTCAGGGTTTGCAAGACAGTCTCCAAGTGTTGCTCATGCTCTTTACGGGTCTTGGAATAGACCAGGATGTCATCGATGAAGACCACTACAAATCGATCCAGGTAGGGCTTAAAAACCCCATGTATTAGGTCCATGAAGGCGGCAGGAGCATTGGTTAGTCCAAAGGGCATCTCTGCGAACTCGTAATGCCCATATCTCGAGTTGAAGGCGGTCTTCGGAATATCCTCCTTCCTGATTAGTAACTGGTAGTACCCTTGGCGGAGGTCCAGTTTCGAGAAAACCACCGCTCCTTGCAACTGATCAAATAACTCATCGATATGGGGCAGTGGATACTTATTTTTAATTGTAATATTATTCAGGCCCCGATAATCAATACACATCCTCAAACCACCATCTTTTTTCTTCACAAGTACAGGAGCTCCCCAAGGAGACCCACTCTCTTGAATGAATCCCCGCTCCAGAAGGTCCTGTAATTGCAACTTTAGCTCCTTGAGCTCGGCAGGAGCCATTCGGTATGGTGTTTTTGAGATAGGTGAGGAACCGGGTAGCAGGTCTATTTTGAATTCAATTTCTCTTTCCGGAGGTAAGGCTACTAATTCATCAGGAAACACGTCCGGAATTTCCTTCACTATGGGCACATCCTCCACTTTCAACTTATCTGTGGGGGTGTTAATCAAAAAGGCCAAAAATCCTTGCGCCCCTCGACTTAGTAATTTCCTAGCTCGAATGCCCGAAATCAAAGCAGATGAGGCTAACAACCCCTTATATCCAACCTAAAGGTCGCCTCACCAGGAATGCGGAATTCGACCACTTTTGTTTTACAATCCAGTTGGGCATTGTACCTGGCTAGCCAATCCATACCCAATATCACATCATAGCCCTTAATGACCAAGCTTATCAAGTCCCCTAGCAATTTCTTTTCTCCTACCCACACTTCACAATTCCTATAAACCATACTAGTAACCAACCGTTGATTCCCCGTAGGTGTACTAACTTCTAGGTCGTATGGTAAACTAGCAGGTTTTATATCGATGCAACACATGAAATCAGGGTTAACAAAGGAATGAGTGGCACCAGGATCAATTGAAACTTTGGCAAAACGGTGGAAAATAGGGATCGTACCTTATACGACCTCTGAGGAATCTGGGACCTATCGAGGTTCTAAGGAATAGACTCGAGCTGGCACCTTAAGTTTCACCTCATTCCCCTTATTCGGTCCCGTATTGGTCTTTGGCGTGGTTTGAGTTCCCCTTCCGTCTTATGTTATGAGTGGGCAGGTAGCAAGCTGGTGGTCTGCGCTTCCGCAACGCAGACATTTACCTCCCTTCTTCCAACAATTGTCTTCAGAGTGATTTGGCTTTCCGCAGTACCCGCAAGGTCCACGAGACGCCGAACCTGAGCCCTTCTGGAAGTTTTCACCTTGGCCTCTCCCGGCTGGGCCGCCCCTAGACTGAGCCCCTCTGCCGGAACCTGACTGTCGCCCACCTCCAGCTCCGCGTCCAAACTTGGAGGGAGTACCTTTGTCCCCTTGTCCAGAACTGCTTCCAGGAAAGCCCCGCTTTTTCGCCTGGAAGTTTCGGACCTGCAATCGAGCACTCTCTACCCTTTGGGCCTTTTCTACGACCTCGCTAAAAGCATTGATTTGAGCCACTGCGAGGTCCTTTTGGATTTCGACGTTCAAGCCCTAAATGAAACGCCTAATTCACCGTTGCTTTGTCATGATCAACTCAGGCGCGAATTTGGACAAACGGGTGAACTGGCTCTCGTATTCAGCCACCGATTGAGTTCATTGGTGGAGTCGGATGAACTCATCTTCCTTCCTCTCCTGAACTAGAGGAGGAAAGAATTTCGCGTTAAATTCCCTGATAAAATTCACCCAAGTCCTGGGCGTTTGTTCCCGTTCCCATTTTTGGCGTATGACGTTCCACCAGGAACGGGCCGCCTCTTCTAACTGGAATACGGCAAAAGTCACCTGCCGTTCATCGGTATAGTGCAAGGCCGCAAAAATATCGACCATCTTCTCGAGCCATCGCTCGGCAACATCCGGATCTGGCCCCCCAATAAACTTGGGTGGAGCAAACTTTTGAAAGCGTTCGAGAGCTCTGTCTTCGCTCTCGACATGGTTGCCAGGATTTCCAGGGTTTCCAGGATTAGGGTTTGGATTCTGGCCTTGTTGCTGCACCACTTGTGCCAGCAAGTTAGTCATTTGCTGCATAGCGGCAGCGATTTGCACATTGGGGTCAGGGTTAGGTCCAGTAGAGGTTTCCCCAGTACCCCTATCCGGTGTGGGTTGTCTATGTCCGCGCCCACGTCCCCGTCCACTACGTGTTCCTTCCATAACTTTACTTGGTCTAGACAATGGTACTAAACCAATATAAAACAATGCATGTAAGTAAACTCAAAACTTTTCAAACAAATATATACATTCCAAACAAGGCAAACAACACACATATATACAATCAGTCAAGTCAAGTTCAGTCAAGTCAAGTACAAGCATGGACAATCCCCAAGGGAATGGCCTCATCAAAAGAAATATACACGTAGCTAATCTAGCCGTACAAAACGATTAGCTAAGGCCCTTCTCTCTATCCGTCCTATATACTAAACCAAAACTAACCAAAACAACTCTAGGAGTCATACCTAGACCGATGACGAGCTATGAGACCCACCCGACGGAGTGGATCCAACCCCAGCCTCAGGACCCGCGCATGAGTCCTCGTCACTCACGCCCTCAACCACATCAGCGCAAAGATTCAGGATCGATGCAGCTTGAACCTTCACCTTGCGAGCTCGCTTACTCTCGCGCTCTTGGACCTACTTCAGCTGAGCGCAGAGGTCATCAACCCTATCCTCTGCATCAAGTACGTCATACTTCAGGCCCTCAACGCGCTTGGCCTGTCTCTCATTGGCCGCCCTAAGTTGGGTCACCTCGGCCTCCAGTCGAGCATTCTCTCCGGCCAACTCCTTACGCTCCTTGTCCAGAGCAAACACCAGAGCGTTAGGATAGGCATACTTATGTTTACACTCACAGCGTCGGAGCCGATTAGACGGACTCCAACGTACGACGGCACCTCCTGGCCGTATCTGGTAGGGTATCACGGGGAGCGCTACACGAGGTCGCTCGCCTGCAGGGTCACCACTCGGTCTACTAGATCCGTCCATCCTACACCAAAAGAGCAATTAACCATAAATAATCTTAAAGGCCATAAACAATAAACCCTCAAATCAAGCATTACTATAACACCCAGGCTAATTCAAACCTAGGCTCTGATACCACCTGTGACAGCCCCACCTTCCCCTAAGGCGAACCAGAGGGGTTAGCGGACTGCCTGCCCAGCTCTCGCCAGGACTAACGGTGCAGTTTAGAGCGATCTATTGCGTTCCGGAACTTATAACGCGTGTAAACGAGTCAAAATGGAAAAATAACCCAAAATAAAAAAAAATGAAATCCGGAGTCGGTCATGAATAGTAACCGACCCGTCAGAATCCAACCAAATAGCAAGCAAACATTCACATCTTGAACTTGAGCAATTACAATCCAAAGTGACATACAAAAGTTCTTAAAAGTTAATATATACACGGTTTGCCAACTTGAAAGTGAAAACGGCCCTAAAGATACATTTAGGGTTTCACTTCATATACAAAACAAAAGAGATATACATCTAGTTCATTCGGCAACCATCTATCAAGATTCATTCCAAAAAGAGTCATATTCCTGTAAGGAAAACAAAAGGAACGGTGTGAGCTAATTGCCCAGTGAGATACTATCACTTACGCAACCAAGTGCATATAAGCATCAAGCTTTCATTCAATATAGTAAAAATAAGCAAAGGCACACGTCAAATATGATGATAAAAGGATACGGATGGCTCTCAAGAGCCCTTTCCTCGTTTGCATTTCTTGATCGGACGTCATTGACTCTCCGTCAATGTTCAAAAGTACCAACCGTAGACTCCACTTTACTTCCACTCCTTCCACCTAACATACCCCTACCGGGCCCGAAATCCAAACATGTGCACTTTGGTATTACTCGAGTAAATCGGAATCGAGAGTCTCTCATACTACAAGATTCCAAAACATTTCCCCAAGGCACATCAATTGGCACGACCAAGCCCTCGCCGGCTCGATTCAATCAACTACCAATGGGGTTGAGCTCATTGATAACAATTGTAGTCGTTGGATACTCGTCCAAATGACACCAAGTCATGTATTTTCATTTCAAGTAACACTTCGTGTAACATTTCAATCACATGATAGCAAGGATATAAGGCACATAGTGAGAGTGATAAAGTACACTTTCACTTCAAGCAATTAACATCCAAAGCACCAAGTTCAAGTATCAAAGCCATATATTAACATACAAGTGAGTAGTACACTCACCAAGCTCGCAAATGTGGTTTCATGCACTTCCGTCAAAAGAACGTTGTGCACCACGGTCACGCCCTAAAACATGCAAACAAATACAATGAGACTCGATAACGAGTCATAAACCAAGGCCAAACATGACCCAATAGGATTCCATAAGCATATACAAACATTAAAGGAAACCAGAAAATTCGGAAATGCAATTAGCTTTGGCCCTGAAAAAAATAGTTTTTGTCCTCGTTTTGCGGTAATGGCACCAATTTCACTACGATTATCGGATGAATGTGTACGACCAACCGATTCGAAGCTAAAAGATAGGGCTACAACATCACAGAAGGTCACTCAACCCATTTTTGAGTGAAAACAGGTCAAAAAGCAAGATACTACATCAAAACCGTAAAAACAGATTCCCAAAACGCATTCTAGCGGAAACATCATAACTCCGGCTATCCAAGTCCAAATCCAGAAATTCCAAAACCAGATGAAACCGAAGAAACAGGGTTAAATTTCATCAGAAGGCCTTAACAACCAATTCTATAGAAATTCCTGCCAAAACAACCAATTACAGGCGCAATTCTTACATTCGGGTAAAACCAGAAGAGCAATAGTAATTTCGACTTTTCTCATTCTACACAACTCCGATTGACCTGAAATTTTGTAGGCACCTCTAAAATATCATTCCCTACAACTTTCATGTTTTAAGACAAGGCCAATTCGGCCTCTATCTAGGAGCTAAAAATTCGGGCAGAATGCTCCCACAAGAACCCTAATTTTCTGAAATTTCTTCCAAACCAGAAATTGGTTGCAATTAATCACTTTTTCCACCTCCTAGAGTCATTATATACCATTTCCAATCATCATAGATAGCCACACAATCATGCTTATATTAAAACAGAAAAATCCCCAAAAATAATAAAACTTCATCACTTCAACCACAAATCAAGAATTAATCCATAAACTTGCATCTCATACTACCACTAAGCATGATTTAAGCATCAATTAAGGGAGGAGGGTGGTTCTTCACAACTCACCTTAAAAACAAGAGAGAGAGAGCAATTGGTCACCTTAACTTGCCAAATAACTTCACACAACAACTCACAAACACTACTTGAAGAGGTTTTATGGAGAAATTGCAAGTTTCAATGGTTGGTTTTGATGATTTGGAGCAAGCTTGAAGAGTTTTCTTCCTTGTGCTTTGAGAAAGAGAGAAAGAAAGAGAGAAAGAGAGGGCCGGCCACCATGGAGGATTTTTTTGATGATTTTTGGTTTATTTAAGTCAAATGGTAAGACCATGAATAGTGGTCTTAAGGTATGAAGCAATCACATGGTGACACTTGTCACCTTTTATTAAATACCTACCTAACTTGTCTCTCTCATATCAATCCAAATTGCAACATCTACTTATCTCTTAACACCCGGTAAATTAATTCCAGTATCCAAAACTTAACCTAGTTGGCCGAATTTTTCCGAACTTTTCGCACTAGTGTGTCCCACGTCCGGTATACGCTCTTAATTTCTCAAAACCTATTCGATACTAGAAAAAGCATCTAAAAATTATATCTGCTCCTTAAAATTATCTAGAAATTTTCCTAAGCACGAAAATGCAGAAAACAAGACATGAAAGATTCTAAAACCTGGGAAATGGAAAAGTACGGGTTCTCACACTCTCTCCCCCTTAAAAGAATTTCGCCCTCGAAATTTCTCACCTTAACTCACGAAAAGGTTAGGGTATTTCGTTCGCATTTCTTCTTCCACTTCCCAGGTAGCTTCCTCTACCCCATGGTTTCTCCACAGTATCTTCACCAATGGAATCTGCTTGTTTCTTAGCTCTTTGACTTTCCGGTCAAGCACTTGGACAGGTTTTTCTTCGTAAGCAAGCGATTCGTCCACGTCGATCTCCTCTGGTTGTAAGACATGGGAGGGGTCAGGATAGTACTTCTTGAGCATCGAGACGTGGAAAACTTCGTGAATTCGAGAGAGACTTGACGGCAGTTCTAGTCTATACGCTACCGCACCTATCATCTGCAAGATCTTATAAGGTCCGACAAACCTCGGTTGAAGCTTCTTTCCTTTGCCTGCCGTGACACTCCGTAAAGGGGTGACTTTAAGAAATACATGGTCTCCAACCTCGAACTCCAAATCTTTCCTTCTATTGTCTGCGTAGCTCTTTTGTCGGCTTTGAGCTGTTTGGAGTCGTTGCCGTATCAACTTGACCTTTTCTCGAGCTTCCTCCATCCAAGGAATAGTTGCTGGATCCAGTGTCTTCCTCTCGCCAACTTCATCTCAATAAATTGGTGATCGGCATTTTCGTCCATATAATGCTTCATATGGAGCCATTTGAATCGATGAATGGTAGCTATTGTTGTATGCAAACTCTACTAAGGTCATGTGTTGACCCCAGTTGCCTCCAAAATCCAGAATGCAAGTTCGTAGCATGTCCTCGAGAGTTTGAATGGTTCGTTCCGATTGTCCATCCGTCTGAGGGTGATAGGTTGTGCTCAAGTTGAGTTTCGTCCCTAGAGTCTCCTGGAACTTTTGCCAAAACCGAGATACGAAACGTGGATCTCGATCAGAGACGATGCTCACCGGAACACCGTGTAGCTTTACAATCTCGTCCATGTACAGTTGAGCCAACTTATCCATGGAATACTTCATGTTCACCGGCAAAGAAATGGGCCGACTTGGTTAATCGATCGACGATCACCCAAACGGCATCGTGTCCTCGCTGCGTTCGCGGCAAACCTGAAACGAAGTCCATGGTGATGTTTTCCCACTTCCATTCAGGTATCTCAAGGGGTTGTAACAAGCCCGATGGTTTTTGATGCTCTGCTTTAACTTGTTGGCAAATGAGACATTTTTGCACGTACAGAGCAATTTCCTTCTTCATATTGTCCCACCAATAATTTCCTTTCAAGTCTTGATACATCTTACTACTATCCGGATGGATTGTATACTTGGATCGATGGGCTTCCTCTAGAATCTCCGTTTTCAACGATTCATCCTTCGGCACCACTATTCGGTTTCGGTATTTTAAAATATCCTCAGGTCCAAAATTGAAATCAGCAGTTTCTCCTTTTTTCACTTTCTCTCCCCACTTCCGTACCATCTGATCCTCCTTTTGAGCTTCTTTAATTCTCTCCAAGAGAGTGGAAGTCACTTGAATATTGCCAAAAATCACCTTATGGCTCCCAGGGCAGGGTTTCCATTCACACATGAAGTCTAACAATTCCCACTCTTTGATCATTAGACTCGCGACCTGAGCTTTGCGACTTAGGGCATCAGCCACCACGTTCGCCTTTCCTGGATGGTAGTTGATGGTACAGTCGTAATCTTCTAGAAATTCCATCCACCGTCGCTGCCTCATGTTTAATTCGTTCTATGAGAAAAGATACCTCAGGCTTTTATGATCGGAGTAAACCTCGAAAGTTACTCCATATAAGTAGTGCCTCCACTTCTTCAGAGCAAAAACAACTGCAGCTAGCTCCAGATCGAGGGTCGGGTAATTTTGCTCGTGGGGTTTTAACTTCCTCGAGGCAAAAGAGATTACATTTCGGTTTTGCATTAATACACAACCCAGGCCTTCTCGGGATGCATCAGTGTACACAGCATATCCGTCCACCCCGTTTGGTAAGACTAGAACTGGAGCCATGGTTAATCTTTTCTTTAATTCTTGAAAACTTGTCTCACTTCGGGCGTTTCATAAGAACCGACCATGTTTCTTCGTCAAATCGGTTAGAGGACCGGCTAGTTTGGAGAAGTCCTTGATAAAACGCCGGTAATATCCAGCCAGTCCTAGAAAGCTGCGGACCTCAGTGGGAGTTTCTGGCCTCTTCCAATTAGTCACAGCCTCTACTTTTGTCGGGTCGACTGAAATACACTCTTGAGAAATTACGTGCCCCAGAAAAGTAATTTTCTCCAGCCAAAATTCGCACTTGCTGAACTTGGCATACAATTGATGGTCTCTCAGGGTTTGTAAGACAGTCTCCAAGTGTTGCTCATGCTCTTTACGGGTCTTGGAATAGACCAGGATGTCATCGATGAAGACCACTACAAATCGATCCAGGTAGGGCTTAAAAACCCTATGCATTAGGTCCATGAAGGCGGCAGCAGCATTGGTTAGTCCAAAGGGCATCCCTGCGAACTCGTAATGCCCATATCTCGAGTTGAAGGCGGTCTTCGGAATATCCTCCTTCCTGATTAGTAACTGGTAGTACCCTTGGCGGAGGTCCAGTTTCGAGAAAACCACCGCTCCTTGCAACTGATCAAATAACTCATCGATATGGGGCAGTGGATACTTATTTTTAATTGTAATATTATTCAGGCCCCGATAATCAATACACATCCTCAAACCACCATCTTTTTTCTCCACAAACAGTACAGGAGCTCCCCAAGGAGACCCACTCTCTTGAATGAATCCCCGCTCCAGAAGGTCCTGTAATTGAAACTTTAGCTCCTTGAGCTCGGCAGGAGCCATTCGGTATGGTGTTTTTGAGATACGTGAGGATTCCCGGTAGCAGGTCTATTTTGAATTCAATTTCTCTTTCCGGAGGTAAGGCTACTAATTCATCAGGAAACACGTCCTGAAATTCTTTCACTATGGGCACATCCTCAACTTTCAACTTATCTGTGGGGGTGTTAATCAAAAAGGCCAAAAATCCTTGCGCCCCTCGACTTAGTAATTTCCTAGCGCGAATGCCCGAAATCAAAGCAGATGAGGCTAACCGACCCCTTATATCCAACCTTAAGGTCGCCTCACCAGGAATGCGGAATTCGACCACTTTTGTTTTACAATCCAGTTGGGCATTGTACCTGGCTAGCCAATCCATACCCAATATCACATCATAGCCCTTAATGACCAAGCTTATCAAGTCCCCTAGCAATTTCCTTTCTCCTACCCACACTTCACAATTCCTATAAACCATACTAGTAACCAACCGTTGATTCCCCGTAGGTGTACTAACTTCTAGGTCGTATGGTAAACTAGCAGGTTTTATATCGATGTCATACATGAAATCAGGGTTAACAAAGGAATGAGTGGCACCAGGATCAATTAAAACTTTGGCAAAACGGTGGAAAATAGGGATCGTACCTTCTACGACCTCTGAGGAATCTGGGACCTGTCGAGGTTCTAAGGAATAGACTCGAGGTGGCACCTTAGGTTTCGCCTCATTCCCCTTATTCGGTCCCGTATTGGTCTTTGGCGTGGTTTGAGTTCCCCTTCCGTCTTACGTTATGAGTGGGCAGGTAGCAAGCTGGTGGTCTGTGCTTCCGCAACGCAGACATTTACCTCCCTTCTTCCAGCAATTGTCTTCAGAGTGATTCGGCTTTCCGCAGTACCCGCAAGGTCCACGAGACGCCAAACCTGAGCCCTTCTGGAAGTTTTCACCTTGGCCTCTCCCGGCTGGGCCGCCCCTAGACTGAGCCCCTCTGCCGGAACCTGACTGTCGCCCACCTCCAGCTCCGCGTCCAAACTTGGAGGGAGTTCCTTTGTCCCATTGTCCAGAACTGCTTCCAGGAAAGCCCCGCTTTTTCGCCTGGAAGTTCCGGACCTGCAATCGAGCACTCTCTTCCCTTTGGGCCTTTTCTACGACCTCGCTAAAAGCATTGATTTGAGCCACTGCGAGGTCCTTTTGGATTTCGACGTTCAAGCCCTGAATGAAACGCCTATTTCGCCGTTGCTCCGTCATGATCAACTCAGGCGCGAATTTGGACAAATGGGTGAACTGGCTCTCGTATTCAGCCACCAATTGAGTTCCTTGGCGGAGTCGGATGAACTCATCTTCCTTTCTCTCCTGAACTAGAGGAGGAAAGAATTTCGCGTTAAATTCCCTGATAAAATTCACCCAAGTCCTGGGCATTTGTTCCCGTTCCCATTTTTGGCGTATGACATTCCACCAGGAACGGGCCGCCCCTTCTAACTGGAATACGGCAAAAGTCACCTGCCGTTCATCGGTGTAGTGCAAGGCCGCATAAATATCGACCATCTTCTCGAGCCATCGCTCGGCAATATCCGGATCTGGCCCCCCAATAAACTTGGGTGGAGCAAACTTTTGAAAGCGTTCGAGAGTTCTGTCTTCGCTCTAGACATGGTTGCCAGGGTTTCCAGGGTTTCCAGGATTAGGGTTTGGATTCTGGCCTTGTTGCTGCACCACTTGTGCCAGCAAGTTAGTCATTTGCTGCATAGTGACAGCCCCACCTTCCCCTAAGGCGAACCAGAGGGGTTAGCGGACTGCCTGCCCAGCTCTCGCCAGGACTAACGGTGCAGTTTAGAGCGATCTATTGCCTTCCGGAACTTATAACGCGTGTAAACGAGTCAAAATGGAAAAATAACCCAAAATAAAAAAAAATGAAATCCGGAGTCGGTCATGAATAGTAACCGACCCGTCAGAATCCAACCAAATAGCAAGCAAACATTCACATCTTGAACTTGAGCAATTACAATCCAAAGTGACATACAAAAGTTCTTAAAAGTTAATATATACACGGTTTGCCAACTTGAAAGTGAAAACGGCCCTAAAGATACATTTAGGGTTTCACTTCATATACAAAACAAAAGAGATATACATCTAGTTCATTCGGCAACCATCTATCAAGATTCATTCCAAAAAGAGTCATATTCCTGTAAGGAAAACAAAAGGAACGGTGTGAGCTAATTGCCCAGTGAGATACTATCACTTACGCAACCAAGTGCATATAAGCATCAAGCTTTCATTCAATATAGTAAAAATAAGCAAAGGCACACGTCAAATATGATGATAAAAGGATACGGATGGCTCTCAAGAGCCCTTTCCTCGTTTGCATTTCTTGATCGGACGTCATTGACTCTCCGTCAATGTTCAAAAGTACCAACCGTAGACTCCACTTTACTTCCACTCCTTCCACCTAACATACCCCTACCGGGCCCGAAATCCAAACATGTGCACTTTGGTATTACTCGAGTAAACCGGAATCGAGAGTCTCTCATACTACAAGATTCCAAAACATTTCCCCAAGGCACATCAATTGGCACGACCAAGCCCTCGCCGGCTCGATTCAATCTGTGAGGCCCCAGTTCGTACTACGTTGATATATTCATTAATTTGGCGGTAACGTTTGGTTTTGGGAGTATTTCGAAAACCCTAAGTAGGAATTGCGATTTAAACCCTAAGTTCCGGTTAAGATTGAAAACCCGTTTTTCTACATTTTCTTTATTAGAAAATTCCCTAGATAATTTTTATTGAGTAAATAGAGTTTTTAGATGATTTTTCTAGTATTAGTTAGTTTTGAGAAATTAAGAACGTATATCGGACGTGGGACCCACTAGTGCGAAAAGTTCGGAAAAATTCGGCCAATTAGGTTAAATTCCGGATACTGTGTAAAATTTATCGGGTGTTAAGAGATAAGTAGAGAGTGAGATATGATTGATGTGAGAGAGAAAAGAAAGGATAGGAATGCATTAATGGTGGTGACAAGTGTCACCATTTCATTGGAGAAGACTTAAGAATTACTATTCACTTTCTTGACTTTTTTGACCAAAAGATTAAATATCCAAAAATTGCTCAAAAATCACCATTTTCTTCCTTGTGTTGGCCGGCCCTTTCTTTCTCAAAGAAGAAGGAAATTCTTCAACTTTCAAGCTTCCAATTGGACCAAAATCCACCAAATCAAGAGTTTAAGTTAGTTTTACTCCATACAATCTTTCCTTTTGGTGATATTGGTTGGTTTATTGAAGCTTTTTGGAAGAGCTAAGGTGTCCATCATCTTCCTCTCTCTTGTTATTAGGTGAGTGATGCTTCAACCTTTCCCCTACACCTAATGATGGTTATATTATGCTTAGAAGTGGCTTGAGTGTTGGAAAATGTGATTTATTTCTTGATTTGAAGAGTTTTGGTGAAGTTTTCCATTTTATGATGAATTTTCTGGTTTCATATGATTTTGATGTTTTGGACTAGTATGATGGTTGGTAATAAGGGGCTTTGGCTCTAGTAGGTGTGGATTGTTGTTAAATGCAACCAATTTTGGAATTGGATTGAAATGTGAAAAGTTAGGGTTCTTGAACCCCTATTCTGTCCGAAATTTTAGGTCATAGCTAGAGGCCGAATTGGACTTTGCTCAAAACATGAAAGTTGTAGGTATTGATGAGTTTAGTGTGCCTACAAAATTTCAGGGCAATTGGACTAGTGTAGAGTGAGTTATGCCGTTTTTACTGTTGCTGTTTTTGGTGCACAGAATGTCCGAACTGCGATAGTAATTGCCTGTTTTGACTGAAATTGGTTTGGATTTTGAAGTTGGTGTCTTCTGAGGAAATGTATCTGGATGTCTTAGCTAACTTATGCCTTTGGAATTTCGGCATTTGGACCTGTGTAGGCTGAGATTGACGTATTACAGTTTTGTGTGTCTTGCAAACCTGTTTTGGTAATTCTGGTTTCGTATTTTGCATATTTGACCTAGTTGTGCTAGGATTTGGACTGAGTGGCCTTCTACATTGTTGTAGCCCTGTTTCATAGCTTCGAAACGGTGGGTCTTACACCCCCATCCGATAACCGTAGTGAATTTGGTGCCATTACCGCATATTGAGGTCAAATACGGTTTGTGATTCTGGTACGTTTTTGGAAAGTTTATGGCTGGAACTTTGGCTTCACATTTGACTGAGTTACAAGCTGTTTGGGCTTCCGACCAAAACACCAAACTTATAGCCCTATATCAGAGCTTTCTAACGCCCTTGGAATTTCATGAATCAGATTTATAAAACCTGAGATATAGCCGAGCAAACAAGGCCTGCCCGTGAAAATGACCAGAAATCTGTTTTGGTCCTGATGACCAATTTCCGTTCCGAATTTGGATTGCCGACCTTCATGAAAGTTGTTCCATTTGGAATGAACTATCTAACTGCCAATTTTCAGCTCTTTTGACCATGTGTAGCATAGAAAACAGTTTGCACTCAAAACTGACCATTTGTGCATTGGCCAGATTTCGTAAGTGATTGTGTTTGGTTCATTTGGGACTAAAGCCTCCAGTTTCAGTTCTGGATGTCTTCATAACAGTTGTTGTTCATCCTTTAAGCTTCGATATGGCGTCTCATACGCCTTAATCCGATATTCGAAGCTCAACTTATGGGTAAACTAGAAATGAGTATCAAATCTGCCGTTTCCGTTTCCGTCCGTCATATTTACGTGCGCGCGTGTCATTTTGCCGTTTTGCTTGTTTTGGATCTGTTAGTAGTCGTTTGTGATATTATGTGATAAAATCTTCTATTTCAGACCGTGGTGAGCTAGGCGGAGTCGGTGGGGCCCACTACTAGCGAAAACGCGTGAAGCGATTTTGTTCTTGTACTGCTTTTGGTATTTTGAGTAAGTATTCAGGCCAGTTTGATGTTTTTTCTTTGCTATGTGTTTGAGATATGTGAAAAGGGTACTTAGGCGAGGGTGTACTTTATCGCACTCGACCTAAACCCTAATTTGAATGTATAATTGTACTTGGCATATGTATATGAACCTTTTGGAACCAAAACCCTTGAGCTTGTGGCTCGGGGCGACTTTCGAATAAAGTTTGTAAAGTTTGCAAAGTTTGTGATTTTGAATAATTTTGTGAAGTTTGTGAGTTTGGGGCGAACTCTTGACCTGGTTGGACTATTCGAGCCGGTAAGGGCTTGGTCGAAGGCAGTCCAACTTTGTCTGAGGTCACCAAGTTTGTAGGTTCATGTTATGAACCAATTTTGTGAATCCGGTTCACCGAGAAGGTGACCAAGTTTGTGACCCGAGCTTGTGACTCAAGTTCAAGTTTGTGATTTCGTTCGCCCGGGCAAGTTTGTGAGGTGACTGGCCAGTGAGGGTGATAAGGTGTCGGTGGGTGTACAAGTGAAGTTCTACGGACTATTATTTGCAGTCGACGGAGTGTCGGCAGGAGATCACGCATGGCATATGAGTTGGCTTTGGAGCCACCTGTATCCTTATTATGTGATGTTACTTTTCTGCTTTTGCTTTACTCTTATTGTGTAACTGTTATGTGAAATTTATGCTTTCGCCCCTGTTTACTTACTAAGCATATAGCTTACCCCATTCCTTTTGTTTTCCTTAGCAGGGGCCGACGCGGGGACTTTTGGCTCGTATACTAGTATAGTTAGATTGGCTTGTAATAGTTGAACAGTTAGGATGTTTGTTTTTGTTATGGTGGTTTGACTCGATACTTTTGGAGAATGTAATTATAACTCTTTTGGGATTGTATATATTGTATTTAGTGCTCTTTCGAACTTTAGGTTTTGAGTCCTGGCGCGAGCTAGGCAGGTGGCCCGCCGATACCCTTGGGTTCGCCCTTGGGAGAAGTGGGGTCGTCACACAATCAACTACCAATGGGGTTGAGCTCATTGATAACAATTGTAGTCGTTGGATACTCGTCCAAATGACACCAAGTCATGTATTTTCATTTCAAGTAACACTTCGTGTAACATTTCAATCACATGATAGCAAGGATATAAGGCACATAGTGAGAGTGATAAAGTACACTTTCACTTCAAGCAATTAACATTCAAAGCACCAAGTTCAAGTATCAAAGCCATATATTAACATACAAGTGAGTAGTACACTCACCAAGCTCGCAAATGTGGTTTCATGCACTTCCGTCAAAAGAACGTTGTGCACCACGGTCACGCCCTAAAACATGCAAACAAATACAATGAGACTCGAAAACGAGTCATAAACCAAGGCCAAACATGACCCAATAGGATTCCATAAGCATATACAAACATTAAAGGAAACCAGAAAATTCGGAAATGCAATTAGCTTTGGCCCTGAAAAAAACAGTTTTTGTCCTCGTTATGCGGTAATGGCACCAATTTCACTACGATTATCGGATGAAGGTGTACGACCCATCGATTCGAAGCTAAAAGACAGGGTTACAACATCACAGAAGGTCACTCAATCAAGTTTTGAGTGCAAAAAGGTCAAAAAGCAAGATACTACATCAAAACCGTAAAAACAGATTCCCAAAACGCATTCTAGCGGAAACATCATAACTCGGGCTCTCCAAGTCCAAATCCAGAAATTCTAAAACCAGCTGAAAGCTAAGAAACAGGGATAAATTTCATTAGAAGGCCTCAACAACCAATTCGAAAGAAATTCCTGCCAAAACAACCAATTACAGGCGCAATTCTTACATTCGGGTAAAACCAGAACAGCAATAGTAATTTCGACTTTTCTCATTCTACACTACTCCGATTGACCTGAAATTTTGTAGGAACCTCTATAATGTCATTCCCTACAACTTTTATGTTTTAAGCCAAGGCCAATTCGGCCTCTAACTAGGAGCTAAAAATTCGGGCAGAATGCTCCCACAAGAACCCTAATTTTCTGAAATTTCTTCCAAACCAGAAATTGGTTGCAATTAATCACTTTTTCCACCTCCTAGAGTCATTATATACCATTGCCAATCATCATAGATAGCCACACAATCATGCTTATATTAAAACAGAAAAATCCCCAAAAATAATAAAACTGCATCACTTCAACCACAAATCAAGAATTAATCCATAAACTTGCATCTCATACTACCACTAAGCATGATTTAAGCATCAATTAAGGGAGGAGGGTGGTTCTTCACAACTCACCTTAAAAACAAGAGAGAGAGAGCAATTGGTCACCTTAACTTGCCAAATAACTTTACACAACAACTCACAAACACTACTTGAAGAGGTTTTATGGAGAAATTGCAAGTTTCAATGGTTGGTTTTGATGATTTGGAGCAAGCTTGAAGAGTTTTCTTCCTTGTGCTTTGAGAAAGAGAGAAAGAAAGAGAGAAAGAGAGGGCCGGCCACCATGGAGGATTTTTTTGATGATTTTTGGTCATTTTTGGTTTATTTAAGTCAAATGGTAAGACCATGAATAGTGGTGTTAAGGTATGAAGCAATCACATGGTGACACTTGTCACCTTTTATTAAATACCTACCTAACTTGTCTCTCTCATATCAATCCAAATTGCAACCTCTACTTATCTCTTAACACCCGGTAAATTAATTCCAGTATCCAAAACTTAACCTAGTTGGCCGAATTTTTCCGAACTTTTCGCACTAGTGGGTCCCACGTCCGGTATACGCTCTTAATTTCTCAAAACCTATTCGATACTAGAAAAAGCATCTAAAAATTATATCTGCTCCTTAAAATTATCTAGAAATTTTCCTAAGCACGAAAATGCAGAAAACAAGACATGAAAGATTCTAAAACCTAGGAAATGGAAAAGTACGGGTTCTCACAGTGTGTTTTCTTGAGTGATACACGAGTGCTTTGCAAGGTAGACTAGGATACATTTGTTTTGCAGGTTGGACAATATGTCTCAAGATGGGAACATGCCTGAGCCGTCTGAGACCGACGTGTCACTCAAACTGGTGCTCCAAACTCTTCAAAAACAAGCGGAGAGACATGAATTTGCGATGCCACAAATATCCGACAGGTTGGCTGCCATTGAGATGCGAGGTACTGGAGATATTCCCAATAGGGCTTCAAGTGCTCAGAGTGTTGAGCATGATGCGGATGATGAGGGGTATCATTCTAACACCTCATTCCGATCAAGGAAAAGCCACAGGGAAGCGAGGGAAGGCCGAGACCGACCTAGGAGAACCGATGACAATCTTGGTTCCATCAAGACTAAGATGCCTACCTTTCATGGGAAAATGATCATGAAGCTTATTTAGATTGGGTTAGGAGAGTTGAGCAAGTGTTTGAAGTCAACAATTACTCTAAAGAGAAAAAGGTGAAACTTGCGGCTATTGAATTTGAAGATTATGCATCCATTTGGTGGGAGCAAGTATGTGCCACAAGGAGGAGAAATAGGGAACAACCAATTGACACTTGGGCTGAAATGAAGCAAGTGATGAGGAAACGATTTGTACCCTTCCATTACACCACGGACTTGTACAATCGGCTCCAACGACTCACCCAGGGGTCCAGTTCGCTTGATGAGTACCACAAACAAATGGAGGTAGCAATGATAAGGGCCAACATACAAGAGGATTCGGAAGCAACCATGGCAAGATTCCTTAATGGATTAAATCCTGAAATTCGGAAGAAGGTTGAGCTTTAAGACCACTTTGAGCTACAACAAATGGTGTCTTATGCAGAGAAGGTGGAAAGGCAAGCCTTACCTATAAAGACACCTAGTGGCCGAACCACTACATACTCTTCCACACCTTGGAGAAGAGATCAATTGCCAACATCCAATGCTTGGCCGAGGCAAGGCAATAAAGAAAGGGAAAACAGGCGAATGGAGCAACCGTTCCATCCGAGTGCAACTCCTTCTAAACCAACCCCGCGGCCGACTCTTCCAAGGGCAAATACGTCTACCAACCAGCCAAAGGCATGTTTCAAATGCAAGGGAATTGGCCACCTCATGGCTCAATGCCCTAACCGAAGCATCATGTACATGAATGAAGAGGGAATGTGGCAAAGCGAAGGAGAGGAGGAATATGCGGACATGCCACCACTTGAAGAAGAGGGGAAGGATGCTGACCTGGTTGAAAAAGAAGAGGACCCCGTGGCTCGAACTATGGTGACTATGAGAGTGCTAAATGCACAAGCTCAAGAAGATGATCTCCAACGGACCAACATTTTTCATACGAGATGCAAAATTGGAGATGAGGTATGTCTCATGATCATTGATAGTGGCTCTTGTACTAATTGCGTAGCTGCTGACTTTGTCGAGCAAAAGCACCTTCCATGGACTTACCACCCTAAACCCTATAGACTATCTTGGTTAAATGATGGGGGGGAAGTCAAGGTGACCAAACAAGCTTTAATCACTTTTTCTATCGGTCGATACAAGGACCAAGTTTTATGTGATGTAATTCCTATGCAAGCTAGTCATGTCTTGTTAGGGCGTCCGTGGGAGTATGATCGGCAGGCTGATCATATTGGACTCACTAATAAGTATAAGTTCATTATGGACAACCTCAAGATCACTCTTTCACCCTTGACACCTACACAAGTGTATGAGGAACAATTGCATCTAAGAAAAGAGCGAAAGAAAAGGCAACTGAGAGAGGCAAAGAAAAAGCCGAATGTGCCTGAGGATGAGGAAAAAAAGAAAGTAGAGGCCGAGTTGAGTGAAAAAGAAAATTCGAGTGGAAAAAAACTCAGTGAGGCCGAGAGCTTGAAAGTGAACAAAAAGAGCTTCTATGCAAGTGTGCGTGAGGTAGGTAGGGCTTTGAATGCACAAAGTCTTCTCATAGTACTTCTGTACAGGGAAGCTGATTATTCTTCTTTTTACACACTAGGCATAACCGATTCTCTTCCTAGTGCAATCTACTCTCTTTTGCTAGAATTCAATGATGTGTTTCCGGAGGAACTACCAAAAGGATTACCTCCAATTCGAGGTATCGAACATCAAATCGACTTTGTTCCTGGAGCAATTCTCCCAAATCGACCAGCCTATAGAGCAAATCCGGAGGAAACAAAGGAAATCCAAAGGCAAGTCGATTCCCTCCTTGAAAAGGACCAGGTATGTGAATCTCTTAGTCCTTGTGCAGTTCCAGTCATTTTAGTGCCTAAGAAAGAAGGGACTTGGAGAATGTGTACAGATTGTCGTGCAATTAATAAAATTATTTGTTAAGTATCGTCATCCTATTACTAGGTTAGATGATATGTTAGAAAAATTGCATGGGGCAATCATTTTCACTAAAATTGACTTAAGATCTAGTTATCATCAAATAAGGATAAAGGAAGGAGACGAATGGAAAACTGCTTTCAAAACAAAGTATGGTCTTTATGAGTGGTTTGTGATGCCTTTCGGCTTAACAAACGCTCCAAGTACTTTCATGAGGTTAATGAACCATGTTTTAAGGAATTTTCTTGGGAAGTTTGTTGTTGTTTATTTTGATGATATATTGATCTTTAGCAAGTCTTTAGATGAACATGTTGAGCATTTGCGACTTGTTTTAAGTGCCTTGCGTGAAAATAGGTTGTTTGCTAACATGAAAAAATGTGTCTTCTGCACTCCTGAAGTTAATTTCCTTGGATATATTGTTGGTGCAAATGGCATAAGTGTTGATCCCGCCAAGGTAAAAGCCATCTTAGAGTGGCCGACTCCAACCAATGTGTCTCAAGTAAGGTCTTTTCATGGTCTTGCAAGTTTCTATAGGAGATTTGTTAAAGACTTTAGTACTATTGCAGCACCTTTGAATGAGACAATTAAAAAGAATGTGGGGTTTCAATGGGGAAAAGAGCAAGAAGAGTCATTTAATAAGCTTAAGGATTTGTTAACTTCAGCACCTATTCTTGCTTTGCCTAATTTTGATGTGACGTTTGAAGTTGAATGTGATGCTAGTGGGATCGGCATAGGGGCTGTCTTACATCAAAATAATAGACCCTTGGCATATTTCAGTGAAAAGTTGAGTGGGGGAGCTCTTAATTACCCTACTTATGATAAAGAATTGTATGCTGTTGTGCGTGCTCTTGAAGTGTGGCAGCATTATCTTATGCCTAAGGAATTTGTGATACATACTGATCATGAATCAATTAAATTCCTTAAGGGTCAGGGAAAGTTGCATAAAAGACATGCGAAGTGGATTGCATTTATTGATTCCTTTCCATACATCATTAAGTATAAGAAGGGGAAAGATAATGTCGTTGCGGATGCATTGTCTAGGAGGTATACTTTGATCACTAACATGAGCACCAAGCTACTTGGTTTTGAGCACATTAAAAACATGTGTTTCAAGCTTGTGAATATGCTGCATTTCAAAAGTACTATAGGCATGAAGGTTTCTTGTTCAAAGAAAATTGCCTATGTATTCCCAATTGTTCGCTTAGGGAATTACTTGTTAGAGAAGCCCATGGTGGAGGATTGATGGGACATTTCGGCATTGATAAAACTCTTGACATCTTGCATGAACACTTCTATTGGCCTAAAATGAGGCGTGACGTTGCTAACATTTGTGATAAGTGTTTAAAGTGTAAGCAGGCCAAGTCAAGGAGTAACCCTCATGGACTATACACTCCTCTACCCGTACCTCATGTTCCTTGGACAAACTTATCCATGGATTTTGTACTTGGCTTACCAAGATCTTCTAGAGGTATGGATAGTATCTTTGTTGTAGTGGATAGATTTTCTAAAATGGCTCATTTTATCCCTTGTAGGAAAACAAATGACGCGCGCCATGTTGCTGATTTATTCTTCAAGGATGTGGTTAGATTGCATGGAGTACCGCGTACTATTGTAAGTGATAGGGATGTGAAATTCTTAAGCTGCTTCTGGAAATCACTTTGGGGAAAGTTGGGAACGAAGTTGCTATTTTCTACTTCTAGTCATCCTTAAACGGATGGTCAAACTGAGGTAACCAATCGAACCCTTGGTGCTTTACTTCGAGCCATTGTTCAAAAGAACTTGAAGAAGTGGGAAGAATGTTTGCCTATCGCTGAGTTTGCATATAACCGAACCACTCATTCCACTACTAATCATTCTCCTTTTGAAATTGTTTATGGGTTTCAGCCGCTAACCCCTCTAGATTTATCACCTATTCCTGTTGATGAGTGTTTAAGCGCAGATGGTGTCAAAAAGGCAGAGGCTGTTCGGACCTTGCATGAGAGAATTCGAGCTCAAATTGAAAAGAAAAATGCGCAATATGCACAACATGCGAATAAGGGAAGAAAGCATGTTGTATTCGAACCTGGTGATTGGGTTTGGGTGCACATGAGGAAGGAAAGGTTTCCAGCATCTCGACGGACCAAGTTACATCCAAGAGGCGACGGACCTTTTCAAGTCCTAGAGAGGATCAACGACAATGCATACAAATTGGGACTTCCAAGTGAGTATGGCATAAGCGCATCTTTTAATGTGTCTGACCTATCCCCTTTTGACTTTGATACAGACTTTGAAGATTCGAGGACGAATCCTTTCGAGGAGGGAGGAAATGATGTGGATACGGGCACGCAACAACTCCAACCTTGGGTCAAGGACCCTTTGATCAACATTGGTGGTCCGATGACAAGATCAAGAACCAAGAAGGTGAAGGAAGCTTTACGAGCCTTGATCATTCACCATACAAGCAAGGAGCAAGCTAGGTTTGAAGATTCGATGGATCATGAAGTTATTTTGTTCACTTGTACGTTTGAAGCGAAGGAATGATCTCATACTTGTTAGCTTAGTTGGTAGTTGTTTTAAGACTGTCTAGTTTAGTAGTTGTTAGGCGTTGAGTATTTTATTACTTATTGGGCCTTATCGGAAAGCCTTAAAGAGCTGGCTCTTTAAGCTCTTTGTGCGGACCGAATTTCTTCCAGGTTTATGTGGGCCGAGTTTTTGCCCTAATTTTAGCCTATAAAAAGGCCCCTATTGTATGAGCGGAGGAGACAGATTATTACAACCAGAAATCGTGAGGAATTTTCCTTCAAGTTCTTAATCGAACTTACTCTTGAATTCTTGAGTTTATGGCTAAGGATTCAAATCAGACTTTATCGATTAGCTTGTTCCCTAATCGTGGTGTCGCTTCATCCATCCTTATTAGCTTAAGGTTGCTGATTTCCTTTGTGTGTCAGAGGTCTTGAGTTCATGAGAACAATCGAGTTCAATTTCTGTTGGGAGAAAAGATCCAACTCTGATAATTACAAGGTTGGGAGGTTCTAGGAGGGTCTTCCCCTAGGATTGCCTATATCAATAAGTAGCATGCTAATCTCCACATAAGTCACAAATCAGATGATTAGACTTAAAAGCATTGTCATTTCTCTTTTGCTCAAGTATATGTGTAATGGTGTTCAATTGAACTTTTAACGTTATATAATCAAGTTTAATCTTTAAATTCCTTAAACCATTTTCAAATGACATACCTTCGATAATTTTTTGGTAAGCTCTATTCAAGAAACTTTGTACATGGTAACAAACCATTCTCGATCATCCAATTCTCAAGTATTGTTCGCTCATGTGTCCTACTCTCCTTGAGTCCGTAAACATGTTTTCAAAATAATTCAAAAAAAATTTAGTCAAGAAGAATAGGTGATTTGACATATACAAAAACAAGACATTAAACACAAAACAAATGACTCAATCAAGATACTAAACATAAGAAACAAGACATTTAATACAACAAAAATAAGAAAAGCAAGTAAAAATGTCTAAATCAATAAAGTTGTTCTTAGCATCGATATTGACCAAAATCATCTCCGGTAATGGTGCCAAAAACTTATCGAGTGGGGGGGTATGCATATAACAATTAAATTCATTCCATGGTCAAATTTTACATTTATAAATTTCTAAATACCCCACATGTGACGACCCCGCTTCTCCTTAGAGCGAACCCTAGGGTTTCGGCAGGCCGCTTGCCTAACTCTTGCTAGGACTCGATACAAGTCAAGATTATAACTTAGAACTAATCAACCAATAAGAAAACTAATATAAAGAAAAGTCGCTTCCTTCAATAGTCATTCAAGTCTATATCATAATATTGTCAAAAGTTACATCAAACTTCCCCAAAATACAACCACTAAAAGTCGGTTAATTCATTTACATTCGTAATTGGACCAAAATACAATCAAATCCAGCTTCTCCAAAATCTTTTCACTTCAAGTTCCTGTTAAGAAAAACAAACTTAAGGGGCGAGCTAATGCTCAGTGAGGCAAAAAAAAGCAGGCAAACAAATAAGTACAACTAGCAATAAAACTTATAAAAGAAGGGCAGCCATAATATTCATATAACGCACAAAAGGAAACAAAACACAATCAATAAAGGATACGGAAGCTCTCAGGTGCTAAATCCACAATGCTTCACTGATAATCTTGATCCAAAATTTCCAAGTGTTGACACTTCGTCAACCGAGCAAGTAACAAGTCCGTAGAACCCCACTTTTCACCAATTTTTCTGTCCACCGTTACATCCTCTGCCGGGCCCGTACGTCAAACAGGATGTGATATTACTCGAGTATATCTAAATAAGTCAAGTACACGAGCCCAAGGTTCACCAAGCTCCTCAACCAAGCCCTTGCCGACTTGAGTTGAATGGCTAGCCATTGAGTTTTGAGGCCCCTAAGTTCAAGTATAAGTTAATGAGGTTACTCTCAAATCGACGCCAAGTCAAGCACAAGTATAATTGTCAAGTACGAGCAAATCAATTATCAAGTCAAGCAAGAGAGAATGCGTGAGATAAAGTACACACTCGCCTCGACAAATTTAATTCACATAATCAACAAGAAGCGATCCAAGTATTATGCAACAAGTCATGCACTTGACATTCACCAAATCCAAAAGCAAGCGAGCAAGTAAGTCCTTTAATTGTCCGCACCGGGATTCCTTTCAAAATCCTCTTGAATATCTGAGGAAATATCAACCAGCCATCACTAAATGCAAACCACTTTTAGACTAATTTTCCTCCTTAATCCATCACTCACGTATACACTAAGTCGCTTACCATACAAGAGAGAAAATTCATTGTTTAGGCAATCAAGAGAGGCTTAAATCCTTTGGAAACTAAGATTCAAAATGAAGGTCCAAAGTTACAAGAAACCTTGTATCCATCCATGAAATCAAACTTAAAATGGATTAACAATCTCAAAGGAAAGTTGGAAGTTCTTAAGAAGGGCATTTTGTTTCAAACCAGAAAATTCCAGCTTTGTGCGACAATACTTGAACAATCACATCTTGAGTTCCGTAAGACCAAAAATTGGAAACTTTACACCGTTGGAAACTAGATTCAATGTAATAAAACTCTTTAGAAAACACTTTTTCCAGATTCAAATCAGAAATCAATCAAATCTCAGCTCCAACTTGCTGCTTCATTAAAACAGGGCAAAACCGTCTCGATTTTTCAGTGAAATTTGAAAATTTAGCAAAATTCATAGGAACCGAATTAGCCTCTGAAATTCATAAAACTTAAAGAAATTCAAATCTAGTTTCAAACGCAAAAGCAGAATGAAATTTGGATTTTCCTACACCAAGTTAAAACAGTTTTACGAAAACTGGTTTTTGAAACCTGATCCACAGATTTCCAGCCTTGGAGCATCAATACAGTTTTGAAATCAGGGCATAACTAGGGCTACACAAGTCCAAATTTAGTGTGGTTTATGGCGTTGAAAACTACATTAAAAGTACTAAAAATCATCAGAAGAAACCATGTTTAAATTCATTTCACAAGAGGAGTGAAAATGGGCTACAAGATACAGCTGTACAAGTCTCACGGGTAAACAGTAGGAGCAAATCAATCCACTTTACCGGTTCGCTACGGCTCATAGAAAACGAATTAGTAGGGGAAATTTTATACCGTTAGAAAGCTGTCAGAGTCTAGTTTCAAATTCAACAAATAGCACATGATTTCGACTCCTGAACAAAAAATTATAGGCTGTTAAGTGCGGATAGGCAGACTGCCCTGATCAAAATTCCAGATTTGGTTTGTTCTCTCTTTAGCCTATCTTTCACCCACTCAAATGAAATGATTTTTGAGAGATAATTTTTACACATACAATCCAACATATAAAAGCATTTTTGCAGTAGTTTTACCAACAAATTTTGAAATTTAACCAAGGAAAATAAATCAGCAAAATTCGGACAGCATCTCCTTTCATCCTCTTCACATTTTTCTCTCCAACTTTCAAACCAAACATCAAGCTAGAAATCACAAAATAACAACCAAACGAACAAGAATTCTCAAGTCCACTACCTAAAAGTCCACCTCAAGGCCACTACCTAAGAGTAAATCGAGAAAACAAGGGTTTCCTTAAGTCATCTAGCCTAACTTTGGTTAGGGTTTCAAATACCCTTGCATAACAACCCAAAACCAATACTAACTCTTGCATAAAACTAAAGATCAAGGGAAGTGAAACTTGTTACCTCTCCAAAGTTTCTTGAACCCTAGTTAGAGCCAAGATTTGCACCACCAAACCACCAAGAAATCACCACAAGGTAAGAGCTTTCTTCTAACTAGATCAACTTCCAAAAGGTTAAGGGTTTTGTATGAATTCTTGGAGCAAGATTTGTGCTTTTCTCCTCTTCTTTTGGAGCTTGGAGGTTCAGCCAAATGAGAGAGAAAAAGGAGAGAAGATGAAGCTTGAATTGTGGTGTGAAGGTGAGAAGAAAACTAGCTTTTTGGTGGGTAAAAGGTCAACTGGAAATAGTAACCCTAATAGTGCTATGCAGTACTAGTTTCCTTCATGTTTGCTATACTCAAATACTAATCTTCCAATATAGTTTCTCTTGCACCACTAATATTCATTCTTACTAGTCCAAGATAAATTCTCCAAATCCCCAATTAGTCGTGCCGGTGCGACTTTTGAAAAATTTTGACACGTAAGCTTTAAAAATATAATTTAAGTAAAATTCATGCTAAAATGATAAAATTAAATAACACCAATGCAAATAATTTTAAAATAGGTGAAATTAAGAATAAAAGTACGAGTCCTCACATCCTCTCCCTCTTAGAAGAATTTCGTCCACAAAATTCATACCTTAATTCAAAAATAAGTCTGGATATTTCCCTAGAATATCTTCTTCTACCTCCGAAGTTGCTTCCTCTATTCTGTGATTCCTCCATAGGACTTTTACCAAAGGGATTTGCTTATTCCCCAATTCTTTCACTTTTCGGTCCAAAAGCTTCAGTGATTTTTCCTCATATGTTAATGTCTCATCAATCTCAATACTCTCTAGTTGCAGTACATGGGAGGGATTTGGATAGTATTTCTTGAGTATAGATACATGCAAAACATTATGGATTCGGGATAAACTTGGTGGTAGTTCTAATTTATAGGCCACGTTCGCCACACGTTGAAGAACCTTATAAGGTCCTACAAATCTTAGGTGCAACTTCTTTCCTCTTCCTGCCATCAAACTTGCTTTTAAGGAAGTGATCTTAAGGAAAACTTGATCTCCAACTGCAAACTTCAAATCTTTCCCTCGATTATCTGCATAACTCTTTTGGCGGCTCTGAACTGTTTGAATCTTTTGGCGTATCAACTTCACCTTTTCATACACCTCTTCAATCCATGGTACTGTAGTTGGGCCTAAGGTTTTTCTTTCACTTATTTCATCCCAACAAATCGGAGATCTACACTTTCGGCCATAAAGAGCCTCATAAGAAGCCATTTGAATGGATGAATGAAAACTATTATTATAAGTAAACTCCACCAACGTTAAGTACTGACTCCAACTTTCTCCAAAATCCAAAATACACGATCTCAACATGTCCTCAAGATTTTGAATTATCCTCTCTGACCGTCCATCTGTCTGTGGGTGGTAGGTAGTACTAAAACTCAATTTAGTTCCTAGCATTTCTTGCATCTTTTGTCAAAATCGAGAAACAAATCGAGGGTCCTGATCAGACACTATACTTACTGGTATCCCATGTAACCTTATAATTTCATCCAAATACAGCTTGGCTGTGACGTCCCCACTTCTCCCAAGGGCGCACCCAAGGGTATTCGCGGAACGCCTGCCCAGCTCTCGCCAGGACTCGAGACAAATCGATTCAAGCTTAACAATATATAACAATTAATACTAGTTTAATAAGGAAAAGTCGCTTCCATAATCGAATATCCAAGGCTTACCCCACGAGTTCAAAATACATCAGTTACCCAATTCTTACATCAGGATCCAAAAGATACATCAATTCCCAAAATATACAACAGCCAAAATGTCTAGTCGGTTACATTTGAAACCCTAATACAAAAGTATATCCAAAGGGTTTCACCGAGTTTCACTCCATCCATTCCTGTTAAGGAAAACAAATCTACGGGGTGAGCAATTGCTCGTGAGGCCAAGAAAACACACATGCAAGCACGTTGTCCAAGTAACAATCCCAATATTCAAGTAGAACAATAATATTCAAGTAAATTACAATTCAAGTGAGAAAAGTAAACAGAAACAATTCAAGGATATAGGAGCTCTCAGGAGCTATTTTCCATTGCTTCGCTACGGCTCAATCCGATACCCTCTCGTGATGACACTCCGTCATCCGGGTGGGTATTATATCCGTTGAAACTTCACTTATTACTTCCTCCGGCCAACATTTCACCCTCTCGGATCCGTAACCAAACACGCACGAAAAAGGCGATACTCGTCGAGTATGCCGAACGAGATCCCAAGAAAACAAGTTTTGATTTTTAGAACACGCACGAAAAGGGCGATACTGCACGAGTATGCCGAACAAAATCTCGAAAGATCAATTTGTGTTTTGTTATTCTCTTGGTTTATCAAGCTTCTCGACCAAGCCCATGCCAGCTCGAGTTGCAAGATTGGCTAAGAGAATTGGGCGTCCCTATAAGTCAAGGAGATTCACTCCACCCGACAACACGACACGCACGACATGTACGACACGCACGATAACATGCTATGCACACGAAAACGAGTATCTTTTAGTCGACGAGATTCACTCAAATCGACTTTGAAAACCAAGTTAATGCAAGTAAAGTTCAAGTAAAGGAGAGCGAGTGCGATAAAGTACACACTCGTCTCATCAAGTGATATTCACGTATATAAGCAAGTAAATCAAGTAAACGTGACAAGTCATGCACTTGACACTCACCAATTCAAAAGTAATTGAGCGAGTAAAGTCTTTAGTTGTCCCCTCCGGGATTCTCTTCAAGACTCGCTTGAGTACCTAAAGAAATTAATAAGAATTTTCCACTCATAATCACGCATTAATCAAGAAAGGAGTTACACTCATCTAGACTAGTCAATACCTCAAACCGAGAACCTTAGCCACTCAAAATAAAGGTTCAAAAGTGAGGTTTTATTAACACAAGAAAAACTGATTTCCTTCATAAAATCGAGTTTAAAACGACCAATTATCATCAAGAAAGAATAACGAGTTCTCAAATTTTCATTTTCTAAGAAATCGGCAAATTTCAGCTTTGCGCCTCAAACTTAGAAAAATCAGATCTTGCACTCAGTAGGTCCAAAATTGGAAAACTTGGTACCGTTGGAAATTAGTTCCAAAGTACTAAAGGTTCCTAAAATACACTTTTCCATGATTCCAAATGGAAGATACTCAAAATTTGGCTCAAAATTACTGTTTTAGGCTATCGAGGCAGTTTCGGGGTTGGTTTTTTGCCAACTTTGGAAATTTAGTAAAATTCACAGAATTGGAACTAGCATCTCAGATTTGAAACTAAATTAGAATTGCAATCAAGATTTAAAACACAACAAGCGGAACAAGAATTGGAGTTTTGAGCACCAAGATATAGTAGCTCAAAGTTGCTGAAAATTTGAGACAATTATGAAATTTCCAGGTTTAAAGTACCAACTTTGGGATTTTGTTCGAGTATTGAAATGGACTCGGAATGGTACCAAAATTAGTAGTATTACACTACCATATAAGGGCTATTCCTCTGCCAAATTTCATAGGAAAATTCATTCGGAAAGTTGGTTAACAAAACCACCAAAGTTTCTAAATCTCCAACGCAAAGCTGCCTTGCACCACTAGTTTTCTTTTTCTCAAACCTTTGGCCAATAAAATGCCTAAAACATGTCTCATTTATGATAACCAGGTCTAATAAGGATCCAAGATACATTTGGTATGTGATTTACACCAAGAATTTCGAATAGAAAGTCTCAAATCAAGATTGGTTACAAATCTGTCCAACATGAGGGTTTTCTCCCAAAAAGTCAGTTTCGAAATCTAGTCATAAATCACTCAATTCAACTCAGAATTGAATGTGGTTGGTGTCATTGAAAACTTGATTCATTGTGATACAATTTCTTAGAAGAAACCTTTTCCAAAATCTATCTACGGCTAGCTCATATTTGGGCACCAATTCGCTGCTGAAAATAGAGCTCCCAGTGTAGACGTGAAACAGGATAGTCATGTTCAAACGATTGGTATGGATGACTCAGGTGGAACTAGAACATGTATTTTATACCATTAGAAATATGGGAATGTCTAGTTTCCAGTGCCACAAACGGCACTCGATTTTGACATCGGGGCAAAAAGTTATAGCCAAAACAAGAACACTGCCAGAGCAGTTACGGAAAAAATTTCCAGGTTTACTGATTTCCGAAACACATCATTTGGCCAACCAAATCACGTTATTTTTTGATGAAACTTTTTACACAACCCACACAACATATATACATCATAAACAAGTCATTATAACCATGAAAAATCACCCTATGGGTCACGGACAACACAGGGGCAGAAATGGAAAATTTTCATCCTCACTCCCCTTTGAACTTTCATCCATAATATCACTCATTTCCACTAATTTAAGCACTAAACCAACATTAATATCATCAAAACACAACAAATCAGTCCATCCAATCATAGTGGGAGTTCAGAGAGCGCACACAACATTTTCCAACATAAATAAGGCTACCCATATGCATGCATGAGCTTATAAATGCTATACTACTTCCATAAGACAAGATTTGAGTAGTGGATCATCACTTACTTCCTTAGATGAACCAAGCAGAAATTTTTGGTCCTAAGGTGCTCAAGAAAACCGTGGGAAGCAGCCCCCTTTTGTAGCTTGATGTGGTCTCCAAGGGATTAGCTATGTGTAGGTGAAATTTGAGGTGAATTGGAGGAAGTTTGATGAAGATTTGATGAAGGAATTTGAAGAACTCTTGAGTTGTTTTTCAAGCTTGATGGCCGGCTGTCTTAGTGAGGAGAGAGAGAGTGTTTGATCAAAAGTGGGGCTTCCTTGAGAAGCTTTAATGTGTGGCCCAAAATTATGCAAAAGTCAACTCTTGCGCGCGCGTTTTGTGCTCGATTCCTCTCAGGTTTGTTTCACTTGTGCACTAAACCTCTAATGTACTTGTATTCATACTATTATTATTCACTCTTAATGGTCTGAAAATAATGGTCTTAAGTCCCTCAATTAAATCGCGCGTGTAAAAACGCATATTTCCGATTTTTGCGCGATAACGTGAAATCTCCAAGAAATTCTTATAACGATTATATAACTAATTAACATTTGAACACTTTGTAGACACCAAATTTTTAAGGTATTTTTGCTTACTATTATTTTTATTTTTGATTAATTTCATTTACTTTTAGTCTTTTATTTTTAAGTCATTTTATCATTTAATTAAACTTTAATCATTTAATCATTTAATTTTTATTTTTGTTTGTTTCGATTCTAGGTTTCCATTTTATTTGATTTTTTGTTTAGGTTCGTGTCTCTTGTCTTGCTTTAATTGAATTAAGAGTTTTTGCACTACATTTTCGGAAAAAAGAAAAAAGAAAAAAGAAAAAAAAGAAAAAAAGGAAAAGTCAATCAAAGGGACAAGAATCAGACATATAAGCCTACTTTGGGGTTTAAAATCTTGGCCCTTCATATTAGGTTTAGTCCTTTGAGATGCCTTTAAAATGCCAAAGAGCCGCAAGCCAAAAGGGAGGGGGGAACGATCTAAATTTTTAGGGGAAAGGAAGAGAGCTTCGGCTGAGAAAGAAAACAAAAGGCAGAAAAGAAAAAACAGAGCAAAAAGCGAGAAGCAGGGCTTCGTCGAGAGTAAAGAAACAAAACAGAAAAAAGAAAACAGGGGCGGCGAAAGGAGAGGATAGGGGAGAAGAACAAAAAAAAAAGAAAGAAAGAAAAACAGAGAGCTCGAGACAGAGGCAGGGGGCGGCAAAAAGATAAAAAAAAAAGGAAAACAAAAAAGAAAAGGAAACAAGCGGCGTGGGACTTGGAAGGGGAACGAAGGGTGAGCTGCGGTGGCGGCGAGGAGGAAAATTGAAGAAAGAAACAAGAGGCAGAGGCTGGAGGAAGCTTTTGGAGAATGAGAAAAACCAGAGGGAGTGGCGGCTAGAGGAACCGGAAAAGTCTGAAGAGCGACGGGGAGGAAAAAGAAAGAAGGCAGCTTTGAGGTGGAAGAGAAACTAGAAGGCTTCATCTGAGAGGAAGGAGATCTAGAACCAAAAGGGAAGGCTTCGGCCAAAGGGCTTCGTAGAAACAAGAACAAGGAGAAACGACAGAGCGAGAACGGGAAAAAGAAATCTGGAATGGAGAAGGAGCCCCGTCCGAGAGCAGGAGGAAGGAAAACAAGGGCTAAGAGACAAAGGGGAAGCTTGGAGGTCCTGAGGGCAGAGGGGACAAAAAGAAAATACAGAACGACCGCCGCTCATCGGCCACCACAGCCCGCAACCTCCATAGCTGCCGGCATTCTGCTCTTATCCAATTTCCGCTGCGGTACCTCCATCTCGTGCGTCGCCTAGCTGCCAGACGCACTTCCCTTTTTCGTGCGGCCTTTCTCCCTCACCATTTGTGAGGCCCCAGTTCGTACTACGTTGATATATTCATTAATTTGGCGGTAACGTTTGGTTTTGGGAGTATTTCGAAAACCCTAAGTAGGAATTGCGATTTAAACCCTAAGTTCCGGTTAAGATTGAAAACCCGTTTTTCTACATTTTCTTTATTAGAAAATTCCCTAGATAATTTTTATTGAGTAAATAGAGTTTTTAGATGATTTTTCTAGTATTAGTTAGTTTTGAGAAATTAAGAACGTATATCGGACGTGGGACCCACTAGTGCGAAAAGTTCGGAAAAATTCGGCCAATTAGGTTAAATTCCGGATACTGTGTAAAATTTATCGGGTGTTAAGAGATAAGTAGAGAGTGAGATATGATTGATGTGAGAGAGAAAAGAAAGGATAGGAATGCATTAATGGTGGTGACAAGTGTCACCATTTCATTGGAGAAGACTTAAGAATTACTATTCACTTTCTTGACTTTTTTGACCAAAAGATTAAATATCCAAAAATTGCTCAAAAATCACCATTTTCTTCCTTGTGTTGGCCGGCCCTTTCTTTCTCAAAGAAGAAGGAAATTCTTCAACTTTCAAGCTTCCAATTGGACCAAAATCCACCAAATCAAGAGTTTAAGTTAGTTTTACTCCATACAATCTTTCCTTTTGGTGATATTGGTTGGTTTATTGAAGCTTTTTGGAAGAGCTAAGGTGTCCATCATCTTCCTCTCTCTTGTTATTAGGTGAGTGATGCTTCAACCTTTCCCCTACACCTAATGATGGTTATATTATGCTTAGAAGTGGCTTGAGTGTTGGAAAATGTGATTTATTTCTTGATTTGAAGAGTTTTGGTGAAGTTTTCCATTTTATGATGAATTTTCTGGTTTCATATGATTTTGATGTTTTGGACTAGTATGATGGTTGGTAATAAGGGGCTTTGGCTCTAGTAGGTGTGGATTGTTGTTAAATGCAACCAATTTTGGAATTGGATTGAAATGTGAAAAGTTAGGGTTCTTGAACCCCTATTCTGTCCGAAATTTTAGGTCATAGCTAGAGGCCGAATTGGACTTTGCTCAAAACATGAAAGTTGTAGGTATTGATGAGTTTAGTGTGCCTACAAAATTTCAGGGCAATTGGACTAGTGTAGAGTGAGTTATGCCGTTTTTACTGTTGCTGTTTTTGGTGCACAGAATGTCCGAACTGCGATAGTAATTGCCTGTTTTGACTGAAATTGGTTTGGATTTTGAAGTTGGTGTCTTCTGAGGAAATGTATCTGGATGTCTTAGCTAACTTATGCCTTTGGAATTTCGGCATTTAGACCTGTGTAGGCTGAGATTGACGTATTACAGTTTTGTGTGTCTTGCAAACCTGTTTTGGTAATTCTGGTTTCGTATTTTGCATATTTGACCTAGTTGTGCTAGGATTTGGACTGAGTGGCCTTCTACATTGTTGTAGCCCTGTTTCATAGCTTCGAAACGGTGGGTCTTACACCCCCATCCGATAACCGTAGTGAATTTGGTGCCATTACCGCATATTGAGGTCAAATACGGTTTGTGATTCTGGTACGTTTTTGGAAAGTTTATGGCTGGAACTTTGGCTTCACATTTGACTGAGTTACAAGCTGTTTGGGCTTCCGACCAAAACACCAAACTTATAGCCCTATATCAGAGCTTTCTAACGCCCTTGGAATTTCATGAATCAGATTTATAAAACCTGAGATATAGCCGAGCAAACAAGGCCTGCCCGTGAAAATGACCAGAAATCTGTTTTGGTCCTGATGACCAATTTCCGTTCCGAATTTGGATTGCCGACCTTCATGAAAGTTGTTCCATTTGGAATGAACTATCTAACTGCCAATTTTCAGCTCTTTTGACCATGTGTAGCATAGAAAACAGTTTGCACTCAAAACTGACCATTTGTGCATTGGCCAGATTTCGTAAGTGATTGTGTTTGGTTCATTTGGGACTAAAGCCTCCAGTTTCAGTTCTGGATGTCTTCATAACAGTTGTTGTTCATCCTTTAAGCTTCGATATGGCGTCTCATACGCCTTAATCCGATATTCGAAGCTCAACTTATGGGTAAACTAGAAATGAGTATCAAATCTGCCGTTTCCGTTTCCGTCCGTCATATTTACGTGCGCGCGTGTCATTTTGCCGTTTTGCTTGTTTTGGATCTGTTAGTAGTCGTTTGTGATATTATGTGATAAAATCTTCTATTTCAGACCGTGGTGAGCTAGGCGGAGTCGGTGGGGCCCACTACTAGCGAAAACGCGTGAAGCGATTTTGTTCTTGTACTGCTTTTGGTATTTTGAGTAAGTATTCAGGCCAGTTTGATGTTTTTTCTTTGCTATGTGTTTGAGATATGTGAAAAGGGTACTTAGGCGAGGGTGTACTTTATCGCACTCGACCTAAACCCTAATTTGAATGTATAATTGTACTTGGCATATGTATATGAACCTTTTGGAACCAAAACCCTTGAGCTTGTGGCTCGGGGCGACTTTCGAATAAAGTTTGTAAAGTTTGCAAAGTTTGTGATTTTGAATAATTTTGTGAAGTTTGTGAGTTTGGGGCGAACTCTTGACCTGGTTGGACTATTCGAGCCGGTAAGGGCTTGGTCGAAGGCAGTCCAACTTTGTCTGAGGTCACCAAGTTTGTAGGTTCATGTTATGAACCAATTTTGTGAATCCGGTTCACCGAGAAGGTGACCAAGTTTGTGACCCGAGCTTGTGACTCAAGCTCAAGTTTGTGATTTCGTTCGCCCGGGCAAGTTTGTGAGGTGACTGGCCAGTGAGGGTGATAAGGTGTCGGTGGGTGTACAAGTGAAGTTCTACGGACTATTATTTGCAGTCGACGGAGTGTCGGCAGGAGATCACGCATGGCATATGAGTTGGCTTTGGAGCCACCTGTATCCTTATTATGTGATGTTACTTTTCTGCTTTTGCTTTACTCTTATTGTGTAACTGTTATGTGAAATTTATGCTTTCGCCCCTGTTTACTTACTAAGCATATAGCTTACCCCATTCCTTTTGTTTTCCTTAGCAGGGGCCGACGCGGGGACTTTTGGCTCGTATACTAGTATAGTTAGATTGGCTTGTAATAGTTGAACAGTTAGGATGTTTGTTTTTGTTATGGTGGTTTGACTCGATACTTTTGGAGAATGTAATTATAACTCTTTTGGGATTGTATATATTGTATTTAGTGCTCTTTCGAACTTTAGGTTTTGAGTCCTGGCGCGAGCTAGGCAGGCGGCCCGCCGATACCCTTGGGTTCGCCCTTGGGAGAAGTGGGGTCGTCACACCATTGCTCCGCGATTTCATGTTGCCACCCACCACTGGCGCCCAGCTCCAGCGCGGCTACCATGGCAGCTACAGCCGCCCGATCATTCGCTCCCTCCTTTGACCACCACCGCTGGAACCACCGTCGTCGTTATCGGCGAAATTTCGCCAAGCAGAGCACTGTAAGCTGCCTTTGTTCTTTAAAATTTCCGTTTCTTTTTCAAGCTTTTGATACAGATTCTCCGTGGTTTTGCTTTAGTGCAATTTTCCTATTAATTGTCTGAAATTGTCGAACATACATGTTTTATGTATCGATTAGATAGAATTTTCTTGGGTTGCTGATAAAGTTTTGGACTGATTTTCCTTGGTTTTGTGACAAATTTTGGGGCTAGTTATAATTCTAGTTGAGCAAAAAATTCGGTGAAGTTCTAATGCCCATTTGTTGTTCGATGAAATGCCTGATTGGAAATTTTAATTGAAAGATGATCTGTCTGCATTGGTGTGTGAGGAAAACGAATGATCAACAAGTCCATACTTGTCAAAATAACTGATTTTTTTTTATGGAAGAAAGTAGAGTTTTTCTTTGCAAGATTCTGATGGGCTTGTTTTGCATTTTTTCTGTTCCTCGATTGTTTAATTTTCCGGTTGTATGAACTTGAATTAATGACATGAGATTGTATGAGAGGAGGTGTGTGTGAGTTTCATTTTTTTTTGGGAGTCCGAAGATGAATTTTCCTGGTGACTGCCGTCTGCGAAGAAAGACGAAGTGGCAGCGGACATTGAGCCAATTTGGAGAAGAAGATTCCTTGATTAAATTTATGATTCCAGTCCCTCAATTTCCCTTTCCATTATGATTTAACCCCAGAAGTTTTGGAACTCCATAATTCGCCCCCAAACCTTTCATATTTCTTTCGATTAAGTCCCTATTTGGTTGCAGTCGAACCCCTCAGGTTTCCCCTTATTCTGATATGGCCCGAAAAATTGCAAAAGCTGAATTTGTTTCACCCCTTAGATTTAATCATCTTTTAATCATTTTAAATATGTCTTTGGATGGATTTATTTTTTGATTTTAGGCCATGTTTGTGGTTTAATGAGTTTTGTTGATTTAAATATGTTGGTTTTAGTGAAGTAAATGATTTGGGTTAAGAGGTTATTTTGTTTGGGTTTCTGGCTTGGGCTTAGGAAATAGAAGCCCACCAGGTTTGTTGGAAGTTTTGGGGTCATAAATAATAGGCTGGCCCATTCCTTTTTGTTTCAGACTTCCGTTGGGCTGAAGGGTTAAAGCCCATCAGTCTTGTTGGATCATTCTTGGGGTCAAAATAGTAGACTAGTCCGTCTGTTTTGCTTGGGTTTCGATTGGGCTGGGGAAGGTTTTGGCCCAAATAAATAAAATAGCCCAGTGGTTTGATCCATTAAGAAACTAGAGAACGAATTTACAGATCAATCCATGTACTTTTCTTTAATTTCACTGTGACCCTACAAACTTTCAATGCTTTCAATTGGGTCTTTAATTGAATTGCAAATAGACCCCTAACTCTGTTTTGCTTTAATTGTGACCCCGAATCTTTGTGCTGATTATAATTTGACCCCAAAGCTTCGTTAATTTTTGCAATCAAGTCCTTTCTTGTCTTGACTTTTCAAATGTGGGTTGTCTACATGATTTAATTGATTCAATTTCATGATTACTTTTATCTTTTGTGATTATTTCTTGATTAAAGTGGTGCCTTGACCCTTTTATTGTTTTGAAGCTAATATTTCCTTCATTTCATTACCATTGCAAGGGAGGTAACCTTTATTTCCATGGTTTTATTTCTCTATGTGATCCAACGTGCTAAGTGAGAATTGCATGTCTACTTTGCTTTCCTTGCCTTTCCTTAATTCCTTTCATTTATTTCATGTACTTTTGCTTTTATTAAGTTATTCTTTTATGGGGTATGTGTACACCTCTTGGCCTGTAATAGATAGGGCTTGGAGAGCATTTTTATTCACTTTTCCCCTTCCCCATTTGTTTTAGTTAGCCAATGTAATAGGTTCATTAGCTTGATTGCTTGCTTTTGTTGCTACGTGTTAATTTGCTTTATTAGGCTCTTGCATTTAGTCGAGCATGCTAAGTGTTATGTGCTACGTGTTTATAGGTGATTGGCATGTCTACTTGCTTTCTATAGTCATGGATGAATGTGATGGATGAATGCGTCACCGTGGCTAGTCCAACGCTGGCCATGGTCTTTTCCCTCGAGCTCTCGCAAGTCCAATGCTTGTGAGAGAATTTTAGAAAAGGGCTAGTCCAATGCTAGACCCCAATAGGCCGTCCCCTCTCGTTAGTACATACTTGCATGTCTCACTACATTTCATGCATTTTTCTTAGTTTTCTAGCATTTGGCATGCCCCTCCAACCCTTTCCCCTTCATTTTAGGTTTTTGCATCCTCATGCTAGTTATAGGGTACATTTGCTTGAGAGTCCCCTTTAGGTAAGGGAAACGAGCGAGTGTGGCTACAAAATAGCCTTAGCACGCTAGTTCTTCCTTCTAATCAAAGGGAAAATTAAAATCATGAAGATAGAAGTCATTCCCGTACCCGACTTGATGCATTCCTCTAGGATCATGCACCTCCATTTTACCATATCATTTTTTCATCTACATTTTCTCACTCCTTATATTTTTTTACTCCACATGCCATGTTCACACACTTTCTCTTCTTTCCCTATCACTTATTTATTTCCTACCTCACAAATTGCACCCAATTGTACTTAGATGCATTTACTACCATTATACCATATTTTGATCCACTTGCACACATACACCTTCATTTTCTCAATTGGCACACATGCACTTTTCTTACATTTGCACACATGCACTTTTCTTACATTTACACACATGCACTTTTATTACATTTGCACACTTGCACTTACATTTGTATTTTATTTTATTTTATTTTTGCATTCCTCTTACATTTTCACACTTGCACTCATATTTGGGTCTTCATTTGCATTACCCGTGACCTCTATGAGAGTTTTCCTTATTGGCCATCACAACTCATGTGATTGGGACCAAAAAGCCTCATAAGAGACATTTTAGATTTAGGATTGCATTTTTTTTCATATCCATTAGTCACATCTAACATGCAACACATATTTTGGGTAGAAGAATTAAGAAAAGAAGGGCTAAGTCACGCAACTAGCTTTGGCTAGGGTAAGGGAGTGCCTTAGGCTTTGCCTTTGCCTTCTCCCTTATCAAATGTGACCCCCGATCCCTTTCTTTGGTTACGTAGACCTAAGAGTTCTTTAAAAAGGGTTTGTTTACTTTTCTTTCCAAAAAATCACTTTTTGGGTGACTTGGTACACCCTAACTCTATACCAAGTGGCGACTCCATTTTCCATTCAAAACTCTTTTTGAACTTTGTTTGGCCAAACCGTCGCATTTCACAATCCCACGGCCTTTTATTTTCATTTTCACACACGTTCACATACATATCCCACACACTACTTTCACATACTCAAAAAGTGGGGCGCGACAGTTGGTGACTCCACTGGGGAGTTCCTAAGTAGGTCCAAGCATTTGGTTTAGCTATTCTTTTCCTTTTTTCTACTCTTTTTATGCATAGCATTTGGATATTAGGGTTGCATTTTTTCCTTTTTTAGGATTTTTGCATCTCGCGCGTATCAACTCACTTCCTCACACATTCGCCTACGTTTGTTTTGATGGATGGATGGTTTATTTATGTGATTCCGCGCTTTGCATTGCATTGGGGTGGGGGATATTACCCTAGAGCCTAGCGTTGGTTCTTGATCCCTCCCCTCCAAACGAGCACTAGCATACGTGCATACGCTTTAACTTTTCACCCCTCATTTATTTTTCTTTTAGTGGCTTGTCACGCCACTCCACCCTATTAGGATTTTAGGCGACTCACTTGGACTTGCGATCGTGACACGATGTGTGCGTAGCATGATCCGAGGAGTCACTCAATCTTCCATTTTATGCTTTGGGTTCATAGCCTTTAGCTTTTAGTTGAAGGTTGAGGATTTTTGATAGATTCACTCATGACATGTAGCCGTGACACGATGTGTATGTAGCAATTCTGGGGAATCGCTCGAGCCACCGACAAAGAATCTTGGGATTGATGACCCTTGGCTTCCAAGTCTGAAGGCTCGGGGACCTAAAACCTATCGAGTCTAGATGCATTAGTGAGCCCCAGCCTCATGCATCCATGATAGTTTGCCTAGGGTAGAGTCTGCCTTACCCTGGTAGGGACACTATTCACGAGGGGAGGGATCCAACCCCTTTTCCCTTTTATTGCTTTATTTCTTTGTATTGATTTTATTGCTTTATCCCGTTGCTACAATGTGTTATGTGTATTTATCTGGCCGAACTAACTTTCTTGGTTTTTTCCCCATTGCATTCACAAACCCTAGCAAATAAGAGGTCTGGCATGACCTTCTTTTAGAACTTACCCTTATAGATAGGCTATTGCACGTTTAAAGATTTTGGTATATTGCATTTTTAGATTAATAATGCCATGTCATTTTAGGCTTACCCTGGCAAATAAAGGGTCCCTTAGGTCATATTTCATTTCAAACTGCATGTTTTATCGCTTTAATAAACTGGCATCATGCATAAATCCTAGAAGGGGAATGCCATTTAGGGGATCCCGTGTTAGGAATAAACCACCCTGTGTCTCGGATATATAATCCAATGAGACTTGCACGTTTATATTTCCTGTACCATCCAAAGGGGTAGTGCACGAGGTAAGGTAGGATCCGATCTTTTCAAAGACGGCAAAGCGATTGTTGCACGTTAGAATATGGGCACTTAAAATCATCTTTTGGCCATTTTAAGCAAAATTGGTAAAAATTCCCTTGCATAAAAGACATTAATTTGAAAAATTCACAAATGGTTCCTCATTGTTGAGACGATAAATATAGAGGCCAAATCTTGATTTTAGGAGGCTCATAGACTAATGCATCTCAATAATTTTGAAATCACCAATGGCCGGACAATTGAATCGATCCATTTTGCCAATTCATTCATTTTAAGACAATATAGTCGATTTTGAATAAATCGTCAGTTCCGTTCAATTTCATTTGACCAGTTTACCCTTTTTAGGGTGATCTAGTCAATTTTGAATAAATCATCCGATCCATTTGACCGATTTGCCTAGTTTTAGGGCAATTTGGTCGGTTTTGAATAAATCATCTTTTCACTCGATCCGTTTGATCAATTGATTTCATTCAATTTATTTGATTAGTTTAATTCATTTTTAGGGTTATCCATTCAATTTTCAATAAATAATCAAATTTCATTCAATGCATTTGACCATTTTACCCCTTTTGGCACATCATGCGTTGATCAAAGCAGGCCATCCATTCGGACTTTGTCCTCATTTTTAGGACGAATGTCTCTTCTTACTCCAATTGATCAAATTTTTCAAATTATTTTTCACTCAATAAATTGATCGGATTCATCAGGTATTGTATGGTGCCTACCCTAGAGGATTGCATTTTCATGCTAGGCCTACCCTTGGCACAAAAGGGCTCCCCCATAGGACATGCATACCGATTTTACAATTTTGCTTACTAACTCTGGGTATTTTTCTTTTATTTTTTCCCCCTTCCCCTGCATTCATAAAAATGTTCCAATAAAGCGGAAATATTTTTTCTATAATCTGATAACAATTTTGATCCGATAAAGTCTGAAAGGTAATACCTGATTCTTGGGCAGACCTTGCAATGAAAACGTGAAAGATTCATCTGAAAGCTCTAGGCTAAAGTCTCTGAGAGACTTTATAATTGTTTTTCAAAGGAAAATTCTGTTATACATTTTGTTCCAAAAGAAATGGAGACAAAAGTGTATATATGTAGAGTTTTTTAGAAGTTTTTCTCTTATCATTTGTATTATAATTGAACGTGAATTTTTGTTTTAAACTTTTTCAACAATAAGGCTTCAGACAATTATTTGTTTTGTATATACTCATGTACATTTTATTCTTTATTGAGCTCATTAAGAGATTTCATGATGAATTTTAAGAAATAAGCTCAAATTGAGATTTTTCAACCTCCTACCTGAATATTCACACTAGATGGGTGATCTGAGCCACACAATAAGAGTGCTCAAAATTAAAAGAGGTCACTCAGAAGGCCCCATGAGATACCTTTCTTCTTCACTTAACCCCAAAATAAAATCAGTCACATTGACTGATAAATTGTTAAATGGGGCGATCTTTGCTTGAGAAATATCCACTGTGTCTAATTATATTCAATTCACATCTAAGTGAAAGCAAAAATGTGCATTATTCTTGTTTGTTTTGAAAATTTGGAATCATATTTCGAGTATTCGTTTCTCTACCTATACAGGTTTTATCATTTGCTCTCCCATTTGAGCCTTTACAAGAATAATTTCGCTTCAAATAAGAGTCTTAATGATCACTACCCTACATTGGAAGATTTTCAAAAATCAAAGAGAATGGATTCTCAATGAGCATTTCATTACTTTGGTTGTCGTAAGGTGTAAGAATGATACTTTGGCCATCGTTTCGACAACCTAAACACCATTTATCCCTTGCATCCTCATTTGAGCTAAAATTGGTGGTTCTTTTCGAGTGCACATATGATCGCACCCCACATTGGGGAATTTTGAAAAAAAGGAAAAGGGGAAAGGGAACCGCGAATTGGGGAAAATTGATTCTACATGGGTTTCAATTTTGAAAAGAAAAGAAAAGAGAAAAAGGACAAGTGCTGTCCGGCGGATCACTTATGTTTCATAGATATGAACGAGCAAGAGTCTTCCTCAGTCAATTAATTCAGATACATGCAAGAAATTTCGCATTAATATAAGTTTCCTTTCAGAGTTATTGTAAGGAGCGGAATGAAAGTTGTGACGCCCCGAAAAAAAATGAGTTTGAGAACCCGGAAATTTTCTAATTTTCTAGGGTTTATTTTTTTAAACGCCCGCTTTTTCTACATTTTCTTTATTAGAAAAATTCCCCAGAGAAAGTTTATGAGAAAAAAATAGTTTTAAAATGATTTTCTAGTATCGGTTAGTTTTTGAGAAATTAAGGATATATATATCGGACGTGGGACCCGCAAGTGCGGTAAATGCATTATATTTTTGACAACTTGTTGGAATTTTGTATTAAGTGATATTATTTTACAATGTGTTAAGATATTTGTGTAAGAGAGACAAAGTTAGGCAAGCAATTAATGAGAGGGACATGTGTCACCATATGATTAAATCTTGTTTTGACTTACTATTCAACCTTTTACCAATTACTAAATAAAACAAAAAAAAATTGATCAAATATCTTCCATTTTTCCTTCAAGCTTGGCCGAACCTCCTCTTACAAGAAAAGAAAGAAAAGCTTCCAAGTTTCTTGCTCCAATCATGTCCAATCTCACAAACTAACCATTTAATCTTGAATTCCTTCCATAAAACCTCTTCAAGTAGTGATTGTGAGTTGTTGTGTGAAGTTTTTTTGGAAAGTTAAGGTGACCAATAGCCCTCTCTCTCTTGTTCTTAAGGTAAGTTGTGAAGAACCACCCTCCTCCTTTAATTGATGCTTAAATCATGCTTAGTGGTAGTATAAGATGCAAATTTATGGATTAAATCTTGAGTTTTGGTTGAATTGGTGAAGTTTTATTATTTTTGGGGATTTTTCTGTTTTACTATAAGCATGATTATGTGGCTATGTTTGATGATTGGAAATGATGTTTAAGGACTCTATGAGGTGGGAAAAGTGATTAATTGCAACCAATTTCTGTTTTGGACCAAAAATTGAAAAGTAAGGGTTTTGTGATGAACATTCTGTCCGAAATTTTAGGTCCTAGATGGAGGCCTAATTGGCCTTGGCTCAAAACATTAAAGTTGTAGATATTGATGTTTTAAGGGTGCCTGTAAATTTTCAGGGCAATTGGAGTAGTGTAGAATGAGATAAGCCGAATTTACTGTTGCTGTTCTGGGTTCATCAGGATGTAAGAACTGCGTCTGAAATTGGTTGTTTTGACTGGAATTGTTTTGGATTTGGTTGTTGAGGTCTTATGATGAAATGTAACTTGATGTGTTAGCTATCATATGCCTTTGGAATTTCTGCATTTGGACCTGTTTAGACTGAGTTGTACTGATTACAGCATAGTGTAATTTGTAAACCTGCAATTACGGTTCTGGTTTGGTATTTGGCATATATGACTTAGTTGTGCTGGGATTTGGACTGAGTTACCTTCTACAATGTTGTATCCCTGTCTTTTAGCTTCGAAACGGTGTATCTTGCACCTTCATCCGATACTCGTAGCGCCTTTGGTACCATTACCGTAAAATGACGTCAAAACTGTTTTTCTGGTTTTGAGCTTAACTTTCATTTCCGAACTTTTCCCTAGCTTGACTTGTACTAGTACTACTTGGAGCTTATTGAATGACTATTAGATGAACTTGTTGTTGTGTGTGTACCTTTGGGACTGGCTGAGGAAATAATGAAGCCTTGAGGGCTGGAAAAGTAAAGAAATTTAGGGGAAATGCTGTCCGAATTTTGAATGGGCTTGATTGCTTTGCGTTTGTGCTTTAGGGCTTGGACTTGAGTGAAGTAATGCAATATGATGGATGGTTTCTGAGCCATGGAGGTGAGTGACCCTAAACTATTTCCAAAGTACTTGTGAAATGTTTCTTGCATTAATTATTCGATTGCATATCATGCGTGCTTGCATGTGAATTCATGACATGATTTGGCTTCAATGAGTTCTGGGAAAGTCTTGTGCTGGACACCAACATCTCCACCTTGTTTATGGTTCATGTTCATGGTTATCTGGAGCACCGATGTTGCTCCCACTTTCGTGAGTTCGTGAGTTAATGTTAAATGAAATATTTGAGCGTTGGGTGTTCAAGTGCTATGATTTCACCGGCTCACGAGAGCACTAAACGGACATTTGATCTCTGAATCATGACATCATCGAAATCATCGAAACGCAACATTGTGATATATATTTGCTTAATGATTTTGCTGGTTACTCGCTGAGCTTCTAGCTCACCCCAAAAATATTTTATTCCCCTCCACAGGGCTCAAGGCGAAGGAAGGACTTATAGTACTTGTGCACGTGATTGGATGGCCTATGTTTTGTACAGTTTTGATTTGGAATCATTTTATGTATAGTTGAGAATTGTTTCCGCTGCTTTTGTGACATGTAATTATTGGAGACTTGGATGTATATTTGTGGACCATGTGATGTATATTTGAGATTTACATTGTAATTCATTTGAGGATTGTAGTGAACGACTGAGTCCCGGCGAGAGCTGGGCAGGCGGCCCGCCGAACCCTCTGGTTCGCCTTAGGGGGAGGTGTGGTCGTCACAAAAGTCAGGCCCTCTTCTTTTCCAATCAAACATTCTATCCCTAGTTATCTCTTTTGAGCCTTCAGAATAAATTATTTCGTTTGGCAACCCCTGAGAATCGCAAACCCCACACTGGGGCGAGTTTGAGTTGAAAAGGGAAAAGTTTCAAGAAGTGAAAAGTGATAATGCAACAAAATCAAAAGACAAAAGAAGAAAAGAGAACCTCAGTTCAAAAATAAACTGGGGCAAATTTTGTAAAAGTTCAAAAGAATGGCAAAAGGCCGAAAAATCAAAGAAGAAAGAAAATGAAAGAAAAGAGCCTCAATTGAGAATAAATTGGGGCAAATTCTGATTTAGCCCTAAAATAGGGTTGGCACAACAATGCGATCTCAGATTCTTCAAACCGCTTTTGAAATCCGCTTTCAAGCCTTAACTTTTCTAAACACCCCACCTGACCCTATTACAAAAGCCGAAAATCCTGACTTCTGTTCTTTACAATGGCCCTGTCAAGGAAATTTCTGATGCCAAAAATTTTAGCTGTATTTCTGAATTGCTTGGGTATGGGGTTGACGCTACTTACCATGTGAAAATCCACTAGGTCGAGGAAAAGAAAAGGAAGCAAAAGCAATGCAAGAAAATTTGACGCTGAAGTCCCTGGTGAATGGGGAGGAAAATGCAAACAAAGTCTGAGATCTTTGAGTTCCAACGTAGAGGCAATTTTGGAAAAATGCGATCTTCGGTGCAATGTCCCTGAAAGTCTTATTCTTTAACTATCGTGTTCAAGCCACATTACAAGCTCATAAAGTCCATCGTTGACTTATTCCTTCATGACAACCCAAAGTGAGGATTATGCTCATAAGAAAATCCATCAATCATTTGTGATCATAAGGGTATAACCAGTTTCGCATGCTTAGCTATAGTTTCTATCCATATTGTTGCAAGCCTATAAAGCTCATATGTGGACTACGTTTTCTTAAGAAATAAGGGTGACAAACTCTTTGCTTTTACTAAGATGTGATGTTGAATGCATTACAATTTTGGGCACAAGAACCAGACAAATCTTGACCTCTCATTTTCCTTGGCCACCTCAAATCAGAAATAAAGTCACTTGATTGGTCCTGAAGATGAACCAACTGGAAATTGTGACCCATTACCCAAAACACAGATGCTAAAAGTGAGGAGGAAATCTTCTGTAATTTGGTATTACTTCAAGAAGTTCATCATGAAATTTTTGGAAAGTCATCCAAACAAGTTTTTGCAATTAAATGGCCCATACTGGGGCAAAATTTTGTTTATAAGATTTCATGAAAACAAGCCCACACAGGGGCAAATATTTGTAGTCCAATTGAGGATTTCGTCCAAGAATCAAATAATGCATTTTTCAAATCAATCACGCTGCTCTTTTCATGGAAATTTGAGTGCATGTCATATTTTGGTAAGCCCCTGTGCAGGTATTCATAGTTGAAATCGACGAAAGAGCATCTGGTGATGTGGAAGGCCGATGCCGAAGAAAGAAAAGAAAAAAGGGAAAAGGGCCCTACACTGGGGGCAAATTATTTTTGGAAAGATCCTCTCAAAAAGAATCAAGAAAAATTCAAGAAAAAAAAAGTCAAAAATCAAAAATCAAGTTCAAATTCTTGTTTCTTGGAAAATCAAATTTAATTTCTGGTTTTTTGACAAATCAAATTCAATTTCTTGACCAATTGGATGGCAGGACTGGGTCTTATCCCACTGACCATTCACAAACTTCACAAAAATCACGTTGGAACTGGGTTTTATCCCGCCAACCTTGGCAGAACTGGGTTCTATCCCGCTGACCGCTTATATCACGTTGGAACTGGGTTTTATCCCGCCAACCTCGGCAGAACTGGGTTCTATCCCGCTGACCGCTTACATCACGTTGGTGGAACTGGGTTTTATCCCGCCAACCTCGGCAGAACTGGGTTCTATCCCGCTGACCGCTTATATCACGTTGGTGGAACTGGGTTTTATCCCGCCAACCTCAGCAGAACTGGGTTCTATCCCGCTGACCGCTTATATCACGTTGGAACTGGGTTTTATCCCGCCAACCTTGGCAGAACTGGGTTCTATCCCGCTGACCGCTTATATCACGTTGGAACTGGGTTTTATCTATCACGTTGGAACTGGGTTTTATCCCGCCAACCTCGGCAGAACTGGGTTCTATCCCGCTGACCGCTTATATCACGTTGGAACTGGGTTTTATCCCGCCAACCTCGGCAGAACTGGGTTCTATCCCACTGACCGCTTATATCACGTTGGAACTGGGTTTTATCCCGCTAACCTCAGCAGCGTTGGAACTGGGTTCTACAGTGAGATATGGCCGTTTTCCTGAAACTGCGCGGGCGTGACTGTTTTACCCGCAAAGAACACTTTGAGCTTGAATGAAACTTTTCTTTTGTCCAACTTTCTTGCACTTGTCAAACTTGTTTTCTCATGAACTTTTACTGCATTTTGGGCCTAACTTGCATGGTGAATTGAGTAGATTTAACCACTCACTTGGTCATCTAATGAGCTCACATTTGGGTTGGAATTGAATCTAGTTTGTTAACGATTTCACTCGTTGCCCTAGGATTGGGAAATGGTGGTGAACGTAACCAAGGGATTTGATGTTTGAACACTACATTGCTTGACAGGTGAGTGTTCCATTACCTGTTAACCGTCTATGTGAAATATCTGAATACTTGATTGGTGACTGGTTGAGCTAAACACCGTTTTCATAAAATTGAGGCGAGCGTGTACTTTATCACACTCGACCTCCTTTAATTCCACTGAAGCTCTGTATACTGATGATATGAGATATGATTTCTCTATATGTGACTGTATGTGTGTTGTTTGGGTGATATCCCATCAACTACTACCACTATTTGGGTACCCATCTTATAGGTGAGTCGGTCGTATCGAGCCAGCAAGAGTTTGGTCGAGAAGGCCGATAAATCTTGAGGACTGTTTACTGAAACTGAAAACCGGTGTACTCTAGTATTACCTACTTACTGTTTGAGGAGTTCGGACCCGGTAAGGGGGTTGACTGGTGGACAGGAATTGAAGAAAGTGGAGTTCTACGGACATTGTATTCTTTAAATGCAAACGTTGACGAAGAGTCAACGGATATTTGTATGATCAAGCTCAATTGGATTTGGCTTTTGGAAGCCACCCGTATCCTTGAATTGAACCGTGATTACATTGTTGTAGTATAATACTGTGTTTACTTGTTTACCTTACATCTTTATCTGGCTATGTGCGTATCTGTTTATTTGGAACATCATTGGGTTTTAGCTTACCCTACTCCTTTTTTTCCTTAACAGATGTTGGATGGACATAGGGGCAAGAGCTTTCGTAACTTTATCTTTTACTTGAACTTGTACTTCGAATTGTAATCTTTTGCTTAGATGACTTTACTTTTGACTCTTGTAAGTTTGAATTCATAAGTTCGACGTATGCTATGTAACTTAAGTGTGGAATGGTAAGTCTGACATTTACCTCTATATTCTAAGTTTGAAAAGTTGGTGTGACGATTATATTTCAATTAGGGTTTGCACTTTTCGTTTGGAAGATATTTCACTGGTTATCTTGAGTTGCTAGTTCTTTGATTGACCAAGTCCCGGCGAGAGTTGGGCAAGCAGTTCGCTGATACCCTAGGGTTCGCCCTAGGAAAATGTGGGGCTGTCACAGGTGGTATCAGAACCGAGGTTTAAATTGGCTTGGGTGTGTTAGAAATTTTTGACTTGAGCATTATATTTGATTATTTCCCCTTAAGAGTACTTAAGTTTTATCTACACTTTGTGTAGGATGGACGGACATAGTGGCCTAGTGATAGTCCAGTTTACGAGCCACCCCGTGGAATACTCCCAATGATTAAGTACGCTGGAGTCCAGCCAATCGTTTTCGGCATTATGAGTGCCGCCATACTTATACCTACCCTAATACCGTAGTTTTGTCCGTGGTAGAGGAGAGGGAAGCCCTAGTGAAGGACAATGCCGGGTTTGAAGCTGAGGTGAATTAGTTAAAGGAAACTATTAAAATGCAAGTTGAGCGAATCAAGGAACTTGAGTATGATGTGGTTGAGCGCCAAGAAAGGGTTGGTGATCTTTGCGCGCAGCTGGGAGAAGCTCAGGAGCGCATGGTTATGAGAGTTATGAAAGTGAGGACTAGAGTCGAGTAGATCTAGAACATTTGTACTGACCTACTAGGAGATGTGAGTGATGAGGCTTCTCACATTGGAGGCGAGGCAAGAGCTGAATCTACCCAGGATGGGAGGTCAGCTAGTCCCGCAGCGGATTAGGTCTTCCCTTCTAGGTTAGGATTGTGGATGATTTTGACCATTGTACATAGAAAGGATAGGGGATGTGGTGACTTGGTGGTTGTACAATTTTTTTTTGACTGCGTACACTGGCTTTTGCATGATATGACTTGATGAACTATGCCTGTACTTTTGAGGCTCATATTTGATACTTTTGTCCTTGTTAGCTTGTAAATGACTGCTATGAGCCTTTGAATGTATAATACTTTGACCTTTGACCTTTGACTTGACTTTATTTCGAATTGGCATTTAACTGCTTTGTGTTTTCCTTTGCTTATCGTGATTTCAACTTCATTTTTCTTTGACTTTCGATTGTGAATAAGTATCTATTGTATACCCAAAACTTGCTTGCCTATTAGTTATAATATTTGGACTCTAGAGCAGTGAGTAATAATGGAAGGTAGACGACAACGTGGTCGGGGCCGTGGGCGTGGACCCAGGCAAACTCAAGACCAAGAAGAGGAACAAGGGTCTGTAGCCAATAAGAACCAGGGACCCAGAGGTTGAGAAGGGGACCACATAGCTATGGCTATAAATCGTATGACTGACCTACTAGCTCGATTGGTTGACCAGCAAGGTCAAGTACCGGGTAACAAGCAAATGGACCCTGAAGTAGGTGAGGATAAGGCCTTGGAATGGTTCCAAAAGTTTGCTCCTTTAAAATTTCTTGGGAGACCCGATCCCGAAATTGCCGAAAACTAGTTTGAGCGAATGGAGGATATATTCGCTGCGTTACATTACACTGAAGAGAGGCAAGTGACCTTCGCAGTTTTTCAGTTGGAAGGCGCGACCCGTTCCTAGTGAGGGCAAAGTAGGACAGGGAGCAAACCCCACGTATTTGGTTAAACTTTATTAGGAAATTCAATGAGAAGTTCCTCCTGCCCTTAATCCAGGAGAAAAGAGTTTATGAATTTATCAAACTGTGCCAAGGCACTTCGAGGGTAGTGGAATATGAGACCCAGTTCACTCGATTCGCCAAATTTGCTTCGGAATTGGTGGTTATTGAGCAAAGATGCATAAGGCGGTTTGTCCAGGGTTTGAATGTGCAGATTCAAAAAGACTTAGCTGCAGCTCAAATCGACACGTTTAAGGATGCTCTTGAGAAAGTTCAACGAGTGGAGTAGGTACGATTCTAAGTTCGGACCTTTCAAGCCAAGAGACATGGCGCATCTAGTAGTGCTTCCGAGTGAGGCAATCAACATGTACCACTTCCTAAGTTTGGGAGGGGTACGGGTGGAGTTCGAATCTCAAGGACACTGAGAGGAGCTCCATCCAAAGGGGCTCAAAGTGGAAGGGGACAACAGAAGCTTGTCTCTCAAGGAGCTCCTACACCCGCTCCTCGAACAAGCAGTGGATATTGTGGTAAGACAAACCACACCGAGGATGCTTGTTGGTGCAAAATGAGGAAATGTCTCCGTTGCAGAAGTTCCGAGCATCAGATCGCTATCTGCCCTGTTAAAAATCGTGAAGGAAATGAAGGTGCGTAGCCAGAAAAGTCAAACCCTAAACAACCAACTGCTAGTGGGAGTAGGTCAAAAGTCTCTGCTAGGGTTTTTGCTTTGGACCATCAGCGAGTCCCTGAGTCATCTGATATAGTGGAAGGTACGATCCCTGTATTCCACCGTTTAGCTAAGGTTCTAATTGACCCTAGGGCAACCCATTCTTTTGTGAATCCTACCTTTATGTGTGATATTGATGTGGATCCTGTTAAATTACCTTATGCCTTGGAAGTTAGAACACCTACTGGGGATCAAAACCTAATTACCGATATGGTTTATAAAAATTGTGAGATTTGGGTAGGAGAACAGAAGTTGATTGTAGACTTGATAAGTTTAGACCTCAAGGGGTATGACGTGATATTAGGCATGGATTGGTTAGCTCACTATAATGCTCAGTTGAATTGCAAGACTAAGGTGGTGCAATTCTCTACACTAGGAAGGGCGACTCTAAGATTAGATGTGCGAGGTAGATTAGTCTCGTCTGCACTTATTTCGGGAACTCGAGCCAGGAAATTATTGAGTAAAGCTGCGCAGGGTTACTTAGTTTTCTTAATTAATACTCCTGGAGATAAGGTGAAACTGGAGGATGTGTTAGTAGTAAATGAATTTCCCGACGTTTTCCCTGGCAAGTTGAAGTCGATACCGCTAGAGAGCGAAATAGAATTTAAGATTGATTTGGTGCCTGAACCGCTCCTATTGCGAAAACACCATACCGAATGGCCCCTGCTGAATTTACGAAATTAAAACTGCAGTTACAGGATTTGTTAGAGTGAGGGTTTATTCAAAAAAGTGAATCACCTTGGGGAGCGCCTGTTCTATTTGTTAAAAAGAAGGATGACAATTTGAGACTCCATATAGATTATTGCAGCTTAAATGATGTCACGGTGAAAAATAAATATCTTTTGCCGCACATTGATGAGTTGTTTGATCAGTTGCAAGGAGCGATGATTTTCTCTAAGTTGGACTTGAGACAAGGTTATTATCAGTTTCGAATTAAGTAGGAGGACATATCAAATATTGCCTTTAATTCCAGATTTGGACACTTTGAGTTTGCAGTGATACCTTCTGGTTTAACAAATGCTCCTGCCACCTTTATGGATTTAATGCATCGAGTCTTTAAACCTTACTTGGACCAATTTGCCGTGGTGTTTATAGATGATATCTTGGTATACTTTAAGACTCGAGAGGATCATGAACGGCATTTAAGGGTAGTTTTGTAGACCTTGAGAGAACATCAGTTATATGCCAAGTTTAGCAAGTGCGAGTTTTGGTTGGAGAAATTTTCTTTTCTAGGGCATGTAATATCCAAAGATGGTATTTCTGTGGATCCAATGAAAGTAAAAGCCTTATCTGAGTGGAAATGACCAGAAACCCCAACTGAGATCCGAAGTTTCCTGGGTTTTGCAGAATACTACCGTCGGTTCATCAAAAATTTCTCCAAATTTGCAGGACCTTTAACCGACTTAACGAAAAAGCATAGTCAATTTGTCTGGTATTCTAAGTGTGAAGCTAGTTTACGGGAATTAAAGAAACAGTTGACTTCGATGCTAGTCTTAGCCTTGCCAAATGGGAAAGATAGCTTCACTGTATCTACTAAGGCCTTAAGAGAAGGATTGGGATGTGTTCTAATGCAAAATGGGAGTGTAATTGCCTATGCCTCTAGGAAGTTAAAACTCCATGAGTGAAATTACCCGACTCATGATTTGGAGTTGGCCGCTGTAGTTTTTGCCCTAAAGAAGTGGAGGGATTACTTATATAGGGCGACTTTTGAAGTGTATACCGACCATAAGAGTTTGAAATATCTATTCTCTCAGAAGGAGCTAAATTTGAGATAGCGACGGTGGGTGAAATTTCTTGGGGATTTTGACTGTACAATTAACTAGTGTGAGACCCCGTAAATCTTCTCATTTTCTAGGTTTTATTCTATTTAATTGCATGCTATTCTGCATTTTCTTTATTAGGAAAATTTTCCAGATACTTTTTATGAGTAAATATAGTTTTTAGATAATTTTTCTAGTATCGGTTAGTTTTTGAGAAATTAAGAGCGTATACCGGACGTGGGACCCGCTAGTGCGGAAAGTTCGGAAAAATTCGGCCAGTTAGGTCAAGTTTTGGATACCGGGTTTATTTTAGCAGGTGTTAAGAGATAACTAGAGGTTACTAAATGGATTAGGGTGAGAGGGACAAAAGGATAGCCATGCATTAATGGTGGTGACAAGTGTCACTTGGAGAGTAATTCTTACATTTTGACCACTATTCACCATTTTACCAAATAAACCCAAAAATTGACCAAAAAAATCTCTTCATTTCAAGCTTCTCTTGGCCGAACCTTGCTAGGGAGGAAAGGGAAAAACTCTTCAACTTTCTTCATCTCAAACCTTGCTCAATCCAACAAACCAACCGATTAAACTTGAAAGTTCTCCATAAAAATCCTTCTCTTAGTAGTTGTGAGGTGATTAGTGAAGTGGGTTGGAAGATTAAGGTGCTAAATTGCTCCCTTTCTTTGGTTTTTAAGGTGAGTAGCTAAGGGACCTCTCTTTCTTCTCAATAATGCTTAATTAGTGACTTATGTGAGATGAAGTGATGATATTAGGTGTTGTTTCATGATTTTTGGTAGAAATTGGTGAAGTTTTATATTTATTCACGATTTTTCTGTTTTCATATGATTAATATTGTGTGGCCATGGATGATGGTTGGAAATGGTTTAGAATGAAGCCTTAGGGTGTAAATTGTGGCTATTTGCGGAAAATTTCCGCTTTGAAAGGAAATTTCGGAAATTAGGGTTGCAATTGAACCCATTCTGCCCGGTACTTTTTCCCCTAGTTAGAGGCCGAATTAGCCTTGGATTAAAACATGAAAGTTGTAGGGAATGATATTTTTTTAGATGCTTGCAAAATTTCAGGCCAATCGGAGCAACGTAGCCTGTGAAAAGACTGAAATACCCCTGCTGCCTGTTTCTGTCCGAACCTGGTAATCAGCTTTGGTAATTGGTTAGTTTGACCAGGAATACTACTGATTTGGTTGTTGATGTCTTCTTAATAAATATAGCCTAGTATCTTAGCTTTCAGATGGCTTTGGAATCACTTGAATTGGACTTTGGTAGCCTGAATTATGGTTATTTAACCAGAATGCGGTTCGTTAACCTGTTTATACGGTTCTGGTTTGGTAAATTGAACTTTTGACCTAGTTGCACTACAAACTGGACTGAGTGGCCTTCTTCAACATTGTAGCCCTTTCTGTTAGTTTCGAAACGGTGTATATTGTACATCTATCCGATGATCGTAGTGCCGGTTGTGTCCAATACGCTTAATGACATCAAAACTATTTTTAGATTTTAGAGCTTAACTTTCATTTCCGAACTTTTCCTAACTTACTTTAGTACTCATACGTTCTAATAGAGCTTTATTTTTGGTAGTATGTGGAATTGGTTTATGACTTGTAATCAAGTCTTATTGTGCTTGTTTGAACCTTTTAGGGCTTGACGGTGATTCAGGACGCTCTTTGGGCGGAAGTGCATGAAATTTCACTTGCTTGCTTGGTGAGTGTACTACTCACTTGCTTGTTACTATGTGGCTTTGTTACATTTGAACTTGATATCTTGAATGCTTATTTGCACCATTGAAACTGATTAAAGTGAGGGTGTACTTGATCGCCCTCACCCCTTTTGTATTATATATGACTGTCTACTGTGGTACTTGAATGGTACATGAAATACTGGATTTGGTGTCGTTTGGACGAGTATCCAATGGCCATTACTGTCACTACTGAGTTCAACCCCATTGGTAGTCGATTGAATCGAGCCAGTGAGGGCTTGGTCGTGAAAATTGACGAGCCATGGAGACTGTTATATGGAATCGTGTAGTATGAGACTCCTGATTCCGGTATACTCGAGTATTACCAAATTTATACTGTATGGAGTTCGGGCCCGGTAGGGGTATGTTGGGTGGAAGGAATGGAAGTAAAGTGGAGCCTACGGTTGGTTACTTGTAAACATTGACGGAGGGTCAATGAAGTCCGATCAAGAATACAAGCGAGGAAATGGGCTCTTGAGAGCCGTCTGTATCCTTTTTCCAATTTTATTGATGTGTGCTCTTGTCTTACTTCCTCATAGGTAAATTGGAGTGAAAAGTTTTATGCTTATATGAACTTTGTTGCTTGAGTGATAGTATCTCACTGGGCGTAAGCTCACTCTATTCCTTTTGTTTTCCTCACAGGAATGTGAATACTTTTGGAATGGCTTTGATAGTTGGTTGACGAGTTGAGCTAGTTGTAAATACATTTTGTATAGCTTCTCAACAAATGAAACCTTAAATGTATTTTGGATCCGTTCCCTCTTTTGGAATTTGAAAGAACTGAACATGAGTAAATTTGTTGGATGATTTTATGTGTTATTTTGGATTGTAAATGTTGAATTTCAAGTTGTCTATGTTTGGTTGTGAGTCGACTGGATTTTTTGACAGATTCGGATTCTGACGTGTCCGGCACTATTCCTGCCGGCTTCGATTTCCATTTTTTTATGTTGAGATTTTGGTTTGTTTAAGCGCGCTTATATATTCCGAACCGTTTTAGGCCGCATTAAAATGTCTCGTTAGTCCTGGCGAGAGTTGGGCAGGCAGTCCGCTAACCCCTTTGGTTCGCCTTAGGGGAAGGTGGGGCTGTCACAACTAGCACCCGAAAAAGGCCAACGTCGTAGCGGATGCTTTAAGTTGGAAAGTTCAAGTAGTTGGATTAATGGTCAAGGAGTGGAATTTATTGGAAAAAGTAAGTGAATGGAATCTACGGTTGGAGCGACAGAGAGTTATTTTGGGCAATATCACGGTGAGATCTGATTTGTTAGACCGAATTAAAGAAACTCAGAAGAATGACCAAATGGTGCAAAAATAGGTAAAAAAAAGTGCAAAAAGGGGAAATCTCAGACTTTAATGTGAGTTCCGAGAATATCTTGAAATTTCATGATCGGATAGTGGTACCATAAAATGAAGTGATAAAAAGGGATATTTTGGAAAAATCACATCGGTCTAAATATATAGTACATCCCGGAAGCAGTAAAATGTACCAGGATCTGAGGAAACTATATTGGTGGGATAAAATGAAGAAGGAAATTGCTCAGTTTGTCCAAAAGTGTTTAATGTGTCAACAAGTGAAAGCTGAACATAAAAAACCCTCAGGTCTTCTACAACCTCTTGAAATCCCTGAGTGGAAATAAGAACATATTACCATGGATTTCGTATCAGGGTTACCCTGTACCAAAAAAGGTCATGATGCTGTTTGGGTAATAGTAGATAGGTTGACCAAATCCGCTCATTTCTTGCCTATAAATATGAGATACTCTTTCCAACTGTACATGGACGAAATAGTGAGATTGCATGAGATCCCAGTAAGCATTGTGTCGGACAGAGATCCGCAGTTTGTGTCTCGTTTCTGGCAACAATTACAAGGAGTCTTGGAGACCAAGTTGAACTTTAGTACTACTTATCATCCCCAAACTGATGGACAGTCGGAGAGAACCATTCAAACACTTGAAGACATGTTGAGGACATGTATTTTGGATTTTAGTGGAAGTTGGGGACAATGCATGGCGTTAGTTGAATTTGCATACAATAATAGTTATCATTCTTTCATACAAATGGCATCGTACGAAACTCTCTATGGAAGAAAGTGCCGATCACCAATATACTGGGATGAAGTAGGACAAAGAAGTGTTTTAGACCCAGTTGCAGTAGCATGGATCGAGGATGCTTATGAAAAGATAAAGGTGATACGTCAGAGGCCTCAGATAGCTCAAAGTCGACAGAAGAGTTATACAGATAATCATCGAAAAGACTTGAAGTTTGAAGTTGGGGACAAGGTATTTCTAAAGGTTACACCACTTTGAAGTTTCACAGCGGGAAAAGGAAAGAAGCTTCAACCGAGATACGTAGGGCCTTTCAAGATTCTTCAACGAGTAGGGAATGTGGCATACCGGTTGGAGTTACCAGCGAATCTGTCCAGGATCCATGATGTATTTCACGTTTCTATGTTGAAAAAGTATCATCCAGACCCTACTCATGTACTGAAACCAGAAGAAATTGACATTGACGAATATCTGACTTATGAAGAAAGACCGGTACAGATCTTAGATCGCAAAGTAAAGGAATTAAGGACTAAACAGATACCCTTGGTAAAGGTTTTGTGTAGAAATCATGATGTAGAGGAAGCTACTTGGGAAGTGGAAGAGGACATTCGTGCAAAGTGTGATGCCCCCACTTCTTCCAAGGGCGAATCCAAGGGTATCCGCGGAACGCCTGCCCAACTCTCGCCAGGACTCAAGACAATTCCATTTCAAACTTAAAGTCTAATACTAACAATGAAAGTCGGAATAAAGGTACGAAGTCATTTCCATACATAAATATTCAGTCTTACATCATAATTTCAAATTTATAATCACTTTTCTCAAAATATTCAACATCCAAAAGTGTCTAGTCGATTACAATCAAAACACTAATACAAAAGTACCTCAAGATGGCATTTTCGTGATTTCTTCCATTTCGGTTCCTGTTAAGGAAAACAAACTAATGGGATGAGCCAATACTCAGTGAGGTCAAGAAAGTCATGCAAGCACGTAGTTCAAGTATCCGTAACATTTATATCATAAATAAAGCGATAAAGTCAAGTAATACACGATTAACAATTAAACACACTTGAGTAGGATACAGGAGCTCTCAGGAGCTAATTTCCACTTGCTTTGCCAATGCTCGATCCACTACCTCCACGAGTTGACACTTCGTCAATTGGGTAAGTTTTGATGTCTGTAGAAACTCCACTTATTACTTCCTCTGGCCAACATTTCACCCTCTCGGATCCTTAACCAAACACATATGAAAAAGGCGATACTCGACGAGTATGGCGAACCAGATCTCAAGAGATCAAGTTGTTTTTAAGAACACGCACGAAAAGGGCGATACTTCACGAGTATGCCGAACAAGATCTCAAAAGATCAAGTTGTGTTTTTGTTTTTCTCTTGGTTTATCAAGCTTTTCAACCAATCTCATGCCGGCTCGAGTTGCAAGGTTGGCTAAGAAAATTGGGCGTCCCCATAAGTCGAGGACGTTCACTTCGCTCGACAACACGACACGCACGAAAACACGACATGCACACGTAAACAAGTATATTTTGCCGATGAGATTCACTCCAATTGACTTTAAAAATCAAGTTTTCTGCAAGTAAGGTTTGACTAGAGGAGAGCCAGTGCGATAAAGTACACACTTATTTCGTCAAGTGATATTCACGTATATAAGCAGACAAATCAAGTAAACACAACAAATCATGCACTTGACACTCACCGATTCAAAATAAGTGAGCAAACAAAGCTTTAGGTGTCCGCACCAAGATTCCCTTCAAAATCTCCTTGAGCGCCTGAACAATTAACAAGTATTTTTCACTCATAATCACGTATTAATCAAGAAAGGAGTTACACTTATTTAGACTAGTCAATACCTCAAATCGAGAACATTAGCCATTCAAAATAAAGGTTCAAAAGTGAAGTCTTGTTAACACAAGAAAAACTGATTTCCTTCATGAAATCGAGTTTAAAAAGATCAATCATTATCAAAGGGTAGCGAAAAGTTTTCCAAAAACTCATTTCTTCTCAAGTTCGAAAATTTCAGTTTCAAGGAGCAATCTTTGAAAATCATATCTCGCACTCCTTAGGTCCGAAATTGGAAAACTTCATACCGTTGGAAACTACTTCCAAAGTACTAAAAGGTCCTGAAGGTACTTTTCCATGATTCAAAATGGAAAACACTCAAATTTTGGTTTAAAGTTGCTGACTTAGGCTATCAAGATAGTTTCGAGGTTGGTTTTTGGCTAACTTTGAAAATTCTGCAAAATTCACACAATGTAAACTAGCCTCTCAAATTTGAAATTCAATTAGTGTTACAATCAAAATTTAAAACATAACAAGTGGAACAAGAATCGGAGTTTTGAGCACCATGATATAGAGGCCCAAAGTTACTGAAAATTTTCTCATTGAACAAGGATTTTTCAGATTTGAAACACGAACTTTCAGGCTTTGGTTAGGCATTGAAATGGACTCGGAATAGTACCAAATTTGGCAGTATTATACTATCATATAAGAGCTATTCCTCTGTCAAATTTCATGCAAAAATTCGTACGGAAAGTCAGTTAATAAAGTTACTAAAGTTTCAAGAATTTCCAAGGCAAATCTGCCTTGTACTTTAATTTTCCTTTTCTCAAACATTGGGCCAACAACAACATCTCAAACATGATTCATTTGTGAAGAAAATGTCTAAGAAATATCCAAAACATGTTTGATAGGTGATTAACACCAAGAGTTTCAAAATAATAAGTCCCAATCAAGATTAGCTATTGACCAGCCCAAATTTAGGGTTTTCAAGCAACGAGACAGGTTTGAAATTCGGCCATAACTCACTCAATTCAACTTGTAATTCAGCATGTATGGTGGCGTTGAAAACTACATTCATAAGGCTACAATTTCATGGAAGGAATCCTTTTAAAATTCTGTCCACAACTAGCTCATATTTGAGCATCATGTTGCAGCTCATAATATGCACTCCAATAAATCCGTGAAACAGGACAGGCATCTTCAAATGATTGGTACGGTTCCCTCAGGTGGAATCAGGGGATGCATTTTATACTTATAGAAAAATGGAAATGTCTAGTTTCTAATGCCATAAACGGCACTCAATTTTGACTTCGGAACAAAAGTTATGGTCGATACAAAATCACTGCCAGAGAGACTCTGGTCACGTTTTCCAGTTTTGGTGAAATTTCGAAATCTCAACTTTTACCCAACCAAATCAAGTAATTTTTTGAGGAAACTTTCTACACAACTATATTACACATTACATCAAAATCAAGTCAATTGGACCACAAAAATTGCGCTAAAGGGGCACGGCAAAACAGGGGCAGAACCGTCCCTTTTTCTCATTTCACTCCCTTTGAGTTTTCTTCCACAATACAACTTATATCCACTAGATTAAGCACTAATCCAACATAAATAACACCCAATATCATCAAACCAGCTCATCAAGTCCATTGTGGGATTTCATAGAGTCCACTCACAAGATTTCCAACAATATAGAGTTACCCACATGCATCTATAAGCTTACAAGTGCAATATAACTTATATAAACCAAGATTCAAGAGATTGATCATTTTTTACCTCATTAGATGACTAAAGTAGAAATTTTCAGTCCTTTGAAGCTCAAGAAAACTGTGCAAATGCAGCTCCTTTCCTAGCTTGAGTTGATCTCCAAGTGGTTTGTAAGGTGTAGTAAAATTTTGGAGTAATTTGGACAAGAAATGAAGCAAGAAAATGAAGAGCTTTTGGTCTTGTTTCTTCCTTGGGGTGGCCGGCCAACAAGAATGAAGAGAGAGAGTGTGTTTGGCTGATAATGAAGCTTCTTTGAGAAGCTTAAGTGTGTGGCCAAAAAGTGCTCCAAAAGTCAACTAGGAATAGTGCGCGTTCGCGCACATCTACTCATTTTCTCTCGGGTTTGTTTCACATGTGCACTAAACCTCTAATGCACTTCCATCCATACTATTATTATTCACTCTAAATAGTCTAGAAATAAGGGTCTAATATCCCTCAAATAATTACACGCGTGAAAACACGTACTTCCGATTTGTACGCGATAAAGCGTAATTTCTAAGGGATTCTTATAACGATGGTATAACTATCTAGTACTTGAGTACTTAATCATAAAAATACCTATTTTAAGACTAATGTTTAAGTTTTCAAACGCGTATTCACTATTCTCACTTAACGAGCTTTCAAACATTAAATTCTGAAACGAGTCATTTTAAAAATATAAGTAAGTCATGGTTCCATGTAATTGGGTCTAAAAAGGTTGAAATAAAATATTCGGAGTAAACGGACAATTAAATATTTAAATAAGCTAGTAATAGGAATTTAAAATAATTTAAAATAATTAAATTTTCGAGTCCTCACACAAAGTATTTTGAGCTATTCAATGATCAATGTGAGAATTTCGAGGACGAAATTCTTTAAGGGGGAGAGAGTGTGAGAATCCTCACTTTAAAACACAATAATCCTAAACTACATGCCATGCCCTAAGATTTAAATCACTTATAACATGTCCTTGCATTGCGTTCTACATGCATTATAATATTTCCTTACATTGCACTTTATTATTCTTATTTGGATTGTAACATTTTCTTGAGTTGGTTTTATTTTATTTCACCACACACACTTTGACCAATGTAAGGATTGAAGACAACCTAATAGGGGGGTAAATTAGGTTATTTAAAACTAGCCAAGATGTGAGTCACCTTTTTGAACTTGCTTTCTTTTTCTAAAGGATCTCACAGAGAAACAATTGATGGACTAGCACAAGTAATTTGTGAGTAAAAGAAGTAAGCAATATATATTGCAAGACAGTAAATAAAGGGATGGAATGGCAAACCAAGTTTCAAACTTGACTAAGTTTGAATATCACTTTAAATACCAAACTTTTTCAAGTTGATCAACTTTCAACCAATCTCTTGTGTACAAAGGAAGGATCACTTTGTCCTTGCCTCAAGTCTCACTCGATCAAGCAAGGAAGCTTTACAATCACTCGAATAACCCTCACAAAGCTACACCATTGAAGAAATTGAATCACACTTGAAAAGCTAAATGAAGATTACACAACTAAGAGTACAAATCTTCTTTTTGGAGTATTCTTACACTTGAATCACTCAAGATCTGATGTAGACTTAATGTGTAAAAGTTCTTTTGAAGAGTTGACTAATCTCTATTTATAGGAGACCAAAAAATTCTTCAATTAATGCTGTCAACGGATAGAAGGCAGCTGGAGAGTTAACTTGCCGTTGGTAGTGTCAGACGTCCGGTACTCTGATTTTCTGCGTCCGAACGAAGACAGTGAGTTCAAGACAATTTCTTGAGATTCTTAGGACGTCCGGTCCTTCCACAGTATACGTCCGAAAGTAAATTTGCAAATCCTTCTTCATTTCTTTTGGACGTCCGATGCTCCAGTGTTTTGCGTCCGAAGTACCGTAACGTTTATCGGACGTCCGGTACTTAGGTATAGTGTGTCCGATCGAGGTCAGTGATCATAGGAGATTTGGCTTATTATCTTCGGACGTCCGAGTGTGAGTTCTTCATGCGTCCGAAGTTACTCAATGATTGTCGGCCGTCCGATATGGTCCTTTTGTGCGTCCAACAGCTATTTCAGTAATTTGCCAAACTTTGATCCTGTTTTGGCTTCAAGTCTTTGACCTTGTTTTTGTTCCAAATCCTGAAACAATCTCTTCAAAGAATATTAGTAACATCCAATTGTTTTGTAATCATCAAAATTTATGAACTGAGATATACAATCTCCCCCTTTTTGATGATAACAAAACATTGGATGGAGCAAAAAGAAATTTAGAGTATTTATTGCAGCTCCCCCTTGCATAATGCTAGATTCGTAACTCCCCCTTCCTTATAGATTCCATGACAAGAGTATTCGCAACTCCCCCTCACTTATAAGATCCATATCCATTTTCTCCCCTTTTTGTCATCACAAACCAACCAAATTCGTCAACATTCAATAGAAATTATCAAACAGATGAAAAAAGACCAATATATCAGCATCATCAGCAAAACCAAACAACAAAGGATAAAGTCATCCATTCATAGAAGAAACATAAAAAAAAATCAGTTAACAGAATAACACCAGTTTTACAGACCAAAAGAGGATTATGATCCTCAATACATAGCATACCAAAAGTTTTTCAATGCAAAAGATGAACTATTGTCCTAATGATGAAGTGCAGAGTTCTAGTAGTGCTTAGATGGTGATTTTAGATGATCCAGGCCTTCTCCTGATTAGACGAAACTGCTCAGGATCCACTTGGTCTTCTTCCTCAGTCTCTTCATCATCTTCTTCAATTGACTCCTCAGTTACAGGAGCCTTGCCTTTATCTTTGAGTTGAGAGCTGGAAGCATGTGCCTCTGGAGTAGCTTCAGTACCAGGAGTATGCTCTGTGGGCTGAGATCTTGGCTCTTTCTGATGAGCACTTTCATTGAATTCAGGGATTGGAGGCATAAGGAGATTCCTTTTTTCAATAAAAATAAACTGCTGGGCAGGGGACATGGTCATCATGAGACCATCTTCAATGAGCAAAACATGCCGTTTGAGGTCCTCAAACAAGGAGATGACCTCAGAATTGGAAGAGAGTGACTTGCTGGCTGATTTTCTAGGGTGGATGGTGAATGGAGAGACATACATGGACTGATCACGAGGAGTCATAGGAGTGACAGGGGTTTCGTGAAGATTCTTTCTCCTAGTTTCTGCAACAGTCTCCTTATAACACCAATGGCCCTCAAAAAATTTCAGATTCTTTCTTTCAAAAATATGCTTGTGAGAAAACTGTTGAGGCACTGTCTTTGGGTGATTTTTCAGTAAAAGGGATTTTAAAATGGGCAAAGATAGGAGTCAGAAATTTTTCATAGGAGAGCTTCCTACGACTATCAATGCTAATCTTGAGCAGAATTTGCACATCACAAACCCAAAGTCAATTCTGACTTTTTCAACAAAACAGTAAAAAAGATAAAGCTCCATTTTGTTCGCATCAGTTCTGTGGCCATCAGTGGGCACCAACAGATTTGAAATGATGGTAAAAATGATCAAGTTCTGAGGGCTAAGATCTTCTAATCTTGCCTCAGCATGAGTGTTGAAGTGTGATCGAAAATAGGTCATGAGTTTAGCAATGTGAAAATGATGATAAGCAGAGGGATATTCCTCACAAGAAAAGAAATTTGCAACTTTTCCTTTAAAACCAGCTTCAATACTTATTTTCAAAATGGAATTCACAATGTCAGGAGTTAACATGATGTCTACAGAGTTGACCCTAGAGATGAGTTCAGTGTGTGAATTACCCTTTCTGAGATTTGCAAAGAACTGATAAAGCATGTCAGGGTAAAAAGTATTGGGGATGGACAGAAGACGAACCCATTTTTGGAACTCAAAGAGTTTAATGACAGGTTCGAGGTCAAGCTTATGAAATTCAGGAGGAGAAATGGTCCTTTGAGTGATGAATCCCTTTTGTGAGACCAACTCAAATCTGTCTCTGACCTCATCATCAATGAATTTTGGTAGAGGAGAAGGTTCCTTAGCAGGCTGAGTCACTGGTTCCTTTCCAGAACTTTTCCTTTTTGCAGTTTGCTTGGCAGACAACTCAGTATTCTGAACCTCAGGCCTTGTCCATGGAGATTTTCTGGTAGATGGCTCAGGGGTGTGCTGAACCTCAGTATTTTTCTCTGCATTTGATTGAGCAGTGCTTCCCTTTTGGGTAGACCTTTTTCTTTTCCCAGGTGATTTCGTGACAGTTACTTCAGCATGGGTGGGTTCCTCCATTTCTTCTGCAATCCTACTAACTAGATTTTCTTCAGAGTGATGCTCTTCCATCTGCTCATCCGATGGCTCAACAGTTGGAGCATCTCGCTTCCTTTGAGCAGTTTGCTTCATCTTTCCACCTCGATTTGCAGTTTTCTTTTTGGATACTTTGGTGGAGGGTTCCACAATTTCAATATAATCATCCCTAAGTCTAAAAGAGCGTCCGAACCCCACAGACCCACCTCTAATTGTAACCATGATATGATGTAGTTGGATGTTGATGTAGGGAGCGGTGCAGAGTGTATGAGATAGATGAAGAATGCAATATGAATTTATGTTGATGCACGAACCAACCACAAGAAGTTAGTTTTGAAAGTTTAGGGTTTCGGATACAATTTGGGGAAATATGAGGTAATTGGAAGTTGGAAGAGGTTATTATGTCCAGATAATGGGCAATAGGGGTGTAATGGTGTCAATTGAATCAATTTCTTGGAACTTGATTAGAGGAGAGAGTAATTTGAAATTTGAATTTTGAGAGAGAACTGAAGGGTTGCGTCCGAGACAAAGAAAGTAAATGAACTTAATGAGGTAGGTGGCTTCCTTATATGAAACAATTTTTGAGTGTCGGACGGCCGAACGAAGTGACGCGTCCGACGCAATCGTCCGAACCAGAGTTTTTCTAAAAAAAGGATGAAGAACACTGTCAGACGTCTGTTCTAATCTATCGGACGTCCGATAAGAAGTGACCAAAGAGAAACTTAGAGATTTTCTTCTGAGACGCCCAGTTTTGTTCTTAGATACACAAATTGATCCAGTAGAAGGGCTTTTGTGAGGATATCAGCAATTTGATCTTTAGAACAAACATATTGAACACAAATTTCACCCTTGTGGACAAGATCGCGAATGAAGTGATGCTTAACGTCTATGTGCTTAGTCCTAGAATGCTGAATGGGATTTTTTGTCAGATTGATGGCACTAGTGTTGTCACAAAACATAGGCACACAATTATACACTAAACCAAAATCATTCAATGTGTTTTTCATCCACAACAATTGAGCACAACAAGCACCAGCAGCAACATATTATGCTTCAATTGTAGATAATGAAATGGCATTCTGTTTCTTGCTGAACCAGGATACTAAGCAATTTCCAAGAAAATTTCATATACCAATTGTACTTTTTCTATCTACTCTACAGCCACCAAAATCAGCATCAGAGAATCTACACAAGGGAAGTTGATGACACTTAGGATACCAAAGGCCAAAATTCAAAGTTCCTTTTAAGTATCTAAAGATTATTTTTACTACATTTAAATGTGATTCCTTTGGACAAGACTGAAAACGAGCACACAAGCACACAACAAACATGATATCAGGCCTACTAGCTGTTAAGTAAAGAAGCTACCAATCATACCTCTATACTTCTTTTCATCAACTTTTGTACCTTCTTCATCTTTGTCAAGCTTGGTAGATGTGCACATGGGTGTTCCAACTTGCTTTGAGTCCTCCATTCCAAATCTTTTCAGCAGTTCCTTGGTGTATTTGGTTTGATTGATGAATATTCCATCTTGAGTTTGTGTCACTTGGAGTCCAAGGAAGAAATTTAATTCTCCCATCATGCTCATTTCAAATTCTTTTTGCATGATTTTGGAAAAGTCCTTGCACAGTCTCTCATTAGTTGCACCAAATATAATATCATCCACATATATTTGTACAATTAGAAGATAACGTGAACTTTGTTTAGTGAAAAGAATAGTATCCACTATACCTCTTTTGAAGCCATTTTCAATCAGAAAACCACTCAAACGTTCATACCATGCTCTTGGAACTTGTTTTAAACCATATAAAGCTTTTGAGAGTTTAAACACATGATTTGGATAATTTTCATTTTCAAAACTAGGAGGTTGATCAACATAGACTTCTTGATCTATAAAACTATTTAGGAAAGCACTTTTAACATCCATTTGAAATAATTTAAAATTCTTGAAACATGCAAAAGTCAAAAACATCCTAATAGATTCTAACCTAGCTATGGGTGCAAATGATTCTTCAAAATCTATTCCTTCTTCTTGAGTCTATCCCTTAACTACCAATCTGGCCTTATTTCTAACTACCTCACCTTTGTCATTCATTTTGTTTCTAAATACCCACTTAGTGCCAATGATAGGATGATCTTGTGGTCTAGCAACTAATGTCCAACCCTTGTTTCTTTCAAATTGATTTAACTCCTCTTCCATGGCTAAAATCCAGTTCTCATCTTTCAATGCATCAATAACATTTTTGGGCTCAAAATATGAGACCAATGCAAAATTATCTATTAGTTGTCTAGAAGAGGAACGTGTTCTGACCTTTTCGGATGGATCACCAATGATAAGTTCCTTAGGATGGTTTTGGACAAATTTTCAGGCTCTTGGAAGATCATTAAGAATGGTAGTGTCTCTGTCATTGTCATCCCCAGCTGAACTGTCTTGATTTTCTCCTTCATTTGAATCATTTTCTGATGAAGCTGTGCCTTGGTTACTGATTGTCAGCTTCTTTAGTTCTTCTTGAACACCTACATCATCATCTTCACTACAACTTATGAAAATGTCACCATTAGATTCATTGAAAGTGATATGTATAGCTTCCTCTATAACCAGAGTCCTACGATTATAGACTCTAAAACCTCTCTTATTTTCACAATATCCCAAGAAGATCCCCTCATCAGATTTTTTATCAAACTTACCAAGATGCTCCTTGATGTTTAAAATGAAGCATTTGCAACCAAAGACTTTAAAATAACCAACAACAGGTTTTTTATCAAACAACAGCTCATACGAAGTTTTGTTCAAGATTGGTCTTAAAAGGACTCTGTTCATGGTATAGCAGGCAGTGTTTATAGTTTCAGCCCAAAAGTACTTTGGTAAATTGCATTCACTAAGCATGGTTCTAGCAGCCTCTTGAAGAGTTCTATTTTTTCTTTCAACCACTCCATTTTGCTGGGGAACTCTAGCAATGGAAAACTCATGTGTGATGCCATTGTTGCCACAAAATTCTAGAAAGCCACAAAAACGAAATTCTATTTCGTTGTCACTTCGGATTTTTATGATTTTCAAACCAATCAGATTCTGAACCTTAGCGAACAGAGAAACAAAGTTTTTGAAAGCATCATCTTTATGTGCAAGAAACATCACCCAAGTGTATCTAGAAAAGTCATCAACAACAACAAAACAGAATCTTTTGCCACCAAGGCTTATGGTTTGAGTAGGACCAAAAAGATCAAGATGTAAGAGTTCTAAGGGCTTTGAAGTAGAAACACATTTCTTGGATTTAAAAGATACCTTGACTTGTTTTCCAAATTGGCAAGTATCACAAATACGGTCTTTACAAAAGTTGAGTTTTGGAAGCCCTCTAACCAGATCCTTTTTCGAGATCTCTTTTAGCAAATCCATATTGAAATGAAAAAGCCTCCTGTGCCACAACCAGGGATCCTCATTTGTTACTTTGAGACAACTGAGGCTGGAAGAATCAACTTTCTCAAGAGAAACTACATAAATGTCATTAACTCTTTTTCCTTTAAAAACAATGTTGAACTTTGAGTCAAGGACAAGGCATTCATGTTTTTTAAATAACACAAACAGATTCCTATTACATAATTGACTGACACTTAGCAAGTTATAGCTCAGGTTGTCAACTAAAAGGACATTGTGAACAAAAGTTTGACCATTCTTACAACATCACCAATCCCAACAGTTTTGGATTTATTATCATCTCCAAAAGTAACCTTTCCACTTGCTTTTGGCTTGAGTTTGATGAACTGTGATGCATCACTGGTCATATGTCTTGAGCATCCACTATCTATGAACCACTTTGATTCTTTAACAATGTTTACCAAGTTCACCTACACAAAAGTCGACAAGATTGTGAGACCCCGTAAATTTTCTTATTTTCTAGGATTTATTCTATTTAATTGCATGCTTTTCTGCATTTTCTTTATTAGAAAAATTTTCTAGATAATTTTTATGAGTAAATATAGTTTTAAAATGATTTTTCTAGTATCGGTTAGTTTTTGAGAAATTAGGAGCGTATACCGGACGTGGGACCCGCTAGTGGGAAAAGTTCGGTAAAATTTGGCCAGTTAGGTTAAGTTTTGGATACCTGGGTTATTTTAGCAGGTGTTAAGAGATAATTAGAGGTTACCTAATGGATGAGAGTTGGAGAGACAAAAGGATAGCCATGCATTAATGAGAGTGACAAGTGTCACTTGGTGATTCAATCTTGATTTTGACCACTATTCATCACTTTACTAATTAAACAAAAAATTGACCCAAAATTACCCTCCATTTCAAGCTTCTTGGCCGGCCATCTTCCAGAGGAAAAGAAGAAAAAACTCTCAACTTTCTTGTCTCCAATCTTGTTCAATCTCCTATTTCAACCGATTAAACTTGGATTTCCTCTATAAAAACCCTTAGTTTAGTGGTAGTAAGGTTGGTTGTGGAGTGATTTGGAAGACCAAGATACTAAATTGGTTCTTTTCTTGAGTTTGCAAGGTAAGTGACTAAAACACCTTTCCTTTGATCTTAATGATGTTCAATTGGTAGCTTGTGTGAGTTAAAGAGCTAGTTTTAAGTGATAGTTCATGACTTTTGGTTGAGGTTGGTGAATTTTTCTATTTATTCATGATTTTTCTATTTTTATATGTTTAATATTGGTTGGCCATTAATGATGGTTGGGAATGGTTTAGAATGAAACTATAGTGCGTAAATTGTGGCTATTTGCGAAAAATTTCCGCTTTGAATGGAAAATTTTGGAATTAGGGTTTGTAATTGGGGCTTTTCTAGGGTTTCTATATAGCACTTGAATTGGCTTTGATTATAGACCTTTGGGACTCTAATGAGGTGTATTGAAGGGTTTATGACTTGTAGTGGCAATGATGATTGTGTTTGGAAAGCATGGGTGAAAGTTGTAGGTTGGAAACTTAGAATTTTAAGGGGAAATGCTGCCCAAATTGAGGGTTCTTGTGTTTTATTGGACTTGTCGCGCCCCATTTTTTGAAAAAATAAATAAATGGTTTAAAAAGTGAATTTTGATTCAATTTTTGGTTGAAAAATGAATTTTTGATTTAAAAAGAAAATGAAAAACATGGGTCTAAATGGGACATGAAAATGCGACGATTTGACCCAAAATATAGTTTAAAAAGGGTTTATTGAATGAAAAATAGAGTCGCCACTTGGTATAGAGTTAAGGTGTACCAAGTCACCTAAAATGAAATTTTAAAGAAAAAATGGAAAAACCCTTTTTAAACGACCCCAAATCTACGTAAATCAAAGAAAAAGGTTCGGGAGTCACATTTGAAGAAAGGGAAGGCAAGGATAAAAATTCGAGACACCCTTTCGACCTAGCCAAGGCCAATTGCGTGATTTAGTCAAGAATTTTCTTATTTTAACCTAAAGATTTATCACATTTGGATGTACTATATGAATGCAAAACCTAGACCTAAAGGGGTAGAGAGGGGGTCAAAATATCTTTTCAAAGCTTATTTGGTGCTAATCACATTAATTGTGACGCCCAATGAAGACTCTTCGAAGAAGCCACGAATAATGTAAAAATATGAGATTCTAAGTAAAGAAATAAGAAATAATTATAGAAATATACATGTCTTAAAGGAGTGCATCATATCGGGTACGAGGGACTAATGTTCGTGACTCAATTTTCCCTTTTAATAGAGGGAATACGAGCGTGCTAAGGCTAGAAGAGCCAAACTCGTCCATATCCCATATCCAAGGGGCTATCTCTAGTCTAATCAGGCAAAATGCACTAATCTACCCCCTAATTTCCTAAATGAGATGCAAATATAAATGTTATATATACATTGGGGTAAGGGATTTTTATTAGGGGAAAATGATAAAGATCCTAAAAAATGGAAAAATATGCATGAAGTGTAATGTAATCATACAAACATGATCTAGCGAGGGAGGTCCCTAAGGGTCTAGCGTTGGACTAGCCCTTAACTAACGTTCTCTCACAAGCATTGGACTTGTGAGCTTGAGGGGAAGACCATGACTAGCATTGGACCAGCCACGGTAACGTGCATCTATATCCACCATATATAATCAATAGGCATGGTTAAAGCAAGTAGGCATGTGAGCACGTAACTCACATAACACGTAAGCATGCATATCTAGATGCCAAAGCCCTACGAAAGCGGTAACACATAGCACATAGGCATGCAAATCACACACAAAGCAAAATGAAGCAAATAAAACCCCTAACTATTACACTTGGGGAGGCCCTACCACAATCTAAGGGGAAAGGAATAAAATAATTAAATTCCTAACTATTACAGACTTTGGCATTTAAATGCCTTTCAAATATTAGAATAAACGCACGAAATAAAGTTAAATAATCAAAAGAGATAAACAAATAAAAATGAAATAAAGCATCCAAAATCATGCAATTGCACACATAAGACACATAATGCACATAACGTCAAATAAAAATGAAAAAAGATAAAGGATAGAGTATACCTCTCTTCGATTTGGAGCCCTAAGGAAATGGAATTATTCTCTTATTTACCCTCCAAAAAAACAAAGAAAGGGTCAAGGCATCATAAATAGCTATGAAATTGAACCATAAAAAACATTTAAATAACTAAACAGTCCATATTCACAAAATTAGGATCCAATTGAAGGGAAAAGAAAGTTCAAGGGGGGTCAATTTGATTGGTTTTTCCAATTACTCGGGCCATAGTAGAATAAAGGAGACTTGGGGGGCCAAAGTGCAATTCTTAGAAGATTTTCCATGCAAAATTCATGCAAAAGCTACGGACAAAGCCTCTGCTAGCAAAATGAACACCTACTGCATTTTCCATCTCGCAAGTGGAGGTTTATCCAAACTTCAAACTAAGCAGCAAAGCCAATAACTTTCACAACCAACAATCGAAAACATAGCAGAAAACTATGCAAATTCTTATGAAACTTTCATGCAAAACTCGAAGAAAGTTTCTACAACAGCAAGTTTCGGCAATTGATGAAGCCTTTTTAGCAACAAAGCTAGCTGCAACTTTCATTTTCCAGTGTCATGTTAGACGCAAGTGATGAAAGCTAAACAGACAGCATTCTTTCACCCAAAATAACCAAACACGCATTGTATCATTAAGACCCAGTCCTATACTCTGCATTCCCAATGATTTTTCAACCCAAATCACGCACAAAGGAAACCAAAAGAAACAGCCATGCACTCTTCGTATATCCATTAGCCAACCCAGATTTCAGTAACCTTTTGTTATTCGCCTAGATGTGAAGTGTGAAACAACCCAAGCGGAATCTACCAATTCCACGACCACAACCTAATGCAATAACTTCAAGCTATCCTTGTTAACATTATCTAGCACAAAATATCTATCCCAGGAGATCCAATCAAAGCAACTATATAAAATAAAAAAATGCAGCAAGGAAAGAGTGAAACTTGCGGCAAATGTAGACATGCCATCCCAGTCAAGCAGCAAACGAAAACAACAGAAAAATATATATATATATATCCAACAAGACCACGATCTTAGCAATTCAAGAAAGAAAAAAAAACTGATGTGTTCGTGTTGCAGCAACCAGCCGAGAGTTGAGCTTGTTGCATCAGATTTTCAATGCACCAACCTCCTCCAAAAAAAAACATACGAAAGACTCAACCATTAAAAGGAGCTAGAGTGCAACCTCTGCTGCTTCAATGTTCAGCAGCCTTACACAGCAAGCGTTAACCACAACTTATACAAGAAAATCATCTCAAGTCCCACTTCCGTGAATTTAACAGTAAAGCAACAGATTGAGCACACGAAAACATGAAAAATCTGTAACGTGGGATTAGCTTGCAATTTTCCAGATTCATTCAAAAGGTTGACACAGTTTTAACAACAGAGTAAGATTCAACTTTCCCACAAAATCTTGGCAACAGAAGCAAGCAAAAAAACCAGATTTATGGCTCACAACTTCTTCAACAGATTCAAGACTCGCAACTGAGACGTACAAGGAGGAAGCCAAGCAGGAACCAGCATCGCAATTCTAGTGGGCTTATGAACAAAGTAAAACATTACCTTTGGCCTTTCGAAAGGCAAACCACGGTCTGAAGTGATCAAAACAAAACAAAGTATCATTGCCCAGACCAAAACCTCCTCTCGAAGCCTCCTTCTCTTGCCTTTTCCGTCGATGAAGGTATGCGGCTGATGACAGCTCGATGAAGACTATGACAGCGTCCTCCCTCGGCCTTATCTCTGTCTCGGGCTTCAAGCTCTCTCTCACTCTCGGCTCTCTATCTCGCACTCTCTTTCTCTCTGTTTCTTTTTTTCTCGGCCATCCCCCTTGTCTCTCTTTCTCTATCCTTCTGCCGTCAAAACTCTCTCGGCCTTTCTACTTGACCCAGCCGCCAACCCCCTCTAGCTCTCTGGTCCCTTTCTTTTTATCAGCCGTCATCTCCCCTCCTTTTTCCAGTTCCTTTCTTTTCCTTTTTATCCCCCAATGGCCAAAACCCCAAAACCCTGATATCAATGGTCCTTTTTCAATCTCAGCTCCCCGCTCCTCACTTCAAACCCTTCGATCAACATTTGACTAGATTATTCTTAGCTCTTCTCGGATGAGGGCCAAGTGGAATAATCCAACGGAACCCAAAAAATGAAAGGAAACCTCCGTGGCAAAGGAGCTAAAAATTTTCCTTGTATCTGCGTTTCTTGCACATGAAAAAGAAAAGAGGTTTGGATCGTATGCTTCTCAGGGTCCGTGAGCTTGCCCCCCTCTTTTTTTTAAAATTTTTCATTTAATAACCAAAATAACAATTTAAGTAAAATTGAGTAAAATGGACAAAACTAAGAACAAAAGACAAAAACAAAAATGCTAAAAAATTTTTTTTGTGTTTGATTGATGATTTTTCCCCCTTTTTTTCAATTATTAAACAGAAAAAAGAAATAAAACATGAATAATTTTCTCTTTTGACAAATTTCATGCTAAAAGTCTTACAATAAAAATGAAAAGCTAAAAGGGCAAAAACGAATACGAAATAAAAACTAAAATAACATAATCGATAATAATAATAATCTAAAATGCTATACAAATGCTAAAAAAAACAAATAAAAAAAATATATAAGAATTATCACTAAAAACAAAAATAAAAACAGGATAAAATTATTTAAAAAAAATTTGGTGTCAACAGTTTGCCCCTCTTTGCCTGAGTTTTGGAAAAACTTGAGACAAAGAAGTTGACACCAAATACTTACCTGCAAACTAGTCGAACGACTGCCGTTTTTGAAATGAGACTGACCCCTTTTAATGAGACTGACTCGGACAAGAAATTCAAAATGGACTGACCCAAACAGGAAATTTAAACGGGACTGACCCGAACAAGAAATTTAAAAGGGGACTGAACCCAACAAGAAATTAATCATGGGACTGGCCCGAACGAGAAATTAATCATGGGACTGACCCGAATTAGGAATTAAACATGGGATTGACCCGAACAAACTTTAAATCATGGGACTGACCCGAACAAAATTTAAATCATGGGACTGACCCGAACAAAATTTTAAATCATGGGACTGACCCGAACAAACTTTTAAATCATGGGACTGACCCGAACAGAAAATTTAAACGGGACTGACCCAAATAAGAAATTTAAAATGGGACTGACCCGAACAAGAATTTAAACATGGGACTGACCCGAACGAGAAATTTAAAACATGGGACTGACCCGAACAAAAATTTAACCATGGGACTGACCCGAACGAAAATTTAAACATGGGTCTGACCCGAGCGAAAATTTGATCATGGGACTGGCCCGAACGAGGAATTTAATCATGGGACTGACCCGAACGAAAAATTTAAAACATGGGACTGACCCGAACGAGAAATTTAAACATGGGACTGACCCGAGCGAAAATTTGATCATGGGACTGACCCGAACGAGGAATTTAATCATGGGACTGAACAACTTTTAAATCATGGGACTGACCCGAACAGAATTTAAAATCGTGGGACTGACCCGAATAAGAAATTTAAAATCGGGACTGACCCGAAACAGGAAATTTAAAATTGGGACTGACCCGAACGAGAAATTTAAAAGGGGACTGACCCCAACAGGAAATTTAAATCGGGACTGACCCGAAGGGGACTGACCCCATGTTTAGCGGCAATGAAAATGAAATGCACGCTAGTGGGACTGACCCATGTTTAGCGGCAACGAAAATGAAATGCTCACTAGTGGGACTGACCCAACGGCTAGTGGCAGCGAAACATGAAATGCACGGTAGTGGGACTGACCCACGGCTAGTGGCAATGGAAAATGAAAATGCCTTGACAAACGATCAGTGGGATTAACCCTGAGCCTGCCGTGATAAAACTTGATTTGATTTTTGATTTTGATTTTTTTTTTATTTTTTTGATTTTTTTTTTGATTTTTTGATTTTTGATTTTTTTTTTGACTTTTTGATTTTTGAGAATCTTTCCAAAAATAATTTGCCCCAGTATGATGAATTGGTCAGTGGGATTAAATCCAAGCCCAACGTGAACTTTGTTGGCGGCACAAAATCCGGCACAAAATCCGGGACCAACGGGAATTTTGTGATGTTGGCGGCACAAAATCCGGGACCAACGGGATTTTTGTGATGTTGGAGGCACAAAATCCAGGACCAACGGGATTTTTGGTGGCGCAAAGTCCAGGCCCAACGGGATTTTTGTTAATGTCAGTGGGATAAGACCCAATCCCCAGCGTGGTCCCTTCTTCTTTCTTCTTCCTTTTCTTTTCCGGCAACGGCCTTCCACCTCAATTGATGTTGCTCCATCGTTTTGAGCCATGAATACCTGCACAGGGGGCTTACCAAAGTACAACATGCACTTAAATTGATGCACTTACTACTCATGAAAAAAGCAGCGTGATTGATTCGAAAGTATATTACTTGACTCTTGTGCGAAATTCTCAAATGTATTACAAAACTATTTGCCCCAGTTTGGGCCCATTTTGCAAAATCTCTTAAATGAAAATTTGTTCCAGTGTGGACCTATTCAATTGCAAAAATTTGTTTGGATGACACTCCATTTATTGGAACACTATGTTTCCTAACAGAAAATTTCATGATGAATTTATCAAAATAATACCAAATTACAAAAGATTTCTTTCCCACTTTAGCATCAATGCTTAGGATAATTGGTCACCACTCCTTGGTCACCACTCATCTTTCAGAACCAATCAAGTGGGTGTTATTTCTACTTTTGAGATGGCTAAGGAAAAATGAGAGGTTAGGACCCGCCTTATTCTTGTGCCCCAATGGTATGTAACCTATCCAACATCACATCTTAGTGAAAGCAAAGAGTTTGTCACCCTTATTTCTTAAGAAAACATAGTCAACATATAAGCTTTATAAGCTTGCAACAATATGGGTAGAAACGATAGCTAAACATGTGAAAACTGGTTATACCCTTATGAGCACAAATGATTGATGGATTTCTTACGAGCATAATCCTCACTTTGGGTCGTCATGAAGGATAAGTCGGCGATGGACTTTATGAGCTTGTAATGTGGCTTGAAACGATAGTTAAAGAATAAGTCTTTCAGGGACATTGCACCGAAGATCGCATTTTTCCAAAATTGCCCATATTTTGAACTCAAAGATCTCAGACTTTGTTTGCCTTTTTCTCATCATTCACCAGGGACTTCAGCGTCGAATTTTTCTTCATTTCTTTTGCATTTACTTTTCTTGCTTTGCTTTTGCTTCTTTTTTCCTTTTCCTCGACCTGGTGGGTTTTCACATGGTGAGTAGCGTCAACCCCCATACCCAAACAATTTAGAAATACAGCTAAAATTTTCCGGCATCAGAAATTTTCTTGACAGGGCCATTGCAAAGAACAGAAGCCAGGACTTTCGGCTTTTGTAAAAGGGTCAGGTGGGGTGCTTAGAAAAGTTAAGGCTTGAAAGCGGATTTCAAAAGCGGTTTGAAGAATCCGAGATCGCATTATTATATCAACCCTATTTTAGGGTTAAATCAGAATTTGCCCCAGTTTATGCACAATTGAGGTTTTTTCTCTTTCATTTTCTTTCTTCTTTTGATTTTTCGGCCTTCTGCCATTCTTTTGTACTTTCACAAAATTTGCCCCAATTTACTTTTGAACTGAAGTTCTCCTTTCTTCTTTTGTCTTTTGATTTTGTTGCATTATCACTTTTCACTTCTTGAAACTTTTCCCTTTACAACTCAAACTTGTCCCAGTGTGGGGTTTACGATTCTCAGGGGTTGCCCAATGAAGTATTTTATTCTGAAGGTTCAAAAGGGATAACTAGGGATAGAATGTTTGATTGGAAAAGAAGAGGGCCTGACTTTTATTCCGTTCCTTACAATAACTCTGAAAGGAAACTTTCATTAATGCGAAATTTGTGAGGACCCACAAATTTCTTATGTTTTTCCTCAAAAATGCCTTTTATTTGAAAATTATTATTTATTAAAGCCTCCTACCCAATTATTCCACAATAAGTGCAGATAAACCTATAAAGTAGGGTTTCACTCTTCGTTTTCAAGATTGGAGCAAAATTAGGGTTTTCGCAATTTTCCGCCGGATGAATTTTCGGTATGGAGCAAGGATCAAATTTGGTTATTAAAAGTGACTTTTAAGTGGGAAATAATATGTGATTAGGAGCAATGATATAAAGTTAGTGAATGGGAAGTAAAAACCCTAGTACGTGTGTTTTTAAGAAAAACGACGCGAACCGGCGGGTCCCGCGCACTACCGATTGAACGCACCAATTGACCACCACTTTCTTACCATACAAGTTTATTGATATTTGAGCAAAATATCCTCTTAATTGTCAGCTTGTTTGACCGAAAAGTAGAGGCTAGAAATAGCAAGGAAAGAAAGAGAAAAATGAAAGGTGGAGGTGGCGACACTTGTCGCCATCCTAGAGTTTCTTGGCCAAGTGAGTAACTAACCTTCTTAAACCAATTTTCTGCACTTTCCCTTCATTATTTCTGCTCCATAGCCGACCAAAGAGAGAGAGAAAAGAGAGAACAAGAACAACTTCTTGAATCTTAGCAATCCAAGTGACAAATCAAATTTCCAAACCGGTTAAAGTGCTAATTGTGAGTTGGGAAGCTAGAGGAACTAGAAATTTTCAAAGGAAGTGGAGTATCACTCTTCCAAGCTTTGTTTTTGAGGTACTAAATCTGATCATGGTCCTTGATCTTTTAAATCTTGCTTTAAGATGTTATTTAGCTTAAGTTTTGGCTTGATTTCAAGATGTGCAAATAGTTGTGATGATTATTGGATGAGATATGCAAGTTAGGGTTTAATAATTTTCTGCCTAAACTTGTTGTATAGTTAGTATATGTTGTATATAAGGTTATATAAGGGGCTTTGGTAGTGATTGGAACAAGAAATTTGAGAAAGTTTCATTGAAGACCAAAAATTCCAGAATCTGGAAAATTTGTTCCCCTTTCTGTCCGGTTTTGTAGCCCTATGTTAGAGGCCGAATTAGCCTTGTCTTAAAACATGAAAGTTGTAGGGAATGACATTTTATAGGTGCCTCCAAAATTTCATGGCAATTAGAGTAGTGTAGAATGAGATATTTCGATTTTACTGTTACTGTTCTGGGTTGATCAGAATGTGCGAACTGCGCTTGTAATCGTCTGTTTTGACTGGAATTGCTTTGGATTTGGATGTTGGTTTCTTCTGATGAAATGTTTCTTGATGGCCTAGATATCATATGCCTTTGGAATTTCTGCATTTGGACCTGTATAGACTGAGTTGTACTGATTGCAGCATAGTGTGATTTGCAAAGCTGCAATTTCGGTTCTGGTTTGGTATTCTGCATATTTGACCTAGTTGTGCTAGGATTTGGACTGAGTGACCTTCTAAATTGTTGTAGCCCTTTATCTTAGCTTTCGGATGGCTTTGGAATTACTTGATTTGGACTTCGATAGCCTGATTTATGATGTTTCCGTTAGAATGCATTCTGTGAATCTGTTTTTGTGATTCGGGTGTAGTATTTTGCATTTTTGATCTAGTTACCCTCGAAACTAGACTGAGTAGCCTTCTTCAATATTGTACCCTCTTATGTCCGGAATATATCTACAAAATTTCCTGTCAAACGGATCTGTGTAGCTCGAGTTATAACCAAAACACTCGCACCTGTTTTGTACCCTGAAATTGTGTACGTTTTGAATTTCAGCCTCTGTCCGTGCATTTTTCCGTTTTGATCCCATATGATCTGGGTGTCAACTCCTTCTTAAGAAATGTAGATCTTGGTTTTGGCTTCGAAACGATATGAAGTACGTCGAAATCCGAGTTCCGTAGCTCCTGTTATGACCAAAACGAAATCGATCGTCAGAACTGTCCAGATCGTCAGAACTGCCTTGAATCTGGACAGTTCTGACAGGTACTTTGGCACTCAATTTTCGTTCTGTTCTGAGTGGATTCAGGTCTTGATCAAAACATCAAAGTTTTATCTTTATGTCTCAGCTTTCTAATGCCTTTGGAATTTCCTGATTTGGATTTGTGAGCTGGGAGTTATGGTCCAGTAAACATACCCTGTTCGTTACTCTAGAGTGCGAATTCCTGGAACGGTTTTCTGTACTTTCGACCTATTTCTGTTCAGCAGCCGAGAGTGCAATTGTAGCAACAATACTCTAGAGTTGAGCTTGTTACTTTACCAACAATTGCTTTAGAGTAATTACTTTAGAGTAATTACTTTAGAGCAAATGTAAACCTGGAACAATTGCACCCTCAATTTTGCAGCAACCAGCCGAGAGTTGAGCTTGTTGCATCAGATTTTCAATGCACCAACCTCCTCCCAAAAAAAACATACGAAAGACTCAACCATTAAAAGGAGCTAGAGTGCAACCTCTGCTACTTCAATGTTCAGCAGCCTTACACAGCAAGTGTTAACCACAACTTATACAAGAAAATCATCTCAAGTCCCACTTCCGTGAATTTAACAGTAAAGCAACAGATTGAGCACACGAAAACATGAAAAATCTGTAACGTGGGATTAGCTTGCAATTTTCCAGATTCATTCAAAAGGTTGACACAGTTTTAACAACAGAGTAAGATTCAACTTTCCCACAAAATCTTGGCAACAGAAGCAAGCAAAAAAACCAGATTTATGGCTCACAACTTCTTCAACAGATTCAAGACTCGCAACTGAGACGTACAAGGAGGAAGCCAAGCAGGAACCAGCATCGCAATTCTAGTGGGCTTATGAACAAAGTAAAACATTACCTTTGGCCTTTCGAAAGGCAAACCACGGTCTGAAGTGATCAAAACAAAACAAAGTATCATTGCCCAGACCAAAACCTCCTCTCGAAGCCTCCTTCTCTTGCCTTTTCCGTCGATGAAGGTATGCGGCTGATGACAGCTCGATGAAGACTATGACAGCGTCCTCCCTCGGCCTTATCTCTGTCTCGGGCTTCAAGCTCTCTCTCACTCTCGGCTCTCTATCTCGCACTCTCTTTCTCTCTGTTTCTTTTTTTCTCGGCCGTCCCCCTTGTCTCTCTTTCTCTATCCTTCTGCCGTCAAAACTCTCTCGGCCTTTCTACTTGACCCAGCCGCCAACCCCCTCTAGCTCTCTGGTCCCTTTCTTTTTATCAGCCGTCATCTCCCCTCCTTTTTCCAGTTCCTTTCTTTTCCTTTTTATCCCCCAATGGCCAAAACCCCAAAACCCTGATATCAATGGTCCGTTTTCAATCTCAGCTCCCCGCTCCTCACTTCAAACCCTTCGATCAACATTTGACTAGATCATTCTTAGCTCTTCTCGGATGAGGGCCAAGTGGAATAATCCAACGGAACCCAAAAAATGAAAGGAAACCTCCGTGGCAAAGGAGCTAAAAATTTTCCTTGTATCTGCGGTTTTTGCACATGAAAAAGAAAAGTGGTTTGGATCGTATGCTTCTCTGGGTCCGTGAGCTTGCCCCCCTCTTTTTTTTAATTTTTCATTTAATAACCAAAATAACAATTTAAGTAAAATTGAGTAAAATGGACAAAACTAAGAACAAAAGACAAAAACAAAAATGCTAAAAATTTTTTTGTGTTTGATTGATGATTTTCCCCCCTTTTTTTCAATTATTAAACAGTAAAAAGAAATAAAACATGAATAATTTTCTCTTTTGACAAATTTCATGCTAAAAGTCTTACAATAAAAATGAAAAGCTAAAAGGGCAAAAACAAATACGAAATAAAAACTAAAATAACATAATCGATAATAATAATAATCTAAAATGCTATACAAATGCTAAAAAAAACAAATAAAAAAATATATAAGAATTATCACTAAAAACAAAAATAAAAACAGGATAAAATTATTTTAAAAAAATTTGGTGTCTACAGGACTTGGGGTGCTTTAGGGGTTATATGGTGACCCTAGGGTTGTCTCAACCTTTAGCACTAAGTGTTTTTATATTATTTGCAAGTTCCTACGGTTTTACATTAATGATGCGTAGCTTGGATGTATGACTCGTAATCGAGTCTCATTGTGCTTATTTGAATGGTTTAGGGCGTGACGGTGATACAAGACGCTCATTAGGCGGAAGTTTATGAAATTTCACTTGCTAGCTTGGTGAGTGTACTACTCACTTGGTTGTTACTACATGGCTTTGTTATATGTGCAATCTATGCCTTGAATGTTTATGCCTACGGTTGTGATTGAATGAGTCAAGGGTGTACTTCATCTCCCTCGTACTCTATATCTTTTGTGACTGTTTACTGTATCAACCGAATTCTACATGAATGCACTTGAATTGGTGTCGTTTGGACGAGTATCCAACGACCATTACTGTTATCACCGAGCTCAACCCCATAGGTGGTCGATTGAATCGAGCCGGCGAGGGCTTGGTCGTGAAAATTGACGAGCCATGGGGACTGTTATATGGAATCTTGTAGTATGAGACTCTCGATTCCAGTATACTCGAGTATTACCAATTCTAAACTGTTTGGAGTTCTGGCCCGGTAGGGGTATGTGAGGTGAAAGGAATGGAAGTAAAGTGGAGTCTACGTTTGGTTACTCTTTGAGCATTGACGGAGGGTCAATGAGGTACGATCAAGTATGGCAAGCGAGGAAAGGACTCTGTTCATGGTATAGCAGGCAGTGTTTATAGTTTCAGCCCAAAAGTACTTTGGTAAATTGCATTCACTAAGCATGGTTCTAGCAGCCTCTTGAAGAGTTCTATTTTTCCTTTCAACCACTCCATTTTGCTGGGGAACTCTTGCAATAGAAAACTCATGTGTAATGCCATTTGTGTCACAAAATTCTGGAAAGCCACAAAAACAAAATTCTGTGCCGTTGTCACTTCGAATTTTTATGATTTTCAAACCAATCAGATTCTGAACCTTACCAAACAGTGAAATAAAGTTTTTGAAAGCATCATCTTTGTGTGCAAGAAACATCACCCAAGTGTATCTAGAATAGTCATTAACAACAACAAAGCAAAATCTTTTGCCACCTAGACTTGTGGTTTGAGTAGGACCAAAAAGATCAAGATGTAAGAGTTCTAAGGGCTTTGTAGTAGAAACACATTTCTTGGGTTTGAAAGATACCTTGACTTGTTTTCCAAATTGGCACGCATCACAGATACGGTCTTTACTAAAGTTGAGTTTTGGAAGCGCCCTCTAACCAGATCCTTTTTTGAAAATCTCTTTTAGCAAATCCTTATTAAAATGACAGAGCCTTCTGTGCCACAACCAGGGATCCTCATTTGCTACCTTGAGACAACTAAGGCTTGAAGAATCAACTTTTTCGAGGATAACTACATAAATGTCATTAACTCTTTTTCCTTTGAAAATAATATTGAACTTTGAGTCAAGAACAAGGCATTCATATTTTTTAAATAATACAAACAGGTTCCTATCACATAATTGGCTAACACTTAGCAAGTTATAGTTCAGGTTGTCAACTAAAAGGACATTATGAACAAAAGTTTGACCATTCTTACCAACATCACCAATTTCAACAGTTTTGGCTTTATTATCATCTCCAAAAGTTACCTTTTCACTTGCTTTTGGCTTGAGCTTGATGAACTGTGATGCATCACCGGTCATATGTCTTGAGCATCCACTATCTATGAACTATTTTGATTCTTTAACAGTGTTTACCACGTTCACCTTCACAAAAATTCACAAGATAATATTTGGTACCCATTACTTTTTGGGTCATTGAGAGTTAGCATTATGTCTAACCATCCATATGCATCTCATACCATTTCTCATGTTTTTCTTAACATGACAGTTGCTATTCATGTGACCAAACTGACAACAAAAACTGCACGTAGTTGATGGATCATTCAAATGGACTGGTTTAACAAAACTGACTTGACATCTCCTATAGATGGTAAAATCATTTGCATGATAATTTAACTTATTCTGATGAGTGCTAGAGTAAGATTTTTCAACATTCTTTTGAAAGTAATTCTGTTTCTGATATTGCAGCCACTGGCCAAACTCATTCATTCTTCTTTTCAAACAATTTTGTTCATTTTTTAATATATCACAGACATTTGTTTTTCTGTCGAGTTTAGCATGCAAGTCTAATTCAATCCATTTCAGATTCTCATATTCATTTTTCAAGTGTTTGTTTTGTCGATAAAGATTTGCATTGTCTTGAATTAAAAAGCTGATCTTCTGTTTTAGTTTCTTGTTTCTGACATAGGATTCTTTCAAACTGTTGTGCATTTTTTCTAAAAATGAATTAACATCATCATCAGATTCACTGTCACTATCCATTAGAGAGTTACACGTAGTTACCTCTTCATCACCAATGGCCATGAAGGCCACTTGGGCAGATTCCTCTTCTCCTTCGACTTCACCTTCTGAATTGCAGTCATTCCAGGTGATCTGAAAATTATTGAACCTTGGTTTTCGTTTAATCTTGCTCTCCTTCTTCCTTCTTTTTGGACACTCATTTGCATAGTATTCAGGTTGCCCGCATTCAAAGCATTTATCTGTTTGCTTTTTGTTAAACTCTAGTTTCCTCTTATTTCTCAAGTTGTTGGACTGATTTGGGAAGGAATTGCATGGACCACCTTTTCTGAATCTTCTCTTGTTGAGTATTCCTTTGAAACCTCTTGTGATGAGTGCAATGCCACTGTCATCACCTTCCATGTCTTCTCCTTCCAGGGAGGCTGTATCATCTTTATCTTGTGAAGCTTTCAAAGCAATACTCCTCCTCACCTTTGTGTCTTCTTCTTCCTGCACCTTGGATTTAAGTTTCAGCTCATAAGAGATTAGAGAATTAATAAGAGATTAAATAGGTAGGGTATTTAGATCTTTAGCTTCCTCTATGACAGTCACTTTACTCTCCCAATCCTTTGATAAGACATTCAGAATTTTTCTGTTTTTCTCACCTAGAGAGTAGTTCTTCTCAAGCACTTCTAAATCCTTGATAAGATCATTGAATCTGCAGTACATCTTGTCAATATTTTCATGAGGTTCCATCATAAAGGATTCATACTTAGTGACCAGAATGGACTTCTTTTGTTCTCTCACATTCTCGCTTCCTTCATGGATTTCTCTAAGTCTGTCCCAAATTTCTTTTGCAGATCTGCAACCTTTGACTCTAATGGACTTATTTGAATCTAGAGCACTATATAATACATTCATAGCCTTGGCATTTATAGTAAGATGAGTTCTATCTTCAGCAGTCAACTCACTTCTTATTTTTGGTTTCGGCCTATGAGTATTATTATCAATAATAGAAGCATTATATGGACCCTCATTAACGATAAACCATAACTCAATATCAATAGATTGTAAGAAAATGATCATCCTCTCCTTCCAACTCATATAGTTTGACCCATTGAATATTGGAGGTCTAGTGACAGATTGTCCCTCAAAGAACATGGCATTGTTGGTTGTCATTTTTACTCCCAAGTCGATTGAGTTTAATCTCTAGGAGACCAAGCTCTGATACCAATTCTAAGGATCGAAGACAACCTAAGAGGGGGGTGAATTAGGTTCTTTAAAAACTAGCCGAGATATGAGTCACTTTTTCTAGAGTTTGCTTTCTTTTCCTAAAGGTCCTCACAAAGAAACAATTAACGGACTAGCACAGGTGATTTGTGAGAAGAAGAAATAAGCAATATATATTGCAAAACAGTAAGTAAAGGGATAGAAAGGCAAACCAAGTTTCAAACTTGACTTAAGTTTGAATATCACTTTATATACCAAGCTTCTTCAAGTTGATCAATTTGCAATCAATCTCTTGTGTACAAAGGAAGGATCTCTTCCTCCTTGCCTCAAGCCTCACTTGATCAAGTAAGGAAGTTTTACAATCACTCGGATAACCCTCACAAGGCTACACTATTGAAGAAACTGAATCACACTTGAAAAGCTAAATGAAGATTACACAACTAAGAGTACAAATCTTCTTTTTGGAGTATTCTTGCACTTGAATCACTCAAGATCTGATGTAAACTTAAAGTGTAAACGTTAATCCTGAAGTAGTTGATTATTCACTATTTTTAGGGGACCAAAAAGTCTTCAATTAATGCTGTCAACGGATAGAGGGCAGTTGAAGAGTCAACTAACCGTTGGTGGTGTCGGATGTCCGGTACTCTGATTTTCTGCGTCCGAACGAAGACAGTGAGTTCAGGACATCTTCTTGAGATTCTTAGGACGTCCGGTCCTTCCACAATATACATCCGAAGGTAAGATGTAAACTTTGTATATCCTTCCTTATTTCTTTCGGACGTCCGGTACTCACAGTGTATTGCGTCCGAAGTACCGCAACGTTTGTCGGACATCCGGTACTGAGGTATTGAGTGTCCGATCGAGGTCAATGATCATAGAAGACTTGGCTTATTATCTTCAGACGTCCGAGTGTGAGTTCTTCATGCGTCCAAAGTTACTCAATGGTTGTCCGCCGTCCGATATGGTCCTTTTGTGCGTCCGACAGCTATTTCAGCAATTTGCCAATCTTTTGATCCTGTTTTACCTTCAAGTCTTTGACCTTGTTTTTGTTCTAATTTCTTGAAATAATCTCTTCAAAGAATATTAGTGACATCCAATTATTTTGTAATAATCAAAAGTTATGGACTGAGATATACAGGGGTTATATAAACCTTTAGCACCAAGTGTTCCTTATATTTCTTTCAAGTTATTTCTGCTTTACATTAGTGATGTGTGGTTTGGGTTTATGACTCGTATTCGAGTCTTATTGTGTTTTCTTGAATGTTTTAGGGCGTGCCAGTGACTCAAGGCGCTCGTTGGGTGGAAATTTGTGAAAACTCTTTTTGTGTGATTGGTGAGTGTACTACTCACATGATTGTTATTTCATGGCTTTGTTATACTTGCAATCTATGATTTGAATGCTCGTGTATACTGTTAAGATTGGTTGAGACGAGAGTGTACTTTATCACTCTCGCACTCTATGGCTTATGTGACTGTTTACTGTATCAATTGAATGTCTCTTGAATATACTTGAACTGGTGTCGTTTGGACGTGTATCCAATGACTTTTACTGTTGACTCTGAGCTCAACTCCATCAGCGGTCGATTGACTCGAGCCAGCAATGGCATAGTCGAGGAGATTGACAAGCCATGGGGACTGTTTCTATGCAATCATTGGGTATGAGACTCTTGATTCCGGTATACTCGAGTATTACCATTTTTTAACTGGTTGGAGTTCGGGCTCGGTAAGGGTATGTGATGTGGAAGGAAATTGGAGAAAGTGGAGTCTACGGTATTGGTTACTTCTTAGGCGTTGACGGAAGGTCAACGGGGCGAGATCAAGTACGGCAAGCGAGGAAAAGGGCTCTTGAGAGCCGTCCGTATCCTTTTGAAAATCTTTATTAAAATGTGTGCTAGTTGCCTCACTTATTGAATGTATTGGGATTGAGTAGCTTTGTACTTATATGAACTTCGTTACATGGGTGATGGTACCACATTGGGCGAAAGCTCACTCTATTGCATTTGTTTTCCTTACAGGGAGATGAATACCTTTTGGGAAACTGTGATTTTGAAGCCGAGTTGAGCTAGATTAATATTCTTTTGTATAGCTCCTCGATGGTTGGAAAACCTTAAGTGTATTTTGATTCAACATTTCCTTTTGAGTTGTAAATTTGTAACCAGACGTGTATAAACGTGTTTGGTAATGTTCATGTGTTATTTTGGTTTGTAAAGGTTCAATTTCAAAGTTGATATGATTTGTTGGTAATTAGTTCGGTTTCAGACAAGATCAGATTTTGAACGACAAAAGAAAAATTTTTGGCTGGAAAGGCACTGGGGAATCCTGCCGAGAATCCGGCCAGATCTTGGCCGGATTGTCTTGGAAATTTTTGAATCGGGTAGTTGGTCACTGCCTCCAATCCGGCCAAGAATCTGGCTGGAAATCCGGCCAGATTCCTGCCAAATTGTGACGTGGCCGGCACTATTCATGTGTGGCTCGATTTTTCCATTTTTCGCTTCGCGAATTAAGAATCGTTTGAGCGCGCTAATATCTTCCGGAACATTTTCAATTGTATATAACCATCTTAGTAGTCCTGACGAGAGTTGAGCAGGCAATCCGCTAACCCCTTTGGTACGCCTTAGGGGAAGGTGGGGCTGTCACTGGTGGTATCAGAGCTTAGGTTAGGAATGACTTAGGCAAGTTTGAATTTTGTTCCTTAGGACCTGTGACGGAAGTGTAAAGGTACCGTTAAGTGTGATTATGCTTACGTTGTCTAAGATATGAACCCTTTTGCTATTCTTGTAGGCCATGGCTGGAGCAAGTGGAGAGGGCGGGGGAGAACCGCCTCAGCGACGCCCTCGCGTTATCGACTATCAAGAAAGGCCGGGAGGTCCGATCTGACTTTGGTATACCGCTAGTCGGGCTCGTCGTTGTACCCATTGGCGGAACCACTCTTACGTCGATCATGTGGTCGTGGCGGTGCTAGACGTACAGAGGAGGCTTAGACGAGCCGCCGCCAGGGATCACGCGGAGATGCTTAGGCTGAGAGACATCATGAGGATGCAAGCAGACTGGATAGGGGAGCTTCGAGAGGACATAGTTATGGAGCAAAAATGAACTAATGCTCTTAGAGAGCAGTTGCAGGGGGTCAACCATCGTCTGACTAATGTCATCCGGGAGGTTAAAGACCGTTCCAGCGACATTATTAACGAGTGCGAGGCGCTAATCCAAGGTGTGATTGGCGCCAACGCGCAAGTTGAGGCTCCTAGTGACGATACACCTGGAGATGCGAGTACCCCTAGTTCTAGCCAAGGGAGAGAGTCTGTGGCCTCCGTAGAGAACTAGACTAGAACTCTTTTGAACTACTTTTGATTCCATAGGGACAGTAGATCAGGGAAAGAACCTTTAGCTAGCCGTTTTTGTACGTTAGGACTAGCTTTGTATATATAACTTTTGATGACGCTGAGATCCCATGGAATTTCTTTGTTTGTATTCCCCTGACTGTTAATGTGTGACTTGTTTGACACTATTGTGTGATATATATATGTTCTGATTGTGAATATCTTTGGCTCCTTACGTTTACCGTTATCTTTAATGTTATATTTACGTTTTGCCCTAGATCGATTAAACTCCCTGGAAGGCACCCGTAGTAGGCGTGGTCGTGGTCGCAGAGTTAGGCAACCTACGACTGAAGAGGGTACTAGAGGAACCACGTCCGAACCAAACCCTGAACTTAGGGTTGATCCGAATGTGCAAGTGGCCGCAACCATTCAACGAATGACTGACTTGTTGGTTAATGTAGTGGAGCAACAAGGTCAAAACCCAAATTCCAACCCTGAAAACCCTGGTAATCATGTGAAAAGCGAGAACAGGGCCCTCAAAAGGTTTCAGAAGTTTTCCTCACCGAAATTCATTGGGGGGCCTGATCCGAATGTAGCCAAAAGATGGCTAGAAAAGATGGTAGACATCTTTGCTGCCCTACACTATACGGAGGAGAGGCAAGTGACTTTTGCTGTCTTCCAACTGGAAAGGGTGGCCCGTTCCTGGTGGAACGTAATAAGACAGAAATGGGACCGAGAACAAACGCTCAGGACATGGGTGAACTTCATGAGGGAGCTCAACGCTAAATTCTTCTCTCCTATAGTTTAAGAATGGAAGGAAGACGAATTTATCCGGCTTCGCCAGGGGACCCAGACTGTCGCCGAGTACGAGAGCCAATTCACAAGACTGTCCAAATTTGCGCCCGAACTCATCATGACCGAACAACGAAGAATAAGGCGCTTTGTCCAGGGCCTGAACGTGGAGATCCAGAAGGATCTAGCTGTAGCCCAGATTAACGCCTTCAGTAATACAGTGGAGAAGGCTCAACGAGTAGAGAATGCTAGGCTACAAGTGAGAAACTTCTAGGCGAAAAAGTGAGGATTTCCTGGAAGCGGTTCGGGGCAGGAGGATAAGAGTACCCCTCTCAAGTTTGGACGGGGAACTGGAGGAGGAATGATGCCGAGAATGTCACGAGGTAGCCCCTCACGAGGTGGCCAAGTTGGGAGAGGCCAAAGAGGAGATTTTCAAAGAGACTCAGCTTCTGCATCTCGCGGACCCTGCGGGTATTGTAGAAACCCAAATCACGCGGAGGACAATTGCTGGAAGAATGAGGGAAAGTGTTTGCACTGCGGAGGTGCAGACCACCAGTTTCCCACTTATCCGGTTCTATCACGAGATGGAAGGGGAAGCCAGCAATCGACGAGGACCAATTTCAAACCGACTAAGGTGGAAGGAACCAAACCCAAGGTAGCGGCTCGAGTGTATTCACTGGAGCCACAACAGGTCGCCGACTCTTCTGAAGTTGTGGAAGGTACGATTCCTGTATTCCACCGATTTGCGAAAGTCTTAGTAGATCCCAGTGCTACTCATTCATTTGTCAACCCCAATTTTATGTGCGGAATAGATATAAAACCTGCTAGTTTACCCTATGACCTGGAAGTTAGTACTCCTACGGGGGATCATCGTTTGATCACTAGTATGGTTTATGAAGATTGCGAAATCTGGGTAGGAGAGAAGAAGTTGCCAGGGGATTTGATAAGCCTATCCATTAAGGGGTATGACGTAATTCTAGGCATGGACTGGTTAGTCAGGTATAATGCTCAACTTGATTGTAAGAAGAAGGTGGTAGAATTTCGCATTCCTGGGAAGGCGACTTTAAGGTTAGATAAAAGGGGTAGGTTAGCCTCATCTGCCTTGATATCGGGTATTCGGGCTAGGAAATTGCTAAGTATAAGGGCGCAAGGGTTCTTAGCCTTTCTAATCAATACCCCCACAGATAAATTGAAAGTAAATGATTTGCACGTAGTGAAGGAATATCCAGACGTATTTTCTGATGAGTTAGTAGCCCTACCTCCGGAGAGAGAGATAGAATTGAAAATTGATCTGTTACCAGAAACGTCACCTATCTCTAAAACCCCGTATAGAATGGAACCTGCTGAGCTTAAGGAATTGAAATTACAGTTACAAGACCTTTTGGAGCAGAGGTTCATTCGAGAGAGTGGGTCTCCTTAGGGAGCCCTTGTGTTGTTTGTAAAGAAAAAGGATGGGGGCTTGCGGATGTGTATAGACTATCGGAGGCTGACTAATGTAACGGTTAAAAATAAATATCCACTGCCCCATATTGATGAGTTGTTCGACCAATTGCAAGGAGCAGTGATTGTTTTGAAATTAGACCTTCGACAGGGATACTATCAATTACTGATTAGGAAGGAGCACATACCAAAAACTGCCTTCAATTCGAGATATGGGAACTATGAATTTGCGGTCATGCCCTTTGGACTGACCAATGCCCCTGCCGCCTTCATGGATTTAATGCATAGGGGTTTTAAGCCCTACTTGGATCAATTTGTAGTTATTTTTATTGATGACATTCTGGTCTACTCGAAGACTCGGGAGGAGCATGAGAAGCATTTTAGAATCGTTTTGCAAACCTTAAGAGAGCATCAGTTGTACGCCAAGTTTAGTAAGTGCGAGTTTTGGCTGGAGAAAATTTCTTTCTTAGGGCATGTAATTTCCCAAGAGAGCATCACTGTTGACCCGGTGAAAGTAGAGTCCGTGACTGATTGGAAGAGGCCAGAAAATCCCACGGAGATTCGTAGTTTTCTAGGGTTGGCTGGGTACTATAGGCGCTTTATTAAGGACTTTTTCAAGCTTGCTGGTCCTTTAACCGACCTGACAAAGAAAAATGGTCATTTCATGTGGGATGCTAGATGTGAAGCAAGTTTTCGAGAGCTAAAGAAAAGATTAACCATGGCACCAATTCTAGTTTTGCCTAACGGAATGGACGATTTTACCGTTTATACCGACGTTTCGCGGGAAGGTCTGGGGTGTGTGCTAATGCAAAACCAGAATGTGATATCTTTTGCCTCTAGCAAATTAAAATCCCACGAGCGGAACTACCCAACCCACGACCTGGAGTTAGCCGCAGTTATTTTCGCTCTGAAAAAAATGGAGACACTATCTATACGGAATAACTTTCGAAGTTTACTCGGACTATAAGAGCCTTAGATACCTTTTCTCGCAAAAAGAATTGAATATGAGGCAGCGACGGTGGATGGAATTTCTAGAGGACCACGACTGCACCATTAACTACTATCCAGGAAAAGCTAATGTGGTGGCCGATGCCTTAAGTCGAAAGGCTCAAGTTGCGGGATTAATGGTAAAGGAGTGGGCCCTATTAGAATCGGTTTGTGTGTGGAAACCCTGTCTTGGAAGTCATAAGATGATTTTTGGTACTGTTAAAGTAACGTCCACTTTACTGGAGCGGATTAGAGAAGCCCAGAAGGAAGATTCTATGGTACGGAAGTGGGGAGAGAAAGTGGGAAAAGGGGAATTGTTAGATTTTAACTACAATTCTGAAGGAGTTTTGAAATACCGAAACCGAGTGGTGGTGCCTAAAGATGAAGTGTTAAAGAAGGAGATTTTAGAGGAAACTCATCAGTCCAAGTATACGATCCATCCGGGTAGTAGCAAGATGTATCAGGACCTAAAAAGAGTCTACTGGTGGGATAACATGAACAAAGAAATTGGTCAATACGTGCAAAAATGTCTCGTCTGCCAACAAGTTAAGGCGGAACATCAAAAACCATTTGGATTGTTACAACCTCTTGAGATACCCGAATGGAAGTGGGAAAACATTACAATGGACTTCGTTTTAGGTTTGCCGCGAACGCAACGAGGACATGATGCCGTTTGGGTGATCGTCGATCGGTTAACCAAATCGGCCCATTTCTTGCCGGTAAACATGAAGTATTCTATGAACAAATTGACTCAGGTGTATATGGACGAGATCGTAAGGCTATATGGAGTTCCTGTAAGCATTGTTTCGGATAGAGATTCTCGTTTTGTGTCTAGATTTTGGCAAAAATTTCAAGAAACCCTGGGGACCAAACTCAATCTTAGTACCACTTATCACTCCCAGATGGATGGACAGTCGGAGCGAACCATTCAAACCCTCGAAAACATGTTACGGACTTGCATTTTAGATTTCGGGGGTAGTTGGGGCCAACATGTGACCTTAGTAGAGTTTGCTTACAATAACAGTTACCATTCGTCAATTCAAATGGCTCCATACGAAGCGCTTTACGGGAGAAAGTGCTGGTCACCGATCTATTGGGAGGAAGTCGGCGAAATGAAGGTTCTAGATCCAACAGCTATTCCATGGATGGAGGATGCACGAGAAAAGTCAAGCTGATACGACAAAGACTCCAAACAGCTCAAAGCCGACAAAAGAGCTATGTGGACAATCGAAGAAAAGATCTGGAGTTCGAAGTTGGGGACCGTGTTTTTCTTAAAGTCACACCGTTACGAAGCGTCACGGCGGATAGAGGAAAGAAACTTCAATCGAGATCCGTTGGACCTTTTAAAATTCTCCAGAGAATTGGGAAAGTAGCGTATCGGCTTGAGCTACCATCAAGTCTGTCCAGGATTCACAACGTCTTCCACGTCTCGATGCTTAAGAAGTATTATCCCGACCAGTCTCACATCTTACAACCGGAGAAAATTGAGATAGATGAGTCACTCACCTACGAAGAAAAACCTGTACAGTTGCTTGACCGAAAGGTTAACGAGCTGAGAAACAAACAAATTCCTTTAATGAAGATCTTGTGAAAAAATCATGGGATAGAAGAGGCTACCTAGGAGGTGGAAGAAGAAATGCAAAAGAAATACCCTGAGCTGTTTGTGAATCAAGGTGAGAAATTTCGAGGACGAAATTCTTTTAAGGGGGAGAAAGTGTGAGAACCCAAAAATTTTCTTATTTTCTAGGTTTTATTTTATTTAATTGCATGTTTTTTCTATATTTTCTTTATTAGAAAAATTTTCTAGATAATTTTTAAGAGTAAAAATAGTTTTTAAATCATTTTTCTAGTATAAATTAGTTCATGAGAAATTAGGAGTGTATACCGGGCGTGGGACCCACTAGTGCGGTAAGTGCGATAAAATTCGGCCAATTAGGTTAAGTTTTGTATACAGGGATTAATTTACTAGGTGTTAAGAGGTAATTAGAGGTTACCTATATGAATTAGTATTGGAGAGACAAGAAGATAAGTTTAAACTTAAAAGGGTGCTAGGTGTCACGTTCTTATTGGAGCTTGGACTTTGACCATCTTACCACCTTTACCAAATAACCAAAAATTGACCCAAAAATCATCTTTATTTCAAGCATCTTGGTCGAAAATCTTAGGGAGAGAAAAGAAGAAAGCCTTCAACTTATTTCTTCCAAATCTTGCTCAATCTTGTAATCCAACCATAGAACTCCAAATTTACTCCCTAAAAATCCTTTGCTAGGTAGGATATTAGAAGTTGGTGGAGTTGTTTCGGAAGAAAGAGACCTAAGTTACTACCTTTCTTGAGGTATCAAGGTATGGTGTGTAAAGATTCATTGTTTGTTTCTAATAATGGTTTATTCATGACTTGTGGTAGCTAAAAATGTTAATTTATGGAAGATTTGATGACTTTTAGTGGAGTTTGATAAATTTCTGATTTTATTCATGATTTTTCTGATTTTATATGATAAGTGTTGGTTGGCCATGGATGATGGCTTGGTATGGTCTAAAGTGGTGCTTTGGTGTGTTAATTGTAGTTATTTACAGAAAATTTCCGCTTTGTGTGGAAAATTTCAGACTTAGGGTTTTGAATTGGGGCTTTTTTAGGGTTATTATGGAACTCTTGAATTGGCTTTGTTTAAAGGGTATTGTAACCCTAATAAGGTGTATTGAATGGCATAGGACTTGTACTTGTAGTTGTGGTTGTGTTGGTTGAAAATGAAGGATGAATTGTAGGATGGAAATCTGAAATTTTAAGGGGAAATGCTGTCCAAATTTTAGGGCCATATGATTTCTTGGAATTGGGTTGCTTAGAGTGTTAGTAACTTTGGGGTTATCTAAACCTTTAGCACCAAGTGTTCCTTATATTTCTTTCAAGTTATTTCGGCTTTACATTAGTGATGTGTGGTTTGGGTTTATGACTCGTATTCGAGTCTCATTGTGTTTTCTTGAATGTTTTAGGTGTGCCGGTGACTCAAGGCACTCGTTGGGTGAAAATTTGTGAAAACTCTCTTTGTGTGATTGGTGAGTGTACTACTCACATGATTGTTACCTCATGGCTTTGTTATACTTGCAATCTTTGATTTGAATGCTTGTGTATACTGCTAAAATTGGTTGAGACGAGGGTGTACTTTATCACTCTCGCACTCTTTGGCATATGTGACTGTTTACTGTATCAATTGAATGTCTCTTGAATATACTTGAACTAGTGTCGTTTGGACGTGTATCCAACGACTTTTACTATTGACTCTAAGCTCAACTCCATCCGCGGTCAATTGACTCGAGCCAGCAAAGGCATGGTCGAGGAGATTGACAAGCCATGGGGACTATTTCTATGGAATCATTGGGTATGAGACTCTTGATTTCTGTATACTCGAGTATTACCATTTTAAACTGGTTGGAGTTCGGGCCCGGTAGGGGTATGTGAGGTGGAAGGAAATTGGAGAAAGTGGAGTCTACAGTATTGGTTACTTCTTAGGCGTTGACGGAAGGTCAACGGGGCGAGATCAAGTACGGCAAGCGAGGAAAAGGGCTCTTGAGAGCCGTCCGTATCCTTTTGAAATTCTTTATTAAAATGTGTGTTAGTTGCCTCATTATTGAATGTATTGAGATTGAGTAGCTTTGTGCTTATATGAACTTCGTTACGTTGGTGATGGTACCTCATTGGGTGAAAGCTCACTCTATTGCATTTGTTTTCCTTACAGGGAGATGAATACCTTTTGGGAAACTGTGATTTTGAAGCCGAGTTGAGTTAGATTAATATTCTTTTGTATAGCTCCTTGATGGTTGGAAAACCTTAAGTGTATTTTGATTCAACATTTCCTTTTAAGTTGTAAATTTGCAACCGTACGTGTATAAACGTGTTTGGTAATATTCATGTGTTATTTGGTTTGTAAAGGTTCAATTTCAAGGATGATATGATTTGTTGGTAATCGGTTGGGTTTCGGACAGGATCAAATTTTGAACGACAAAAGAAAAATTTTTGGCGGGAAAGGCACAGGGGAATCTGACCGAGAATCCAGCCAGATCTTGGCCGGATTGTCTTGAAAATTTTTGAATCCGGGCAATTGGTCACTATCTCCAATCCGGCCAGATTCCGGTCGGATTGTGACGTGGCCGGCACCATTCATGTGCGGCTCAAGTTTTTCGTTTTTCGTTTCACGAATTAAGAATCTTTTGAGCGCGCTAATATCTTTTGGAACGTTTTCGATTGTATATAACCGTCTTAATTGTCCTGGCGAGAGTTGGACAGGCAGTCCGCTAACCCCTTTGGTATGCCTTAGGGGAAGGTGGGGCTGTCACACCTAGTCCCGGCGAGATTTGGGCAGGCAGTCCGCTGATACCCTAGGATTCGCCCTAGGGAGAGGTGGGGCTGTCACAGGTGGTATCAGAACCTAGGTTTGAATTGGCCTGTGCGTGTTAGAAATTTTTGACTTGAGGATTATATTTGATTATTTCCCCTTAAGAGTACTTAAGTTTTATCTACACTTTGTGTAGGATGGACGGACATAGTTGCCCTAGTGATAGTCCAGTTAGCGAGCCACCTCGTGGAGTACTCCCGATGATTAAGTACCAGATTAGGCCCGGAGGGCCTACCATACACTGGAGTCCAGCCAATCATTTTCGGCGTTGTGAGTGCCGCCATACTTATGCCTATCCTAATACCGTTGTTTTGGCCATGGTAGAGGAGAGGGAAGCTCTAGCGAAGGACAATGCCAGGTTTGAAGCTGAGGTGAATCAGTTAAAGGAAACTATTAAAATGCAAGTTGAGCGAATCAAGGAACTTGAGTATGATGTGGTTGAGCACCAGGAAAGGGTTGGTGATCTTTGCGCGCAGTTGGGAGAAGCTCAGGAGCGCATGGTTACGAGAACTATGAAGGTGAGGACTAGAGTCGAGTCGATCTAGAACATTTGTGATGACCTACTTGGAGATGTGAGCGATGAGGCTTCTCACATTGGAGGTGAGGCAGGAGCTGAACCTGCCCAGGACGGGAGGTCAGCTAGTCCCGCAGTGGATTAGGTCTTCCCTTCTAGGTTAGGATTGTGGATGATTTTGACCATTGTACGTAGAAAGGATAGGGGATGTGGTGACTTGGTGGTTGTATAGTTTTCTTTTGACTGCGTACACTGGCTTTTGCATGATATGACTTGATGAACTGTGCCTGTATTTTTGAGGCTCATACTTGATACTTTTGGCCTTGTTAGCTTGTAAATGACTGCTATGAGCCATTGAATGTATAATACTTTGACTTTGACTTTGACTTGACTTTATTTCGAATTGGCATTTAACTGCTTTGTGTTTTCCTTTGCTTATCGTGATTTCGACTTCATTTTTCTTTGACTTTCGATTGTAAATAAGTATCTATTGTTTACTCAAAACTTGCTTACCTATTAGTTATAATATTTGGACCCTAGAACAGTGAGTGATAATGGAAGGTAGACGACAATGTGGTCGGGGTCGTGGGCGTGAACCCAGGCAAACCCAAGACCATGAAGAGGAAGAAGAGTCTGTAGCCAATCAGAACCAGGAACCAAGAGGTGGAGAAGGGGACCACATAGCTATGGCTATCAATCATATGACTGACCTACTAGCTAGATTGGTTGACCAGCAAGGTCAAGTACCGGGTAACCAGCCAAAGGACCCTGAAGTTGGTGAGGATAGGGCCTTGGAATAGTTCCAAAAGTTTGCTCCTCCAAAATTTCTTGGGAGACCCGATCCCGAAGTTGCCGAAAACTAGTTTGAGCGAATGGAGGATATGTGAGAACCCGTAATTTGTATTTTCTAGGTTTTCGCATTTTTCATGGCTTGTTTTCTGCATTTTCGTGAGTAGGAAAATTTCTAGATATTTTTAAGGAGCAGATATAGTTTTTAGATGATTTTTCTAGTATTGAATAGGTTTTGAGAAATTAAGAGCGTATATCGGACGTGGGACCCACTAGTGCGAAAAGTTCGGAAAAATTCGGCCAACTAGGTTAAGTTTTGGATACTGGATTTAATTTACCGGGTGTTAAGAGATGATTAGAGGATACTTTATGGATTAGAGTGAGAGGGAACAAAGTGATGACTTGCATTAATGAAGGTGACAAGTGTCACCCTTGGATTAGTCCTTAAGTAAGACTATTATTCCTTGTCTTACCATTTGGTTAAAATATCTCAAAAATTACCAAAAATTCACTCTTTTCTTCTCCATCTTGGCCGGCCTTCTCTAGCAAAGGAAGAAAGAAAACTCTTCAAAGTTTTGGCTTCCATCTAGCTCAAATCCTCCAAAACAATCACTTAAACTTGTTTCTACTCCATAAAACCTCTTCATTAGGTGTTAGTGAGTTGTTTGGTGAAGTGTTTTGGGAAGCTAAGGTGTCAAGCAACTCTCCCTCTCTTGTTTTACTAGGTGAGTAGTGAATGAACCTTCTCCTTCACCTAATGAAGCTTAATTTGTGCTTATTGGTAGTTAAAATGTTGAATTTTGTGGTTTATTTCTTGATTTTGGATGAAGTGGTGAAGTTTTCCATTTATTGGTGATTTTTCTGTTTATATATGAATTTGAGGGTGTGGCCTTGTATGATGATTGAAAATGGTATATAATGATTCTGGAAGGTGGAAAAAGTGGAAGATTGCAACCAATTTCTGTTTTGGAAGAAAATTGAAAAACCTAGGGTTCTTATGGGAGCATTCTGTCCGAATTTTTAGGTCCTAGATAGAGGTCGAATTGGCCTTAGCTCAAAACATGAAAGTTATAGGGAATGATATTTTAAAGGTGCCTACAAAATTTCAGGTCAATCGAAGTAGTGTGGAATGAGAAAAATCGAAATTACTATTTCTGTTCTGGTTTTACCCGAATGTAAGAATTGCGCCTGTAATTGGTTGTTTTGGTCAGTATTTCTTTCGAATTCGTTGTTTAGGTCTTCTGATGAAATGTAACCCTGTTTCTTATCTTTCAGATGGTTTTGGAATTTCTGGATTTGGACTTGGATAGCCTGATTTTTTATGTTTCCGCTAGAATGCGTTTTGTGAATCTGTTTTCCGGTTCTGGTGTAGTTTCTTGCATGTTTGACCTAGTTACCCTCGAAACTGGACTGAGTGGCCTTCTTCAATATTGTAGCCTATTATGTCCTGAATATATCTGGAAAATTTCCGGTCAAACGGATCTGTGTACCTCGAGTCATAACCAAAACACTCGCACCTGTTTTGTACCCTGAAATTGTGTACGTTTTGAATTTCAGCCTCTGACCGTGCATTTTTCGGTTTTGATCCTGTACGATCTGGGTGTCGACTCCTTCATAAGAAATGTAGATCTTGGTTTTGGCTTCGAAACGGTATAAAGTGCGTCGAAATCCGAGTTCCGTAGCTTCCGTTATGACCCAAACAAGATCAATCATCAGAACTGCCTTTGAATCTGGACAGTTCTGACGGGTACTTTGACACTCAAATTTCGTTCTGTTCTGAGTGGATTCAGGTCTTGGCCAAAACATCAAAGTTTTAGCCTTATGTCTCAGATTTCTAATGCCTTTAAAATTTCCTGATTTGGATTTGTGAGTTGGGAATTATAGTCCAGTAAACATACCCTGTCCGTTACTTTGGAGTACGAATTCCTGGAACGGTTTTCTGCACTTTCGACCCATCTCTGTTCAGATCCGGAGTTAGGGGTCTTCATGAAAGGTATAGAATTTTCTCTTAGCTTCGCAACGGTACCTCATGTACCTTGATCCGACATTCCTAGGCTAACTTTTGATCAAAACGGTTTGAGAAGGCAGATTTGACCATTTCCGTTTGCCGTTCCGCGCGGGCGCGTGCACCCGTTTTGCCGTTTCCGCACTTGCATGTGCTGATTTTGCCGTTTTGCTTGTTTTAAGTATGTTAGTAGCCGTTTGTGATATATTGTGACACAATTTTCAATTTCAGACGTTGGTGAGTTAGGTGGAGCCGGTGGGGCCTACTAGCTACTCCTCGCGGCACGAATTTCGTACTTTTGCTCTTTTGTTCGTTGTGTAAGTATTCAGGCCGCTCTTATGTGTTAGTTGTTTATGTGTTTTGATATGTATGAAAAGGGTACCTAGGCGAGGGTGTACTTTATCGCACTCGACCTAAACCCTAATTTACGCACACATTTGTATATGGCATATGTATATGAATCATTTTGGAACTAAACCCCTTGAGCTTGTGGCTCGGGGTGACTTTTGAATAATTTTGTGAAGTTTGTGAGTTTGGGGTTGATTTTCCGACCGAGATGGACTATTCGTGCCAGTCAGGGCTTGGTCGAAGCCAGTCCAACTTAGTCTGAGGTCACCAAGTTTGTGAATCCGGTTCACCGAGAATGTGGACCAAGTTTGTGACCCGAGCCTGTGACTCAAGCTCAAGTTTGTGATTTCGTTCGCCCGGGCAAGTTTGTGAGGTGACTGGCCAGTGAGGGTGATAAGGTGTTCGGTGGGTGTACAAGTGAAGTTTCTACGGACCTTATTTATGGTCGACGGAGTGTCGACAGGAGATCACGCATGGCAAATGACTTGGCTTTGGAGCCACCTGTATCCTTATTATGTGATGTTACTTTTCTGCTTTTGCTTTACTCTTACTGTGCAATTGTTGTTACGTGAGATTTACGCTTTTGCCCCTGTTTACTTACTAAGCATATAGCTTACCCCTTTCCTTTTGTTTTCCTTAGCAGGAGCCGACGCGGGGACTTTTGACACATACACTAGTATAGTTAGGTTTGATTGTAACAGTCGGACAGTTAGGATGTTTGTTTTTGTTTTGGTGGTTTGTATAAGAACCCTCCATAGGGTCTACCTTCTGCTGGTTGTTATTCTAATGTATTAGAGTGGTTTGACTCGATACTTTTGAAGATGTAAATAGAACTCTTTTGGCGTTAGATATATTGTGAATAGTATGCTTGTAGGTTTATCTAATTTTATTGTTTTGAAATTTTGAGTCCCGGCGAGAGCTGGGCAGGCGGCCCGCCGAACCCTCTGTTTCGCCTTAGGGGGAGGTGGGGCCGTCACAGGATATATTCGCTACGTTACATTACACTGAAGAAAGGCAAGTGACCTTCGCAGTTTTCCAGTTGGAAGGCGTGACCCATTCTTGATGAAATGTAGTGAGGGCAAAGTGGGACAGGGTGCAAACCCTACGTACTTGGTTAAACTTTACTAGGGTATTCAATAAGAAGTTCCTCCCACCCTTAATCCAGGAGAAAAGAGAGGATGAATTTATCAAACTGCGTCAAGGCACATCAAGTGTAGCGGAATATGAGACCCAGTTCACCCGACTCTCTAAATTTGCTTCGGAAATGGTGGTTATTGAGCAAAAATGCATAAGGTGTTTTGTCCAGGGTTTGAATGTGGAGATTCAAAAGGACTTAGCTGTAGCTCAAATCGACATGTTTAAGGATGCTCTTGAGAAAGTTCAAGGAGTGGATCAGGTCCAATTTCAAGTTCAGACCGTTCAAGCCAAGAGACGTGGAGCATCTAGTAGTGCTTCCGGGCAAGACGATCAACATGTACCATCTCCTAAGTTTGGGAGGGGTACGAGTGGAGTTCGAATCTCAAGGACACCAAGAGGAGCACCATCCAGAGGGGCTCAAAGTGGAAGGGGACAACAGAAGCCTATCTCCCAAGGAGCTCCTACACCCGCTTCTCGAACAAGCTGTGGATATTGTGGTAAGATAAACCATACCGAAGATGCTTGTTGGCGCAATTAGGAAATATCTCCGTTGCGGAAGTTCCGAGCATCAGATCGCTACCTGCCCTGTTAAAAATCGTGAAGGAAATGAGGATGCGCAGCCAGAGAAGTCAAACCCTAAGCAACTAACTGCTAGTGGGAGTAGGTCAAAAGTCTTTCTAGGGTTTTTGCTTTGGACCATCAGCGAGTCCCTGAGTCATCTGATATAGTGGAAGGTACGATCCCTGTATTCCACCATTTAGCTAAGCTTCTAATTAACCCTAGGGCAATCTATTCTTTTGTGAATCTTGCCTTTATGTATGGTATTGATGTGAATCCTATTAAATTACCTTATGTCTTAGAAGTTAGAACACCTACTGGGGATCAAAGCCTAATTACCGATACGGTTTATAAAAATTATGAGATTTGGGTAGGAGAACGGAAGTTGGTCGTAGAATTGATAAGTTTAGACCTCAAGGGGTATGACGTGATATTAGGCATGGATTGGTTGGCTCACTATAATACTCAGTTGAATTGCAAGACTAAGGTGGTGGAATTCTCTATACCAGGAAAGACGACTGTAAGATTAGATGTGCGAGGTAGATTAGTCTCGTTTGCACTTATTTCGGGAATTCGAGCTAGGAAATTATTGAGTAAAGGAGCGCAGGGTTACTTAGCTTTCTTAATTAATACTCCTGGAGATAAGGTGAAACTGGAGGATGTGTTAGTAGTAAATGAATTTCCAGACGTTTTCCCTGACGAGTTGAAGTCAATGCCGCTAGAGAGGGAAATAGAATTTAAGATCGATTTAGTGCCTAGAACCGCTCCTATTGCGAAAACACCATACCGAATGGCCTCTGCTGAACTTAAGGAACTAAAACTGTAGTTACAGGATTTGTTAGAGCGAGGGTTTATTCAAAAAAGTGAATCACCTTGGGGAGTGCCTGTCCTATTTGTTAAAAAGAAGGATGGCAGTTTGAGGCTCTATATAGATTATCGCGGCTTAAATGATGTCACGGTGAAAAATAAATATCCTTTGCCGGACATTGATGAGTTGTTTGATCAGTTGCAAGGAGCGATGATTTTCTCTAAGTTGGACTTGAGACAATGTGAGAACCCGTATTTTTCATTTTCTAGGTTATATATATATATATATATTTTTCATGGCTTGTTTTCTGCATTTTCGTGATTAGAAAAATTTCTAGATGAATTTAAGGAGCAGATATAATTTTTAGATGTTTTTTTTCTAGTATCGAATGGATTTTGAGAAATTAAGAGCGTATACCGGACGTGGGACCCACTAGTGCGAAAAGTTCGGAAAAATTCGACCAACTAGGTTAAGTTTTAGATACTGGAGTTAATTTATCGGGTGTTAAGAGATAAGTAGAGGTTGCAATTTGGATTGATATGAGAGAGACAAGTTAGGTAGGTATTTAATAAAAGGTGACAAGTGTCACTTGGCTATTGGTTGGACCATTTGACTACTATTGCATGTCTTACCAATTGACTTAAATATCTTAAAATTCACCAAAAATCCCTCATTCTTCTCTTCCTCTTGGCCGAATCTCTTAAGCAAGGAAAGAAAGAAAACTCTTCAAGATTTTGGCTTCCATCTTGCTTCAATCAACTTACTCAACCATCCAACCTTGATTTTGCTCCATAAAACCACTTAAGGAAGTGTTGGTGAGTTGTTGTGTGGAATTATTTGGAAAGCTAAGGTGACCAATAGCTCTCTCTCTCTTGTTTTAAGGTAAGTTGTGAAGAACCACCCTCCTCCTTTAATTGATGCTTAAATCATGCTTAGTGGTAGTAGAAGATACAAGTTTATGGATTAATTCTTGATTTGTGGTTGAAATGATCAAGTTTTATTATTTTTGGGGATTTTTCTGTTTTAATATAAGCATGATTGTGTGGTTATCTATGATGATTGGAAATGGTCTATAATGACTTAAGGAGCTGGGAAAAGTGATTAATTGCAACCAATTTCTGGTTTGGAAGAAATTTCAGAAAATTAGGGTTCTTGAGGGAGCATTCTGCCCGAATTTTTAGCTCCTAGTTAGAGGATGAATTGGCCTTTCCTTAAAACATGAAAGTTGTATGAAATGATATTTTAGAGGGGTCTACAAAATTTCAGGTCAATCGGAGTAGTGTAGAATGAGAAAAGTCGAAATTACTATTGCTGTTCTGGTTTTACCCGAATGTAAGAATTGCGCCTGTAATTGGTTGTTTTGGCTGGAATTGCTTCCAAATTGGTTTTTGAGGCCTTCTGATGAAATTTATCCCTGTTTCTTAGCTTTCATCTGGTTTTTGAATTTCTGGATTTGGACTTGTAGAACCTGAGTTATGATGTTTTCGCTAGAATGCGTTTTGGTGAATCTGTTTTACGTTTTTGATGTAGTATCTTGCATTTTCGACCTGTTTGCACTCAAAACTGGGTTGAGTGACCTTCTGTGATGTTGTAGCGCTGTCTCTTAGCTTCGATATTGTGGGTCTTGCACCCTCATCCGATAATCGTAGTGAAATTGGTGCCATTACCGCAAAATGAAAACAAAAACTATTTTTTTTCAGGGCCAAAGCTAGTTACATTTCCGAAATTTCTGGTTTCCTTTAATGGTTGTATATACTTATGGAACCCTATTGGGGTCATGTTTGGCCTTGGTTTATGACTCGTTATCGAGTCTCATGGTATTTGTTTGCATGTTTTAGGACGTGACCGTGGTGCACAACGTTCTTTTGACGGAAGTGAATGAAACCACATTTGCGAGCTTAGTGAGTGTTCTATATACGTTTTGTTTCTATGACTTTGTGGATTGTTGTGACTATGTGGTTATTTGTGAACATTTGATTAAATGTTAATTGTTTTCTACGATTTCTAAAATGATCTTTTGCTAGGTGAGTGTGTACTTTATCGCACTCGACCTAAATAAATATGAGATTTTTGGTGTTTAAATGTTGAAATATTAATTGCGCATGAATGTAAGCCTTTTGGCTGAACTGGGCCCTTGCCTTTGTTACCGATCGACTCGAGCCAGAAGCGGACTCGGTCGGGCGATTTGGTGACCTGGGTGCACATTTGGTATACTCGAGTATTACCTTGTAGTCTGGTCAACGTCCGGATGGGTGGAGTCCGGTCAACGTCCGGATGGGGGGGAAAGCCTGGCCAACGTCCAGGGGGAGGTAAACAAGAATGAACAAACGAACGTAAAAAAAAAAACGAGGGGTTTACTTACAAAGATGCAATTTTAAATAATTGGAGGAATAAGGAAATGAATGGGAAACGAACAACGAATTGCTCCTTGTGAGCCTGTATCCTTTTAATGAATGTATTATGATTGCTTTATATTGGACATGTTTTCTGGATTATTTGTTATTACATGATTAATGTCCTTGTTCAATTACTTGTTTTTGTATATAGAATCTCACTGAGCTTTCAGCTCACCCCTTTAGTTTGTTTTCCTTAACAGGGGAAGGCGAGCAAGGACGAGAGCTCAGTTTAGACTAGCCTAGACTAGTTTTTGGTTTTGTAATGGTTCTCGCCCTAGTGCTTGGCACCGGCTGGATGTGTGGTGAACTGAGAACCTTTGTATATTCGATGTTTGTACTCCCTTTTGAGATAGTAATGTACATAAGTTTTGCGTTAAGTTTTGGATCGTCGTTATATTTATTCTCGTGATTTATTTCGATTTTTAATTGAGGGTTGTAGTGAACGACTGAGTCCCGGCGAGAGCTGGACAGGCGGTCCGCCGAACCCTGGGGTACGCCCTAGGGGGAGGTGGGGCTGTCACAGACAAGGTTATTATCAGTTACGAATTAAGCAGGAGGACATACCAAAGATTGCTTTTAATTCCAGATTTGGACACTTTGAGTTTGCAGTGATGCCTTTTGATTTAACAAATGCTCCTGCCGCCTTTATGAATTTAATGCATCGAATCTTTAAACCTTACTTGGACCAATTTTCCGTGGTGTTCATAGATGATATCTTGGTATACTTTAAGACTCGAGAGGATCAGGAACGGTATTTGAGGGTAGTTTTGCAGACCTTGAGAGAACATCAGTTATATGCCAAGTTTAGTAAGTGCGAGTTTTGAATGGAGAAAATTTCTTTTCTAGGGCACGTAATGTCCAAAGATGGTATTTCTGTGGATCCAGTGAAAGTAGAAGCCGTATCTGAGTGGAAACGACCAGAAACCCCAACTGAGATCCGTAGTTTCCTGGGTTTGGCAGGATACTACCGTCAGTTCATCAAGGACTTCTCCAAATTAGCAGGACCTTTAACCAACTTGACGAAAAAGCATGGTCAATTTGTCTGGTATTAAAGAAACGGACCTTTAAGTGTGAAGCTAGTTTACGGGAATTAAAGAAACGGTTGACTGCGGCACCAGTCTTAGCCTTGCCAAATGGGAAAGATAGTTTCACTGTATATACTGACGCCACAAGAAAAGGATTGGGATGTGTTCTAATGCAAATGAGAGTGTAATTGCCTGTGCCTCTAGAAAGTTAAAACCCCATGAGCGAAATTACCGACTCATGATTTGGAGTTGGCCGCTACAGTTTTTGCCCTAAAGAAGTGGAGGGATTACTTATATGTGGTGACTTTTAAAGTGTATACCGACCATAAGAGTTTGAAATATCTATTCTCTTAGAAGGAGCTAAATTTGAGACAACGACTGTTGGTGGAATTTCTTGAGGATTATGACTGTACAATTAACTACCATCCGGGGAAGGCCAACGTCATAGTGGATGCTTTAAGTCAGAAAGTTCAAGTAGCTAGATTAATGGTCAAGGAGTGGAATTTAGTGAAAAAAGTGAGTGAATGGAATCCACAGTTGGAGCGATAGAGAGTTATTTTGGGCAATATTGTGACGCCCCCACTTCTCCCTAAGGCGAACCAAAGGGTATCGGTGGGATGCCTGCCAAACTCTCACCAGGACTCAATACAATATCAGTTCAAACTTAAATATACACTACTAACAACGACATCGGAATAAAAGTATGAAGTCATTTCCATACATGAGCATTCAACCTTATATCACAAGTTCAAGGCACATCCCCTTTTTAAAATAGACAACTTCCGAATTGTCTAGTCAAACACATTCAAATCCCTAATCAAAAGTTCAACCAAAAGGCTTCTCCGAGTGTCACTACATATCGGTTCCTGTTAAGGAAAACAAATGTACGGGGTAAGCGATTGCTCGTGAGGCTAAGAAACACACATGCAAGCACGTTGTCTAAATAACAATCCCATTTAACAAGTAAAACAGTAACATTCAAGTAAATAACAATTCGGGCGAGAAAATAGACAGAAACAATTCAAGGATATGGAAGATTTCAGGATCTAGGTTCCACTTGCTTTGTCAATGCTCGATCAATTACCTCCTCGCGATGACACTCCGTCAACCGGGTCGGTATTTAGTCCGTAGAAACTTCACTTACTCGTTCCCCGTTCACCATTACAAACCCCAGTACCCGGTCCGTTCTTCTTTTATATAAGGCGATACTACTCGAGTATGCCAAGCAAGATCTCTTAATAGATCAAGCTTATGTTTTTTTCATGGATCGCCAAGGTTCCCAACCAAACCCATGCCGGCTCGAGTCCAAGATCAGCCAGTGAGATTTGGGCGTCCCCCCACTATTACCACTAAGAGTCGAGGAGATTCACTCCAAACGACTTATGCAACCATAGCATAACTAATCATTGAAACACTTCACTTAAATATTCATTTCAAGTAATTCAAATATACTTCACTTAAATGAGAACGAGTGCGATAAAGTACACACTCGACTCGGCATTTTCATAATACTTAATCACTAATAACAATTAAGCATGTAACACTGTTCACACTGTGACAGCCCCACCTCACCCTAAGGCGAACCAAAGGGTTTGGCGGACCGCCTGCCCAACTCTCGCCGGGACTACGGATCCGGAACAGACATAAACCCTTCCAAACGCGCAAAAGAACTTCAAAAGGTAACATTCAGAACCAAATGAGCCAAAGTAAAAGATATAATCAATCTTTGGTACAGCGTTCCCACGAAAATCAAAACGAAATGGAAGAGCCGCTGCTCCGTCACAATCCATCCCATTACCAGTACACTTTGTTTAACATGAGAGAATATACATGCCCAAATATATGTCACATAAACATGAGGAAACACTTCAAAATATACATAGTAGTAAGTTTACAAACCAAAAGGAAACATTGTGGTAAGATACATTTAGGGTTTCCAACTTCCACGGAGCTATACAAAAGGGTGTTTATACAAGCTCAATTCATTCATCAAAATGATCATTGGTCCAAAAGATGGTTCCCTGTAAGGAAAACAAAGATAACGGGACGGGGTGAGCTAAAAGCTCAATGAGGTACCAAAAGTATAAAAGGTAGGAACAGTAGAACTCATGGAAAATCACTTTTAAGGCACATATTCACATCAAATACAAGAGATGAAAGAACACCACAATGTAAAGGATACAGCTGGCTCTCAGGAGCCAAATCCCCGTTGCAATATTTGATCCAGCCTCGTTGACCCTCCGTCAACGTTCAAATGAAGGAACCAGTCCCGTAGAGCACCACTTTAACGCCAAAATCCCGTTCACCAAACATACCCCTTACCGGGCCCGAACACCAAACAGGAACAGGAATGGTAATACTCGAGTATATCGGAATCAAGAGTCTTAATACCCAAAGATTCCCCAAGAACAGGCACCCATGGATTGTCAATTACCTCGACCAAGCCCTTGCTGGCTCGATTTAATTAACTCCCCATGAGGTTGAGATCAAGTTAACAGGAAAATCGTTGGACACATTTCCAAACGATCTCATAACAAGCGCAAGTACCAAGTTCAAGTTCATAACAAGTACAGGTAAGAGATTCTAGTTCATTCAGTTCAGGCAAGAGAACGAGTGTGATAAAGTACACCCTCGTCTCATTCAGAATAACAGAGTTCATAGTTATCCATGTCACACATTTCAAGTATAGATGAACCAATCAAACAACAATTCAGGGGAGTGGTACACTCACCTATTAAGGCGAAATAACGTCCCGAATATCTTTCCGGGTAACACTTTCAATCACCGATGAACCCTAAGGTTAATCAAGAGAAAATATTACAGTTCCTCCAGCAAAAGTTAGGTAAATCGAAGACAATTTAAATACTACTAGTATTTTGGACATATTATTTTGGACATATTATTTTGGAAGTGAAAAGAGTACATTTAAACCAAAGGACATGAGTAAAATATTTGGAAAACTCATGCTCGCTCGTAAAACTTTGAAATTTCCATTTGAGTCGAAGAAATGAAGAAAACGTATTTCTATTAGTCGTAAATTTCAATTTTTCCAAGTGTATAAGTTTCGGCCAGATTCGACCTTATATATCTCGATAAAAGAGGACGCAAATATCCTAGATGGTTCATATAGTATTTGATCTCAAACCGTTACCTATTACTCGAGTGTAAATTTGGGCAGCACGCCCTTTGTATTTACCTATTTTCCAGCCATTTATGGCTTCATTATTTTCCTCAATCAATCCCAAAGTCATACACAATATAAATTCATCACAACAGCCGTTCAATAGGCTCAAAGTCATCCAAGTACAAGATTTAGCTAGGAAAATGACCGGAAATAAGCTTTAGGCTAAGGAACCAAAAAGGCAGATTCACCGCTACTTAGCGTATCGGACATAACCGAAACTACGCTTATTGGATTGAAGTGAAAGTTATACCGTTTCGAAGCTAAGATAGAGGGATATAAATTTGATGAGACTACTTAGTCCAGTTCTCATCCTAACTAGGTCAAAGTTACCAAAACAACCCCAGATTTTCCAGTTCGAAGCTCACTGTGAAATTCAACTAGCAGTCCTGATTCATTCAATCATATCTCAGTACACACAACTCCTATTCAGGTAATTCAAAAGCCATTTGAAAGCGAAGATACAAGGCTATAATTCTTAAGAAGACATCGATAACCAAATCAGTAGTATTCCCGGTCAAACTAACCAATTACAGAAGCTGATTATCAGTTTCGGACAGAAACAGGGCAGCAGGGGTATTTCGGTCTTTTCACAGGATACGTTGCTCCGATTGGGCTGAAATTTTGGAGGAAACTATAAAACATCATTCTTTACAACTTTCATGTTTTGTGCTAAGGCCAATATGACCTCTAACTATGGGTAACAGTACCGGGCAGAATAGGGAAAATTGAAACCCTAATCTGGAATTTTCCGCACAACATGGAAATTTTCCGCAATTAACTACAATTTACGCACTATGGCTTCATTCTAGACTATCCCAAGCCATCATCCATAGCCACACCATACTAAACATATAAAAACAGAAAAAATCAAAAATAAATATAAAATTCACCAATCTCTACCAAAAGTCAAGAATTCTTCCACAAAATCACTTATTCAACTACTATCAATCACTAATTGAACATTATCAAGATCAAAGGAAAGATTCCTTAACCACTCACCTTGTAAACTCAAGAAAGGAAGCAACTTAGCACCTTTGCTCCTCAAACCACTTCACCACTCACCTTAATCCCACCAAGGGAAAGGTTTTTATGGAGCAAATCAAAGTTTTAACGGTTGGTTTGTGAGATCAAGACAAGAAATTGAAGAAAGAAGTTGGAAGTTTTCTATTCTTTTTCCTCCAAGAAAGTCGGCCAAAAGAGGGAGAAATAAGATGATTTTTTGGTCAATTCTTGGTTAATTAGTAAAGGTAAGTAAGATGTCAAAGTCAAGAATTAATCACAAGGTGACACTTGTCACCCTTATTTAATGCAACTCTATCCTTTTGTCTCTCCAATGATAATCCATCTAGGTAACTTCTAATTATCTCTTAACACCTGATAAAATAAACCCGGTATCCAAAACTTAACCTAACTAGCCGAATTTTACCGAACTTTCCGCACTAGCGGGTCCCACGTCCGGTATACGCTCTGAATTTCTCAAAAACTAACCGATACTAGAAAAATTATTTAAAAACTATATTTACTCATAAAACTTATCTATAAAATTTTCCTAATAAAGAAAATGCAGAAAAGCATGCAATTAAATAGAATAAAACCTAGAAAAAAAAGAAAATTTACGGGGTCTCACACACACACTTGACACTCACCTAGTCAAAATGAGAGAGTGGTACTCAATTCAAGTGTTTAAGTGTCCATTGTGAGGTCCTCTTCAAGGTCCCCTTGAATGCTTGAGTAAACAATAATTATCTATCACACACTATCGCTTAAGACCCCCCCAATTATCAAGAAAGATTGTACTCTTGTACAATCTAAGAAAATATCATGAAAATGAGACTTAATTATTCGTAAATCGAGACTCAAAAGTGGGGTTTAGTAATATAAGGAAAAACTAATTTTCATCTTTCAAATCAAGTGTAAAACGGTCAAGCAATATCGAAGAGAAATGGAGAGTTCTAAAAACTCAATTCCCTTCAAGTTCAGAAATTCCAGATTTGAGGTGCATTCTTTGAAAAATCATATCTCACTCTCCGTAGGTCCAAAATTGGAAATATTTGTACCATTAGAAACTACTTCCAAAGTACTAAAATTTCCTACACGACACTTTTCCATGATTCTAAATGGAAGACACTCAAATTTCAGGTTAAAACTACCGACTTGCACTTCAAAGACAGATTCGGGGTTGGTTTTTGGTAAACATTGGAAATTTGGCAAAATTCACTGAATATGAACTTGATACGAAATATGGGCCGCTTATGGGCCATGTTTTGGGTTGCAAGAGATTGAATCTTTTAGTAATAGTTAGTAGTTTATTTTCTAGATTTCTATTTTATTTGCTAGGAATAAATTCGGTCCAAGACCTCATGTTGAGTTGGATCCGATTTATAGAGTCTAGGCTCACTATTACTTAAGTTGGTTAATTAGCTTTTATTGGGTTATGTTGGGCCAGTTTAAAGCCTTCATTGGATCGATTATAAGCTGACCATTAGATAGTGGATTTGAGTAGTGGAATCGGGCCAAAGGCCTAGCCTAGCCGAGTTAGGGTTTTCAAGTCACTTTAGGTTTTCAAGTTGTATGGCTATATATAGCCAAGGCAAGAGACCTTCATGGGCAGTTTTTGGACGATTAATAAAAATTACATTGAGAGTTCTCTCAAGCCTCATTGAAGCACCTTGAATATCTTAGATTTGTATCTTAGGTATTCAATTGACTTATCAATCTAGGACCGCGCTAGATTGTGGCGTCTTCTACAAGTACCGAGGTTCGTTGACCACGTGATCAACGGGTTTAGGTGATCCGCTGCGTTCGTCGTCTTCAACGTGAGTCTCTACCTTCTAAATCCAAGCCTTTCTGTACGGGTTGCATCACACGGTTGGTGCCATTCGTATCAGATGGCATCAGAGCTAGTTGAAGGTATCATGTATATCCCTTAATTCTTGTCCTTGAGTCGTTTGTTTCTCTTTCTTTTTTTCGTGTCGTTTGTTCCATTGTTGTCTACAAACTGTCCACGCTTTGCTCGCATTTGTTTTGTCTTATTTTGAGTCAGAAATTCTGTTTTGCTGCTCCATTATTTGTGTCATTTTCCCTTCTTTGTGTCGTGTTTAATTCTGCCCATTGTTGGCTTCAATCTGTCCGCATAAGCCTGAAGTTGTTTGTCGTGTTTGAGAGTCAAAAATTCTGTCCAAAGCGCCTCAAATCTGTCCAAGTCAGTCTGCAATCGTGTCCTTTTGTTTTGCGTTGAAATATTCTGTTTGCATCCCTCGTTGGTTGTCTTGAGTCGTGTGCGGCTGCCACACCTTGTGGTTTAGCCGTGAGGGTCATTAGGGTTTCCTAGGTTTTGCTTGAGTCAAAAAAAAACAACAAAAGAGAGAAAAGAAAAAAAAAAAAAAAAGAAAGAGAAGGAGCAGCGGCTGCCGTGCCTTTGTGTACCTTTGTTGTCCGAATTTGTTGCTTGCCCTTCGTAAGTTGTGGACTGTTTGGGGGTTGTAAACCGTAGTTAGGAAGTAAACCACAGGTTTTGTGTTTTGGAAACAACCAAGTGTGTGGAGAAGATTGGCAAGTGCGTGACCTGTTTTGATTTCCCTTGGCCGAATCAAGAGCCGAATCCCTTAGCTGAATCTGAGTGGTTTTGTTTCCTTTCTTGGTCGGCCATAACACAAATTGGTAGTTGCATGAAATTTGATTGGCTTCCGTTGACGTGCAAGAAACTGGGTTGTTTTCCTTTGTCTCCATTGTGGTCTGTCCAGTTTTGTTACCTTGCAATCCGTGAGCTTGGAAACGGCAAGTGCATGAAAACTGATTGGATTGTTTTTGTCGTGCATCACAACTGAATTGTTCCCTTTGTCGGTCATGCACAATGAAGTGCAGCCAGCCAAGTTTCAAAAGAAGACAACCCCAGCCGCCTATTATTTTGCTTAGTTGTTATCAAAAAAATAATAATATATATATATATCCAGCAAACAAAAATAGTGTTGCGGCCAAAGGCAAGGAGATTTCAGATTTTATTGCCATTACTTTGAGATTACATAGTGGAGCCGAAAACTACAAAGCATAGCAAACAAAGTTAAAAGTTTTGGTCCACTACTTCTTGGAATTCTTGAACACTTTGAGTCGTGGGGACTTGTTTCACTCTTCTTTTAAAAAGTTTCTTGTATTCCCTTGCGGTAGTAAAGGGTTTTCGTGGTTTTGGAGTAAATTTCTTGGGAACACCTTGGGTAACCCGTTGGGGGGGAGCCTGAGGAGGGTTGTTAGTGCCACCTCGTTGGTTATCCATTCTCTTGCTCCTTGTCTTGCACCAATCCGAATCTGCAATTTTTGTGTTACACCAAGAGAACCCGAACTTCAGCTTGCTGTTTTGGAGTTAAAGATCACTGCATTGGGTATTTAAAACCCTAGGTCAGCCGTGCACTTTGGGGATTTCCCAAGTCCAAAAGGTGTCCAAGTCTTGAGTTTCCAAATTGTGCAAGCTCCCAAATTCCGTATCCTAAATTTCCGCCTAAATTTTCTCACCATCTCCTACATTTTAGCCTTCCCTTTTCCTACATTTTAGGAATTTCCTTACCCTTTTCCCCTTTCCCTTTTTTTTTGGTCAACTTCCCTCCGATTTAGGTAGTTGATCGCTACCCCTCTCTTTCCCTTAGCAATCATTCGAACCTACTAACAAGCAAGGCAGCTTGCGGTTCTCAAAAAAAAAAAACAAAAACAAAAAAAAAGGAGAAAAAAAAAAGAGAGAAGAGTATTTTTGTTTAGGTTGCGTCATTTTCTTCAATTCCTTTCTGTGTCTTAGTCTTTTGTGTTTCCTTTCATTGGAGTCGTGCCATTTCATTGTCCCTCGAGTCAATCATTCCATTATTCTCTATTCCATTGAGGATTGCCACATTCTCGTACTCCAAAATTGGAAGTTCATTGTTTGCCTGGGAGGAGCTCTAATTTCTTCAAGGTAAGCTATCAAGAGGGCTTGAGAGCATTGGCGAGATTCTTAGAGTGCTCTTTGAGTAACATACACGAGAGCTAAGCGAAAACACGTAAGGGAGCGAGTGAGGACTGTTCTACTAATGTTTGTTGAGTTTTACAGGTAATAAAAGTATGAGACAAACGAATGCTCAACTGGAGCTTCACCATCTTGTGCCTAAAGGAGTAAATACTATGGCATTGCGTGAATTAACTGAGCAATTGGAAATCATTGAAGCTCAAAAAAATGATTGGTTTTATACACGTTGCCACATCAAGGATAAAGTTTGCAGCTTAGCCATTGATAAGGGTTGTGAAGTTAACCTCGCAAGTACTGTCTTGGTTGAGAAATTGAATCTTCCAACCATTGATCATCTTCGACCTTACAAGTTGCAAAGTGCTAGTGGTGATATTTGGATACTAAGCACATACTTGTTCCTTTTCGTATTGGCCCATACGTGGATGAGGTGTTGTGTGATGTAGTTCCCCTTCAAGTGACACATGTGCTGTTGGGACAATGGTGGATGTTTAATCGAGAAGTCAAATATGATGGATATACTAATAAGTATTCCTTCACATTTAATTGCCGTCGTACTAGGCTTGTGTCGCTTAATTCTAAGCAACTTTGTATTGATCTAGCATACATGAAGAGTGAGCATGAGCGTTATAGTATGAAGAAAGAGTTAGATGAGAGAATTGTGACTGAAGAGGTAAAATTCGAGGGAGTTGAAAAGGAGAAAGAGGTTGAGAATAATGAGGGGAAAAAGTCAGCTACTGAACATGAAAAAGAAATTAAAAATTCTAAGAGTAAGCTGATTGTGAGAAAGGATGTGAGATCATATGTTTTTTCTAACGATCTTGACTCTACTTTGTTTAGTGTTTCTACTTTTATGCAGGTTAAGCAAGGAAAAATTGAGTTGATCTTGGCATGTTCTATGCCTACATCCATTGGTGAATATCAAACTTTTCATGGAGTTTGCACCTTAAGTGTTGTCTCTCTTTGTCATCCACTGATGTTCAACGTCAACCATGAGCCTGATTTGCTTGCTGGGAGGAATAATGAAGTTTCAAAGGGAGTTTCTACACTTGAAACTTGTTATAAATTTCCTTCTTATTTTGTTGGTGACAATTCTTTCCTCATTGGTCCAAATTCTGATTCCTTACAACCCAGTTTTATTCTTCAATTTGAGGGTTCAAAAGCTACCTATCTCGATCTTGCTCCATTTGTGCTAGATAGGCCATACCAACAACAACTTGCAATGAATTTTGTAACTTTGCACAATCATGTCCGAGACTTTTCTAGCCTGATTGAGCATCACTATGAAGATCCTTATCTTGTGAATGTGAATGGTAAGCTATCAAGTGATTTTATACCTACAAATCCTAATCGTGTGATTTATTGTGTAGGTCCAAATTTGACCATTCATGACACAATGCTGATTAGAGAGCTTTGGAGTGGTTGGAGTAAAGCCTTGAGTTTCCCATGGTGGATTGTGAGCATTTTCAAGCTGACCAAGAGACATGTGCACCGAATTACAATAATCATGACGTATGCAAGTATCCTTCATTCTAAGAGAGCCAATATGTGGAGATTTGAGATGTCATACTGCCAACTCTTGTAGTACCATTCATTTCCAAACACGATTTGAGGACAAATCTTTTTTTCAAGAGGATGTGAACTTGATACGAAATATGGGCCGCTTATGGGCCATGTTTTGGGTTGCAAGAGATTGAATCTTTTAGTAATAGTTAGTAGTTTATTTTCTAGATTTCTATTTTATTTGCTAGGAATAAATTCGGTCCAAGACCTCATGTTGAGTTGGATCCGATTTATAGAGTCTAGGCTCACTATTACTTAAGTTGGTTAATTAGCTTTTATTGGGTTATGTTGGGCCAGCTTAAAGCCTTCATTGGATCGATTATAAGCTGACCATTAGATAGTGGATTTGAGCAGTGGAATCGGGCCAAAGGCCTAGCCTAGCCGAGTTAGGGTTTTCAAGTCACTTTAGGTTTTCAAGTTGTATGGCTATATATAGCCAAGGCAAGAGACCTTCATGGGCAGTTTTTGGACGATTAATAAAAATTACGTTGAGAGTTCTCTCAAGCTTCATTGAAGCACCTTGAATATCTTAGATTTGTATCTTAGGTATTCAATTGACTTATCAATCTAGGACCGCGCTAGATTGTGGCGTCTTCTACAAGTACCGAGGTTCGTTGACCACGTGATCAACGGGTTTAGGTGATCCGCTGCGTTCGTCGTCTTCAACGTGAGTCTCTACCTTCTAGATCCAAGCCTTTCTGTACGGGTTGCATCACACGGTTGGTGCCGTTCGTATCAGATCTAGCCTCTAAAATTTGAAATTCAATTAGAGCTACAATCAAAGTTTAAAACACAATAAACGGAACAAGAATCGGAGTTTTGAGCGCCAAAATATAGCAGCTCAAAGTTGGTTCAAAATGAGGATTGTTAGGCAATTTTTCCGATTTGAAACATAAACTTTGGAACTTCAGTTGGGTATCGAAATGGACTTGGAATGGCACCAAATTTGGTATGATTACACTACCATATAAGGGATACTCCTCTGTTAAATTTCATGTAAAAATTTGTGCGGGAAGTCAGTTAACAAGACTACTAAAGTTCTTGCAATTTCCAAGGCAATTCTGCCTTATGCTTCCGTTTTCCTTTTTTGAACCTTTGGCCAAACAAATCATCTCAACATGGTTCACTTATAAAGGAAAGATCTAAAAAACAACCAACATACACTTGGTAGGTGATTGACACCAAAAGTTTCAAAATAACAAGTCCCAATTCGAGCTAGGCCATCAGCTAGCCAAAATTAGGGTTTTCGATCACTGACGCAGTTCTGTAATTCGGCCACCACTCACTCAATTCAACTTGGAATTAAGCATGGTTGGTGGCGTTGGAAACTAAATCCAACAGGCTACAATTCATCAGAAGAAAGTGTTATGAAATTTAGTTCATAGCTAGCTCAAATTCAAGCAATAAATCCCAACACCTCACTGACTCTCGAGCAGAGCAACAAAACAGAACAGGTAAATTTGGTGAACTGGTACGGCTCACTCACTTCGAATCAGGAAATTGATTTTATACCTTTGGAAAAATGGAAGTGTCTAGTTTCAAATGCCACAAAGGTCACTTGATTTCAACATCTGTGCAGAGAGATATGCTCAATCAAAAATCACTGCCAGGAGTCTCCTGTTACCCGATTTCCAGTTTTGTTTGTCCAAAACTCAATTTTTTCTTAACCGAATCAAGTAATTTTTTGTGAAAACGTTCCACACAACCTAAAAAACATATCTAAAACAAAATCAAGGTCATTTGATCACAAAAAAATTGAACCAAGGGCTCTGCAAAAATAGGGCAAAATCGGCTAAGCTTCTCATGCAACTTTCCTTTGATTTTTTTTTTTTAACTTTTTCAACTTATATCTATTTGTTTAACACTTAATCAACATAAATTACACCCATAATCATCATATCAGACCAATATGTCCATTGTGAGATTTCATAGAGTCCACTCAAATGATTTCCAGGAAAATAAAGATACCCACATGAAGCTACAAGCTTCCAAGTGAATTCTAACTCACTAGAATCAAGTTTCAAAGGTTGGATGATTTACTACCTCTTGGTTGATGAAACTTAGAAATTTCGGCCACTAAGAGCTCCAAGAAAACCATGGAAATGATGCTCTGTTCCTAGTCCAAGTGAGTCTCCAAGTTGTTGTGAGTTTGTGTAGTGAATTTGGAGTGCAAAGGTGCAAGAAAGGAAGTGATATGATGAAGGGCTTTGTTCTTCTTCCTCCTATGGAGTTTCGGCCAACTTGAGAGGATGAGAGAGAGTGAAAAATCTGGTAGTGAAGCTTCTTGGAGAAGCTTGGTAGTTGGTTCAAATTTTTGGCACAAAAGTCAACTCTCAATAGTGCGCGTGCGCGCGCGTTTCGTGCCCGATTCCTCTCGGGTTTGTTTCACTTGTGTACTAAACCTCTAATACACTTCCTTTAACACAATTATTATCCACTCATAGTAGTCTAACAACAATTTTCTATTTTAAAACTAATGCATGAGTTCTCAAATCTCCAAGGTCACTGTACTCTCAAATCGACTATTGCCTCCAAACGCGATTTCACTAAATTTCGCTAAACAAGCTTCCAAAAATTAGATTTATTAACAAAATATTTTGAAAATATATGCAAGTTATAGTTCCATGTAAATGGTTCTAAAAGGGTTAAAATAAATTATTCGGAGAAAATGGGCAATTAATTATTTAAGTAAACTAATAAATAAGTGAATAAATCGATAAAATAAATTACGAGCCCTCACATCCTCTCCTTCTTAAGAGAATTTCGTCCTCGAAATTTTTACCTTAATTTGAGAATAAATCTGGATATTTTTCTCGAATTTTTTCTTCAACTTCCTAAGTTACTTCCTCTAGTCCATGGTTCTTCCAGTGAACTTTCACCTACGGAATCCGCTTGTTCCTCAATTATTTCACCTTACGATCCAGAAGCTTGATCGGTTTCTCCTCATAAGTCAGGGTTTCATCAATTTCAATATTTTCCGGTTGTAGGATTTGAGAAGGGTCTGGGTGATATTTCTGAAGCATGGATACATGGAAAACATTGTGGATTTGAGATAAACTTGGTGGCTATTCCAAATTATAGGCCACATTTTCAACACGTTGGATAATCTTGTACGGCCCTACGATTCTCGGTTGTAATTTCTTTTCGTTTCCAGACATTAAACTTGCTTTCAGAGGAGTAATCTTAAGAAAAATCTGATTTCCAACTGCAAATTCTAAACCCTTCCTTTGATTGTCTGCATAACTCTTCTGACGACTTTGTGCGGGTCTGAATCCTCTGGCGTACCAACTTCATTTTTTCGTTCGCCTCCTCAATCTAAGGCACTGTAGTCAGGTCTAAGATTTTCCACTCACCTATTTCATCCCAACAAATCGGAGATCTACACTTCCGACCATAAAGTGTTTCGTATGGGGCCATTTGAATAGAAGAATGAAAGCTATTGTTATAGGCGAATTCCACCAATGTCAAATACTTACTCCAACTCTCCCCAAAATCCAAAATACAAGTTCTCAACATGTCCTCAAGAGTTTGAATCGTTCTCTCAGACTGTCCATCGGTATGGGGATGGTAAATAGTACTAAAATTCAATTTAGCCCCCAACACTTCTTGCATCTTTTGACAGAATCTCGAAACAAATCTAGGGTCTCTATCTGACACAATACTTACAGGTTTCCTGTGTAACCTGATAATCTCATCCAAGTATAACTTAGCTAACTTCCCCAATGGGTACTTTATATTAATCGGCAGAAAATGAGCCGATTTGGTCAACCTATCCACTATTACCCAAATGGTATCATGACCTCTTTGTGTCCTAGGTAACACTGATACAAAATCCATGGTAATGTTTTCCCATTTCCACTCGGTATCTCCAGAGGTTGCAAAAGTCCTGATGGTTTCTGATGTTTAGCTTTAACTTGTTGACAAATCAAACAGGTTTGGACAAATTGAGCAATCTCCTTTTTCATGCTCTCCCACCATTACAAACTCTTCAAGTTTTGGTACATTTTATTCCCTCCAGGGTGTACCGTAAATTTCGATTGGTGTGCCTCTTCCAAAATTTCCTTCTTAAGTCCTTCATCCTTTGGCACTACGATCCGATTCTGAAACCTCAATACACCATTTAGTCCCAAGTTAAAATCTGACTTCTCTCCCTTTTTGACTTTTTCCAACCACTTTTGCACTTCAGAGTCCTTTTCCTGGGTTTTTTTTATACGTTCCAACAAAGCGGAATTCACTACAATATTCCCAAGAATTACTTTCCTCGGTTCAAATCTAGGGTTCCATATACTAACCTCCTCCAACAAGTGCATTTCTCTAATCATCAATCCTGCCACTTGCACTTGATGACTTAAAGTATCGGCCACTATATTGGCCTTCCCTGGATGGTACTTTATCGTACAATCATAGTCTTCCAAAAATACCATCCACCTACGTTGTCTCAAATTTAGCTCCTTTTGAGAAAATAAATACTTAAGCCTCTTGTGGTCAGTAAAAACCTCAAACGTTATTTCATAAAGGTAATGCCTCCATTTCTTTAAAGCAAACACTACAGCCGCTAATTCCAAATCATGAGTCGGGTAATTCTCTTCGTACGGTTTTAACTTCCTAGAGGCATACGCTATCACTTTCTTATTTTGCATTAATACACACCCCAAACCTTCCTTTGAAGCATTAGTATAGACCACAAAACTATCCTTCCCATTTGGTAGATCTAATACGGGCGCTCTTGTCAAACGTCTCTTCAACTCTTGGAAATTCTCTTCACACTTAGGACTCCATATAAACTTCCTGCTTTTCTTGGTTAATTCAGTCATATGTCCAGCAATCCTAGAAAAATCCTTAATAAATCTCCGGTGATACCCTGCTAACCCTATAAAACTTCGAACTTTAGTAGGGTTTTCCAGTCGCTTCCATTTAGAAACCGCTTCAACTTTGGTTGGATCCACTTTAATCCCATCCTTAGAAATTATATGACCCAAGAATGTCACTTCTTTCAACCAAAACTCACACTTGCTAAACTTAGCATATAATTGATGTTCCCTCGGGGTTTGTAAAATAATTCTCAATTGCTTCTCGTGATCCTCCACAGTCTTAGAGTACACTAGTATATCATCAATAAATACCACCACAAATTGGTCCATATAAGGCTTAAAGACCCTATGCATTAAATCCATAAAAGCAGCAGGTGCATTGGTCAATCCAAATGGCATTACTGCAAACTCAAAGTGTCCATACCTCGAGTTAAAAACAGTCTTGGGTATATCTTTCTCCAAAATCCTCAATTGGTAGTAACCCTGTCTCAAATCCAACTTAGAAAATACTGCCGCCCCTTGCAATTGGTCAAACAATTCATCAATGTGGGGCAAAGGGTACTTATTCTTAATGGTAACATCGTTCAAGCCTCGATAGTCTATGCACAGTCTCAAACTCCCATCTTTCTTCTTGATAAATAAGACCGGGCGCTCCCCACAGTGAATCACTCTCCTTTATAAAATCCCGCTCCAATAGATCCTGTAATTATAATTTTAACGCTTTCAATTCAGTTGGAGCCATTCTATATGGCATCTTAGAGATAGGTGCTACTCCCGAAATCACATCAATCTTAAATGTTATATCTCTTTCCGGGGGCAAAGTCTCTAATTCTTCGGGAAAGACATCTGGATACTCCTTCACTACAGGCATGTCTTCTAATTTCACTTTATCACTAGGGGTATTGATAAGAAAATCCAAATATCCCTAAACTCCCTTACTTAACATTTTTCAAGCTCGAATCCCTGAGATAAGTACAGATGAGGCTAATCTACCCCTTACATCCAATTTCAGGGTTGCCTCTTCCGGAATGCACAATTCTACCGTTTTCGTTTTACAGTTCAACTGAGCATTGTAACGGGCTAACCAGCCCATTCCTAGAATCACATCGTATCTCTTAATCGCTAAGCCTATCAGATCGGCTAGTAATTTCCGTTCTCCAACCCAGATCTCACAATTCTTATATACCAAGTTAGCGATTAAACTTTGATCCCCAGTAGGCGTCCTAACCTCCAAATCATAAGGTAACTTAATTGGTTTCAAGTCTAATCCACCCATGAAATTAGGGTTTACAAAAGAATTCGTTGCACCCGGATCAATTAAAATCTTAGCTAAAGGTGGAAAATAGGGATCGTACCTTTAACCACCTCAGTCGCATCGGGTATCTGTTGATGATCCAGTGCATAAACCCTAGTAGATACCTTTGGCCGACTCCCTCCAGCACTAGTCTACCTAGATGTTGACTTTTCTGGTCTTTGAGTGTTACCTCCTATTTTTGGCGCCTTTGGACAACCTGCGAGTTGGTGCTCGGTGCTACCATAGAATAAACACTTTCCCAACTTTCTCCAACAATCATTTTCTGAGTGGTTTGATTTGCCACAATAACCACAAGTAACTTGAGGTGTCTCTGCCGAACCACTAGAAGGCACTCCTCTCGCTTGAACTGGCCCACTACGACCTCCTCTGGATAAAGCTCCCCCTTGAACTTGCTTTCTCGCACTCTAAGCCTAGTCCTCAGGGGCTATCAGGTGGAACCTCCTCCTCAGGGTCCTCCTCGAGATTCTCCTCCGGATCCTCCTCAACGCCCTCCTGAACTGGACTTTGTACAGCCTCCATCACCACGTCAAACAGCATAGTGGCATCGGCCATGATTTCGGAAGCCCGATCACGGACTTCCTCACCTATCCTAGTAGGTCGAGCCCTAGCTTTCTGAAACTCATCATGGGTGACCTCAGCCGTAGCCACCTCGCCTGCCAAAGTCTCCTCCAACTCAGCAATCCTAGCACTCTGAGCATTCACCATAATGCTCAACTCCTCTACCTCCTGGAGCAGATCTCGATTGGCATCCACCAACTGACGTCGCTTATCGTCAAGAGCAAACACAAGGTGGTTCGGGTAAGCATGTGTCCTCCTACAGACACACCTGCGAAACCTAGTAGAGGGTGAGTAGCGTACACGAGCTCCTCCGCCCCGTGCGTTATTGTAAATTGATCTAAGAGGCTATACATGGCCATTAGCATGGCCATTACCATCAGCAGCAGGTCCTCCGTTCCCATTCTCCATCTCTGCAAAACAACCACAATTTCTAGATTAGAAATTTAAAGTTACGAATTCGTTCAAATATAACTTAGGGTATGACTAAGTCATCTCATCTCAAATCTTAAGGGTAAAATCTCTAATATATTTCCCAAATAAATCTCTAACCTAGCGTTCTGATACCAACTGTGACATCCCCACTTCTCCTTAAGGCGAACCAAAGGATATCGGCGGGACGCTTGCCCAACTCTCGCCAGGACTCAATACAATACCAGTTCAAACTTAAAGATACAATACTGACAACGACATCGGAATAAAAGTACGAAGTCATTTCTATACATGAGCATTCAACCTTACATCACAAGTTCAAGGTACATCCTCTTTTCAAAATATACAACTTCCAAATTGTCTAGTCAAATACATTCAAATCCCTAATCGAAAGTTCAACCAAAAAGCTTCTCCAACTGTCACTCCATATCGGTTCCTGTTGAGGAAAACAAATCTACGGGGTGAGCGATTGCTCGTGAGGCCAAGAAACACACATGCAAGCACGTTGTCCAAATAACAATCCCATTTAACAAGTAAAACAGTAACATTCAAGTAAATAACAATTTGGGCGAGAAAATAGTCAGAAACAATTCAAGGATATGGAAGCTCTCAGGAGCTAAGTTCCATTTGCTTTGTCAATGCTCGATCAATTACCTCCCCGCGATGACACTCCGTCAATCGGGTCGGTATTTAGTCTGTAGAAACTTCACTTATTCGTTCCCCGTTCACCATTACATACCCCAGTACCGGGCCCGTTCTTCTTTTATATAAGGCGATACTACTCGAGTATGCCAAGCAAGATCTCTTAATAGATCAAGCTTATGTTTTTCGCATGGCTCGCCAAGATTCCCGACCAAACCCATGCCGGCTCGAGTCCAAGGTCGGCCAATGAGATTTGGGCGTCCCTCTACTATTACCACTAAGAGTCGAAGAGATTCACTCCGAGCGACTTATGCAACCATAGCATAACTAATCACTGAAATATTTCACTTAAATATTCACTTCAGGTAATTCATTTCAAGTAATTCAAATATACTTCACTTAAATGAGAACGAGTGCGATAAAGTACACACTCTACTCGGCAATTTCATAATACTTAATCACTAATAACAATTAAGCATGTAACACTTTTCACACACTTGACACTCACCTAGTCAAAACGAGAGTGTGGTACTCAATTCAAGTGTTTAAGCGTCAGTTGTGAGATCCTCTTGAAGGTCCCCTTGAATGCCTGAGTAAACAATAATTATCTCTCACACACTATGGCTTAAGACCCCCTCAATTATCAAGGAAGATTATACTCTTGTACAATCTAAGAAAATATCATGAAAATGAACCTTAATTATTCGTAAATCGAGGCTCAAAAGTGGGGTTTAATAATACAATGAAAAACTGATTTTCATCTTTCAAATCAAGTGTAAAACGGTCAAGCAATATCGAAGAGAAATGGAGAGTTCTAAAAACTCAATTTCCTTTAAATTCAGAAATTCCAGATTTGAGGTGCATTCTTTGAAAAATCATATCTCACTCTCCGTAGGTCCAAAATTGGAAAACTTGGTACCGTTAGAAATTAATTCCAAAATACTAAAAGTTCCTAGAAGACACTTTTTCATGATTCTAAATGGAAGACACTCAAATTTTGGCTAAAAGCTACTGACTTGCACTTCCAAGACAGATTCGGGGTTGGTTTTTGGTAAATATTGAAAATTTGGCAAAATTCACTGAATGTGAACTAGCCTCTAAAATTTGAAACTCAATTAGAGTTATAATCAAAGTTTAAAACACAGCAAACGGAACAAGAATCGGACTTTTGAGCGCCAAAATATAGCAGTTCAAAGTTGGTTCAAAATGAGGATTGTTAGGCAATTTTCTAGATTTAAAACATAAACTTTGGGACTTCAGTTGGGTATCGAAATGGACTTGGAATGACACCAAATTTGGTATGATTACACTACCATATAAGGCATACTCCTCTGTCAAATTTCATGTAAAAATTCGTATGGGAAGTCAGTTAACAAGATAACTAAAGTTCCAGGAATTTTCAAGGCAATTCGGGCTTATGCTTCCGTTTTCCTTTTTCGAACCTTTGGCCAAAGAAATCATCTCAAACATGGTTCACTTATGAAGGAAAGATCTAAGAAACATCCAACATACACTTGGTAGGTGATTGACACCAAAAGTTTCAAAATAACAAGTCCCAATTCGAGCTAGGCCATCGGCTAGCCAAAACTAGGGTTTTCGATCACCGATGCAATTCAGTAAGTCGACCACAACTCACTCAATTCAACTTGGAATTAAGAATGATTGGTGGCGTTGGAAACTACATCCAATAGGCTAAAATTCATCAGAAGAAAGTGTTTTAAAATTCAGTTCATAGCTAACTCAAATTCAAGCAACAATTCCCGACACCTCACTGACTCTCGAGCAGAGCAACAAAACAAAACAGGTAACTTTGGTAAACTGGTACTGCTCATTCACTTCGAATCAGAAAATACATTTTATACTGTTGGAAACTGGAAGTGTCTAGTTTCAAATGTCACAAAGGTCACATGATTTCAACATCAGAGCAGAGAGATATGCTCAATCAAAAATCACTGCCAGGAGACCCCTGTTACACGATTCCCAGTTTTGTTCTTGTCCAAAACTCAACTTTTTCTTAACCATATCAAGTAATTTTTTGTGAAAACTTTCCACACAACCTAAACAACATATCTACAACAAAATCAAGGTCATTTGATCACAAAAAAATTGAACCAGGGGCTCTGTAAAAACAGGGCAAAATCGGCTAAGCTTCTCATGCAACTTTCATTGACTTTTTTCCACTTTTTCAACTTATATCTATTTGTTTAACACTTAATCAACATAAATAACACCCATAATCATCATATCAGACCAACATGTCCATTGTGGGATTTTATAGAGCCCACTCAAATGATTTCCAGCAAAATAAAGATACCCACATGAAGTTACAAGCTTCCAAGTGAATTCTAACTCACTAGAATCAAGTTTCAAAGGTTGGATAATTTACTACCTCTTGGTTGATGAAACTCAGAAATTTCGACCACTAAGAGCTCCAAGAAACCATGGAAATGATGCTCTGTTCCTACTCCAAGTGAATCTCCAAGTTGTTGTGAGTTTGTGTAGTGAATTTGGAGTGCAAAGGTGCAAGAAAGGAAGTGATATGATGAAAGGCTTTGTTCTTCTTCCTCCTATGGAGTTTCGGCCAGCTTGAGAGGATGAGAGAGAGTGAAAAATCTGATAGTGAAGCTTCTTGGAGAAGCTTGGTAGTTGGTTCAAATTTTTGGCACAAAAGTCAACTCTCAATAGTGCGCGTACGCGCGCGTTTTTGCCCGATTCCTCTCGGGTTTGTTTCACTTGTGTACTAAACCTCTAATGCACTTCCTTTAACACTATTATTATCCACTCTTAGTAGTCTAACAACAATTTTCTATTTTAAAACTAACGCATGAGTTCTCAAATCTCCAAGGTCACTGTACTCTCAAATCGACTATTGCCTCCAAACGCGATTTCACTAAATCTCGTTAAACGAGCTTCCAAAAATTAAATTTGTTAACGGAACATTTTAAAAATATATGCAAGTTATAATTCCATGTAAATGGTTCTAAAAGGGTTAAAATAAATTATTCGGAGAAAATGGGGAATTAATTATTTAAGTAAACTAATAAATAAGTGAATAAATCGATAAAATAAATAAATAAGATAAAATAAATTACGAGTCCTCACATCCTCTCCCCCTTAAGAGAATTTCGTCATCGAAATTTTTACCTTGATTTGAGAATAAATCTGGATATTCTCCTCGAATTTCTTCTTCAACTTCCCAGGTTGCTTCCTCTAGTCCATGGTTCTTCCAGAGAACTTTCACCAACGGAATCCGCTTGTTCCTCAATTATTTCACCTTACGATCTAGAAGCTTGATCGGTTTCTTCTCATAAGTCAGGGCTTCATCAATTTCAATATTTTTCGGTTGTAGGATATGAGAAGGGTCTGGGTGATATTTCTTAAGCATGGATACATGGAAAACATTGTGGATTCGAGATAAACTTGGTGGCAATTCCAACTTATAGGCCACATTTCCAACACGTTGGATAATCTTGTACGGCCCTACGAATCTCGGTTGTAATTTCTTTCCGTTTCCAGACATTAAACTTGGTTTCAGAGGAGTAATCTTAAGAAAAATCTGATCTCCAACCGCAAATTCAAAGTCCTTCCTTCGGTTGTCTGCATAACTCTTCTGACGACATTGTGCGGTCTGAATCCTCTGGCGTACCAACTTCACTTTTTCGTTCGCCTCCTCAATCCAAGGCACTGTAGTCGGGTCTAAGATTTTCCGCTCACCTATTTCATCCCAACAAATCGGAGATCTACACTTCCGACCGTAAAGTGTTTCGTACAGGGCCATTTGAATAGAAGAATGAAAGCTATTGTTATAGGCGAATTCCACTAATGTCAAATACTTACTCCAACTCTTCCCAAAATCCAAAACACATGTCCTCAAGAGTTTGAATCGTTCTCTCAGGCTGTCCATCGGTTTGGGGATGGTAAGTAGTACTAAAATTCAATTTAGTTCCCAACACTTCTTGCATCTTTTGCCAGAATCTCGAAACCAATCTAGGGTCTCTATCGGACACAATAGTTACAAGTATCCCGTGTAATCTGATAATCTTATCCAAGTATAACTTAGCTAACTTCTCCAATGGGTACTTCATATTAATCGGCAGAAAATGAGCCGATTTGGTCATCCTATCCACTATTACCCAAATGGCATCATGACCTCTTTGTGTCCCAAGTAACCCTGATACAAAATCCATGGTAATGTTTTCCCATTTTCACTCGGGTATCTCCAGAGGTTGCAAAAGTCCTGATGGTTTCTGATGTTCAGCTTTAACTTGTTGACAAATCAAACAGGTTTAAACAAATTGAGCAATCTCCTTTTTCATACTCTCCCACCAATACAAACTCTTCAAGACTTGGTATATTTTATTCCCTCAAGGGTGTACCGTAAACTTCGATTGGTATGCCTCTTCCAAAATTTCCTTCTTAAGTCCCTCATCCTTTGCCACTACGATCCGATTCTGAAATCTCAATACACCATTTAATCCCAAGTTAAAATCTGACTTCTCTCCCTTTTTGACTTTTTCCAACCACTTTTGCACTTCAGGGTCCTTTTCCTGGGGTTCTTTGATACGTTCCAACAAAGCGGAATTCACTACAATATTCCCAAGAATTACTTTCCTCGGTTCAAGTTTAGAGTTCCATATACTAACCTCCTCCAACAAGTGTATTTCTTTAATCATCAATCCTGCCACTTGCACTTGACGACTTAAAGCATCGGCCACTGCATTGGCCTTCCTTGGATAGTACTTTATCGTGCAATCATAGTCTTCCAAAAATTTCATCCACCTACGTTGTCTCAAATTTAGCTCCTTTTGAGAAAATAATACTTAAGGCTCTAGTGGTTAGTAAAAACCTCAAACGTTACTCCATAAAGGTAATACCTCCATTTCTTTAAAGCAAACACTACAGCCGCTAATTCCAAATCATGAGTCGGGTAATTCTCTTCGTGCGGTTTTAACTTCCTAGAGGCATACGCTATCACTTTCTCATTTTCCATTAATACACACCCCAAACCTTCCTTTGAAGCATCAGTATAGACCACAAAACTATCCTTCCATTTGGTAGAGCTAATACAAGCGCTCTTGTCAAACGTCTTTTCAACTCTTGAAAACTCTCTTCACACTTAGAACTCCATATAAACTTCCCGCTTTTCTTGGTTAATTTAGTCATGGATCCAGCAATCCTAGAAAAATTCTTGATAAATCTCCGGTAATACCCTGCTAACCATATAAAACTTCAAACTTTAGCAGGGTTTTCCGGTCGCTTCCATTTAGAAACCGCTTCAACTTTGGTTGGATCCACTTTAATCCTATCCTTAGAAATTATATGACCCAAGAATGTCACTTCTTTCAACCAAAACTCACACTTGCTAAACTTAGCATATAATTGATGTTCCCTCAGGGTTTGTAAAATAATTCTCAAATGCTTCTCGTGATTCTCCATAGTCTTAGAGTACACTAGTATATCATCAATAAATACCACCACAAATTGGTCCAGATAAGGCTTAAAGACCCTGTACATTAAATCCATAAAAGCAGCAGGTGCATTAGTCAATTCAAATGGCATTATTGCAAACTCAAAGTGTCCATACCTCGAGTTAAAAGCAGTCTTGGGTATATCTTTCTCCAAAATCCTCAATTGGTAGTAACCCTGTCTCAAATCCAACTTAGAAAATACTATCGCCCCTTGCAATTGGTCAAACAATTCATCAATGTGGGGCAAAGGGTACTTATTCTTAATGGTGACATCGTTCAAGCCTCGATAGTCTATGCACAGTCTCAAACTCCCATCTTTCTTCTTGACAAATAAGACTGGGGCTCCCTACGGTGAATCACTCTCCTTTATAAAACTCCGCTCTAATAGATCCTATAATTGTAATTTTAACTCTTTCAATTCAGTTGGAGCCATTCTATATGGCGTCTTAGAGATAGGTGCAACTCCCGGAGTCACATCAATCTTAAATGCTATATCTCTTTCCGGAGGTAAAGACTCTAACTCTTCGGGAAAGACATCTGATTACTCCTTCACTACAGGCATGCCTTCTAATTTCACTTTATCACTAGGGGTATTGATAAGAAAAGCCAAATATCCCTGAATTCCCTTACTTAACATTTTCCTAGCTCGAATCCCTGAGATAAGTGCAAATGAGGCTAATCTACCCCTTACATCCAATTTCAGGGTTGCCTCTCCCAGAATGCACAATTCTACCATTTTCGTCTTACAATTCAATTGAGCATTGTAACGGGCTAACTAGTCCATTCCTAGAATCACATCGTATCCCTTAATCGCTAAGCCTATCAGATCGGCTAGTAATTTCCGTTCTCCAACCCAGATCTCACAATTCTTATATACCAAGTTAGCGATTAAATTTTGATCCCCAGTAGGCGTCCTAATCTCCAAATCAAAAGATAACTTAATTGGCTTCAAGTCTATTCCACCCATGAAATTAGGGTTTACAAAAGAATGCGTTGCACCCGAATCAATTAAAATCTTAGCTAAACGGTGGAAAATAGGGATCGTACCTTCAACCACCTCAGTCGTATCGGGTATCTATTGATGATCCAGTGCATAAACCCTAGCAGGTACCTTTGGTCGACTCCCTCCAGCACTAGTCTGCCTAGAGGTTGACTTTTCTGGCCTTCGAGTGCTACCTCCTATTTTTGGCGCCTTTGGTCAACCTGCGAGTTGGTGCTCAGCGCTACCGCAAAATATACATTTTCCCAACTTTCTCCAACATTCATTTTTCGAGTGATTTGATTTGCCACAATAACCACAAGTAACTTGAGGTGTCACTACCGAACCTCTAGAAGGCACTCCTCTAGCTTGAACTGGCCCACTACGACCTCCTCTGGATAAAGCTCCCCTTGAAGCTCCAGTGGTTCTCACTCCTCCCATTCCTCTTTCCAACTTAGAATGTGGGGCACTCTTACTAGCCTGTCCGGAAGTATGACTAGAAAAGTTTCTTTTCTTATTGTGGAAATCCCTAACTTGCATTCTCGCACTCTCAACTCTTTGCGCTTTCTCTAGAGCCTCAGTAAAAGTAGCGATTTGGATCGCAGCCAAGCCCTCCTGGATTTCTACATTAAGCCCTTGTACAAAACGTCTTATCCTCTTCCGCTCGTTGGTCACCAATTCGGGAGCGTACTTAGACAGTTTAGTAAATTTCCTTTCATACTCAGCTACACTAAGAGTTCCTTGTTTCAACTTTATAAATTCGTCCTCTCGTTTCTCTTAGATCAAAGGTAGAAGGAATTTCTCATTGAACTCGCTCGTGAAATTCTTCCAAGTCCAAAGGGTTTGGGCTCTCTCCCATTTTCCCTTTATCATGTCCCACCAGGATCGTGCTACTCCCTCAAATTGGAAAGCAGCAAAATTCACTCGCCTATCTTCGATATAGTCTAAGACGGCAAATATATTGGTCATCCTCTCCAACCAGTTCTCCGCTACCTCAGGGTTAGGTTCTCCAGTGAATTTAGGCGGGTTAAATTTCAGGAACCTCTCCAAAACCCTATCTTCCCCTCTATCCTGGCCCCCGGGCTAGTTAAGTGGTCCTGGACCCTATCTCTCAACTAACCGTTCAAGGATATCAGTCATCCTATTAATGGCAGTAGCCACTTGATTTCCCTTTAAATTTCCTTGTCCCTGAGTCGGCCCAGTTGCCGATCCCTGATCATCTCCTTGAGGTTGGACTTGCCTAGACCCTCGCCCACGACCTCGAACTCTCCTTCGTCCGTCCATAATTCTAATGGTGCCTAATGCAAAATTAAAAGTGATTGCGCGAGAAAATACTCAAAACAAGAGCCAATCGAGAAACATTGGAAATAACAATAATTTACATTCATTAACACTTCAAAGTTCATACAATTAGCAAGTCATGGGGAAAATTACAAAAATATAGCACACAGGAGCCACAAAAGTACTTTTAGGCATATACAACTAAAGTAAAGTCAAGTGCCTCAAAAGTAGGGCACACAGTCAAACAAAAATACAATGGCCTTGGCACTAGCATCACCCCAGCTAATTCTAACTACATCAGTCAAAAGGTCGGTCACTCTAAGCCTAGTCCTCAGGGGCTATCGGGTGGAATCTCCTCCTCTGGATCCTCCTCCGGATCCTCCTCAACGCCATCCTAAACTGGACTCTGTACAGCCTCCATCACCTCGTCAATCAGCATAGTGGCATCAACCATGATTCCGGAAGCCCGATCACGGACCTCCTCACCTATCCTAGTAAGTCGAGCCCTAACTCTCTGAAGCTCATCATGGGTGACCTCAGCTGTAGCCACCTCGCCTGCCAAAGTCTCCTCCAACTCAGCAATCCTAGCACTCTGAGCATTCACCATAATGCTCAGCTCCTCTACCTTCTGGAGCAGATCTCGGTTGGCATCCACCAACTAACGTCGTTGATCGTCAAGAGCAAACACAAGGTGGTTTGGGTAAGCATGTGTCCTCCTACAGATACACCTGGGAAACCTAGTAGAGGGTGAGTAGCGTACACGAGCTCCTCCGCCCCGTGCGTTATAGTAAATGGATATAAGAGGCTATAAATGGCCATTAGCATGGCCATTATCATCAGCAGTAGGTCCTCCGTTCCCATTGATGCGCGACGGATCTAGACGAACACCAAGTTGAATCGATATGCGGAACTCTGACCCTTCTAGAATCACAAGTCACGAACTAAGGATAATCCTTAACCCAAGACTAGCGAATTTAGTGAACCAAAAGTATAGTTAGAAGAACGCCACAACCAAGGAGACTACTTGATTGATAAGTTCAATGAACAGCTTGAGATTGATTCTCAAGTATTCAAAGGAAATTCTCTTGAGGCAAGAGAGAGTGAAATAACTCACATATATTTTATAAAATCTGAATTGTCCCCTAACGAATGAAAACCTAGGCTATATATAGCCTTACAGGACTCAAACCCTAGAATGTCCAATGGACGATCTTGCCCTTCATTAAGGGTGAAAATATCTAACAACTAATTGACTAAAATTAAGACTCTGAATTCGGCCAAAGTGAAGTTAAAATTGACCGAAATTATTAATGCTAACAAACAACTAATAATGGTAACCAAAACCCTAATTAGCAAGCTAGTGCTCCGTGAACTAGTCTTCACTTGGTTCCTCCATTTGAAGGAAAGTGTATAGAGTAGTTTCTCCATTATGTAATCCTTCAATGGTCCTCAAGTCATCACCAACTCGTTCTTGAATCGTGCAAACAAGAGCTTGAAGTGATTCTTGAATTCTCCTAGCACGCGCTCTTGTAATTGGACCACTGGGTATTTGCATGACCTGAGCACTAGAAGTTTGAGCAGCCTTGAGCCCCTCCTCATTAGTCCCCTCCTCTTGAAGGCGATTTGTCCCCAAATCAAACTCATCGTCTGCATGAAAAGGACTCAAGTCAGATACATTAAAAGTAGCATGTACCCCATACTCACCTGGAAGTTCAAGTTTGTAGGCATTGTCATTTATACGCTCCAGGACTTGGAATGGATCATCTCCCCGTGGAAGTAGCTTACTACGCCATTTGACTGGAAACCTCTCTTTGCGCATGTGTATCCATACCCAATCGCCAGGCTCAAAGACCATCTTGCGGCGCCCCTTGTTGGCACTTTGGATGTATTGAAGTGTACGCTTCTCGATGTTGGCTCGCACCTTAGTGTGTAACTCACGTACATATGCAGCCTTGGTCTTACCATCCAAGTTAACTCTCTCATGAACAGGTAAAGGAGTTAAATCCAAAGGTGTGAGAGGGTTAAAACCATACACAATTTCAAACGGTGAATAACGTGTAGCAGAATAGACAGTGCGATTGTATGCAAATTCCACATGTGGTAAGCAATCTTCCCAAGATTTAATGTTCTTTTTAATAACTGCGCGCAATAGGGTAGATAAAGTCCTATTAACCACTTCAGTTTGACCATCAGTTTGTGGGTGGCTAGAAGTAGAAAATAGCAATTTAGTACCTAGTTTACACCACAAAGTTTTCCAAAAATAGCTAAGGAATTTGGCGTCCCTATCAGAAACAATAGTGCGTGGCATGCCATGTAATCTAACTATCTCACGAAAGAATAAATCTGCAACATGCTTAGCATCATCTGTTTTAAGACAAGGAATAAAATGGGCCATTTTGGAGAAGCGGTCAACTACCACATAGATTGAATCATGTCCTTTTCTAGTTCTAGGTAGTCCAAGCACAAAATCCATTGACAGATCAACCCATGGTTCCTGTGGAATTGGCAAAGGTGTATAGAGACCATAAGGGTGTACCTTTGATTTTGCTTGGTGACAAGTCACGCACCTTTCGATGTGTCGTTCCACGTCACTCCTCATGCGTGGCCAGAAGAAATGTTCTTGGAGAATCATTAAGGTCTTGGCAATGCCGAAGTGTCCCATTAGCCCTCCTCCATGAGATTCTCGTACTAGGAGTGTGCGCATGGAGCTCTTGGGAATGCAAAGCCTGTCCTTGTAGTACAAGAACCCTTGAGAGATGAAATAATGCTCACGAGAGTGTCGTGGCAAGGATGAATAAATCTCACCAAAATCTGAGTCAGTTGCATAAAGTTCTTTAAGAAATTCAAAACCAAGCAACTTAGCATCTAATGTAGTGATAAGTGTATGCCTTCGCGAGAGTTCATCAGCCACTACATTCGTCTTACCTGTCTTGTATTTGATCACAAAGGTAAAACTGTCAATGAAGGTAATCCATCGTGCATGTCGCTTACTTAACTTGTCTTGAGACTTGATATGCTTGAGCGACTCATGATATGTGTGCAAGACAAACTCACGAGGGCGAAGGTAATGTTGCCATGTTTGTAGAGCTCGCACTAAGGCCATTAGTTCCTTGTCATAGGTTGAGTAATTTAGAGCAGCTCCATTCAACTTCTCGCTAAAGTAGGCAACCGGGCGACCCTCTTGGAGTAAAACAGCTCCAATACCTATACCAGAAGCATCACACTCTACTTCAAAAGCTTTGTCAAAATTAGGTAAACTAAGAACAGGTGCATGTGTGAGCTTGTGTTTAAGTAATTGGAAAGACTTAGCTTGTTCCTCTCCCCAATGAAATTGCACATCTTTCTTGACAATCGACGTAAGTGGGGCAGCAATTGTGCTAAAGTCCTTGACAAAACGCCTATAGAAGCTTGCCAAGCCATGGAAACTTCGCACCTCACTTACATTGGTAGGGGTTGGCCATTCACTAATAGCCTTCACCTTTTCTTGATCAACATGAATTCCCTGCTCACTAACAACATATCCTAGGAAAACCAATTGATTTGGGCAAAAGGTACACTTCTTAAGGTTAGCGTAGAGGCTTGCCTTGCGAAGTGCGTCGAGGACCATTTGTAAATGCACAACATGCTCATCTAGAGTCTTACTATAGATCAAAATGTCATCAAAGTAAACGACCACAAATTTACCAATGAAAGAGCGTAAAACATGATTCATGAGTCTCATAAAAGTACTTGGTGCATTGGTTAGCCCGAAAGGCATGACCAACCACTCAAAAAGTCCATGTTTTGTCTTAAATACAGTTTTCCATTCATCTCCTTCTTTCATGCGAATTTGATGGTAACCACTTTTCAAATCAATCTTAGTAAAAATGATAGCACCATGTAATTCATCAAGCATGTCATCCAAACGAGGTATGGGATGGCGGTACTTTACCGTGATGGCATTAATTGCCCTACAATCAGTGCACATTCTCCATCCTCCATCTTTCTTTGGAACAAGTAGAACTGGTACAGCACAAGGGCTTAGACTCTCCTGAATCCAACCCTTACTAAGCAACTCCTCCACTTGTCGTTGTTGCTCCTTGGTTTCCTCAGGATTGGTCCTATATGGTGCCTTGTTTGGAAGGGAAGATCCAGGAATGAAATCAATTTGATGTTCAATTCCCCTTAATGGAGGCAAACCAGTAGGTATATCCTCAGGAAAGACGTCTTGATACTCCTGTAAGAGGTTAGTAATAATACTAGGCAAAGAAGCATCAAGAGCATTAGTGAGTAAGGATTCCTTGCCAAATAAAATAAATAAAATCTGATTAGAATGCAAGGCCTGTCTCACATTTTTCACCTTGGCAAGCATGATGGGTTTTCTCTCCTGTGTGGGCTCTAAGGCCGAATGAGAGTGATCCAACTTGCTTGAAGAAGGGTCGGCCGTCACTAATTTCTTAGCTTTGGCGTTGTCCTTCTTGGTGGTAGTATGCAAGTCATACTCTTGTTGTAGACTAACTTGATCCTCATGCACTTGTTGAGGTGTAAGAGGTGCAAGTGTAATCTTTTTACAATTATGTATGAAAGAGTATTTGTTCAAGAAACCATCAAAAGTGACTCTTTTGTCAAATTGCCAAGGACGCCCTAAGAGTATATGTGCAGCTTGCATTGGTACTACATCACACATAACATCATCTTCATACCTACCAATGCGAAAAGTAACCAAAACTTGTTTATGAACACGTACCTCTCCACTGTTGTTTAACCACTGAAGCTTGTAGGGACGGGGGTGCTCACTAGTTGGCAAGTTTAGTTTCTCCACCATTAATGCACTAGCAACATTAGTGCAACTTCCGGGGTCAATCACCAAGCTGCATACCTTGTTGGTCACATGGCACCTAGTGTAAAAGATGTTGTCACGTTGAAGCTCATCTTTACTAGCTTGAGTAGCTAGGGCCCTTCTTGCTACCAAACCAACTTTGTCTTGAGTTGGAACTTCCTCTATCTCATCTTCCTCTTCAACCAAGGGAGGCATGTCTTTGTAATCCTCCTCTTCATCATCAGTGACAATGTCTCCATTTGGTAGGACAAGCATGGTCCTTGGGTTTGGACATTGGCTTGCAATATGCCCAACTCCTTGACACCTCCAACATTTGGTGTCACGATTCCTAGGTTTTGGAGTTTCAATTGTTGTCTTGGAAATAACCTTGGAGTCGGTTTTGGTAAAAGGTGGCCGTGAGCTTGACCCGTGATCTTGCTTCGGCTTTGGAGGGTTCCAAGCGTTCGGACCTCTCTCCTCCCTTTTGGGCTGGAATGGTCGAGTAAATGGTTGCGGATTAGGGTTATAATTTCTGGTGGTACCCCTCCGCTTGAGCCTTTGCTCAATCTTGATAGCCTTTTCCACCATATCTTCTATCTCCACATAGTATTGAAGCTCAAGTTGATCGGCTATTTCAACCCTCAGACCACTGAGAAATCTTGCCATTGTAGCCTCTCGATCTTCTTGAATATCAGCTCTCAACATGGAGATTTCCATGTCCTTGTAGTAGTCCTCAACTGAGCGTTGACCTTGTGTCAAGGTTTGAAGTTTTTGGTACAAGTCTCTATGGTAGTGACTTGGTACAAATCGCTTCTTCATCAGTCTCTTGAGCTCAGTCCAAGTAGTTATAGATGGTTCTCCACACCTTCTCCTGCTTGTAGCCACTTGTTCCCACCAAACTATGGCATAGTCGGTGAATTCTACTACGGCAAGTCTCAATTTTTGTGCATCGGTGTAGTCATTACAATCGAACACTAGCTCTACTCGACTCTCCCATTCAAGGTATGTATCCGGATCAGATTTGCCTTGGAAAGGAGGAATCTTCATCTTAATCCCCTTGATTGCATCACCGATTGCTCTTGTGTTTCGCTTCGGTCTTCCTTGCTCGTATGCCTCATGTTCCGAATCGGCATTGGAGTCACTAGATTCCTCCAGGGTGGATTTTCCCCTAGATTTCCGAGAAGAAACCCTAGATGAACTTAGTTGATCATTCTGCTCATGGATTGTTTCCAGCCTTTGGTCAAATCTCCTCTGCATTTCCTTCCACATATCATCCATTTTACGTGATAACTGAGCAATGGTAAGTTCATTTTCCTGAGACATGGTGAAACCTGCAAAACTTGACAAATTGTTAGTAGAAAAATGCCTCACTTGCTCCCTTAAGTGTTTCACTCAAGTGCTTATATCACTCTAATGCTCTCACCAATTCACTTCTCAAGCCACTTGATTGTTTCCTTTGAAGAAATCAGAAATTTTCACAAAGAAGTTCAATCGAACCTTAATCAAATAGTATCCAATTGTACCAAAGCAAGAGTAGAAACGGAAAGCTCAAGTAATGAATTCGATAAGGAATGGAACGAGGAAAAAGTGATGTAAAAAAATGTCCAAGTACAATGATGGAGTTTCCCCAGTGTTTACTTAATTTCCTAGTTGATTTTTGGGAACCAAGTTAGGTGTTGGATTTGTTTGGAAAATTCCTTAAAGTCGGCTATCCAAATCAGAATTGTTACCAAAAAAAATTTCCAGATTTCGTTCCCCTTAACCTTCCTCAAAATCGGCTATACCAAATCAGGGTTATTTCCAAAAATTTTCCAGATTTCCTTCTCCTTATTCCTTTCCTAAAGTCGGCTGGTCAACCAAGTGTAAAACAGATTTTGGTAGCTTCCTATTCTACCCGAAACTATCCTCCGAAAATTCCAGAATTTTGCTGCTAAAACCCCTCCATAAACTCGGCTATACTCCCCTCTCCTTGCTCCCAAATTTCGTCCCTTACTCCCCCCAAAGACAAGCAATTCGGCCCCTTCCCTTCGTTCCACACAAGGACAGATTTGACTCTTGGTCCTAAGCAATGGCGTCACAAGATAATGCAAGTGATGTTACACAAGAATTCCCTAAGCGGCTTGCCCATGAAACCTCCAAGAGATTTTCTCCTAAAACAAGAAAGCCCTGTATGGATGCAAGAGCGTACAAGAAACTTTTTGTACGAAAGGAGGTACAAGTCTTCAAGAATCAAGATGATCAAGCATCTCAAAGGGTGATACAAATAATCAAGAGGCCAAGTGTTGGAGACCTTCAAGAGGAGGTTGGTCAGAATTTTTAAGCCCCCTTTTTTTTCTTTTTCTTTTTTTTGGATCAATATTCAAGAAACAAAGTGTAGCAAATCAGATCTTGGCAATAAAGAACACGATTTCCTTTTCTTTCTTGTCACCCGCGCACTTCCTCTTTCTTTGTCCTTTTTTTTTTTTTTGACTCTAAGAACACACAATTACTCGGTTGTTTTTTGGTAAAAATTCCAGAGTTTAATGTCAACCCAATGTTCTCCTACAATCCTCCAATAACTATCAAGACATGTATCAAAGTTTCGAGACTTCAAGATTAGTTTCAAGAAACTCAAGAAACCCTAGATTATTGTAGTCCCTCTTAAAGATTCCAACCCCAAACAAGTTTAACCACAAAAATCAGTTTAGGAAATTAATGAAAACAACTTGGTGGAATAAACTAAAGTTTGGACAGATTTGGCAAGAAACTTGCGCCCAAGGAAACCCTAGTTGCAAGTGAAAACCCTAGCCGTCGCGGAATTTTTATTTTATTTTTTTAATATTCAAACAGAATATGCAAGGCACACAACTCGGTTACACTTGAAGGCAGGCTTCAAGACAGAATCACACAACAAGTAATGCACGAAGTGGACGTGAAGCAAAAGAAACCAAAGAGCGACGCAACAAGAACAAACAAAGGCGGACAGAAATTTTTTTTTTTTTTTTGTAATAATAATCGGACTTGACACAAAGAGAGACACGACCAGTTTTGCAAGATAAAATTTACTAGAAAGCTTACGAACAAACTCAACGGGATATACTTGATGTCGTCGACTAGCTCTGATACCAACTGATGCGCGACGGATCTAGACGAACACCAAGTTGAATCGATATGCGGAACTCTGACCCTTCTAGAATCACAAGTCACGAACTAAGGATAATCCTTAACCCAAGACTAGCGAATTTAGTGAACCAAAAGTATAGTTAGAAGAACGCCACAACCAAGGAGACTACTTGATTGATAAGTTCAATGAACAGCTTGAGATTGATTCTCAAGTATTCAAAGGAAATTCTCTTGAGGCAAGAGAGAGTGAAATAACTCACATATATTTTATAAAATCTGAATTGTCCCCTAACGAATGAAAACCTATGCTATATATAGCCTTACAGGACTCAAACCCTAGAATGTCCAATGGACGATCTTGCCCTTCATTAAGGGTGAAAATATCTAACAACTAATTGACTAAAATTAAGACTCTGAATTCGGCCAAAGTGAAGTGAAAATTGACCGAAATTATTAATGCTAACAAACAACTAATAATGGTAACCAAAACCCTAATTAGCAAGCTAGTGCTCCGTGAACTAGTCTTCACTTGGTTCCTCCATTTGAAGGAAAGTGTATAGAGTAGTTTCTCCATTATGTAATCCTTCAATGGTCCTCAAGTCAACACCAACTCGTTCTTGAATCGTGCAAACAAGAGCTTGAAGTGATTCTTGAATTCTCCTAGCACGCGCTCTTGTAATTGGACCACTGGGTATTTGCATGACCTGAGCACTAGAAGTTTGAGCAGCCTTGAGCCCCTCCTCATTACCCATTCTCCAACCCTGCAAAACAACCACAATTTCTAGATTAGAAACTTAAAGTTACGAATTCGCTCAAATATAACTTAGGGTATGACTAAGTCATCTCATCTCAAATCTTAAGGGTAAAGTCTCTAATATATTTCCCAAATAGATCTCTAACCTAGCACTCTGATACCAACTGTGACGCCCCCACTTCTCTCTAAGGCGAACCAAAGGGTATCGGCGGGACGCCTGCCCAACTCTCGTCAGGACTCAATACAATACCAGTTCAAACTTAAAGATACAATACTAACAACGACATCGGAATAAAAGTATGAAGTCATTTCCATACATGAGCATTCAACCTTACATCACAAGTTTAAGGTACATCCCCTTTTCAAAATATACAACTTCCGAATTGTCTAGTCAAATACATTCAAATCCCTAATCGAAAGTTCAACCAAAATGCTTCTCCGAGTGTCACTCCATATCGGTTCTTGTTAAGGAAAACAAATCTACAGGGTGAGCGATTGCTCGTGAAGCCAAGAAACACACATGCAAGCACGTTTTCCAAATAACAATCCCATTTAACAATTAAAACAGTAACATTCTAGTAAATAACAATTCGGGTGAGAAAATAGACAGAAAAATTCAAGGATGTAGAAGCTCTCAGGAACTAAGTTCCACTTCCTTTGTCAATGCTCGATCAATTACCTCCCCACGATGACACTCCGTCAACCGGGTCGGTATTTAGTCCGTAGAAACTTCATTTACTTGTTCCCCGTTCACGATTACATACCCCAGTACTGGGCCCGTTCTTCTTTTATATAAGGTGATACTACTCGAGTATGCCAAGCAAGATTTCTTAATAGATCAAGCTTATGTTTTTCTCATGGCTCGCCAAGGTTCCCGACCAAACCCATGCCGGCTCGAATCCAAGGTCGGCCAATGAGATTTGGGCGTCCCTCTACTATTACCGCTAAGAGTCGAGGAGATTCACTCCGAGCGACTTATGCAACCATAGCATAACTAATCATTGAAACACTTCACTTAAATATTCACTTCAAGTAATTCATTTCAAGTAATTCAAATATATTTCACTTAAATGAGAACGAGTGCGATAAAGTACACACTCGACTCGGCATTTTCATAATACTTAATCACTAATAACAATTAAGCATGTAACACTTTTCACACACTTGACACTCACCTAGTCAAAATGAGAGAGTGGTACTCAATTCAAGTGTTTAAGCGTCCATTGTGAGGTCCTCTTGAAGGTCCTCTTGAATGCTTGAGTAAACAATAATTATCTATCACACACTATCGCTTAAGACCCCTCCCCAAATTATCAAGGAAGATTGTACTCTTGTACAATCTAAGAAAATATCATGAAAATGAACCTTAATTACTCATAAATCGAGACTCAAAAGTGGGGTTTAGTAATACAAGGAAAAACTGATTTTCATCTTTCAAATCAAGTGTAAAACGGTCAAGCAATATCGAAGAGAAATGGAGAGTTCTAAAAACTCAATTTCCTTTAAATTCAGAAATTCGAGATTTGAGGTGCATTCTTTGAAAAATCATATCTCACTCTCTGTAGGTCCAAAATTGGAAAACTTGGTACTGTTGGAAACTACATCCAAAGTACTAAAAGTTCTTAGAAGACACGTTTCCATGATTCTAAATGGAAGACACTCAAATTTCAGCTTAAAGCTACTAACTTGCACTTCCAAGACAGATTCGGGGTTGGTTTTTGGTAAACATTGAAAATTCGGCAAAATTTACAGAATATGAACTAGCCTCTAAAATTTCAAACTCAATTATAGTTACAATCAGAGTTTAAAACATAACAAACGGAACAAGAATTGGAGTTTTGAGCGCCAAAATATAGCAGCTCAAAGTTGGTTCAAAATGAGGATTGTTAGGCAATTTTCCAGATTTGAAACATAAATTTTGGGACTTCAGTTGGGTATCGAAATAGACTTGGAATGGCACAAAATTTGGTATGATTACACTACCATATAAGGGCTACTCCTCTGTAAACTTTCATGGAAAAATTCGTACGGGAAGTCAGCTAACAAGACCACTAAAATTCCAGGAATTTCCAAGGCAATTCTGTCTTATGCTTCCGTTTTCCTTTTTCGAACCTTTGGCCAAAGAAATCATCTCAAACATGGTTCACTTATGAAGAAAAGATCTAAGAAACAACCAACATACACTTGGTAGGTGATTGACACCAAAAGTTTCAAAATAACAAGTCCCAATTCGAGCTAGGCCATCGGCTAGCCAAAATTAGGGTTTTCGATCACTGATGCAGTTCTGTAATTCGGCCACAACTCGCACAATTCAACTTGGAATTAAGCATGGTTGCGGCGTTGGAAACTACATCCAACAGGCTACAATTCATCAGAAGAAAATGTTTAGAAATTCAGTTCATAGTTAGCTCAAATTTAAGCAACAAGTCCCAACACCTCACTGACTCTCGAGCAGAGCAACAAAATAGAACAGGTAATTTTGGTGAACTAGTACGGCTCCCTCACTTTGAATCAGGAAATGCATTTTATACCGTTGGAAAACTGAAAGTTTATAATTTCAAATGCCGCAAACGGCACTTGATTTCAACATCTAAGCAGAAAGATATGCTCAATCAAAAATCACTGCCAGGAGACCCCTGTTACGCGATTTCCAGTTTTGTTCTTGTCCAAAATTCAACTTTTTCTTAACCAAATCAAGTAATTTTTTGTGGAAATTTTCCACACAACCTAAAAAACATATCTATAATAAAATCAAGGTCAATTGATCACAAAAAAATTGAACCAAGGGCTCTGCAAAAATAGGGCAAAATCGGCTAAGCTTCTCATGCAACTTTCTTTGACTTTTTTTCCACTTTTTCAACTTATATCTATTTGTTTAACACTTAATCAACATAAATAACACCCATAATCATCATATCAGACCAACATGTCCATTGTGGGATTTCATAGAGCCCACTCAAATGATTTCCGACAAAATAAAGATACCCACATGAAACTACAAGCTTCCAAGTGAATTCTAACTCACTAGAATCAAGTTTCAAAGGTTGGATGATTTACTACCTCTTGGTTGATGAAACTCAGAAATTTTGGCTACTACGAGCTCCAAGAAAACTATGGAAATGATGCTCTCTTCCTAGTCCAAGTGAGTCTCCAAGTTGTTGTGAGTTTGTGTAGTGAATTTGGAGTGCAAAGGTGCAAGAAAGGAAGTGATATGATGAAAGGCTTTGTTCTTCTTCCTCCTATGGAGTTTCGGCCAGCTTGAGAGGATGAGAGAGAGTGAAAAATCTGATAGTGAAGCTTCTTGGAGAAGCTTGGTAGTTGGTTCAAATTTTTGGCACAAAAGTCAACTCTCAATAGTGCGCGTACGCGCGCGTTTTTGCCCGATTCCTCTCGGGTTTGTTTTACTTGTGCACTAAACCTCTAATGCACTTCTTTTAACACTATTATTATCCACCCTTAGTAGTCTAACAACAATTTTCTAAAGTCCTTCAATTAGTTGCGCGCACGAAAACCCGAACTTCCGACTTATGCGCGATAAAGTGCAATTTCTAAGAAATTCTTGTAACGATAGTATAACTAACTAATACTTGGGTAATTAATCATAGAAATACCTATTTTAAAACTAACGCATGAGTTCTCAATTCTCCAAGGTCACTGTACTCTCAAATCGACTATTGCTTCCAAACGCGATTTCACTAAATCTCGCTAAACGAGCTTCAAAAAATTAAATTTATTAACGGAACATTTTGAAAATATATGCAAGTTATAGTTCCATGGAAATGGTTCTAAAAGGGTTAAAATAAATTATTCAGAGAAAATGGACAATTAATTATTTAAGTAAACTAATAAATAAGTGAATAAATCGATAAAATAAATAAATAAGATAAAATAAATTACGAGTCCTCACACATATCACGGTGAGATCTGATTTGTTGGACCTAATTAAAGAAGCTCAAAAGAATGACCAGATGGTGCAAAAATGGGTAAAAAAAGTGCAAAAAGGGGAAATCACAGACTTTAATGTGAGTTCCGAGGGTATCTTGAAATTTCGTGATGGAATAGTAGTATCACAAGATGAAGTGCCAAAAAGGGACATTTTGGAAGAGACACATCGGTTTAAGTATACAGTACATCCCAGAAGCAGTAAAATGTACCAGGATCTAAGGAAACTATATTGGTGGGATAAAATGAAGAAGGAAATTGCTCAGTTTGTTCGAAAGTGTTTAGTGTGTCAACAAGTGAAAGTTGAACATCAGAAACCCTCAGGTCTTCTACAACCTCTTGAAATCCCTGAGTGGAAATGAGAACATATTACCATGGATTTCGTATCAGGGTTACTCCATACTCAAAAAGGTCATGACGCTGTTTGGGTAATAGTAGATAGGTTGACCAAGTCCGCTCATATCTTGCCTATAAATATGAGATACTCTTTGAAAAAATTGGTCCAACTGTACATGGACGAGATAGTGAGATTGCATGGGATCCCAGTAAGCATTCTGTCAGACAGAGATCTGCGATTTGTGTCTTGTTTCTGGCAACAATTACAAGGAGCCTTGGGGACCAAGTTGAACTTTAGTACTACTTGTGACAGCCCCACCTCCCCCTAAGGCGAACCAGAGGGTTCGGCGGGCCGCCTGCCCAACTCTCGCCGGGACTCAGTCGTTCACTACATTCCTCAAACAGATTACAAGATAAAACTCAAATATTACATCAAATTCTCCAATAAATAATTACATATCAAAAGCGAAGCGTCCATGCTTCCACTGCGCCACTCTGATCCATGATCCAACTATTACACAAGAGGAATTCCACAACAATAAAATCACAACAAGCCTTCCTTCGCCACGAGCCCTGTGGAGGGGAAAAAAATAGTTTTGGGGTGAGCTAGAAGCTCAGCGAGTAACCAGTAAAATCAGTAATCAAATCGGTTTAACAATAGTTCATTTCAATGACGTCATAAATCAATGATGGAGTATCAATAATTCAAGAAACATTTACAATGGAAAGTGATAGCAACATTCATTAAAAGGATACGGGCCCACATGGAGCCAAATATTCGCGCGCTCGCTCGTTCTCCTGCCATTTCCCCTTATTCCTCCAATTATTTGAAAATTTCATTTTGTGAATAAACCCTCGTTTGTTCGTTCATTTGTTCATTTCATTCACCCTTTCCTGGACATTGTCCAGGCTCCACTAACCTCCACCAACCTACAAAGGTAATACTCGAGTATACCAAAACGTTCACCCAGGTCACCATATCGCCCGACCGAGTCCGCTTCTGGCTCGAGTCGATCGGTAACAAGGGGCAGTGGCCAGTTCAGCCAAAAGGCTTACATTCATGCGCAACTAGCATTTAATCATTAATCATTGAAAATTTCACATTTATTTAGGTCGAGTGCGATAAAGTACACACTCGCCTAGAAAGCTCGTTTTGGAAATCATTAAAAGCACTTAACACATTATCAATCAATAATACAAGTTATGAAGTCAAGAAGTATTTAACAAACAAGGAACACTCACATGTAAGCACGCATGATATGCAAGAAAACAGTTCAAAAGTTACTTTGGAAACAGTTCAAAAATAAATAATGCAGGAAACGGTTCATAAATAACTTTAGAAATAGTTTGAGGTCACTCACCTCCATGGCTCAGAAATCATCCATCATATAACATTGCCTTGCGCAAATCCAAGTCTTAGATCACAAACTCAATGCAAACAAATCCCTTCAAAATTCGGACAGCACTTCCCCTGAATTTGCTAACTTTTCCAGCCATCATGGCTTCATTATTTCCTCAGCCAGCCCCAAAGTCACACGAAATATAAATTCTTCACAACGGCCGTTCAATAGGCTCCCAATAGTACAAGTACAATTCAAGCTCTAAAATATTCCAATAAGCACAATAAGACTCGATTACAAGTCATAAAACAATTCCAAATACCACCAAAATAGGGCTCCATAAGAATGTATAAGCACTAGAGTAAACCAGGAAAAATCCGGAAATGATTTAGCTTTAACCCTGAAAAAAATAGTTTTTGACGTCATTTTGCGGTAATGGCATCAAAGGCGCTACAATTGTCGGATGAAGGTGCAAGATACACTGTTTCGAAGCTAAGAGATACAGCTACAATATTACAGAAGGTCACTCAACCCAGTTTCGAGTGTAACCAGGTCAAAAATGCAAGATACTACACCAGAACCGCAAAAACAGATTCACAGAATGCATTCTAGCGGAAACATCATAAATCAGGATACCTAAGTCCAAATCCAGAAATTCCAAAACCAGCTGAAAGCTAAGAAACAGGGATACATTTCATCAAAAGACCTAAACAACCAATTCGGAAGCAATTCCAGCCAAAACAACCAATTACAGGCGCAATTCTTACATTCGGGTAAAACCAGGACAGCAAGGGTAATTTCGACTTTTCTCATTCTACACTACTCCGATTGACCTGAAATTTTGTAGGCACCTCTAAAATGTCATTCCCTATAACTTTCATGTTTTAATCCAAGGCCAATTCGGCCTCTAACTAGGAGCTATAAATTCAGTCGGAATGTATTCATCATAACCCTAACTTTCCAAAATTTCTTCCAAAACAGAAATTGGTTGCAATTAACCACTTTTTCCACCTCCTAGAGTCATTATATACCATTTCCAATCATCATAGATAGCCACACAATCATGCTCATATTAAAACAGAAAAATCCCCAAAAATAATAAAACTTCATCACTTCAACCACAAATCAAGAAATAATCCATAAACTTACATCTCATACTACCACTAATCATGATTTAAGCATCAATTAAGGGAGGAGGGTGGTTCTTCTTGTAACAGCCCCACCTCCCCCTAAGGCGAACCAAAGGGTTCGGCGGGCCGCCTGCCCGGCTCTCGCCGGGACTCAGTCGTTCACTACAATCCTCAATTGAATTTCAAGATAAAACTTCAAATATTACATCAAATTCTCCAAAAATTACATGCCACAAATGCAGCGGAAACAATTCCTAACTATACATAAAATGATTCCAAATCAAAACTGTACAAAACATAGTCCATCCAATCACGTGCACAAGTACTATAAGTCCTTCCTTCGCCTTGAGCCCTGTGGAGGGGAATAAAATATTTTTGGGGTGAGCTAGAAGCTCAGCGAGTAACCAGCAAAATCATTAAGCAAATATATTTCACAATGTTGCATTTCGATGATTTCGATGATGTCATGATTCAGAGATCAAATGTCCGTTTAGTGCTCTCGTGAGCCAGTGAAATCATTGCACTAGAACACCCAGCGCTCAAATAGATCATAACACACGAACAGAGAGAGGAAGCCCCTTTTTGAGCTCCAGATAACCATGAACATGAACCACAAACAGAATGGAGATGTTGGTGTCCAGCACAAGACTTTCCCAGAACTCATTGAAGCCAAAATCATATCATGAATTCACATGCAAGCACGCATAAGATGCAATCGAATAAATAATGCAAGAAACATTTCACAAATAACTTTGGAAATAGTTTAGGGTCACTCACCTCCATGGCTCAGAAACCATCCATCATATTGCATTACTTCACTCAAGTCCAAGCCCTAAAGCACAAACGCAAAGCAATCAAGCCCATTCAAAATTCGGACAGCATTTCCCCTAAATTTCTTTACTTTTCCAGCCATCAAGGCTTCATTATTTCCTCAGCCAGTCCCAAAGGTACACACACAACAACAAGTTCATCTAATAGTCATTCAGCAAGCTCCAAGTATTACAAAGACAAGTCAAGCTAGGGAAAAGTCCGGAAATGAAAGTTAAGCTCAAAACCAGAAAAACAGTTTTGACGTCCTTTTGCGGTAATGGCACCAAAGGTACTATGAGTATCGGATGGAGGTCCAAGACCCACCGTTTCGAAGCTAAGAACCAGGGCTACAACAATGTAGAAGGTCACTCAGTCCAAATCCCAGCACAACGAAGTCAAATATGCCAAATAACAAACCAGAACCGTAATTGCAGGTTTACAACTTACACTATACTGTAATCAGTACAACTCAGTCTATACAGGTCCGAATGCAGAAATTCCAAAGGCATATGATAGCTAGGGAATCAAGCTACATTTCATCAGAAGACCTCAACCACCAAATCCAAAAAAATGCCAGTCAAAACAACCCATTTCAGACGCAGTTCTTACATCCTGATGAACCCAGAACAGCAACAGTAAATTCGGCTTATCTCATTCGACACTACTCCAATTGACCTGAAATTTTACAGGCACCCTTAAAACATCAATACCTACAACTTTCATGTTTTGATCCAAGGCCAATTCGGCCTCTATCTAGGACCAAAAATTTCGGACAGAATGAAGAACCAAGAACCCTAATTTTCCAGATTTCTTCCAAAACAGAATTTACTTGCAATTAATCACTTTTTCCACCTCCTAGCTTCCTCAACTATCATTTCCAATCATCATACATAACCACATAATAACAATCATATGAGAACAGAAAAATCCTAATTAAATATAAAACTTCACTAATTTCAACCAAAATCATGAAATCATCCATAAAATCACTTATTCAACCACCACCAATCACTAATTGAACATTATCAAGATCAAAGGAAGAATTCCCTAGTTACTCACCTTGCAAGCTCAAGAAAGTAAGCAACTTAGCACCAATTTCTTCCAAACAACTCCACAACCAACCTCAATATCACCAAACTAAGAAGTTCTATGGAAAAATTTGAAGATTAAACGGTTGAATTGAAAGATTGGGCAAGATTGGAGCTTGAAAATTGAGAGAGTTTTCTTTCCTTTGTTCCTAGCAAGAAATTCGGCCAAGAGCTTCAAAATAAGAAGAATTTTGGGTCAATTTTGGTTTAAATGGTAAAGGCATGAATAGTGGTCAAAAGGTCAAAAAGGTAAGAATAAATCCTCAAGTGACACATGTCCTCTTCATTAATTTCTTGCCTAACTTTTTGTCTCTCTTACACAAATATCTTAACACATTGTAAAATAATATCACTTAATACAAAATTCCAACAAGTTGTCAAAAATATAATGCATTTACCGCACTTGCGGGTCCCACGTCCAAAATACGCTTTTAATTTCTCAAAAACTAACCGATACTAGAAAAATCATTTTAAAACTATTTTTGCTCATAAACTTTATCTGGGGAATTTTTCTAATAAAGAAAATGTAGAAAAAGCGGGCGTTTAAAAAAATAAACCCTAGAAAATTAGAAAATTTCCGGGTTCTCAAACTCATTTTTTTTCGGGGCGTCACACTTCTAAACTCACCTTAGAAACAAGAGAGAGGGGGTAATAGGTCCTCTTAGCTTTCCAAATAACTCCACAAATCAACTCACAAACACTAAGTGTAGAGGTTTTATGGAGAGATTGCAAGATTAAATGGTTAGATTGTTGAACTTGAGCAAGATTGAAGCCAAAAATTGAAGAGTTTTCTTTCTTTTCTTGCCTTGAAGAAGTCGGCCAAGAGGAAGACAAAAATGAGGAATTTTGGTGAATTTTTAGTTATTTAAGTCAATTGGTAAGACATGGAATAGTAGTCAAATGGTCCACCCAATAGCCAAGTGACACTTGTCACTTAATTTAATGCTTGCCTAACTTTTGTCTCTCTCATACCAATCCACTTAGCATCCTCTACTTATCTCTTAACACCCGATAAATTAATTCCAGTATCCAAAACTTAACCTAGTTGGCCGAAATTTTCCGAACTTTTCACACTGGTGGGTCCCACGTCCGGTATATGCTCTTAATTTCTCAAAAACTATCCGATACTAGAAAAATCATCCAAAAACTATATTTACTCATAAAAATTATTTTCCCAATTTCTCACATCAATAAAATGTGGAAAAACGTGTAATTATAAAAAAAATAAAATCGAGTACTTTAAAACAAAATTACAGGCTCTCACACTTATACTTTTCGGAGCGTCACACTACTCATCATCCCCAAACTGATGGACAGTTGGAGAGAACCATTCAAACACTCGAAGATATGTTGAGAACATGTATTTTGGATTTTGGTGGAAGTTGGGGACAATACATGGCGTTAGTTGAATTTGCATATAATAATAGCTATCATTCTTCCATACAAATAGCACCGTACGAAACTCTCTATGGAAGAAAGTGCCGATCACCAATATACTGGGATGAAGTAGGAGAAAGAAGAGGTTTAGACCAGTTGCAGTACCATGGATCGAGAATGCTTATGAAAAGGTGAAGGTGATACGTCATAGGCTTCAGACAGCTCAAAGTCGACAGAAGAATTATGCAGATAATCGACGAAAGGACTTGGAGTTTGAAGTTGGGGACAAGGTATTTCTAAAGGTTGCACCACTTTGAAGTTTCACGGCGGGAAAAGGAAAGAAGCTTCAACCGAGATACGTAGGGCCTTTCAAGATTCTTCAATGAGTAGGGAATGTGGCATACCGGTTGGAGTTACCAGCGAATCTGTCCAGGATCCATGATATATTTCACGTTTCTATGTTGAAAAAGTATTATCCAGACCCCACTCATGTACTGAAACCAGAAGAAATTGACATTGACGAATCTCTGACTTATAAAGAAAGGCCGGTACAGATCTTAGATCGCAAAGTAAAGGAATTAAGGACTAAACATACACCCTTGGTAAACATTTTGTGGAGAAATCATGAGGTAGAGGAAGCTACTTGGGAAGTGGAAGAGGACATTCGTGCAAAGTATCCTGAGCTATTCAGTGATCAAGATGAGAATTTCAAGGACGAAATTCTTTAAGGGGGAGAGAGTGTGAGAACTGTGACAGCCTCACCTCCCCCTAAGGCGAACCAGAGGGTTCGGCGGGCCGCCTGCCCAGCTCTCGCCGGGACTCAGTCGTTCACTACATTCCTCAAACAGATTACAAGATAAAACTCAAATATTACATCAAATTCTCCAATAAATAATTACATATCAAAAGCGAAGCGTCCATGCTTCCACTGCGCCACTCTGATCCTTGATACCAACCATTCACACGGAGAACTTTAATACAAACGTTTCCTTCGCCTCGAGCCCTGTGGAGGGGAATAAAACATTTTTGGGGTGAGCTAGAAGCTCAGCGAGTAACCAATAAAATCAGTAATCAAATATATTTCACAATATTGCATTTCGATCCTTTCGATGATGTCATGATTCAAAGAACAAATGTCCGTTTATTGCTCTCGTGAGCCAGTGAAGTCATACCACTTGAACACCCAACGCTCAAATAGAACATTTAACATTAACATTAACATTAAGAGGGAGCCCCTTTTTGAGCTCCGGAGCCATTTGCTCCAAGTAAACAGAGGTGGAGACGTTGGTGTCCAGCACAAGACTCCCCAAGATCTCATTGAAGCCAAAATCATATCATGAATTCACATACAAGCACGCATGAGATGCAGTCGAGTAAATAATGCAAGAAACATTTCACAAGTACTTTGGAAATAGTTTAGGGTCACTCACCTCCACGGCTCAGAAATCATCCATCATATAACATTGCCTTGCTCAAATCCAAGTCTTAGATCACAAACTCAATGCAAACAAATCCCTTCAAAGTTCGGACAGCACTTCCCCTGAATTTGCTAACTTTTCCAGCCATCATGGCCTCATTATTTCCTCATTCCAACCCAAAGGTACACACACAACAACAAGTTCATCCAATAGCCATTCAGCAAGCTCCAAGTAGTACTAGTACAAGTCAAGCTAGGGAAAAGTCCGGAAATGAAAGTTAAGCTCAAAACCAGAAAAACAGTTTTGACGTCATTTTGCGGTAATGATACCAAAGGCGCTACGATTGTCGGATGAAGGTGTAAGATACACCGTTTCGAAGCTAAATGATAGGGCTACAACATTGCAGAAGGTCACTCAACCCAGTTTCGAGTGTAACCAGGTCAAAAATGCAAGATACCATACCAGAATCACAAAAACAGATTCACAGAACGCATTCTAGCGGAAACATCATAAAGCAGGCTATCCAAGTCCAAATCCAGAAATTCCAAAACCAGCTGAAATATAAGAAACAGGGATAAATTTCATCAGAAGACCTCAACAACCAATTCGGAAGAAATTCCAGCCAAAACAACCAATTACAGGCGCAATTCTTACATTCGGGTAAAACCAGAACAGCAATAGTAATTTCGACTTTTCTCACTCTACGCTACTCCGATTGACCTGAAATTTTGTAGGTACCTCTAAAATATCATTCCCTACAACTTTCATGTTTTAATACAAGGCCAATTAGGCCTCTAAATAGGAGCTATAAATTTGGGCAGAATGTTCCTTCACAAAACCTAATTTTCTGAAATTTCTTCCAAAACAGAAATTGATTGCAATTGACCACTTTTTCCACCTCATAGAGTCCTTAAACATCATTTCCAATCATCATATATAACCACACAACCATGTTCATATTAAAACAGAAAAATCCCCAAAAATTATAAAACTTCATCAAGTCAACCACAACTCAAGATATAATCCATCAAACCATCTCTTTAGCCATCACAAGTCACTAATTTAGCATAATCAAGAACAAAGAAAGGATTGCTAGACATGAACCTTGAAATATCAAGAAAGTTGATGGCTTAGTCCTTTGCCTTCTCTAATCACTCCACCACTACCTTCAATCTTCCTAAACAAGTGACTTTTGTGGAGGAATTTGAAAGTTTAACGGTTGATTCACAAGATTGAGCAAGAAATGGAAGGAAGAAATTGATAGCTTTTCTTTCTTTTGCTCTCCAATAAATTTGGCCACGAGAGGAGAAATAAGAGGATTGTAAGTCCCAAAGACAACCAAGAGGGGGGGTGAATTGGGTTATTCAAAATCTTAATCAGATTTAGGCAATTTTTGCTAAATTAAAATTTCCTTCTTTTCTAGTAATGATCAACCAAGTGGATTAGAAGACAAGAGCAATATTGATCAGAAACACAAGTATAAACAAGCAATGAGAATTTTATTAAACAGAAAAGTAAATTGGGGAATCAAACCAAGTGTCTACCAAGCTATCCTCAAACTTGAAGACCACACACTAGGAAGAGCAACTTCTCTTTGATGGAAGACGATCAACTAGATGTACAATGGAGGGAGCACTTCCTCCTTGCCCTAAGCCTCACTTAGTCAAGCTAAGAAGTTTTACAATCACTCTGAAAACCCTCAACAAAGCTACACTAAAGATCCTTTCAATCACAAAAGAAATGCTCACCAGAAATTCACACCACTTTAAAACAAATCTAGCTTTGGAGACTATTTTCTAGCTAAAATATCTCTTGAGATCTTGTAAACAAAGTGTGCAAAAGTCCTCCCTTCGTTCAGAACAGTTTGTTTTTAAAGGGGAACAGAAATGAGCTTCATTAAAGCTTCCAACGGATAGAAGGCAGATGAAGGGTCAGCTAGCCGTTGGGGCTTTCGGACGTCCGACGATCAAATCATCGTCCGAACCAATCGTCCGAAAATAGCCAAGTTGAAGTTCGGACGTCCGATGAGATTTTTGTCGTCCGACAGCACAGCGTCCGATCGTAGGCCGAGAGCTAGCAAGTTATCTTGGAATTTTTCGGACGTCCGATCTGGTTGATATGCGTCCGAGGTGTGCGTCCGATCCTTCCGGACGTCCGACAGTTTCCTTTCGGCCGTCCGACCTGATTGTCCTGTTTTTGCTTCTCATTTTGGTTGTCTTGCATTTCATGACATATTTGAACCTGATTCTTGGATAGACAGAAACACTTGTATTTGAAGGAGGTTAGATAAACATTTCAAAGTACCAAGAATGACCAACTAGACATACTTAAAAGACAGTATCTTTGATCGGAACAAAACAATGACTAAATTCATTTATATTATTTCAATCTTGTTTGCCACATCCAAAGCATCGTAGACTGGAGTCAATCAAACATATGCTTTCCTTGTTCCATCAGGCCTGATCAATCTTGGTCAGTATAAACGAACTTTTGTGATCATCAAAACCAAGAATAACATTCTCCCCCTTTTTGATGATGACAAAACAAAAGTTTGAAATGAAATTTTATGATTGCAATGAAAACTCCCCCTTTCAAAATAGACAAGAACTCCCCCTGTCTTAGTGAATCACAAAATTTGAAAATTTTGAAAAACTCCCCCTCACAAAGCTGCCCATCCGAGTTAAACAATTAAGCATATCATCCACTCCAAATTTAAACAATCAATCCAACATATCCTAACATCACCAATCATCAATCATGCCAACATCACCAATTATCAATCATCACTCAATCCAATCATTTGATACCATATCTCCCCCTTTTTGTCATCACAAACGGGCAACCAATCACATCAACATATCCACAAATTCACAAATTTAGACAAGTTCACACATCAAAACTTAGACCATCAATCAGAATAGACAATCCACGAATTCATTACATTCACATAAGCAGAATAGACAATCATTCATCAAAATATTCAGACATCCATCAAAACAGTACTTAAACATCCAAAACGAAACTTAAAATATCCATTACATTACATATTCATTGTTGAATACCACGAAAACATAAAAGAGACAAACAAAATGCAAATGTCCTAAATGATGAACTAAGTGGATCCAGGTGTCCTCCGAGAGAGCTGATATTGATCAAGATCCTCCTCTTCAGTTTCTTCATCATCTTCAGCAGCCTCTTCAACTGGTGCCTTGCCTTTATCTGATGTAGAGGTGCCATGAGGAGTCACAGGGGTTGAAGAACCAGGATCCGGAATTGATGAACTTGGATCAGTGGGGTGTGACTCTTTGTCATGGGAAACTTCCTCAACTACAGGGGGGGAAACAGGAGGTTCTTTTTGTCTAGGAAGGCAGTTTGTTGCTCAGAGGACATAGTGAGCATTAGACCATGTTCTAGAAGAAGAACATGCTGTTTGAGTTCACGAAGGAGCTCAATTACTTCATCACTGGAAGAGGAAGATGCCTTAGAGGCATATTTCCTAGGATGAATAGGAGTGAGTGGAATAGATGAAGGATCATGTGCAGCCTTAGACCTAAGTTCACTAGAAGATGCACCCTTATAAGCCCACAGATTATCTTTGAAAACAAGATTTTTCCTTTCAAAATACCCTTTTGTAAAGGCATAAGAAGATGCTTCTTTAGGACAAACACCTAGAATAGGGACTTTGTTAAACTCAAAAATCTTTTGAAGAAACTTTCCATAAGATAATTTTCTGCGAGAATCAGTGGCATAGCGAAGTAAGAACTTGCACATGACAAAACCAAAATCAATACGAATTTTTTCTTGAAAACAATAAAAGAGGTACAACTCCATTTTGTTTGCATCAGTTCTATGGCCATCAGTAGGCACAAGCAGGTTTGAAATGATAGAAAAAGCAATTAAATTCACAGGGGCCAGATCATTCAATTTAGCATCAGCAGGTGAGGAAAAACTTCTTTTGAAATAGGTTAACATTTTTGTCCCATCAAAATGATTTGCCACAGTCGGGAGCTCTTCATAGGAAAAGAAATTAGCAATCTTATCTTTGCATAAACGTTCAATGGTAGTATTTAAAATGGAGTTCACAATTTCAGAGTCAATGATTAAGTCTACCCCATTAACCCTGGAAAATATTTCAGTTGGGTCAGAACCTTTCCTTAGATTGGCAAAAAATTGATGCAACATATCAGGATAGTAGACATTTGGCATAGAAATAAGATGTGACCATTTCTGGAAAGCAAATAGACTCAGAATGGATTCTAAACCTATGGAGCGAAATTCAGAGGGGTTTACAGTTCTTTGAGGGATGACACCCTTCTGGGATATCCAGGAGTATTTGTCTTTCGCAGCATCATCAAAGAATGTAGGAGGAGGGGCTGATTTTGGAGGCGGTTGAGAAGATGTCCCCTGTCCAGATTCAGGCTGAGAGGAGGGTTGTGGTGTAGGCCGTGACGTTTGACCCTTGATAGCTCCTCTTTTGAAGCGTTTGGATGTCCGTTTGACAGTGGGAAGACTCTCATCCTCATCCCTGAGTGGATGCTTGCGTCCGGCAGTAACTTTTCCTCCCCTTAGATTCACCATTGTGCGAAATGTGTGGAATGAGGGATGCAAATGATGCACACAGCAGTAGGGAAGTGAATCGCACAGAAATTTTGGGACACAAAGTCCTTGAACAAGATTTGGCAGAGCGGTTATGAGAAAGTAGGGTTTTGAGGGAAATTTGGGAATTTACGAAATGTTTTGCGATTCGATGAAATAATTAGGAGAAATGAATCGCAATCAATCAGGAAAAGTTTTGTTTGAGTCAATTTGGGAATGAGAGCTTCAGAATGGTATGAATTTGAGAGTGAGAAATGAGAGGGTTTTCGTCCGAGAGGAAATAGAAAAGAAGAGTTTGAAGCAAATAAGGGAGAAAGTTAATTTAAAAAGTGAGCCGTTGCACTGTCGGACGGCCGAACGAAGTTGTGCGTCCGACAGTTGCGTCCGAACAGGCGCAATTCTGGAAAATGGCTGAAGAACATCATCGGACGTCCGTTCATCTTCTTTCGGACGTCCGAAGACTTTGAGAAATTTTAGGATGATTTTTCGATTATTCCTAATTTTGATCTTAGATGAATGAACTGATCTAATGGCAGAGCTTTGGTAAAAATATCAGCAAATTGATCTTTAGAACAAACATAATTTACACATATGTCACCTTTTTGAACAAGATCACGAATAAAGTGATGCTTTATATCTATGTGCTTTGTCCTAGAATGATGAATAGGATTTTTGGTCAAATTTATAGCACTAGTATTATCACAGAATACAGGCATGCAGTCATACATCAATCCAAAATCATTCAAAGTGTGCTTCATCCATAAAAGTTGAGCACAACATGCACTAGCGGCAATATATTCCGCTTCGGTTGTAGACAAAGATATTGCATTTTGCTTTTTGCTAAACCAAGAGACTAAACAATTTCCAAGAAAATGACAAGTTCCACTAGTACTCTTTCTATCCACACGACAACCTCCAAAATCAGCATCCGAATAACCGTATAGTGCAAACTCATTAGATCTAGCATACCAAAGACCATAGTCTAATGTACCTTTCAAATACCTAAAAATTCTTTTTACAGCATTCAAATGTGATTCTTTTGGACAAGATTGAAATCTAGCACACAAGCAAACAGCAAACATAATATCAGGTCTACTTGCGGTTAAATAGAGTAGGCTTCCGATCATACCTCTATATTGCTTTTCATCCACATGATTACCTTCTTCATCTTTGTCAAGCTTTGTAGAAGTGCACATTGGAGTTCCAACTTGCTTTGAGTCCTCCATGCCAAACCTTTTCAGCAACTCCTTGGTATATTTTGCTTGATTTATAAAAATTCCCTCAAGAGCTTGATGTATTTGAAGTCCAAGGAAGAAATTTAATTCTCCCATCATACTCATTTCAAATTCACTTTGCATAGTGGTGGAAAAATCCTTGCATAGATACTCATTAGTAGCACCAAAAATAATATCATCAACATATATTTGCACAATAAGAAGGTCATTCAACACTTGCTTAGTAAAAAGTGTGGTGTCCACAACACCCCTTTTGAAACCATTTTCAATCAAAAAACCACTTAGTCTTTCATACCAAGCTCTTGGAGCTTGTTTTAGACCATATAAAGCTTTAGATAGTTTAAACACATGACTTGGAAATTTTGTATTTTCAAAACCGGGGGGTTGATCCACATATACTTCTTGATCAATAAAACCATTTAAAAAGGCACTTTTAACATCCATTTGAAACAATTTGAAGCCTTTAAAGCATGCAAAAGCAAGAAGCATTCTAATAGATTCTAATCTTGCTACGGGAGCAAATGTTTCATCAAAATCAATTCCTTCTTCTTGTGCATATCCTTTAGCAACTAATCTGGCTTTATTTCTTACAACAACACCTTTATCATCTAACTTATTTCTAAAAATCCACTTTGTGCCAATGATAGGTTGATTTTGAGGTCTATCAACAAGTGTCCAAACTTCATTCCTCTCAAATTGATTAAGTTCCTCTTGCATTGCCAAAATCCAGTTTTCATCCTTTAAAGCATCATTGACATTTTTGGGTTCAAAAAGAGACACTAAAGCAAAATTGTCAATCAATTTTCTAGATGAGGAACGAGTGTTTACCTTCTCGGATGGATCACCAATTATAAGCTCTTTTGGATGATTTTGGCTGAATTTCCAAGCCTTGGGAAGATCTTTGAGTGAATCATCATTTTTGTCTTCATCTTCCTCTTCTTGATCATTATGAACTTCATTTTCCATTTCAGTTGCTGCTGGTTTAGAACTTCCTTCATTTCCAATTGACAGCTTTTCCATTCCTGCTCGAACACCTACATCATCATCCTCACACGGACTTTTGGAATTATCATCATTGGTTTCATCAAATGTTATATGTATAGCTTCTTCAATCACAAGAGTCCTTCTATTAAAAACTCTGTATCCTCTTTTATTCTCACAATACCCCAAAAATATTCCTTCATCAGATTTTTTATCAAACTTACCAAGATGTTCCTTTAGATTCAAAATAAAACATTTACAACCAAATACTTTGAAATAACCAACTGTAGGTTTCTTATCAAAAATCAGCTCATAAGGAGTTTTCTTTAAGATAGGTCTCAAGAGAATTCTATTCATCACATAACATGCAGTGTTTACCGCTTCAGCCCAAAGATATTTAGGCAACCTACATTCATTTAACATAGTTCTAGCAGCCTCTTGGAGAGTCCTGTTTTTCCTTTCTACAACACCATTTTGCTGTGGAGTTCTTGCAATAGAAAACTCATGAGTTATGCCATTATGATCACAAAATTCTGGAAAACCACAATACTTGAATTCTGTTCCATTATCACTTCTAATTCTAACAATTTTTAATCCAAGCAGATTTTGCACTTTAGCAAACAATGAAGTGAAATTCTTGAATGCATCATCCTTATGAGCAAGAAATATTACCCAAGTGTATCTAGAATAATCATCTACAATCACAAAACAGTATTTCTTACCACCCAAGCTAGAGATTTGAGTAGGGCCAAATAAGTCAAGATGCAAGAGTTCTAAAGGTTTGGAAGTAGATACACACTTCTTTGGTTTAAAAGAAACTTTTGTTTGCTTTCCAAATTGACATGCATCACATATTTTATCCTTTTCAAAACTGATTTTTGGCAAGCCTCTAACTAGCTCCTTTTTCGAAATTTCCTTTAGTAACTCCATGTTAAAATGACAAAGTCTTCTATGCCACAACCAAGGATCTTCATTTGAAACTTTAAGACATGTTAAGCTAGAAGAATCAATTTTATCAAGAACCACAATATATATGTCGTTGAACCTCTTACCTTTGAACACAACATTGTATTTGGAATCAAGCACAATGCATTCATGTTTTCTAAACAACACATTCAAGTCTTTATCACACAATTGACTAACACTAAGCAAATTATAACTCAAGTTATCAACTAAGAGCACATTATGAACAAAAGTTTCACCATCCTTACCAACATCACCTATTCCAATTGTTTTAGCTTTCACATCATCACCAAATGTCACTTTTCCACTTGATCTTGATTTCAGCTTTATGAACAAAGAGGGATCACCGGTCATATGCCTTGAACAACCGCTATCAATGAACCATTTGGACTTGTGTGAGCATTTTTCCTGAAAAGAGAAAGTGTTTGGTACCCTTTTTAATTTTTGGGTCCATAATAGTTAGCATTATATCTAACTAACCACATGCATTTCATCCCTTTGTTCAGATTTCTTTTCACATAGCAATCACTTTTCAAATGCCCTCTTTGACAACAAAAACCACACATAATGGAAGAGTCCTTAACATGTACTGGTTTGACATATCTTAATCCACCTTTTCTATATGTTGTGAAACCATGTGCATTTTTGTTGTGTGCAAATGTTCTTTGAAAAATAGTAGGATGTGTAGGTGACATGTTCCTTTTGATAAACTCCTGCTTTCTTGCTTTCAAAGTCTCATCCAAGTTGTCCATTCTCCTTTTTAAATCACCATGTCTTTCCTTCAGCATTTTACAAATATTTGTCTTTCTATCAAGCTCATTCTGAACATCAAATCCGGCTCTTACAAGACATTCATTGTCAGTTTTTAGTTGTTTATTTTGTTGAAGGAGACATGCATTTTCATGAATGAGAAAAGCAATTTTCTGTTTTAGCTGCTTGTTCTTATCATAAGATTCCTTCAAAGCATTATGCAGTTTTTCAACAAAGGATTCAAGATCATCATCTTCTTCATCATCACTTTCAGATTGAGAGTGTATGGAAGTTACCTCATTATCTCCAATAGCCATGAAGGCCATTTGAGCTGATTCTTCCTCTTCTTCAACTTCCCCTTCAGAGTTGCATTCATTCCAAGTAATCTGGAAGTTGTTGAATCTTGGCTTTCGATCAGCTTTTCCATCTTTCATTTTCTTCATGGGGCATTCGTTTGCATAGTGTCCAGGCTGTCCACATTCATAGCATTTGTCCACTTGCTTCTTGTTGAATTCTTGTTTTCCTTTGTTCCTTGCATTTGATGAATAATTTTGGAATTGATTGCTAGGTCCTCCCTTTCTGAACTTCCTTTTATTCAAGATTCTTTTGAAGCCTCTTGTGATGAGAGCAAGATCATTATCATCACCATCCGAATCTTCATCATCCAAGTGAGCTGGATCATCTTCACTTTGAGTAGTCTTTAGAGCAATATTTCTTTTTGCTCTAGCATCCTCTTCCTCCTGCACTTTAGATTTCAGTTTTAACTCATAAGAGGTTAGTGAGTTAATGATAGATTCAATAGGCACAGAACTTAAATCCTTAGCCTCCTCTATTGCAGTCACTTTATTTTCCCATTCTTTGCCCAATGCATTGAGAATTTTTCTGTTCTTCTCTCCCAAGGTGTACTCTTTGCCCAACACCTCGAGATCTTTGATCAAGTCAGTGAACCTGCAAAACATTTTGTCAATATCCTCAAGAGGTTCAATCTTAAAAGATTCATACTTTGTGACCAAGATGGCCTTTCTCTGTTCTCTCACATTGTCACCACCCTCATGGATTTCTCTTAACTTATCCCACATTTCTTTGGCTGATTTACAGCCTTTCACTCTAATTGATTCATTTGAATCTAAGGCACTATAAAGAACATTCATGGCCTTGGCATTCAATGTGAGGTTAGTCCTGTCTTGAGCATTCATTTCAGCTCTCATTTTTGGCCGAAGCAGCCCTGTATCTGCATCAAGAAAGTTAGCTTCATGCGGTCCTTCACTCACAATAAACCACAGTTCAATATCAATAGATTGCAAAAAAATAATCATCCGTTCTTTCCAGCTAACATAGTTGGAGCCACTGAACATGGGAGGCCTAGTAACAGATTGCCCCTCAACAAACATAGCATGACTGGTTGTCATCTTTACTCCAAGCCGTTAGAGCTTAATCTCAAGGAGACCAAGCTCTGATACCAATTGTAAGTCCCAAAGACAACCAAGAGGGGGGGTGAATTGGGTTATTCAAAATCTTAATCAGATTTAGGCAATTTTTGCTAAATTAAAATTTCCTTCTTTTCTAGTAATGATCAACCAAGTGGATTAGAAGACAAGAGCAATATTGATCAGAAACACAAGTATAAACAAGCAATGAGAATTTTATTAAACAGAAAAGTAAATTGGGGAATCAAACCAAGTGTCTACCAAGCTATCCTCAAACTTGAAGACCACACACTAGGAAGAGCAACTTCTCTTTGATGGAAGACGATCAACTAGATGTACAATGGAGGGAGCACTTCCTCCTTGCCCTAAGCCTCACTTAGTCAAGCTAAGAAGTTTTACAATCACTCTGAAAACCCTCAACAAAGCTACACTAAAGATCCTTTCAATCACAAAAGAAATGCTCACCAGAAATTCACACCACTTTAAAACAAATCTAGCTTTGGAGACTATTTTCTAGCTAAAATATCTCTTGAGATCTTGTAAACAAAGTGTGCAAAAGTCCTCCCTTCGTTCAGAACAGTTTGTTTTTAAAGGGGAACAGAAATGAGCTTCATTAAAGCTTCCAACGGATAGAAGGCAGATGAAGGGTCAGCTAGCCGTTGGGGCTTTCGGACGTCCGACGATCAAATCATCGTCCGAACCAATCGTCCGAAAATAGCCAAGTTGAAGTTCGGACGTCCGATGAGATTTTTGTCGTCCGACAGCACAGCGTCCGATCGTAGGCCGAGAGCTAGAAATTGATTGCAATTGACCACTTTTTCCACCTCATTGAGTTCTTAAACATCATTTCCAATCATCATATATAACCACACAACCATGTTCATATTAAAACAGAAAAATCCCCAAAAATTATAAAACTTCATCAAGTCAACCACAACTCAAGATATAATCCATCAAACCATCTCTTTAGCCATCACAAGTCACTAATTTAGCATAATCAAGAACAAAGAAAGGATTGCTAGACATGAACCTTGAAATATCAAGAAAGTTGATGGCTTAGTCCTTTGCCTTCTCTAATCACTCCACCACTACCTTCAATCTTCCTAAACAAGTGACTTTTGTGGAGGAATTTGAAAGTTTAACGGTTGATTCACAAGATTGAGCAAGAAATGGAAGGAAGAAATTGATAGCTTTTCTTTCTTTTGCTCTCCAATAAATTCGGCCAAGAGAGGAGAAATAAGAGGATGTTTTGGCCAATTTTTGGTATTTATTTGGTAAAGGTAAAGGTAAAGTTAAATGGTCAAAGTCAAGAGTGAATTAGATGGTGACACTTGTCACCTTTAGGTTTAAAACTTATCTTTTTGTCTCTCCAATACAAATATTTTAACACCTTGTAAAATAATATCATTTAATACAAAATTCCAACAAGTTGTCAAAAATATAATGCATTTACCGCACTTGCGGGTCCCACGTTCAAAATACGCTTTTAATTTCTCAAAAACTAACGGATACTAGAAAAATCATTTTAAAACTATCTTTGCTCATAAACTTTATCTGGGGAATTTTTCTAATAAAGAAAATGCAGAAAAGGCGGGCGATTAAATAAAATAAACACTAGAAAATTAGAAAATTTCCGGGTTCTCACACACATTCTTTTCGGGGCGTCACAATCTCCCTTCCTTAAAAGAATGTCGTCCTCGACATTCCATCTTGTACCAATCAAGTCGAGACATCCCGCAAGAATCACTAATATTGCAAACCAAACCCACAGTCCGGCATCCTAAACTTCAAGCCTAGGATACACTACAGAGATCTGAAGCCTAAGCTCTGATACCAACTGTGATAGCCCCACCTCCCCCTAAGGCGAACCAGAGGGTTCGGCGGGCCGCCTGCCCAGTTCTCGCCGGGACTCAGTCGTTCACTACATTCCTCAAACAGATTACAAGATAAAACTCAAATATTACATCAAATTCTCCAATAAATAATTACATATCAAAAGCGAAGCGTCCATGCTTCCACTGCGCCACTCTGATCCTTGATACCAACCATTCACACGGAGAAATTTAATACAAACGTTTCCTTCACCTCGAGCCCTGTGGAGGGGAATAAAACATTTTTGGGGTGAGCTAGAAGCTCAGCGAGTAACCAATAAAATCAGTAATCAAATATATTTCACAATATTGCATTTCGATCCTTTCGATGATGTCATGATTCAAAGAACAAATGTCCGTTTATTGCTCTCGTGAGCCAGTGAAGTCATAGCACTTGAACACCCAACTCTCAAATAGAACATTTAACATTAACATTAACATTAAGAGGGAGCCCCTTTTTGAGCTCCGGAGCCATTTGCTCCAAGTAAACAGAGGTGGAGACGTTGGTGTCCAGCACAAGACTCCCCAAGATCTCATTGAAGCCAAAATCATATCATGAATTCACATACAAGCACGCATGAGATGCAGTCGAGTAAATAATGCAAGAAACATTTCACAAGTACTTTGGAAATAGTTTAGGGTCACTCACCTCCACGGCTCAGAAATCATCCATCATATAACATTGCCTTGCTCAAATCCAAGTCTTAGATCACAAACTCAATGCAAACAAATCCCTTCAAAGTTCGGACAGCACTTCCCCTGAATTTGCTAACTTTTCCAGCCATCATGGCTTCATTATTTCCTCATTCCGACCCAAAGGTACACACACAACAACAAGTTCATCCAATAGCCATTCAGCAAGCTCCAAGTAGTACTAGTACAAGTCAAGCTAGGGAAAAGTCCGGAAATGAAAGTTAAGCTCAAAACCAGAAAAATAGTTTTGACGTCATTTTACGGTAATGGTACCAAAAGTGCTACGATTGTCGGATGAAGATGTAAGATACACCGTTTCGAAGCTAAATGATAGGGCTACAACATTGCAGAAGGTCACTCAACCCAGTTTCGAGTGTAACCAGGTCAAAAATGCAAGATACCATACCAGAATCACAAAAACAGATTCACATAACGCATTCTAGCGGAAACATCATAAAGCAGGCTATCCAACTCCAAATCCAGAAATTCCAAAACCAGCTGAAATATAAGAAACAGGGATAAATTTCATCAGAAGACCTCAACAACCAATTCGGAAGAAATTCCAGCCAAAAGAACCAATTACAGGCGCAATTCTTACATTCGGGTAAAACCAGAACAGCAATAGTAATTTCGACTTTTCTCACTCTACGCTACTCCGATTGACCTGAAATTTTGTAGGTACCTCTAAAATATCATTCCCTAAAACTTTCATGTTTTATTACAAGGACAATTCGGCCTCTAAATAGGAGCTATAAATTTGGGCAGAATGTTCCTTCACAAAACATAATTTTCTGAAATTTCTTCCAAAACAGAAATTGATTGCAATTGACCACTTTTTCCACCTCATTGAGTCCTTAAACATCATTTCCAATCATCATATATAACCACACAACCATGTTCATATTAAAACAGAAAAATCCCCAAAAATTATAAAACTTCATCAAGTCAACCACAACTCAAGATATAATCCATCAAACCATCTCTTTAGCCATCACAAGTCACTAATTTAGCATAATCAAGAACAAAGAAAGGATTGCTAGACATGAACCTTGAAATATCAAGAAAGTTGATGGCTTAGTCCTTTGCCTTCTCTAATCACTCCACCACTACCTTCAATCTTCCTAAACAAGTGACTTTTGTGGAGGAATTTGAAAGTTTAACGGTTGATTCACAAGATTGAGCAAGAAATGGAAGGAAGAAATTGATAGCTTTTCTTTCTTTTGCTCTCCAATAAATTCGGCCAAGAGAGGAGAAATAAGAGAATGTTTTGGCCAATTTTTGGTATTTATTTGGTAAAGGTAAAGGTAAAGTTAAATGGTAAAAGTCAAGAGTGAATTAGATGGTGACACTTGTCACCTTTCGGTTTAAAACTTATCTTTTTGTCTCTCCAATACAAATATCTTAACACCTTGTAAAATAATATCACTTAATACAAAATTCCAACAAGTTGTCAAAAATATTATGCATTTACCGCACTTGCGGGTCCCACGTTCAAAATACGTTTTTAATTTCTCAAAAACTAACGGATACTAGAAAAATCATTTTAAAACTATCTTTGCTCATAAACTTTATCTGGGGAATTTTTCTAATAAAGAAAATGCAGAAAAGGCGGGCGATTAAATAAAATAAACACTAGAAAATTAGAAAATTTCCGGATTCTCACACACATTCTTTTCGGGGCGTCTCAATCTCCCCTCCTTAAAAGAATGTCGTCCTCGACATTCCATCTTGTACCAATCAAGTCGAGACATCCCGCAAGAATCACTAATATTGCAAACCAAACCCACAGTCCGGCATCCTAAACTTCAAGCCTAGGATACACTACAGAGATCTGAAGCCTAAGCTCTGATACCAACTGTGACAGCCCCACCTCCCCCTAAGGCGAACCAGAGGGTTCGGCGGGCCGCCTGCCCAGCTCTCGCCGGGACTCAGTCGTTCACTACATTCCTCAAACAGATTACAAGATAAAACTCAAATATTACATCAAATTCTCCAATAAATAATTACATATCAAAAGCGAAGCGTCCATGCTTCCACTGCGCCACTCTGATCCTTGATACCAACCATTCACACGGAGAACTTTAATACAAACGTTTCCTTCGCCTCGAGCCCTGTGGAGGGGAATAAAACATTTTTGGGGTGAGCTAGAAGCTCAGCGAGTAACCAATAAAATCAGTAATCAAATATATTTCACAATATTGCATTTCGATCTTTTCGATGATGTCATGATTCAAAGAACAAATGTCCGTTTATTGCTCTCGTGAGCCAGTGAAGTCATAGCACTTGAACACCCAACTCTCAAATAGAACATTTAACATTAACATTAACATTAAGAGGGAGCCCCTTTTTGAGCTCGGGAGCCATTTGCTCCAAGTAAACAGAGGTGGAGACGTTGATGTCCAGCACAAGACTCCCCAAGATCTCATTGAAGCCAAAATCATATCATGAATTCACATACAAGCATGCATGAGATGCAGTCGAGTAAATAATGCAAGAAACATTTCACAAGTACTTTGGAAATAGTTTAGGGTCACTCACCTCCACGGCTCAGAAATCATCCATCATATAACATTGCCTTGCTCAAATCCAAGTCTTAGATCACAAACTCAATGCAAACAAATCCCTTCAAAGTTCGGACAGCACTTCCCCTGAATTTGCTAACTTTTCCAGCCATCATGGCTTCATTATTTCCTCATTCCGACCCAAAGGTACACACACAACAACAAGTTCATCCAATAGCCATTCAGCAAGCTCCAAGTAGTACTAGTACAAGTCAAGCTAGGGAAAAGTCCGGAAATGAAAGTTAAGCTCAAAACCAGAAAAATAGTTTTGACGTCATTTTGCGGTATTGGTACCAAAGGCGCTACGATTGTCGGATAAAGATGTAAGATACACCGTTTCGAAGCTAAAAGATAGGGCTACAACATTGCAGAAGGTCACTCGACCCAGTTTCGAGTGTAACCAGGTCAAAAATGCAAGATACCATACCAGAATCACAAAAACAGATTCACATAACGCATTCTAGCGGAAACATCATAAAGCAGGCTATCCAAGTCCAAATCCAGAAATTCCAAAACCAGCTGAAATATAAGAAACAGGGATAAATTTCATCAGAAGACCTCAACAACCAATTCGGAAGAAATTCCAGCCAAAACAACCAATTACAGGCGCAATTCTTACATTCGGGTAAAACCAGAACAGCAATAGTAATTTCGACTTTTCTCACTCTACGCTACTCCGATTGACCTGAAATTTTGTAGGTACCTCTAAAATATCATTCCCTAAAACTTTCATGTTTTATTACAAGGACAATTCGGCCTCTAAATAGGAGCTATAAATTTGGGCAGAATGTTCCTTCACAAAACATAATTTTCTGAAATTTCTTCCAAAACAGAAATTGATTGCAATTGACCACTTTTTCCACCTCATTGAGTCCTTAAACATCATTTCCAATCATCATATATAACCACACAACCATGTTCATATTAAAACAGAAAAATCCCCAAAAATTATAAAACTTCATCAAGTCAACCACAACTCAAGATATAATCCATCAAACCATCTCTTTAGCCATCACAAGTCACTAATTTAGCATAATCAAGAACAAAGAAAGGATTGCTAGACATGAACCTTGAAATATCAAGAAAGTTGATGGCTTAGTCCTTTGCCTTCTCTAATCACTCCACCACTACCTTCAATCTTCCTAAACAAGTGACTTTTGTGGAGGAATTTGAAAGTTTAACGGTTGATTCACAAGATTGAGCAAGAAATGGAAGGAAGAAATTGATAGCTTTTCTTTCTTTTGCTCTCCAATAAATTCGGCCAAGAGAGGAGAAATAAGAGGATGTTTTGGCCAATTTTTGGTATTTATTTGGTAAAGGTAAAGGTAAAGTTAAATGGTCAAAGTCAAGAGTGAATTAGATGGTGACACTTGTCACCTTTAGGTTTAAAACTTATCTTTTTGTCTCTCCAATACAAATATCTTAACACCTTGTAAAATAATATCATTTAATACAAAATTCCAACAAGTTGTCAAAAATATAATGCATTTACCGCACTTGCGGGTCCCACGTTCAAAATACGCTTTTAATTTCTCAAAAACTAACGGATACTAGAAAAATCATTTTAAAACTATCTTTGCTCATAAACTTTATCTGGGGAATTTTTCTAATAAAGAAAATACAGAAAAGGCGGGCGATTAAATAAAATAAACACTAGAAAATTAGAAAATTTCCGGGTTCTCACACACATTCTTTTCGGGGCGTCACAATCTCCCTTCCTTAAAAGAATGTCGTCCTCGACATTCCATCTTGTACCAATCAAGTCGAGACATCCCGCAAGAATCACTATTATTGCAAACCAAACCCACAGTCCGGCATCCTAAACTTCAAGCCTAGGATACACTACAGAGATCTGAAGCCTAAGCTCTGATACCAACTGTGATAGCCCCACCTCCCCCTAAGGCGAACCAGAGGGTTCGGCGGGCCGCCTGCCCAGTTCTCGCCGGGACTCAGTCGTTCACTACATTCCTCAAACAGATTACAAGATAAAACTCAAATATTACATCAAATTCTCCAATAAATAATTACATATCAAAAGCGAAGCGTCCATGCTTCCACTGCGCCACTCTGATCCTTGATACCAACCATTCACACGGAGAACTTTAATACAAACGTTTCCTTCGCCTCGAGCCCTGTGGAGGGGAATAAAACATTTTTGGGGTGAGCTAGAAGCTCAGCGAGTAACCAATAAAATCAGTAATCAAATATATTTCACAATATTGCATTTCGATCTTTTCGATGATGTCATGATTCAAAGAACAAATGTCCGTTTATTGCTCTCGTGAGCCAGTGAAGTCATAGCACTTGAACACCCAACTCTCAAATAGAACATTTAACATTAACATTAACATTAAGAGGGAGCCCCTTTTTGAGCTCGGGAGCCATTTGCTCCAAGTAAACAGAGGTGGAGACGTTGATGTCCAGCACAAGACTCCCCAAGATCTCATTGAAGCCAAAATCATATCATGAATTCACATACAAGCATGCATGAGATGCAGTCGAGTAAATAATGCAAGAAACATTTCACAAGTACTTTGGAAATAGTTTAGGGTCACTCACCTCCACGGCTCAGAAATCATCCATCATATAACATTGCCTTGCTCAAATCCAAGTCTTAGATCACAAACTCAATGCAAACAAATCCCTTCAAAGTTCGGACAGCACTTCCCCTGAATTTGCTAACTTTTCCAGCCATCATGGCTTCATTATTTCCTCATTCCGACCCAAAGGTACACACACAACAACAAGTTCATCCAATAGCCATTCAGCAAGCTCCAAGTAGTACTAGTACAAGTCAAGCTAGGGAAAAGTCCGGAAATGAAAGTTAAGCTCAAAACCAGAAAAATAGTTTTGACGTCATTTTGCGGTATTGGTACCAAAGGCGCTACGATTGTCGGATAAAGATGTAAGATACACCGTTTCGAAGCTAAAAGATAGGGCTACAACATTGCAGAAGGTCACTCGACCCAGTTTCGAGTGTAACCAGGTCAAAAATGCAAGATACCATACCAGAATCACAAAAACAGATTCACATAACGCATTCTAGCGGAAACATCATAAAGCAGGCTATCCAAGTCCAAATCCAGAAATTCCAAAACCAGCTGAAATATAAGAAACAGGGATAAATTTCATCAGAAGACCTCAACAACCAATTCGGAAGAAATTCCAGCCAAAACAACCAATTACAGGCGCAATTCTTACATTCGGGTAAAACCAGAACAGCAATAGTAATTTCGACTTTTCTCACTCTACGCTACTCCGATTGACCTGAAATTTTGTAGGTACCTCTAAAATATCATTCCCTAAAACTTTCATGTTTTATTACAAGGACAATTCGGCCTCTAAATAGGAGCTATAAATTTGGGCAGAATGTTCCTTCACAAAACATAATTTTCTGAAATTTCTTCCAAAACAGAAATTGATTGCAATTGACCACTTTTTCCACCTCATTGAGTCCTTAAACATCATTTCCAATCATCATATATAACCACACAACCATGTTCATATTAAAACAGAAAAATCCCCAAAAATTATAAAACTTCATCAAGTCAACCACAACTCAAGATATAATCCATCAAACCATCTCTTTAGCCATCACAAGTCACTAATTTAGCATAATCAAGAACAAAGAAAGGATTGCTAGACATGAACCTTGAAATATCAAGAAAGTTGATGGCTTAGTCCTTTGCCTTCTCTAATCACTCCACCACTACCTTCAATCTTCCTAAACAAGTGACTTTTGTGGAGGAATTTGAAAGTTTAACGGTTGATTCACAAGATTGAGCAAGAAATGGAAGGAAGAAATTGATAGCTTTTCTTTCTTTTGCTCTCCAATAAATTCGGCCAAGAGAGGAGAAATAAGAGGATGTTTTGGCCAATTTTTGGTATTTATTTGGTAAAGGTAAAGGTAAAGTTAAATGGTCAAAGTCAAGAGTGAATTAGATGGTGACACTTGTCACCTTTAGGTTTAAAACTTATCTTTTTGTCTCTCCAATACAAATATCTTAACACCTTGTAAAATAATATCATTTAATACAAAATTCCAACAAGTTGTCAAAAATATAATGCATTTACCGCACTTGCGGGTCCCACGTTCAAAATACGCTTTTAATTTCTCAAAAACTAACGGATACTAGAAAAATCATTTTAAAACTATCTTTGCTCATAAACTTTATCTGGGGAATTTTTCTAATAAAGAAAATGCAGAAAAGGCGGGCGATTAAATAAAATAAACACTAGAAAATTAGAAAATTTCCGGGTTCTCACACACATTCTTTTCGGGGCGTCACAATCTCCCTTCCTTAAAAGAATGTCGTCCTCGACATTCCATCTTGTACCAATCAAGTCGAGACATCCCGCAAGAATCACTATTATTGCAAACCAAACCCACAGTCCGGCATCCTAAACTTCAAGCCTAGGATACACTACAGAGATCTGAAGCCTAAGCTCTGATACCAACTGTGATAGCCCCACCTCCCCCTAAGGCGAACCAGAGGGTTCGGCGGGCCGCCTGCCCAGTTCTCGCCGGGACTCAGTCGTTCACTACATTCCTCAAACAGATTACAAGATAAAACTCAAATATTACATCAAATTCTCCAATAAATAATTACATATCAAAAGCGAAGCGTCCATGCTTCCACTGCGCCACTCTGATCCTTGATACCAACCTGTGAGGACCCGCAAATTTTCTACATTTTTCCTCAAAAATGCCTTTTATTTGAAAATTATTATTTATTAAAGCTCTACTATCTAATTGTTCAACTATAAGTGCAGATGAACCTAGAAAATAGGGTTTTCCGCTTCGGTTTCATGACTTGAGCAAAATTAGGGTTTTTCGATTTTTCCGCCGGATGAATTTTCGGTACTGGCCGAGGATCAATTTGATGATTAAAAGTGACTTTTAAGTGAGAAATAATATGTGATTAGGAGCAATGATAAAAAGTTAGTGAGTTGAAAGTAAAAAAAAACCTGGTACGCGCGATTTAAGAGAAAACGCGTCACACCGACGTGTACCGCGTACTACCGATTGAACCACCACTTGATCACCACTTTCTTGCCATACAAGTTTATCATTAATGGAGCAAAATATCTTCCCCCTCTTAGCCCTCCTATTGGCCGAAAATTAGAGATTAGAAATGCAACAAGAGAGAGAAAAATTTGTGGTCAAGATTAGTCCAAGTGTTAGCCAAACTTGTGGCTAGAATTAATCCTTAGCTTTCCAACCTTCTTATAACACAAGCTTAGCTTAATTCCCTCCATTAATTCTGCATCTTGGCCGAAATAAGAGAGAGAGAGAGAGAGACAAAGAGAGTTCATCTCATTCTCCTTCATTTCTTCTCCAAATCTTGAAAAGTTTCTTCTATTCGCGCAAATCTACTCCGATTAAGTTGTTATCTAGCACAAAGGCTACCTACCGGTGTAATTTTCTTGAGGAACAAAGGCCTTGAACACTTGTTTCTAGTCTCCTTGGAAAGGTATACATGCTGGAACCTTGACTCTCCGATTAAATTCACGATTAGTCGCTAAATATGTCACATATGGTTGTATTATTGAGGTATGTGGTGAAATAGAGGCTTGGGTCATGATTTTCCATTTTATTGGAATATTTTTCAGCTTTCCTATGATTTTTCTAGTGCTTAAAATTTGGGGCTTTGATGTTTAAAGTTTAATATGGGAAGTTAAGATGGTGAAGCAAGCCAAAAATAAAGAAATTAGCATTTGATTTCAAGAATTTCCAGATTTCAGGGACTTGAAAATTCAGTTCTGCCCGTTTCTATATCACCTAGTTAGAGGCCGAATTTGGCTTGGCATAAAACATGAAAGTTGTATAGAATGATATTTTATAGTTGCCCAGAAAATTTCAGCTCAATCGGAGCAACGTAGGTTGTGAAAAGTCCAAAATACCCTCACTGTTTTAAAAATTTCCCAGCAGTCCGTTTCATCAGTTAAGTCCAGTTTATCACGTTTTTTGACTAGTATTCATTCTGATTTAGCTTTTTGCCAAAACATGAAAGTTGTAGTATTCTGAATTATCTTTCAAATGCCTCTAAGAAAACCTGATTCGGACTTATGTACTCTGAGATATGTCCATTACAGTGTAATGTATTTAAACAGCCGACGAATTGATTTCTGGTTTAGTAATTTGAGAATTTGACCAAGTTACATTAGAAACTGGACTAAGTGACCTTCATGAACATTTTAGCCCTGTGTCTTAGCTTCGAAACGGCATAAGTTGTGTCTTAATCCGATAAGCGTAGCCTCAGATAAGTTATTTCCGCTTTCATACGTCAAATCTGTCTTTTGCTAAATTGAATTTCTGCACTTGTTATTTCTGTATTTCTTATTCTTATGATATTGTGAGCCTATGGAACGGCTCTTGACTTGAATTGCTTATGTGTGATGTTGGGTTGTGGTTGAGGAAAAATAATGAAGCCAAAATGGCTGGAAAATTAGGTAAAAACAAAGGGCATGCTGCCCAAATTTTCGCCCGAAAGCTAAGGTTTATTTGAACTTGTAAAATACTATGACCGTTTTTCCATCTTAAAAACATGATCCTTCTTCAATTGGAAACTCCAAATGTTTACTTACTCTTACCAAATAAAGAGGAGTAGTTTAGGATTTTCTTGAGTATTTTGTCCTCTCTTTTTCATGAATTTCATTAAGACAATTAGTCTATAATATCTACTTGAATATAAGATAAGTTTCAACCACATAAACGATTCCGAAAATGGTATTTCCTAGTCTATCTAGTTGGATTTTGATTTGTCTTTAGTTCAAGTGTTTCCATTAGAAAATTTTATAACCCTTTTGAGTTGGTTTTATGTGTGGTCTATGAAACCCTAGTTATTTTTATCCACGAGTCCAAATGTCCACGTTCTACTTTAAAGTCTTTTTATACGTTCTACTCATCATGCGACGAGTCTCTTTGATTGCACCTAATTGGTTGTGACAAATGAGTGGTAATATTCTTTTCATTTAATCTTAGGTTTTCTCGGTGACTAAAGATAATATCCGGAAGGATATTTTGCACGTTGTTGTGCGTAAATAGGTGAGTGTTCTATATACCCATTGTTTTCTGTGACTACCTGATTACTTGACTATCTGTTTACTCGATTTCCAATTTATGTGATTACGTGATATCCGTGAATTACATGCTCCCATGAAATCAATTTGTATTGCTTACGTGCTAAGTGTCCACTTGATTACTTAATTATCATGAATCACATGCTATATGAAGTTGTCCATCATTGTTAGGCGAGTGTGTACTTTACCTCATTCGACCTATTCAATTGATGAATTTTACCATTTACCGTTTACCGATTTACTTGGTTAGTTGTGCATGTTGTAAGCTCTAAGCTGAACTTGGGCCCCGCCTCGGTTACCGACCTACTCGAGCCAGGACTGGGCTCGGTCGGGTAGGTTGGAACCCTGGACAACCGTCGGTATACTCGAGTATTACCACTGGAGGGATAAGGTGATGGCCAGTCAACCGTGGGGATTCGGAAGTTATAAGGTGCAGAGGACCGACAAAGTTCCACCGGAACACCGTATCCTTCAGTATATGGTTACCGTGTATCACGATAATTGTTCCATGCTAAAATGCCAACATGAAATCATGTGTTATACCTGTGATATGCTCCATACCTGTAATAAGTCCCAACCACTCATGAACTATACATAAGGTTTTCTGGATTAATTGTTATTACATGACTAATGTTCCTTGTTTAATTACTTGTTTATGTATATAGAACCTCACTGGGCTTTTTAGCTCATACCACGTCAATTGTTTTCCTTAGCAGGGGAAGGCGAGCAAGGACGAGAGTTCTGTATAGTCTAGTTGATCTAGTTCTTTGGCCTTGTAATGGTTCTCGCCCTAGTGCTTGGCACGGGCTGGTTGTATGAGGAATGAGAACCCTTGTATATTCGATGGTTGTATTTGAATGGTAAAAACTTTGAAGACTTCTGGTGAGTAGAAGTTTCTTATCTTTTACTTGAGCATCTATGTATATATTAAGTTGAAGTGGATGGGTTACTTATTGTCTATGGATGTACGCACGTGATACGAGTGACTGAGTCCTGGCGAGAGCTGGGCAGGCGACCCGCCGAACCCTGGGGTACGCCCTAGGGGGAGGTGGGGCCGTCACAGGTGGTATCAGAGCTTAGGCTTCAGATTTTTGTAGTGTATCCTAGGCTTAAAGTTTGGGATGCCGGACTGTGGGATTTGATTTGATTTGAAAGGTAAGCAATTGAGGGATAAAACCTATAGCTGCTTCGCGTGGTCTTTGCGCGGAGTGAGCCTGGACTAAGTGGTGAATAAGTATGAAGGATTAAGTGTCCGTTCGAGCATAAGTTATGGATCATAAATGTTATCGGCCTTAAATCTTTCTCATGGTATCTGAGGACCATAGATAGGTACGTCAGGTAGGAATTTCGATTGTAGATAGTTTACTCTTGGGACTGCAGCTCGAGATGTGAATTATCTTATTTCGGATTCTCGTGCCCGAGTACTCCAGAGTTGAGGCGATGCTAGCTACTAGGTACTTGAGACTTGTATTTTGGAATATGAACAGGCTTTGTCCGACCAAAATGAATATAAGAAATCTACGGACATCTAGTGACTAGGAAGTGACGTGAGAGACCGGACGGGGTCATCTTAGCTGAGTCTGGAAAATATTGTAACCCAAAAGATCCTTGTGGTGAGATTGAAATGATTCTTAGTACGTGATCAACTTTTGAGAACTATTTTTGATCTGATTAGTGCGAGTTGGAATTTCGAGGTCGAAATTCTTTTAAGGGGGAGAGGGTGTGAGGACCCGCAAATTTTCTACATTTTTCCTCAAAAATGCCTTTTATTTGAAAATTATTATTTATTAAAGCTCTACTATCTAATTGTTCAACTATAAGTGCAGATGAACCTAGAAAATAGGGTTTTCCGCTTCGGTTTCATGACTTGAGCAAAATTAGGGTTTTTCGATTTTTCCGCCGGATGAATTTTCGGTACTGGCCGAGGATCAATTTGATGATTAAAAGTGACTTTTAAGTGAGAAATAATATGTGATTAGGAGCAATGATAAAAAGTTAGTGAGTTGAAAGTAAAAAAAAACCTGGTACGCGCGATTTAAGAGAAAACGCGTCACACCGACGTGTACCGCGTACTACCGATTGAACCACCACTTGATCACCACTTTCTTGCCATACAAGTTTATCATTAATGGAGCAAAATATCTTCCCCCTCTTAGCCCTCCTATTGGCCGAAAATTAGAGATTAGAAATGCAACAAGAGAGAGAAAAATTTGTGGTCAAGATTAGTCCAAGTGTTAGCCAAACTTGTGGCTAGAATTAATCCTTAGCTTTCCAACCTTCTTATAACACAAGCTTAGCTTAATTCCCTCCATTAATTCTGCATCTTGGCCGAAATAAGAGAGAGAGAGAGAGAGACAAAGAGAGTTCATCTCATTCTCCTTCATTTCTTCTCCAAATCTTGAAAAGTTTCTTCTATTCGCGCAAATCTACTCCGATTAAGTTGTTATCTAGCACAAAGGCTACCTACCGGTGTAATTTTCTTGAGGAACAAAGGCCTTGAACACTTGTTTCTAGTCTCCTTGGAAAGGTATACATGCTGGAACCTTGACTCTCCGATTAAATTCACGATTAGTCGCTAAATATGTCACATATGGTTGTATTATTGAGGTATGTGGTGAAATAGAGGCTTGGGTCATGATTTTCCATTTTATTGGAATATTTTTCAGCTTTCCTATGATTTTTCTAGTGCTTAAAATTTGGGGCTTTGATGTTTAAAGTTTAATATGGGAAGTTAAGATGGTGAAGCAAGCCAAAAATAAAGAAATTAGCATTTGATTTCAAGAATTTCCAGATTTCAGGGACTTGAAAATTCAGTTCTGCCCGTTTCTATATCACCTAGTTAGAGGCCGAATTTGGCTTGGCATAAAACATGAAAGTTGTAGAGAATGATATTTTATAGTTGCCCACAAAATTTCAGCTCAATCGGAGCAACGTAGGTTGTGAAAAGTCCAAAATACCCTCACTGTTTTAAAAATTTCCCAGCAGTCCGTTTCATCAGTTAAGTCCAGTTTATCACGTTTTTTGACTAGTATTCATTCTGATTTAGCTTTTTGCCAAAACATGAAAGTTGTAGTATTCTGAATTATCTTTCAAATGCCTCTAAGAAAACCTGATTCGGACTTATGTACTCTGAGATATGTCCATTACAGTGTAATGTATTTAAACAGCCGACGAATTGATTTCTGGTTTAGTAATTTGAGAATTTGACCAAGTTACATTAGAAACTGGACTAAGTGACCTTCATGAACATTTTAGCCCTGTGTCTTAGCTTCGAAACGGCATAAGTTGTGTCTTAATCCGATAAGCGTAGCCTCAGATAAGTTATTTCCGCTTTCATACGTCAAATCTGTCTTTTGCTAAATTGAATTTCTGCACTTGTTATTTCTGTATTTCTTATTCTTATGATATTGTGAGCCTATGGAACGGCTCTTGACTTGAATTGCTTATGTGTGATGTTGGGTTGTGGTTGAGGAAAAATAATGAAGCCAAAATGGCTGGAAAATTAGGTAAAAACAAAGGGCATGCTGCCCAAATTTTCGCCCGAAAGCTAAGGTTTATTTGAACTTGTAAAATACTATGACCGTTTTTCCATCTTAAAAACATGATCCTTCTTCAATTGGAAACTCCAAATGTTTACTTACTCTTACCAAATAAAGAGGAGTAGTTTAGGATTTTCTTGAGTATTTTGTCCTCTCTTTTTCATGAATTTCATTAAGACAATTAGTCTATAATATCTACTTGAATATAAGATAAGTTTCAACCACATAAACGATTCCGAAAATGGTATTTCCTAGTCTATCTAGTTGGATTTTGATTTGTCTTTAGTTCAAGTGTTTCCATTAGAAAATTTTATAACCCTTTTGAGTTGGTTTTATGTGTGGTCTATGAAACCCTAGTTATTTTTATCCACGAGTCCAAATGTCCACGTTCTACTTTAAAGTCTTTTTATACGTTCTACTCATCATGCGACGAGTCTCTTTGATTGCACCTAATTGGTTGTGACAAATGAGTGGTAATATTCTTTTCATTTAATCTTAGGTTTTCTCGGTGACTAAAGATAATATCCGGAAGGATATTTTGCACGTTGTTGTGCGTAAATAGGTGAGTGTTCTATATACCCATTGTTTTCTGTGACTACCTGATTACTTGACTATCTGTTTACTCGATTTCCAATTTATGTGATTACGTGATATCCGTGAATTACATGCTCCCATGAAATCAATTTGTATTGCTTACGTGCTAAGTGTCCACTTGATTACTTAATTATCATGAATCACATGCTATATGAAGTTGTCCATCATTGTTAGGCGAGTGTGTACTTTACCTCATTCGACCTATTCAATTGATGAATTTTACCATTTACCGTTTACCGATTTACTTGGTTAGTTGTGCATGTTGTAAGCTCTAAGCTGAACTTGGGCCCCGCCTCGGTTACCGACCTACTCGAGCCAGGACTGGGCTCGGTCGGGTAGGTTGGAACCCTGGACAACCGTCGGTATACTCGAGTATTACCACTGGAGGGATAAGGTGATGGCCAGTCAACCGTGGGGATTCGGAAGTTATAAGGTGCAGAGGACCGACAAAGTTCCACCGGAACACCGTATCCTTCAGTATATGGTTACCGTGTATCACGATAATTGTTCCATGCTAAAATGCCAACATGAAATCATGTGTTATACCTGTGATATGCTCCATACCTGTAATAAGTCCCAACCACTCATGAACTATACATAAGGTTTTCTGGATTAATTGTTATTACATGACTAATGTTCCTTGTTTAATTACTTGTTTATGTATATAGAACCTCACTGGGCTTTTTAGCTCATACCACGTCAATTGTTTTCCTTAGCAGGGGAAGGCGAGCAAGGACGAGAGTTCTGTATAGTCTAGTTGATCTAGTTCTTTGGCCTTGTAATGGTTCTCGCCCTAGTGCTTGGCACGGGCTGGTTGTATGAGGAATGAGAACCCTTGTATATTCGATGGTTGTATTTGAATGGTAAAAACTTTGAAGACTTCTGGTGAGTAGAAGTTTCTTATCTTTTACTTGAGCATCTATGTATATATTAAGTTGAAGTGGATGGGTTACTTATTGTCTATGGATGTACGCACGTGATACGAGTGACTGAGTCCTGGCGAGAGCTGGGCAGGCGACCCGCCGAACCCTGGGGTACGCCCTAGGGGGAGGTGGGGCCGTCACATTCCAATCATCATATATAACCACACAACCATGTTCATATTAAAACAGAAAAATCCCCAAAAATTATAAAACTTCATCAAGTCAACCACAACTCAAGATATAATCCATCAAACCATCTCTTTAGCCATCACAAGTCACTAATTTAGCATAATCAAGAACAAAGAAAGGATTGCTAGACATGAACCTTGAAATATCAAGAAAGTTGATGGCTTAGTCCTTTGCCTTCTCTAATCACTCCACCACTACCTTCAATCTTCCTAAACAAGTGACTTTTGTGGAGGAATTTGAAAGTTTAACGGTTGATTCACAAGATTGAGCAAGAAATGGAAGGAAGAAATTGATAGCTTTTCTTTCTTTTGCTCTCCAATAAATTCGGCCAAGAGAGGAGAAATAAGAGGATGTTTTGGCCAATTTTTGGTATTTATTTGGTAAAGGTAAAGGTAAAGTTAAATGGTAAAAGTCAAGAGTGAATTAGATGGTGACACTTGTCACCTTTAGGTTTAAAACTTATCTTTTTGTCTCTCCAATACAAATATCTTAACACCTTGTAAAATAATATCACTTAATACAAAATTCCAACAAGTTGTCAAAAATATTATGCATTTACCGCACTTGCGGGTCCCACGTTCAAAATACGTTTTTAATTTCTCAAAAACTAACGGATACTAGAAAAATCATTTTAAAACTATCTTTGCTCATAAACTTTATCTGGGGAATTTTTCTAATAAAGAAAATGCAGAAAAGGCGGGCGATTAAATAAAATAAACACTAGAAAATTAGAAAATTTCCGGGTTCTCGCACACATTCTTTTCGGGGCGTCTCAATCTCCCCTCCTTAAAAGAATGTCGTCCTCGACATTCCATCTTGTACCAATCAAGTCGAGACATCCCGCAAGAATCACTAATATTGCAAACCAAACCCACAGTCCGGCATCCTAAACTTCAAGCCTAGGATACACTACAGAGATCTGAAGCCTAAGCTCTGATACCAACTGTGACAGCCCCACCTCCCCCTAAGGCGAACCAGAGGGTTCGGCGGGCCGCCTGCCCAGCTCTCGCCGGGACTCAGTCGTTCACTACATTCCTCAAACAGATTACAAGATAAAACTCAAATATTACCTCAAATTCTCCAATAAATAATTACATATCAAAAGCGAAGCGTCCATGCTTCCACTGCGCCACTCTGATCCTTGATACCAACCATTCACACGGAGAACTTTAATACAAACGTTTCCTTCGCCTCGAGCCCTGTGGAGGGGAATAAAACATTTTTGGGGTGAGCTAGAAGCTCAGCGAGTAACCAATAAAATCAGTAATCAAATATATTTCACAATATTGCATTTCGATCCTTTCGATGATGTCATGATTCAAAGAACAAATGTCCGTTTATTGCTCTCGTGAGCCAGTGAAGTCATAGCACTTGAACACCCAACTCTCAAATAGAACATTTAACATTAACATTAACATTAAGAGGGAGCCCCTTTTTGAGCTCCGGAGCCATTTGCTCCAAGTAAACAGAGGTGGAGACGTTGATGTCCAGCACAAGACTCCCCAAGATCTCATTGAAGCCAAAATCATATCATGAATTCACATACAAGCATGCATGAGATGCAGTCGAGTAAATAATGCAAGAAACATTTCACAAGTACTTTGGAAATAGTTTAGGGTCACTCACCTCCACGGCTCAGAAATCATCCATCATATAACATTGCCTTGCTCAAATCCAAGTCTTAGATCACAAACTCAATGCAAACAAATCCCTTCAAAGTTCGGACAGCACTTCCCCTGAATTTGCTAACTTTTCCAGCCATCATGGCTTCATTATTTCCTCATTCCGACCCAAAGGTACACACACAACAACAAGTTCATCCAATAGCCATTCAGCAAGCTCCAAGTAGTACTAGTACAAGTCAAGCTAGGGAAAAGTCCGGAAATGAAAGTTAAGCTCAAAACCAGAAAAATAGTTTTGACGTCATTTTGCGGTATTGGTACCAAAGGCGCTACGATTGTCGGATAAAGGTGTAAGATACACCGTTTCGAAGCTAAAAGACAGGGCTACAACATTGCAGAAGGTCACTCGACCCAGTTTCAAGTGTAACCAGGTCAAAAATGGAAGATACCATACCAGAATCACAAAAACAGATTCACATAACGCATTCTAGCGGAAACATCATAAAGCAGGCTATCCAAGTCCAAATCCAGAAATTCCAAAACCAGCTAAAATATAAGAAACAGGGATAAATTTCATCAGAAGACCTCAACAACCAATTCGGAAGAAATTCCAGCCAAAACAACCAATTACAGGCGCAATTCTTACATTCGGGTAAAACCAGAACAGCAATAGTAATTTTGACTTTTCTCACTCTACGCTACTCCGATTGACCTGAAATTTTGTAGGTACCTCTAAAATATCATTCCCTAAAACTTTCATGTTTTAATACAAGGACAATTCGGCCTCTAAATAGGAGCTATAAATTCAGGCAGAATGTTCCTTCACAAAACCTAATTTTCTGAAATTTCTTCCAAAACAGAAATTGATTGCAATTGACCACTTTTTCCACCTCATAGAGTCCTTAAACATCATTTCCAATCATCATATATAACCACACAACCATGTTCATATTAAAACAGAAAAATCCCCAAAAATTATAAAACTTCATCAAGTCAACCACAACTCAAGATATAATCCATCAAACCATCTCTTTAGCCATCACAAGTCACTAATTTAGCATAATCAAGAACAAAGAAAGGATTGCTAGACATGAACCTTGAAATATCAAGAAAGTTGATGGCTTAGTCCTTTGCCTTCTCTAATCACTCCACCACTACCTTCAATCTTCCTAAACAAGTGACTTTTGTGGAGGAATTTGAAAGTTTAACGGTTGATTCACAAGATTGAGCAAGAAATGGAAGGAAGAAATTGATAGCTTTTCTTTCTTTTGCTCTCCAATAAATTCGGCCAAGAGAGGAGAAATAAGAGGATGTTTTGGCCAATTTTTGGTATTTATTTGGTAAAGGTAAAGGTAAAGTTAAATGGTCAAAGTCAAGAGTGAATTAGATGGTGACACTTGTCACCTTTAGGTTTAAAACTTATCTTTTTGTCTCTCCAATACAAATATCTTAACACCTTGTAAAATAATATCACTTAATACAAAATTCCAACAAGTTGTCAAAAATATAATGCATTTACCGCACTTGCGGGTCCCACGTTCAAAATACGCTTTTAATTTCTCAAAAACTAACGGATACTAGAAAAATCATTTTAAAACTATCTTTGCTCATAAACTTTATCTGGGGAATTTTTCTAATAAAGAAAATGCAGAAAAGGCGAGCGATTAAATAAAATAAACACTAGAAAATTAGAAAATTTCCGGGTTCTCACACTCATTCTTTTCGGGGCGTCACAAGAACCCTCACTTTAAAACACAACAATCCTAAACTACATGCCTTACCCTAAGATTTAAATCACTTATAACATGTCCTTGCATTGCATTCTACATGCATTATAATATTTCCTTACATTGCACTTTATTATTCTTATTTGGATTGTAACATTTCCTTGAGTTGGTTTTGTTTTATTTCACCACACACACTTTGACCAAATGCCCTTTTATTTGTGGTTGGGAATTTATATGATAGTTTAGAGGTGTTAATTAGATATTGGAACATTTGGAGGGTAGAAACATCATTGGTTAAAGATTAAGGGAAGAAAGGGCCAAGATTGGGCCAAGTAGCCAAACCCTAGCCATCCACCTTGTTTGACCAAAGGATTAGAGGAAATTTAAACCAACTTTACTTCACTTTTCCTCCATAATTTTGTGCACCTTGAAGCTTCCAAAAGAAGGAAGAAAACTCCATCTTCTTGCTTTTAAAACCCTAGTTTGATCTTGAGCAAAAACCACAAGAGAAAGAGCTTGAGTTAGTAGAGTGAATTCCCTCCAACCCTAGTGTGTGTCTCAAGCTTGGAGCTTTGGTTTTGGTGGATTGTTTTGGTGGTTCAAGCTTCATACAAGAGAGGTACATGAACCTTAAATCCTAATTTTCTTGGGTTATATGAAATGTTTTAAGTGTTGATGGCAAACTAGAAGTTGTTTGGATGTTGTTTGTGGTTAAAATTCTTGAACTAAACAAGAGGTAGTAGGGTTAGTTGATTTGCCTATCATGTGTTTGACGAAATGTTTGAGCTTTGTTCATATTTTTCCTTCATGTATTAACATGTTTTAGACCCTTTTTGAGTTAGATATAACACTTGACATGTTGTTTAAGTGAAAAACAATGAAAGGATGAAGGTTGGTGGCATAAGTGAACTAGTGGACTGTTTTTCTTCCCTTTGGCTGACCGGTTTGGTAGAGGAGGTTTCTCCTTGATTTTATGGTTCATTTGCACCTTATTTAAGCCTAAGAAACTTGGCTAAACATTTGTTTAAGGTTTTGTGAGCTAATATAGAAATGAAGCAAGTAAAGTGGTTGTTTGGACCACTGGTGGACTGTTTTGGTTCCTTTTGATGGCTAGACTGTTATGGTTCTTTTAATCATTTTTGTGTGTTGCACTTTTAGCTACAATGGTACTAGATATCCTACTCCCCTATATATGAATCATAGGAGATTAAATTGGATGAATTTGAGCCAAAACAAGTGAAGTTAGCACCAAGAACTAGTGCAACTTTACTAGGGTTTTAGGGCTGACCAGGACTGGAAAATCAGCCAACTTTTCCGAACTACTGGTAATGATAGGAGATGAAATAGAGTGTACATTTGCTACCGTTGGAAATCCCTTTGAGTCTAGTTTCCAACGCTGCTGAGGGCACCTGATTCCGACCTTCCTACAGTGAGATATGGCCGTTTTCCTGAAACTGCGCGGGCGCGACTATTTTACCCGCGAAGAACACTTTGAGTTTGAATGAAACTTTTATTTTGTCCAACTTTCTTGCACTTGTCAAACTTGTTTTCTCATGAACTTTTACTGCATTTTAGGCCTAACTTGTATGGTGAATTGAGTAGATTTAACCACTCATTTGGTCATCTAATGAGCTCACATTTGGGTTGGAATTGAACCTAGTTTGTTAACAATTTCACTCGTTGCCCTAGGATTGGGAATCGGTGGTGAACGTAACCAAGGGACTTGACGTTTGAACACTACATTGCTTGACAGGTGAGTGTTTCATTACCTGTTAACTATCTATGTGAAATATCTGAATACTTGATTGGTGACTGGTTGAGCTAAACACTGTTTTCATAAAATTGAGGCGAGCGTGTACTTTATCACACTCGACCTCCTTTGATTCCACTGAAACTCTGTATACTGATGATATGAGATATGATTTCTCTATATGTGACTGTATGTGTGTTGTTTGGGTGATATCCCATCAACTACTGCCACTATTTGGGTACCCAACCTCATAGGTGAATCGGTCGTATCGAGCCAGCAAGGGTTTGGTCGAGAAGACTGATAAACCTTGAGAACTGTTTACTGAAACTGGAAACCGGTATACTCGAGTATTACCTACTTACTGTTTGAGGAGTTTGGGCCCGGTAAGGGGGTTGACTGGTGGACGGGAATTGAAGAAAGTGGAGTTCTACGGACATTGTATTCTTTAAATGCAAACGTTGATTGAGAGTCAAGGGATTCTTGTATGATCAAGCTCAAGTGGATTTGGTTTTTGGAAGCCCCCCGTATCCTTGAATTGAACTGTGATTACATTGTTGTAGTACAATACTGTGTTTACTTGTTTACCTTACATCTTTATCTGACTATGTGTGTATCTATTTATTTGGAACCTCATTGGTTTTAACTCACCCCACTCCCTTTGTTTTCTTTAATAGATATGGGATGGACATAGAGGCAGGTGCTTTCGTAGCTTTATCTTTTACTTGAACTTGTACTTCGAATTGTAACCTTTTCCTTAGATGACTTTACTTTTGACTCTTGTAAGTTTGAATTCATAAATTCGATGTATGCTATGTAACTTAAATGTGGAATGGTAAGTCTGAAATTTAGCTCTATATTCTAAGTTTGAAAAGTTGGCGTGGCGATTATATTTCAATTAAGGTTTGCACTCTTTATTTGGAAGATATTTCACTGGTTATCTTGAGTTGCTAGTTCTTTGATCGACCGAGTCCCGGCGAGAGTTGGGCAAGAAGTGCGCTGATACCCTAGGGTTCGCCCTAGGGAGAAGTGGGGCTGTCACACAAAATCACCCTTTCATTTTGCATCAACACACATCCTAAGCTTTCTTTTGAAGCATCTGTGTAAACCATAAAACTATTTTTTCCATTAGATAAGGCTAAAATAGGTGCCCTTGTCAATCGTCTCTTTAACTCTTGAAAACTTTTTCACACTTAAGACTCCACTTAAACTTTCCACTTTTCTTAGTCAACTCGGTTAAGGGTCTCGCAATCTTAGAAAAATTCTTGATAAACTTGCGGTAATATCCTGCTAACCCTAAGAAATTTCATACTTCAGTAGGATTTTCCGATTACTTTCACTTAGAAACTGCTTCTACTTTGGCCGGATCCACTTTAATTCCTTCCTTAGAGATTATGTGATCTAAGAAAGTTACTTCTTTCAACCAAAATTTACATTTGTTGAACTTGGCATACATTTGATGTTCTCTCAAGGTTTGCAAGACAATTTTCAAATGCTTCTCATGATCTTCCAAAGTCTTAAAGTACACTAATATATCATCAATGAACACCATCACAAATTGATCTAAATAAGGTTTAAAGACTCGGTGCATTAAATCCATGAAAGCTACAGGGGCATTAGTTAACCCAAACGGCATCACAGCAAATTCAAAGTATTCGTATCTTGAATTAAAGGCAGTCTTAAGTATATTTTTTTCCAAAATCCTCAATTGATAATAACCCTGCCTGATATCCAACTTTGAAATACTACCGCCCCTTACAATTAGTCGAATAATTCATCAATGTACGGTAAAGGATACTTATTTTAAACAGTGACATCATTCAGGTCTCGGTAATCTATGCACAGTCTTAAGCTCTCATCTTTCTTTTTAACAAATAATACTGGAGCTCCCCACGGAGAATCACTTTCTCTAATAAAATCTCGCTCCAATAAATCCTGCAATTACAATTTCAATTCTTTCAATTTAAGTGGAGCCACTCTATAAGGTGTCTTAGAGATAGGTGCTACCCCTGGAATCACATCAATTTTACATGCTATCTCTCTTTCTAGTGGCAATAACTCTAATTCCTCAGGAAAAACATCTGGATATTCCTTTATCACTAGCATATCCTCCAACCTCACCTTATCACCAGGAGTATTTATAAGAAAGGCCAAATATCATTGAGCTCCCCTACTCAACATCTTTCTAACTTAAATTTCTGAAATAAGGGCAGACGAGACTAGTCTACCCCTTACATCTAATTTTAGGGTTGTCTCTCCCGGAATACATAACTCTACCGTTTTCGTCTTACAATTCAACTAAGCATGGTAGTTAGCTAACTAATCCATACCTAGGATAACATCATACCCCTTAATAGCTAGACCCATCAAATCGGCCAACAATTTTCGCTCTTCAACCCATATCTCACAATTTCTATACACCAAATTAGCAATCAAACTTTGATCCCCAGTAGGTGTTTTAACTTCCAAATCATATGCTAGCTTAATCGGCCTCACGTCTACTGTGAGGCCCCAGTCCGTTCGTAAATTGATATTAGGGTTATTCATTATTTTGTGCGGTTAAATTAAGGTTGTAGGGCTAAGATTGAAAACCCCAACTTTGCTTATGAGTAAACCCTAGTTTAGGTATTGCTATTTGTAGGTTCGAGCTATAATTTATATTTGGTGTTCTAGTGTGTGTTTTGGCTCGAGTAAAAATAGGATTTCGTTTTAGTTTACAAACCTTAGATTAGTAAACCTTTAGTGTTATGATTTATTAGAAAGTTTAAGTTGGGTTTAAAAACCCTAATTTTGCCCATATTATATAAGTTGTTGTTTAATTGTTTTATATATGGAGAAAGTATGTTTAAGTATAGGTGATTAAAATAAGAAAGTGATTAGTGAAGTAATTAAGCATGATTACATGTTTTAGATTAGATTAAGCTACGACCTATGGAGTTAATTGAAAGATTATCAAATGTGTGAGGGAAAAGGTATAAGAAAGAGAAAGTTGGAGTGCAAGGGTTAAAAGTGCAATTGAGGAGCTTTTATGTGATTGGCTAAGCTTAATAAATATCCTATGGTCTTGACTATTATTATTACCTTAAGACTTGTAGGCTAATCACTAGACAAAACAAAACAAACTTGGAGAGCAAGAGAGAGAGGTAGAGCCGAGAGGAAGAGAAAGAAAAAAGAAAAGGAAAGCTTGCTTTGGTGCATCATTTTTGCTCTTCAATCTTGAGTTTGGATCTTGGAGAAACCACTTGAGCACTTGATTGTTGTGGGTGATCATCTACAAAGCTTGAATTAAAGGTAAATCATCTTCTTTGAAAGTTAAAATGTTGGGGTTTTACTTTCTAAGCTATGGAAATGATGTGGTATGTTGTGATTATGGATTTATATGGTGAATTTGATGTTTTATTGAAGTTTTATGGTTAATATTTGGTGATTTATGCTGCTGGAAATTTCGGTCAAGAGAGAGAAAAATTTGGGTTTCTTGCTTTAATGCTTTCCTTAGTTGTTTTGATTGAGCAATTGCCTTGTAGTGGTTGTGTTTGATAATTTGCCTCACTTGATTGGTTGGCTTCTAGTAAAATTCTGATTTGGGTTAAGAAACCCTAAACTCCATTAGGTTAGTTTAGTGTAGCCTATGGCTATTGAGTTAGAGTTTGTGTGGTTGGATGATTAGAACAAGTCCTATGGTGCAAGTAAAACTAGATTAAGGATTATGGTTAGTATTTGGTGATTTTGGGCTAACTTGTGAAGGAATTTCGGACCACTCCTAGACTGATATAAGTATGGTTTTTAGGGAGCAAATCGGTTAGAAAATGTGTATAAGAACCATAGAAACGGACCGTACGGGTGCGGCGCGCAAAACCGGCGAAACTGGAAAATCAGGGCAGTTCAGTAGCTAAAATTTGGATTTGTTTTTCTCGATGTTGCATATGGATTTAGAAGTTCCTCAAAACATGAAAGTTGTAGCCTTGTACGTCCTGAATATGCCTATAAAATTTCAGGTCAATCGGATTAGCGTAGCCTGAGTTATAGACAAAATACTCAAGCCTGTTTTGACCATCAGATTCTGTGCGTTTTTTAGTTTAGCTTCTGCCTGTGACTTTTTCGGTTTTGATCCTGTGCGATCTGGGTTTTGACTCCTTCATAATAAATGTAGATCTTGGTTTTGGCTTCGAAACGGTATAAAGTGCGTCGAAATCGGAGTTCCGTAGCTCCTGTTACGACCAAAACAAGATCGATCGTCAGAACTGCCTGGAATCAGGACAGTTCTGACGGGTACTTTGACACTCAATTTTTGTTCTGTTCTGAGTGGATTCAGGTCTTGGCCAAAACATCAAATTTTTAACCTTATGTCTCATCTTTCTAATGCCTCTGGAATTTCCTGATTTCAATTTGTGAGCTGGGAGTTATGGTCCAGCAAACATACTCTGTCCGTTACTCTGAGTGCAAATTCCTGGAACGGTTTTCTGCACTTTCGACCCATCTCTGTTCAGATCCGGAGTTAGGTGTCTTCATTAAAGTTATATACTTTTCTCTTAGCTTCGTAACGGTACCTCATGTACCTTGATCCGACACTCGTAGCTTCGATTAGGCCCAAAACAGTTTTGATGGCAAGGTGGCTAGGCCGCCATTTCCGTTTCCGTTTTGCCGTTTCTGCACTTGCATGTGCCGATTTTGCCGTTTAGTTTATTTTAGGTATATTAGTAGCCGTTTATGATATTATGTGATGCAATCTTCTATTTCAGACGGTGGTGAGCTAGGTGGTGCCGGTGGGGCCTACTAGCTACTCTTCGCGGCACAAATTTCGAAATTTGCTCTTTTGTTCGTTGTGTAAGTATTCAGGCCGCTCTTACGTGTTAGTTGTTTATGTGGTTCGATAAGTATGAAAAGGGTACCTAGGCGAGGGTGTACTTTATCGCACTCGACCTAAACCCTAGTTTGCGCACATATTTGTACATGACATATGTATATGAATCTTTTTGGAACTAAACCCCTTGAGCTTGTGGCTCGGGGTGACTTTTGAATAAATTTTGTGAAGTTTGTGAGTTTGGGGCCCGATCTCATGACCTAGATGGACTATTCGAGCCGGTTAGGGGTTGGTCGAAGTTAGTCCAACCTGGTTTGAGGTCACCAAGTTTGTGAATCCGGTTCACCGATTATGTGGACCAAGTTTGTGACCCGAGCTTGTGAACCAAGCTCAATTTCGTTCGCTCGAGCAAGTTTGTGAGGTGCCTGGCCAGAGAGGGTGATAAGGTGTACGGTGGGTGTACAAGTGAAGTTCTACGGACCATTAGTTGAGGTCGACGGAGTGTCGGCAGGAGGTCACACATGGCAAACGATCTGGCTTTGGAGCCACCTGTATCCTTATTATGTGATGTTACTTTTCTGCTTTTGCTTTACTCTTACTATGTAAATGTTGTTACGTGAAATTTATGCTTTTGCCCCTGTTTACTTACTAAGCATATACCTTACCCCTTTCCTTTTGTTTTCCTTAGCAGGGGCCGACGCGGGGACTTTTGACACATACACTAGTATAGTTAGGTTTGATTGTAATAGTTGGACATATCGTATGTTTGTTTTTGTTTTAGTTTTGGTGGTTTGTCTAAGGACCCTCCTTAGGGTCTACGTTTTGGTTTTGGTTGTTGTGATAAGGATGTAATAGTGTGAGCAGGTACTTTTGGAGAATGTAAATTATAACTCTTTTGGGATTGTATATAGTATGTAGAGTACTCTTTTGGATTTCTGGCTTTTATTGTTTTAAGTTTTGAGTCCTGGCGCGAGCTAGGCAGGCCGCCCGCCGATACCCTTGGGTTCGCCCTTGGGAGAAGTGGGGTCGTCACATCTACCCCACTCATGAATTTAGGATTTACAAAAGAATGTGTCGCACCAGAGTCAATTAAAACCTTAGTTAAGCGATGGTAAACAGGAATCGTACCTTCAACGACCTCAGAAGAATCGGGAACCTGCTCATGGTCTAATGCATAAACCCTAGTCGGCACCTTCGATCGACTTCCTCCTGCACTAGATTGTTTAGATGCCGACTTGTCTGGCCGTTGAGTACTACCTCCATCCTTCGGTACACTTGGACATTTCGAGATCTGATGCTCAGTGCTGTCACAATACAAACACTTTCTCGTTTGTCTCCAGCACTCATTCTCTTTATGGTTGGGTTTTCTACAATAGTCACAAACAACTTGAGGAGTTACGACCTACCCACTAGGAGGTGTCCCCCTCGATTGACCTCGTCCACTGTGGCTTCATTTTGATAGAGCCCTTCTTGGTGTACTAGATGTCTTTACTTCTTGTAGACACCAAAAATTTCACTCATTTTATCTTTTTAGTTTCATTCCTTATTTAATTCGATTTTAGATTTATTTGTTAGCTTTAGTATTCTCAATTTTTAGTTTTTTAATTATTTTATATTAGGCTCATTGGTTTCATTTTTATTCCTAAGTTTTCTTGAATTAAAATTTTGGAAAAGAAAATTTTTCACAAAAAAATGTGTTTTAATCCTTTTAGATTCAATGAATGAAAATTTGTTGCAACATAACTTCAGTTGGGGATTTTGTTTACTTAAATTGATTTTGATGAGAAGAAAAAAAAGAGAAAGTAATGAAAATTAGGTTTAAAAATATATATAATATATTACAAAATAAAAAGGGACAAACCATCAATCAAACACAAAAATTTTTTTTAGTATTTTATTATCTTTTAGTTGATCTTATTTTATTTCCATTTTTTGTTAAAAATCACTTTATTATTGTTATTTAAAAAAAAAAAGTGGGTACCTCATGCGCACGTGCAGCCATTTTGTTTCCCATGGCTTATCAAGTCCTACAGTACAGAATGCAGCAACATTTTTCATTTTTTTTCTACGTTTCTTTCCCCCATTTTCTTCACCATTGGATCACTTTAACCTCATTCCAGCTGGCCTTGATCAAGACCTCAAGAATCACACACAAACAAAGCCAATCGAATGGCTAAAAATAGAGGTGGTGGGCTGAGGTTTATGGAGAACCCTTGAGATCAGGGTTTGAAGCTGTCATTTTGATATAAAAGGAACAAAAGGGGAGAACCAAGGTTTTTAGAGAAGGAATAGGAGGAAAAAAGAAAGGTGATGGCTGAAAGGGAGTGAAATAGGAAAGGTTGGCGGCTAGAGTGAAAGGAAAAACAGAGGAAAAAGGGAAACGTGAGTGAAGAACAAAACTGAGAAAGTGAAAGTAAAACTGAAGTTATGGGCGAGTTTGAGAAAGAAAAGGGCAACCCAACAAGCTAAGTAAGAGGGAGTCACGACTGGGCAAAAGCTTGGAGGTTTCTGGTCAAACCAAAAAGAAGGAGGGGAGCTGCTACTCAAGTCTTCTTTTCCTCACTGCTAAAAATCCATCAGAAAATAGCACTGTAAGGTTCCCTTCCCTTTTCTATAGATAATTTTTATCAATAAATCATGAAACTATGCTGAATCATGAGTCGGTGAATGTGGTTAAGAGTTGCAATGTTGGTTTATGGTTATAGCTCAAAGATGTTGCCTTTTTGTTGTTATTGTGTATGATGGGTATGTTTGGGTCTGAAATTCGTTTGGCGATTGATTATATTTCGTTCCTAGGCTGTAGTTTAGTAGCAAGATCCTAGCTTTGAAAAGAAAGGACATTTACATGGCTTGTCTGTTTGAAATGCTGGATAGGTTGTGAAGAAAAGTGACATGTTCCGTTTCCATTTTGAATCTGTCTTGGTTTGTTCGGATGTTGGAGTCTTGTTCTGGTTTTGTTGCTGAATCTTTTAATTTGATTGAAATCTGGGATTTGTTGTCCAATTAATACGCCATATGCATGTTCAAACCAAGTTTCATCCTCTTGTATCTTCGCTGCATATTTTTTAAGGTGACTGCATTTGTGAGTTTGCTGAGAAGAAGTAAATGTTTTCGAGCAAAAATTGAAGTTTCTTGCACTTATTTTCGATTGTCGAAGTTGGTAGATTTTGTTTGAGCTTCTTCACACACAAACACATTTAGGTGAATAACTAAAGGCTGTTTTGCTGAAGTTCAAACAATTAGGAAAAGTTGCATCAACCCAGATTTTGCAGAAGGTCGCATGACTGAGTTCCCTTTGCTCCTCCGTGATTATCTTTTTCTTTTATGGGTGTTAGCTCGCACTTTTCTTTCACCATATTTGAAATGGGGTGACCTGTTATGCTTAAGAAGAACACATGAGTGTGCAGCCGTTTTGACAAGCCTTTTGTTTGTTGAAGTTTTCGATTTGGGCTTGAAGTCTGTGATGTTCAGTTGGTATACTATGTGTACGTTCTGTTGGATCCTTAATCCAACATTGGACTTATATGTGAATAATTATGTATTGTAAACTGTCAATTAAGGTTAAACCCAATTAAAGTAATCAAATATAGTTTAGGCTTAATGTATTTAATAGAATGTGGGCCTTTAATGTGTAGAGACTTAAGGGTTCCTATTTCTATGATGGGCTGAAATAGGGCTCCAAAAGGTAACAAAATGTTACCTATAAATAGGGTTATGGTCCCAAGGTCACACGGATTATTCCAGTTGTCGTATTTCCTAATACCACAAAATATCTCTTCCCTGATATCCCATCGTCAGGAAAGATACCAGAGAGAAACTAAAGGGCTCTCTCAAGGATCGGCGAATACGTGTTGACCTGGAAGGCCACCCCAAATTCTGTAAGGATTCAAGTATCAAGTTTGTCAATATGGATTCAGGTACGCTTCCGCTATTTTCCTGTTAATTTATTTCTTAATAATCGCCATATAGATTTTGGGTTTAATAGGTGATGGTTTTCACCAAAAACTAAATTTAGATAACCACCCTAACAAGTGGTATCAGAGCCCATATGGTTGATTATTAGGAAATAATTTGGATTTAGTAATTTATGTATCAACATACATATTTTTTGTCTGGTGAATTCGGTTTTGATATATATGCATATAGGCCATTAAACAAGAAAATTCTTGGTGCATCGTGGCTGTCTTGAATTTTGACTATAAATGCATTTGTCGGCCGCATGATGAATGGCATGATATGAATCCAGATTGATTGCTATATGTTATTCATGCCATTGACTCATAGCTTTGATGACATGGAATTCAGTGGGTCCATTTTAGTCAAGTTCCTTTGCTAGTCATGTTCTGTGGTAATTCATGTTTCGGCTTCTGTTTTGGTTTCTCACATGGCAGACATGGGGTTTCTTTTAATTTCTCTATTTTTAAGGATCAAAATTAATAAGAAAGAATGCATGAATCAATTCTGTGAAACTCTCCGTTGGATAGCATAATATTTGTGGGATCCGCATGCTTTTGATGATGTAAGCAAATTTGTTTCCTGGTTTCAGGAAGTCCTTCGTCATTTTCTCCACTTTATGGATAGAAATTGAAACTGTGAATATTTTCTTGTCAATTTGATTAATACTTGAATTATTTGACCGAATTTCTTAGGTAAAAGAGCTAATGTGCATATATTTATGTTAAGGAAATTAGGGTTTCTTTAATTTAAGCAAACCCTAATAAAGTTAATAAGACATTCAAGCCCTATAAAGTCCGTATGTTTGGCCCACTAAATATATAAATTTTATACGACATGGACTTTAAGAAATTTTTTGGTTTGCATGATAAATTGGGTCAAATTATGGATATGGACCTTTGGTCCAATAAGTCTTGATCCAATTGATTGGTTTGATCGGAGTTGACTAAAGTTGACTTTGATCAAAATTTTGTATAATTTTAAATTTGAATATTTGTATGATTATATATATATTGAAATAAATTAATTGAAATAATATATCACCAAAGTGACCTCTATTATGAAAATTAATTTATTTTAAAATATAATTAGTTGGGTACTAGTAATTTTATGAATATTGATCGACCCAAAGGAAGATCAATATTTAATAAAATTACATGTGCACTTGTGGTAATAAATACGTGATAATTATTTGAATTTTTATATGTGATTTATAAATTGGCCCAAAGAAAAATTTATTTTTGACATGTTATTATTATCAGTATTTATTATTGCACCAAGATATCACTTAGAAGTTAATATTTTTGTCCAAAGACAAAATGTTAATGGAACATCGGTATCTTGAGATGGGACTACCATTATTTGAATTTATTATTGTTTTGATTTATGTGAGCTTGTTTTAATTATATTATGTTTTCTGTTCAGTTGCGAATGATCTTACAAATATTACTGCCAACATCAATAACATTCCTATGCTGAATGGCACAAACTTCAAGTCCTGAATGAAAATCTCTTGATAGTATTTGGAGTAATGGATCTCGACCTTGCGTTAAGGGATGATTCTCCCCCACCTCTTACAAATCAGAGTACTTCTGATGAAAAGAGAAATAATGAAAGGTGGGAGAGATCAAATTGTTTGTGTCTGATGATCATTAAAAAGGCCGTTCCAGAAGCATTCAGGGGAACAATGTCAGAAACGACTGTAACCGCTAAAGAGTTCCTTCAGGACATTGAAAAAAGGTTTGTCAAGAACGAAAAGGCTGAAGGTAGTACGCTCTTGACACGCCTAGTCTCAATGAAATATAGTGGTAAAGGCAATATCAGAGAGTACATTATGGAAATGTCTCATCTTGCTTCGAAATTAAATGCACTTAAGTTGAAACTCTCTAAAGAGTTACTAGTGCATTTGATTTTAATATTTCTTCCTACACAGTTTAGCCAGTTTAAGATGAGTTATAACTATCAAAAGGAGACTTGGTCTCTAAATGAACGCATCTCACACTGTGTAGAGGAAGAGAAAAGGTTAAAGCAAGAGCAGACAGAAAGTGCTCATCTGGTGTCAACCACTAATAATAAAAGCAAGGAACTTAAGAGAAAGAAAGAAAAAGGAACTACAGGTACAGCACCACAAAAGAAACAACAAAAGAAATCAAATAATCAGGGAAAGAATAGTTGTTTCTTCTATGGAGATGAAGGGCATCAAAAGAAGCATTGCACCAACTATCACGATTGGCGTGCTAAGAAAGGTATGCTTCTTAATTTGGTTTGTTCTGAAGTTAATTTAACTTCGGTACCTAGACACACATGATGGTTAGATTCTGGTGCAATAACTCACATCAGTGTATCTATGCAGGGTTGCCTGAATTGCCGAAAGCCTAATGATAATGAAAGATATATCTACGTGGGCGATAGCAAAACAGTTCAAGTTGAGACAATTGGAGTTTTTAGATTATTATTAAAAATCAGATTTTATTTGGATCTCTATGAGACGTTTGTTGTACCATTTTTTAGACGAAATTTAATTTCTATTTCTACTTTAGACAAATTTGGTTATTTTTGTTCATTTAAAAATGGAAAATTTGAATTGTTTCATGTTTCAAAATTAGTTGGTTCTGGTTCTTTAATGCATTACGATAATCTATATTTAATTGATACGATTGCCTCATTTAATGAATCTCTGCATTTGAGTACTAGAGGAGTAAACAGAAAATTAACCAATGAGAATTCAGCTGCATTATGGCACAAGAGATTGGGACATATCTCCAAATGAAGAATGGAAAGACTTGTGTCAAATGAAATTCTCGACCCCTTAAACTTTACAGATTTTGATGATTGTATTAACTGTATAAAAGAAAAACAAACCAATCAAAGGAGATTTGAATCCAATAGGTCTTCAGACGTCTTAAAACTTATACATACGGATATTTGTGGGGTGAAGCACTTAAGACTGCAGCATATATCTTTAATAGAGTTCCAACTAAAGCAACTATCAAAACCCCTTATGAGATTTGGACAGGAAAAAAAACCCAGTTTAAAGCATATGCATATTTGGGGGTGTCCAGTTGAGGTAAGGCCTTACAGGCCAAATGAAAAGAAACTGGACTCAAAAACAGTTAGTTGTTATTTTATTGGATACTCTGAAAGATCCAGAGGTTACAAGTTTTATGATCCCACAACTAAATCAATTTTTAAGACAGGAAATGCTCGGTTCTTTGAGGATGTCGAGTTTGGGGGAGAAAATACAGTAAGGAACATTGTCTTTAAAGAGGAATATATTAATATTCTCACAGGTGTCATTGATCTTGTTCTGGATCCTATTCCTGAATAAGATCATGACATAACAAATCAAGACAATGTCGAAGAACAAACTGTTATAGAAGAACAAAATCTTCCTCTCCAAGAACCAGTGCCATTAAGAAGATCCACTAGAGAAAGGAGAAGCAGTGCCAGATGATTACATTATTTTTCTCCAAGAACATGAGAATGACTCTGGATTGATGGAAGATGATCCAATCAACTTCTGTCAAATCATGAAAAGTTTAAATTCTCAAAAGTTGATCGATACCATGAATGAGGAGATTAAATTCATGAAGGACAATGATGTTTGGGATCTTGTCCCATTGCCAGAAGGTGCGAAACCCATTGATTGTAAATGGATATTTAAAATCAAAAGGGATTCGAAAGGCAATGTGGAAAGATACAAAACTCGTCTTGTCGCTAAGGGATTTACACAAAAGGAAGGTATCGACTATAAAGAAACCTTCTCTCCAGTCTCTTCAAAGGACTCCTTTAGAATTATTATGACATTGGTAGCGCATTTCGATCTTGAGTTACATCAGATGGATGTAAAGACAGCGTTTCTCAATGGTAACATTGATGAAACAATTTATATGGTGCAACCAGAAAACTTTGTATCAGGATATCCAAAGAATATGGTTTGCAAACTTAAAAAATCCATCTATGAGCTCAAACAAGCGTCTCGACAATGGTATTTCAAATTTCATCAAGTGATCATCTCATTTGGTTTCAAGATGAATTTAGTCGATGATTGTATATACCATAAGTTCTATGGGAGCAAATATATTTTTCTGGTACTGTATGTTGATGACATTTTGCTTGCCAGCAACGATATGGATCTATTGCATGAAACCAAGAAATTTTTAACCAAAAATTTTGAAATGAAAGATCTTGGTGATGCATCTTTTGTGTTAGGTATACAGATACACCGGGATCGCTCTCGGGGTATATTGGAGCTATCACAAAAGGGCTATATCGAAAAGATTCTTAAAAGATATGGCATGTAAAATTGTAAATCAGGTGATATCCCTGTGGCTAAAGGAGACAAATTTAGTTTTGAACAGTGTCCCAAGAATGCTTTTGAAGAAAAAGAGATGCAAAAGATTCCTTATGCGTCAGCAGTAGGGAGTCTAATGTATGCTCAAGTATGTACGCGTCCGGATATTACGTACATTACTGGAATGTTGGGTAGATATTTGAGTAATCCTGGATTAGATCATTGGAAAACAACCAAACGGGTCTTACGATATTTACAGAAAACAAAGGATTACATGTTCACGTATTGGAAGTCAGATGAGTTAGAGATCATTGGATATACTGATTCCGATTATACTGGATGCCAAGATACTATGAAGTCAACGTCAGGCTATGTCTGCTTGTTGGCTGGAGGTGCCATATCCTGGAAGAGTGCTAAACAGTCCATCATAGCATCTTCCACTATGACTGCAGAATTTATGGCTTGTTATGAGGCATCCAATCAAGAAATTTGGTTACGAAATTTTATCACAGGATTACGTGTAGTGGATAGTATTGAACGACCACTCAAATTATTTTGTGACAATAAATCAGCAGTCTTATATTCCAATAATAACAGGAGCTCGACGAAATCTAAACATATAGATATCAAGTTCCTGGCTGTTAAAGAAAGAGTACAGAGTGGACAGTTATCGATAAAGCATATCGGGACAAACTCCATGGTTGCGGATCCGCTTACTAAGAGATTGCCACCCAAAATGTTTCATGAGCATACTGCTCATATGGGTGTCATGTTGATAAATGATGTACAGTTTTAATGGGAGTTTGATATTTTAAATGCTCTTATGATACTTTTCGGTTATTAATGATTTAAGGATATTTTATGCATAAATAAAGTTTGGATTTATTTACACTCTGACCTTGGTATGGTTTGATCTCTTGAAAATTTAAGGTGGACCAGTTGGGAATATGCATGTTTTGATCACATTACATGAAATTTCAATGCTACACATCCACATCATGATTTATGTCATTCAATTGCATTGATATATGTGACCATTGATGGGTCGAGTTACGAAATTGTAACAAAGGCCGCTTTGATCCTATATTGGTGTAATTGATGGACCGAATTGGTTACAGATACATTGTGATAATGACAGTAAAGTTGAGCTCATACGGTTAATTGCGAAACATAATTATAAGGTTACACATATGTCCAAATGGGAGATTGTTGGATTCTTAATCCAACATTGGACTTATATATGAATAATTATGTATTGCAAACTATCAATTAAGGTTAAACCCAATTAAAGTGATCAAATATAGTTTGGGTTTAATGTATCTAATAGGATGTGGGTCTTTAATGTGTAGAGACTTAAGGACTCCTATTTCTATGATGGGCTGAAATAGGACTCCAAAAGGCAACAAAATGTTACCTATAAATAGGGTTATTGTGAGACCCCGTAAATTTTCTCAGTTTCTAGGTTTTATTTTATTTAATTGCATGCTTTTCTGCATTTTCTTTATTAGAAAATTTTCTAGATAATTTTTATGAGTAAATATAGTTTTTAGATGATTTTTCTAGTATCGGTTAGTTTTTGAGAAATTAAGGACGTATATCGGACGTGGGACCCGCTAGTGCGAAAAGTTCGGTAAAATTCGGCCAGTTAGGTTAAGTTTTGGATATTGGGTTTAATTTACCGGGTGTTATGAGATAATTAGAGGATACCATATGGATTAGAGTTGAGGAAACAAAGGGATATGCATGCATTAAATAGGGTGACAAGTGTCACCATATGATTAAGTCTTACTTTTGACCACTATTCACCTTTTACCAAATAAATAAAAAATTGACCCAAAAATCACCCAAAATTTGCAAGCTTGTGGCCGGCCCTCTCCAAGGAAGAAAGAAAGGAAAAGCTCTCCAATTTCTTGCTTCAATCTTGCTCAAATCCAACAAACCAACCGTTTAATCTTGCATTTACTCCATAAAAACCCTTAAGTGAGTGGTTGTGAGGTGATTAGTGAAGTTGTTTGGAGGATTAAGGTGCTAAATTGCTCTTGTTCTTGGGTTGTTAAGGTGAGTAACTAAGGGACCTTTCTTGCAACTCAATAATGCTTAATTATTGACATGTGTGAGGTGAAGTGATGATTTTAGGTGTTGTTTCATGACTTTTGGTAGAATTTGGTGCATTTTCTATTTAATCATGATTTTTTCTGTTTTCATATGATTACTATTGTGTGGCCATGTATGATGGTTGGAAATGATCTAGAATGAAGCTAGAATGCGTAAATTGCGGTTGTTTGCAGAAAATTTCCGCATTGAACGGAAAAAATCGGATTTTGGGTTTCAATTCAACCATTCTGCCCGATACTGTTCCTCATAGTTAGAGGCCGAATTAGCCTTGGGTTAAAACATGAAAGTTGTAGGGAATGATATTTTATAGATGCCTGCAAAATTCAGGTCAATCGGAGCAGCGTAGCCTGTGAAAAGACTAAAATACCCCTGCTGCCCTGTTTCTGTCCGAACTTGGTAATCAGCTTTGGTATTTGGTTAATTTGATTGAGAATACGATTGATTTGGTTGTTGATGTCTTCTTAATAAAATAGCCTGGTATCTTAGCTTTCGGATGGCTTTGGAATCACTTGAATTGGACTTTGGTAGCCTGACTTATGGTTGGTTAACCAGAATGCGCTTTGTTAACCTGTTTATACGGTTCTGGTTTGGTACATTGCGATTTTGACTTAGTTGCACTACAAACTGGACTGAGTGGCCTTCTTCAACATTGTTTCCCTTTCTGTTAGTTTCGAAACAGTGTATAGTATACATCCATCCGATACTCGTAGGGCCAGTTGTGTCCAATACGCTTAATGGCGTCAAAACTGTTTTTAGGTCTTGGAGCTTAACTTGCATTTCCGGATTTTCCCTAACTTACTTTGGTACTTAAACGTTTACTTGGAGCCTTATTTTGGTAGTATGTGGATTTGGGTTATGACTTGTAATCGAGTCTTATTGTGATTATTTGAATGTTTTAGGACGTGACGGTGGGTCGGGACGCTCTTTGGGCGGAAGTGCATGAAATATCATTTACTTGCTTGGTGAGTGTACTACTCACTTATTTGTTACTATGTGGCTTTGCTATACTTGCAATTGATGCTTTGAATGTTACTTGCACCATGAAAATGGATTAAAGCGAGAGTGTACTTGATCACTCTCACTCTTTATGTCCTCTATACGACTGTTTACTGTATTACTTGATGGTATATGAATACACTGGATTTGGTGTCGCTTGGACGAGTATCCAACGACCATTACTGTTACTACTAAGCTCAACCCCATTGGTAGTCGATTGAATAGAGCCGGCGAGGGCTTGGTCATGAAAATTGACGAGCCATGGGGACTGTTATATGGAATCTTATAGTATGAGACTCTCGATTCCGGTATACTCGAGTATTACCAAATTTATACTGTTTGGAGTTCGGATCCGGTAGGGGGACATTGGGTGGAAGGAATGGAAGTAAAGTAGAGCCTACGGTTGGTTACTTGTAAACATTGACGGAGGGTCAATGACGTCCGATCAAGTGTACAAGCGAGGAAAGGGGCTCTTGAGAGCCATCCGTATCCTTTTACCAATTTTATTAATGTGTGATCTTGGTTTACTTCTTTATTGAATGAATTGGGGTGAAAAGTCTTATGCTTATATGAACTTGGTTGCTTGAGTGATAGTATCTCACTGGGCGTAAGCTCACTCTATTCCTTTTGTTTTCCTTACAGGAATTTGAATACTTTTGGAAAGTCCATGAATGTTGGTTGCCGAGTTGAGCTTATGTGAATGTAATTTTGAATAGCTCCTTTTGAACAAACTCTAAGTGCATTTTGGATCCAACCAAAAATGTTGAGTTGTAATTTGTAAACCGTACTTGTATAAACTTATTGGACAACTTGGGTATGTCCTTTTGGTATGTAAATGCTAAATTTCAAGATGTATATGTTTGATTGATGCTTGGTTGGATTTTGACGTGTCAGATACTATTCATTACCAACTCCGTTTTCATTTTTTTTTATTTTATAATTTTGACTTGTCTAAGTGCGCTTGTATGTGCCGAAACGTGTTAGATCGCTTTACACTTTCCCGTTAGTCCTGGCGAGAGCTAGGCAGGCAGTCCGCTACCCCCTTTGGTTCGCCTTAGGGGAAGGTGAGGCTGTCACAGGTGGTATCAGAGTCTAGGTTTGAATTGGCCTGGGCGTGTTAGAAAGGCTCGACTTGAGGATTATTTTGATTATATTCCTTAAGGTTATTTACATTTATTTACTCTTTTGGTGTAGGATGGACGGACGTGGTGAGCCTAGTGATAGCCCTCCTGATGAATGACCCCGTGGAGTGCTCCCAGTGATCCCATACCAGATACGGCCAAGAGGGGCCGTCATACGTTGGAGCCCGGCTAACCGCCTCCGACGGAGTGAGTGTCGCCACACCTACGCCTACCCTAACACCTTAGTGTTGGCCGTGGTCGAGGAAAGGAAAGAGCTGGCCAAAGATAATGCTAGGCTCGAGGCCGAGGTGAATCAGTTGAGGGCGGCCAACGAGAAACAAGCCAAGCGAATTAAGGATCTAGAGTACGATGTGCTCGAGTGTGAGGATAGAGTGGACGACCTCTGCGCTCAACTTAGGGAGGCACGTGAGCGTGAGACTAAGCGAGCTTGGAAGGTTAGGATTCGAGCCGCATCGATCCTGAACCTCTGCGCCGACGTGCTCGAGGGGGTGAGCAACGAGGCGTCGTGCACAGGGGCTGGGGCAGGGGGTGAATCCACCCCGTCGGGTGGGTCCACTAGCCCGACGACGGACTAGGTTGTGACTCCTAGGATCTTTTGGGATTGTTTTGTTTCTGTATATAGGACGGATAGGGAAAAGAGCCTTAGCTAGCCGTTTTGTACGATGGATTAGCTACGTGTATATTATTTTTGATAAGGCCATTTCCTGGTGGATTGTCTATGTGTATACTTGACTTGACTGTACTTGACTGTACTTGATTTGACTGTACTTGGCTTGACTGGTTGTTGATATGTGTGTTGTTTGATTTTGTTTGGAATGTATATAGATGTGTTTGTAAAAGCTTTTGGGATTTTACTTACATGCATTGTTATTGTATTGTTCTAGTACGTTTGCTTAGATCAAGTAGAGTTCATGGAAGGTACGCGTAGTGGATGGGGGCATGGGCGTGGGAGTAGGCAACCTACGTCGGACCAGGGTGCTGGGGAAACCTTCTCTGGACCTAATCCTGAACCGAGGGTTGACCCCAACGTGCAGATAGCTGCCGCTATGCAGTAAATGACCAACCTGCTGGCACAAGTGGTGCAGCAATAGGGTCAGAACCCTAACCCTAACCCTGGAAACCCTGGCAACCATGTCGAGAGCGACGACAGGGCACTTGAAAGATTCCTGAAGTTTGCCCCACCGAAATTCATTGGGGGGCACGACCCGGATGTCGCCGAAAGGTGGCTTGAGAAAATGATAGACATTTTCGCTGCCCTGCACTACACCAAAGAACGGCAGGTGACCTTTGCCATTTTTCAGCTGGAAGGGGCGGTCCGTCCTTGGTGGAATGTCATTCGGCAAAAATGGGAACGGGAACAAACGCTCAGGACTTGGGTAAATTTTATGAGAGAATTCAACGCGAAATTCTTTCCTCTTCTAGTTCAGGAGAGGAAGGAAGATGAGTTTATCCGACTCTGCCAAGGGGGTCAATCTGTGGCGGAGTACGAGAGCCAATTCACCCGCCTGTCCAAATTTGCTCCTGAGCTGATCATCACCGAGCAACGGCGGATCAGGCGTTTTATCCAGGGCTTGAATGTTGAAATCCAGAAGGACCTCACAGTAGCTCAAATCAATGCTTTTAACGAGGTCGTGGAAAAGGCCCAACGGGTAGAAAGTGCTAGGTTGCAAGTAAGGAACTTCCAGGCAAAGAAGCGCGGCTTTCCTGGAAGCAGTTCGGGACAAGGGGATAAAGGTACCCCCTCCAAGTTCGGACGAGGAGCTGGAGGTGGACAACAGACGGGTTTTGGCAGAGGGGCTCAGTCTAGGGATGGCTCAGCCGGGAGAGACCAAGGCGGAAACTTCCAGAAGGGTTCAGGTTCGGCGTCCCGTGGGCCTTGTGGGTACTGCGGAAAGCCTAATCACTCCGAGGATAATTGTTGGAAGAAGGAGGGCAAATGTCTGCGCTGCGGAAGCGCAGACCACCAGTTGGCCACTTGCCCGGTCCTAAAACAAAATGGAAAAGGGAGCCAACAACCGCCGAGGACCAATGCTGGACCAGCTAAAGGAGATGGGTCCAAACCTAAGGTGCCAGCTCGAGTATATCGTTAGAACCCCAACAGGTCCCAGATTCCTCCGAGGTCGTAGAAGGTACGATCCATGTATTCCACCGCTTTGCCAAAGTTTTAGTAGATCCAGGTGCCACTCATTCCTTTGTTAATCCTGATTTCCTGTGTGGCATCGATATAAAACCTGCTAGTTTACCATACGACCTAGAAGTTAGTACCCCTACGGGGAATCATCGGTTGGTTACTAGTCTGGTTTATAGGGATTATGAAGTGTGGGTAGGAGAGAAGAGGTTATTAGGAGATTTGATAAGCCTGTCCATCAAGGGGTATGATGTGATTCGGGGCATGGACTGGTTAGCTAAGTATAATGCCCAACTAGATTGTAAGAAGAAAGTGGTGGAGTTCCGTATTCCTAGGGAGACGACCCTAAGGTTGGATATAAGGGGTAGGTTAGCCTCATCTGCTTTGATTTCGGGCATTCGGGCTAAAACTGCTAAGTAAAGGGGCAAAAGGATTTTTAGCCTTTCTAATCAACAACCCCACAGATAAAGTGAAGGTAAAGGATGTACATACAGTAAGGGAATTTTTGGATGTATTCCCTGATGAGTTAGTAGCTCTACCTCCGGAAAGAGAGATAGAATTCAAGATAGACCTGCTACCTGGAATCTCACCTATCTCCAAAACCCCATACCGAATGGCCCCTGCAGAGCTCAAGGAGCTAAAGTTGCAATTACAAGACCTTCTGGAGCGGGGATTCATTCAAGAGAGTGGGTCTCCTTGATGAACCCCTGTGTTGTTTGTAAAGAAAAATGACGGAAGTTTGAGGATATGTATTGATTACCGGGGCCTGAACAACGTCACGGTTGAGAATAAGTACCCACTGCCCCACATTGATGAGTTATTTGACCAACTGCAGGGAGCAGTGGTCTTCTCAAAACTGGACCTCCGACAGGGGTATTACCAGTTGTTGATTAGGAGAGAGGATATTCCGAAAACCGCTTTTAACTCGAGATATGGGCATTTCGAGTTCGCTGTTATGCCCTTTGGACTAACCAATGCTCCTGCCACCTTCATGGACTTAATGCATAGGGTTTTTAAGCCCTATTTGGATCGATTTGTCGTTGTTTTTATTGATGACATCTTGGTCTACTCCAAAACTCGTGAGGAGTATGAGCAGCATCTGAGAGTTATGTTGCAGACCCTAAGGGAGCATCAATTGTACGCCAAGTTCAGTAAGTGCGAGTTTTGGCTGGAGAAAGTTAGTTTCCTAGGGCACGTAATTTCCCAAGAAGGCATCTCGGTTGACCCAGCGAAAATAGAGGTTGTGACCAATTGGAAACGGCCGGAAAACCCCACCGAGATTCGTAGCTTTCTAGGTTTAGCGGGGTATTAACGGCGTTTCATTAAAGATTTTTCTAAGTTGGCCGGTCCTTTAACCGACCTGACGAAGAAATATGGTCGGTTCGTGTGGAATGCCAAATGTGACGCAAGCTTTCAGGAATTAAAGAAAAGATTGACTACGGCGCCAGTTTTAGTCCTGCCTAACGGAGTTGATGGGTTTGCCGTTTATACTGATGCTTCACGAGAAGGCCTGGGATGCATTTTAATGCAAAATCGTAATGTGATCTCTTTTGTCTCTAGGAAGTTGAAACTTCACGAGCAGAATTACCCGACCCACGATCTAGAACTAGCCGCCGTGGTTTTCGCGCTGAAAAAGTGGAGACACTACCTATATGGGGTGACCTTTGAGGTTTACTCGGACCATAAGAGTCTTAGGTACCTCTTCTCACAGAAGGAATTGAACATGAGGCAACGACGGTGGATGAAATTTCTGGAGGATTACGACTGTACCATCAACTACCATCCAGGAAAGGCGAACGTAGTTGCCGATGCTTTGAGTCGCAAGGCTCAAGTAGCAGGGTTAATGATTAAAGAGTGGGATTTGCTAGAATCGGTTTGCGAGTGGAAACCCTGCCTAGAGAGCCATAAAGTGATTTTTGGTAACATTAGGGTGACATCCACCCTATTAGAGCGGATTAAAGGAGCTCAAAAGGAGGATGCTATGGTGCGGAAATGGGGAGAGAAGGTGAAAAAAGGGAAAACGACTGCTTTCAACTTCAGTCCTGAAGGTATTTTAAGATACCGGAACCGAGTGGTGGTGCCTAAAGATGAAATGTTGAAGACGGAGATCTTAGAGGAGGCTCATCGGTCCAAGTACACGATCCATCCGGGTAGTAGTAAGATGTATCAAGATCTGAAAGGAACCTATTGGTGGGACAATATGAAGAAGGAAATCGCTTTATACGTGCAAAAATGTCTCGTTTGCCAATAGGTTAAGGCGAAGCATCAAAAACCATCGGGCTTGTTACAGCCCCTTGAGATACCAGAATAGAAGTGGGAAACTATCACAATGGATTTCGTTTCAGGTTTCCCGCGAACGCAACGAGGACACGATGCCGTTTGGGTGATCGTCGATCGATTAACCAAGTCGGCTCATTTCTTGCCGGTAAACATGAAATATTTCATGGACAAGTTGGCCCAGCTGTACATGGACGAGATAGTGAAACTACATGGTGTTCCTGTGAGCATCGTCGCCGATAGAGATCCCCGTTTTGTATCAAGGTTTTGGCAGAAATTCCAAGAAACTCTGTGGGACTAAACTCAACTTGAGCACGACTTATCACCCTCAGACGGATGCCCAATCGAAGCGAACAATCCAAACTCTCGAGGACATGCTACGGACTTGCATTCTGGATTTTGGAGGCAACTGGTGTTGACCTTGGTCGATCAATCCTTGGTTTTGATGATTAACAAACTAAAATGTAGATTTGGGCTAATGTTTTTATGTGAGCAATTTGTTAGAACAGATTCTTGTGGCACAAAAGAAGAAGCAAAAACAGGGCACTCATGTGGGACGTCCGAAAGGAAGCTATCGGACGTCCGAAAGGATGAAGAACATCAAGAAGGAAACTCTGTCGGACGCTCGTGAGGAACCATCGGACGTCCGGAAGGATCGGACGCACGCATCGGACGCACATCGATCGCATCGGACGTCCGAGAAATTTCGCAAAGATTTGATGACTCTCCGACAGGTGGTTTGGACGCAGGGTTCGGACGTCCGACAGGTGGTTCGGACGTCCGACAGGCCAACGGCTAGTTTTGACAGCATTTAATATTTGACCGTTAGAGAGCCTTTTGAAGCCATTTCTCACCTTCTATAAATACCCCAAAGCACAAGAAGACAAGGGACTTTTGCCAACACAAAATACAAGCTTACAAGTGAGATTTTTGAGTAGAAAGATTCTTTGTTGGTTGTATAAGGGGTTGGGGAAGTTGGGTTGTGAGGTTGCTCAAGTGAAGGTTTCTCTCTAGGAGAAGTAAAACCTTAGTGAAGGTGAACCTATCACTTGAAGTGGTAAAACCTTGGTGAAGGTTGCCTCATTTGTATAAAATAGTTCTTAATTGGGTGAGTGATCTTTCAAGTGTAGGTTGTTGAGGGTTAACTAGAATAGTTGTAAAACTCCTTGGCTCAACCAAAGTGTGTTTGGGGTGAGGAAGGAGTGAGCCTTCACTTGTACATCTTGGTTAGCATCGCCATCAATTGAAGAGGCTATTGGTTTGATATTTGGTTTGCATTTCTTATCCTTTCTCTTTAATTAAGTTTTCTTTATTGTGCTTAAATTTGATATATCTTTGTGCATCATTGTGAATTTGTTTGTACTCATTGGGTTGCACCGGGCACTTACAATTGGTATCAGAGCTTGGTCTCTTTTGATCAAGCTTAACCGCTTAGAGTAAAGATCATGGCAACCATAAAAGTTTCTTTTTTAGAAGGACAATCTATTGATAGACCACCTATGTTTAATGGTTCTCATTTTAGCATGTGGAAACAAAGAATGATGATTTTCTTACAATCCGTTTATATTGAATTATGGTATGTGGTAGAAGATGGTCCTTATGAAGCTAGAATAGTTGACTCTACCACCAATTTGAGTAGATTAAAGACTAGACAAGAATTGAATGAAAAAGACAAGAGATACCTTTCTTTGAATGCCAAGGCCATGTGTATATTGTACAATGCATTAGATGTAAATGAATCTAGTAGGATTAAAGGTTGTAAATCAGCTAAAGATATTTGGGATAAATTGTGTGTATTTCATGAAGGTAACCAAGATATTAAAGAACAAAAGAAATCTTTGCTTGTTTCTCAATATGAATTTTTCAAAATGCATCCTCTTGAAAATGTTGATGAGATGTGTAGTAGATTTTGTGACATTATTGAAGATCTTAAATTGCTTGGAAAAGAATATTCTTTGGGTGAGAAAAATAGAAAGATTTTGAATGCCTTGCCAAAAGAATGGGAAAACAAAATAAATGCTATAGAAGAGGCAAAGGATTTAAATTCTATGTCCATTGAATCTCTTGTGGATACCCTAACCTCTTATGAATTAAAGCTGAAATTCAAAGTGCAAGAGGAAGAAAATGCAAGAATGTATAAGAGAGGCATAGCTTTTAAAGCATCTCAAGTGGGGGATAACCCATCCTTCATGGGAAATGAAATCATGGAAGTGGACAATGATATAACTCCTCACATCAAAAGTTTCAAGAAGATCTTCAACAAGAGATGTTCAAGAGGAGATTGCAAAATTTCATGGGATGAATGCAATTCAAAAAGAGAAAAAGAAGAGTTGGCCCAAATGGCACTAATGGCCGTTGGAGAAGATGAGGTAAGTTCTTATCACTCTTCTTGTGATGAAGATAATGAAGATGATGATGTGAAAATTCTTATGATTAAAATGCATAAAAGTTTGAGAAAATCTTATGCTAAAAATAAAGATTTGAAAACAAAAATAAATGATTTGTTGGAAGAAAACTCCAAACTTTTTCAAGAAAACAAATGTTTGAGAATGGAAAATGATGATTTAAAAAATCAAAAAAGTGTTTTTGATTGCAAAAATAATTTGAAAAGGAAGTTGGAAGAGAAAACAAAGTTTTATGAAAAAATGTTGGAGGAACAAAATGTGTTAAAGAAAATAATTAATGACTTGAGCGAGTTTCTCCAAAATGAAAAACAAACGTTTTCTCAAACAAAAGAAAGCAAATCTTTTCAAGGTACAAATAAGTTTGCTATGATAAGAAGTAAGAAAATTAGTTGCATTAAATCCACCTATGTGCAAAATACTTCTATCATGTGTCACTTTTGTTGCCAATTTGGACATATGCAAAATGATTGCTATGTAAAGAAAATTATGAGAAAAGGTATGAAATCCATGTGGATTGCTAGATCATGTTGTACTAACTCCCAAGAACCCTATAAAAAATTACAATTGGTATCATGAAAGTTTTGTCATTCTATATGGTCTTGATTTGGAAAATAAAGGGGGAGTTTGCTTTTTGATTGATGTCAAAAGGGGGAGTAGGATTTATTGAAATTTCTTTGTATGTTGGCATTTTCTAAGGGGGAGTTTTATTTGAACTTATTTGATCAAAGAAATCTTCATTTTGTTTGTCATCATCAAAAAGGGGGAGATTGTTGACCTTGGTCGATCAATCCTTGGTTTTGATGATTAACAAACTAAAATGTAGATTTGGGCTAATGTTTTTATGTGAGCAATTTGTTAGAACAGATTCTTGTGGCACAAAAGAAGAAGCAAAAACAGGGCACTCATGTGGGACGTCCGAAAGGAAGCTATCGGACGTCCGAAAGGATGAAGAACATCAAGAAGGAAACTCTGTCGGACGCTCGTGAGGAACCATCGGACGTCCGGAAGGATCGGACGCACGCATCGGACGCACATCGATCGCATCGGACGTCCGAGAAATTTCACAAAGATTTGATGACTCTCCGACAGGTGGTTTGGACGCAGGGTTCGGACGTCCGACAGGTGGTTCGGACGTCCGACAGGCCAACGGCTAGTTTTGACAGCATTTAATATTTGACCGTTAGAGAGCCTTTTGAAGCCATTTCTCACCTTCTATAAATACCCCAAAGCACAAGAAGACAAGGGACTTTTGCCAACACAAAATACAAGCTTACAAGTGAGATTTTTGAGTAGAAAGATTCTTTGTTGGTTGTATAAGGGGTTGGGGAAGTTGGGTTGTGAGGTTGCTCAAGTGAAGGTTTCTCTCTAGGAGAAGTAAAACCTTAGTGAAGGTGAACCTATCACTTGAAGTGGTAAAACCTTGGTGAAGGTTGCCTCATTTGTATAAAATAGTTCTTAATTGGGTGAGTGATCTTTCAAGTGTAGGTTGTTGAGGGTTAACTAGAATAGTTCTAAACTCCTTGGCTCAACCAAAGTGTGTTTGGGGTGAGGAAGGAGTGAGCCTTCACTTGTACATCTTGGTTAGCATCGCCATCAATTGAAGAGGCTATTGGTTTGATATTTGGTTTGCATTTCTTATCCTTTCTCTTTAATTAAGTTTTCTTTATTGTGCTTAAATTTGATATATCTTTGTGCATCATTGTGAATTTGTTTGTACTCATTGGGTTGCACCGGGCACTTACAACTGGGGTCAACACATGACCTTAGTAGAGTTTACGTACAACAACAGCTACCATTCGTCGATTCAAATGGCTCCATACGAGGCACTATATGGACGAAAATGCCGGTCACCGATCTACTGGGACAAAGTTGGCGAGAGAAAGGCATTAGATCCAACAACTATTCCATGGATGGAGGAGGCGCGAGAAAAGGTCAAATTAATACCGCAACAACTCCAAACTGCTCAAAACCGACAAAAGAGCTACGCAGACAATCGAAGAAAAGATTTGGAGTTTGAAATTGGGGACCATGTGTTTCTTAAAGTCACACCATTACGGAGCATTACGGCGGGTAGAGGAAAGAAATTGCAACCAAGGTTCGTCAGACCTTACAAGATTTTCCAGAGAGTCGGTACGATAGCATATCGACTAGAGCTGTCGTCCAGTCTCTCTCGAATTCACGACGTCTTCCACGTCTCGATGCTCAAGAAGTACTATCCCGACCCATCCCATATTTTACAACCGGAGGAGCTTGACATAGATGAATCGCTCACTTACGACGAGAAACCTGTACAAGTACTTGACCGGAAAGTTAAAGAACTGAGAAACAAGCAAATTCCGTTAGTGAAGATACTGTGGAAAAACCACGGGGTAGAGGAAGCTACCTAGGAGATGGAAGAAGAGATGCAAACGAAATATCCAGAACTTTTCGTGAGTTAAGGTGAGAAATTTCGAGGGCGAAATTCTTTTAAGGGGGAGAGAGTGTGAGACCCCGTAAATTTTCTCAGTTTCTAGGTTTTATTTTATTTAATTGCATGCTTTTCTGCATTTTCTTTATTAGAAAATTTTCTAGATAATTTTTATGAGTAAATATAGTTTTTAGATGATTTTTCTAGTATCGGTTAGTTTTTGAGAAATTAAGGACGTATATCGGACGTGGGACCCGCTAGTGCGAAAAGTTCGATAAAATTCGGCCAGTTAGGTTAAGTTTTGGATATTGGGTTTAATTTACCGGGTGTTATGAGATAATTAGAGGATACCATATGGATTAGAGTTGAGGAAACAAAGGGATATGCATGCATTAAATAGGGTGACAAGTGTCACCATATGATTAAGTCTTACTTTTGACCACTATTCACCTTTTACCAAATAAATAAAAAATTGACCCAAAAATCACCCAAAATCTGCAAGCTTGTGGCCGGCCCTCTCCAAGGAAGAAAGAAAGGAAAAGCTCTCCAATTTCTTGCTTCAATCTTGCTCAAATCCAACAAACCAAACGTTTAATCTTGCATTTACTCCATAAAAACCCTTAAGTGAGTGGTTGTGAGGTGATTAGTGAAGTTGTTTGGAGGATTAAGGTGCTAAATTGCTCTTGTTCTTGGGTTGTTAAGGTGAGTAACTAAGGGACCTTTCTTGCAACTCAATAATGCTTAATTATTGACATGTGTGAGGTGAAGTGATGATTTTAGGTGTTGTTTCATGACTTTTGGTAGAATTTGGTGCATTTTCTATTTAATCATGATTTTTTCTGTTTTCATATGATTACTATTGTGTGGCCATGTATGATGGTTGGAAATGATCTAGAATGAAGCTAGAATGCGTAAATTGCGGTTGTTTGCAGAAAATTTCCGCATTGAACGGAAAAAATCGGATTTAGGGTTTCAATTCAACCATTCTGCCCGATACTGTTCCTCATAGTTAGAGGCCGAATTAGCCTTGGGTTAAAACATGAAAGTTGTATGGAATGATATTTTATAGATGCCTGCAAAATTTCAGGACAATCGGAGAAGCGTAGCCTGTGAAAAGACTGAAATATCCCTGCTGCCCTGTTTCTGTCCGAACTTGGTAATCAGCTTTGGTATTTGGTTAATTTGATTGGGAATACGATTGATTTGGTTGTTGATGTCTTCTTAAGAAAATATCCTGGTATCTTAGCTTTCGGATGGCTTTGGAATCACTTGAATTGGACTTTGGTAGCCTGACTTATGGTTGGTTAACCAGAATGCGCTTTGTTAACCTGTTTATACGGTTCTGGTTTGGTACATTGCGATTTTGACTTAGTTGCACTACAACCTGGACTGAGTGGCCTTCTTCAACATTGTAGCCCTTTCTGTTAGCTTCAAAACAGTGTATAGTATACATCCATCTGATACTCGTAGGGCCAGTTGTGTCCAATACGCTTAATGGCGTCAAAACTGTTTTTAGGTCTTGGAGCTTAACTTGCATTTCCGGATTTTCCCTAACTTACTTTGGTACTTATACGTTTATTTGGAGCCTTATTTTGGTAGTATGTGGATTTGGGTTATGACTTGTAATCGAGTCTTATTGTGATTATTTGAATGTTTTAGGACGTGACGGTGGGTCGGGACGCTCTTTGGGCGGAAGTGCATGAAATATCATTTACTTGCTTGGTGAGTGTACTACTCACTTATTTGTTACTATGTGGCTTTGCTATACTTGCAATTGATGCTTTGAATGTTACTTGCACCATGAAAATGGATTAAAGCGAGAGTGTACTTGATCACTCTCACTCTTTATGTCCTCTATACGACTGTTTACTGTATTACTTGATGGTATATGAATACACTGGAAATGGGCTCTTGAGAGCCATCCGTATCCTTTTACCAATTTTATTAATGTGTGATCTTGGTTTACTTCTTTATTGAATGAATTGGGGTGAAAAGTCTTATGCTTATATGAACTTGGTTGCTTGAGTGATAGTATCTCACTGGGCGTAAGCTCACTCTATTCCTTTTGTTTTCCTTACAGGAATTTGAATACTTTTGGAAAGTCCATGAATGTTGGTTGCCGAGTTGAGCTTATGTGAATGTAATTTTGAATAGCTCCTTTTGAACAAACTCTAAGTGCATTTTGGATCCAACCAAAAATGTTGAGTTGTAATTTGTAAACCGTACTTGTATAAACTTATTGGACAACTTGGGTATGTCCTTTTGGTATGTAAATGCTAAATTTCAAGATGTATATGTTTGATTGATGCTTGGTTGGATTTTGACGTGTCAGTTACTATTCATTGCCAACTCCGTTTTCGTTTTTTTTTTTATTTCGTAATTTTGACTTGTCTAAGCGCGCTTGTATGTGCCGGAACGTGTTAGATCGTTTTACACTGTCCCGTTAGTCCTCGCGAGAGCTAGGCAGGCAGTTCGCTACCCCCTTTGGTTCGCCTTAGGGGAAGGTAGGGCTGTCACAGTTATGGTCCTCAGGTCACACGGATTATTCCAGTTGTCGTATTTCCTAATACCACAAAATATCTCTTCCCTGATATCCCATCATCAGGAAAGATACCAAAGAGAAACTAAAGGGCTCTCTCAAGGATCGGCGAATACGTCTTGACCTGGAAGGCCACCCCAAATTCTCTAAGGATTCAAGTATCAAGTTTGTCAATATGGATTCAGGTACACTTCCGCTATTTTCCTGTTAATTTATTTCTTAATAATCACCATATAGATTTTGGGTTTAATAGGTGATGGTTTTCACCGAAGGCTAAATTTAGATAACCACCCTAACACGTTCATCACAAGTTTCTTTTCTTTCTCATCTTTGCTGCATTTTTTACGTTGGTTGCATCATTGAATGTGTCGAAAATAGGTAATTGTATTTGGGTAATTGTTAGCAACATGGGCTCGGAGTCATTGCTTTTGTATTTAGTTGGGTTTGGATGGAAAAATCGCATCACCATGAACACAGCAATGGTAGAAAATGATAGCTGGAAAAATTTCAGAATGTTATTTCGATGCTTGCATCCCCTTTTCTCTATTTTTTTGTGTTTAAATCCAAAAATTTCATGTTACAAAGTGAGAAGTTTAGGTGGTAGTTTTGTTTGTTTTAGTTCAAATGGGACTTGACTGTGTTTGCAAGCTGGGTTTGTGAATGCCGCACGTTGCAGTGGAAGGAAACCAGAAAGGAGAAAGCTACAAAAGCTTCGTGATCCTATTCTGAGGTTCCTTTTGCATGTTTGGATGTTAAATTCCTGTGGTCTTACTGTTTAGATTAAAACTTTAATGTTTGGTTGAAAAGGTTTGCTCAAAATTGTGTTTTGAGGCTAAAGTCCGCGTTTGAAAATGAAAGTTGCAGCTGGTTTTTTGGGCTGCAGAAAGCTTCATCAGCTGCCAAAAGCTTGTGTTGTAGAAGATTTCTTCGTAAAAAAAATTTTGCATGAAGTTTGCATGGAAATCTTCCAAGAATTGCATTCTAGCCCCTTGGTTTTTGCCTAATGCTACTTTGGCCTAACTAATCAAATGACTTAATCAATTTTGTCCCCTTAACATGCCATTTCTCTTTAATTTGTCTTAACATGATTATTGGATAGATTTTTAATAAATTTTAGGATGAATTTGAAGGTTTAGTAACCTTTTCTAGATTTATAGTTTTAATTTGATTCTTTTTGGAATTTTGGTGTTTTTGTGGCTTAATCGTAGCAAATTGGTTTTCATTAATTTTTATGATTTTTATCTTTGATTGGTAGGTTTCACCTTAAGTCCTTAATTCTAATTTATTTCCTTTTAGATCCTTAATAGTTGTAATAATAATAAATTGATCCCTCAAGTTTTTTTAATTCTTTCAATTGAGTTCTTGTTTGTTTTAATTTGATGAATATGGATTGTTTAGTTTGTTTGAATACCTTGAGTGATTCAATTTCGTGTTTATTTCCATTTCATATGATTATTTGTTAATTAAAGTGATGCCTTGACCTTTTCTTTGTTTTTAGAGGGTAAATAATAAAGTTTTATTTCATTAGGGTACCAATTCACGGGAGGTACACTCTATCCCTTATTTTGATTTTACTCGACCCTATGTGCCCCTATGTGACTTTTTGTGTTTAATTGCATGCCTTTTGAATGTTTTCATTTCATTTATTTATTTATTCGCTTTATTTGTTTTAATTAATTTCGTTCAATTTTGATTATTCAAAAGGCATTTAAATGCCAAGTTGTAATAGTTAGGGGTTCAAGATATGTATTTAGATAGAATATGTAATAGTTAGGTATTTATTTTATTTATTTATTTTATTCCTTCCCCTTTTAGATTGTAGTTAGGGCCTCCAAATGTAATAGTTAGGGGTTTATTTGTTTTATTTGCTAGGTGTGTTTTGCATGCTTGTGTGTTATGTGTTATCCGCTTTTTTAGGGTCTTGCATCTAGATATCATGATTATGTATTATGTGATATTATGTGTTTGCATGCTTTTATTATGTTTTATATGATTAGTTAGTTATAATCAATGTGTGACGTCACCACACTAGTCCAACGCTAGTTGCGGTCCATTTCCCGAATCTACACTAGTCCAACGCTAGTTGTGGCCCTTTGTTCCGATTTTTCACTAGTCTAATGCTAGTGAGAACTCTTAGATATGGGCTAGTCCAATGCTAGACCCTTAGGGACCTTCCACACACTAGATCATGTTTGTGTGACTACACTATATTTTCATGCATATTTTTACTTTCTAAGGTTTTTTATCATTTTTGCATGACATCCCTCTTTATACTTATATCCCTTATCCCATATTTCCCCTTTTATGTATATTCCTTACATTTTTGTATGAAAACATGACATTAGACTTGCATTCCATTCAAGAATTAGAACTAGGTTAGTACATTTGCATGATTAGATAGGAGAAATACCCCTCAAGTATGGGATATGGACCAGTTTGGCTTCCTAACCTTAGCACGCTCGTATTCCCTTTACAAAAGGGAAAATTGAAGTCACGAGTCATAGCCCCCACCCGTTATAATGCATTCCTTTAGGTCATGTATATTTGTATATTGTTATTTTCTTTTTCTTTTTTTCGAGTCTCACATTTTTGCATATTCGTGACCTTTTCAGATAATCACTTTTTGGCATCGTAATTAATGCGATTGGCACCAACTAAAATTCGAAGAGACATGTTGACCCCGATACATTAGGTCTAGGGTTTGCATTCATATAGTACATCCAAATGTGATAAATTTTTAGGTTAAAATAAGAAAATCTTTGACTAAATCACACAACTAACTTTGGCTAGATTGAAAGGGTGCTTTGGATTTTATCCTTGCCTTCCCTTTCTTCAAATGTGACTCCCGAACACTTTTATCTGATTTTCGTAGATTCGGAGTCATTTAAAAAGGGTTTTCTCTACTTTTTATTTAAAATTCATTTTTTAGCTGACTTGGTACACCTTAACTCAATATCAAGTAGCGATTCCTGTTTTTATTTAAAACCCTTTTTAAACTTTATTTTGGGTCAAAACTGTCGCATTTTCAAAGTTCCATTTAGACCCATTTTTCTTTACTTATTTTCTTTTTGAATCAAAAATTCATTTTTCTGTTAAAATAAATCAAAAATCAAATCAAACTCATTTTTATTTTATTTTCAAAAATGGGGCGCGACACTCCTGTTCCTCTTCCCATTTTAGGAGGTGGAGCACTCTTATTCACTTGTCCAAGAAGGTTACTAGAAACTCCTCTCTTCTGTGCACGAAAATTCCTAACTTGCACCTTTACACTCTCAACCCGCTGTGCTTTTTCTAAACTCTCTGTAAAAGTAGAAATTTGGGCTGCCGCTAACCCCTCTTGAATCTTAACATTTAGTCCTTGTACGAATCGTCTTATCGTTTTTCTTTCAATGGCCACTAACTCCGAAGCAAATTTAAAAATTTTAGTAAATCGCTCTTCATAGTCAACCACACTAGAAGTCCCCTGTCTCAATTTTATGAAATCCTCCTCCCTCTTTTCTTGAATCATGGGCGGGAGATACTTCTCATTAAATTCTCTCACAAAATTTTTCCAAATCCAAGGAGTCAGTGCTCTTTTCCATTTTTTCCTAATCACGTTCCACCAAGCACGTGACGCGCCCTCAAATTAGAAGCTAGCGAAGTTCACTCGCCTCTCCTCAGTATAGTCTAAGGCGGTAAAGATATTAGTCATTCTCTCCAACCAATTCTCTGCTACTTCTGGGTCAGGCCCTCCAAGAAATTTAGGCGGGACAAACTTTAAGAATCGTTCAAAAACTCTATCCTCTCCTCTCTCCTGAACCCCAGGTTGGTTAACAGGTCTTGGACTCTGACGATAAGCTAACCGTTCTAAAATATCAGTCATACAATTAATAGCGGTAGCTACTTGGTTATCCCCTTTGTTCCTTTGCTCTTGGTTCAGTCCAATTGCCGATCCCTGGTCATTCCCTTGAGTTTGGGTTTACCTAAACCCACGCCTTCGACCCCTTCCACTTCTTAGACCGTCCATAATTTTAGTATTTTCTAAAGGCATAGACGTAAGATAAATATGCATAAGTGAAGTTTAAAGTGACACTCTAAATATGCAAGACGAAAAATAAATAGGTAAGACACAAAAATAATTGCAAATATGCACATCCCATAGCATAGATTAAAAGTCATAGAACAACAAAGTCAAACACATCATAAGTAACGTTCAAGTGCTTCAAAAGATAAGTGGCATAGTTACACAAAATACAATAGCCTTAGAACAAGCACCACCCCAACTATTCTGGACAAAAACTGCTAAAGTAGAATAAACTACTAGTTTAGTGATTGGCAGATCCAGAAGTTTCAACTACTTCAGTAGGGTCATCTTTATCTTCAGCACTAGGAGTTGCATTCTCCTGTCACCCGTCAAATACCTTGCCATCTACTACTTGTTCAACCAAGGTCACACATTCAGCCAATATTCCCTCAGTTCGATCCCTTACTTCTTGTACTACCCTAGTAAGCCGATGATTAGTCTCTTGAAACTACTTACAAAGAGCCTCTACTCTGTTTCGCTCCTCAAGTACATCCGTCTCCAGTTCATGAATCCTAGCAGTCTGGGCGTCAACAGCCCTCTCAGTTCTCGATTATCCTCTTGGACTATTCCATTCGCATTTGATAACTGCCTACACTCATCGTATAATACTAGCACCACGTTGTCAGGGTACAAGTAAGTCCTCCAACAATCACATGAAGGCCTAGTTCGACGAACTGGATTCCACATCCAAAGAGCGCCCCCGGACCTCTTTCGATAACGGATCACTGGAAGACGTCTCGAAGATGGCTCATTTCCACCATTTCCTTCCATGACCTACAATTACAATTAAAAGTTTAGACAACTCAAATATACTCAATAAACTAGATCCCAATGCTTCATACTATCACGTATGCTTTTTACAAGATCAGGACTCCTAATTGTCCAACTAATTCAAACATAGGTTCTGATACCACCTGTGACGACCCCACTTCTCCTTAGGGTGAACCCTAGAGTTTCGGCGGGCCACTTGCCTAGCTCTCGCTAGGATTCGATACATGTCAAGATTATAATTTAGAACTAATCAACTAATAAGAAAATTAATATAAAGAAAAGTCGCTTCCTTCAATAGTCATTCAAGTCGACATCATAATATTGTCAAAAGTTACATCAAATTTTTCCAAAATACAACCACCAAAAGTCGATTAATTTATTTATATCCGTAATTAAACCAAAATACAATCAAAATCAGCTTCTCCAAAATCTAATGTGGTAGCCGATACTTTAATTCATCAAGTGCAAGTAACAGGATTGATGATCAAAAAATTACACTTGTTGAAAGAGGTCACGATACCGTTTGGGTGATAGTAGATAGATTGACCAAATCTGCTCATTTTCTGCCGATTAATATGAAGTACCTACTAGAGAAGCTAGCTAAGCTACATTTGGACGAGATTATAAGGGTACATGGGATACCAATAAGTATTGTATCTAACCGAGACCCTCGGTTTGTTTCTCGGTTCTGGCAGAAGATGCAAGAAATGCTAGGAACTAAATTTAGTTTTAGCACTACCTACCACCCACAGACTGATGGACAGTCAGAGAGGATAATTCAGACCCTTGAGGACATGTTGAGATCATGTATTTTGGATTTTGGAGAAAGTTGGAGTAAGTACTTGACACTGGTGGAATTTGCTTAGCTAAGGTTCCAAGAGACCATGGTACGACACACACTTTTGCAAACCCTACATTCAAGAGTGGGATAGACGTGAGGCCAATTAAATTACCCTATGACTTGGAAGTTGAAATGCCTATCGGGGATCAAAGTTTAATTGCTAATTGGGTAATAGAAATTGTGAAATATGGGTTGGAGAGTATAAGTTGTTGATTGATTTGATAAACCTAGCTATTAAGGGGTATGATGTTATCCCATGTGTGAATTTCGAGGACGAAAAAAGGATGTGAAGACCCGAATTTTGCTTACTTTTATCTTATTTTATTGGCTTATTTAATTATTTATTCAACCGTTTACTCCGAATAATTTATTTCAACCATTTTAAATCCATTTACATGGAACAATGCCTCATTTATATTTTTAAAATGTCTCACTAGTAAATTTAATTTTTCTACAGCTCGTTTAGTACGGAATAGGGAACACACGTTTTTCAAGGCAATGTTTAGTCCAAGAGTGCAATGATCATGGAGAATTAATTTTAGACTAATAAGTATGAGTAATTGTAGTGTTAGAGGAATTACCTTAGAGGATTAGTGTATAAGTGTACCAAACAAGAGAGAAGTACAATACACTATTTAGCTACTATTAAGAGTTGACTTTTTGCAACTTTAAGTTAGCTTGTCCAACACCTTTCTTCCACAAATTTCAAAACCACAAACACTCCTTCACCTCTCTCTCTTTTCGGCCGAGCAAGGGAAACAAAATGGGGGAAAGAAAACTTCATCTCTTACACTCCAATCTTGCTTGTTCTTCGTCATCCAACTCACAATTCCATGGGTTTTTGCTCCAACTAGAAGAAAGGTGAAAGCTTGAGATGTTGCTTGGTGAAATATTGAAGGAAACTCTCACTACCAACTAGGGTTTAGTTGCTTTGGAAATTAACCCCTTCACCTCTTTTAATCTTTCAATTTATACAAAGTTTAGTGGATGGATTTCATGGGTTTGAAGCCCTAATCAAGATTCTAGACTAGTGGACTTGAGGAAACTTTTATCTTGCTTTATATTCTAAGCTAGTGGCCTTGAGGTGACCTATGAGGTAGCTAACTTGAGGATATTTCTTGATTGTTGTTATTTATGTGAATTATAACTTGATATTGTCTTGGTAGTGGAGTGAAAGTTGGAAGAAAACCAAGAGAGGTGCTGGCTGAAATTTCTGTTTGGTTGCCTTGCTTGGATTTCAAATTTTTGTTGATTATTTGGCTGCTAAACTGATTGATATATGTTGTATTATGTGTGTAGAAAGTGTTTTTCGAAAATCATTTCAATTGGCTACACAAAACTTGAGTTTTGGTGAAAGGAAGAAATCTGGAAAATGGTCACCAGGACAGTGGACAGGGGTACTTTGTCTGAACATAACTCTTTGTACAAAAGTCAAAATTGAGTGTCATTTGGGCATTCGAAACTAGACATTTAGAGTTTTCAAACGGTATAAGAATTCCCTGCTAGTTCGCTTTGAGTAAACCATAGCGAATCGGCAAAGTGGACTGACCTGTTTTGCCTGTCTATCCGAGAGCAACTGGGAAGCTGCATCTTGTGGCTCGATTTTATCTCACTTGTGAAAGGATTTTAAAAATGATGTTTTCTGATGAATTGTAGCATTTTGAATCTATTTTCTAACTCCATAAACCATTCTCAATTTGGACTTGTGTAGAGTTAGATATGGTCTGATTTCAAAACTATGTTGAAGTTTGGTGACTGGAAATCCCCTGATTTCAAACTATTATATCTTGTTGCTCAAAACTCCAAATTTAATTCTGATTATTGTGTTTGAAACTTGATTTGGAACTCTTGCTGTATTATAAATTTCAGAGGCTGATTCACTTTTTGTGAATTTTACCGAATTTTCAAACATTGCTGAAAAACCAAGACTGGTTATGTCCTGTCTTCATGAACAGCAACTTTGAGCTGAAATTCGAATGGTTTCTGGTTAGAATCTTGGAAAAGTGTTTTTAGGGAAGTTTTAGTAATTTGAATCTAGTTTCTAAGGTATAAAGATTTCCATTTTTGGACTTACCAAACTCAAGATCTGATTTTCCAAGTATGGTCGCGCAAAGCTGAAAATTCCGGATTCCTTAAGAGATGAACTTTTAAAGAACACCCAACTCCCTTTAGATATTGATAGACCGTTTTAAACTTGATTTCATAGATGATACAAGTTTCCCTTGTGACTTTAAATTCTCATTTTTGAATCTCGATTTTCGAGGGATTTAAAGCTCTTGTAAGCCATTGTCTTAAGTTTTAAGCGAGTGCACTTTCTTCCTTGAATGATAAGTGGTTGTGAGTATATGTGAGTGATGGTTGATCACTATTTCTTCAGGCGCTCAAGAGGATTTTGAAGGGAATCTCGGAGCGGACAACTAAAGACTTTATTTGCTCACTTACTTTTGACTTGGTGAGTGTCAAGTGCATGACTTGTTGCATAATACTTGAAATACTTCTAGTTGAATATGTGAATTGGACTTGTCGAGACGAGTGTGTACTTTATCGCACTTGTTCTCTTTTACTTGATTAGATAATTGACTTGCTCATACTTGAAATTTTACTTGTGTTTGACTAGATGTCGATTGGAGAGCTATCTCATCGACTTATACGTGTACTCGTAGGGGACACCCAAACTCATTAGCTAACTTTGTGAATCGAGCCGGCATGGGCTTGATCAAGGAGTTTGGTGAACCATGAGAAATCATAAACTTGATCTTTTGAGATCTTGTTTGGTATACTCGCGTAGTATTGCCACGATATACTCGAGTAATATCAAAACCTTTGACGTTCGGCCCGGTTAGGAGGTGTAACGGTGGACGGAATTTGGTGAAAGTGGAGTCGACGGGTTTGGTACTTGCTCGGTTGATGGAGAGTCAACGTGAGATATTTGGATCAAGACCTTGACCAAACTGCGTGGATTTAGCTCCTGAGAGCTCCAGTATCCTTAATTGTTTCTGCTTACTTTTCCTACTTGAAATGTTAATTACTTGAAACTTCTAGCTTTACTATTATTGTCTCGATTTTCTTTCATGCTCTCTTCTACTTGCTCTATTACATGCTTGCATGATTTTCTTGGCCTCACTAAGCGTTAACTCACCCCATTAGTTTGTTTTTCTTAACAGGAGCTCGGAATGAAAAGAATTTTTGGGGAAACTGACTTGATTACCTTTTGATTAGAGTTTTGGATGTAATTGATTAGTCGACTTATGGTGGTTGTATATTTTTGGGGATTTGATGTACTTTTGGAAATTTCGTGATGTAAGATTTGAATATTTAGTTAAGGAAGCGACTTTTCCTTTCTTGATATTGACTTTTATTATTGGTTAGATACCCTTAAGTTTAAAATTGATTCGTATTGAGCCCTCGCGAGAGTTAGGCAGGTGGCCCGCCGATACCCTAGGATTCGCCCTTAGGAGAAGTGGGTTCGTCACACAATTTTCAAGTGTTGACACTCCGTCAACCGAGCAAGTAACAAGTCCGTAGAACCCCAATTTTTCCGTCCACCGTTACACCCCCTGCCGAGCCCGCACGTCAAACAAGATGTGATATTATTCGAGTATATCCAAACAAGTCAAGTACACGAGCCCAAGGTTCACCAAACTCCTCAACCAAGCCCTTGCCGACTTTAGTTGAATGGCTAACCATTGGATTTTGGGGCCCACAAGTTCAAGTATAAGTCGATGAGATTGCTCTCAAATCGGCGCCAAGTCAAGCACAAGCACAAGTATAATTGTCAAGTATGAACAAGTCAATTATCAAGTCAAGCAACAGAGGACGAGTGAGATAAAGTACACATTCGTCTCGACAAGTAATTCACATAATCAACAAGAAGCGATCCAAGTATTATGCAACAAGTCATGCACTTGACACTCACCAAATCCAAAAGCAAGCGAGCAAGTAAGTCCTTTAATTGTCCGCACTGGGATTCCTTTCGAAACCTTCTTGAACACCTAAGGAAATATCAACCAGCCATCACTAAATGCAAACCACTTTTAGACCAATTTTTCCCCTTAATCCATCACTCACGTATACACTAAGTCGCTTAGCATACAAGAGAGAAAATTCATTTGTTTAGGCAACCAAGGAAACGTATCAAGAGAGGCTTAAATCAAAATGAAGGTCTAAAGTTACAAGAAACCTTGTATCCATCCATGAAATCAAACTTAAAATGGATTAACAATCTCAAAGGAAAGTTGGAAGTTCTTAAGAAGGGCATTTTTTTGAAACTAGAAAATTCCAACATTGTGAGACAATACTTGAAAAATCACATCTTGAGTTTCGTAAGTCCAAAAATTGGAAACTTTACACTGTTGGAAACTAGATTCAATGTAATAAAACTCTTTAGAAGACATTTTTTCCAGATTCAAATCAGAAATCATTCAAATATCAGCTCCAACTTGCTGCTTCATTAAAACAGGGCAAAACAGTCTCTATTTTTCAGTGAAATTTGAAATTTTAGCAAAATTCATAGGAACCGAATTAGCCTCTGAAATTCATAACACTTAAAGAACTTCATGTCTAGTTTCAACCACAATAAGCAGAATAAAATTTGGAATTCGCTACACCAAGTTACAACAGTTTTACGAAAACTAGTTTTTGAAACCTGATCCACGGATTTCCAGCCTTAGAGCATCAACACAGTTTGGAAATCAAGGCATAACTAGGGCTACACAAGGCCAAATTTAGTGTGGTTTACGGTGTTGAAAACTACATTCAAAGTACTAAAAATCATCAAAAAAAATTGTGTTCAAATTCATTTCACAAGAGGAGTGAAAATGAGCTACAAGATGCAGCTGTACAAGTCTCACGGGTAAACAGTAAGAGCAAATCAGTCCACTTTGCTGGTTCACTACGACTCACAAAAAACGAATTAGTAGGGAAAATTTTATACCGTTGAAAGCTCTCGGAGTCTGGTTTCAAATTCTGTAAACGACACTTGATTTTGACTCCTGAACAAAAATTTATATTCTATTAAGTGTGGACAAGCAGACTTCCCTGATTAAAATTCCAGATTTGGTTTCTTCTCTCTTTAGCCTATCTTTCACCCACTCAAATGAAATGATTTTTGAGAAATAATTTTTACACATACAATCCAACATATAAAAGCATTTTTGCAGTAGTTTTAGCAACAAATTTTGAAATTTAACCAAGGGAAATAAATCAGTAAAATTCGGACAACATCTCCTCTCATCCTCTTCACATTTTTCTCTCCAACTTTCAAGCCAAAAATCAAGTTAGAAATCACAAAATAACAACCAAACAAGTAAGAATCCTCAAGTCCACTACCTAAAAGTCCATCTCAAGGCCACTACCTAAGAGTAAATCAGGAAAACAAAGATTTCCTCAAGTCATCTAGCTTAGCTTTGGTTAGAGTTTCAAATACCCTTGCATAACAACCAAAAACCACTACTAACTCTTGCATAAAACTAAAGATCAAGGGAAGTGAAACTTGTTACCTCTCCAAAGCTTCTTGAACCCTAGTTAGAGCCAAGATTTGCATCACCAAACCACCAAGAAATTACCACAAGGTAAGAGCTTTCTTCTAGCTAGATCAACTTCCAAAAGGTTGAGGGTTTTGTATGAATTCTTGGAGCAAGTTTTGTGGATGAAGTTGGAGTTTTTCTCCTCTTCTTTTGGAGCTTGGAAGTTCGGCCAAATGAGAGAGAAAAAGGAGAAAAGATGAAGCTTGAATTGTGATGTGAAGGTGAGAAGAAAGCTAGCTTTTTGGTGGGTAAAAGGTCAACTAGGAATAGTAGCTCGAATAGTGCCATGCACTACTAGTTTCCTTCTTGTTTGCTACACTCAAATACTAATCTTCCATGGTAGTTTCTCTTACACCACTAATACTCATTCTTACTAGTCCAAGATAAATTCTCCAAATCCCCAATTAGTCATGCCGGTGCGACTTTTGAAAAATTTTGACACGTAAACGGTAAAAATACAATTTAAGTAAAATTCATGCTAAAATGATAAAATTAAATAACACCAACGCAAATAATTTTAAAATAAGTGAAATTAAGAATAAAAGTATGAGTCCTCACACCACACGTGATTTTTCACAAGTATACGAGTCGTGATTGAATATAAAGTATTAAGGGTCGAACCCACAAAAAAGATTGTTAATTACTGATGGTTTTCAAACTTGTTTCTTATTTAGACTATCATAAGTGCAACAAATTAAATCTACACTATAAATATGAGATGAAAGCAATAAAAATAACAATAGAAAGCTCCTAGAGGTATGAAATTTTGAAGTACTTTTGCAAATGAAATTATCGGTTAATTGAATGTTATTATCTTCGTTAGTTATGGCATAATTTCCTAATGTATGCGAAACCTACTCTCGTAGTGAATCAACTGTCGCGCCCCATTTTTTTTATAAGAAAAATAAATTTTTAATTCAATTTTAAATAAATGATTTTTGATTTGTAAAGAATAAATAAAGAAAAAGGGCCTAAATGGGGTTTGAAAGTGCGACGATTTGGGCCCAAATTTTAGTTTAAAAAGGGCTTTTGAACAAAAATCGGAGTTGCCACTTGGTATAGAATTAAGGTGTACCAAGTCATCTAAAAAGAATTTTCAGATAAAATTATGGAAAACCCTTTTTAAACGACTCCTAAGTTTACGAAAATCAGAGAAAGTGTTCGGGAGTCACATTTGAAGAAAGGGAAGGCAAGGATAAAAATCCGAGGCACCCTTTCGACCTAGCCAAGGCTAGTTGCGTGATTTAGCCAAAGATTTTCTTATTTTAACCTAAAGATTTATCACATTTGGATATACTATATGAATGCAAACCCTGGACCTAGGAGGGTGTCGGGAGGTTGAAATGTATCTTCAAACCTTACTTGGTACCAATCACATTAATTGTGACGCCCAATAAAGACTCTTCGAAGAAGTCACGAATAACGTAAAAATATGAGACTCTAAGAAAAGAAAAGAAAAATAATAAAAATAATCATAATGATACAAATATACATGTCCTAAAGGAATGCATCATGTCGGGTACGGGGGACTAATGTTCGTGACTCAATTTTCCCTTTAACAGAGGAAATATGAGCGTGCTAAGGGTAGAAAGCCAAACTCGTCCATATCCCATACTCAAGGGGTACTTTCCTAATCTATCAAGCAAATGTACTAACCTATCTCTAATTTTCCCTATATGAAATGCAAATCTAATGTCATGTCTCATGCATAGGATTATATAAAGGAAAATATAAAAATAGGGGATAGGAGGGAATATGGGATAGGGGATATACATAAGGGGAATGTGGGATAAGGGATGTGTGTATAAGGGGAACATGCAAAAAATGATAAAAGACCCTAGAAAGTAAAATATGCATGAGATGAAGTGAGTTTATCACACAATCATGATCTAACGCTCGAAGGGCTCCTAAGGGTCTAGCATTGGACTAGCCCATATTTCTATTTTCTCACTAACGTTGGACTAGTGAGAAGTCGAACAAAGGAACCGCAACTAGTATTGGACTAGTGTGGTATCGAGAAATGAATCACAACTAGCGTTGGACTAATGTGATAACGTCACACATTAAACATAACTAACTAATCATGTGAAATATAATAAAAGAATGTAAACACATAATATCACATAAACACATAATCATGATATCTAGATGCAAGGCCCTAAGAAAGCGGTAACACATAGCACATAAGCATGTAAATCACACAAAGCAAATAAGCCCAAACTATTACATTTGAGGGGGGCCTACTACAATCTAAAAGGGAAAATAAAATAAATACCTAACTATTACAATTGTGGCATTTAATTGCCTTCCCAAATAATTACAAATTAAATTTAAATAAATATACAAAAATTAAAACAAATAAATAAATAAATAAAATGAACACATTCAAAAGGCATGCAATTAAGCACATAAAGTCACATAGGGACACATAAGGTCAAATAAATTAGAAAATAAGGGGTAGAGTGTACCTCCCTTGAGTTGATGTTCTAATGGGACGAGTTACTTATTTACCCTCCAAAATAATAAAAAGGGGTCAAGGTATCATTTTAATTAACAATTAATTATATGAAACGAAAATTAAACACACAAATGAAAATTAAACATGAAATGAAAATTAAACACAAAATGAAATCACTTCACGTATTTTATAAAAGAAATCATCTATATGCAAGAAATTAGAGCGAAAAAGAACCTAATTAAAATAATTAATAATTTCTAAGATGAGGTACTAAAATTAGTGACTCAAAATGGAATCTACCAAAATCAAATGCTAGACTTTACAAAAGAGGATGTAAGGCCCAAAGACAACCTAAGAGGGGGGGTGAATTAGGTTGATTAAAATCTTAATCAAATTTATGCAATTTTTGCTTAATAAAATTTACCTTCTTTTCTAATAATGATCAATCAAGTAGATTAGAAGAAGAGAGCAATATTGATTCGAAAAACAAGTATAGATAAGCAATGAGAGTTTTATTAAACAAAAAGAATAAGATAGAATATCAAACCGATTGTCTACCAAGCTTTCCTCAAACTTGAAGACCAATCACTAGGTTGAGCAACTTCTCTTTGATGAAAGATGATCAACTAGATGTACAATGGAGGGAGCACTTCCTCCTTGCCCTAAGCCTCACTTAGTCAAGCTAAGAAGTTTTACAATCACTCAGATAACCCTCAACAAAGCTACACTAATGAAACTTTCAACCACAAGAGAAAAGCTCACAAGAAATTCACACCACTTGGAGAACAAATCTAGCTTTGGAGACTATTTTCTAGCTAAAATATCTCTTGAGATCTTGTAAACAAAGTGTGCAAAAGTCCTCTTCTGAATCAGAATCGTTTGTATTTAAAGGGAGCCAAAAATGGGCTTCATAAATACTTCCAACGGATAGAAGGCAGATGAAGAGTCAGCTAGCCGTTGGAGCTGTCGGACGTCCGACGTCTTAGTCATCGTCCGATCCCATCGTCCGAAAATCAGTCAAGTTGTTGTTCGGACGTCCGATGGTATTTTATCGTCCGAGCTTCTGTGTCCGAACGTCGTCCAGAGAGTTATCAAATCTTCGTGGAATTTTTAGGACATCCGATGAGATTGATGTGCGTCCGAAGCATGCGTCCGATCCTTCAGGACGTCCGATGCTTCCTTACGAGCGTCCGACAGAGTCTTGGCAGAGAGTCATCAACATTTTGTGGAATTTTTAGGACGTCCGACACGTTCGATGTGCGTCCGAGGTGTACGTCCGATCCATCCGGACGTCCGATGCTTCCTCACGAGCGTCCGACAGAATCTTCTTCTTAATGATCTTCATCCTTTCGGACGTCCGACCAATTCCTTAGGACGTCCGACATGAGTGTCCTGTTTTTGCTTCTTCTTTTGGTTGATTTTCATTTTTTGACATATTCGTACCTGATTCTTTGATAGGCAAAAAACACTTATATTTGAAGAGAGTTAGATAAACATTTCAAAGTCCTTTGTGATCATCAAAACCAAGAATAACATTCTCCCCCTTTTTGATGATGACAAAACAAAGGTTTGAAATGAGATTTGATGATTGCAATAAAAACTCCCCCTCTCTCAATAGACAAGAACTCCCCCTTACTTAGTGAATAAAAAAAATTTTTGAAAAACTCCCCCTCACTTGGCTGCCCAACCGAATTAAACAATTATCCAAAATATGACAATTAAGCAGCCAACATCCAACATTTTACCACCAATCCAAATTTAATCAAATCATCAATCAATTAATCATCAATCATCAATCAATCCAGTCCTCTCCCCCTTTTTGTCATCACAAAAGGGCAATCAATCACATCCATCTCATCCACAAACATCATTCAAAAATACTTGAACATCCACACAATCATCCACAAAATTCATTACATCCACACAATCATCATTCAAAATACTTAAACAGTACCAAAAGAAACATAAACATAATCATAACCAAATGTTGAATTCATCTACATATCCATTGTTGAACACCACAAACACATGAAATAGACAAACAAAATGCAAATGTCCTAAATGGTGAACTATGTGGATCCAGGTGTTCTTCGAGAGAGCTGATATTGGGAGAGGTCCTCCTCTTCAGTTTCTTCATCATCTGCAGCAGCCTCTTCAACTGGTGCCTTGCCTTTATCTGATGTGGAAGGGCCATGAGGAGTCACAGGAGTTGATGAACCAGGGTCTGGAATTGATGAGCTTGGATCAGTGGGGTGTGGTTCTTTGTCATGGGAAACTTCCTCAACCACAGGTGGGGGAAAAAGAAGGTTCTTTTTGTCTAGGAAGGCTGTTTGTTTCTCAGAGGACATGGTGAGCATTAGACCATGTTCTAGAAGAAGAACATGCTGTTTGAGTTCACGAAGGAACTCAATCACTTCATCATTGGAGGAGGAAGCTGCTTTAGTGGCAGACTTCTTGGGATGAATGGGAGTGAGTGAAACAGATGAAGGATCATGTGCATTCTTAGACCTCTGTTCACTAGATGATGCCCCCTTATAAGCCCACAGATTATCTTTAAAAACAAGATTTTTCCTTTCAAAATATCCTTTGGTAAAGGCATAAGAAGATGCTTCTTTGGGACAAACACCTAGAATTGGAACTTTGTAAAACTCAAAAATCTTTTGAAGAAACTTTCCATAAAATAATTTTCTGCGAGAATCAGTGGCATAGCGAAGTAAAAACTTGCACATGACAAAACCAAAATTAATACGAATTTTTTCTCGAAAACAGTAAAAGAGATACAACTCCATTTTGTTTGCATCAGTTCTATGGTCATCAGTGGGTACAAGCAGGTTTGAAATGATTGAAAAGGCAATTAGATTCACAGGAGCAAGATCATTCAGTTTAGCATCAGCAGGGGAGGAAAAACTTCTTTTAAAATAAGTTAACATTTTAGCCCCATCAAAATGATTATCAGCAGTAGGGTGCTCTTCATAGGAAAAGAAATTTGCAATTTTGTCCTTGCATCCAGGTTCAATAGTAGTTTTTAAAATATCATTCACAATTTCAGAATCAAAGACTAAGTCTACCCCATTAACCCTGGACATAATCTCAGTCTGATCAGTGCCTTTCCTAAGATTAGCAAAGAATTGATACAGCATTTCAGGGTAATAAACATTGGGCATAGAAACGAGATGTGACCATTTCTGGAAAGCAAATAGACTCAGAATGGATTCTAAACCTATGTGGCGAAATTCAGACGAGTTTACAGTTCGTTGAGGGATGACACCTTTCTGGGATATCCAGGAGTGTTTGTCTTTTGCAGCATCATCAAAGAATGTAGGGAGTGTGGCTGATTTTGGAGGCGGTTGAGAAGAGGTTCCCTGTCCAGATTCAGGCTGAGAGGTGGGTTGTGGAGTAGGCCGCGACATTTGACCCTTTACGGCACCTCTCTTGAAGCGTTTGGATGAACGTTTGACCGTAGGAAGATCCTCATCCTCATCCCTGAGTGGATGCTTGCGTCCGGCAGTAACCTTTCCTCCTCTTAGATTCACCATTGTGTGAAATGTGTGGAATAAAGGATGCAAATGATGCACACAGTAGTAGGGAAGTGAATCGCACAGAAATTATGGGACAAAAAGACCTTGAACAAGATTTGACAGAGCGGTTATGAGAAAGTAGGGTTTTGAGGGAAATTTGGGACTTTACGAAATGTTATGCGATTCGGTGAAATGATCAGGAGAAACGAGTCGCAATCGATCAGGAAAAGTTTTGGTTGAGTCAATTTGGGAATGAAAGCTTCAGAATGGTATGAATTTGAGAGTGAGAGATGAGAGAGTTCTCGTCCGAGAGGAAATAGAAGAAGAAGAGTTTGAAGCAAATGAGAAAGAAAGTTACTTTAAAAAGTGTACCGTTGCACTGTCGGACGGCCGAACGAAGTCGTGCGTCCGACATCTTCGTCCGAACAGGTGTTTTCTGGAAAAAATAGCTGAAGAACATTATCGGACGTCCGTTCATCTTCTTTCGGACGTCCGAAGACTTTGAGAAATTTTAAGATGATTTTTCGATTATTCCCAATTTTGATCTTAGATGAATGAACTGATCTAATGGCAAAGCTTTGGTAAAAATATCAGCAAATTGATATTTAGAACAAACATAATTTACACAAATTTCACCTTTTTGAACAAGATCTCGAATAAAGTGATGCTTTATATCTATATGCTTTGTCCTAGAATGTTGAATTGGATTTTTGGTCAAATTAATAGCACTAGTATTATCACAGAATATAGGTATGCAGTCATATAACAATCCAAAATCATTCAAGGTATGCTTCATCCATAAAAGTTGAGCACAACATGCATTAGCGGCAATATATTCCGCTTCGGTTGTAGACAAAGATATTGCATTTTGCTTTTTGCTAAACCAAGAAACTAAGCAATTACTAAGAAAGTGACAAGTTCCACTAGTACTTTTTCTGTCCACACGACAACCACCAAAATCCGCATCCGAATATCCATATAAAGAAAATTCACAAGATCTATCATACCAAACACCATAGTCTAATGTACCTTTCAAATACCTAAAAATTCTTTTAACAGCATTTAAATGTGATTCTTTTGGACAAGATTGAAATCTAGCACACAAGCAAACAGCAAACATAATATCAGGTCTACTTGCGGTTAAATAGAGTAAGCTTCCGATCATACCTCTATAGTGCTTTTCATCCACATGATTACCTTCTTCATCTTTGTCAAGTTTTGTAGAAGTGCACATTGGAGTTCCAACTTGCTTTGAGTCTTCCATGCCAAACTTTTTCAGCAATTCCTTGGTATATTTTGCTTGATTTATAAAAATTCCCTCAAGGGCTTGATGTATTTGAAGTCCAAGGAAGAAATTTAATTCTCCCATCATACTCATTTCAAATTCACTTTGCATAGTGGTGGAAAAATCCTTGCATAGATACTCATTAGTAGCACCAAAAATAATATCATCAACATATATTTGCACAATAAGAAGGTCATTTAACACTTGCTTAGTAAACAGTGTGGTGTCCACAAAACCTCTTTTGAAACCATTTTCAATCAAGAAACCACTTAATCTTTCATACCAAGCTCTTGGAGCCTGTTTTAAACCATATAATGCTTTAGATAGTTTAAACACATGACTTGGAAATTTTGTATTTTCAAAACCGGGAGGTTGATCCACATATACTTCTTGATCAATAAAACCATTTAAAAAGGCACTTTTAACATCCATTTGAAACAATTTGAAACCTTTGAAACAAGCAAAAGCAAGAAGCATTCTAATAGATTCTAATCTTGCTACGGGAGCAAATGTTTCATCAAAATCAATTCCTTCTTCTTGTGCATATCCTTTAGCAACTAATCTGGCTTTATTCCTTATAACAACACCTTTATCATCCAATTTATTTCTAAATATCCACTTTGTGCCAATGATAGGTTGATTTTGAGGTCTATCAACAAGTGTCCAAACCTTATTTCTCTCAAATTGGTTAAGTTCCTCTTGCATAGCCAAAATCCAGTTATCATCCTTTAAAGCATCATTGATATTTTTGGGTTCAAAAAGAGAAACTAAAGCAAAATTGTCTATCAATATTCTAGATGAAGAACGAGTCTTTACCTTTTCGGATGGATCACCAATTATAAGCTCTCTTGGATGATTTTGGCTGAATTTCCAAGCATTGGGAAGGTCTTTGACTGAATCATCATTCTCATCTTCATCACCCTTTTCTTGATCATTATGAGCTTCATCCATCATTTCCATTGCTGCTGGTTTAGAAATTCCTTCATCACCAATTTTCAGCTTTTCCATTCCTTCACGAACACCTACATCATCATCCTCACACGACCTTTTGGAATTATCATCATTATTTTCATCAAATGTTATGTGAATGGCTTCTTCTATCACAAGAGTCCTTCTATTAAAGACTCTATATCCTCTTTTGTTCTCACAATAACCCAAAAATATTCCTTCATCAGATTTTTTCTCAAACTTACCAAGATGTTCCTTTAAATTTAAAATAAAACATTTACAACCAAAGACTTTGAAATATCCAACCGTAGGTTTTTTATCAAAAATCAGTTCATAAGAAGTCTTATTCAAGATGGGTCTCAAAAGGATTCTGTTCATCACATAACATGCAGTGTTTACCGCTTCAGCCCAAAGGTATTTTGGCAAACTACATTCACTCAACATAGTTCTAGCAGCCTCTTGTAGTGTCCTATTTTTCCTTTCTACAACACCATTTTGTTGTGGAGTTCTAGCAATTGAAAAGTCATGTGTTATGCCATTATGATCACAGAAATCTGGAAAACCACAATACTTGAATTCCGTTCCATTATCACTTCTAATCCTAACAATTTTTAAGCCAAGCAGATTTTGCACTTTAGCAAACAATGAAGTAAAATTCTTGAAGGCATCATCCTTATGAGCAAGAAATATCACCCAAGTATATCTAGAATAATCATCCACAATCACAAAGCAGTATTTCTTACCTCCCAAGCTAGTGATTTGAGTAGGACCAAATAAGTCAAGATGCAAGAGTTCTAAAGGTTTAGAAGTTGAAACACACTTCTTTGGTTTAAAAGAAACTTTTGTTTGCTTTTCAAATTGACAAGCATCACAAATTTTATCCTTTTCAAAACAGATTTTTGGCAAGCCTCTAACCAGCTCCTTTTTCGAAATTTCCTTTAGTAAATCCATGTTAAAATGACAAAGCCTCCTATGCCACAACCAAGGATCTTCATTTGAAGCTTTAAGACATTTGAAGCTAGAAGAATCAATTTTATCAAGAACCACAATATATATGTCGTTAAACCTCTTACCTTTGAACACAACATTATATTTGGAATCAAGCACAATGCATTCATGCTTTTTAAACAACACATTCAGGTCTTTATCACACAATTGACTAACACTAAGCAAGTTATAACCTAAATTATCAACTAAGAGCACATTATGAACAAAAGTTTCATCATCCTTACCAACATCACCTATTCCAATTGTCTTAGCTTTCACATCATCACCGAATGTCACATTTCCACTTGATTTTGATTTTAGCTTTATGAACAAAGAGGGATCACCGGTCATATGCCTTGAGCAGCCGCTATCAATAAACCATTTGGACTTGTTTGAGCCTTTTTCCTGAAAAGAGAAAATGTTTGGTACCCTTTTTAATTTTTGGGTCCACAATAGTTAGCATTGTATCTCACTAACCACATGCATTTCATCCCTCTGTTCAGATTTCTTTTCACATAGCAATCTCCTTTCAAATGCCCTTTTTGACAACAAAAATCACACATAATGGAAGAGTCCTTAACATGTACTGGTTTGACATATCTCAATCCATTTCTTCTATATGTAGTGAAACCATGTGCATTTTTGTTGCGTGCTAATGTTCTTTGATGAGCAGTAAGAAAGGTAGATGACATGTTCTTTTTGAGAAAATCTTGTTTTCTTGCTTTCAAAGTGTCATCCAAGTTGTCTATTCTTTTTTTCAAATCACCATGTCTTTCCTTCAGCATTCTACAAATATTTGTCTTTCTATCAAGCTCATTTTGAACATTAAATCCGGCTCTTACAAGACAATCATTGTCAGTCTTTAGTTGGTTATTTTGTTGAAGAAGACTTGTATTTTCATGAATGAGAAAAGTAATTTTCTATTTTAGCTGCTTGTTTTTATCATAAGATTCCTTCAAGGCATTATGCAGTTTTTCAACAAAGGATTCAAGATCATCATCTTCTTCATCATCACTTTCAGATTGAGAGTGTATGGAAGTTACCTCATTATCTCCAATAGCCATGAAGGCCATTTGAGCTGATTCTTCCTCTTCTTCAACTTCCCCTTCAGAGTTGCATTCATTCCAAGTAATCTGGAAGTTGTTGAATCTTGGCTTTCGATCAGCTTTCCCATCTTTCATTTTCTTCATGGGGCATTCGTTTGCATAGTGTCCAGGCTGTCCACATTCATAGCATTTGTCCACTAGCTTCTTGTTGAATTCTTGTTTTCCTTTGTTCCTTGCATTTGATGAATAATTTTGAAATTGATTGCTAGGTCCTCCCTTTCTAAACTTCCTTTTATTCAAGATTCTCTTGAAGCCTCTTGTGATGAGAGCAAGATCATTATCATCACCATCCGAGTCTTCATCATCCAAGTGAGCTGGATCATCTTCACTTTGAGTAGTCTTCAGAGCAATATTTCTCTTTGCTCTAGCATCCTCTTCCTCCTGCACTTTAGATTTCAGTTTCAACTCATAAGAGGTTAGTGAGTTAATGAGAGATTCAATAGGCACAGAATTTAAATCCTTAGCCTCCTCTATTGCAGTCACTTTATTTTCCCATTCTTTGCCCAATGCATTGAGAATTTTCCTGTTCTTCTCTCCCAAGGTGTACTCTTTGCCCAACACCTCGAGATCTTTGATCAAGTCATTGAACCTGCAATACATTTTGTCAATATCCTCAAGAGGTTCAATTTTAAATGATTCATACTTTGTGACCAAGATAGCCTTTTTCTGTTCTCTCACATTGTCACCACCCTCATGGATTTCTCTTAGCTTATCCCACATTTCTTTGGCCGATTTACAGCCTTTTACTCTAGTTGATTCATTTGAATCTAAGGCACTATACAGAACATTCATGGCTTTGGCATTCAATGTGAGATTAGTCATATCTTGAGCATTCATTTCAGCTCTTCTTTTTGGCCGAAGCAACCCTGTATCTGCATCAAGAAAGTTAGTTTCATGCGGTCCTTCACTCACAATAAACCATAGCTCAATATCAATAGATTGCAAAAAGATAATCATCCTTTCTTTCCAGCTAACATAATTGGAGCTACTGAACATGGGAGGCCTAGTAACAGATTGCCCCTCAACAAACATAGCATGACTGGTTGTCATCTTTACTCCAAGCCGTTAGAGCTTAATCTCTAGGAGACCAAGCTCTGATACCAATTGTAAGGCCCAAAGACAACCTAAGAGGGGGGTGAATTAGGTTGATTAAAATCTTAATCAAATTTATGCAATTTTTGCTTAATAAAATTTACCTTCTTTTCTAATAATGATCAATCAAATAGATTAGAAGAAGAGAGCAATATTGATTCGAAAAACAAGTATAGATAAGCAATGAGAGTTTTATTAAACAAAAAGAATAAGATAGAATATCAAACCGATTGTCTACCAAGCTTTCCTCAAACTTGAAGACCAATCACTAGGTTGAGCAACTTCTCTTTGATGAAAGATGATCAACTAGATGTACAATGGAGGGAGCACTTCCTCCTTGCCCTAAGCCTCACTTAGTCAAGCTAAGAAGTTTTACAATCACTCAGATAACCCTCAACAAAGCTACACTAATGAAACTTTCAACCACAAGAGAAAAGCTCACAAGAAATTCACACCACTTGGAGAACAAATCTAGCTTTGGAGACTATTTTCTAGCTAAAATATCTCTTGAGATCTTGTAAACAAAGTGTGCAAAAGTCCTCTTCTGAATCAGAATCGTTTGTATTTAAAGGGAGCCAAAAATGGGCTTCATTAATACTTCCAACGGATAGAAGGCAGATGAAGAGTCAGCTAGCCGTTGGAGCTGTCGGACGTCCGACGTCTTAGTCATCGTCCGATCCCATCGTCCGAAAATCAGTCAAGTTGTTGTTCGGACGTCCGATGGTATTTTATCGTCCGAGCTTCTGTGTCCGAACGTCGTCCAGAGAGTTATCAAATCTTCGTGGAATTTTTAGGACGTCCGATGAGATTGATGTGCGTCCGAAGCATGCGTCCGATCCTTCAGGACGTCCGATGCTTCCTTACGAGCGTCAGACAGAGTCTTGGCAGAGAGTCATCAACATTTTGTGGAATTTTTAGGACGTCCGACACGTTCGATGTGCGTCCGAGGAGTACGTCCGATCCATCCGGACGTCCGATGCTTTCTCACGAGCGTCCGACAGAATCTTCTTCTTAATGATCTTCATCCTTTCGGACGTCCGACCAATTCCTTAGGACGTCCGACATGAGTGTCCTATTTTTGCTTCTTCTTTTGGTTGATTTTCATTTCTTGACATATTCGTACCTGATTCTTTGATAGGCAAAAAACACTTATATTTGAAGAGAGTTAGATAAACATTTCAAAGTCCTTTGTGATCATCAAAACCAAGAATAACAGAGGAGTTGAAACCTATTCATTATATTTAAACAACAAATTATCCAAAATTCTACTAAAAAACCAAATCAAAAATCATAAACCTATTAACAAATATTAAACCTTTAAAACATCACACAAATTCACTAAAATCAATCCAAAGTCTACATTAAGTCATGTTAAAGAAAGAAGTAACATGTTAGAGGGACCAAATCGATTAGTTTTTCCAATTTTATAGGCCATAGTAGCGTTAGACATCAATTAAGGGGTTAAAGTATAATTTCTTGAACATTTTCCATGCAAAAATGCATGCAAAGCTACGAATGAACAAGCTTCTGCAACAACAACAAAAAACTTTCAGGAAAACATATAAAGCTGGGAACTTTCTTCTTCCCTCAACTAAAAAACTTTGGCAGCCTTTGAAAAGAATGTGTAAATAGCACAGTATATATAAAACTGTACATTTTATTGCATTTCAAAATAAAGATCAAACTTAATAGCATGTTACTTGTTAAACAAGATGTGTCTTCAAAAGTCACTTGATTGAAAACTATTTACAAAAACATGGTTAAAAAAAAAACACATGTATGAATGATTTTCATGGATTTTAACCAAAGACAACCCCCCAAATTTATCAAAAATTCCCTTCAAGAGGGAGGAATCTCACTAATTCTAATCCTTCCAGGATTCTCAACTTTCCCTACTGGGGATAAATGCCTCAAAAGTGGTGTCCTTGTGTTCGGAAAAGGGATTCATATTCGTACTTGTTCCTGACTCCCATTTTTCTTTAAAATTATGTCCCCAGCGTCAATCATGTCTTGGATCTTATGCCTTAGTGCCTGACAATTTCTGGTAGAGTGGCCAGGATTTCCAGAATGATGTGCACAAATGGCCTGAGGATCATAGCCAGCAGGCTTGCCCCTAGAGTAGGTTTGAGGAGGCACCATGCCAATTTTACCAGCAGCCTTGAGTTGCTCGTATAATTGATCGATAGATCGACCCAGGTTGGTGAAAGTTCGATATGGGTTTGGTTTTCGGATTTTTCTGTTTAGAGGACAAGTTCGGTTGTTTTGGCTGAACAGGTCTTGGATTATAAGGAGAACGAGGTCGAGTTTGAAGATTGGGTTGAGAAATTTGAAAGGGTGGTGTGGGTACATTTGGATAGTTTGGTCGAGGTCGAGGATGGTTAATGGTAGTATGGTAGATAGGACGGGAGTTTGGGTAATATGGGTAGGGTGATGAATAAGTGAGGCGGTTCGAAAATCTAGGTCTGGTCAAGGGGCCCTGATCCCACACAAAAGCAGTTTCCCCTTCTTTTTCCTTAAATTGGGACTCCTTCCCACTGTTATTCTGGCCTTGCAGAGCTTCCAGTTGCATCTTTAATGTTGACACATTAACAATTTTTCCGGCCTTCACTAACTCATCAAATTCTTCCAATTTGTTAACAATGGCCGCAAATGAGCATCCAGTCATGCGAAAAATCTCCTCAAAGTACGGTGGATCCTGGGCTTTAATAAATGTACGGACAATTTCCTCTTCTGTCATTGGAGGTTCCACCTTGGCCGCCAATCTTCGCCATCGTTTGGCATATGTCTTATGATTTTTAGATGGTTCCCTTTTAGTACTCTCAAGTGTGGTTCTCGTTGGCGCCAGCTCACAGTTGTATTCATATTGCCTTACGAATGCTGTGGACAAGTCCAACCAAGTTCTCATCTCCTCCGGCTTTAAATTGGAATACCAATCCAGGGCATCGCCTTCCAAGCTCTCGGGGAATAAACGTATTGGCAAATTTTCATCATGGATTGGTTTTCCCAACTTATTTGCAAATAGTCTTAAATGCGTCTTGGGGTTACCGGTTCCATCATACTTACTAAATTTGGGCATTTTAAAACCCAAAGGCCATTGCATGTCTGGGAAAAGACATAACTCATCATAACCCAATCCTCCAACCTTGCTCAATCTTTGATTTTTTCTCATGAATTCATCAAATTTATCCAATCTTTTCAACAGATTTTTGTCTATTGGGGCGAAGGATTCACCCATTTCCACCTTCCCTTGGGCAACATCCAACATGAAAGGCTCAGTGGTGGTATGATGAGGTATTTGAGAGTCTGGACAATTCTGAGGCATTTGAATACTGGCCGAGTTGACTTGGATGTTATGGGGGTAAGTAGATGGAAAACTAGAAGCGGGGTAAGTGAAAGTCTCTTCGGGTACGTTTGTCAAGGATGGTACAAAGGTAACTTGGGTATGGGGCAGAAGAGGTGTTTGGTGTTCTATTTCAGGTTGATTGATAGACATGGGGTTGTGTTGGATACCGCCACTGCTAGCAACCAGTTGGTCAATCATGCGCCTTTGGGTTGCCATTTCTTCACTCAATTCACTGAATTTGTTTAACATCTCGCTCAACTGAATTCCCAGATTTGCAGCGTCTATTGGGGGTACCGTGGCTGATCTATCAGATGATTTCGGAAATGCGCTCATGTTTACACGATTTCTCAAAGCTTGGCTATGTGATCGTGTAATGATAGGGCTTTGTAGCTATATTTACGATTACCTGAAAATTTAGGAAAAAATCCTATTTAAATTCCCTTTCTGATTAACTGTTGTTAAAGAAAAAGAAAAAGACATGAGTTAGTAACAATCAAAGTAATTCGGATGCATGTCCTATTGGGGGACCCTTTTTGTGCCAAGGGTAGGCCTATCATGATGTAATCCTCTGAGGTAGGCACTGTACCATACCTGATGGATCCGATCAACTCATTGACAGTTGGTTGGAAAGCAATTTGAAAATTTTGGGCCAATTGAACAGCGGGAGACCTCTAAATGAATGAATGGTTTTGATTGGCACAGGAATTCGTACAAATCAATTTAATTTTGACGAACTTGATATTGAATTTTTTTTTTAACATGGATCGAAACCCTAATCTATCCAAACGAAATGAATGCAATGGGTGATTTTCTCAAAAACAACTAGTCGTTCCAGTTCTAAATTTGACATCGAAACCCTAATGTTTTCAAATGGATCAGATGAAATTGATGAACTATTCGAAATTGACTAGATCACCCTATAAAAAGGTAAACTGGTCAAATGAATTGAATGAAATTGGATAATTTATTCAAAATTGACTGGATCACCCTAAAAAGGGTAAATTGATCAACTGAAAGAAATTGATAATTTAATCAAATTTGACTAGATTGTCCTAAAAATGAATGAATGGCTTGAGTTAGTGATTTATTGTTGAATGAATTGATCAAATGGAGTCAATGATTTATTCCAAAATGAGGAATTTGTTCAAAAATGACTAGATTGTCTTAAAAATGAATGAATTAAAAATGGATTGGATGAATTTGATGGTTTATTTGAAAATCGATTGAATTGTCTATCCATTGATAGTTTCAAAAAAAATTCATTGTGATATATCAGTCTATGAGACTTCTAAAATCAAGATTTGGCCCCAATATATTTGTCATCTCAACAATGAGGAGTTACTTGTGGATTTTTTCAAATTAATGTCCTTTTACGCAAGGGATTTTACCAATTATGTTAAAAATGGCCAAAAGATGATTGTTAGATGCTCATATTCTAATGTGCAAAAGTTGTTTTATTATCATGAAAAAGATCGGATCCTACCTTATCTCGTACACCACTCCTTCGGACGGTACAAAAAATATAAACATGCAAATCTCATTGGATTACTGATCCGAGACACGAGGTGGTTTATTCCTATCGTGGGATCCCCTAAATGGCATTCCCTCTAAGGTTTATGCGTGATGCCAATTTATCAAAGAAATTAAATATGCAATTTAAATGACCTAAGGAACCCTTTGTATGCCAAGGTAGGCCTAGAATGATATGCCATTATTAATTTATAAATGCAATGCATTGAAATTTAAACGTGTCAAAACAGGATGGCTCCTAAAGAGTACCATACTAGGACTCTTATTTTCTAAGGCTCTTGAATGCAGTAAAAAGAAACAAAGAAAGGTTAGTTCAATCACATAACACATAGAAGCAATACAAAACATTAAATAATGAAAAAAAGGTGGGATCCCTTCCCTCGTGAATTGTGTCCCTAATAGGGTAAGGCAGATTCTACCCTAGGTAAACTATCATGGATGCATGAGGTATTGGCTCACTAATGCATCTAGACTCGATAAGATCAGGTCCCCAAGCCTTCAGACTCGTGGCCAAGGGTCATCAATTCCAAGGCCCTTTGCCGGTGGCTCGAGCGATTCCCCAAACACCGCTATGCACACATCGTGTCACGGCTACGTGTTTGAGTGAATCTATCAAATAATCCTCAACTTTCGACCATAAGCAGAAGGCTATCAACCCAAAGCTTAAAGCGGAAAATTGAGTAATCCCTCAGATCATGCTACGCACACATCGTGTCACAATCACATGTCCAAATAGGTCGCCTAATCCTAATAGGGTGGAGTGGCGTGACAAACCACTAAAAAAATAAATGAGGGTTTAAAGTAAAGCATATGCACGTATGAAAGTGTTCCCTTTGGAGGGGAGGGATTATAATACCATCAAAATGCGGTCGACGGCTCTAGGGTAACTCCCCCCCCCCCAAGATGCAAACGCGATACAAGTAAAAGTAAATAAATAAATAAACCATCCATTCATTACATACACAAAGTGCGAGGAGTGATTACGCGCGTGGTAGATGTAGGAAAAACCCTAAAAAAGAAAAATGCAACCCTAAATCTCCAAATGTGATATATAGAAAAGTAAAAAAGAAGAAAAGGTTTGACTAAGTCAACATGCTGGGACTCTCTAAGTCCCCAGTGGAGTCGCCAACTGTTTCATTCCCTTTTTTAGCCGTCACCCTATCTTACTTCCTAGCCCTCACTTTTTTTCACTCAGCCGCCCAACTCACTTCTTTCTTACTCTCAATCTCCTCTTTTTCTGGTTTTTCTCTCCCGCGTTCTTCTTTTTTTTTTCTACTCTGCTTACCCTCAACTCCGAACCCCCTGGCTTGCTGTTTTTCATCCTCTCTCTTCTAAAACCTCTCTCAGCCGTCACCAGATTCCCCCCTCCAAAACCTCTCTCATTTGCCTTTTAAACCCTCCAACCCTTGGCTGGACGATGCGGATGAACTCCTATTTCATCTGATTTCAGAACCGTTAGATGGTTCTTGATGCCCAAGACAAAATGAGTTTTCTAGATTAAAGCCAAATGGCTTGTACTACAGCAATCCAACGGAGCTAACAAATGAGAGAAAATGATGAGAAAAAAAATGGAGAAAAACGCAGCTGCGATCTTCTGTTTCTGTTTCTCAGCTCGTACGTTGTAAAATGTTGGTTTTGTTTGCAGCTCACGCTTCTCCCTTCCTCTTTTTTTTTAATTTAATTAATAATGAAGTAATTTTAACAACAAAATAGAAATAAAACAAGATTAACCAAATTAAATGAAATGCTAAAAAAAATTTTGATTTTGATTGATGATTTTTCCTTGATCTAGGTAAATAAACAACAAATTTTCATAAATTGAATCTAAAAGAATTAAAGCCTATTTTTGTGAACAATTTTCTTTGCCGATAAATTTTAATGCTACAAATGTCTAAAAGCAAAATCATGAGATTAATAAATAAAAATAGATAATAATAATTATCAATAATAAAAATAAAAATAGAAATAAATTAAAAAATAAATTAAAAATTTGGTGTCTACATCAACTATACTTGTAATTAAATTATATTTATTCTCGTAGTTATGAAATTAGTTACAAGTTAATTACCTCTATGAAATTACTTGAAACAAGTCATCAAAGTCACAAAGGTGCACCTCTACTCTCGTGAGTGTACTCCCTAAGGTTAGCACTTCTTGAACTAGTGTTGAATTTCAATTATTATTACAAACGTAACACCTTAAGATTCTCACAATTAATGGCTGGTTAATCATGATTAGATAAACAAAAGTGATAAATAATTTTCTCAAAATAACACCATCATATAACCAAATAAATATTGCTAACAAGATATAGAAAGTTCATCCATAACTCTAGACATAAACTTTAGCAAAACATGAAAACAAACACCAAACTTGTATTATAGTTAAATATGAACTCAAATGCAAAAGAAAAAGTGATAGGAGAGAAGTCACCCTTGTCACATGAGATCTAATTCTCCATCTTTGCTCCTCAAATCTTCATCCAAATATAACTATAACTATAAGAAAGATAAACTACTCTAATTATACTATACTAATGAACTAAGAAAAACTGGTGAAGACTATATTTTGATTGTGTCTCTACTCTTCCAAAGTTGTTCCATAAGCTCTCCAAAGGCCTCTATTTATAGAGATTCAAGATCAAGATGAGTTGTTTCTAGTTGGCATTTTTTGTCTCTTGAAATCTCCAAAGGTTGTTTCTACAAGATTCTATACTTGTTTACTCATATCCAACCAGAATTCTTGTAGAAAAATTGATCAAAAAACTTGTGTGAACAGAGAACAAGTTGCAGCGCAATTAAAGAATATGCAGGCTTGAAAATGCACCCTTGGTCACGTATTAACCCCCCCCCCCCCGGTTACACCTTATTGCATGTTTGCTTATTTTTTGTCAGTTTTCAACTTAGCTCTGTTTTTGCATCAATTTCAACTGATATTTTCTCAATGATGGAGGCTAAACTAGCTCTTATGTAGTTCTTTGAATTAGCTTTCCAATGCATTAAGTAACATTCAATTTGGAGTTCTGTAGATTTAGAACTGACCAAAATACCCTTGCCTTCTCAATCCCCTGTTTCAACTTTTGACAACAGAAATAACCAACTGTATTTCGACATTTTGACTTAGAAAACTCATGAACTGGATTTCAATATCTCCAGAAGAAATGTAGATCTATGTGAAAATGGCGTACGAATCACCTCAATTTGATACTTGTGGTTTAAGATATAGCGAAAATACCAACAGGTGTCAAAGCTAGAAAACACCATTTCTTTTACACTTGCTTGCATTTCATCTCTTGAGTATTTGGCACTTCATATTCTCGTAAAATCATTTCATATTATCAACAATCATCCAATTATCTTCTCACTTAACTCCATTTGATGATTGAATCATTAAACCTATAAAAATATGAAGTTGCCGCCACTTTAAAATTCATAGAAATTCAATTTTTGACACTTAAACCATAAAAAACATTTCTTCACTAGAAACTTAGTTAATTTGTTATAAAAATAGATAAAAACACACCAAAACTAGACAATAAAACACACTTAAACACACAAAATATGCACTTATCAAGTTCAAGATGTATATAATAATTAAATTCAATCCACAGTCGAGTTTTATATTTATAAAATCTTAAATACCCCACACATGATTTTTCGCAAGTATACGAGTGGTGATTGAGTATAGGATATTAAGGGTCAAATCCACGAGAAAGATTGTCAATTACTGAAGATTTTTTCAAACTTTTTTATTATTTAGACTATCATAAGTGCTAGATATTAAATCTACACTAATAACATGTGATAAAAGTAATAAAAATAACAATATAAAACTCTTAGAGATATGGAATTTTTCACTACTCTTACAAATGAAGAAATTGGTTAAGCGAATGCTATTATTTTGGCTATGGCGTAATTTCCTAATATATGTGAAATCTACTCTTGTAGTGAATCAACTATACTTATAACTAAACCATACCTACTCTCATGGTTATGAAATCAACTACAAACTCATTTTTTTTATGAAATTACATGAAACAAATCACTAAAACCATATAGGTGCACCTCTACTCTCATGAGTGAACTCCATGTGTTTATTACTTCCTTGAACTAGTGTCAAATTCCAATTCATACTACAAACTTAACACCTTAAAATTCCAATTCATTATCATAATTAATGACCGGTTAATCATGATTAGAAAAACAAAGTGCAAAATAACTTGTTCAAAATAATATCATCAAATAACCAAGTAAACATCACTAACATGATATAGAAAGTTTATCTATACTCTAGACATAAATTTTTAGCAAAACATGAAAACAAATACAAAACTTGTATCATAGCTAAACAAGAAATCAAATACAAAAGAGAAAGTGATAGGAGAAAAGTCACCCTGGTCACATGAGTTTTAAACTCTCCATCTTTGCTCCTCAAATTTTCATCCAAATCTAACTACAAATATAGGATGGATAAACTACACTAACTATACTAATCTACCCTAACTAATGAATTAAGGAAATTCTAGTGAAGACTACATTTTGTGGAGTTTCTCTAGCCTTCCAAAGTTATCAAAATGGTCTCCAAGACCTCTATTTATCGAGATATTCAAGCCAAAAATGAGTTTTTCTTATTGGCAAAATTGACTCTTGAAACTCTCAAAAGTTGTTTCTACAAATTTCCTCACTTGTTTGCTCATATCCAGTCGAATTTCTTGCAGAAAAATTGGTTAAAAAACTTATGTGAGTAGAGCACAAGTTACAGAGAAAGTTGCAACCACAATTGAGGAATATGTGACCTCCAAAAATGCGGGCTAAGATTGCGTAGTCACCCCCATGTTTTCCTTTTTTGCAGGTTTTCTCAATTCTGGTCAGTCTTCAACTTTGTTCTATTTTTGTACCAATTCAACTGGTATTTTTTCAATGATGGAAGCTGAACTAGCTCTTGTGAAAAACATAAAAGTTGTAGCTCTTTACATTAGCTTTCCAATACTTCAAAAATCATACAATTTGGAGCTATGTATACTATGAAATGACCAAAATATTCTTGACTGGTCAATCCCCTATTTCAGCTCTTGACAATAGAAATGAATGATTATATTTTGACTTTTTGACTAGGAAAACTCATAAACTGGATTTCAATGTCTCATAAGAAATGTAGAGCTATGTGTTAGCTTTAAAATGGCTCAAGAATAACCTCAATCTAATGACTGTAACTCAAGATATAGCCGAAATACTAAAAGGTGTCAAAACTGTCAAATTCCCTTTTTTTTATATTTAATTGCATTTCATCTCCAACATCAAGTCCAAACAATAAAAGTACAAGTACCATACATTTCCTCTCCTACACTTAAAATATACATTATTCTTAATGTGTAGGGAAAGAAAAACAACAAAAGTAGAAAGAAGTACTTCCCAGTACAATGGCTGAGATCCAGATCAACCATGATGCACGAACCTTCACAAAACACTTAAACAACAACTAAAACTGCCAAAAGATCAAAGTCAAAAGAAAAAGTTAACATCACCCTACATAATAAAAGAAAAGAAAAGCTAAAAGAACATAGAAACAAAGCAAAATGACCGCTCAAGATGCCGGCCCAGTGCCTCCCTCGCTGGATCCTTGATCATCACCACTAGCTCCAGAGTAGCGTGAGGTGGAGGAGTGATGCCTAAATGATCCTCTATACGATGCATCCAAATATCATAGGTATCCAGGCGGGCATCAATCCAATCAAGTCGTTTGACGACTTGAATCTGATGACAACCTAGAATGTCGAAGAGTCGCTGATAGTTGGAACGCGGTGGAGGTGGAGTTGGCTTATCTAACTCTAGTAATTCATAGATATTACCTTTGTAACAAGCCCATCTCCCCCTAAGGCGAACCAAAGGGTTCGGCGGACCGCCTGCCCAACTCTCGCCGGGACTCACTACAGTCCTCAGATAAATTACATCACAAACTCCAAAAGGATATTAATAAACCAAATAACCTTCCAAACTTCAAGGTTAAGTCAAAAGATAAACTTACATAAACAAAGTACTTGCATTACAACCAAACTCCCCACTTACAATTCCAAAGGACAAAATTCTAATTTACAATCACCTTAGTATATATCGTCAAAATTTACATTCATGTTAACTACCCGACCTTGAGTGTAACAAAACTAAAGCTACAAAATGCTCTCTAAAGCCATTTACACAAAAGTATCGAAAGTTCAGGACCTGCAACTTGCTCCTCAGGGTCCTCCGCCCCCTGTTAAGGAAAACAAACTAAAGGAGTGAGCTAAAGCTCAGTGAGAACCCTAACAGTCATGCAAATATCACAATTTAGAGAAAGAAGTAAGCAACAGTTAAACAATTTCAGTTACAACGAGAACCAGTTGCATAATATAATCAGTTGAACAAGGACAAAATAAGTCAATTTATGTCAAAGGATACTCTTGAAGCTACTCCAGTCCGTCATGACCGCCAGTTCCAAACACTTAAAATTAATAAGAGATCATTGGATGAAATGAACACACAGACGTTGTAACACATAATTTAATCACATGCGCAATGGCACTTTCAACTAGGAGATGGTGTTCTCGAGAAGAACACTGCTCGAGCCTCTCAACTGAACAGTGTCTCGAGTGTCCAGGAGATAGGTGCTCATTTGGAGGACCTGCTCGAGTGTCTCGGACTAGAAGGACAGTGCAGTAGGTCAGTATCAGTCAGTGCAGTAGGTCAGTAGTAGTCAGTATCAGTGAAAACACAGAAATTTAGTTTTGAGTAGGTCTAGTGCGATAAAGTACACACCCGCCTAATAATGGTATGACAGTAATCCAGTATTATACAAGAAAGTCACATAGCATACATGCATGCAAGGAACACTCACCACTAGCGAAGGTAATCGGAGCTAATCACCGAATCATCCCTCGGCTCGCCCGTGAACTCTGTGGTTAAAGTACATAGATATTATACCAAGAATTTATCAAATTCAAATCACAATACTCGTATAAGAAGATAGCCATAGCCATCAAGCTCAACTTAAACACTAAGGAAGAAAACGTCCACATTTAAGGGTTTAGTCAATCAAATTAAAAAGTCATATGCAAGAGCACTTGATTCAAAATCCCAGAAATATGTGAGATACCTAAACACATTCTAAGAACATACAAGCCACTTTGGATCAAAACAAAAAGATCTTTTAGGGAAAAAAAATATAGCGTAACTAGTTTTCTAGTTTTTGTTTTTTTTTGGTCACTATTTGAAAGTCAATAGGTGCAACTAGTAATCATGTTTTGAACACTTAGTTAGGTCATAAGAAACCAGGGTTATGATACTTATAAGGTACGTGCAAAGTCGGACCAAGGAAACGGGAGTAAAAGAAAGGTAATCAAGATGTAAAAACATGGCAGTTTCGACACCCTACGGTGTTATGAGCACTACTGTGGCTCTAGCGTAACTAGTTTTCTAGCTTTTGTTTTTTTTTGTCACTATTTGAAAGTCAATAGGTGCAACTAGTAATCATGTTTTGAACACTTATTTAGGTCATAAGAAACCAGGGTTATGATACTTATAAGGTACATGCAAAGTCGGACCAAGGAAACGGGAGTAAAAGAAAGGTAATCAAGATGTAAAAACATGGCAGTTTCGACACCCTACGGTTTTATGAGCACTACTATGGCTACGCATCTCAGATTCAGGCAAATTTTATGCCGTTTCGAAGCTAAGAAATAGACCTACATTTCTTATGAAGACATCAACACCCAGTTCTCACGTTTTCAGGGTCGAACAGTCATGGTCAGAGGCTTCCGCAAAATCATGACCAGAAATAAGGCTTTGCGCGGACACTAGGATTCTGGCCGTAACTCAGGCTACAATGATCCGATTCATCTGAAATTTTTCAGGTAGAAAGATAACTCAATTTTCTACCACTTTTATGTTTTGGACAAAAGCTGTTTCGATCTACAACATGGAGAAATTCGCAGCTCAGTTTTAGTCACAAAACAGGGCAGAATTAAACTGTTAAAGAAACTTACCCAGACCCTTCACACCGGCAACATTCTTGACAAAATTTGAAACAGGGGTTACATTGGTCCAAACTTCACCAAATTTTGACAAAAAAAACTAAATTCAAAGATCTACATATGTTTAGAAGGTCACTTTACGAGCTTCGGATCACAACCAAGTCAAATTTTAGCTATACAGTCCAGCAGCTATAAAATTAAAGTAGAACAGTCTCAAAAATCAGCAAACTTTGAAAATTTACCATAATTCACACAAATAGAACTAAGATCTGAAATTTTCACGGTTTCTATCCCCATGAATCTAGTTTCCAACGCAACAAACTGAACTCAATTCCAACCTTCCTACACCAAGTTATGACTATTCTCCTGAAACTGTTCCAAGGTACCTGCTCTAGTTCGAACTTGCAAACTAACCATTCAATCACTCGTATCAATGAAGCCCTAAATTTCAGCAATCAATCATCAACCAAAATAGAAAGATTAGTCATGAATCATCTAAAATTTAACCATACTTCTCCCCTTGTACAAGAGGTCCATCAATTAGCAAGTATTACTTACGAATCAAACAACTAGTTACATGAACAAATGAAACCCTCAATTTCAGCCAAGGTAACCCAACTTCAAGTCCATAGAACTTCATAAAAATCATGTCTTTAGTCTTCTAATCACATCAATAATCAAAGGCCCTTCAAGTTCATGAAAGAAAGCTTGAGTTTCTAGTTTTACCTCTTGACCAAAGGTGGAACTTAGAAGCAAGAAAAACTTGGTTCTTCTTGGAGCAAACCACTTCCTTGTTCAAGTTTTAGTGAAAGATTGAAGTGCTATGGCTTTCCCCTCTTGATTCCTCCAAGTTCTTTGCTACAACTCAAGATGAAAACAATGAAGCTTTCCCTCTTTTTTTTTCTCTCCTTACCCACGGCCCTCTCCCTTTCTCTTTAACTCTTCAAGAAACCAAGTTATAAGATATACAGTAGCTAATGTCTTGGTCAAGACTTAAGGGATGTGCAACACTTGTCTTGCTAGGATTACTTCTTAATAAAAAAAAATCTCCCAACTATGAAATTATTGATACCTAGCCCCTTTAATTTCCTTATCTCTATAATTTACCCCACTAACTTATCAAAATAAACTTGGTTATACAAGTGCAACTCACATTCATTTCCAAAAACAAAGAAAGCAAAGTCATCCATAGACTACTAAATTTCAAAGTAAGGCTAATCAAGAAAAAAAAATAGTTTTAACGAATGGTGTAACACCTAAAATACATATCTTTATCTATTCATATGGGTTGGTTTGGGTTCTCACAACCTTGAATGTGTGTCACTTGAGTACTCACCAAAAGAATGTCCATATAACCTTCTTGGGTGATTATGACCTTGGAACCTCCATTTGTAACACACTCCTCAAGAGGGGCTATATGTACATCATTCATGCTTGCCTCTTGAGGTTCAAACTTCATTCCAAAGGCATTATCCTGTGAAATGGATAATTCCTCATTAAAACACACATTAGATGCATCATTTTCATCAAAATACAATCCATTTCACATATAACATTCCCACCATTCATGCTAGGGCATTTTGTATATTAAAAAAATAACTTCACAGAAAACATGTAATTGATCTTGTATTCAACCAAAATAAGAAGCTAATTCATCTAACCTTTCTTCAGCACTAGCAAAACAATCGGAGGTTGCATTAGCTAGCTCTTCTATAGTTAAATCAAATTGATTAGAAGATTTTTCTATGGCTAATTCCTAAGATGGTTTAGAATCATTAGCTAATATTTCACTTTCTACTTTCCAAGGTAAAGATGCATTAGCTAACTTTTCTATTGCCAATTTCCAAGATGGTTTAGATTCATATTGGACAAATTCGGCTTGGCAATCATAAAAAATGGAGAATCACTATAATTACATTGATTATCCCAACCATAAGCATAAAACTTTCTCCAATTAGGATCATATTGATCAAAATAAGGATTACAATGTCCAAATTCATCACAATAATCCACATTTTATGCTTGCTTACATGTATGAGTAGCATGATAATCTCCACACAAGTCACAAATCATATAATTAGAATTAAAAGCATTGTCATTCCTTTTTTGTTCAAGCATAGATGTTAACATGTCAATTTGAGCATTTAATGCACTAATACCATCATTTTTATACAGACATGCAGATTTTTCTTGATCACCTCTATTGTAGAAGCATTGGAAGCAGTCGAGGTCCATTGTCAAGCTTCCTTCTCTCAAGTCTTGATCCTTCTTTTTTACTGTCCTTCTTAAATTATAAAAATGCCTTCAAAGACTGAAAAGCAAAAATTGGTCAAGAAGAATAGCTTTAAAAGACACAAACAAAATGAAACACGAACACAAAATCAAGACTCAACAAGACACTAAAAATGACAAATAAGACACTAGACACAACAAAAACAAGAAAAGCAAGTAAAAATATCTAAATTAATAAAGTTGTTCTTAGCACCGATATTGAACAAAATCTTCCTTAGCAACGACACTAAAAGTTTGACGAGTACGGGGCATGCATATAATAATTAAATTCAATATACAGTCAAGTTTTACATTTATAAAATCCTAAATACCCCACTCACGATTTTCGCAAGTATACGAGTCGGGATTGAATATAGGGTATTAAAAGCCGAACCCACAAGGAAGATTGTCAATTACTGATGGGATAAAAGTGCTAGATATTGAATCTACACTAATAACATGGGATAAAAGTAATAAAAATAACAATATAAATCTCCTAGAGGTATGAAATTCCTCATTACTCTTGCAAATAAAATTATCAGTTAAGTGAATGCTATAATCTTGGCTAGTTATGGCGTAATTTCTTAATGTATGTGAAACCTACTCTCGTAGTGAATCAACTATACTTGTAACTAAGCCATACCTCCTCTCGTGATTATGAAATTAACAACAAGTTTATTTCTTCTATGAAATTACATGAAACAAGTCACTAAAGCCACATAGGTGCACATCTACTCTCGTGAGTGAACTCCCTAAGTGTATCAATTCCTTGAACTAGTGTCAACAATTCTCATTGCAAACTTAACACCTTAAAATTATCACAATTAATGGCCAGTTCATCATGATTAAAAAAGCAAAAGTGCTAAATAACTTGATCAAAATAATATCATCAAATAACCAAATAAACATCATTAACAAGATATAGAAAGTTCATCCATACTCTAGGCATAAACTTTTAGTAAAACATGAAAACAAATACCAAACTTGTATTATAACTAAACAAAAAATCAAATACAAAAGAGAAAGTGATAAGAGAATAGTCATCTTTGTCACATGAGTTTCAAACTCTCCATCTTTGCTTCTCAAATTTTCATCCAAATCTAACTACAAATACAAGATGGATAAACTACATTAACTATACTAATCTATCATAACTATTAAACTAAGGAAATTCTAATGAAGACTATATTTTTGTGAAGTTCTCTAGCCTTCCAAAGTTATTAAAATATTCTCCAAGGCCTCTATTTATAGAGAGATTCAAGCCACAAGTGAGTTGTTTCTTGTTGGCAAAATTGGCTCTTGAAACTCCCAAAAGTTGTTTCTACAAGTTTCCTCGCTGGCTCATATCTAGCTTTCTTGTAGAAAAATTGGTCAAAAAGCTTGTGCGAACAGAGAACAAGTTGTAGAGTAAGTTGCAGCCGCAATTGAAGAATACACGACCTCCGAAAATGCTGGCTGAGGTCGCGTATTCACCCCCACAATTTCCTCTTTTGCAGGTTTTCTCAATTCTGGTCCACCTTCAACTTTGCTCTATTTTTGCACCAACTTCAACTAGTATTTTCTCGATGATGGAGATTGAACTACCTCTTGTAGAAAACATGAAAGTTGTAGCCCTTTGCGTTAGGTTTCCAATACTTCAAGAATCATACAATCTGGAGTTATGTAAACTATGAAATGACCAAAATACCCTTAACTGGTCAATCCCCTATTTCAGCTTTTGACAACAGAAATGACCGACTATATTTTGACTTTTTGATTAGCAATACTCATAAACTAGATTTTCATGTCCTCATATGAAATGTAGAGTTATGTGTTAACTTCAAATGGCTCAACAATAACCTCAATCCCATGCCTGTAACTCAAGATATAGCCAAAATATCAAAAGATGTCAAAACTGTCAAACTCCTTTTCTTTTATACTTAATTGCATTTCATCTCCAACATATCTCCAACGTAAAGTCCAAGCAATAAAAGCACAAGTACTATACATTTCCTCCCCCACACTTGAAATACACATTGTTCTCAATGTGTAGAGAAAGAAAAATAACAAAAGATAGAAAGAAGTACTCCCCAATACAATGGATGAAATCTAGATCAACCATGACGCACGAACCTTCACAAAACACTTAAACAATGACTAAAACTGCCTAAAAATCAAAGTCAAAAGAAAACGTTAATGTCACCCTACATAAGAAAAGAAAAGAAAAGCTAAAAGAACATAGAAACAAAGCAAACTGATAGCTCAAGATGCCGGCAAGAGGCAATCGCGAAATTATGGCATAATTGACTCTCTTTTACTGGATATTATGAGTATTTGAGCTTAATTAATGATTGCATAATGGTTATTTACCTTGTTTTAAAAATATGAAGTTGAATTGTGCATAACTAGAACTCATGCATACATGAATATCTAACTAGAACTCATGAATTGTTGCATAACTAGAACTCATGCAAACATGAATATCTAATTGAGAAAGTTGACACACCAAAGGAGTAGAATTGGTAAAAGGAGGAACAGAGGTGATTCTGTGGTTTTCTTTCCCTTTTTAGGTAGAGGAAAATGATATAAAAGAAAACAATAGAGGGAATTTCTTTGCTGTTTTAAGGGATCTGCACATTGTGCAATAGGTCGAAGGTTGTAAGTGTTCAAATTGCCTACTTTCTGGCAATTATCTTTTCTTAAAAATATATATACTGTGTAAAAGATAAGCAAGCACATTTTTTTAATCCCTATTTCAGGTGATGAATTGGTTCTAGGAGAAAGGAATAGAAGTGATTTCTTGCTGTTTGAAGGAACCACTTCATTGTTGATAAATCTAAGGTTAGAACTATACAAATTGCCCATTTTACTTGGTTTGGAATGTTACCTTTGGTCTGCAACTTCTAGCACTTAAAAACTCTGGAGTAAGTTTTCAGGTTAAAAATTGGTAGAAAGAAGACGATTTAGAGGATTACCAATCACTAATAAATATTTTAAGAATCTACGAGGAAGTGATGAAACTCATTTCCTAGAGACTCTAGAATTGAACTTGAGAACCTCCTATGATAAAGGATAGGCACAATCAATGACGTTGATACATTTGACATGGAATTTGGTACAATCCGCGGTTAGGGAATTTTGTTCCAATTAGAGAGTCTCAAGATCGCTTAGCTTGTAACTCATAGCTGAAGGAAGAATTCTTGAGAGGTGGTTGAACGAAAGGTATAGATATTTTAGTGCTGAGATGTTAAAGAATTTCCCAATTATGGAACCCCTTAGTCTATTTTATTACACGTTAAATAACTCTAGCAATTCTTTAAAAGTTGTCAATCTCTTTAGGATTAGACCCGTGGAAAAAATTTTAAAAAGTACATTGGACCACTGTTAGCAAATTGTGTGATTTATAAATTGTAGTGTAGAATGCTAGAGTTATTTTGCTCATTGAAAGTCACTGATGACCTAAATGGAATCCAATTTGCCGGTGATTAAAGCTTTGTCCTTGCACTATTAAAAAAATTAAAAATAATTTCTTTCCTGTCAAGTTGTTATAACCAACTTCTAAATCTAGGGAGACAAATTGTTGTATTAAACTATTTGTAATGCCCATGCCAAATTATAGTATTAAACTATAAACAGCTCAAATTCAAATACAATTTTAAAATGATGACTAAAGGTTTATTTTTTATAGGCATTTTTTTGGAACATTTGTAGAAGCACAACATATTGAAGGATTTTTCAATTAGATTATTGCTGTTGGTCCTTTCATCAGCTATGTGATAAATCACTTAGGCTTTCTCCCTCGGTTTTAGAGTTTTGCACAAAAATGATCCATTTATTTTAGCAGGCAAAATTTTATTTCAAAAGATCTATAAATTCTTATTAATCTATTTGCTCAACTTCATTACAGTGACTGTTGAGGGAATTTTTGGAGTCAATAACTCTTTATTATCTACATTTTTGGAGCTTTCACCTCAACGAGAATACGGTCCATGAATTCCACAGGTCGATAAGTATGAATAATTAAATGTCCTATTTTCAATATATATTTTTTTAAACATGTAATCGAGTGTCATGTTTATACATGTAATCAAGCGTAATGTTTATTAAAATATATTTTTCAATATATTTGTTTCTCCATTTTAGCATGGGCCTTTGTCATGATATTCCTAATGGATTTTTGACTAATTGTTAATTTTTGTACTTTATAACTATTTGAAAAAAAATTATTAAATACCACTAATTCTTAAAGTGTGGAAAATTTAAAAAGGATACTAAATATTAGTGCTTAGTTTTGAAATATATCAATCAATATCGAGGTACAAACTAGAATCTCACAAATTAAGAGGATATATATTAAATCCTAAAATAAAAAAGAATATAAAAGAACAAAAATAAGTCTAAATTTTAACCAGAACACAAAGTAAGTCTTAACTTTAACCATTACGTACTAAAAGTTTAGTAGGTTTTATAATCTTTTTATTCTAGATTTTTGTCTGCATTAATGTTGCTAGCTATCTGTGTTATATTTTAGAATAACCTTTCATGTCCACAAGTTTTCAGCTATCATAGTAGACAAACATATATCCTTGCATATGAAAGCATGAAGCATCCTTTTAAATATGATTTAAAGGTCTAACATACTGCAAAATAATCGAATTATACCAGGCAACTGTAAAAAAGTTATAGGGTAAAATTCAAAAAAAGAAAAAGTTTGGCGGAGTGGTAGAAGTGATGGTGGAGCAAGCAAAATTCATGGGTCTGGATTTTATTTTCCTATCAAATTTTTACTCGAATCAGGCCTTGAACTTCGTAATAACGAAGGCACTATAGACTTTTATGCAATTGGGGTTCTTTATGCTATTTGAGAAATTTTAATTTTGAAATCGTGTTTGTATGTGGTGTTAGTGGTACTAATTAGTAGTGGAGATGGTAGTGTTAGTAGTGGTGATTACTGATTAGTGGCTAAGAGAAAGTAAATGGAGTTGCTGACTAGTGATGAAGATGGTGGCGGAGATGAAAGTCAAGGGTGGCGGAGACTTTTATGCAATTGGGGTTCTTTATGCTATTTGAGAAATTTTAATTTTGAAATCATGTTTGTATGTGGTGTTAGTGGTACTAATTAGTAGTGGAGATGGTAGTGTTAGTAGTGGTGATTACTGATTAGTGGCTAAGAGAAAGTAAATGGAGTTGCTGACTAGTGATGAAGATGGTGGCGGAGATGAAAGTCAAGGGTGGCGGAGATGGTGGCTTTGTGTTTAGGAAACATTACTGTTGAAAAACGGGAAGAACAATCATAAGAATGAATTAAAAAAAAAAAGATGTGAAACAAAAAAGAGAAAAAAATATGAAGGGATAAAAAAACATATAATATGGATTAAAGTGCGTTTTTTATTTGCGTGCAAATCACTTGCAAGTAATCTGGCCGATGATACGTTAATTTTTAGATCAGTTTGAACCGCATTGAGGATTTATGAGTATTTTTGAATGATAGGGAGGTTTCCTGAATTTCAACAATATCATGGGGGTTTTCTAGATTTTACCCAAAATTAAAATATGAATCATTCCGTACAAATTCTTTTTAAACTACAAACTTTCAAAGTAACAAGCTATTCCTCCGACTCTATTCCTACTAGTTGCTGAATTTTTCGGGAGGGGATTGGATGCCTTGTTCCAGCAGGGTCGCCATAGGTTTTTTCGCACTGGAGGCATGAAAGTTCCGTATTTGGCCTTCGCGGATGATGTCATTGTGTTCACAAGATTGTCGAGGGACGCTTTAGAGGCAGTGGCGGATTTCTTCAAGCTATACCAGTAGTACTCAGGGCAGAAGATTAATGTTGCCAAAAGTTGCTTTGTCTGTCCGTCAGGGACACCTGAGGGGCAGGTACAGCTTGTGTCTAACACTCTGCGTTTTCACCGCCAATCCTTTCCGCTGATTTATCTTGGGGTCCCCATCTCTCGAGGTAGGAGCGCGTCAATAGCCTTCGATGGGATTGTCGCAAAGGTGCGGGCGCGTGTATCTCACTGGAGCACAAGATTGCTGTCCACAGGGGGGAAATTAATTCTAATTAAGCATGTGTTGAATTCGATGCCGTTGTACTTGCTACAAGTGCTGAAACCTCCCAAGGCAGTCTTAGCGGCGCTGGGAAGGATATTCAACGCTTTCCTTTGGGACAAATCACAGGATGCTAAAAGGATACATTGGACGTCCTGGGAGACACTGTGTTTTCCAACGGAGGAGGGTGGAGTGGGAGTGAGGCCATTGGAGGACATGGTCAAGGCCTTTTCTTGTAAGTTGTGGTGGAGACTGAGGCAGAGAAGATCTATCTGGGCGGATTATATGTTTTCTAAGTATATAGGGGAGCAGCATCCACTGCAGGCAGTAGTAGCCAGACCAACAGGGACATGGAAGCGCCTAATCGGTATACGGGAGTTGGCCGAGGCTAATATTTCGTGGAGCTTAGGTCCGGGTATGGTTGACTTTTGGCTGGACACTTGGTGCGAGCTGGGACCTCTTCATTCATTGGTGGCGGCAGATAGTGCCCGCCCTCATTTCTTGGTGGCAGAGTTTTTGGAGCGGGAGGGGTGGAACATGGATCGCCTCCTGCAGTGGATACCGGAGCACCTCGTGGAAACGTTAGTAGACGTCCCGTTTGACCTGGAGGGACAAGATCAAATCATGTGGTCATCATCATCATCGGCAGGGTTCTTGCTAAGTTCGGCTTGGGAGCGATGTCGGAAGCGCCGAGGTGGATCCTCGTTGCAAGGGATGGTTTGGAATAGAGCCGTCCTGCTGAAGATGTCTATGTTCGCATGGCGTCTGTTAAGGAACTACGTACCAGTGGACTCGGTGCTCCGTCGGAGAGGGGTGCCTTTGGTGTCCAGATGCTCCTGTTGTCTCGAAGAAGCGGAATCGGTACTCCACCTCTTTGTCAATGGCCCTGTGGCAAGGGAGGTTTGGGGTTACTTTGGGAACAGGTTTGGAGTCGGTCGCCAGCCAATTGAGGGGCTGGAGATTCTGTGGAAGAAGTGGGCTGCGTCACTCCCACGCCTGCCGGTACATCATATCAGATGTATCCTCCCGATACTGATATGGTGGTTCATCTGGAAGGGGCGAAACAATGCGAGATTCGAAGGACAGGCATTCTCAGCGGAGAGGGTTAGGTGGGAGGTGGTCAACTTCATACAGGATTTGGGAAGGGCGGGGAAGCTGATGAAGGCGCAGTTCTATGGTGACATGGAGGACGATTGGGCACGTTTGGCTCGTTCGGCCACCCGTCAACGGCGGGCGATAGTGGTTGCATGGACCAAACCCCCAGCTTATCAGTACAAATTGAACACAGATGCCTGTGTGGTCAATGGCAGGGCGAATGGAGGAGGAGTATTGCGAGACTCAGATGGTAGGCTTATCTTCGCGTTCTACAAGGAGTTTGGGGAGAAGGGGGTCCTGGAGGCCGAGGCAATGGCAGTACAGGAGGGGTTGCGGGAGTGTGTGGCAAGGGGGGTTCAGGCGGTGTTGGTGGAGGTGGACTCGGCAGTTCTTGTATCTCTTGTTAACTCGTCGGCTTTGGGAGGGTGGGCGCATTGCAATCTGCTGCGACGGATTCGCCGTCTACTGCGGCAGGTGGCTGAGTCATTTGGGCACATTTTCAGAGAAGCAAACATGGTGGCAGACAGGTTAGCGGCTCTGCAAGGATATCCGAATATGGTTTTTGAGTCTGTTCAGCAGCTGCCGAGGGAGGTTCGCGGGTGCCTGGTCATGCACGCTAGGGAATTCCCGTCCCTTAGATTAGTACCCGGTTAGGCGGTAGTCGCCACCTAATGTATCTCTTGATCTTGGAATAAATAAAACGATAATTTTATGAAAAAAACAAAAAAACAAAAAAAAGTAACAAGCTATTGAAAATTTGAAAGTTTGTAGCATGATATGTTCATTTGGAGTTTGAAGTTCAAAATCAACATTTCCAATTTAGTCATAATGTTTTTTTTCCTTTCTCAATTTTCCTTTTAAGTTTCCTATCTCAATTTACATATTAAGGGTGTGTTTGATAAAACTAAAATCTGAAATCTAAAGTCTGAAATCTGAAATCCGAAGTCTGAATCGTTTAATTATTGAATTATTAAATATTAAATCCAATACATTTGAGTGCATATCACATTCAGTGATAAGTGAATAGCTTATCACTTAATTTTGGAAACATTCACTTATCACTTAATTTTGGAAACAAGTTTTGTCTAGAAAATTCAGTGCCACTTAATTAATTCATATGTCAATTTTTTGTTATCAAATGGTCTGAATATGTTAAAATCTGATTCTATTAAATTTAAGTGCTGAATTAGGTTATCAAACAGGATCTAAATTAGATAGTACACATTATTATTTGGTAAGTTTATTTTGGATAAGAACTACCCATATACTATAATTCATTAAAGATTAATGAGAATATGAAATATATCATATATCAAAAATTCTAAAGTAATAACAAAGACAAGAGACATGTACACCTTCTTAAAATATGGAATCAAAGACTAAATTGCCATCAAAAATTACCAAATTATAACTAAAGTCAAATGTAGTACAGAGGGAGAAAAAAGGTATACGAAGAGGTGTGACAGCTTAAATTTCTAATTGCATAAGTTCTTTCACGTTGATTACTAAGTACTTAAGCCTTCTTAATCTCTAGCAGTGCATTCCCATACATAAAGTTGATCATGAATAAAAAAGTGAATTACCTAAAAGATAACACAAATTAGTTTTTAAAATATATGTTTTTCATTTTAACACAAATAAGCATTTTCTAACAATAAAATAAAAGGAAGAAATCCACATCTCTACATGTCATGTTAGTTATTTAATTTTCTTTCATTATGCGTTATTTTTAAACTCTGCTTCTATTCTAAGTGCTCACACAAATTCATCAAAAAAGTATATCACATAAATCATACTTCACTTCAAAAGTTATTTAATGAAGGCTTATACATTAGAAAGTAATTTTACATAATGTACTCTAAAGTGACTAAGGTAATACACTATAATTTAAAAGAAATCTGGATGAGAAGATTAGTTTTCTCTAGAAAAAGCCAAAAACCTAAAGGAAGATCAAAGGTTGAAGCCAAAGTTCCATTTCTTAGAACTGATTTTAATTTATTATATTGATTGGTATAAATTAAATACATTTCATGGTATAATCTGTCCTTTCAGTATAGATATATATTTTAAAAATAACTAATTCAAAATATCATTATAATACACATATTTCAAGAATAACTAATTCAAATTTTATTCCTTCATCCCAAAAATTAAACTAGTAATAATTTCACCCACGCATATTACTAGTTTTATTATATTATCATATGTAGGGAAAAAGAAAAAATGATACAAATTTTATGAATGAATGCCTCATTATTAATTAGATCGGATCAATCTTGTACTTAGGTTCCGGTTGAGGCCACCCCTAGATGCCCGAGTGAGAATCAAGAAGAAAGGAGTTTTAGCTGACGAGAAAAAGCAAATCACAACAAAATAACCACCCACTTCGTCGGGGGTTTTTGAGAGTAATCAATGGATATAACCTTTAATAAGAGTGATTAATAATGTTTGGTACTCTACTGTGGCAATGAATCTATAGTAACGAAAGACACGACATTCTTCAATCACCATTGTGACGCCCCGAAAGAATGAGTGTGAGAAGCCGAAAATTTTTATATATTTTCTAGACATTATTTTGTTTCCTTGTTTATAATTTTGTACCTTTCTTCAATATATTAATTTCCTATACATTTTTATAAGGAAATATAGTTTTCAAATCATTTTCTTGATACAAGTTAGTCCACGTTAAGTTTGAAGTGTATTATGGACGTGGGACCCGCTAGTACGGTAAATGCGATATATTTTTGACAACTTGTTGGAGTTTAATATTAAGTGATATTACTTTACAAGGTGCTAAGAGATAATTAGAGGTTACTTAGATGGTTAATCTTGGAGAGACAAAGGGATAAAAATAGACTTAAGAAGGGTCAAGTGTCGCGATCCGATTGGAAGTTGACTTGCCTAACTTTTATTTAATTTTCCTAAACTCCAATTTTGACCAACATTTTCTCATTTCTTTACCCCTCTTGGCTGAGACATGTAGAGAGAAAAGAGAGGAAAAACCTTCATCTTGTTACTTCAATTCTTGTCCAAATCTTGAGTTTCAACCAACCAAATCACAAACTACACCATACAAGTGATCATTAGGGAAGTTAAAGGTGTTGGTGGAGTTGTTTTGGAGGAGGAAAGATTAAACTCCTACCTTTCTTGTGGTTTTAAGGTATTTTGCCAAGAACATCCTCTTTACTTCAATTCATTGCTTATTAGTGGTTTTTAGTTGTTTTAGATGTTGTTTTGTGGAGGATTAGCACTTGAATACATGAATTTCATCTTGGATGATAACCTGCCCTGCTTCTGCCCGGTTCTATTTCACCTTGTTAGAGGCCGAACTAGTCTTAGCACAAAACATGATGAAGATTTGTCTCCGTCGCTCTCTCTCTTCTACTCAGACTCCATCTCCATCAACCAACTCTCCTCCTTGGTTTACCCACTAGCTTGCACTCGTCTTACTCACTCTCCCACCAAAGTGGATCAAGCAACGGGAGCTCGAGAGATTATATTTATTTTTATATTTTTTTTAGTTTGGGTGATTGTTGAGGGGATTCCCTAAGGGATTTTATAAAATTGGATTAAATTTGGAAAAGGTGTAGTTGGGATGTTGCATATCCATTGTGACTTGATATCTTGAGTTGCAGTTGGTGTTGATGGTGCTGGTTTTCATATTTACAGAACTTTGACCAATTTCAATTGAAAGTTTGCTTTTATCAAACTTGATGAAGATGATTTGAACAGTTTGAGAGAAATCGTTGAAGTTTGGGAAGTGTGGGTATGTGATCTTGGGTATGTGATTTTTACAGATAGGGGGACATTGGAGGTGATGTTGCAGGATCCCCATCTGGAAGCAAGGAAAATTTTGAAGGAAAAAAAAAAGAAATTAATTTTGGCCTTAAAAAAAATTAAAGAATACTTAATAGATTCCCATTGCAATACAACTGCCAAACAAGTGAAAAGAAATAGCCAAAACCCATTACCATTGAGGACCTTTTGATATCCATTGCCATTATCATTCCGGAGTATTACCAAACAGGTGGTAAAAGGATTTATTATTTCTGAGGATGCATATATGAGAGGTTACAGGTACTAAAGAACCTGTCCTGTCTCCTTTTCTTTTTTCTCATTTTGCTTTTCACTTTTTCCCTCTTTTGGAGGTGGAGAGGAGGGATGACGTTTTACAAACAGTGAAAAAAATAGGCCTTCTTCGAACAAGTATATGATGCCTTGTGCCAGAACAAGTTTTTTTATTCATTCGAATAGAATACATGATGCCTACTTGTGTAAAAGAAGCGGGTATTTACCTCTAAACAAAAAGAGCTACAAATCTGCAGCAATGCCACAAGCAACCACCCGATAATCATTCAATTGGTGAGGCAAGCCTCCTTCCAACACCCATAAACTCAGCTGCAAACTCCTCATCATTTTTATTCAACATGTCTTTCAAGCTACATTCCAAATTTCTGCCTTTCAGCACCCAAAATCTCGGTTTTATCTTCTTCTCCAACGAGTAACTGAAGTACCTCGGATAGTCAACCAAGTCACTCAATGGCTTTTCCATAACGTCTACAAGGAACTGTGTCTTAGGCCTCAAAACATTTTTAATGCTGTAACCAAGCAATGGAGAGAATCTACGGACCATAAACCCCACATCCTTCTTTGATAGACCAATCTGCATCAAGTACATCATCCTGCTTAACATAGCAGTGAAGCTATGTAAGAATACAATCCCAACAAGCATTCTACTCTTTGAAGATGACAAACTAAAGAATATTACCTAGGACGTAGAGCGCGATCAACATCACAGACAAAAAAATCTGGATATTTTTTAATAACTCGTGGGAGCTGATTTCTAGAAACTCCTATGCTGGAGATGAAAGCAAGCTTTCTCTTAAGAGTTTCCTCAATGCTTCCAGCAAATATCTCAGGACGGCGAGCAAGTATCCTACCAACACTTGCCTTGTCAAGGCCCAGATCTTTAAAGAACAATACCACCTACAGATGCAGGTCATACTTAGTAAACTTCATCAAATCTATTGAAGGACATAAAAAGAGGGTTGAGATTTGGTGGGACATTACTATTGCACTAACCTCAAGAAATTCCTCAGGTTTCTGCAGCAGCAGTCGAGGACTCCTAGCAATTATTCGACCCAACTTTTTATTTGCAATGTGTAATTCACTGAAATGTTCCACCATCACCTTCAGCTTATTGATTGAGCAACCCAATAGAAGTGGCCAGAATTTTATTGTATTAGTAACACTGTCTTGTGGTACCTGTTTAAAAAGAAACCATATTGAAGCAAAATGAGTATCATATAACAATATTAAAAGTGCCTGTCATAATAATAACCAGAAGGAAGAATTACATTATGGGGTACCCTCTCCAATTCAGAAATAATATCAGAACAGACTAACTCTCAGGTTGTTGATAAATCAACAAATATATGAAAAGTGAAACCAGGATCTGGTACCTTCTCCTTATCAAAGAAATCTAACACGTTTTCACAGTTTTCAAGAATGCTTGTGGAAAGAATCCATGGATACTTGAGCAATAGCATGCCAAAATCAGTATCTTCTGCACCAACCTAGACAACAGCAGAAAAGTGGTAACATGTAAGTCTGTATGCTTTCAACTGCATAACATGAAACAGCAAAAGAAAAATATAAGCACTGGAGTTGAGACATTGGGCTGCATATCACACCAGAATGAAAAAGCTACTTAGTTCCCCAACAGTGCAACTTGCAGAAAGCCAGCTAATATACCCCATTATGTTTGCAAAAAGGAACCAGCCTAACTGGATAGAGCTATACAATCAAGCATCCCAATAACCAGTGTTTAAAAATTTTTAGCGGTATTGTTCTGTGGCTCACATGTTACTTATTTAGGAAAAAAGAACAGAAATTAGCAAAAGAACTTGTGATTTAACATAGCATTGCCTCCTTATTGTCCACCAACCAAAGATACCCCAGGAAATTATCTAGATTGAAGACTGAAAGTAGCCAAAAACAATCCTACTTAATGGGGCCAAAAAAACAAGACGGCATGCCACTATGGATTAGAGGACACAAAATTGCATAGACTCAAAAATGCATATATAACAAATCCCAATACTGAACTGTCATCTGAACATTCTCTCAGCAAGTAACTGATAACTCAACCTTAACTGAAGACTTAAAACAACAAGAGATAGTGCCACAAGACAAATTTATATAAGTTATGGTGGATAAAAGGGCCATTGATTGTCACTCCAATTACATTAGTTGTATGATACTGCAACTTCAGTTGCCAAAAGTCTCCGATGCCTATTTGTCATTCAGTATACAAAGCTTTGTATCCTGGCTTTTAAATACAGGACATGAACAAGCTTTAAGAACCCAACTTATATGCATGACACTCCTGACTTGGGTTGGCATTGTCAAATGAAAATATGGTGATCCTTTTGATCTTATTCTTTTTCATTCTCCTTTTGGTTTTAGATGTTGAAGAACATTTACATGAATTGTAAATAAATAATTTTTGTGGAAAGCATCATCATGTGATTATCTAGTCATTTAAATTGATTACAGCAACAAGACCAGGAAATTTGAGATTACAAGAAAAAAATTATACTCCTCCTCCTAGAAAATATTGCACATGTATACAAACAAAGCCTTCTTAACTTATTACAGAGAAACCAACCCGCAATAACATAAACACATATGGAATGCAATTTTTGCTCCACCCACACGATTGAGAAGATAGATTAGTATCATCAGAGAAATGTGTACCTTTCGTAGGGCCAGCAGTCTTGGTTTAACTTCCTTCTCAATGTCATAGAATATTAGGGGTGGAAACAACAGAAATAATTTTCCCAAGCAACCCTCAGGAACACCAATATGGTGAAGGAATTCCACCATTAACTTCACATGGGATTCTATAGGTAGCTGCAGAAGGCCAGGAAATGATTCAATAAGCTGTGGGAACGACGCATCCCAGGAACCCAACAAATTCAGACCTCCACGCCGTGCTTGAATCTACCAATACAGAGTATAAGGTTAATGTTCCTAAATAACTATGATCAGTGAAATCCTAATGAATTCCAGACAGTTATACATGGAAATGGAAGAGGTTAGCTATAGAAAACTAAAATTCTGTTGGAAAAGCATACAAACCTTCTCGAAAAAAGACAGAGTTTGCTGCACATCCTCATCTACAGAAATCGATAGGCTCATCATCATGGTGCGGGCATACTTCCCAATAAGCCCTTGATCATCACTGTCAGAAAAGAAGATTTCCTTCACATACTTAACCTAAAGGCAAACAAAAAAATAAGCAGCCTTGTAGCTGAAAGTTGGAAGAGAAAGCTAAGGAAGAAGAAAGAAATATGCCCCTAATCCAAAGGTCAGCTTTCCTTGGTTCAGAATAACACTTTCCATAAGAGAAGAGTTTTAAGTGGTAATTGGTAGAGAACATGCTACTAGTGGAAATTAGCAGGTTAAAAACACTTCAATCTTGAAAGAATAATCAGATAACAACCATGTCCCAATCAGTGTGCTATAACAGGTTGTCTAGATATTGTAACACTTAGATGATGCCTGTGATACACAATTACATATAGCAGGTTGCTCCATCATTTCTCTCCGTTAGGCAGTTTCTTCATACCATAAAATTAGTGTTACAGTTAAGGTCAGGAGCTATTGAATAATCGTCTCAACCAGTGGAGCCGAAGGAGGGGTTTTTCTTTTCTTTTTTTCTTTTTAATTGTTCTGGTTAGTTATCTCATACCTGATGAATTAGGGTAGGAAGTGTACGGGAGGAGAGATATCGAGCTAAGTGGGAAGCAGAAGAGAGAGTAAGTCCAATGCTCTCCAAGTAGGGGAGCATACCCTTATCGCCTTTTCTTTTGGCCATTTGGTAAATCTTGTCCATAAAGGATAGAGGGGCACCAGAGGACCAAAATGCTAGTTCACCAGAGGAGGAGGACAGTTGGTCGAGGTCTTGAACACTGTGAATCAACATGGCAATGTACTTGGGAGAGCTGGAAGAGATTCGAAGAGATTCATCCTTTGAAACACCGACTTCTTGCTCAAGATACTGCCGCACGGCCTCTCTTGCTGTCTCTTCTTCCTCCTCCTCATTACAGAAGAAAGAAGACGACGATGATGGCGGCAGCGAGGGCAGGGGATGAAGGGCTATCTTCCTTGGAATTGGTAAAATCAAAGGAGAGGTACAAGCTGGAGACCATTTTTTGGAATTAAAGAAAATGGCTGGTAGGAGGAAGATACTAGAAGCATGACGATGACGATGATGATGGTGATGATTCAGGTCAGAGATTGCAAAGGAAACATTTCTAGGGACAGGGATGGCAAGAAATTTCGATGACATCCCTTCCTTTCCCTTCCTCAGTAATTCAATTGTAAATTACAGCTGCAAGAAATTACTAGCTGCTTGCCCGCTTATATCTCAGCAATAATTGGTCTGCCTAGAGATTTGCTTTACGGGATATATGCTTGATCAAGACTTGCTGCAACAATAGGAGGGGTACCTGCAATCAGATATAATCATAGCATATTGGTAAGTGGAAGTACCAGCTTGGTTTAAAAGCTTAATAACATTAATAGCATCAACTTCGTTTCCAGTTTGCAGCAGTTGTGTTCTATAGCTATCCTCAATCCTTCTCTCATCCCAGAAGTTCAGCCAGGAGGTTGGAAGCTATTCCTAGTCTTTTACTGGTCCTGCGGTCCAAAGCCCATCCCAATTCCTTGTAACCGCTCCAGCTCCAGCAGCTCCAGGATTGATTTTGAAGTCCCGCCATTAATAAGTTTCCAAAAGCCATCCTTAGGAGGAGTCTACTTAGTCATAGCTTCAGATTTTTCCTTAGGTATGGTCTGCTTAGGTCCAAGAAAGGATTAAACAGAGGTAGTTGAAAGAGGAGAGGGTTCAGGTTTGACAACCTAAATACATAGATTTATTTGATGATTCCATAAGGAGCAGCAACTGAAAGAAATCACAGTACCCCAAAGAATTTAATAAAAATGGGAAGCAGTTTTTTGCAAGGCAGGCTATTTCCATTCATTCCTCACAGCTTAAGTGATGATCCATACTTATCTCCCTACATTTACTTAGAGCCAAAGGCTTATGGCATTCGGAAAACTTCTAAGAGGTGATTAACATTCTCCACCTATATTGGTTAAACAAGAAGGAGAAGGTATAAGGGATACTTTTCTTCTAAATAAAAAGTTTATGGTAGGTATACACCTTTCAGAGTGGCATTTATTGCCAAAGTGTTCATCCACCAACCAATCCAACAAATTTTCCCACTTTAATCTCTTTTTCCCACAATTAGCAGAAACTTATTCAAAACTATAATTAAAACTTCAAACTAAAGTCGCCAAAAGATGAAATAACTTCAATTTCTTTGGAAATCAAAGAAGGCAGAGACAGGAACAAGAGCAAAGAAAATTGATGATTTAAGAAATTTTGAAACTTCTGACTCATGATGGGAACAAAAGAGTAGGCTCAAGCAACAATTGAACAAGAGCTGAGAAATTTGAGCATTCATTGTCAAGATACCATCAAAATACATCATACCCAGTAATACACAAAATCAAGAAGACACCACTGTATTAAGCACAAATATGATCTGCCTTGTCTTACAACCAAACAACAACCAACGGAAGTCTCACCTTCCAAGGACTGCCATAGCCCAAAGAGAAGATTTGGCCTCAAACCCCAACAAATGCATTAAAATAAGTATGTATTTTTAGGACAAGATTAAAAAGAATGACATCATAGATGATGATTGTGTATTTTAATGCAAGAGCAGAAAATTTATTTATTTTTTCCTAAATTCCCACTGTCAGGTAAACAAACATCACCCTTGTAAACAAATCCTAACATGACAAAAAATTAAAATAGTCACCACAAAAACCAGAAGAAAATACGGTATTCACAGAACTAAATGCAAAGAAAAGGTTAAAAGCAGAAATTACATATAATAGGAGCTAAAGGCTGCGGAATTTGTGTGTATGAGCATTGAATTGGAGAACAAGGATGAACACCCAAACACATTTTCTGGTTCAATGGAATGAGATCAATCCAGATGTTCACAAAGTTTCACCACACCAAAATACTCAGATAACAAGAAGGATTTTTCACATATATTGAAGGAAGAAATGAGAAACAAAACCATATTATCACATACCCCAAAATAAAGGGAAAGAAACTAACTGTAATTCCTCCTTCAGTGACCTCCCTTGTCTTTCTTTACCTGAGATAGTAACACAAAAATCCATAAGAACAAAATAAGCATAGTCAAAAAAACCATGAGAAAATAAACATCATGTGAGATTTCTGACCTGGCGGGTTCTTTAGAGATTGCAGATACCAGATACAAAATGCAAACCTTAAATTTGCACCCTATAACAAACATGAAATTGATTAGATACAAAGACATCAGTCTAAACGGCGAGATCAATGGAGAGAAAATAAATTAGATAAGAGAAATCTCCAAGGTAACTATGTTCCAAAAAAGAAAAAAAAGAGATAAAACAGGTTTTTTCTGGATAGATAGAGAGGAAAAATCATATTTTTATCAGGAACAGATGGAGATCGGAAAAGGAAAAAGAAAAACCAAATGCGAGCAGTGGAGCAGAAAAGGTTGACCAGATCTTCAAGCTTCTCCTATATCAGGATTAAAAAAATAAAAAGGAAAAAAAAACAGAGCAAATAAAAGGTGGATCTTGAGTGTTGTTTATCTGGGTAGTCTTCAAATATGGGGAAAAAAAGGAAGAAGAAAAAAGTGAGAATTTTCTTTTTTAGAGAGAAAAATGGAGGGAATCCATGGAACGAATGGAGGTCAGGCGATATTTTTTTATAAGACAAAAAGGAAATAGAGAGGTCTTGGGAAAAGCCAGTCAAACAATAGGCATTGACAAAGAGAGAAACAACAGGAAAGCAAATAATAAGCAAGTGAGAAGTGAAAGTCAATCAAATATATTCATCTTAAAAATTGGACTTAAAATTTTGTTTCAGGGTTGCTCCTATTCAATATTCACAAGAATTACATGGATTATTGTTTTTTGCAACTACTTGTTTAATCAAACTTTGATATCTATTCTATTCCCACAGAATATGTGACTATTGAAAACTCCCAGAAATGGAACACAAAAATGAACATATATAGGCAAGGCAAATGATAAAGAAGTTTCTACAAGTTACTCTCCAATTTTTTCTTTTATCAAAAATCCCAAAATTGGTCCAATGTGGGTGGTCATAAAGTTTTCCTAATCTCAACACTACCAAGAACACCAAGCTTCAAAGCAGATTCATGAAGTTCACTATTCCCTGATTTTCACAACCCACATTAGTTTGTTAATCATTGTTAATTGAGGCATACTTCACACACCTCACATGGTTTGAAATTTAACTACTTCAACTATTAACAGTTGAGTTTTTAAGCCAAACGTTGAAAAAATTATGTGGATAGCATTCTTAGCAAAGCAAATGTGACATTCCAGGCCTTAATCAAACATTATTGATCCAAACCCAGGAAACAAAAAAAGAGACCCCATGGAATTTCACTCACTTGGCTATAAAATGTTGTCCAAGAAGTGTAATAACTGCTGCAAAAAGACAAAAAATGACAAAAGTCGTTACCAACTAACAAAAACAATCTAACAGAAACAGTCAATATACAGCCTTTCACTCTGAATTTCTTACATTTAAAGAGTTGCTGGCAATATCAACTGGAAAATGAAACTTTCCAAGAACATGAAAAAAAGAAGTTAAACGATTGCATCTAAGGAAATAATCATAAGTTCCAATGCAAAAGGGTGAAAGCATAGAATATTGGACATCAAGGATGATAACTGAATGGAGCTGCTTAAAAAGACGTGACAATCTCTTAATCATGACTACATTGGAATTTTAGGGAATACTTCAATAAGAGGCAAAACTTTCTTTCCATACTCCATTTCTTGGAGTAGAAAATTACAGTTGACTTCTGATACGAAAAAAAAACAAAAAACAAAAAACAAAAACAGAGACCTAAAAGTGCTTACATAGAACAAACATTTGACACAGAGCAAAGAATTTCCAATCATTCATACTTGGCATCAAATTTCTATCTCTCAACCTATAGCAAACATTTGGAACTTATTAGAGAATAAAAGAAAATTTAACCAAGAGAAAAAAGTACACGTAGAACAAGAATGGAGAAGCCAGCAGTTTTCAGATAGAAAGAAAGAAAGATAAGAACAGATTGGGTTTTGTTGACATACAAGCTTCGAGTAGGAGGGAATTAAGCTATGGAAAATTTTTGATCGGAATTGATTAGTCTTCTCAGCATTGAGCCCAACCCCTCTATTGCAGATACAGAAATTTGATGGGGGACCACTGGTTTTCCAACTCCCAGTATTTTACCCACCAGCAGAGAGGGAAATAACGTTTTTTTGAATAGAAAGGAGAGGGGAGAGTTTTTCTCTGAGGTCTTTCGGACAATTTTTTGCAGGAACACTGACATGGGATAACTCCAGCAACACCTCTGCCCATTCGTCAGATTTGGCATCAACCAATCTAACAATTTACAATTCTTTCATATCTTGCTCAATATAATTATTTACTTTTTAACCACACAGACACACATACTAAAAAAGAAGAAAGAAAAAACCTTGTTCTATTTTTTCCACTTGACCAGATGTTCAAGAAAAAAAAATTCAAGCCCAAGATAAAAGAGACAAAAGAAAGAAACCTTTGAGAGCTAGGAAACAGAGATTACACGAACAAACATGAAAAATGCTTTATTTCTCTACATGTTAAAAACCCAGAAAACCATAAGGAATGCCTTTTATACTAGAGTTCAACAAACATTTGCATGGAAGAAAAAAAAAGAAATGATCACAAAGAAAAACCTGCCATTAGTTGCTGTTCATTCTTCTTCTATCACATAGCTGCCATTAAAACAAGAAGCCAGTTTTAGAAGACCAAAAAAATAAGGAAAAAGAAAAATAAGGAAATTGTAAAATAAAATTAAAAAACTGACTAAAAAATAATCAGCTGGTGGGTAAAATAATGTCGAAACCTCCATTAAAATCATAATCACTTCCTCTTCAATCTTCATCATCTTCTTCCACCTAAAAAACAAACGAAAAAAAATACTGAAAAAGGTCAGCTAAATCGTTAAAAGAGAGGGGAAAAGAAAAAGAAGCATAGAAGAAATAGTTTTCTAGTACTTAGGAACGAGGAATTATTAACCATGATTACTCGAGGGAGGAGCGAAGGAAGAGGGAGATGAAGAAGGGAAGAAAACCAAGAAAGAATATATCAACCCTTTCTGTCTTGAGCCCATCGTCCACCAAATCCCTTCACCAACTTGTCACAAGAAAGTATAATCTGGATAATTAGACTGTAATCTCTTTCCCGTACAAACAAAAGCCACAAATTGAGGGGAGAAAGACCCCTGCGGCTGCTGAATAGAGCCTTTTTATCCGGAGGATGGCAGCAATACAGAGTGGCAATTGCTGCTGCTTGCCCCAAAAAAAATTCAGAAACCTACCTTCTAGTTTTCAACAGTTTCACTTAGCACACCTTAACTTTATAAAATATCACTTGCCTACCCTATTTTTAACTTTTTATAACATTGTCAACCCATTTCAAAATATATTATATAAAAACTTAAAATATACTATTTAAAAACTTATTTTTGAATAGTGAAGATATTTTCATTTAAAATGAACCCTTTGTTATCCTACTTTTTTTTTCAATATTGAAAGCATATAGTAGAAGATTGAAAATAAAAACAACTGTGCAAATGTATAATATTGATGGAATTAATATAACAGTGATATATTAACATACAAAAAATTTTGTTTAAACAAAGTGTTTTGAAATCCAAAAAGATTATTCCCTTATTGTAAAGTGTTTTTGGTCAATTTGAGGAGTTTTTCAAATTTTTAGAATTTTTAAAATTTTCTAAAATTGTTGTCTAGATTGTTGGCTTCAAAAAAAAAAAAAAAAAGACATCACAATGTTTATATTTACAAACTCATTTGACCTTTTTTCAAAGACCGAAAAAGATTGTCTTAATTCGAAAGTGTGGTGGATGAATTTAAGAATTTGTGAATTGCATACAATTTTTTTTTAATTTCTAATTTTTGTCCAAATCAATGTCTTGAAAACTTGAAAAAAAATAAAATTTTGAACCATATATTTAGAAATTTATTTGAGGTGGTTTCAAGGTACAAAGTGTTACCTCTTCATTATAGAATTCTCGAGTAACTTTAATGAGTTTTCTAAATTATTTAGAATTTCAAAATTTTATTATATTTTTTTGCTTAGACTAATGATACAAAAATTATTAATAGAACTTTCAACCTTATTAATACCTTGTAATTCCTAATTAAAAAATCATATCCACCAAGTTTTTAAAAGTTAAGGAATTAACTAGATTTGTTATGCAAATAAATTGGTTAACAAGAAAAGAGCAATATTGAAATAAAAATATATTCTCTATTCACAAAAGAATTTTTTAATAATATATTTTGAAATGAGTTGACAATGTTACAAAAAGTTAAAAATAAGAAAAGCAAGTGATTTTTTTCAAAATTTAGGAGTGCTAAGTGATATTATCACAAACTTTAGTGGAAATTTCTGGAATTATCCCAAAAAATCACATGCCGAGCAGGTGAGAAGGCGACCATCCTTGAGCAACCCTCAGTGGCTTTACTATATACTACTATGCGGGGAACACCATGCATCGCACGGTGAAAGCATGCAAATTGTCCAATCCTGCCGATCTAACTTACAAATTGTTGTGATGATAAATGTTGAATTATTCGGGGTCATACAATTAGGAGGCATATAATTAGTAAAAAGAATTATTGAATTAAAAAGGTGAGTGAAAAATGCAATTCAGTGTCATTAAGAGTACAACTCTTCAATAGATCCAATATACACAATATGATGCATTGAAACAAAAATTGTTCACTATATTTACAAACAAAACCTCTTATTTAAAATGTAAAGGGTACACAATTTCTACAATTATATGTAGCCAAAAATGAAGAATAAATAATCACTGCAGATCCACGTAAGACAAACATAGAAATAACTCCGATCTTGATTCTAGGGGTGCATGGCACTTCTATCATGATAATACAAGGGAAACGGTAAGAGTTCTTTCACTCTTCGGGTTTTGACTCATTGCTAACCAAAACAAGCCAAACATTTAAGCATCCTCTCAAATAATTTACTTAATTTGAACTCAGACCACACAATCAAATAGCAGCAAATATAATGATATCTGATTGGGCCTAGAACAACAAAGCCTAAAGAAGTGTTAGATTTTTTAAATGAGGTCCTTTAATCTCCATATCTTAACTAATAACCTACACATACAACAACAGAAACATATTCCAAGCAAAGTGAAGACAATTCTCTTAACAAATTTAGCAAGTCAACTAAATGTTGAACTCAAAGTCATAGCTCAGGAAGTCCTCATCAATCCATTTTAGTTGTGAGGTTCTCTCACAAGCACAAAGGAGCGGACAAGGAAGGGCCACGTGGCCATACATTCAGTAGGAACCAAAACAACAACGTTTGAATTAGTGAGGAGGTAAAAAAAATAGAAGAAGTGCTGACAGTAACGGACCCATAACGAAGGGATTAAGGGCGGGAACGATCATCAGATAGACCATTCCCAAGTGGTCTCCTCACAAGATTGGACGTGAGGTGAGAAATGATCCATGTCAACTACTTCTGTTGATGGGCAAAAAACGTCGCCATTCCACAAAAGAAAAAGTTTAGCCCTAACGGGATCCATTTAGAGAAAACGGAAGAATTGAAATTTTGAAAATCAAGTTAAAAATTTGAATTAGCTGCACAAAACAAAACCAAGGGAAGAAAGTGGGTTTGGTATGTCAATGTAGCAATTGACACGAAACTAGGTGGAGATAGTTGGGGTATGGTTTTGCGTGAAGAAGGAAGAAGGCAAACAGTGCAGTTAGAGTGTTGTGGAGCATTTTGAATGAAGATCGAAGGATTAGTTTGATTCTGTATGTAGCTTTGGGAGGTAAAACAGTAAGAGAAGGTGAAAGTTGGCAGGAAAATTCACGAACGATGCGTGCAAGGCAGGCGGCAAGGTAGAAGCGAATAGAGGAAATTCATCATCTCACGTTGCCAGATTTATCATGCAACTTAATAGCAGAAGCAATCGGGCTCTCCAAGTTCAGTGAAACATAAAGCGCTCAGCGGACCAAGGTAACGTGACTGAACCATGTTAGCAACTGTGGCCAATCATTTGTCACCCAATACACATTTGTCAAATGAAAGATGAAATTAGAGTCAGTAAAGACATAATATGAAGATGATAAAAGAATAGTGAAGTTCTACCGTGTGTGTGTGTAAGCGTTCAGCTTTTCAGTGATGGATTATAATGGGATAGTAGTATCCAAAGATCTAGGGGTATGTATTCAAGTAAAGCGTTGAGTGGAATAAGAGAAAGAGAAGAGAAACAAAGTCACATTTAACAAGTGAATGAATGTACATCTTGTTGTAAATAAGTTACAGGTTATATCCACCGTATTACAATTGATATGAATCATTGTGCATCCAGTAGTTGTTCCATGTTCATTACGCAATCTTAGTTTGCCCCTCTCCTGGCCATGCAGTATGTATAAAATGGAGGTATAGAGTTAAATAAGGTGAAATAGAAGAAAAGGCATGTATGTGAATAATAAATGGGTATACCTGGTGTTGGCAGTAAATTACATGATATAAAAAATATATTATAATGAGTAAAAAATGCTGGTTTGGCTCTCAAAATGCAGAAATAATAGAAAATGGGGAGTTGGCTCAGGAGGTAGACACTAACGAATAACATAAGATCCAGTGAAACAAAGCACCTAGAATCTAAATATAATCACCAGAGTGGATGTACATACCGTTAAAATATACTTATACCATGTGACCAACACATTACAGTCCGTATAAATTAGTGTACATGGAGTTGTATTTGTACATAGATAATGCCGTTGTCGTAGAGGAAAAGTAAAGTGATGTGAATCATTAATCATATTGATAGGCGTAATAATAGGGCTTGGTATATGAGTAATGTCTATAACATAACACATATTATGAATGGTAATATACATTTATGTTGTCGCTTATGTATATACTATTCATGAACTGTTGCAAATTAGGGTGTTTGATGCATAATTGGTAGGAGCTGAAATAATGGATAGCAGCAAATTGTAGAAGATAAGACCTCTGAATTAGGAATGGAGTTCAATAGTGAAAAGGATGCGTATAAATTTTACAACAAATATGTCTTTAAAATGGATTTTAGCATACGCAAAGACTATTTAAATAAAGACAAAGAAACTGTAACCACGTCTAGGAGATATAGTTGCTGCAAGAAATGTGTGAAACTCAATTATGAAGGTGATGTGATGCCAAAAAAGATACGGGCGCTGACAAAAATAGGGTGTGGAGCTAAAATGATTATCGTGTTGCATGGAGAGACAATGAAGTACCGTGTGCATGACTTTGTCTTAAATTATAACCATAAATTGCAAATTATTCAATATTCGCACATGATGCCATCACAAAGAAAAGTGAGTGAGGTTCAAGGATTCCAAACTGAAATAAGCGAGGATGCCAGACTTTTACTGAAACAGAGCCATGAGCTTATAGGAAAGGAGGCAGGTGGGATGAGTAATATGAGATATACTCAAGATGGCCTTAAATGATATCTTCGTATGAGACGGGAAAGGAGCTTGAAATATGGAGAAGCGGGTAGTATGCTGAATTATTTTCAAAAGCAAACACTCGAGAATCCATCCTTTTTCATGCCGTGCAGCTCAACTGTGAAGAGCAGATAATGAATATCTTCTGGACTGATGCAGGAATGTTAATTGACTACAACTTTTTTGGAGACGTAGTCACATTTGACACAACTTACAAAACAAATAAAGAATACCGGCCACTTGGAGTATTTGTGGGTTTTAACCAGCATAGGCAAATTGTGATATTTAGTGCTGCCCTTATGTATGATGAGACGATAGATTCTTTCAAATGGGTGTTTGGTACATTTCTAGAAGTAATGTGCGGAAAGCATCCAAATACCATACTAACCGACCAAGATCACGCCATGGCAACCACTCATTTACTTGTGATGCCCCAAACATTTCACGGTCTATATACGTTTCATATAAAGCGTAATTTTATGAAACATCTCGATAATCACTACAAGGAAAATAGTGATGTTCCATATATATTTGGTGCCTGCATGTATGAGATCGAAGAAGTGAAACAATTCAACAGGGTGTGGGAGGCAATGATGAAGAAACACAATCTTGAAGATAATGAATGGCTTTCTGGGCTGTATCGAATTTGCGATAAATGGACAAGATGCATGATGAAAGAAAATTTGACCACGGGAATGCGAAGCACCCAACTTAGCGAAAGCCTAAATGCAGCAATTAAAAATTATCTAAAACTGGACCACGACCTTGTCCAGTTCTTTAGACATTTCAATCGCGTGGTTGATGAAAAGAGAAATAATGAACTCACCGCAGAATATGAAATGAGGCAAAAACTCCCCATGATACGGTTGAGGCAAACACCTATACTTATGCATGCATCAGAGACGTATTCACCTACCATATTTGTTACATTCCAGAATGAATATTGTGAGTCAACAGCTATGGTTATTTAGGGCAACAGGATGCAAGAATGTTTCTGGAATTTGCGGACATGAGGTATGATAGAGGACCTGAAAGAACAGTGATATTCAATCGGAATGATCTAAATGTACGCTATAGTTGCAAAACAATATGAGAATGAAGAGATTTTGTGTGGACATACGTTGAAGGTATTTGATACCGTAGGCATAAAGACAATTCCTCCTGAATACGTTAAAAAGCGATAGACAAAAAGAGCTTAGGCTGGGACTGTTTTGACCGGCGAGAACGAGAAATTGTGGCTGATTCAAAAATAATCATTTTAACTTGTTATCAAGAGCATGTTCCAGCCATGATTAAGGTTGCTACTCAGGCAGCAATGTCGGAGAAGACCACTAAACTAGTAATTACCGTTATATCAGATTTGGTAAAAAGAGTTGAGCTCCTCCTCTCAGAAAACGAAGAGCAAACTTTACAAAATTCCAAAAATATGAATGTGGAGGAACGTGATCAAATTCAATTTGTAAATGAAATGGGAGAGGCGGTAATCGCAAGAGGTATTAAAAAGCGTGTCGGTGGGAAGAGAAGCAAATTGATGCGAAGTTTGGTCGATAAATTTGACAAATTAAAAAGAAAATCTAGATTGTCAAGAACTATACAGACTATAGTATGGATCCAATTTTATTGATGATAAACATATTTGCTAAAACAATATTATCGTGAGTATGTTAACTAAAGTGTAGGTATCATTCATTATGAAATAATATTATTGTCGTGTCAATAATACAAGTCTCAGAATCGAAGCCGACATCGATTTCATTTGATCGACACACATTTATGGGATGCCGTTCATCTACTGATTCAGTTTCGGTTAGTATAAAATGATCATGGTTTTAGTTCTTATTTGGATGTTTCTAATAGCATAATTAGTTACATTGATGTTACATTATGTGATAGTTCTGTTACACCTGTCATCCCTCCTGATATACCAATTTTGTCTAACTTATACTATTGTTTGGCCCTCCGAAACTCGTAAATGCATTCAATGAACTAGTCAGTGAATGGCCCTGCAAACGCTGTTTCTCCCGATATCGAACAAAATGAAATGATATGCATACACTTAGTACAGAAAGTAAAGACTTTGTTGTTCGTATCATGCAACTACTTTTCTATTTATTGTAATGGTGGTGACCCCAACGCTCCCAAAGCATACATATTATGTAGTTAACGGATGCTCACTTTAATAACATATTGTTTTATATTATCCGAAGGTCCACCGTTTGGCTAATCAAGGGCCACCTGCTACTGTCCCTACCGAATGGATGCACCCCAAATTTTCTGTTTTTTCCAAACATAACTCCCTCGGAGATATCGTAACAGTCTGATATATCGTTTCTGTTATATTGTCTAGTCCAGTTTAGATTTGTAACTGAGCAATATAGGCACTGCTAATAATTTGTTGACAATTGAATAGTTGTATTGCATAATGAAACAGGAGCATGTGGCAATTTCAACATACTGTGATATTGATACAAGTCATGTATTTCCACCATCGCTCCAGATGACAAACTTTTATCATTACAGTACATGTTTATGTAGTATTGTTAATTGGGTATTTGGGTATCGTATATCATTTAACCATATGTTCCATTAACTATATTGGTTGATTTACCATCGTTACGTATTTCAGGAAAGAAATAACACCCAGGGCTTGCGCCCAACTGTTGACGTCTCCTGGTCATCACTATTCTAATTTATTACCATTTATATTTTTTTCTTTTTTTTTTCTTTGCAAATATCTATTTCTCACATCACAGAACTATTACCATTTATATATATTTGTTAATTAGTTACTATTATCTTTTGCTTTATCTCTATTTTGTGCACGTGTAGGTGCTATTGTTAATTATGTATATATATATATCGATTTATTATTATAATTATTATCTTAGTTTATTCCACTTATATTTATATTTTTTTATTATTTATATTTCTCTTTAATTGTTTCATTTATATTTATATTGTTATTATTTTAAGCATTTAAAAAAATCTAATACCTATCTTATATTTTATGCTTAATCTAATAACGATAGATTAAAATGTCTCATATTTCTATTTAAATATCTTAGGTCTAATTAAATAAACCTAACTGACTAAATCTTTTAAATTATACACTTATTTTAGATTGGATCTTGAAAATTAGTTCCTATGTTAGTCCATAAGATGTGGGCTAGTTTTATTTAAAATTCAACTATTGGGCAATCATTAAACCTATACTATATATATATATATATATATATATATTTCCAAATTTTGTAAAAATTTTTTTTCATTGGTTGGCCGAAAAGGCCAACCTTCCCTTTACCTACTGTCGCCAGCAATCTCTCTCTTTTTTTTTTTTTTAAATTGGTTGGCCTTTTGGCGAACCTTTCTTCTGGACCAAGGTTGCCCGCAAGGCGACCTTTGCCTATCTCTCTTTTTTTTTTCTTGCATTGCTGAAGCTTGGCTTCAAGAACGGCGTACAACAACCGCTGCTCATCCACTCCTCTTTTTTTTCTTTTTTTTTCAACGATTTGTGTAACCCTATTCATGCCAAAATTAAAATCTAATACCCTATTCCTACTAATCCTCCTAAATCTCTCATACAAGCATATATACATATATATATATATATATGCAACGTAATATGCATATTCGTAAAATCTTTGAAATAATTCATGAAACTAATAAGATTTAAAAGAAAAGTCTTAATGCGAGTTCGGGACTTACAGGTCCAGGTGCCTAATTGCCCGCTTGACTGACAGTGCTGTCTTCTTCTCCTTCTCTACTCTCTGACGACTCTTGCTCTAAAGGGAGGCAGACAATGAAAGGGATGAATGATGTTATAATTATTTTTTTGTTGTTTTGATAAGTGTGCTAAACCCTAATAACCACCCACTAGTATGTGGTTTAGATAAGAGTTTTAACTGTTATGTACTTTAATCCTATCTTATCTCATTACTATCCCCCAATTAACCCTTTAACATGTCCTACAATTATTTTTACTTTTACTCATGGTAAATTACCATTTAGTTAATTGGGCAACAATAAAAATTGAGCCAAAACCGTGGGTTTTATAGTATTACTTTGGGAATTCCAACAATTTGTTTAATTGATACAAATTGCAACCTCAATTTAGCAGATATTTCGATTCCGACGAATGATGACGGTATTTTTTTTCGAGAACCTCCTAAAGTTCCAACTAAAAAAAATGATTTTTCATTATCTCAATTGAAATTGAAGTAATGAGCCTCCTAATATTGGGAGGTTCATTACTTCAACTAGTCCCCATGTTCCTTAAACAAATCTCTCAGTTGTTGAGAAGGTTGCCCAAAAACGGTATATAAGGCGCACCCAGTAAAATTTACAAGTAAACCAGAGTACAAAATATACCTCTTTCTTTTTTTATTATTAATAAATTATTAAAATAAAACTAATCAAAGAAACTTAACGTTCGAATGATTAAATACATATATAGCGAGATTTCTCTTAGTAATGGTTGCTGGTGCGATTTATGATTTGAAATAGACTGATTAATATTATCCTTGCCAATTTAGCTCTTAATATAGGATCATTCAAGTTAGGCTTTTTTGTTATTGGGATAGGTGAATTTTCATGGATCCATCCCCCGAAGGAACCGAACATGATAATTTTTCATCATTCAACTTGAGCAAGAATCAAAAGAACCAAACCAGCTAAAATGGGTCAAATATACATTTTAGTTTTCATTTTTTATTCATCATTCGGGTTGATGACATAAAGCAGATAGTTAAATGGATGAAAGAAAATAGCTTAAAATTTTGTAGTAAATAAAATTGAATCTCATTTCCTATGTACAAGAGCGAAGTAAACTAAAGAAGTAGAGACTGTTTACCCCAAGATTGGTTATAGGGCTATACGGACTTGAACTGTAGACCTTCTCAGTAAAACAAGTCAAACTTTTTATTATCAAAATGAAAAGAAAGGAACAAGCGCGAATAGAGATAGTAGAAGCCTGGGATACCATTCCTTTTGCACAAGTAATAAGAGGTTCCATGTTAATAAGTCAATCTATTTTTGGAAAATATATTCATTTACCCTACCAATTCGTTATGTATGGATGATGAGATTCGATTGATACAGAGCCAATTCCAATAGACTTATTGGAGGGTCCCATTGGCATGCATCCAATAGGAATTAAACCTATGAATTCACCAATTATGAGTTGGGCGCTTTAACCATTATGGGGATGGTGACAAGAGATACATTTTATATCCCAGAGGGGCTCTAATTGGAGATACCATGGTTTCTAGTACAGAAGTTCCTAAAAAAATGGGAAATGCCAAATAACCCGACCCCTACCGCCTATAGGTAGTTTTAGACAAGTTTCTTTTGAGGTAGATACTTGAATGCCAAGTATGACTCATAACAATCTATCTTCTGAGATATAGGAAGATTCTTTCACCATCTGATGCGTTAATTTACCTACTAAAATATCACCCGTTTCCATTGCGTGTGTTCGGGGTAGAAGTTTTGTATAAATATATCGCCATGCTATTAAGTATTTTGATTCCTTCCCCCAACTGAGGAAGAGATCTTGGCGGAATTGCCACATATGAAATTGAGCATAATTTTGCAAAGAAATAGCCCACTTGTTTCTCGAGAAGAGCTTTTGTCAAATGAGAAAGGGGGAGCCTATTTGTAATCATCAAATTTCATTTCAAACCATTGTTTTGTCATCATCAAAAAGGGGGAGAATGTTATTCTTGATTTTGATGATCACAAAGCACTTTGAAATGTTTATCTAATTCTCTTCAAATATAAGTGTTTTGCTTTTTAGAGAATCAGGTACAAAGGTGTCAAGGAAAGAAAATCAACCAAAAGAAGAAGCAAAAACAGGGCACTCATGTCGGACGTCCGAAAGGAAACTGTTGGACGTCCGAAAGGATGAAGAACATCAAGAAGGAAACTCTGTCGGACGCTCGTGAGGAAGCATCGGACGTCCGGGAGGATCGGACGCACATCGATCGCATTGGACGTCCGAAAAATTTCGCAAAGTTTTGATGACTCTCTGACGACGTTCGGACGCAGAAGCTGTCGGACGATAAAATCCCATCGGATCTCCGAACTACAACTTGGCTGATTTTCGGACGATGGGATCGGACGATGATTAATCTGTCGGACGTCCGACAGCCCCAACGGCTAGCTGACTCTTCATCTGCCTTCTATCCGTTGGAAGCATTAATGAAGCCCATTTTTGGTCCATTTTAAATACAAACGATTCTGAACCAGGGAGTGACTTTAGCACACTTAGTTTACAAGATCTCAAGAGATATTTTAGCTAGAAAATAGTCTCCTAAGCAAGATTTGTTCTCCAAGTAGTGTGAAGTTCTTGTAAGCACTTCTCTTGTGTTTGAAATTTTCAATAGTATAGCTTTGTTGAGGGTTATCTGTGTGATAGTAAAACTTCGTAGCTTGACTAAGTGAGGCTTGGGGCAAGGAGGAAGTGATCCCTCCATTGTACATTGAGTTGATTATTTTTCATCAAAGAGAAGGTGCTCATCTTTGTGATTGGTTTTCAAGTTTGAGGAAAGCTTGGTAGACAATCGGTTTGATACTCTATCTTATTCCTTTTGTTTAATAAAATTCTCATTGCTTATATACACTCTTATTTCTGATCAACATTGCTCTCTTCTTTAAATTTACTCGGCTGATCACTACTAGAAAAGAAGGTAAATTTTTATTAAAGAAAAAGTGCATCAACTCAATAAAGTATTTTTAATCAACCTAATTCACCCTTCTCTTAGGTTGTCTTTGGGCCTTACAGAAGAGAATGGGACACATAATCCTATTTTATCCTAACCATTAATTCTAGGTTTTAGAATTTTTTGTCCCATAAACTCTGAACCCCTGAAACCTCTCTTGACTTCTGGGAATTTTTTCAAGACTACAAACAACTCACCAAGAGAAAAGAAAAAGTCTCTCGACTCTCCCTCTATTCTCACTCACACAACACAAACACACACATCACTCAATTCTTTCTATCTCTCAGAAGGAAGTAAAGATAGCAAGCAAATAGACGGTTGAAGCTTAAGGATTTCTCCTAAATTTTAACCAAGGAACTACAACTTTCATTGAGGTATTTTCCAGCTTTTTAAATCACATTAAGTGCATGTTTTGTTGCTTATTTTACTCTTGCTCTTGCTGGTTTTTGTTGTTGTTGTGCTGTTGGGACATTGAGCAAATCATAGAACAAGATTAAGGAAAGAAAAATGGGTTTTGTGTATGCATGTAAAGTGTTTGAAAAAAATGTCTAAATGAAGAACCGAATTAAAAGAGTAAATTCGATGTACATATTTTGCTAAAATAGTTGGTTATAGCTAGAATAAGGCCTGGAAAATATTTTGTTCTTCAAAATTTTTGAGTTTTTAGCCTAGAAAGCAAGAAACAAGTTTTTTTAAAGTTAGGATTGTTTTGCTTTGATTCATCATTTTCCTTACTGTTTGTTGTTAAATTGAACATGCAGTAGCATTGCAGATTTCGTTTGCCATATTTTTCAAGAGTTTTAGTGAAGATTTGAGGGATTTTTAAAAAATAAAATCCAGCTATAAATTGCTCTTTTGAGCACTTTTTGTTCGTTTTTTGTAAAAACTAAGGTCAAAAACGGATTCTACGCAAAAAATCGAATGGGGGTGTATTTTCGTGAAAATTTTCAACCGGAGAGGCTGGTTGCCGGCTGCTGAAGCTTCAATCCACCGGAGAAGAAAAAGAAGGAGAAGGAAGAAGAAGAAGGAAAAGAGGGAAAGCAAGAAAAGAAAGACAAAAAAAATTAGGTTGGTTTCATTATTTCTGGTAGGCTTGTGTCTATTTTTCATTGGACTTGTGGTTGGACTTTTAGAGTTAAACCTAAAGTTTCCATTCTAATTTAGTTTGTCTAAATTTTCTTTTGGCTTGATTGTTTTTTATGAATTAGCTTGTGTTTTTCTTTTGGGCTAGAGTGGTGCGACCCAACTGTTTTAAAATGGCCCAGCATGGTTTTGTATGTAATTAGAAATGAATTTTGCAATTTGACACATAATTTTTTGAGTAATTTCATTGTGGCTCTAAAATTTTAGATTTCTTTCACTTAGATCCTTAATTTAATTGCATTTTGGTCCCTAAACTTTATTTTTATTCAATTTTGACTAATTTTTTGAGAATTATAATTTGACCTCAAAAACTTTCTAATTTTTGCAATTGAGTCCCTATTCGTTCTTGATTTCTTAATTACAATTGTTTCTTTTCTTTAATTGTTAATTATGTTTCATTCAAATGCATTTAATTTATAAGTTTTGGTTGTTTTATGTTTATTTACAATTTTTCACAATAAAAGGGGAATTTAGTGTATGTTTATATTCCTTTTGAAAATTGTCAATTAAATTGGTATATTGACCCGTCTGTTAATTTTGGGGAAAAGTGACAACTTTCTATCCTTCCTACTTAGCCACTATTTCAAAAGAGGTATCCTCTATTATTCCTTAAACACTTTTATGTGCTCCTCTGTGTTTTCATATGTGATTGCATGTTTTTATTTTTTCTTTTATTTACTCATTTTATTTATTTTATTTAATTTAGATGTTTGTTTGGAAGGCATTTAAATACCAAATTGTAATAAATAGGTTGTATTCTCTTGCCCAAGAAATATATTTAGATAGGTGATGTAATAGATAGATTTTATTTTTGACCAAAAATGTAATTAGTCAGATAAATATAATAGATAGGTTTATTGTTTTCAAAATTTCCCTCTTAGATTGTAATTAGGATTTCCAATGTAATAGTTAAGTCTTATTTGCTTGCATGTTTATGCGTCTATGTGCTTACATGTCTAGTTGCTTTTTTTTTTTTAAAGATTTTACATTAGATATCATGTCTATGTGCTATGTCATCCATGTGCCTGTGTTTATCTGTTTTAATTATGCTTTATATGTTTTATTTATTTATAATGAGTGCATGACGTAACCATGCTAGTCCAACACTAGTTGTGATTTTTATCTCTGATTTTTTACCAGTTCAACGCTAGTGGGGATTTATAGAAATGGGTTAGTCCAATGTTAGACCCTTTAGGCCATCGATATGCTAAATTCATGCTTTGGTGTGACATTTATTGCATCTCATATATTTTTTCCTATTTTTAGGTTATTTTCATTTACATGATATTTTTCATACTATTACTAGGGGGAAAAACTCGCGCAACGCGGGGGACTTTAGTGCCTATAATTAAATACGGTTAATAATTATTATTTGACATTTTCTAGTATAAGGATTGAAGTATGACAATTTTATTATGTGATATTAAATAAAAAATCATAAGATACATATTGAGTTAAAAAATATAATATGCAATAAAACATAATTATAAGATACGATCAACTACTTTGCATCTAACCTAGTATAATAAAAGACCTATTTATATTTGCTCATGCATTTTAGGGATATTAAAATTTGTTATTTAGTTTGAATTTGATCTTAATATGAGGGCAATCCACCACATTATCTTGTCATATAAGTGAGATTTGAACAATTAGCATACTTGAAGAAATCATTGCTAGTGGAATTTTGGTTCTTGCAAGTCAAATTCTTGAATTTATATTTGATTCCAATGACAAATATCATCACGAGACCTTCACATTGAGCAAGCAATTAATTATAATTTATTGTATGATTTAGAACATATAGCAAAGCATCTCCTTCTCGATAGAGATTACAATCACGAAAGTACTAAAGCATGCATCTAACAACTAACATGCTAATTTAGAGGAATAATTACCTCAAAAAAGTACTAAAGCATCTTAATCCACTCAATCCAAGAAAAACAATTAAAAGTAATGATGTACATACTTTAAATTTGTAGCCAAATAGTTTTAAGTAGATAGTTAAACATATTGGCAAATCAGATGAAGTGAAAAATTGTCTAAATGAAATAGTCAATAAAGTAGCAAACGATTTGAAAATTACCCTAACTAATAGTTAAAACAACAAAAGAAGTAAATGCAATCTATAAATGGGAAAATTTATGATGATAAACTTATTTTAAACCATAAATAACAATTAACAAATGTGGTCTTTTCCTTATCAAGCTTGTCTAACATGGACAATTGAATTAAAATACTAAAAAATTATTGCACATACAACTTGCAATATTACAGATTTTTTACAATAAAAAAGTAGATTGGTTAAAGAAAACATACCTATTGAAAAAGGTGTTGTAAAATGGGGAAGATGAGTAGCTAGTATAGCAACATCCGAATTCAATATGCTGCATGATTATGGTGGAACAAAACTTATAAGTAAATGAAATGAATTTGAATAGATGGGGGTTACTATGGTAACGGCTGAGAAACCAGACTTCTCTACTAATTGACATTAATTGTGTCTTAACATCTATATATCATAACTTTGCAAATAACTGATGAGAAAGGCTTTAAGAAATTAAAAGACTTAGATATTAATACAATTAAATGATTAGAAGGGCTTTTATGTAATTTCACGAAAACACAAGCTGAATTCAGTTGTACCCAATGTTTAATCGGATATCAAACACTGTCACATATCAAACTTACCCCAGCTTTAAATGTTTAAAAGGACATCCAAGTAATTACAACAAAACTAAATTAGTTATAATGACTCATATTCAATACTCTAATTGCACTTCAAACACTCTCACATTTCCAAAAATGTCCCATCCTTGCGGTTGAAATTCAAGCTCTAAACTCATTCTTATATAGTATAGCTAGGAGTGGAATGTCCGCGCATCGCGCGGGTGTTTGGTGCTTGTGGTTAAAGAAGATTTTACGGTAGTTCAAACGAATATAAAAAAACTCACGCACATTGAATAACAATATGAAGTAACAAAATATCTAATGTATACTGGAAGATGGAGAAGGAAATTATGCATGCTATCTTGCTCAGTTCATATATTTTGAAACAAACACTTGTATATGAGTTTTTCATTAACAAGAATAAATGAACTTTAAACAGATACCCAAATGATTAATGGCAATAAACAAAGTGATTATCCACTTAAAGATGCATCTACACAACATTCTTGTTGATGAAAGTAGCCAACTTTTTTAGCAACGACAAAGCTTAGCCTCAAAAGGTTTGCTTCCATCCGAGGATTCAGCAATGGATCATCAACCCCCGTAGATTTTGGGTGAACATAATGCCAAATGCCCTTAACATAGGCCTTTACCTGTAATTTCATTAACTCGATACTAATTAGATCTTTCCCCAAAAAATAAGGACAATTGAGAAAAATCACATCAAGATCGAAGTCGTCTAGTATCTCCAGCCAAACCCTTGATGCCATGTTATGTGCTAAATTGCCACCAGCACTATCCCCACCAAAAAACACCCTATCAAAGCTAGCATAATCCCTAAGCCATACCTCAGTCCCTCGCCATTTGAATGAGGGGCAACCCATTTGACTGCAATCTAAGAATCTTCATAAGCAATAGGCAAAGGATGCTCAGGGGCGAGTCGATGGTTAATTGAAACTGCTACAACACCAACTTCTGCAACTACTACATTAAGGTGCACGTGATATGTAGGAGAGAAGGCAGATTTGATCAAAAAGCCTCCACCATGTAAGTAGACCAAAAAAGGAAGTTTTGTATCTCCAAATCTATTTCAACAAAACCACATCATTTTAATTGTATAGAACAACCAACTTTGTGGGGGAACAATAATATCAACATTAAATTGCGCTAACAGAGTATCCAATTTTGGAATGAAAGCATTTAGCTAGCAATAGAAATTACGATTTTACAAAGCAAATTATACCATTAAAAAAAAGAATGAAACCTCACCTCAAGTTGAACTACCAAGAATAACTTCACCAGAGAACCATTTTGAAATCCAGAGTACAATGGCAATACAAATAAGTATTTATCGGAAGACGAAAGGAACATAACGGAAGAATGTGAAGGGGCAGACATTTGAAGAATTGAAGTTGAAACTAATGCTCAATCATAAATTCCTTAATAAACCACATTGTCCTTGCTTTAATTGAGATGAAAATGACGTTTGAAGTTCTTTAAATTATAATAACAAAGTAACAGTAATAATTGATACAAACCAAAATGAATGTCTCTGCAAGGACATTTAAGTAATTACACCAATAAAGAAGCTTTTATGGGTTGTACCCATTGTAGAAAAGATGACCAAATAATCTCACATTCCCAAACTACCCAAACCTTTGAACAAGTCATCATTGCATCTTTTAGAATACAAGGGCATTTCAGTAAACAAAATAATACACATGCTATCTAAAGTAGTACCCAATACTAAAACTACACTCAAAACAACCTCACAATCCCAAAATACCCCTACTCTTGCGGTTGAAATTCAAATCCATTCTTTGACCCAAACTCATTCTTATATAGTATAAGGATTTCCTTACCCTCTATATGTTTGGATCATATCATTTAGAATTGTATCTCATTTTAGAAAATTAAAAATAAGTTAGTTCATTTGCTTGATTAGGTTAGAAGAGTTACCCTTAGAATATGAAAAGTGGACGAGTATGACTTTTTAGTTTTAACACGCTATTACCCCTCTATAAGAAAGAAAATTATGTCATAAATCTTAGTTTTCTATACCCGTTATGTTGCATTCTCCTCTTCTAGGTCATGAATACTTTATTTATATTATAATTTTCATTTTTTTAATCTCATTTTTTGTATATTCGTGACCTTTTTAAGGGATCATTTTTGGGTTTCACAATTAATGTGGTATGCACCAATTAAATTTCGAAGAAATATTCCATCCCTCTCGATACTTCTTAGGTTTAGGTTTGCATCCATATATAAGCATCCAAATGTGATAAGCTTTATAGATCAGATTAAGAAAATTTTTGACTAAATCTTGCAACTAACCTTGGTTAGATCGAAAGAGTGCCTTAAATCAAATCTTTGCCTTTCCATTCTTCAACCGTAATTTTTGAACTCTTTTTTCTTGTTTTCAAATATCTGGAGTCGTCTAAAAAGGGTTTTATTTGTTTTCATTAAAAGTATATTTTGGGTGATTTGGTACACCTAAATTCAATACCAAGTGTCAACTCTTTTTTTTAAAAAAAAAAAATTCTTTTTTAGGCTATTATTTTGGTCCAAACTGTCACATATTCTAAGTTCCATTTTAGACCATTTTTCTTTATTTTCTGAAAATGAAATACTCATTTTTTAACCTTTTCTCTTTTTTTTTTCAAAAATGAGGTACGACAACTTTGGCGACTTTATTGGAAATTTCTAGTGAGTTCAAGCACTTGGTTTAGTTGATTTTTTTTTCTTTTCTAACCTTTTTACATATTACATTGGGATATTTTAGGTTGCATTTTTCTTTTTCTTTTTCTTTTCCTTTTAGAATTTTTTGCATTTCACACGCATAATCGCCTCTCGCTCTCCGTGTATGTAATAAATGATTTGTTTATTTTTATTTATATTATCACATTTTTGCATTTAGGGTGGCAAAATGTCACCCTAGAATCTTCATGCGTGTTTGATAATATTAATCCCTCCCCTCAAATGATCACTTTATACGTGCATACGTTTTTCTTTATAATTCTTCATTTTATTTTCTTTTAGTGGTTATCACACCACTCCTCCCTATTAGGATTAGAATCGATCCAATTAGACATGTGATCGTGGCACAACGTGCACGTAGCAATGTCTGGGGGATTACTCGAACCGCTGACTAAAGGCCTTGGATTGATGACCTTTTGCCCTTTTGTCTGAAGGTTTAGGAGTCTAAAACCTTATTAAGTCTAAATACATTAGTGAGTCTAATCTCATCCATCCATATTAGAAATCGCCAAAGATAGAGTCAAGTTTATCCCATTGGAAACACTAGACACGAGAGGTAGGATTCTATCCCTCTTTCTTTTCTCTACCTTATATTTCTATATCATTTTATTGTTCCAATGTGTTATATGCTATTTATCAACTGAATTAACCTTTCTTTCTCTTCTTTTTTCTTGCATTCACAAACTTTAGAAATAAAAGTCCTGACATGGTACTCTTTTAAGTGCCTATCTTATTAGATAGGTTATTACATGCCTAAATTATAGTTTACTGCATTCGTGTTCTAATAATTGCACATCATTTTTAGTCCGACCCCGGCATATCAAAGAGGTTCCTTTAGGTCATGTTTAATTTCTGTTATTGCATATTTAGTCATTTTAATAAATTGGTATCATGCATCAACCATAGAGAAAATGCCACATAGGGGATCCCATGCTAGGAATAAACTATCCTTTCGTTTTGGATATAATCCAGTAAGACTTACACGTTTATATTTTTTATACAATCCAAAGGAGTAGTGCACAAGATAAGGTAGAATTCGATCCTTTCCATGATAATGGTATTAAAAATTATAGAGCAGATTTTACACATTAGAATATAAGTCTCTAATATTCACTTTTTGGCCATTTTGTCAAAATTGGTAAATCCATTGCGTAAAGGACACTAAGTTAAAGAAATTTACAAATGATTCCTCATTGTTGAGATAATAAATATATTGAAACCAAATCTTGATTTTAGAAGGCTCATAACTTAATGCATTACAATAAATATTGTGAAATTTGAAACTACAAATGGGCGGGCAATCCATGTTTCATTGAACAAACTAGTTGAGACATCGCAATCCTTTCAAGAGTAGACTTTTTCATACTAAATTATCTTTTGACATATCTTTATATGTCAATCAAAGTAATCAATCCATACGCACTTTGGCCTCACTTTATTAGATCAGATGTCTCATGCCATTCCAATTAGTCAAATTTTCAAATTACTTTTCAATCAAATGTTAGTAAAATGATCGGATCCATCAGATATTGTATGGTGCCTACGTTAGAGAATCGCATTTTCATACTAGACCAATCATTGGCATAAAAGAGTTTTCCCATAGGACATGCATATTGAGTTTAAAGTTTTATTTATTAACTCTAGGTATTTTTCTTTTTCTTTTCTCCCCCTCCTCTACATTCATAAAAGATATTTTAGTAAAGTAAAAATGATTTTCTCATATTTGACAACAATGTTGGTCTAATAAAGTTTTTAAAAAAAACTAGAAGTATTATTTGATTTTTGAGCAAATCCTACGATAGAAAAATATGAAAAATCCATCTGGAAGTGCTTGTTTAAAGCATCTAAGAGATTTTATGATATAGTTGTTCGTAAAAAAAATTTTTGATTTGTTGTTTCTAACACATTTTATCTTAAAAGAAAGGAGAAAGAAAGTGTGTGTATATGTGAAAGTGTGTTCTTTAGAGATTTTTCGTTTCTCATTTGTATTATAGTTGAGTAAAAATTTTGTTTCAAACATTTGCAATAATAAAGTTTTTCATTTAAATAATTATTGTTTTGTATATATTCATGTACATTTCATTCTTTATTTGCTCATTGGGAGATTTCGTGATGGATTTTAAGAAATAAGACTAAGTTGAGATTCCCAATCTCTTGCATGAAATTTATAAGTATTTGTTTAAGTTTCTAAAATCTTTGCATGCACTAAATTTGTGGTCCAGACTATTCAATGAGAGCGCTCAAAATCAAAAGAGATCGCTCAAACTTGTTAGTTTGTCTTAAAAGACCAACCACAATACTTTGTTTCTTTTATTTTTGCTATTCATATGTTGTCTAATTCTATCAAGCCTTCAGAATCAGTCACCTTGATTGATACACTTTAAAGTGAGGCAATTTTTATTTTGGAAAGACGCAATGTGTCTAACCAGATTCAATCTACATCTAGTTGAAAGTAAAAATGGTCATTACTCTTATTTGTTTTGAGAATTTGGAATGATACTTTATGCGTTTGTTTATCTATCTATACAGATTTTATCATTTATTTACCCATATCAAAATTACAATTTCGTTTTAAATAAGAGCTTTAATGATCACAACCCTATAATTGGAAAAATTTTCAAATGTCCAAAAGGAATAGATTCTCCTAATGAGTTATACTTTACTTTGGTTGTCATGTAATGTGAGAATGATATTTTGGCCATCTTTTCTATTATCTAAACACTGTTTATCCTTTGCATCCTCATTTAAACTTAAATTGGTAGTTCATTTTAAAAGTACTTATGATCTCACCCCACATAGGGAAAGGAGATTTGAGAATTTTCAATAATAACAAAGATGCTAAATTTTTTTGGAAGAGACATGAAGTATTAAAAAGAAAGAAACAGAGAAAAGCGCATCTATCTCCTAAAAGTTAGGGGGCTTTTTATTCTATCATTAATATCTAACCTTTAGCATTGGCAAAAAGAAAAAAAACAAAGAAAAAAACAAAGAAAAAGCAAAAAGCAAAAAGCAAAAAAAAAAAAGAAGAAAAGATAAAAAAGAAAGTGTTGGGAAAAAGAAAAGAAAAAAAAAAGAGAAAATATCAAAATCCCTCCAATGATTGATGATAAAAGTCGAAATGGAGTACAAGATCTTTGAACCCAAAACTGGGGCAATTTTGGAAGGAATGCGATCTTAAGTGCAGCATCATTGAAAATTTTATTTCTTTTAACTATAGTTTTCAAACCACATTACAAGTTCATAAAGTCCATTGCTAACTTATCTTTCATGACAATTTGAAATAAGGATCACGTCTCTAAAAGATCTACCAATCACTCATGATCATAAGGTCATAACCGGTTTCCATATATTTAGTTTTCTCTTCTACCCATATATTACAAGGTTAGAGAGTTTATATGTTGACTGAGTTTTTATAAGAAATAAGGGTGAAAAACTATTTGCTTTCACCACAATGTGATATTGGATGGATTAGATGCAATCTAGGTACAAAAGTAAGACAGATCTTGACATACTATCTTTAAATATCATTTCTTTTAGCTACCCGAAAATTAGGAATAATACCCACTTGATTGGTCCTGAAAGATGAGCTAACGAGAAATGGTGATCTTTTTCCCTAAACGTTGATCCTAAGTGAGAAAGGAATCTATTGCAATTTGGTCCTGTTCTAAGAGGTTCATCATAGAGTCTTCTATATGAGTTTAGGCATGACATTTTTCTTAACTTAGTTTCTTTTTCATTTGAAGAATATAATTTCTATTTTACACCAATGCACATTGCATGTTAACATGTGATTATTTTCTAAATTTTAGGAAGTATTGTTTTCTTGTTTTTGTCAAATAAATAGAAGGTCATCCAAATAAAAATTTTTGCAATTAAAAGACCCAAATTAGGGCAAATTTTTGTAATACATTTGTGGGATTTCGCCAAAGAGTCAAGTATACCTTAGAATCTATTGTTCAAAATTTGACTTCAATAAGACCGCTCCTTTCATGAGTAGTAATTGCATTATTTTTCGAAATAAAGTAAGAAATTTTCTGTGAAAATTCAAGTGCAAGTCATGTTTTGGTAAATTCCATCTGTGCAGGTGTTTATGGTTGAAATCGAGAAAGAAATAGAGGTCAAAATCTTGCAAATTTTAAGGTCAATCACAAATAAAAAGGGGCAATAATACTACATCGCAAAGTGGAGGATTGGCTTATCCATTTAGAATGAGTACATACGTCAAAAAAAAGAGGGGGGAAAAGAGAAATCCAGTTAGAATTAAATTGGAGCAATTTTTTAGTTTTTATCAGCCCTACACTAGGGCAAATTTTGAAAAATGCATTTTCAAAATTATTTCAAACCTGTTATATGATCTGCTTTCCAGCAATAACCTTTCTTATTATGACCTTCATCTTTTGCAATATTTTGAGGAAAATTTTATTAATCAAATGACAAATAATGTAAACACACCTTTACCAATTTTGCAAAGCAAGGATTGTCTTACTAATACTATCAATCTTGAAATAAATTTCTGAATTGATAGATGCTGTCATTAAGATTGTTCATTAGGTGAAAACCCGAAAAGACGCCTTTTTAAAAAAATAAACAAAAAAAAGAGAAGAGAATATTTTGTAAACAACATTCTGGGCCGTGCATTTCATTTTCTTATAGCAATCTAGGTTTTGCATTTTATTCCAGCATTTTTTAAAATATTTCTAGTTCTTGTTTGTTCCTTCTAATTCAGTGGCATGGATGTTACAATTTTATTTTCTCAAGATTAGTAATTTACATTTTTATTTCCCCCACTAGTCATTTGGGTTTGGATCTGATCCCACTAGCAATATAGATTTGGGACGCATTTTCATTTTTATCGTTATTTATTTAGGTTCGAGTTTTATCCCACTAATATGTTATTTAGTTGGGATTGAATTTTATCCCACCAATCTGATATTTAATTGGGTTCAAATTTTATTTCACTAATCTATTATTTATTTGAGATCGAATTTTATTCCATCAATCTGTCATTTAATTAGATTCGAATTTTATCCTACCAATCTATTATTTTATTAGATTCGAATTTTATCCCACCAATCTGTTATTTATTTTGGTTCGAATTTATTCCACCCATCTGTTATTTAATTGGACTCGAGTTTTATCCTATCAATATGTTATTTAATTGGGATCGAATTTTATCTCACCAATCTCTTATTTAATTGTTTTCGGATTTTATCCCATCAATATGTTATTTATTTGGATTCAGATTTTATTCCACCAATCTGTTATTTAATTGAATTCGGATTTTATCCCACCAATCTATTATTTAATTGGATTTAAATTTTATCCCACCAATCTGTTATTTAATTGAGTTTGATTTTTATCCCACTTATCTGTTATTTAATTGGATTCGAATTTTATCCTACCAATCTATTAGTTGTCTAGGTTTGGGTTTAATCCCACTAACTATCTAGACCTGAAGTGCATTTTCATTTATCTCACTAGTTATTTGAATTTGGGTCTAATCCCACTAGCCATCTAGATTTGAGGTGTATTTTCATTTATTCCGTTAGTTGTCTGGGTTTGGGTTTCATTCCACCAGTTATTTAGACCTGACGTACATTTTCAAATTATTTCTCTAGTTGTCTGGGTTTGGATCTAATCCCACCAACTATCTAGGCCTGAGGTACATTTTCAGTACTTTTCCACTAGTTGTTTGGGTTTGAATTGGATCCCACCGATCAATCTAGTTTTAAAATAATTTTTCAGATTTTCACTAGTTGTTTGGGTTTGGGTTAGATCCCATCAATCAATCTAGTTTTAAAATGATTTTTCAAAATTTCGCTAATTGTTTGGATATGGGTTGGATTCCACCAATCAATTTAGCTTTTAAGATGACTTTTCACTTTTCCGCTAGTTGTTTGCGTTTTGATTTAATCCCACCGACGATTGGCATTTGAAAACATATTTCAATCTTCTTATTAGTTGTTTGGGTCTGAGTTTAATCCCATCAATGGATATCAACTCGCAATTTAATACATGTATTCTCTTATTATTTATTCTACTTATTTTCTTTTTGATTTTTTTGATTTTATTTTGTTTCCAGCACGAACTTCGTTCAACCTCGTATTTAGACTACGTCTGATGCGACAGGAGCCGTAAATAAATCCATGCATATTTTAATCTTGTTTAAAATATTTACTTTTGTTTGTTTTGATACAGTTATAGTCGAAGGAGACAGGCAAGTAATTTGGTGTCTATGTCTTTGTCCTGATTTTTTTCGAAACTTAGACAAAGAGTGGTAAGTTGTAGACACCAAATTTTTCTTAATTTCAAGTGTACCATTTTTCACTTAAATTGTTTGAATAATTATTTTAATTTTTATTTTATAGGTTTCTGCAAAAAAAAAAAAAAAGAAAATCAAAAGAAAAATGGATGCTCAAAATTGAAAATTTATTGTACAAAATTTTTTTTTGTTTTGTGTTTCAAACCCAATAGAAGAAAATCCAAACCTAACCACAAAGCCTACCAAAAAATCTACACAAAATTCAAACAAAACCCAACCAAAAACCGTAACTAGACTTTTTTCATTCTTTCTTTCTACCCAAGGTTTGGTTGGTACAAGGACAACTCATCATCCAAATTTTATCCTTTAACACCTGCCAAAAATGGATCAAAGGGAGGGAAATGAGACATATAATCCTAATTTATCCTAACAATCAATTCTAAATTTTAGAATTTTTTGTCCCATAAATTCTTAACCCCTGAAACCTCTCTCGACTTCTGGGAATTTTTTCAAGACTGCAGACAACTCACTAAGAGAAAAGAAAAACTCTCTCGGCTCTCCCTTTATTCACACTCACACAACACAACACACCAACACAAACACACGCATCACTCAATTCTTTTTCTCTCCTGGCTCTCACGCACACCCATCTTCGGAGCAAAGAAAGGTGAAAGAAGGAAGTAAAGACAGCAAGCGAATAAATGGTTGAAACTTAAGGATTTCTCCAAAATTTTAACCAAGGAACTACAATTTTCATTGAGGTATTTTCTAACTTTTTAAAGCACATTAAGTGTATGTTTTGTTGCTTATTTTTCTCTTGCTCTTGCAGGTTTTGGTTGTTGTTGTGCTGTCTGGACATCGGGCAAATCATAGAACAAGATTAAGAAAAGAAAAATGGGTTTTGTGTATGCATGTTAAGTGTTTGAAAAAATGTCTAAATGAGTAAATTCAATGTACATATTTTGCTAAAATAGTTGGTTATAGCTAGAATAAGGCCTGAAAAATATTTTGTTCTTCTAAATTTTTGAGTTTTTAGCCTAGAAAGCAAGAAACAAGTTTTTTTTTTTTTTAAAGTTGAGACTGCTTTGCTTTCATTCATCATTTTCCTTACTGTTTGTTGTTAAATTGAACATGCAGTAGCGTTGTAGATTTTGTAAGGGTTGTTTTGCTATATTTTGCATGAGCTTTAGTGAAGATTTGAGGGATTTTTAAAAAATAAAACTCTGCTGTAAATTGCTCTTTTGAGCACTTTTTGTTCATATTTTGTAAAAACTAAGGTCAGAAACGGATTCTACGCGAAAAATCGAGTGGGGGGTTGTATTTTCGTGAAATTTTTCGATCGGAGAGGCCGGCCGCCGGTGGTTCGCCGCCGCTGCCGTCGGCTACTGAAACTTCAATACACCGGAGAGGAAGAAGAAGGAGAGGGAAGAATAAGAAGAAAAAGAGGGAAAGAAAAAAAAACATTGTGTTGGTTTCATTATTTCTGGTGGGCTTGTGTTTATTTATCGTTGGGCTTGTGGCTGGGTTTTAGAGTTAAATCCAAAGTTTCCATTCTTATTTAATTTGTCTAAATTTTCTTTGGGATTGTTTGTTTTTTGTGGATTAGCTTGCGTTTTTCGTTTAGACTAGAGTGGTGCGGCCCAACTGCTTTAAAATGGCCCAAAATGGTTTTGTATGTAATTAGAAATGAATTTTGTAATTTGACCCTTTATCTTTCGAGTAATTTCATTGTGACTCTAAAATTTTAGATTTCTTTTACTAGGTCCTTAATTTAATTGCATTTTGATCTCTAAACTTTATTTTTATTTAATTTTGACCCCTAATGTTTGAGAATTGTAATTTAACCTCAAAACTTTTTAATTTTTGCAATTTAGTCCCTATTCGTTCTTGATTTCTCAATTACAATTGCTTTTTTTCTTTAATTGTTAATTGTGTTTCATTAAAATACATTTAATTTATAATTTTTGGTTTTTTTTTAATGTTTTTTTACATTTTTTCACAATAAAAGGGGAATATAGTATATGTTTAAATTTTTTTTTGAAAATTGTCAATTAAATTGGTGCATTGACCTGTTTGTTAATTTTTGAAAAAGTGACAATTTCTATCCTTCCCACTTAGCCATTATTTCAAGGGAGGTACCCTCTATTATTCTTTAAACTCTTTTATGTGCTCCTATATTTTTTCATGTGTGATTGCATGTTTGTATGTGTTTTTTCTTTTATTTACTCATTTTATTCATTTTAAACCTTTATTTATTTTATTTAATTTGGATGTTTGTTTGAAAACTTTTAAATGTCAAATTGTAATAAGTAGGTTGTATCCTTTTGCCCAAGAAATATATTTATTTTTTTTAACAAACGATAACATTTTATAAATATTAACACTTGATAGTACAAGAGCTAATTGCAAAAAGGGGCAACTACCCCCATATCTTTTCTAGCTAAACCAGATAGCCATGTTGGGAATGAACCTTCCCACTCAATATTTCTAATTGACTTGATTGCAAATTGAGCCATTGCATGGCTGCAACCATTAGCAGTTCTGGGTACAAAAGAGAAATTGCAACTGTCAAAGCTCTTCTTCAGGATATCAATGTCTTCCAGGATTGTTTGTAGTGTGCAATCCTGAACATTGTCCGTATTGATAAGGCTCACAACATTTTTGCAGTCAGATTGGACTTCTATGTTTGTCCATCCTGCACCTTGAGCCATTTCCAGCGCACCTCTGATTGCTAGTGTTTCCTCAGTGGCTGCTTCCCCTCTCCTCCTCTCAGTGATTCCCTTAGCTTTCACTATCTCCCCAAGCCAGTTCCTCGTGATAATCCCCAATCCTGTTCTGACCATTTGAGCTGAAATTGCTGCATCCGTATTGATCCTCATTATTCCTTCCTTAGGTGGCTCCCACCTTTGCTGAATCCGTCCTTCCATTTCCAGGGGTGCATTTGCTCGTGTGTCTGACTCATTCGCTGCATCATACTCGATCCATTCCTGTTGAGCTTTGTCTACTATCATCTTTGCATCCACATTCTCAGTCTGGAATGTCATTTTGTTTCTAGCTTTCCAAAGTTGCCATAAGATGTTAACCGTGAGCCTGATTTTGTCTACCCCTTGTGTTTCCCTTGTGTTTCCCAAGAAATATATTTAGATAGGTGATATAATAGATAGATTTTATATTTTATCAAAAATGTAATTAGTTAAATAAATATAATAGATAGGTTTATTATTTTTAAAATTCCCCTTTTAGATTGTAGTTAGGGCTTCTAATGTAATAGTCAGATTTTATTTGTTTGCATGTTTGTGAGTTTATTTGCTTGCATGTCTACTTGCTTTTTTTTTTTTTTTTTTTTTCAGGTTTTGCATTTAAATATCATGTCTATGTACTATGTGATCTATGTACTCTCTGTGTTTATCTGTTTTAATTATGTTTTATATGTTTTATTTAGGGCAAAAAACCTCAGCGGCCATTAAACTATTGGCGGGATCATGTTTTGACCATCGAACTATTTTTTGTCAATAATTGGCTACTAAACAACTTAATCAATAAATTCGTCACCATTTAATCGATAATTGCTTTTAATCTATGAAATTAGCTATACACGTGGCAAAATGGAAGGACAATTTTGTCCAACAACTATGCGACCTTCTTCTCCCCTGAATTTCTTTCCTCAAACAAGCTCTGGACTTCATACATGAAATTGGTTGGCTCCTCCGTAGAAGTAAGTTGAAGTTTAGATTGGGTCTTCAAGATCCCAACTTGGATACATTTCCTTTCCAGCGTTTCAGATGGCTTATAGAGTTCTCAGTCGAACATGACTGGTGTGCAGTGGTCAAGATGCTTTTGAATGTTCTGGTCAACAAACTCATGGGTGAAGAAAAGTGTGAGAACCCCGAAAAAAAAAAAATATATATATATATATATATATATATATACATATATTCATGCATATTTCACTTGCACTTTGACTCTTTAATAAATTCTAGCATTATTTCTACTTGTCTTTAAATAAGTGCGTAAAAACAATTTTTATGTGATAAATAATATAATTGTGCCAAAATATTAAAGTACTTGGTTTTGTCAAGATAAATTAATATTTCTTGATGTAGATTATTTATTACCTTAATATTAATTCCTTGAATGTCGATAGTTAATTTTAAGTGTTAATAATGTTAAGTGCCATCGGAAGCCTTAGAATTAAGATGGAATCGATTCTAGGTCAAAACCCTTTATACTTACACTTAGGACGTTAAAATCTCGATAATTGAATTTTTGCGAGGTTAGTATACTAGTAAGTGGTCAAATTTCATTTGGGGTAAATTTTCGGAATTAGATTACGAATGAGGACTTAAGTGAAAATTCGGACAAGATGTGAAAAGATTTAATTAGCCTTCTTCCATCTCGAATTAACCAGGCATGTATTATTTTCATTTTCGCCGTTAGAATTATTAAATACTAATTCATAGATTAATTAAACGTTTAAACTTAAAACGTATAAAACAAACTGTACGAACCAAATAAAAACATGGGGTATACCGTAACTGGTATGAATTAAATATATTTTAGTGCTAAGCTACTTGTTTTATTGATTTCCTAAAAATTAAATGTGTGAGAATTTATGAGATTAAGGAGATAGAAATAAGATTAGGAGTTAACAAGTGAGTTAAGGAAAAATTTCAGTATGGTAAAATAAATGATATAATGTTAAAGGACTAAACTAACCTTTCACTCTAGCAAATTCACCATGCGACCAGTGGACTATGGATTGAGTGGAAAGCTTAGGAATCATCAAACCACTAATTGAAGAAGCCTTGTGTTCCTACCTTGATATTAACGGCTGAGGGGAAATAAAAGAAAGAAAACAGAGAGCAAAGTTTCACTCCATCTTCATACCCAAAGCCGTGAGAAAGAATGAGAGAGAGAACTCTGCAATTTTTTCTTAGGCTGCAACAACCGAGAGAAAGGAAATGCTCTGCCATTTTGGACTTCAACCGAGAGCAAAACCAAGAGAGGAAACAAATAGGAGTCGGCTGTTCCATTTGATAGCAGAAACCGTGAGGAGCAAAAGAGAGAAACAGAGTGTGAAGCTTTCTTCCTCCTCCAACCACAAAACCCAATTTCGGACAATCCTTATAACTTCATCACCCTCGGCCGAATGAAAAACCTTCTCCATTTCAACACACAACCTCTCAAGCACTCAAACTCCTCCCAACCATGCACCATTCCCTCTGTTTCATCTCGTCTCAACCACAAGAACCCCCACCTCGTCATCATCGACGAGAGAGAGAGTGAGGGAGCCGCACCTTGCATCTGAGAGGAAAGAAAAGAAACTCGCGAGCTTTTCGTTTCTGTTTCGGCCGCAAGTGAGGGAAGAAAGGGAAAGCCGTGCGTGAACTCCATCTGTTTCTTCGACCTCCACCAACTGAAAACCAGTTCATCAGCTCCAGCCTCAACACCATCACAGCCGCAACCACTGCAACCAGGAACACCACCTCCAGTCGCGTGAGAACCGAGAGAGGGAGAAAAGTTCAGCTCTGTCGCGTGGGTAAGCTTTACTGTGAGGTAATTCCTGAGCTAGAATAAGTTGATTAGTAATAGATTGAGCCATATATGGACATGCATGTTGAGCAGTGCGGTTGGATGATGAAACTGAATCATGAGAAAATCTGATTTGGAAGACATGGCTCGGCCGAGAGCTTGATTAGGAAACGCAACTTCTAATTTGCTTTATTGTGATGATCTGAGCTTGTAATTGTGATTAACCAACTAAAAACTAAGTGTTTAAGCCTTGCATGCAGCTCAATGGCTCGGTTAAGCAAGAAAAGGGATAATGAAACAGAAATCCGATGCATGCAACCTCATCCGAGGCTAGCTGGACCAATTTCTGGAATTATGGATGAATATTGTTGTTGCCGAACTGATTTTTGGACTGGAAATGATAGCTAATTAGTTCAGTAGCTGTGCATGTGAGAGTTGAGTGCAAAATACAAGGTTTTATCCGAAGGGAAAATTTAAATTGTGATTGAGCAAATGCTGGAAAATTTTTTGATTTTGCCGAGAACTAATTAGGAATAATGCAGCTGTACTTGGTTTAATCTGGATGTTCTAAGCTTATAACTGTGATTAGCTAGTTATTAATAAGATAACTAAACTCTGCATGCAGTTGATTGGTTGGTTTAAAACAGAAAATAAAAAAATAAAAGGAAATCTGTTACATGCATGTTCATCCGAAACTAGCTGCACAGAATTGCTGGATTTTGGGGTTTGCAGCTGTGGTTTAAAGTTAATTTTGAATTGGAAATGTTAATTAGCTAGATAAGTTTTTGCATGACAAATTTGAGTACTTAAAACATTGATTTAGTCGATGAAAATTTTGATCTAAGATTAATGAGGTGCTGGAAAATGTTGTGAAATCCGAGAAGGGTGAGCTGGAAATTTTAATTGGGTTCTGGAATTTTTCCTTGGAGTATAATGGTTTTGAAATGCATGAAAAATGTGTATTTTAAGCTGTGTAAGTTGTTTAGCTACAAAACATTTGATATTTTGGAGGATTTAATAAAAAATGTTGAAGTGTAGACCTGGAAAATTTTCAAGCGAGTTGATAGAGGTAGTAAAGGAATTTTCCAGTCTTCTTTTGGCGAATTTTAGTTCTAAAAATGCTGTTTCGAGCTGTAAAATATCTTATGTTCATTGATGTAACCCTTGGCCATTTGAATGATTTTATATAAGTGTTAAAGTTTGATGAAATTAAACTGCTGGAATTGCTTGGAGGCCTTATGTTTATTTTGATTAAGTTGAGATGTGATATGAGCTTGCCAAAACCAAGAGCTAATGATTGACGAAACCTTGGTCATTTGATTTATTTTTGATCAGAAATGAACCTGTTGAAACCCAGGGCTAATGATTGACGAAGCCCTAGTGATATTACTGTTTGAAATGTGAGTTTGCTATATTGACAAATTTGAAATATTACGTGCTTGTGAATCGAAATCGTAAGAAATCTGTTTTGGTCCTGTGAACTTGAGAAAGTTTTAAGCAAGGTATTTAAATATATCTTCGCCTAGTATCGAACGATAAAACTTGGTATTGTACGTTAACATTAGTAATTCTTGTGTAGGGATTTTCTAAACTTTGCCGACTCGATATTTCATCCTTTAGCTTAAACTAGCCTTATTATTTTTAGAAAATGATTTCACTAGTTTCTAAGACCCTAAGTCTTGTTTTACTTCCTTTTCTTTCCTTAAAATTTGTCCCAGGCTAGTTGTTCTAGAGGAAAACTTGCTCGGCAAGATAACGTATTCCAGTAAAGTAGCTCTAGTTGCACCTTTAGAAAGAAAAGTATTTTGAAGAAAGCCATATGAAACATTTTTCTACTTTTACTAATTTTAATCTTAAGTGGATTGTCGAATTATTTCGAGAAAATAAACTATTTATATACTAGAGAATCTTTTATATTTATAAACCTAGAACTTGAATAGAAAACTTATAGTTCATAAAACTTGGTTTTCTAGGATTGAGCGAGGACGCGGTGTTTGATTCCCAGCTTGACTTGTGATTTCACTCTTGGTGAGTGTCCCTGCTTGTTCTACGCCTACTTGATTAAAGTGCTTTCTTGACTTGATATGTGATAATCGGAAAATGGTTTTTCTGATCCATCGAAGTGGGCAGTGTGTAGTTTATCGCATTAGTTCTTTCGAGTGGTGACTTGCTTGAAATCTTTTCGTGAAATATCTTGCTTGCACTTGCTAAGCATTGAGTAGGGGAATGTACCACACCTGAGGGTGGGAGGGCCTCTTATCCTATCTCAAGTGCTAAAACCTTGGAATACTTGCTAAGTACTGAGTAGGGGAATGTACCACACCTGAGGGTGGGAGGGCCTCTTATCCTATCTCAAGTACTAAATCACCAGGCAGGGGAATGTACCACACCTTAAGGGTGAGAGGGCCTCTTATCCTGACCTGGTAATCACGTGTTGGACATAACGTCGCTGGATGAATTTCTCGACCAGTCTATAAAAATGAAGTGTTAGACGTAAAGTCGTTGGGTGATTCCCTCGACCAGTCTAAGGTATACTCGAGTACTACCGCTCTCATCTATCTTGTCGTACGGGCTCGGAGCTGGGGTATGATCAGTGGCCGGAGTTAAGTAAAATAAGGAGTTCTACATGGACCGTAAGTAGTGAGAGTTGACGGAGGGTCAACTACGGTAAATTTTGATCAAGCGCGGAAAAATGGCTCCTGAGAGCCCTCGTATCCTACTTTGTACTGTTATGCGCTTTCCTAGTTGTTTACTTCAGTTGAAATCAATACGTGTTAGTTGTTTTATTTAATTGCATGTTTTGGGGCACCACTGAGCTTTAGCTCACGCCACGTTCATTTGTTTTCCTTGACAGGTCTTGACGTTTGAGAAATCTGAGCCTACTTATATTTGCTTATGAATGTATTTGAACCTTGTGACTTTGGTTTGCAGTTCATAATGTAATTCGAATAAAACAATGTACTTTTGTCTTGGGTTACCACTTGAAGCTGGAAAAGTGTAAACCCTGGAATTGTTATTTGGCTTGTACTAATGTATTTGGATTGTATGTTTTTGTTGCCTAGTTTGTAACGCGTGAGGTATTTAAGAGTCGACGATTGGCTATCTTAAAAATGCTGTTATCTTTGAAGTTAATGAGGATTTAGTTATCAGTCTATTTGGAAGGAAACGGTGTTGTAATAGCTTAGGTTATTCTTCGGAAGGATTTAGGCTAGATTGCTTGCGTGAGTCCTGGCGAGAGCTAGGCAGACGGCCCGCCAACCCTCTGGTTCGCCTTAGGGAGAAGTGGGGTCGCCACAAAAAGCGCTCTTCAATTGAAGATGCACTGCTGGAAAATGGGTTGCTCCATAGAACTGTTCGATGAAATTGTAGGTCCATGGTTGAAGTACTCCAAAGATATCAGAATGCGGGAGAGGAACTAGAAGGAGAGAGTCAGCCCGGATCGGGATGCGCGCTAAGCTTACCCACAAGAAATGAGTGGCCATGCTCATAGGTCGGGGAAGGCTGATATTCTTTCTTCTGCCCAGTTCCCAGACTGGAGAATTGTTTTGGATGCTTTTCGCGTGGCCGGACTGTCGCGTGGCCGGATCACCTGAATGAGGGGCTACTCTTTCTGCCTCTCGCATCGGGTCACAGTCCCGCTTATAGCCTTGTCCCTGCCCTAGGTAAGTCCAATCTGCTATGTATTTAGACCGATGTCAAAGGCCCTGGGGGCTTGACTCCTCTGCACATAGCAGCCGGATGTGACGGAGCTAAGCAAGTGCTGGATGCATTAACTGATAATCTTGGACTGGTACGGCTCTTCTTAATATGCATACTGTTATTAGCGGAACATTACTTTTGGAAATGGAAAAATAGTGCTCAGATCCATGTGGAAAAATACGGCCTTCCTAATATCTTTGATTTGTGGTTGAAGATTTGGGGCTCCCAATTGAGTCCATATTTTTTCCTCCACATAATGTTCCATTCGGTGATTGTTTGAGGAAAGAAATTCAGGGGAGAAGAAGGTCGCATAGTTGCTGGACAAAATTGCCCTCGGGCATTGTCACGTATAATGCTAATTTCAGAACTTAAGAGCAATTAACGACGAAATGATCACGGGTTTACGGATTAAATTGTTTAGTGGCCAATTATTGACAAAAAATAGTTCGATGGCCAAAACATGATCCCGCCAATAGTTTAATAACCGCTGAGGTTTTTTGCCATTTTATTTATTTATAATGAGTGCATGACGTCACAACGCTAGTCTAACACTAGTTGTGGCTTTTCTCCCCGATTTTTCACTAGTCCAACGTTAGTGAGAACTTATAGAAATGGGTTAGTTTAGTGCTAGACCCTTTAGGCCATCGATATGCTAGATTCATGCTTTGGTGTGACATTTATTGCATCTCATGCATTTTTTTTCTATTTTTAGGTTTTTTTCATTTACGTGATATTTTTCCTACTATTATTTCCTTACCCTCTATATGTTTGGATCATATCATTTAGAATTGCATCTCATTTTAAGAAATTAGAAGTAAGTTAGTTTATTTGCTTGATTAGGTTAGAAGAGTCACCTTTCGAACATGGAAAATGGGCGAGTATGACTTTCTAACCTTAATATGCTATTACCCCTCTATAAAAAAGAAAATTATGTCACGGATTTTAGTCTCTCATATCCGTTATGTTGCATTCTCCTCTTTTAGACCATGTGTCGCGCCCCACTTTTTGATGTGGTGTGAAAGTAGTGTGTGAGATGTGTATGTGAGTGTGTGTGAGAATGAAGATAAAAGGCCGTGGGACTTGAAAATGCGACGATTTGGCCAAACAAAGTTCAAAAAGGGTTTTTGAAAGGAAAATGGAGTCGCCACTTGGTATAGTGTTAGGGTGTACCAAGTCACCCAAAAAGTGATTTTTGGAAAGTAAAACCCTTTTAAAAGAACTTTTAGGTCTACGTAACCAAAGAAAGGGATCGGGGATCACGTTTGATAAGGGAGAAGGCAAAGGCAAAGCCTAAAGGGATTGGATCCCTCCCCTCGTGAATAGTGTCCCTAATAGGGTAAGACAGACTCTACCCTAGGTAAACTATCATGGATGCATGAGGCTGGGGCTCACTAATGCATCTAGATTCGATAGGTTTTAGGTCCCCGAGCCTTCAGACTTGGAAACCAAGGGTCATCAATCCCAAGGTTCTTCGTCGGTTCGAGCGATTCCCCAGACATTGCTACGCACACATCGTGTCACGGCTACATGTCATGAGTGAATCTATCAAAAATCCTCAACCTTCGACTAAAAGCTAAAGGCTATGAACCCAAAGCTTAGAATGGAAGATTGAGTGACCCCTCGGATCATGCTACGCACACATCGTGTCGCGCTCACACGTCCAAGTGAGTCGCCTAAAATCCTAATAGGGTGGAGTGGCGTGACAAGCCACTAAAATAAAAATAAAGGAGAGATAAATAATTAAAGCGTATGCACGTATGCTAGTGCTCGTTTGGAGGGGAGGGATCGAGAACCAACGCGAGGCTCTAGGGTAATGTCCCCCCACCCAAATGCAATGCAAAGCGCGAGATAAAACAAGTACAACATACATCCAAACAACCAATCATACATACGTGAGTGAGGGAATAGCTTGATACGCGTGCGAGGCAAAAAGTCCTAAAAATGGAAAATGCAACCCTAATATCCAAATGCTATGCATAAAAAGGATAGAAAAAAGGAAAAGAATAGCTAAATCAAATGCTTGGACCCTCTTAGGAAATCCCCAGTGGAGTCGCCAACTGTCGCGCCCCACTTTTTGATGTGGTGTGAAAGTAGTGTGTGAGATATGTATGTGAGCGTGTGTGAGAATGAAGATAAAAGGCCATGGGACTTGAAAATGCGACGATTTGGCCAAACAAAGTTCAAAAAGGGTTTTTGAATGGAAAATGGAGTCGCCACTTGGTATAGAGTTAGGGTGTACCAAGTTACCCAAAAAGTGATTTTTGGAAAGTAAAACCCTTTTAAAAGAACTTTTAGGTCTACGTAACCAAAGAAAGGGATCGGGGATCACGTTTGATAAGGGAGAAGGCAAAGGCAAAGCCTAAGGCACTCCCTTACCCTAGCCAAAGCTAGTTGCGTGACTTAGCCCTTCTTTTCCCAATTTTTCTACCCAAAGTATGTGTTGCATGTTGGACATGACTAATGGATGCTAAAAAAAATGCAATCCTAAATCTAAAATGTCTCTTATGAAGCTTTTTGGTCCCAACCACATGAGTTGTGGTGGCCAATAAGGAAGGTCCTCATAGAGGTCACGGGTAATGCAAATGAAGACCCAAATATGAGCGCAAGTGTGAAAAATGTAAGAGGAATGCAAAATAAGATAGAAATACAAATGTAAGTGCAAGTGTGCAAATGTAAGAAAAGTGCAATGTGTGCAAATGTAAGAAAAATGCAATGTGTGCAAATGTAAGAAAAATGCAATATGTGCAAATGTAAGAAAAGTGCATGTGTGCCAATTGAGAAAATGAGGGTGTTTGTGTGCAAGTGGATGAAAATATGGTATAAATAGTAGTAAATGCATATAAGTGCAATTGGGTGCAATTTGTGAGGTAGAAAATAAATGAGTGATAGGGAAAGAAGAGAAATGTAGACATGGCATGTGGAGTGAGAAAAATATAAGTAGTGAGAAAATGTGGATAAAGAAAGTGAGGAAGTGATATGATAAAAAATGAGAGTGTATGAACCTAGAGGAATGCATCAAGTCGGGTACGGGAATGACTTCTAACTTCATGATTTTAATTTTTCCTTTGATTAGAAGGAAGAACTAGCGTGCTAAGGCTATTTTGTAGCCACACTCGCTCGTTTCTCTTACCAAAAGGTGACTCTCAAACAAATGTACCCTATAACTAACATGAGAATGCAAAAACCTAAAATGAAGGGGAAAGGATTGGAGGAGCATGCCAAATGCTAGGAAACTAAGAAAAATGTATGAAATGTAGTGAAACATGCAAGTATGTACTAACGAGAGGCGACGGCCTATTGGGTCTAGCATTGGACTAGCCCTTTTCTAAAATTCTCTCACAAGCATTGGACTTGCGAGAGCTCGAGGGAAAAGACCATGGCCAGCGTTGGACTAGCCACGGTGACGCATTCATCCATCACATTCATCTATGACTATAGAAAGCAAGTAGACATGCCAATCACCTATAAACACGTAGCACATAACACTTAGCATGCTCGACTAAATGCAAGAGCCTAATGAAGCAAATTAACACGTAGCAACAAGAGCAGGCAATCAAGCTAATGAACCTATTACATTGGCTAGCTAAAACAAATGGGGAAAGGGAGAAAAGTGAATAAAAATGCTCTCCGAGCCCTATCTATTACAAGCCAAGAGGTGTACACATACCCCATAAATAAATAAAAGAATGACTTAATAAAAGCAAAAGTAAATGAAATGAATTAAAAAAAAACAAGGAAAGCAAAGTAGACATGCAATTCTCACTTAGCACGTTGGATCACATAGGGGAGAGACAAAAAAGATAAAAGAAGTTATACCTCCCTTGAGTTGATGCCCTAACGAAGTGAAATCACTAATTTACCCTCCAAAACAATAAAATGGTCAGGGTACCAATTTAATTGAGAAAAATTAAAAGAAAGGTGCAAATACAAAGCTCAATTGACCATAAAGCCCCTAAAATCATGAATTAATTGCAATTGAAACAAAGCGTAGTAGTTAATTGAAACAAACAAGCAATGAAGTTGTAAAATCAAAACTACCAAGGACCAAATTGAGGAAATTATTCAATCGATTGGGTCATAGCATCATTAGTTAGAAACTAAAGGGTCAAAGTGCAATTATCGAAAGATTTTCATGCAAGAACATGCAAATGCTTCAAACCACCGAACCAAGCTTTCTTTGTTTCTGCAAAAACTCTCGACAGCTACTAAGAAAACTCTGCAGCCAAACTAGCCAGCAGCTTTCATTTTTCAAGCAAGGATCTTAGCCTCAAAACACAACTTAGAACAGAAACAAATTCAACCGAACATCAAAACTTTGATCTAAACAAAAAGCCTACTAGAGCTTAGCACCTAAACATACAAGCAAAAGCTCAGCATTGCGGGCTGCTTTGAGAAAGACAAAGGCGAAGAGAATCATCAAAGAACAAAACATGATCAAACTGTGGAACAAGCTCAGCAAACCAGCGGCGAAAAGGTTCGTGAGTTCATGCATCTTCTCAACAGGAACTTCTCTTTCTTTCGCTGGTTTCTTGAGCTGCAACTTCTGGGTTTGAAAGCAATCATTTCCATCTAAACGCTACTAACGACTCAACCAATCAACAGCTTGGGACAAAATAACAAATTCACCAAGCATGCTCACCACTTTGTGACCCCAAAAACTGAAAATGTCATAGAAGGAAAAAACATGCGAAATATGGAAATTTCTGCAACTTTCCTGCTGCAACCTTGCGGCTCAAACAACACGGAGCTGAAGTAACTAAAACTTCAAGCTTGCAAAACAATGGCAGTGTTATGGCCTGCTGTGATACCACACTTTGCTACAATAAATTGCAGCAAACGCGCACAAGGGCATCACCATCCAACAACAAACAGACCCAAAAGCATAATCAAGCCAAACCAGAACCCCAGCTACCCGGAAATCAATTTAATAACATAGCTGCAACAAACCGAGAGTTTCGAAATTATTGTAACAGATTTTTATGCACATTATCTCAACCCAACACAATCTTAACCCAAGCAACAAGATCTTCAAGGATGCAAATCAGAAACTTTGACAACCAAAATATCTCATGCAACCTACCCCAGCCTCTGATGCTTCAAACATGCAAACGAAAGAAAGCTATGAAACTAGCAACTTGGACTCACTCATGGGTTCCTTTCTGTACAATTTCAGCTTCCATATGTGCAGGAAGACAGCCATGAACGCTACCATTTAATGGAAGATGCAACTAAATTCAAACTATGGGACTGCTAAGCTATTCAGAACACAACTCACCGCATACGAATCATACATATTCAATTCACGACAGGAAAAACCACACAAAAGTTAACAACTTTTGGTTCACAAGTTTTCGGCCATACAGATTCCAAGACAATAGATTTCCCATGAACATAAAACAGAAGAGACGAGATGCTAAGTAACGAAAACAGACATCTGAAAAAGATTCAGGGAATCCACGCTTAGAAAACTTCAAAAATCTGAACTTTTAAAAGGAAACTTGAATTTAAAGGGAAAGGGTAGCTCACAATGCTTTCTTTCAAGCCTTTTGCGGTGAGGGTTTGCAGGTGGTGGTGGTGGATTCTGATGGTAGCAGCGGCATCAGCAACCCATCGCCGAGACCTTCGATTCTTGGTGGTTCTTTACTTTGGTTTGGCTTGGACCAAAATCCCTCAAGCTCTCCCCAGAATCTCTTGGTTTTTCCCCTCGGCTCTCTCACTCACCCTCTTTTCGGAAGCTCTCCCCCCAGCTCTCTTTTCCCCTTGCTCAACCTAGCCGTCATCCAACCTCTATCTGGTTTCTGTTTTTCAATCCCCCAAAGACCTAGTCTTTTCTTTCTGTTTTGCCGCCCCTTTTCTTCTTTATCTGACACTCTCTCTCGGCCGCTGTTTTCTCTATTCCCTCAACCTCCCCCAGCTGTCACCAAAAAGCTCTCTCAAACCTCTCCGTAGCTTTTTTTTTTTGCCATTTTTCCTTTCGGTCTCCCTCTTGTTTTTCTTTTTCGCCGTCACCGAACCCCCCTCTTGCTCCCTTGCGGCTGTTTTCCTTTTAAAGGCACCCCCAGATTCCTAAACCTACCATCCAATGGTTTCTAAACCACCCCAGCTTGACGCCTCTCTCCTGGTCATCCGATGGCTATTGTGTCCGGAAGGTTCCGAATGTTTGGAAAGCTCAGAAACCGTGGAAATTGCTATCTTTCATATATTCACTGCATTGCATGGTTTTTTTTTCTTTTTTTTTTTTCAGAACCTCTTAAACTGCCCAAAACCCGCTATCGGGTTTCCTCCTTTTTTTTTGATATCAATGAACTAAATAAATAAAGAAAAATAACAATTTAAAATAAATTCAGATAAAATGAACAAAACTATGGATAAAAGATAAAAACAAAATGCTAATAATTTTTCTTCTTTTCTTTCTTTTTTCCCGAAAAATTCTATGCAAAATGACTTAAAAAAAATAAAAGACTAAAAGTAAATAAAAACTAACATAAAAAATAAAAAAAAATAATAGCAAATAAAAATACATTAAAAATTTGGTGTCTACAGTTTGCCCCTCTTTGTCTGAGTTTTGGAAAAACTTGAGACAAAGAAGTAGACACCAAATGCTTACCTGTGTCATTCGGTTGCCACTACTCGGAGGACTGACCTAAACAAGGAATTTTAAATATGGGACTGGCCCGAATAAAATCTAAAATCATGGGACTGACCCGAATAAAATTTAAAATCATGGGACTGACCCGAATAAAATTTAAAATCATGGGACTGGCCCGAATAAAATTAAAATCGTGGGACTGACCCGAACAAAATTAAAATCATGGGACTGGCCCGAACAAGAAAATTTAAAATCGTGGGACTGACCCGAATAAAATTAAAATCATGGGACTGACCCGAATAAACTTAAAATCATGGGACTGACCCGAATAAAACTTAAAATCATGGGACTGACCCGAATAAAACTTAAATCATGGGACTGACCCGAACAAACTTAAAATCATGGGACTGACCCGAATACAACTTAAATCATGGGACTGACCCGAACAAAATTAAAATCATGGGACTGACCTGAATAAAATAAAATCATGGGACTGACCCGAATAAAATTTAAAATCATGGGACTGACCCGAATAAAACTTAAAATCATGGGACTGACCCGAATAAAACTTAAATCATGGGACTGACCCGAACAAGCTTAAAATCATGGGACTGACCCGAATAAAACTTAAATCATGGGACTGACCCGAACAAAATTAAAATCATGGGACTGACCCGAATAAAATAAAATCATGGGACTGACCCGAATAAAAACATCATGGGACTGACCCGAATAAAATTTAAAATCATGGGACTGACCCGAACAAAATTAAATCATGGGACTGACCCGAATAAAATTAAAATCATAGGACTGACCCGAATAAAACTTAAAATCATGGGACTGACCCGAACAATCTTAAAATCATGATACACACTAGTGAGACTGACCCACGGCTAGTGGCAGTGTAAAAGAAATGCTGGTATGTATGAAGAGACTGTGTAAGACTTGTTCGAAAAATTATCCGAAAATTTGCCCCAATGTGATGAATTGGTCAGTGGGATTAAACCCGAGGCTGCCTTAGTTGGTGGTACAAAATCTAAGCCCAACGTGAACTTTGTGATGGTCAGCAGGAAAAGACCCAGTCCTGCCATCTAAATTGGTCGGTCAGCGGGATAGCACCCGAGCCTGCCGGAGATAGAATAAAACACACACGTTAGTGAGATAAACTCGATGCTAACGGTGGTGGAATGAAACGCACACGTTAGTGAGATAGACTCGATGCTAACGGTGGTGGAATAAAAACGCACACATTAGTGAGATAGACTCGATGCTAACGGTGGTAGAATGAAACACACACGTTAGTGAGATAAACTCGATGCTAACGGTGGTGAAATGAAACGCACACGTTAGTGAGATAGACTCGATGCTAACGGTGGTGGAATAGAAACGCACACGTTAGTGACATAGACTCGATGCTAACGGTGGTTGAATGAAACACACGCGTTAGTGAGATAGACTCGATGCTAACGGTGGTGGAATGAAACGCACGCGTTAGTGAGATAGACTCGATGCTAACGGTGGTTGAATGAAACGCACGCGTTAGTGAGATAGACTCGATGCTAACGGTGGTAGGATGTCAGTGAATTAAATGTGATTGTCAAGAAAGGGAAATGGAAGGGTGCGCGGCGAGCGCTGAAATTTCATCAACAAGAAATTGAAATTTGTCAAGGAACAAGAAATTAATTTCAAGTTTGATTTTTGAGAATTTTTCGAGAATAATTTGCCCCGGTTTCTACCGATTATTGCGCAACTGATCAATTGATTTGCATTATGGCATGGTTGCTCCTCCTTGAGTCCTTGATTCGTAAGATTCTAACTTACGCTCCTTCGTCGATTTCAGCCATGGATACCTGCACAGGGGGTTTGCCAAAGTACAACATGCACTTTATTTTAAAATATTGCAACTGCTACCCATGGAAAAAGCAGTGTGATTGATTTTGAAAGTCTTGCTTGACTCTTTGACGAAATCCTCAAGTGGATTATAAAAAATTTGCCCCAGTGTGGGCTTATTTTGCGAAATCTTGCAAATAAAAATTTTGCCCCAGTGTGGGCCCATTTGATTGCAAAAATTGATTTGGATGCCTTTCCATTTATTTGAACAAAGTAAGAAACTGTGTTTCCTATATAATGTGAAGAAAATTGAACGTCTTGCTTAACTCATACAGGAAATTTCATGATGAATTTCTCAAAATAATGCCAAATTACAGAAGATTTCTTCCTCACCTTTAGCATCTGTGTTTTGGGTAATGGGTCACCACTTCCAGTTGGCTCATCTTCAAGACCAATCAAGTGATTTTGTTTCTAATTTTGAGGTGACTAAAAAATGGGAGGTTAGGATCTGTCTGATTCTTGTGCCCACTGGTATGTAATCTATTCAACATCACATCTTAGTGAAAGCAAATAGTATGTCACCCCTATTTCTTAAGAAAATTTAGTCAACATATAAGCTTTAAGCTTGCAACAAATGGGTAGAAACGATAGCTAAACATGTGAAAACTGGTTATACCCTTATGATCATGGGCGATTGATGGATTTCTTATGAGCATAATCCTCACTTTGGGTTGTCATGAAGGAATAAGTCAACGATGGACTTTTATGGGGTTGTAATGTGGCTTGAAGACGATAGTTAAAGAAATAATTTTCAAGGACATTGCACCAAAGATCGTATTTTTCCAAAACTGCCCCTATTTTGAACTCAAAGATCTCAGACTTTGTTTGCATTTTTCTCATCATTCACCAGGGGTTTAAGAGTCGATTTTTTTTTTCTTTTTCTTTTCTTGCTTTGTTTTTTCGCTTTCCTTTTCTTTTCCTCGACCTGGTGGGTTTTCTCATGGTGAGTAGCGTCAACCCCATACTCAAGCAATTCAGAAATACAGCTAAAATTTTTCGGCATCAGAAATTTTCTTGACAGGGCCATTGCAAAGAACAGAAGTCAGGACTTTTGGCTTTTGTAATGGGGTCAGGTGGGGTGCTTAGAAAAGTTAAGGCTTGAAAGCAGATTTCAAAAGTGGTTTAAAGAATCTGAGATCGCATTGTTGCGCCAACCCTATTTTAGGGTTAAATCAGAATTTGCCCCAGCTTATGCTCAATTGAGGCTTTTCTCTTTCATTTTCTTTCTTTTTTTTGATTTTTCGGCCTTTTGCCATTCTTTGAAACTTTCACAAAATTTGCCCCAGTTTATTTTTGAACTGAGGTTCTCTTTTCTTCTTTTGCTTTTGATTTTGTTGCATTATCACTTTTCGCTTCTTGAGACTTTTCCCTTTTCAACTCAAACTTGACCCAGTGTGGGGTTTGCGATTATCAGGGGTTGCCAAATGAAGTGTTTTATTCTGAAGGCTCAAAAGGGATAACTAGGGATAAAATGTTTGATTGGAAAAGAAGAGGGCCTGACTTTTATTCCGTTCCTTACAATAACTCTGAGAGGAAACTTTCGTTAATGCGAAATTTCTTACATGTATCTGAATTAACTGACTGAGGAAGACCCTTGCTCATCCATATCTATGAAACATAGGCGGTCCGTGCGGACAAATCTCTTCCTTTTCTTCTTCCAAAATTGAAGCCTAGATAGATTCAAATTTTCCTAAATTGCGGTTCTCTCCCTTTTTAGTTTTAGCATTTTTGTTTTTTCTTCATTTTTGGAAAACTCTCCAATCTCCTTCCCCAATGCGGGGTACGATCGTAAGTGCTTTGAAAAGAACCACCAATTTTAGCTCAAATGAGGATGCAAGGGATGATCAGTGTTTAGGTTGTAGAAACGACGGCCAAAGCATCATTCTTACACCTCATGACAACCAAAGTAACGAAATGGTTATTGAAAATCCATTCCCCTTTTTGATATTTGAAAATTTTCCAATATAGGGTAGTGATCATTAGGGCTCTTATTTGAAACGAAATTATTCTTTCAAAGGCTCAAATGGGAGAGCAAATGATAAAATGTGTATAGGTGGAGAAAAGAATGCTTGAAGTATCATTCCAAATTTTCGAAACAAACAAGAATAATGCACATTTTTGCTTTCACTTAGATGTGATTGAATCGGATTAGACACCGCGGACATTTTCAAGCAAAAGTTGCCCCAATTTGCAATTTATCAATCAATGTGACTGATTTTATTTTGGGGTTAATAGAAGTGAGCAAAATATGAATTGTACAGTGAAGGTGAAAAGGTATCGTATTGGGTCTTTTGAGTGACCTCTTTTAATTCTGAGCACTCTTATTGCACAGCTCGGATCACCGATCTAATGTATACATTTTTGAGTTTTCAGGCAAGAGGTTGAAAACAAATCCCAATTTAGTCTTATTTCTTAGAATTCATCATGAAATCTCCAATGAGCCAAAATAAACAATGAAATGTACATGAATATACCTACAAAACAATAATTGTCTGAATAAAAGCTTCATTAATGCCAATGTTTGAAAAATTTAAAAGCAATACATATGTGAAAACTTCTACAAAATTCCTTTGCACATGTATACACATTTTCTCTCTTAATATCCCCTTTTTCTTTGAGCAATGAAATCCCTTAGATGTTTTGCACGAGCGCTTTCAAATGAATTTTCGAATTCACATTGTAGGGCCTGCCTAAGAATCAAGTAACACTTGTAATTTTCAAACTTTATCAGATCAAAATTGTTATCAGATATAGAAAGGTATTTTCCCCTTATTGAAATATTTTATGAATGCAAGGGGAGGGGAAAAACAAAAGGAAAAAGACCCAGAGTCAGTAAGTAAGAATAAAAAATCGGTATGCATGTCCTATGGGGGAACCCTTTTATGCCAAGGGTAGGCCTAGCATGAAAATGCAATCCTCTAGGGTAGGCACCATACAATACCTGATGAATCCGATCAATTGATTGAGTGAAAAATGATTTGAAAAATCTGGCCAAATTGGAGTGAGAAGAGACGTTTGTCCTAAAAATAAGGACAAAGTCCGAATGAATTGCTTATTTTGATCAACACATGAAATGTGAAAGAGAGCTTACTCTTGAAAGGATTGCAATGCCTCGACTAATTTATTCAGTGAATCTTAGACTTAAACCCTAAAAAGGAATAAGCGGATCAAGAGGATAGGATGAAAATGATGATTTATTCAAAATTGACCGAATTGCCCTAAAAATAGGTAAATTGGTCAAATGAATTGAAATTGATGGTTTATTCAAAATCGACTAGATTGCCCTAAAATGGACAAATTGATAAAATGATCCAATGGACTGAATGGAATTGACGGCTTATTGCGATGCATTAGTCTATGAGCCTTCTAAAATCAAATTTTGGCCTCAGTTTATTTATCGTCTCAATAGCGAGGAATTGTTTGTGAATTTCTTCAAATTAATGTCCTTTTTGCAAGGGATTTTTACCAATTTGATAAAATGGCCAAAAAGTGATATTTAGACGCTCATATTCCAAAGATCGCTCTATGAAAATGATCGGATCCTACCTTACCTTGTGCACTACCCCTTTGGATGGTACAAAATATAAACGTGCAAGTCTCCTTGGATTAAGTATCCGAGACATAAGGCGGTTATTCCTAACGTGGGATCCCCTAAATGGCATTCCCTCTACGGCTCATGCATGATGCCAGTTTATTAAAGCGAATAGATATGCAATACACAAATGAAACGTGACCTAAAGGAACCCCTTATATGCCAGGGTAAGCCTAAAATGATATGACATTATTAATTTATGAACAAAATATACCAAAATTTCTTAAACGTGCAATAACCTATCTACAAGGGTAGGTTCTAAAAGAAGGCCATGCCAGACCTCTTATTTGCTAGGGTTTGTGAATGCAATGGGGACACAAAACCAAGAAAAGTTAGTTCAGTCAGATAAATACACATAACACATTGTAGCAACGAGATAAAGCAATAAAATCAATACAAAGCAATAAAAGGGAAAAAGGGATTGGATCCCTCCCCTCGTGAATAGTGTCCCTAATAGGGTAAGACAGACTCTACCCTAGGTAAACTATCATGGATGCATGAGGCTGGGGCTCACTAATGCATCTAGATTCGATAGGTTTTAGGTCCCCGAGCCTTCAGACTTGGAAACCAAGGGTCATCAATCCCAAGGTTCTTCGTCGGTTCGAGCGATTCCCCAGACATTGCTACGCACACATCGTGTCACGGCTACATGTCATGAGTGAATCTATCAAAAATCCTCAACCTTCGACTAAAAGCTAAAGGCTATGAACCCAAAGCTTAGAATGGAAGATTGAGTGACCCCTCGGATCATGCTACGCACACATCGTGTCGCGCTCACACGTCCAAGTGAGTCGCCTAAAATCCTAATAGGGTGGAGTGGCGTGACAAGCCACTAAAATAAAAATAAAGGAGAGATAAATAATTAAAGCGTATGCACGTATGCTAGTGCTCGTTTGGAGGGGAGGGATCGAGAACCAACGCGAGGCTCTAGGGTAATGTCCCCCCACCCAAATGCAATGCAAAGCGCGAGATAAAACAAGTACAACATACATCCAAACAACCAATCATACATACGTGAGTGAGGGAATAGCTTGATACGCGTGCGAGGCAAAAAGTCCTAAAAATGGAAAATGCAACCCTAATATCCAAATGCTATGCATAAAAAGGATAGAAAAAAGGAAAAGAATAGCTAAATCAAATGCTTGGACCCTCTTAGGAAATCCCCAGTGGAGTCGCCAACTGTCGCGCCCCACTTTTTGATGTGGTGTGAAAGTAGTGTGTGAGATATGTATGTGAGCGTGTGTGAGAATGAAGATAAAAGGCCGTGGGACTTGAAAATGCGACGATTTGGCCAAACAAAGTTCAAAAAGGGTTTTTGAATGGAAAATGGAGTCGCCACTTGGTATAGAGTTAGGGTGTACCAAGTTACCCAAAAAGTGATTTTTGGAAAGTAAAACCCTTTTAAAAGAACTTTTAGGTCTACGTAACCAAAGAAAGGGATCGGGGATCACGTTTGATAAGGGAGAAGGCAAAGGCAAAGCCTAAGGCACTCCCTTACCCTAGCCAAAGCTAGTTGCGTGACTTAGCCATTCTTTTCCCAATTTTTCTACCCAAAGTATGTGTTGCATGTTGGACATGACTAATGGATGCTAAAAAAAATGCAATCCTAAATCTAAAATGTCTCTTATGAAGCTTTTTGGTCCCAACCACATGAGTTGTGGTGGCCAATAAGGAAGGTCCTCATAGAGGTCACGGGTAATGCAAATGAAGACCCAAATATGAGCGCAAGTGTGAAAAATGTAAGAGGAATGCAAAATAAGATAGAAATACAAATGTAAGTGCAAGTGTGCAAATGTAAGAAAAGTGCAATGTGTGCAAATGTAAGAAAAATGCAATGTGTGCAAATGTAAGAAAAATGCAATATGTGCAAATGTAAGAAAAGTGCATGTGTGCCAATTGAGAAAATGAGGGTGTTTGTGTGCAAGTGGATGAAAATATGGTATAAATAGTAGTAAATGCATATAAGTGCAATTGGGTGCAATTTGTGAGGTAGAAAATAAATGAGTGATAGGGAAAGAAGAGAAATGTAGACATGGCATGTGGAGTGAGAAAAATATAAGTAGTGAGAAAATGTGGATAAAGAAAGTGAGGAAGTGATATGATAAAAAATGAGAGTGTATGAACCTAGAGGAATGCATCAAGTCGGGTACGGGAATGACTTCTAACTTCATGATTTTAATTTTTCCTTTGATTAGAAGGAAGAACTAGCGTGCTAAGGCTATTTTGTAGCCACACTCGCTCGTTTCTCTTACCAAAAGGTGACTCTCAAACAAATGTACCCTATAACAAACATGAGGATGCAAAAACCTAAAATGAAGGGGAAATGATTGGAGGAGCATGCCAAATGCTAGGAAACTAAGAAAAATGTATGAAATGTAGTGAAACATGCAAGTATGTACTAACGAGAGGCGACGGCCTATTGGGTCTAGCATTGGACTAGCCCTTTTCTAAAATTCTCTCACAAGCATTGGACTTGCGAGAGCTCGAGGGAAAAGACCATGGCCAGCGTTGGACTAGCCACGGTGACGCATTCATCCATCACATTCATCTATGACTATAGAAAGCAAGTAGACATGCCAATCACCTATAAACACGTAGCACATAACACTTAGCATGCTCGACTAAATGCAAGAGCCTAATGAAGCAAATTAACACGTAGCAACAAGAGCAGGCAATCAAGCTAATGAACCTATTACATTGGCTAGCTAAAACAAATGGGGAAAGGGAGAAAAGTGAATAAAAATGCTCTCCGAGCCCTATCTATTACAAGCCAAGAGGTGTACACATACCCCATAAATAAATAAAAGAATGACTTAATAAAAGCAAAAGTAAATGAAATGAATTAAAAAAAAACAAGGAAAGCAAAGTAGACATGCAATTCTCACTTAGCACGTTGGATCACATAGGGGAGAGACAAAAAAGATAAAAGAAGTTATACCTCCCTTGAGTTGATGCCCTAACGAAGTGAAATCACTAATTTACCCTCCAAAACAATAAAATGGTCAGGGTACCAATTTAATTGAGAAAAATTAAAAGAAAGGTGCAAATACAAAGCTCAATTGACCATAAAGCCCCTAAAATCATGAATTAATTGCAATTGAAACAAAGCGTAGTAGTTAATTGAAACAAACAAGCAATGAAGTTGTAAAATCAAAACTACCAAGGACCAAATTGAGGAAATTATTCAATCGATTGGGTCATAGCATCATTAGTTAGAAACTAAAGGGTCAAAGTGCAATTATCGAAAGATTTTCATGCAAGAACATGCAAATGCTTCAAACCACCGAACCAAGCTTTCTTTGTTTCTGCAAAAACTCTCGACAGCTACTAAGAAAACTCTGCAGCCAAACTAGCCAGCAGCTTTCATTTTTCAAGCAAGGATCTTAGCCTCAAAACACAACTTAGAACAGAAACAAATTCAACCGAACATCAAAACTTTGATCTAAACAAAAAGCCTACTAGAGCTTAGCACCTAAACATACAAGCAAAAGCTCAGCATTGCGGGCTGCTTTGAGAAAGACAAAGGCGAAGAGAATCATCAAAGAACAAAACATGATCAAACTGTGGAACAAGCTCAGCAAACCAGCGGCGAAAAGGTTCGTGAGTTCATGCATCTTCTCAACAGGAACTTCTCTTTCTTTCGCTGGTTTCTTGAGCTGCAACTTCTGGGTTTGAAAGCAATCATTTCCATCTAAACGCTACTAACGACTCAACCAATCAACAGCTTGGGACAAAATAACAAATTCACCAAGCATGCTCACCACTTTGTGACCCCAAAAACTGAAAATGTCATAGAAGGAAAAAACATGCGAAATATGGAAATTTCTGCAACTTTCCTGCTGCAACCTTGCGGCTCAAACAACACGGAGCTGAAGTAACTAAAACTTCAAGCTTGCAAAACAATGGCAGTGTTATGGCCTGCTGTGATACCACACTTTGCTACAATAAATTGCAGCAAACGCGCACAAGGGCATCACCATCCAACAACAAACAGACCCAAAAGCATAATCAAGCCAAACCAGAACCCCAGCTACCCGGAAATCAATTTAATAACATAGCTGCAACAAACCGAGAGTTTCGAAATTATTGTAACAGATTTTTATGCACATTATCTCAACCCAACACAATCTTAACCCAAGCAACAAGATCTTCAAGGATGCAAATCAGAAACTTTGACAACCAAAATATCTCATGCAACCTACCCCAGCCTCTGATGCTTCAAACATGCAAACGAAAGAAAGCTATGAAACTAGCAACTTGGACTCACTCATGGGTTCCTTTCTGTACAATTTCAGCTTCCATATGTGCAGGAAGACAGCCATGAACGCTACCATTTAATGGAAGATGCAACTAAATTCAAACTATGGGACTGCTAAGCTATTCAGAACACAACTCACCGCATACGAATCATACATATTCAATTCACGACAGGAAAAACCACACAAAAGTTAACAACTTTTGGTTCACAAGTTTTCGGCCATACAGATTCCAAGACAATAGATTTCCCATGAACATAAAACAGAAGAGACGAGATGCTAAGTAACGAAAACAGACATCTGAAAAAGATTCAGGGAATCCACGCTTAGAAAACTTCAAAAATCTGAACTTTTAAAAGGAAACTTGAATTTAAAGGGAAAGGGTAGCTCACAATGCTTTCTTTCAAGCCTTTTGCGGTGAGGGTTTGCAGGTGGTGGTGGTGGATTCTGATGGTAGCAGCGGCATCAGCAACCCATCGCCGAGACCTTCGATTCTTGGTGGTTCTTTACTTTGGTTTGGCTTGGACCAAAATCCCTCAAGCTCTCCCCAGAATCTCTTGGTTTTTCCCCTCGGCTCTCTCACTCACCCTCTTTTCGGAAGCTCTCCCCCCAGCTCTCTTTTCCCCTTGCTCAACCTAGCCGTCATCCAACCTCTATCTGGTTTCTGTTTTTCAATCCCCCAAAGACCTAGTCTTTTCTTTCTGTTTTGCCGCCCCTTTTCTTCTTTATCTGACACTCTCTCTCGGCCGCTGTTTTCTCTATTCCCTCAACCTCCCCCAGCTGTCACCAAAAAGCTCTCTCAAACCTCTCCGTAGCTTTTTTTTTTTGCCATTTTTCCTTTCGGTCTCCCTCTTGTTTTTCTTTTTCGCCGTCACCGAACCCCTCTTTTGCTCCCTTGCGGCTGTTTTCCTTTTAAAGGCACCCCCAGATTCCTAAACCTACCATCCAATGGTTTCTAAACCACCCCAGCTTGACGCCTCTCTCCTGGTCATCCGATGGCTATTGTGTCCGGAAGGTTCCGAATGTTTGGAAAGCTCAGAAACCGTGGAAATTGCTATCTTTCATATATTCACTGCATTGCATGGTTTTTTTTTCTTTTTTTTTTTCAGAACCTCTTAAACTGCCCAAAACCCGCTATCGGGTTTCCTCCTTTTTTTTGATAACAATGAACTAAATAAATAAAGAAAAATAACAATTTAAAATAAATTCAGATAAAATGAACAAAACTATGGATAAAAGATAAAAACAAAATGCTAATAATTTTTCTTCTTTTCTTTCTTTTTTCCCGAAAAATTCTATGCTAAAATGACTTAAAACAAAATAAAAGACTAAAAGTAAATAAAAACTAACATAAAAAATAAAAAAAAAATAATAGCAAATAAAAATACACTAAAAATTTGGTGTCTACACCATGAATATTTTATTTATATTATAATTTTCTTTTTTCGAATATCATTTTTTGCATATTTGTGACCTCTTCAGGAGATCTTTTTTGGACTTTACAATTAATGTGATATGCACAATTAAATTTCGAAAAGACATCTCTTCCCTCTCGATACTCCCTAGGTCTAGATTTGCATCCATATATAAACATCCAAATGTGATAAGTTTTATATGTTAGATTAAGAAATTTTTTGACTAAATCTTGCAACTAACTTTAGTTAGATTGAAAGAGTGCCTTAGATCAAATCTTTACCTTCCCTTTCTTTAACCGCGACTTCCGAACTTTTTTCTCTTGTTTTCAAAAACTTGGAGTCATCTAAAAAGGATTTTATTTTTTTCATTAAAAATATATTTTGGGTGATTTGGTACACCTAAACTCAATACCAAGTGGCGACTCTCTTTTTCTAAAAAATCTTTTTTAGACTATTATTTTGGGCCCAAACCATCGCATATTTTAAGTCTCATTTTAGGCCCTTTTTCTTTATTTTTTAAAAATCAAAAACTCATTTTGTGGAGTGCGACATCCATATTCGGAACTCCATAGCATGTCTGGTTATTTATTTGGTTCTTTAGATAGACTATTTTGTAGTGTGAAATGTCATCTTCTCTTCAATGAATTTATATGTTCCCCTATTATTATTTATTTGGTTCTCTAGATAGACTATTTTGTAGTGTGAAATGTCATCTTCTTCTCAATGAATTGATATGTTCCCCTGTTATTTGCTTATGCTGATGCCTTTTTGAAACTGAAAATCCTAAGAGTAAAGCAGAAATTACAACCTCATATCTTATCAAGTCTCATCTTCTAGTATGTGTTTCTTTTATTTGATTTTTTGGTTATTGCTTTCTGGTGCTGGTTGATTAAACTTTATAGCATGAATTTCACTCAATTTTGATCAATTAGCTTAAGCAGGTCATTTGCATTCATAATAGTCACATATGTTTTGGATGAAAGCTCTCTTTGTAGGAGTTTTTTAAGTGTTTGTATACACAAAATCAACCTCCATAGTACTGTATCATACCTCACCAATTGGTTTCTAGAAAACTCACCTCTACCTTTAACTCATAAAATATGAGACTGACAACTGTTGCATTTCAATCGCCCAAAAAAAAGAAGAAAACTATTGATTAACCTAAACTAATCAGAAATATTTTTTGTTGTTAGCTTTTCCCATACATTGTTATTACCTTGACCAGTGGAGAGCAATGGGGCTAGGAACCATGGAGAGGAGGATCCAGAACAATAGTGAAAGAATTCAGTTGTTCTACATGTGCAAGTTCATTCGTCTCCTGTGTATATTTGCTTTTTGACATATATTTTGCAACTTTAAGGTTCACTCATTTACATGAACTTGATGTACAATATCACCTAAGGTATTCTCTTTGGAAGTGTAATTATTTACATCTTAATTCCATCTGTTGTGATGTATCTAAATCTTTGAGGTAATGATGTTCTATTCTTTTAAGTGATGGCATTATCTCTATGCATGTAATTTTATATATCTCATTATTTAGAACCATGCACTTTGTTTGTCGGATCCAACTGAATTTACCATAGTTTGGTTGCCTTATAGTGTGTTAATTTGACCATCATAGATATTAATAGTGATAGTAACTTCCTTTTTTTTGTTTTTGGGAGATTATTATTGATAGTATTTTCAATGCCAGTTAGTCAAGATTGCAGATTTGTGGGCATGAAAAAGTACTGAAGAACAGTGATCTCTTGCTAAGGATGATTTGGATTTTAAACAAAAGACCAACTATACATGAGCTGTTGGAAAGTATAAAATCTTTGCTCCTCATTGCAAAAATGCAAGAAAAATATAGTCAATTGTATTATAGAGAAGTATGAGATTAGTACATTTCTTGGTGCTTATGAAAAGAAAAAAAAAAGCATATCTGGTGGTATTATTTTGAATATTCTTTAAGAAAGTTGAATAGATGTGAAATGTTTATATGCTTAGCTTTTCGCTTTACTTGGGATGAGCCATGCTCGCATGTTTTCACTATGATGATATATCTGATAACTTCTCTGACTCAACCTCTGTGCAAAAATGACTATTTTGATTTATTCCTTGGATTTAAGTTTTTCCACATATCCATTTCAGGATTTTTTTTAAAAATAACATCAAGTTCTGTTGGTGTTTCTAAACTTGCTTTGTTCCATGCAGTCAAGAAACTGGTGCTCTCGATCACATTATTGATCAAGGAAGCCATGCTATAAATTTTATTCTGTCGTCCATGGTATTTAATTTGATACTGACTATATTAGAGGTATTGACTTCATCTCTTTCGTTTCTTTAGACCGATGGGCTTTAAATTTTAGCTATTTCTGTAAATAATTAATGCTCTGCTGCTTAGGGATAGACTTCTCACTTGAGTAAGCATTAGATTGTTTTCATTTCTCTGTTGCTAATTACTTCTTAAACATCTTTAACACATAGCATTCAGATTTCCATGGTATCAGGTATTCTTGATTACAAATCCAAGCACTATTTGCATGGGTCATTTCCCCCTTTGCAGCAACATATGTTGCTTATACTTTGACCATGACACAGGCGTTCTCTTTTACACTTATTCTATCCAAATAGTCAAAACGTCTTGTTACAAAATAATATAGCATGTCTTCCATTATGAAAGTACCTGTATTCTTTTGTTGTTTTGGATTCAAAAGAAATTTAATTTCGAAAAACAATTTTGAATAAGTTTTAACTAATTTGGACATTTCACTATTTCAATAGGATAAAGGAATTTGTAATATCTATGGATGTAAGGAAGTGGTTTGAATAATGAATTATTAGTTTCTTTTCATTGATTATTTTATAGATTGATTACACTTTTGTTGTTAGAGTAAGTTTTACTTGGTAATAAATTTGTATATTTCATCTTTAACCTTTTAGGTTCATTTCCTGAACTTCAATATTTATAGGTATAAACTTATTGAAAAAAGGATGAGAGGCATTGACAATATGATGAGGGACGTAAAAGAAAAGCAGAAAGGTGTGCGAAAAAGTTCAAGTTGAAATACTGATACTGAAATCATAATGGTCATTCTTGTTATAATCAAAATGTTAAGACAAAGCTAGAGATTGTGATGCCCCCACTTCTTCCAAGGGCGAACCCAAGGGTATCCGCGGAACACTTGCTCAACTCTCGTCAGGACTCGATACAATTTCAATTTAAATTTAAGATAAACAACCAAGAAATAGCAGTCGAAGTAAGCAAAGTCACTTCCTTAAATAAACTTTCAAGTTTTACAACACAGTTCTAAAAAATACATCATTTTCCCAAAATACAACTTCTAAAAGTTGTCTAACAATTACATTCAAACACCTCAATCAAAAGTCCATCGAGTCGGCTTCTTCACATTTCTTTTCATTCCAACTCCTGTTAAGGAAAACAAATCTAACGGGGGTGAGCGAATGCTCGTGAGGCCAAGAAATCATGCAAAACACGTAGTTTAATAACAATAGCACTTACACAATAATGAAAACTATAACATTCAAGTAATTCACAATTTATAATACAACACACTTGAGTAGGATACAAGAGCTCTCAGGAGCTCATTTCCACTTGCTTTGTTAAAGTTCAATCCAATACCTCCTCATGACGACACTTTGTCACTCGGGTAGGTAATTAAATTCGTAGCACTTCACTTACTCCATTTATGTTTCTGAGACGACACGAGAGGTACCTCCCACCCGAATCGGTGTGGTACCTACTATCACTCAGTGGTCGATGAGACATTGCTCCAATTGACTTAGAATGATTTATGGTTCCGAGACGACACGAGAGGTACCTCCCACCTGAATCGGTGTGGTACTTACTATCGCTCAGTGGTCGATGAGATATCGCTCCAATCGACTTAGAATACTTTATGGTTCTGAGACGATACGAGAGGTATCTTCCACCCGAATCGGTGTGGTACTTACTATCGCTCAGTGGTCGATGAGACATCGCTCCAATCGACTTATGCAACCATAGCATAATTAATCACTGAAATACTTCACTTAATTCACTTAACAAGTCATTTCAAGCAATTCCCTTCAAGTAATTCAAGTACACTTCACGTAAATGAGAACGAGTGCGGTAAAGTACACACTCGACTCAGCATTTTCAAAATATTCAATCACTAATAACGATTAAGCACGTAACACGTTCACATACACTTGACACTCACCACGTAATTCAAGAAGTAAAGCACAAGCGGTTGTTTAGGCGTCTCCCGTGAGATCCTCTTGAAGGTCCTCTTGAGTGCTTGAACAATTAATAATTAACTATTACATACTATCATTTAAAACCCCTAATTATCAAGAAAGATTTCACTCATGTACAATCTAAGAAGATATCATGAAAATGAGTCTTAATTACTCATAAATCGAGACTCAAAAATAGGGTTTAATAATACAAGAGAAATCTGATTTTCATCTTTGAAATCAAGTGTAAAACGGTCAAGTGATATCGAAGAAAAATAGAGAGTTCTAGGAACTCAATTTCCTTTAAGTTTGAAAATTTCAGATTTGACAAACAATCTTTGAAAAATCGTATCTCACTCTCTATAGGTCCAAAATTGGAAAACTTGGTACCGTTGGAAACTACTTCCAAAGTATTAAAAGTTTTTAAAAGGCACTTTTCCATGATTTCAAATGGAAGACATTCAAATTTTGGCTTCAAGTTGCTGTTTTGGAATACCAAGACAGTTTCGAGGTTGGTTTTTAGCCAACTTTGAAAATTCGGCAAAATTCACAAAATGTGAACTAGCCTCTGAAATTTGAAACTCAATTAGGGTTACAATCAAAGTTTAAAACACAATAAGCGGAACAAGAATCGGAGTTTTGAGCACTAAGATATAGCAGCTCAAATATGCTGAAATTCCTCACTGAACAAGGGTTTTCCAGATTTAAAACATGAACTTTAGGACTTTGGTTGAGCATCGAAATGGACTTGGAATGGCACCAACTTTGGTAGTATTACCCTACCATATAAGGGCTATTCCTCTGTCAAATTTCATATAAAATTTCGTACGGGAAGTCAGTTAACAAAGCCAATAAAGTTTCAAGAATTTCCAAGGCCAATCTGCCTTGTACTTCCGTTTTCCCTTTGCTAACTTTTGGGTCAATGAAATCATCTCAAACATGGTTCATTTATGAAGACAAGATCTAATAAACACCCAAGATACTTTTGGTAGGTGATTCACACCAAGAATTTCAAAATATCAAGTCCCAATTCAAATTAAAGCATTCAACTAGCTAAAAAGAGGGTTTTCCATTACTGAAACAGTTTCGCAATTCGGCCACAACTCACTCAATTCAACTTGGAATTGAGCGTGGTTGGTGGCGTTGGAAACTACATTTATAAGGCTACAATTTCTGAGAAGAAATCATTTTGAAATTCTGTCCATAACTATCTTATAATCGAGCAACAAGTAGCAGCACATAACAGGTTTTCTAACACAGCCGAGAAACAGGACAGGTGATTTTGAAATGCTGGTACGGTTCACTCAAGTAGAATCAGGGGATGCATTTTATACCGTTAGAAAACTGGAAGTGTCTAGTTTCTAATGCCGCAAACGGTACTCGATTTCGACGTCGGAGCAACGAGTTATAGCCGTTTGCAATTCGCTGCCAGAGCAACTCTGGACATATTTTCCAGCTTTGAAACCATTTCAAAAATTCAACTTTTGGCCAACCAAATCAAGTGATTTTTGGTGGAAACTTTCCACACAACCTATACAACATATCTATATCAAAATCAAGACAATTTAACCACAAAAAATTGCACCAAGGGGCACGGCAATGACAGGGCAGAACCGACCCCTTCTACCCTTTTGTTTCTTTTGAGTTTTCTTTTCATCATTCAACTTATAATCACTTGTTTAAGCACTAAATCAACATAAACAACACCCAACATCATCACATCAATTCATCAAGTCCTTTGTGGAATTTCATAAAGGCCACTCACAAGATTTCCAACAATATAGAGGTACCCACATGAATCTATAAGCTTTCAAGTGCAATAAAGCTTACATAAACTAAGATTCAAGGGTTTGATCGTTAGTTATCTCCTTAGATGATTAAATCAGAAATTTTCGGCTCCTTGAAGCTCAAGAAAACCGTGAGAGTGCAGCTCCTTTCCTAGCTTAAGTTGATCTCCAAGTTATTTGCAAGGTGTAGTGTGATTTTGAGAAGATTTGGTCAAGAAATAAAGCAAGAAAATGAAGAGCTTTTGGTTCTTCTTCCTCCTAGTGTTGCACGGTTGCTTTGAGGAAAGAAAGAGAGAGTGTTTTGCTGATAATGAAGCTTCTTGAGGAAGCTCAAAAGTGTGTGGCCAAAAGTGCTTCAAAAGTCAACTAGGAATAGCGCGCGTTTGCGCGCGTTTCGTGTTCGATTTCTCTCAGCTTTGTTTCACTTGTGCACTAAACCTCTAATACACTTCCATTGATACTATTATTATTCACTCTTAATAGTCTAAAAATAAAGCTCTAAAATCCTTCAACTAATCGCGCGCGCGAAAACGCGAACTTCCGATTTGTGCGCGATAAAGTGAAATTTCTAAGAAATTCTCGTAACGATAGTATAACTAACTACTACTAAGGTAATTAGTCATAAAAATAACTATTTTAAAACTAACACATGAGTCCTCAAATCTCCGAGGTCACTGTACTCTCAAATCGATTATTGCCTCCAAACACGTATTCACTAAATCTTACTAAACGAACTTTCGAAAATTAAATTTATTAACAGGACATTTTTGAAAATATATGCAAATCATAGTTCCATGTAAATGCTTCAAAAGGGTTGAAATAAATTATTCGGAGCAAACAGGTAATTAAATATTTAAATAAACCAGTAATAAAAGTTTGAAATAGGTAAATTTTTGGATTCTCATAGAGATTGAGTTTCAAGAAAAGACCCTTGGGTTACTTGGCATTAAGATAGGCATTGGTCGTTTACGTTTCCTATTCTTTGGGGGATTCACTATTATTTGACCATTTCAATATTCTTTTTTGGCACCTTTTACCATACCGGAGTTACTATGTTTGGTTGACTGTATCTTTGATAGCTATTTAATGTAACTTGCACGATCACACCCTAGCTTATCACTAGCTGCCACATAAGCAAAAAACTAACACCCTTCACAATTACATTCACGTTTAGACTCTATAAGTTGATTAACAATTAATTAAAATATTTGATAATTAATTGTGATTTATTTGGAAACAAAAAAAAAAGTGTTAATAATTGCAAAAGGCTGGTAATTAAATGTGTTTTGTTAGGCAATAAAAAAGTGAAATTATTAATTGCAAAAAAATTGATAATTAAACATGTTTTGTTGATCCAAAATAAAAGAGGAAAGTTTTTGATAACATTTGAAAAAAAAATTGATAATTAAATGTGATTTTTTGGGCAACCACAAAAAGAAGCCAATTTTTTGTTAATAATTGCAAAAAATTATTAATTAAATGTGATTTATTGGGTGACCAAAAACATCACATTATTAATTAGTTATTAACAATTAATTACAAAAAATTGGTAATTAGACGTGAAAATTTGTAATTAGACATGATTTGGTGCACACTCAAAAAAAAGGAGTCAAAATTTTTGTTAATGTGATTTGTTGAGGGAAAAAAAGAGACAAAATTTTAGTACAATCCCACTTACAATTAGAGGACTACCACCTCCCATTTAATCAAAAGTCGACACATCATCAATTTCATATGCAATTGGGAGAACTATCACCAATTGACGAATCACAAGATGACACCTCATCAAATTGCAATCAATTGGACTACCACCAATTGACCAATGAGAGAGCAACACATCAACAATTGAAATCAATGGGGAAGATTGGCATTGCCACATAGACTAGATATGTTAATAACTGAAGGCTTAAAACCGAGCATCGTGTGGTATGATTTCATTCCGTTGCCCAATAGCAGAAGGTAATGCATATGACTTTATTTTAAAAAACTCTGTAGTAATATAATGTGTTTTCTAAAAGACTTTGTAGTTAGATAATGTAAAAGGAGGGAAGATACATAGAAACTGTTGTTCTATTATAGAAGTAGGATTACTAAGAAAAATAGTTTTTCTATCTATTTTTAGTTGTATATGGTTTTTTTTTTTTATATAAATAGGAGATCTTAGACCAAGGACCTCCTATTTACAATGTTTCCCATTAGTGTATAAAAGTTCACAGCTATAAACTTGAAAGACAAAAACTAACAAATCATCAAAATTATTGAACCAACATTGTGCAAACTAATCTACATCACAATCTTTTAATCCCACAAAAAGTGGGGAAAACTAGATCCTACTTAGTGGATTTACTATACAGATACAATGGAGGATAAAAAGATTTAGCCATTATAAAGAAGTGACATGATCAATGCTGAAATCTGCACAAAAAAAAAATAAAAGATACAAATTACAAGTACGTATAATTTGGCGATAAAAATAGATGACATGGCTACGAAGGCCAAAGGGCTATAGGATGAATTGCTTTTGCATATAATTGACAGTAGAAATTAATGTTATTTGTTACAAATAATTGTTCCATCAAGTGCTCAAAGTTGATGAAAATCATGTTCGAAACAACTTTATTTATCCATTTCTAATCCAACTTAGATAGAACAACAAATACTACTATTATGCATCATGTGCAAACCTACAAAATAGGATTAACGCTGATAACTTCTTAACTCATGCGACAAGGTTAACACTGATAACTTCTTAACTTGCATATTTTAGCTTCGCTTGCAGCAATTGATAGAGAAAGCAAGCTTAGTATACCTAATTCTAGACAATGAATTTCACTTCAAACTTGAAAGTACAGCGTAGTTATGGAAGCGAAAAAAAAAAGGCGAGTGTTTGACATATTTCGTTCTCACTCAAGTGTTGTCAATATTAGACTAGTCCCATACTACTTTTTTTTTTTTCTAACCCTCCCTACACCCTTTCCATCCCCAAGTGCCAAGCACAGGATTCGAATTCTAAATCTAACAATAGGGAAGACTCTACCATCCCTATACCACTTAACAGTATTTTCACAAACGATCTAGAGCATGTCAAACAAACTCCAAAGTCTGTAATGGAAAGCCCAAGAAATTTATGAAAATTGACAACAAATACATTGTATTTTATCTTGATTAACAACAAATAGAAATTCAAAAAAATCTTTCAAATCATGCAGGGTAGAACAAAAAGTTCCTCAAATTGCTCCTATGGAACGAGAGAATTCCATAGTATGTTCCATGCTGCCCAAATCTCCAAAAGGATCAAGTCATCCCCCAACCAAACAACTCAATCTAGCACTTTCTTTTTTCTTAGTAGATTCACAACTGTATTTCAGTTGATGACTACTATGTCTGCTTCAGCACCAGACTTAATGCCTCTGGAGGTCTCCCCCTTCCCCCACACCCCCCCCCCCCCAATCTCCCACCCCCCAAGCAACTGTTATATCCCAACACATGCATTTCTTCTTCTGTTATTTTCGAACATCTAATTTTATATATCTGAATTTCATCCCAACACAAGTTGGAGATTGTAGGATTGCCTCACCCAGTTCATAATGACACTGGAGGAGCACCTTGCTTAAAAGCATGGCAGATAGAAAGGTATAGAACATAATAACAAAAATCACTGAATAGAATTGCATCTCACTTAATTGAAAACCAGTGTTTGTTGACTTACCAATTCCTCCAATATTATACTCCTTCCTACCTGAATGAGGACTCAACATGGTTACTAGGCGATTCCCATACCCTACAAGGTGAAATGCTGCAATGATTTATTATGCAAGCAAAATGAAATCTGCAATTTTTCTGTTCAGTACTCTTTGCTCAAGTCACATGTGTTTCTATGGCTGTTTTCTTTTTCCTCTTTTTTCCCTTTCTGGTTTTTGATGTCAGTATTGGCATATTTTTAGAAAACCCGAAATTGGACAATCTACTAGTTGTTTTGCAAATATTTCAAAAGGAAATTAAAACAAATATTGACATCTGAGCATTTCCTTTTCTTTATTCTATTTCAGTTTCCACAATTAAATTTCGCCTTTTTTTATTTATTTAACAATCCTTTCTGCAGAACTCATCTAGTCTGAAGGTTCAAAGCTTCTGGTATCCAATCAGATAACTTCAATCACAGATCGTAACTTAATAAAAGATATCCAAATGGGAAGAAAAGCAAAGAGAAAAATAGATGAACGTGAGTATGATTTAACACAGGCCTAAATAGATAAACTTGACTTCTAATCTGAACCCTGAGCTTTAGATTTTACCAAGTCAAGTTCAACCTTGACTATTGGAACTCAATGGAGCTCACAGCTGATTATATTGAACCTAGCTCAAGCTTGAACACACAGATGATGAACTTGTTCATAGAAAATCTGCACCCAAGGCATTTTCCAATTGCCTACACCTGTCTAGATTTCATGTCAATTTCAAAACCGCTACAAAGTGATTAAATGACCAACAAAGCATTAACTCAAATCCACTAATATAAGAGCTATTGAAGCATCAGTCCAACCACCTATCACAAAGGAACCTATGAGCTACACATTGCCTATTATCATCTCCCAAAAACAATATTTGTAACATTGCAAATTGACTTCTACAAACTAAAAGCAAAGGTATGGGATCAAATCAGAATATATTTCATTTTTAACACCTAGATTTTTTTTTTTTTGGTAAGTGGGAGGTCTTGAACCCACTTACAACTCCTCCCACCTTACCACCCAACCCATCCTCCCCCCCCCCCCCCCCCCCAAAAAAAACCACCATTTTTAATACCTAGTTACTGGCTAAAAGCTATGGATTTCAAAACCTCTAAAATGGCTGATTCATTATACAAGACTTCAAAGTCTATGATTTCCTTGTCAATGGAATTTCAAGTCCCTACACTGAAATGAATTTTCAATTGTAAATGCACCAAAACAAAATAAAGCACCAAATGAAGTGAAAATAGACAAAAAGACAAGTATTTCCTGAAAAAAAAAATGCTACGATGTAATTTAAAAAGATTCCAGTAATCTAACGATCCAAGCCATAACCAGGTGTTTTGTTGGCTGATAAAAAATTTCTCACCTCCATAATTGACCATATTCCAATATATAGATTATGGTTCGTCCTCAAACTAGCCATTCTATGAAGAACATTCTTTACTCAAGCATCTTATTTAGCCATTTTTCTTTGACATTTAGAGTAATAATTCAAAAGGGCACAGCATATCTTTTATCTCAACATAAGTACAATCCAGTTATACTTTTAAACTGATAAAATTGTCCCACAAGCATATTGGATATGCATCATCTTCAGATTTCTCAAGAACAGTTGATGGTAAACAAAATAGATGTAATAAAAGTCACAACCACCCCATAAAAAGAAACTTGGTTAAGGTCCAGCAAAATGAAGTATAGATTTTTGAAAAAAGTTATGTGACCCAAATAATTTGTCACCAACAGTGGTAAAAATTTCAAATTTAAGCCAGATATATATATATATATATATATATATCATTAAGAATAATTGTTGGCTTTTGACGGACTTCCATCTACAATCTGTTTAAGCTTCAAGACTTTGAGCAGGAAAAGACAACGGCACCATAAAACTTTTAAGTGCTTACCAATGTTCGGGACAGAAATTTCTCCTTGGTATTGAAAGAGCTTCACCTGCAAAAGAATCGGCCAAGTAAGAAAGCATAATTCAAGTCAAGTCCACAGCATGAATATAACTAAGCAACAGTATCTACCTTGAGGCCGAATGCTGCAAAGCATTTGTTTCTTATTCAATCCTCATCCGCTTCTGTCAACTTTCAGTGATAATCATCACCTTCTCTAGATTCTTTTGCAGAAAAACAGAGAAGTTAAGTAGTAATCTAACTACGTAAGGGTATATGCAAGCGCCAAAAGAAAGGTATAAGTTACAAATAGAAGTAAAGAAGCAAAACCAAAAACTGAGCAATAACCTCAGCAATGTAGATGCAAACATATTTGGTAAATCTCCTCTTTCTTCATTTCCTTTCTCATTTTCAGCTTGAGCAGAAGAAATAAACAAATGGAACCATCCACAAACCTGCAATATCCCGGTTGCAGGTTTAGAGCAACGCATTATAATGCTGTATCAGCAAAACAGGTTCAACTAGATAGGGTAGTATCCTTTGGCAAACTGACAGGTGCCGAATCTGTGCAATAATAAATACCTACTCAAGAAAATTACAAATTTTGTATATAGCGGTGAGTAGGGTCGAATCCACAGGGACTGGGAATAATTCGTTTCTTCTCGAGTTCAGAGTATGGGGGGTTTTTGATGGGAGGAAAATAAAAAATGAAATAAAACAAACAAAATTCAAAACTAACTCACAAAGCACAATTTACTAAAAATAGCAATTAATAAAAGTTCTACCCAAAGGATCAGCTGTTCAGGCACGGTCCAATTAAATGATCATCGATGCAAAGATATTTCATCCATTCATCACTAGGTTGGTTATAGTTATCAATAAACTCTGACAACCAGTTCTTCCTTACTTTTTCAACAATCAAGGTACGACCATTGACTGCTTCTCTAACCAGATAACAACCCTAGGTACGACCGTAGGAATTTAATTACCCAATTGCATTGAAACTAGAAGAACCCAACCCTAACTAATAAATACGCTAAGAGGGTTTATTTAAATTAGATCTTACGTTTCCCCAACATAAACCCAATTATGGTGGTTGTCACTAGGTATCGACTAAACAAACAATTACGGATTCAATTTAGTTAATATGACAGTAGGCTATTAAATTAAATCAAATACCCGACCGTTGATATTAAGTTAATGAAATACCCATGAACAATTAATTCAGGAAACGTACGAATAGCAACAAATTGGAAAAAGTAATGAAAGTTTGATTAGATCTCACAGATGTTATGGACCGCGCCTTCGCGTTAACCTTTGGGTAGAAGAAAAACCTAGCCGCTCCTCATCGTATCAATTTTGCGTGGGTTGGTTGATTTCATCCGCACAGTCATCAGCGAAATTGGAACGATGGAGTAATGACGAAAGAAAGAAAAGAAAACGTCTTCCTTGTCTTTGCGTTAATGTTCGTACTGAAGCCGAAGTACAACGCAAAAGCCAACGAAAATTGTACAGAGCCAAAGCCAAAGCAAAAGAGTCAAAAAACGTCAAAGCCAAAAAGCAAGAGAAGAGTCTACAATGTCTGACGGCTAGGGAAAAAGAAAACTAAAGCTATCTAATTCCTAATACGTGAATCTGGCTTTCTTTTGCCTTTTGTAGCCGCCGCCAGCCAAAGCAATTAGGAGCAGGACTTGTCTATGGGTTTTAATCCCACGCATCTGGTTCACATGGATCTAGTGCCTTAATTGGGTCTCCTGCTATTGGTCCCGCGGATCCGGCTTTTCGGGAGCATCTACCTTTTCTGGCGTGGCCACGCTCTGAGATGAAGGGTCTTCTGAAAATTTGCCTCAAGAGATTACTTTTAACGCCAATCATCTGTAATTCATACAAATATGAAATATGAGCAAAACCTCAATACTTAGCACAGTAAGTAGCTAAAATTAGGACAAAATAACAGTGCAAAATGTGCCAAATAACCGCTCTATCACAAACTTACAAAAGCTAAAATAAGACACAAATTTCAAAAGATAAGACATGAAAAAATGACAAGCATGATAGCAACTAGTGTCAATTTAAGAAGAGAAATGTTGTCAATTTACACCTGTCTTGCAGCAACTTGTGTAGTCACACTAATATGCTAAAGAAGCTATATGTCATCTAAAAATGTACTTTGCTACCAGTATAGATTTAAATATCCACCTTTGCAAGAGAACAAATTATTTTTTTTTAAAAAAAAGCATCAAGAAAGAAATCCAGCCATGAAGCTGTTCAAGATTGATCTGTTTTGTTCCTTTCTTTTTTGGGTTAATATTGGCAGATAATTCATGGTTAATAGCATTTTCTTTACAAGACTCAAAATTAAGTTTGCTAACAACTAAAATTTGATCAGCATTTATTCAATTTTATGGTCACACGCTTCTTTCTACAAGAGTGGCAAAGAAACATTATGCAGGAAGATTTTAAAAGCAAATTCCCTTTGAACATTCATTAGTTTAGTAAGAAACTTGATATTTCTCGAATTAAGATGTACTGTAACACCAACCTGCCAATATCTAAAGTTCTACTCTTCCACTAAGTGAACATATGAATCTGACATTCCACCTTCCATCATCATCTCTTTGTACAGCATGTTAAGCACTTGATAAACCTTTTGTGCACTATGTAAAGTTTCACCAGCATGAAATTCAAGAAGTTTATTATCCATTTCAATCCAGCTACAACCTGGAGTCTTACTTACGCCTTTCTGTCTCATCAACAATCTTATCCTTGCTGAATCAACCCACCTATCTTGATTTGCATAGATTTTTGATGCAATCACATAGTTGCCAGAGTTTGAAGGCTCCATCTCCAGGAGAAGCTGCATTACCCGCTCACCAACATCAACATTTTTAATTTTATTACAGGCACCAAGGAGTGCTCCTAAGAGAACTTCATCCGGCTTTTCTGGCATCTTCTCAATCAAGTTCCATGCTTCATATACTCGTCCAGCACGTGAGAAAAGATCCACCATGCAAGAGTAATGTTCAATTTTCGGAACCAGACCAAAAGATGAGCTCATCAAATCAATCAAGTGGCAGCCTTCATCGACCAATCCAGCATGTACACATGCAGAAAGCAGCCCAACAAATGTGATGTCATTTGGACAGGAAGTACTACCACCCTCCCTTAACATGCGCTCAAACAATGACAGAGCCTCTTGAGCTTGCCCATGAAAAGCAAGAGCAGAGATCATTGCATTCCAGGATACCTCATTTTTTATGGGCATGTCTCCAAAAACTTGAAATGCAAGGTCCAGATTCCCACACTTAGCAAACATGTCAATCAATGCAGTACCAACATATATGTCATCCGTTAAGCCACTTTGTGATGCATACTTGTATATAGATTTTCCAAAGTCCAAAGCTCCAACTGAAGCACATGCAGACAACACTCCAATCACAGTGATTTTATCCACATCCACCCCTGCAGCTTTCATGGCATTGAATAAGCACATTGCTTTATCTGACAAGCCATTTTGTGCGTATCTGTCAGAGGTAAAAAAGAGAAGAAGACGAAAAAGAAATTGTTCAGTTTGTATTATTAGTACCTTGTTGAAGATATAACATCAAGCAACCTGACTAAGTCACCATCCTACTCAGGCAGATAAGAAATCCACACTCTTTCCTTGTTTAATTCAATATGTGTCAAAAGATTCCAAAATTTTCTGTTACTCATATAAGGAAAAAAAAGTTCCAGTTAAAATATTTCTCCAAACAAAAAAAGGCTAAAAGAATATATGTATATATATATATATATATATACATATCTTATGCACTACGTTATTTTTGTTTAGTTTAGGAAAGAAAGGAAAATGAGAAAATCTTTAACAAGGAGCAAAGAAATTAGAGAAACAATAAAAGTTTGCTTGCTCTCTTTTGAGACACATTAAGCCAAAGGATTGTTAGATAATGAAACTTACACATTTGTTTACACTTGATGGGCAAAGGAGATATCAGCAATTTCCATCCAGTAGCCTAAAATTTCTCACCATCTCCTCCTACTTTGCAGAAAGAAAAAGAAGTCTTTGAAAGTTTTAAAATCTTTCCATTCCCTTACCTTCTCCTGAAAGCACACTCACAAACTAAATTTCAAGCTATCCTCTCTTTTCTTTTTGTGATTTCCTTTCACATTATTAAGCCCAAAGACTAAAGTTACCAAGGCAAAGCAGAATGCTAGGCCGTTAAGTGAGACTCGACAATAGTTCCCAGAACAAGAAGTTCACCACTATCTCTAATTAAAATGAAAGTATTAGACAAAAATCACAAGAAAATATTTGAACTCCAAGAGGTAGTAAATCTACTTCTATCTTTGACAGCTTCAGAAAAATCAACGAAAATGAAAATACAAAATAATAGTCTCGCGTAGGCAGTTAAATCAACCCAATAATTGGTTGTCTTCATGAACATTTTCTTAAGTTTGAGATAAGCTCAATTAGGTACAGATGCTACCACAAGACTTTGTACTTTTATAAATTTTTTCTAAATATTTTTGCACTTGTGTTATTTTTTTTATACTTATTTTTTTCTGAAATAAGGGGCAGAAAATTTAATGGAAGATTAAATGCTTAAGTTACAACTTTTTCCAGAAGTATAACCCAAGTTCTTTTTTATGAATTACAAGTTTACACCCAACTAAAGCTGTTATAAAAAGCACCATCTTCTCTTAGAAAATTTAAGTCTCCTTTTGAAAAAGATATAAGATGCAAAAGCATCAAGTCATGCTAAAAATGTCCATACATGTTTATGCAAACATTTACATTTTCTATAAAAGAATCTACTTGCTTGTTTAATAAGATGTAATTCTAATGCTAAGCATGTCGATTCACATTCTTAAAAGCATGTCTTAACACCCACTCTATAACTTACTAAACTGCTTAATCAAACTGCAGAACGATATCATCACAAGTAAGCATAAAACAGAAAAGCACAACAACTATGGTCTGGAAGTACATTCAAGGCAAATGAAGAACTCAATTGAGTCAAAGAAAACTTAAGAGCAGAGTTACTTGCCCAGTAATCATGGCATTCCAAGTAACCACATCTTTCTTCCCCATATTGTCAAATATCCTCCTTGCAGAGCCCAAATCCCCACATTTCCCATACATGTCAATCAAAGCTGACCCCATGTAAGAATTCATCTCAATGCTTTTCTCCACAACATACTTCTCAATAGAGCTCCCCAAGTCCAGGTTCCCCAAGTCCCCACAAGCACCAAGAACACTCACAAGAGTCATTTCATCAGGTGCAACCTCTTTATTCCTCATTTTATAAAACAACTCCACCGCCTCTCCAGCAAAACCAGCCCTGGAATACCCAGAAATCATTGAATTCCACGACACCAAATCTCTAACCGGAATTTCATCAAACACTTTCCGTGCAAAACTCAACTCACCAAATCTCGAGTACATCGTGATCAAAGAATGACACACATGACAATTCAACCACAGCCCATTTTTCCACACCTCACAATGAGCTAATCTACCATGCCCAAAGTCCAAAAGATTGCCACAGGAAATAAACACAAACGGGTACGTGAAATTATCCGGTTTTACACCTAAAGACTTCATTTTGCAGTAAAATTGCAATGCAAGATCAAATTTTCCCCACGTTGTCGTGAGCCCTCTAATGAAAACGTTGAATGCATAGTCATTAGGATGGGGAAGATGCAAGAAGAGCTGAAGGGAATAGCTGAAGTCTTTTAGAGCAATGAGTTTTGCAAGGAGAAAGTTGTGCTTGTAAATGGAATTAATAAGTATTTGGGTATGGATTTGCTGGACGGGACGGATGGATTTGCATTGCTTCAAGAGAAGCAAGAGATTTTCAGAGAATGCATCAGACTTTTGACGATGGTCATGATGTTTTGGTTGACTGTTATGGGTAGTTATTGCAGTTTGAACATATGACACATGGCGGGAAAACCTGGGCGATGATGCCATTTTCACCTTGGTTCTCAAGGTCAGGAGCATTCTTCCGTTGCTTTCTTTGGCACATGCTGGCGCCACCATGCCCGCCACTACGCAACTAAGTAGCAGTACTACTGAACTGCCAACAGCCTTGGTAACTTGGTGGTCTTGGTGGGGTTAGCGTATACTTGTCAGTTAATCGTGACTGTCACTTTCAAGTAGCTTTCTCCGATGGCTCTCCATCGATTAGAATTTTTCTTCCCTAGACTAGACTAGAGTAGGTTATATAATTGTTATCGTTGTGAAAAAAAAAAAAGAAGAAGAAGAAGCAAGCAGTACTACTGAATTGATCCTCTGGAAGTTAGAATCAAGTTATGACATCTTGCCGATAAGATTAGTCTTGTTTAAGGATTGCAACGGGGCAGGGTTGGGGTGGGAGAATCTTTGGAAGTGAGAACCAAGTTATGACATGTGAGGACTCGAAAATTATTTTTATTTTATCTTATTTCTTTGAGTACATTTTCCTTACTTTACTTTATTTCCTTAATTTCTCATATATTTTTATAAGAGAGTCAAGATTTTAATCATTTTTCTACTATAAGTTAGTGCATGATATGTTCGTAGTGCATTATGGAATTGAGACTCACTAGTGAGGCGTGTGCGATAAATTTTTGAAGATTAAGAGGAGTTTTGTATAAAGGGATATTATTTTATAAGGTGTTATACGATAATTAGACGTTGGCTAGATATTTTAATGATTGGAAGACAATAGGATGAGGATTAACTTTGGAAGGACAATTGTCACAAAATTCATGGAATTTTGACCTTGACTTGGACTATTCTTAGCCTTTAATTAAAAGAAAAATTGACCAAAAAACAACCTTTCATCTTCTTCCCTTGGCCGACTTTCATGAGAGGAAAAGAGAGAAAAAAAGCTTCAATTTCAACCTCCATTTCTTGCTTGAATCTTTGAGTTTCACCATAAACTTGCAATCCAAACCATAAAAAGTGACCTTTTGGGAGGATTAAGGATTTTGGTAAAATGATTTGGGAGAAAGAAGCACTTGGTTTCCATTTCTTATTAGTGTATTAAGGTAACTATATCAAGCAGCCCTCTTTTCTTTTAATACTTGCATAAGAGTGGATTTAGAACTTGATTTTGATAGTTTTCATGAGAAATTTCATGGTTTGAGTGGTGATTCGAAAATTTCAGCTTTGATGGTGAAATTTCAACTTTATTATGATGCTTTGAGCTTGGCCATGATTTAGTAGTTTTGCCATGTGAATTTTCTAGTTTTTATAAGTTATTATGGCTTGCTTATGTAAAATTTCAGCTTGTAGTTCAAAATTTCAGCTTAGGGTTTCAAAATTTCAGCTTTGTTGTGGTTGATTTTTGAGCTAGAAAATTGGCTATATTGGATGGTTTTGTGGCCTTAAACAAGTGCACTTTATAGCTTGTAACTTGTGGTTGTGATTGAAGTTGGATTGATATGAACATAGTTGTTGAGTTTGGATCAAAATGTAAAGAAACTAGGGGAAGTGCTGCTGAAATTTTTATTACCTTCTTTCTTGTGAAATAAGTGATGTTAGAGGGGTGATTTTAGATTGGTTTGGACTTAGGTTACATGTGATTTCTTGAGTGTACTTTGATGGTAGTGTATAAGGTGAAATTTTGACAAAACCATGTGTAAAATAAGAGAAAATTTGATGGTTTCTTCTAGCATGCTTTCTAGTTGCATTTATTTCACTTTAAGCTCGAGGTTGGTTGTCATTTTAGCTATTTGTTGCTGGAAATTCCAGCCATGAATTGAAATGAGGAATTCCTTGGTTACTCATGTTCCTTGGGTCCAAATGTTCTCTTTTCACTCCAAAACCATATTTACATCTTTGCACTAGTAATTACTTGGATTTTCTTTGGTTCACCTAAGTTTTGAATGGTTGAACCATAATACTCTATCTTGGTTGTTCTTAGGGTTTGTTGATGATCAAGGGCATAACTTGAGGGCGAACTTTTGACATTATTTTGCTTAAACTGGTGAGTGCCAAGTGCATGTTCTTGATATCTTGATTTGAATGATACCACGTGTTATGTGTTGAATATTGAACTTGATGAGGCGAGAGTGTATTTTATCACACTCGTCCTCCCCTTCTTGAATGATCTTGTACTTGCCTGAATTTGATTGACCTGTACTTGTGTTTGTGCTTGTGCTTGACTTGTAAGTGCTGAGCGGCAGCATGTACCACACTCAATTCGAATGGGAGGTGCCTCTCATTCCCATCTCAATACTTTTATCTTGATTAAGTCGATTAAACAGTTATCTCATCGACCCTAGTGTTGAGCGGCAGCATATACCACACTCAATTTGAGTGGGAGGTGCCTCTCATTCCCGTCTCAATACCTCTATCTTGATTAAATCGATTGGAGAGTTATCTCATCGACCATACTTGTTCTTGCTTGGGTATACTCGAGTAATACCACTTCTGTTACCATCTCTGTTATCTTGGTGTTCGAGCTCGGTAGGAGGTTGATCGGTGGACGGAGATTAGAGATAAGCGGTATTTTACTGGACTTGTTACTATATTTCAAACGTTGACGAAGTGTCAACGGACCTGGAAGATGTTACTGCGAAGCTGGCTGCAAGTGAAACACTGTACAAGACTAAGTGCTACACTTGAAATCGGGTAGGAATACCACATCAGTTGTATCAACATTTGAATCTTGGGTGCTCTGTCTAGAATCTGGCGGAAGCCAACTTATCAGTACAGTATCCTTTCTTGCTGGTGTTAAATTGCTTATTTGAATGTTTGAGCTGTTAATGACTCTGCTTGTAACTGTTCACTATTTTCGTTCTAAGATTTTGAGATATATGAAAGATATTTTGTCAATTTGACTGTGTGACGCCCCCACTTCTCCCAAGGGCGAACCCAAGAGTATCCACGGAACGCCTGCCCAACTCTGGTCAGGACTCGAGACAAATCGATTCAAACTTAACAATATATAACAATTTATACTAGTCTAATAAGGAAAAGTCGCTTCTATAATCGAATATCCAAGTCTTGCACCATGAGTTCAAAATACATCAGTTACCCAATTCTTACATCAGGATCCAAAACATACATCAATTCCCAAATATATACAACATCCAAAAGTGTCTAGTCGATTACAATTAAAACATTAATACAAAAGTGCCTCAATTCGGCATTTGTTTAACTCCTTCTAATCGGGTTCCTATTAAGGAAAATAAACTAATGGAATGAGCCAATACTCAGTGAGGCCAAGAAACACACATGCAAACACGTAATCCAAGTAGCCACAATTTACATAGTTAATAAAGCTATCAAGTTCGAATAATTCACATTTCGAATAGGAAAAGTAAACAGAAACAATTCAAGGATACTGTAGCTCTCATGAGCTAAATTTCACGTAGTCGTATACAAGTTTTGATCACATCACATGGTGACATTCTGTCAACCACATAAGTATCAAATCCGTAGATACACCACTTTTCTTCGAATCCCGTCACCGTTACACCCCCTTTACCGGGTCCGCTCATTAAAGTCTTGATAATACTCGAGTATATCATGGCAATACTGCGCGAGTAATGCCGACCAAGATCTCTCCAATAGATCATACTCTACGAATATCTCATGGTTTGCTAAACTTATCGACCAAGCCTGTGAGAACCTCGAAAAAAAATATATAAAATAATAATAATAATAAATATACAGTTACATATTACTTTTGCATGTTAGATTTTTTTTAATAAATCCCACTTCTATCTTTACTTGTTCTCAAGTAAGCACGTAAAAATAGTTTTTATGCTACAAACAATTCAATTGTGTAAAATATTGAAATTACTTGATTCTTGCCAAGATAAATTGATATTTCTTGATGTAAATTATTTTATCGCCTTAATATTAATTCCTTGAATTCCGATAGCTAGTTTTAATCGTTAATAATATTAAGTGTTAATAGGAACCTTAGCAATAAGATGAAGTCAGTAAATTTTAGACAAAACCGTTACAAGTGCACTTAGTATACTTAGGTCGTTAAAATCTCGATAATCGAATCTTTGCGAGAATAGTATATTATTAGGCATTCAAATTACAATTGGGGTAAATTTTGGAATTAGATTAAGAATAAGGACTTAAGTGAAAATTCGAAGGAAACGTGAAAAGAGTAAAATAGTCTCCACCACCTCGGAAGTTACCATGCAACCACCAAGGATCCATTGGCCAACCTTTTAAAATCACAATTCCATTTCTGCCGGATCACATTTTCTTTCTCCTCTCAAACACTCAACCTCCTCCATCCGCGATTCATCTTCATTTCAGCACCCCATCTCCACTCCACTACCACACCTCAGACCACCACAACACTTCACCTCGTGATTATCGACCGTGAGAGAGAGCTGCCTTCTGCATCCGAGAGTAAGAAAAAGAAAACCGCGAGCTGCAACCTTTTTTGTTTCTGTCCGTGAGCCTGAGGGAAGAAAGGGAGAGGCCGTGCATAAGTTCCTTCTGCACCTTCACCTCCACCAGCTGCAACCATTTCATCAATTCCAGCCGCAACATCACAACTGCCACCCGCGACCAAAATCAGACCAACACCTCCAATCTTCGCGCGAGCCGAGAGGAAAATTTGACAGTTTTTGTGCCACGTGAGTAAGCTTCAGTTCGAGGTAAACTCTGGACCTAGAATCGTCGATTTCAAATAGATGCAGTGATTGATGGGCTTGCATGTTGAGTTTAGGCATTCGGATGAGTAATTTAGGAAAAGAAAATTCTGATGTGCACAGGAAATGGGTTTGCCGAGAATTTAATAGGATAATGCTGAGTTAATTCGTTTATTTCTTGACAATCTGAGCTTGTAATTGTGATTAACCAACTAAAAACTAAGTGATTAAGTCTTGCATGAGGATAGTTAGATCGGTTAGGCAAGAAAAATAAAAATGAAATGAAATCAGCTTGCATGCAAGATCATCCGAGGCTAGCTGGAAAAATTTCTGAAAAATTTGATGATTATGGCTGTTGTTCGAATTTAATCTTGAACTGGAAATGTTAATTAGCTAGCTAAGTGTTTGCATGTTGAATTTGAGTACCTAATACCATGTTTTAAACGAGGAAAGTTTGGATTTAGGACCATTTGGCTGCTGGAAAATTTGTTAGTAGCCGAGAGGTTGAGCTGGAAATTTTGCAGTTTGTTTCTGGAAATTTTCTTGGAGTATAATGGATGGAAATGCCTAGAAAATGTTGTTTTAAGTCTTGTATGACATTCAGTAGTAAACCATTTGAACTGTGGGCAAATTTGGCCAAAATTGTTGAAACTAAGCTGCTGGAATTTTTCCAGTTTAGCCGAGAGAAGAAGGAAAGAATTTTCCAGATTTCTTTTGCGAATTTTGGGTTCTAAAAATTATGTTATAAGCTGTAACACATCGTAAAGAACTTTAACTTCATTATGCATGAAAGATTTTAGCATAAGTGAAGAGATTATTGGAGGAATGCCTTGCTTTAAAGATGGATTGCTGCTGAAAATTTTCAGCATGGCTGAGAGAAGGAAAACAGAATTTTATCCAGCTTTCCTTTTGAATCTTTGTCTGTAAATTTCATATTGTTGCACAAGATACACCGTAGCATGATAACTCCACTCTGCATGTTGAGCTGGAGTGGAAAAAAAAAAGAAGAATTTGTGGAGAAAGTTTCACATTTAATCTGTCAAATTGTTGGAAGATTATATCTTAGATGATGTCAGATTTATGGGGACGTCTTGGTGGAAGAATTTGCTGGAATTACTTGTTATTTGATTCATTTCATGTTGGGCAGATTATAAGCTTTATGTTTAGTGTTTCTAGCAAGTAAAAGATGGAGATTTAATGGACATCTTGAATTGACATTTGCTGGAATTTTATTGACTATTGAAGCTCTTGGCCATTTGAGTAATTTTTGCAAGAGTTTAATTTTTGGTGAATTTGTTCAAGTGGTTGGCTGAAACGTATTTGGAAGGTCCATGGTTTGTGATTTGGAATTGTTTTGATATCTTGGACTTCCTTTGTTGAATATTATTTGGAATTGAATCTGTTGAGACCTAGGGCTAATGATTGATGAATCCCTAGTGAAATTGATGTTTGAATTGTGTTTTGGCTATTTTGGCAACCGGGAATACAATGTGCAATGATTTGAAATCGTGAAATCCGTTTGGGTTTGTTGAATTTGAGTACTTTTAAATCAAGCTTTGTGGAATTATTTTATCTTACTATCAAGTGATAGAGATTGAGAATAGCACGTTAATATTAAAATTTAAATGACAGGACTTTTAAAACCTTGCTAACTAGTTAGTTCTTTTATTTGCTTAAACTAGTTTTATTACTTTTAGGAAATAATCGTATTAACTTCTAAACTTTAAGTTTTTCGTAAAATTATTCCTGGCTAGTTGTTTTGAGGAAAAATTGTTAAAAACATGAGATTTTAATTATTATAAAAAGAAAAGCGTAGAAAACTTGCTCGGCAAGAAAACTTACTTCAAGTAAATTAGATTTAGTTGCACCTCTAGAAAGAAAAGTATTTTTAAGGAAACTATACGGAATATTTTGCTACTTTTACTAGTTTTAGTCTTAAGTGGATTATCGAATTATTTCGAGAAAATAAACTATTTATATACTAGAGAATCTTTTATATTTATAAACCTAGAACTTGGATAGAAAACTTATAGTTCTTAAAACTTGGTTTTCTAGGATCTAGCGAGGACGCAGATTTTGATTCCCAGCTTGACTGGTGACTTCACTCTTGGTGAGTGTCCCTACTTGTTCTATGCTTACTTGATTAAAGCGCTTTCTTGACTTGATATGTGATATTTGGAAAAATGGTTTCTGATCCATCAAAGTGAGCAGTGTGTACTTTATCACACTAGCCGTTCGAGTGGTGACTTGCTTGAAATGTTTTCATGAATACTTGCTTGCACTTGTTAATCACTAGGCAGGGGAGTGTACTACACCTTAAGGGTGGAAAGGACTCTTACCCTGACCTGCTAATCTATTGTTGGACGTAAGGTCGTTGGATGAATTCCTCGACTAGTCCCTAATCTCTTGTTGGACGTAACGTCGTTTGATGAATTTCTCGCCCAGTCCCTAAGGTATACTCGAGTATTACCACTCTCGTGTTTGTCGTGCGGGCCCGGTAAAGGGGTATGATTGGTGGACGGAGTTAAGAAAAATAAGAAGATCTACATGGATCTTCGGTAGTGAAAGTTGACGGAGGGTCGGCTACGGAAAATTTTGATCAAGTTCGTGGAGAATGGCTCCTGAGAGCCCCTGTATCCTATCTTGTGCTGTTATACGCTTTCCTTATTGTTCAATTTGTGAAATTGTTACTCGCTGTTTGATTTACGTGATTGCATGTTTTGGGGCACCACTGAGCTTTAGCTCACCCCACGTTCATTTGTTTTTCTTGACAGGTCCTGGCACTTGAGCAAGACTTGAAATCAAATTTCATTTTTATGCATGTAGCTTGAGTTAAGCATTGTATCTTTTATTTTGGATTGCCACTTGAAGCTGGAAAAGTGTAAACCCTGGAATTGTTATTTGGCTTGTACTAATGTATTTGGATTGTATGTTTTGTTGCCTGGTTTGTAACGCGTAAGGTGTTTAAGAGTCGACGATTGGCTATCTTAAAGTGCTGTTATCTCTGAAGTTAATGTGGTCTTAGGTATTGGTCTATTATGGAGGATAAATATTGTAATAGTTTAGACTATTCTTCGGAAGGATTTGGGCTAGATTTCTTGCGTGAGTCCTAGCGAGAGTTAGGCAGACGGCCCGACAACCCTCTGGTTCGCCTTAGGGGGAAGTGGGGTCGCCATAGGTGGTATCAGAGCTTAGGCTTCAGATCTCTGTAGTGTATCTTAGACTAAAGTTTAGGATGCCGGACTGTGGGATTTGATTTGATTTGAAAGTTAAGCAACTGAGGGATAAAACCTATAGCTACTTCGCGTGGTCTCTGCGCGGAGTGAGCTTGGGCCAAGTGGTGTTATGGTCCTAATTACGTGAACAGGTGTAAAGGATTAAGGACTCTTTTGAGCATAATTTATGAGCCGGGCATGTTATAAGTGTAAAATCTATATCATGGAACTTGCGGAAGGTAGATATATATGTCGGGTAGGAATCTATAATATGGATGATTTACTCTTGGGACCGGCCGGCTGGAGTTGTGAATTATCTTATTGTGGATTCTTGTACTTGAGTACTGAATTGTGGACAGTGCGATATAAGGGACTGTATCTTGATTAAATTTGAGGTATGCCTGGATGGCAAAGGCCAAGGCACGAAAGATTTTACATGTGACCTAGTAATTAGACTGGTCGGGGGAAGGGTTTGATATGAAAGTGTTACCATGGACTACTCGTGTGCTAGTCTGGCTCGGGCTCTCTAGAGGGTGGCTAGATTGTAAGGGAATTTGCACCTAAGGCCTGTTCCCTTTTGCGATGACCGTGAGGACTTGATAAGTAATTACTTGACTTTGAGTTAGTCTAGTTACAACCATAGAGGTATTTTCTACCCCTCTTGTAAGATTCGATAACCGTAGTTTGGCTTTCGATAAACTAACCTTGCCTATATTTTCTTGATATTTATCCCTTGACGTCAAAAGATGGACCTGACTTGGTTATTATTATGTCAAGATCGAAAATTTGGAATTAGGTATGAAAAATTTGAGGCCTCCATACCTGTACGCTTCTAAGTTTAAATTTTCTGTGATTGGATTAGGAGTGAGGGAACTTAACAGTTATACGGTAAAAGTCCCAAGTGTACTTAGTTACTTATCTTGATTCTCTAATTTGCCTAGCAGGCTATCACTTGAGTTCGAGCGAATCAGGAAGATGGCACATTTGGCTGATACGTATAAGGAGATAGAGATTCTTCGAAAGGAAGTAGAGTTCCAAAAGAGATTAGTTGAGCACTGGGAAGGGCGATGGAAACAGGAGTATTCGGAGAAAGTTGAACTACTGCACAAGAACATGGAGCTGAAAAAGAAATACGAAGGGATTCCGGAAAAGGTACGAAGTAAGTTTGAGTTAGTGCCTTTGTCTAGTCAAATGGCCTCTCAGGACATTCCTAGTAATAAAGATGAAAGAGGTGAAGGAAGTGTTCGCGACCACAAAGGGAAACGTAAAGAGATGGATGGAAATGGAGTTGCTATGAGGGATAAGGGGAGGAAAGAGAAAAAGAATGGACACTTTAAGAAGAAATGTGTGGCTCCTAAGTGTGAAACGTGTAACAAAAGTCATACAGGAATATGTTATGTGAAAATTGGTGCATGCTTTAGATGCGGCCAACTGGGACACCAAGTGAGGAACTGCCCAGAACAAATGAATTTTGGGATGGTGAAGCTGCTGTAATAGTTAAAATCGGCAAGTAGTGATGTGTTACCTGAAATAGTTGTATTTATGGACCTATGTGTATGTAACCTCTATGTAGTGAGTATGTTTCCAATAAAAGTAGTGGACCTAGTACTTGATATTATGATGAATAACATTAAATCTTGGTGAGTTCGCAGTATTTTTTTTTTATTTTTGGTCTCGATGTTAAGTGACAAAGTGAAGTAGTGAGCAATTGTGGTTTTGATGGTTGTTAAGATTCAATAATTGAGGATTATTGTGTTAGACTAGCAAGAGAGAAGGAGATTGTAAGAGATTAAACACTGTTTAAAAGTTAGTAAGTAAATTCCCTGGATAATGGCATTTGCTAGGAGGCGTTTTTGATTTAAGGACTTATGGGGAAATAAATGATTAATTTGTTTGGAATAACCTTTAGTGCTTGATCTTTGCCACTAGATATACTATAGAGTTGATATATCTTGTTCTTGCCTTGGGAACATGACTGCAATTATGTCTTGGAATTTGGAAGGCCTACCTTTTGTAGTACCTAGTTAAGTATGTGGTGACTCGTGCTTGTTAAAGGATAGATATTTCGATGGAATGAGGAACTTTAATTGAAAAGATAGTTGATGTAGCTCTAATGTTCAAAATGAGGTTGGCCTTACCTAAGGGAATTAAGCCCCTCGCTCAGTTGCCAGCTAGACTATGAAGCACGACCTTTTATACCTTTTGTTTATGATAGTTGGGGTGATGCTTGTGCTTTGGCCTGTATATTTTGTTAAGCATGATATTTGTTCCCTTTTGAAATATTTGAATGCTATAAATTCTGTACCTGATCATGTTGGCTTGTTAACTTGTTTGGAAGTACACATGCAAAGTTTTATTTTCATTATCGACTCATGCAATGACATGCTCTCACTTTGGTTGATTGTTCTCCCTCTTGTATGACCTTGTTCATAAAAAAAAAAAAAAAAAAAAAACGAGTAGCTGCACGGAGGTAAACTAGTGGATAAGATAAGATGTTATTAAGAAGTTTCAATTAGTGTGAGTGTGACAAAATTTATGGTAAACTTTGGAGATCTAAGACTTATTATAATTAGGGTTGGAGTTTTGGATGAGATAGGTGTTTGAACTTGTTAGATGTACAAGTTTATGGTTAAATTCAATGATTTCCGGTTAATTGAGCTTGGGTTATGGAAGAGATTCCTTGGACTTTGATTACTAGGCTAGATGCCTCGGGAATTCTCTATGCTTCATAGTATAAAATTTTGGTGAATCTTGGCGGATAAGATAAGAGAGCTTGATATATGTTGATTATGGGATATTGTGGTTAATTCATGAGATTGATGAATTATAATAGGGAAGTGATGATAGGATCGGTGAAAATCTTTGGTAGTATCGCTGCTGGCCGAACACGTTTAGTTATCTTTAGCTCTGTTTTCTTACAAATCATTGGCAAAATTTTGCTTAATATTTTAAACGTTGATTCTTGAAAATGAAATTTGAAGTTGAAAGGAAATAATTTTTAAACCTGGTTTTGCTAAAAAAAATTTTCCAAAAAGGAACACTGTACAGTTTTAAAATTTGTGATGCATTGGTGTAATATATATATATATATACACACATATATACTTATACATATATCATTAAAAAAAATCCAAAATTTAGTTTCGTTTATAAGATTTAAAAGTTGACAATGGCTCTTTTCACCGTGTAAAAAAAAAAAAAAATTTCCAAATTTTCTTAAATTCTGAGCATCAGAAATTTTCCTAAGATAAATGAAATGTCAAATCCATTCTTGTTTTTCCTATTTGTTAAAGCTGTAATTTAAGGTCAAGATCCATTTATTTACAAATTTAATCTTGAAAGGATGCCTTTTGGGACAAATGTAGAACTTTTGAATGGTATAGGACTGATGATTTTTGGATTTATGGAACTTAAAAATACAGACAATCTTAGTTCGAATTAAAAGTGTCCTTTTAAACCTTACGGCCTTAAATTTGAAAATATTGATCCGATATGAACTTGACAAGAGACATGAGAAAAAGTTAAGATTAACTCGTCAAAGGATATTAATGGTTCGAAACCGTTGGAATAGTTATACAAATAACAGAAGGAAAGATTGATAGATAGTCTTGTATAATCCAATGGGATCCTAGTACTTGATCTAAGTCGAAACTGAACAAGGAGATGAGATCTACTGGTATTATGATGGATTGACCGAGTTGAGTAACTAGTAAGGTTCTCCCTGGTGAACTTAATGATTACTTTACATATATCTTGGGATTGGCCCTATAGGCATGTCTTAAACTTTTACGAATCTTTGAACTCCCAAGTTTTGTATTCATTATTTGTGGTGTGACCTGGATGGAATGAAAGTCCTTTTAATTTTGCTTAACCATTACTGTGTATATATCCAATTACTTGTTGTTCCTTTTTACAAAAAAAAAAAAAAAAAATTAACATCTATCTATATGTATACACTTTGAACTCGCATAAAAATTGAAAATCAGGCAGAGTTTGGGTTTGGACCTTTTCTTAGAAATAAGAATGAATATTGGTCGTGAGTTGCAGTGTAAATAGTTAAGTTTTATGTGGTATAAAAGCTAATTCTCAGATTAGGTGTGAAGAATAGAGGCGTTGGACCGAAATTTAAGTGAATACGAACCTGCTTATCTGCTTATATTCTTAAAAGCATTTTATTCTCAAAAATGATTTGTGGGGTTAAATGATTTTTCTTGATCAAACGTTCAAATAACAAATGTTAAACTTCTTACCAAAAGTCGAATGCATTTAGAAATTTTGACTATCAAGATCAGAACCAATCTCTTTTCTTCTTGTCTTCCATTTGAATAGCCATTTTATTTATATATATATATATATATATAGACCACAATTTTTCCAAATGTGTATTTGATATCCTATTATTAGTTTGGTTACGAAAGGTACGTGAAAAGCTTTCCTTGAACGAAAAGACCTTCGATTGGCCGTTTTGGGACAAAAGAAGCTAGATCATTTCTAAAATTGTTAATTTTGAAAATCGAATACTAGTAAATAATTTTGGACAATTCAAGTACGACAATTTGGTGAGTGAAATCTTTTATAGAAAATATATCTTTGCACTCGAGTTTTGAACTACATAATTGAGTCATTTGTTTTAGTCGAAAAAAAAAGGGGTAAATTTCGAGGACGAAATTCATTTTAAGGAGGGGAGAATGTGAGAACCTCGAAAAAAAATATAAAATAATAATAATAATAAATATACAGTTACATGTTACTTTTGCATGTTAGATTTTTTTTAATAAATCCCACTTCTATCTTTACTTGTTCTTAAATAAGCACGTAAAAATAGTTTTTATGCTACAAACAATTCAATTGTGTAAAATATTGAAATTACTTGATTCTTGCCAAGATAAATTGATATTTCTTGATGTAAATTATTTTATCGCCTTAATATTAATTCCTTGAATTCCGATAGCTAGTTTTAATCGTTAATAATGTTAAGTGTTAATAGGAACCATAGCAATAAGATGAAGTCGGTAAATTTTAGACAAAACCGTTACAAGTGCACTTAGTATACTTAGGTCGTTAAAATCTCGATAATCGAATCTTTGCGAGAATAGTATATTATTAGGCATTCAAATTACAATTGGGGTAAATTTTGGAATTAGATTAAGAATAAGGACTTAAGTGAAAATTCGGAGGAAACGTGAAAAGAGTAAAATAGTCTCCACCACCTCGGAAGTTACCATGCAACCACCAAGGATCCATTGGCCAACCTTTTAAAATCACAATTCCATTTCTGCCGGATCACATTTCCTTTCTCCTCTCAAACACTCAACCTCCTCTATCCGCGATTCATCTTCATTTCAGCACCCCATCTCCACTCCACTACCACACCTCAGACCACCACAACACTTCACCTCGTGATTATCGACCGTGAGAGAGAGCTGCCTTCTGCATCCGAGAGTAAGAAAAAGAAAACCGCGAGCTGCAACCTTTTCTGTTTCTGTCCGTGAGCCTGAGGGAAGAAAGGGAGAGGCCGTGCATAAGTTCCTTCTGCACCTTCACCTCCACCAGCTGCAACCATTTCATCAGTTCCAGCCGCAACATCACAACTGCCACCCGCGACCAAAATCAGACCAACACCTCCAATCTTTGCGCGAGCCGAGAGGAAAATTTGACAGTTTTTGTGCCGCGTGAGTAAGCTTCAATTCGAGGTAAACTCTGGACCTAGAATCGTCGATTTCAAATAGATGCAGTGATTGATGGGCTTGCATGTTGAGTTTAGGCATTCGGATGAGTAATTTAGGAAAAGAAAATTCTGATGTGCGCAGGAAATGGGTTTGCCGAGAATGTAATAGGATAATGCTGAGTTAATTCGTTTATTTCTTGACAATCTGAACTTGTAATTGTGATTAACCAACTAAAAACTAAGTGATTAAGTCTTGCATGAGGATAGTTAGATCGCTTAGGCAAGAAAAATAAAAATGAAATGAAATCAGCTTGCATGCAAGATCATCCGAGTCTAGCTGGAAAAATTTCTGAAAAATTTGATGATTATGGCTGTTGTTCGAATTTAATCTTGAACTGGAAATGTTAATTAGCTAGCTAAGTGTTTGCATGTCGAATTTGAGTACCTAATACCATGTTTTAAACGAGGAAAGTTTGGATTTAGGACCATTTGGCTGCTGGAAAATTTGTTAGTAGCCGAGAGGTTGAGCTGGAAATTTTGCAGTTTGTTTCTGGAAATTTTCTTGGAGTATAATGGATGGAAATGCCTAGAAAATGTTGTTTTAAGTCTTGTATGACATTCAGTAGTAAACCATTTGAACTGTGGGCAAATTTGGCCAAAATTGTTGAAACTAAGCTGCTGGAATTTTTCCAGTTTAGTCGAGAGAAGAAGGAAAGAATTTTCCAGATTTCTTTTGCAAATTTTAGGTTCTAAAAATTATGTTATAAGCTGTAACACATCGTAAAGAACTTTAACTTCATTATGCATGAAAGATTTTAGCATAAGTGAAGAGATTATTGGAGGAATGTGTGATGCCCCAGTCCGTTCTTAGGTTGATATTAGGTTATATTCATTATTTGTGCGGTAACATTTGGTTTTGGGAATACTTCGAAAACCCTAATTTGGGGGTAGGATTGAAACCCTAGTTTTGTATTAATTATAAGTTCGAATGGTGCTTAAAGTGAGTTTAAAAGTTAGGAAAACCCTAAACTAGAAAAGTTTCTAGTGATATGATTTGTTAGAATTCTAAGTTGGGTGTAAAACCCTTAATACTATCCAATCATTCTACAATAAGTGCAAATGAACCTAGAAAGTAGGGTTTCACTCTTCGTTTTCAAAATTAGAGCAATTAGGGTTTTCGGGATTTTTCGTTGGATGATTTTTCGGTACGAAGCAAGGATCAAATTTGGTGCTTAAGAGTGACTTTTGGGTGAGAAATAATATGTGATTAGATGCAATGATAAAAAGTTAGTGAATAGGAAGTAAAAAAAAATCCTAGTACGTGTGACTTAAGGAAGAACGGTGTGAACCGACGTGTACCATGCATTACCGATTGAACACACCACTTGACCACTAGTTTCTTACCATACAAGCTCACTAATATTTGAGCAAAATATCCTCTCATTTTCCAGCTAGCTTTGACCAAATTTTAGGGCTAAAAATGCAAGAAGGAAAAAGAAAATTTTGGTTGGTATTAGTGGTGACAAGTGTCACTCAACCATGGCTTCTTGACCAAAACAAATTCCAACCTTCTTATCACCAATTTTGCTCCATTTCCTTTCATTATTTCTGTTGCTTGGCCGAACAAGAGAGAAGAGAAAGAGAGAGCAAGAAACAACTTCCTTCTTCTTGATTTTAGCCATCCAAGTGAGAAATTAAACTTCTAAACCGATTAAAGTGTTAGTTGTGGGCTTGAGAAGCTAGGGGAAACAAGACTTCCAAGAGGAGGTGAAGTATTACTCTTGCAAGCTTCATTTGTTGAGGTATAAGGCTAAACCATGGCTTTGGTTCTTTTATTTTGGTTTAAGTTGTTATATAATACTTGTTTTGATTGGATTAGTGGTGATACAAGTTGTTATGAGGATTTAAAGGTGATTTATGTGAATTAGGGTTTGAGATACTTGCTGCCTATCCTTGCTATATGGATGATATATGTTGTATCTAAGCTTATATAAGTTGGTTTTAGTGATGATTAGAGCAAGAAATCAAGAAACATTGCATTGAATCCCAAAATTTCAGGTTTCCGGAAAATTTCAGCTCAATCGGAGCAACGTAACTTGTGAAAAGACGAAAATACCCTCGCTGTTCTAGGTTACATTCCAGAGTTTCGCGTGGACAGTTTAGTCTTTTTGGTTGTGTTTATTCACTATAATCCGTTCGGATTTAGCCATTTGGCAAAACATGAAAGTTTCAGTACTCTGTCTTAGATTTTCAACGCCACCAAGAACACCTCAAACGGATCTATGTAGCCTGAGTTATGGGCAAAATAGTCGCATCTATTCTAAACTTCGGATTCTGCCGTGTTTCTGGATTTAGCTTCTGACCCTGTTTTTTCCGTTTTGATAACGTACGAACTGGGTGTTGGTGTCTTCATAAGAAAGGTAGATCTTGGTCTTAGCTTCGAAACGGTATAAAGTGCATCCAAATCCGAGTTTCGTAGCTTCAGTTATGACCAAAACAAGATCGGTTGTCAGAACTGCCTTCGAATTTGGACAGTTCTGACAGGAATGTTTGGACCCATTTTCCTCCATGCTCTATATTGATTCAGCTTTTGGTCCAAACATGAAAGTTATAGACTTATGTCCTAGCTTTCCAACGCCTTTGGAATTTATTGATTTGGATTTGTGAGCTGTGAGTTATGGTCCAGCAAACAAACCCTGTTCGTCACCCGAACACGTAAATTTCTGGTACTGTTTTCCATAATTTCGACCTGCTTCCATTCAGATCTAGCTTAAGATGTCTTCATGAGAATTGTATCCCTTCCTCATAGCTTCGAAACGGTGTCTCATTCACCTTGATCTGACATTCCTAGCCTAACTGTTGATCAAAACGGTTTGAAACGGCAGATTTGGCCATTTCCGTTTGCCGTTCCGCGCGCGCGCGTGCGCCCATTTTGCCGTTTCCGCACTTGCATGTGCCGATTTTGCCGTTTTGCTTGTTTTGGACATGTTAGTGGCCGTTTGTGATAATATGTGATACAATCTTCTATTTCAGACAGTGGTGAGTTAGGCGGAGCCGGTGGGGCCCACTACTAGCGAACACGCGCGAAGTGATTTTGCTCTTGTACCACTTTTGTATTTTGAGTAAGTATTCAGGCCATTTATGTGTATAAACTGCTTATGTGTTTTGATGTGAAAAAGGGGGACTTAGGCGAGAGTGTACTTTATCACACTCGACCTAAACCCTAGTTTGTACCTATGTTTCTCCATGAGATATGTATATATGAATTATTTTGGTGCTGAACCCCTTGAGCTTGGAGCTCGGGGTGACTTTCGTGAGTTCGTGAAATATGTTGAAGTTGTGGGCCCGATCTCAAGACCTGAATGGACTATTCGAGCCGGCCGGGGCTTGGTCGGAGCCAGTCCAACCTAGTCTGAGGTCACCAAATTCGTAGGTTCCAGTTGTGAACCAAGTTTGTGACCCGAGCTTGTGACTCAAGCTCAAGTTTGTGATTTCGTTCGCCCGAGCAAGTTTGTGAGGTGACTGGCCAGTGAGGGTGATAAGGTGTTCGGTGGGTGTACAAGTGGAGTTCTACGGACCTTATTTATGGTCGACGGAGTGTCGACAGGAGATCACGCATGGCAAATGACTTGGCTTTGGAGCCAACCTGTATCCTTCCTGTGTATTGTCACTTTTGTGCTTGACTTGACATTTTGTGGAATAGCTGTTTCTTTAAATGTGAAATTTTACGCTTTTACCCCTGTTTACTTACTAAGCTTCTAGCTTACCCCGTTTCCTTTGGTTTCCTTAGCAGGGGACGACGCGAGGAACTTCTTGGCACCTTCACTAGTATAGTTAGGTTTGATTGTAATAGTCGGACAGTTAGGATGTTTGTTTTAGTTTTGGTGATTTGTATAAGGACCCTCCTTAGGGTCTACCTTCTGCTGGTTGTTATTATAATGTATTAGAGTGGTTTGACTCGATACTTTTGAAGATGTAAATAGAACTCTTTAGGCGTTAGATATATTGTGAATAGTACGCTTGTGGGTTTATCTAGTTTTATTGTTTTGAAATTTTGAGTCCTGGCGCGAGTTAGGCAGGCGTCCCGCCGATACCCTAGGGTTCGCCCTTGGGAGAAGCGGGGGCGTCACAGAATGCCTTGCTTTAAAGATGGATTGCTGCTGAAAATTTTCAGCATGGCTGAGAGAAGGAAAACAGAATTTTATCCAGCTTTCCTTTTGAATCTTTGGCTGTAAATTTCATATTGTTGCACAAGATACACCGTAGCATGATAACTCCACTCTGCATGTTGAGCTGGAGTGGAAAAAAAAATGAAGAATTTGTGGAGAAAGTTTCACATTTAATCTGTCAAATTGTTGGAAGATTATATTTTAGATGATGTCAGATTTATGGGGACGTCATGGTGGAAGAATTTGCTGGAATTACTTGTTATTTGATTCATTTCATGTTGGGCAGATTATAAGCTTTATGTTTAGTGTTTCTAGCAAGTAAAAGATGGAGATTTAATGGACATCTTGAATTGACATTTGCTGGAATTTTATTGACTATTGAAGCTCTTGGCCATTTGAGTAATTTTTGCAAGAGTTTAATTTTTGGTGAATTTGTTCAAGTGGTTGGCTGAAACGTATTTGGAAGGTCCATGGTTTGTGATTTGGAATTGTTTTGATACCTTGGACTTCCTTTGTTGAATATTATTTGGAATTGAATCTGTTGAGACCTAGGGCTAATGATTGATGAAACCCTAGTGAAATTTATGTTTGAATTGTGTTTTGGCTATTTTGGCAACCGGGAATACAATGTGCAAATGATTTGAAATCGTGAAATCCGTTTGGGTTTGTTGAATTTGAGTACTTTTAAATCAAGCTTTGTGGAATTATTTTATCTTACTATCAAGTGATAGAGATTGAGAATAGCACGTTAATATTAAAATTTAAATGACAGGACTTTTAAAACCTTGCTTACTAGTTAGTTCTTTTATTTGTTTAAACTAGTTTTATTACTTTTAGGAAATAATCGTATTAACTTCTAAACTTTAAGTTTTTCGTAAAATTATTCCTGGCTAGTTGTTTTGAGGAAAAATTGTTAAAAACATGAGATTTTAATTATTATAAAAAGAAAAGCGTAGAAAACTTGCTCGACAAGAAAACTTACTTCAAGTAAATTAGATTTAGTTGCACCTCTAGAAAGAAAAGTATTTTTAAGGAAACTATACGGAATATTTTGCTACTTTTACTAGTTTTAGTCTTAAGTGGATTATCGAATTATTTCGAGAAAATAAACTATTTATATACTAGAGAATCTTTTATATTTATAAACCTAGAACTTGGATAGAAAACTTATAGTTCTTAAAACTTGGTTTTCTAGGATCTAGCGAGGACGCAGATTTTGATTCCCAGCTTGACTGGTGACTTCACTCTTGGTGAGTGTCCCTACTTGTTCTATGCTTACTTGATTAAAGCGCTTTCTTGACTTGATATGTGATATTTGGAAAAATGGTTTCTGATCCATCGAAGTGAGCAGTGTGTACTTTATCACACTAGCCGTTCGAATGGTGACTTGCTTGAAATGTTTTCATGAATACGTGCTTGCACTTGTTAATCACTAGGCAGGGGAGTGTACTACACCTTAAGGGTGGAAAGGACTCTTACCCTGACCTGCTAATCTCTTGTTGGACGTAAGGTCGTTGGATGAATTCCTCGACTAGTCCCTAATCTCTTGTTGGACGTAACGTCGTTGGATGAATTCCTCGACCAGTCCCTAAGGTATACTCGAGTATTACCACTCTCGTGTTTGTCGTGCGGGCCCGGTAAAGGGGTATGATTGGTGGCCGGAGTTAAGAAAAATAAGAAGATCTACATGGACCTTAGGTAGTGAAAGTTGACGGAGGGTCGGCTACGGAAAATTTTGATCAAGTTCGTGGAGAATGGCTCCTGAGAGCCCCTGTATCCTATCTTGTGCTGTTATACGCTTTCCTTATTGTTCAATTTGTGAAATTGTTACTCGCTGTTTGATTTACGTGATTGCATGTTTTGGGGCACCACTGAGCTTTAGCTCACCCCACGTTCATTTGTTTTTCTTGACAGGTCCTGGCACTTGAGCAAGACTTGAAATCAAATTTCATTTTTATGCATGTAGCTTGAGTTAAGCATTGTATCTTTTATTTTGGATTGCCACTTGAAGCTGGAAAAGTGTAAACCCTGGAATTGTTATTTGGCTTGTACTAATGTATTTGGATTGTATGTTTTGTTGCCTGGTTTGTAACGCGTAAGGTGTTTAAGAGTCGACGATTGGCTATCTTAAAGTGCTGTTATCTCTGAAGTTAATGTGGTCTTAGGTATTGGTCTATTATGGAGGATAAATATTGTAATAGTTTAGGCTATTCTTCGGAAGGATTTGGGCTAGATTTCTTGCGTGAGTCTTGGCGAAAGCTAGGCAGACGGCCCGCCAACCCTCTGGTTCGCCTTAGGGGGAAGTGGGGTCGCCACAAAGCCCAGGCTGGCTCGAGTCGCAAAATTAACCAACGAGTTTGGGGGTCCCCCGAATACGAATACAAATACGAATACGAATATAGGTCGATGAGCAACGCTCAAATCGACGATTCCGAATCACATATACGAATCACATGTACGAATCACATCCACATTACTACGTACAAATCGAATATGAATTCACATAACAAAATTCGAATATAATTTCATTTGAAAGAGAACGAGTGTGGTAAAGTACACACTCGTCTCTAAATTTTCAAATTCAAATAACGGATAAGAAGCAGTAAACACTTAGCAACAAATTCATGCACTTGACACTCACAGTGATTCAAGTAGCGAGTTCAAATGATGGTTTAGGCGTCTTCCGTGAGATCCTCTGGAAGGTCCTCTTGAGCGCCTGAGCATTTAATAATAAAAAATCACTTATAAATCCCAATTAATAAGGAAGATTGTACCCTTGTACAATCTAAGAAAATTTTACGAGAATGAGCCTTAATTATCTCGTAAATCGAGGCTCACAAGTGGGGTTCTAAAACACAAGCGAAATCTGGTTTTCATCTCTAAATTCAAGTGTAAAACGATCATGTGGTATCGAAAGGAAAAGGAGAATTCGAAAAACTCTATTTCCTTAAATTTAGAAATTTTCAGATTTGTTACACTTATTTTGAAAAATCATATCTCACTCATTACAAGTCTAAAATTGGAAAACTTGGTACCGTTGGAAACCTCCTAGAAAGTACTAAAAGTTCTTAGAAGACAAATTTCCATGATTCCAAACGGAAGGGATCCAAAAATTAGCTCAAAATTGCTGTTCTGGGGCATTGAAAACAGGTTTAGGTTGGTTTTTGGCCAACTTTGAAAATTCGGCAAAATTCACTTGATCCGAACTAACCTCTAAAATTTGGAACGCTATTAGAGTTTCAATCCAAGTTTAAAATAAAACAAACGGAACAAGAATCGGAGTATCGAGCACCAAGATATGGTAGCTCAAAGTTACCCAAATTTCCTTGTGAAACAAGGGTTTTCCAAAATCAAGTCACGAACTTTGGAAGTTTAGTTGAGCAATGAAACGGCCTCGGAATAGCACCAAAACTAGCAGTATAATACTACCATATAAGGAGTATTTCTCTGCCAAATTTCATGGATAAACAAGCACGGAGAGTTGGTTAACTAAAACACCCTAATTTCTAAAATTTCAAGGCAAAACTGCCTTGGGTACAAAATGTCCTTTTTCCAAGCTTTTGGCCACATGAAATCCTTGCGAACATGCTACATTTTAGTAGACAATGTTTATTAAACATCCAAGATATGTTTGATGGTGATTAACACCAAGAAGTTTCGGATAACAAGTCCCAAAGCATCGTTTGTTTCAAATCTGTCCAAATGCATGGTTTTCCTTCACCAAACCAGTTTTGAATTTTGATCATAAATCACTCAATTCAACTCGGAATTGAGCGTGGTTGGTGGCGTTGGACAATAGATTCACAAGGCTACATTTTCTTAGAAGAAACCATTTTCGAAATCTGTCCATAACTAGCTCATTCATGAGCATCAAGTTACAGCTCATGTGCTGCCTTCCAGGAAGCAACAAAACAGGACAGCAAATTTCAAACGAATGGTTTGGCTCACACAAGTGGAAACAGGATGTGCATGTTATACCAACGGAAATATGGGAATGTCTAGTTTCCAGTGTCGCAAACAGCACTCAATTCCGACATCGGAGTAACAAGTTATGGCAGAAAGAAAAAGACTGTCTGGGCAGTTACGGGAACCATTTTCCAGTTTTCTATGCTTTCGAAATCAACACATTTGGGTGACCAAATCATGTTATTTTTCAATAAAACTTTTTACACACTCAATATAACATGTAAACAACATAAACAAGCCATTAGAACCTCAAAATTTGCACCAAAGTGCTCGAACAAAGCAGGGGCAAAATGGTCACTTTTGGTCATTGCACCCTCCTTGAGTTTCTATCAACAACCCAACATTAATCCACTAGTTTAAGTACTAAATAAACATTATTACCATCAAAACACTACAAATCAGTCCATATATCCAAGGTGGGAGTTCATAGAGCCCACATAACCTTTTTTTCACCATAAACAAGCTACCCACAAGCATGCATAAGCCTAGATGCGCAATACTACTTCCATAAAGCAAGATTTTAAGTGTTGATCGTAGCTTACCTTCTTAGATGTGCAAGACAGAAATTTCGGCTCTCCTTAGCTCAAGAAAACCCGTGGAGTGCAGCTCTTTTTTTTAGCTAGATGCAATCTTCAAGTGTTAAACTAAGTGTGGGTGAAATTTGAAGCGAATTGGAGAAGATTTGGTAAGGGAATTAGGATGGAATTGGAGTTGTTTTTCTCCTTTGCTGGTTCAGCTGTTTGGAGCAGAAAAAGAAGAGCTAATGCTGAAGGTAAGCTTCCATGAGAAGTTTTTTAAAATTTGTGGCCAAAATTTGCTTCAAAGCCAACTAGAAATAGTGCACGTACGCGCGCGTTTTGTGCTCGATTCCTCTTGAATTTGTTGCACTAGTGCACTAAACCTCTAATGTACTTACATTCATATTAATATTATTCACTCTTAATTGCCCTAAAATAAGGGTCTAAAGTCCCTCAATTAAATTGCGCGCGTGAAAACGCGTATCTCCAATTTAAGCGCAATAGAGTGAAACCTCCAAGAAATTCTTATAATGATCGTACTACTAACTATCACTTGAGTACTTAAATCTAAAATTACCTATTTTAAGACCATTGTACATGTCTCCAATTTTTCGAGCTTATTATACTCTCAATTGGCTAAAATTTCCAAACACGTTTTCACTATTTTCATTAATCGAGCTTCCAAAAATTAATTTTTGAAATGAGTCACTTTAAAAATATAATGAAACCATAAATCCATGTATTTAGGTCTAATAAGGTTAGAAAATAATAATCGGAGCATTTGGCCAAGTAAGTAATCAAATGAGCTAGAATTTGGAGTTAAATTAGATAAATTGGTAAGTCTTCACAGACTGCATATTTTCCGGGAACCTTGCTGAACTTCTAGCTCATCTCTTTATTTGTTTTCCTTAATAGGGTGCGGGGTGAGAGAGACAAGAATATGTAGACACCAAAATTTTAGTCTTTCTTTTTTTTATTTCATTTAGTTGATTTTGTTTTAATTTTTGTTTATTTAATTTTCATTTTTGTTAGGAAAATTATTTTATTATTATTGATTAATTCATTAGAAAGGAAAAAGAAAAATCATCAATCAAACACAAAAATTTTAGCATTTTTATTTCATTTAGTTGATTTTATTTAAATTTTTGTCTATTTCCACTTTGTTAAAGAAAATCATTTCTTTTATTCATTCATTGGAAAGAAAAGAAAAAGTAGAAAAGAAAACAATAAAATCAAAATCATAAAAAAAAAATGATGCTTCACGCGCACATCATTTTCCTGGTTTCGTACAAAAACTAGGAACAAGGCTCAAATTGCAGCTGCGAATTTCCAGCTCTTTTCCCACGTTTATTTTTGGTTTTTTTAGCTCCATTGGATCATTTCACTCTCAAGCCACCTGGCTTTAATCCCAACATCAAGAGAGTCATAGGACAAAGGGCATCTAATGGCTTTGTATATCATCCTGAAAATGCCACTCCAATCCGCACCATTGGATGCTAGGGTTGGATTGTTTCTTGTAGCTATAAAAGGCTGAGGAACGCAACCTGGAAGAGGGAGGACGGCTAGAGAGTAAGCAAGAGAGGCGGCTGAGAGGAGAAAATAAGAGAGGAAAGAGAGATTCTGGTGAGGGAGAAAGAAAAGAAAAGCTACGGGCTTGGGAAGGACAGAAACAAGGGAGAATCTGGAAAGGAAGAAAGTTAGGGTTTCTGAGGGGCTGAAGGAAAAGAAAAAGCAAGAAAACCGAAAGGGTGAGAGAGAGAGCAAGGGAGAAGCGGAGAGAAAATCTGGTCTGGTGATTTTCTTGAAGGGACCATGGAGCCACTGAAGATATTGCCTATCGCGAGGAGTGGAACCGCTGCTACCATTTCAGTCCACCATCATCACCGGCAGATCTTCACCAAGGTATTTTAGTCCAGAACTCACGCTGAGGCTGGGTTTCTCTGTTGCTCCTGTTTTTTGTTCATGGTTAAGAAATCTATGGGGTTCGACCTGGATTCTGGGGACAGCAGATTGTGTTTTTCTTTGGGGGTTATATGATGAATTCGTGAAGCTTTCGTTTAATGTTTATGGTTGATCTTCATGTGTTTGAATAAGCAAACCCAAAAAATGACATAAAACTTCGGGCGGTGTTTCCTTCTTGCTATTTACTTGCTGTAGTGTTTGGTGGTTCTTGTTTTTCTTACCATCTTGTTCTTAGTATCTTGTTTGTTGTCATGGTGTGGCTTTAGAATGTTTTCTCGAAACTTTGAGTTAGAAGTTGGTAGATGTTCATGTGACTTTGCACTGCTGCCGAACTTTGGTTGGGGTTGGGTGAACCTGTTCCATTGCCTTGCTGCGTTTTATGATTTCCTTGTTGTTTTATCCTTTGTTTTGTTGATTTTTGGGCATGAGATTTTAGAAATAAAAAGCATAAGTTGTTCACCAGTTTGGGATTAGGGAAGGAAACCTTGGATTCTGAGTTGTTTTCTTTTCATTTTTGCTGCCTTATGTATCTTATGATGGCTTAGTACATACTTGCGGTTGTTGAAAACTCAAAGCTTCAGAAAATTGCTAGAGTTGCATGGTTTTTCTTCGGATTTTTCTGTGTTAACACTTAAGGTTTTAGTTTGAAAAGTAGGAAGAATGTTTGATGATCTTGTTGCCTGGGTTCAGATGGTGTTTGACTGAGATTCGTGCATAAAAATCTGCTGCAACAAGATGTTTGGCTTGGTTTGTTGCAGCGATATTGGAAAAACTGGGTTTTGGGGTGGCTGAGGTTCTGGTTTGGGTTTGGTATTAAAACTTGCTGCATGAAGTTGCTAAAATTTCGAAGCACTAGAATTTCCAGACGCTTCTTTGCTAATTGCATGTCCACGTTTCTGTCTTTGTTCTCCTTGTTTGCGATCTTCTTGTAATGATCTAATTCTGTCCCTCGTGCCTTAAGGTCTTCCCTCTTGTTGCGTAAAATAGTGAGTTCCATGTTTGCTGGAACCTTTTCTTGTCCAAATGTTGTGCGGTTTGTAGCTAGGGAAGTCCGCATCTCCTAAAGCTGTTACACAGCAACTCACAAGCTCCACACTCATTTGCATTTGTTAGCATTGAAGTTTATCATTTGGTTTGTGATTGTTTCATCATATTAGTTTCCATTTCTCCAAGTGTATGAAGAAAAGTTGCTGTTTTGCTTTCATTTTGCTCACCTCCTATTTTTTCTATGCTGGTTCCATAAGCTGCTAAGAGGATTGCATTCCCGTGACTGCCTTTTGCTACCCGTTTGGATGTTAAAATTCCGTATTTTGTTACGGTTAGAGTTTTGATGTTTGGTTGAGATTAGTTGTGTTGGGATGGAAAAGAGATTGCATTCGAGTAACCCAAAGGAAGTTGCAGAAAGAAAGCTTTCGGTTAAAGAAGAAAGCTTCGTGATCTTGCATGCATAATTTCTCAAAATTGCATTGTAACCCCTCAGATTTCCCCCTTATTTCACTATGGCCCAACTAATTGGGTAACTTAACCAATTTTGTCCCCTTAATATGTTGTTTTTTCTTTGGCATGCTTAATTTGATTTTTAGACAGAAAATTAGTGAGTTTTGGAATGAAGTTTTGAGGTTTAATAGTTTTTGAGAAATTTATGATTTTAATTCGGATTTTTAGTGAAATTTTGGGTATTTTGTTGTTTAATTGTAACAAATGGTTTTTCATTCATTTTTTGTGAATTTTAATTTTGTTTTGGTAGGTTTCATCCATAGCTATTGATTTTAATTTATTTCAATTTAGACCCCTAATACTTGTGATAATAATGATTTAACCCCTTAAAATCCTTTAAATCTTTCAGTTGGGTCCTTATTTGTTTAATTGGTCGAATATGAGTTGTCTATTTTATTTGAATGCTTTAATTGATTTAATTTTGTGTTTATTTCCATTTTTTGTGATTATTTGTTAATTAAAATGATGTCTTGACCATTTTACTGTTTTGGAGGGTAAATAAGTAATTTTATTTCACTAGGTCATCGATTCAAGGGAGATACACTCTACGCATCTATTTTGATTTTATTTGACCCTGTGTGCTCCTATGTGATCTTATGTGTGATATTGCATGCTTTTCGCATATTTTTATTTTATTTATTTATTTATTTAGTCACATTATTTGTTTTAATTTTAATTTCGTATCTTTATTTAATTTAATCTTGTTTATTTGAGAGGCATTTAAATGCCAAGTTGTAATAGTTAGGTTATTATTTTGTTTCATTTTATTTTTTTTCCTTAAATTGAGTAGGGCCCCCTAATGTAATAGTTAGGTCCCTATTTGCTTTTATTTGCTTTATGCGTTTTTGCATGCTTGTATGTTACGTGTTATTCGTTTTCTTAGGGTCTTGCATCTAGATATCATGTCTATGTGCTATGTGCTATATGTGATTTATGTGTTTATTTGCTTTATTATGTTTTACATGATTTATTTGATTGTAATAAATGCATGACGTCACCACACTAGTCCAACGCTAGTTGTGGCCCCCTTTCCCGATTCCACACTAGTTCAACGCTAGTTGCGGTTCCTTTTTCTGATTTCTCACTAGTCCAACGCTAGTGAGAAAATAGAGACATGGGCTAGTCCAACGCTAGACCTTTAGACACCGTTCGCACATTAGATCATGTTTGTGTGACAATCACTACACTCTCTTGCATATTTTCTACTCTTTAGGGTTTTTTTTATCATTTTTTACATGACATTTCCCCTATATACATCCCTTATCCCATATTTCCCCTATATATATCCGTTATCCCATATTTCCCTCTATATAACCCTATGTGTGAGACATGACATTAGACTTGCATTTCACATAAGGAAAATTAGAGATATGTTAGTACATTTGCTTGATTAGATTAGGAAATACCTCTCGAATATAGGATATGGACGAGTTTGGGTTTCTAACCTTAGTACGCTCGTATTCCCTCTATTAAAGGGAATATTGAAGTCACGAGTATTAGCCCCCGCACCCGTTATGATGCATTCCTCTAGATAATGTATATTTGTATAATTATTATTATTTTTTTCTTTTTCTTCGAGTCTCATATCTTGCACATTCGTGACCTCTTTAAATAATCATGTTTGGGCGTCGCAATTAATGCGATTTGCACCAATTAAAATTCAAAAAGACATATTGACCCTTCCGATAACCATTAGGTCTAGGTTCTGCATCCATATAGTGACATCCAAGTGTGAAAATTTTTAGGTTAAAATAAGAAAATTTTTGACTAAACCACGCAACTAGTCTTGATTAGGTTGAAAGGGTGCCTTGGATTTTATTCTTGCCTTTTCTTTCTTCAAATGTGACTCTCGAATTTTTTTTTTCTGATTTTCGAAGACTTGGTGTCGTTTAAAAAGGGTTTTTTCTCCTTTTTTCTTTAAAAATTCATTTTAGGTGATTTGGTACACCTTAACTCAATACCAAGTGGCGACTTCTATTTTTTATTAAAAATCTTTTTTAAACTATTATTTTTGGGTCAAAATCGTAGCATTTCTAAAGTCTCATTTAGGCCCATTTTCTTTATTTATTTCCTAAAAATCAAAAAATCATTTTTCAATCAAAATTAAATCCAAATTCATTTCTTTATTCATTTTCTAATTAACAAACTCATTTTTTTTCAACCAAAAATTAATCAAAAATCCATTTTTTATAAACACGTCATAATTTTCATTTTAAAAAATGGGGCACGACAGTTTGGCGACTCCACTAGGGACTTTGAGAGTCCGAGCATTTGATTTAGTCAATCTTTTTCTTTTTCTAACCTTCTTATATATCACATTTGGAGGTTTTAGGTTGCATTCTTCTTCCTTTTTCTCTTTCTCCTTTTAGGGTTTTTTGCATTTTCACACGCGCGTAATCACCCCTCGCACACCTTGTATGTGATGAATGGATGGTTTATTTATTTGCTTTTTATTTGTATCGTGCTTGCATCTTAGGGAAGGGGGGTAGCTACCCTAGAACCGTCAACCGCATTTGATGGTATTATAATCTCTCCCCTCAAAAGGAAGTATTTCATACGTGCATGCATTCCCTTTTACTCTATTTTTTTTCTTTTTCCTGGGCGTTTCTCACACTTCCTTATAGGATCAAAATCGATTTCCTTAGGTAGGCGGATGGTATGCTCTGCGCCTATAGCGATGCCTAAGGGATCACTCGAGCCACCGACTGAAGGTCCTGGGATTGATGACCCTTCGCTTTTTGGTCTGAAGGCTTGGGAGTCTAGGTGTATTAGTAAGCCAAACCTCATGCATCCATGATAGAAATTGCCTAGTTTAGAGTTAACCTTACCTAACTAGGAACACTAGGCACGAGGGGAGGGATTCCACCCCTCTTTCCTTATTTTTGTTATTACTTTTTGTATCATTTTATTGCCACAACGTGTTATGTGTTGAACTAACATTTTCTTGTTTTCTCGTCTTTTGTATTCACAAACACTAGGAAATAAAAGTTCTGGCGTGATACTCTTTTAGAACCTACCCTTTTAGATAGGCTATTGCACGTTTTAATTTCAATGTATTGCATTTGAAGGTTTATAGGTGCACATCATTTTAGACCCACCCTGGCGTACAAAGGGTTACTTAGGTCATGATTTCATTCCAAATTGTATTTTTAATTGCTTTAATAAATTGGTATCATACATAAACCTTAGAGGGAATGCCATTTAGGGGATCCCACATTAGAAATAAACCACCTCGTATCTAGGATACTTAATCCAAGGAGACTTGCACGGTAAGGTAAGGTAGGATTCGATCTTTTTCATGATAATAGAGCAACTTTTGCACATTAGAATATGAACATCTAACAATCATCTTTTGGCCATTTTAACATATTAGTTAAAATCCTTTGCATAAAAGACCTTAAATTGAATAAATTCATGTATGACTCCTCATTATTGAGACAATAAATGAATCAAGGCCAAATCTTGATTTTAGAAGGCTCATATACTAATGCATCACAATGAACTTTTTGAAACTACCAATGGGTAGATAATTCAATCAATTTTTGAATAAATAATCAATTCTATTCAATTCATTTGGTCAATTTCATCCAATCCATTTTATCAATTCATTCATTTTTTAGGGTAATCTAGTCATTTTTGAATAAATCGTTAACTCCATTTCATCTATTCATTCACTTTTAGAACAATTTAGTCATTTTTGAATAAATCGTTAACTCAATCCATTCATTCATTTTTAGAGCAACCTAGTCAATTTACCAATAAACCATCAATTCCATCTATTCCATTTTTATGAGTTTATTCACTTTTAGGGTGATCAATTCAATTTTGAATAAATCATCAATTTTATTTAATTCATTTGACCAGTTTACCCATTTTTTAGGGTGGTTCAGTTAATTTTGAATAAATCATCAATTTCATCCGATCCATTTGACCCGTTTATTCTTTTTTAGGGTTTCGATCCAAAGATAACTGAATAAACTAGTTGAGGCATGGCAATCCTTTCAAGAGTAAGCTTTTTCACATATCATTTTATGTGTTGATCAAAGTAATCAATCCATTCGGACTTTGTCCTCATTTTGTTAGGACAAAAGTCTCTTGTCACTCCAATTGGCCAAATTTTTCAAATTATTTTTCACTCAAATATCAATAAGTTGATCGGATTCATCAGGTATTGTATAGTGCCTAACCTAGATGATTGCATTCTCATTTTAGGCCTACCTTTGGCACGAAAAGGGCTCCCCCAATAGGATATGCATCCGAATTACTTTAATCTTTTACTAACTCCCGTCTTTTTCTTTTTATTTTTGTTAGCAGTTAATCAAGAAAGGAATCTAAATAGGGTTTTTTCTAAATTTTCAGGTAATTGTAAATATAGCTACACGAAGAAGTCCCATCGATGCACGATCACGTAGTCGAGTTTTTGAGAAATAGTGTAAACATGAGTACACATCCTGAATCATCCGATAGGTCTACAACGACGTCATCAGCCGATCTTGCAAATCTGGGAGCTCAACTGAGCGAAGCATTAAACAAATTTAATGAATTCAGCATGGAGATGGCTGTACAACGGCGCATGATTGATCAGTTGGTCGCTGGTAGCAACAGCGGTGTTCAGCATGATTCCTTACCTGCTAGTCAACCTGAACCGCAACCGCTACCCCTACCCTATACTCACACCTTTTTTGCTCCACATTTTGTAAATCCACCTGAGGAACCTGTCACATATCCCACTCATGGCCTACCACATACCTATACATCCACTATCCCCATCAATTCTTCTCATACTCAAGTTCCTCAAAAAAAAAATTGTTGTCCACCTGTTGGACTATTGATTACCTTCCCTCTTGAAGGGAGTTTCGATAAACTCGGGGGGTTGTCTTTGGTTAAAAATCATGAAAATCATTCATCGTGTGTCTTTTGTTTAACTATGTTTTTGTAAATAGTTTTGAATTAAGTGATTTTTGAAGTCTTGTTTAACAAGTAACATGCTTTTAAATTTGGTCTTTATCTTGAAATTCAATAAAATGTACAGTTTTCTATATACCGTATTACTTACGCATTCTTTTCAAATGGCTAAGAATAAAATCCTTTGACCCTTTGGATATCATTGTTCCGAAATTTGATGACAAGAATCTCGATATCTCACGAATGTGAATTTGGATTCCAAAATGAGAGGAGTAGTGAAGAGACATCCGAAAATGTTTCAAAGAGACCCGAATGGTATAAAGAGAAACTCAAGCCAAATTGGGATTAAGATTAAGGGAATAAGAATCAGTAGTCACTTGATAAGAAGCATTTAAATGCCATTTTTCATGGTCAATGCTATCAAAAGATTGGCCCTTGCTCACTATAAAATGGTCAAATCATGACTATTCAGACGAAGAGACAAAGCGTTGAGGTAGCTTTTGTCGGCACAAGATGAGGCCAAAAGAAGAGTTTGCTCCGAATTGGCAAGGTTCTTTTATTGTCAAAGAGGTATTGCTTGGTGGAGCACTCGTTCTCGCAGAAATAATGGACAAGTTTTTCCTCAGCCAATCAATTCGGAAATGTGTAAGAAATTCTTAATCTAATGAAAATTTCTTTTCAGGATTAATGCGAAGAATGGAATGAAAGTCAGGCCTTCTTCTTTTCCAATTAAACATTCTATCCCTAGTTATCCCTTTTGAACCTTCAGAATAAATTATTTTGTTTGGCAACCCCCAAGGATCACAAACCTACACTGGGGCAAGTTTGAGTTGAAAGAAGGAAAATGAAAGAAAAGAAAACCTCAGTTAAAAATAAATTGGAACAAATTTTGAAAAAATTCAAAAGATGAATGGAATGACAAAAGGCAAGACTATAAAAGAAAAGGAAAATAAAAGAAAATAGAACCTCAGTTAAGAATAAATTGGGGCAAGTTTTGATTTAACCCTAAAATAGGATTGGCGCAACAATGCGATCTCAGATAATTTAAACCACTTTTGAAATCCGCTTTCAAGCCTTAACTTTTCTAAGCTCCCCACCAGACTCCATTACAAAAACTGAAAGTCCTGACTTCTGTTTTTTGCATCACCTCTTTTAGGAAATTTTCTAATCACATGGCAAATGATGTCAATACGCCTTCACCAATTTTGCAAGGGAAGGTTTGTCGCACTGATGCCATCATTTTTTAAACACATTTTGAGTTGATGAAGGCTATCGGCGGGATTGGTTCATTAGTGAAAACCGGAAAAGACACCTTTGAAAAGAGAAAAGAAGAAAGAGAAAAAAAATGGAAAAAGAAAAAAGGAAGGAAAAAGAAAAAAAAAAAGTGGAGATAGCCTTAACGAAAACCCGAAAAGACGTTAAGGTAGCGTTTTATGAGGCGAAGTGAGCTTGGATTTGAAAGGCTGGTGACTCAGTTCATTCGAATTTCTCTTCACCTTGTGGTTCTGTTGCCAATATTGAATTTCGAACGAACGATATCCAAAGGGTCAAATGTGGCATTTTGTTTGAAATCAAAGTACTTTGGTTTCTCAAGAGTAATTGTTAAATTCACAGGTTCATTTCTCTAAAATTAATTTTCTTTCAAAATAAAAGCTTGTTTTCATGTTATCGAGATTTTCATCATTTTTGTGTAAATAAAATATTTTTCTTGTATTTCATGGTCTCATTTATCCCTTTGGATTTATCAAATAGCAATCCCTCTGATTTATTGAAAATCCCTGAATATCAAATGTCATCCTTCATTAGCATTAGAAGTTAACGAAACCTAATACAGTTCATAGAGCAAAGTGGAGTTTTACAACATCGAAGGAAAAACATCAAAATACTCATGTTTACACATTTCTTGAAAGTTAGACGAGTCGAATGGTGGTGGCATTATTTGTTATTTGGATTATTTTCTTTCTCTTGCAGGTCCATACGTGTTTCAAATAACAAAACTGGGACAAAAATTTTTTATAATTGTGAAATGTCACCCAAGAATTGAAGGGTTCGAACCGAGGAAGAGGTGAATCAAAGTTTTAAGGAGGAGTAACAATGCCGTAATGCAAAACAAATGATCGGTGGCACAATAATCGGTCAAAACTGGGGCAAAAATTTTTTGAAAAGATTCCCCAAGTGAGTATTCAAAAACTTTTCCATGCACTAACGCTTCTTTCTTAAAAAATCAAATTTAATTTCTTGTTGGTGAAGTCTCAATGTCCGTCGCGCACCCTTCTACCTCCCTTCTTGAAAAAATCAAATTTAATTTCATGTTGGTGAAGTTTCAGCGTTCGCCGCGCACCCTTCTACCTCCCTTCCTGACAAATCAAATTTAATTTCTTATTAGTGAAGTCTCAGCATCCGCCACGCATCCTTCTATCCCCATTCTTGACAAATCAAATTTAATTTCAAGTTTAATTTCTTGTTGGTGAAGTCTCAGCATCCGCCGCGCACCCTTCTACCCTCTTCTTGAAAAATCAAATTTAATTTCTTGTCGGTGAGTCTCAGCGTCCACCGCGCACCCTTTTACCCCCCTTCTTGACAAAACAAATTTAATTTCTTATTGAAGAATCATCATGGCAGGATCGGGTATTATCCCACGGACCAATGAAATGGCAGGATCGGGTATTATCCCACGGACCAATGAAATGGCAGGTTTGGGTATCATCCCACTGACGAATGGAATGGCAGGTTCGGGTATCATCCCACTGACCAATTGAATGGCAGGATCGGGTATCATCCCACAGGTTCGGGTATTATCTACTGGCCGATGCTATGACAGGCTCGGGTAATATCCCACTGATCAATGGTATGGCAAGTTAGGATATTATCCCACTGACCAATGGAATGGCAGGTTCGGGTATTATCCCATTGACCAATGGAATGACAGATTCGGGTATTATCCACTGGCCGATGCTATGACAGGTTCGAGTAATATCCCACTGATCAATGGTACGGCAGGTTCGGATATTATTCCACTGACAATTGAATGGCAGGTTCGAGTATTATCCACTGACCGATGCTATGGCAGGCTCGGGTATTATCCCACTGATCAATGGTATGGTAGGTTCGGGTATTATCCCACTGACCAATTGAATGGCAGGATCGGGTATTATCCCACTGACCAATTGAATGTTGGGATCGGATTTTATCCCACCAATCTCGGCAGAACCGGATTTAATCTCGCTGACCGTTTATATCGCGTTAGGTTTGGGATGTATCCCACCAATCTTGGCAGGTTTGGGTTGTATCCCACTGACCGTTTTTATCTTGTTGGGTTCGGGTTTTATTCCACAACCTCGACAGGAATGTGTTTAATCCCGCTGACCGTTTGTATCTTATTGGGATCAGGTTTTATCCCACCAATCTCGACAGGAGCGGATTTTATCCCTCTGACCGTTTCAAGTTTCAATTTAAGGCAGAATAACTACAGGTAAGTATTTGGTGTCTACGTCTTTGTCTCAAATTTCTTCGAAACTCAGATAAAGAGGACAAGTTGTAGATACCAAAATTTTAGTCTTTCTTTTTTTTTATTTCATTTAATTGATTTTGTTTTAATTTTTGTTTATTTAATTTTCATTTTTGTTAGGAAAATTATTTTATTATTATTAATTAATACATGGGAAAGGAAAAAGAAAAATCATCAATCAAACACAAAAATTTTAGCATTTTTATTTCATTTTAGTTGATTTTGTTTAAATTTTTGTCTATTTCCATTTTGTTAAAGAAAATCATTTCTTTTATTCATTCATTCGAAAGAAACGAAAAGTAGAAAAGAAAACAATAAAATCAAAATCATTAAAAAAAATGATGCTTCCTGGTTTCGTACAGAAACCAGGAACAAGGTTCAAATTGCAGCTGCGAATTTCCAGCTCTTTTCCCACGTTTATTTTTGATTTTTTTAGCTCCATTGGATCATTTCACTCTCAAGCCACCAGACTTTAATCCCAACATCAAGAGAATCATAGGACAAATGCCATCTAATGGCTTGTGTATCATCCTGAAAATGCCACTCCAATCCGCACCATTGGATGCTAGGGTTGGAGTGTTTCTTGTAGCTATAAAAGGCTGAGGAATGCAACCTGGAAGAGGGAGGACGGCTAGAGAATATGCAAGAGAGGCGGCTGAGAGGAGAAAATAAGAGAGGAAAAGAGAGATTCTGGTGAGGGAGAAAGAAAAGAAAAGCTACGGGCTTGGGAAGGACAGAAACAAGGGAGAATCTGTAAAGGAAGAAAGTTGGGGTTTCTGAGGGGCTGAAGGAAAAGAAAAAGCAAGAAAACCGAAAGGGTGAGAGAGAGAGCAAGGGAGAAGCGGAGAGAAAATCTGGTCTGGTGCTTTTCTTGAAGGGACCAAGGAGCCACTGAAGCTATTGCCTATCGCGAGGAGTGGAACCGCTGCTACCATTTTAGTCCACCATCATCACCGACAGATCTTCACCAAGGTATTTCAGTCCAGAACTCACGCTGAGTCTGGGTTTCTCTGTTGCTCCTGTTTTTGGTTCATGGTTAAGAAATCTATGGGGTTCGACCTGGATTCCGGGGACAGCAGTTTGTGTTTTTCTTTGGGGGTTATATGATGAATTCGTGAAGCTTTCGTTTAATGTTTATGGTTGATCTTCATGTGTTTGAATAAGCAAACCCAGAAAATGACATAAAACTTCAGGCGGTGTTTCCTTCTTGCTATTTACTTGCTGTAGTGTTTGGTGGTTCTTGTTTTTCTTACCATCTTGTTCTTAGTATCTTGTTTGTTGTCATGGTGTGGCTTTAGAATGTTTTCTCGAAGCTTTGAGTTAGAAGTTGGTAGATGTTCATGTGACTTTGCACTGCTGCCGAACTTTGGTTGGGGTTGGGTGAACCTGTTCCATTGCCTTGCTGTGTTTTATGATTTCCTTGTTGTTTTATCCTTTGTTTTGTTGATTTTTGGGCATGAGATTTAGAAATAAAAAGCATAAGTTGTCCACCAGTTGGGGATGAGGGAAGGAAACCTTGGATTCTGAGTTGTTTTCTTTTCATTTTTGCTGCCTTATGTATCTTATGTTGGCTTAGTACGTACTTGCGGTTGTTGAAAACTCAAAGCTTCAGAAAATTGCTAGAGTTGTATGGTTTTACTTCGGGATTTTCTGTGTTGACACTTAAGGTTTTAGTTTGAAAAGTAGGAAGAATGTTTGATGATCTTGTTGCCTGGGTTCAAATGGTGTTTGACTGAGATTCGTGCATAAAAATCTGCTGCAACAAGATGTTTGGCTTGGTTTGTTGCAGCGATATTGGTAAAACTGGGTTTTGGGGTGGCTGAGGTTCTGGTTTGGGTTTGGTATTAAAACTTGCTGCATGAAGTTGCTAAAATTTCGAAGCACTAGAATTTCCAGACGCTTCTTTGCTAATTGCATGTCCACGTTTCTGTCTTTGTTCTCCTTGTTTGCGATCTTCTTGTGATGATCTAATTCTGTCCCTCGTGCCTTAAGGTCTTCCCTCTTGTTGCGAAAAACAGTGAGTTCCATGTTTGCTGGAACCTTTTCTTGTCAAAATGTTGTGCGGTTTGCAGCTAGGGAAGTCCGCATCTCCTAAAGCTGTTACATAGCAACTCACAAGCTCCACACTCATTTGCATTTGTTAGCATTGAAGTTTATCATTTGGTTTGTGATTGTTTCATCATATTAGTTTCCTTTTCTCCAAGTGTATGATGAAAAGTTGCTGTTTTGCTTTCATTTTGCTCACCTCCTGTTTTTTCTATGCTGGTTCCATAAGCTGCTAAGAGGATTGCATTCCTGTGACTGCCTTTTGTTACTCGTTTGGATGTTAAAATGCCGTATTTTGTTATGGTTACTTGGATTAGAGTTTTGATGTTTGGTTGAGATTAGTTTTGTTGGGATGGAAAAGAGATTGCATTCGAGTAACCCAGAAGGAAGTTGCAGAAAGAAAGCTTTCGGTTAAAGAAGAAAGCTTCGTGATCTTGCATGCATAATTTCTCAAAATTGCATTGTAACCCCTCAGATTTCTCCCTTATTTCACTATGGCCCAACTAATTGGGTAACTTAACCAATTTTGTCCCCTTAATATGTTGTTTTTTCTTTGGCATGCTTAATTTGATTTTTAGACAGAATATTCATGAGTTTTGGAATGAAGTTTTGAGGTTTAATAGTTTTTGAGAAATTTATGATTTTAATTCGAATTTTTAGTGAAATTTTGGGTATTTTGTTGTTTAATTGTAACAAATGATTTTTCATTCATTTTTTGTGAATTTTAATTTTGTTTTGGTAGGTTTCATCTTAAGCTATTGATTTTAATTTATTTCAATTTAGACCCTTAATACTTGTGATAATAATGATTTAACCCCTTAAAAATCCTTTAAATCTTTCAATTGGGTCCTTATTTGTTTAATTGGTCGAATATGAGTTGTCTATTTTATTTGAATGCTTTAATTGATTTAATTTTGTGTTTATTTCCATTTTTTGTGATTATTTGTTAATTAAAATGATGTCTTGACCATTTTATTGTTTTGGAGGGTAAATAAGTAATTTCATTTCACTAGATCATCGATTCAAGGGAGGCACACTCTACTCCTCTATTTTGATTTTATTTGACCCTATGTGCTCCTATGTGATCTTATGTGTGATATTGCATGCTTTTCGCATATTTTTATTTTATTTATTTATTTATTTAGTCACATTATTTGTTTTAATTTTAATTTCGTATCTTTATTTAATTTAATCTTGGTTATTTGATAGGCATTTAAATACTAAATTGTAATAGTTAGGTTATTATTTTGTTTCATTTCATTTTTTTTCCTTAAATTGAGTAGGGCCACCTAATGTAATAGTTAGGTTCCTATTTGCTTTTATTTGCTTTATGCTTTTTTGCATGCTTGTGTGTTACGTGTTATTCGTTTTCTTAGGGTCTTGCATCTAGATATCATGTCTATGTGCTATGTGCTATATGTGATTTATGTGTTTATTTGCTTTATTATGTTTTACATGATTTATTTGATTGTAATAAATGTATGACGTCACCACACTAGTCCAACGCTAGTTGCGGTTCTTTTTTCTGATTTCTCACTAGTCCAACGCTAGTGAGAAAATAGAGACATGGGCTAGTCCAACGTTAGACCTTTAGACATCGTTCGCGCGTTAGATCATGTTTGTGTGACAATCACTACACTTATGCATATTTTCTACTCTTTAGGATTTTTTTGTTTTATCATTTTTTACATGACATTTCCCCTATGCACATCCCTTATCCCATATTTCCCCTTTACATATTCCTTATCTCATATTTCCCTCTATATAACCCAATGTGTGAGACATGGCATTAGACTTGCATTTCATATAAGGAAAATTAGAGATAGGTTAGTACATTTGCTTGATTAGATTAGGAAATACCCCTCGAATATGGGATATGGACGAGTTTGGCTTTCTAACCTTAGCACGATCGTATTCTCTCTATTAAAGGGAACATTGAAGTCACGAGTATTAGCCCCCGCACCCGTTATGATGCATTCCTCTAGGTCATGTATGTTTGTATAATTATTATTTTCTTTTCTTTTTCTTCGAGTCTCATATCTTGCACATTCGTGACCTCTTCAAATAATCACTTTTGAGCGTTGCAATTAATGCGATTTGCACCAATTAAAATTCGAAGAGACATATTGACCCTTCCGATAACCATTAGGTCTAGGTTCTGCATCCATATAGTGACATCCAAATGTGATAATTCTTAGGTTAAAATAAGAAAATTTTTGACTAAACCACGCAACTAGCCTTGGTTAGGTTGAAAGGGTGCCTTGGATTTTATCCTTGCCTTCCTTTTTTTCAAATGTGACTCCCAAATCTTTTTCTCTGATTTTCGAAGATTTGGAGTCGTTTAAAAAGGGTTTTTTCTTCTTTTTTCTTTAAAAATTCATTTTAGGTGACTTGGTACACCTTAACTTAATACCAAGTGACGACTCCTATTTTTTATTAAAAATCCTTTTTAAACTATTATTTTTGGGTCAAAATTGTCGCATTTCTAAAGTCCCATTTTCTTTATTTATTTCCTAAAAATCAAAAAATCATTTTTCAATCAAAATTAAATCCAAATTCATTTCTTTATTCATTTTTTAATTAACAAACTCATTTTTTTCAATAAAAAATTAATCAAAAATCCATTTTTTATAAACACGTCATAATTTTCATTTTAAAAAATGGGGCGCGACAGAATAGCACTAGTTGTATTTGGAATTTTAAACTAGTATTTGGCCGGTAATATATTATAGAACTAGTTGTTCAAGTTCTTACCCTTTTGGCTTGCACTTTGACTTGTATATTCGAATGATTTGTTGCATATACATGTTATTTTGAAGAATTATAGTGTTACTGATTTGGCATCCAAAGAATAATGAGCTAGAAAGTTGTAGTTCTCATTTTAAGGAATTGCATAATATTTATACTTGGTGAGGTGATTGAATTACTTGTATTTTGATATGTTTAGCTGTGCACTAAAGTATGAATATTTTGTGAAATTGGATAGTTGCAATATTTCTTGAAAAATTTTGTGCTTACTTTGCAGTTAATGTTATTTCTGACGTTAATGTGAGTGAGTGAATCCTGACGAGAGTTAGACAGACGGTCTGCTATGTGAGGACTCATGTTTTTATTCTTAAAATAGTTATTTTTATAATTATTTACCACAGTATTAGTTAATTATATTATCGTTGTATGAATTGCTTTTAAATTTCGCTTTATCGCGCGCGAGTCGAAAGTTCGCACATTTCACGTCGGAACAACTAAGTGGAGATTTGAGAAATTTATACTAGACTCGTAAGAGCGAATAATTACAGTTTTAAAGGAACTACATTGGAGGATTAGTGCACAAGTGAAACAAATAAGAGAGAAAAGTGATGGTACGAAACACTATTCGAGCACTATTTGAAGTTGATTTTCGTACACCTTTTTGCTCCTTTTTCCCTCCAAAGCTTCCAAGACAAGATTCACACAACCAAACCATTCTCTCTCTCCTCTCTTTGGTCGGCCAAAACAAGAAGAAAAAGGGGAGGAAGAAAGCTTCAATTTTCTTGCTTCAAACTTGCTCCAAATCTTCACACAACTCACAAAACCTTTGGAGATTAGTTCTAGTTTGGAGAAAGACATCATCTAGTGGAGCTTCTTGAAGGATTTGTGGAGAAAAAAATCTGATTTTTCATCTAGGATTAGAGGTAACCCTTTAACTCTTCTAATCTTTCCATTTTCTTCAAGAATCATGGTTAGTTTTGCATGGGTTTGAAACCCTAAACAAGAAATAGGCTAGAGGACTTGAGGAGTTTCATTTTTTGCTTTAATCTCTAGGCTAGCAATTTTGAGGTAGATTATAGGTAGCTGACTTGAGAATTAAAATGCTTGATTGTTGTGTTTATGTGTTATATGAGAGGTTTACGGTTAGAAAATGGAGAGAAAGTTGAGAAATGTGTGAGACTAGTGCTGACCGAAAATTTCTGTCCATTGTTGCTCTGTTTTAATTCAAAATTTTGATGCTTGTTTGGCTGTGAAATTGATGGTTATATGTTGTATATTGTGTGTAAAAAGTGCCTTCTAAAAATCGTTTCATTAGGTTGCTCAAAACTAAGGTTTTCGAAAAAGAAAGAAATCTGGAAATGGTGATCAGGAGGGCCAAACAGTAGTTGTTTGTCTGAACATATCTCTCTGTATAAAAGTTGAAATTGAGTGCCGTTTATGGCATTTGAAACTAGACATTTATAGCTTTCTAACGGTATAAAAATCACCTGCTAGTTCGAACTGAGTAAACCGTAGTGATTCAGCAAAATTGACTGTCCTGTTGTGACTGTCTGTCCGAGAGGAATGGAGAAGCTACATCTTGTGGCTTGATTTCGTCTCACTTGTGAACTGATTTTGGAAACGACTTTTTCTGATGAAATGTAGCATTTTGAACCTAGTTTACAACGCCGTAAACCATTCTTAATTTGAACTTGTATTAAGTGAGATGTTGTCTGATTTCGAAAGTGCAACAAAGATGGGAAACTGGAAGTTTTCCTTTCTTGCTAGCCGAATGGTCAAACCTGTTTTCGAAAGTTATATCTCACAAATTTTCATGTCAATTGTTTGTAAATTGTTTATTAAATGTTTTTGGAACCTTGGTTTCAAAAATGGAGTGAATTGGGATTGATTTCATTGGACAAAAACCTTTGGAAAGAAAGAAAGAGTGGATTGGCAGATTTGCTTTGAAAATTTCACGAACTTTGGTCATTTTGTTAACTGTCTTCCCACATGATTTTTTGCCTATAATTTTATAGAGAGGTATCCCACATATGAAAATTTAAGTCTACCAAATTTGGTGTAATTTCAATAACATTTCGATATCCAAATGATGTTCCAAAAATGGCTCTGCAAATCTGGAAATTTCTGATCAGTGTGCAAAATTCAGTTGATTTTGAACTGTTATATCTTGACACTCAAAACTCCGAATATAGTTCCACTTGTTGTGTTTGAAACCTTGTTTGAAACTCTTATTGTGTTACAAATTTTAAGGGCTGGTTCACGTTCTACGAATTATGCCGAATTTTCAAATATCGCCGAAAAACAAGACTAGTTCTGTCGTGCTTGTTTAAATCAGCAACTTTGAGCTGAAAAATGAATGCTCTCTGTTTGGAACCATGGAAAAGTGTCTTTCTAAAAACTTTTAGTGCTTTGAACCTAGTTTCCGACGGTATAAATTTTTTCATTTTTGGACATGCCAAACTCAGGATTTGATTTTTCAAAGATTGTCGCGCAAAACAGAAATTTTTCGAATTCGTAAGAAATGAGTTTTTGAGAGCTTGTCACTCACTCTCGATATCGATAGACCGTTTTAAACTCGATTTCATGGAAGAGGCAAGTCTCTCTTGGGACTTTAACTCCTCACTTTTGAACCTCGATTTCCGAGAGATTAAGGTTCTCTTTTAAGGCATTGACTTAGTTTAAACAAGTGTAAATTCTTTCTTGGTTAATGCATGGTTGTGAGTGAAAGCTACACATTATTTGTTCAGGCGCTCAAGGGAATTTTCAAGAGAATCTCGGAGCAGACGCCTAAAAGGTTACTTGCTCACTTACTCAGTTTTTGACTTGGTGAGTGTCAAGTGCATGATTTATTGTTAAATACGTGAATTGCTTCTTGTGAATTATGTGAATTCGAATTGCCGAGAGGAGTGTGTACTTTATCACACTCGTTCTCTTTTACATGAAATTATGATCGAAATTCACTATGTGAATTGATATTCAACTCGTGTGAAGTGATGTGGTTGTGAATCATATTTGTGATCGTCGATTGGAACGTTGTCTCATCGACTTATATTCGTATTCGGGGGACGCCCAAACTCATAGGCTAACCTTGTGACTCGAGCCGGCATGTATTTGGTCGAGAAACTTGGTGAACAATGAGATATTCGTAAAACTTGATCTATTTGAGAGATCTCGCTTGGCATACTCGAGTAGTATCGCCTTTTAAAATGATGAGCGGGTCCGGAATAGGGGGTGTATCGGTGAACGGGATTCGTGAAGTAAAACGGTGTTCTATGGACTAAATATACCTACCCGATTGACGGAGTGTCATCACGTGGAGGTATATAATCGAGACTCGGCAAAGCAAGTAGATTCTAACTCCTGAGAGGTCATGTGTCCTTATTGAATGTGTTTTATTTCAAATTGTGAATTATTTGAATGTTATAGTTTTATTTCTCGTATAAGTGCTATTACTATTTGAATTATGTGTTTGCATGTTTTCTTGGCCTCACTGAGTATTAGCTCATCCCATTAGTTGTGTTTTCCTTAACAGGAGCTGAAATGGAAAGAATTATGGAGAAGCTAATTTGATGGACTTTTGATTAGGGTTTTGAATGTAATTGTTTTAGACAACTTTTGGAGATTGTATATTTGGGGAATGCTGATGTACTTTTGGTAACTTGTGATGTAAGACTTGTATGTTTTTAAGGAAACGACCCTTTCTTTATATTTTTTACTTTTAGTATCGATTGATTATCCATAAGTTGAATTCATCTCGTAGTGAGTCCTAGAGAGAGTTGGGCAGGCGTCTCGCCGATACCCTTTGGTTCGCCTTAGGGAGAAGTGGGGGCGTCACAGTTGGTATCAGAGCACTAGGTTTAGAGATTTATTTGGGAGACATATTAGAAACTTTACCCTCGAGAATATGAATGAAATAATTTAGTTATACCTTAAGTAATGTTTGAGCAGGTTAGTGATTTTATGTTTCTTACCGAAATTGTGGTTGTTTTGTAGGGATAGAGAATGGTAACAGAGGACATGCTGTTCATGATAATGGTCATGCTAATGGCCACGTGGAGCCCCTTAGGTCTATTTACTATCGAGCACTTGGTGAAGGAGCTCGTGTTCGATTCTCGCCTTCTTCTAGATTTCCCCGTTGTCCCTATAGGGCGACACACGCTTACCCTAATGACCTATTATTGTCCATTGACGATGAGCATCGTCAATTGATGAATACCAACAGAGCTTTACTTCAGGAGATTGAGGAGTTGAGCGCCATGGTTGATGCTCAGGGTGCTAGGATTGTAGAGTTAGAGGGGACGGTAGTGGACGAGTTGGCTAGGGCTGAGGCCGCTCGTGATGAGGTTTAAAGGGTTAGGGCTCGACTCACTAGGATAGGCGAGTAGGTCCGGGATCGGGCTTCTGGGATTCTAGTTGATACCACTTTGTTGATCGATGAGGTGATGGATGTTGTGCAGAGTCCGGTTCAGGAGGGCACCAAGGAGGAGCCTTTCGAGGAGAATCCTGAGGAGAAGGTTCAGCCTAATAGTCCTGCTGAGGATTAGACTGGGAGTGATAAATCTTTTGATTTGTGTAGTTAGGATTAGTTGGAGTTGTGCTAGTTCTGAGGCCATTGTATTTTGCTTGACTATGTGGTCTACTTTTGACATGTATGATTAAACGTACTCTTGTGGCACCTGTGTGCATATTTTATAAATGCCCCATGATTTGCTAATTGTATGAACCTTAAAGTGTTCATCGATGATATATTGGTGTACTCTAAGATTTTGGAGGATCATGAGAAACACTTGAGAATTATTTTACAAACTCTGAGGGAACATCGGTTGTATGCTAAATTTAGCAAATGTGAGTTTTGGTTGAAAGAAGTAACTTTCTTAGGTCATATAATTTCTAAGAACGAAATCAAGGTGGATCCGTCCAAAGTTGAAGCGGTTTCTAAGTGAAAGCAATCGAAAAACCCTACTGAAGTTCAAAGTTTAATAGGGTTAGCAGGGTATTATCGGAAGTTTATCAAAGATTTTTCTAAGATTGCTGGATCCATGACTGAGTTGACTAGAAAAGTGAAAAATTTATATGGAGTCCAAAATGTGAAGAAAGTTTTCAGGAGTTAAAAAAGGTTGACGAGAGCACTTGTATTAGTTTTACCTAATAGAAAGGATAATTTTGTAGTATATACAGATGCTTCCAAAGAAGGCTTGGCGTGTGTATTGATGCAGAATGATAAGGTGATTACGTGGAAATTAAAGCCGCACGAGAGAAACTACCCAACTCATGATTTAGAGTTAGCGGCTGTAGTATTTGCATTAAAGAAGTGGAGGCATTACCTATATGTAGTGACATTTGAGATTTTCACGAACCACAAGAGTCTTAAGTATTTGTTTTCTCAAAAGGAGTTGAATTTGAGACAACGTAGATGGGTGAAATTTTTGGAGAATTATGATTGCACGATAAATTATCACTCAGGAAAAGCCAATGTAATGGCCGATACTTTAAGTTGCCAAATGCAAGTGGCAGGATTGATGATTAAAGAATTGCACTTGTTGGAAGAGATTAGTTGTTGGAATCCTCGTCTGAAACCGAGAAAAATGATCTTTGAAAATATTATCGTGAAATTCACTTTGTTGGAACATATCAAGGAGGCACAAGAGAAGGATTCTGAAGTGTAAAAGTGGTTGGAGAAAGTTAATAAAGGAGAAAAGTCAGATTTTAACTTGGGAACAAACGGTGTATTAAGGTTTCGGAATCGTATAGTAGTGCCAAAGGACGAAAGGTTTAAGAAGGAAATCTTGGAAGCACACCGATCTAAGTACACGGTACATCTTGGAGGGAATAAAATGTACTAGAACTTGAAGAGTTTGTATTAGTGGGAGAACATGAAAAAGGAAATTGCTCAATTTATCCAGACTTGTTTGATTTGTCAGCAAGTTAAATCCGAGCATCAGAAACCATCTGGCCTATTGCAACCTTTAGAGATACCCGAGTGGAAGTGAGAAAATATCACTATAAATTTTGTATCTGGATTGCTAAGAACGCAAAGAAGTCACAACGCCGTTTGGGTAATAGTGGATAGGTTGACCAAATCTGCTCACTTACTGTCGATTAGTATGAAGTACCCGTTGGAGAAGTTAGCTAAGTTATACTTGGATGAGATTATAAGGCTACACGGGATACCTATAAGTATTGTGTTCGATCGAGACCCTAGGTTTGTTTTGCGGTTCTAGCAAAAGATGTAAGAAGTGTTGGGGACTGAATTGAATTTTAGCACTACTTACCATCCCCAAACTGATGGACAGTCTAAGAGGACAATTCAGACTCTTGAGAACATGTTAAGAACTTGTATTTTAAATTTTGGAGAGAATTGGAGTAAGTACTTAACATTGGTAGAGTTTGCTTATAATAATAGTTTCCATTCATCCATTCAAATGGCTCCGTACGAAGCACTTTATGGCCAAAAGTGTAGGTTTCTGATTTGTTGGGATGAAATATGTGAAAGAAAGATTTTAGACCCCACTGCAGTGCCTTGGATCGAGGAGACGCGAGAAAAAGTGAAGTTAATACGCCAGACGATTCAAACCGCACAGAGTCGTCAAAAGAGTTATACAGATAACCGAAGGAAGGATTTGGAGTTTGCGGTTGGAGACCAAGTTTTTCTTAAGATTATTCCTTTAAAAGCAAGTTTAATAGCAAGAAGAGGAAAGAAACTACAACCAAGATTTGTAGGACCATATAAGATTCTTCAACATGTAGGAAATGTGGCTTATAAGTTGGAATTACCACCAAATTTATCTCGGATCCATAACGTTTTTCACGTATCGATGCTCAAGAAATATCATCCAGATCCGTCTCATGTCCTATAACCGGAAAATATTGAGATCGACGAAACACTGACCTATGAGGAGAAATCAATAAAGTTTCTAGATCGTAAGGTGAAGGAACTGGGGAACAAACGAATCCCTTTGGTGAAAATTCTTTGGAGGAATCATGGAATAGAAGAAACAACTTAGGAAATAGAGGAGGAGTTTCAAAAGAAGTACCCAGATCTATTTCCAAATCAAGGTATGAATTTCGTGGACAAAATTTTCTTAAGGGGGAGAGAATGTGAGGACTCATGTTTTTATTCTTAAAATAGTAATTTTTATAATTATTTACCATAGTATTAGTTAATTATATTATCGTTGTATGAATTATTTTTAAATTTAGCTTTATCGCGCGCGAGTCGAAAGTTTGCGCATTTTGCATCGGAACAACTAAGTGGAGATTTAAGAAATCTATACTAGACTCGTAAGAGTGAATAATTACAGTATTAAAGGAACTACATTGGAGGATTAGTGCACAAGTGAAACAAACAAGAGAGAAAAGTGGTGGTACGAAACACTATTCGAGCACTATTTGAAGTTGATTTTGGTACAACTTTTTGCTCCTTTTTCCCTCCAAAGCTTCCAAGACAAGATTCACACAACCAAACCACTCTCTCTCTTCTCTCTTTGGTCGGCCGAAACAAGAAGAAAAAGGGGAGGAAGAAAGCTTCAAACTTGCTACAAATCTTCACACAACTCACAAAACCTTTGGAAATTAGTTCTAGCTTGGAAAAAGACATCATCTAGTGGAGCTTCTTGGAGGATTTGTGGTGGAAAAATCTGATTTTTCATCTAGGGTTAGAGGTAACCCTTTAACTCTTCTAATCTTTCCATTTTCTTCAAGAATCATGGTTAGTTTTGCATGGGTTTGAAACTCTAAGCAAGAAATAGGCTAGAGTACTCGAGGAGTTTCATTTCTTGCTTTAATCTCTAGGCTAGCGATTTTGAGGTAGATTATAGGTAGCTGACTTGAGAATTAAAATGCTTGATTGTTGTGTTTATGTGTTATATGAGAGGTTTACGGTTAGAAAATGGAGAGAAAGTTGAGAAATGTGTGAGAGTAGTGCTGGCCGAAAATTTCTGTCCATTGTTGCTCTGTTTTAATTCAAAATTTTGATGCTTGTTTGGCTGTGAAATTGATGGTTATATGTTGTATATTGTGTGTAAAAAGTGCCTTCTAAAAATCGTTTCATTTGGTTGCTCAAAAGTAAGGTTTTCAAAAAAGAAAGAAATCTGGAAATGGTGATCAGGAGGGCCGAACAGTAGTTTTTTGTCCGAACATATCTCTCTGTACAAAAGTCAAAATTGAGTGCCGTTTATGGCATTTGAAACTAGACATTCATAGCTTTCTAACGGTATAAAAATCATCTGCTAGTTCGAATTGGGTAAACCGTAGTGATTCAGCAAAGTTGACTGTCCTGTTGTGACTGTCTGTCCGAGTAGAATGAAGAAGTTGCATCTTGTGGCTTGATTTCCTCTCACTTGTGAACTGATTTTGGAACGACTCTTTCTGATGAAATGTAGTATTTTGAACCTAGTTTACAATGCCATAAACCATTCTTAATTTGAACTTGTATTGAGTGAGATGTGGTCTGATTTCGAAAGTGCAACAAAACTGGGAAACTGGAAGTTTTCCTTTCTTGCTAGCCGAATGGTCAAACCTATTTTGGAATGTTATATCTCACAAATTTTTGTGTCAATTGTTTGAAAATTGTTTATTAAATATTTTTGGAACCTTGGTTTCAAAAATGGAGTGAATTGGGATTGATTTCATTGGATAAAAACCTTTGGAAAGAAAGAAAGAGTGGGTTGGCAGATTTGCTTTAAAAATTTCACGAATTTTGGTCATTTTGTTAACTGCCTTCCCACTTGAGTTTTTGCCTATAATTTGATAGAGAGATAGTCCACATATGGAAGTTTAAGTGTACTAAATTTGGTGTAATTTCAATAACATTTCGATATCCAAATGATGTTCCAAAGATGGCTCTGCAAATCTGGAAATTTCTGATCAGTGTGCAAAATTCAGTTGACTTTGAACTATTATATCTTGATACTCAAAACTCCGAATTTAGTTCCGCTTATCGTGTTTGAAACCTTGTTTGGAACTCTTATTGTGTTACGAATTTCAAAGGCTGGTTCACTTTCTGTGAATTATACCGAGTTTTCAAATATCGCCGAAAAACAAGACTGGTTCTATCTTGCTTGTTTAAATCAGCAACTTTGAGCTGAAAAATGAATGCTCTCTGTTTGGAACCATCGAAAAGTGTCTTCTAGAAACTTTTAGTACTTCGAACCTAGTTTCCGACGGTATAAATTTTTCCATTTTTGGACATGTCAAACTCAGGATTTGATTTTTCAAAGATTATCGCGCAAAACAGAAATTTTCCGAATTCGTAAGAAATGAGTTTTTGAGAGCTGTCACTCTCTCTCGATATCGATAGGCCGTTTAAACTCGATTTCATAGAAGAGGCAAGTCTCTCTTGGGACTTTAACTCCTCACTTTTGAACCTCAATTTCTGAGAGATTAAGGTTCTCTTTTAAGGCATTGACTTAGTCTAAACAAGTGTGCATTCTTTCTTGGTTAATGCATGGTTGTGAGTGAAAGCTATACGTTATTTGTTCAGGCGCTCAAGGGGATCTTCAAGAGAATCTCGGAGAGGACGCCTAAAAGCTTACTTGCTCACTTACTCACTTTTTGACTTGGTGAGTGTCAAGTGCATGATTTGTTGTTAAATACGTGAATTGCTTCTTGTGAATTGTGTGAATTCGAATTGCCGAGACAAGTGTGTACTTTATCGCACTCGTTCTCTTTTACATGAAATTATGATCAAAATTCGATATGTGAATTGATATTCGACTCGTGTGAAGTGATGTGATTGTGAATCGTATTTGTGATTGTCGATTGGAGCGTTGTCTCATCGACTTATATTCGTATTTGACTTATATTCGTATTCGGGGGACGCCCAAATTCATTGGTTAACCTTGTGACTCGAGCCGGTATAGGCTTGGTCGAGAAACTTGGTGAACCATGAGATATTCGTAAAATTTGATCTATTTGAGAGATCTTGTTTGGCATACTCGAATAGTATCGCCTTTTAAAATGATGAGCGGGTCCGGAGCAGGGGGTGTAACGGTGAAGGGGATTCGTGAAGTAAAGCGGTGTTCTACGGACTAAATATACCTACCCGATTGACGGAGTGTCATCACGTGGAGGTATATAATCGAAACTCGGCAAAGCAAGTGGATTATAGCTACCTTATTGAGTGTGTTTTATTTCAAATTGTGAATTACTTGAATGTTATAGTTTTGTTTCTTGTATAAGTGCTATTACTACTTGAACTATGTGTTTGCATGTTTTCTTGGCCTCACTGAGTATTAGCTCATCCCATTAGCTTTGTTTTCCTTAATAGGAGCTGAAATAGAAAGAATTATGGAGAAACCAACTTGATGGACTTTTGATTAGGGTTTTGAATGTAATTGTTTAGATAACTTTTGGAGATTGTATATTTTGGGGAATGCTGATGTACTTTTGGTAACTTGTGATGTATTTTTAAAGAAGTGACCATTTCTTTATATTTTTGACTTTTAGTATCGATTAATTATCCATAAGTTGAATTCGTCTCGTAGTGAGTTCTGAAATATCAATAAGTTGATTATCGATTGATTATCCATAAGTTGATAATCAAGTAATAAAATATCAACACATCACCAAGTTGTTATTCATTGTAATTTCATAATTAAAACTCATAAAAACAATCAAACAAAAGTTATTTGAATACAATCCAACATGATAAAATAAACACAACTAAAGTAGTCAAGTTTTCACTTTTGGCAACAAATTCAATCACTAATTCATTATTATACTTGTGCTTTTTTTTTGAGAAAAAAATGTTATTGTATTAAATATAATTAGGAATTTAGTAAAAATGTATTAGTAAATTTAGTATAACTAATTAATAATTTCTATTAGTAGACATATATAATTATTAGTATAATTAATAATATCAATTATATTACATATACTAATATACATTGTATAATACATATAACTAATAATATCATTATCATAAGTTTATAACTAATTAAATTAAATATTATATATATAATTATATACATATATATATTTATTATTATTTTAGCGGCGCCTTATTTCTAAAGGGGGGGAAAAATTCCCCCCGCCCCTCTCCATCCCCTGCCTCAACCTGTGAGGACCCGTAAAACCCTTTCAATTTTATTTTATTTTATTTCATTTATTTCTATATCGTCTTATTTCATTTTATTTTATTCTATTTTAGTTCATTAAATTATTCCATGGCATTTGCATCCAAACGAAAAACTCTTTATAGTTGTTGCACGTACTTAAATTGTTTCATTTTTTTATTATTATTGCATGAGTATTTAAATTTCACGTATGGGTTTAGGCTCGACCATTAGACAGAAGTTACGAGCGAAAAGTATTGTGTTTGGGGTACACTAGTGAGATGAGAGAAACGGAGTCAATGGCGTTGTGTAGCGATACTAGTTCGAGTTGACTTTGACATGACATAAAGTGGCTTCACTTTATGTCATTTCTATTGTCTTTCAAACTCAAAAGTCAAGACACAAAACTTTCACAAATTTCCTTTCCCTTCTCCTACCTTGGTTGACTCTCTCTTTTCCTTTTCCTCTCAAGAAAAACTCTCAATTTCTTGGCAAAAATCCTTGCCAAAGCTTGGTCCATCTTGCTCCATCCTCTTGCAACATTGGAGACCCTTGATTCTTGAAGAAAACCCAAGCTTGAGGCAGATTTTTGGTGGTTTTGGTGGCTTTTGGACTCTTAGCTTAGAGCTTCTTGCTTTGGAAGAGAGGTAATTATCATCTAACCATTTCTTGTTCCTTTAGAGTTGTTATCTTAGTAGAATCATAGCTTCATTTGCTAGAAATTTGGTTGTCTTGGTTTGTTTGGAAGTTGGGCTCTTGGAACTCCCAACTTAGGTAGAATGCCTTGAGGAGGATTATTAGGTAGTGGACTTGAGGATTTCTTATATGTTGGTTGTTGTTATGGTGAATTCTAACTTGGTTTTGGTGTGAGAGTTTAGGAGGAAAATTTGGAAAGAAAGAAGTAAGGCTGCTGTCCAAATTTTGCAGGAGCTTTTCCCCTGTTTTAATTCCTAAAATTTGTGGTTAAATTGATGCAAAAATACTTGTTACATGTTAGGTTATGTGTGTGTAAATTATCTTCCAAAAATCACTTCATTTGATTGAGTTAAAGTTAAGCTAATAGGAGAAGAACAAACCTGAAAAAATTTTCTGTTCTGGTGCTAACTGAATGTATGACTGTTTTGGCCCCATCTTTGCCAAAAATTTTGGTGTGATTTGGCCACAAAATTACCCAAGAAACTTTGTTAGATACTTGGCTTCAAATGTGAGAAAAATGGATGGTGTTTGCTGTTGGTTTGAATGTCAAGAAGAAACAAAAATTTCGTGTACAAATCTGGAAATTCTGGAGCAGGGCAGCCAACCAGTGTTCACTAAACAGAACGTAATTTATCCTACAGGAATCAAAATCAAGTGCCATTTGCGGTATTTGAAACTAGGCTCCGAGGTCTTTCTAACGGTATAAAATACACATGCTAGTTTATTTTCTATGAGTCGCAGTGAACTAGCAAAGTTGGCTGTTTTCTCTTCCTGTTTTAACTGTAACACAGAGCAGCTGCAGTTTGTAACTCGATTTCACTCCCCTTACGAAATGAATTTCAAGACAGTTTTTTCTAGTGATTTTTAGTATTTTGAATTTAGTTTTCAACGCCATAAACCACGCTTTTTTTGGACCTGTGTAGCCTTAGTTGTGAACTGAATTAGAAACTGCATCGGGTAAGTTCCAAAGCTGGAAATTTGAATTTGTGAGAGTCGAAGTTTAGATACTCACGTGTAAGTTAGTATGGATGGTTTTTGATGTTTATTCTTGACCCAGGTGACCAAGGCGACCTCGAGGCCGAGTCATCTTCGAAAGTGTAGTGCCAACTTGATCACTTGTTTTACTTTTGGTGAGTGTCAAGTGCATGACTTGATGCCGTACTTGTTTATTGCCTTGATTATTTTACTTGATGGGATGTGATATATATATACTACACTTGATGAGGTGGATGTATACTTTATCTCGTCCGACCTCCCTTAATTGTCTCGATTTGTCTTGCTTGTACTTGAATATTGAACTTGCACCTATACTTGGCTGATGATTGAGTGTTGTCTCATCATCTTACCTATTACTTGAACATGCTGGGGATGCCCAAAACTCATCGGTAAACCTTTCACTTCAGGCCGACAAGGGCTTGGCCGAGGGATTGGTGAGCCATGGCTCTTTATTGATTTATTGTCGGTTGGAATGCGTTCACCGACTAGGTATATTCGAGTATTACCAAATAATTTATTTTTGACGAGCGGGCCCGGTTGGGGGTTTGAAACGGTGGTTGGAGAGTGGTAGTAAAGGTTGTTCTATAGACTTGTTGTGGTTATATTGACGGAGTATCAACTCATGAGAATCTAGATCAAGCGGCGGACTAGCTCCTCAGAGCTCCCGTATCCTCCCTTGTTTGAACTTTTATTTACGCACTTGTGTATTTATTTGGGAATTTTTTATGTTCGTATAAATTGTGAAATGGATGTTTATTGACATTATTTGCTTGCCTATTTTTCTTGAACTCACTGGGTTTTGCTCACCCCTTTAAGTTTGGATTCCTTAACAGGTTGTGAACTGGAGGTTGGTGGTTACAGGATTTCCTTTTGTATAAGTTTAATAATTTTGTACTTGGGATACATCTGGTTATATATCATACTTGTAGTAGTTTAGTGAAACAAGTGTAATGTAATAGTGTAGCTTTTGGTTTGATGTGGAAATATTGGAGATACTTGATGTCTTATATTATGACTTTTAGTGTTGAATTGTAATTTACTATTTTTGGCTCGTTAGTAGTCCTGGCGAGAGTTGGGCAGGCGGTCCGTCGAACCCTTTGGTTCGTCTTAGGGGAACGTGGGGTCGTCACACAACTGCCGCCCCATTAGGCCCCCGCAGAGCGGGTAGCCACACATTGTCATCCTTATGTTTGATAGTAGCAGTGGGCAGTACAATAGTTACTGAACTATGTAATAATTTTTTTTAATAAGATGTAATTTGTTATTAATTATTTTGTATGTCGTATTTCATGGTTAACTAGTTTGTACAACTATACAATAGAAGTGTGTAATATTTAGTGACTATTCATATGGATCTCATTTGTAATATATTATTGCATTTTTATTATAAAATTGTGCAAATAATTTGCAAAGAATTACATATTGTTCAAAATGTATTGCACTATTTAGTAACGACCACACGACTATTCCTGCTCCTTTTTCCTTTTGATATTGGGGTGCTTTCACATCTCGAAAAAAAAAAGGCTATGTTGAGTTTTGGACCAAATTTATATTGTGTTTAAAAAATATCTTTACGCACAAAACTTACCATGTATAGTGCACTATTATGGTGCTACGGGTTGTAATTTTAGTCATCTAAGGGTATTTCTAAATCACCCATCACAAGTGCAAAATACTCGCAAAATCGGTTACTTACTTCAACTAAAAAACTAATCAATTACCCACTAAATCAGGTACCCTTAAATTATCAACGACAAATAATAAATAAGAATAAATCTTAGATATACTGACAATATATAAACTATCACTAATGAATTCATGACACATGTGCAAAATTAAGATTTCAAATTTAAATTTTGTATAATTGTCATTCATAAAAAGTTGACATTGTATACACTGTCAGTATAGAAAAAATTAATCCAATAAATAAACCTACAATTCTACTTCCTTTATTGAAATTGTTTGTCTTAAAAAAAGATGTACGATTGGTATCGATTGTCCCTGTCAAATAACTATCTATTTGTGCATTTTCATTTCAGTAAATTCTTTATATGTTTAGTTTTAAAATGTCAAATTAATTTTTATGAAAATAATTTTTCTTAATGCACTTTAAATTATTTGCAAATGCATAAAATGTCTTTTAAGAAAATCAAAGACATATATTAATGAGCAAAATAAGGGCATTAAAATTATATTGCCAAATGAGTAATGTTAAGAAAAGCCAATAAAAATTGTTAGATTTCTTTATGGCAAACTAAGGGTATCTAGAAGAAAATGGATTAAAAAGAATAGAAAACCAAGTATCCAATTTCTCATGTTATCTATTTACACCTTAATCACACAGCGGTTGCTAATCAATTTCTTACAAAGTACCATAATAAAGAACCTTTTTTAGCCATAGAATAATCCACATTATTTTAATGTTTTGTAAATAGAAATACTTTCAAATTTGCCTCAATGTGAAATTATTTAATGTTTCAAGACCCTACCACACAGCTTGATCACGGTTAGAATAATTTCAAGAGTCACAACGATTCTTGACAAAATTTCATACATTTATTGTGTTCCTATTTTGTAGAACCAACAGTCTTGACAAAAAAAACATTGAAACGCTACTACATAACTTGAACACGGGTGAATTAATCTCAAGAGTCATAACTTTTTAATAAAATCTCGTGCTTTTAATGCGTTCTTATTTGATCAAAACTCATCGCTTGACACTGGAGAAAACAAAATTACATAACTACACCCACCAAATATCTCAAAGTTTTGTAACATATAAGCGTCACTAATTACACGAAATATTGCAAAATAAAAATATTGGTAAGTTATACTGACGTCCTCAATTTTAATTAAAGTCTTTTGTAACTTTATATTTTTCAAAAAAAAAAAAATGGATCAAGTGGTACATCAATGGATCATTAAGGTAGTTTTATACATTAATTTTGCTCGATTTATACAAAATGAAGTTAGATCAAATTACTAAGTATCCTTCTGGTTATTAAGTTCAAGGTTTCAATAAAAAAAAAAGATAATATACATTGAGATGTTCATTAATGAATAAAACAAAGACGGGATATTGATTTAAAGTCTCTTTTATCACATTAAAGTTGATAGCAATTCCATTATAATTTCATAAATAAGAACACAAAAACATGTAATTAGGATTTAAAAAACAAAGTAGTAATCACGAAATACTAAGGCCTTGTTTGGACAGCAATTTTTTTTTGAAAAATTACTACGCTTTACGTAAACACATTTTCTAATCACTTTTTTATTTCACATATATCAAATCGCTACATTAATTTTTTTTACAAAAAAATCAAAAAAAATACAATAAAAAAAAGGCCACAATTTACCAAAATATAGTCCAGTAAATGTGTTTTGAATAAGGACAAGATTGACTTTCTAACTTGACAGCTCCCACCAAATATCTTACATCAACTTCACACCTACTATATAAAACTGGAAACTGCACAGGCACTTTGGATAAGCTTTGCTTTTGTCTTCTCTCACAGCACAACACCTCCTCAAGTCTCCCTCTGCTCTTTTTTTTTTTTTTGTTTTGTTTTGTTTGGTGTTCTCCAAAAAAATTGAGCAGAGCATAAAAGAATAGCTCTCCAGACTTTTGGGTAGCAAGAATTATAGCTTAGAGGAAAGAGCTGTAAGTTCACTTATGAACTATTTTGATTTTGTAGCTTTTTTCTTTTCCTTATCCTTTTTATTTGTAGCCACATGTTGATTTCTTGAAATTTCTGAAGACCCTTTTGAAGCATCTATTTGTATTGATTTTGGTTAAGATTTTTATATGATTTAAGTGTTCTGGTGCTTGATATTTCTGTGCGTCTTATTAATTTATGCTTCGGCTTATTGAATTGGTGGATTATCTTGTTACTTAGATTTTGACTTTAGACTAAGATTTTGGATAATTTAAGGATTAGAGATGGAACCAACTTGTTGAAAGAAGTGAACCGGGCATACAAAACTTTATAATTTAAATAGAGATCAGAGTTCGGTACTGAGTTATGGTCTCTATCCTGATTATTTCCGTCCATAAACACGTTTACTGACTGTTTTTTCAGATTAATTTACGGTTGTTTTGTATTCAAGAGAATTGTTTTATGTACTTGTATTTTGTGTATAAATTTTTACACTGCCTCTGAATGATGTATTTTGCAATTATTTCTGTGGAAGTGGATTCTGTTGAGTCATATTTGATCTGTTTTTGCCTGATTGGCTTGGTTTCTTCGTTCGCCTTGATCTACTAAGTGAACTTTTCTGTTTTTGCCAGAGAGACTATTAAGTGAAATTGATCTTTCGAAATAGAAGTAGGCCTTTTCTGCGTAACGGGAATGTTTGATGAAATGGGAATCTTTGGCAATCTTGATTTCCTCTCAACTCCTTGTGGAGAAGGAGATGTGCCTCCCGAAGTTGAACCTGGCAGAGTGGTGGATGACAATTATAGTGATGAGGAGATGGACGTTGATGAGCTGGAGAGGAGGATGTGGAGAGATAAAATGCTACTCAGGAAGCTTAAAGGGCAGAAGAAGATTAAGGAGGGAGTAGATGATGGCATGAAGCAGCACCAATCGCAGGAGCAAGCACGCAGGAAGAAGATGTCACGTGCACAAGATGGCATATTGAAGTACATGCTCAAAATGATGGAGGTTTGTAAAGCTCAAGGTTTTGTGTACGGAATTATCCCTGAAAATGGTAAACCTGTTACTGGTGCCTCTGATAACCTTCGTGCCTGGTGGAAGGAGAAGGTTCGGTTTGATAGGAATGCTCCTGCTGCAATTGCCAAGTATCGGGTAGCACATTCTATCCCCGGAAAGGTTGAAGATTGCTGTGACATAACATCAACTCCTCATGCACTACAGGAGCTTCAGGATACTACTCTGGGGTCACTCTTGTCGGCTCTGATGCAGCACTGTGATCCACCCCAAAGGCGGTTCCCTTTAGAGAAGGGTATACCCCCACCTTGGTGGCCTAGTGGGATTGAGGACTGGTGGCCTGATTTGGGCCTACCAAAGGATCAAGTTTGTCCTCCATACAAAAAGCCTCATGACTTGAAGAAGGCTTGGAAGGTGGGGGTTCTGACAGCGGTTATTAAACACATGTCACCTGACATTTCTAAGATTCAGAAGCTTGTTAGACAATCTAAATGTTTGCAGGATAAGATGACTGCCAAGGAGAGTGCTACTTGGCTTGCCATCATAAATCATGAGGAAGTTTTGGCTCAGAAGCTTTATCCTGATATCTATCCACGTATGTTCTCTGAGGCTGGAAATGGGTTGTATTCTTCAGTGGAATCTAATGACTATGATGTTGATGGGGTGAATGGTGAGGGAAGTCTTGATGCAAACTGTGAGCCCCAAAATCTCTTGAAAATGGGCATTGATGTATCCAAAGATGGGAAGATGCTTCCGTCATTGGCTCCAGTTAAAGGAGAAGTTGTTGATATTGACCCAGAACTCATCCACAAGAGGAAAATTATGTCAAATGAGGGAGACTTAGACCAAAAAATCTATACCTGTCAGAATCCTCAGTGCCCTTATAGTGGTTACAATATGGGATTTCATGACAGAACATTGAGGAACAATCACCAGATTAACTGTCCATACAGATTGAGTGCTTCTCAAAATCTTGGCATAATGAACTATCAGCCATATAAGAAGAAGCCAGAGGTCATCTCTGCACCATCCGTTCAACTTAAGCCGGCTTCTCAGCCCGTGATTGAGCATCCCTCTTGTTTGAGTATTTCTGAACTTGGAATTCCAGAAGATGGTCAAAAGATGATTTCTGGCCTCATGTCTATGTATGATGGCAGTGTACAAGAAAAGACTTGTTTTGATTTTGGAATTGACACTGCTGCCGGAGATCAAAACCTTCAACAACAGATTATACAGCTCCATGGAGACCAAAGCTTCTTCAGGCCAGGAGTTACAATGGGAGGCAGTATATCGAAAGAAACATCTCTTACTCTGAGCCACTCTGCATTTCCATCAACTGAATTTCTTTATGACAATGGTAACTGCAAGTCAACGGATGATTCAGGATTCAATGGCAACCTAAACAGCAACTTGGACTTCAGCTTCGGTCCTGAATTTAATATGGAATCAGTTGATTATTCAATGGATTTGTTCCCAAAGGAGGATATAACAACATGGTACACTTGAAGCTTCTTCCTCACTATGTCAAGACTTCGGTTATTAATCTTAATTAGAAACACTGCAATATTGTTTGGTAATCTACTTGGAAAGGTTCCAGATGTGAAAGTAAAGAGCACTGTGAAATGAGCCCCCTTTTTTTAACTATTGTTTTAAGTCATTAGAAGTGGTGGTAGTTGGCTTGTTCCTTAGAGTATATATAGTTTTCACCTATGGTTTGTCTACATACTTCATGTACTTATCAGTGTTACTCTTTTGTCCTATAACGAGCTGAATTTATATGAATGATGGAGCTAGTTTCATCCGATAATTGGCATATTATTTCTGCATTGCTTTCCATAATTTTATTTCCATTCTTTCCATTCTGGTGTGACTTGGACTTTTGGTTCTTAGATCTCCAGCTTTACTTTGTTGGACGGTACTTACTGCAAAGCACAGGGAAGAAAGTATTGATGGTTTGCTATAACCTGATTTACTTTATTAGCTTTCGCAAATCAGAGGTTGATTCACATGTTGCTATCCCATTGAACTTCTAATGATTTTGCACCCTAGTTGATACAAGTTTAAAGCAAGCCTGTTCCGTACTTAAATCTGATCATCATGCTGTACAACTTGAGTTCAAAGTGAACTTGAATAATCGAGTGGCAATAGGAAAATTCAGATAGCAAGAAGCAAGTTCCATGTTCATCATTGGGTAATCATATTCAATTCATGCAATTATGCAGGGAGTTTTAGACTTAATTGTTGTTTTCGTATGTCTGGTATATGTGTTTTTTTAAATCTTGATTGCAATCTTTGTTTTTCAATTTCTTTAATGGTGGATTGCCATTGATGTCTTCACTGTTAAATGATTGTTCAGGCATTTATGATCACAGATATGTTTTCCAACTTTGACATCGCTAAGTTTGAGTTTGCTAGACTTGGGGCGGGCACAATTGTTAATGATGGGATTTTGTGTTGGTGATGTATTTGTTATATGATGATGTGATGTACAATTACACTAATAGGTGAAATATTTTGCTTATGGCCACCAACTATTATAACTGAACAATATTGTTGAGTTAGTGTACATATCTTGTGAAAAATAGAATGTACTCAACCGGACCATCATTTGTGCCGATCCCAATTCTGAGTTTACCAAATTTATCCTGAAGCTGGGGCTCTACAAGCAGGGAAAGTAGCTTTTGCCCGGGTAAGTGTATGTGTTCGACAGATTAGCAGATGTTCATCATCAGCATTACAGAGAATTAGACTAATGGGACTACAAATTTCTGGATGCTCTAAAAACTCTTGTGCAGTCAAGTTCTTGTAACAATAAAATGAATTTTTTTATTTGGAACGAAAACTGGCTGTACTATAGATGGTTTTGTTACCTTGTGTCATGTCTAACTATGACCTATAGATCGTTTTGCATCATATTAATATATGAACCACACATGGTTTTGTATCATGTCAAACTAGGTGTAATTAACCCAATCTGGATAAATTTGTAAAGTACATTATGGACGCCACTTTGGATCCTCCTAAAAATCTTTGCAACAAGCAGTTTTAATTAGAGGTACAATAATCATTTAGGCTAACAACATATATCTTAAGTTTTAATTATTCTTATACAAAAAAAAAAAAGAATTAGACAACTGTTATATTTATTGTTGTCATGTTGTGCTTAGTTTCAATTTTCTTCAAACTCTTCTCTATTCAAGTGTTAATTTTTACTTTTCAAATGGGATAGCGCAAAATGTTCATATTTTTAGAGGGGCAATATGTGAGTTAAAAGGAAATTTCACAAAAATTAAGGGGTGCAAATGTGATTAAATGAAAACCTATAAAAAGAGAAAAAAAAACTTGCAAGCCTAATTTCTAATTTTGAAAGTTGAGGGAAGGGAAGGGGAGGGGGATGGGACAATTACCCACCCTCACAACAACTAGAGGTGGCAATTTGGATTGAAATTCATTTATCCATCCATATAATCTATAATTAAATGGATTTAGATTATCCATTTATACTATTGGTTTTAAATGGTTGATTAAAATAAAATCATTAAATTAAATAGATTTATATGAATTATCACAAAAATCACAAATATCCATTTATATTAAATCCACGGTTAGCTCATGGACACCTCTCCCTTCTTGCAACTCTCCAAAAAACTGACCCAAAAGAATTTCCAAATATACTTCTGTTCTACGGCCATTAACCTCAGTTTTATCAAGAAAAATTTTGGTGAAAGCTCATCTGACAATTTAAGACTAGTAGAACTTCATTTGCCAGACGTTCCTGAACTTCCTTCATGCTATCACACAACAACGAAACTTCAAACTACCACCCCATCTCATGTCAACCCTCGAGAACTGATTAATTATTGATCCAATACCAAGGCCTGTAGCGGAAACCCCTATTTGGAAGCAGAAGACACTTAAGCTCAATCTCGGTGGCATTCTTCACGCAACTTCTCACTGACGACGTCATACAAAAAAGTTGTACCTCAAATCAGCAGGTAAAAAAGCACAGGTCCAGCATCATAAGAATAATTTACATGAATCAGTGATCATTAATCTATTTGGGGTCGGGATTCATTAAACAAGACTAATTTGTTTAGCTATTCATGAAGGCGTTGTTACTAGCACTATACTTATCATGTTTATGAAGTGCTTGATGAAATTCCCCTGAGAACGTTCAATCCAATATTTGTCTTGCATAAAATCAAGTATTCCATGCTGGTCCATTCAAAATTTCAAATTTGGACTTGTCCACAGGAACCGAAAAGAATGCTATTTGAATTTAAAGAGGATACAACTGCTTTGCAATTCCTTAGAATTAGTCTGCATTGGGCAATGAAGCCCGCAGCCTTTAGCGAGTGTAAACAATTGGTTTGTGATGCCATCACTTACATTCCACATGACCATGCTCAACTCGGTGCAATGGCAGAATGTTTGTAATGCGTCAGCCATCGTAAACAGGAATGGACCTGATACCAAATTCCATCTAAAGCAGTCTATTGCATGCCAAGTATGGGGAAGTGGATGTGTAACCATATAATAATAAGAGTACCTGGCTAGAAAATGTTGGCCATTTTCTGTCTGGAACCTGTTCTGTAGATGTGGGTTCAGCACTAAGAAGTCTTTTAGCCTCATCGTTTGCCTCTGCCTGGAGTCTCCATTTCTGCAAGCATAGATAGTTTAGGCTCTCATACGAAATAAATTAGTATGCCATATTGCTATTTTGATGTCACTCTATGTAACTGAAACTGTAGAGATAGGTAGCATCAGCCAATTCTGTGGAGTGTTTTGACTATGAGTATAAACTTTTCACCAGGAGTCCCTACTTAAATTTCAAACAGAGCCTCTAGTACTTTTTTGCTGTCATTTTGCACTTAATGAAATCTGAATTTTTTTTCTATTCTTTGCTGCAATGAATATTAGGTACTTGTTCAAATGGAAGGAGAAGAAGAGCACAATGTTGAGCGAGTTTCATCAATAGATTCTATACCTGAAAGTGGAGAGGCTACCGGAGAAAGTTCAGCCAAGCGAATTAGGAAGCAAACATCAATTGCTTGGGATGGTTTTGATACTATAGCAATGACTGCTGATGGAAGGAAAAAAGTAAAGTGTAAATGGTGTGCACAAACATATTTATTAAAAGGTAATTCTGGAACATCTAATATGCTCAAGCATTTTGAATCTTGCAAGTGGAGAGAGTTGAAGAATACAAGCTTTGGGGCTCCTTTGGATCAAAGGATACAATGGTGGGGTTGAAGAATACAAGCATTTTTCTTTCTGTTCGCATTTAACAAATAACAAGTATTTAGCATAAGAGACTTTCTTCATTTGTATGAGATGCACGTGGAACTTTGTTGTCATTTCATCAAAAAAGGTAGCATTTGCTGGTTACCCATGCTATTCAAGCACTGCATTGATGTGTTTCAGTGGATCAATCCTGACCGGTGTTCTTGCAATATTTACTGAGAGGGAATTGTCTTCATGGATGATTGGATGGGATTGTAGACTCCTAGTTGTTGCTTATTTGGTATGGTTTCTAGTTTTGCAGCTTCTTCATGAGGCACTGGATTGTCACTGTCATAAAATACATACTTGAATAGCCTAACATTTCAATAATGGCTTTGGTATCGCTGCCTTAACAAGTAATGGCTTTCGAATGTCAATTTGTCTTACTGTTTGTTGCCAGAAATCTTTCTGAAATCTTCATTGTACAATTTTTCTGGCAGGGAATTGTCAGTTGTGGGCTATGTGTGGCTACAGTTTTCTGGAGCTCAATGATGAAAGGCCCTTTGTTCGTGTCTTCTTTCACTCATTTGGGACTAGTATTCACTGCCCTTGCTGGATCCCTCTTTCTAAAAGAGGAGCTGTGTTTGGGAAGGTTATGATCTATAGCACATCTATGTTTCCATTGAAACATTTTTATGTTTTAATCAAACTATCATATCCGACTTGAATTCGATAATCTTGTATAACAGCTTGATAGGATCCATTATCATCACAATAGGCCTTTGCCTTGTGATCTGGGGAAAAGGCAAGGAGGCAACTATATCTCAAGATGGAGAAACTGGAAGCAGGAGGGATGAAGTAACTGATGGTAGCGAGGCTAGAATATACCAAAATGATTTTTTCTTCGGGGCACATTGTGTGGTTATACTTGGGCTGGTCTGCTACAAGGATGCCATGCCTTAGTTTTGGAGGAGAAGAATTAATGGTGAGAAGTCCCACTTTGGGAAGAGCACTTTTTCGGCTAATTACTTAGAATATAGGTAGAAAAAAAAAAGTCAGACACTTATTGGTCAGACACATGCTGGGTATAAATCTATTGTTGCCGGGCTGACACAGCCCGGCACCTGACACCAAATTTTTTTTAAAAAAAAAAGATGTCAGGTGCCGGGCTGACATAGCCCGTCACCTGACCGAATTTTTTTTAAAAAACATGGCAGGTGCCGGGCCCAAATTTTTGAGCTTTTTAAAAAAGCTGGCAGAGCTACAGAATTCCTGCCTGAGTCAGATCTTGTGACAACTATTATGGAATTTTTTTTTTTTTGCTAATTAGAAAAAAACTAGGATCTGGCGAAGTAATGGAGAAATGTTCTGATTAGTTAGCGGTAAAAAATTGCAAAGAATATAAGGCATCTCGTCCAGATAGTTTAATTACCCTTTGATCTTTACAAACCATTACATGGCATGTCTTGGAAAGTGGAAGCTGCCGCTGAGTTCACTTACCTGTGCTTTCCCCAATGGTTTGAAAATCAGCATCAAGAATTGGGGGAGATGTAATTGAAGAACATTAGTGGTGGCTAAACGCAGTATCTCAACTTTGAGTGGATAAATAAAGCAGATTCCTATTTAATTTCTAGGTGTTTTATTGGAGTCAAATTTGGGATTGTTCTCTTATTTGGTTAGTGTTGCTTTATTAGCTAATTTCTGGTTTACCAAGTATTTTATAATTGATGTATTATTTGGACCAAATATTAAGGAAAGACCACTTTTGCAATGCATGTGCCGAACAATGTGTAGATTCCCCAAAAATGTTTTGAGTGTACTTAAATACTAAGAAAGATACTGCAGGAGAGGGATGAATTCAATGTTACACATTTGCCATGTATATATATACATACTAATAATTATTATTTTCTCTTGCATTTATATATTTTTTCTATTTAATCTTACATACTTTCTCTTGTATTTATTTACCTTTTCTAATTAATCTTATATTTTAAAAAATATGATACCTGAAATATATCTTAACTAATATTTAATTAGATTAATTGTTAGATCTACATGCATGATTTGATTTCTTCTTTCCAGCCATTCTCATACTATAATATAGAAAGTACAATAATCATATGAAATTTCTAACCATACCTATCCCTAGTCCATTTTTTTTTGTTGAAAGTTTTGCTTCCCCCACTCATTACGAGTGGTTTAAAAATTAGGATCAAGGGTTTGGAGATGATGTAATTTGGATAAATTAGACGCAAAGGACGGACATTAAGGGTAGCAAAATGAAGTATCACAACTTTGATTGGACAAAGAAAGCAGATTCTTATTTAATTTCCAAGGGTTATATTTAAGTCAAAATTTCTAATAGTTTTCTTATTGGTAAGTGGTGTTTTATTAGCTAATTTCTTGTTTACCAAGTATGTATAATTGGTGTTTTATTAGGGTCAATCAATTATAGGTTTCTTCTTGAAACGTCTAAATCGTTGGTGGAGGATATGTATGAATTTTTTTGTTGAGCTTTATTGGTGTTTAAGATATTAATAAAGTTTCTAAAGAAAGGAATAAATTGAGTGATCCAGGGAATGGAGTGTAACTCTACTTACACTTGAAAGAAATATTAATAAAGTTTCTGCTGTGCATTGTTATTAGACTGGCAAAAAGTTCTAAGATCCAATGGGCTCCCATACCCAAGTTTAATCTGGTTGGAATGGGTATGTAAAATATGGAATTAGACCTAATTCAAAATATACCCAATAATATCCATTTAAAAGGAAAAGAGTTGTATATAGCTGCATGGTTTCGGTTAACAAAACAGTTACATATGGCCGCATGAGATTCCTGTCCCAAACCCTACTGTACCATGGGACGTTCACGACGAGGTCGAAGGAACATTGGGAAGTTTGGTGCAAGAGGAAGCAAGCAATCACAATTAGATGGATTAATACAACTGCCTCAAATCCCAGATGACACAATTCGTAGTAATATGTCCCAAAGCAATTACGTATATGTCCCAAAGTAATATGTCCCAACGCAGATGCCTCAAATCCCAGATGACACAATTCGTAGTAATATGTCCCAAAGCAATTACGTATATGTCCCAAAGTAATATGTCCCAACGCAGATGCCTCAAATCCCAGATGACACACTTCCGGGTAAGTCCCTAATAAGTCCCAAAGCAAAACTTTTGACTGGATGCGCACTTGCCATGTTTTAGAAAAAAAAAAATTCGGTCAGGTGACGGGCTGTGTCAACCAAGCACCTGACATCTTTTTTTTAAAAAAAATTTGGTGTCAGGTGCCGGTCTGTGTCAGCCCGGCACCTGCCATGCTTTAAAAAAAAAAAATTGGGTCAGGTGTCGGGCTGTGTCAGCCCAGCACCGGACATATTTTTTTTTAAAAAAATTTGGTGTTAGGTGCCGGGCTTTGTCAGCCCGACAACAATAGATTTATACCCAGCATGTGTCAAACTTTTTTTTTTCTTACCTACATTCTAAGTAATTAGCCCACTTTTTCAGTGGCTGCCAACTTGAGCCAGCATAATATTGTAAAAGAACTCGAGATATTTGTTTTGTCAAGTGAGGCTGGAAGATACCTCGAATAGTGCTTGTCTTTTGGTGGATCATAGTTGTATTATCAGGCTCACTTGGCTTATGGCATGAAAGTATTTCCATTCTGTGCATTTGTCCTTGACAGATGTTAATTAATAACAGAGTCTTCTGGATTATTTTTGCCATCATCAGCATCTCAGTTGTTGCAATTTATAAGCAAGTCTTGTCATCTTTGTTTAAATAAGGTAATCTAACATATTTAGAATGTGAAAACCAAATTGTAGCTTCTCTTATTTCAGGGGTCAAGCAAAGTTGTTCTGGTATAAAGAAAACCTTCGTTTCAAGTTTATACATTGATTAACTTAAAGGCATGTATGAACTGACTACCGAGGGAATACGGTTTTAATTTTGGATCATTCTTTTTGCTTCCAGTTCAGAAGTGTTTGTTTATTTACAAGAGCTTTTAGAAGTCTAAAAAATATAAAAGAACAATAGGAAAGGACTAGATCCCTAACAATATCTTATTCATAATTATTCGGTACGAAAAAAAGGAACAAAAACTTTCTCCAAGATACTGCTAAAAAATGACCTTTTGGGAGGTTTCTTTGTGAAATACCATTGCAGTTGTATCAGGTTTGACTAAACTCTGCAAAGTTGGATTACCTGCATTTGACTGTTAATGTTATCCTACTTGAAGCATTTGGTACGATTACGTTGGGATGAACTCAATCCTACAGAAAAAAGGAACTTTGCTAAAATGGCAGTTGATTTGATGTCTGAAATGGCAAATCCTTCTGAAGAGTGGGCCTTGAAGAGTCAGACAACTGCTCTTGTTGCTGAGGTGTTAATTTAGTTTCTATCTTCATTTTTGCAAATGATGTTAAATTTGTAACAAGAAAAGGTAACAGAAAAAAAGTAACAAAAATATTTAAATGGATTATAAATGGATAATTGGTTTTTATTTAATCCATTTAGATCCATTTATTAAATGGATCTACATGGATTGGATAAATTTCATCCACCATCCATTAGGTCAAAATCAATTATGAACCATTTATCCATATTGCCACCTCTAGTTTGAAGTTTCGTTGTTGTGTGATAGCATGGAGGAAGTTCATGAACGTCTGGCAAATGAAGTTCTACTAGTCTTAAATTGTCAGATGAGCTTTCACCTAAATTTTTCTTGATAAAACTGAGGTTAATGGCTGTAGAACAGAAGTATATTTGGAAATTTTTTTGGGTCAGTTTTTTGGAGAATTGCAAGAAGGGAGAGGTGTCCATGAGCTAACCATGGATTTAATATAAATGGATATATGTGGTTTTTTGTGGATAATCCATATAAATCCATTTAATTTAATGGTTTTATTTTGATCAACCATTTAAAACCAATACTATATGTGAGGACCCGAAAATTTTCTTATTTTTATCTTATTTTACTGGCTTATTTAAATATTTATTTACCCGTTTTCTCCAAATAATTTATTTAAACCATTTTAAATCCATTTAAATAGAATAATGCCTTACTAATATTTAAAAAAAACACCCCGTTAGCAAATTAATTTTTTTTGAGACTCGTTTATTATGGAATAATGAGTACACGTTTTTCGAGGCAATATTCGATCCGAGAGTGCAATGATCTTGAAGATTTGAGGGCTTATGTTTTATTTCTTAAAATAGTCATTTTATAAGTTAATTACCCTGGTATTAGTCAATTATATTATCGTTACACAAATTCCTTTTAAATTTCTCCTTATCGCGCGCGAATCGGAAGTTCGCGTATTTCGAGTTGGAACGGTTAAATGGAGATTCAAGAAATTTATTTTAGACTACTAAGAGTGAATAATTATAGTGTTAAAGGAATTACATTTGGAGGTTTAGTGCACAACTGACACAAACAAGAGAGAAAACGGTGGTATGATACCGCGCGCGCTCACTATTCCTAGTTGACTTTTGCTCAAATTTTGGCTACAAATCCCTTAAGCTTCCAAGGGAAGCTTCACTCAACAAACCACACTCTCTCTTCTCTCTCTTAAGCTCGATCGAAACCTTCAAAGGAAGAAGAAAGAAAGCTTCATCATTTTTACTCCAAGTCTTGCTACCATTTCACTTCAAATTCTTCACACAACTCACATACCACTTGGAGAGCAATTTTAGCTTGAAGGAGGACAACTTCTTGTGGGTTTTCTTGGGAGATTTTCGGTCAAAATTTCTGGTTTCTTCAAGATCTAAGGAGGTAACCATCAACTCATTTAATCTCTCCATTTAATACAAGATTTATGGTTGGATTTGCAAGGGTTTGCAATCCTAAGCATGAAACTAGGTAGAGGACTTGAGGAATCTATTTTCTTGCTTTAAATGTTAGGCTAGTGGTCTTGTGGTGACCTCTAGGTAGCTGGCTTGAGGTGTAATTGCTTGAATATGATTGTTATGTGTGTAGATGAAAAGATTATGGTGAGAAATGAAGGAAAGGCCAAAGGAAAATTGCGCATGGATGCTGGTCGAATCTGTCCTGTTATTACCTTGCCTATATTTTGAATTTTTGATACTCAAATGACTGTGAAACTGATGTATATATGTTGTATATGGTGTGCAGAAAGTTTCTACCAAAAATCATTTGAATTGGTTGAGCAAAACTTGAAATTTCGAAATTCGAAGAAAACTGGAAAATGTGTTCTGGCAATCTAAACAGTACCACTTTGATCGAAAATAACTCTTTATACAAAAGTCAAAATCGACTGTCATTTCTGGCATTTGAAACTAGATGTTTGTATCTTTCCAACGGTATAAAATTCACTTTATAGTTCGAAATGAGTGAGCCGTAGTGATTCGGCAAAGTTTGATGTCCTGTTCTGATGGTCTATCCGAGAGAAGGTAGGAGCTGTATTTTTGTGGCTCTATTTCCTCTCACTTATGAACTGATTTTGAAAGCGACTTGTTCTGATGAAATGTAGCATTTTCATTCTAGTTTCCAACGCCACCAACCATTCTCAATTTCAAGTTGTATTGAGTGAGATATGGTTCAATTTATAAACTGTGCCAAAGCTGGAAATCTGGAAAACCTTTTCTTCTTGATAGTCGACTGGTTTAGTTGTTTGTGAGATGCTTTATTTCGAAATTTTGATGTTGACCCACTATCAATTGCTTATGAAATGTTTCTTGGACCTTGGTTTCACAAATGAACTAAAATGAGACTGATTTCATTGGGTAAAATGTTTGAAAAGGAAAAGAAAGCAAGAAAACAGATTTGCTTTAAGAATTTCCTAAATTTTGGTAGTTTTGTTAACTACCTTCCCGTACGAGTTTTTATGTGAAATTTGATAGAGGAGTAGTACTCATTGAAAGTTGAATTATACCAAATTTAGTGTTATTCTAAGACCATTTTGATACCCAAATGATGTCCCAAAGTTTACTTTCAAATCTGAAAAATTCACTGTTTAGTAGTGGAAATTTACCGATTTTGAACTGCTATATCTTGATACTCAAGACTCCAAATTTAGTTCCGTTTCTCATGTTCGAAATCCTGTTTGGAAATCTTGTTGTGTTACGAATTTCAGAGGCTAGTTCACTTTCTGCGAATTTTGCCGAATTTCCAAAGTTTTCCGAAAAACATGACCGAAACTGTCTTGTATGCTCAAGTCAGCCACTTTGAGCTGAAATTTGAATGTCTTCCATTTAGAATCTTAGAAAAGTGTCTTCTAGAAAATTTTAGTATTCTGAACCAAGATTCCAACGGTATAAATTTTTCCAATTTTGGGCCTATTGAGTGCAAGTTCTGATTTTTCTAAATTTGACGTGCAAAACTGAAATTTTCCTACTTGTTGGGAAATGAGTTTTTGGAAACTTTTCCCTATCTTTTGATATTGATTGACCATTTTAAACTAGATTTCGTGGAGGAAATCAGTTTTTCTTGTGTTATTAAACCCCACTTTTGAGTCTCGATTTACGAGTAATTAAGGCTCTCTTTCATGATATTTTCTTACTATTGTACAAGTGTACAATCTTCCTTGTTAATAAGGGGTTTATAAGCGATAGTGGGTGATAGCCAATTACTATTTGCTCAGGCGCTCAAGGGGACCTTCAAGAGGATCTCGAAGCGGACGCCTAAATGCTTGTTTGAGTACTTACTCCCTTACTTTGATTGGTGAGTGTCAAGTGCATGATTTGTTGCAATTATGTGAATTGCTTCTTGTGGACTGAATGGTTTATTACTGTTGAGTCGAGTGTGTACTTTATTGCACTCGTTCTCTTTTAACTGATTGAACAACTGAACTAAACTGCTTGTAACTGAACTGTATTTAAACTGTTTGCATGTCGTTGGAGTGAATCTCCTCGACTTATAATTGAACTGGGGGACGCCCAACTCTCAATTGGCCGACCTTGCGACTCGAGCCAGCAAGGGCTTGATCAAGAAGCTTGGTGAACCATGAGATAATTGTAAACTTGATCTATTGAGAGATCTTGCTTGGCCTACTCGCGTAGTAGTGTCTTTTATAGAAGTTAGGGTCCAGTGCGGTGTATGGTGGACGGAACTGTCGAGTAAGTGGAGTTCTACGGACTTAAATGCCGACCCGGTTGATGGAGTGTCATCACGGGAAGGTATTCGATCGAGGCTTGGCGAAGCAAGTGGAACTTAGCTCCTGAGAGCTCTTGTATCCTCATTGAATGTGTTTAATTGAAATTTGTGAATTATTTGAATGTTACAACTTTATTTCTTGCTTAAATATTATTGCTACATGAACTATGCGTTTGCATGTTTTCTTGGTCTCACTGAGCGTTAGCTCATCCCATTAGATTTGTTTTCCTTAGCAGGGGCCGAGATGGAAACAGTTATGGAAAAGTCAACTTGAGGCACTTTTTATTAGGATTTTAAATGTATTGGACTAGACATCTTTTAGAAGTTGTATATTTTGGGAAAGTGAATGTACTTTGAAACTTATGATGTAAGATTGAATATTCATATATGGAAATGACTTCTTGTCTTTATTTCGACTTTGATTATTAGTCGTTATCCTTTAAGTTTGAACTGAAATTATACTGAGTCCTGACGAGAATTGGGCAGGCGTCCCACTGATACCCTTTGGTTCGCCTTAGAGTGAAGTGGGGGCGTCACACTATAAATGGATAATCCAAATCTATTTAATTATGGATTATATGGATGGATAAATGGCTTTCAATCCAAATTGCCACCTCTATTTCAAACTACCACCCCATCTCATGTCAACCCTCGAGAACTGATGAATTATTGATCCAATACCAAGGCCTGCAGCGGAAACCCCTATTTGGCAGCTAAAGACGCTTAAGCTCAATCTCGGTGGCATTCTTCACGCAACTTCTCACTGACGACGTCATACAAAAAAGTTGTACCTCAAATCAGCAGATAAAAAAGCACAGGTCCAGCATCATAAGATTAATTTACATGAATTAGTGATCATTAATCTATTTGGGGTCGGGATTCATTAAACAAGACTAATTTGTTTAGCTATTCATGAAGGCGTTGTTACTAGCACTATGCTTATTATGTTTATGAGTGCTTGATGAAATTCCCCTGAGAACGTTCAATCCAATATTTGTCTTGCATAAAATCAAGTATTCCATGCTGGTCCATTCAAAATTTCAAATTTGGACTTGTCCACAGGAACCGAAAAGAATGCTATTTGAATTTAAAGAGGATACAACTACTCTGCAATTCCTTAGAACAAGTCTGCATTGGGCAATGAAGCCCGCAGCCTTTAGCGAGTGTAAACAATTGGTTTGTGATGCCATCACTTACATTCCACACGACCATGCTCAACTCAGTGCAATGGCAGAATGTTTGTAATGCGTCAGCCATCGTAAACAGGAATGGACCTGATACCAAATTCCATCAAAAGCAGTCTATTGCATGCCAAGTATGGGGAAGTGGATGTGTAACCACATAATAATCAGAGTACCTGGCTAGAAAATGTCGGCCATTATCTGTCTGGAACCTGTTCTGCAGATGTGGGTTCAGCACTAAGAATTCTTTTAGCCTCATCGTTTGCCTCTGCCTGGAGTCTCCATTTCTGCAAGCATAGATAGTTTAGACTCTCATACGAAATAAATTAGTATGCCATATTGCTGTTTTGATGTCACTCTAAGTAACTGAAACTGTAAAGATAGGCAGCATCAGCCAATTCTGTGGAGTGTTTTGACTATGAGTATAAACTTTTCACCAGGAGTCCCTACTTAAATTTCAAACAGAGCCTCTAGTATTTTTTACTATCATTTTGCACTTAATGAGATCTGAATTTTTTTTCTATTCTTTGCTGCAATGAATATTAGGCACTTGTTCAAATGGAAGGAGAAGAAGAGCACAATGTTGAGCGAGTTTCATCAATAGATTCTATACCTGAAAGTGGAGAGGCTACCGGAGAAAGTTCAGCCAAGCGAATTAGGAGGCAAACATCAATTGCTTGGGATGGTTTTGATACTGTAGCAATGACTGCTGATGGAAGGAAAAAAGGTAAGTGTAAATGGTGTGCACAAACATATTTATTAAAAGGTAATTCTGGAACATCTAATATGCTCAAGCATTTTGAATCTTGCAAGTGAAGAGTGTTGAAGAATACAAGCTTTTGGGCTCCTTTGGATCAAAGGATACAGTGGTGGGGTTGAAGAATACAAGCATTTTTCTTTCTGTTAGCATTTAACAAATAACATGGATTTAGCATAAGAGATTTTCTTCATTTGTATGAGATGCACGTGGAACTTTGTTGTCGTTTCATCAAAAAATGTAGCATTTGCTGGTTACCCATGCTATTCAAGCACTGCATTGATGTGTTTCAGTGGATCAATCCTGACCGGTGTTCTTGCAATATTTACTGAGAGGGAATTGTCTTCATGGATGATTGGATGGGATTGTAGACTCCTAGTTGTTGCTTATTTGGTATGGTTTCTAGTTTTGCAGCTTCTTGATGATGCACTGGATTGTCACTGTCATAAAATACATACTTGAAAGCCTAACATTTCAATAATGGCTTTGGTATCGCTGCCTTAACAAGCAATGGCTTTCGAATGTCAATTTGTCTTACTGTTTGTTGCCAGAAATCTTTCTGAAATCTTCATTACACAATCTTTCTGGCAGGGAATTGTCAGTTGTGGACTATGTGTGGCTGCAGTTTTCTGGAGCTCAATGATGAAAGACCCTTTGTTTGTGCCTTCTTTCACTCATTTGGGACTAGTATTCACTGCCCTTGCTGGATCCCTCTTTCTAAAAGAGGAGCTGTGTTTGGGAAGGTTATGATCTATAGCACATCTATGTTTCCATTGAAACATTTTTATGTTTTAATCAAACTATCATATCCGACTTGAATTCGATAATCTTGTATAACAGCTTGATAGGATCCATTATCATCACAATAGGCCTTTGCCTTGTGATCTGGGGAAAAGGCAAGGAGGCAACTGCATCTCAAGATGGAGAAACTGGAAGCAGGAGGGATGAAGTAACTGATGGTAGCCAGGCTAGAATATACCAAAATGATTTTTGCTTCTGGCACATTGTGCGGTTTTACTTGGGCTGGTCTGCTACAAGGATGCCATGCCTTAGTTTTGGAGGAGAAGTGTTAATGGTGAGAAGTCCCACTTTGGGAAGAGCACTTTTTCAGTGGCTGCCAACTTGAGCCAGCATAATATTGTAAAAGAACTTGAGATATTTATTTCATCAAGTGAGGCTGGAAGATACCCCAAATAGTGCTTGTCTTTTGGTGGATCATAGTTGTATGATCAGGCTCACTTGGCTTATGGCATGAAAGTATTTCCCTTCTGTGCATTTGTCCTTGACAGATGTTAATTAATAACAGAGTCTTCTGGATTATTTTTGCCTTCATCAGCATCTCAGTTGTTGCAATTTATAAGCAAGTCTTGTCATCTTTGTTTAAATAAGGTAATCTAACATATTTAGAATGTGAAACCAAATTGTAGCTTCTCTTATTTCAAGGGTCAGCAAGGTTGTTTTGGTATAAAGAAAACCTTCATTTCAAGTTTATACATTGATTAACTTAAAGGCATGTATGAACTGACTACCGAGGGAATACGGTTTTAATTTTGGATCATTCCTTTTTCTTCTAGTTCAGAAGTGTTTGTTTATTTACAAGAGCTTTTAGAAGTCTAAAAAGAGTTAATACCACTTTGTCCTCCCAAACTTTGGACGATTACCCACTTCAGTCCCTAAATTTCAAAATGGGACACTTAAGTCCCTAAACTTATAAATACCTCCCACTTAAGGAAAATTGTTAACAAATCCTGAATGCCGTTGGTGGTCGAAGTGTCCCATTTAATAAGGGTTTAGGGATTTTAGTGTCCCATTTTATAAGTTTAGGGACTTAAGTAGGAGGTATTTATAAGTTTAAGAACTTAAGTGTCCCATTTTGAAGTTTAGGGACTGAAGTGGGTAATCGTCCAAAGTTTGGGGGGACAAAGTGGAAGTAACCCGTCTAAAAAATATAAAAGAACTATTGGAAAGGACTAGATCCCTAACAACATCTTATTCATAATTATTCGGTGCGAAAAAAAGGAACAAAAACTTTCTGCAAGATACTGCTAAAGAATGACCTTTTGGGAGGTTTCTTTGTGAAATACCATTGCAGTTGTATCAGGCTTGACTAAACTCTACAAAGTTGGATTACTTGCATTTGACTGTTAATGTTATCCTACTTAAAGCATTTGGTGCGATTACGTTAGGATGAACTCAATCCTACAGAAAAAATGAACTCTGCTAAAATGGCAGTTGATTTGATGTCTGAAATGGCAAATCCTTCTGAAGAGTGGGCCTTGAAGAGTCAGACAGCTGCTCTTGTTGCTGAGGTGTTAATTTAGTTTCTATCTTCATTTTTGCAAATGATGTTAAATTTGTAACAAGAAAAGGTAACAGAAAAAAAGTAACAAAAATATTTAAATGGATTACAAATGGATAATTGGTTTTTATTTAATCCATTTAGATCCATTTATTAAATGGATCTAAATGGATTGGATAAATTTCATCCACCATCTATTAAGTCAAAACCAATTATGAACCATTTATCCAAATTGCCACCTCTAGTTTGAAGTTTCGTTGTTGTGTGATAGCATGGAGGAAGTTCAGGAACCTCTGGCAAATGAAGTTCTACTAGTCTTAAATTGTCAGATGAGCTTTCACCTAAATTTTTCTTGATAAAACTGAGGTTAATGGCTGCAGAACAGAAGTATATTTGGAAATTCTTTTGGGTCAATTTTTTGGAGAGTTGCAAGAAGGGAGAGGTGTCCATGAGCTAACCATGGATTTAATATAAATGGATATATGTGATTTTTGTGGATAATCCATATAAATCCATTTAATTTAATGGTTTTATTTTGATCAACCATTTAAAACCAATACTATAAATGGATAATCCAAATCCATTTAATTATGGATTATATGGATGGATAAATGGATCTCAATCCAAATTGCCGCCTCTACTTCAAACTACCACCCCATCTCATGTCAACCCTCGAGAACTGATTAATTATTGATCCAATACCAAGGCCTGCAACTGAAACCCCAATTTGGCAGCAGAAGACGCTTTAGCTCAATCTCGGTGGCATTCTTCACGCAACTTCTCACTGACGACGTCATACAAAAAAGTTGTACCTCAAATCAGCAGGTAAAAAAGCACAGGTCCAGCATCATAAGAATAATTTACATGAATCAGTGATCATTAATCTATTTGGGGTCGGGATTCATTAAACAAGACTAATTTGTTTAGCTATTCATGAAGGCGTTGTTACTAGCACTATACTTATCATGTTTATGAAGTGCTTGATGAAATTCCCCTGAGAACGTTCAATCCAATATTTGTCTTGCATAAAATCAAGTATTCCATGCTGGTCCATTCAAAATTTCAAATTTGGACTTGTCCACAGGAACCGAAAAAAATGCTATTTGAATTTAAAGAGGATACAACTGCTTTGCAATTCCTTAGAACTAGTCTGCATTGGGCAATGAAGCCCGCAGTGTGACGGCCTCGCCTTCCCCTAAGGCGAACCAAAGGGTCGGCGGACCGCCTGCCCAACTCTCGTCAGGACTGCGGATCCAAAACATACGTAAACCTTACATGACTTGCAAAAGAACTTCAAGAATACGAACTATCGGAAACAACAATACAGTAAACGAAATGAGTAAATGCTCCAATGAAAAATGCAAAGGACTGCGGCCACATCAAAATCCGGTAAAATTTTTTCCTTCCTCGTTCAAGTTTCACACTCGTTCGATTTCCCCAACGGATACAAGAAAGTTCACCAGAACCATAAAAACGTACTATTTCAACCACATAAACCGAAGAGACATATTTAAACACTTATATCCGTACATTGAAAACTTCAACATATCAACTAGCAATACAAGCTCGGATATCCCTAATGTATCCAGCACAAATTAGGGTTTACTAATACAGAGGAGCTTAATTAAAAACATAACTATAACTCGCTCTACTCCCTTCTTCAAAATCACGGATAAAAAATGTTGTTCCCTGAAAGGAAAACAAAAGGTAACGGAAAGGGGGTGAGTTTATGCTCAATGAGGTATCAAAAGTATTAGCAGTCAAGAATCATGGAACTTCACTTTCAATCAGTCACATATGCACACCAAATAAGGAAATGAACAAACATCTCAAATAGAAAGGATACAGGTGGCTCTCAGGAGCCAAAATTCCCATTGCAGTACATGATCCCAACTCGTTGACGCTCCGTCAACGTTCGAAGAAACAAACATGACCGTAGACCCCACTTGACATCAAATTCCGTCCACCGAACATACCCCTTGCCGGGCCCGAACACCACACACAGGACAGAGGTGATAATACTCGAATATGCCGGAAATCCAAAGTCTCCAATACCCAAAGATTTCCCAGAAACAGACTACCATGGCTCGTTATCTAATCGACCAGACCCTTGCCAGCTCGACTCGAGTAACTAGCCACAGGATTTGAGCTCAGAAGTCACAGAAGGGTCGTTGGATACAAGCCTCCAAACGACGTCAGAACAAACACAAATAACAGATTCAAATTCACACAGTAAACAATCACATAGGCAAGAGAACGAGTGTGATAAAGTACACCCTCGTCTCATTCAGAATAAACAGAGTTCATAGTCATTCAAGTCACAGATTTCAAGTACAAATAAACCAGTTAAGCAACAAATCAGGGGAGTGGTACACTCACCAGTTCGGAAATGGTACACTCACCAGTTCGGGAATGGTACACTCACCAGTTCAAACAAAGATAACTTCAAAAGTTTTCTCCCAAAGGATGGCTTTGATCACCGCCACGTCCTAACAACAACCAAGATAAAATAATTATGGTTTCCCCATCCACAAACCCAGGAAACGGAATGTACAAATGAGTCTTGACTACAAGTCGTGTGCCTAGTCAAGTTAACTACTAGTACAAAGAAATAACAATGTGGCGTTGGAGTAAAAAGGTAGCAGTTGATCTTAAAAACATGAACAACCCTAAAACCTTTTGCTCAAGTCGCGAGTACATCCAACTAGGCTTCGAGTGAAAATTTGGACAGCATGCCCTTTGTATTTAGCTATTTTCCAGCCATTTATGGCTTCATTATTTTTCTCAATTCAGCCCCAAAGTCACACATAAATAATCTTAACACAATAGCCTTTCACTAGTCATTCAATTACAAAACAATTTTAGCAATGCGACCGGAAACTAATTTTAAAGACAAATAACGAAATAGCAGGTTTGACGTCTCTTGGCGTTTCGGTCACAACTGAAGTTATGCTTATCGGATTGGGGTACACTTTATACCGTTTCGAAGCCAAGACAGAGAACTACAAGTCTTATGAAGACATCAACAGCCAATTCATTCATTTTCAAGGTCAAAATGTGCAATCTCAGAGAAAACAGAAAACTGTCCGCGAAACAGTGCATTTTGGCAGTCAGAGGTAATTTTGTCATTTCACATGATTCAGTGTTCCTATTGAGGTGAAATTTTACAGGCAGCTATATAACGCCATTCCCTACAACTTTTATGTTTTGACCTAGGCCTGATTCGGCCTCTAACATGGACGAATTAAACAGGTCAGAAACAGGACAAGTTCCTCTCTAAAGTTGGAAATTTAATGATTCAATGCTTACTAATCACATTCATGTCTTGAATCACTACTCAAGTCCCTATCTAAGCTCCTCCACATCATATACTATGTAAACAATAATAAACACACTGAAAATCTCAAACCCTAGCTCAACAATCCAACATATCATGCCAAACTAACAAATTAACCATCTTAAACCAAGAATATAAGATTCTATCCAAACTTAAACAAGATTAAGGAAGAGAAAAAGGAAAGGCAGCCATGATACATTCCAAAAGTCCCTTGTAAGTGAGAAACACACTACTTTCTTCCCAAATTTTCAGCACCCCAAGTCTTCCAAGCACAAAAGGAAAGGTTAATCGGTTGAGTTCGGTTGCTTGCACTCAAACAAGGATGCATTCAAGGTGAAAGTTGCTAGTTTCTCTCTTGTGTTTCTCTCTCTTGAAGCTCGGCTAGAATGTGCAGAAATGAAGAGGAAATGAAGTGAATTTGGTGATAAAAATGAAGGAAATTGGTTGGTCAAAGTTAGGTAGATGGCCGCCAAGTGTCGCCGTAGAATTAACTCTCAATTTTTTTCTTTTTTTCCTCTTTTCTTTGGTCAAAGATTGTGGCTGGTTTAAGAGATATTTTAGGGTTAATTAGCTGAAATAAAAGCAAGGATATTAAGGTAATAAAGTAGTGTTCAAGTGGTGTATTCAAGGATATTAAGGTAACAAGTCGGTTCACACCGTTTTTCCTTAACTCACATGTACTAGGGTTTTCACTTATAATTCACTAACTTATTATTATTACTTCTAATCACACACTTTTCTTCTCTAAAACTCACTCTTAATCACCAAATTTAGTACACACTCCGTACCGATTAATCACACTACCAAAAGACGTACAAACCTTAGTTTACCCTAACGATGAAAGAAAAGGGAAAACTCTTAATTCTATTCTTTATTCCAACCATTGGAGAGGTAAATGAGTAGTATAGCTCTCATAAATTAATTGAGTCAAAATAAAAGGGCATTTTAGTCACATTTTTGTATTTAAAAGAAGTAAGAAGGTCTTGGTCAAAATCTACCATCCATTGGTTTTGCGACAAATGGCGCACTAGGGTGTATTCTCATCCTTTTGGCTACCAATGGTTAATTTACCTAGCTAACCTCTAATTATCCCCGAGCACCTTGTAAAAATAATATTCCCTAATAGAACGTCACCTAGTCGTCAAAATTTTATCTCACTAGCGGGTCCCATGTCCAATATACACTACTAACGTCACATAGACTAACTTGTACCGAAAAAATGTCTTAACAACTTAATTCCCTTATAAAAATCTCTCAAAAATTAATATAATAAAGAAAGGTACAGAAATTGTATGCAAGAAAATAAAATAATGACTAGAAAATAAAGAAATTTTCGGGTTCTCACACGCAGCCTTTAGCGAGTGTAAACAATTGGTTTGTGATGCCATCACTTACATTCCACACGACCACGTTCAACTCGATGCCATGGCAGAATGTTTGTAATGCGTCAGCCATCGTAAATAGGAATGGACCTGATACCAAATTCCATCTAAAGCAGTCTATTGCATGCCAAGTATGGGGAAATGGATGTGTAACCATATAATAATCAGAGTACTTGGCTAGAAAATGTCGGCCATTATCTGTCTGGAACCTGTTCTGCAGATGTGGGTTCAGCACTAAGAAGTCTTTCAGCCTCATCGTTTGCCTCTGCCTGGAGTCTCCATTTCTGCAAGCATAGATAGTTTAGACTCTCATACGAAATAAACTAGTATGCCATATTGCTGTTTTGATGTCACTCTAAGTAACTGAAACTATAGAGATAGGCAGCATCAGCCAATTCTGTGGAGTGTTTTGACTATGAGTATAAACTTTTCACAAGGAGTCCCTACTTAAATTTCAAACAGAGCCTCTAGTATTTTTTTACTGTCATTTTGCATTTAATGAGATCTGAATTTTTTTTCAATTCTTTGCTGCAATGAATATTAGACACTTGTTCAAATGGAAGGAGAAGAAGAGCACAATGTTGAGCGAGTTTCATCAATAGATTCTATACCTGAAAGTGGAGAGGCTACCGGAGAAAGTTCAGCCAAGCTAATTAGGAGGTAAACATCAATTGCTTGGGATGGTTTTGATACTGTAGCAATGACTGCTGACGGAAGGAAAAAAGTTAAGTGTTAATGGTGTGCACAAACATATTTATTAAAAGGTAATTCTGGAACATCTAATATGCTCAAGCATGTTGAATCTTGCAAGTGGAGAGAGTTGAAGAATACAAGCTTTGGGGCTCCTTTGGATCAAAGGATACAGTGGTGGGGTTGAAGAATACAAGCATTTTTCTTTCTGTTAGCATTTAACAAATAACAAGTATTTAGCATAAGAGACTTTCTTCATTTGTATGAGATGCACGTGGAACTTTGTTGTCGTTTCATCAAAAAGGTAGCATTTGCTGGTTACCCATGCTATTCAAGCACTGCATTGATGTGTTTCAGTGGATCAATCCTGACTGGTGTTCTTGCAATATTTACTGAGAGGGAATTGTCTTCATGGATGATTGGATGGGATTGTAGACTCCTAGATGTTGCCTATTTGGTATGGTTTCTAGTTTTGCAGCTTCTTGATGAGGCACTTGATTGTCACTGTCATAAAATACATGCTTGAATAGCCTAACATTTCAATAATGGCTTTGATATTGCTGCCTTAACAAGCAATGGCTTTTGAATGTCAATTTGTCTTACTGTTTGTTGCCAAAAATCTTTCTGAAATCTTCATTGTACAATCTTTCTGGCAGGGAATTGTCAGTTGTGGAGCTCAATGATGAAAGGCCCTTTGTTCGTGTCTTCTTTCACTCATTTGGGACTAGTATTCACTGCCCCTGCCGGATCCCTCTTTCTAAAAGAGGAGTTGTGTTTGGGAAGGTTATGATGTATAGCACATCTATATTTCCATTGAAACATTTTTATGTTTTAATCAAACTGTCATATCCGACTTGAATTCGATAATCTTGTATAACAACTTGATAGAATCCATTATCATCACAATAGGCCTTTGCGTTGTGATCTGGGGAAAAGGCAAGGAGGCAACTGCATCTCAAGATGGAGAAACTGGAAGCAGGAGGGATGAAGTAACTGATGGTAGCCAGGCTAGAATATACCAAAATGATTTTTGCTTCTGGGCACATTGTGTGGTTATACTTGGGCTGGTCTGCTACAAGGATGCCATGCCTTAGTTTTGGAGGAGAAGTGTTAATGGTGAGAAGTCCCACTTTGGGAAGAGCACTTTTTCAATGGCTGCCAACTTGAGCCAGCATAATATTGTAAAAGAACTTGAGATATTTGTTTTGTCAAGTGAGGCTGGAAGATACCTCCAATAGTGCTTGTCTTTTGGTGGATCATAGTTGTATTATCAGGCTCACTTGGCTTATGGCATGCAAAGTATTTCCCTTCTGTGCATTTGTCCTTGACAGATGTTAATTAATAACAGAGTCTTCTGGATTATTTTTGCCATCATTAGCATCTCAGTTGTTGCAATTTATAAGCAAGTCTTGTCATCTTTGTTTAAATAAGGTAATCTAACATATTTAGAATGTGAAAACCAAATTGTAGCTTCTCTTATTTCTTGGGTCAAGCAAAGTTGTTCTGGTATAAAGAAAACCTTCGTTTCAAGTTTATGCATTGATTAACTTAAAGGCATGTATGAACTGACTACCGAGGGAATACGGTTTTAATTTTGGATCATTCTTTTTTCTTCCAGTTCAGAAGTGTTTGTTTATTTACAAGAGCTTTTAGAAGTCTAAAAAATATAAAAGAACAGTAGGAAAGGACTAGATCCCTAACAACATCTTATTCATAATTATTCGGTACGAAAAAAAAGGAACAAAAACTTTCTCCAAGATACTGCTAAAAAATGACCTTTTGGGAGGTTTCTTTGTGAAATACCATTGCAGTTGTATCAGGCTTGACTTTACTCTACAAAGTTGGATTACTTGCATCTGACTGTTGATGTTATCCTACTTAAAGCATTTGGTGCGATTACGTTAGGATGAACTCAATCCTACAGAAAAAAGGAACTCTGCTAAAATGGCAGTTGATTTGATGTCTGAAATGGCAAATCCTTCTGAAGAGTGGGCCTTGAAGAGTCAGACAACTGCTCTTGTTGCTGAGGTGTTAATTTAGTTTCTATCTTCATTTTTGCAAATTGATGTTAAATCTGTAACAAGAAAAGGTAATACAAAAAAAAAGTAACAAAAATATTTAAATGGATTATAAATGGATAATTGGTTTTTATTTAATCCATTTTGATCCATTCTTTTAGATTCATTTATTAATCTTTTATTAAAGGGTTAAATGCAATTTGCACCCCTGAACTATTCTAGAATAAGACTTTGCACCTTATACATTCAATTTCCGCAATTAACTATCCTTAACTTTTAATTTTTGACAATCCACTACATTCCACTAAATTTAAGCACAATTTACGCATTTACTCTTTTTTTGTCCCAAAAATACCCTTTCTTGTCCACATAATAAATAGACAGAATTTGTAAAAAGAATTAGCAAATAAATGCCATCAAAAAATATATAATTAGCTAATAAATAGATGCTTTCACTTGGAAAAAAAAGGTTTACTTGCCTGCAAAAATCACTTCATTAACCGGTACATTGTATATTGAGAAGATAACAGCAACACCAACTGCCAACACCTTTCTCTTAATGTCGAAAAAAACCCAGCGGCACCACTGTTCCTCCCGTTTCGCCCTACTATCCTTTTGACCCATTGTCCCGGAGAAGAGCTTCGTGCCCCCTAAACCAATGCCAAGGAACAAAGCGATGGTGATGTTAAATACCTAGTAGAAGGAGGGTGTCATAGACTTTTTTTCTGCCCAAAAAAATTGGAGTTTGGATTACAATCTGGAAAGTTGAAATAAAAAAAATAGTTTTCATAAAAAATGAAAAAAAAATAGTTTCATTTTTGCTATCGGAGAGATGGCCATATTGACGGGTTTAAAAGGTAAAGCGATGTTATGGTGGTAATGTTACGACTATTATGGCGGGATTTGGATTTTCCTATGCATTTGTTTTCTCTCTTTTTTTTTAATGATTTTGGTATTGATCTGTCTGATAGCGACTAAGAGGTTATGCTGGTGGAGGTGGTGATAGTCCAATTGTTGAGGCCGTGGTGATAGCTCAGCTATTGAAAATTTGTTGAGTTGTAGCATGTTTATTGATTTTGTTTAAAATTTTTGAGTTGGAATTAATGGGCTCGAGGTGATTGGTTTTAAGAGTTTATAATGTTACTGGAGCTAAAAGGTTATGGCGGTACTGTTGTGATTGTTGAGGGTGGTGAGTTCTGGATTCAACATAATTTTTAAATCTTTTTTTTTTGGTCTTATGGTTTTGGTGTTAATTTGTGGTGATTGTTAAAGCATGTTACAGCAGCGGTGGATGTCAAAGGACGTGGTGGTGGTGACTCGGTGGCTGAGGGTGGTGATATGTGGATTTGGAAATTTTTTTTCTTTTGGAGGGTCTTTTGTTTTGAGGCACACTTGTGGCCTTAAAGAATTTTGACATTATTAAGAAATGAGAAGATGAATACTAAGGTAGAGTATTTTGAGGAACTTAAGTAGGGTTGTCAACGGTCCAAGTCTGGATCCGGACCCCCCAACATTTTCCGGGTACGGGTAGGTGTATAGATCCGAGACCCGGACCCATTTTATCTAGCAGAAAAGAGGGTCGGATACAGGATATATCATTCCGACCCGTATTAAACCCGAACCCGTTTTAATTAATTAATAATTAGAAAAATATACCAATCTATCATAAATCACCAAAAGGCATACACGTTCTTTCATTCTCAGATTTTTCCAACCCTAATACCCCCGCTGCCGCATATCCCTTATTCCCTCTCACTCTCTTTTCTCTTTTGCTCTGCCTCCGCCCTCCACCAACCCGCCGTGGAACAGGCGAAGCCAAATCCATTTCTGACGCCTGACGCTGACGGTTGCAGATCCAAAGGAGCCCAGCTCTCAATGGTGCTACTTCTTGTGCTCTGATTGAAGGATGCCCTTTTCATGGGGTTGAAAGTGTTACTAATAGTTAACTGGTACAAATGGGAGATGCATAAAGAAATGCAGCTTCTTCCGGTATAACGTAACCCAACGGTTGGTAGATCTGGTAAATGAATGTAGTCTTTTTTTTTTCTTTTCGTACAGTCAGTCAGTTTGGTGAAATGGATATAGACTTTGAAGGTGAAATGTATACTTTTTTTTCTTCTTTCCTCCCATCAGATTTTTTGCCGCCTATGTTTTGCTATCCTGATTTGAGAGGCTAAAAATAAAGATGCCCTTTGGAAAAAGCCTCCTGTTGCAATAGCTTATTCTTTGTTGTCGTTGTTATCTTCTCTTTGGTGCGTGTTAGCAGAAGCGCGGAAAGTCTTTTCCCTGAACTTTTGCATTTGAAATGTTTTGACAGAGTAAGTAGGGCAAACTTTTCTTTGCCTTCATTATATGGATGTTTCAAATTTCCATCACATTTGAATCATCAATTTCTTATTAATTAATTACTGGATAAGAAGCATCTTAAACTTGAAGGGATGGATGTTCGTGTGTGACTTGCTGATGGAGCAGCTTTAGTTGCTACGATAGTATTACGTATGTTCTGTGAATTATGGAGCATAGCAATTTCACATTTGTATTCTCAGCTCACTGGGGTTTGTTAGTTAAAATATTGATAGTACTTAATACGTAGAGTCATTATTAATTCTTAATACGTAATACGGTTGCAGCACCATTTTCGTGTAGCAAAGTTCCATTTTGATGATGTAGCAAAATCAGGCTTTTTGACGGGCCTTATCCGGGTAGGCCCAACCCGGACCCGGATCCGGGACCCGTCAAGGGCGGTTACAGGAGAAAGATTAAGAGACTCATCGGGTATTTGGGCCGGGTCCGGAATTAATACAGTATGACATATCCGGATTTGGATTTATTAATTTCGGCCCGGACTCGGCCCATTGATAGACCTAAACTTAAGAAAGAAATTGAGGCTAAACAGGTACAATCACTCATTTTTTGATTAGGTTTCGTTGGATTTGTAAATTGTACAAAAAATTAAAAGATCAAGGTAGTAGATTGCTTAAATTGAAAGTTTACAATGTGAAGTTCCATTGCAATATAGTTGAGGGGTGCAAACTGCAATTAATCCTTTATTAAATGGATCTAAATGGATTGGATAAATTTCATCCACGATCCATTAAGTTAAAACCAATTATGAATCATTTATCCATATTGCCACCTCTACTCACAACCATTTGGCTTTGCTCCTAGCAACAAGTGTACTTGTAAATTGCAATTGCAAATTAAAAAATTTATTGCTCATCGTTCTATGAAAATTTATGTATTATTCGGATGGATAACAATGATTAATTAAAAGTAAAAGATTTTGTATGTCCCAAAGGCATGTATGATGGTTGAAAAAGAAACATTGAGAAAACCAATATCTCTATTTTATCCTTCATACAAAAGTCATGTTCCAGCATTTGATATTCCAACAAACCATTTTAATTATTCGGATGGATAACAATGATTAATTAAAAGTAAAAGATTTTGTATGTCCCAAAGGCATGTATGATGGTTGAAAAAGAAACACAGAGAAAACCAATATCTCTATTTTATCCTTCATACAAAAGTCATGTTCCAGCATTTGATATTCCAACAAACCATTTTAGAATTTAAAACTAGAGACGTATCTAATAAATTTTAAGCATATCACTTGAAGAGTATTTTGCTAGCTAGCTAAATATCAAATTTTTAAATCAATTCATGTTAAGCGCGTTGGTTATCAAACAATATATAAAATGGAATCTCTACTATAGGGGTTCAAATCCTTACACCTGTAGTAATTAAAATCTAGAGGGTGCTTAATAGTGCATTCTCTTAAGGTCTTGGGTGAGTTTATTTTTTCCAACCCTAGGGTTTATTTTCCTCTAACTTGGGCTTCTCTTGACCCTCCCTCTCTTTACCCAAGTGGATTATCCATGAGTAGCAGTTGAATATCTGGCTCCTGCAATTGTAGTTTGCATGGTGTAAACCAGTAGCCTCCTCGAAAAAAGGTCACAAATCGAAGTCCCATCACATCCGTTATAAATGGTAGTAAGTAGCTCCCTTACTAAAGAGATACTCTATTTATGATGTGATTGATGTGACCTACATTTCCTTACACTAACACTGACACTAACAGGCCTATCTGACACATCTATAGCTAGTTTGCAACCTATCTACGATCATAAAAGCAGTGTGACTTCCAAGAACCAGAACAATTCTCCACTTATAAATACCCCTTCCCTCAGGGCATTTGAGATAATAGATATTTTCCTATGTGGTTCATTATTCCTTTTTCGAACCTTCTTGCCATGTCTTCAATCTCTGACTTAAGCATTAGAGGTACAATGGGGAATTAATCCCCATTTGTCCTTTTCTCTTTACTGTTGTTGTGAGTGCAAGATCCGACCCATTGACATGAAGAACTAACTCAGTTAGATCCGTGCTCACACAATTGGCGCCATGTATGGAAAAGACAAGTTCCAGTGTTGAAGCCATGGTCCAATTGAAACAAGCAGGTTCCTTAAATCCCTAAAGGGCAAATGGCTGATCTAGAGATGAGAACCATACTATCTAAGAGGAACCTTCATGTCCAAGTGTTGAAGCCATCACCAAGTTGTCAAAATTTGTTGTCTCAAATCCCGAGGTCTTCGATGAAATACCGAGATACATAAAGGGGAAAGAGAAAACTGAGACCTCCAGGCACAAGCCTGAGGCTTCACCCGCTCGATACTCCTCTGAGGGTGAATCAGATGACCACTAGAAGAAGAAGAGGGATAGCCCTCTGAGGCTTAAAGAAAAGCTGAATTCAAGGATAGCAGTCTCCAAGACTTTGATACGCAATCCCTTCAAGAAGAGGGAGGTTAATAAAAGTACGAAACGAGAGTCAGGCCTCTATCAGGACTACATGAACGCTCTTCCCTTTACCCTTGATACTAATAACGAGGTCATTTTGTTGAATTTTAAGTTGTCCAGTGTCTCCTACTATGATGGTAAGAAGGATCCCAAGGACCATGTCCATGCTTTCCTCTCTGCATTTTGGGCTATATGGAGTCTCTGCTTTCTTGATGTGCTGAGCCTTCCCACACTTTCTACAGGCAAATACTTGAAAATGGTTCTGGAAGTTAGAACCAGAGAGTATCTCCCATCTAGAAGAACTAGTGAATAAGTTTGTCCACATATTTTTTTTTTCCTGACCCATAACCAAGACCTCGGCCTAATTCATAAATATCAAACAGCAACCTGACAAGTCGTTGAGGTTGCACTTGGTCTAGTTTTTCGAGGAGAGTATTTAGACTGCTAACCCAGATGAACAAGTCACCACGGATGCTTTCGTTCATAGGCTCAGGCCTAGGACCTTCAATATGGAACTTTATCAAAATTCCTTTTGTCCTTGGACAAGTTCTAGGAACGAACGGATAAGTTCATCCAGACACCTTGGCAAGATCAATGTAGGACTACTGAAATGTCTTTGAAAGTATTGCTAAAGGCAAACCTTCCATTTCAGACAAAGATCTCACTCTTTTAAATGTTACCTGATCCTATATTTTAGCCATTATGGAGCAGTAAAATCTAGGCTGACCTGCTGTTAAGATGATTGGAAGAGAGAGAAAAGAAATGCTAATCTGTATTGTGCTTATCCTCGGGATATCTGTCGCAAGACCGAAAACTGTAATGACCTCAAAAAGAATTGTTCCAACCGAAGTGGGTGTTCCCAGTGCGCGGTTGCAAAGCTATGTAGCCGAAGTCAATGATCATAAGATGAGGATTGATCTCGATTTCTCGAAGAAAAGATTGGAGCTCTCTGCAATCCATACTACTGAATACAAGAGTGCTCTAGCTCAGTGCTACAACAGTCGAGTCAGGGAAATCCAGTTCAATGTGGGAGACTTGGTACTCGGGAAGAACTCCATTAGTCGAGTCCAAAGTCAAGGCAAACTGGACCCTAAATGGAAAGGCCCTTACCAAGTCGTCAAAGCTGGTAATGCCAGACACTATAAACTGGCTTACCAAGGTAGCACCATCTTATCTTAGATATGGCATGCTACTAGCCTTAAGAAATTTCATGAGTAAATGTTTTATTGACTTGGCTAGATCAGTTCATTTAAAACCGAAGAGATGACTAATTACCAAAAATTATAGACTTGATGAATAAAATTCAGGTCTTTTGCTTTCCCGAAGTGAAATATTCTTTTAACTGACTGGAATATTAACTACTAGGCAATCTTATATAACTGATTGGAATGTTAATTGGCAATTTTATTCAACTAGTTGAAATTTTAGCAGGTCGGCAACCTTAACTGGCTGGATTTTTTGGTTCAATGACTTATTGCACTAAAAAAGGGAGACAAGGAAAGAGGGTTCAACAAGCATAGGACAAATAAATGACTTGGGAAAATGGAAAGCTTTCATTAATAATAAGTACAAATTTTTACTAAGTTACAAATTTCAAAGTCAGATTCTTCTTTTGCACAAGTGATAGAATTGCTCTTTAGTTTGGTTGATCTCCTAATCACATAAAATAGTTCTCATTTGTTAAAAAATTTTACCATCGGTTAGAGATTCAATACTTTTAAAAAGTTTAGTTTGGCCAACAGAAACAATAGCAATTGGAGTGCTTCAAAGCATTGACCCATCAAAAGAAGTTGGTGGTGAAGAACTTGGTCCAAATTTTTGGAAAATATTTGTTCATGTTGCAATAAAACCAAATGAACATTTGATTAGATCATATGGACAAGTTAAAAGAATTGGAGGAGTTGTTGGAGCATTGGCTTGCACCATTTGTGGTATAAAGTAATTACAATTATATTATTTTTTATGCATGTTTTACATTTTTCTATCATATAAGCTTGTAATCTAATTATCATAAATGTATATATGTATATATGTATATATATTTCTTGCAGTTCAAATCTACCCATTAATGGTTAATGTGTTCTTTTTAATTCTCTTGAAGATTTGAAGGCGCACGAAAGAAGTAGAAATAAGGTCAAATGGTTTAAATAAAGCAATGCATTGATTGCTGCTATCTTATCATGTTAGATTTTAATAAGATTATTGTTAAGATTTTTGACCTTACCACTTTTACATTTTCATATAAATCAGATGGATTTTGTAGAATCTAATTATTACTCTTTAGTTCCATGAATATGTTCATCAAATGAAAGATTTAATCTATTTTATTGGAACAAGTATCTTATATCTCTTGTTATGAAAATATTTTCTGTTATATTTTTTGGTGATTGTTAAGGCTAAAACAATAATTCATATTTGGTTATTCTTAATTCGCTTTACTATTAGTTTCTCTCTAATTAGTTTAAAGGATTGCATGTGATCAATGACATGTGAGTTTTGTTATTAAATGACTAGTCACTGGCTTGAGAATTGAGTATAATCTAATGGTTTACATAGCTTTGGAAAGGGGATTATGATCTCCAATCATTAACTATATACCAGTACGAGAAGATTTTGGGTTCCAACATTTGTTCTAAAGAAGAAAAAAATTATGACTTTACTATCAATTTTGCAAGCAACAAAACTAGGTGAAAATTCTAAATATGAAAGAAATTTAAAAATTACAAATTAAATGGCATCCAAAAGTGCCACGGCATATTACATATTGAATTTAAAATATTCAAATTTATGATTTCGTGGCATTTCAAATTATCAAGAAATTTAGCATATAATGGCATTAGTCATGCCACTAAAGGTAATATAGATGCCAATATTTCATCATTTCATGACGTTATGCAGTGCCACCAAAGAAATATTTTGTGGCATTATGAATGTCAGGAAAAGCATATTTAATGGCATTTTGTAATGCATTTCTTTAAAGTGCCACTAAAAACTAGTTTTAATGACATTTTTAAGTGCCATTTAGGGAGTCATAGATCCCAGTCTCTAGCTCTACCCCATTCCTTTGCACCTGACTTGTCTCCTTTGCTGGTGTCTTTCCTGAGCTCTCTGATCACCCATTCGACAACCTCCTAGGACCTGTGTTTTAAAACTCAGGCCGGACCGACCGGTTCGACTGATCGAACTAGGAACCGGCCAAGTATCCGGTCCGAATTATGCTAAAAAATCGGGTAAGTAAAAAACCGGTCAAATCCGGTCAAAAATCGGGTTTGACCGGGAAAAAACCAGATTTTTCGATTCAATCAGCATTTAAAAAAAAAAGACTCAAACTTTTTCAATATTATGTTTTGACCCCTAGATTGTTAAAAATTATTAATATACCTCAAATATTTCATACTTTATCAATATTTTCTTAAAGTTTGATGTTATTTTTCAATTAAATCCATAATTTTAATTCTAAACTTGTTAATGATCATTAAATAATATAAATTGCTACTTAATTGTTCTAATTTCTTTATATTTTCTTGTTAAATATATTTGAAACATCAAATATATATGAATATACCTTTATTAATATTAACATGTTATTAGGTATTTTACATATAATATTTTAATTTTTAACTAATTTTTTTATGATGTCATCCGGTTCAACCCCTATCGAACCCAGTTGAACTCATTGACCCCTGACCCCTGAGCTTGACCGAGTCGATACCCGGTCCGGTTCTGAAAACATAGCCTAGGACTCGACATTCGGTAGCAGCTTCTTTATTATATTCTTGAATAATTTTGACTACATGTTTCTTGGAACACATCCCATCGAGAACTCAGTTAACTAGGGCCTTAGCGTCCCAGTTAGAAGCCTCACATTTCTCTTGTCGGTTGAGATCCAGATTCGGGTACTCAAGAGAAATGATTCAATTGTCGTAGAGAAATCGAAGGAGAAGACCAGCTTTTGTGCATTAACCAGGTTGTCCAAGAACTCCTTGGACTTCAAGAATTTGGCTTCTGCCTCTGCCTCGACAAGAAAAAGATCATTTTTATGCTGCTTTTCTAACTCTTTGATCCTTTCCTTGACCTTTTGGAGAGCAACCTCTAGAGAGTCAGTTCAGACCTGCTCTTGGCTATACATGGCCTTGATTTCCTAACCATTTTGGAGTTTAATCTTGGCATAGCTAGACGATCTACCCAACCTTGTTCATTTTTATTGCCTTCTCATATCGAGATATGGTCTCGATGAAAAAGCCATTATTCTGACAAAGTAGCAAAGTCAACAACAAGGTGAGAGAGAGAGAGAGAGATAGAGAGAGAGCTGACACTTATTACATCCTTGGAGGTAAACAAGTCCTCCATGAGCTCAGCAATGCTCCTCCTCTTCAAGTACTCTCGATCTCGGGAGGGGATTGGGCCTAGGCAAAGTTTTCAAGCTACTGAGAGCATTTCACCCCGATTGTTAATATTTATCTCGCATTCTAGGAGAATTGCTTAGGGAATGGATTCCTAGATCCAAAAAGAGAGTAGCCCCTAGGCAATCATCGGCCATTAGCCCTTCAGGCTCGATGGAGAGATTTTGATAGACTTAGATCCCATGTCCTCCACCTCATCTGATACTATGATTGGCTCTTAAGATCCTGGGACAATTGGAGTAGAGGCAGGAACTGCTATCTTAGAGTGAGTCAGCCTCTTGACAATTCTTCCCGAAGTGCCTTTCCTAACTTTTCTCTTCCTCTCGGTAACTTCAACCCAAGCCGAGCCACCAGGTCGGCAATTTCCTGCACTGTAAAGTAAAGGACAATATTAGTTACCAAGCCTATTACTCGATAAAAAGCAATAAAGCAAGAAAGTACAATTTTTCCCAAGCCTTTTGCTGCAAAAAGGCTTGTAGTTTGGATCAAGCTTTGCTTGGCTAAGACTTGCTTGCACCAACACAGCATTGGATACATCGTATAGATAGATGATCAAGTGGGAGCTATTCAATTTATGAAAGGCCTCCTCTTTTGCATTTTCGAGCTCTGGATTGCTAGGCACATTGGTTGGCCTCCACTAGAAGCCCTTTGGAAAATGCCTAGTCAGGACATAGAAAAATCCATGTTTTTATCCCTTTATGGAAGTAACGGCATCTATCATGAGGGTCTTCATTAGGAGTCCTTCCATGCTTCGCATCTCGAAATAAAACCAACCATCTTTATGGGTGATCCTTTTCTAGGTGTAAAATCTTCGAAATAGGTTCATCGAGGTAGACATGTCTAATTGCTTACATAGCAACTCAAAGCTGACCAAGGTCGGTACAACATTCGGTATCAGTTGAGTTATCCGAACTTTTCAATAATGTACATTGGCTTAAAAAAATGGAGAGAGAGGAATTCGTAGTCTAGCCTTGATTTGTTCATAGTAGATGGTCGCGTAATTCCTCAAGGGTCGGCAGGCCTCTGACTCCCCAGTGGGGTCTTTGCAATCATCCCCGATGGCCAAGGGTATTGCCGTACTATGTCCCTTTTGTTTTTTCGAATCACATGGCTCTCAAAATTGGGTATTATGTTGAAGTTGAAGTTGTTGAGGTTCTTCGACTTAGGAGGCACTCCAGGAGGATTGGGAAACTTGAAGGTTTTGAGGAGGACAAAAGGGATGCCTGTACCTTCCCATTCTATTTTTCCTACCCCTATTTCAGGAGCCAATGAAGTACTACTAGACTCAGCCTGCTCCTTGACATTCCATCTCACTATTGGTTCGGCCATATCTCTTGAGGCATGTGTGGTGTTATGGGCTCTATGAGTCTTACTTCTACTTACTCTGATCTACAGATGAAGGAATGAATGAATTAGGTGCTACGTACGAGCCTTCTTTAGACAAGATATATTGAAACTATATGTTGAGAAGTTTTAACTAACCTACTACTTAGAATTGCAGAAGTGGTCCAAAAGGAACTTGAGACCCTATTTATAGGGTTAAAAGGAAGCAAAGAGACAGTTCGGTTAACCTACTTCGAGATTCAAAATTTAAACAAGCTCAAATTTGTGCCTCTCATTAATTATATCTCAAAACCCTCACAAGTCCCATCTAATAACCATTCCATCAAAATTTAGTCAAACACGTAACCTCCCGAGGATGATCACGTGTCTTGGCCTGATCCATTTAAAAGTAGGATCCACTATTCATCTCTGGGCTTGCTGACCTGGAGGGCTGATTATGGGACCCAATACCCTCCTCAGAAAAAGTTTGCGAATTCGAGTCCCATAACGTCTGTTATAAATAGCGGTAGATAGCTCAAGAAACCTTAGCCGAAAAAAATACTCTGACCATGATATGATTGATGTGACATGTTCTGCCTGATATTGACACTAGTAGGCATATCTGACATACCTATAGTTGGCCTACAGCTCATCTACGGTCATGAAAGTGGTCTAGCTTCCAAGAACCAGAGCAATTCTCTACCTATAAATACCCCTTCCCTCCAGGCATTTGAGGTAATAGATGTTTTCCTACTTGGCTAATTATTCTTTTCCCAAACCTTCTTCCCATTCTTTAATCTCTGACTGAAGCATTGGAAGTACAATAGGGGATCAACCCCTATTCCTTTTGCACTTTACTGTTGTTATGAGTACAAGATCCAACATGTTGACCTGAAGAACCTACTTGACTAGATCAATACCAATGAACAGTTTTGGTCGGGTCAGAAGAGCCTAGCTCTATATGGACTATTTATTTTTAGCAAGTTGCATAGTGTAAGGGATGGCCTTGATCGGACCAAAGGAATCTGACTTGATCTAAACCATTGATTTTTACGCAGCGCGCTTGATACTACCAACAACATCAAATGCCCTTGATTAGGCTAGAGGAGTGTTGCTTCATCTAGATCATTGATTTTTTTTTTTTGGTTGATTGGTGTAATAGATGGTTTTCATTGGATGGAAAGAGCTTGCCTAGGGATGGCAACGGGACAAAGTTGGGGTGGGGGATCCTTTCCTCACTCCTCACCCCATTGCCAAATAACTCTCCCCAACCCTTTCCTTGTGCCCTGCCCCTACCCCTCTTGCCCCGTTTTTCTTGTGGTCCCCCAATAAGCCAACAATGGAAATATATGCACACAATGGTGAATTTTATAAGAAATCATAAAATAGAGTAAAATCATGAATAAACATGAAAAAATGGATTGCTGATGCTTTAATAGTACAAACAACAAAGAAAATAGCAGATAACAAAATATCATCAAATTCTCCATTCTAAAAAGTCACCTAATAGATAATATATAAAAAAGCTTGCATCCTAGTCTCAAAATTGTTAACGATTCAACCGGCCAAGAAATAAGAGATAAGATACATATGATTCTACTTTAATTTATTTCAAATCAATCCAACAGATTAATAGCCATATAGCTAAATTAAAAGCAAATTTGGAGTGAGAACAGTAGTTAAAGAAACATTTGAGAATAAGAAAGACTTTAGGGTTTGATGAGGAACCACCAAGACCTCAAGTCGTTACTTCACAAGGCTCGAGTAAGAATGATCTACACGCACCATCAATAAACCCTGGACCAATGACTCGAGCAAGAGCAAGAAAGATGCGTGAGAACCTCCAAACATTTGGTGTCACGACTCCTTGCTCGAGGAGGTTCATTGTTCAACTTTGAGATGACTTTACCTTCCTCCTTGAACGGCGTCGGCTTTGGTTTGGTTGGAGTGGTATAGTTCCCCGAGGGCTTGAACTCCCTCCTCAGATTGCTAGTACGGCTATAAGAGGGTGATGGTGTAGAAAATATCCTGTTTTGGCCCCTCCTCTTAAGCCTTCGTTCCACCTTCAAAGCTTTCTCGAGCATGTCTTTTATTTCCACGTAATGGTACATCTCGACCTTATCCGCGATCTCCGCTCGTAGACCACTAAGGAATCTTGCCATGGTAGCTTCCCGATCCTCCACTATGTCCGCTCGGAGCATGATTACCTCCATCTCCTTATAGTAATCTTCGACACTTTGATTTCCTTGCCTTAAGTTTTGTAACTTGTGGTACAAGTCATGATGGTAATGGCTAGGAACAAAGCGTTTGTGCATAAGGACCTTCAACTCGGACCAAGTAGCGATCTCAATGTCTCCACTACGCCTTCGACTAGTGGTAATTTGGTCCCACCAGATGATGGCATACTTGGAGAATGCCATGACTGCTAGTTTCAGTTGTTGCTCCTCCGTATAGTCATTGCAATTGAACATATGCTCAACTTTCTTTTCCCACTCGAGGTAGGCATTTGGATCGGATTTCCCTTCAAAGGGTGGCACTTGCATTTTGATGCCTTTAATTGCTTCTCCCCTTGGTTTGTAGCTCTTGTTAGCCCTCCTCGTGTGTGGTCCAAGTTCATCATCGGAATAATTGGACCCTTTCGACTCATGTTGGACTGTTCTCCGTCGGTTCATACTCCCTCGTATGCCACTTTGGGTAGCTTCCACCTTGTCAAGCCGTTCATGGACAAGTTCTAATTTTTGGTCCATGATTCGTCGGATGTCACCCTTTAGGGATTCGGCAAAGATTTTAAAGTCAACAACCGATGGGCTATCCCCTCCTGCATTAGACATGCTTGGTACTCCTGCAAGAAAAGGTTAGCTTGAAAAAATAATTTCCTCACTCGCTCCCTTAGCGTTTACTCTCGCTCTCGTGTATCACACACACTCTTTTTTTTTTTTTTTGGCTCACAAAAATATATTCTCAAAGCTTGATTTGTACCTTTGAAGAGGTTAGATCAGTTCACAAGGGATGAAACGGCCTACCAAAGGAAAGATTTGGACACAACTAAGAGACAACGAGACAAGTATTGGGGAATCAGATTTGGAATACACGAGACAAGTATTGACTCTACTAAGACAGCTTTAACACAAACGATACTTGATGTGGAGTGATCAGTTATGACAATGGACAAATAAGAACTTAGTGAGTAACTTAACCCGAAAAAGAAGAACAAGAAGATAATGGCTGAAGTATTGTGGATCCTAGAAGGACTTAACCGACCTTGCACTTGGCTATCTAGAAGGTGTAGGACACGGCTTGCTGGACCTTTGTGTGGGCAGGTTGTGCGGCTATACAAGGTACCAATCAGAATTGGTATTCCAAGTTCCAATAGGTTTCCAAGTTCCAATAGGTAGTAGAAGTCTGAACCTGGTCTCTTGTTTCTTTTTCTTTGTTGCGTTTCTTTTTTTTTTTCTTTTTTTTTTGTAGTATGGTTGCAATCAGATTGCTTCTTTTCTTTCTTCCAATTCGGCTCACTCAAGACAGATTTCGATTATTGCTCAAGAACAGCCGCCCTTCAAGATTCAAGAATTAGATGGATTGATTTCAAAAAAAATCAAGAATTTCTCACGGTTTTCCAGAATTTCGTTCAAGACTCTTTTGGCAATTCAAGAATTGAATCAAGACTCTCAAGATTCAAGGTAAGACAGCCTTCTAGTAGTGCAAGAAATAAAAATTCCCAACCCTCTTGTTCAAGAAATCTGAGTTGCTTTATCAAGACTAGCGACCAGAATTTCTGTTTTGAGAAATCCGAATTGCTTTATCAAAATAAGCGACCAGAGTTTCTGTTTGTTTTTTTTTTTGACTTGACAATTGAAGACTCAATGGCCACGACAACAAAAGACTGGACAGTAGCAACAATGTTAATTCGGCAGCAATAAGACACAACTCGGCAGCAAGATTACTAGAAGAGAAACTAACGGCACCATACCAAGTTATATATATATATATTTTTATGCAGCAATTGAAGACCCTAAGACACGACAATCAAGGAATAAAAACTGGACAGAAACAGCAATTTTTATTTGGGAACAACAAGATAGAATACGGTCAGCAAGGGAGTAAATAAGAATAGGACTAGCGACACAAATTTTTTTTTTTTTTTGTGTGACACAATACTGAATTGGAGCGACAAAGTATGACTTTAACACAAGAAGAAAAGGTAGGATATAACCTGAAAGTTGTCAACTAGCTCTGATTACCAGATGATACGAACCCAACCGTGCTTGACGAACTCACATACCAACAAACAGGATCTAGACAAGCGACTCCAAGGTTTGATTGTGCAGGACCCTAAACCCCCTTAGAATCCCTTGGATAAGAACTAAGATTGAATCTTAACCCTCAAGAAAAGATTAAAGGAACTTACGGCTATGGGTAGAACGGCGCCACGAGCAAGTGTGATTCTTACTTGATAAGCCAAGAAGAACACTTAGAACAAAATCTAAGATATTCAAAGTTAATCGAAGCTAAGAGAATACTCTTAAAACTGAAAATTGTTTATTGATTATTGAATGAATAACAAGCTTGGCCAAGCCTTGTATTTATAGGCTTTGGTACTCCTAATCCTAACTAACAATGGAAAACCATATTAACTCCAAATAACCCTAAACCTAGCTTACTAAGGAAGCTAACAAACGAAGCCCAACATGGGCTGGTCGGCTAGGGCCCACATGGGCTGTCCAACCTTTATTCTCAAGCCTATATTAGTTGCTTAACTCGATAGTGAAGCCCATTTTACAGTTCATCCTTTCTCTAGTAATCTGAGGCTTCTTCATGGACTTGGAGTAGGCTCACCATCGTGTGATTAGCCTCTTGAATCCTTCCAATGCGTGTATGAACAATTTGGAGAAATGTTTGGAGGTTCTCACGCATCTTTCTTGCTCTTGCTCGAGTCATTGGTCCAGCGTTTATTGATGGTGCGTGTAGATCATTCTTACTCGAGCCTTGTGAAATGACGACTTGAGGTCTTGGTAGATCATTCGTATCAGGGTTGTTTTGTATTTTGTGTCTTAGTGAGTTAGTGTTAGTGTGAATAGATATTAGAGAAAGATAATCGGGTTATTTTATATATGTATGCATATATGTATGTAGATAGGTAGGCATGTATGTATGTATGTATGTACGTATGTATATATAATTTTTTTTATAATTTAATATACGGGGGACAAGATTGGAGATGGGGCTAGGGCCAGGAGGAATGGCTCTCGCCCAATTACTCCTCTCACAGGATAGATGCCCGTGTTGCCGTCCCTAAGCCCGCCTTGATTTACACTATTGAATTTTTGCACAGGGTACTTGCTACTGCCAATCATACCAAATCCCTTCCATTTGAGTAAGTGAAAATGTTACCAATTGACAAACATTTACATGTGAATGTCTCTTTTACTTTATTTTTATCAGACCAAGTAAAGCAAAAAAATGTGAAAAAAAGAACAAAGATAAAAAGCAATTGTAAATCCATAACAATTTATAGGCCTAAAATGACAAAAATCGCTTGAGCCTTTGTTGTAAGTCCTTGTGTTTTATAGTCCCATGATAATATTCAAATCCGAAAAAGAAGTAAAGGCTTACGTGACCTTTATTACTATTACTTTCTACAACACAAATCGGTACGATAACGAGGGAGTTAGGAATGAAAGTGAGAAAAGTACTTTTAGAAAGCTTTTCTACCAAATCTTTAGTCACTTAGATAAATCTCTTAACCCTATCTGGTAATCCTACGAGTTTAATTCTCATTACCAAACCCTTTTACTAATAGGTTCAAATTAACTATCATGTATTCACTACTTGTTACTTAAAGTTCTCAAATCATTTACAAAACCAAATTACATGTATCTAACTAGTTCAAACAAATTTGGAAACAAACTTTTATTAATCTAAATATTTAGCACACCAAGATAAAAATATCCTATTAAAAATAAAAACATAAAGTAAAACCATGATTAATAATCCTATCACATAAAATAATCCTACCGCATACAATTTAGAAAAAATTAATTCAAAAATTGGTCCAAATGGTCAAAATGAAATAAGAACAAATGTTGTCATTCTTTTTTTTTAACTCCATATCATTAAATGTTACATTCTTTATATATACTAGTACTTTTGGTACACCAAGGTGTGTGTCGCGCCCCACTTTTTGAGTGTGTGAAAGTTAGTGTGTGAGATATGTATGTGAACGTGTGTGAAAATGAAAATAAAAGGCCGTGCGATTGTGAAATGCGACGGTTTGGCCAAACAAAGTTCAAAAAGGGTTTTTGAATGGAAATGGAGTCGCCACTTGGTATAGAGTTAGGGTGTACCAAGTCACCCAAAAAGTGATTTTTGGAAAGAAAAGTAAACAAACCCTTTTTAAAGAACTTTTAGGTCTACGTAACCAAAGAGAGGGATCGGGGGTCACGTTTGATAAGGGAGAAGGCAAAGGCAAAGCCTAAGGCACTCCCTTACCCTAGCCAAAGCTAGTTGCGTGACTTAGCCCTTCTTTTCCTAATTTTTCTACCCAAAGTATGTGTTGCATGTTGGATATGACTAATGGATGAAAAAAAAACGCAATCCTAAATCTAAAATGTCTCTTATGAGGCTTTTTGGTCCCAATCACATGAATTGTGATGGCCAGTAAGGAAAGCCCTCATAGAGGTCACGAGTAATGCAAATGAAGACCCAAATATGAGTGCAAGTGTGAAAATGTAAGAGGAATGTAAAATAAAATAAAATACAAATGTAAGTGCAAGTGTGCAAATGTAAGAAAAATGCATGTGTGCAAATGTAAGAAAAGTACATGTGTGCAAATTGAGAAAATAAAGGTGTTTGTGTGCAAGTGGATGAAAATATGGTATAAATAGTAGTAAATGCATATAAGTACAATTGGGTGCAATTTGTGAGGTAGAAAATAAATAAGTGATAGGGAAAGAAGAGAAATGTGTGAACATGGCATGTGGAGTGAGAAAAATATAAGTAGTGAGAAAGTGTAGATAGAAAAATGGAAAAAAGTGATATCGTAAAATGGAGGTGCATGAACCTAGAGGAGTGCATCAAGTCGGGTACGGGAATGACTTCTAACTTCATGATTTTAATTTTCCCTTTGATTAGAAGGAAGAACTAGCGTGCTAAGGCTATTTTGTAGCCACACTCGCTTGTTTCCCTTATCGAAAGGGGACTCTCAAGCAAATGTACCCTATAACTAGCATGAGGATGCAAAAACCTAAGATGAAGGGGAAAGGATTGGAGGAGCATGCCAAATGCTAGAAAACTAAGAAAAATGTATGAAATGTAGTGAAACATGCAAGTATGTGCTAACGAGAGGGGACGGCCTATTGGGTCTAGCATTGGACTAGCCCTTTTCTAACGATCTCTCACAAGCATTGGACTTGCAAGAGCTTGAGGGGACAACCATGACTAGCATTGGACTAGCCACGGTTACGTCACACATTCATTATAAACCAAATAAATCATGTAAAGGCTAATAAAGCAAATAAACACATAAATCACACATTGCACATAACACATAAGCATGGTATCTAGATGCAAGACCCTAAGAAAGCAAGTAACACGTAGCAAGCATGCAAATCACACTAATGAACCTATTACATTGGCTAGCTAAAACAAATGGGGAAGGGAAAAAGTGAATAAAAATGCTCTCCAAGCCCTATCTATTACAAGCCAAGAGGTGTACACATACCCCATAAAAGAATAGCTTAATGAAAGCAAAAGTAAATGAAGTAAATGAAAGGAATTAAGGAAAGGCTAGGAAAGCAAAGTAGACATGCAATTCTCACTTAGCACGTTGGATCACATAGGAGAGACAAAAAAGATAAAAGAAGTTATACCTCCCTTGAGTTGATGCCCTAAATGCAGTGAAATCACTTATTTATCCTCCAAAATAAAAGAAAAGGTCAAGGTACCAATTTATTTGAGAACGTTAAAGAAAATATGCAAAACACGAGCTCACTTGGTCATAAAGCTCTTAAAATCATGAATTAAGTGCAATTAAACAAAATTTGGTAATTAATTAAAGCAAATAAGCAATGAAGTTGCAAAAACCAAAGCTGCGAAGGATCAAGTTGATGAAAATATTCAATTAGTTGGGTCATGGTGAAACAAAGAGAGATTTGAGGGGCCAAAATGCAACTTTTCGAAAACATTTGCATGCATGCAGTCCACAGCTTTTCGGCCAAAACAACTGAAACCATTTCTTTCGGCCATTTCTGCTATGGTTATCATACGCAAGCTTCCGCAACTCCAAGCAAATTTCGGTAAACAAAATTCATGCAGCATTCTGATTCCTCTCCAATCAAACATGGCTACAACTTAATAGCAATGGGATTCTTGGAATACTTTCATGCAAGTTTCATGTAACAAAAGAAGGCAAGAAGCTTCTGCAACAAAACAAACCAAACTGCTGCATTTTCTACTTTCAAACACCAAATTCAGACTCAAACGCATACTTTAATCGAAGTTTTCTTGATCTGACATTCAAACTTTAAACTAAACAACAAGATATAAATTTGACATTCAAACAAGCAAAGACATAGGAAGAAATCATGCAAACATTGAATCTGAATCATGCAAGACCACGGATGAAGTGGCTGCAACCACAAAAGAAAAAACTTGCTGCACTTTCCGTCTCCAAATGCAGATTTCTTGATCACAACTTGGATTGGATATTTTCCAAAACCAACCCTACAACTTTAGGCTAAGCAAACTACATAATCAACACCATCGAAACAAGCAGACAACTTGGAAAGAGATCATGCAAAAATTCTGGAAAAATATACAAGAATGGTTCGGCAATTTGGTTGTTCATTTTTCAGCAAAGTAATGGAACATGATTCAAATGTTTTAAGGACTCAAGCATGCAAACTTAATACCAAACCTTCCATTTCTTCCCTTCAACACCAGATTAAGCATGCAACTTAAGTGTAAAAGCTCAATGAGCGGCCACGAAGAAGAAAAACAGCATAGAAAAATGCAACAGCTTTTTACTTTGCTGCGAATTTTTTGCAGCTTCAAGCTCGCGTGGATTAAATGCCGAAAACATTGTATTAGACCCACCAGTTATCCACCAAACTCACACATATCTTCAAACATCCGTCTATCACTGATCAAGCATGGCTGCCTTCCCCCCAAAGTACCCCAACCGAGATGGCCCAGGTCCAAGAAAACGAGAAACACAAAAGAAATGCATCATGGTAGAAGCTTTGCTATCTTATTTTTTCTGGTTTCCGGGTTCTACAACTTGGCAGCCTGTTAGCCACCACAGACGGTTTTGCAAAGACTTTGAGCACTGCTTTGAAACCCAACATTCATAAGACCATCATTACACACAAGAATCAAGCATGCGGACATAAGAAAACAAGACAAAAGGGGGCCAGGAGATTCAGATTTCTGCTGCAAACTTTGCAGCTCATCCCACGCCAAATATTTCGTACAAGATTCTAATAAAAACTCATTGATTTATCATCCCAATTCACATATATACCCAGATCTCCATTTCAAACACAAGTCTAAGCCGTAAATCAAGTTCATTCGGAAAAATTTTCACTAGTTTCGGATTCCATTATCAAATGAGAAGATTATGCAACCCAGGCTTCAAACAAACTAAAGACAGCCTGTAGCTTATTCCACTTAACACCAAACCCAGCATCAATATTGTACAAACACGAAAAAACAGCATCCCAGGAAACTGATACATGTTCATCGCTGAGTTTCAAGACATGTTCATCATACCAGCAGCCAAATTTTCTGCGTTTTGTGTGTCAACTCTGATGATGTATGAGCAACTAAGGATACAAGAGATTACCTTTAACTTCTGGTGGAAGCAGGAACACAGAGTGGATGAAAAGATTGCTTCCACTGTAGAGGTTCGAAGCTGCAAATTTGGTGCTCGGGCTCTCCCTTCCCTTTCCTTCGCCTGAAGCTCTTCCTCTCCTCTGGTTTGTTCAGCCATCACCCTCTCTTTGGTCTCTTTCTTCTTAGCCCAGCCGCCAACCCCTTCCTGGTTTCTTTCTTACCTAGCCGTCGAAAAACCTCACTTCCTGCCGCCCTGTTTTCTTTTCTCAACTCTCTCAGTCTTCTCTCACTCTCTCATGCTCTTAGTTCTCTGCCCTTATCTCAGCCCTCAAGACCCTTTCTTTTGCTCCTCCCCAGCTCTCAGACCCTTTTTGCTTAGCCGTCAAAACTCCCCTTCTTCTCACTCTCTCGGTCTCTCTACCTTGCTCTCTTAGTTCTCTGCCGTTATCTTTTCTTTCATCCGCCGTCCCCTGAAACCTTAGCTTTCCACAGCTTTTTATATCCGAGACTTCCTTCTGAAACCTAGCATCTACGGCCCGAAAAAACTCCCTCTCCTCTTGCATTTTTACAGCCTTAGATTTTCATGTTTTTTGATCAACTTTGAATCAAGCCAAGTGTCTTCTATTAAGACCATCGGACGGAAGAGAAAATTGAGCCAATAACGGAAGAGAAAACCATTTTTGTATCTGCGGTTTTTGTAGATGAAAATGTAGAGGAGTTTTGATTGTAGGTTTCTCGGGTGCATGGGCTCTCTTTTTTTTTTTTTTTTCAGAACCTCTTAATCAGCCTAAAACCCGCTATCGGGTTTCCCTTTTTTTTGTTTTTTTTTTTTACAATGAACTAAATAAATAAAGAAAAATAACAATTTAAAATAAATTCAGATAAAATGAACAAAACTATGAATAAAAGATAACAACAAAATGCTAATAATTTTTCTTCTTTTCTTTCTTTCTTTTTTCAAAAAATTCTATGCTAAAATGACTTAAAACAAAAATAAAAGACTAAAAGCAAATAAAACTAACATGACAAATAAAATAATAGTAAATAAAAATACACTAAAAATTTGGTGTCTACAGTGTGTGTTTATTTCAAAAAATTTATAATTATTTTTTCATATTAAGTTATTACATATCATGGCAGACATGTTTATTTTAGGAAAAATCGTTCAAAACGTCCCTCGCATTTTGTAAAATGACTTTTTTTGTCCCTCACTTTAAAAGTGTAATTTTACGTCCCTTACAAATTCACATTGGTCAAATTTGGTCCCTACCTATATTTTCGACTAGTTTTTGACTGGAATTCATCACGTGCCCTGCATATGATCATTTTTAGGGGTAAAATTGTCAAATCAAATTTTACATAATCCAATCTACAATCCCTTATATTTCACAAAATAAATTGTTTCCTCCCTTACATTTCACAAAATGAATTTTTTCATCCCTCATTGACCATGTATACGAATAATTTTTTTTTAAAATTCATATATATATCTATTTTTTTAATAAATTTTTATTATTTCTTAGCAGAAAGGGTACACATTATTTTTAAGCGAAAAACAAGGAGTACTACTCCCTTACACGCATTAGACGAAAATATGGAAACTGCTGAGTATCCAAGGCCGAGATGCCTTTCACCTGTGATGGCAAACTAGTTGCGTCATAAGTGGCTGATTTGCGGCTCGAGGCTGCTCCTTTCGCCATGATGTCTGCTGCTGAGTTAACCTTCCTGTAGCAATGCTCCACAATGCAATTTGCAGAGGATAGAACTTGGCGGATTTGCCTGATGATGGTGCCGAGCTGCCAAGGCACTGCTGAAGTTTGTTGCACCATATTAAGCAATTGTTTGGAGTCCATCTGCACTATCAGTTTTGGTAACCCCAGAGAGATGCACAGCCGGAGTCCCTCCAAGAGAGCCATGGCCTCCGATTCCATGTTGGTACGTGGCCCATAGAAGGTGGAGAAAGCCTGTAGGACCCGACCAGTGTGGTCACGTATAATCCCTCCTCCCCCTGAGAAGCCCGGGTTGCCAAGTAAGGATCCATCCACATTCAGTTTTGCGTAAGGGAGAGGCAGCAATGACCAGGAGAGTGAAACGCATGCTCGACGCCGCGGTGGTGCTACTGGCGGTTTCAACCCCAGGTGCCGGAAAGTGGAATCCTGAGGAGCTGAATAAGGTAAGGGGTAAGCTTCTCCAATGCTATTCAATAACGCTACAACCTGATGGCGGACGTGAGCTGGCGAAAGCGCGATATCCTCAAACACTGCCTTGTTTCGAGCCTTCCACAGCTCCCAACAAATGAGCACAGGCAATAGGTTGGCGAGAGTGGCTAAGAGCATCTTCCCAAAGGAGTGCATCCACCAACCCTGCAGCTTAAGCAGAAGCGTGTCTGAGGCATCGACGTGCAGACGGAGGCCTTGTTCAAACCAGCCCCAGGCTTGGCTCGATGCGTGGCAGGTGATTAGGCAATGGGTCAGATAGTCTTCACTGGGGCAGAAAGGACATTTGGACGGTAGGTGGAGGCCAAACTATCTAGGGATATCTGGAAACAGAAGTAGGTTATTAAGCAGGCACCACATGAAGATGGAGATCTTGATCGGAATACGTTGATTCCAAATGAGTTTGCGAGATATTAGGGGTTGGAAAGAGGCCGAATCCATTCTAACGCCGAAGAAATCGTGAAAGTGCCTGCTGTGGAGGGCTGCCAGACCACGCGGTCCGTGCTTTGCAAGGGGGGAATCATGAAGGCTAGGATGCGTTGCCTTTCTTCCCTGGTGAGGAACTCTCCAACCCGATCCAAACACCATACCCCCTCCGCTACCAGCTCGGCAATTCTGATGGTGGGTAGAAGAAGAGCTTGTTTGCCGTGGGCAAGCGGACCTGTGCCCAACCAGTTGTCAAATCAGAAGGATGCACTACCGTCGTGAACCAGAGTCTGCATGTGATCCTCCATGAAAGCTCGGACGCCCACCAGACGTTTCCAGACCCGCGAGCTTGAAGGCCTTACCGGTGCTTCCGTCACATGCTCATGCGCTGTCTCCACCACAGCTTGCACCCAAAAGCATATAGAACATCTTCAAGCCTCTGAAGCCCTAGGCCATTTTGTAAAGTGGGATGACAAAGTGCATTCCAGTTTCTCCAGTGTCGTTTCTCACGCTTCTCTACTTCCCCCCAAAACAATCGGGCCATAATCTGTCTAATTTGGTATAGGACGGTTTTTGGGGGCTCCTGAACTGCGAAAGTGTATTGAGGTATTGCGGGCAGAACGTGTTTGATCAAGATTAAGCGGCCCCCAGCAGAAAGCATCCTGTTCTTCCAACCCGCAAACTTGCGCTGCATTCTGCTAATCAAGGGTTGGTAGTACTCCTTTTTTGCCCTACCTTTGTAAAGACAACAACCAAGGTACGTGAACGGAAGCTGTTGCTGACGGAAGCCCGTTAATCTTATTAAATGTTTCTGCGCTGCGAAACATCGAGCCGAAGGAATGATGAAACTCTTGGCTGTGTTAATCCCCTGCCCTGAGCCGCATTGGTAGACCTCTAAGAAATCCATTAAGCATCGCACTGATTGGCAATCCCCCTGGTGAAAATGACTATATCATCCGCAAAAGTTAGGTGGGAGATCGTCACAGTGCCCCGTGATTGCGCATAGGCCTTGAGCTTCTCCAACGAGAGCAGGGAGCTGAGCCCACGGCTTAGCGCTTTCGATACCAAAATGAATAGAATAGGTGATAGGGGATCCCCCTGCTTTACGCCACGGCTTGCTTGGAAAAATCCATGAGGTTTCCCGTTAATGAGCACGGAGAACCAAGAGGACCTCAGGTTGTTAAGCACAAAAGCCACGATATGAGGGTGAAACCCAAAGCGGAGGAGGAGACGGGATAGAAATTCCCAGGACACACGGTCAAAAGCCTTCATCATGTCCAGTTTGAAGATTATGTTGTGGCTGCGAGTTCTTCTGTCTAGTTCCGAGACCATATCGTGGTCTATCAAAATATTGTCAGAGATCTCCCTGCCCTGGACAAACCCCGATTGCTTCGGGGAGATAACTAAAGGCATGACTGATTTGAGTCGATTGCTAAGTATTTTGGTGAAGACTTTGTTGATGAAGGTGTATAAGCTAATGGGCCGAAAGTCAGAGAAAGTTTGCGGAGCTTCAACCTTTGGAAGAAGCATAATGAGGGTGCTCGCGATGCTTCTCGGTATAGGGACGTCACACATAAACTCCTTTGCTGCTTGATAAACATCTTACCTAATAATCTCCCAACAATGAGTGAAGAAAAGTCCCGTGAAGCCATCAGCTCCTGCCGTGCTTTGGCCATCTAACTGGAAAATCGCTTGTTTCATCTCGTCAAAAGAAAGCTCCTGGACTAGGCAGTCATTTTCTGTTTGGGGTATCAAAGCGGGAATGTGCCCCAGTAAGGTCTGCATTGCGTGCTCATCCCCAGCTGCCGGAGCTGACAAGAGATCGCGGAAAAAAGTGCAGGCTTCTTCTCCGATCACACTCTCCTCCGTTAGTACAGTACCATGCGCACCTTTAATTTGGTGAATGGAGAGCTTAGCTTTCTTGTCCAGCACCTTCGAGTGAAAGAACTGGGTGTTAGAGTCACCCTCGCGTAACCATTTAATACGACTTTTCTGTCTCCAACAGATGTCCTCAGTGGCAAGGCACCTGTTCAAGGCAGCCGTGGCCTAAGCCCATTACAACCTCGTCTCCTCCGTGTCACTGTCCTCTAGACATAGCTCCGCTTGTCTGACCCCTTCCTCCGCCTCCAAGGTCTTGTCAAAGATGTTCCTAAAAAACCTCTTATTCCATATGCCGGCTCCTTTCACAGCCGCTTCAGCTTTTGCACAAAGCGGAACATTCTGTATCCTTCCACCGGCTGCATCCAAGTCTGGTGAACAAAATCCAGGAACCCCAGGTGTTTTAACCACATATGCTGAAACCTGAAGGAACCGTGTCCAGGTCTACTCCCTTCAGCAAACTGCACTAGCAAGGGGCTGTGGTCCGAGCCCGCTCTGTTAAGATGTTGCAACATCGAACCAAAAAAATGTTGTTGCCAAACCGCATTCATCAACACACGATCCAAGCGCTTCCAGACGCGACGGCCTTGACGAATACCAGTCCAGGTGAAACGATTCCCCAATGCCATCATAGTTTTCAACCCGCAGTCTGAGACACATTCAGCGAACTCATTTATAGCTGTCAAATTCTGAGGCGCATGGCCCAAGTATTCTTCTATGTCTGCAATTGTGTTGAAATCGCCTCCGACCAGCCACGGTTTGGAGGTTAGCGTCCCTGACAGCGAAAACAAGCTAGACCAGAGATGTTGCCTACCAACCTAGGAATAGCTAGCGTAAGCAAAGGAGCAAAAGACCTCCCCCGTCCATGTTGCATGAGTGATTGCTAAGTGAATAAGCTGGTCCTCACTGAGGAGGACATTGACAGCAAAATCAGCTTTCCATAAAACCCAGATTTTATTGGAAGCATTGCAGACCGCAAGGTAAAAACCAAATCTATTTTTGAAAGTGTCAAGCTAAAATGGGTCAACCATCAGCTCAAAAACAACTAAGAAGGTGATAGCATGGAAGCGTAAAAGTTTCCTCAGGCGCCTAGTCATAGCACGGCCAGTCACCCCCCGAATATTCCATATAAGCGCATTAATTATCAGACTGCAGCATGGGGGCGTGAGCGGAAGCCGTCTTTGATGATTGCCTGGTTACCACTGTCTTTGGTAAGTTTAAGAAACGCCGTTTCTGTCCCCGTTTCACTGCTGCCTCCAAGCTCATGATGGGGAAGAGGTGGTCAATTTTCTGTTTTAGCAAAACAAAATCCTCTAACACAAGCTCCCTGGGTTTATCCTGTGGTAAGTCCTCCGTGTCAGAAAGAGAGTTTGGGGTGGGCCTTCTGCGTTTAGGTAGCACGCACTGGTCGTCTAGAATATGGGCAACCAAATTGTTGGATTTCGAGATGGCTAGGCTAGCCTCTTGTGGCAACACCGTACCAGTCTCCTCTGCTTGTCCCTAGGGGTTAGGGCTTTGCAGTCTTCGTGCTTGGCCGTCACGCACGGTGACCCACATCTGGGGATGTTGTGGTTGCTGATCGAGTTCCTTGTCACGAGTCGAGAGTCCGGATATACTCGGCAGCTCTCCAGCGTTCGTACTTAGGGATCCAGTGTTGTTCTGGCTTCCGCACCTCGGTCAGAGTGGGGCGAGTTCTTTTGTCTGAGTTTGCTGGATGATGGTGGCATCTCGTCTCGGCGTGGCCTAGCCTAAGGCAGAAATTACAGAATTCTGGGAGGTTTTCATACTGGACCAGTTGCCAAAAGCTAGAGCTTCCAGTCCCTATCCAGACCTTGTCTGGGAGGTCACTGAGGACGTTCACTTCGACGCAGCAGCGGGCCACTCCGAGTCTGGACAATGATGCTATTGAGGCATCGATTTTGAGGGGCTCTCCAAGGAGCCGGGCAATGGAGAAAAGCGGCCCTTTGGCAAAGAGGTGGATTGGGAGATAAGGGAGAGAAATCCATACTGGGACTAGTGGTGATTCAGAATCTACTGTAAAAGAAGGCGTCCACTTGAATGTGCGCATGGGAAAACCTTGGAAGTTTCATACTCCACACAGCCAGCAGCGGAGGTAGTGTTCCTCCTGGTCAAACCGTATTAGGATGTGGCGGGGGTCCAAAAGGCTAATGGTGAACTCCCCCTTGAATCCAATCGTATGAAAATCCTTCCGCAAGGCCTCCAGATTAGGGCGACCTTTTGAAAATTTCCCAACGAGAGCAAACCGGAAGGGAGTTGACAAGGTTCCGACGTCTTCAGCAGTAAAGAAAACAGCGGGCCTGCCCTTGTACAAGGTTGCTCTCGCACGATAGAGGGGTGGTCTGAAGTAGGGGTTCGAAGGAGGTGGGCAGGTGGCGTAGGCTTGGGATGGTGGTGGAGGATGTCAGCGAAGGACTTGGAGGGCACTGGCGCCCTTCCTGTCCCCGGCGACCCTTGTAGGGCAAGTTACGGTGAAAGCCTAGCGAAAAATGAAGATTCGACCAAGCAAAAAGAGGCTACTCCAATCTAGAAATCAGGCTGAATTCATTCAAGAAAAGGTTAGTTTTCCATGTCCTATATATCTATTTGATTTCACCTAAATAGTACGAATAGTATATAATATATCTCTATTTGATTTCATCTAAACAGACTAATTGTAGTTATACACATGCTATTCAATAGATATATAAATGGGTTTCAATCTAACAATTTTGTTTTAAACCCATATATATCTATTTGATTTCACCATGTGAATCTATTCAATATTTGTTGTGACGCCCTCACCTCTCCCTAAGGCGAATCCAAGGGAATCGGCGGGACGCCGGCTCAGCTCTCGGCAGGACTCACTACGAGACGAATTCAACTTATGGATAATCAATCGATACTAGAAGTCGAAAATATCAAGAAAGGTCGCTTCCTTAATAACATCAAATCTTACATCACAAGATACCAGAAGTACATCAACATTTCCAAAATATACAACCTCCAAAAATTGTCTAAACAATTAAATTCAAAATTCTAATCAAAAGTCCATCAAGTTGGCTTCTCCATAATTCCTTCCATTTCAGCTCCTGTTAAGGAAAACAAGACTAATGGGTGAGCGAATGCTCGTGAGGCCAAGAAACATACATGCAAACACGTAGTCCAAGTAGCAACAACATTTATACAGCACGTAAAACTGTAAAATTTGAGAAATTAGCATTTCAAGTAGGAAAAGTAAACAGAAACAATTCAAGGATACTGTAGCTCTCAGGAGCTAATTTTCACGTAGCCGAGTCAAGGTCTTGATCAATTTCATGTTGACAATCCGTCAACCACATAAGTATCAAATTCGTAGAAATACCACTTTCCACAAATTCCATCACCGTTACACCCCCTTACTGGGTCTGCTCATCAAGATTTTGATATTTCTCAAGTATATCGTGGCAATACTATACGAGTATGCCAAGCAAGGTCTGTCCAATAGATCAAGTTTCGTGTTTGCTTATGGTTTACTAAACTCCTCGACCAAGCCCATGCTGGCTCGATTCGCAGAGTTAGCCAACGAGTTTGGGCGTCCCCCGAATACGAATATAAGTCGATGAGACAATGCTCCAATCGACGATCACAAATACAATTCACAATCACATCATATCACGCGAGTCGAATATCAATTCACACGAGTCGAATATCAATTTACATAGTAAAATTAAATCATAATTTCATTGAAAAGAGAATGAGTGCGACAAAGTACACACTCGTCTCGACAATTCGAATTCACATAATTCACAAGAAGCAATTCACATATTCCACAACAAATCATGCACTTGACACTCACCAAGTCAAAAGTGAGCAAGTAAGCTTTTAGGCGTCCGCTCTGAGATTCTCTTGAAGATCCCCTTGAGCGCCTGAACAAATAACGAGTACTTTTCACTCACAACCATGCATTAACCAAGAAAGAATGTACACTTGTTTAGACTAAGTCAAAGTCTCAAAAGAGAACCTAAATCTCTCGAAAATCGAGGTTCAAAAGTGAGGATTTAAAGTCCCAAGAGAGACTTGTCTCTTCCATGAAATCGGGTTTAAAATGGTCTACCGTTATCGAGAGAGAATGACAAGCTCTCAAAAACTCATTTCATAAGGAATCGGAAAATTTCAGTTTTACGTGTCAAATTTGGAAAAATCGAATCTTTAGTTTCGTACGTCTAAAAATGGAAAAATTTATACCATCGGAAACTAGGTTCGAAGTACTAAAAGTTCCTAGAAGATACTTTTCCAGGATTCTAAACGGAAAGTATTCATTTTTCAGCTCAAAGTTTCAGTTCCAAGAAGACAAGTTTGAACCAGTCTTGGTTTTCCAGCAATTTTTGGAAATTTCACATAATTCATAGAAAGTGAATTAGCCCTTAACATTCATAACACAATAAGAGTTCCAAACAAGATTTCAAACGTGACAAACAGAACTAAATTCGGAGTTTTGAACGTCAAGATATAATAGCTTAAAATCGGCTGAATTTGGTACACTGATCAGAAATTTCCAGATTTGAAGAGTCATCTTTGGGGTGTTATTTGAGTATCAAAATGATATTGAAATAGTACCAAATTTGGTACAATTAAACTTCCATATGTGGACTATCTCTCTGTCAATTTATAGGCAAAAACTCATGTGGGAAGGCAGTTAACAAAATGACTAAAGTTCGTGAAATTTTCAAAGCAAATCTGCCAAGCCACTCTTTCTTTCTTTTCAAAAGTTTGGTACAATGAAATCAGCCCCAAATCGATCCATTTTTGAAACCAAGGTTCTAGAAACATTTAATAGACAATTTACAAACAATTGACACTAAAATTTGTGAGATATAACATTCCAAAACAGGTTTGACCATTCGGCTAGTAAGAAAGGAAAAACTTCCAGTTTCCCAGCTTTGTTGCACTTTCGAAATCAGACCACATCTCACTCAATACATGTTCAATTTAAGAATAGTTTATGGCATTGTAAACTAAGTTCAAAATGCTACATTTCATCAGAAAGAGTCTTTTCCAAAATCAGTTCACAAGTGAGAGAAAATCAAGCCACAAGATGCAGCTTCTCCATTCCTCTCGGACAGACAGTCACAACAGGACAGTCAACTTTGCTAAATCACTACGGTTCACTCAGTTCTAACTGGCAGGTGATTTTTATACCGTTAGAAAACTATAAATGTCTAGTTTCAAATGCCGCAAACGGCACTCAATTTTAACTTTTGTACAGAGAGATATGTTTAGAAAAAGCACTACTGTTCGGCCCTCCTGATCATCATTTCCAGATTTCTTTCTTTTTCGAAAATATATCACTCAATTTCACAGTCAAATAACCATCAAAATTTCAAATTAAAACAGAGCAACATAACCAGAATTTTCGGCCAACACAAATCTCACACCTTTCTCAACTTTCTCTACAGTATCTAGCCGTAAACCTTCCATATAACACATAAACACAACAATCAAGCATTTTAATCCTCAAGGTAGCTACCTATAATCCACCTCAAGACTGCTAGCCTAGAGATTAAAGCAAGAATTGAAACACCTCAAGTCCTCTAACTTATTTCTTGCTTAGGGTTTCAAACCCATGCAAAACCAACCATGATTCTTGAAGAAAATGGAAAGATTAGAGGAGATGAATGGTTACCTCTTAAACCTTTGAAAAAACCAGAATTTTTCACCAAAACTCTCCAAAAAAAAGTCCACAAGATGATGCCTTTCTCCAAACTAGAACTAATCTCCAAGTAGTATGTGATTTGGTGGAAGATTTTCAAGTGAAATGGGACAAGATTTGGAGCAAGATGAAGAGGCTTTCTTCCTTCCTTTTCCTTTGCTGTTTTGGCTGACCAAAGAGAGGAGAGAGAGAGTGGTTTGAGTTGTGTGAATCTTGTCTTGGAAGCTTGAAGAAATTGTGGCCAAAAGCTTTGCAAAAGTCAACTTTGAATGGTGTTCGATTAGTGTCCCATACTATCTCTTTCTCTCTTGTTTGTTTCACTTGTGCGCTAATCCTCAAATATAATTCCTTAAACACTATAATTACTCACTCTTAATAGTCTAATATAAATTTATCAAATCTACACTTAGTCGTTTCGATGCGCAATACGCGAACTTTTGACTTGCGCGCGATAGGACGAAATTTAAAAGCAATTCATGTAACGATAATATAATTAACTAACTCTAGGGTAAATGATTATAAAAATAACTATTTTAAGAATAAAAATATGAGTCCTCACATCCTCTCCCCCTTAAGAGAATTTCGTCCACGAAATTCATACCTTGATTTGAAAATAGATCTGGATTTTTTCCTCGGATTTTTTCTTTTACTTCCCAAATTGCTTCCTCTAATCCGTGGTTTCTCCATAGAACTTTCACCAACGGGATTCGCTTATTCCTCAGTTCTTTCACCTTACGATCTAGAAGCTTTATCGGTTTCTCCTCATAGGTCAATGCCTCATCGATCTCAATATTTTCCGGTTGCAAAATATGAGACGGATCTGGATGATATTTCTTGAGCATCGATATGTGAAAAAAATTTTGGATCCGAGATAAACTTGGGGGCAATTCCAACTTATAAGCCACATTTTCTATACGTTGAAGAATCTTATATGGTCCTACAAATCTTGGTTGTAGCTTCTTTCCTCTTCCTGCCATTAAACTTGCTTTCAGATGAGTGATCTTAAGGAAAACTTGGTGTCCAACCGCAAACTCCAAATCCTTTATTCGATTGTCTACATTGCTTTTCTGACGAATCTGTTCGGTTTGAATCCTCTGGCGTATTAACTTTACTTTTTCTCGTGCCTCCTCAATCCAAGGCACTGCAGTGGGGTCTAAAATCTTTCTTTCACCTATTTCATCCCAATAAATCGGAGACCTACACTTCCTACCATAAAGTGCTTCATACGGAGCCATTTGAATGGATGCATGGAAACTATTATTATAAGCAAACTCCACCAACGTCAAGTATTTACTCCAATTTTCTCCAAAATCCAAAACACAGGTTCTCAACATGTCCTCAAGAGTTTGAATCGTCATCTCAGACTGTCCATCAGTCTGTGGGTGGTAAGTAGTGCTAAAATTCAATTTAGTCCCTAACACTTCTTGCATTTTCTGCCAGAACCGCGAAACAAACCTAGGGTCTCGATCGGACACGATACTTACAGGTATCCCGTGCAGTCTTATAATCTCATCCAAGTATAATTTAGCTAACTTCTCCAACGGGTACTTCATACTAATCGGCAGAAAGTGAGCAGATTTGGTCAGTCTATCCACTATTAGCCAAACTGCATCATGATCTCTTTGTGTCCTAGGTAATCCAGATACAAAGTCCATAGTGATATTTTTCTACTTTCACTCGGGTATCTTTAAAGGTTGTAAAAGGCCAGATGGTTTCTGATGCTCGGCTTTAACTTGCTGGCAGATTAAACAAGTCTAAACAAACTGAGCAATTTTCTTTTTCATATTCTCCCACCAGTATAAACTCTTCAAGTTCTGGTACATTTTATTCCCTCAAAGATGTACCGTATACTTAGAACGGTGCGCTTTTTCCAAGATTTTCTTCTTAAGCCCTTCGTCCTTTGGCACCACATACGATTCCGAAACCATAGTACACTATTCACTCCCAAATTAAAATCCGACTTTTCTCCTTTATTAACTTTTTCCAACCACTTTTGCACTTCAACGTCCTTTTCTTGTGCTTTCTTGATATGTTCCAACAAAGTGGATTTCACGATAATATTCCCAAGGATCACTTTTCTCGATTCAAGACGAGGATTCAAACAACTAATCTCTTCCAACAAGTGCAATTCTTTAATCATCAATCCTGCCACTTGCACTTGACAACTTAAAGCATCGGCCACTACATTGACTTTTTCTGGATGATATTTTATCGTGCAATCATAATCCTCCAAAAATTTCACCCATCTACGTTGTCTCAAATTCAGTTCCTTTTGAGAAAACAAATACTTAAGACTCTTGTGGTCCGTGAAAACCTCAAATGTCACCCCATATAGGTAATGCCTCCACTTTTTCAATGCAAATACTACAACCGCTAATTCCAAATCATGAGTTGGGTGGTTTCTCTCGTGCGGCTTTAATTTCCTAGAGGCATACGCAATTACCTTATCATTCTGCATTAATAAACACCCCAAGCCTTCTTTGGAAGCATCTGTATATACTACAAAACTATCCTTTCCATTAGGTAAAACTAATACAGGTGCTCTCGTCAACCGTCTTTTTAACTCCTGAAAACTTTCTTCACACTTCGGACTCCATATAAATTTCTCACTTTTCCTAGTCAACTCAGTCATGGGTCTAGCAATCTTAGAAAATTTTTTGATAAATCTTCGATAATACCCTGCTAACCCTATAAAACTCCGAACTTCAGTAGGATTTTCCGGTTGCTTCCACTTAGAAACTGCTTCAACTTTGGTTGGATCTACCTTGATTCCATCCTTGAAAATTATATGACTTAAGAAAGTCACTTCTTTCAACCAAAATTCACATTTATTCCACTCATAAAGTTAGGGTTCACAAAAGAATGCGTTGCACCCGGATCAATTAAAACCTTAGCTAAACGGTGAAAAATAAGGATCGTACCTTCAACCACCTCAGTAGCATTGGGAATCTGCTGATAATCCAATGCGTAAACCCTAGCAGGTACCTTTGGTTGACTTCCCCCAACACTAGTCTGCTTAGAGGTTGACTTTTCAGGACTTTGGGTACTACCTCCTTCTTTTGGTACGGTTGGACATTTCGATATCTAGTGCTCAGTACTACCACAATACAAGCATTTTTCTGATTTTCTCCAACAATCATTCTCCGTATGATTGGGTTTGTCACAGTAACCATAATTAACTTGAGGAGACACGGTCTGACCATAAGAAGGTGTTCCTCTCGCTCGACCTTGCTCACTACGACCTCCTCTTGATAAATACCCTCTTGGAGTTCCAACGATCCTTACTCCTCCTGTTCCCCTTCCCATCTTGGAATGTGGGGCACTTTTACTAGCTTGTCCAGAGAAATAACTAGAAATATTCCATTTCTTAGTATGAAAATCCCTAACTTGAAGTCTTGTGCTTTCAACTCTTTGCGTTTTTTCCAAGGATTAAGTGAACGTAGAGATTTGAGCTGCTGCCAACCTCTCCTAGATCTCCACATTAAATCCTTGCACAAAGTGCCTTATCCTTTTCCGCTCATTAGTCACCAATTTTGGAGCGTACTTAGAAAACTTAGTGAACTTCCTCTCATACTCGGCCACGCTAAAGGTTCCTTGCCTCAACTTTATGAATTCGTCCTCCCGCTTCTCTTCGATCAGAGGCGAAAGAAACTTCTCATTGAACTCTCTCGTGAAGTTTTTCCAAGTCCAAGGGGTTTGTGCTCTTTCCCACTTTCCCTTTATCACGTCCCACCAATCACGTGCAACGCCCTCAAACTGAAAGGCAGCAAAATTCACACACCTCTCTTCGGTATAGTCTAAGGGGGTGAAAATATTAGCCATTCGCTCCAGCCAGTTCTCCTCCAACTTGGGATCAGATCCCCAAATAAATTTAGGTAGGGCAAATTTCAAAAACCTCTCCAAGGCTCTATCCTCCCCTCTATCCTGAGCCCCGAATTGGTTAATTGGCCCTGGACCCCGTCGATCTACTAATCGTTTTAGGATATCAGTCATCCAATTAATGGCAGTAGCCACTTGGTTACCCTCTACATTTCCTTGTCTCTGGGTCGGTCCAGTTGCCAATCCCTGATCATCTCCTTTGAGGTTGGATTTGCCTAGTCCCACGCCCACGACCTCTATCACTCTTTCGTCCGTCCATAATCCTAGTTATGCCTAATGCCAGAAATAAAATAATTACGCGAGATAATATTTAAAATAAAAGCCAACATGAAAACATTGGAAAGAATGATAACTAACATATATTAACACTTTAAGATTCATACAATTAGCAAGTCATGGGTCATTTACAAAAACATGACACACATGTGCCATAAAAGTGCAATTAGTTATGCACGTCAAAAGTAGATTTAGGTACCTCAAAAGTAGACCACTTAGTCAAGCAAAATACAATGGCCTTTGAACTAGCACCACCCCAGCTAATCCTAACTGCACAAGTCAAAAGATTCATCACTCCTAGCCTAATCTTCAGCAGGACTATCAGGCGGAACCCCCTCATCAGGGTTCTCCTCCGGATTCTCCTCGAAAGGCTCCTCCTTAGTGCCTTCAGGAACCGAGCTCTCGACTAACTCCACCACCTCATCTATCAGCATAGTGGTGTCAGCCAATATCCCAGAAGCCCAATCCTTAACCTCCTCGACTACTCTAGTCAGTCGAGCTCTAGTCCTCTGTAGCTCATCACGAGCGGCCTTAGCCCTAGCCAGCTCGTCCACTACCGTCCTCTCTAACTCTGCAATCCTATCACCCTGAGCGTTCATCATAATGCTCAGTTTCTCGACCTCCTGGAGTAAAGCTCTATTGGTATTCACCAACTGACGACGCTCATCGTCAATGGACAGTACTAGGTCATTAGGGTAAGCGTGTGTCGCCCTACAGAGACAACGGAGAAACCTAGAAGAAGGCGAGTAACACACACGAGCTTCTCCACCAAGTACTCGATAGTAAATAGGCCTAAGAGACTCCACATGGCTATTAGCATGACCATTACCATTAGTAGCGTATCCTCCATTACCATTCTCCATCCCTGCAAAACAACCACAATTTCCAGGTTAGAAACTTAAAGTCACTAACTCCATCAAACCTTACTTAAGGTATATCTAAGTTATCTCATTTCTAGTCTCGAGGGTAAAGCCTTTAATATATCTCCTAAATAGATCTCTAAACCTAATGCTCTGATACCAGCTGTGACGCCCCCACTTTTCTCTAAAACGAACCAAAGAGTATCAACGGGACGCCTGTCCAGCTCTCACCAGAACTCACTACGAGACGAATTCAACTTATGGATTATCAATCGATAATAGAAGTCAAAAATATCAAGAAAGGTCGCTTCCTTAATAACATTCAAGTCTTACATCACAAGATACCAGAAGTACATCAACATTTCCAAAATATACAACCTCCAAAAGTTGTCTAAACAATTACATTCAAAATTCTAATCAAAAGTCCATCAAGTTGGCTTCTCCATAATTCCTTCAATTTCAACTCCTGTTAAGGAAAACAAAACTAATGGGGTGAGCGAATGCTCGTGAGGCCAAGAAACACACATGCAAACTCGTAGTCCAAGTAGCAACAACATTTATACAGTACGTAAAACTGTAAAACTCGAGAAATCAGCATTTCAAGTAGGAAAAGTAAACAGAAACAATTCAAAGATATTGTAGCTCTCAGGAGCTAATTTTCACGTAGCCGAGTCAAGGTCTTGATCAATTCCATGTTGACACTCCGTCAACCACATAAGTATCAAATCCGTAGAAATACCACTTTCCTCAAATCCCGTGACCGTTACCCCCTTACCGGGTTCGCTCATCAAGATTTTGATATTACTCGAGTATATCGTAGCAATACTACACGAGTATGCCAAGCAAGATCTGTCCAATAGATCAAGTTTCGTGTTTGCTCATGGTTTACTAAACTCCTCGACCAAACCCATGCTGGCTCGATTCGCAGAGTTAGCCAACGAGTTTGGGTGTCCCCCGAATACGAATATAAGTCGATGAGACAACGCTCTAATCGATGATCACAAATACGATTCACAACCACATCATATCACACGAGTCGAATATCAATTCACATAGTGAAATTAAATCATAATTTCATTGAAAAGAGAACGAGTGCGACAAAGTACACGCTCGTCTCGACAATTCGAATTCACATAATTCACAAGAAGCAATTCACGTATTCCACAACAAATCATGCACTAGACACTTACCAAGTCAAAAGTGAATAAGTGAGCAAGTAAGCTTTTAGGCGTCCGCTCCGAGATTCTCTTGAAGATCCCCTTGAGTGCCTGAACAAATAACGTGTACTTTTCACTCACAACCATGCATTAACCAAGAAAGAATGTACACTTGTTTAGACTAAGTCAAAGTCTTAAAAAAGAACCTAAATCTCTCAAAAATCGAGGTTCAAAAGTGAGGAGTTAAAGTCTCAAGAGAAACTTGCCTCTTCCATGAAATCGAATTTAAAATGGTCAACCGGTATCGAGAGAGAGTGACAAGCTCTCAAAAACTCATTTCATAAGGAATTGGGAAATTTCAGCTTTACGCGTCAAACTTGGAAAAATCGAATCTTGAGTTTCGCATGTCTAAAAATGGAAAACTTTATACCATCGGAAACTAAGTTTGAAATACTAAAAGTTTCTAGAAGATACTTTTCCAGGATTCTAAACGGAAAGTATTCATTTTTCAGCTCAAAGTTTCAGTTCCAAGAAGACAAGTTTGAACCAGTCTTGGTTTTCCAGCAATCTTTGAAAATTTGGCATAATTCATAGAAAGTGAATCAGCCCTTGAAATTTGTAAAACAATAAGAGTTCCAAACAAGGTTTCAAACACAACAAACTGAACTAAATTTGGAGTTTTGAGCGTCAAGATATAATAGCTTAAAGTCGGCTGAATTTGGTACACCGATCATAAATTTCCAGATTTGAAGAGTCATCTTTAGGGCGTTATTTGAGTATCAAAATGATATTGAAATTACACCAAATTTCATACACTTAAACTTCCATATATGGACTATCTCTCTATGAATTTATATGCAAAAACTCATGTGGGAAGGTAGTTAACAAAACGACTAAAGTTCGTGAAATTTTCAAAGCAAATCTGCCAAGCCACTCTTTCTTTCTTTTCAAAAGTTTGGTACAATGAAATCAGCCCCAAATCGATCCATTTTTTGAACCAAAGCTCTAGAAACATTTAATAAACAATTTACAAACCATTGACACAAAAATTTGTGAGATATAACTGTTGATCTTGATCCCTATCTTTTGATGTTTACAAAACAAATGGATGTTACTAATGTCTCTTAAAAGATCTATTCAGTTATGAAGCAAATTAGTTCCAAAGATCAAGTACAATTGAAAGATGACAAAGTATGCTGAAACTGTCGGACGCTCAAGAAGTCAGGATCGGACGTCCGATAATCATTGCACAACTTCGGACGCATGCTTCGGACGTCCGATAGGATCCTTCGAAGTCGACGAAACTATCGGACGCTGAATATGTCTCTACCGGACGTCCGATAGAAACAAGATAATTTCTCAAATCTGTTTGTTTGCTGTCGGACGCACAAAGAGCTTGCACCGGACGTCTGAAAGAATTGAAGAAAATCTCTGAAACTCACTGCCTGCTGTCGGACGCATAAAACAGGGCTATCGGACGTCCGACACTACCAACGGCTAGTTGACTGTTCAGCTACTTTCTATCCGTTGGAAGCATTAATGAGGCACTTTCTTGGTCCTATATAAATAGTGGTTGGTCAGACACTTCAAATAACTTTGGCACACTGAAGATACAAAAGATCTAGAGAGATTTTAGTGAGAAAATACTCTTCAAAGAAGATTTGTAGTCTTAGTGGTGTGAGGTTCATTGTAAGTTTTTCATTTGTGAGTGAATCTTTCATGAGTGTAGCTCTGTGAGGGTTGTCCTGAGGGATAGTAAAACGTCCTGGTTTGACCGAGGGAGTTCGGGGCAAGGAGGAGGTGAACCTTCCTTTGTACACAAGAGTGATTGTAATTCATCAATTTGAAGTAGCTTGTTTGAAGCTCAAGAGGAGCTGGGTAATTAATTGGTTCGCAATTCTTTCCTTTTACTTATTGTTACATTTATGATCTTTAAATTGTTTATCTCTTCTACTCACAAGCACTTGTGCTTTCTTATCAACTGCTCCATTGTGTGGTCGCTTAGAAAAGTGGTTGTTTTCGGGGCTTACAATTGGTATCAGAGCTTGGTCTCCTAGAGATTAAGCTCAATCGGCTTTGGAGTAAAGATGACAACCAATAATGCTATGTTTTTTGAAGGACATTCTGTTATTAGACCACCTGTGTTTAATGGATCAAATTATATGAGTTGGAAAGAAAGAATGATTATCTTTTTGCAATCTATTGATATCGAATTGTGGTTTATTATTAGTGAAGGTCCATATGATGCCTCTCTTATAGATGAAAATACTCATGCATCTAGACCGAAAACAAGAAGTGAACTGACTGCTGTGGATAGAGCTCATCTTACCTTAAATGCAAAAGCCATGAATGTGTTATATTGTGCATTAGACTCAAATGAATCTATTCGAGTCAAGGGTTGCAAGTCAGCTAAAGAAATTTGGGACAAACTGAAAGAAATTCATGAAGGTAGTGAGAATGTTAGAGAACAAAAGAAGTCCATTCTAGTTACAAAGTATGAATCTTTCAAGATGGAACCTCATGAAAATGTTGATCAAATGTATTGTAGATTCAATGATCTCATTAAAGATTTAGAGGTGCTGGAAAAAGAATATTCTCTTGGTGAGAAAAATAGAAAAATCCTGAATGCCTTGTCCAATGATTGGGAAAATAAAGTGACTGCTATTGAGGAGGCTAGAGATTTGAATACTATGCCTATTGAATCTCTTATTAATTCTCTTATCTCTTATGAGCTGAAACTTAAGACTAAGGTGCAAGAGGAAGAGGATGCAAAAGTGCGAAAGAATATTGCTCTAAAAGCCTCACAAGATGAAGATGATTCTGCCTCCCTCGATGAAGAAGATGTGGAAGGTGATGACAATGCTATCGCTCTCATCACAAGAAGTTTCAAACAAATACTCAACAAGAGGAGATTCAGAAAAGGTGGACCTAGCAATTCATTCCCAAATCAGTTCAACAACTCGAGAAACAAAGGGAAGCTAGAGTTCAACAAAAAACAAACTGATCAGTGCTTTGAATGCGGCCAACCTGGACACTATGCAAGTGACTGTCCAGTGATGAAGAAGAAAGAAGGAAGAAAACCAAGAATAAATAAATTTCAATTCACATGGAATGAATGCAATTCCGATGGTGAAATTGAAGAGGAAGATCAATCTGCTCAATTGGCTTTCATGGCCATTGGAGATGATGAGGTAACATCTTCTAACTCTCAATCTGATTGTGATGATGAAACTGAAGATGATCTTGAACATTTCATTATAAAATTGCATGATAGTTTGAAAGAATCTTATGCTAGAAACAAGGAGTTAAAACAGAAAATTAGTTTTTTACTTCGAGATAATGCAAATCTTTTTCAACGAAACAAAAAGTTGATTGCTGAAAATGATTACTTCAAAAAGAGTGAGACTGCTTTACATTTTGAGCTTGATAGAAAAGCAAAGCTTTGTGATTTGTTCAAAAAGGAACAAGGTGATTTGAAAAGAAGAATGGATGGTCTAAATGAGTTGCTTAAACACAAGAAACAAGTCTGTTTTCAAAAGAATAGATTGAATTCTAATTCAAATGAGTTTGCTATCCATAGGAGAAGACAAGTAAGATTTATTAAACCTGTTCATGTAAATAACTCTTTGGTTATGTGTAATTTTTGTTGTCAAAAAGGTCATATGAATAGTGATTGTTATGTGAGAAAGAATATGAGAAGAGGCATGAAATGCATGTGGATAGTTAGACATGATGCTAATTTTAACAAGTATGAGGTTTTGTCTAATCATTGCAGTGATTCTTGTTCATAACATTTTTTCTTTTGATACTTTGATCTGAGTTTTCGCTGATATCTTTGAATACTACTGAATCTATATGATGTCAAAAAGAGTGATAAAAGAATAATGCTGATCTCATGATGATTTGTTGTGATTGCTGTCATTTCTCTATTTTTTCTTGAAATATTGAATTCTCTGTTATTGTTGCTGGATTACAGTAGTTGATTTTTACTCTTATGATGACAAAAAGGGGGAGAAATGGATGCAATGTGTAAGGGGGAGTTATTCTGAGATGGATGCAATGATTGAGGGGGAGCTTATACTTATTTTTGTTTCTTTCCATCCATTGTTTTGTCATCATCAAAAAGGGGGAGATTGTTGATCTTGATCCCTATCTTTTGATGTTTACAAAACAAATGGATGTTACTAATGTCTCTTAAAAGATCTATTCAGTTATGAAGCAAATTAGTTCCAAAGATCAAGTACAATTGAAAGATGACAAAGTATGCTAAAACTGTCGGACGCTCAAGAAGTCAGGATCGGACGTCCGATAATCATTGCACAACTTCGGACGCATGCTTCGGACGTCCGATAGGATCCTTCGAAGTCGACGAAACTATCGGACGCTGAATATGTCTCTACCGGACGTCCGATAGAAACAAGATAATTTCTCAAATCTGTTTGTTTGCTGTCGGACGCACAAAGAGCTTGCACCGGACGTCCGAAAGAATTGAAGAAAATCTCTGAAACTCACTGCCTGCTGTCGGACGCATAAAACAGGGCTATCGGACGTCCGACACTACCAACGGCTAGTTGACTGTTCAGCTACTTTCTATCCGTTGGAAGCATTAATGAGGCACTTTCTTGGTCCTATATAAATAGTGGTTGGTCAGACACTTCAAATAACTTTGGCACATTGAAGATACAAAAGATCTAGAGAGATTTTAGTGAGAAAATACTCTTCAAAGAAGATTTGTAGTCTTAGTGGTGTGAGGTTCATTGTAAGCTTTTCATTTGTGAGTGAATCTTTCATGAGTGTAGCTCTGTGAGGGTTGTCCTGAGGGATAGTAAAACGTCCTGGTTTGACCGAGGGAGTTCGGGGCAAGGAGGAGGTGAACCTTCCTTTGTACACAAGAGTGATTGTAATTCATCAATTTGAAGTAGCTTGTTTGAAGCTCAAGAGGAGCTGGGTAATTAATTGGTTCGCAATTCTTTCCTTTTACTTATTGTTACATTTATGATCTTTAAATTGTTTATCTCTTCTACTCACAAGCACTTGTGCTTTCTTATCAACTGCTCCATTGTGTGGTCGCTTAGAAAAGTGGTTGTTTTCGGGGCTTACAATAACATTCCAAAACAGGTTTGAACATTTGGCTAGAAAGAAAGGAAAAACTCCTAGTTTCCCAGTTTTGTTGCACTTTCGAAATCAGACCACATCTCACTCAATACAAGTTCAATTTAAGAATGGTTTAGGCATTGTAAACTAGGTTCAAAATGCTACATTTCATCAGAAATATTTGTTCCCAAAATTTGTTCACAAGTGAGAGGAAATCAAGCCACAAGATGCAGCTTCTCCATTCCTCTCAGACAGACAGTCACAACAAGACAGTCAACTTTGCTGAATCACTACGGTTCACTCAGTTCGAACTAGCAGGTAATTTTTATACCATTAGAAAGTTATGAATGTTTAGTTTCAAATGCCACAAACGGCACTCGATTTCATCTTTTGTACAGAGAGATATGTTCAGACAAACCACTACTGTTCGCCCTCCTGATCACCATTTCCAGATTTCTTTCTTTTTCGAAAACATTAGTTTTGAGCAACCAAATGAAACGAATTTTGGAAGGCACATTCTACACACAATACACAACATATATCACTCAATTTCACAGTCAAATAACCATCAAAATTTTGGATTAAAACAGAGCAACATAACCAGAATTTTCGGCCAACACAAATCTCACACCTTTCTCAACTTTCTCTTCATTATCTAGCTGTAAACCTTCCATATAACACATAAACACAACAATCAAGCATTTTAATCCTCAAGGTAGCTACCTATAATCCACCTCAAGACTGCTAGCCTAGAGATTAAAGCAAGAATTGAAACACCTCAAGTCCTCTAACTTATTTCTTGCTTAGGGTTTCAAACCCATGCAAAACCAACCATGATTCTTGAAGAAAATGGAAAGATTAGAGGAGATGAATGGTTACCTCTTAAACCTTTGAAAAAACCAGAATTTTTCACCAAAACTCTCCAAAAAAAAGTCCACAAGATGATGCCTTTATCCAAACTAGAACTAATCTCCAAGTAGTATGTGATTTGGTGGAAGATTTTCAAGTGAAATGGGACAAGATTTGGAGCAAGATGAAGAGGCTTTCTTCCTTCCTTTTCCTTTGTTGTTTTGGCCTACCAAAGAGAGGAGAGAGAGAGTGTGGTTTGAGTTGTGCCAATCTTGTCTTGGAAGCTTGAAGAAATTGTGGCCAAAAGCTTTGCAAAAGTCAACTTTAAATAGTGTTCGAATAGTATCCCGTACTACCACTTTCTCTCTTGTTTGTTTCACTTGTGCACTAATCCTCAAATGTAATTCCTTAAACACTATAATTACTCAATCTAAATAGTCTAATATAAATTTATCAAATCTCCACTTAATCGTTTCGACGCGCAATACGCGAACTTTCAACTCGCGCGCGATAGGACGAAATTTAAAAGCAATTCAAATAACGATGATATAATTAACTAACTCTAGGGTAAATGATTATAAAAATAACTATTTTAAGAATAAAAACATGAGTCCTCACATTTGTGGCCTTTTCTCTTTTGGTAATAATTCATTTATTGAATTATATAATAAGGCCATCTAATTAATCGGTCTTAACTCGAATTCTATAGTCATGTTAACAAATTGCAGTTTAAATGTGAAGTTTCTACTCACCACCTTTAAGACCAACAGTTGAATTTCTTGCCTTGTGATTGTCTTAAAATTTGAAAGTGTCAATCACTTACTTCTTTTGTGATACTTTTTCCTTGTTTGTTTTTTCTGTCCAAATTTAATTCAATATAAATACTTAATAATGTTTAGGATTAAATGTCTTCTTTTTTTCAATTTTCGAGTAAAAGGAATAAACATGAATGAAAAACTAATAATTTTTTTAAGCCCCTGTATATATCTATTTAATTTCACCTGAACAAGTACGTTCAGGCAAAATCAAATAGAGATTTATTACATGCTATTCCTATTGTTTAGGTGAAATTAAATAGATATATACATGAATTTGAAAAAAAAGTTATTCGTACACATGATTAATGAGGGATGAGAAAATTGTTTTATAAAATATGAGGGATGAAAAAATTCATTTTGTGAAATGTGAGGGACTATGTATTGGATTATGTAAATTTTAATTTGACAATTTTGCCCTTAAAAAATGATCACGTGCAAGAGACATGGTGGATTCCAACCAAAAACTAGTCGGAAACCTAATTAGGGACCAAATTTGACCAATGTGAATTTATAAGGGAAGTAAAAGTACACTTTTAAAAGTGAAGGACGAAAAAAGTCAATTTGCAAAATGTGAGAAACATCTTGAACGATTTTTCCTTTATTTTAAAAAATTATGATTACTACTTCTTTTAGAGGAAGTTATTGTATTCAAAATCACGGTGTACAATAAGAGGTGATATGAATAGTTTCAAAGCTGACTTTAAAGAGTACTTTTGGTATAAGTTAAAGTGACACAATTTACACGAACACTCTCCTCTCTCTTTGTATATAATATGAATATTTCATGTATTAGGTACTGGATTTGTAAGGACTTCTTACCAAACACTATCGAATCACCAGCCGATAATTCCTTCTTAATACTAAATCATATTGGTAACCTATGGGTCAAAAAAAGTAGATTAACCATCGGATCAGTACCCACAAATATCTATTTTTATTCTACCTGTAGACTATTCTAACGTTATCGAGAAAAAAATAACATTAAAAAAAAGTACACAAAATGAGGTAATTCTAAGCATTTAAAAAATGAAGTCTTTCTATCTCTAATCTTTGATTCTTGTACCCAAAAAAGAAAAGAAACAAACACCACGTCATCGAAGAACCTTATGATCAAACCCGTTTTTTGGATTTTTGTCAATTTACTTCCTTAAACTTTACCCCATGACAAATGTCAAATGTATTCAATAATAAAACCTACTCGAGAAAATGTAAATTTGCATATAGTAGTGAGTAAGATCGTCTACACAGAGATTAGAGAAATTTGTTTCTTTTAGAGCAAGAGTTATCCCTGGGGAGGGGGGGTTGAAGAACTAAAATAAATAAATAATTTACACAAAAATAATTAAATGAAATTAAACTAAAATTAAATCAATAAATAAAAAAACTCTAACCACAGGAATAACTTTTATGGATGGTTCACACAACTAATCATTGATACAATAATAAAATCAACTATTCATTGATAAACTGTGAGACCCTGAAATTTTACTTGTCTTTATACCTCTTATGTGAACTTACTTACCTTTGATTCTTGGTTGCTTTAATGGTTGAATTTGAGCCAAGAGAGTGAATTTTGTTAAGCAAAGTTTCATATTTTCAAGTTGTTAGAAAATCTAGAAATTTTCCCAGGAGGCTCTGCGCAGCTTTGGGAAATTGGTTATAACTTCGTATAGGAAAGTCGAAATTGAGTTCCGTTTATTGTGTTTGAAACTAGACTTATAGGGCTTCCTACAGTGAAAAATTCAGAGTTTGATTCAATCTCTATAAATTCCAAAAAATTGGCAAAGTTGACTGAAAATTCTGCCCTGCACAAGTAATAAGAATGTTGTAGTAACTTATGACTCAATTTGGACCAACTTATGAGCTGAATTTCTTTGAGGTGTCTTCTAAAGATTATTAGTAATTGAAGCCTAGTTTTTAACAAGCCAAGTTATATAAATTTTTTATATTTATAACTCAAGTTATAATTTTCTAAAAGTGTGACGGCCCCACCTCCCCCTGGGCGTACCTAGGATTTAGCGGACCGCCTGCCCAACTCTCGCTAGAACTCACTCACTCGTATCACGTGCATACAACCGTTGACAATAAATAACATCGCAATTCACACTTACAATTTACATCGATGCATATTCAAAATACAAAGCCTCTATATATCTAAACTGATTCAAAGTGTATACAATCCAAGTACAATCATTCTAATCAAGGGATAGCGCGAGTACAAGTCAAAAGTAAAAAACAACTAGGCTACGCTAGTCTTTACATGTCTCACGCCTCGCTCGTACCCCTATAAGGAAAACAAATGGCGTGGAATGAGCTAAAAATCCAGTGAGATTCCAAATAGTAAATTGACCATTATTTATAAGTACAAGTTTTCAATATAGCAAAGTAACGAGCATGAAGAGTTCATAAAAGTGAGCACTAACACGTCAAGTAGCAATCTCAAAATGAGCGAGTATAAAAGTTTTTAGAAGAAATAATAATCCAATAAACAATAATCATTCCAAAGCATAAGGATACGGATGGCTCTCAGGAGCCAAATTCCCCTTTGCATCACCAGAGCTTGATCAAGTAATAGTTGACACTCCGTCAACCTTCAAGTAAGTAACCAATCCAGTAGAGCACCACTTACACTACTCTCCGTCCACCATTCACACCCCCTACTGGGCCCAAAATCCTCAATAAATATTGGTGGTAATACTCGAGTATACCGATTAGTCGAGGAGATATCACTCCACTCGACAAAACGAAAGACCCATGGTTCGTTACCCAATCGACCAAGCCCTTGCCGGCTCAACTCGATTAACTAACCAATGGGGTTTGGGGTCCCCAAAAGTCGATGAGGTAACACTCCAATCGACTGAATTAAAATAAAAGTATGGAGACGGGAATGAGAGGCACCTCCCACTCGGATACAGTGTGGTACATACTGCCGCTCCACACTTACAAATCAAGTACAAGTATATCAAGTTAATTGCAACAATAAACAAGTAGATATCATATTAGGGCAAGTGCGATAAAGTACACCCTTGCCCGATCAACAAATCTCGTATCATGTATTTTCATGGATCAAGTATTAAAACAAGTGTCAAGTTCAACCAGATATTTGGAAGCACTCACGAAAAGTCTAGTGCCTCTCAAAAACACGTTCAGCTCCAACTCCTTGGTTGGAGTCCAAATCTGCGATAAAATATCATTTACGAATGTAAAATTTTCAAGAGTTCGAAACATAGGAGTTTCGCTTCAAGAAAATCAAGTAAATGCAACTCGTTTAAGTAATATTCAAGATACTTATCAAATTCTAAAAAATTCATGCTCGCTCTTAAGACTTTGAAACTTGGAAACAATTATACTTTGAAATACCATTTGGGTCAACGAAATAGAGAAAAGTATATCTATTAGTCATAAATTTCATTTTTCCAAGGGTACAAGGTCGGCCAAATTCTAACTTAAATACCTCGATAAAAGAAGGTGCAATATCTTAGATGGTTCAAGTGGTATTCGTTCTCAAACCTTACTCAAGTCGCAAGCATATCTACCTAGTTCTCGAGCGTAAATTTTGACAGCACGCCCTTTGTATTTACCTATTTTCCAGCTATTTATTGGTTCATTCTTTTCCTCAATCAGATCCAAAGTTACGCACAACATAATTTCATTTCATTAGCTGTCCAATAGGCTCAAGGTTATACAAGTACAAAATCAAGCTAAGAACATGTGCGGAAATGAAGTTTAAGTTAGGAAACAAAAGGCAGATTTGACGTTGTTTGGCGTAACGGACACAACCGGAGCTATGCTTATCGGATTGGGGTGAAATTTATACCGTTTCGAAGCTAAGACATAGGGCTATAACTTTGATGAAGACTACTTAGTCCAATTTGTGACGCCCCCGCTTCTCCCAAGGGCGAATCCTAGGGTATCGGCGGGACGCCTGCCTAGTTCGCGTCAGGACTCGAAATTTCAAAACAATAAAACCTAGATAAACCAAAAGCGTACTATTCATAATAGTCAACTCCAAAAAAATTCTATTTACATTTCCAAAAGCAACTAGTCAATCCACTATATTACATAGATAACAACTAGCAGAAAGTAGACCCTAAGGAGGGTCCTTATACAAACCACCAAAACAAAACAACCATCTTAATTGTCCAACTATGACAAGCAAACCTAACTATACTAGTGAATGTGCCAAGGAGTTCCCTGTGTCGTCCCCTGCTAAGGAAAACAAAGGAAACGGGGTAAGCTATGTGCTTAGTAAGTAAACAGGGGTAAAATCGTAAATTGCACATTTAGATAAACAACTATTTCACAAAATGTCAAGTCAAGTGCAAAAGTAACAATACAAATGAAGGATACAGGTTGGCTAAATCCGAACGGATTATAGTGAATAAACACAACCAAAAAGACTAAACTGTCCACGCGGAACTCTGGAATGTAACCTAGAACAGCGAGGGTATTTTCATCTTTTCACAAGCTACGTTGCTCCGATTGAGCTGAAATTTTGTAGGAAATTATAAAATAACATTCTCTACAACTTTCATGTTTTATGCTAAGCCTAACTTGGCCTCAAACATGGTGTAATAAAACCGGACAGAATAGAGCTGAAATTTTCCAGAAACCTAAAATTTTGGGATTCAATGCAACCTTACTTGAATCTACCACTACCATCACCTTTACAAGATCATATACTATATCTGTACATCATATAACACCTAACCCACAAGAATTATAAGCAACTAAATCAAAACCCTAGCTCAAAATTGTAGACACCAAAATTTTAGCCTTTCTTTTTATTTATTTATTCCAGGTGATTTTTGTTTTTTATTTTTATTTTTACTATTATTTCTTTGTTTAATTTATCTCATTCTCATTTTTTGTCAAGAAAATTGTTTTTGATAATTAATCCACTGAAAAACAAAGAAGATCATCAATCAAACAAAAATTAGCAATTTTGTTCAATTTTACTTAATTTGTTATTTTTCGTCATTTTGTTTTTTAATTAATTAACGGGTTCATCTGGAAATAAAAAAAAAGGGGGGAAATGGAAAAAACAACAAAAATCAAACCAGGCTTGTTTCAAAAAAAAAAAAGAAAAAAAAGAAGAAGAACGCGTGAACGAATGCAGAAACAGAAAAATTGCAACGCCATTTTTCAACTCCTTTTCCACTTGTTTTCTTTCACTCTTTTTTTGCTCTGTCAGATGACCATGGTACAGGCCATATGGCTTCATCCATGAGCTCCAAATGCATGTGACATAATAGCCATCTAATGCCTGAAATCATCCGAAAATGCAGAAAGAAAACAACACCGTAGATGCTAGGTTTGATTGTCTATATAAGTTATGAAATGAGAGGAGGTTAGGGGGACGGAGTGACGGCAAAAGAAAATCTGGTGAAAGGGGGAGCGAGTGTATGACGGTCGAGGGTGAAAAAAAAAGAAAAAAAACGAGAGAGCTGGGTTTTGACAGAGGAAAGGGAGAGAGCTTGTGAGGACTGAAAATCTGGGAGAGAGAAGAAAAAGCTAGGTTTGGGGAAAAGAGGCAGCTTTGAGGGCAAGAGAGTGAAACAGAGGCGAAAGGAAAGAAAAACGGAGAGGTTTGAAGTTTGAGAGAAAAACAGTGCGGCGGCTAAGTAGTAGAAGAAAAGCAAAAGGAGGAAAGCAAGGAATAGAGGAAAAGATCTGGGCGACGGAGGAACTTGGGAGATTCAAGGTTTCCGCTGGGAGTTTCTTCATCAAGCTGGTGTTAAGGGTTCTCAAGGTAACCTTGTTCTGTTATCCTCCTCCGCTTACACATTCTCCTTCTCTGCAACCAGAAAGTTCAGCTACTTGGTGTTCTTGTTCTCATGATTTGTCTTTATTCTTTCGGTTCTTTCATTTTCATGCGCTAATTGATGCAGCTATTGGTTTCATGTCATGGCATTTAGGTTGTGTGTTAGTGTGGATCTTAAGACTGTTTGTGTAGAAACTATCTCTGGTTTCTTTAGCTAAACAACAAACCCATTCCATTTGTAAAAGCTTCATGAATGAATCTGGTTTTGTAAATTGTTTTCTCCAACCCAGCTCGTCTTTCTTCCGTTAGTTTAATATTGCACTTGAATGATAGATTTAGGGATGTTTTTTTTATAAGTCTCTCTGATGAGTCTGGGGGATGTTGGTGTATCGGGCTGGGGGTTCTCGCATCTTAACAAACAGCTCAGAAAGCGGCATGAGGTGTCGGGCAAATCTGTTCTGAGGCTTCCTTGATCGCTGTTCTGTTTCTTTTTCTTGTTATCTGGGTAGTTTCGGTTTTGGGTTTCAGTGTTAAACGAAGCAAGTGTTCAGTTTGGTTGTTTACCTGGAGTGTGATTCGTCTGATTTACGTGTTACCAATGACATGAAAATGGGTGGAAGATTTTTGTTGTTCGGACCTGACTTGCTGTTCATCTTGAGTTTTCGCCTGTGTTAAAATAGGGACTTGTAGACTTCTGTGTTTTTTTTTTGGTTGATGAATAATGAGTTGTGCTGGATAAATTGTGGGGAAGTGCAAAGAATTGCAGAAGCTCAGCAACCAGAAATGCTGCAATGAAAGGAAATCGGACAAGAGAAAGCTATAAAGCTTAGTGATCCTATCCTGGGGTTTCCTTTGCATGTTTAGATGTTAATTTCCAACGATTTTACTGTCCGGATTTAAAGCTTTTGATGTTCAGTCGAGAAAGTTTAAGTGAAGCATGTGTTTGAATCTGAAAGTGAAATGGCAGCAGGTTGGAATTGCAGAAAGCCTTTGTAGCTGCTGCATATTCTTTTGTTTTCCCTTGGCAGAAAGCCTTGTCCGCATTCTTGTTTGCATGAAGGTCTTTAGTGTTTCTAATTTTTGTCATCCCCTTGCATGCATGATAAGAACTTGAAGTTGGCTTTCGATTTGAGAGGTTGGAGCGAATCTGCCATGCGAAATGCTGAAGTTTAAAACCATTTTTGCATGAAAGGGTCCTTGGTATTGGTTTAATTTCCTACTCCCTGCTTGTTTGAATGTTTAAGTTATGTGTCTTAGTGCTTAGTTCAAAGTTTGGAGGTTTGGTTTATAAGTTTTTGATCAAGCTTTGATGTCAAATCTGAAGTTGCAACAGATTTTTTTTTTTTTTTGTTGTAGAAAGCTTCTTCGTGCCTTTTTTGCATGAAGTTTTTCAATGTTTGCATGATTTCCTCCTATGATTTTGCTTGTTCGGATGTCAAGTTCATGTTTTGGGTTGTTTAGTTTAAAATTTGATGTTGGATCAAGAAAGCTTTGGGAAAGTATGAGATCAAATCTGAATTTAGTGTTTGAAAGTGGAATAAAGGTGCAGCAGTTTTGTTTGTTTTTTTATTGCAGAATGTTTTCTCACGTTAGTTTGCATGCTTTGCATGAAAAACATTCTAATAGATTGCATTTCAACCCCTTGGTTTTTGGTCAATGCTACTAGGACCCAATCAATTGAATAATTTCATCAATTTGGTCCTTGGTAGTTTTAATTTTTGCAACTTCATTGCTTGTTTGCTTCAATTAGCCACCTTGTTTTGTTTAAATTGCTTTTAATTCATAATTTTAAGGGCTTTCTGACCAAGCGAGCTTGTGTTTGCATACTTTCTTTAATTTTCTCAATTAAAATGGTGCCTTGACCTTTTCTTTTATTTTGGAGGGTAAATAAGTAACTCACTCCATTAGGGCCCCAACTCAAGGGAGGTACACTCTATCCTTTATTTTTTGACTTTATTTGGCCCTACGTGCGAATATGTGTCTTATGTGTGCAATTGCATGACTTTAAGTGTTTATTTCATTTCCACCCTATTTATTTCTTTTGTTGCTTAGTTTTCAATTTTATCATTTGGGAGGCACTCGAATGCCAAAATTGTAATTGTTAGGGATTTAATTGCTTTATTCGTCCTTATTCCCCCTTTAGATTGTAGTAGGTCTTTCCCCCTAAAAAATGTAATAGTTAGGGCCCTATGTGTTTCGCATGTCTATGTGCTATGTGTTTAATCGCTTTCTTAGGTTTTGGCATCTAGACATGCATGCTTATGTGTTATGTGAATTACGTGCTCACATGTCTACTTGCTTTAATTATGCGCATTACTCATATATATGTATGATGGATGCAAATGCACGTAACCGTGGCTAGTCCAATGCTAGTCATGGTTGTCCCCTTGAGTTCTTACAAGTCCAATGCTTGTGAGAGAGCGCTAGTGAAGGACTAGCCCAATGCTAGATCCAATAGGGCCGTCCCTCGCTAGTACATTCGCATGCCTTCATCTCATGCATATTTTTCACTTTTTTAGGGCTTTTCTTTCACCATAAAAATACAATCCTCTAATCATCACAACCACTTGAAAATAGGCATCACTAGCTCAATTCTAAGCTTAACAACCAACTTGATTATGATTAATGGAGAAGAAAAAGGGTGATCAGCCAATATACCTTAAGACAAAGCCTTGCAAGAGTGATCCTTCACTTCCCTTGGCAAAATTTAGCTCCTTAAGCTTCCCAAGCTTCCAAACTAATGATTAATCGGTTTACTATTTCGTGTTTTCACTCATTCAAGCTCAAACCAAGATTGATTGAAGTTTCCTTTTCTCTTGTTCTTCCTCCCTCAACTCACGGCTGATATGCAGAAATAATGGAGGAAATAGGTTGGTTTTTGGTGATAAATATGGTGTAAATTAGTTAGTCAACCATCCAATGAAATACCGCCACTTGTCGCCACTAATTCCATTCATTTTTTCCCTTCTCTCTCTTGGTATTTTAAGTCAACAATTGTGGCTGATGTATGAGATATTTTGATGGTTAATTAGCTGTTATAAAATAAGAAAATTAAGGTAATAAAGTAGAGATCAAGTGGTGTGTTCAATCGGTAGCGCGCGACATTCGTCGGTCCGAGCCGTTTTTCCTTAAATCGCATATACTTGATTTTTTAACTTCTAATCACTAACTTATTATTATCACTTCTAATCATATAATATTTCCTCATCCAAAAGTCACTCTTACCAACCAAATTTGATCCTCACTCCGTACCGAATAGTCACACTACGGAAAAACGTGAAAACCCTAATTCGCTCTAACTTCGAAAATGGACAATGAAAACCCTTACTTCTATATTCATTTACACTTATTGTGGGGTGATTGGGTAGTAGGGCCATAACAAATGTATAATTTCCAAATAAAAGGGCATTTTTAAGAAAAACGTGAGGGGTTTTACAATTCCATAAATTGAATTTAGGATTTCGGTTAAAATATGAGAAATTTGAGAAAACAGTCAGTCACAAGTGAAACCAGGGTTTTGATTAGACTTTTAGGGTTTCCAGTCGTATAAAATAAAACAAGGTTTTAAATCAAACCCAAAGAAATAACTTTAGTTTCTTCTTTAAAACAAAATAATGTTTTAAAATAAAAATAAACTAAAGAAACCGTAATATCCTCTTTGAGACTAAAAAAAAGATGATCCTAAAAGTTGGGGTATCACAATCTACCCTCCTTCAAAGAAGTTCGTCCTCGAAATTTTTTTTTCTTTTTTTCAAAAGGTGATTTAATATGTAACACAGTAAATTGACTAAAACAACAAAATATAACACACCAAATACACAAGGAGACATATACATAATATAATGCACCATATACACCAAGAAACATCTCAAGTTAGACAAAGTCAAGTGCAGTAGGTACTATATATATAGGCATTAACATACCACAAGTGAATGACATGTAGGGATAATGCAAGGGTAAAATGATAGAAAACACGACTTGTCGTCCCACACTCAGTGAAAATCACCCCCGTCCGGTTTCTTACTCCACTTCCCAAGGTGCCCGTTGATCTCTTGTACTCACTCTAGCCAGACAAAGCCTGTTCATGTTCCCAAAATGCAAGTCTCAAGTACTTAGCAGCACCTCAACTCTGGAGTACTCAGGCACGAGAATCCGAAATAAGATAATTCACCACTCGAGTTGCAGTCCCAAGAGTAAGCTATCTACAATCGAAATTCCTACCTGACGTACCTATCTATGCTCCTCAGATACCATGAGAAAGATTTAAGGCCTATAACCTTCACAATTCATGGCTTATGCTCGAACGAGCTCTTAATCCTTCATACTTATTCACCACTTCATCCAGGCTCACTCCGCGCAGAGACCACGCGAAGAAGCTATAGGTTTTATCCCTCAATTGCTTAACTTTCAAATCAAATCAAATCCCACAGTCCGGCATCCCATACTTTAGCCTAGGAGATCGGAAGCCTAAGCTCTGATACCACCTGTGACGCCCCCGCTTCTCCCAAGGGCGAACCCTAGGGTATCGGCGGGACGCCTGCCTAACTCGCGCCAGGACTCGAAATTTCAAAACAATAAAACCTAGATAAACCAAAAGCGTACTATTCATAATAGTCAACTCCAAAAAAATTCTATTTACATCCCCAAAAGCAACTAGTCAATCCACTGTATTACATAGATAACAACTAGCAGAAAGTAAACCCTAAGGAGGGTCCTTATACAAACCACCAAAACAAAACAACCATCTTAATTGTCCAACTATTACAAGCAAACCAAACTATACTAGTGAATGTGCCAAGGAGTTCCCCGTGTCGTCCCCTGCTAAGGAAAACAAAGGAAACGGGGTAAGTTATGTGCTTAGTAAGTAAACAGGGGTAAAATCGTAAATTGCACATTTAGATAAACAACTATTTCACAAAATGTCAAGTCAAGTGCAAAAGTAACAATACAAATGAAGGATACAGGTTGGCTCCAAAACCAAAACGTATGTCACGTGTGATCTCCTGTCGACACTCCGTCGACCACAAATAATGGTCCGTAGAACTCCAATTGTACTCCCACCGTACACCTTATCACCCTCACTGGCCAGTCACCTCACAAACTTTGCTCGAGCGAACGAAATCACAAACTTGAGCTTGAGTCACAAGCTCGGGTCACAAACTTGGTTCACATTCTCGATGAACCGGATTCACAAAGTTTGTGACCTCAGACTAAGTTGGACTGGTTTCGACCAAGCCCTGACCGGCTCGAATAGTCCATCTAGGTCGGAAGATCAACCCCAACTTACAAACGTTCCCCCGAGCTACAAGCTCAAGGGGTTCAAACCCAAAACTCACGAACGTCACCCCGAGCTACAAGCTCAAGGGGTTCAAACCCAAAATAATTCATGTATACACATCTCATAAAAAATATAGGTACAAACTAGGGTTTAGATCGAGTGTGATAAAGTACACCCTCACCTAAGTCCCCCTTTTATTCACATCAAAACACATAAGCAGTTTATACACACAAACGGCCTGAATACTTACTCCAAAAGTACGTATAGCAAAAATGCAAGAATCACGTCACGTATACAGCTAGTAGGCCCCACCGGCACCGTCTAGCCCGTCACCGTCTGAAATAGAAGATTGCATCACAATATATCACAAACGGCCACTAACATGCATAACTCAAGTAAAACGGCAAAATTGGCACATGCAAGTGCGGAAACGGCACATGGAAATGGAGACGGACACGGAAACGGAAACGGAAACGGCCAGATTTGCCATCCTAAACCGTTTTGATCAAAAGTTAGGCTAGGAATGTCGGATCAAGGTGGGTGAGACACCGTTTCGAAGTTACGAGGAAGGGCTACAACTTTTATTTAGACATCTCAACCCAGATCTCAATAGGTATTCGTCAAAAACGCACAAAATAGTTCCAGCCATTTCATTTCGGGTTACCAAACAGGCCCTGTTTGAAAGATCGTAACTCATGGCTCAGAAATCAGAATCAAGAAATTCCAGAGACGTTAGAAAGCTAAGACATAAGGTTATAACTTTCATGTTTGGACCAAAAGCTGAATCAATACAGAGCATGGAGGAAAATGGATCCAAACATTCCTGTCAGAACTGTCCAATTCGAAGGCAGTTCTGACAACTGATCTTGTTTTGGTCATAACTGAAGCTACGAAACTCGGATTTGGATACACTTTATACCTTTCGAATCTAAGACCAAGATCTACCTTTATTATGAAAACACCAACACCCAGTTCGTACGTTATCAAAACGGACAAAACATGGTCAGAAGCTAAATCCAGAAACACGGCAGAATCCGAAGTTTAGAATAGATGCGACTATTTTGGCCATAACTCAGGTTACATAGATCCGTTTGAGATGTTCTTGGTGGCGTTGAAAAGCTAAGACAGAGTACTGAAACTTTGATGTTTTGGAAAATGGCTAAATCCGAACGGATTATAGTGAATAAACACAACCAAAAAGGCTAAACTGTCCACGCGGAACTCTGGAATGTAACCTAGAACAGCGAGGGTATTTTCATCTTTTCACAAGCTACGTTGCTCCGATTGAGCTGAAATTTTTTAGCCACCTATAAAATACCATTCTATATAACTTTCATGTTTTATGATAAGTCTAACTTGGCCTCTAACATGGTACAAAAAACCGGACAGAATAGAGCTGAAATTTTCCAGAAACCTGAAATTTTGGGATTCAATGTAACCTTACTTGAATCTACCACTACCATCACCTTTACAAGATCATATACTATATCTGTACATCATATAACACCTAACCCACAAGAATTATAAGCAACTAAATCAAAACCCTAGCTCAAAATACAATCCTCTAATCATCACAACCACTTGAAAATAGGCATCACTAGCTCAATTCTAAGCTTAACAACCAACTTGATTACGATTAATGGAGAAGAAAAGGGTGATCAGCCAATATACCTTAAGACAAAGCCTTGCAAGAGTGATCCTTCACTTCCCTTGGCAAAATTTAGCTCCTTAAGCTTCCCAAGCTTCCAAACTAATGATTAATCGGTTTAGTATTTCGTGTTTTCACTCATTCAAGCTCAAACCAAGATTGATTGAAGTTTCCTTTTCTCTTGTTCTTCCTCCCTCAACTCACGGCAGATATGCAGAAATAATGGAGGAAATAGGTTGGTTTTTGGTGATAAATATGGTGTAAATTAGTTAGTCAACCATCCAATGAAATACCGCCACTTGTCGCCACTAATTCCATTCATTTTTTCCCTTCTCTCTATTGGTATTTTAAGTCAACAATTGTGGCTGATGTATGAGATATTTTGATGGTTAATTAGCTGTTATAAAATAAGAAAATTAAGGTAATAAAGTAGGGATCAAGTGGTGTGTTCAATCGGAAGCGCGCGACACCCGTCGGTCCGAGCCGTTTTTCCTTAAATCGCATATTCTTGAGTTTTTAACTTCTAATCACTAACTTATTATTATCACTTCTAATCATATAATATTTCCTCATCCAAAAGTCGCTCTTACCTACCAAATTTGATCCTCACTCCGTACCGAATAGTCACACTACGGAAAAACGTGAAAACCCTAATTCGCTCTAACTTGAAAACGGACAACGAAAACCCTTACTTCTATATTCATTTACACTTATTGTGGGGTGATTGGGTAGTAGGGCCATAATAAATGAATAATTTCCAAATAAAAGGGCATTTTTAAGAAAAAGTGAGGGGTTTTACAATTCCATAAATTGAATTTAGGATTTCGGTTAAAATATGAGAAATTTGAGAAAACAGTCAGTCACAAGTGAAACCAGGGTTTTGATTAGACTTTTAGGGTTTCCAGTCGTATAAAATAAAACAAGGTTTTAAATCAAACCCAAAGAAATAACTTTAGTTTCTTCTTTAAAACAAAATAATGTTTTAAAATAAAAATAAACTAAAGAAACCGTAATATCCTCTTTGAGACTAAAAAAAAGATGATCCTAAAAGTTGGGGTATCACAATCTACCCTCCTTCAAAGAAGTTCGTCCTCGAAATTTTTTTTTCTTTTTTTCAAAAGGTGATTTAATATGTAACACAGTAAATTGACTAAAACAACAAAATATAACACACCAAATACACAAGGAGACATATACATAATATAATGCACCATATACACCAAGAAACATCTCAAGTTAGACAAAGTCAAGTGCAGTAGGTACTATATATATAGGCATTAACATACCACAAGTGAATGACATGTAGGGATAATGCAAGGGTAAAATGATAGAAAACACGACTTGTCGTCCCACACTCAGTGAAAATCACCCCCGTCCGGTTTCTTACTCCACTTCCCAAGGTGCCCGTTGATCTCTTGTACTCACTCTAGCCAGACAAAGCCTGTTCATGTTCCCAAAATGCAAGTCTCAAGTACTTAGCAGCACCTCAACTCTGGAGTACTCAGGCACGAGAATCCGAAATAAGATAATTCACCACTCGAGTTGCAGTCCCAAGAGTAAGCTATCTACAATCGAAATTCCTACCTGACGTACCTATCTATGCTCCTCAGATACCATGAGAAAGATTTAAGGCCTATAACCTTCACAATTCATGGCTTATGCTCGAACGAGCTCTTAATCCTTCATACTTATTCACCACTTCATCCAGGCTCACTCCGCGCAGAGACCACGCGAAGAAGCTATAGGTTTTATCCCTCAATTGCTTAACTTTCAAATCAAATCAAATCCCACAGTCCGGCATCCCATACTTTAGCCTAGGAGATCGGAAGCCTAAGCTCTGATACCACCTGTGACGCCCCCGCTTCTCCCAAGGGCGAACCCTAGGGTATCGGCGGGACGCCTGCCTAACTCGCGCCAGGACTCGAAATTTCAAAACAATAAAACCTAGATAAACCAAAAGCGTACTATTCATAATAGTCAACTCCAAAAAAATTCTATTTACATCCCCAAAAGCAACTAGTCAATCCACTGTATTACATAGATAACAACTAGCAGAAAGTAAACCCTAAGGAGGGTCCTTATACAAACCACCAAAACAAAACAACCATCTTAATTGTCCAACTATTACAAGCAAACCAAACTATACTAGTGAATGTGCCAAGGAGTTCCCCGTGTCGTCCCCTGCTAAGGAAAACAAAGGAAACGGGGTAAGTTATGTGCTTAGTAAGTAAACAGGGGTAAAATCGTAAATTGCACATTTAGATAAACAACTATTTCACAAAATGTCAAGTCAAGTGCAAAAGTAACAATACAAATGAAGGATACAGGTTGGCTCCAAAACCAAAACGTATGTCACGTGTGATCTCCTGTCGACACTCCGTCGACCACAAATAATGGTCCGTAGAACTCCAATTGTACTCCCACCGTACACCTTATCACCCTCACTGGCCAGTCACCTCACAAACTTTGCTCGAGCGAACGAAATCACAAACTTGAGCTTGAGTCACAAGCTCGGGTCACAAACTTGGTTCACATTCTCGATGAACCGGATTCACAAAGTTTGTGACCTCAGACTAAGTTGGACTGGTTTCGACCAAGCCCTGACCGGCTCGAATAGTCCATCTAGGTCGGAAGATCAACCCCAACTTACAAACGTTCCCCCGAGCTACAAGCTCAAGGGGTTCAAACCCAAAACTCACGAACGTCACCCCGAGCTACAAGCTCAAGGGGTTCAAACCCAAAATAATTCATGTATACACATCTCATAAAAAATATAGGTACAAACTAGGGTTTAGATCGAGTGTGATAAAGTACACCCTCACCTAAGTCCCCCTTTTATTCACATCAAAACACATAAGCAGTTTATACACACAAACGGCCTGAATACTTACTCCAAAAGTACGTATAGCAAAAATGCAAGAATCACGTCACGTATACAGCTAGTAGGCCCCACCGGCACCGTCTAGCCCGTCACCGTCTGAAATAGAAGATTGCATCACAATATATCACAAACGGCCACTAACATGCATAACTCAAGTAAAACGGCAAAATTGGCACATGCAAGTGCGGAAACGGCACATGGAAATGGAGACGGACACGGAAACGGAAACGGAAACGGCCAGATTTGCCATCCTAAACCGTTTTGATCAAAAGTTAGGCTAGGAATGTCGGATCAAGGTGGGTGAGACACCGTTTCGAAGTTACGAGGAAGGGCTACAACTTTTATTTAGACATCTCAACCCAGATCTCAATAGGTATTCGTCAAAAACGCACAAAATAGTTCCAGCCATTTCATTTCGGGTTACCAAACAGGCCCTGTTTGAAAGATCGTAACTCATGGCTCAGAAATCAGAATCAAGAAATTCCAGAGACGTTAGAAAGCTAAGACATAAGGTTATAACTTTCATGTTTGGACCAAAAGCTGAATCAATACAGAGCATGGAGGAAAATGGATCCAAACATTCCTGTCAGAACTGTCCAATTCGAAGGCAGTTCTGACAACTGATCTTGTTTTGGTCATAACTGAAGCTACGAAACTCGGATTTGGATACACTTTATACCTTTCGAATCTAAGACCAAGATCTACCTTTATTATGAAAACACCAACACCCAGTTCGTACGTTATCAAAACGGACAAAACATGGTCAGAAGCTAAATCCAGAAACACGGCAGAATCCGAAGTTTAGAATAGATGCGACTATTTTGGCCATAACTCAGGTTACATAGATCCGTTTGAGATGTTCTTGGTGGCGTTGAAAAGCTAAGACAGAGTACTGAAACTTTGATGTTTTGGAAAATGGCTAAATCCGAACGGATTATAGTGAATAAACACAACCAAAAAGGCTAAACTGTCCACGCGGAACTCTGGAATGTAACCTAGAACAGCGAGGGTATTTTCATCTTTTCACAAGCTACGTTGCTCCGATTGAGCTGAAATTTTTTAGCCACCTATAAAATACCATTCTATATAACTTTCATGTTTTATGATAAGTCTAACTTGGCCTCTAACATGGTACAAAAAACCGGACAGAATAGAGCTGAAATTTTCCAGAAACCTGAAATTTTGGGATTCAATGTAACCTTACTTGAATCTACCACTACCATCACCTTTACAAGATCATATACTATATCTGTACATCATATAACACCTAACCCACAAGAATTATAAGCAACTAAATCAAAACCCTAGCTCAAAATACAATCCTCTAATCATCACAACCACTTGAAAATAGGCATCACTAGCTCAATTCTAAGCTTAACAACCAACTTGATTACGATTAATGGAGAAGAAAAGGGTGATCAGCCAATATACCTTAAGACAAAGCCTTGCAAGAGTGATCCTTCACTTCCCTTGGCAAAATTTAGCTCCTTAAGCTTCCCAAGCTTCCAAACTAATGATTAATCGGTTTAGTATTTCGTGTTTTCACTCATTCAAGCTCAAACCAAGATTGATTGAAGTTTCCTTTTCTCTTGTTCTTCCTCCCTCAACTCACGGCAGATATGCAGAAATAATGGAGGAAATAGGTTGGTTTTTGGTGATAAATATGGTGTAAATTAGTTAGTCAACCATCCAATGAAATACCGCCACTTGTCGCCACTAATTCCATTCATTTTTTCCCTTCTCTCTATTGGTATTTTAAGTCAACAATTGTGGCTGATGTATGAGATATTTTGATGGTTAATTAGCTGTTATAAAATAAGAAAATTAAGGTAATAAAGTAGGGATCAAGTGGTGTGTTCAATCGGAAGCGCGCGACACCCGTCGGTCCGAGCCGTTTTTCCTTAAATCGCATATTCTTGAGTTTTTAACTTCTAATCACTAACTTATTATTATCACTTCTAATCATATAATATTTCCTCATCCAAAAGTCGCTCTTACCTACCAAATTTGATCCTCACTCCGTACCGAATAGTCACACTACGGAAAAACGTGAAAACCCTAATTCGCTCTAACTTGAAAACGGACAACGAAAACCCTTACTTCTATATTCATTTACACTTATTGTGGGGTGATTGGGTAGTAGGGCCATAATAAATGAATAATTTCCAAATAAAAGGGCATTTTTAAGAAAAAGTGAGGGGTTTTACAATTCCATAAATTGAATTTAGGATTTCGGTTAAAATATGAGAAATTTGAGAAAACAGTCAGTCACAAGTGAAACCAGGGTTTTGATTAGACTTTTAGGGTTTCCAGTCGTATAAAATAAAACAAGGTTTTAAATCAAACCCAAAGAAATAACTTTAGTTTCTTCTTTAAAACAAAATAATGTTTTAAAATAAAAATAAACTAAAGAAACCGTAATATCCTCTTTGAGACTAAAAAAAAGATGATCCTAAAAGTTGGGGTATCACAATCTACCCTCCTTCAAAGAAGTTCGTCCTCGAAATTTTTTTTTCTTTTTTTCAAAAGGTGATTTAATATGTAACACAGTAAATTGACTAAAACAACAAAATATAACACACCAAATACACAAGGAGACATATACATAATATAATGCACCATATACACCAAGAAACATCTCAAGTTAGACAAAGTCAAGTGCAGTAGGTACTATATATATAGGCATTAACATACCACAAGTGAATGACATGTAGGGATAATGCAAGGGTAAAATGATAGAAAACACGACTTGTCGTCCCACACTCAGTGAAAATCACCCCCGTCCGGTTTCTTACTCCACTTCCCAAGGTGCCCGTTGATCTCTTGTACTCACTCTAGCCAGACAAAGCCTGTTCATGTTCCCAAAATGCAAGTCTCAAGTACTTAGCAGCACCTCAACTCTGGAGTACTCAGGCACGAGAATCCGAAATAAGATAATTCACCACTCGAGTTGCAGTCCCAAGAGTAAGCTATCTACAATCGAAATTCCTACCTGACGTACCTATCTATGCTCCTCAGATACCATGAGAAAGATTTAAGGCCTATAACCTTCACAATTCATGGCTTATGCTCGAACGAGCTCTTAATCCTTCATACTTATTCACCACTTCATCCAGGCTCACTCCGCGCAGAGACCACGCGAAGAAGCTATAGGTTTTATCCCTCAATTGCTTAACTTTCAAATCAAATCAAATCCCACAGTCCGGCATCCCATACTTTAGCCTAGGAGATCGGAAGCCTAAGCTCTGATACCACCTGTGACGCCCCCGCTTCTCCCAAGGGCGAACCCTAGGGTATCGGCGGGACGCCTGCCTAACTCGCGCCAGGACTCGAAATTTCAAAACAATAAAACCTAGATAAACCAAAAGCGTACTATTCATAATAGTCAACTCCAAAAAAATTCTATTTACATCCCCAAAAGCAACTAGTCAATCCACTGTATTACATAGATAACAACTAGCAGAAAGTAAACCCTAAGGAGGGTCCTTATACAAACCACCAAAACAAAACAACCATCTTAATTGTCCAACTATTACAAGCAAACCAAACTATACTAGTGAATGTGCCAAGGAGTTCCCCGTGTCGTCCCCTGCTAAGGAAAACAAAGGAAACGGGGTAAGTTATGTGCTTAGTAAGTAAACAGGGGTAAAATCGTAAATTGCACATTTAGATAAACAACTATTTCACAAAATGTCAAGTCAAGTGCAAAAGTAACAATACAAATGAAGGATACAGGTTGGCTCCAAAACCAAAACGTATGTCACGTGTGATCTCCTGTCGACACTCCGTCGACCACAAATAATGGTCCGTAGAACTCCAATTGTACTCCCACCGTACACCTTATCACCCTCACTGGCCAGTCACCTCACAAACTTTGCTCGAGCGAACGAAATCACAAACTTGAGCTTGAGTCACAAGCTCGGGTCACAAACTTGGTTCACATTCTCGATGAACCGGATTCACAAAGTTTGTGACCTCAGACTAAGTTGGACTGGTTTCGACCAAGCCCTGACCGGCTCGAATAGTCCATCTAGGTCGGAAGATCAACCCCAACTTACAAACGTTCCCCCGAGCTACAAGCTCAAGGGGTTCAAACCCAAAACTCACGAACGTCACCCCGAGCTACAAGCTCAAGGGGTTCAAACCCAAAATAATTCATGTATACACATCTCATAAAAAATATAGGTACAAACTAGGGTTTAGATCGAGTGTGATAAAGTACACCCTCACCTAAGTCCCCCTTTTATTCACATCAAAACACATAAGCAGTTTATACACACAAACGGCCTGAATACTTACTCCAAAAGTACGTATAGCAAAAATGCAAGAATCACGTCACGTATACAGCTAGTAGGCCCCACCGGCACCGTCTAGCCCGTCACCGTCTGAAATAGAAGATTGCATCACAATATATCACAAACGGCCACTAACATGCATAACTCAAGTAAAACGGCAAAATTGGCACATGCAAGTGCGGAAACGGCACATGGAAATGGAGACGGACACGGAAACGGAAACGGAAACGGCCAGATTTGCCATCCTAAACCGTTTTGATCAAAAGTTAGGCTAGGAATGTCGGATCAAGGTGGGTGAGACACCGTTTCGAAGTTACGAGGAAGGGCTACAACTTTTATTTAGACATCTCAACCCAGATCTCAATAGGTATTCGTCAAAAACGCACAAAATAGTTCCAGCCATTTCATTTCGGGTTACCAAACAGGCCCTGTTTGAAAGATCGTAACTCATGGCTCAGAAATCAGAATCAAGAAATTCCAGAGACGTTAGAAAGCTAAGACATAAGGTTATAACTTTCATGTTTGGACCAAAAGCTGAATCAATACAGAGCATGGAGGAAAATGGATCCAAACATTCCTGTCAGAACTGTCCAATTCGAAGGCAGTTCTGACAACTGATCTTGTTTTGGTCATAACTGAAGCTACGAAACTCGGATTTGGATACACTTTATACCTTTCGAATCTAAGACCAAGATCTACCTTTATTATGAAAACACCAACACCCAGTTCGTACGTTATCAAAACGGACAAAACATGGTCAGAAGCTAAATCCAGAAACACGGCAGAATCCGAAGTTTAGAATAGATGCGACTATTTTGGCCATAACTCAGGTTACATAGATCCGTTTGAGATGTTCTTGGTGGCGTTGAAAAGCTAAGACAGAGTACTGAAACTTTGATGTTTTGGAAAATGGCTAAATCCGAACGGATTATAGTGAATAAACACAACCAAAAAGGCTAAACTGTCCACGCGGAACTCTGGAATGTAACCTAGAACAGCGAGGGTATTTTCATCTTTTCACAAGCTACGTTGCTCCGATTGAGCTGAAATTTTTTAGCCACCTATAAAATACCATTCTATATAACTTTCATGTTTTATGATAAGTCTAACTTGGCCTCTAACATGGTACAAAAAACCGGACAGAATAGAGCTGAAATTTTCCAGAAACCTGAAATTTTGGGATTCAATGTAACCTTACTTGAATCTACCACTACCATCACCTTTACAAGATCATATACTATATCTGTACATCATATAACACCTAACCCACAAGAATTATAAGCAACTAAATCAAAACCCTAGCTCAAAATACAATCCTCTAATCATCACAACCACTTGAAAATAGGCATCACTAGCTCAATTCTAAGCTTAACAACCAACTTGATTACGATTAATGGAGAAGAAAAGGGTGATCAGCCAATATACCTTAAGACAAAGCCTTGCAAGAGTGATCCTTCACTTCCCTTGGCAAAATTTAGCTCCTTAAGCTTCCCAAGCTTCCAAACTAATGATTAATCGGTTTAGTATTTCGTGTTTTCACTCATTCAAGCTCAAACCAAGATTGATTGAAGTTTCCTTTTCTCTTGTTCTTCCTCCCTCAACTCACGGCAGATATGCAGAAATAATGGAGGAAATAGGTTGGTTTTTGGTGATAAATATGGTGTAAATTAGTTAGTCAACCATCCAATGAAATACCGCCACTTGTCGCCACTAATTCCATTCATTTTTTCCCTTCTCTCTATTGGTATTTTAAGTCAACAATTGTGGCTGATGTATGAGATATTTTGATGGTTAATTAGCTGTTATAAAATAAGAAAATTAAGGTAATAAAGTAGGGATCAAGTGGTGTGTTCAATCGGAAGCGCGCGACACCCGTCGGTCCGAGCCGTTTTTCCTTAAATCGCATATTCTTGAGTTTTTAACTTCTAATCACTAACTTATTATTATCACTTCTAATCATATAATATTTCCTCATCCAAAAGTCGCTCTTACCTACCAAATTTGATCCTCACTCCGTACCGAATAGTCACACTACGGAAAAACGTGAAAACCCTAATTCGCTCTAACTTGAAAACGGACAACGAAAACCCTTACTTCTATATTCATTTACACTTATTGTGGGGTGATTGGGTAGTAGGGCCATAATAAATGAATAATTTCCAAATAAAAGGGCATTTTTAAGAAAAAGTGAGGGGTTTTACAATTCCATAAATTGAATTTAGGATTTCGGTTAAAATATGAGAAATTTGAGAAAACAGTCAGTCACAAGTGAAACCAGGGTTTTGATTAGACTTTTAGGGTTTCCAGTCGTATAAAATAAAACAAGGTTTTAAATCAAACCCAAAGAAATAACTTTAGTTTCTTCTTTAAAACAAAATAATGTTTTAAAATAAAAATAAACTAAAGAAACCGTAATATCCTCTTTGAGACTAAAAAAAAGATGATCCTAAAAGTTGGGGTATCACAATCTACCCTCCTTCAAAGAAGTTCGTCCTCGAAATTTTTTTTTCTTTTTTTCAAAAGGTGATTTAATATGTAACACAGTAAATTGACTAAAACAACAAAATATAACACACCAAATACACAAGGAGACATATACATAATATAATGCACCATATACACCAAGAAACATCTCAAGTTAGACAAAGTCAAGTGCAGTAGGTACTATATATATAGGCATTAACATACCACAAGTGAATGACATGTAGGGATAATGCAAGGGTAAAATGATAGAAAACACGACTTGTCGTCCCACACTCAGTGAAAATCACCCCCGTCCGGTTTCTTACTCCACTTCCCAAGGTGCCCGTTGATCTCTTGTACTCACTCTAGCCAGACAAAGCCTGTTCATGTTCCCAAAATGCAAGTCTCAAGTACTTAGCAGCACCTCAACTCTGGAGTACTCAGGCACGAGAATCCGAAATAAGATAATTCACCACTCGAGTTGCAGTCCCAAGAGTAAGCTATCTACAATCGAAATTCCTACCTGACGTACCTATCTATGCTCCTCAGATACCATGAGAAAGATTTAAGGCCTATAACCTTCACAATTCATGGCTTATGCTCGAACGAGCTCTTAATCCTTCATACTTATTCACCACTTCATCCAGGCTCACTCCGCGCAGAGACCACGCGAAGAAGCTATAGGTTTTATCCCTCAATTGCTTAACTTTCAAATCAAATCAAATCCCACAGTCCGGCATCCCATACTTTAGCCTAGGAGATCGGAAGCCTAAGCTCTGATACCACCTGTGACGCCCCCGCTTCTCCCAAGGGCGAACCCTAGGGTATCGGCGGGACGCCTGCCTAACTCGCGCCAGGACTCGAAATTTCAAAACAATAAAACCTAGATAAACCAAAAGCGTACTATTCATAATAGTCAACTCCAAAAAAATTCTATTTACATCCCCAAAAGCAACTAGTCAATCCACTGTATTACATAGATAACAACTAGCAGAAAGTAAACCCTAAGGAGGGTCCTTATACAAACCACCAAAACAAAACAACCATCTTAATTGTCCAACTATTACAAGCAAACCAAACTATACTAGTGAATGTGCCAAGGAGTTCCCCGTGTCGTCCCCTGCTAAGGAAAACAAAGGAAACGGGGTAAGTTATGTGCTTAGTAAGTAAACAGGGGTAAAATCGTAAATTGCACATTTAGATAAACAACTATTTCACAAAATGTCAAGTCAAGTGCAAAAGTAACAATACAAATGAAGGATACAGGTTGGCTCCAAAACCAAAACGTATGTCACGTGTGATCTCCTGTCGACACTCCGTCGACCACAAATAATGGTCCGTAGAACTCCAATTGTACTCCCACCGTACACCTTATCACCCTCACTGGCCAGTCACCTCACAAACTTTGCTCGAGCGAACGAAATCACAAACTTGAGCTTGAGTCACAAGCTCGGGTCACAAACTTGGTTCACATTCTCGATGAACCGGATTCACAAAGTTTGTGACCTCAGACTAAGTTGGACTGGTTTCGACCAAGCCCTGACCGGCTCGAATAGTCCATCTAGGTCGGAAGATCAACCCCAACTTACAAACGTTCCCCCGAGCTACAAGCTCAAGGGGTTCAAACCCAAAACTCACGAACGTCACCCCGAGCTACAAGCTCAAGGGGTTCAAAACCAAAATAATTCATGTATACACATCTCATAAAAAATATAGGTACAAACTAGGGTTTAGATCGAGTGTGATAAAGTACACCCTCACCTAAGTCCCCCTTTTATTCACATCAAAACACATAAGCAGTTTATACACACAAACGGCCTGAATACTTACTCCAAAAGTACGTATAGCAAAAATGCAAGAATCACGTCACGTATACAGCTAGTAGGCCCCACCGGCACCGTCTAGCCCGTCACCGTCTGAAATAGAAGATTGCATCACAATATATCACAAACGGCCACTAACATGCATAACTCAAGTAAAACGGCAAAATTGGCACATGCAAGTGCGGAAACGGCACATGGAAATGGAGACGGACACGGAAACGGAAACGGAAACGGCCAGATTTGCCATCCTAAACCGTTTTGATCAAAAGTTAGGCTAGGAATGTCGGATCAAGGTGGGTGAGACACCGTTTCGAAGTTACGAGGAAGGGCTACAACTTTTATTTAGACATCTCAACCCAGATCTCAATAGGTATTCGTCAAAAACGCACAAAATAGTTCCAGCCATTTCATTTCGGGTTACCAAACAGGCCCTGTTTGAAAGATCGTAACTCATGGCTCAGAAATCAGAATCAAGAAATTCCAGAGACGTTAGAAAGCTAAGACATAAGGTTATAACTTTCATGTTTGGACCAAAAGCTGAATCAATACAGAGCATGGAGGAAAATGGATCCAAACATTCCTGTCAGAACTGTCCAATTCGAAGGCAGTTCTGACAACTGATCTTGTTTTGGTCATAACTGAAGCTACGAAACTCGGATTTGGATACACTTTATACCTTTCGAATCTAAGACCAAGATCTACCTTTATTATGAAAACACCAACACCCAGTTCGTACGTTATCAAAACGGACAAAACATGGTCAGAAGCTAAATCCAGAAACACGGCAGAATCCGAAGTTTAGAATAGATGCGACTATTTTGGCCATAACTCAGGTTACATAGATCCGTTTGAGATGTTCTTGGTGGCGTTGAAAAGCTAAGACAGAGTACTGAAACTTTGATGTTTTGGAAAATGGCTAAATCCGAACGGATTATAGTGAATAAACACAACCAAAAAGGCTAAACTGTCCACGCGGAACTCTGGAATGTAACCTAGAACAGCGAGGGTATTTTCATCTTTTCACAAGCTACGTTGCTCCGATTGAGCTGAAATTTTTTAGCCACCTATAAAATACCATTCTATATAACTTTCATGTTTTATGATAAGTCTAACTTGGCCTCTAACATGGTACAAAAAACCGGACAGAATAGAGCTGAAATTTTCCAGAAACCTGAAATTTTGGGATTCAATGTAACCTTACTTGAATCTACCACTACCATCACCTTTACAAGATCATATACTATATCTGTACATCATATAACACCTAACCCACAAGAATTATAAGCAACTAAATCAAAACCCTAGCTCAAAATACAATCCTCTAATCATCACAACCACTTGAAAATAGGCATCACTAGCTCAATTCTAAGCTTAACAACCAACTTGATTACGATTAATGGAGAAGAAAAGGGTGATCAGCCAATATACCTTAAGACAAAGCCTTGCAAGAGTGATCCTTCACTTCCCTTGGCAAAATTTAGCTCCTTAAGCTTCCCAAGCTTCCAAACTAATGATTAATCGGTTTAGTATTTCGTGTTTTCACTCATTCAAGCTCAAACCAAGATTGATTGAAGTTTCCTTTTCTCTTGTTCTTCCTCCCTCAACTCACGGCAGATATGCAGAAATAATGGAGGAAATAGGTTGGTTTTTGGTGATAAATATGGTGTAAATTAGTTAGTCAACCATCCAATGAAATACCGCCACTTGTCGCCACTAATTCCATTCATTTTTTCCCTTCTCTCTATTGGTATTTTAAGTCAACAATTGTGGCTGATGTATGAGATATTTTGATGGTTAATTAGCTGTTATAAAATAAGAAAATTAAGGTAATAAAGTAGGGATCAAGTGGTGTGTTCAATCGGAAGCGCGCGACACCCGTCGGTCCGAGCCGTTTTTCCTTAAATCGCATATTCTTGAGTTTTTAACTTCTAATCACTAACTTATTATTATCACTTCTAATCATATAATATTTCCTCATCCAAAAGTCGCTCTTACCTACCAAATTTGATCCTCACTCCGTACCGAATAGTCACACTACGGAAAAACGTGAAAACCCTAATTCGCTCTAACTTGAAAACGGACAACGAAAACCCTTACTTCTATATTCATTTACACTTATTGTGGGGTGATTGGGTAGTAGGGCCATAATAAATGAATAATTTCCAAATAAAAGGGCATTTTTAAGAAAAAGTGAGGGGTTTTACAATTCCATAAATTGAATTTAGGATTTCGGTTAAAATATGAGAAATTTGAGAAAACAGTCAGTCACAAGTGAAACCAGGGTTTTGATTAGACTTTTAGGGTTTCCAGTCGTATAAAATAAAACAAGGTTTTAAATCAAACCCAAAGAAATAACTTTAGTTTCTTCTTTAAAACAAAATAATGTTTTAAAATAAAAATAAACTAAAGAAACCGTAATATCCTCTTTGAGACTAAAAAAAAGATGATCCTAAAAGTTGGGGTATCACAATCTACCCTCCTTCAAAGAAGTTCGTCCTCGAAATTTTTTTTTCTTTTTTTCAAAAGGTGATTTAATATGTAACACAGTAAATTGACTAAAACAACAAAATATAACACACCAAATACACAAGGAGACATATACATAATATAATGCACCATATACACCAAGAAACATCTCAAGTTAGACAAAGTCAAGTGCAGTAGGTACTATATATATAGGCATTAACATACCACAAGTGAATGACATGTAGGGATAATGCAAGGGTAAAATGATAGAAAACACGACTTGTCGTCCCACACTCAGTGAAAATCACCCCCGTCCGGTTTCTTACTCCACTTCCCAAGGTGCCCGTTGATCTCTTGTACTCACTCTAGCCAGACAAAGCCTGTTCATGTTCCCAAAATGCAAGTCTCAAGTACTTAGCAGCACCTCAACTCTGGAGTACTCAGGCACGAGAATCCGAAATAAGATAATTCACCACTCGAGTTGCAGTCCCAAGAGTAAGCTATCTACAATCGAAATTCCTACCTGACGTACCTATCTATGCTCCTCAGATACCATGAGAAAGATTTAAGGCCTATAACCTTCACAATTCATGGCTTATGCTCGAACGAGCTCTTAATCCTTCATACTTATTCACCACTTCATCCAGGCTCACTCCGCGCAGAGACCACGCGAAGAAGCTATAGGTTTTATCCCTCAATTGCTTAACTTTCAAATCAAATCAAATCCCACAGTCCGGCATCCCATACTTTAGCCTAGGAGATCGGAAGCCTAAGCTCTGATACCACCTGTGACGCCCCCGCTTCTCCCAAGGGCGAACCCTAGGGTATCGGCGGGACGCCTGCCTAACTCGCGCCAGGACTCGAAATTTCAAAACAATAAAACCTAGATAAACCAAAAGCGTACTATTCATAATAGTCAACTCCAAAAAAATTCTATTTACATCCCCAAAAGCAACTAGTCAATCCACTGTATTACATAGATAACAACTAGCAGAAAGTAAACCCTAAGGAGGGTCCTTATACAAACCACCAAAACAAAACAACCATCTTAATTGTCCAACTATTACAAGCAAACCAAACTATACTAGTGAATGTGCCAAGGAGTTCCCCGTGTCGTCCCCTGCTAAGGAAAACAAAGGAAACGGGGTAAGTTATGTGCTTAGTAAGTAAACAGGGGTAAAATCGTAAATTGCACATTTAGATAAACAACTATTTCACAAAATGTCAAGTCAAGTGCAAAAGTAACAATACAAATGAAGGATACAGGTTGGCTCCAAAACCAAAACGTATGTCACGTGTGATCTCCTGTCGACACTCCGTCGACCACAAATAATGGTCCGTAGAACTCCAATTGTACTCCCACCGTACACCTTATCACCCTCACTGGCCAGTCACCTCACAAACTTTGCTCGAGCGAACGAAATCACAAACTTGAGCTTGAGTCACAAGCTCGGGTCACAAACTTGGTTCACATTCTCGATGAACCGGATTCACAAAGTTTGTGACCTCAGACTAAGTTGGACTGGTTTCGACCAAGCCCTGACCGGCTCGAATAGTCCATCTAGGTCGGAAGATCAACCCCAACTTACAAACGTTCCCCCGAGCTACAAGCTCAAGGGGTTCAAACCCAAAACTCACGAACGTCACCCCGAGCTACAAGCTCAAGGGGTTCAAACCAAAATAATTCATGTATACACATCTCATAAAAAATATAGGTACAAACTAGGGTTTAGATCGAGTGTGATAAAGTACACCCTCACCTAAGTCCCCCTTTTATTCACATCAAAACACATAAGCAGTTTATACACACAAACGGCCTGAATACTTACTCCAAAAGTACGTATAGCAAAAATGCAAGAATCACGTCACGTATACAGCTAGTAGGCCCCACCGGCACCGTCTAGCCCGTCACCGTCTGAAATAGAAGATTGCATCACAATATATCACAAACGGCCACTAACATGCATAACTCAAGTAAAACGGCAAAATTGGCACATGCAAGTGCGGAAACGGCACATGGAAATGGAGACGGACACGGAAACGGAAACGGAAACGGCCAGATTTGCCATCCTAAACCGTTTTGATCAAAAGTTAGGCTAGGAATGTCGGATCAAGGTGGGTGAGACACCGTTTCGAAGTTACGAGGAAGGGCTACAACTTTTATTTAGACATCTCAACCCAGATCTCAATAGGTATTCGTCAAAAACGCACAAAATAGTTCCAGCCATTTCATTTCGGGTTACCAAACAGGCCCTGTTTGAAAGATCGTAACTCATGGCTCAGAAATCAGAATCAAGAAATTCCAGAGACGTTAGAAAGCTAAGACATAAGGTTATAACTTTCATGTTTGGACCAAAAGCTGAATCAATACAGAGCATGGAGGAAAATGGATCCAAACATTCCTGTCAGAACTGTCCAATTCGAAGGCAGTTCTGACAACTGATCTTGTTTTGGTCATAACTGAAGCTACGAAACTCGGATTTGGATACACTTTATACCTTTCGAATCTAAGACCAAGATCTACCTTTATTATGAAAACACCAACACCCAGTTCGTACGTTATCAAAACGGACAAAACATGGTCAGAAGCTAAATCCAGAAACACGGCAGAATCCGAAGTTTAGAATAGATGCGACTATTTTGGCCATAACTCAGGTTACATAGATCCGTTTGAGATGTTCTTGGTGGCGTTGAAAAGCTAAGACAGAGTACTGAAACTTTGATGTTTTGGAAAATGGCTAAATCCGAACGGATTATAGTGAATAAACACAACCAAAAAGGCTAAACTGTCCACGCGGAACTCTGGAATGTAACCTAGAACAGCGAGGGTATTTTCATCTTTTCACAAGCTACGTTGCTCCGATTGAGCTGAAATTTTTTAGCCACCTATAAAATACCATTCTATATAACTTTCATGTTTTATGATAAGTCTAACTTGGCCTCTAACATGGTACAAAAAACCGGACAGAATAGAGCTGAAATTTTCCAGAAACCTGAAATTTTGGGATTCAATGTAACCTTACTTGAATCTACCACTACCATCACCTTTACAAGATCATATACTATATCTGTACATCATATAACACCTAACCCACAAGAATTATAAGCAACTAAATCAAAACCCTAGCTCAAAATACAATCCTCTAATCATCACAACCACTTGAAAATAGGCATCACTAGCTCAATTCTAAGCTTAACAACCAACTTGATTACGATTAATGGAGAAGAAAAGGGTGATCAGCCAATATACCTTAAGACAAAGCCTTGCAAGAGTGATCCTTCACTTCCCTTGGCAAAATTTAGCTCCTTAAGCTTCCCAAGCTTCCAAACTAATGATTAATCGGTTTAGTATTTCGTGTTTTCACTCATTCAAGCTCAAACCAAGATTGATTGAAGTTTCCTTTTCTCTTGTTCTTCCTCCCTCAACTCACGGCAGATATGCAGAAATAATGGAGGAAATAGGTTGGTTTTTGGTGATAAATATGGTGTAAATTAGTTAGTCAACCATCCAATGAAATACCGCCACTTGTCGCCACTAATTCCATTCATTTTTTCCCTTCTCTCTATTGGTATTTTAAGTCAACAATTGTGGCTGATGTATGAGATATTTTGATGGTTAATTAGCTGTTATAAAATAAGAAAATTAAGGTAATAAAGTAGGGATCAAGTGGTGTGTTCAATCGGAAGCGCGCGACACCCGTCGGTCCGAGCCGTTTTTCCTTAAATCGCATATTCTTGAGTTTTTAACTTCTAATCACTAACTTATTATTATCACTTCTAATCATATAATATTTCCTCATCCAAAAGTCGCTCTTACCTACCAAATTTGATCCTCACTCCGTACCGAATAGTCACACTACGGAAAAACGTGAAAACCCTAATTCGCTCTAACTTGAAAACGGACAACGAAAACCCTTACTTCTATATTCATTTACACTTATTGTGGGGTGATTGGGTAGTAGGGCCATAATAAATGAATAATTTCCAAATAAAAGGGCATTTTTAAGAAAAAGTGAGGGGTTTTACAATTCCATAAATTGAATTTAGGATTTCGGTTAAAATATGAGAAATTTGAGAAAACAGTCAGTCACAAGTGAAACCAGGGTTTTGATTAGACTTTTAGGGTTTCCAGTCGTATAAAATAAAACAAGGTTTTAAATCAAACCCAAAGAAATAACTTTAGTTTCTTCTTTAAAACAAAATAATGTTTTAAAATAAAAATAAACTAAAGAAACCGTAATATCCTCTTTGAGACTAAAAAAAAGATGATCCTAAAAGTTGGGTATCTACAATCGAAATTCCTACCTGACGTACCTATCTATGCTCCTCAGATACCATGAGAAAGATTTAAGGCCTATAACCTTCACAATTCATGGCTTATGCTCGAACGAGCTCTTAATCCTTCATACTTATTCACCACTTCATCCAGGCTCACTCCGCGCAGAGACCACGCGAAGAAGCTATAGGTTTTATCCCTCAATTGCTTAACTTTCAAATCAAATCAAATCCCACAGTCCGGCATCCCATACTTTAGCCTAGGAGATCGGAAGCCTAAGCTCTGATACCACCTGTGACGCCCCCGCTTCTCCCAAGGGCGAACCCTAGGGTATCGGCGGGACGCCTGCCTAACTCGCGCCAGGACTCGAAATTTCAAAACAATAAAACCTAGATAAACCAAAAGCGTACTATTCATAATAGTCAACTCCAAAAAAATTCTATTTACATCCCCAAAAGCAACTAGTCAATCCACTGTATTACATAGATAACAACTAGCAGAAAGTAAACCCTAAGGAGGGTCCTTATACAAACCACCAAAACAAAACAACCATCTTAATTGTCCAACTATTACAAGCAAACCAAACTATACTAGTGAATGTGCCAAGGAGTTCCCCGTGTCGTCCCCTGCTAAGGAAAACAAAGGAAACGGGGTAAGTTATGTGCTTAGTAAGTAAACAGGGGTAAAATCGTAAATTGCACATTTAGATAAACAACTATTTCACAAAATGTCAAGTCAAGTGCAAAAGTAACAATACAAATGAAGGATACAGGTTGGCTCCAAAACCAAAACGTATGTCACGTGTGATCTCCTGTCGACACTCCGTCGACCACAAATAATGGTCCGTAGAACTCCAATTGTACTCCCACCGTACACCTTATCACCCTCACTGTTTGGCATGCTCCTCGAATCCCTTTTCCCCTCATTTTAGGATTTTTGCATCTCATACTAGTTATAGGGTTCATTTGCCTGGAGAGTCCCCTTAAATATGGGATATAGACGAGTGTGGCTTTTTCTAAGCCTTACCACGCTTGTATTCCCTCTATAAAAGGGCAAATTGAGTCACGATTTAGGTCTCCCCGTACCCAATATGCATGAATTCCCTAGGCTCATGCATTTTTAAATCCACTCTACCATTTTATATCCTCATCACATTTTCATTTTTCCTCCCATTTTGCACACGTGCACCTTTATGTTTCTTCACTTGCACACGAACACTTTTATCATCACTTGCACACATGCACTTCATATTATCATTTCACATACCGTACCTTGCCCACTCACGTGCACATTTTCATTTACATATTTATTGTCTTTTATTACTTTTTCAAACTCATGTCCTCACATTGCATACATGCATTCCATTCACTTGCATCCCACTCGCATTATTCGTGACTTCTTCAAAGGATCGTTATTGGGCTTCACAACTAATGTGATTGGCACCACTCAACCTTTGAAGAGAAATTTCCCCCAATACCCCTAGGTCTAGGGTTTGCATCCATGTAGTGCATCCAAATGTAATAAATTCTTTGGTTAAAACAAGAAAATCTTTGATTAAATCGTGCAACTAGCCTTGGCTAGGTCAAAGGGGTGCCTTGGATTTTATCCTCGCCTTCCCCTTTGTCAAATGTGACTCCCGAACCTTTTTCTTTGGTTTACGTGGACTAGGAGTCGTTTAAAAGGGGTTTTGTTATTACTTTTTCCTATTTTTTCTTTAAAAATTTATTTTTTGGTGACTTGGTACACCTTAACTCATTACCAAGTGGCGACTCCAATTTTTATTTCAAAAACCCTTTTTAAACTATAATTTTGGGTCAAATCGTCGCATTCTCAACCCCCATTTAGACCCATTTTTTCTTTTAAATCACAATTCATTTTCCAATCACAAAAAATACATTTTTTTAAACCATTTATTTATTTATCAAAAAATGGGGCGCGACACTCGTTTCGAAATTTAATTCCTGAATGCTCGTTAAGTGAAAATAGTAAATACGCGACTGGAGTAAATAATCGATTCGAGAATACAATAAACTTGGAAAATTGGAGACTTGTGCATTAGTCTCAAAATAGGTATTTTTACATTTAAGTGTTCAAAGGTTAATTAGTTATATTACCGTCATAGGAACTTCTTAGAAATTTCATTATCTAGCGCTTAAATTGGAAATACGTGTTTTTATGCACGCGAGTAATTGAGGAACCTAAGGCCATTATTTTGGGGCTATTAAGAGTGAATAATAATAATATGAATGCAAGTGCATTAGAAATTTAGTGCACTAGTGCAATAAACTCGCGAGGAATCGAGCCCGAAACGTACGCGGACGTGCACTACTTTAGTGGACAGCTTTGAGTACAATTGAGCCACACGTATAAGCTTACCATTAGAAGCTCATATCATCAGCATTTCCTTCCTCTCCTACGCACAAACAGCCGAGCAGCCAAGGGAGAGCTAGACCAGAAAATTTCTCCACCCTCTCTCCTCAATTCCTTGCTCAATTCCCTTCAAATTTTACATGCAACCCTCAAATCACTTGGTGATCAAGATAAGCTAGGAAAGGAGCTGCCTCTCACGGTTTTTTTCCAGCTCAAAGTGACCGAAAATTTCTGTCTTGACTCTCTAAGGAAGTAAATAATGATCAACCACTTAATTCTTGTTTTATGGAAGATAGATTTCACTCATGAGCTCTTGGATTCTCATGGGCAGCTTTAAATTTGTTGGAAAATTGGTGAGTGGGCTCTATGAAATCCCACAATGACTTGGATGATCTGATTAGCTAGGATTGGAAGCTGATTGTGTTGATTAAGTGCTAGTTTAGTAGAGTTAAGTGGCAAAAATGAAAAGGAAGTCAAATGAGGAGTTGCATGTGAAGATGCCGTTTCTGCCTTACTATTTTCGTGCATTTTAGTGTATTTTCTTGAAGTCCAATTGACTTGTTTCTGATGAAAACGTGAAATATAGGTTGTGTTTAAAGTTTCCTCAAAATTTTACGTGATTTGGGTGAGTGCATGTTGAATTTTAGAATCTGCCAAAACTGGGAAATGATTCCCGTCACTACTGGACAGCCATCTTGTTTCGGCTATAATTCATTGCTCCGATGTCGGAATTGAGTGCCGTTTGTGGCACTGGAAACTAGACATTCCCAGATTGCATTTGGTATAAAATGCAAATCCTAATTCCACTAGAGTACCCTGTACCAACCGTTTAAAAATGACTGTCCTGTTTCTCTGTTTTCCTGGAACGAAGTTCAGAAGCTACAACTTGAGGCTCGAATTTGAGCTAGTTGTGTGCTGAATTTGAAAATGATTTCTTCTATGAAATTATATCCTTATGAATGTATTTTCCAACGCCACCAACCATGCTCAATTCCGAGTTGAATTGAGTGATTTGTGATCAAAATACGAAACCTGCCCTGTCCTTGAAAACCCTAAATTTTGAGTAGAATTGATGTTAGACTTGGTATGGACTTGCTAATTGAGTTTCTTGGGGTTAAAACACTTACCAAATGTACCATGAATGTTCCTTTGGCTTTGCCTACATAAATGAACGAAGTTTGAAGGATTTTCTGGGCCAAATGTTTGGAAATGAAGAACGAAAAGCTTAAGGCAGCTCTGCCTTAGGAATTTTTTGAAACTTTAGTTGGTTAGTTGACTACCTTCCCGAAGGTATTTTTTCCCATAAAATTTGTTAGAGGGATACCCTTTATATAGGAGTGTTGTATTGCCAAAGTTTGTACCCATCCAAGTCCGTTTCGATACCTAACTAAAGTCCCAAAGTCGAAAACTCAAATCTGGAAATTTGTTCAACAGTTTCGAATTTTTCCCAACTTTGAGCTACCGTATCCTACAGTATATGTTTACCTTGTATCATGATACCTGTAATATGCTTAATTACTCGCACCTGTAATAAGCTCCAATTACTCGTGAACTATACAAGCCAATGTCTTGAACCATGATAACTGTCTCATGATGAATGTCTCAAATTACCGTATAATGATTATCACCTCATGATAACATGCCATTGTGTAACCTTGAACCATGCATATGATATGCCCAATTTACTTGATTTATTTGATCTGTTAGAGTGTCTTGGAACCTCACTGGGCTGTGTAGCTCATCCCACGTTGTGATTTTCTTTTACAGGGTTCGAAACCAAGGGTGCTCGTGAGTAGTACTAGATTATTTTCTTTTGAAGATTTTAAGTTGTATTATAACGGATGACTATTGTACATATTTCGCTGGGTTGTATTTAAGCTTGAAAGCTATCTAATTGTAAGTGTGAGATATTTTGGAGTACTTTAATTATGTATTTGAAGTATTATTGAAGTATTCCGAGCTTTTGAATGATGGATTGTAGTGAGTCCTGGCGAGAGTTGGGCAGATGTCCTGCGGATACCCTTTGGTTCGCCTTAGGGAGAAGTGGGGGCCCGTCACAGGTTCACCTCTGTACGATCCAAGTTCCCTTAGTTCTAGAATCCTTTCCTTCTCATAGCTAAGAAAAGAGAGAGCCACCGTGCTGCGTAGGACTTAGCAAGCGGTTGCCCGCCTGGAAGGAGCTGGTTCGACAGCTCACACGCCGCCATCCCAACCACTAAACTTGGAAGAAAACGGCCGAAACCCTAGCCTTGCTTAGTTTACCCCAGGAACCAAGAGAATAGATTTAATGATATTAATATTAACTTCACATGACCCGCAACTTTGGGATAACGTAATAGATATATACAAATATAAAGTAGTACAATATTATATACAAAAAAATTTTGACCACACAACATAAGAAGTGTATAGCTATATAGAAACAGCTAGAGCGACATGGGAAATGTATAAAGAAAAATATCCAAAAGAATTAGCAAAAGATATAGCATTATGACCAAATCCACACAATTTTATAAATAAATTACAATTAATACTAATAGCTCGAAACCCTAATTATGGAATTAGAATACAACCAGTGGAAGCAATTCGCAAACTAGAATAATTAGCAATTAAAGAATGGAAATATATAAAATCATTTTTACAAGATTATTATTATTACTCTACTTTAGCAGGATGTTTTTATTAAGGATTAATTTTAGAAAAATTATTTTTACTAGAAGAATTAGGTAAAGAAATTTATGAGGCATATAAAAAATTAGAATGGAATAATAGTTATATAAAAAATATAGCAACATGCACTAAATTTATAATAACTAAAGTAGCAGAAAAATGTACATTTATAAAAATGCAAAAATGGTTAAAAGGAAAATATAGTTTTTGTAATCAAATTTATACCCTCCAACAATACAGTAATGATAGAAGGACTAGAAAATCCAATAAAAAATCTAAAAAGAAATACTTTAGAAAAAAGTATTATCTTAGAAAATCATTAGCAAGAAAACCTTATTTAAATAAAGATAGATATGTAAGAAAATTTGATAAATGCAGGACATATAAGAATAAATTAGAATGTTTTACTTGTGGACAACCAAATCATTTAGTGAGAGATTGTCTTAGAAAAAATAATTTATATAATAAACAAATTGCTTTAGTAGAATGTGTCAATGAAAATATATTGAATGTAGATGAATATATTTGTTAGCTCAAGAGTTAATTTCCGATATTGGGAGAAAATGTAGAGGTGGGAATTTAGCACTTAAACTTGACATGGCCAACATACGATCGGATGTCTTGAATGTTTCTTATAAATGTGTTGTGAAGGTTTGGTTTTGGGGAGAAATTCATTAACATGGTTTGGAGATTATTGTCTAACGTGTGGTTTTCAGTATTAGTAAATGGCGTATCTTATGACTTTTTAAAGTAGAGTAGGGGTCTTCGTCAGGGTGATCTACTCTCACCGGCCTTATTTATTAATGAAGCAAAGGTATTATCCAAAGGGTTGAATTTATTATCTTCTCAATTAAATTTTATGAGTTACAAAGTGCCTAAAAAGTGTCCTCCAGTTACTCATTTGGCCTTTATGGATGACGTTATAATTTTTGCTAATGGGTCTGCATCTTCTTTGAAGACTATTATGAGGTTGTTAGAATTGTATCAGAATGATTCTGACCAACTAGTGAATGCTAGCAAAAGTTGTTATATGGTGCATTCTCAGATATCAATGGCTTGTCAATGTGTAATTAAACGATTAACAAAATTCTCCAAAAAAGAATTTCCTACTCGGTATTTGGGATCGCCTTTGTTTATTGATAGGAGTAAAGAAGTCTATTATGCTAAGTTATGCTGGAGTAATATGGATAAGGTGCTTTCCTGTAAGTTTCGGCTTTTGTCACTTGGTGGGAAATTATTTTGATTAAACATGTTCTCTCCAGTATTCCTACTCACTTGTGTCGGGGATAGTATCGAAAGGCATACTTCAATTAATTGAGAAGGATGTGAAAATTTCCTATGGGGAACAGATCAGGATGCAAATAAGTTTCATTGAATAAAGTGGAGAGATTTGTGTTACCCGTGGGAGGAAGGTGGTGTTGGATTACGGTCTATTTATGACACATACAAATCTTTCTCGTGCAAGCTACGGTGGAATTTCAGGAGGAATCTTTCTTTGTGGCCGTTATTTTTGCATGCAAAATATTGTCATGAGCGTCATCCTTGCCAAATTCCTATATCCTCATCCAACTTTGCAACATGGCATTGTATGTTGGATATTAGGGGATTTGCGGAGTTGTTCATACTTTGGAAGCTTCATAGTGCGAGTTGAAACTTTGGAACGACAATTAGATTGGCTTAGGAGCTCTGTATCTTAGAGTGGAAATGAAGGAACACTTGTCCTTCACAGATTTTATTGAAAATGGGGCATGGAAGATGCACATGTTGGCTCTAGTGCTGTCTTCGACATTGTCCAGAAGATATTGTGCTTGGTGGTGCCTCAGAGTTCTTTGCTTGATATAATGATTTGGACAGCATCAACTTCTAGTAATTTCTTGTTATCTTCTACTTTCTATGAGTTACGAGATGCAAAGCCTATCTCTTTCATGTTAAAACAGGTTTGGCACCCGATAGAACACCATTTTGAAAGAAGAATTAGAATTTTAATTTCTAATTCTTCTTCTTTCATTTCTAAATTTGTACATTTTCATGTATTTTAATTTCTTCTCGTTTCTCTTCTAGACAAAATTTACATGCTTCATTTACATGGTTTGCTATTTGATCCCCTTCTATTTATCCATTCATGTATGCATTCTACATTTACTAATTCTGATATTTGTTCTTCAAATTGATCCAATTGGCTTAAATATCCTAGTGAACACCATTTAGAAAGTACAAATGAAAGAACAATTTAAATGGTGCCAAATTGGTGTTCTAAATTGGCACCATTTACTAGGATATTTAAAACACCATTGCCAAATGAAAGAACAATTTAAATGGTGTTCTAAATTTGTACCAATTTAAATATCCTAGTAATTCTAAATGGTGTTCTAGACCAATTTAAAAATGTACAAATGAAAGAACTACCTATAGAACACCATTTAGAAAGAAGAATTAGAATTTTATAAAGAAAAGTAGATAAACTAGAAGACTAGATATATAAAAATAAAGAACAAACAATAGAAAATGTTCAAATTATACTAGAACCCATACATTTAGAAAAACAAATAGTAGAAACACTGAATACTAAAAGGATTGATGGTCCCTACCAAGTTAAAGTTACTATACCAGTAAAATTTAAAGATATAGAATTAGAAATACTAGCTCTTTATGTCGCGCCCCATTTTTTAAAATAAAGTATAAAGCGTTTAGAAAAATGAATTTTGGTTTATTTTTGATTGAAAATGAGTTTTTGATTTTCGATGAAAATGAATAAAGAAAAATGAAAAGGGCCTAAATGGGGTTTGAAAGTGCGACGATTTGGGTCCAAATTATGGTTTAAAAAGGGTTTTTGAATAAAAAATCGGAGTCGCCACTTGGTATAGAGTTAAGGTGCACCAAATCACCTAAAATGAATTTTTTTTAGATAAAATTATGGAAAACCCTTTTTAAATGACTCCTAAGTCTACGAAAAATTAGAGAAGGTGTTCGCGAGTCACATTTGAAGAAAGAGAAGGCAAGGATAAAAATCCGAACCACCCTTTCGACCGAGCCAAAGCTAGTTGCGTGATTTAGTCAAAAATTTTCTTATTTTAACCTAAAGATTTATCGCATTTGGATGTCCTATATGAATGCAAACCCTATACCGAAGAGGGTATCGGGGGGTCAAAATATCTCTCCAAAACTTAATTGGTGCCAATCACATTAATTGTGATACCCAAAAGTAAACTTTCGAAGAACTCACAAATTGCACAAAAATATGAGACTCTAAGAAAAGAAAAAGAAAATAATAATATACAAATATACATGACCTAATGGGATACATCATAACGAGTATGAGGAACTAATGTTCGTGACTCAATTTTTCCTTTAATAGAGGGAATACGAACGTGCTAAGGTTAGAAAGCCAAACTCGTCCATATCCCATATTCGAGGGGTTGTTTTCCTAATCTAATCAAGCAAGTGTACTAGTCTATCTCTAACTTTTCTTATATGAAATACAAGTCTAATGTCATATGTCACACATGGAGTTATATATAGAGGGAAATATGGGATAAGGGGTGTATATAGGGGAAATATGGGATAAGGGTTATATGTATAAGAGAAACAAGCAAAAAATGATAAAAACCCAAGAAAGTAAAATATGCATGGGATGAAGTGATTTTATCACACAATCATGATCTAACGCTTGAAGGGTTCCTAAGGGTCTAGCGTTGGACTACCCCATGTCTATGAATTCTCACTAGCATTGGACTAGTGAGAAAAGTCGGAACAAAGGGCCACAACTAGCGTTGGACTAGTGTGGATTCGGAAAATGGATCACAACTAGCGTTGGACTAGTGTGGTGACGTCATAGATAGATTATAACTAAACAAATAATATAAAGTATAATAAAGCAAGTAAACACATAATATCACATAAACACATAACACATAATCATGATATCTAGATGTAAGGCCCTAAGAAAGCGGATAACACATAACACATAAGCATGCAAAACATACAAAGCAAATAAAGCAAACAAGCCCTAACTATTACATTAGGGCGGCCCTACTACAATCTAAGGGAAAGAATAAAATAAATAAATAAAATAGATACCTAACTATTACACATGCTATCTAAATACATATTTTGAACCCCCCTAACAATTACAATTTCGGCATTTAAATGCCTTTCAAATAATTAAAATTGAACTAAAATAAATATACAAAATTAAGACAAATAAAGCGAATAAATAAATAAATGAAATAAAAACATTCAAAAAGCATGAAATTAAGCACATAAAGTCACATAGGGGCACATAGAGTCAAATAAAGTAAAAATAAGGGATAGAGTGTACCTCCTTTGAGTTGGTGCCCTAATGGAACGAAATTACTTATTTACTCTCCAAAACAATAAAAAGGTCAAGGCATCACTTTAATTAACAAATAATCATAAAACTGGAAATAAACATGAAATTGAATCAGAGAAAACATTCAAATGAAAGTAAACAACCCCTATTCATCAAATTGAAACAAACAAAGACCCATTTGAAAGAATTGAAGAAGTTCGAGGGATCAATTTATTATTATTACAAATATTAAGGGTCTAAAATGAAATAAATTAAAATAAAGAACTTAAGGTGAAACCTATCCCAACCAAATGATAAAATTCACAAAAGTAAATGAAAACTATTTGTTATATTTAAACAAGCAAATTATCCAAGATTCCTAAAAAATTCAAATAAAAAATACAAATTTAGAAAAGGTTATTAAACCCTTCAAATTCATCCCAAAACCCATGCATATTCTGTCCAATAATCACATGAAAGCATACCAAGGAAAAATAACACGTTAAAGGGACAAAATTGGTTAAGTTATCCAATTAGTTAGGCCATAGTAGCATTAAGCTAAAATCTGGGGTTGAACATGCAATTTCTTAAAAAAAAGCCCATGCAAAGCCAATCGAAGTAACATTTTTCTTTCCGCTGGTTTCTGGATTTCTCCAACATTTCTTTCACATTTCGTCCAAAGCAACCAATATTCCAATCAGTCGTCAAAGTTTCATATCAAAGCTACCCAAACTACACAGTCCATTAGTTAAGCTAAACAACGTCCACATGCAAAGATTTAGATGGAAAGAATATGCAAAATCTAAGAAACACAAAATTTCTGCAACTTTGAACAACTTAGCAATCCAGGAGGTTTGCAATGGTTTTAAAAAAACTTTGAACCCAAACACTCACCAGATTCCATGCAACTATCATTAAGCACAAGATAGAATGTACGAACAGAGGAAAACTGATATAGAATGGAGCTAAAAATATGAACTTTCGACAAAATTTTAGTCAACCTGCTCGAAACCTTCTAAAACCACTGAAACTCATCTACCCATCAACGTGTGAGCTTGATTTATGTAGTTTTGGATCGAAAATATGCAAACTCAATCACTAATCCCCCAATTTCCTCCTTCCAACACAAGATTAAACAGCAAATTCAGTGACAAAACCCACTTGGTGGGCTGTTGCGAGAAGGAAAAACAACAAACATAAAACGAATGCAGCTTTCTTCCAACTTCGTGGGTTTTCAGTGCAAGTGTGCAAGTTTTTCTTTGCTAAACACAACTAGAATCTCAATCCAAACATCAAGTTTTGATTTGGAGCAGCAAAACACAGAAATTCAACATCCCAATACGTAAATCTTCTACAAAAATTTCTCTGCAATCTCTGGGTTTTTATCGGTCAAGAATGCTATCAACTATTATCAACAATTTGGACCAAACAAGATTATTTAGCCTAAAATCTAACCAAAACTTATCACTTAAACATCATTTTAGTCACATGTAACGTGACAGGAATCCTAGGCCAACCATTGATAAGCAACCCAACAAAAGAAAAGGAAATTGCAGGGAACCAAAATAACATGAAAAAGCTGTTACCTTTGCACGGGCCAGCTCCCTGTCCAGAGTTTTTCTCTCCTCATTCATCTTTTGAACTTTTCGCTGGTAACTTGCTTTCTTTCTTTCCTTTTCCCAGAAACCCTCGGCGATCTCTCTCTTTCTCTTGCTCTCTGTTTCCCAGATCCTCTCTCTTTTGGTTGCAGATCTTTCTCCTCTTCCCACTCTTTTCTTTTAGTTCCTTTTTCTGTTTTTCTTCCTCCCCTTGCTTCACTCTTACCCGAAGCCCCCCTTTTTCTTGTTTTTCCCAGTTTTTTCTTGCCTTTTTCCTCTCCAGTCCTCCGTAGCTCCTTTCTAGCTTTTTTTCCTCAAACTCACAAAACCCTTTTCTTACTTGGTTTTCTTTCAGCCTCTCAACCTCTTGCTTTCCCCAGTCTCTTTTTTTCTCTCACGACCTTCCGCCGCCATCCCCATTACTCCCTTCTTGTCCTCAGCTTTTCCTTCGTTTTTATATCAAACAGCAACTCTCAAACCCTCACCTCAAAGGTGAGGATGAGAGAACTGAGTTTTTTCTTTCAAAAATCTGGAACCCTCCGATGATCCTTTCCTCTAGAATCTTCCTTAGTATATATATTGGGGTGAGGTGGCCTTTGTTTGGGGAAAAAGGAAACAATAAAAGAAAGTGAAATGGATTCCTTGCCGGCTGCGAAAATTGTGTACTGAAGAACTCGTTCCTGTACAAGTTGCAGAAGACTTGCATGCGCGTGTGGTTAATACCCTTTTCTATTCTTCTTTTTTCGAAATCACTTTAGGAAAACAAATTTGACAATTTTCAAATGTCAATCATATATTTTTTGTTTTCAAATTGAATCTAAGAGGATTAAAACAACTTTTTGTGAAAATTTTTCTTTTCCAAATTTTAATGTAAAAATATAAAATAAATAATGAAAATAATGAACCTAATTTTTAAACAAAATTAAAACCTTAACTATCATTTAATCAATAAAAATAAAATAAAATGAGAATAGTAAAGCTAACCAATAAAGCAAAAATTGAATTAAATAAGAAATAAAGCTAAAAGTCCAAGAAATAAATTTTGGTGTCTGCAGATTGCCCCTCTTTGTCTGAATTTCGAAGAAACTTGAGACTGAGTCCTAGACATCAAATACCTACCTAAGTTATTCTGCCTTGAATTGAAACATGAACAGGTCAGCGGGATAAAATCCGGTCCTGCCGAGGTTGGTGGGATAAAACCCAATTCCAACGATCTATAAACGGTCAGCGGGATAAAACCCGGTCCTGCCAACGTTGATGGGATAAAACCCAATCCCAACGTGATATAAAACGGTCAGCGGGATGGAATCTGGTCCTGCCGAAGTTGGTTGAATAAAACCTGATCCCAACATTCCATCGGTCAGTGGGATGATCCCCAAACCTGCCATTCCATTGGTCAGTGGGATGAATCCCAAACCTGCCATTCTGTTAGTCAGTGGGATAATACCCGTCAGTGGGATGAAACCCAAAACTGCCATTCCATTGGTCAGTGGGATGAAACCCAAACCTGTCATTTCATTGGTCAGTGGGATAATACCCAAACCTGCCGTTCCATTGGTCAGTGGGATGATACCTAAACCTGCCATTCCTTCCAAATCCAACTCGATAAAACGGTTAATGGGATACTCCCAAACCTAACGATATCTTTCCCAAATCCAACTCGATAAAATGGTTAGTGGGATACTCCCAATCCTACCAAGTCCTTCCAAATCCAACACGATAAACGGTCAGTAGGATACTTCCAAACCTGTCGAGATTCCCAATTCAACACAATAAGATGGTCAGTGGGATACAATCCAAGTCTGCCGTAACATTGGTCAAGAAATTAAATGTGATTGTCAAGAAGGGGGTAGAAGGGTGCGCGGCGGACGCCGAGACTTCACCAACAAAAAATTAAATTAAACTCATCAAGAAGGGAGGTAGAAGGGTGCGCAGCAGACGCTGAAATTTCACCAACAAAAAATTAAATTAAATTCATCAAGAAGGGGGGTAGAAGGGTGCGCGGCGGACACTGAGACTTCACCAACAAAAAATTAAATCTGATTTTGTCAAGAAACAAGAAATTAAAATTGATTTTTTTGATTTTTAATTTTTTGATTTTTTGATTTGGGTGAATCTTTTCAAAAATAATTTGTCCCAATTTCAACCAATTATTGTGCCACCGATCATTCGATTTGTATTGCGGCATGGTTGCTCCTCCTTAAAGATTTGATTCATTTCTTCCTCGGTCCGAATCCTTCAATTCTTGGGTGATATTCCACAATTACAAAAATTTGCCCCAATTTTTGCTTTTTGGTATTCGAACCTGCAAAAAATAGAAATAATCATAATAACAGATAATGCCACCACCATCCGATCAACCCCTTTCTTCAAGAAATGTGTAAATATGAGTACTTGAACGTTCTTCCCTGATGTAGCGAGAACTCAACTTCACTCTGCGAACCGTATCATATTTCCTCAACTTGACAAAACACTTGGTATCCAGGCAATTTTGATATCCAGGCCATTCGCAGGGATTGCCACTTGATAAGTTCTCAATGTAGCAAGGCTCAACTTTGCTTTGTGAACTACATCAAATCTTCTTAACTTCCAATGCTTATCAATTATAACATTTGGTATCCATGTAACTTCAATAAATCACAGGGATTGCCATTTGATAAATCCAAAGAGATAAGTGAAAAAATATTTTATCTAGACAACAATGATGAAAATCTCAGTAACATGAAAACAATAATTTATTTTGAAAGAAAATTGATTTAAGAGAAATAAACCTATAAACTTAACAATTTACGCTTGAGAAACCAAAATGCTTTGATCTCAAACAAAATGCCACATTTGACCGTTTGGATATCATCCTTTCGAAGTTTAATGTCGGCAACTGAACCACAAGGTGAAGAGAAATTCCAGTGAACTAAGTCTCCAGCTACTCCATTCCAACATCACCTTTCCTTATAAAAACCTACCTTAGCACCCTTTCGGGTTTTCACTAAGACTACCACGCCACATTTTATTTTCTTTCATCTTCATTTTTCATTTCTCTTTTCCTTTTCTTTCTTTTCCTTCTTTTTTTTTTCTTTTCCTTTCTTCTCTTTTCCAAAGGTGCCTTTTCGGATTTTCACCTTGATAAGAAAATCCCGCCAATAGCCTTTATCAACTCAGAAATGTGTTTTAAGAAATGATGGCATCAGTACGACAATCCTTCCCTTGCAAAATGGGTGAAGGTGTATTGACATCATTTGCCATTTAATTAGAAAATTTCCTAAAAGAAACAATACAAAGAACAGAAGTCGGGACTTTTGATTTTTGTAATGGGGTCTGGCAAGGTGCTAAAAAAGGTTAAGGCTTGAAGGCGAATTTCCAAAAGTGGTTTAAATGATCTGAGATCGCATTGTTGCGCCAATCCTATTTTAGAGTTAAATCAAAACTTGCCCTAGTTTATTCTTAACTGAAGCTCTTTTCTCTTTTTTCATTCATCTTTTGAAATTTTTAACAATCTGTCCCAGTCTATTTTTAACTGAGGTTTTCTTTTGTTCATTATTTTTTGTTCGTCTATCACTTTCACCTCTTGAAACTCTTCTTTCCAACTCAAACTTGCCCCAGTGTGGGGTTTACGATCCTCAGGGGTTGCCAAACGAAATAATTTATTTTGAAAGTTCAAAAAGGGATAATTAGGGATAAAATGTTTAATTGGAAAGGAAGATGGCCTGACTTTCATTCCATTCTTCGCATTAACCCTAAAAAAGAAACTTTCATTTATCAAATAAAGAATTTCTTACACATATCCGAATTGATCGGCTGAGGAAAAATTTGTCCATCCATTTTCGCTAGAACAGGTGCTCCATTAGGCAAAACCTTCTTGACAATAAAAGGGCCCTGCCAATTTGGTGCCAATTTGCCCTTAGCCTCTTTTTTGCACTGACAAAATCTATTTCAACACTTTATCTCCTTCTTCGAATAGTCGTGGCTTGCCCTCCTGATTGTAACACTTTTCTACTTCTCATTCAAATGAATGCTAATTTTTATTTCCTTGACATTGACCCTAGTGCCAACATGAATGATTTCTGTTTCCTCTAAGTTCGGTTTGGATTTCTCTTCATACTGTTCAAAATTCTTTATCAAAAACTCAGATTCTTTCTCGTTATTGCTCTAGTCTTGAATTTCTAATTCTGAAACTTGTGAGAGATATCGAGATTGCAGTTATCAGATTTCAAAACGGTGATATCCAAAGGGTCAATGTGTTTTATTTATTATTTTTTTGACCATCTGAAAAGAATGAGTAAGTAACACAGTATATATATAACTATACAGTTTATTGAATTTTTAACAAGACATGTCTTCAAAAGCCACTTGATTCAAGACTATTTACAAAAACATGATTAAACAAAAGACACATGCATGAATGATTTTCATGGATTTTGACCAAAATAATTCCCTAAATTTATTGAGATTCCCTTCAAGAGGGAGGGATCTCATTAGTTCGGGATTTTCAAATTTCCTCATTGGGGGTAAATGTCTCACAGATGTCCTTGTGTTCGGGAAAGAGATTCTTAATTATTCTCGGTTCTTGTTTTCCCCTTTTCCCTAGCACTATATCTCCTGTTTCGATCAAATCCTGGATTTTATGTTTCAATACCCAGCAATTATTTGTGGAATGCCTAGGAGCTTTAGATTGATAGGCGCAAACGGCTTGAGAATCATAACCACGGGAAACTCCTTTAGGAGGTATCGTACCAATTTTTCCGGCGATTTTGAGTTGTTCATATAATTGATCAAGGGGCCGACCTAGATTGGGGAAAGTTCTGTATGGGGTTGGGTTTCGGGTGTCATTGATTTGTTGATAGTTATAGTTCTGGTTGAGTGGTGAAACAGGTTTTGGATTAAAAGGAGGGCGAGACCTAGTTTGAAAGTTAGGTGGAGAAATATGAAGTGGTGTTGTGGGTGTATTTGGATAATTTGATCAGGGTCGAGAATGGTTAACGGTGGTATGACAAACAGATTGAGGACGTGATTGGTATGAGTAATGGGATGGATTAGTAGGGTGTTGCTGGTATCTAGGTCGGAGAGAAGGGCTTTGGTTCAACACAAATGAAGCTTCCTCGTCTTTTTCCTTGAATTGAGACTTTTTACTACTGCTACTTTGATTTTGCATTGCTTCCAACTGAGACTTTAAAGCTGACACATTGACAATCTTCCCTGCTCTCACAAACTCATCATACTCTTCCAACTTATTAACAATTTCTGTAACGGAGCAGCCAGTCATACGAAAATTTTTCTCAAAGTAGGGAGGGTCATAAGCTTTGATGAACGTACGAACGATTTCCTCTTCTGTCATAGGAGGCTCCACCTTGGCAACCAATTTCCTCCATTGCTTTGCATATGTCTTGTGATCCTCAGATGGCTTTCTTTTAGTCCCCTCCAATGTGGTTCTCATCGGAGCAAACTCGCAATTGTACTCGTATTGCCTTACAAAAGCGGTTGACAAATCCAGCCAAGTCCTCATATCCTCAGGTTTCAAATTGGAATACCAATCCAACGTATCGCCTTCTAGACTCTCGGGAAATAGGTGCACAGGTAGATTCTCATCATCTATCGGTTTCCCTAGTTTATTTGTAAACATCCGAAGGTGTGTCTTGGGATTACCTGCTCCGTTATACTTGCTAAACTTAGGTGCCTTGAAGCCCATCGGTAGTTGCATATCGGGAAACAGGCACAACTCGTTGTAGTCCAGACCTCCTTACTTGCTCAAACCTTGGCTTTTCCTTATGAAGTCATCAAACCGATCCAATCTCTTTAACAAATTCTTATCCACCGGCGCGGATGATTCCCCAACTTCAACTTTTCCTTGGGCAGCGGTATCTAGTGTGAATGGTTCAGCGGTGGAATAGTAATGTGGTCCTTGGGGTTCGAATGACGTGTTCATGCTAACTGGCGGATAGTTTTGGGGAATTTGAGTGTAAGAAGGATTGGTTTGGATGTTAAGTGCATATGTGGGTGGTGGGCCATGAGTAGAATAGGTGAAAGCTTCATCAGGTGGATTTATGACATGTGAGGTAATAGAGGCTTGAGTATAAGGTAAGAGTATTGGTTGGGGTTCAAATTGGCTAGGGAGTAAAGGTTCATGTTGTTCACCGCTAGCACCACCAGCGACCAATTGATCGATCACGCGCTGTTGTGCCTTCATTTCGATGCTTAGCTCATTAAATCTATTTAGAAATTCACTCAGCTGAGCCCCCAAATTCGCCAAGTCAGTTGGTGACGTGGTTGCGGGCATGTCAGATGATTCGGGATGGATACTCATGTTTATACTATTTCTCAAAACTTGACCACGGGATCCCGTATCGATGGGACTTCTTCGTGTAGCTATATTTACAATTACCTGAAAATTTAGAAAAAATCTTATTTAAATTCCCCTTTTGATTAACTACTGACAAAAAGAAAGAAAAAAGAAAAAGGCACGAGTTAGTATATATTGAGATAATTCGAATGCATGTCCTATTAGGGAGCCCTTTTTGTGCCAAGGGTAGGCCTAGCATGAGAATGCAATCCTCTAGGGTAGGCACATACAATACCTGATGAATCCGACCAACTTATTGAGTGAAAAATAATTTGAAAAATTTGGGCGATTGGAGTGAGAAGAGACATTTGTCCTAAAAATGAGGTCAAAGTCTGAATGGATTGCTTGCTTTGATTGACACATAAAATGATGTGTGAAAGAGCCTACTCTTGAAAGGATTGCGATGTCTCAACTAGTTTATTCAGTGAACCCTAGACCGATACCCTAAAAATGGGTAAATCGGACAAATGAATTAAATGAAATTGATTATTTATTTAAAATTGACTAGATCACCCTGAAAATGGGTAAACTGGTCAAATGAATTATTTAAAAATTGATAATTTATTCAAAATTGACCAGATTGACCTAAAAATGAATAAACTGAAAAAATGGATTGGATGAAATTGATGAATAAAATGGTCCATTGGATTGAATTAAATTGTCCTAAATAAACGATTCAAATAGATTGAACGGAATTGATGATTTATTCAAAATTGACTAAATTGTCCTAAAAATGAATGAATGGATTGAGTGAAATTGGTGAATAAAATGGTCCAATGGATTGAATGGAATTGATAGTTTATTCAAAAATCGATTGAATTGTCTACCCATTGGTAGTTTCAAAATTCATTACGATACATTAGTCTATGAGCCTTCTAAAATCAAGATTTGGCCCCGATTCATTTATTGTCTCAATAATGAGGAGTCATTCATGAATTTATTCAATTTAAGGTCCTTTATGCAAAGGATTTCAGCAATTTGATAAAATGGGTCAAAAAATGAGTATTAGAGGCTTATATTCTAATATACAAAAGATCGCTCTTATGAACATGATAGGGTCCTACCTTACCTTGTACATTACCCCTTTGGATGTTGCAAAAATGTAAACGTGCAAGTCTATTTGGATTAAGTATCCGAGACAGAAGGTGGTTTATTCCTAACATGGAATTTCCTATGCGGCATTCCCTTCTAAGGTTTATGCATGATGTCAGTTTATTAAAGCGATAAAATACAATTTAATGAAAACATAACCTAAAGGAATCTTTTGTATATCAGGGTAGGCCTAAAATGACATGCAATTATTAATCTATAAATGTAATACATCAAAATCTTTTAAACGTGTGATAGCCTATCTAAGAAGGTAGGATCTATAAAGAGGATCATGCCAGATCTCTTACTCCTAACGTTTGTGAATGCAAAAGCCAAGAAAACAAGGAAATGTTAGTTCAACATGTAACACGTTGTGGCAATCAATTAATATGAAAAGCGATAAAGAACAATAATGAAAGAGAGGTAGAATCCCTCCCCTCGTGCCTAGTGTCCCTAGTTCAGGATGAGGTTGATTCTAACCTAGGTAATTTCTATCATGGATGCATGAGGTTGGGCTCACTAATGCATCTAGACTTGATCAGGCTTCAAGCTTCCAAGCCTTCAGACCAAAAGGCGAAGGGTCATCAATCCCAGGGCCTTTGGTCGGTGGCTCGAGTGATCCCTTAGGCATCGCTATGGGCGCAGTGCACACCATCCGCCTACCTAAGGAAATCAATTCTAATCCTAAAGGAGATGTGGGATGGCGCCCACGAAAAAAGAAAAAAAGGGTAAAAAGTAATGCATGCACGTATGAAGTGTTTCCTTTCGAGGGGAGAGATCATAATACCATCAAATGCGGTCGACAGATCTAAGGTAGCTACCCTCCCCCTCAAGATGCAAGCGCGATACAAATAAAAAGCAAATAAACAATCCATTCATCATATACATAGTGTACGAGGAGTGATTACGCGCGTGATAGATACAAAAAACCCTAAAAAGAGAAAAGAAAAAAGGAAAAGAAGAATGCAACCTAACACCTCCAAATGTGATATATAAAAAGGTTAAAAAAAGAAAAAGATTGACTAAATCAAATGCTCGGACCCTCTAAATCCCCAGTGGAGTCGCCAGCTGTCGCGTCCCATTTTTTAAAATAAAGTATAAAGTGTTTAGAAAATGAATTTTGGTTTATTTTTGATTGCAAATGAGTTTTTTGATTTTCGATGAAAATGAATAAAGAAAAATGAAAAGAGCCTAAATAGGGTTTGAAAGTGCGACGATTTGGGGCCAGATTATAGTTTAAAAAGGGTTTTTGAATAAAAAATCGGAGTCACCACTTGGTATAAAGTTAAGGTGCACCAAGTCACATAAAATGAATTTTTTTTAGATAAAATTATGGAAAACCCTTTTTAAACGACTCCTAAATCTACGAAAAATCAGAGAAGGTGTTCGGGAGTCACATTTGAAGAAAGGGAAGGCAAGACTAAAAATCTGAGGCACCCTTTCGACCAAACCAAAGTTAGTTGCGTGATTTTGTCAAAAATTTTCTTATTTTAACCTAAAGATTTATCGCATTTGGATGTACTATATGAATGCAAACCGTAGATCTAAGAGGGTATCGGGGGATCAAAATATCTCTCCAAAACTTAATTGGTGCCAATCACATTAATTGTGATGTCCAAAAGTAAACTTTCGAAGAAGTCACGAATTGCGCAAAAATATGAGGCTCTAAGAAAATAAAAGGAAAATAATAATATACAAATATATATGACCTAAAGGGATGCATCATAACGGGTATGAGGAACTAATGTTCGTGACTCAATTTTCCCTTTAATAGAGGGAATACGAACGTGCTAAGACTAGAAAGCCAAACTCGTCCATATCCCATATTCGAGGGGTTGTTTTCTTAATCTAATCAAGCAAGTGTACTAGCCTATCTCTAACTCTTCTTATATGAAATGCAAGTCTAATGTCATATGTCACACATGGAGTTATATATAGAGGGAAATATGGGATAAGGGGTGTATATAGGGGAAATATGGGATAAGGGTTATATGTATAAGGGGAACATGCAAAAAATGATAAAAACCCTAGAAAGTAAAATATGCATGAGATGAAGTGATTTTATCACACAATCATGATCTAACGCTCGAAGGGCTCCTAAGGGTCTGGCGTTGGACTAGCCCATGTCTATGAATTCTCACTAGCATTGGACTAGTGAGAAAAGTCGGAACAAAGGGCCACAACTAGCGTTGGACTAGTGTGGATTCGGAAAATGGACCACAACTAGCGTTGGACTAGTGTGGTGACGTCATACATAGATTATAACTAAACAAATAATATAAAGTATAATAAAGCAAGTAAACACATAATATCACATAAACACATAACACATAATCATGATATCTAGATGTAAGGCCCTAAGAAAGCGGATAACACATAACACATAAGCATGCAAAACATACCAAGCGAATAAAGCAAACAAGCCCTAACTATTATATTAGGGGGCCCCTACTACAATCTAAGAGAAAGAATAAAATAAATAAATAAAATAGATACCTAACTATTACACATGCTATCTAAATACATATTTTGAACTCCCTTAACTATTACAATTTTGGCATTTAAATGCCTTTCAAATAATCAAAATTGAACTAAAATAAATATACAAAATTAAAACAAATAAAATGAATAACTAAATAAATGAATTAAAAACATTCAAAAGGCATGCAATTAAGCACATAAAGTCACATAGGGGCACATAAGATCAAATAAAGTAAAAATAAGGGATAGAGTGTGTGAGGACTCGCAAAATTTTCTTATTTTAAATTCCTGTTGCTAGCTCTTTTAAATATTTATTTGCCCGTTTATTTCGATTATTTTATTTCAACCTCCTTATACTCAATTACATGGAACTATAATCTACAAGTATTTTAAAAATGCCTTGATTCAAAATTTATTTTTGAAAGCTCGTTTAGAGTGAATAGTGGACACACGTTTGGAGACAATAATCAAATCGAGAATACAATAAGCTTGGAAAATTTCACAAGTGAAACCAGGGTTTTGATTAGACTTTTAGGGTTTCCAGTCGTATAAAATAAAACAAGGTTTTAAATCAAACCCAAAGAAATAACTTTAGTTTCTTCTTTAAAACAAAATAATGTTTTAAAATAAAAATAAACTAAAGAAACCGTAATATCCTCTTTGAGACTAAAAAAAAGATGATCCTAAAAGTTGGGGTATCACAATCTACCCTCCTTCAAAGAAGTTCGTCCTCGAAATTTTTTTTTCTTTTTTTCAAAAGGTGATTTAATATGTAACACAGTAAATTGACTAAAACAACAAAATATAACACACCAAATACACAAGGAGACATATACATAATATAATGCACCATATACACCAAGAAACATCTCAAGTTAGACAAAGTCAAGTGCAGTAGGTACTATATATATAGGCATTAACATACCACAAGTGAATGACATGTAGGGATAATGCAAGGGTAAAATGATAGAAAACACGACTTGTCGTCCCACACTCAGTGAAAATCACCCCCGTCCGGTTTCTTACTCCACTTCCCAAGGTGCCCGTTGATCTCTTGTACTCACTCTAGCCAGACAAAGCCTGTTCATGTTCCCAAAATGCAAGTCTCAAGTACTTAGCAGCACCTCAACTCTGGAGTACTCAGGCACGAGAATCCGAAATAAGATAATTCACCACTCGAGTTGCAGTCCCAAGAGTAAGCTATCTACAATCGAAATTCCTACCTGACGTACCTATCTATGCTCCTCAGATACCATGAGAAAGATTTAAGGCCTATAACCTTCACAATTCATGGCTTATGCTCGAACGAGCTCTTAATCCTTCATACTTATTCACCACTTCATCCAGGCTCACTCCGCGCAGAGACCACGCGAAGAAGCTATAGGTTTTATCCCTCAATTGCTTAACTTTCAAATCAAATCAAATCCCACAGTCCGGCATCCCATACTTTAGCCTAGGAGATCGGAAGCCTAAGCTCTGATACCACCTGTGACGCCCCCGCTTCTCCCAAGGGCGAACCCTAGGGTATCGGCGGGACGCCTGCCTAACTCGCGCCAGGACTCGAAATTTCAAAACAATAAAACCTAGATAAACCAAAAGCGTACTATTCATAATAGTCAACTCCAAAAAAATTCTATTTACATCCCCAAAAGCAACTAGTCAATCCACTGTATTACATAGATAACAACTAGCAGAAAGTAAACCCTAAGGAGGGTCCTTATACAAACCACCAAAACAAAACAACCATCTTAATTGTCCAACTATTACAAGCAAACCAAACTATACTAGTGAATGTGCCAAGGAGTTCCCCGTGTCGTCCCCTGCTAAGGAAAACAAAGGAAACGGGGTAAGTTATGTGCTTAGTAAGTAAACAGGGGTAAAATCGTAAATTGCACATTTAGATAAACAACTATTTCACAAAATGTCAAGTCAAGTGCAAAAGTAACAATACAAATGAAGGATACAGGTTGGCTCCAAAACCAAAACGTATGTCACGTGTGATCTCCTGTCGACACTCCGTCGACCACAAATAATGGTCCGTAGAACTCCAATTGTACTCCCACCGTACACCTTATCACCCTCACTGGCCAGTCACCTCACAAACTTTGCTCGAGCGAACGAAATCACAAACTTGAGCTTGAGTCACAAGCTCGGGTCACAAACTTGGTTCACATTCTCGATGAACCGGATTCACAAAGTTTGTGACCTCAGACTAAGTTGGACTGGTTTCGACCAAGCCCTGACCGGCTCGAATAGTCCATCTAGGTCGGAAGATCAACCCCAACTTACAAACGTTCCCCCGAGCTACAAGCTCAAGGGGTTCAAACCCAAAACTCACGAACGTCACCCCGAGCTACAAGCTCAAGGGGTTCAAAACCAAAATAATTCATGTATACACATCTCATAAAAAATATAGGTACAAACTAGGGTTTAGATCGAGTGTGATAAAGTACACCCTCACCTAAGTCCCCCTTTTATTCACATCAAAATACATAAGCAGTTTATACACACAAACGGCCTGAATACTTACTCCAAAAGTACGTATAGCAAAAATGCAAGAATCACGTCACGTATACAGCTAGTAGGCCCCACCGGCACCGTCTAGCCCGTCACCGTCTGAAATAGAAGATTGCATCACAATATATCACAAACGGCCACTAACATGCATAACTCAAGTAAGGCTAAACTGTCCACGCGGAACTCTGGAATGTAACCTAGAACAGCGAGGGTATTTTCATCTTTTCACAAGCTACGTTGCTCCGATTGAGCTGAAATTTTTTAGCCACCTATAAAATACCATTCTATATAACTTTCATGTTTTATGATAAGTCTAACTTGGCCTCTAACATGGTACAAAAAACCGGACAGAATAGAGCTGAAATTTTCCAGAAACCTGAAATTTTGGGATTCAATGTAACCTTACTTGAATCTACCACTACCATCACCTTTACAAGATCATATACTATATCTGTACATCATATAACACCTAACCCACAAGAATTATAAGCAACTAAATCAAAACCCTAGCTCAAAATACAATCCTCTAATCATCACAACCACTTGAAAATAGGCATCACTAGCTCAATTCTAAGCTTAACAACCAACTTGATTACGATTAATGGAGAAGAAAAGGGTGATCAGCCAATATACCTTAAGACAAAGCCTTGCAAGAGTGATCCTTCACTTCCCTTGGCAAAATTTAGCTCCTTAAGCTTCCCAAGCTTCCAAACTAATGATTAATCGGTTTAGTATTTCGTGTTTTCACTCATTCAAGCTCAAACCAAGATTGATTGAAGTTTCCTTTTCTCTTGTTCTTCCTCCCTCAACTCACGGCAGATATGCAGAAATAATGGAGGAAATAGGTTGGTTTTTGGTGATAAATATGGTGTAAATTAGTTAGTCAACCATCCAATGAAATACCGCCACTTGTCGCCACTAATTCCATTCATTTTTTCCCTTCTCTCTATTGGTATTTTAAGTCAACAATTGTGGCTGATGTATGAGATATTTTGATGGTTAATTAGCTGTTATAAAATAAGAAAATTAAGGTAATAAAGTAGGGATCAAGTGGTGTGTTCAATCGGAAGCGCGCGACACCCGTCGGTCCGAGCCGTTTTTCCTTAAATCGCATATTCTTGAGTTTTTAACTTCTAATCACTAACTTATTATTATCACTTCTAATCATATAATATTTCCTCATCCAAAAGTCGCTCTTACCTACCAAATTTGATCCTCACTCCGTACCGAATAGTCACACTACGGAAAAACGTGAAAACCCTAATTCGCTCTAACTTGAAAACGGACAACGAAAACCCTTACTTCTATATTCATTTACACTTATTGTGGGGTGATTGGGTAGTAGGGCCATAATAAATGAATAATTTCCAAATAAAAGGGCATTTTTAAGAAAAAGTGAGGGGTTTTACAATTCCATAAATTGAATTTAGGATTTCGGTTAAAATATGAGAAATTTGAGAAAACAGTCAGTCACAAGTGAAACCAGGGTTTTGATTAGACTTTTAGGGTTTCCAGTCGTATAAAATAAAACAAGGTTTTAAATCAAACCCAAAGAAATAACTTTAGTTTCTTCTTTAAAACAAAATAATGTTTTAAAATAAAAATAAACTAAAGAAACCGTAATATCCTCTTTGAGACTAAAAAAAAGATGATCCTAAAAGTTGGGGTATCACAATCTACCCTCCTTCAAAGAAGTTCGTCCTCGAAATTTTTTTTTCTTTTTTTCAAAAGGTGATTTAATATGTAACACAGTAAATTGACTAAAACAACAAAATATAACACACCAAATACACAAGGAGACATATACATAATATAATGCACCATATACACCAAGAAACATCTCAAGTTAGACAAAGTCAAGTGCAGTAGGTACTATATATATAGGCATTAACATACCACAAGTGAATGACATGTAGGGATAATGCAAGGGTAAAATGATAGAAAACACGACTTGTCGTCCCACACTCAGTGAAAATCACCCCCGTCCGGTTTCTTACTCCACTTCCCAAGGTGCCCGTTGATCTCTTGTACTCACTCTAGCCAGACAAAGCCTGTTCATGTTCCCAAAATGCAAGTCTCAAGTACTTAGCAGCACCTCAACTCTGGAGTACTCAGGCACGAGAATCCGAAATAAGATAATTCACCACTCGAGTTGCAGTCCCAAGAGTAAGCTATCTACAATCGAAATTCCTACCTGACGTACCTATCTATGCTCCTCAGATACCATGAGAAAGATTTAAGGCCTATAACCTTCACAATTCATGGCTTATGCTCGAACGAGCTCTTAATCCTTCATACTTATTCACCACTTCATCCAGGCTCACTCCGCGCAGAGACCACGCGAAGAAGCTATAGGTTTTATCCCTCAATTGCTTAACTTTCAAATCAAATCAAATCCCACAGTCCGGCATCCCATACTTTAGCCTAGGAGATCGGAAGCCTAAGCTCTGATACCACCTGTGACGCCCCCGCTTCTCCCAAGGGCGAACCCTAGGGTATCGGCGGGACGCCTGCCTAACTCGCGCCAGGACTCGAAATTTCAAAACAATAAAACCTAGATAAACCAAAAGCGTACTATTCATAATAGTCAACTCCAAAAAAATTCTATTTACATCCCCAAAAGCAACTAGTCAATCCACTGTATTACATAGATAACAACTAGCAGAAAGTAAACCCTAAGGAGGGTCCTTATACAAACCACCAAAACAAAACAACCATCTTAATTGTCCAACTATTACAAGCAAACCAAACTATACTAGTGAATGTGCCAAGGAGTTCCCCGTGTCGTCCCCTGCTAAGGAAAACAAAGGAAACGGGGTAAGTTATGTGCTTAGTAAGTAAACAGGGGTAAAATCGTAAATTGCACATTTAGATAAACAACTATTTCACAAAATGTCAAGTCAAGTGCAAAAGTAACAATACAAATGAAGGATACAGGTTGGCTCCAAAACCAAAACGTATGTCACGTGTGATCTCCTGTCGACACTCCGTCGACCACAAATAATGGTCCGTAGAACTCCAATTGTACTCCCACCGTACACCTTATCACCCTCACTGGCCAGTCACCTCACAAACTTTGCTCGAGCGAACGAAATCACAAACTTGAGCTTGAGTCACAAGCTCGGGTCACAAACTTGGTTCACATTCTCGATGAACCGGATTCACAAAGTTTGTGACCTCAGACTAAGTTGGACTGGTTTCGACCAAGCCCTGACCGGCTCGAATAGTCCATCTAGGTCGGAAGATCAACCCCAACTTACAAACGTTCCCCCGAGCTACAAGCTCAAGGGGTTCAAACCCAAAACTCACGAACGTCACCCCGAGCTACAAGCTCAAGGGGTTCAAACCCAAAATAATTCATGTATACACATCTCATAAAAAATATAGGTACAAACTAGGGTTTAGATCGAGTGTGATAAAGTACACCCTCACCTAAGTCCCCCTTTTATTCACATCAAAACACATAAGCAGTTTATACACACAAACGGCCTGAATACTTACTCCAAAAGTACGTATAGCAAAAATGCAAGAATCACGTCACGTATACAGCTAGTAGGCCCCACCGGCACCGTCTAGCCCGTCACCGTCTGAAATAGAAGATTGCATCACAATATATCACAAACGGCCACTAACATGCATAACTCAAGTAAAACGGCAAAATTGGCACATGCAAGTGCGGAAACGGCACATGGAAATGGAGACGGACACGGAAACGGAAACGGAAACGGCCAGATTTGCCATCCTAAACCGTTTTGATCAAAAGTTAGGCTAGGAATGTCGGATCAAGGTGGGTGAGACACCGTTTCGAAGTTACGAGGAAGGGCTACAACTTTTATTTAGACATCTCAACCCAGATCTCAATAGGTATTCGTCAAAAACGCACAAAATAGTTCCAGCCATTTCATTTCGGGTTACCAAACAGGCCCTGTTTGAAAGATCGTAACTCATGGCTCAGAAATCAGAATCAAGAAATTCCAGAGACGTTAGAAAGCTAAGACATAAGGTTATAACTTTCATGTTTGGACCAAAAGCTGAATCAATACAGAGCATGGAGGAAAATGGATCCAAACATTCCTGTCAGAACTGTCCAATTCGAAGGCAGTTCTGACAACTGATCTTGTTTTGGTCATAACTGAAGCTACGAAACTCGGATTTGGATACACTTTATACCTTTCGAATCTAAGACCAAGATCTACCTTTATTATGAAAACACCAACACCCAGTTCGTACGTTATCAAAACGGACAAAACATGGTCAGAAGCTAAATCCAGAAACACGGCAGAATCCGAAGTTTAGAATAGATGCGACTATTTTGGCCATAACTCAGGTTACATAGATCCGTTTGAGATGTTCTTGGTGGCGTTGAAAAGCTAAGACAGAGTACTGAAACTTTGATGTTTTGGAAAATGGCTAAATCCGAACGGATTATAGTGAATAAACACAACCAAAAAGGCTAAACTGTCCACGCGGAACTCTGGAATGTAACCTAGAACAGCGAGGGTATTTTCATCTTTTCACAAGCTACGTTGCTCCGATTGAGCTGAAATTTTTTAGCCACCTATAAAATACCATTCTATATAACTTTCATGTTTTATGATAAGTCTAACTTGGCCTCTAACATGGTACAAAAAACCGGACAGAATAGAGCTGAAATTTTCCAGAAACCTGAAATTTTGGGATTCAATGTAACCTTACTTGAATCTACCACTACCATCACCTTTACAAGATCATATACTATATCTGTACATCATATAACACCTAACCCACAAGAATTATAAGCAACTAAATCAAAACCCTAGCTCAAAATACAATCCTCTAATCATCACAACCACTTGAAAATAGGCATCACTAGCTCAATTCTAAGCTTAACAACCAACTTGATTACGATTAATGGAGAAGAAAAGGGTGATCAGCCAATATACCTTAAGACAAAGCCTTGCAAGAGTGATCCTTCACTTCCCTTGGCAAAATTTAGCTCCTTAAGCTTCCCAAGCTTCCAAACTAATGATTAATCGGTTTAGTATTTCGTGTTTTCACTCATTCAAGCTCAAACCAAGATTGATTGAAGTTTCCTTTTCTCTTGTTCTTCCTCCCTCAACTCACGGCAGATATGCAGAAATAATGGAGGAAATAGGTTGGTTTTTGGTGATAAATATGGTGTAAATTAGTTAGTCAACCATCCAATGAAATACCGCCACTTGTCGCCACTAATTCCATTCATTTTTTCCCTTCTCTCTATTGGTATTTTAAGTCAACAATTGTGGCTGATGTATGAGATATTTTGATGGTTAATTAGCTGTTATAAAATAAGAAAATTAAGGTAATAAAGTAGGGATCAAGTGGTGTGTTCAATCGGAAGCGCGCGACACCCGTCGGTCCGAGCCGTTTTTCCTTAAATCGCATATTCTTGAGTTTTTAACTTCTAATCACTAACTTATTATTATCACTTCTAATCATATAATATTTCCTCATCCAAAAGTCGCTCTTACCTACCAAATTTGATCCTCACTCCGTACCGAATAGTCACACTACGGAAAAACGTGAAAACCCTAATTCGCTCTAACTTGAAAACGGACAACGAAAACCCTTACTTCTATATTCATTTACACTTATTGTGGGGTGATTGGGTAGTAGGGCCATAATAAATGAATAATTTCCAAATAAAAGGGCATTTTTAAGAAAAAGTGAGGGGTTTTACAATTCCATAAATTGAATTTAGGATTTCGGTTAAAATATGAGAAATTTGAGAAAACAGTCAGTCACAAGTGAAACCAGGGTTTTGATTAGACTTTTAGGGTTTCCAGTCGTATAAAATAAAACAAGGTTTTAAATCAAACCCAAAGAAATAACTTTAGTTTCTTCTTTAAAACAAAATAATGTTTTAAAATAAAAATAAACTAAAGAAACCGTAATATCCTCTTTGAGACTAAAAAAAAGATGATCCTAAAAGTTGGGGTATCACAATCTACCCTCCTTCAAAGAAGTTCGTCCTCGAAATTTTTTTTTCTTTTTTTCAAAAGGTGATTTAATATGTAACACAGTAAATTGACTAAAACAACAAAATATAACACACCAAATACACAAGGAGACATATACATAATATAATGCACCATATACACCAAGAAACATCTCAAGTTAGACAAAGTCAAGTGCAGTAGGTACTATATATATAGGCATTAACATACCACAAGTGAATGACATGTAGGGATAATGCAAGGGTAAAATGATAGAAAACACGACTTGTCGTCCCACACTCAGTGAAAATCACCCCCGTCCGGTTTCTTACTCCACTTCCCAAGGTGCCCGTTGATCTCTTGTACTCACTCTAGCCAGACAAAGCCTGTTCATGTTCCCAAAATGCAAGTCTCAAGTACTTAGCAGCACCTCAACTCTGGAGTACTCAGGCACGAGAATCCGAAATAAGATAATTCACCACTCGAGTTGCAGTCCCAAGAGTAAGCTATCTACAATCGAAATTCCTACCTGACGTACCTATCTATGCTCCTCAGATACCATGAGAAAGATTTAAGGCCTATAACCTTCACAATTCATGGCTTATGCTCGAACGAGCTCTTAATCCTTCATACTTATTCACCACTTCATCCAGGCTCACTCCGCGCAGAGACCACGCGAAGAAGCTATAGGTTTTATCCCTCAATTGCTTAACTTTCAAATCAAATCAAATCCCACAGTCCGGCATCCCATACTTTAGCCTAGGAGATCGGAAGCCTAAGCTCTGATACCACCTGTGACGCCCCCGCTTCTCCCAAGGGCGAACCCTAGGGTATCGGCGGGACGCCTGCCTAACTCGCGCCAGGACTCGAAATTTCAAAACAATAAAACCTAGATAAACCAAAAGCGTACTATTCATAATAGTCAACTCCAAAAAAATTCTATTTACATCCCCAAAAGCAACTAGTCAATCCACTGTATTACATAGATAACAACTAGCAGAAAGTAAACCCTAAGGAGGGTCCTTATACAAACCACCAAAACAAAACAACCATCTTAATTGTCCAACTATTACAAGCAAACCAAACTATACTAGTGAATGTGCCAAGGAGTTCCCCGTGTCGTCCCCTGCTAAGGAAAACAAAGGAAACGGGGTAAGTTATGTGCTTAGTAAGTAAACAGGGGTAAAATCGTAAATTGCACATTTAGATAAACAACTATTTCACAAAATGTCAAGTCAAGTGCAAAAGTAACAATACAAATGAAGGATACAGGTTGGCTCCAAAACCAAAACGTATGTCACGTGTGATCTCCTGTCGACACTCCGTCGACCACAAATAATGGTCCGTAGAACTCCAATTGTACTCCCACCGTACACCTTATCACCCTCACTGGCCAGTCACCTCACAAACTTTGCTCGAGCGAACGAAATCACAAACTTGAGCTTGAGTCACAAGCTCGGGTCACAAACTTGGTTCACATTCTCGATGAACCGGATTCACAAAGTTTGTGACCTCAGACTAAGTTGGACTGGTTTCGACCAAGCCCTGACCGGCTCGAATAGTCCATCTAGGTCGGAAGATCAACCCCAACTTACAAACGTTCCCCCGAGCTACAAGCTCAAGGGGTTCAAACCCAAAACTCACGAACGTCACCCCGAGCTACAAGCTCAAGGGGTTCAAAACCAAAATAATTCATGTATACACATCTCATAAAAAATATAGGTACAAACTAGGGTTTAGATCGAGTGTGATAAAGTACACCCTCACCTAAGTCCCCCTTTTATTCACATCAAAACACATAAGCAGTTTATACACACAAACGGCCTGAATACTTACTCCAAAAGTACGTATAGCAAAAATGCAAGAATCACGTCACGTATACAGCTAGTAGGCCCCACCGGCACCGTCTAGCCCGTCACCGTCTGAAATAGAAGATTGCATCACAATATATCACAAACGGCCACTAACATGCATAACTCAAGTAAAACGGCAAAATTGGCACATGCAAGTGCGGAAACGGCACATGGAAATGGAGACGGACACGGAAACGGAAACGGAAACGGCCAGATTTGCCATCCTAAACCGTTTTGATCAAAAGTTAGGCTAGGAATGTCGGATCAAGGTGGGTGAGACACCGTTTCGAAGTTACGAGGAAGGGCTACAACTTTTATTTAGACATCTCAACCCAGATCTCAATAGGTATTCGTCAAAAACGCACAAAATAGTTCCAGCCATTTCATTTCGGGTTACCAAACAGGCCCTGTTTGAAAGATCGTAACTCATGGCTCAGAAATCAGAATCAAGAAATTCCAGAGACGTTAGAAAGCTAAGACATAAGGTTATAACTTTCATGTTTGGACCAAAAGCTGAATCAATACAGAGCATGGAGGAAAATGGATCCAAACATTCCTGTCAGAACTGTCCAATTCGAAGGCAGTTCTGACAACTGATCTTGTTTTGGTCATAACTGAAGCTACGAAACTCGGATTTGGATACACTTTATACCTTTCGAATCTAAGACCAAGATCTACCTTTATTATGAAAACACCAACACCCAGTTCGTACGTTATCAAAACGGACAAAACATGGTCAGAAGCTAAATCCAGAAACACGGCAGAATCCGAAGTTTAGAATAGATGCGACTATTTTGGCCATAACTCAGGTTACATAGATCCGTTTGAGATGTTCTTGGTGGCGTTGAAAAGCTAAGACAGAGTACTGAAACTTTGATGTTTTGGAAAATGGCTAAATCCGAACGGATTATAGTGAATAAACACAACCAAAAAGGCTAAACTGTCCACGCGGAACTCTGGAATGTAACCTAGAACAGCGAGGGTATTTTCATCTTTTCACAAGCTACGTTGCTCCGATTGAGCTGAAATTTTTTAGCCACCTATAAAATACCATTCTATATAACTTTCATGTTTTATGATAAGTCTAACTTGGCCTCTAACATGGTACAAAAAACCGGACAGAATAGAGCTGAAATTTTCCAGAAACCTGAAATTTTGGGATTCAATGTAACCTTACTTGAATCTACCACTACCATCACCTTTACAAGATCATATACTATATCTGTACATCATATAACACCTAACCCACAAGAATTATAAGCAACTAAATCAAAACCCTAGCTCAAAATACAATCCTCTAATCATCACAACCACTTGAAAATAGGCATCACTAGCTCAATTCTAAGCTTAACAACCAACTTGATTACGATTAATGGAGAAGAAAAGGGTGATCAGCCAATATACCTTAAGACAAAGCCTTGCAAGAGTGATCCTTCACTTCCCTTGGCAAAATTTAGCTCCTTAAGCTTCCCAAGCTTCCAAACTAATGATTAATCGGTTTAGTATTTCGTGTTTTCACTCATTCAAGCTCAAACCAAGATTGATTGAAGTTTCCTTTTCTCTTGTTCTTCCTCCCTCAACTCACGGCAGATATGCAGAAATAATGGAGGAAATAGGTTGGTTTTTGGTGATAAATATGGTGTAAATTAGTTAGTCAACCATCCAATGAAATACCGCCACTTGTCGCCACTAATTCCATTCATTTTTTCCCTTCTCTCTATTGGTATTTTAAGTCAACAATTGTGGCTGATGTATGAGATATTTTGATGGTTAATTAGCTGTTATAAAATAAGAAAATTAAGGTAATAAAGTAGGGATCAAGTGGTGTGTTCAATCGGAAGCGCGCGACACCCGTCGGTCCGAGCCGTTTTTCCTTAAATCGCATATTCTTGAGTTTTTAACTTCTAATCACTAACTTATTATTATCACTTCTAATCATATAATATTTCCTCATCCAAAAGTCGCTCTTACCTACCAAATTTGATCCTCACTCCGTACCGAATAGTCACACTACGGAAAAACGTGAAAACCCTAATTCGCTCTAACTTGAAAACGGACAACGAAAACCCTTACTTCTATATTCATTTACACTTATTGTGGGGTGATTGGGTAGTAGGGCCATAATAAATGAATAATTTCCAAATAAAAGGGCATTTTTAAGAAAAAGTGAGGGGTTTTACAATTCCATAAATTGAATTTAGGATTTCGGTTAAAATATGAGAAATTTGAGAAAACAGTCAGTCACAAGTGAAACCAGGGTTTTGATTAGACTTTTAGGGTTTCCAGTCGTATAAAATAAAACAAGGTTTTAAATCAAACCCAAAGAAATAACTTTAGTTTCTTCTTTAAAACAAAATAATGTTTTAAAATAAAAATAAACTAAAGAAACCGTAATATCCTCTTTGAGACTAAAAAAAAGATGATCCTAAAAGTTGGGGTATCACAATCTACCCTCCTTCAAAGAAGTTCGTCCTCGAAATTTTTTTTTCTTTTTTTCAAAAGGTGATTTAATATGTAACACAGTAAATTGACTAAAACAACAAAATATAACACACCAAATACACAAGGAGACATATACATAATATAATGCACCATATACACCAAGAAACATCTCAAGTTAGACAAAGTCAAGTGCAGTAGGTACTATATATATAGGCATTAACATACCACAAGTGAATGACATGTAGGGATAATGCAAGGGTAAAATGATAGAAAACACGACTTGTCGTCCCACACTCAGTGAAAATCACCCCCGTCCGGTTTCTTACTCCACTTCCCAAGGTGCCCGTTGATCTCTTGTACTCACTCTAGCCAGACAAAGCCTGTTCATGTTCCCAAAATGCAAGTCTCAAGTACTTAGCAGCACCTCAACTCTGGAGTACTCAGGCACGAGAATCCGAAATAAGATAATTCACCACTCGAGTTGCAGTCCCAAGAGTAAGCTATCTACAATCGAAATTCCTACCTGACGTACCTATCTATGCTCCTCAGATACCATGAGAAAGATTTAAGGCCTATAACCTTCACAATTCATGGCTTATGCTCGAACGAGCTCTTAATCCTTCATACTTATTCACCACTTCATCCAGGCTCACTCCGCGCAGAGACCACGCGAAGAAGCTATAGGTTTTATCCCTCAATTGCTTAACTTTCAAATCAAATCAAATCCCACAGTCCGGCATCCCATACTTTAGCCTAGGAGATCGGAAGCCTAAGCTCTGATACCACCTGTGACGCCCCCGCTTCTCCCAAGGGCGAACCCTAGGGTATCGGCGGGACGCCTGCCTAACTCGCGCCAGGACTCGAAATTTCAAAACAATAAAACCTAGATAAACCAAAAGCGTACTATTCATAATAGTCAACTCCAAAAAAATTCTATTTACATCCCCAAAAGCAACTAGTCAATCCACTGTATTACATAGATAACAACTAGCAGAAAGTAAACCCTAAGGAGGGTCCTTATACAAACCACCAAAACAAAACAACCATCTTAATTGTCCAACTATTACAAGCAAACCAAACTATACTAGTGAATGTGCCAAGGAGTTCCCCGTGTCGTCCCCTGCTAAGGAAAACAAAGGAAACGGGGTAAGTTATGTGCTTAGTAAGTAAACAGGGGTAAAATCGTAAATTGCACATTTAGATAAACAACTATTTCACAAAATGTCAAGTCAAGTGCAAAAGTAACAATACAAATGAAGGATACAGGTTGGCTCCAAAACCAAAACGTATGTCACGTGTGATCTCCTGTCGACACTCCGTCGACCACAAATAATGGTCCGTAGAACTCCAATTGTACTCCCACCGTACACCTTATCACCCTCACTGGCCAGTCACCTCACAAACTTTGCTCGAGCGAACGAAATCACAAACTTGAGCTTGAGTCACAAGCTCGGGTCACAAACTTGGTTCACATTCTCGATGAACCGGATTCACAAAGTTTGTGACCTCAGACTAAGTTGGACTGGTTTCGACCAAGCCCTGACCGGCTCGAATAGTCCATCTAGGTCGGAAGATCAACCCCAACTTACAAACGTTCCCCCGAGCTACAAGCTCAAGGGGTTCAAACCCAAAACTCACGAACGTCACCCCGAGCTACAAGCTCAAGGGGTTCAAACCCAAAATAATTCATGTATACACATCTCATAAAAAATATAGGTACAAACTAGGGTTTAGATCGAGTGTGATAAAGTACACCCTCACCTAAGTCCCCCTTTTATTCACATCAAAACACATAAGCAGTTTATACACACAAACGGCCTGAATACTTACTCCAAAAGTACGTATAGCAAAAATGCAAGAATCACGTCACGTATACAGCTAGTAGGCCCCACCGGCACCGTCTAGCCCGTCACCGTCTGAAATAGAAGATTGCATCACAATATATCACAAACGGCCACTAACATGCATAACTCAAGTAAAACGGCAAAATTGGCACATGCAAGTGCGGAAACGGCACATGGAAATGGAGACGGACACGGAAACGGAAACGGAAACGGCCAGATTTGCCATCCTAAACCGTTTTGATCAAAAGTTAGGCTAGGAATGTCGGATCAAGGTGGGTGAGACACCGTTTCGAAGTTACGAGGAAGGGCTACAACTTTTATTTAGACATCTCAACCCAGATCTCAATAGGTATTCGTCAAAAACGCACAAAATAGTTCCAGCCATTTCATTTCGGGTTACCAAACAGGCCCTGTTTGAAAGATCGTAACTCATGGCTCAGAAATCAGAATCAAGAAATTCCAGAGACGTTAGAAAGCTAAGACATAAGGTTATAACTTTCATGTTTGGACCAAAAGCTGAATCAATACAGAGCATGGAGGAAAATGGATCCAAACATTCCTGTCAGAACTGTCCAATTCGAAGGCAGTTCTGACAACTGATCTTGTTTTGGTCATAACTGAAGCTACGAAACTCGGATTTGGATACACTTTATACCTTTCGAATCTAAGACCAAGATCTACCTTTATTATGAAAACACCAACACCCAGTTCGTACGTTATCAAAACGGACAAAACATGGTCAGAAGCTAAATCCAGAAACACGGCAGAATCCGAAGTTTAGAATAGATGCGACTATTTTGGCCATAACTCAGGTTACATAGATCCGTTTGAGATGTTCTTGGTGGCGTTGAAAAGCTAAGACAGAGTACTGAAACTTTGATGTTTTGGAAAATGGCTAAATCCGAACGGATTATAGTGAATAAACACAACCAAAAAGGCTAAACTGTCCACGCGGAACTCTGGAATGTAACCTAGAACAGCGAGGGTATTTTCATCTTTTCACAAGCTACGTTGCTCCGATTGAGCTGAAATTTTTTAGCCACCTATAAAATACCATTCTATATAACTTTCATGTTTTATGATAAGTCTAACTTGGCCTCTAACATGGTACAAAAAACCGGACAGAATAGAGCTGAAATTTTCCAGAAACCTGAAATTTTGGGATTCAATGTAACCTTACTTGAATCTACCACTACCATCACCTTTACAAGATCATATACTATATCTGTACATCATATAACACCTAACCCACAAGAATTATAAGCAACTAAATCAAAACCCTAGCTCAAAATACAATCCTCTAATCATCACAACCACTTGAAAATAGGCATCACTAGCTCAATTCTAAGCTTAACAACCAACTTGATTACGATTAATGGAGAAGAAAAGGGTGATCAGCCAATATACCTTAAGACAAAGCCTTGCAAGAGTGATCCTTCACTTCCCTTGGCAAAATTTAGCTCCTTAAGCTTCCCAAGCTTCCAAACTAATGATTAATCGGTTTAGTATTTCGTGTTTTCACTCATTCAAGCTCAAACCAAGATTGATTGAAGTTTCCTTTTCTCTTGTTCTTCCTCCCTCAACTCACGGCAGATATGCAGAAATAATGGAGGAAATAGGTTGGTTTTTGGTGATAAATATGGTGTAAATTAGTTAGTCAACCATCCAATGAAATACCGCCACTTGTCGCCACTAATTCCATTCATTTTTTCCCTTCTCTCTATTGGTATTTTAAGTCAACAATTGTGGCTGATGTATGAGATATTTTGATGGTTAATTAGCTGTTATAAAATAAGAAAATTAAGGTAATAAAGTAGGGATCAAGTGGTGTGTTCAATCGGAAGCGCGCGACACCCGTCGGTCCGAGCCGTTTTTCCTTAAATCGCATATTCTTGAGTTTTTAACTTCTAATCACTAACTTATTATTATCACTTCTAATCATATAATATTTCCTCATCCAAAAGTCGCTCTTACCTACCAAATTTGATCCTCACTCCGTACCGAATAGTCACACTACGGAAAAACGTGAAAACCCTAATTCGCTCTAACTTGAAAACGGACAACGAAAACCCTTACTTCTATATTCATTTACACTTATTGTGGGGTGATTGGGTAGTAGGGCCATAATAAATGAATAATTTCCAAATAAAAGGGCATTTTTAAGAAAAAGTGAGGGGTTTTACAATTCCATAAATTGAATTTAGGATTTCGGTTAAAATATGAGAAATTTGAGAAAACAGTCAGTCACAAGTGAAACCAGGGTTTTGATTAGACTTTTAGGGTTTCCAGTCGTATAAAATAAAACAAGGTTTTAAATCAAACCCAAAGAAATAACTTTAGTTTCTTCTTTAAAACAAAATAATGTTTTAAAATAAAAATAAACTAAAGAAACCGTAATATCCTCTTTGAGACTAAAAAAAAGATGATCCTAAAAGTTGGGGTATCACAATCTACCCTCCTTCAAAGAAGTTCGTCCTCGAAATTTTTTTTTCTTTTTTTCAAAAGGTGATTTAATATGTAACACAGTAAATTGACTAAAACAACAAAATATAACACACCAAATACACAAGGAGACATATACATAATATAATGCACCATATACACCAAGAAACATCTCAAGTTAGACAAAGTCAAGTGCAGTAGGTACTATATATATAGGCATTAACATACCACAAGTGAATGACATGTAGGGATAATGCAAGGGTAAAATGATAGAAAACACGACTTGTCGTCCCACACTCAGTGAAAATCACCCCCGTCCGGTTTCTTACTCCACTTCCCAAGGTGCCCGTTGATCTCTTGTACTCACTCTAGCCAGACAAAGCCTGTTCATGTTCCCAAAATGCAAGTCTCAAGTACTTAGCAGCACCTCAACTCTGGAGTACTCAGGCACGAGAATCCGAAATAAGATAATTCACCACTCGAGTTGCAGTCCCAAGAGTAAGCTATCTACAATCGAAATTCCTACCTGACGTACCTATCTATGCTCCTCAGATACCATGAGAAAGATTTAAGGCCTATAACCTTCACAATTCATGGCTTATGCTCGAACGAGCTCTTAATCCTTCATACTTATTCACCACTTCATCCAGGCTCACTCCGCGCAGAGACCACGCGAAGAAGCTATAGGTTTTATCCCTCAATTGCTTAACTTTCAAATCAAATCAAATCCCACAGTCCGGCATCCCATACTTTAGCCTAGGAGATCGGAAGCCTAAGCTCTGATACCACCTGTGACGCCCCCGCTTCTCCCAAGGGCGAACCCTAGGGTATCGGCGGGACGCCTGCCTAACTCGCGCCAGGACTCGAAATTTCAAAACAATAAAACCTAGATAAACCAAAAGCGTACTATTCATAATAGTCAACTCCAAAAAAATTCTATTTACATCCCCAAAAGCAACTAGTCAATCCACTATATTACATAGATAACAACTAGCAGAAAGTAGACCCTAAGGAGGGTCCTTATACAAACCACCAAAACAAAACAACCATCTTAATTGTCCAACTATTACAAGCAAACCTAACTATACTAGTGAATGTGCCAAGGAGTTCCCCGTGTCGTCCCCTGCTAAGGAAAACAAAGGAAACGGGGTAAGCTATGTGCTTAATAAGTAAACAGGGGTAAAATCGTAAATTACACATTTAGATAAATAACTATTTCACAAAATATCAAGTCAAGTGCAAAAGTAACAATACAAATGAAGGATACAGGTTGGCTCCAAAACCAAATCGTATGTCACGTGTGATCTCCTGTCGACACTCCGTCGACCACAAATAATGGTCCGTAGAACTCCACTTGTACTCCCACCGTACACCTTATCACCCTCACTGGCCAGTCACCTCACAAACTTGCTCGAGCGAACGAAATCACAAACTTGAGCTTGAGTCACAAGCTCGGGTCACAAACTTGGTTCACATTCTCGATGAACCGGATTCACAAAGTTGGTGACCTCAAACTAAGTTGGACTAGATTCGACCAAGCCCTGACCGGCTCGAATAGTCCATCTAGGTCGGAAAATCAACCCCAACTTACAAACGTCCCCCCGAGCTACAATTTCAAGGGATTCAAACCCAAAATTCACGAACGTCACCCCGAGCTACAAGCTCAAGGGGTTCAAACACAAAATAATTCATGTATACACATCTCATAAAAAACATAGGTACAAACTAGGGTTTAGATCGAGTGTGATAAAGTACACCCTCACCTAAGTCCCCCTTTTATTCACATCAAAACACAGAAGCAGTTTATACACACAAATGGCTTGAATACTTACTCCAAAAGTACGTATAGCAAAAATGCAAGGATCACGTCACGTATACAGCTAGTAGGCCCCACCGGCACCGTCTAGCCCGTCATCGTCTGAAATAAAAGATTGCAACACAATATATCACAAACAGCCACTAACATGCATAACTCAAGTAAAACGACAAAATTGGCACATGCAAGTGCGGAAACGGCACATGGAAATGGAGATGGACACGGAAACGGAAACGGAAACGGCCAGATTTGCCATCCTAAACCGTTTTGATCAAAAGTTAGGCTAGGAATGTCGGATCAAGGTGGGTGAGACATCGTTTCGAAGTTACGAGTAAGGGCTACAACTTTTATTTAGACATCTCAACCCAGATCTCAATAGGTATTCGTCAAAAACGCACAAAATAGTTCCAGCCATTTCATTTCGGGTTACCAAACAGGCCCTGTTTGAAAGATCGTAACTCATGGCTCAGAAATCAGAATCAAGAAATTCCAGAGACGTTAGAAAGCTAAGACATAAGGTTATAACTTTCATGTTTGGACCAAAAGCTGAATCAATACAGAGCATGGAGGAAAATGGATCCAAACATTCCTGTCAGAACTGTCCAATTCGAAGGCAGTTCTGACAACTGATCTTGTTTTGGTCATAACTGAAGCTACGAAACTTGGATTTGGATACACTTTATACCGTTTCGAATCTAAGACCAAGATCTACCTTTCTTATGAAGACACCAACACCCAGTTCATACGTTATCAAAACGGACAAAACATGGTCAGAAGCTAAATCCAGAAACACGGCAGAATCCGAAGTTTAGAATAGATGCGACTATTTTGGCCATAACTCAGGTTACATAGATCCGTTTGAGATGTTCTTGGTGGCGTTGAAAAGCTAAGACAGAGTACTGAAACTTTGATGTTTTGGAAAATGGCTAAATCCGAACGGATTATAGTGAATAAACACAACCAAAAAGGCTAAACTGTCCACGCGGAACTCTGGAATGTAACCTAGAACAGCGAGGGTATTTTCATCTTTTCACAAGCTACGTTGCTCCGATTGAGCTGAAATTTTGTAGCCAGCTATAAAATACCATTCTATATAACTTTCATGTTTTATGATAAGTCTAACTTGGCCTCTAACATGGTACAAAAAACCGGACAGAATAGAGCTGAAATTTTCCAGAAACCTGAAATTTTGGGATTCAATGCAACCTTACTTGAATCTACCACTACCATCACCTTTACAAGATCATATACTATATCTGTACATCATATAACACCTAACCCACATGAATTATAAGCAACTAAATCAAAACCCTAGCTCAAAATACAATCCTCTAATCATCACAACCACTTGAAAATAGGCATCACTAGCTCAATTCTAAGCTTAACAACCAACTTGATTACGATTAATGGAGAAGAAAAGGGTGATCAGCCAATATACCTTAAGACAAAGCCTTGCAAGAGTGATCCTTCACTTCCCTTGGCAAAATTTAGCTACTTAAGCTTCCCAAACTTCCAAACTAATGATTAATCGGTTTAGTATTTCGTGTTTTCACTCATTCAAGCTCAAACCAAGATTGATTGAAGTTTCCTTTTCTCTTGTTCTTCCTCCCTCAACTCACGGCAGATATGCAGAAATAATGGAGGAAATAGGTTGGTTTTTGGTGATAAATATGGTATAAATTAGTTAGTCAACCATCCAATGAAATACCGCCACTTGTCGCCACTAATTCCATTCATTTTTTCCCTTCTCTCTATTGGTATTTTAAGTCAACAATTGTGGCTGATGTATGAGATATTTTGATGGTTAATTAGCTGTTATAAAATAAGAAAATTAAGGTAATAAAGTAGAGATCAAGTGGTGTGTTCAATCGGTAGCGCGCGACACCCGTCGGTCCGAGCCGTTTTTCCTTAAATCGCATATACTTAAGTTTTTAACTTTTAATCACTAACTTATTATTATCACTTCTAATCATATAATATTTCCTCATCCAAAAGTCACTCTTACCTACCAAATTTGATCCTCACTCCGTACCGAATAGTTACACTACGGAAAAACGTGAAAACCCTAATTCGCTCTAACTTCGAAACTGACAGCGAAAACCCTTACTTCTATATTCATTTACACTTATTGTGGGGTGATTGGGTAGTAGGGCCATAATAATTGAATAATTTCCAAATAAAAGGGCATTTTTAAGAAAAACGTGAGGGGTTTTACAATTCCATAAATTGAATTTAGGGTTTCGGTTAAAATATGAGAAATTTGAGAAAACAGTCAGTCACAAGTAAAACTAGGGTTTTGATTAGAATTTTAGGGTTTCCAGTCGTATAAAATAAAACAAGGTTTTAAATCAAACCCAAAGAAATAACTTTAGTTTCTTCTTTAAAACAAAATAAGGTTTTAAAATAAAAATAAACTAAAGAAACCGTAATATCCTCTTTGAGACTAAACAAAAGATGATCCTAAAAGTTGGGGTATCACAATCTCCCCTCCTTCAAAGAATTTCGTCCTCGAAATTTTTTTTTTCTTTTTTTCAAAAGGTGATTTAATATGTAACACAGTAAATTGACTAAAACAACAAGATATAACACACCAAATACACAAGGAGACATATACATAATATAATGCACCATATACACCAAGAAACATCTCAAGTTAGACAAAGTCAAGTGCAGTAGGTACTATATATGTAGGCATTAACATACCACAAGTGAATGACATGTAGGGATAATGCAAGGGCAAAATGATAGAAAACGCGACTTGTCGTCCCACACTCAGTGAAAATCACCCCCGTTCGGTTTCTTACTCCACTTCCCAAGGTGCCCGTTGATCTCTTGTACTCACTCTAGCCAGACAAAGCCTGTTCATGTTCCCAAAATGCAAGTCTCAAGTACTTAGCAGCACCTCAACTCTGGAGTACTCAGGCACGAGAATCCGAAATAAGATAATTCACCACTCGAGCTGCAGTCCCAAGAGTAAGCTATCTAAATTCGAAATTCCTACCTGACGTACCTATCTATGGTCCTCAGATACCATGAGAAAGATTTAAGGCCTATAACCTTCACAATTCATGGCTTATGCTCGAACGAGCTCTTAATCCTTCATACTTATTCACCACTTCATCCATGCTCACTCCGCGCAGAGACCACGCGAAGAAGCTATAGGTTTTATCGCTCAATTGCTTAACTTTCAAATCAAATCAAATCCCACAGTCCGGCATCTCATACTTTAGCCTAGGAGATCGGAAGCCTAAGCTCTGATACCACCTGTGACGCCCCTGCTTCTCCCAAGGGCGAACCCTAGGTTATCGGCGGGACGCCTGCCTAACTCGCGCCAGGACTCGAAATTTCAAAACAATAAAACCTAGATAAACCAAAAGCGTACTATTCATAATAGTCAACTCCAAAAAAATTCTATTTACATCCCCAAAAGCAACTAGTCAATCCACTATATTACATAGATAACAACTAGCAGAAAGTGGTCCTTATACAAACCACCAAAACAAAACAACCATCTTAATTGTCCAACTATTACAAGCAAACCTAACTATACTAGTGAATGTGCCAAAGAGTTCCCCGTGTCGTCCCCTGCTAAGGAAAACAAAGGAAACTGGGTAAGCTATGTGCTTAGTAAGTAAACAGGGGTAAAATCGTAAATTGCACATTTAGATAAACAACTATTTCACAAAATGACAAGTCAAGTGCAAAAGTAACAATACAAATGAAGGATACAGGTTGGCTCCAAAACCAAATCGTATGCCACGTCTGATCTCCTGTCGACACTCCGTCGACCACAAATAATGGTCCGTAGAACTCCACTTGTACTCCCACCGTACACCTTATCACCCTCACTGGCCAGTCACCTCACAAATTTGCTCGAGCGAACGAAATCATAAACTTGAGCTTGCGTCACAAGCTCGGGTCACAAACTTGGTTCACATTCTAGATGAACCGGATTCACAAACTTGGTGACCTCAGACTAAGTTGGACTGGCTTCGACCAAGCCCTGACTGGCACGAATAGTCTATCTAGGTCGGAAGATCAACCCCAACTTACAAACGTCACCCCGAGCTACAAGCTCAAGGGGTTCAAACCCAAAATAATTCATGTATACACATCTCACCACAAAAAATATAGGTACAAACTAGGGTTTAGGTCGAGTTTGATAAAGTACACCCTCGCCTAAGTCCCCCTTTTATTCACATCAAAACACATAAGCAGTTTATACACACAAACGGCCTGAATACTTACTCCAAAAGTACGTATAGCAAAAATGCAAGGATCACGTCACGTGTACAGCTAGTAGGCCCCACCGGCACCGTCTAACCCGTCACCGTCTGAAATAGAAGATTGCATCACAATATATCAGAAACGGCCACTAACATGCATAACTCAAGTAAAACAACAAAATTGGCACATGCAAGTGCGGAAACGGCACATGGAAATGGAGACGGACACGGAAACGGAAAAGGAAACGGCCAGATTTGCCATCCTAAACCGTTTTGATCAAAAGTTAGGCTAGGAATGTCGGATCAAGGTGGGTGAGACACCGTTTCGAAGTTACGAGGAAGGGCTACAACTTTTATTTAGACATCTCAACCCAGATCTCAATAGGTATTGGTCAAAAAACGCACAAAATAGTTCTAGCCATTTCATTTCGGGTTACCAAACAGGCCCTGTTTGAAAGATCGTAACTCATGGCTCAGAAATCGGAATCAAGAAATTCAAGAGACGTTAGAAAGCTAAGACATAAGGTTATAACTTTCATGTTTGGACCAAAAGCTGAATCAATACAGAGCATGGAGGAAAATGGATCCAAACATTCCTGTCAGAACTGTCCAATTCGAAGGCAGTTCTGACAACTGATCTTGTTTTGGTCATAACTGAAGCTACGAAACTCGGATTTGGATACACTTTATACCGTTTCGAATATAAGACCAAGATCTACCTTTCTTATGAAGACACCAACACCCAGTTCGTACGTTATCAAAACGGACAAAACAGGGTCAGAAGCTAAATCCAGAAACACGGCAGAATCCGAAGTTTAGAATAGATGCGACTATTTTGGCCATAACTCACGCTACAATAGATCCGTTTCAGATGTTCTTGGTGGCGTTGAAAATATAAGACAGAGTACTGAAACTTTCATGTTTTGGCAAATGGCTAAGTCCGAACGGATTATAGTGAATAAACACAACCAAAAAGACTAAACTGTCCACGCGGAACTCTGGAATGTAACCTAGAACAGCGAGGGTATTTTCATCTTTTCACAAGCTACGTTGCTCCGATTGAGCTGAAATTTTGTAGGCAACTATAAAATACCATTCTTTACAACTTTTATGTTTTATGCTAAGCCTAACTTGGCCTCTAACATGGTACAATAAAACCGGACAGAATAGAGCTGAAATTTTCCAGAAACCTGAAATTTTGGGATTCAATGCAACCTTACTTGAATCTACCACTACCATCACCTTCACAAGATCATATACTATATCTGTACATCATATAACACCTAACCGACAAGAATTATAAGCAACTAAATCAAAACCCTAGCTCAAAATACAATCCTCTAATCATCACAACCACTTGAAAATAGGCATCACTAGCTCAATTCTAAGCTTAACAACCAACTTGATTATGATTAATGGAGAAGAAAAGGGTGATCAGCCAATATACCTTAAGACAAAGCCTTGCAACAGTGATCATTCACTTCCCTTGGCAAAATTTAGCTCCTTAAGCTTCCCAAGCTTCCAAACTAATGATTAATCGGTTTAGTATTTCGTGTTTTCACTCATTCAAGCTCAAACCAAGATTGATTGAAGTTTCCTTTTCTCTTGTTCTTCCTCCCTCAACTCACGGCTGATATGCAGAAATAATGGAGGAAATAGGTTGGTTTTTGTTGATAAATATGGTGTAAATTAGTTAGTCAACCATCCAATGAAATACCGCCACTTGTCGCCACTAATTCAATTCATTTTTTCCCTTCTCTCTCTTGGTATTTTAACTCAACAATTGTGGCTGATGTATGAGATATTTTGATGGTTAATTAGCTGTTATAAAATAAGAAAATTAAGGTAATAAAGTAGGGATCAAGTGGTGTGTTCAATCGGAAGCGCGCGACACCCGTCGGTCCGAGCCGTTTTTCCTTAAATCGCATATTCTTGAGTTTTTAACTTCTAATCACTAACTTATTATTATCACTTCTAATCATATAATATTTCCTCATCCAAAAGTCGCTCTTACCTACCAAATTTGATCCTCACTCCGTACCGAATAGTCACACTACGGAAAAACGTGAAAACCCTAATTCGCTCTAACTTGAAAACGGACAACGAAAACCCTTACTTCTATATTCATTTACACTTATTGTGGGGTGATTGGGTAGTAGGGCCATAATAAATGAATAATTTCCAAATAAAAGGGCATTTTTAAGAAAAACGTGAGGGGTTTTACAATTCCATAAATTGAATTTAGGGTTTCAGTTAAAATATGAGAAATTTGAGAAAACAGTCAGTCACAAGTGAAACCAGGGTTTTGATTAGACTTTTAGGGTTTCCAGTCGTATAAAATAAAACAAGGTTTTAAATCAAACCCAAAGAAATAACTTTAGTTTCTTCTTTAAAACAAAATAATGTTTTAAAATAAAAATAAACTAAAGAAACCGTAATATCCTCTTTGAGACTAAACAAAAGATGATCCTAAAAGTTGGGGTATCACACAGTTTTCATCCTAACTAGGTCAAAGTTACCAAACAACCCCAGATTTTCCAGTTCGAAGCTCACCGTGAAATTCAACTAACAGTCCTGATTAATTGAATCATATCTCAGCACACACAACTCCGATTCAGGTAATTCCAAAGCCATTTGAAAGCTAAGATACAAGGCTATAATTCTTAAGAAGACATTGACAACCAAATCAGTAGTATTCCCGGTCAAACTAACCAATAATAGAAGCTTATTATCAGTTTCGGACAGAAACAGGGCAGCAGGGGTATTTTGGTCTTTTCATAGGCTACAGAGGTCAGATTGGGTTGAAATTTTGTAGGCAAACATAAAATATCATTCTCTACAACTTTGATGTTTTGGACTAAGGCTGGTTCGGTCTCTAACATACTCAAACAGAAACAGGCAGAACTGAACCATAAGAAACCGATATTCTGGAAATTTGCTCCATTCATGGTATAACTCTCATTTTAAGCTTGAAACCAGCACTAAAACCTCATATACAAGCTTATATACATCATATACCATCCATACAGCAAGTATAAGATGAAAATCATTCAAATCCAAAGCTGAAATTTTACACTACAAAGCTGGAATTGACCAAATCTACTACCAAACCATGAGATCTACCCAACAAACCATAACTTTCACTTCTAAACCATTAAGTAGTACAACCATGACCTAATACCTTCCTTACCTAGTATTGGAGAAGCATAACAGCCTCTAGGAAGGTTGAACCACCAAAACTCTCCACTCCAAGATGGCAATCCACCTTCCTAAGCAGCTTCCATGGATTATTTGGTGAATCTATCGGTTAGTTTGCAAGATTGAGCAAGAAATCAAGATGGAATGAAGTGTTTCTTTCTCTGCTTTTCTCTCCTCACTCTCACGGCCAAATGTGCAGAAATGAAGAAGAATGCAGCCCAAGGAAAGATAAGAAAGCAAGAAAAAGACTTGGTCAAAGTTTAACACATGTCACAATTTGATTGGTGGTCAAAATTTTCTTTTCTCTCTCTTGTTTTTTTTTGTCCAACTTTTCGGCTGCTTTATCAGATATTTTGTGGTTGATTTGACTCAATTAAGAGCAAGGATATTAAGGTAATAAAGTGGTGTTCACATGGTGCACTCACTCGGTAACAAACGGTGCACATCGGTTCTACCCGTTTTTCCTTAACTCGCACGTACTAGGATTTTTACTTATAATTCACTAACTTATTATTCTCACTTCTAATCTCATATTATTTCTCATCTAAAACTTACTCTTAATTACTAAATTTAGTACACAAACCTCCACACTTAATCACATTACCAAAATACGTGAAAACTCTAATTTACCCGAACTATAAAACTAAGGGTAAAACTCTTAATTCTATTCTTTATTCTAACCCTTGAGGATGTAAATAAGTAGTATAGCTATAATAAGGTAATGTATTTCAAATAAAAGGGAATTTTAAGAAAAATGTGATGAATTTTACAATTCCATAGAATAAAATTAGGGTTTTGAGTCAAATATGAGGGATTTAATCACAACCTGTTAGTCACAAGTAAACTAGGGTTTTAAAGTACAAGTAGGGTTTCTAGTCTTTAAAATAAAACAATGTTTTAAAACAAAAATAAAATAAAGAAACTGTAATATCCTCTTTGAGACTAAACAAAAACATTATCCTAAAAGTCGGGGTAGCACAATCTCCCATACTTAAAAGAATTTCGTCCTCGAAATTCTAACCTTTAATTCAAACATTCCTGATATCTCTTCTGTCTTCTGACCTAGTTTCACTGGTCATTACATATTCCTTCTGGTCGAAGATCTATACCCTAACCCACTCTCTCGTGTACACTTATAAACTTGCACAAGAAGAAACCAGGTGGTTATCCAAATTCCACCAAAATTCGTATACAAGTACAGAACTCACATTTTTGTTCCCTAAAATTCCATATAGAATTCAAAGATTAAAGAGAAATCAAAGTCAAGTTCCTATGCGGTATCACAGAGGTGTAGAAAATAGACACAGAGGTATAGAAAATAGAAAAATAGTTAACCAGTAGTTAAAATGAGTTCATAAGAAATTCATGTATATTCGTAATCAAATCATAATAAAATCATAGAAACACGAAATCAAAGTATGTAGGTACCGAAGAACCAAAACAATTATAACACCAGCACCTTAACGTGTGCAACGATCACAAATCTAACTATCATATACATAACCCTAACCAAATGTGCACAAGACTAATCCATGACAACACTCACTGATCCATTTTCCTTAATTTGTTCAATCTCAAATCCAATCCTAGAATCTTTCATGCCTTGACGTTTACCATCCAAATTTATCTCAAGTTCAATCGAGATATAGTCCTTTATTCTAGTGTTTTCCAGTTTTGGTATTCGGGTACAAGAATCCAAAACTAGGAGCATTCACGTCTCAAGCCGTACGCTCCTAAGTGCAAATCATCCAAGTTAAGATTCCTACCCAACATACATATCTAAGGTCCTCAATAACAGATATTTGTTCCACACTTAACAAGCCAATCCCCACAGTCCGAGAACCCTCTCCCGGCACGAGCTCAATAGGAGCTCTGATACCATCTGTGACGGCCCCACCTCCCCCTGGGCATACCCTAGGGTTTAGTGGACCGCCTGCCCAATTCTCGTCAGGACTCACTCACTCGTATCACGTGCATACAACCGTCGACAATAAATAACATCGCAATTCACACTTACAATTTACATCGATGCATATTCAAAATACAAAGCCTCTATTTATCCAAACTGATTCAAAGTGTATAAAATCCAAGTACAATCATCCTAATCAAGGGATAGCGCGAGTACAAGTCAAAAGTCAAAAACAACTAGGCTACGCTAGTCTTTACATGTCTCACGCCTCGCTCGTACCCCTGTAAAGAAAATAAATGGCGTGGAATGAGCTAAAAGCCCAGTGAGGTTCCAAATAGCAAATTGACCATTATTTATAAGTACAAGTTTTCGATATAGCAAAATAACGAGCATGAAGAGTTCATAAAAGTGAGCAATAACACGTCAAGTAGCAATCTCAAAATGAGCGAGTATAAAAGTTTTTAGAATAAACAATAATCCAATAAACAATAATCATTCCAAAGCATAAGGATACGGATGGCTCTCAGGAGCCAAATTCCCCTTTGCATCACCAGAGCTTGATCAAGTAATAGTTGACACTCCGTCAACCTTCAAGTAAGTAACCAATCCAGTAGAGCACCACTTACACTACTCTCCGTCCACCATTCACACCTCCTACTGGGCCCAAAATCCTCAATAAATATTGGTGGTGATACTCGAGTATACCGATTAGTCGAGGAGATATCACTCCACTCGATAAAACGAAAGACCCATGGTTCGTTACCCAATCGACCAAGCCCTTGCCGGCTCGACTCGATTAACTAGCCAATGGGGTTTGGGGTCCCCAAAAGTCGATGAGGTAACACTCCAATCGACTGAATTAAAATAAAAGTATAGAGACGGGAATGAGAGGCACCTCCCACTCGGATAGAGTGTGGTACATACTACCGCTCCACACTTACAAATCAAGTACAAGTATATCAAGTTAATTGCAACAATAAACAAGTAGATATCATATTAGGGCAAGTGCGATAAAGTACACCCTTACCCGATCAACAAATCTCGTATCAGGTATTTCATGGATCAAGTATTAAAACAAGTGTCAAGTTCAACCAGATATTTGGAAGCACTCACCAAAAGTCTAGTGCCTCTCAAAAACACGTTCAGGTCCAACTCCTTGGTTGGAGTCCAAATCTGTGATAAAATATCATTTACGAATGTAAAATTTTCTAGAGTTCGAAACATAGGAGTTTCGTTTCAAGAAAATCAAGTAAATGCAATTCGTTTAAGTAGTATTCAAGATACTTATCAAATTCTAAGAAATTCATGCTCGCTCTTAAGACTTTGAAACTTGGAAACAATTATACTTTGAAATACCATTTGGGTCGACGAAATGGAGAAAAGTATATCTATTAGTTATAAATTTCATTTTTCCAAGGGTACAAGGTCGGCCAAGTTCTAACTTATATACCTCGATAAAAGAAGGTGCAATATCCTAGATGATTCAAGTGGTATTTGCTCTCAAACCTTACTCAAGTCGCAAGCATATCTACCTAGTTCTCGAGCGTAAATTTGGGCAGCACGCCCTTTGTATTTACCTATTTTCCAGCCATTTATGGCTTCATTCTTTTCCTCAATCAAACCCAAAGTTACACACAACATAATTTCATTTCATTAGCCGTCCAATAGGCTCAAGGTCATACAAGTACAAAATCAAACTAAGAACATGTGCGGAAATGAAGTTTAAGTTAGGAAACAAAAGGCAGATTTGACGTTGTTTTACGTAACGGACACAACCAGAGTTATGCTTATCGGATTGGGGTAAAATTTATACCGTTTCGAAGCTAAGACAGAGGGCTATAACTTTGATGAAGACTACTTAGTCCAGTTTTCATCCTAACTAGGACAAAGTTACCAAAACAACCCCAGATTTTCCAGTTCGAAACTCACTGTGAAATTCAACTAGTAGTCCTGATTCATTCAATCATATCTCAGCATACACAACTCCGATTCAAGTAATTCCAAAGCCATTTGAAAGCTAATATACAAGGCTATAATTCTTAAGAAGAAATTGACAACCAAATCAGTAGTATTCCCGGTCAAACTAACCAATTACAGAAGCTTATTATCAGTTTCGGACAGAAACAGGGCAGCAGGGGTATTTTGGTCTTTTCACAGGATACGGAGGTCGGATTGGGCTAAACTTTTGTAGGTAACCATAAAATATCATTATATACAACTTTCATGTTTTGGGATAAGGCTGGTTCGGTCTCTAACATACTCAAACAGAAACAGGCAGAACTGAACCATAAGAAACCGATATTCTGGAAATTTGCTCCATTCAAGGTATAACTCTCATTTTAAGCTTGAAACCAGCACTAAAACCTCATATACAAGCTTATATACATCATATACCATCCATACAACAAGTATAAGAAGAAAATCATTCAAACCCAAAGCTGAAATTTTACACTACAAAGCTGGAATTGACCAAATCTACTACTAAACCATGAGATCTACCCAACAAACCATAACTTTCACTTGTAAACCATTAAGTAGTACAACCATGAACTAATACCTTCCTTACCTAGTATTGGAGAAGCACAACAGCCTCTAGGAAGCTTGAACCACCAAAACTCTCCACTCCAAGATGGCAATCCACCTTCCTAAGCAGCTTCCATGGATTATTTGGTGAATCTATCGGTTAGTTTGCAAGATTGAGCAAGAAATCAAGATGGAATGAAGTGTTTCTTTCTCACCTTTTCTCTCCTCACTCTCACAGCCAAATGTACAGAAATGAAGAAGAAATGCAGCCCAAGGAAAGATAAGAAAGCAAGAAAAAGGCTTGGTCAAAGTTTAACACATGTCACAATTTGATTGGTGGTCAAAATTTTCTTTTCTCTCTCTTGTTTTTTTGTCCAACTTTTCGGCTGCTTTATCAGATATTTTGGGGTTGATTTGACTCAATTAAGAGCAAGGATATTAAGGTAATAAAGTGGTGTTCACATGGTGCACTCACTCGGTAACAAACGGTGCACGTCGATTCTACCCGTTTTTCCTTAACTCGCACGTACTAGGATTTTTACTTATAATTCACTAACTTATTATTCTCACTTCTAATCTCATATTATTTCTCATCTAAAACTTACTCTTAATTACTAAATTTAGTACACAAACCTCCACACTTAATCACATTATCAAAATACGTGAAAACTCTAATTTACCCGAACTATGAAACTAAGGGTAAAACTCTTAATTCTATTCTTTATTCTAACTCTTGAGGATGTAAATAAGTAGTATAGCTATGATAAGGTAATGTATTTCAAATAAAAGGGAATTTTAAGAAAAATGTGATGAATTTTACAATTCCATAGAATAAAATTAGGGTTTTGAGTCAAATATGAGGGATTTAATCACAACCTGTTAGTCAGAAGTAAACTAGGGTTTTAAAGTACAAGTAGGGTTTCTAGTCTTTAAAATAAAACAATGTTTTAAAACAAAAATAAAATAAAGAAACTGTAATATCCTCTTTGAAACTAAACAAAAACATTATCCTAAAAGTCGGGGTATCACAAAAGGAATGGTATAAGTTAGGGTTTTTTTTGTGCATACTAGGGTTTTTGGTGTGTTTTTGTGCACTTTGGTAGTATGATCACTTGGTGAGGTATGTGTACTAAATTTGGTGGTCAAGAGTGAGTTTTAGGTAAGAAAAAGTGTGATTAGAAGTGTTAATAATAAGTAAGTGAACCATAAGTAAAAACACAAGTACGCGCGAGTTAAGGAAAACCGGCTTGAACCGACGTGCACCGTTTGCTACCGATTGAATACATCACTTGAACACTACTTTGTTACCTTGTCTTAATTGAGCTAATTAGTCCTTAATTAACCCTTAAGTCAGCCACCATTATTGACTAAGGAAAAGAAAGATATTTTGGTGGAAATATTTGTGATTGTGCCATTTGTCAAAAATCCATCCAAGGGACAAAGACCCTTTGACCAAGCCTTTCTTAGTCTTCCTCTTGTAAACATTGAACCAAAACCATTTCATTTTTCATTGTCTTGGCCGAAAATAGAGAGAGGAAAAACAAGGGAGAGACTCCATCTTGCACCTCACTTCCTTGCTTGAATCTTGAGTTTCAACCGTTAGTTTTGCAAACTAGTCCATAAAAGTGGATCTCTAAGGAAGCTTAAGGGTTTTTATGGAGTGATTTGGGAAGATAAAGGTGTTGGTACCCTCTTTGCATAGGGTATAAGGTATTTATGGCAAGAAATCTCTCTTTACTTCTAATACTAGCATCCTTGTGGTTTAGAGTTGCAAAATATGTAGGTTTATGAGACATATTATGGTTTGAAGTGATGTGATGGAAATTTTCAGTTTTTGTAGTGAATTTTCTGCTAATATGTGATACTTGAGAGTTTCCATGTTTTGATAACTTTGCTATGTGAAAAATTGAAGTTTTATAGGCTAGTTTAACTTGCCTAAAGGATTTTCCAGCTTAGGGTATAATTTCCAGCATTGATGATGAATCTGCCCTATTTCGGACCTAAATATTCGTCCATGATAGAGGCCGAATCAGGTCTTGCTCAAAACATGAAAGTTGTAGGGAATAGAGTTAAATATCTTCTTGTAAATTTTCAACTCAATTGGAGTACTGTAGCCTATGAAATGACTAAATTACCCCTGACTGCCCAAATACCCAGTTTAACCGACAGTTTTCTGTTTTCTCTGAGATTGCACATTTTGACCTTGAAAATGCAAGAACTGGGTGTTGAGGTCTTCATAGGAAATATATTTCTCTGTCTTAGCTTCGAAACGGCATAAAGTGTACACCAATCTGATAAGCGTAGCTTCAGCTGTGACCAAAATGCCGGAAGATGTCAAACCTGTTACTTAGTTATTCTTCTTTAATACTAGTTCCAGCTTTGATTTTGATAGTTGTATTGCTAGACTTGTCTTGTAATTGGATGACATTGAGCCTAGTTGAAGGACTATTGTGTTAACATTTTTATGAACTTGTTATGCTTGCTACTTTGCTACTTTGATACGCTCACTTTTAAATAATGGTCAACTTGCTATTTGGAACTTCACTGAGCTTTAGCTTACCCTTTTCCGTTAAATTTGTTTTCCTTACAGGGGATACAAGCGAGGGCGTGAGACTGGTACAGGCTAGCATAGTCTAGTTTTTTGAAAATTTTGCGATTGTACTCGCGCTAGTGCTCGATTAGGACTGAATGTATCTGGAACTCATATCTTTTGATATATTTGTGATTGTGTGGATGATTGAAATAGAAATGAATGTATTTGTACGTTCCAAACTTGGAAACTATTATTTCTTTTATTCTTGAGATTGCAATCTATTTTCTTGAAGTGAGTGAGTGAGTCCTGGTGAGTGTTGGGCAGGCGGTCCGCTAAACCCTGGGGTAAGCGCTAGGAGGAGGTGGGGTCATCACATAAACTAGTTATAGCTATCAACAAGGTCTGATAGTCAATTTTTCCTTACTTTGTCTGTAGTTAAGGTACAACCATTAACTACTTCCCTAATAAAAAATTAACCCTGGTTACGATCGTAGGATTCAAACTCCCAATTGCAGTAAAAACTATAAAAACCTAGTCTTAACCTACAAACACACTACAAGGGTTTATTTAGATTAGATTGTATGTTTTCCTGACAAAACCCAATCATGTCAGTCACCACTGAGATTAAAAGAGTCAAATAAGTACGGATTTAACTATTTTAATTGGTAATAGATTATTTGGTTCAATCAAATATCGGATCCTTGATATTCAACTAAACATAGCAATCATAAGAAATTTTTCCAGAAAACACACAAATATCAATGAATAAAGAAACAATAAAAATTAATTCGATATCACAATTGTTTGTAGAACCAAATCTTCAAATTATCCTCTGACTAGAAAATAGAGTTTGCTCTTTATGGAGAAAACCAATTAAAGAAAAAGTCGATGTACAGCTAGAGAAAAAGAGAAAAAATTGAACCTAATTCTAATGTCTTTTCCTATTTTTATAGCTGTCAAAAACATATTCAAGTTTCTCTAGGAAAAGAAGATGAAAATAAAAAACACAAGCAAACTAATAAATTTCCTAATAGAGTTGAAAATCTGCGTATGGAAAGGAATATTAGATCAGTAGGAATATGAATTGGCATTGACAATTTCAACACGTCAAAATCCCGAACTTTTGGACTTCTTTTAGATGTGCCCACGTCTAACTAGATAGAAGTCTTCTGGAAAACACCATTGACTCCTTTTTCCCTTTTTTTATAGCTATCAAAAATATATCCAAGTTTCTCTAGGAAAAGAAAATAAAAATAAGAAACACAAGGAAACTATTAAGCTTCCTAATAGAGTTGAAAATTTGCGTATGGAAAGGAATATCAGGTCAGTAGGAATCTGAATTGGCATTGAAAATTTCAACGCTTCAAATTCCAAACTTTTGGACTTCTTTTAGACATGCCCACATCTAATTAGATAGAAGTCTTCTAGAAAACACCATTTGACTTCTTTTCACTCTCAATTCCTATAAGTATCACCTAATGCAAAATATGAATAGAATCCATCAATTAACACAAGATTTGGTCAAGACAAAGAGGAAATAGTTATGAATTTAATCACTATTATGTACCCTATCAATTTCTCCCACACCTAAACTATGTTTGTCCTCAAACATATCATATCTCAGAAGTACAATGAAGATAACAAACATTTTGCGGCATAATACACCAGCACAACCATCGCTTTTCTTCAACAATTTCATCAAAATCAGAAAATTCTAGATTCAACAATTCTCACATGGATTTTAACGAATACATTCATCACTCAAAACTGTTTAGGGTATAATATAACTCTCAAATCTAGCACAATGGAGTGACATTACCATAGGTTTGCTCATATATCACATCTCCACCAACCACTGTGAATTCAATGCAAAAATTCAAGCGGCTTTAACAAGGTTGTAACGGAGCATTGGGCAAGAGGTAGGATAAAAAAAAAGTAAATTTAAGTGTAACTATATCAAAAGGATGTGAAAAAAATTTGACTACATGAATTTAATTGCCAACTTTGCAAATATTTATTGCTCCAAGGTATAATTTTATCAAATCTAACAAGCACAAAAAAAAAAAAAATTGCTAGGGCCATTGCCCAACTATCACAACACAACAAATAGTTGCATAATCACTTCACCACTTTTTTTATTCTTGGGTGCTTCTCTGTTTTCTTCAATTTTTTCTTTCTTCTTTTTTTTCAACTTTTCTTTTTGTTTTTCTTCTTCTTTTTTTCTAGCTCGACATAAACAACCTTGAAAACTATATGCTTGTTAGTATTTGCCTTTCCCATCATCACTTTGCAATAATATTTTGAACATTCATGCAATGAGATTAAACATCCCTTTAATATAAGATTCAACAAGAAAGTTTAAACAAAGAGGTCTCAAGAAACAACTATGGCTATTAAACAAAGAAAAGGTTAAGACTCAAAATGGGCTCACTAATGATAAATAAAAAAAAAAGGTGGGATTTTAAGAAAGTCAAAAGGGTTAATCCTAGTGCCCTTGTCAGTTTGATGCATCAAATTCAGCAAAAATGTGATCTCGACATGCATAACAGAGCAAGTTTTAAAATGACAAAATCATATGTGACAACCACTCAACAAAAGAAAAAAGAACAAATATGGATAAAATGCTCATTAATAGGCTCAAAATCTCACAAAAGGGTTAAAATATGTCAAATCTTGCATACTCGTCATTTGAATCTATTCTCAAGAAAATAAGATACTTAGCTAGTATAATCATATATCATAGCCAAAAGAAAGAAAAAACTAGCAAAAAGTTCAAAAATTTCAGCAATATTAGACATATAGGGCACATCTATCTAACATATTCCTTCCACCATACCGAAATCTTACATTGTCCCCAATGTAAGAAACAAAGAACAAAATAATAAAAAGGGGACAAAGAAACTTTCCTGAACAAGGAGGAGAAAGCAGCAAAGTTAAGTATGTGGTACAAAAGGTAGGGTGAAACCAATAGAATGACAGTAGTTGCCAAATTCTTCAATCACTTTAGACACAGGTACACCTAAAATATAGGAAGCCTTTTGGTCAAAAAATTTCAGCATCATCAAACTGTAGCGTGATTCAAAAGCATGGGCACGTTCAGTCGATCACTAGTCTTCTGAAAAATCTAAACCTGTCATGAGAACTCAACAGGCAATTGAGTGCAGGCACGCCAAGTCTAATAGTAGTCTTCTATCCATCAATGCAATAAAAGTAACCAAAACACATAAGTAACAAGAAACAATAATACCTAAGATAAAAATAAAACAAACTAAAAATCAATTGGATTATCTCTTAATAAGTGCCTTTGTTTAATATCTTTGGTTAGACATGGCCATATTTTCTTAAGAAGGATGAAATCTTTCAACTTTTTTCATTGCTTCCATCATGTACTCCTAACGTCTCTTGGTCTCTTTGCTTAGCCTATGTGTAGTTATCTCAAGCTTAGAATAAAAAATTAATTCACATATATGTGAAAAATGAGCCATAAACTAGCAAAAATACCTGAAAAATAAAATAAAAGAAAACAAATACATCAACACCAATGCTTGACAACAGTGCCAAAAATTGACAGTGTCGAATCTGTTCAATAATAAAACTTAAGAAAATGTAAATTTGCGTATAGTAGTGAGTAGGATCGTCTCCACAAGGATTGGAAGAAATTTGTTTCTTTCCGAGCAAGAGTGAATGGAGGGTTTTGAATGACTAAAATAAATAATTAAATGGAATTAAACTAAAATTAAATCAATAAATAGCAAAGCTCTAGTTAAATGAGTAACTTTTAGAGATGGTTCACATAACTGATCATTCATGCAATAATAAATTCAATCATTCATTGATAAACTAGTTATAGCTAACAACAAACTCTGATAGCCAACTTTTCCTTACTTTGTCAGCAGTTAAGGTATGATCATTAACTACTTTCCTAATTAACAAATAACCTTAGGTATGATCATAGGATTCAACCTCCTAATTGCAGTAAAAACTAGAAAAACCTAGTTCTGACCAATAAAAATGCTATGAATTAAATTATTTAAATTAGATCGTATGTTTTCCTGACACAAACCCAATCATACCAATCACCACTGGATTAAAAGAGTCAAATAATTACGATTTAACTATTTCAATTGGTAGTTGATTATCTAGTTCAGTCAAATATCAGGCCCTTGACATTCAAGTAAACATAGCAATCATAAGAAATTTATCCATAAAACACACAAATACCAATGAATAAAAGAAACAAAACAAATTAATTCGATCTCACAGTTGTTTGTAGATCCAAATCTTCAAGTTATCCTTTACTTAGAAAATGGAGTTTGCTCCTTATGGAGAAAACCAATTAAAGAAAAAGTCGACGTATAGCCAGAGAAAAAGAGAAAAAGCTAAACCCTAATTCTAATATCTTTTCCTATTTTTTATAGCTATCAAAAACATATCCAAGTTCTTCTATAAAAAGAAAATAAAAATAAGAAACACAAGGAAACTAATAAGCTTCCTCATAGTGCATGAAATCTATGTATGGAAAGAAACATCGGATCAGTAGAAAACCGACTTGGCATTGGAAATTTCAACGCATCAAAGTCTCGAACTTTTCGGACTTCTTTCGGACGCGCCCACATCTAACTGGATAGAAGTCTTCTAAAAAACACCATTTTGACTCCTTTTCACTCCCAATTCCTACAATTATCACCAAATGCAAAATATGAATATAATCCATCAATTAACATAATATTTGGTCAAGATAAAGAGGAAGTATTTACAAATGTACTCACTATTAGGTACCTTGTCAACCCAACTATCCATTTAGTTTGTAACGTTAACTTTCAGTCACTTAATTCCATCTGTTAAGACAAAGCACAATAGTTGACCTTTGACCCATTTAAAAATTGCCCTACTAACTAACTAAAGCCTTGTTGAAACTTATATGACAAGAATACACTTTTCACGTGTTTTATGTACTCCCTCCATCCCTTTTTATAGTCTTGATTTCTATTTTGGATTGTCCAAATTATTTGTCATGGTCTTAAAAGGGAAATGAAAAAAAGACTAACCTCCCAAGTTTACCCTTTGTTTAATTTCTAAAGGGAGCATTAAAGGTTTGTTTCAACAATAGTTGATCCAACAAACTAATGTAAAATTCAAAAACAACTAACAAAATTTGAATCTAAGTTAAGGGGTAATCATGGAAAGAGTTATTTGATGGTTGGTCAAATATTAAATTTTTTAAACTATGTGCAAAGTTGACCATGACAATTTGATATTAACTGTTAGTTATTATTCCATTTCCGTTAGTTGTGCTAAATTTGCCCAAAATCACAAACTTTGGGGAGTAGATTTGTTTTTACCTAAACATTGTAAACCAATTTGACACATGGACTAAACATTAGGACCAAACTACAATTCTCCCTAAAATTTAAAGAGGAAGACCTCGTGGCCTCACCTTAGTTATTTTTACCTATAGTAGGTTCCCTCATCATTGCCATATAAGATTCTCTAGTGGTTTCCATATCACCACAAATCTTGGCCACTCTCTGCTGGGTTTCAAACTTCATAGTTAAGTGATAATTAGAGAGAATAGTTCTCAAGGCATTCAAAGTAGGTAGTCCTAAGATCATCCTGTGGGATGAAGGAGATCTTACAATTGCAAAGTTGATAGGGAGGGTTTGCCTTAGCATGGACATGCCAATAGTGACTGTAAGGGTAATCATCGCCTCAAGGTGAATCTCTTGTCTCCCAAACCCTACATGTGGGATGCAAACTGGAGTGAGCTCAAAATGCTAAAGACCTATTTGTTGGAATGATCAATAATAAAAAAGCATCAATTGAACTGTCAAAGTCTACAGACTTTCTTTACCTTGCAATTATTAGCAATGACATCGATGATGATGGCCTCATGCTAGCTAGAAGTTAAAGGAATGGGTTGTTTGGACCCTATATGTTACACTTGAGCTGGGCTCCAACTAATCAACCCTGCCTACTAGGAGTTCCTCTTCTAGGAAGTTTGGCTATCTCCTCCTGTCGGTCCTCCAGCAATGATGATCAGCGAAGTTTTGTCCTGATCAAGGAAAGGATCTTGGGATGGAGCACACCACTCTTGATAATTGCTTTTGTCCTCCTGATGATCGTCTTTGCGATCCTCCTGACGATTGTCTCGCAATTGACTCGCCTATCTTCCCTTTGTTCATCCCATCAATTATTTTTTACTAACTGCTGGAGGTGGTCTTGTTGAATGAGATGTTAAATCTCCTTCGTCAAATCGTTACAACTTTCGGTCTAATGTCCAATGTCCTGATGGTAAGCACAACACAAATTGGCATTCTTTCTCTCTCTCTTTTCTACCATCTTCGAGACAGGCCGACCCAGGTTGTTTTGCTCCATAACGGTGAGAATGTTGAAAATGGGGGTTTGCCCTTTTGAATCCAATAAAAAATGCTCTTTCAGTCTTGGCTACTAGAGGGGCACCCTAAGCTACTAAACCTGGCTTTTCTCCTTCTCCCATTCCTTGTAGCCTTGACAACAACAGCTGTGATAGTAAGCCCTTTCTAGTAGGTTTTCTAGAGTCTAGGGCATATCATCATGGAGATCGGTGTGGAATTTTTCAATCTTAAAACCATGGACAAATGCAGTGATAGTAACTTGTTCATTGGGTTTGGGCACTTACAAGCTCTCCTTCGAGAAGTGCGTGAGGTACGATCATAGAAACTCGTTAGGTCTCTGCTAAATATATTCATGAGATGTGCCAATGTCTTGGCAAGAGCTTGAGAGAATGCAAACCTCAGGATGAATTGCCTCATTAGTTCAGCAAAGAAATCAATCGATATTGAAGGAAGCTGGCTATCATTTTTGAGGATTGCCCTGTAAAATTCAACTAGTTATTTTTTCAGGGTTTTTCCTATTTTTATTCTACTTTTAATTATTAATTAGTAGTTATTATTAATAAAATGGCCAGCCGTATTAGCTAATTAAGCCATTAGTTCAGTAGTTTAATTGGAATCCAAGTTCAATTCTAAATTAGCTAGTTAAGTGACATATTCCCAATCCCATTTGGATTTGGATTAGTTAGGACTTTACCTTATAAATAGGTCTTATTCTCCGTAAGGTTAGGGATTTGATGAATAAAAATTGAGAGTTTTCTTTTGATTCCTTCATAACTTTCCTTTAGTTTGTCTGGGGTGTGTCACGACAAATTCAGCTTGGTTTATCAATCAAGAATTGCACTTGATTGTAACACTTTCTATAATCAACCTAGGTTTGCTAGCTCATCTATTTGTAGGTTGAAATAGTATCAACATGTTCGCAACTATGCCAATCATCAAGCTTGCGTAATAGATTCCATAATCAAATGAGCTTGCAATTGATTTAAAAAAATCTATAGGCATTTATCACTGAACAGACTTTAGTACCAACAAATAATAGGTATGAAGATTTCATGCCAGGAATATGATTTTCTTTCCTCAATAATGTCGCGCTCCATTATTGAAAACCCTTTTCTTATAGAACTCCTAGTCTTTCCAAATCATAGAATGGATTCAGGACTAAATTTATGAGAGGGGAGGGTCAAGGTTTTACCTTTAAGAATCCCAACATCCGGCAAAACCAGTTGCGAGGTTTATTCTTTTAATTTTAAGACCAACAACGAGTCAATTCAAGCTATACACATAACGTGCATTTCAATTAACAAGGGGAAAAAATCTAATGCTTAAGCATGCATAACAAGTAAATAAGCAAATAAAACAAAGTGATTAATTACAATAAAGTAAAATTAACAAAATTACATAAGCCTATGTCCAATAAGAGTTATATCATCTCTAAAAGAGAATATCAAAACTAATTGAAAACTATTAAACTAATAGTTAGCTAACTTATGCCTAGGAGCTCAATCGAAAACACCTAAAAATAAAATGCTAGGGTCAAATAAGAAAACAAGAAAAATGAAGGGATGGGGTCATCATCAGAAGCTTAGATAAAGGACTAAAATTGGAAATTTCTAAGTCGGTCCTCTTCTCCATCAAGGCAGAATGTCTGCCATTGCCGATGCTTCTTCTTTTGTCTTAGCAATTACCAACAAGCTGTGTTGCCTCCACTTCCTCACACATAATCACACAACAAAAACACAAAAATTTTCTCGGAAAAATATGATGGAGTGTAGGGACTGATACTCAGTTTTAGTTTACAAGAGCATGAAGAAATGAGGAGGCGTGAAATAGAAACAAAGGCGTAGAGAGTTAAACAGTGAGAAGCTAAAGGAAGGCATGATTTTAGGAGCATGCCTTTACTGGATATCCGCAAATTCTGCAAGAGCTGAGAACCATTGCAGCTAAAGATTCTAGGAGGGACACGTGTCTTAAGCTCGTTGGTCACGTTGGAAGTTAGTTAGTTTAGGTAATGATATAAGCGTGGGGAGCTTTTGAAATGATTCATTGTGACAACCCCACCTCCCCCTAGGGCATACCCAAAGGTTTAGCGGATCGTCTGTCTAGCTGTCGCTAGGACTCATTATAATAAATTCTCAAAATAACCTTTCAGACTTCCAAAATAACGTTAGAGTTCTACAATACAACCAAAATTCAAACTTAATTATAAACCAAAAGTGAGATGAAAGATCCACTACCAAATATCAAAATACAATCTGTCTACCAAAAGTACATGTGCAAGAGGATCGAGCTTACTCGCTTAGGACCTCAAATCCTGTAAGGAAAACAAACAAATGGGATGAGCTTACACCCAGTGAGATTCCCAAACAAACGCCCAAGCAAAACATGAAACACCACAGTTTGGCATTAGCAGTATAGCACATTGGATAAAATAATAAACAGGCTCAATGCAACAGTTAACCATTCAAATCATGGAAATATTACATTTAACAATTTCACATACTTTGCATGGTAATAAACAGTCTCAAGGTATTAGTTAATTATTCAAGATGCAAGAATTCAATCATTTAAAGGATACGAGCTCACTTAGAACCGTTTCATTCATCATTACTACTCCTCCGCCCATCACTTCCTTACAACCTCCGAAATTTGAATAATCCCCTACATTGATCATTTCATTTCATTCATCAGCCATTACTCCACCTGAATTTGTGGTAATACTCGAGTATACCAAAATAGTGGCCCAGGGTTACCAACCTACCCGATCGAGTCCTATACTGGATCGAATAGGCTAGCGAGGAAGGGTAAGGGCACAGTTCAACCGATGCGATAAAGTACACATGGCTTACATTCATGCACAAGTAATATTTAATCATTTTACCATTGTAAAATTCACATTCACTTAGGTCGAGCGTGGTAAAGTACACACTCATCTATAAATAGTAAAGCGATCATTGAAATATATTTAACTGTCAAACAAACCAATAACAACACCATAAAGCCATTTAATTGACAAAATACAAGGAACACTCACCGTTAAAGATTGATTAAGCTTCACTTTCCGGGTTAAACCCTTGATCACTTTCAATTCCTGAGGTATAATACAACCAATCATTCAGGTATTCTTAATGTGAATTCTAATAAGTTATTTAGAGTTTTTAGGATTCTCTAAACATAGTTCAACTAATCCAAGCATCCTAGTACTCTTAAAACTTCCATTTGATTCACATTTTTAAAATTAGGAATTTTATGTGCAGCCCCAAACATAAGTTCTAAAATATAAGGAGAGAAGTTTTAAGCGTCAAAATCTCACCAATTTAAGGTTTAAATCACTAGAAACCAAGTTCCTTAGATTATCAAACAAGATGTGAAATTCCAGCAACCCTTTCTTACATTTCTCTTCGAGATTTATCAAGTTTATCAGCTCAAAACAAGGGAAATATATATGTACACCAAAATTAATGTCTTGTGAGGTGTCTAAGCTAAGATTAAACCATTTTCAACCCAAAATTTAAAGATTAAGGCTAGTGAACTTTTCATTTATTCCCTCTAGGCTAAACCAGATTCCAGTCAGCTTGTTGTTTAAATTTTCTCAAATTTCACCTGCTTTTCAAGTCTTAAAATCAATAAAATGTACATGAGAGACAAGCAAAAGGTGATATAATATGTTTTACACGAGATTACAGCCAATTATCATTGAATTTTCGGAAATAACATGAGAGTTTCAGCCTTCACTCTCTCGGCCAGCAAAATAGATTTTTCAGCAAAGTTACTACAAAATTTTCAACAAAATTTCCAACTTTTGCTCGTTTAAAACACCAAACACACAACATACATTCTATCCAACATACAATAAAGCAAGTGACATGTAATTTCAGCAAATAATTCCACCAAGAAACCACAAATAAATCTATCACCGGCTAAACAAAATTTTCAGCAATTTACCAAGACATATTACATGCTTTCTATGCAAAGGAATCCAGCAAAATTCTCAAGTATCAAGCCATCTTTCACAGGTTCAAGGAAACTGAAAATTTAGTAAGAAACACGAAATTTCTCTTCACAAACCCCATTCTTTTCTGCCCAAACTCAACATGCATCCCGAGAGCTTGAACGTAGCAGAAGAAGGAAGAGTTTTAAGACCATTTTTACCTCTTGATTTTCACAAAACAAAGCTGAAATGAAGCAAAATCTTCCTTCTCACCCTCGGTTCCCTTTCCCTCGGTTTCAAGGATGCAATAGAGCAAAGTTCCCTTAGCCTTTTCTTTCTTCCTATCGACTTCAAGACAATGGAAACGGAGCAAGTTTTCTCAAGCATCTCTCAATTTTTTTTTTCTCTTGGATTAAAACTTTGGAAATTGGAAGGAATTCTCTAAACTCTCAAACTCTCTGTGACGCCCCCACTTCTCCCAAGGGCGAACCCAAGGGTATCGGCGGGATGCCTGCCCAACGCTTGCCAGGACTCGATACGATCCATAATTCAAAACTATAAATACTTCAAATACTTCAATTACATAATTAAAGTACTCCAAAACATTTCACACTTACAATCAGATAGCCCTCAAGCTTAATACAATCCAAAAGAATATGTACTACAACCATCCGTTATAATACAACTTAAGATCTTCAAAAAAAAGCAATCTAGTACTATTCACGGGCACTCTTGGTCTCGGACCCTGTAAAAGAAATCCACGACGTGGTATGAGCTACACAACCCAGTGAGATTCCAAAACACTTTAGCAGTTCTAATAAATCAAGTAAAGAGAGCATACCACATGTATGGTTCGGGGTTGCACATTGGTACATGAACATGAGACAAATATCAGTATACGAATACTTTGAACATATCACAGGTATGACTCAAGATTTGCACGTTGGCACATTTGCATAAAATGGTTATTACTATGCAAAGTTAAACACATATTGAAGGATACGGTGTTCCAGTGGAACCATTTCGGTTATCTGCACTTTATGACTTCCGGATCCCCTCGATTTGTCTGGCCATCACCTTATCCCTCCAGTGGTAATACTCGAGTATACCGAAACGGTGGCTCAGGGTTCCAACCTACCTGATCGAGCCCAGTCCTGGATCGAGTAGGTCAGTAACCAAGGGCAGGACCCAAGTTCAGCTTAGAGCTTACAACTTGCACACGTAATCACGTAAACCGATGAACGGTAAAAATCTATCATTTTGGGTAGGCCGAGTGAGATAAAATACACACTCACCCTAAAATGATGGACAATTCCATATGAGTAATTATAGGTAACACTTAACATCCAAACCCGTAAGAAATATGCCATAATTTCATATGAACACGGAATTCATGGTAATCAAATAACCAAGTAGTCAAGTAAATCTGTAAACAGTAGTAATCAAATAAATCGGTATACGGTAGGTATTTATGATTAACGGTAAACGGTAATCGGTAATTGGTAATCGGTAGACATTTGTCATTTTAATAGGCCGCTATTGACCATTTCTCATATTTATCACTTAAGAGTTGAGGAGATTCACTCCAACCTACTTATGCAACCATAGCATAATTGATCATTTAAACACTTCACGTAAATATGCAATTCACATATTCCATGTCGAGTAATTCAAGTATACGTATTTCAAGTATTTCATGTCGAGTAATTCAAGTAGTCACATAAATATGCTTTTCAAGCATTTCATAGCAAGTAATTCAAGTATATGCTACTTACATATGCGTAAGTGTGATAAATATTTAACATGTAGCACTTAACACTTAACACGTGATGACCACAGAATGACCATGTCATAGACTTATGCAAATTACGTATTCCTATATGGAACACTCACCTATTGCAACAAGAGAGTAACTACTCAAACAGGTGTCTAGGCGTCCGCTTCGAGTTCCTCTTGAAGGTCCCCTTGAGTGCCTGAACAAATAACAATCAACTATTACACACTATCGCTTAAAACCCTCTACTTATTGAGAAAGATTGTACCCATGTACAATCCAAGAATATTTCACGAGTACGAGTCCTAATCACATGCAAATCGAGGCTCAAAAGTGGGGTTTCAAAGCATAAGAGAAATCGGGTTTTTATATTTGAAATCATGTGCAAAAGATTTAAGTGATATCGAAGGAAAAAGGAGAATTCGAAAAACTCTATTTCCTTAAGTTTCGGAAATTTCTGATTGGATACGAGATTTTTGGAAAATCATATCTCACTCTCTACAAGTCCAAAATTGGAAAACTTTTTACCGTTGGAAACTACTTCCAAAGTACTAAAAGTTCTTAGAATACACTTTTCCATGAATCTAAGTGGAAGGTATTCAAAAATGGGCTTAAAGTTACTATTTCAGGTTACTTAGAGTTATGCCGGGGTTGGTTTTTCGCTAACTTTGGAAATTCGGTAAAATTCATACGTTGCAAACCAGCCTCCTAAATTTCTAAATCAATTAGAGTTACAAGTAAGGTTTAGGACAGAACAAGAGGATCAAGAATCAGAGTTTTGAGCACCGAGATATGGTCGCTCAAAGTTGGAGGAAAAAAAACGAAACTGTTAAGCTAGTTTCCAGATTTGAGTTCCAAACTTTGGGACTTTAATTTGGTAGCGAAATGGACTCGGAACGACACCAAATTTGGTATGATTACACTACCATATAAGAGCTATTCTTATGTCAAATTTCATAGGAAAATTTATTCGGCAAGTTGGTTAACAAAACCATCAAAGTTTCAAGAATTTCTAAGGCAAATCTGCCTTGTACTTCAAATTTTCTTTTCTAAAACCTTTGGCCAATAAAATGCCTAAAACATGTCTCATTTGTGATAACCAGGTCTAATAAGAATCCAAGATACATTCGGTAGGTGATTAACACCAAGAATTTCAAAACAACAAGTCCCAACCAAGGGTTAGGCCTTTACGAGCCAAAAGAGGATTTTTACTCACTGCATCAGTTTCGAAATATGGACACAACTCACTCAATTCAACTCGGAATTGAGCATGGTTGATGGCGTTGAAAAGATATTTCATAAATATAGAATTTTTCAGAAGAAACCATTTCCAAAATCTATTCACAAGCAACTCGTTTTTGAGAATAAAGTTACAGTTCATGTCCTGCCTCCTGAAGAGCAACGAAACAGGACAGCAATTTTCAAACGCATGGTTTAGCTCACTCGAGTGGAACTAGGTCATGAATTTTATACCAATGGAAAGCTGGGAATGTCTAGTTTCCAGTGCCACAAACGGCACTTGATTTTGACATCAGAGCAAAGAGTTATGGCCAATACCAAATGACTGCCTGGGCAATGCGGGATTCATTTTCCAGTTTTGCTAACTTTGGAAATCAACTCATTTGACCAACCAAATCATGTTATTTTTCAATGAAATTTTTTTACACACTCATAATAACATGTAAACAACATAATCAAGTCATTAGAACCTCAAAATTTAGCACAAAAGTGCCTGAATAAGGCAGGGATAAAACGGTCACTTTTGCTCCAAGCACCTCCTTTGATTTTCTACCAACAATACAACATTAATCCACTAATATAAGCACTAAACCACCATTAATTTCATCATCCAACATCAAATCAGTCCATCCATCAAATGTGGGAGTTCATAGAGCCCACACAACACAAATCCACCATAAACAAGACTACCCACATGCATGCAAGAGTTTATACGTGTAATACTACTTCCATAAACCAAGATTTTCAAGGTTGATCGTTACCTACTTGTTTAGATGTAGCAAGGCAGAATTTTGATCCCTTCTTTGCCCAAGAAAACCGTGGATTGAAGCTCCTTTTCTTAGTTAGATGTAATCTCCAAGTGTTAAGCTAGGTGTAGTTAAAATTTGGTATGATTTGGTGAAGGTTTTTGCAAGATTTGGAGATGAAAATTTGAGAAACTTTGAGTTGTTTTTGCAGGTGATGGTTCAGCCAAAGTGAGAGGGAAAGAGAGAGAGTGTGATGCTGAAATAAAGCTCCTAAAGTAAGCTTAAATGTGTGGTCACAATTCACCCAAAAGTCAACTCTCTCTTGCACATGTATGCGCGCGTTTTGGACTCGATTTCTCTCGAGTTTATTTCACTAGTGCACTAAACCTTCAATACACTTATATCAATATTATTATTATTTACTCTTAGTTGTCCCAAAATAAGGGTCTAAAGTTCCTCAATTAAATCGCGCGCGTAAAAACGCGTACTTCCAATTTATGCGCAATAAGGCGAAATTTCTAAGAAATTCTTATAACGATATTACTAATAATTATCATTTGAGTACTTAAACATAAAATTACCTATTTTTGGATCATTATACAAGTCTCCAATTTTTCAAATTTATTGTGCTATCAAACGGTTAAAATTTCCAAACGCATTTCCACTTTTTCACTAAACGAGCTTCCAAAAATTAATTTTTGAAACAAGTCACTTTTAAAATATAACAAAGTTATAGATCCATGTAATTAGGTCTAAGGAGGTTAGAAAATAATATTCGGAGAAAATGGGTAAGCAAATAATTAATTAAGCCATAAAAATTGAATTATAAGTGATAAAAATTCGGGTCCTCACAACCTCCCCTCCTTAAAAGAATTTCGTCCTCGAAATTCATACTTTCTGTAATCTCAGATAACCCTGAACCTTGTTGTGTGATCATTTCATGCGTTCTTGCGGATGCCACTGGTCGGTTTTCTCCCCCATTGATTTGTCGAGAGATAGTTCCATTTTCTTGTTGAGTAGTAATTCCTCGGGGATACCTCCTTAGACAGTCGTGAACTTTATGGTTGGTGCTCCCACATCCCATACATTTTTGCCCCTTTAGCCAGCAATTTTCTTCAATATGATTCGTCCTTTCACAATATCCATAAGTCGGACGAGACACTGTGACCTGACTTGCTTGTGAGATCCTCTTTGACTGCATTTGTCCTACTAGAGCTCTTCGTGACGTAGTCCCTTTTGGTTCCTTTATCATGAGTGGTGCAGGAAGTGATAGTCCTACTCCATCCACTCCTTTTCTTACTTTGGGTGGTGGTTCAATTTCTCTTAGTCTATTATCAGATATATCCCTTTTCCTCGCTTGAAAGTCTCTCAGTTGGGATTTGGTGTTTTCCACCCTTTGCGCTTTCTCAAGAGCGTCACTAAATGTTTCAATCTGTGCCGCGGCAAGGGCATCTTGGATTTCTAAATTTAATCCTTGGATAAACCGTCTTATTCTCTTCCGTTCCGTAGCCACCAATGCTGGAGCATATGTAGATAATTTCGTGAAACGTGTTTCGTACTCAGCCACACTTAAAGTTCCTTGACGAAGTTTTATAAAATCGTCTTCTCTCTTTTCTTGGACAAGCGAAGGAAGAAATTTCTCATTAAACTCTCTTACAAAGTTTATCCAAGTCTTTGGAGTTTGATCGCTTTCCCACTTATTTCTTATAACAGATCTAGCTATTAGAATACTGCCGATCATTATTTAATTTCAATTTAAGACACTAAAATTGGAATACTTTTCATTTGATTTCGAAAACTTTTGATAAGAACTCATAAGTCAAGTTTAATTCAAATTAATTATTTTGACTGACTGTTTTTACGTAAATTATAAGTAGAAAGGCCGTAGGAACTAGAATGAATAGTGCAGTAGCAATAAATGCAAGAATATTTACTTCCATAATCTAATCTTTTTTTTTCTTTCGCAATAACTCGGGATTTAATCCCATAGAGATGTTAAACCTTTCGCCTGTAAATTCAATGAATGAATTACCTCTCGATGGTTTTGAATCGGATCAATATCATGAATAACAATATCTGAGCTATCAAATAAATTCGTCGTCAAAAATGGAATAGTATAACATACCAGGCTCGGGCCGCTCCTTCAAGTTGAAATACAGCAAAGGTGACTTGTCTTTCCTCCGTGTAATCCAGGGCATCGAATATGTTTCTTATATTCTCTAACCAATTCTCAGCCACTTCTGGGTTAGGCCCTCCAGAAAATTTGGGTGGAAAGAATTTCTGAAACCGCTCTAAAGCTCGATCCTCCCCTATCTCTTGGTTTCCATGTCGGGTTCCTTGTCCAACTCCTTGACCCTGTTGAGCTACTAAGAGCTCTAGTACATCCGTCACACGAGTTATAACAAACCACATTTGGTCATCTCCTCTCCCAGCACTTGGCTCGACGTTTTGATCAATATCAGACCCATTACCTACTCCTTGATTTCGGGGTTGTCTAGGTTGACGTTCCTTTCGTTGTCCTCTAGTTTCCATGTTCACAACTAATCTAGATGCACATACATAAATCTCACACTAAGCCATAATTGAATTACACACACATACCAGTAACAACTTTTAAAGAAGAATGAGATCACTTGCACAAATAGCATTAGCACCATACAAGTAAATACAAGCTAGAGCTCATTGAATCATAACACAAGTTATAGTCAAGTAAAGTTCATACCAAGTCAAGATCAATAAACAAAAGTAAACAAGCGATTATCAAAAGTGCATTTATTTCCAAGGGACAAACTCTTAGGTTCCACTCCTATCGACCCACTACAAAAGATCACAAATAGGGTTTCGCTAGCTTAATTAGAACTAGATGACTCCCATTCCTTAACACGTTTAACTTCATTCCAATACTAGAATCTTCTGGGCTACGATATTCTCCACCTCCCGCTCTTAATTATTGAGCCATTTTAGCCAAATGATTATCGATTCCCTATAACCATTCACGTGAAATATCGATTTATTCTTATTCTCCACAAATGGAGATCTCAAGTCCTTAGGATTGCCCTCAGCTTTCGAGTACTCGGGTACAAGAATCCAAAACAAGGTAATTCACAACTCGAGCCGGCCGGTCCCAAGAGTAAATCACCACACTCGAGATTCCTACCCAACATACATATCCAATTTCCTCCAAGTATCAAGGTAAAGGTTTTACACCTATCACATTCATGATCCACAATTTCACTCTAGAAAAGCACTTAACCCTTTAATCGTTCACATCATAAGGACCATAACACCACTTAGTCCAAACTCACCCACGCAGAGACCACGTGAAGCGGGTTTGATTTATCCCTACAAGTAGTCACTTAACTTTCAAACTAGTCCCACAGTCCGGCATCCTAAACTTTTAAGTCTAGAATACACTACAAAGATCTGAAACCTAAGTTTTGATACCAACTGTGACGCCCCCACTTCTCCCAAGGGCGAACCCAAGGGTATCGGCGGGACGCCTGCTCAACTCTCGCCAGGACTCGATACGATCCATAATTCAAAACTAGGAATATTTCAAATACTTCAATTGCATAATTAAAGTACTCCAAAACATTTCACACTTACAATCAGATAGCCCTCAAGCTTAATACAATCCAAAAGAATATGTACTACAACCATCCGTTATAATACAATTTAAGATTTTCAAAAGAAAGCAATCTAGTACTATTCTCGGCCACTCTTGGTCTCGGACCCTGTAAAAGAAATTCACAACGTGGTATGAGTTACACAACCCAGTGAGGTTTCAAGACACTTTAGCAGTTCTAATAAATCAAGTAAAGGGAGCATACCACATGTATGGTTCGGGGTTGCACATTGGTACATGAACATGAGACAAATATCAGTATACGAGTACTTTGAACATATCACATGTATGACTCAAGATTTGCACGTTGGCACATTTGCATAAAATGGTTATCACTATGCAAAGTTAAACACATATTGAAGGATACGGTGTTCCAGTGGAATCATTTCGGTCATCTGCACCTTATGACTTCCGGATCCCCTCGGTTTGTCTGGCCATCACCTAATCCCTCCAGTGACAATACTCGAGTATACCGAAACGGTGGCCCAGGGTTCCAACTTACCCGACCGAGCCCAATCCTGGCCCGAGTAGGTCAGTAACCAAGGGTAGGGCCCAAGTTCAGCTTAGATCTTACAACATGCACACGTAATCACGTAAACCGATGAACGGTAAAAATCTATCATTTTGGGTAGGCCGAGTGAGATAAAGTACACACTCGCCCTAAAATGATGGACAATTCCATATGAGTAATTATAGGTAACACTTAACATCCAAACCCGTAAGAAATATGCCATAATTTCATATGAACACGGAATTCATGGTAATCAAATAATCAAGTAGTCAAGTAAATCTATAAACAGTAGTAATCAAATAAATCGGTATACGGTAGGTATTTATGATTAACGGTAAACAGTAATCGGTAATTGGTAATCGGTAGACATTTGTCATTTTAATAGGCCGCTATTGACCATTTCCCATATTTATCACTTAAGAGTCGAGGAGATTCACTCCAACCGACTTATGCAACCATAGCATAATTGATCATTTAAATACTTCACGTAAATATGCAATTCACATATTCCATGTCGAGTAATTCAAGTATACGTATTTCAAGCATTTCATGTCGAGTAATTCAAGTAGTCACATAAATATACTCTTCAAACAATTCATAGCAAGTAATTCAAGTATATGTTACTTACATATGCGTAAGTGTGATAAATACTTAACATGTAGCACTTAACACTTAACACGTGATGACCATAGAATGACCATGTCATAAACTTATGCAAATTACGTATTCCTATATGGAACACTCACCTATTGCAACAAGAGAGTAACTACTCAAACAAGTGTCTAGGCGTCCGCTTCGAGTTCCTCTTGAAGGTCCCCTTAAGCGCCTGAACAAATAACAATCAACTATTACACACTATCGCTTAAAACCCCCTACTTATTGAGAAAGATTGTACCCATGTACAATCTAAGAAAATTTCACGAGTACGAGTCCTAATCACATGCAAATCGAGGCTCAAAAGTAGGGTTTCAAAGTATAAGAGAAATCGGGTTTTTATATTTGAAATCATCTGCAAAACATTTAAGTGATATCGAAGGAAAAAGGAGAATTCGAAAAAATCTATTTCCTTAAGTTTCGCATTTCTGTTTGGATACGAGATTTTTGGAAAATCGTATCTCACTCTCTACAAATCCAAAATTGGAAAAATTGGTACCGTTGGAAACTACTTCCAAAGTACTAAAAGTTCTTAGAATACACTTTTCCATGAATCTAAGTGGAAGGTATTCAAAAATGGGCTTAAAGTTACTATTTCAGGTTACTTAGAGTTATGCCGGGGTTGGTTTTTCGCTAACTTTGGAAATTCGGTAAAATTCATACGTTTCAAACCAGCCTCCTAAATTTCTAACTCAATTAGAGTTGCAAGTAAGGTTTAGGACAGAATAAGCGGATCAAGAATCGGAGTTTTGAGCACCGAGATATGGTCGCTCAAAGTTGGAGGAAAAAAAAACGAAACTGTTAAGCTAGTTTCCAGATTTGAGTTCCAAACTTTGGGACTTTAATTTGGTAGCGAAATGGACTCGGAACGGCACCAAATTTGGTATGATTACATTACCATATAAGAGCTATTCTTATGTCAAATTTCATAGGAAAATTCATTCAGCAAGTTGGTTAACAAAACCATCAAAGTTTCAAGAATTTCCAAGGCAAATCTGCCTTGTACTTCAAATTTTCTTTTCTAAAACCTTTGGCCAATAAAATGCCTAAAACATGTCTCATTTGTGATAACCAGGTCTAATAAGAATCCAAGATACATTCGGTAGGTAATTAACACCAAGAATTTCAAAACAACAAGTCCCAACCAAGGGTTAGGCCTTTACTAGCCAAAAGAGGATTTTTACTCACTGCATCAGTTTCGAAATATGGACACAACTCACTCAATTCAACTCGGAATTGAGCGTGGTTGGTGGCGTTGAAAAGATCTTTGATAAAGCTAGAATTTCTTAGAAGAAACCATTTTCAAAATCTATTCACAAGCAACTCGTTTTTGAGCATCAAGTTACAGTTCATGTCCTGCCTCCTGAAGAGCAACGAAACAGGACAGCAATTTTCAAACGAATGGTTTAGCTAACTCGACTGGAACTTGGTCATGCATTTTATACCAATGGAAATCTGGGAATGTCTAGTTTCCAGTGCCACAAACGGCACTTGATTTTGACATCGGAGCAAAGAGTTATGGCCAATACAAAATGACTGCTTGGGCAATACGGGATTCATTTTCCAGTTTTGCTAACTTTGGAAATCAACTCATTTGACCAACCAAATCATGTTATTTTTCAATGAAATTTTTTTACACACTCACAATAACATGTAAAAAATATAATCAAGTCATTAGAACCTCAAAATTTAGCACAAAAGTGCTTGAACAAGGCAGGGGTAAAACGGTCACTTTTGCTCCAAGCACCTCCTTTGATTTTCTACCAACAATACAACATTAATCCACTAATATAAGCACTAAACCACCATTAATTTCATCATCCAACATCAAATCAGTCCATCCATCAAATGTGGGAGTTCATAGAGCCCACACAACACAAATCCACCATAAACAAGACTACCCACATGCATGCAAGAGTTTATACATGTAATACTACTTCCATAAACCAAGATTTTCAAGGTTGATCGTTACCTATTTGTTTAGATGTAGCAAGGCAGAATTTTGGTCCCTTCTTTGCCCAAGAAAACCGTGGATTGAAGCTCCTTTTCTTAGGTAGATGTAATCTCCAAGTGTTAAGCTAGGTGTAGTTAAAATTTGGTAGGATTTGGTGAAGGTTTGTGCAAGATTTGGAAATGAGAATTTGAGAAACTTTGAGTTGTTTTTGCAGCTGATGGTTCGGCCAAAGTGAGAGGGAAAGAGAGAGAGTGTGGTGCTGAAATAAAGCTCCTAAAGTAAGCTTAAATGTGTGGTCACAATTCACCCAAAAGTCAACTCTCTCTTGCGCGTGTACGCACGCGTTTTGGGCTCGATTCCTCTCGAGTTTATTTCACTAGTGCACTAAACCTTCAATACACTTATATCAATATTATTATTATTTACTCTTAGTTGTCCCAAAATAAGGGTCTAAAGTTCCTCAATTAAATCGCGCGCGTAAAAACGCGTACTTCCAATTTATGCGCAATAAGGCGAAATTTCTAAGAAATTCTTATAACGATATTACTAATAATTATCATTTGAGTACTTAAACATAAAATTACCTATTTTAAGACCATTATACAAGTCTCCAATTTTCCAAACTTATTGTGCTCTCAAACGGTTAAAATTTCCAAACGCGTTTTCACTTTTTCACTAAACGAGCTTTCAAAAATTAATTTTTGAAACAAGTCACTGTTAAAATATAACAAATCTATAGATCCATGTAATTAGGTCTAAGGAGGTTAGAAAATAATATTCGGAGAAAATGGGTAAGCAAATAATTAATTAAGCCATAAAAATTGAATTATAAGTGAGAAAAATTCGGGTCCTCACACACACTCTCTCTCTCTCGGCGACAAGTTCGAAATGGAAGAGCTCTCAGGTCTTCAGGAAGGAAAATGAAAGCTTTTGTGTTTGGTTCTTGTCTTTATTTTCCAAACATTGGTTGCATGGTAATTATGGCAAGCTTTAGGGGTAAAACAGTTGTTTCCCTTTAGTTTCTGACAAGTGGCATAAATTTTGTCAAGTGTTGAAATTTTTGACAAATGACTCTTATGTTTTGCATGCAAAAATTAAAATCCCATTTTTGTCGTAAAATTCTAGATTTATTATGCTATTACCCCACTAATTCTTATTTTAACAACTATTAAGTCGTCAAAAATTTTCATGCAATAGTTAGAAAAGTAATAAGGTACGAAAATTATTCACTAATCAATAAATAAATGCAAGTGCTCCAAAGTGGGATATATCAAAGAAACTTCGAGTCCTCACATTCATCTTTTGTCATTTTTCCAGATTTGGTTGTAAGAAGATTTGGCATTGCCAATCTCATTTCCCCTTCCCATGTTTTCTTTCATCTCTTTCTCCTTCTCCTCTGAATCCATAATTTCTATTCTTGTAAGTCGTTATTGAAGTTCATTAATGAAAAGTTGAGTTCATCTTTGAATTCTCAAACTCTCTGTTCCATTAATTTCTATTGTAGTTAAGTTCATATTGGTTGCCGTGATATTTCTGCCATTGTTGTAATATGGTTCTATACCATCACAAAGCTCAGTTACGAGCCATTGGGATGACGAAATCACAAGATGAGACGTTACGGAAGGATTTAACTGAACTAGGAAGTGCAGTCAAGATGTTTGCTAACAGGAATGATGGTTGAGAACAAGCAGTAAGAACACTTGAGCATAGATAGGAGAGCATTGAGACGACTCTTAAAAATCTGGATAAAAAATATGAAAGTATGATGTCCACGATGGCTCAGATGATGGCAAAACTTAACGAAAACGGCAAGGAGGTGGAGGGTAGTAGCTCAGGAGTAGGAACTAAGGAAGGGGATATGAAATGGGAAATACAGAGGGCTGATGGCAAACCAAAAGGCCAGGGAAAATCAAACTTACGAAAGCAGCCAGAAGGCCAGGGAAAATCAAACTTAAGAAAGTGTAAAGCCTTTACCAGGTTGCCAAAGATAGAACTACCTAATTTTGTAGGGGAGAATCCAAGGGAATGGATCAAGAAGGCTAACAAATTCTTCAAAATCAATGGTGTAGAGGAAAACATGAAGTCTAAAATTGCAGAATTATACTTCAGGGATAGGGCTAACACTTGGTTCCATAGAGTGTTTAGTGGCAGAGAAACAATCCCATGGAATGAGCTCTGTACTGCATTATGTGAGAGATTTGGTGATGGGACCCCAGAGGAGGCCATTGAGGAGTTCAACAAGCTGATGCAAACCGGCTCTATAGCTGATTACCTGGTAAAATTTGAGATGCTCAAAGCATTGATAATGCCTTCTCTCCCTCATCTAACTAATTCCTATTACAAAGGATGTTTTTTGAGTGGTTTAAAGGAAAAAAAATAGTAAACATGGTCAAGATGGCTAAACCCTTAACTCTAGCAAATGTAATAGAAGTAGCTAAATTGCAAGAGAGAAATCTGAAAGCCCTACAGAAAATCCATAAATCCCCACCTACTACTCACCAATTCCAAAAAAAAAACCTCATTCAAACCTCAGAACAACCCCAAATGGAGCCCCTCCAATCCCAGAACCTCTGATAAACTACCCACCAAAGATTATAAGAATACAACCAGCAACTAGAACCAGTTCAAAAGGATCACTCCCAGTGAATTTAACCTCAGAAAAGAAAAGGGGTTGTGCTATAAATGTGCTGAACCATACACATTTGGCCATGTATGTAAGCAATCACACATGCATTTCATACTAATGGATGAAGAGGTAAGGGAAACTGTAACTAGGGAGAAAGGGAATAAGCCTGATGTTTTCTGTGATTGTATTGAAGGGAAACTAGAAGATGAACATATGGAAATTCCAATTCATGCTCTACCAGGAGTAAGTGAGCACAAAACTATTAGATTAAAAGGAGTAATAAAGGGAAGGGGTATCACTGCACTAATTGACAGTGGCAGTACATACTACTTCTTGGATGAACAAGTAGCAAAAGCTTGGGACTAGGGAGTAGAGAACATACACTGGCAGTTAAGATAGCTAATGGGGAAAGGATGCAGTCCAAGAGCCTAGTTAAACCTGTAACCTAGAAAATGCAGAGGTATGAGTTCTAGCATCAGTTTAATACACTGAAATTAGGGGGTTGTGATATGGTGTTAGGGGCAAATTGGCTTGCTAGATACAACCCCATGGAGTTTGACTTTAAAGGGTTATGTATGAAGTTTAGGAAGGGTAGACAGCAAGTGGACTTGAAAGGGGAAAACAGTTAGGTACAGTTGAAGCTGATCAAGGGTAGCAGGCTGCATAAATGGGCAAGAAGCAAGCCTACGGGGTTATAGCACAGGTGAGTGCAGTAGATGATAAAGTACAAGAACAGGGGGCAATACCTCCAGAAATTGAGGTGGTACTAGAAAAATTTGAGAGTGTATTTAAGGAACCTCAAGAAGTACCTCCTGAGAAGAGCCAAGATCCTACCATCACACTTAAAGAGGGGCCAAACTTTTCCAGATCAGGCCTTACAAGTGCCCCTATGTATAGAAGATTGAAATAGAGAAGCTGGTACAGGAGATGCTTGAAAATGGGATCATTCAGCTCAGTAATAGCCCTTTTGCATCTCCTGTGCTGCTTGTAAAGAAGAAAGATGGGACACGGAGGTTCTATGTAGACTACAGACAATTGAATGAGCTAACAGTTAAGAGTAAATACCTCATACCTCTCATTGATGAACTCCTAGATTAGTTGCATAGGTCCAAATACTTCACTAAAATAGATTTAAGTGCTAGATATTTTTAGATTAGGGTCAAGGTTGAGGATATACCCAAAATTGCATTCAGGACTGACCAAGGGCTTTATGAATTCAAGGTCATGCCATTTGGCTTGACCAATGCCCCTGCTACATTTCAGAGTTTGATGAATCAGGTGTTTAAGGATCAACTGAGGAAGTTTGTACTGGTGTTTTTTTGATAATATACTAGTATACAATCCAACCTTGCAGGAGCATGTGAAGCATGTCATTGAGGTGCTGAGCTTTCTGAGCCAACACCAGTTGTATGCTAAGAAGAGCAAGTGTGCCTTTGCTCAGTTGCAGGTAGAGTATCTTGGTCACATCATTTTAGCTGAAGGGATGAAGGCTGATCCTAAGAAAATTGAGAGTATGATGAATTGGTCTCCATAGTGAATGTGAAATAGTTAAAGGAATTCCTAGGACTGACAGGGTATTATAGGAGATTTGTCAAAGGTTATGGGGGCATAGCTAGACCACTAACTACATTGCTGAAGAAGGATAACTTTAAGTGGGGAGCAGAAGCAGAAAAGGCATTTTAGAGGCTCAAACTGGCCATGTGTAGCACACCTGTATTGGCTCTCCCTGATTTTACTCAACCATTTGTGATGGAAACTGATGCCTGTTACCATGGAATAGGGGCAGTCTTAATGCAGAATAGAAGACCCTTGGCCTTCATCAGTCAAGGACTAGGACCTAAGAACCTTAGGCTATCCATCTATGAGAAGGAGTTACTGGCTTTAGTTACTGTAGTCACCAAGTGGAGGCACTACTTAGAAGGCCATCACTTCATTATATTAATACTGACCATCAAAGCTTGAAGTACCTACTAGAGCATAGAATGACAACCCCTTTGCAGCAGAAGTGGTTAACAAAGCTTATGGGATCAAGCTATGAAATTCACTACAAGAAAAGGGAAGGAGAATGTGGTGGCTAATGCTTTATCTAGAAGGGATGGAGAGGACCAAAAGTGTTGCAATGATCAGTGTGGTTCCTGAATAGGTGAAGGAGGTGATAGAAAGTTATGAAGGAGATGAGTGGGCACAAACGTCATCAGGGAAGCAATGCTAAACCTTGATAAGATACCTAACTTTAGCTACCAGAATAGAGTGCTGAAGTACCATAATAGGGTGGCATTTGGTTCAGGGGGAAACATAAGGAGAAGGTTGATCACTGCCCTCCATGATTCACAGTTGGGGGGGACATTCTGGGTACAGGCAAGTTACATGACGGCCAAGCACCTTTTCTACTAGTCAGGGATGTATAAGAAAATAAAAATAGCAATATTGGAATGTGATGTATGCACGAAGTGCAAGGATGAACATGTTGCATATCCTGGGCTGCTACAACCCCTGCCAATCCCACAACACCCCTAGAGTCATGTCACTATGGATTTCATTGAGAGACTACCTACCTCTGAAGGGAAGAATACCATCATGGTAGTAGTTGATAGATACACAAAATATGCACATTTCTTGAGCCTATCACACCCCTTTGATGCACCCAAAATTGCCTGGCTGTTCATTGATTATATAACCAAACTGCATGGAATACCCCAGAGTATGCTATCAGACAGGGATAGAATTTTTGTTAGTCAATTTTGGAGTGAGTTGTTTTCACTATTGGGAGCTAAACTGGACCTCAGCACAACTTACCACCCTCAATCTAATGGCCAGACTGAAAAAGTGAACCTAGTCTTGGAGATGTACCTTAGATGTTTCTCACACTTGGAACCAAGGAAGTGGAATCACTGGTTGTCTTTAGCTAAATGGTGGTACAATACCACCTACCACACAGCAATACAGATGATCCCTTTTGAAACACTATATGGCAGGCCACCACCACAGCTAGCTTTGGGGTCTTACACTTAAGCTAGAGTGGCTGCAGTTGAAGACTACGTGAGGGATAGGCAAAAGATTGACACTACACTGAAGCAGAACTTGAAACAAGCTCAAGAAAGGATGAAGAGATATGGTGATGAGAAAAGGAGTGTAAGAGAATTCGAAATGGGAGATTGGGTGTACTTGAGGTTACAACCTTACAGACAAAGTTCAGTAGCCATAAGGAGCAACACCAAACTATCAGCTAAATATTATGGGCCTTATATGATGGAGGAAAGGATTGGGAAGGTCGCATATAGGTTGAATTTGCCAGCAGGTTCTAAGATCCATCCAATCTTCCATGTTTCATTACTAAAGAGGAAGATAGGGGACCAGATTTCTCCAGTTCTGCAGCTGCCAGATGTTAATGCAAAAGAGCACTTGAGACTGGAACCAGTAGCAGTTTTGGATAGAAGAATAGTTAAGAAAAGGAATGCTGCAGCAGTGCAGCGGTTGGTGCATTGGTGGGGAACTGATCCAGCTGAAGCAACCTGGGAGGATGCTGAGGAAATTGCCTCTCAATTTCCTCAGTTCCAATCTTGAGGGCAAGATTGCTTTGAAGGGGGAAGCTCTATGATGGAGTGGAGGGACTAATACTCAGTTTTAGTTTATAGAAGCATGAAGGAATGAGAAGGCGTGAAACAAAAACAAAGGCGTGGAGAGTGAAATAGTAAGAAGTTGAAGGAAGGCGTGATTTTAGGAGCATGCCTTTACTAGAAATCTGTAAATTCTACAGGAGCTGAGGACCACTGCAGCTGAAGATTCTGGGAGGGACCCATGTCTTAAGCTCGTTGGTCACGTCGGAAGTTAGTTAGCTTAGGAAATGATATAAGCATGGGGAGCTTTTGTAACTTTCGTCATTTTTTTAGATTTGGTTGTAAGAAGATTTGGCATTGCCAATCTCATTTCTCCTTCCCATGTTTTCCTTCATCCCTTTCCCCGTCTACTCCGAATCCATACTTTTTATTCTTGTAAGTCGTTATTGAAATTCATTAATGAAAAGTTGAGTTCATCTTTGAATTCTCAAACTCTCTGTTCCATTAATTTCTGTTGTAGTTAAGTTCATATTGGTTGCTGTGATATTTCTGCCATTGTTGTAATCTGATTCTGTACCATCACAAAAAACAAAACAAAGAAAATCAACCACTATAGCACTCCAATTCTTTTTCTAGTTGCGCCTAAAAACTCGTAGATTTGAGCCAGTGTTAGGTTAGCCAGAGTTCTCCACTCCTACAATCACATGAAGGATTTCAAATACCCCTTCTTCTTTACTAGAATTCACCTAAACATTTCATCGAACAAATCACAGGCATAATAAAATTGAGCCTTTTTCTACCAAATCAGTTCATGGGTTGACCCAAAAATTTTACTAACATAAACGAAAGACATATTGCAAATTTATTAATATCTAGATTTACTGGACAATTAAAAAATTTGTGGGATAATGCACTAGGACTTCAAGATAAAGTTGTCATAGTAGATCATACAATAGAAGTAGAAGACAATCAGGGAAATATTCAAACTCAGTCAGATGTGACAGATTTTTTAGTAGTTACTATAGCCATGTATTTTGTAGGAAATCCAAAAGAAAATTAAATGTTCAAAAGTATTTTTAACAAATTTAAGATGTCCTATATTAATAGATTTTAGACGATATAAAGATACATTTTTAACTCAAGTATTAAGAAGACCTGATTGTAATGCTTCATTCTGGAAAGAAAGATTTGTTATAGGGTTACTAGACTTATTTTCTCAAAGAACAATGAACAATTTGCAAAAATAAATGGGAACAAAAGTAGTTTCATTTGAAAATATGACATTTGGACAATTATTTGCATTCATTGAAAAAGAAGGATTAGCATTGTGTCCTGAATTAAAGATTCAAATGAAATATGGATCAGAAAGAAAAGAAGTAGGGACATTTTGTGAAACCTTTAGAATAAAAGGGATTAAGTCTCCTTCCTCACTAAATAAAAAGAACCTTAAAAAGTGAAAAAGATATATAAAATATAAAAATCCCAAAAACAAAAGAAGCAAGGGTAAATATTAGAAAAAGGGAAAGAAAATGATTAAATTTAATAATACTTGCTAGAAATGTGGAAAATATGGTCATAAGCAGATCAATGTTAACTAAAACAAAAAATTAATGACTTATTTGCAGATAATGATATTAAGGACAATTTAACGGCACTATTAGTAAATGAAGAAGAAAATTATTCAACATAAGATAATTATAATGATTTGAGTAGTTCAAATGAATCTAAAGTTCCTTGCACTTTCCTACAAAATACTTAAATGTAATCATTAAAAAAGAAGATAAAAATTTTTTATTAGATATTATAGAAAAAATATAGATCCAAAAGCAAACAAGGAATACTTAACTAGGTTAAAAGATGTAATACTTCAAGAAGGAAAATTACCATAAATAAAAAAACCTTTTAGTATTTCAAACTTATTAGATAAATATTCATCTGTTACTAACGTTAGAAAGGATACCACAAAAAATCTTCAAGAAGAGATTAATGATTTAAGAAAATTAATAAGACAATTACAAAATGAAATTTTAGAATTAAAAACAAAAGACTTAGAAATAGAAACAAGATTAACATTAACCTTAGTAACAAAACCTTCAACCTCAAATTCTTCTAAAAACAATCAAGAGATAGTAATAGCAGATAAACCTAACAATGAATAGTATTTAAAATTAATAGAACAATTAATATTTCAAAAATGGTATGTCATGGTAACTATTACAGTCGAAGATTTTAAAGAAACTTTTATAACTTTTTTAGATAGTGGAGCAGATCAAAATTGCATTAAAGAAGGATTAATACCAACAAAATATTGTGAAAGAGCTAATGAAACTACTAATAAAATTTCTGAATATTATCATTTTGAAGTTGTTCTTCTATATGCAAATAAGATTTTTCTTCTTTTACATAGTTTATTTGTCTTTTAACATACTAAATTTGATTTATTGTCTCACACACACACACATATACAAGAGGATTGTAATAGTTTAAGTTCTCTTTGTTTCATTGGAGTCAAAAATTTAAATGCAATAGTTCTTCCCGTTATCTTTGTATGAATTCTCTCAAAGTGTACTGAAAATGGATAAATTTGAATAAGAAAAGGAGTACCTAATACTATATTTGGAGCTATATATTTTAGGGCAAAAAGTCCCAGTGGCCCTCAAACTATTAGCCGGATGAACTTTTAGCCCCCAAACAATTAAAAGTAAACTTTTGGCCCCCGATCTATCCAAAGTACAAAATGTTAAACCTTCTGTCAAAATCAGCAGTTAATACCGACGGAATCTACGACCACGTGAGACGCATGCTGAAATACGAAGGGCATTTTTATCCACAATGAGCTGTGTTCCACTCGGTAAAATGGGACTCCTTCCCGAACTTGAACAAAGAAAAACTCCATTGCAGCCAAAGAAGTTGCTGAACTGGAAGCATGCGAGAAACCAACAATCTGCCTTTCCCATTGTACAGGTGTGAGAAAATGTCGAAGGTCAGAATTTCGTGGACCTCAAGAAATCCTGGGCAGAGATTTGCGGTGTACACGGATGGTGGCTGCAGATTTTAGCAGTGGATTGACAAGGAGATGTGCAGCCGGTCAACGGAGATCATACCTGGGCTGCTGAAAAGAATTAATGTAGCTGAACAGCAAAGAGATGCATATGAAGAAGAAGTAAGAAGACAAGAAAGGAAAGTCGCTACAAAATGGAGAATTGCACGGATGGGTGATTGATTGTCTCTCCTCAGTCCTCAGTAGGCCCCCACTTCCCAAAGTGCAGCAGAGTCGACCAACAAACCATTTCTTTGCTCTACTGCTACTATAACCGTATCTCTCAAAACAAAACAAAATTCACTACCGCCACCGATCGCACCAGCTCTCTCTCATTGGGCAAAAGAGTAGATTGCAGCCACCAAAATTTTATCATCCCTATAAATGGACCTGGAGAACCAGTAGCAAGGCTTGCTTCTTCTTTAGAATGGCCACAGAAGCAGCTCCAACAATAACACAAGGGCCCCCACCAATATAGCCACCACATTCTCCAGGCCACCTTGAACCACCACAGGATTTTCTTCAATGATTACGATGATGATGATGAGAGGCAGGAGCATGAGGATGACTGTGGCCGTGGCCCATCACTCCCAGTAGGCCAAGAATGTTCGTTCTCAAGGCCCTTCGTGATTCTTGATTTGATATGGAACTTGGGGTTTGTATTGGTGGCTGCCTTTGTGCTTTTGACTACCGTCACCGAGAGACCCACCACCCCTTTTAGGCTTTGGATTGGTGGCTATGCTCTGCAGTGCCTTTTGCATGTGGGCTTTGTTTGGCTTCACTCTCAAAACAGCCATTTTTATATTCATCATTTCCACGGTGCTGGTAGTGGGGAAGTTGCAGTAGTAGCCGATAATGGCAGACAGAGGGAGAGATAGTGGTGAAAGTAAACCGTTTGGTCAAAATTATTTTTCGCTCCATTTTACCGAGTGGAACACAGTTCATTGTGGACAAAAATGCCCTTGGTATTTCGGTGTGCGTTTCACGTGGTCGTAGATTCCATCAGTATTAACTGCTGATTTTGACAAAAGATCTAATATTTTGTACTTTGGATAGATCGGGAGCCAAAAATTTACTTTTAATTGTTTGAGAACCAAAAGTTCATCCGGCTAATAGTTTGAGGGCCACTGGGACTCTTTGCCCTATTTTTTACTATAATAAAATAATGTTTTATAGAAAACAGTAATCATTATTACATACAGCCCTTTTGTAAATTGTAAGTAACATGAAGTGGTTCTCCATTTGTTGCTAATAGCTTATTCAATTTTAAGCTTTCTTCAAATATTTGATCCACAATTTCGTCTACTAACAAGTAAGTCATGCCTATACTTTCTTTTGAATTTCTTTTGAATTGGCTGACCTCTTTATGTCACTTCATCTTTTATTGTGGCCGACAACCCTTTGAATATTTGTACTTTCTTTGAAATTTATATTTCATTTGGATCTTGTGCATATGATCCACCAAATGGTCATATTCTATAGTGAATTCTAAAGAATTTGCAATCTCCTTTAATTTCTCTTGTTTTGCTTGTTTATTCTTAAAATAGTCCATTTATTGTTTAAACATTTTTTGGATCTTCCATCGTTCTTGTAAACAAGGTGCAAATCCTGATAGTGAAAAATGGAATTGGGAACTAAATTTTCTTTGTAAAATAACCAAGTGGTGGCCGACAGAGATCAAAGGTGGCTGACCGCCACCTGAGGAAGTTGCAGCAACGAAGTCAGATTGGTTTTGGGAGATGAACAGTTTTGAAATTTTCATTTCGACCCACAAAAATTTTAAAAACTCTAATTTGACCACAGAAATGTTTATTATTATTGATAAAAGAAACGAAAAAAGAAAAAGAAAACTTGTATACTTCACCGTTGGACCGCACTGTTAGTGTAGTCAGTTTCACCTAGTTCCACTTAAACCCAAAAAGGCGGGAAGAAAAGAGGGGGGGGGGGGGGGGGGGGAGGAGAGGGGGAGGGGGGGGGTTGTATATGCGGGTGGCTTGCTAGAAGTGCTTAACCACAAGGTGTAAATGGAATTTGCCCCAAAAATAAAATAAAATAAAATAAAACAGGGATTGAAGGAAACTGAATTTGCATAAATTTGGCTAAATCTGTACCAACTTCATCAGTTACACTACACGGAGGATGACCTCACTATCTACAAATAACCAGACCTATACTACAATCTAATGCTAACCTCAAATATTCTGCAACCAAGCTTGGACTAGGTTTTCAGAAATTCCATATACAAATGTTTCCATAAAGTTTCTTACAGTCAAAAGATAGGTTACGCAGCTAGAAACTGAGTTAGACAACCTGTGACTAGAATTAGAATAAACAGCAGGGATTGAACCGGATGAAAGCACACGAGCGATTACAGCAAAATGAGCAACTGCATTAGGACAATGCATATCTTTTCGTCTTCGTGCGCAGCAGAAGCTCTTTCACCTCGTCACTTTGCTTGTGGTAGATAATCAACAATCACTCAAAGGTCTTCTGCACCTATAAAATATCATCTCTTCATGTCAACAAACAATATTTCTTATAATGCTATGAGAGGATAGGAAATTAATTGACTGATGCAGCAGCGAAATAAGCAAGGTGTCAAGGTCATAGACATAATAATTTTAGCTATCAAAATAAACCTTGTCATAATAGACCTTTTATCCACAATCAATCAAAAGCAGTTACTTGAGATATTGAAAATTTAGCAATTGCCCAAGGAAGTGACCCATATCATGCACGTAGAACTGCAAGAGAGTGACATCACATTCACATGCTACTGAGTATAACACGAAAAATCCTCCAGCGGCCTGCTAGAATGGACCTCAAAAGTCAACGTTTCATCTGACAAAACACAATATTTAACAGGTTTAGAAGCTATCTCCACAGACCTAAACATGCTTTGATTTTTCCCTGCTGCTTTACACAAGCACTAGCGGGGAGACATTAATACTTCTTCATATTATTTAAGGACGGCCACATGAAGCACCAGCGGGGAGACTACAGTTTCTGTTCTCTGCATGCAAGATTTAATCCTGTGTTCAAGACGTACACAAAATGTTGAGCATACCAACATTACAGAAACTGCATTCTAGTGGAAGGTCCAAAGAACTATTAAAAAACACAAAAGCTCCATGTCTAAACAGGACTTTCCATGAAAAGCAAGACATCCTGCTTGACTTCCAAATGCTTCTGAATCCTATCTTTTCATTCCAAAGCAATGTTATGTATGCATTAAATGGACTTCCTAACATTTTATAGCACTAATATCAGTCTAATTCCAGCCTCAGGTCACATACTGTAGGCTCAACAGGAGTTTTAAGTCAAAAATCATAAGACCTTCCATGCTGCGAAACCAAGCATCTCCCAACTTTGGATTACATGGGCACCTGGGAGATGTGTTCCCAGGAAGAAATAAATGGTTTGGCATGAAAACAATAAATGAATGCCTGCTCTCCTTGTTTTTGTTAACTTATGATCCATTGAGTGACAAGATCATTGAGTGTCATGACAAAACTAAAAGGACTGAGGCTTTGATCACGCTTCAAAAGCAAAGAGATTAGAATGAGAGGATAAAAAACAAAGAGAGGAAGAGAGCTGGAGGCGAAGTCGGAAAATGATAACAGAAATGGATGACAAAGTAGCCAGGATGAACAGCTGCGCAAAATTACTAAACCTGAAAAGGAAAAAGTTGTTCAAATGCAGAATTTTCTCACATAAAATATAACATCAACCTAAGCAGTTTTCCTTTCTGATTACGACTACACAAACAAGAAAACCTAAGCTGACAGCAGAAACTAAGAGCTGGAAACTGTTGCCTTGATATCAGAGTGAGAGAGATTTAGTGCCACCATTGTTATACTTGTGCAGCAATTTTCGCTATGAAGTACCAGCCAAGTGAAATCCCTTTTCCTCAACAACTAAACTTGCTAATTCCAGCAAGAAATCTACTTTCTTAATGCTTTGGACTATCAAACTGCCCAGAAAAACAAAAGCTACTATGACCTTTTATAGAGCGGTATCATAAGGATTAAAGTCCCAAGACACAACAAACACCACACGCATGCAAGATCCTATCAGCTATCTGTTTCCCTTCATAACTTCACATACAAAGGTTTTTCCAACAGATGCAACTTCCAGTAAAACTTCATAATCCCAGAAATTCCAGAATGACGGAATAGGCTTTCAATAATTAACTTATGAAGCTTTAATAATCAGAATAATATTCATCTTAATCAAGCTTTGTATTCGTATAACACAAATAAGTAGGCCAGTAAATATTTGAGAAGGCAACTTCCCTCTTACAATACATATATACCTCCCACTTTAACAAGATCCAGACATCTTATAAAATCCCTATGTGAGGTCCAAGATTCTAGTCCTCCTCCCAATATACAATGCATTTGACCCAAAAAGAAAAACCATGGAAATCAGGCTTTGGCCTTGTGGACATAAAGACTAGGCAGTCCCATGTTCAGATTGTTACTTGTAGTCTATATACCAAATTACGTCTAATCTCTGAATTTTATCCTGCAAATGCATATATTCCATAGTATTAATCTGATGGTTAACATAAAGAAAAAATCTGGAAATGGAAACAAATTACAAATTTAATCAAAACTATCACAGAACAGGTCTTAGTTCCACACTAAAAAATTATTGCTGAGATTCAACATTTAACATAGTTTCAGTACTTGACAGGGCTATAAATGATACTGATCCATGTTGCCTCACCAAGATAAGATTAAATGGAATCATAACTCCCCATCTATCAACGTAAGTTGGTTAAAAAACTGCTCTCAAAGATATCACAATAAACTCATTCTAATGGTACAGCAGGAATTAATGGCTATTCACGAAAGAAAGATGGTTTGCTTATAAGTAAATTAACCTTTAGGACACTTGACGAATTCAAAGCTCACCCAGGAAGGTTTAAGAGATGAATGTAGAAAGCCTAGTATCAGAGTAGAGTTCAACCTAGATACACCCTTAAACCGAGGTACTTGACATAGCTAAGATAATCAGAGTGATTCAAATGCTAAACTTTCAATTACTCAGGCCACTCTGTCATGTTAGATCCTGTGACAAATCCTTGAAATCTTACTGAACTTGTTTCTATTTCTGCAAATTTACTTGCAGGCAAGTTTTAAATTACTTGTGTATGAATTGCTAAAATATCTTGCAGTCCTCTTCACATAATGCAAAATTTCTTTTATCAATTATGCCCTTCAAGAGCAATATGTCTGTCCAAATCCCCAAATAAGATGATGGAGCAGCATGTCAACTAGCACATAGAATTCTAGTTGTAGAGGGAAAGTTACATGGGATGAAAAATTCATCCAGATCAGACAAAAGCTATCTGCAGTGCCCAAGCAACCGTAACACTAGGTAGACAATTGGCCTAGCTTTTGGCAAGTAATAAAACTGCTCCCAAAAGAAACTCTAGCAATGAAATAGAAGGAACTTGCAGAGAACGCTACTTACAAACTCAAAGTTGCTCACGGATGTAAGCCATTGATCGCAACATGGAATTTAACGTGTCTTTTGAGACTTGAAATTTCACTTCTGTTTCACCAGTAGTTGTCATGGTATCCTGGAGCTGACATGCATAAAAATAACAGAATATTTAATTTGGATATTAAAATATTATTCATAACATGATGTGAAGAATCACTCAATATCAAAAGGGAAATAAACAGGGAAATAAAGTTATTTGGTGCATATCTTATAGCGGCCTAGATTTTTGTTTCACGCAATTTCTGTGTCAACTTAGTTGATAAACTCATTTTATATTTTATTTTTTTTCCGTTTCGTTGAGAAGGCGATGATTTTGTTAAGAGGCAGCAAGAGGGAACAAAATAAGATAAACAAGTAGTTATCTTATACAATGAGGAGCCCTAGTAATTAGTGGAGGCCATTTATCTGAAAGCAAAAGGGTGTCTCAGAATTGACATTTTTAAGTTTTTTCTAATATTCTTGCTCCTCTTTGAAACAAGGTCCAGCAGATAAGTTGTACTATTAATCTCCTCCTGAAATCTTAACCACCTGCCAAGAACCGTCGAAATTCTAGCAATTAATAGTGTCAAGCCACCATTCTCAAGGATTTCACTTCTCAATCCTCCCACCCAACTTTCACACCTATACGCAATGGGACTGCAGAAGGATTTCACCAGTAGTAGCACCCTACATACTTTCAATTCGTCCCAACTTTTACACCTATTACACAAGGGGACCGCAAAAGGCAGCCCTGATGAATTCTACTACCACGGTTCACTGGTTATTGTTGACTGTTGTTTATCATGCAGTAAACGATCAACTATGACCTTAGATTTACTACCAACTATAAAGCATCAAAATCTTCATGAGCGAGTCTTTTAAGGCTAACAATTTCTTCCTCTCTACTTTGTTGACCTATATGAAAGACAGAACTGCATGTAGGAAATATGTTTGTCCTTAATTATACCAACTTCTACTATGTACAGATGTCAAAATAAACAAACAAGAAAAAACACAATATTGTACAGTTCACAGAGTGACAAGAATCCTTGATGTCCAAAACCTAACATCGTAACACCAAGATCTCAATTTTCAAAATCAAGAAGTCGACCTATTATGTTATTGTGTCAAGTTATATGCAAAATTGAACATTGGAATATCCAAGAAAAAGAGTGTTCTCCAACATTTAGTCATGTTTGTTCTTGATGCAAAATATTATTAATTCCACAGGACTTCAATAGTCTCAGGATTAATAGTTTATGAATGCAGTTGTACTCAGTTTCCTCTGAATTTGAGGTTCCTATATTTTTTCAAGCCCCTCATTTTGTGTTACATCCAATTACCACCAAATAATATGTTATTTCTATTTTGTGTGTTTATAGATAAGTAAATGATTCCAATAGCTTTTATCCAGTTTCCCTGAATCCTATAAATAATCAAGTCCCAAAACCATAAATTCAATTTGAATTTAAAATTAGTCCAAGGTTTCTGCTCGTCATTCTGTGAACCCTTGAGCCAAATTCTTGTGAAAAGAACAAATCATGTGGCAGATGTCTAGCACTATTGACCATCAAGGTTCTATTGTCTCAACTACACAGGTTCAAGTTCTTCATCCCAAAGATCTCAGCCTTTCTGTGTTCATTACGCAGAAACTCATTGACTAGGGTAAACACTTCTGAGCACTTAAAATTTTAGATGCATCTTTGGACAATGTACAAAATTTTAACACTATTAATACAAACAAGGACATAAGATTTGGAAAATGTCACAAAAAAGGAGAAAGTTGAACTCTAAAGCAAAAGTGTTCATTTGTCTTGGCATGCTTACAACTCAGAATTGATACAGAAAATTTCAAACCGTGCTTTGCTAGGCAGGTTTTGTGCCTGTGTTTATTATTGCACATCATATAAGGGCTTCATAACAAGTACGGCACATAGGTATTCAATTTGTGACTTCGCTGCAGCATAGCATATGATAAAGCTGCTGTACAAGTGACTTTCATCTGCTGTCACAGCTTCATAGCCAAGATTCTCTATGACACAAAACATTTGCCTGGAGATCAAGTACTCAGTCTTCAAAACTGTTTCCTACGAGATCAATGGACCAGGTTATGTTACGATGGCAATAATCATAAATAAACTTCCACTCTCTTTTTGTGGGAAGGCTGAGACACCTAATCCCTGCAGCATTAATTCATTTTCATTAAATGTCTGCAACTTATTTGCTTGTAAATGTCTCTTTTGCTGCATACTTACTCTGTAAGACAAAGGCATCTCAACTTCTCTACACAACATACCAATTTTTTATATCCATAAAATGCTGCATTTAGACCTTAACACTCTAAGGCACTTAATAAAGCAATTTCCTAAAAAGTTTAGAGTCTATGGGCAAACTTATATTCACCAACGAGCCTAGATTTGGTGCTCAAAGGAAAAAAAAAACTGTTATCAGAGCAAATACAGCACCATGACAACTTGCATGGAAGTAACATTTAAGGACAGATTGAGAAACAAAAAAGCTGCTATTGCAGCTGCTGGAAGAAAATCAAAATGTTATCATTCATGATGGTGATGTACAGTTGAAAACTTCTCATCATCCAACTCTCCAAGTATTTTTGGAGAAGGGAATCATTGAAATAAACAATAAAGATGACATGTCAGCAGAGCACAGCATGGAGCAAGATGATAAGGATGCTGATCTGCTTCTGAGACAAGGACCTGTAACTGGAAGATTGTCTCATGTACAACAATCCCAGTTATACGTTGCTGTATACCTTTTTTTGGAAAGAAATTTCCATGAACCTCATGATACAGATGGAAACATGTCCCAATGTACATCCTCATGGAAGAGAATTACAATAGTAGAACTGTAGGAACAACAATTCTTATACATGTTCAGTAATTACAATGCTCGGGTTGTCATCATGCAAAATCAAGCCTGGTTCTGCAAGCAATCTCAGTGTAAGTATCAGACATCTCATCTATCTCATGTCCAACTTCCAAAATCAAATATAAACATTCTAGAACCTTTACTATCCTTCTTGAATATTTTGTATAAAATCTTCCTCAATTCTATTCAGCACTCAGTGAATACCTTTAACAACAAACTTTATGCTCTGTTTTACCAAAGGCATGCAGGACCACCAGGCATCTATATTGGCTTCTACTAATTTACAATTTGGCACCCAAAGGAAAAAAAAAAAGCATAAAAAGGGTAGCCACATAGAAGAGAAACTTAAATCATTCCATTGTTTTTTGATTTCAAGAATTTATAAAGCTAACCTTCAAATTGATGACAGCAACCCTATTAGCTGGCGCAGAAAGCTGTTGACTAATATATGTCATGGATTTCAACATTGGTTCCAGTGTGACCTTTGTAAGTCTAAACTGCACATCTGTTTCTCCTGAAGGAGTCTTACCATAATCTTGCAGCTGCAACATAATCAAGACAGAAATGCAGATTAATGTTAATTGATATGTAGAACAAATCAAAAGCAATGCATCCAGTACATATTCACCCTGTCAAATACATGATAGTCAAAACCAATGGGAACAAATCATCGTGTCAACATTTTAAGGTCGTCACAAAATTCATAGCCTAAGAGCAGACAACCTCTGATGCACTTGCCAATTTCAAGCAGCAGCACCCACTAGACGTTAGTTATGGCCAACAGATCTTATACAGCCAATTAATCAGCCTCTTACTCCATTTTATTATTTTGTGCAAGAAACATGTCTAGAATTGTTGTATACCTCTTCAAAAATTAACATGCTACAGCAACTAGGATAAATTTCACTTGATAACATGCTACAACAACTAGGATAAATTTCACCTTGTAAAATTCTACACGTATGATGTATAAGACTACACAAAAATGCACAACAACATTGTATTAGTAACGAATCAACAGCTATTGATATACCTGTAAATATGTTTCAATTACATACAAAAGGACTTATTAGATGAGCAAAGGGAGATATGTCATCTCATGCATAAGAGCCTGGGTTATACAATAAGACACCTTTCATGTGTTAATGTCCTTGAGATACTGATCCTGATTCTCTAACATTTGACACAATGGAGCATCAGTTTAAAGTTGAATCCAACTGCACCAATGCTTTTTGAACCGTAAGAAAGTAAGACTGTAAATGGTTATGTCTTTTGATTTTTAGCATGAATGAGTATAAACTGTTATACCTTTCAACTTTCAGTATGAATAACAGGTCCTGATTCAGAGAGCAAAGATGAAAAGAAGGAAAGAAGGTAACTTTTGCAATTCCACCGAATTATACCTAGCTGTTACAGAGCAATTTTTCCAATCATCTAGGTCAACTAGGATGTATTACTAGTAATGCTCCATTAGAATTCTAGGTGTTTGAAGGCAGTTTTGTAATGCCAACAGATGTTAAGTGCTGAAGGCACGAGTCATCCTAGGCAAGTTAAAAGTATCAAGGCTTTTGTCCAATCAAATCAAACTTATGCTGTTAAGGTCAAATTTGGCTGCCTACGCTTAAGGGTTCAAGTCCAGTTTGGCTTTCACATTTATTAGCTTTATCTTTCTTATTTATTAGGATTTCTAAGCATCAAATTTAGTCCTAAAGGTACTTATATTCTTTTTTTTTTTCTATATATATGTCAGTTGCAGTACATTAGTAGAGATGAATGACACAGAACTTTGTTGAATTGAATTTATTATCCAGTGCTGTCCTTCTTAGAGAACTGAAAGTAGCTTTGCCTTTTAGGTCTTCCCCAAGGAAATCTAGGTGGCATCCCTAGAATTTCTTACTTCAAGTCCTTATTTTCAAAGTTCTTGCTTCTATGTCTAAAGTTAATTCTGATTTCTCAAAGTTTCTACTTCTAGATCTTATTGTTCCCTCTCCTATCTTCTGATTTGTGAAGATTTTTACAACTGCATCCTAAAAATCAACTTATCCATAATTGCTAATTGGCGCACTATCATGTCCACTTTTCCTTCTAATAACAGCAGAAAAAACAGCAGTCTCCCAAGCTAGAGTCTAAGTCCAGGGACAAGAGATCAAACCTTCAGATTAATGACAGCTACTTTATTGGCCGGATCTGTGTTTTCTATAACCCATGTCATAGACTTAAAACAAGTGAGAACAACCTGCATGCATGAAATGAAGTACTTAAGAGAACGAGTTGAAATAATCCACATTAGTTGTGCTTTTAATTGTTAACAAAATTTTGATAAAATAAACTGTAAAGGCGCCAGTACACACAGAACTATCAGAAGGGCTTCCTTCATGGTTAATAGTCACAGGACCCGTGGATGGTTGATTCGAATCAGCAAGAGGGACACCAACGTCATTCAGGTTCAAGCAATGTGGCAACATATCTGACCATGGCCGCAGAGGTGGACACGCATTAGAAGTTGGTAAAGGTGTCTTCTTATTAATCTCATCCTGAAAATGCCCACTCCCTTGAGATGAAGGAGGTCTAACTTTGGCAACATTCTTCTTCACCACAGCAATCTTTCTTGCACCTTCCCTTAATGCACCCAATGCAGTACAATAGGTCTCTGAAGAAATTGCCCCTTCCTCTGCATACTTCAGTGCTTCCCTACATAGATTGTTGAAACGAGACGTTAGAGACTCCATACTCTGCGTATCTGCACCTCTGTCATCAGATCCAAGTCTGGCAGTCCTCGTCCATCTCTTCAGTATATAACAGGCTGGAAGCTTAAGCACATTTGTCACAGTAAAAACAGTCAAAATGTGTCTACAGACAATGCCTGAGTACTCAAACATCTGACAGCTACAATCTGCTTTCACATCAGAAATATCCAATGTGACAATATATGCTTTGTCATCATGCTCATATTTTGCAACCCTAAACTTGCTTATCACACCATCACCATCTATTTTATTGGCGGTGTAAACAAAAGTTTCAACAAGTTCTTCTTGGAACTTCGCAAAAATCTTTTTTGTATACAGGCTTGCTGCTTGTTGTTCCATTGGTGATGGTGTCTTCAGTTCAGGTGTGGAGCAAAGCGTATCAAAATCTGCTTCTATTTCCCTTTCCAGGGAATTTTCTAAAGCCCTTTCATACTGCTTGAAGAACGTTGGAAGGTTGGTCTGTTGATTCACATACCCATCAAAAAAGGAGTTTATCCCATGGTTTGCTGAAAATGCAGCAAAAAAACAATCGCGAAAATAAACTGGGGCCCACTGCTGGCGAGCATTATATACAGCTTTAAGCCACTCATTTTTCCAGAGATTGTATTTGTCAAGGAGGGAGCTCCATGAAGACTCAAAATCCTCAATTGTCTCAGAAAAATTGATGCAGCTATAAAGTTCTCCATAAAAGGAAGGATGAGCTAAATACACATGAGCCAACCTTTCCTGGCCCTCTCTTAAGATATGCCACTTACAAATGCAGTGACGAGTTTCTGGTAATACCTGATGAACTGCTGCCTTGATGGCTCTATCTTGGTCAGTTGTCATTGAAACAGGAGGATGATTATTCATTGCAGATAACCATGTCCTGAAAACCCATGCGAATGAAGACTCAGACTCATCCAAAATTAAAGCACAACCAAATAACACCATTTGACCATGATGATTGACCCCAGTAAAAGAAGCAAATGGAACCTGAAACTGATTAGGTCTATACATGGTATCAAATATAACTGCATCACCAAAGTGACTGTATGCTGTCCTTGATCTTGCATCAGCCCAGAAAATGTTAGTCATACAATTGTCATCATCAAGCTGTATAGCATAGTAGAAGCCAGGATTCTCAGCCTGCATCTTTTTGAAATAGTTGAGGAGATTATGAGCATCTCTTCCCAGAGTCCTTTTTTGCCCACAGGGTTGAACAAAATTTATGGGCATAAGAGGGCTAAGATTTCTCACTGGAACACTTATTTCTACTGGAGAGACACAACTTGCACGGTGAGTAAGTTCATAATATACGTTATTTCCATTAGTGGAGATCATGAGGTCATTCTGGCTACTAAGTGTCTCTGCTGCACTCGTAGTAGCACCAGCAAAATGCCTTCGAGGTCTGAGATAATGCACCTTTCCAGGATTCACTGTAGAATGGTTGTGATCCTCCACAAATTTAGTCACAATCCAACTATCTGAATTTTTTTTTTCTATCCGAAGCATAGCGTTACAGGTTTCAACATTTTTTCTTTTAAAAACTTCTCTGCAACAAGCAAAATCCCACCTAACAATTGGTCCATCTGGCTTCGAACGGCTGTACTGCCCAACATGTGTGCTAAAACCCACATGCCTTGCATATGCATCATAAAAGCTCTTGGCAGCTTCTTCAGATTCAAACTCCATACCCACATACGGCTTCTCAATTCCATTTTCAACCTGACAGCTTCTCTCGTTTTCAGCAGAATTCCCCGGAAGATTTTTCTTTCTATCATGGTTAATATGAGTGTGCGATTCACCATTTTTTTGCCTCTTCTCTCGGTCTACATGGACAACTTCAACAACTTCATCATCCATTGACCTGAGTGAATGTATCAGGACATTGGCATATTCTCTCACTCACGCATCTATGTCTCACATCTATTCATGTAAAACGAATGGTTGGCGACTAAAATCTTATCCAAGCAACTAAACTTAACAGTGCATCCGACATTTGTCCTCCTGCTTATGCTGAAAGAAACCACTCATAAACAACCGAACAAGAAGCAAAGAGAAGAGAGAAGAAAGAGAGAGTTAGAAAAAAGTTAGTGTCAACTTGCACCCAAGCTGTACCATGAATTTATCAATCCATCCATTGAAGTCAGCATTAAAAATAAGCATGCAGAAATAACCAAATGTTATACATAGGGGCCTTGCAGCCTCCGTCAACATCACCTTCCTTCTCAAGAAGATGAAGCTGAATATGTAGAAGCAGCGGCAAATGCATTAGCAACAGCAAGAGGCCGTGCGGCAGTGTCTTGAGGAATTTTTGCTGTGTGTTTAAGAGTTAATTATGCAACTATAGCCGATTAAGAGTTTACAAGGGAACAACAAATTTTGGTAGCCGGAATAGGAAAAATGTGGAAACACAGTACTATTGCATGCAATCATGTGAACATAGGAAATTCATATGATAAAGCTCAGTAATCAATCCTCTTGAATGCAAATGAAACTTCTCAGAAACTTATATTGCTTTCTTCTTCCTTGTTGGATGAATTCTTTATCCTTTATGAATACCAGAAATTATCAACAAGATGAAAAAGTAAAGACAGATGAGAACTTGTAGGTGAATTAAATATAAATCTGTTAAAGGAAATGCTTTGCACTCTCTCTACATATTTTTAGGCAGTATCAGAAAAGTCAAGATGCTAAAGGAAACATAGAGATCAAGAAATAGGATCTCAAAGCCACAATAATGGCACAGCTTAGAAGTTCAAAGATACATTTTCCATAGATGTCATATAAATCATAAATTGCGCAGATAGCCACCAATTTTTAAGTGAATGCTCCATCTGAAACCCTAAAATCCCACTTCAGTAGCTACCTAAAAAGGTTATCCTCTAGCAAAAGCTTCCAAACCATCCGACAGTGGAGGACAGCATGACAATACTCCCACTAGCAGACTTGACAACATTCATACATCTGCAGTAAGAGTTAGTAAGGTCCTCCAATAGTACAAGAGATAATCAGAATCTAGTACAATAAGTACTATTGTTCATACAAAGTCTTTGATTTGAAAGAATTCTTGAAGTAGAATCTAGTCCAATGAGAATTATTGTTCATACAAAGTCTTTGATGTTCAAGACATCTTCCACAAATGCTTCTTCAGAGGGAAAGAAAGAGAAGGATCGGAAAATCATAAACATGGGGAGTTTAAAGAGATTCATGCAGGACCAGCAGATTTGCTCAAATGTCGTAATTTTTCTTTTAAGTGTTTTAAGTTGAACCTCTCTCTTTTGGTGCGAGAGTTTACACTGCATCTGGAAATATATTTGTACAAGACAGTATACGCTATGGTTGTAGTTGCATCTCTAACCGAAGAAACAAAAAATAACCAGACAGAAGGCTATCCTTAATATAGCTTTCCTGTAGTGACCTTACTCCTACAATCCAGAGCAAATTTCTCCCCTTCTCCACCCACCTCACATTACCCTCACCTTATAAACTAGCTAGAACCTTCAACACCACATTAGTGCCTCAGCTCTTCATGCCACCCAATGCTCTTTCTCTAAAGAGTGAGCAAGGGGCTGTACAAAAAATCAGTCAGCTACTTAGCTCCAAAAAGCTGAACCCTACAGTTTTGCTCCCCCTACGCAATCGGCCATCACATCAGTCTACTCTCTCACTAGTCAATCCCATTAAACACAGCCCTCCTTCCACTTCCCCTGAGCCTCGCCAGTCTTCAAATGGAACACCATGCTCCAGACAACCACCATTTCCTATCTAGCCCATTGTGCAAAACCAGCAAATTGATCATAAATTCAAAAAGAAATTTAAAAATTTTTAAAAAGGAAAGAAAGAAATGCTTGTTTTAAGCTAAAATGCTTTCATTCTTTTTATGCTTTCTGTATACTAAACCAATCAAAAGTGGAAAACAGAAAAGGCAAAATATATGAGCATTTCAGTTTCCCTAGTTTCACCCCAAATATCAAGCAAAATAAATTCCTAAAAAGAAAAAAAAAAGCTATAAAAAATCAAAAAGGTAACATTTCTACCTTACACTACAACTGAAACTTCCAATTCTCCATTTCAGACTGAAACCTAGAGTGGAAAAAAGAAAAGCACAGATATTAATGCTGCACTAGAAATAATAGCGAACTCACCAATTACTAATTTACACACACCGAAGTAGGAAATGCACAGAAATAACGTCAATTTGTGAGGAAACCGGTGGTGGTGGTAGCGACGCCGGCGGTGGTCCGGGTGGCGGTTGAGGTTAGCAGAGCTTAGGAAGCCAGGGACCGTCGTCAGGGATCAGGCGCGGGCGCGGGCTCGGGCTCAGAGCGAGAATGAGCTGGGCTAGCTGCTGGCTCGCTCTACAGGCAAATCGGAGTTTTTTACGTTTTCTGGTTTCCGGGTTTCCATTTTAGGGGGCATTTGGTAAAAGGGTATCGGAATGAAGGAATGGAATAAACTCCATAATTGGTGTTTGGTTCACTGGTATGGGAATTGAAATTTTGGAATGATTTCTAAAAATTTAGCATCCCTCCATTCCTTAGTAAAAGGGTGAGTTTTGTCCAAAACCCAAGTGTGATTCCAAAATCTTATAATTACATAATATTTAGTATAATTAATATTTTTATATATTATATATTTATATTTATATTATAATATATACATATATATATAATTTATTATAATTATAAAATTTTATTATAATTATATATTTTATTTTAATATTTTAAATTGATGCTGCAAAAAAGTCACGTGTGTGAATCAGACCCTTGATAAATAGTCAAATGACAATTCAGCCCCGTGTGAATAGATATTTGTGGCAGTTAGTCCTGCATATTCATTTTTGTTAGCATTTGGCCCCTTAACAATAAGAAAAATATCTGCTCACTCGAAGAAGTTTTTCCTCAAACCCCACTCCCAATTGCCAAGCCCACCACATGCCATTTTTTTAAGTGAGAGGTGTTGAATTTAGAATTTCCTACTTATAATCTAGAGGTGTCAAAGAGACCCATTTAATTGAAGTCTACTCATACACACCCATAAATAGTTGGGTATGAGTATCTTAAATTTTACATATATGTATAAATAAAATGGGTATAATTGGGTAAGTGATAACCCACCAAATTCAATTAACCTATTTAACTAGAGATTCGCTAAACTTATTTCTCCACCTCTGCACCGTCAATATTGCTTCTTCAATTTTACTACCAGCTAGAAAATTTTTGAATGTTGCCATGACCTAGTCAAATTCTGCAATTTTCTAAACTTAAACCTTAATAATTAGACTATCATCTCATCATGCATCTAAGAATTCATCAAGGAAAAGAACAAAATTTGTCATATATAACAATCCATTTGATAATTGCAACTTTTGAACATATAAATGCAATTTATCATATATCTACGAAATACACATTTGACGAAGTTCAACAAAAAGGCTGGAGGACGGCCATGCAATAGTAGATTGCAGAATGCTTATAACTCTCTTTAAAGGCCAAGCACTATAATCTGACTTAGACAGAATTGTCTCGCATGGTCTATGTGTTTTCTTTTGGTGGCTATGTATCTTGAGAAAGCATATTGATTTGTGCAGCGATTGTCAATTTTGATCATGTGCAAATTTGCCAATGAAGAGTGCCAAAGTAGATTTGTTTGATTTCTTGTAAAGAATTAAACGTAAAAATGAACTTTTGAAATCACCAAAAAAAAGATAGGAAATTTCTTGTTTTGGCATTTAATTTGAGATTCAAAACTTGGTAGTAAAAAGATTTTTATCCTTAGCAAAGTAAAGCTCATTCAGATCATGTTGAATGATTGATTTCCTATGTTAATGCTTAAATTTTGTATCAATTTTTCAGTCTTTGACAAAAAGATTGGTAGATTACCCTGCCATGTTCACATGTGTTTTTAAATAGGTTCTACTTTGTATATGTTAATTTGATCTCTAAAGATTTGGCCTTCGAAATGTAGACATCAAATTTTTGTTAATTTAGAAGAAATCACCAATTTGATCTCTAAACATTTTTTATAATGCCAATTTAGTCCCTTAAAGTTTTTTTTATATGTAATTAGTCCTCAAAGTAAAATATATATGCCAGTTAAGGACATGTGTCGTAGCGCCGCCCCAAACATGTCTTTTATTCGAATAGACGACGGTCCATTCAAGGACTTTTTGGGTAGATCACATCAGGATCATTTTAATGCTTTGATAGAAAATAAAAACACGATTAAAAGGCAAAAATTAGGAGAGTGTCTGAGAAAGGAAGTGCGCGAAACCAATTTAGGGCTTTTTGCTGCTGTTCGAATTCTGCATTAGTGGACACGAATCAGATGATGGAAAATGATCTGAATAACATGGAATCGGTAAGGATAGAACAATTGGGTGAGTAAAAGAATGCGAAGGATATAGCTGGTGAAATAGCAGCATTAAGTACAATAAGTCCAATCATTTATACTTTTACTTGAGAAGTGAATTGTTTTGACGATTTGATTACATAATCTGTTGATTCTTCACTTATTTTGAAAGATTGTTTGATTTTATGCGCCATGTCCATTTCATGGGTAGGAAAGACCAGGAAATTGGGTGGTTGAATGTGGGGTATGATATGAGATAATGTTGCTTTTTCGATTTTCTTTAACCCATCTGGTTCCTTTGTTGGTAAAATTGCATTATGTTGTTGCTTTCAGGCTACTAGAAATAGGGATAGAATAAAGTTTGAGCATGTGGAGAATAATTAATAAAAATATTTTTGTCTTTTTCTGGAAAAAAAATAGAAACAGGACACAAATTGGATTATTTTTATGCTGAAAATATTTCATGGTGGGGTATATTTTAGACCACCAGAAGAAAAGTATGTAGGGGACGGTATGAAATCCTTTGAGGTGTCCTTACAAATCGAGTGAGTTTGAGCAGTCTCTCTTCCTTTTGTACCTTGCTCGAATATGAAGGTAATGTGCAATTGTATTAGAGATTTCTAGGTAGAAAGAATGAATTTAAACTTTGCAAAATAGATAGTAAAGATGATGTCGCAGATATGGCTGCCATAGGGAGCAAAATTGGTGAAGTTGAACTATATTTGGTACAAGAATTCCATATTAGATTCTTGGAGAGTAAATTAGGTAGGTGTAATGTTGGTATGGCCAAGTCTAGTGGATCAAAAGAAGAAGAAGATTGTTGTTATGTTAACATAACCTTCAACGACTGTACTACCTTTGAAGATACTACAGTGAGAGTTTAATTTATTGAGGAAGTAGATGCCTGCAAGGTTGATGATGATGCAGAATTAGAATCTATCGATGTTGAAAGTTTTCATGATAGTGATTATGACTTTAGCAAAGACAAAGACTATGTGATTTTCCAAAAAGCTATTGCTAGTGTTGAAAAGGAGCTAAAAATTGATCAAAAATAGGCGAAACACTACCTATTGGAGAGACTCGAGGTAGTAGAAATAATGCCACAAAACCAGCTTATGATGTAGTAGAAAAAACAGCAGCAAGCAAACAAGAAAGCATCAAAGATGGGGCTGATATGATGGAGATCCCATTCCAGTGCATGAAGAATCAGTCTCAATCAACATTGAGGAACTAAATAGCTGTTGTGAGTCCTCGAATGAGGATAGTTTAAGAATGAGGAAGCCAAAATATGTCAGGTTTAGGCCTAAAATTGACATGGCAGACCCAAAATTTTATATTGGGTTGTTTTTCAATGATAAACAAATCTTCAAGAGAGTCATTGATTACTATGGTGTGAAATGGAAAAAAGTATTTCTATGGAAAAAGAATGATATTAAAAGAATGAGGACCAATTGCAAGGCATCAAATTGCAAATGGTTCATTTACACTTCTAAAAAGGCTCATAGTGATGCGTTTGTCATACGAACCAGGAGACCACATTGTCATTGTGGTAGAACATTTTATCACAAGCGGACCAATTCAGGTTTCTTAAGTAGACATTACATGGAATTCATTAGGCTGAACAAGAAGGTGACAGTTGCATAGTTCAAGGAAAAATTTCACATTGAACTCAATGTCAACATCACTAAGGACCAAGCAAGCAAGACTTTCATGAAGGCCAAGTTGTTGATTCATGGTAGTTACAAAGACCAATACAAAAAGTTATGGGACTATTGTGAAAAGCTGCTTACATGTAATCCCAGGACAACAGTGCATATGGAAACCTCTATTGATAAAATTAGTGGTAAGGAGATATTTCTAAAATTGCATATATGTTTTGAAGCATTGAAAAGAGGGTTCAAAGCTAGTTGTAGACGTGTGATTAGGGTGAATGGTTGTCACTTGAGGGGTCCACACCTCGGAGTATTGTTAACAGCATTTGGTATTGATGCAAATGACTGCATCTATCCTGTTGCCTATGCCATAGTGGAGGTAGAAATTAAAAGTTCATGGAAGTGGTTCATAAAATTCCTGAAGTATGACTTGTCAATTTATGAACAGAAAAGCTGGACATTCATTAGTGATAGGCAAAAGGTAACATTTTGTTGCTTATGCTTACAGTTTTTTTTTTTATTTTCTAGTTCAATGAATCGACCTTGCTTATTGGTCTATACTTGCAGGGTTTAGGATCTGCCATTCAAGAAGTGATTCCAGGAATAGAGCATAGATATTGTGTACGGCACCTACACAACAAGTGCACATGCACATGAAAAGAGATTTGAAATACAACATATCTATGGAGAAACCTATGTGGTGGACCTAGGCAAGTGCACATGCACTTTTAGAAGGTGAGAACTCACAGGCTTGCCTTGTTGTCATGCTATTGCATGTATTTCACTTGCATCTGGCAAACTAGAGGACTATGCACACAAGTGTTATTCAAGAGAGGCATACTTGGCTGCATATGAGTCCACTATTGCTCCAATAAGTAGCCCAAATGCGTGGAAAACCTTGGCCAAGGAACCTGTACTGCCACCTAAGAAAATGAGACTTCTTAGAAGGTCTAAGAAAACTGTCAAGAGCAGTGATGGAGTTATAAAGCTGTCAAGAGCAGGAGTCACTCCACTAAGTTGTTCAAAATGCCATGAAAGATGACACACTAAAAGAAAATGTCCACGGCTTATACCACAGGAGCAATTAACTGCATATAGTAGCAGTTGGGGGCCGTCTTTCAACAATAACAGGTGCAGCAATTGTCAAGAGTTGGGTCATAATAGAAGAACTTGCCCAACAATCTACAATAGCGAGAAAAGTTGTGCAGTTGCAAATGGCAAAAATACTTCAATAGCTGGTTTGTTATTCCTACCAAACACCTACACTATTTTGAGTAATATTAAGTCCATTTTGCTAATCTTTTCTCTTTTTTATAGAGAGGTCAGGTCTTGAGGTGTCTAATGCATAACAAGCTATTGAAAAATAACTAGAAGCTCATGAACAATTGAACATCATACTTGGCAAGGCTGTACAGTTGAAAACAAGCTGCTCGAGATGAAGGACATGGTTGCTACATACTTACATGACAACTTGCATGTTAATTGTATTTATATGGCCACCAATTATTATTTTTTTCTTTGTAGATTCATGTGCATTGATTGAAATTGTACAACCTGCTGAAACAACAGAGCTTACACCTTCGGTTCCTAGTCAAGTTCCTGAACAAAAGACAAAAACTGTAAAATGCACATTATGTCGAGCTCCAAAACATAACAGGACAACATGTCCCACACATCCGGTACAATCTTGGAGAATACAGAAGGCATCTATGGATGCTTATGGTCCATATGTTGAATCAATTGAAAAAAAAACGTAGGATAAAGTAGAGGGTGAGTATATGAGATGAAAAACAACTTATACTTTGCATGCTTTCTTTATGATAGCACTTATACTTTGCATGCTTTTTTTATGATAGCACTTATACTTGCATGTTTATGCTGGCACATAGGCTCATAGATGAACCAGTGAGGAAAATGAACCCAGAATTAATGACCATCTAACTGGTTATGAGTAATATCAAATAGCTATAGCAGCTCACACCCAATGTTGATCAACATATTTCATCTAGAATATAGGGACTGATCAATTATTTTGAGCCTACTTATGTATTTTGGCTGAACATTTTTTGTGAGTCTACTTATGGAACATGTATGCTAGTTCCCTAGTTAAATCATGTTAGTTGGGACATTTTACTTTGCTGGAATTGCATTATTATTTTGGTACTCTATGATCATGTCCAACTAACATGAACATATCCCTTTTTGTTAATGGTTGGAATGATACTCATTCACGGGTTCTGAAATTTTTAGTGCTCAGGGTGTTACTTGAAAAAAGTTAATGTACTATGTATTTGGTTGCTAGTTAGGATTCTTAAAAATGAAAGCAAAACTCCGCAGAATTTTTTTTATGAGCAACTTATTGCATTGAAATGATGTAGTTGATATCTAATTGTGGTTATAGCTAGTGATTTTGCTATTGTATCACTACAGAGTTAGGTTTCAAGGTTGGGATTGTTCAAATTTAAAGTGAAACTCTGTTGAGAAGTTTTTTAAACATGAGAAACAAGTTGCTAACCATGTTTCATTAGTCATACATATCACAATAGCTTTACAAGTCTTAAACTAGGTTCAACATCCAACCTCTTCAACATCCAACCTCTTCAACATCCAACCTCTAATTCCAATTGATGACTAAAACAAAGGCATGAATACTAGAATGCTTTTTGTCCAACAACACCATCTGAGCTACTGCAACATTTTGAGTCCATGTCCTATATGCCTCTTTTTGGCATTATCACTCAATATTGCAACTAATAAAATGCAGCAGCCGAACACTACCAACAGAAACAGTTTCATCTTTTTTTCAAATTTTTTATTTCTTTCTTCATTTCCATGTTCTCCCCCTTGACTTTTCTTAGCTCTTGTAGCAATTTCACCATCACGTTCTTAGTGTACTTTGACATGGGAGGATCGTGCCATAAAAAAATTTGTAAACTTGGAGTGTCTACAAATTATCAATAATTCTGTGATTAGTAATACAAAAAAAAAAGAATTAGCCTAAAAAAAAGAAATGAACCCAAATAAATTCCATTCCAGTTAGTCACATTATGCCATAATTTCTGCATCCATAAAACCTTCTTGATGGATTTGCTGTAGTCCACGAACTATATATATCTATTTTACTTACTTCTTGGCAGTGGCACTTCACCTTGTCATCTCCACCGTAGCTTTCAACCTTTTCTCGGATGATTCCTCCAAGAGTTGAAGTGTAATATGTGTCGTTCCTTGGATCTCCATTGGTGGCTGAGCTAGAGGACCCGTCATCCATATTTCTCCTTCTATTATACATTCAAAAAGAGAAATTTGAAGACATTTTGGAATGGGATCTGCTCAAAACCCTAATTTGGCTAAATTGGACCGCCCCTCATTTCGTATTGCCTTTATATCTTCTTTTCCATTTGGGTTTTCATTTGTTATTTTTAATTTTCGAAGCATTAAAATGATCTTGGCATGAACTACCCAAAAAGCCCTTGAATGGACCACCATCTATTCGAATAAAAGATATGTTTGGGGCGGTAACTGCGACACAAGTCCTTAATTAGCGTATATATCTTACTTTAAGGACTAATTGCATACAAAAAACTTTAAGGGACTAAATTGGTATTAGTAAAAATGTTTGGGGACCAAATTGGCAATTTTTTCATCAATTTATAATATTTTCTTGAATTTTATTTATTTAATGAGTCATTTATTTTCATTTTATCTTAAAAAATAAAGAAAAATAAAAAAAGAGGGGGAAAAACACTTTCTAATCATTTTTTCCAACTAATACACTATTTACTCCACTACTACACTCAACCTCCCAAATTCTTTCTCTACACTCTCACAAAACACTCCCATCTCCTTCTTGAATTCCTTGGTTCTCCCTTTGTAAGGCCCGAATACAACCTCTTTTCTAGGCGACCACACAATGGAGCAATTGATGAGAAAGCACAAGTGTTTGTGAGTAGAAGAGATAAACAACAATGTACAGATCACAAATGTAACAATAAGTAAATAAAAAGGAAAGAATTGCAAACCAATTAACTACCTAACTCTTCTTGAGCTTGTAGATTAATTCAAATAAGTTTCTTCAAGTTGATGAATTACAATCACTCTTGTGTACAAAGGAAGGTTCACATCCTCCTTGCCCCGAACTCCACTCGGTCAAGTTAGGACGTTTTACTATCCTTCAGGACAACCCTCACAGAGCTACACTCATGAAGTATTCACTCACAAATGAAAAACTTACAATGAACCTCACACCACTAAGACTACAAATCTTCCTTGAAAAGTATTTTCTCACTAAAATCACTCTAGATCTTTTGTATCTTCAGTGTGCAAAAGTTGTTTAAAGTATCTGACCAACAACTATTTATATAGGACCAAAAAAGTGCCTTATTAATGCTTCCAACGGATAGAAAGTAGCGGAAGAGTCAACTAGTCGTTGGAGTATCGGACGTCCGGTAGTCCTGTTTTTTGCGTCCGACAGCAGGCAGTGAGATAAAGAGTTTTTCTTTAATTCTTTCGGACGTCCGGTAGGCTGATTTTCTGCGTCCGAATGTATGATGTAAAACTGGAAATTCTTCTTCAATTCGTTAGGACGTTCGGTAGGCTGATTTTCTGCGTCCGAAGATACTCAATGGTTGTCGGACGGCCGATGCAGTCTTTTTGTGCGTCCGACAGTTTCAGCATACTTTGTCCCTTTCAAATGTGCTTAATCTTTGAACCTGATTTGTTTCATTTCTGAAAAGGCCTTTGAGGAGACGTTAGTAACATCCATTTGTTTTGTAATCATCAAAAGTTAGGGACCAATGTCAACATTCTCCCCTTTTTTTAGGATGACAAAACAATGGATGGAAGAAGGAAAGAAAAAAAATTGAGCAAATAAGCATAACCTCTCCCTCACACATAGCATTCAAACTTACAAATTCAGAATAACTCCCCCTCATATATAGCATCCATATCTCTCCCTTTTTGTCATCATAAGATGAGAGTAAAAATCTCATACTGTAATTCAGCAACAATAACAGAAAATCTAATATTCCAAACAAAAACAGAGAAATAATACCAGAATTCAGCAATCCCAACATTAGATCAGAATTGTTCTTTTCTCTCCCTTTTTGACATCAAACAAATTCAGTAATATGCAAGAACATCAAGAAAAAACTCAGTTCAAATCATCAGATACATCAAAAGAGAATTACAAAAAAAATATTATGAACAAAAATCTCATCAATCTTACCAATATCTTCTACTTGTTAGAGTTAGTATCATGTCTAACTATCCACATGCATTTCATGCCTCTTCTCATGTTCTTTTTCACATAACAATTATTTTTCATGTGACCTTTTTTACAGTAAAAATTACACATAACCAAAGAGTTATTTACATGAACAAGTTTAATAAATCTTACTTGTCTTCTTTTATAAATAGTAAAATCATTTGCATTCTGATTCAGCCTTATCTGATGAGTACCAAAATTTATCTTTTTCTCATAAGTGCCAAAATAAGGTTTTGTTCCATTTTTTTGAAAACAGTTTTGTTTCTTATATTGTAGTAACTCATTTAAATCATCAATTCTTCTTTTCAAATCACCTTGTTCCTTTTTGAGTGTCTCACAAAGACTTGTTTTTCTATCAAGTTTATTTTGTAAATCAATCTCATTCTTTTTCAAAGAATCATTTTCAGTTTTCAGTTTCTTGTTTTCTTGAAAAAGACGAGCATTGTCCTGAACAAGAAAACTAATTTTATATTTTAATTCCTTGTTTCTAGTATAAGATTCTTTCAAACTATCATGCAATTTTATATTGAAAGATTCAAGATTATCATCAGTTTCATCATTACTTTCAAATTGAGAGTTGGAAGTTGTTACCTCATCATCTCCAATGGCTATAAAAGCCAATTGAGCAGATTGTTCTTCCTCTTCAATTTCACCATCGGAATTGCACTCATTCCATGTGAATTGAAAGTTGTTGAATCTTGGCTTTCGTTCACCATTTTTTTTCTTCATTGGACACTCACTCATGTAGTGTCCAAGTTGGCCACATTCATAGCATTTGTCACATTACTTTTTATTGGCCTCATATCTTCCTTTATTTCTTGCATTGTTGAATTGATTAGAATCTGAATTGTTAGGTTCTCCTCTTCTAAATCTCCTTTTGTTGAGGATCCTCTTGAAACTTCTAGTGATGAGAGCTAGATCACTATCATCAGCTTCCGCATCTTCTTCATCTAGGGAGGCAGAATCATCTTCATCTTGAAATGCCATTAGAGCAATGCTCCTTCTTACTTTCGCATTCTCTTCCTCTTGCACTTTGGACTTAAGTTTCAGCTCATAAGAGGTTAGAGAATTAATAAGAGATTCAATGGACAAGAAATTCAGATCTCTTGCCTCTTCAATAGCAGTTACTTTATTTTTCCAATCATTAGACAGAGCATTCAAGATTTTTCTGTTTTTCTCTCCTAAGGTATATTCCTTTTCTAGAACCTCTAAATCTTTAATAAAATTATTGAATCTACAATACATTTGATCAATATTTTCATGAGATTCCATCTTAAATGACTCATATTTAGTAACTAAGATAGATTTCTTTTGCTCTCTAACATTCTCACTACCTTCATGAAATTCTTTCAATTTGTCCCAAATGTCTTCCCAAATGTCTTTAGCTGACATGCAACCCTTGACTCTAATAGATTCATTTAAGTTTAAAGCACAATATAACACATTCATGGCTTTTGCATTTAAGGTGAGATGAGCTCTATCCGCAGCAGTCAGTTCATTTCTTATTTTTGGTCTAGATCTCTGAGTATTTTCATCTATAAGAGAGTCATCATATGGACCTTCACCAATAATAAACCACAATTCAGTATCAATTGATTGCAAAAAGATAATCATTCTTTCTTTCCAACTCACATAATTTGACCCATTAAACATAGGTGGTCTAATGACAGAATGTCCTTCAAAAAATATGACATTATTGGTTGTCATTTTTACTCCAAAGCCGATTGAGCTTAATCTCTAGGAGACCAAGCTCTGATACCAATTGTAAGGCGCGAAGACAACCTCTTTTCTAGGCGACCACACAATGGACAATTGATGAGAAAGCACAAGTGCTTGTGAGTAGAAGAGATAAACAACAATGTACAAATCACAAATGTAACAATAAGTAAATAAAAAGAAAAGAATTGCAAACCAATTAACTACCCAACTCCTCTTGAGCTTGTAGATTAATTCAAACAAGCTTCTTCAAGTTGATGAATTACAATCACTCTTGTGTACAAAGGAAGGTTCACCTCCTCCTTTCCCCGAACTCCACTCGGTCAAGTTAGGACGTTTTACTATCTCTCAGGACAACCCTCACAGAGCTACACTCATGAAGTATTCACTCACAAATGAAAATCTTACAATGAACCTCACACCACTAAGACTACAAATCTTCCTTGAAGAGTATTTTCTCACTAAAATCACTCTAGATCTTTTGTATCTTCAGTGTGCAAAAGTTGTTTAAAGTATCTGACCAATCACTATTTATATAGGACCAAGAAAGTGCCTTATTAATGCTTCCAACGGATAGAAAGTAGCTGAAGATTCAACTAGTCGTTGGAGTATCGGACGTCCGGCAGTCCTGTTTTTTGCGTCCGACAACAGGCAGTGAGATAAAGAGTTTTTCTTCAATTCTTTCGGACGTCCGGTAGGCTGATTTTCTGCATCCGAAAGTATGATGTACAACTGAGAATTCTTCTTCAATTCGTTAGGAGGTCCGGTAGGCTGATTTTCTGCGTCCGAAGATACTCAATGGTTGTCGGACGGCTGATGCAGTCTTTTTGTGCATCCGACAGTTTCAGCATACTTTGTCCCTTTCAAATGTGCTTAATCTTTGAATCTGATTTGTTTCATTTCTGAAAAGGCCTTTGAGGAGACGTTAGTAACATCCATTTGTTTTGTAATCATCAAAAGTTAGGGACCAAGGTCAACACCCTTTCCCTCTCAATTTTTCACAATGGACACTAACACAGACTTTCTCATAAACGCACATACAAGACAATTTTTTCTCCAAAATTTCTCCTTGAATCTCTCGGTTCTCTCCATCTCACATAATACACACAACTCCCTCTTCTTCTTCCTCTCGAATTCTCACACAAATGCACACACATACTAGCACAACACACACATAACACACATTAATTCTCAGCACAAAAAAAAAGAGAAAATAAAAGTGAATGAGAGGAAATAGAGAAAATGAGCAAAAGCAAAGAGAGGCAAGAACGGAAAAATGGGGGAAGAAAGTGAACAGCCTAAGGTTGATCGAAAAACCACCACCACAACAACATTCATCACCATCAAGGTCTTCTCTTTCTTATTTCTACTTGATTTAGCTTTTAAATTTTGTTAAATGGGTTTCATAGTTAGTTTTTAATTTTGCATATGAACTTATGGATTCGTGATTGTTTCTTATTTCTTGTGAATTGCTGTGGATTTCCCATTTTCTAAAGAGTGTGTTGGAGTATTTTTTGTGATTTGTTGGGCTTTACTCTAGTGATTTTGGCAGAGAGAGAAATCTGATTGTTTTTGCCAATTTTCACCATGTTTCATTCATTTTTTGTGAAAAAGTAACCCCGAAAATGGATTCTACGAGAAATTGAGAGAGGACATGAATTTTGACTATTAAAAATGTCGCTGGCGACCGGCGTGAATGGCTGTCTAGTGGTAGCTCTGTTGCCGGTGGAAGCCATGGTCGTCGGCAGGATGGGGGAGCAGGCTAGAGATGAGAGAAAAGAAGAAAAAGAAGAAAAAGAAGAAGAATGAGAATGAGAATGAGAGTAAAGATAAAGGGTTGGCCTGTTGGCCTAATCAGCAACATCCCTCAGATCCCGGTTCGACGGGACTAACCGCCCAACCCGTGGCACCCAGGGGTGCAGACCCTCATGCTGGTCGAGCGTGGTACGGTGCTTTGCGCTGCCATTGTGGTTAAGGAAATAAAGTTGCGCCTTCACTAACAGCTATAGCTTTTGGTGCAATGGTAAGCGCTTGATCCTGACAAGTGGTATCAGAGCGAGGTCGCGGGTTCGAATCTCCCTGGCTGTTGCTGGGGGAGGGATTGTTGGCCTAATCAGCAACATCCCTCAGATCCCGGTTCGACGGGACTAACCGCCCAACCCGTGGCACCCAGGGGTGCAGACCCTCATGCTGGCCGAGCGTGGTACGGTGCTTTGCGCTGCCATTGTGGTTAAGGAAATAAAGTTGCGCCTTCACTAACAGCTATAGCTTTTGGTGCAATGGTAAGCGCTTGATCCTGACAATTGGTATCAGAGCTTGGTCTCCTTGAGATTAAGCTCTAACGGCTTGGAGTAAAGATGACAACCAGTCATGCTATGTTTGTTGAGGGGCAATCTGTTACTAGGCCTCCCATGTTCAGTGGCTCTAACTATGTTAGCTGGAAAGAACGGATGATTATCTTTTTACAATCTATTGATATTGAACTATGGTTTATTGTGAGTGAAGGACCGCATGAAGCTAACTTTCTTGATGCAGATACAGGGCTGCTTCGGCCAAAAATGAGAGTTGAAATGAATGCTCAAGACAGGACTAACCTCACATTGAATGCCAAGGCCATGAATGTTCTTTATAGTGCCTTAGATTCAAATGAATCAATTAGAGTGAAAGGCTGTAAATCAGCCAAAGAAATGTGGGATAAGTTAAGAGAAATCCATGAGGGTGGTGACAATGTGAGAGAACAGAGAAAAGCCATCTTGGTCACAAAGTATGAATCTTTTAAGATTGAACCTCTTGAGGATATTGACAAAATGTTTTGCAGGTTCACTGACTTGATCAAAGATCTCGAGGTGTTGGGCAAAGAGTACACCTTGGGAGAGAAGAACAGAAAAATTCTCAATGCATTGGGCAAAGAATGGGAAAATAAAGTGACTGCAATAGAGGAGGCTAAGGATTTAAGTTCTGTGCCTATTGAATCTATCATTAACTCACTAACCTCTTATGAGTTAAAACTGAAATCTAAAGTGCAGGAGGAAGAGGATGCTAGAGCAAAAAGAAATATTGCTCTAAAGACTACTCAAAGTGAAGATGATCCAGCTCACTTGGATGATGAAGATTCGGATGGTGATGATAATGATCTTGCTCTCATCACAAGAGGCTTCAAAAGAATCTTGAATAAAAGAAAGTTCAGAAAGGGAGGACCTAACAATCAATTCCAAAATTATTCATCAAATGCAAGGAACAAAGGAAAACAAGAATTCAACAAGAAGCAAGTGGACAAATGCTATGAATGTGGACAGCCTGGACACTATGCAAACGAATGCCCCATGAAGAAAATGAAAGATGGAAAAGCTGATCGAAAGCCAAGATTCAACAACTTCCAGATTACTTGGAATGAATGCAACTCTGAAGGGGAAGTTGAAGAAGAGGAAGAATCAGCTCAAATGGCCTTCATGGCTATTGGAGATAATGAGGTAACTTCCATACACTCTCAATCTGAAAGTGGTGATGAAGAAGATGATGATCTTGAATCCTTTGTTGAAAAACTGCATAATGCTTTGAAGGAATCTTATGATAAGAACAAACAGCTAAAACAGAAAATTGCTTTTCTCATTCATGAAAATGCATGTCTCCTTCAACAAAATAAACAACTAAAAACTGACAATGAATGTCTTGTAAGAGCCGGATTTGATGTTCAGAATGAGCTTGATAGAAAGACAAATATTTGTAAAATGCTGAACGAAAGACATGGTGATTTAAAAAGGAGAATGGACAACTTGGATGAGACTTTGAAAGCAAGGAAGCAGGAGTTTATCAAAAGGAACATGCCACCTATACATCCTACTATTTTTCAAAGAACTTTTGGCACACTTTGTTTACAAGATCTAGTGAGATATTTTAGCCAGAAAATAGTCTCCAAAGCAGATTTGTTTTAAAGTGGTGTGAATTTCTGTTGAGCATTTCTTTTGTGGTTGAAAGGATCTTTAGTGTAGCTTTGTTGAGGGTTTTCTGAGTGATTGTAAAACTTCCTAACTTGACTAAGTGAGGCTTAGGGCAAGGAGGAAGTGCTCCCTCCATTGTACATCTAGTTGATCTTCGTTCATCAAAGAGAAGTTGCTCTTCCTAGTGTTTAGTCTTCAAGTTTGGGTAAAGCTTGGTAGACACTTGGTTTGTTTCTCTATTTTACATTTCTGTTTAATAAAATCTTCATTGCTTATCCAAACTCGCTTCTCTGATCAATATTGCTATTGTCTTCTAATCTACTTGGTTGATCATTACTAAAAAGGAAGGTAAATTTTCATTAAAGAAAAAGTGCATAAACTTGGTTAAGATTTTAATCAAACCAATTCACCCCCCCTCTTGGTTGTCTGTGGGACTTACATGGCCTTTTATTTATTTTTAATTGGGTTTTAGAGTGGGTAGGCATTATTTTTTGTTTTAAATTTTCATTTGGGCTTCTGGATTTAATAAAGAGTAGGCGGTCACTGAAGCTTGTGTACTTTCTTTACTAGAAACTCTCTGTTGTCACTATAACAATGGATAGCTTTAGTGATAATTATATGTTGTCACTAAACTATCTTAGAATTTTTACAACTTTGGCAATATATTAATATTAATGTTAATTTGTTTCTAATGAAACCGTTTGACTATCATACAATTTTGAGCCTCTTGATTTTCATATAAATTGGCAATTTGACTAGTTTAGTCAATTGGTCATATTAATTTGTCCAAGAATGACTTGTTAAAGGAAAAAAAACTAAAGACATTTTGTAGTTAATTTTCCAATACCTAAAAAATGTTAATCTTAAGAGTTTGTAAATTAAACTAGTTATTAAAGCAAATAACTCCTAAAATCTTTAGTTAATTAATTAAATCAATTTATTATATTGCTTTAATTATGTATTTTTTATTCAAAGTTAATAAATTAAATGTGAAGTTTTATGTTTGACTAATAGTAAATAAATTATTTATGAAAAAATATTTTTCTCATCTAATTGACATTTTTTAAATTTTTTAATAAGAAAGAGTCAAATTTAAGAAGTACGGTATTAAAAAAAGGTACTTTTTATGACAAGGTAATTTTTGACAAAAGTCTAATTCACCACAAAAAGTCATCTTTTATGACAAGTTTCGAGTTATCATCATGATAAAATGGACTTTCTATAACTAAGGTGTACAAGTCGTCAATGAAAGTCATAGAATATCTAGGTAAGGTAATAAAACATTTTTGGCTTTTATCTTCTCGCTTGTGTATTTCAGAGAACATTCACAATAAACTTTTGCCCACACACAGAAGGGCCTCCCTTCTCTCATTTTGCTTTCGTATTTGCAGTAGATCTGCCATTTCTCCTGATGGGTTGTCTCTCAAAACGTCTCCGTTTTGCCTCCTATACCTCTGAGGTATTTTTTTTTTGGCAAATCTCCCAACCAGCCGTTCCAATTTGTATCTCCACAGGCCGTTCCAACTTGTATCGTCGTCATCTTCGATCTATAAATCAAGCACCCATCTGTGCATAGAAGTTGCGTCTCCTAGACCGGCACTATTTTTCCATTCCTATTCCAGTCAGAATTTCCATTACTCTGGCTATATCTCTTCAATGAGGTCTCCCCAAATCCCAGCCCTTCAAGCCCTAACTTGTATCCAAATTTCCCCCTCCTAAAATCTTTCAGTGGAGCTGATTTTTTGATTCCCTATACTGGTGAGCTTTTAGTTCTAGCCTTAATTCAAATCCTTGTATCATTCATTCCCGTTCAATGAATTTATTTAGTGAATATTAAAGTTGTTATTTTATTTTATTTACAGCTTACTAACTTTTTTAATTAAGGAAAGAGACAAATTTTCTTCTCTAGTTTTCTTCTTGGCTTTGTAAAAATTGTTCATGCTTTCTTTGTTTTTTAATTTAGTGTAAAAAAGTTCTTATGGGTCAGCCACACAATGCTGGGATGTTTTGGATGAATAGTGGAAATGTTGGTGAGGAAGAATATGATTAAAAACTACCCTAGCAAAGCAACTGGGAGCAGTGTCAGTAGACCAAGTTTCGGATGCCAAAGTCTAGCAAAGTCTAGCAAAGTATTTATGGTTGAAGGACAATTATGCAGTCCAGTTGCAGGTTGTTCCACATTAGGCTTCTTGGGTAGTGCAAAGGTAAGTGAAAAAAGATAATATTTATATTTCTCAAATAATTGAAACTACAACTTGTTCTAAGTTGTATTTGTTTGGAAATCAGCATTTTAGAGTTTCTGTTTGTTAAGTACCTTTGTGTATTTTATATGTGGAATGTTCAAGGGCCATTCTTATTAAACTACTTATTGATTGGTTAGCAATAGCAACGGGTAATGCTAGTGCTATTGCCAAGCTTAATGCGGCGAATTCAACTAATTTTGGCACTTTTATGAGCTCAGCTGCTGTTTTTGCAGGTTATGCTATAGCATTGGCTGGTCCATCTGTTTTTAGAGGTACTTTGCTATGATGTAATTGCTGATCCTTGTCTTCATATCTATAAATAAGAGTTGCAGATTGTCTTTTCCCTTTATTGAACTATTAAACTTTACCATAACTTGGTGTTGACACTAGAATTTGAGATCTAATTTTCCTCTGCCATGATTTTTTTTTCTCCAGAACTATGCACTGCAATTTTCTCCAAGATAGCAATACGAAACATTCGTTCTATTTCCAAGAGGGTAATCACTTGTATTTCTTCTTCCCTTCTCTTTTGTGCTTTGCCAGGAGAGATAGCTATGGGACTGTTATTGGTTAATTGAAGGGAATTTTTTCTTTTCATTTTTTTTTGTAGTTTGGATTTACTTTTCTTCTTTGTTTGGTACAATGAATCTATTCGACTTCTAGCATCTTAACTTAATCTGTTTTTGTGTAACTCCATCTCATAGCATTCTTAATTATTTGCAAATGCTAAAGTAATGTTCTTTAATTGTTTGTGTTAATAAAATGGAGTTCTTTCCTGCTTTCATATATGGTTCCTTGGTGTTGCTGGTGAAGTAATGACTTGTAGCAAAAGTTCCTTTTTCTAATCTGGGTATAGATTGTATATTCCAGATGTACATGTGTACATCAAGTTGCCTCATACAATACTAAATACTCAGATTTAGATACTTTTCTTAACATGACTAGTGGGACTAGTCTTTGTGCTTAAACCTGAATTATGTAATTGTCTTGCTATAAAAGTGTGTAATAACCTTTCTGTCACGCCCCATTTTTTGAAAAATAAAAGAATAAATAATGTGTGATATTTACAAGATGTGAATTTATTTTAAAACATAAGTAAAAAGGACCTAAAATGGAACTTTAAAAAATGCGACAGTTTGGGTCCAAAAATTTAGTCTAAAAAGGGTTTTCAAGAAAAAAGGGAGTCGCCACTTGATATCGAGTTTGGGTGTATCAAGTCACCCAAAAAATGTATTTAAATAAAATAAAATAAAACCCTTTTCAACAACTCCAGGTCTTTGAAAAACAAGAGAAAATGGATTCGGGAGTCACGGTTGAAGAAAGGGAAGGCAAAGGTTCGATTAACTCAAACCTAAGGCACCCTTTCAACCTAGTCTAAGCTAGTTGCGAGGTTTAGTCAAAATTTTTCTAATCTAACCCTTAATTTATCACATTTGAATGTTTTCTACATGGATGCAAAAATAAAAACATCGAAAGGAACAAATGTTCATTCAAGGGTTTAATTGAACCAATCGCATTAATTGCAAAGGCCAAAATAATTCCTTGAAGGTGTCACGAGTATGCAAATGGTGAAATTAAAAGTAAAGAAAATAAAATAAAAGAAAATTAAATTATATACATAGGTATAAGTGATCAAAGAAAAAGAAAAATGCAGCATAATGGGTACGGGAGACAAAAACTCGTGACGTAATAATTTTACACGGGATCGATGGGGTATTTAAACTAAAGAGTTATAATCACCCATTTCCCATGTTCAAAGAATAATTCTCCAAACATGAACAAGCAAATGAACTAACTTAATTGAGATGCAATTCTAAACAACAGGATTAACACATGGAGGATAGGGGGATAATAGATAATAGGGAATATCATGCAAATGGGAAAAGATCCTAAAAATAAAAAATATGCATGAAAAAGTAATGAATATCACACAAAAATGAATTTAATGCATGAACAATCTAAGGGTCTAGCGTTGGACTAACCCATTTCTAAAGGTCCTTACTAGCATTGGACTAGCAAGTAAATGGAGGGAGAAACCACAACTAGCGTTGGACTAGTGTGGTGGCGTCATGCATCAACAGTACATAGTAAACAAATAAAGTATAAATTAGGATAAATAAACACATAAGAGCACGTAGCACATAACACATAAGCATAATATCTAAATACAAATACCCTAAGAAAAGCGGTAACACGTAGCAAATAAGCATGCAAATCACACCAAGTAAATAAAGCAAACAAGCCCTAAGTATTACATTAGGGGGGAAGCCTACTACAATCTAAAAAGGGAAATAAAATAATTAAAATAAATACCTAACTATTACAATTGTGGCATTTAATTGCCTTCTCAAATAATCAAGAATAAAATAAAATAAAATAAATAAAATTAAAAAATGAATCACAATAATAAAAAAGAAAAGAATAATAATAAATAAAAGAAAAACACTCAAAACATGTAATTACACATAAAACACATTGGAGCACATAGGAGGATTTAAAGTGATACAAGAAGATACCTCCCTTGAAGTAATAATTAATGGGAAATTGGATTTGCCCTATTTACCTCCAAAATTAACAAAATCATCAAGGCACCAATTTAATTAACAAATGAATCATAACAAATGGAAATAAACATGAAATCAATCAATTAAAACACTTAAATGAAGTGTAATCAATGATTATAGAAGAAAAAACAACTTCTATTTAAGCAATCAAATCTGTTAGGGATCTAATTGAAAAAATAAATAAAGTTTTGGGGGTAAATTATAATTATCACAAAAGATATGGGATCAAAATTAAATAAAAATAAAGTTTAGGGACCTATTTGTAATTATATTAAGGACCTAATTGAAAGAAATCAAAATATTTAGGGCCATAGAGAAAATGCTCAAGGGTACAGGGACTGATTTGCAATTTCGTAACCAGATTTCTCAGCCAAATGGGCCACTGGGCCATTATTTATTTCTTTGGGCCGAAAACTACCTAAGCCCAGCCGAAAGTCTAAGCCAAAACACACAGGCCAGCCCGTCTTCTATCACTCAAACCCAACCAAAAACACATGGGCTCCAAACTCCTAACCCAACCGAAACCCAAAAGAAAACATAAACCAAAACCCAGCCCCAAAACCTAACAAAACTAGCTCTTGGCCCAACCGAAAAATAAACATTAGCCCAATCCCCTTTTTTCTTTTCTTTTCTTTTTCTTCTTCTTCTACCTTCCGGTTCTTCTTTTCCTTGCCTGGCCGGCTGAAGCTCCTCGCCACCGCCAACCATGGCTGACATGGCGGCTGCCGGCGCCGCCACCGCCGGTCGCCGGCCATTTTTTCGATCACAAAATTTCACCAAAATACACCTCCTCACTCGATTTTTCGCGTAGGTTTCATTTCCGGAGTTAGTTTTTACAAAAGAAGAAAGAAAAGTGGCCAAATGGCCAAAAAAACAGCTGCATTTTTTATTATTTTTAGACCTTTAAACCTTCACCAAAAATTCATAAAAATATATTACAATGCTCCTTATAATCTTTACATTACAAATATAATCTTAGCTAACAAGAAAACAACAACAAAAGACTACATTAAGACAAAACAGTTTCTAAAATTCATTTTTTTTTGTTTTGGCATTTCATCAAACATTTAGCATGCATGCACAAAAATCGTCTTTCTTTTCCTCAGTCTAGTCTTGAACTTGCCCAACAACATCACAACAATAAAACCAGCAAGAGGAAGGGACAAATCATCAACTAAACATGCTTTAAATATAACTACTAAAATAGAAAGAAAAAGAAAAGGAAATCGGAAAAATAAAAGGAAAATTACCCCAGCTGGAATTACGGTCCGTGGGCTAGAGTTTGGAGGAAATTCCAAGCTATGATTGTCCAATTGGTAGCTGCCCCTCTTTTTTGTTGTGCGTGAGTGTGTTGGAAAAAAAACTGAGAGGGAGAGAGTGAGGTTTTGTATATTGTTCACCAAAATGAGAGGGAGAGTTGAGAGAAGAGCCGAGAGTGTCTTTTTTTTTCTGTCCCCCCCCAGCCGAGAGAAACCATATTGGGAGAGAAAAAGAGGAGCTTGTGTGTGTATTTGGTCCAAATGATTATTTTTTACCAGATGACAAGAAAGTTGAGTGTAGGAATGGGTTAAGTGTTTTTTGATAGGAAAAATGATGAAAATGTGTAAGTTTTGTAATAATTTGATTTTGATTTGATTTGATTTTTTATTTTTTATTTTTTTATTTTTTATTTTAACTTTTTTCTAAAATAAACCTGCAAAAATGAGAAAATTACACATTAATAATAATAATAATAATAATAATAGATAACTTATTAAATAGATAAAAATTTAGGAAAATATTAAAAATTGACAAAAATTTGGTGTCTACAACTTGCCTCTCTTTGTCTAGAGTTTCAAAGAAACTCAAGACAAAGACGTAGGCACCAAATTGCTTACCTATCTCTTCTAGCTGCACCTGAGCTAAAATAAACAAGCCAACACTTGGCTGAAATTATTGAGCAAAATGATGCAATAACATTACAGAAAGCATGTGACCGAACTCATGTAGAGTTGCCTACGTATCCCGTCATGGGAATCAGGTCAAACGTAGTTCAAATACAAGTGAACCACAATGAAACAAGTGCATTGACCAACTGTGATCTTTGCAAAATCGAAGAAGTCTGAGCTCTCAGAACTTCAAAACATGAAACACAAAATGAATGAGAAAACACAATTATTAATCAAAACAATCAAGAAAAGTAACTTGTCATAACTAGAAAAAGATGCATGGAGGGACGCGGTTACGCTCCAAGAAGGGGGATAGAAGGGTGCGCGGTGGACGCTGAGACTCACCAACAGGAAATTAAATTTGTCTTTTAGGAAAAGATGTGCGGAGGGACGCGATTACGCTCCAACAGGAAATTAAATTGTCAAGAAGGAGAGGTAGAAGGGTGCGCGGTGGACGCTGAGACTCACCATGCGCGGAGGGACGCGATTACGCTCCAACAGGAATTTAAATTTGTCAAGAATGGGAGGTAGAAGGGTGCGCGGTGGACGCTGAGACTCACTAACGGAAATTTAAATTGATGCGCGGAGGGACGCGATTACGCTCCAACAGAAAATTAAATTGTTAAGAATGGGAGATAGAAGGGTGCGCGATGGGCCCTGAGACTCACCAACAAGAAATTTAAATTGTCGAGAAGGGGAATAGAAGGGTGCGCGGTGGACGCTGAGACTCACCAACAGGAATTTAAATTGATGCGCGGAGGGACGCGATTACGCTCCAACAGGAAATTAAATTTGTCAAGAATGGGAGGTAGAAGGGTGCGCGGTGGACGCTGAGACTTACCAACAAGAAATTTAAATTTGATTTTCTGATCTGTCAAGAAGGGGAGATAGAAGGGTGCGCGGTGGACACTGAGACTCACCAACAGGAATTTAAATTGTCAAGAAGGGGAGGTAGAAGGGTGCGCAGTGGACGCTGAGACTCACCAACAGAAATTTAAATTGATGCGCGGAGGGACGCGATTACGCTCCAACAGAAAATTAAATTTGTCAAGAATGGGAGATAGAAAGGTGCGCGGGGGACGCTGAGACTCACCAACAGGAATTTAAATTGTTAAGAAGAGGAGGTAGAAGGGTGCGCGGTGGACGCTGAGACTCACCAACAGGAATTTAAATTGATGCGCGGAGGGACGCGATTACGTTCCAACAGAAAATTAAATTTGTCAAGAATGGGAGATAGAAAGGTGCGCGGTGGACGCTGAGACTCACCAACAGGAATTTAAATTGTTAAGAAGGGGAGGTAGAAGGGTGCGCGGTGGACGCTGAGACTCACCAACAAGAAATTTAAATTGATTTTTGCCAAGAATCTAGGTAGTTCAAGAGAATGAAAATATACTCAAAACTTGGTGGATTTACAGTTTCCCCTTGATTTTTGAACTTTAAAAGAAAGAAAATAGTGATTTTTTCTTTTCTTTCTTCGAAAATGCCCAGCGAAATTCGGAACTTAATCCTTCTACTGGTTGCCCCAGCGTGAATCATGCTCAAATGAACCAGTGTTGCGTCACATAATTTTTCCTGCAAAAAGGAGAAAAGGAAAAGAAACAACTATGACGAAAACACTGCCACCACCATGTGATCCCTTTGCCTTGAGAACCATGTAAACATGAGTTTCAAATATCGACCAATCGCTCCCTTAGATTCAGCCGACAACCCTTCAAAACCTTTGCAACTGTCAAATGTCAATTGTCCGTACTTTAGTATCATAGGACCTTAAATTTCATGACTCTTTAGAGATAAATTATAGGGGATTGTCTTTTGAATGAGACCCAAAATATGAAAAATATAAACAATAAAATAAAAAAAATAGTATTCATCATGCAATAATGCTAATATGAAATAAACAATGATACACAATAAATAAATAAAATAGCAAATAGAATAGTAAAACAAAATTGTTGAATTTTTGAATAAAGGCCCAAGGATCAAAATTTGGATTCGTATTTAGAGGATGGCCTTTGATGAGGAAAAATGCTCCATCTGACCTTTTCGTAGTCATCCATTTTGGAATTCATTGTCGGCAAAAGAACAACAGTATGAAAGAGACCCAAATCAACATAGTCACCAGCTTTCAGACCTCAACATCTTATTCTCTGTTGCTGATTCTCTTGTACTCCAAAACCCTACCTCAGCGCCCTTTCGGGTTTTCACTAAGGTTACCCCCACCCCTTTTTATTATTATTTTTTTTCTTTTTCTTCTTGTTTTATTTTTCCCTTTTTCTTTTTTTTCTTTTTTTTTTTTTTTTTTTTTTTTTTAGAAGGTGCCCTTTCAGGTTTTCACCTAGAGACATAGACAAGATAAATTTAACCCCAACCGTATCACTGCAGTCATGCTCTGATAATAAGTAGCATCAGTGAGACAATTTTCTCTGACATATTTCAAAAAATTGTATTTACATCATTTGCCAATTGATTATCAAAATTTTTTTTTTTTCAAAAATACTGCAAAAGATAAAAGTCGGCAATTTTGGTTCTTGTGATTAGGATCGGATAGAGTAGCAAAGGAAGGGTTAAGGCTTGAAAAGCTAGGCAGCGGATCATATGATGGGTTTGCAATCATTTGAGATAGCATTCTTTCAAAACTTACCCCGATCTAGGGTGAGAAAGAGATAAAATTTGCCCCAGTTTAATTCTGACCGAAGCTCTATTTTTTTTTTTCTTCTTTTTTTTTTTTCTTCTCTATCCCTTTTTTTTTATATTATTATTTTTTTTATATTTTTGAAACAAAATTGCCCCAGTATGAGGTTAGTGATCTTGAGAAACTGCCAAGCGAAAAAGGAAAATGGTTATGAAAAGTCAAAGGGAAAAATAAATTAGGGATTGAATATTGAAATGAAAAAATGAGAGGAAGTATGCCTTAAATCCGTCTCTTGCAGTATTTTTAAAGAAAAATTTTTTATAATCAAATGAAAAACTTTTTGCACATGTCTGCATTGATTGGTTGGGGAAAAACTTGACCGTCCATTTCCATAAGGATAAGCGCTCCTCCGGATAGCACTTTCTTAACAATGAATGGTCCTTGCCAATTGGGAGCAAACTTCCCTTTAGCCTCATCTTGCATTGGAAGAATCCGTTTCAAAACCTTATCTCCAACTTCAAACAAGCGGGGCTTGACTTTCTTGTTGTAAGCCCGAGCCATTCGTTGCTGATAACATTGTCCATGGCAGACGGCATTCAACCTCTTTTCATCAATCAAAGACAACTGCTCCTGACGTTCTCTGACCCATTCAGCTTCTTCTATCTGAGCTTCCATCAGAATGCGTAAGGAAGGAATTTCAACTTCTGCCGGTAGTACTGCTTCCATTCCATACATAAGAGAGTAAGAAGTTGCACCAGTAGAAGTTCTGATAGTAGTTCTGTAGGCCATCAATGCGTAAGGCAGCTTCTCGTGCCAATCCCGGTATGCTTCAGTCATCTTACGAATGATTTTCTTCAAGTTCTTATTTGCGGCTTCGACGGCTCCATTCATCTGAGGCTTATAAATGGCAGAATTTCGATGTCTGATCTTGAACTGTTCACATAATCCATCCACCATATCATTGTTGAGGTTTTTGGCATTATCAGTGATCAACGTCTCTGGTACCCCAAAACGACAGATGATATTATTTCTCAAGAAATTCGACACCACTTTTTTAGTCACATGCTTATAGGACGCGGCCTCAACCCACTTGGTGAAATATTCAATTGCCACTAAGATGAATCGATGCCCATTTGAAGCAGGAGGATCAATAGTTCCGATCACATCCATTCCCCAGATCGAACATGGCCATGGAGCAGTCATACTATGCAATTCATGTGACACTTAACACACTTTCTAACAAAATCTACACAGTCATGCTCCATGGTAAGCCAAAAATATCCCGTTCTCATGATCTTCTTAGCCAGTAGATGCCCATTCATGTGTGGCCCACAAACCCCGCTATGCACTTCCTTCATCATATAATCGGCTTCCTCTTCATTGATGCATCTCAGAAGGCCCAAATCAGATGTTTTCTTGTATAGCACTTCTCCATTCAAGAAGAATCTTGATGACATTCTGCGTAAGAAACTTTTTGCAACAGAATCAGTATCAGGAGGGTAGGATCCCGTTTTCATGAATTCCTTAATATCATTATACCAGGAGCGACCATCAGTGACCCTTTCCGTAACCAGACAATGCGCTGGCCTATTCTGAAGCTGAATCTGTATAGGTTCAATCACCAACTCATCTGGATGTTGGATCATCGAAGACAGAGTAGCTAAAGCATCAGCAAAGGCATTACGAGTGCGGGGAATATGTCTGAGTTCCAAATTCCTGAATTTGCTGGCCAAATCAAGCAAGTTACAATGATACAGCATAATTTTTGAATCCCGAGTTACCCACTGCTTAAGCGTCTGGTGCACAAGTAAATCGGAATCACTGAATGCTATCAGATCCTTGATCTCCATGTCCAATGCCATTTTCAATCCAAAAATACAAGCTTCATATTCAGCCATGTTGTTGGTGCAGGAAAACCGTAATTTGGCTGTAGCAGGATAGTGTTTCCCTTCAGGCGACACTAAAACTGCTCCAATTCCAGCTCCGAAAGAATTTGACGCACCGTCGAAAAATAACCTCCATCCAGGATACTGCTCACTCATGTCCTCAACTGCTCCAACGAACAGGATTTCTTCATCAGGAAAGTAGGTATGCAATGGCTGATAATCATCATCTCTTGGATTTTCTGCCAAATGATCTGCTATAACTTGTCCCTTGACTGCCTTTTGTGTTGTGAAGACAATATCGAACTCGGAAAGGATCATTTGCCACTTAGCCATACGTCCCGTGGGCATCGACTTTTCCAACAGGTATTTTAGAGGATCAGAACGCGAAATCAGGTAAGTGGTGTAACCGAGCAAATAATGTCTCAACTTCTGAGCTGCCCATGCTAAAGCACAACAACTTCTCTCAAGGAAAGAATAGTTGGCCTCATATGCTGTAAATTTCTTGCTCAGATAGTAGATGGCTTGCTCTTTTCTCCCAGACTCGTCATGCTGTCCCAGAACGCATCCGACAGCCTCATCAAGAACAGACAAATACATAATCAAAGGTCTCCCTGGCTGAGGTGGCACTAAGACCGGAGGATTTGACAAATAATTCTTGATCTTATCAAAAGCCTGCTGACAATCTTCATTCCAATCCATTGGTGCATTCTTTTTCAACAATTTGAACAAAGGCTCACAGGTAGAGGTTAACTGTGCAATGAATCGGCCAATGAAATTGATCTTTCCAAGAAAACTTTTCACATCTTTTTGACTTTTTGGAATGGGCATATCTCGAATTGCTTTTATTTTCGCAGGATCTATCTCTATGCCCTTTTTGCTGACGATAAAACCCAATAACTTACCAGCCGGAGCTCCAAAAGCACATTTCGCAGGGTTCAACTTCAAATTATACTTCCTCAATCTTTCAAACAGCTTCTTTAAATCAATCAAATGGTCCTCAACCTTCTTGGATTTAATTATGATATCATCCACATAGACCTCCATCTCTTTGTGAATCATGTCATGAAACAGGGTAGTCATGGTCCTCTGATAAGTGGCTCCAACATTCTTCAACCCGAAAGGCATCACACTATAACAAAAGGTTCCCCATGGGGTGATAAAAGAGGTTTTCTCTCTGTCTTCTTCTGCCATTAAAATTTGATGATACCCAGCAAAATAATCACCAAAAGATTCAATTTCGTGACCGGCAGTATTGTCCAAAAGAATATGAATGTTTGGCAAAGGAAAATCGTCTTTCGGACTAGCCTTATTCAGATCTCTGTAATCAACACATACTCGCACCTCCCCAGATTTCTTAGGCACTGGCACAGGATTCGACAGCCAGATGGGATAATGAGACACCATGATTATCTTAGCATTGAGCTGTTTCACAATTTGTTCCTTTATTTTGAGACTCATTTCTGGTTTGAATTTACGTGGCTTCTGCTTTACAGGTAAAAAATTTGGATCGGTTGGCAACCTGTGAACCACTATGTCTGTAGAGATCCCTGGCATATCATCGTATGACCATGCGAACACATCTTGAAAAAACATTAAAAATTCAATCATTTCCTCCTTTTGTTTCCTATTCAAATGAATGCTGACTTTAACTTCTTTAACCTCCGTCTTAGTGCCAATATTGATAATTTCTGTTTCTTCTAAGTTGGGTTTGGGTTTTTCTTCATACTGTTTTAAATCCCTTGAAATGGACTCAAATTCTTCCTCAGTATCGCTCTCGCTTTGAATTTCAGATTGCATGATTTCAAGTTCATGAGAGATATCGAGATTGCAGCCATCGAATTCCAAAATGGTGACATCCAAAGGGTCAAAGGATTTTATTTGTGGCCATCTGAAAATAGAATAGAACATAAGTAATAAACAAATAGCAAATACTGGAGAAGTCTTTCATTTCATTAAATTCAAAATGCATCGAGACTTCACAAAAAGATAAATATACAGACATGATTGCCATTTAAAGACATATTTAACCCTAAACCTTTATTTTCATTTCAGCAATTTTCTTGAACAAAGCAAGTTATATTAACTGAAACAAGAATAAAGGTTTAAAAGATGAAAGCAATTTCTTTTAACAAAAGATCCAGACTACTGTCCTATCTGGATATGATCTAGACAAAAGACAATCCCCTTAAATTTACCGAAATTCCCTTCGAGAGGGAAGATAATCAGCAGTCCAATTCTGGATAGCTCCTTCGGTAATTGGCAAAAATTCTGCATTTTCTGATGGCTCCTCCCCACAAGTGGCCCCGACAAATAACTGAGACAGGTCCACTTCAATCTCCTCCACAGGATTCTTCGTTTCTGGCATAATTACCTCTGACGGACGAGGAAAAGTGTGATATAGCGGTGGGATATTTAAGGCAGTTTGCTTGCCCTTCTTTTCAGCTTGTCTTCGAGCTTGCATTTCCCTCCTATCCTTAGCAGTTGGATGAAATCCCAGTCCAAATGTATCTTTCTGCTTCAGGATCTCTATTGGCTCCAAAATTCCTTGTAATTCCCGCCCAAGACCCTTTCCTATTTCATATCCGCCTCGGATCATCTCCCTAGCCATCATAATACTGGCCTCTGGCAAATCTAATTGAGTCAGCGATTTATCCTTGGATACCCATCCCACAGAGACGATGTCAGCAACGTGATGAGATGAAGTTGGAGTGCTTTTTCTGTTTTCATCATTGAATTTTGCATCAACGATCATGGTGCAGTCATTCTCAGCAAACACAGTAATGAGCTGATCATTCACAATAAACCTCAACATTTGATGCAAAGAAGATGGCACTGAATTGGAAGTATGTATCCAAGGTCTTCCAAGCAAAATGTTGTAAACACTGGAGAAGTCCATGACTTGGCAAGTAACTTGGAATTGAGCAGGGCCTATCTCCAATACCAGATCTGCTTCACCCATAGATTTCCTCCTTGAACCATCAAATCCTCGAACCACAGTTGCAGATGGACGGAGTTTAATATCAAGAAATCCAAGCTTGGTGAGAGTGTTCCATGGACAGATATTCAACGCTGACCCATTATCCACTAAAACCCTCGGCAACAGCTTTCCATTGCAACGGACCGATATATACAAAGCTCTGTTATGCCCGATCCCTTCTGCAGTCAGATCATCATCGGAGAAGGTAATATGATTAGCAGCAAGTACATTCCCCACAATGTTAGAAAATTTATCCACCGGAATATCTTTAGGGACTTGAGCTTCGTTCAGAATTTTGAGCAATGCTTCTCTGTGCAACTCGGAAGTCAAGAGAAGATTCAGAAAAGAAATCTGAGCAGGCATCCTATCCAACTGCTCCACTATTTTGTACTCGCTTCTTTTCAGCATTTTCAGAAAATCTACAGCTTCATTTTCAGACACACGAGGCTTGGGTGTCGGAGATTTAACTTTGGCCCTGGATTGAACATCAATATCGGAGTTTCCCACAATTTTCCCAGATCTAGTAATAGTAGATATATCTTCCTTCAAACAATCTTTACCCCCAATTAACAGACTGGACTCCTCGTAGTTCCATGGTACCTCTTGCAAGTTATTGACAGGCATTTGCTCTGGAAATTCGAGAATGGCAGGCTCTGATATATCCCATTCAAAAGATGGAAGATCCAAAATAAAAGGAACCTCGGAATTGTCAACTTCGGAAGGCCCTCCTTCTACCATAAACGGCTCCTCTTTTTCAAACACAAAAGATTTTAACTTTTCTTCAGCACTATCCTTAGTTATGGACTCTTCAACAGACAGTAGTTTCCTCATCTCCGCATGGTCAGTCTCCATCACGCCAAATACTTCAGTTTCATCTATAATGTACTGACTGGGGTTGTCAAAATCTTCATCAGCGATGATAACCCCTACAGTGCTCCCATGCTCAGGTAGAGGATTCTTACTAACATTCGGTCCCTGCTCTCCCTTTCTTCTGAGAAGGATGTCTCCAGAGTCAATCATGTCCTGAATCTTATGTTTTAAAGCCCAACAATTGCCAGTGGTATAACCTGGACTTCCAGAATGATAAGCACAGATTGCATGCGGATCATAACCGGCAGGGGGACCTCTAGGATAGATTTTGGGAGGAATAGTGCCAATTTTTCCAGCTGCTTTTAATTGCTCATACAACTGATCAATAGGTCGGCCCAAGTTGGTGAAGGTTCGAAATTGCTTCTGAGTTTGAATTCCACTGGTTTGCAAAGGATTTTGAGAAGGGTTATTGTTTTGCAGGGTTGGTCTGGAATGGTAAATGGGACGAGAGTGATTTTGAAAAACAGGTTGTGGAGTTGGAGGTAAGGGCAAGGTATTCAAATGATTTGGTCGGGAATGATGGAATTGGGTAGTGGTGTGGTAGATTGGTTGAGGATTGGTGTAATACGGGTAAGGGAAAGAATAGGTGGGATGGTTTCTGGGTCTGAAAGACGGGCCTTGATCCCATATAAAAGCAGTATCACCTTCTTTCTTCTTGAATTGGGGCCTTTTCCCATTGTTGTTTTGATTTTGTAGAGCATCCAATTGCAACTTTAATGCAGACACATTAACAATCTTCCCTGCTTTGACAAATTCATCATACTCCTCCAATTTGTTAATGATAGCAGCAAACGGACTTCCAGTCATGCGGAAGATCTCTTCAAAATAAGGTGGATCGTGGGCCTTGATGAAAGTGCGAACAATCTCCTCCTCAAACATAGGAGGCTCCACTTTGGCAGCTAACTTTCTCCACCATTTTACGTAGGTCTTGTGATCTTCCGACAGCTTTCTTTTTGTACCCACCAGTGTGGTTCGTGTTGGCGCCAACTCACAGTTAAATTCATACTGCTTCACAAAAGCAGTTGATAGATCCAACCAGGTTTTGACTTCTCCAGATTTCAAATTTGAATACCAATCTAGAGCATCTCCCTCCAAGCTTTCCGGAAATAGACGCATAGGCAAATTCTCATCATCCACAGGTTTACCTAATTTGTTGGCAAACATCTTGAGGTGCGTCTTTGGATTTCCAGTTCCATCATACTTGCTGAATTTAGGGGTTTTGAATCCCAACGGTAGCTGAATATCTGGGAAAAGACACAATTCATCGTAGTCCAAACCACCATGTCTGCTCAACCCTTGATTCTTTTTCATAAAGTCATCGAATCGGTCCAACCTTCTTAACAGATCTTTATCAACAGGTGTAGGTTGTTCTTCCATCGCCGCCTTCCCTTGAGATGCCGTATCCAGTACAAAAGGCTCTGCAGTATGGTGGTGGGGTCCCTGAGGGTTGGGGGGGATATTCAGATTGGTTTGTGGATGGATTTGAGGGATTTGGCTACTGGTTGGGTTTATCAGTACATAATTCGGATGCATATAGGAAAAGTCTGAATTTAGTCGGGTAAAGGTATTTTCAAGAGGATTAGCGAAAGGAGGAGGGAAAGGTGTTTGGGTAGTGGATGTGTGGGGTGGTTGATAGTCTTGTGCAGGTGGGTGATTATTGATAGGTTCTTGGTCGTTTGGGACACCACCACCATTGTTGCTGGCGACCAGCTGATCAATTACACGCCTTTGTGCGGCCATTTCAGCACTTAACTCATTGAACTTGCCAAGCATATCGCTTAATTGAGCTCCCAATGCTGTGAAGTCCGGTGATGTAACCATAGCAGATCTTTCCGAAGTTTCTGGTACTGAACTCATGTTTACAGACTGTCTCAAGGCTCTACTTCGGGACCTGGTAATGATGGGGCTTTTTCGGGTAGCTATTGTGAAAGATACCTGATAGTGGAGAAAAGAAACTGATTTAGGAGTGAATTTTCTGTCAAATTGCTGTAATTTATTCAAGAAAAAGAAAAAGGAGAAAAAAAAACACGAGTTAGTAGATATTTAAATAATTCGGATGCATGTCCTATGGGGGGAGCCCTTTTTGTGCCAAGGGTAGGCCTAATATGATGCAACACTTTCGGAATGAGACCCGTTGATCAAACCTGTTATTGACAATCATTTTGTGGAAAAGGAGAGATTTCATTTCATTGCAAAATACCCAATACATTTGTTTACATCATGTCATGAAGGCGGTTTCGTACCAGGTCACCAAAATTTCTGAGCCTATCTAGTACAGAATCTCTAGTTTCTCTAGCATACGGAATCTTGACACGTTCGGCTTGATCATGTAATTCCCCACATTTTCGTTTCATCTCTTGGCGCTCTTCTCGCTCCTTTTCATACAACTTTTTGTTTTCCTCTGCCCTTTCCTTGTGTGCCTCGACGGATTTCTTCAACTGTAGAACCTTCTTGTCCTTGGCTTCAATGATGACCTTCAACTTCTTGATCTCCTCATATGGCTCACATTGCAACCCTTGCGTGGTGGAGTTTCTTAACCAATCCTCATATTGGAAAGTTGCTACACCCTTCTGTTTGAGCTCCGGAAGATAACTAATGCATCTATCATCAGATATTGTTCTCCAAGCTTCGGTGATTTGGCTCTTCATAGGGATCTCTTTTGGACATACTCCCTTATCAAAAAAGATGGTGATTTCACTCAAATCAGATGCAGACGGTATTCCCTGGATGCGACCTAGTTGTCTAAGAAACCTCTTCGGGGTATATGAGATGATTCCTTGAGTACCCAACAAAAGAACACATTCTGACACCTTAGTGCGAAGTACTGGTATAGAACAGTCCGTCCAATCCAATACCCACCTAATGTCATGATCTTGCAACGTTTCCAAGTAATCCACATATTCGGATGCGTTCTTCGGTAGACCCTCTTCGTTGACTCTTTTGTGATGTGTAACTATCCAATTGTATCCAACTACCGGCAAGCTATTGGCAATAGATGATCGTCTCCTGAAATGCCCCATGGCCCATATATGCAGAACCAAATTCGCCCCATAAAAGAACTTTTCTCCCTTTTTGCAACTGTTACAGGCTAAAAGAATGTCTGCGAGAATGGTCGGGACTATAGAGCATTGTTTATCCTGGATTCCCAAAAAAAGATCATTCACAATTTTTGCTAATTTGAAAGCTATCTTTTGATCTTTTCTCGGGAAGAAATAGATCCCAGCCATAGCTATTCCATATACTAATGACCTTCTGTGTTCCCATATGTCTTTGGAGGTGAACGCAAAATCTTTCACATGCCTCTCAAACCCATCGCGTGGTGCAAAACGTTCAAACAGAATATTCACGGCGACGCCCTGCTCTGATTCTCGTAATATCGACTCTTTCAATCCTATGATCTTGCAAAATTCTGCCTTGTCTGAAGTGGACGGAAAAACTAAGGCAGTTCCATGCATGGGTAGATTAAGGAGGCCAGCTACTTCCTCGAGTGTTATAGTCATTTGCCTATTACCTATTCTAAAAGCAGAACACTCTGGGTCCCAAAGATGCACTAAGGCCTCTACCAAATAACCGTTCGGTTTGATTTCTTTAAAGTCTCCAATCGGTCCTAAATATTGTGCCACTTGATGCAATTCATTGGGTAGCATGAAGGTAGGCCATCTTTGAATCTCAGTCGGTGGTATCAACAACTGATAAATTCGGCGAGGGCGATCCATCTAAAATGGAGAAAGTAGTTTGTCAATTACCTTACCTACGAGTCTCAATCCTCCAGTTAGGCGATAATTTAAACGTGTAGTCCCTTGAAGGGTTAAATACCCACGGGAAAAACAAAGGTTGGTTTTATTCCTAAACGAGATTCCCTACGTGGCGTTCCCTCTCTAGGGTTTATGCATGATGCCATTTTATCAAAGCGGGTAAATATGAAATGTAACCTAAAAGAATCCCCTTTTAAATTGCCGGGGTAAGCCTAAAATGATATGTTATTATGCTACAAATGCAATACATTGAAATTTAAACGTGTTATAACAGGGTGGCACCTAGAGAGTACCATGCCAGGACTCTTATTTTTTTTAGGGCTTATGAATGCAATTGAGACAAAAACCAAGAAAAGTTAGTTCAATCAGACAATATACACATAACACATTTGTAGCAAAGCAATACACAGAGATAAAACAATAAAAGGAAAAGAGAGGTTGGATCCCTCCCCTCGTGAATAGTGTCCCTAATAGGGTAAGGCAGACTCTACCCTAGGTAAACTATCATGGATGCATGAGGTATTGGCTCACTAATGCATCTAGACGCGATAGGTTTTAAGGTCCCCCAACCTTCAGACTTGGAAACCAATGGTCATCAATCCCAAGATTCCTTGTCGGTGGCTCGAGCGATTCCCCAAACACCACTACGCACACATCGTGTCACGGCTACGTGTTTGAATGAATCTATAAAAAATCCTCAACTTTCGACTAAAAGCTAAAGGCTATCAACCCAAAACTTAAAGCGGAAGATTGAGCGACCCCTCGGATCATGCTACGCACACATTGTGTCGCGATCACACGTCCAAGTGGGTCGCCTAATCCTAATAAGGTGGAGTGCCGTGACAAGCCACTAAAGAAAAATAAATGAGGGATAAAAAAAAATAAAAAAAAATAAAGTGTATGCACGTATGCTAGTGCTCGATTTGGAGGAGAGGGATCGAGAACCAACGCGAGGCTCAAAGGTAACATCCCCCACCCAAATGCAATGCAAAGCGCGGGATAACATACATAAAACATCCATCCATCAAATCCATCACACACGAATGGGTGAAGGAGTGAATTGGTACGCGCGAAATACAAAAAATCATAAAAAGAAAAAATGCAACCCTAAACATCCAAATGTGATAAATAAAAGGGTTAGGAAGAGAAAAGACGACTAAACCAAGTGCTTGGACTCTCTAGCATCCCCAGTGGAGTCGCCAAGCTGTCGCGCCCCATTTTTTGAAAAATAAAAGAATAAATAGGGATCTCTTTTGGACATAATCCCTTATCAAAAAAGACGGTGACTTCACACAACTCAGTTGCAGACGGTATTCCCTGGATGCGACCTAGTTGTCTGAGAAACCTCTTCGGGGTATATGAGATGATTCCTTGAGTACCCAGCAAAAGAACACATTCTGACACCTTAGTGCGAAGTACTGGTTTAGAACAGTCCGTCCAATCCAATACCCACCTAATGTCATGATCTTGCAACATTTCCAAGTAATCCACATATTCGGATGCGTTCTTCGGTAGACCCTCTTCGTTGACTCTTCTGTGATGTGTAACTATCCAATTGTATCCAACTACCGGCAAGCTATTGGCAATAGATGATCGTCTCCTGAAATGCCCCATGGCCCATATATGCAGAACCAAATTCGCCCCATAAAAGAACTTTTCTCCCTTTTTGCAACTGTTACAGGCTAAAAGAATGTCTGCGAGAATGGTCGGGACTATAGAGCATTGTTTATCCTGGATTCCCAAAAAAAGATCATTCACAATTTTTGTTAATTTGAAAGCTATCTTCTGATCTTTTCTCGGGAAGAAATAGATCCCAGCCATAGCTATTCCATATACTAATGGCCTTTTGTGTTCCCATATGTCTTTGGAAGTGAACGCAAAATCTTTCACATGCCTCTCAAACCCATCGCGTGGTGCAAAACGTTCAAACAGAATATTCACGGCAACGCCCTGCTCTGATCCTCGTAATACTGACTCTTTCAATCCTATGATCTTGCAAAATTCTGCCTTGTCTGAAGTGGACGGAAAAACTAAGGCAGTTCCATGCATGGGTAGATTAAGGAGGCCGGCTACTTCCTCGAGTGTTATAGTCATTTGCCTATTACCTATTCTAAAAGCAGAACACTCTGGGTCCCAAAGATGCACTAAGGCCTCTACCAAATAACCGTTGGGTTTGATTTCCTTAAAGTCTCCAATCGGTCCTAAATATTGTGCTACTTGATGCAATTCACTGGGTAGCATGAAGGTATGCCATCTTTGAACCTCAGTCGGTGGTATCAACAACTGATAAATTCGGCGAGGGCGATCCATCTAAAATGGGGGAAGCAGTTTGTCAATTACCTTACCTACGAGTCTCATTCCTCCAGTTAGGCGATAATTTAAACGTGCAGTCCCTTGAAAGGTTAAATACCCACGGGAAAAACAAAGGTTGGCTTTATTCCTAAACGGGATTCCCTACGTGGCGTTCCCTCTCCAGGGTTTATGCATGATGCCATTTTATCAAAGCGGGTAAATATGAAATGTAATCTAAAAGGATCCCTTTTTTTTTAATTGCTGGGATAAGCCTAAAACGATATGTTATTATGCTATAAATGCAATACATTAAAATTTAAACGTGTCTTAACAGGGTGGCTCCTAGAGAGTACCATGCCAGGACTCTTATTTTCTAGAGTTTATGAATGCAATGGAGACAAAAACCAAGAAAAGTTAGTTCAATAAGACAATATACACATAACACATTTGTAGCACAAAGAGATAAAACAATAAAGAATAGAGAGATTGGATCCCTCCCCTCGTGAATAGTGTCCCTAATAGGGTAAGGCAAGCTCTATCCTAGGTAAACTATCATGGATGCATGAGGTATTGGCTCACTAATGCATCTAGACTCGATAGGTTTTATGGTCCCCGAGCCTTCAGACTTGTGGCCAAGGGTCATCAATTCCAAGGCCCTTTGTCGGTGGCTCGAGCGATTCCCCAAACACCGCTACGCACACATCGTGTCACGGCTACGTGTTTAAGTGAATCTATAAAAAATCCTCAACCTTCGACTAAAAACTAAAGGCTATCAACCCAAAGCTTAAAATGGAAGATTGAGTGACCCCTCAGATCATGCTACGCACACATCGTGTCGCGATCACACGTCCAAGTGGGTCGCCTAATCCTAATAAGGTGGAGTGGCGTGACAAGCCACTAAAAAGAAAATAAGATGTAGGGTTGTAAATAAATAGCGTATGCACGTATGAAGTGCTCCTTTGAGGGGAGGGATTAACATTGAATACACGTGAAGGCTCTAAGGTAAAACTCCCTACCCCAAATGCAATACGCGATACGAATAAGTAAATAAACAAAAATAAATAAATAAATCATTCATCACATACACGAGGAACGATGAACCAATATGAGTGTGAAATGCAAAACATCCTAAAAAGAAAAATGCAACCTAAACATCCAAATATGATAAGTAAAAGGGTTAAAAAGAGAAAAGAACAACTAAACCAAGTGCTTGGACTCTCTAGCGTCCCCAGTGGAGTCGCCAAGCTGTCGCGCCCCATTTTTTGAAAAATAAAAGAATAAATAATGTGTGATATTTACAAGATGTGAATTTATTTTAAAACATAAGTAAAAAGGACCTAAAATGGAACTTTAAAAAATGCGACAGTTTGGGTCCAAAAATTTAGTCTAAAAAGGGTTTTCAAGAAAAAAGGGAGTCGCCACTTGATATCGAGTTTGGGTGTATCAAGTCACCCAAAAAATGTATTTAAATAAAATAAAATAAAACCCTTTTCAACAACTCCAGGTCTTTGAAAAACAAGAGAAAATGGATTCGGGAGTCACGGTTGAAGAAAGGGAAGGCAAAGGTTCGATTAACTCAAACCTAAGGCACCCTTTCAACCTAGTCTAAGCTAGTTGCGAGGTTTAGTCAAAATTTTCCTAATCTAACCCTTAATTTATCACATTTGAATGTTTTCTACATGGATGCAAAAATAAAAACATCGAAAGGAACAAATGTTCATTCAAGGGTTTAATTGAACCAATCGCATTAATTGCAAAGGCCAAAATAATTCCTTGAAGGTGTCACGAGTATGCAAATGGTGAAATTAAAAGTAAAGAAAATAAAATAAAAGAAAATTAAATTATATACATAGGTATAAGTGATCAAAGAAAAAGAAAAATGCAGCATAATGGGTACGGGAGACAAAAACTCGTGACGTAATAATTTTACACGGGATCGATGGGGTATTTAAACTAAAGAGTTATAATCACCCATTTCCCATGTTCAAAGAATAATTCTCCAAACATGAACAAGCAAATGAACTAACTTAATTGAGATGCAATTCTAAACAACAGGATTAACACATGGAGGATAGGGGGATAATAGATAATAGGGAATATCATGCAAATGGGAAAAGATCCTAAAAATAAAAAATATGCATGAAAAAGTAATGAATATCACACAAAAATGAATTTAATGCATGAACAATCTAAGGGTCTAGCGTTGGACTAACCCATTTCTAAAGGTCCTTACTAGCATTGGACTAGCAAGTAAATGGAGGGAGAAACCACAACTAGCGTTGGACTAGTGTGGTGGCGTCATGCATCAACAGTACATAGTAAACAAATAAAGTATAAATTAGGATAAATAAACACATAAGAGCACGTAGCACATAACACATAAGCATAATATCTAAATACAAATACCCTAAGAAAAGCGGTAACACGTAGCAAATAAGCATGCAAATCACACCAAGTAAATAAAGCAAACAAGCCCTAAGTATTACATTAGGGGGGAAGCCTACTACAATCTAAAAAGGGAAATAAAATAATTAAAATAAATACCTAACTATTACAATTGTGGCATTTAATTGCCTTCTCAAATAATCAAGAATAAAATAAAATAAAATAAATAAAATTAAAAAATGAATCACAATAATAAAAAAGAAAAGAATAATAATAAATAAAAGAAAAACACTCAAAACATGTAATTACACATAAAACACATTGGAGCACATAGGAGGATTTAAAGTGATACAAGAAGATACCTCCCTTGAAGTAATAATTAATGGGAAATTGGATTTGCCCTATTTACCTCCAAAATTAACAAAATCATCAAGGCACCAATTTAATTAACAAATGAATCATAACAAATGGAAATAAACATGAAATCAATCAATTAAAACACTTAAATGAAGTGTAATCAATGATTATAGAAGAAAAAACAACTTCTATTTAAGCAATCAAATCTGTTAGGGATCCAATTGAAAAAATAAATAAAGTTTTGGGGGTAAATTATAATTATCACAAAAGATATGGGATCAAAATTAAATAAAAATAAAGTTTAGGGACCTATTTGTAATTATATTAAGGACCTAATTGAAAGAAATCAAAATATTTAGGGCCATAGAGAAAATGCTCAAGGGTACAGGGACTGATTTGCAATTTCGTAACCAGATTTCTCAGCCAAATGGGCCACTGGGCCATTATTTATTTCTTTGGGCCGAAAACTACCTAAGCCCAGCCGAAAGTCTAAGCCAAAACACACAGGCCAGCCCGTCTTCTATCACTCAAACCCAACCAAAAACACATGGGCTCCAAACTCCTAGCCCAACCGAAACCCAAAAGAAAACATAAACCAAAACCCAGCCCCAAAACCTAACAAAACTAGCTCTTGGCCCAACCGAAAAATAAACATTAGCCCAATCCCCTTTTTTCTTTTCTTTTCTTTTTCTTCTTCTTCTACCTTCCGGTTCTTCTTTTCCTTGCCTGGCCGGCTGAAGCTCCTCGCCACCGCCAACCATGGCTGACATGGCGGCTGCCGGCGCCGCCACCGCCGGTCGCCGGCCATTTTTTCGATCACAAAATTTCACCAAAATACACCTCCTCACTCGATTTTTCGCGTAGGTTTCATTTCCGGAGTTAGTTTTTACAAAAGAAGAAAGAAAAGTGGCCAAATGGCCAAAAAAACAGCTGCATTTTTTATTATTTTTAGACCTTTAAACCTTCACCAAAAATTCATAAAAATATATTACAATGCTCCTTATAATCTTTACATTACAAATATAATCTTAGCTAACAAGAAAACAACAACAAAAGACTACATTAAGACAAAACAGTTTCTAAAATTCATTTTTTTTTGTTTTGGCATTTCATCAAACATTTAGCATGCATGCACAAAAATCGTCTTTCTTTTCCTCAGTCTAGTCTTGAACTTGCCCAACAACATCACAACAATAAAACCAGCAAGAGGAAGGGACAAATCATCAACTAAACATGCTTTAAATATAACTACTAAAATAGAAAGAAAAAGAAAAGGAAATCGGAAAAATAAAAGGAAAATTACCCCAGCTGGAATTACGGTCCGTGGGCTAGAGTTTGGAGGAAATTCCAAGCTATGATTGTCCAATTGGTAGCTGCCCCTCTTTTTTGTTGTGCGTGAGTGTGTTGGAAAAAAAACTGAGAGGGAGAGAGTGAGGTTTTGTATATTGTTCACCAAAATGAGAGGGAGAGTTGAGAGAAGAGCCGAGAGTGTCTTTTTTTTTCTGTCCCCCCCCCAGCCGAGAGAAACCATATTGGGAGAGAAAAAGAGGAGCTTGTGTGTGTATTTGGTCCAAATGATTATTTTTTACCAGATGACAAGAAAGTTGAGTGTAGGAATGGGTTAAGTGTTTTTTGGTAGGAAAAATGATGAAAATGTGTAAGTTTTGTAATAATTTGATTTTGATTTGATTTGATTTTTGATTTTTGATTTTTTTTGTTTTTTTGTTTTAACTTTTTTCTAAAATAAACCTGCAAAAATGAGAAAATTACACATTAATAATAATAATAATAATAATAATAATAGATAACTTATTAAATAGATAAAAATTTAGGAAAATATTAAAAATTGACAAAAATTTGGTGTCTACATTACTGACGACACCAATTGTCACAAAAGAGTACTATTCACTGACGACTTTTAAGGTCGTCACTATATACTTTTACCGACGGGCCTTCAGTGACGACTAAAAAGTTGTCAATAAAACTTATCAGTGACGACTTTTTATTTTTTTGTGATGAAAATGACTTGTCAATGAAAACCAATTTTCTTGTAGTGGTGCCTACCATAAAGGATTACATTTTTCATACTAGACCAACTTTTGGCATAAAAGGATTCCTCCATAGGAAATGCATACTGGATTTGCAGTTTTGCTTACTAACTCTGAATATTTTTCTTTTTCATTTTTCCCCTTCCCTATATTCATAAAAGATATTTCAATAAGGCAAAAATGATTTTTTCATATTTGACAACAATTTTGGTTTGATAAAGTTTTAAAAATTAGAAATATTACTTGATTCTTGGGTAGATCCTACAATGTGAAACATGAAGAATTTATCTGGAAGCGCCAGTTTAGAACATCTAAGAGATTTCATGATATAGTTGTTTGCAAAAACAAAAAAAAAAAAGAAAAAATCTATGTTTGTTGCTTCTGACACATTTTGTCTTAAAAAAAAAGAGAGAGAGAAAGTGCATGTATGAAAGGGAGCTTTTTAGAGATTTTTTTTTCTCATTTGAATTCTAGTTGAGCAATATTTTTGTTCCAAACATTTTCAATAACAAAAATTTTCATTTAGACTAATTCTTATTTGCAGCTGTAGATATTTATGTGCATTCCATTCCTTTTTCATTCATGTGAAGACTTCATGATAGATCTTAAGAAACAAGACTAAGTTTAAACTCTTAGTTTTGCCCTTTCTTGCATGAAATTCACAAGTGTGTATTCAATTATCTAAATTTTTGACTTTTGCATACACTAGATTTGTGACCTAGACAATTCAATGAGAGTGTCTAAAAATCGAAATCTCGAAGGAGCCATTTAAATTTGTTAGTTTGTCTTAAAAGACCTATCACAATACCTTTTCTCTTTCATTTTTGCTATTCATATTTTACTCAATTTTATCAAGCCTCCACAATTAGACATTTTGGTTGACACATGTCAAACTGGGGCAATTTTTACTTTGAAAAGATTCATTGTATCTAACCGAATTCAATCCACATCTAGTTGAAAGAAAAAATGTTCATTACTCTTATCTGTTTTGAGAATTTGGGATGATACCTTAGGCGTTCGTTTCTCTATTTATATAAAATTTATCATTTGTTCTCTCATTTGACCCATCAAAAGTACAGTTTCATTTGAAATAAGAGTCTTGGTGATCACAATCCTACATTAGGAAAATCTTCAAATGTCAAAAAGGAATAAATTCTTCTAATGAGTTATTCTTTATTTTGGTTGTTATGTAATATAAGAATGATACTTTGGTCAACTTTTTTACTATCTAAATACTGTTTATCTTTTGCATCCTCGTTTGATTTTAAATTGGTGGTTCGTTTCAAAAGTACTTATGATCACACCTCACATTGAAAAAGGCAATTTGAGAATTTTCCATAATAGCAAAGATGTTAAAATTTTTTGAAAAAGACACGAAGAATTCAAAAAAAGAAAAGAAAAGAAAAGTGCATCTATTTTCTAAAAGTTAGGGAATTTTGATTCTATCATTGATATTTGAATTTCAGTATTGGCAAAAGAAAGAAAAAAGAAAAAATAAGCAAAAAAAAGGAAACTAAAAAAAGAAAAATAAAATGCAAAAAAAAATAAAATAAAAAGAGAAAATTCAATAAAAAAATCCCTCTAGTGATGATGGTAAAAGTTGAAATGAAATCAAAGATTTTTTAAATTCAAGCCCAAATTTAGGGCAATTTTTGGAAGAAATACAATTTTAAGTGTAATATTCTTGAAAATCTTATTTCCTTTAACTATCGTTTTCAAGTTATATTACAAGCTCATAAACTCTATTGCTGACTTATCTTTCATGACAACTTGAAATAAGGATCAAACCACTAAAGAATCTACCTATCACTCGTGATCATAAGATCATAATCCGTTTCAGTGTATTTAGTTATCTCTTCTACTCATATATTACAAGTCCATAGAACTTATACGTTGACTAAGTTTTCATAAAATATAAGGGTGAGAAATTATTTTTTTTCACCAAAATGTGGTATTGAATGGATTAGATGCAATTCAGGCATAAATTGAAGAGATTTCTTGGTATACAGTCTTTAGTTATTATTTCTTTTAACTACCTGAAATTTCAAAATAAAACCCACTTGTTTAGTTCTGAAGGATGAGCTAACGAGAAAAAATGATCTTTTTCCTTAAATGCTGATCCTATATGAGGAAGATATCTACTACAATTTGGTCTTTGTTTTGAGAAGTTCAACGTGAAGTCTTCTACATGACTTTAAGCATGACATGTTTTTTTTTGCTTCTTTTTTATTTGAAGAATACAATTTCTTTTGTATTGCATGTCTTTAATGATACACCAATACACATTGCATATTAGCATGTGGTTGTTTTCTAAATTTTAGAGAGCACAATTTTCTTGTTTTGTGTGACAGCCCCACCTCCTCCTAAGGCGAACCAGAGGGTTCGGCGGACCGCTTGCCCAACTCTCGTCGGGACTCAGTTGAACCTCAATCAGATCCGAAATAAAACCACAAGATCAAACGAAATAACAATCCAAAACTTAAAGCGAAACTTATATACATTTCTATCTCTAAAGGAAGTACAAATATCGAATATACAAAGGTTCTCAATTCGTCATACATCCAGCCCGTGCCAAGCACTAAGGCGAGAACCATTACAAAACAAAAAAACTAGACTAGGTTAACCTACACTGGGCTCTCGTCCTCGCTCGCATCCCCCTGTTAAGGAAAACAAAACTAAAGGGGTGAGCTAAAAGCTCAGTGAGGTTCCGAACACATATTCAACAACAAAGCCAATACATTAACCATCGATAATCAATAATTCAAGAAACATTTATAATGAAAAGCGATAATAACACATACATTAAAAGGATACGGGCTCACAGGGATCCATTTGTTCGTTCGTTCGTTCGTTCGTTCTCCTGTCATTCCCCTTATTCTTCCAATCATTTGAAAATGCATTTTTGTAAGTAAAACCCTCGTTCGATCGTTCATTTCATTCACCCCCTCCTGGACGTTGGCCAGGCTCCACCAACCTACAAGGTAATACTCGAGTATACCAACGTTCACACCTAGGGTCACCATATCGCCCGACCGAGTCCGCTTCTGGCTCGAGTCTAGCCAAAAGGCTTACATCATGCACAACTAATGTATCAATCATTAAATCGTTGAAAATTTCACGTTTCATTTAGGTTGAGCGCGATAAAGTACACGCTCGCCTAGAAAATTCGTTTTGGAAATCATTGGAAACACTTAACACATTATCAAACAATAACAACAAGTCATGAAGTCAAGGAGAATATAACAAACAAGGAACACTCACCTATGTACGCAAAACAACGTGCAAAATATTCTTCCGGATATTATCCTTAGTCACCGAGAAAATCTAAGATTAAACGAGAAAGAATATTACAGCTCATCTAGCACAAACAATTAGGTGAAATCAAAGAAACTCAACAATTGATGAGTAGAACGTATAAAAAAACTTTAAAGTGAAACGAGGACATTTGGACCCGTGGACAAGAATAATTAGGGTTTCGTAGACCAAACGTAAAACCAAACTAAAGACAAGTCGGAATCCAACTAGATAGGCTAAGAAATACTATTTTTGGAATCGTTTATATGGTTCAAAATCATCTCATATTCAAGTAGATATTATACCCTAAAGGTCTTAATGAAATTCATGAAAAAAAAAGAATGTCAAAATACCCAAGAAAACCCTAAACCACTCCTCTTTATTTGGGTAAGAGTAAGTATACATTTGGAGTTTCCAATTGAAAAAGGATCATGTTTTAAGATGGAAAACGGTCATAATATTTGCCAAACGAAAAATATACAAGTTCAAATAGAAACTTAGCCCTCGAGCGAAAATTTGGGCAGCACGCCCTTTGTATTTACCTATTTCCCAGCCATTTATAACTTCATTGTTTTCCTCAATCAATCCCAACATTACACACAACATTAATAGCCACTCAATAGGCTCAATGTCATATGATTACCAAATCAAGCTAGGACATGTGCGGAAATGACGTTTAGGTTGGAAAACAAAAGGCAGATTTGCTGTTGCTTAGCGAAACTAACACAACTGAAGCGACACTAGTCGGATTGAGGTGAAATTTACACCGTTTCGAAGCTAAGAGAAAGGGCTACAATGTTAAAGAAGGCCACTCAGTCCAGTTTGCAATGTATCTAGGTCAAATTTACCAAAACAACCCCAAATTTTCCAGTTCGCAGTTCAACTAGCAGTCCTGATTCATTCAATCATATCTCAGCACATACAACTCCAATTCAAGTGATTCCAAAGCCATTTGAAAGCTAAGATACAAGGCTATAAGTCTTAAAAAGATATTGACAACCAAATTAGTAGTATTCTTGGTCAAAACAACCAATTACAAAAGCTAATTAGCATGTTCGGATAGAAACAGGGCAGAAGGGGTATTTCGGTCTTTTCACAGGTTACGTTGTTCCGATTGAGTTGAAATTTTGTAGGCTACCATAAAACATCATTATTTACAACTTTTATGTTTTGTACTAAGGCCAAATCGGCCTCTAACTAGGTGTAACAGTACCGGACAGAATTGGGAAAAATGAAACCCTAATCTGGAATTTTCCGCAATTAGCTACAATTTACGCACAATAGATTCATTCTATGTTATCTCAAGTCATCACCCATGGCCACACAATATTAAACATATGAAAACAAAAAAATTCAAGAATAAATATAAAAGTCACCAATATCAACTAAAAGTCATGAAATCTTTCACCAAATCACATCTTTGACTAACACAAGCTACCAATTTAACATTAGCAAGACCAAAGAATGAACTCCTTAGCTACTCACCTTACAACTCAAGAGAAGAGCCAACTAAGCACCTTTGTTTCTCAAACCACTTCACCAACTACCTCAAGACCACTTAGCAAAGGGATTTTATGGAGTGATTGGAAGTTTTATCGGTTTGAGTTGAAGATTGGAGCAAGATTATGAAGTAGGAAGTTGGAGGATTTTTTTCTTTTCTTGAGCAAGAGGTTCGGCCAAAGGGGAGCAAAATGTGATGAATTTTTGGTCAAATTTTGATTAAATGGTAAAGTAGGAAAGTTAGTCAAAGTCCAAGAATAAATGGCATGGTGACACTTGTCACCTTTTGGCCCTAAAGCTTATCCTTTTCCCCCCCAATGCTAATCCAACAATAATACAACTAAGTAACCTCTTATCACCTAGTAAATTAATCCCGGTATACAAAACATAACCTAATTGGTCGAATTTTTTCAAACTTTCCGCACTAGCGGGTCCCACGTCCGATATACGCTCTTAATTTCTCAAAAACTAACCGATACTAGAAAAATCATCTAAAAACTATATTTACCATACAAATTACCTGGAAGATTTTCCTAATAAAGAAAATGCAGAATAACATGCAATTAATTAACATAAAACCTAGAAAATAAGAAAATGTACGAGTTCTCACATTTTGTCAAATAAATAGAAAGTCATCTAAACAAAAATTTTTGTAATTAAATGGCCTAAATTGAGGCAAATTTTTATAATACATTTGTAGGGTATGCTCAAGATCAAGTAGACTTCAAATCTGTTGTTCAAAATTTGACTTTGATAAGTCAACACTTTGGATGACTAGTAATTGTTGGTGAAAAAATTCAAGTACATATTATATTTTCACAAATCCCCTTTGTGCAGGTGTTTATGGCTGAAATCGAGGAAAAAGCGCAAGCCAAAATCTTGCAAATTCGAAAGTCAATTACCAAAAAAGGGTCAATAATGCTACATTGCAAAGTAGAGGATTGGTTTATCTATTTAGAAGGAGTACATACTTCAGCAACCAACTTTGAGAAAAGAAAAGAAACAAAAAAGAAACAGAGAGAGAGAGGGAGAGAGAAAAAAAAGATTTTCCTTCAATTCTACAAATTCTGCTATTAAACTTTTGGAACATTTCACTTTAGGATTGCGTTTCAATGTCGAGGCAACACCTTATTCTCTTGTGTTTGGAATAGAAGTAGTAATATCTGCCAAATTTGTGATCCCATCATTGTATATGTTGATAAAAGCCCAACTTGAAGAAGCCAAATGTATCAAGAAACACCATGAATTGCTGTCTCTAATTGAGAAAAAGGGGTTGAATGCTATTTCTCATCGGCAATGTTTCTAACAATGGATGGCTCATGAATTGCTGTCTCTAGTTGTAGGAAATGATGTTATATAGCTGCCTGTAAAATTTCAACTCAATCGGAGCACTGTATCATGTGAAATGATCGAAATACCCTTGACTGCCAAATGCTCTTTTCAGCAGGCAGTTTTGAGATTTCACAGGCTTGGCTTCGTTTTTCACTTTGATCCGTATCAAATCAGCATTTGGCCAAAACATGAAAGTTTTAACCCTATGTTTCAGCTTTCCAACGCTTCTCAAAATGCCTCAATCGGAATTTTGTAGTTTGAGTTATTGCCATTTAAATCCAGTGCTTATAACCAGACTGATAATGAATTCTGGTTCTGTAATTTGCAAATTCGACCTAGATCAAATGTGAACTGGGTTGAGTTGTTTTCGTGAAAGTTGTAACTCTTTGTCTTAGTTTCGAAACGATATAAGGTGCACCCCAATCCGATAAGTGTAGCTTCAATGGTGACCAAAATGCTAAGAGACGTCAAACCTGTGATTTTGTTAATTGTCTTAAACATTAGTTCCGGTCCATTTTCTAGCATTGTTTTGTAATTGAATGATATTGAGCCTATTGAAAGGCTATTGTGGTTAGATTATTTGTGTATGATTTTGGGGCTGAATTGAGAAAAATAATGAAGCCATAAATGGTTGAAAAATAGGTAAACACAAAAGGCGTGCCGCCCAAATTTGCACTCGAGTGCTAGGTAGATGTAAGTGCGACTTGAGTAAGGATTTGAGAACGAATATCACTTGAATCGTTTAGAATATTCAAGTCTTCTTTCATAAAAGTATATAAGTTAGAATTCGGCCGAAACTTGTACCCTTGGAAAAATGAAATTTACGACTAATAGAAATACGTTTTCCTCGTTTCTTCGACTCAAATGGTATTTCAAAGTATAATTGTTTCAAAGTTTTACAGTTTGAAAAGCGAGCAAGAGTTTTATGAATATTCTCTAAATGAGTTTCAATTACTTGATTCTTGTTAAACGAAACGCTTAAGTTTCGAACCTTAGTTGATTTTCAAAACTCGTCAACGATGTTTTATCGCAGATTTGGACTCCCAACAAGGAGTAATACCTGACGGTGACCCGTAAAGGTACTACATCTTTGGTGAGTGCTTCCAAATACCTGATTGAACTTGACATTTGTGTTTAATACTTGACCAATGTGATTACATGATATATGAGTGGATTGATAGGGCAAGAGTGTACTTTATTGCACTTGCCCTAATGTAATATATTCTTGTTCAATGATTTCAATTGAATTGATATACATGCGTATGAGTTGTATTTGTCTGGAATTCTAGAAACCCTGTAGCTAGTTGGTCGAGTCGAGCCGGCAAGGGTTTGATCGATTCACTAATGAACCCTGGGTCATTAGTTTTGTCGAGTGGAGTGCTATCTCCTCGACTAATCGGTATACTCGAGTATTACCACCAGTGTTTATTGAAGATTTTGGGCCCAGTAGGAGGTTTGGTTGGTGGACGGAGATTGTAGTTAAGTGGTGCTCTACTGGACTAGTTCCTTTACTTGAAAGTTGACGGAATGTCAACTACTACTTGATCAAGCTCTGGTCAAGTAACAGGAACTTGGCTCTTAAAAGCCATCCGTATCCTTATATTTTGACATGATCGTTACTCATTGGGTTATTGTTTCTTTTGACAAACTTTTAAACTCGCCCATTTTGAGATTTGCAACTTGAAGTATTATTGCTCACTTTTATGAACTTGTTATACTCGCTATTTTTTTACGTTGATACTTGTACTTTTAAATAATGGTCAACTTACTATTTGGAATCTCACTGGATTTTTAGCTCATTCCACGCCTTTTGTTTTCCTCACAGGGGTACGAGCGAGGCGTGAGACTTGTACAAACTAGTGTGGTCTAGTTTTTTTGAATTTTGCAATTATTCTCGCGCTAGCACCCGACTAGGAGTTGATTGTACTTGAATTGTAAACATTTTAATGTATTTGGGCATGTATGAGACTTGTAGTTGGATTTGAACATCAGTGTATATGCTAAGTTTGAAATTGTTGTTTTATTTCTTTTCTATGGTTGTAAGTTCTTTTATAGAATTAAGTGTGAATGAGTCCTGGCGAGAGCTAGACAGACGACTCACTAAACCCTAGGGTACGCCCTAGGGGGAGGTGGAGCCGTCACAGATGGTATCAGAGCTCCTCTCGAGCTCGTGCCGGGAGAGGGTTCTCGGACTGTGGGGATTGGCTTGTTAAGTGTGAAATAAATGTCTATTGTTGGGGACTTTAGATATGTATGTTGGGTAGGAATCTCAAAAGTGGTTGATTTCCTCTTGAGCCTAGCTAACTCGAGTGGTGAATTATCATATTTTCGGATTCCCGTACCCGAGTACCAAAGAGTGATACCTTTATGATAAGTCAGTATCCCGAGTAATATGAGGATAAATTTGGATGGCGAAAGCCAAGGCAAGGGGGATGCGAATAGTTTGGACTTGGGATATATTGAAGAAATTAGTGAGATTGGGGACCCTTACTATTCACGCGTATGTACTTGGTTATACTTCGTCAAGTTTTGAGCAATACCTAGGGTTAATGTCCCATAGGATATGTGACCTGCTCTGACATGTATATAAAGTATGTTATTTCCAATGTGTTCTATTATTTTTCGTTTTATGATTTGAAAATGCTTTTATCGGCCTTTATAGCTACTTTATTTTGTTTATACTTATATAGGAAAAGAGGTATGGAGGGTAGATGGATTCAAGGACGTGAAACTACCCGAGGACGCGGTTCTAGCCGTGGCCGTGGGGCTAGACTGGCACAAGAACCTGTATGAGAACCGAGAGAGGAAAGAAGTGAAACAGTTGAACCGCAACCTGGACTTCGAGCGGAAGAGGGGGACCAGGTAGCAACGGCAATTCAGCAAATGACCAATATACTTGCTCGACTGGTAGAGCAGCAGGGTTAATCCCCTGTTAATCAACCTAGGGATCTCGACATAGGGCAAGATAGGGCTCTAGAGAGATTCCAAAAGTTTTTCCCTCTTAAGTTCCTGGGAGGGCCGGACCCTGAAACAGCTGAGAGGTGGTTAGAGTCGATGATCAATATTTTCGCTGCCTTAAACTATACGGAGGATAAACAGGTGGATTTCGCTGTATTTCAGTTTAAAGGACCAGCTAGGGCCTGATGGAACGTGATTCGGGCTAAATGTGAGAGAGAGGGAACTGCCTGAACCTGGTTAAATTCCGTGCGGGAGTTTAACGAGAAATATCTGCCGCCGATAGTTCAAGAGAAGAGGGAGGACGATTTTATTAAACTTCATCAAGGAACTTTGAGTGTATCTGAGTATGAGACTCAGTTCATGAAACAATCTAAATTTGCTCCCGAATTGATATTTACGGAGCAAAGGAGGGTAAGGAGGTTTGTCCAGGGACTAAATGTGGAAATACAGGAGGCTTTAGCGGCGGCACAAACTAATACTTTTACGGAGGTTCTGGAGAAAGCCCAGAGAATAGAAATTGCTAGGGTACAAGTGAGGGCTTTTCATGTAAAAAGGAGAGGTACGCCTGGTGGAAGTCAAGGGCAGGGATAAGGTGATCTAAATATGCCACCCTCTAAGGTGGGTCGAGGAGATGGTGGTGAGAAAATTTTGAGGACACCTAAGGAAATTACTCCAAGAGGAGCCTCAGGTGGAAGGGGGCAAGCAAGAGGTGCCTCGCAAGGAGGTTAGACCTCAGCCCCTCGAGTACCTTGTAGGTACTGTGGGAAAACCAATCATACTGAGAATAATTGTTGGCGAACGGCACGAAAATGTTTATGGTGTGGTAGTGCCGAGCACCAACTTGCAACTTATTCCCGTAGGTCACACCTAAACCTTGAACAATCAAATGTAGGAGGGACTAAGCCAAGGGTGCCAGCTAGAGCGTACGCCTTGGACCAACAGGCAGTACCTAAACCATCGGAGGAAGTAGAAGGTACGATTCGTGTTTTCCATTGTTTAACTAAATTTTGGCTACGGTGAGACCTGGGAGCTAGAAACTGATATGTAAGGAAAATACCCTAAGTTATTTATGAATACATGTATGAATTTCGAGGTCAAAATTCTTTTAAGGAGGAGAGAGTGTGACGACTAGAAAATTCGCTCATGTTTTCTTAAAATTTCCTCTTATTTTAATTAAATTACTTTATAATATTTTTTTTACTATTTATTTACTCCCTCAATTATTGGAATAAAGAATAGAATTAAGAATTTTCCCTTTACTTTCATCGTTAGGGTAAATTAGGGTTTCTACGGGTTTTTACGTCTTTTGGTAGTGTGAGTAATCGATACGGAGTGTGTACTAAATTTGGTGGTTAAGAGTGAGTTTTAGATAAGAAAAAGTGTGTGATTAGAAGTAATAATAATAAGTTAGTGAATTATAAGTGAAAACCCTAGTACGTGTGAGTTAAGGAAAAACGGTGTGAACCGACATGTGCTGTTTGTCACCGAATGAGTACACCACTTGAACACTACTTTATTACCTTAATTACCTTGCTTTTATTTCAGCTAATCACCCCTAAAATATCCTATAAAACAGCCACCATTTTTACCAAAAGAAAAGGAAGAAAGAAACAAAAAATAAGAGGACCAATGGCGGCTTGACAAGTGTTGGCCAACCAAGTTTGACCAACAAACTTTCCTATCTTCTTAACTTTGTTTTGTACCAAAAAAATCCTGCACTTTTTTTCTCCATCTTGGCCGTGAGTTTGAGAGGAAAAATAGGAGAGAAAAGTTCATCTTCAACCCCAACTTCATGCTTGAATCTTGAGTTTCAATCCACAAGCTTGCAAAATACTCCATAAAAGTGGTTCACTAGGGAAGATTAAGCACTTGAGTGGAGAGATTTTTGGAGGAAAAGCACTAAGCTTCCATCTTTCTTGAGGTTTGAAGGTACTTTCGGCAAGAAACTACTTTATTTCTTTAATCTTGCACTTGAATGAGATTATGCTTGTTTGTAGTAGGTTTTATGGAAGATTTTGTAGTTTTGGTGGTGATTCATGAAATTTCAGCTAGGGTTTGATAATTTTAAGCCTTGAATATGTTGTTTAACTTTCAAATGTTGGTAATGGATTTGGATATGGAATTTGTGAGATGATTAGTGGCTTGATTGTGATTTTTAGCCTTAAAAGTTGAATTTCCGACTTTGATAGTGGAATCTGCTCTGCTCTGACTAGTGTAATTCGTCCATGTTATAGGCTGAATCAGGCTTAGGTCAAAACATAAAAGTTGTAGAAAATAATGTTATATAGCTACCTGTAAAATTTCAGCTCAATCGGAGCACTGTATCATGTGAAATAACTGAAATACCCCTGACTGCCAAATGTTCTTTTCAGCAGGCAGTTTTGAGATTTCACAGGTTTGGCTTCATTTTTCACTTTGATCCGTATCAAATTAGCATTTGGCCAAAACATGAAAATTTTAACCCTATGTTTCAGATTTCCAACGCTTCTGAAAATGCCTCAATCGGAATTTTTTAGTTTGAGTTATTGCCATTTAAATCCAGTACTTATAACCAGACTGATAATGAATTCTGGTTCTGTAATTTGCAAATTCGACCTAGATCAAATGTGAACTGGGTTGAGTTGTCTTCGTGAAAGTTGTAACCCTTTATTTTAGCTTCGAAACGATATAAGGTGCATTCCAATCCGATAAGTGTAGCTTCGATGGTGACCAAAATGCTAAGAGACATCAAACCTGTGATTTTGTTAATTGTCTTAAACATTAGTTCCGGTCCATTTTCTAGCATTGTTTTGTAATTGAATGACATTGAGCCTATTGAAAGACTATTTTGGTTAGATTATTTGTGTATGATTTTGGAGCTGAATTGAGAAAAATAATGAAGCCATAAATGGCTGAAAAATAGGTAAACACAAAGGGCGTGCTGCCCAAATTTGCACTCGAGGGCTAGGTAGATGTAAGTGCGACTTGAGTAAGGATTTGAGAACGAATATCACTTGAATCGTTTAGAATATTCAAGTCTTCTTTCATAAAGGTATATAAGTTAGAATTCGGCCGAAACTTGTACCCTTGGAAAAATGAAATTTACAACTAATAGAAATACGTTTTCCTCGTTTCTTCGACTCAAATGGTATTTCAAAGTATAATTGTTTCAAAGTTTTACAGTTTGAAAAGCGAGCAAGAGTTTTACGAATATTCTCTAAATGAGTTTCAATTACTTGATTCTTGTTAAACGAAATGTTTAAGTTTCGAACCTTAGTTGATTTTCAAAACTCGTCAACGATGTTTTATCGCAGATTTGGGCTCCCAACAAGGAGTAATACCTGACCGTGACCCGTAAAGGCACTACATCTTTGGTGAGTGCTTCTGAATACCTGATTGAACTTGACATTTGTGTTTAATACTTGACCAATGTGATTACATGATATATGAGTGGATTGATAGGGCAAGAATGTACTTTATCGCACTTGCCCTAATGTAATATATTCTTGTTCAATGATTTCAATTGAATTGATATACATGCGTATGAGTTGTATCTTGTCTGGAATTCCAGAAACCCTGTGGCTAGTTGGTCGAGTCGAGCCGGTAAGGGTTTGGTCGATTCACTAACGAACCCTGGGTCATTAGTTTTGTCGAGTGGAGTGTTATCTCCTCGACTAATCGGTATACTCGAGTATTACCACCAGTATTTATTGAGGATTTTGGGTCCAGTAGGGGGTTTGGTTGGTGACGGAGATTGTAGCTAAGTGGTGCTCTATTAGACTGGTTCCTTTACTTGAAAGTTGACGGAGTGTCAACTACTACTTGATCAAGCTTTGGTGAAGCAACAGGAACTTGGCTCTTAAGAGCCATCCGTATCCTTATATTTTGACATGATCGTTACTCATTGGGTTATTATTTCTTTTGAAAAACTTTTAAACTCGCCCATTTTCAGATTTGCTACTTGAAGTGTTATTGCTCACTTTTATGAATTTGTTATGCTCGTTATTTTTCTACGTTGATTCTTGTACTTTTAAATAATGGTCAACTTGCTATTTGGAGCCTCGCTGGGTTTTTAGCTCATTCTATGCCATTTGTTTTCCTTACAGAGGTACGAGCGAGGCGTGAGACTTGTACAAACTAGTGTGGTCTAGTTTTTTTGAATTTTACAATTGTTCTCGCGCTAGCACCCAACTAGGGGTTGATTGTACTTGGATTGTAAACATTTTAATGTATTTGGGCATGTATGAGACTTTTAGTTGGATTTGAGCATCAGTGTATATGCTAAGTTTGAAATCGTTGTTTTATTTCTTTTCTATGGTTGTAAGTTCTTTTTTCGAATTAAGCGTGAATGAGTCCTGACGAGAGATGGACAGATGACTCACTAAACCCTATGGTAAGCCCTAGAGGGAGGTGGGGCCATCACACATGGTTACAACATGAAAGACAAACATTGCCTATTTGAAGTAGGAGACATGGCCTTAAAGTGGATTTTTCCAATTCAGGAAGAGCCCAAAGTGAAATTCACTCCAAATTGATGGGGGCCATTTGTTGTTAAAAGGATATTATTTGGAGATGCGCTTATTTTTATGGAGATAGACGAACAAGTTTCTTCAACTAATCAATTCAGACAAGTGCAAAAAGTTTTCATTTGGTTATGAAGATTTCCTTTAAAATTACTGCAAAAGTTGGACTAAAAGCCGACTTTCTTTCATTTTTATTTGGACATTTTATCCTTAATTTTTTCACTTTGAGTTTTGAGAATAATCTATTATTTTCACTTGGCAACACCTAAAGATCGCAAACCCTACACTGGGATAAATTTTAATTTCTTTGCTTTTATTTTCACAAAAAAAAAGAAGAAAAAGGAAAAATAAAAAGTAGAAAAAAACCCAGTCAAAAATTAAATTAGAACAAGTTTTTTAATTCTCATCAGCCCTGCACTGGGGCAAATTTTGAAAATACGATCTCGGGATTATTTCAAACCCATTATATGATATGCTTTCAATTCTTGACTTTTCTTTTACCCCCATCAGAATCTATTACAAAAGGCAACATGGTTACTGACCTTCGCCTTTTGCAGTATTTCTTAATGAAAAATTTTATTAATCTATTGGCAAATGAGGAAAATATATATTTTTTGAAACCTACTAGAGAAGATTATCTTACTAATGCCATCAATTGTCAAAGAACATGACTAGATTGATACAGTTGGGGTTAAAATTATTTATTTTATTCCATGGTCTTATTCTTATCTCAAGGTGAAAATTCGAAAGGACGCTAAGGTAGGGTTCTGAAACACAAAAGAATCATAAACGGAGAGTAGGATGCCGAAACTTGAAAAGCTTGTGACTATATCTATATGGATTTCTTTTCGCACTGTTGTTCTTCTGTTGACATTGAGTTCTAAATGAATGCTATGAAAAGGGTCAAATGCTACATTTTCCTTTATCAAAGGCCATCCGTTCACATTTAGTCATTAGAAGCAGATGTCTTGTGGTGCACAGTAAAGTATGGATGATTGGTACTAGAAAGTTGCAAAGATTTCAAGCAGGTTGTGGAATAGATTCGAGGGGACACTTTCTTGACATTGCAAACTCATGCTTACGTGGTTCTCGAGGCCAAAGGGATCACATGATGGTGGTATTATTTTCATCACAATTGTTTTCTCTTTCTTCTGTTGGTGGGATTATAGGATTACTATTTAGACCTTCTCGAAAGGATGAAAAATGCAGCACTTATTCAGTTACGGGCAAATTTTAAAAGGAGTGAGTTCCAATTTTGACAATACATTCCAAATTGGTTTTATGAAAAAAATTCTTTGAAAAATCGAGAGAACAGTGACATATGTATGCACTTCTCAAATCCCTTGAAGGAAGAGTTTTCACTTGTATTTTTCAAGTTTCAAAACTTGTCATTTTTTACTTTTTTCAAAAAAAAAATTGTTTCTTTCATTCTTCTTCTTCTAAAGTTTGAAAAATCAAAAACTTGCAAAATCCATCGAGTAAGTTTGTCATTATATGCATTTTATATTTGTTATATTTTAGCAACTTGCATGTTATTTTTCATATCTGATAATCTAGATTTTGACATTTTCATTTATTCCAATGGCATGATATCACAGTTTAGATTTTCAATCCAATAATCTGGACATTACATTTCACTCTTTAAGTCTGGCAATCTAGAATTTGCATTTTTATTTCTCCCGTTAGTTATTTGGATTCAGATCTAATCTCACCAGCGATTTACGTCTAGAGTGCATTTTTATTTCTCCTGCTAGTTATATGGATTCGTATCTAATTCCACCAGTAATTTAGGCCAGGAGTGCATTTTCATTTCTTCAACTAGTTGTTTGGACTCGAGTCTAATCCTACTAGCGATTTAGGTTTGGGGTGAATTTTTATTTCTCTCGCTAATTATCCTAACTTAGGTCTAATCCCACCAACAATCTAGATTTGGGATGCATTTTTATTTCCCCTATTAGTTATTTGGCCTCGGGTCTAATCCCACCAGAGATTTAAGTTTGGGGTGCATCTTTATTTCTCCCGCTAATTGTCTAGACTCGAATCTAATCCCACAAGCAATCGAAGTTTTGGATCCATTTTTATTTTTCTCGCTAGTTGTTTGGGTTCGAATTTAATTCCACCAGTAATCTAGATTTGTGGTGCATTTTCATTTCTCTCACTAGTTATTTGGGCTCGAATCTGATCCCTACAGCGCTCTAGGTTTGAGATGCATTTTCAATTCTCCTGCTAGTTGTTTGGGCTCGAATCTAATCTCACCAGTGATCTAGGCTTAGAGTGCATTTTTATTTTTTTTGCTAGTTATTTGGACTCGGATCTAATCCCATCAGCGATCTAGGATTGAGGTGCATCTTTATGTCTCCCACTAGTTGCTTGGATTCAGATATAATCCCACTAACGATCTAGGATTGGAGTGCATTTGCATTTTTTTTACTAGTTATCTGAGTTCGGATCTAATTTCACCAACAATCTAGACCAGTAATCTAGGTCTAGGGTGCATTTTTATTTTTACCGCTCGTTGTTTAGTCTCGGGTTTAATCTTACCAACGATCTAGGATTGAGGTGCATTTTTATTTCTTTCATTAGTTATTTGGGTTCGAATCTAATCCCACCAGCGATCTAGCCCTAGGGTGCATTTTTATTTCTCTCGTCGATTATTTGGGCTCGAGTCTAATCCCACTAGCAATTTAGGATTGGAATGCATTCTCTCGCTAGTTATCTGGGTTCGAATGTAATCCCACTAGCAATTTAGACTTGGGGTGCATTTTCGTTTCTCTTGTTAGTTGTTTGAGTTCGGATCCAATCCCACCAACAAGCTAGGCCTGGAATACATTTTCATTTCTTCCACCAGTTATTTGATGAGGGTTTAATCCCACCAGCAGTCTAGGCCTGTGGTGCATCTTCAATTTTTCTACTAAGCGTTTGGGTATGGGTTCAATCACACTAAACAGTATAAACTCAAGAATCATACTTTTAATTTACTATTAGCGAGGCTCAGCCTTTACACACTTTTTCCTTTATTATGAGAACTCTCTTTTTCTTATTGGTTTGTCTAGTAATTCTGTTCCATCATGCATTATATGTTTTTTTGTTCAGAAGTTTTGGGGGCTTAGACCTCGGCATCCTACAAAAATTCTTAACGAGTGATGCACTTATTTCGTTATAGTTCATTTGCATTTGAACTACGTTTAATCTGATTACCTGGCGGGATACATAGGCAATTCTACACAAGTTCGATCACATCTTTTGCAATATCATTGCATCGTTTTTGTTCAATAATCTTTAACTAGGTGTTTGTTTGATTATTTTAGATTAGTTGCAGTTAAAAGAGACAGGTTAACAATTTGGTATCTACGTCTTTATCTTGAATTTCTTTGAAACTCCAGACAATGAGGGCAAGCTGTATATACTAAAATTTTGTCAATTTTTAATATTTTCTTGAATTTTATCTATTTAATGAGTCATTTATTTTCATGCATTATAATGTGTATTTTTTTCATTTTTTTAGGTTTGTCTTAAAAAAAAAGAAAAATCAATAAAAGTGGGGAAAAAGAAAAAAACACTCTCTAATCATTTTTTCCAACTAATATACTATTCACCTCCACTACTACACTCAACCTCCCTATTTCTTTCTTTACACTCTCACAAAACACTCCACTCTCCCTCTTGGATCCCTAAGCTCTACCTTTTCCTCTCAATTTTTTACAACGGACGCTAACACAAACTCTCTCACAAGTGCGCACACAAGACAATTCTTTCCCCAATTTTCCTCTCTAAATCTCTTGGTTCTCTCCATCTCACATACAAACACACACTTACACACAACTCCCTCTCCTTCTTCCTCTCGGATTCTCACACAAATGCACATGCACACTAGCACAGCAACACACATAACACACACTAATTCTCAGCACAGAAAAAGAGAAAAGAAAAGTGAAGGAAAGGAAACAGAGCAAATGAGCAAAAGAAAAGAGTGGTAGGAATAGGAAAATGGGGGAAGAAAGAAGAATAAAAAGAAAGTGAGCAACCTAAGGTTGACCGAAAAACTACCACCACAACAACATTCATCACCATCATGGTCTTCTTGTTCTTATTTCTACTTGATTTAGTTTTTAAATTTTGTTAAATGGGTATCATAGTTAGTTTTTAAATTTTGCATATGAGCTTATGAATTTGTGACTGTTTCTTGTAAATTGAGTGGTTGCTATGGATTTCTCATTTTCAAAAGAGTGTGTTGTAGTATTTTTTGTGATTTGTTGGGCTTTACTCTAGTGATTTTGGAAGAGAGAGAAATAGGACTATTTTTGCCGATTTTCACCATGTTCCATTCATTTTTTTGTGAAAAGTAACCCCAAAAACGGATTCTTAACGAAAAATTGAATGAAAAATTGTATTTTGGTAAATTTTGGCTACCAAAAATGTTGTTGGCTCCGTCATCGATGGAAGCCATGGTCACCGACAGGATAGAGGAGTGGGTTGGAGAAGAGAGAAAAGAAGAAGAAAAGGAAAGAAAAAGAAAAGAAAGAGAAAGGGAAATGAGAGAAAAAAAATAAAGGGCTGGGTTTTTATTTATTTTTATTTGGGTTTAAGAGTGGGTTGGTATTAATTTTTGTTTTGAATTTTCGTTTGGGCTTTTGGATTTAATAAAGGGTGGGCTGATTCTATTTTTAGTTTGGGTTTATAGATAGGTTTTATTTATTAGCTAATTTAGACTCCTGTATGAGGTTTAGTGCTTAAATCCAATATATTTATCATTTTGAGTTTGGCTAAATTTTTTCATTGGGCTAATTAATTCTTGGATAGCATGGCTTGCATTTTTCTGGGCCAATGGGGCATTAGCCCAAGCATGAAAAGAAAAACGACTCAACCCAATTTTCTTGGGTTTTCTATAATCAAATTTATGAATTAACCCCTAATCTTTCAAACAATTTTATAGTGGCCTAAAAACTTTTAATTTCTTTCATTCAAATCCCCATTTTAATTACATTTTGTCCCCCTCAACTTTTCTTTTATCTAATTTTGGCCCTCTAATCTTTTGAAAAATGATTTGACACCAAAAACTTTTCTAATTTTTGCAATTAACTCTCTCACAGCTTGTTAGTCCATCAATTAGGAGTGCTTCCTTTCCTTAATTGCTATTTTTGCTTCCAAGAATGTGTATTATTTGTTATTTAGATGTGCTTGATTTGCTTTGCATTTTTTCCATAAGAATAAGAATTTGGTTTATTTTTTAGCACTTTCCATCAAAGTATTTCATATATAGTGATGCCTTTATGTATTTGTTCGTGTTTTGAGTGGTTAATTAGGATACATTGCATTTCTTGTAGTTCAACCACATCAATCGGGAGGTAACTCTATTATACTTTAAATCCCATATTATGTCCTCCTGTGTGATCCAATGCGCTCCTATGTGTTTATATGCTTTATTTTACTTTATTATTTTTATTTATTGACTTTGAACTTTTATTTACTCATGTAATTTAAGTCTTGTAATTATTTGGAGGGTACTCAAATGCTCGAAATGTAATAGATAGAGTATATTATATCACTTTTATTTTATGATGAAAAATTGTAATTAGATAGGCAATGTAATAGATAGGTTAAACAAATTTATTTTCACTTTTATTTTATCACTTTGAATTGTAGTTAGGTTCTCCAGTATAATAGATAGATTTTGTGTGTTTATGTGCCTTAAGTGCTCTTGTATTTTACCAACTTTTTTTAGAATTTTACATCTAGATATTATTCTTATGTGTTATGTGTTCTTATATGTTTACTTGTTTTAATTCATGCTTTATTTGTTTTATTATATATTATGAACACATAACGTCACTACACTAGTCCAACGTTAGTTATGGTCCCTACTCATTTCTTTGCTAGTCCAACGCTAGTGAGGATTTTTAAAAATAGGCTAGTCCAATACTTGACCCTTAGGTCATCTACACGTTAGCTTCATCTTTTGTGTGTCATTCATTGTATTTTCATACAGTTTTTCTATTTTAGGTAATTTTTCTCATTTGCATAATATTTTATCTTATATTATTTCTTTATCCCTATATGCATGAGCCATATCATTTATATTCGCACTTCATTTAGAAAATTAGAAAAATAAGTAAGTTCATTTGCTTGCTTAGATTAGAAGAGTCGCCCTTCGAATATGGGAAATGGACGATTATCGCTTTTCTATTTTAAGTATCCCATGAGCTCCCTTATAAGAAAGAAAATTGTGTCATGAGTTTTTGTTTCCCGTACCCGTTGTGTTGCATTTCAATCTCTTTGGTCATGTATACTTCTATATATACATTATAAATTTTATTTTCTTTTGAGTCACATTTTTTTGTATGCTTGTGACTCCATCAAGGGATTATTCCTGAACATCAAAATTAATGCGATTAGTAGTAATTAGATCTTGAAGGGACGTTTTGTCTCTCCCGATATTCTCTTTATATTTAGGTTTGCAATCATATAAAAACATTCAAATGCGGCAAGTTTAAGAGGTTAGATTATGAAAATCTTGACTAAATCTAGCAACTAACTTAAATTGGGTTGAAATGGTGCCTTAACATTGAATCAATCTAACATTTGCCTTCCCTTTCTTCAACCATGACTTTCAAACTCATTTTATCTCTTTTTCAAAGACATAGAGTTATCAAAAAAAATTTATTTTATTTTATTTTTGCTACAAATATTCTTGGGTGATTTGGTACATCTAAATTCGATGCCAAGTGGTGACTCTTTTTTTCCTAAAACCTTTTTTGGACTAAATTATGGGTTCAAACTGTTGCATTTTTAAGTCCAATTTTAGACCCTTTTTCACTTATTTTTGTAAAATGAAAAACACATTTTTTATCAAATACCTTTTCATCGCGAAAAATGGGGTGTGACACGAAACTTGTTGAATTTGTGTCCATTCTCTTTCTTTAATGCAAGAAAGACTTCCTGCTCTTAATACTATGTTTTGTGGTGCTTTTGTTCTAAATTCATATTAAGAAATAAAAAATTTTTCTGCTCGATTACTTGTAGAAATAAGTAAGAAATGTTTCTTGCAAATTTTTAAATTCTTATTGTTCAATTATTAAATAGTATGCAATTTTGCGACAAAGCACATGGCTGGGAAAAAATTGGTAATTAAGTTTATTGGGCATTATACGTAAGTATTTAAAATTAATGATGGGTGCAAAAGGTGGAGTGGGATAAGTTTAGAGATTAAGTTTTTATGTTAACTTTTATATTGTTTAGTTCAAAATTTTAAATCCTTATTGTTCAATTGATAAATAGAATGTAATTTTGCAACATGCCACACGGATGGAAAAAATTAGTAATTAGGCTTATTGGGCACTATACGTAAATATTTAAAATCAATGATGGGCGCAAAGGATAGTATAAATTGATAATTTAGTTTGTAAAATGAATTTAGATGAGTTTGCAAAAAGTTAAAATAAATGTATTGCAAATGGGTAATTGGGTTACTTAACTCCTTTTTTGAGTTACTCATTTATACACATCTAATTAAGTAAATATAAATGGGTTGACTCATTTATACCCATTATCCATTTCAACCCGCCCAAGTCACCAATTTTGACACCTCTATAATATAATTTCTCCTATCTTACTACCTAATCCAACCCTCTCCCACCACATGCCAGCTAAACTATCATTAAACAATTTTAGTATGATTTGTTCAATATTTTAAATTGTCATGAATACAATTTAAATTTACGAGACTAGGATTTGTATGTAGCATTAACAAACAATATACAAAATGTTATTAGGACCATGCATTTATTAGAATTCAAACCTACGGAACCGTTGTTTGTACCTTTTTTTATCCGTTTCCTAATCTCTTTTTTCTCAGGAAACTTTCAACCCTTAGTAGTTTTTTTTTTCAGAGATTAGCTTTTGAGAGTAATTAATTGGGTGTTAGAACCTTTAAGAATTAGAATATAGTTTTTTTGAGCCTTTTATATTCAAAAACTTGAGAATATGAGTAAAGGAGAGTTTAGCAGGAAGTAAGCAATTAAGCAAGAAGGGGATGGGGGAAGGGATGGGTTGGGTGGTTTGGTGGAGGAAATGTAAGTGAGAGATCTCAGATTTGAATCCTTCTATTTACACTAAAAATAAATAAAATAATAAGCAAGAGGAAGAAACTAAGAAACTCAAAGAATTTCATCTACTGTTGTACATTTCTCAAAGAGCAAATTATCCGGATGACCACTAATTTTTAGAATTGTCGAGTTTTGATCACTGAATTAGTAAAAGTCTGATTTTGGTCACTAAACTATTTAAAGTTTAGATTTCGGACAATTTCGTTACATTTGATCATTAACTATGACAGATTTGAGTACCCACGATTCATGGGACAAAAGAAAGTGGCATAATTAACGACAAAATCTGACGGAATGACTCAAAATTTAAATTATAAATAGTTCAATGGCCAAAATCGGAGTTTTAATAGTTTAGTGGTCAAAACTCGATAATTCCAAAAGTTTAGTGGCCGTTTTGATAATTTGTTCTTTCTCAAAAGACAATGGGACTTAAAAAATAGCAGAGAAACCCAAGTGGTTCTAAGCCGCATTGGAACCTTCGTCATCAATCGTGTCTAATTCATTTCAAGAATTAGAAACATCAACTAGATCATAAGAGTAATTCACTGTAGCTAGTTTTTTTTTTTAATTAGCTAGACTATACAATGAGGGAAGGAGATTAAATGGCTGCTAGTTTAGTTTGGGACACACAATCCAACAGTTGTTGGAGCCGTTGGCCAGGGACTTCTTGTCGTGCCTGGCAGATCTGGTTCGAACCTAGCTACCAGGTTTGCCGGGGAAAGGAGGGATTAGGGTAATATATATATATATATATATATATATATATATATATATATAAAGTTTCAATGTCCTGAATGCCTATCCATTTGTTAGCTGCGGCGTCGCCTCCGAAGGGAGTTCTTGCTGCCTTGGAACGGGTGATGGCAGACTTCTTGTGGAGCTCGACGGATAGGAGTCACAAGATCCATTGGATTAGTTGGGGGAGTTGTTCTGACCGCAGCAGGAGGGGGGGATTGGAGTTCGGAGCTTGGCAAAGGTATATGAGGCATTTTCCATCAAGTTCTGGTGGAATTTTCGGCAGAGGAGATCCCTTTGGGCTGTTTTTTTGGCGGCCAAATATTGTAGCAGGGGCCACCCCTGTTTGGCAGAAGAGGGTTTTTCGCATTCTGCCACTTGGAGAAGATTATGGTCGGTCCAACAGTTGGCAGAGAAGCATATTTGCTGGGTCTTCAGTGAGGGAGCGATGGATTTCTGGCATGACAATTGGCTGGGTACTGGGGCTATTTGTCAGTAGGTGGATATTTTTCTTGAGCATGTGGTGTCAGATTTCGTCTCTCAGGCACAATGGAATATGCGGCTCCTTCATCAGGTTCTAGGGCTGGAGTTGATTAGGCAAGTGGTGAAGGTCCCTCCGCCATCCGCTCGTAGTTCTGATCGAATAGTGTGGGATTTGACGTAGGATGGCTCGTTTTCGGTTTCCTCGGCTTACTCGCTTGTTTCGCAAGCGTCAAATTGTTCTTGGGTGGTTTCGCACGTATGGCTGAAGGGTTGTCCTATCAAAATCTCCTTCTTCATGCTATGGCTGCTTCGATGGCATATTCCGTTAATGAGCTTGTTGCGTAGATTTGGCGTACAGAGCCTGTCGAAGTGTCACTGTTGTTCTGATCCGGCGGAGGAGGAGATTAATCATGTTTTTTGTACAGGGGATTTGGCTAAGGCAGTCTGGAGTAGATTTGAGGGTAGCCTGGGAGACGTGACAGGGGTTTCCTCTCTGCGACAGGGGGTTTTACGGTGGTGGTCGCGTAAAGGGCACAACGTATACATCAGATTTGTTTTTCATACGTTGCCTATGCTTATCTGTTGGGAGTTATGGAAAGCGAGAAATCGAGGAGTATTTGATGGAAAGAAGGTGGGGTGGATGGAGGTAGTAGACCAAGTATTTCAACAGGTGTGTGATTTATTCCATTGTAGGTTTCCAGAGATAACATGCTCTTTCACCTCTTGGGAGGCTCTTCACGCTTCATTGGCTGGCTTGAAAAGAAAGGTTTCTATTTTACCGATTTCATGGTCGGTTCCTAGGGTAGGGTATAAGTTGAATTCGGATGGCTGTGCTAGGGGGAACCCGGGAGTGAGTGTGGTGGGGGAGTGGTGCGAGATAGGGACGGGAGATTCATCGTCGGTTACTCTTGTTTTTTTGGGCCATTAACCAGTTTGCATGCGGAGCTCAAGGCCATGCTATTTGGGGTGCGGCTATGTGTTGCCTGAGGATTCTGAGCGTTGCATGTTGAATCTGACTCACTTGTCCTGGTCCGAATATTGTAAGGGGAACATGGTTGCCCTTGGAGGCTGCAACGGGAGGTGGATGAATTGCTCAATTTCAAGCAGCATTTCAGGGAGATAACCCACTGTTATAGAGAGATGAACAAGGCCGCTGATTATCTAGCTAACCTGGGCGCAAATTCGGAGCAAGATGGGGTCTTTGATGACCTTCGCGAGTTGCCAGGTCCTGCTCGCGGGGAGGTTACCATGGATAGGTAGAAAGTTTCTTTAGCTTGGCTGCAACGATGTACTACTATTGTTTGACTCGTTTGAATAAAAGTTAAGTTTCAATTAAAAAAAAACACACAATAAATAGCACCACGGAGACACAAAATACTTTGCATTCACTCTCGAAAAATCACAGGGAAAAAATGAGAAATTACAAAAACAAAGAATACATACATACATATATATATATATATATATATATATATATATATATATATATATATATATATATAGAGTATACAAAAATTACAATTTTCTCTCCATTTGTAATATTATCAAAGTCTAAGTTAACTTTGCCCGATTGAGTTCCAAGTAGGTACTGCTAATACAAAGTGACACAATGATATACTAATTATTGCCTTGAATTTTGAGTACGTAGATTAAGGTCGAGGTAGAAAGAGTGTGGAGAGAGGGTAAAAAAATGGTACGTAAATTAGCTTTTGAGGATTTTTCTTAATTTTTTGTTTTTTATCCTTGCTAAGAGAGTGAAATGTCTTTGTAATATCTAATTCAAAGTAATTGTTTTTCACCAAAAAAATTAGAAAGCTTACAGTTGAAGTTCTGGAAAACAATTTCAAATTTTCATGTTACACTAACGAAGAAGATGAAGTATTCTGGACCTCTTCTGACTAATAGGTTATAGTTCATACTATTAGGCTCCGGTTTCATGTTACTACTACCAACAAACCAATGTATTTTGCTCTAAACTTTAACAACTACATATTCAGATTTCAAAATTAAACAACTTAATCTAGGAGGTGTCAAAATCATTTTAAAGTCACTACATCAAGCACAATTCTTCTAGAATATCATATTTTGCAAACTTTATATTATCTCATTTGGATTGATCTTTTTTGAAATTTTTATAGAAAAATATACTGTAACGATATGATATATCAGGTAAAAAGGCAATTGAAAAATATAGTCATAGAAAATATAAATTTTTTTTTTTTGAAAAACTGCAATTCGAACAAGGCAACTTGATCATTTTGGAAGCAAAATAAGGCTGGATCAAACTGAAAAATCACGGTTTCGCAGTGTCTACCGCAATAGCTACATAAAGGTTCACCGGCAAGAATATGTAGCTCTGAGCATAGGTTGATAATAGATTTGTCTTACAAAGGAGGTAAACTTCCACATGTAATACAACTAGTACTTTTATAAATTACTTTCAAAGCAATGAAATATTAACTGACATGGTGATTTCTAGATAGACGAACCGAGTTGATAGCACAAGCACACCTACTAAAATAAAGACACAGTCAGGGTCTTGTCCCTCAATCTAGCTCTGATGCTAAAGTCAGTTGTGTAAGAAATCAAGAGTAAAAGCAAGACTAATTGGACTGGAGTTATGAGCAAGGACTAGACTAAACTGAGTTGGATTCTCTTGCCTCGGGATTCAGAGACCTCTTTACCAACCCGGCTTATCGAGGTCTTCTCTTCTATACTAGATGTCTCTTCTGATAACGCTTCTTCCAATGGGTCGAGCCTCTCTGCTTCAAGGTTCGGTCTCGCTGTTTCCTTGTATGTCCGAGTTACCCTAGCCATAACTCTATTCGAGAAAAACAAGATGACTAACTCTCTTTTTAAGAAGTTTGAAGTCGGCTATGACTGGTGTGTGAAAGACGCTTCATATGATCGTTTTGGCTATGCTACTGTAATTTTCGCTCACAGTGAAAAGTGAAGGATGAAAGCCTTCTATTTATAGGAGGGAGGGAAAGCGAAGAGGCAGGCGTTTCAAATTTTAAAAGATGTGCCTCCCTCTCTCTTATCATTAATGAGCACCTGTTCAACTAATGTCCATTCAGGACGCTTCCCATCAATCATCCTCTCCTGACGTTTGGTTTTCCATTGTCTAATTTCATTACATGTGTCCTGGAACCATCCCGCAACTCAGCCTTGGGCAGAGAGTCATTTAAGTTCCCTTTCCTCCCCGAGGTTGGGGGGCTTATTGTAGGCGCTCACCTCGACCCTCCTCGGCTCGTCAATGTTGAGGCGGTTCAATTCTTCATGATGCTCAAAGGCCGAGTTGATTACCACGACTCCTTAGTAACTCATTTCCACCTTCCCGAGATGATCCCACCTCGGATGTACCCCCAAGTCTAGTCACTCGTCATTTGACATTTACAGGCATAGCTGATTAAAGCCAGGCAGGTTGACATGATCACCGCCGTCGTCTTGCACAGACCTACCTCTGACATCGCTGCCCTAGGCTGACGCCCTATAGGTGACAGGAAGTAGGTTCTATCATTCCTCGTGTAGGTCTTCCTATTATAAATGCTCTCCTCCCTTTTTGTGGGCACAAGGAAGAGACTCCAACTCATTTTAGTCTGATCCTTGCTCATAACTCTAGTCCAATTAGTCTTGCTTTTACTCTTGATTTCTTACACAATTGACTTTAGCATCGGAATTAGATCAGGGGCAAGACCCCAGTTGTGTCTCTATCTTGGCAGGTGTGCTTGTGCTGTCAACTCAGTTCGTCTGTCCAAAAATCACCTCATCACTAACCTTGCAATTCATTTGGTTTCAGTTGATATTTCAGTGTCAAACGTTACTTTCCCTTAACACAATCATGCACTTGACCTTTAACTTATGAGTCTTTCATATCATATGAAAGACAATTGAAATAGTTTAGAGGCTTCTGCGTAGTTTACCTTATATATATATATATATATATATATATATATTTGTCTAAGTCCTTGGTATCTAAATATTTACCTTATATATATATATATATATTTGTCTAAGTCATTGGTATCTAAATATTTGAAATAGTGATATTGGATTTGTACTCAACTATAGTGTTTGCTTTATGATATTATTTGCCGCCTATATTGAGTATCAAGTCTGGCTGCTTTTTAGGGATTAATGGATTTTAAATAGAGATAACAAAATGGGCGGGATGGATGGGATTTGCTTGGTTTTAAGATGGAACCAAATCATGAGTTTGGGTCCAACCTTATCCATATGTGTTTGGGACTAACTTGGGCAGTATCACTTTGGGATGTATTTAGATTGATCCTGTCCAATATCTAAATCTATTTTCCATATTTTTTAGTTTTATTCTTTTTTTATATATAACTTTAACATTTTTTATTTATTAAATTTTTTTGATCTTATTGTGAATTTATATTTTTCTGAATTCATTTTTTCATCAAATTTCCTTTTATTTATTTTCTATTTATATATCTTTTTAATCTTCTCCAATTTGGTGCAGCGTTCCAGGATCAGCTTTTCCAATTTTTCATAGGCAGATAAAGCAGGGATCTCAGTAATGTTGTTGCAGCCGCGAAGATTCATAACCATTAAGTTATTTGACACCTATAAAGAAATATATTGCATGTATAAAGGAAAACAATGACAGGTTAGTGTCGGATGGAGATCTGAAAGTTAAGCAAATGCACATTCGCATCAATTTCCAAAAAGTTAAAAATATCAAAATATTTCATCATTTGCATCATTCCTGAAAACAGAAAAACCCAGAACATATAGACTGTCGTCAAAGAAACGGAACGAGACGCGCAATGAAGAACTAAATGTGTTATAAAGGTTTGCAAATCTTTTGGAAGAGAAGAATTTTTGGATAAATTAAATTTTTTGGTGAGATATTTGAGTCCAATTGGTATCCCAGTATTTTCCAAAATTTTCCAATAATTAATGGGTATAATTGAGATTAGTCTCATTTGAAATTCAATATCAAAATTATAATATCCATCCCGCCCAAAGTCTCTTTGGACATGGATAGCTCATCAAGATTTGGGACAAAAGTGCCACCTCTAATTTTAAACTTACATAGCATTATGGAGAAGATCAGAGACCATATCGACAATAGTGTCTTGCCGAACCTTGTTTGGATCGTAGTTTTTCAAAGAAAAACTTTTACTTTTTTCATGAATATATTTTTAAATTATTTTTTATTTCATATACATCAAATCGTTACAATTTATTTTTTTTTTATATAAAAATTCCTAAAAATAGCAATCCGAAGGGATTAAACAACTCAAAACTATAGAAATTAGTTAGTGAAACATAAGTGCTATGAATCAACATAAGGATTTCAGGTTCAAACATTATCGTATCTCAAAACCATTTAGATTTGTTCAAATATAATTCACTAGCTAAAGGTTCAAACAGCTGGATGCCTTAACTAGGCACAAATTTCTCGATTTGTCAAGTGCATTCTATTTTGAAAATGGTGGGAGATTATTGGAGAACTTTTTGAAAGCAAGAATGTCACAATTGTACATGAAAAATTGTTCGATGATACCTATTCAAATTAATAAATAAGTCTATTGAATTATCGAAGAGGTTTTGGCCTAATGATTAAGGTTGAAATTTGAGAAATTAGAGGTCAGGCTCAATGTTGAAGAGATCAATGATGTAACTTGTAGAAGGAGATGATTTTTGATAGAACTATTCTCTTATTCTTCCTTTCTCTCCCAAAAGACAAAGGGCCTATTTGATAACATAAAAAAGTGCTGAATCTGAATTTTTTTAGACATTCAGATGTTTTGAGTGTTTGATAAATGAAAATCTATCTGCTGAACTTGTTAAGCAGTGCTGAACCTGTGTGTATTTTTTTCAGCACAAGAATCCTAACTGAATGCTTAATTCTGATAAGAATCAATAGAATTACTTCAACTCTCTTATCTTATCTACCAAATCTACCCTTATTTGTTAATTATGTTCAAAATTCTTATTTAATTAAACAACCTAATATTCTCTATCTAACGATTTTTAGTTTCTCTTTTCTCCCTTTTTAATGACTTTCACATCTTCTCCATACTCCTCATATAATATATTTCATCTTTTATATTAATTTGATTTAAAAATAAATATTGTCATTTTCATACCTTACAATTTTAAACTAATTAAATCATAGATTCTATTTCTTTTTTGAATGAAAGGATATAAGGGCAAAATTATCAAATTAAACTTATTAAGCATTCAGCTATAAATATTTATCAAACAGTATAAATAGGTTTAGCATTAAAATTCAGACATTCATATATTTTTTTCAGTGTTTAAAATTCAGCAAATTAATTGTTTCAGTATTCAGATTTTAGAATTCAGACTTCAGAATTCAGATTCAGTTTTATCAAACGGAACCAAAATCTGTTGAACTTTTGACACAATTATTCTCTTATTCTTCCTTTCTCTCCTCAGACTAAGACAAATCTCTCAAATTTTTGACTTCTTATTGAATTTTTGATACAATTATTCTCTTATTCTTCTTTTCTCTCCTCAGACTAAGACAAATCTATTAATTTTTTTTTAACTTCTTATTGGATTTCATCAGTGCAAAATATAACCAAATCTGTCAATTTTTTGACTTCTTATTGGATTTTTTATACAATTATTCTCTTATTCTTCTTTTTTCTCCTGAAACTAAGACAAATCTGTTAATTTTTTTTTTTTTACTTCTTATTGAATTTCATTAGTGCAAAACATAACCAATCATAGGTTTCATTGCATCATGGAGGTTAACTAGCAAGAATCTGTTGCACATCAATAATTGAGACGTAAATTAATCATTAAGGAAAGCGCTATTAACTTGCCTAAAAATCATCTCTTTACCCTAACAAGGGTTATTGAGTCTGTTTTTGCTTTTGTGCCAGCACTAGTTTCACTCTCGTTTCATTTGTAGAAATTTTATTGTTTTAGAAAACCAACACTATATTTGCATTCTCGAGTCCTTTGCTTTCTCTCTTGTTTAACATAAAATTGATGTGGTCTTCAAAGTAAATACCAAAATAAGGATGCACAGAAGCAAGAGGCGTTTCTTCTATACCAATTTCCTCTTTCCAAACAACAAGAGGCAAGAAAGAAAGGGCAAAAAACCTCAGCGGCCATTAAACTATTGGCGGGATCATGTTTTGACCATCGAACTATTTTTTGTCAATAATTGGCCACTAAACATTTAATCCGTAAACTCGTGACCATTTCGTCGTTAATTGCTCTTTAAGTTCTGAAATTAGCATTACACGTGGCAATGCCCGAGGGCAATTTTGTCCAGCAACTATGCGACCTTCTTCTCCCCTGAATTTCTTTCCTCAAACAATCACCGAATGGAACATTATGTGGAGGAAAAAATATGGACTCAATTGGGAGCCCCAAATCTTCAACCACAAATCAAAGATATTAGGAAGGCCGTATTTTTCCACTGAGGGATCTGAGCACTATTTTTCCATTTCCAAAAGTAATGTTCCGCTAATAACAGTATGCATATTAAGAAGAGCCGTACCAGTCCAAGATTATCAATTAATGCATCCAGCACTTGCTCAGCTCCGTCGCATCCGGCTGCTATGTGCAGAGGAGTCAAACCCCCAGGGCCTTTGACATCGGTCTAAATACATAGCAGATTGGACTTAATTTTTTCAGATCTGCATCTGGATGGTATCTTAGGAGGACTTCAACCATGGACCTACAATTTCGTCGAACAGCTCTATGGAGCAACCCATTTTCCAGCAGGGCATCTTCAATTGAAGAGCGCTTTTCTTCACCCATGAGTTTGTTGACCAGAACATTCAAAAGCATCTTGACCATTGCACACCAGTCATGTTCGACTGAGAACTCTATAAGCCATCTGAAATGCTGGAAGGGAAATGTATCCAAGTTGGGATCTTGAAGACCCAATCTAAACTTCAACTTACTTCTACGGAGGAGCCAACCAATTTCATGTATGAAGTCCAGAGCTTGTTTGAGGAAAGAAATTCAGGGGAGAAGAAGGTCGCATAGTTGTTGGACAAAATTGTCCTCCTATTTTGCCATGTGTATAGCTAATTTCATAGATTAAAAGCAATTATCGATCAAATGGTAACGAATTTATTGATTAAGTTGTTTAGTGGTCAATTATTAACAAAAATAGTTCGATAGCCAAAACATGATCCCCCGCCAATAGTTTAATGGCCGCTGGGATTTTTTACCCAGAAAGAAAAGAAGCACAGAAGGGGTAAATAGACTATTGCTACTTTATAAGCAAGACCAAACACAACCAAGCAACTAGTAAAATGACACAAAAGAAACCAAAAAAAATAATCAATAAAGAAACTACTGCTGGAATTTCCAACCGGAAAAGCCCAAGCAAATTTTAGCATGCTGATGAACTTATCCAACTTCTGAACCTATGTTGTTAGAGAAAGTTAAAAAACAGTCAACAACTGTAATCTTGTCCCCTATGTATTTGAAAGGCATAAACTACACGATTTAAGAATATGTTACAGATACCTATCAGCCTATGCCAAATTCTAAGACAAAACCAAAATTTTCACAACGATACAAAGTTAAAAAAAAAAAAAAACACAGTCAACAACTGTAATCTTGTCCCCTATGTATTTGAAAGGCATAAACTAAAGGATTTAAGAATATGTTACATATACCTATCAGCCAACGCCAATTTCTAAGACAAAACCAAAGCTGCAGGTTGAGAATGATTCCAGATTTTTTAAGTTGCCAAACCAAAGAAGCAGCTTAGATGTTGCTGCCAACAGATGTGATTGTTGATGATGATGATTGAGAAGGAGAAGTGGTTGCTTCTGGCTCTTTCTCCTCCCCCCTTAGGAATGAATCGACATCAATTTCAAATGCTGGGCTGCCTGCTGCATCTTCCTCAATAAACTCATCTATATCAAATGGAGCATCAAAAATAAAGTCAATGCTAGCCTCAAACCCTGCATCAGTGAACAAGTTTGGTAATTCTGCAGTTTTCTCGAAGGTTATGTCCGAAACTGGAAGTGAATTGAGTGCAGTATCCAAGCACAGGTTCCAATGATCCTCATGCTCATCAGCAGGGTCCATCATGACAATTTGTTCTGGCTCAGTAGCAGCTACGTTTGAAACTGTTGGTTCAGCCACAGGTTTTTTCTGTTGCAAATGTTGTCCAAGGTTGTCTTGTGACTCAGACTTAGTAGTAGCTATATTTGGAACGTTTAGCTCAGCCACAGGTTTTTCCTCTTGTACTTGTTCTTCAACCACAGGTTTTTCCTCTTGTACTTGTTCTTCATGGTCTTCCTGTTCATCCACTTGTTTTTCAGTGGAGGATTCAGGATTTTCTGTATGCATTTTCTGGAGTGTCTTCAGCTTGTCAGCATATCTACTTATATCAAAGTTGGTTACTGCATTAGGACCTCTGTACTCTAAGGCTGCCAAGTCATATGCCATAGCTGCTTCCTCTTGAGTGCCTTAAAATACAGTTAAAACGAGTTAAAGGACGTATAGAAAATTTTGCTAAAAAACAATGTAGATCCTAAATAAGCCAAAGATAGTTAGAAAAAGAAGATGATCCTATCTATGAAATTCTTGACATCTGACCAGGCAAAATCCTACTTTACACGTGACCAGGCAAAATCTTATTTTATATTTCAAATTGCATCTTTCTTCTCAAGAGCCTGTGACATTTCAATTTAGCAAAAACTGAGATGATCCCCAAAAGATTTGATAGTACAGTTTATGACTGTCTCCATTTGAACAAGTTTAAATCTCAGTAATCAACTAAACATGCATCATAGGACATGTGAAGCTAAACTGAGACTTCATGGTTCAGACCCAAAGCCTTTTATTGAACAATTGAAGCAGATAAAGGACATTATACAGATCAAAAGATATGCACTTCAATTGAGTATTGTAACAAGGTGTAGATAAACATGGGAGAGGGAGCATTTGCAGACAAGTTTTTTATATGCCAATATTTCCTTACAAAATGTTTAGACAGACAATCCAAAGAATTAGGTTCTCCCTCCTCCACAACCCACCTCCCCTACCAAAAAGGGAAAAAAAATCTTTAAAAAAAAAAATTTGAGCCCTCTAAAACACCTCTGTGTATTGATTTGTCATTCTTCTAGAACTGTAACATCTGATGACACTTTGCAATTTCAATTGTGTATGGCATGTCATGTTATATGAACCATTTCAGTTCGAAATAGGCTTGTAGAGTTAATTAACACTGAATGAAGGATGAGTCTTCGCTAGCCATAACACATGATACTATTGTGGATTGACACCCTAAATTTGATCAGTTCAAAGTGATTACAGAATGCACTAAATTTTATTTGGAAAAACAATTTTCTGTTCGTGCCATTAGTGACTAAGTTCACTGTTCCAGGAGTAGGAAATGAGTCAAGCCAAAATGTGATTTTTTTCCTCTTTGTTTGGATTAATGTGTCGTTGATAAAATAAATCTGATAATATAGTAATATAGACTTTGTCTGAGACTGAAATAAAAAAATTATGGGCTTATTGTGCACAAAGTAAGTCCTTGCAGCCAGGTCCGACTATTCCTCTAACTCTTGTCAACCTCACTTGCAGAACCCCCTCCAAACTCCCACTTCAACAGAACCGATAGATGTTGACAGATTCACGGCTTGCCTTATACTTTGCGTCTCATATCTTTCTCACATTCCATGAAATAAGTGAAGAAAAGGTGTTTAAGAAATAGTATAATCAAGCTTCACTAAAATAGAAGCATCTCATTTCTATCTCACATTCCATGAAATAAGTGAAGAAAAGGTGTTTAAGGCAAAATGACTATTTTACATGTGCGCAGACAAGGATGTATTCTCAATAATTAGAAAAGCAGGCGCTACAAACCAGGCTAACAAAAACTTCCTTAAAGTGCCTGCTTGCTGTCCCATGTTCTCCAATTTATTAACAAACAAGAAACAGGAAAAAAAAAAAAGAAAAAAAGATGAGCAATTCTTTTGGACCGGTATTTCCTGTCCTTAAGCGTCTTTGGCACTTTGTCGCAGGACAAAGAGGACAGTCTTATAGGCAATGGGGAAAGAAAGGATGGAAGCTGTATCAAATGGTTAGGTTATATTCCCAATAGATGCAATAACACTATGCCTAAAACAAAGCATAACGTTATTTTAGACGAATTTTTGGCTAGGTTCAAAGAAAAGGTTTTAAAAGATAATAAATGTATCTGAAATACTACAACCTTCTAATCGGTTATTAAATGTCCAAGTCACAATATTGTTGGCATTTCCCTGCAATTGGTACTTAACTCCTGCAACAGCTGGTGGCTTACCTACAGCCACCACAAAATCACGGTCATTGCACTTGTGTGGCAGGTGCAATTTGTAAACTATCATGTGCTCAGAATCATTTCTAGTTTCTGTGCAACTACATAACATTATAATAATGAGCAAGAAAATCCTAGTTTCCAGCAAGCTATGATAGTCGGACTTAATTTTAGACCTCAAAACATAATTCCGTGAATTCTTTCAAACTAAACTTCCCTGTCAAGCTTGTCGAAATGGATTTAGCTTACTAATCAAGTGGCTATTTTTCAGTAGACTATGTAGTTTCTAATGTTTTGCTACGATTTAGTTAACTCTCCTTCATATAATGTTCAAGTAGGTAGATCGAACTCGTACTTTTCTTCTATAAGAGCACTTGCATAATTCTTCCTTTGCCCCCTCTCCACTTCTTAAATCCAATCCCTTCTTTGCATAAATTTTTTTTTTTTAAAAAAATTCTCCATTAGCACCTTCATCATCTGAACTGGAAATAATAACTTCCATAATGCCTGCAAGTGCAATTTGTACTGTGCAATCCCTTCGAATAATTTAAGACACTTACCTTAGAGGCCATTAACATTTCTACTGACAAACACATAATAAACCATAGTGGCACGAGTCAGACTTAGGCAGATTCAAAAAATTGCTTAGCCTTCTCGGGAAACTAATGCCTTTGTTAAGTTATCAGTCCAGATTGGCAGCTGTAATTTAGTTTAAAAAAAAATGGAAGAGGGACAAGATACCCACTCCAAAAGGGAATATTTCAGTTTTATAAATTTAAAAGCGTTGAACTGTAACTCAAGTGTGTGGATACTCAACTCCGAGGTGTGTGGATACTCACAGGCCACAGAGACAAAAAGATGGATTAAAAAAATCAAATCGAATTAGCACGTGTACCGTCAGCTTTAGGACTACAAAAAATGTTGTACATGACTGACCAAATGTATACATTAATTTTGACTTGTTTCCACGTAAAAAAGCAACAAATCTTTCTTCTGAACAAAATAAGCGCAGATCTCGTAGTCTCATTATTGACTAGGCTTCATTTTTTAAAATAAAAGGTTTGCTGTTAGATTTATAGGTTGGATTCATTATACTTTTCTTTTCCTATGTCACAATTTGAAAAAGTTAACGGCTTGCATTGAGCGTCACCTCAATCGACCAAATCAGGTTAAACTAAGCAACCAATAACTATCAACACTATATAAATCTCTGATTTCTAATTGACAACATAGAAATTGTTGTGATGGATGGAGAGTAAACCACTAACTTTTTGTCTCTCAATGGCCACGGAGCAGCCTCTTAGATTCCCATCCCAAGTTGAAGGTTTGACTTCTGCTTAAGCTCATTGCTTTGCGGTCAACGACAAATCAAGAGAGTCCAACACTGTACCAGTATAGCATGAATGTGCGTTCTCGCGGCCTAGTTTCGCTCATTTCCCTTCCTTGTATTAGAGCAAGTTAGCATGATTACTATCAACTAAATGGCGCGAGTAATCTAAATCCTACCCTTTCCGCTAGACTAAAGCCTAACACACAATTTCAAAGTTCTCTGAGCAAAATACTTCTTTATATTCTCGAACAAACCAATTAACCATGCAATTGGTTTCCAACAATTACTATTAATGATACGAGCAAACAACCAAAACTAAGGTTAAAGATTTAATGAATAAAATACAAGAATATGAAATATTTTATTGTTTGTATGAATAGGTCAAGGAATTCTTTTTAATGAGAAAACTTAATTACCGTAAGTTCCCAAGTACAGATATTTGTTCCCAAAGACACGTCCAATTCGCGCCTCCCATCGACCGTTGTGATGATGCCTGTAAGAACAACTTTAACGTAATCAAAATTTTTCGTTCATAAAAAAAAAAAAACCAAAACAAATTAAATCTTTTGCTGACGACCTCCGCACGCAAATCGCTCACCGAACGAGTCTGTCAGAAAAAACAAAGAAAAAGAATCGTGCACCGAACAAACGAGAACTCCATGAAAATAGTGGTCTAAAATGTGCGGTGCAACGTAATCTTTGACGGTCCGCACAATTTTGGTGCTTTCACCCCAACTTGAATACGTTAAAAATGACTGCCGAAAATGTGAGTTAAAAAAAATGACTGCCGCAAAAAGTGAAAAGAATATACAACATCAAAATAATTTTGGTTCTTTTTTTTTTCACCCTCCTATTCATCCTCTCGCTTCTCCCTGTACCCTTTCCACCCTCGAGCGTAGACCTGGAACCTAAACCTAGCAGTGGAGAAGACCCTGAGAGGCTTTCCGGCCACTGGAAAAATAATTCTGGTTATTAACTCATTTCTCCGAAAAGAAAATCTATTTGGCCAAAAAAAAAAAATAGATAGAAATAAATAAAGAAAGACAAGTCAAAATTAAAGATAAAAATAATTTAAGACATCAATTATTTATTATACCTAGCAACTCCACGGTACTTGGAAACACCTCTAGAAAATCCACTGCTCCTCCTCCTTAGTGTGGTTAAATATTCCTCCTTAGTTAATTTCTCCATTTCTTCAAGCTCTTCCGAATAATTTTCAAGCTGCATAAATAAATTTCCTCAAAAATTAAAATTACAATCATAGATTATATATATAAAAAATTATACATTAATCAATGATAATTCATTTTAAATTGGAATGTGGGCACGTGCAGATTGTACAATTTTTTCTGCGTGGGGTACAAATTTATTTTGGCACCTGAGTTTGTGAAAGGACGAATATTAAATACCGGAAAATTCAGTATGGTTCCAGGTCCCCAGTACTTGAGGGCCGCAAGATCATAAGTACGGGCAGCAGCCTCCTCATTATCATAAGCCCCTGCATTTCATCAATAAATACAAAAACGCCAAATATCATAACTCTACTAATTATTCAGTCATTAGTAATATTAAATATAATAGAAATCATAATTCTACTTAATTTTAACCTAAAGACTTATTAAAAGGAATAAAAATATTGGGCTTGTCGGCTTACCCAAATAAACTAAGCAGCGACAAAAGCGATTGTGAACGTTGAAAATGACAGATATTTGATCACCAAACAAAGAATAAAACAGAGTCAGCAAAAGACAAATCCAGACTTAAACTTAATTAATCATATTTTTAAACAGCAAAAGGACTAAGATTTGCAGATCTCCCTGTTTTCAGATGAATTTTTTAATCTGAAAACAGAAAAGTCATTAAAAAAAATTAAAACCCAAAAAGAAAACAAAATGAAAAATTTAAAAATAAAATTTTACTTTGTCGTCCTTTCTTGGTTTGAATGGCATTCCAAGTAGTTTTGTCCCAGAGATGGGCTTCGAACCGGCCGGTCCATCTGTGCCTGATCATCAGAACAAATTCCATGGTTTTTTTTTTCCGAGAATTAGTCACAAATTTCATGCATGCAATCGAGAAAGAAAATGAAAAAGAAAAAAAATAAAAATAAAAAAACCGTCAGAGTACAATGCCATTCATGTTTTGTTTCACGCTTTGTTTGTCTGCTTGCTTCCTTGTGTGTTTTGTTTGTTGGTTAGTGTGTGTTGTGTGTGTGTGAAACCGAAACCATATATAAGAAAAATAAAAAGAGAAAAAGTAAAAGTTCATTAAATGCTTGCCTGGTGACTCCTCTGTAAATGGAGCTTCTTCTTGCAGCAATGGGGGAGGAAGAAGCATCAGCACTGATCTGGGATTTCTTCTTGTCCCTCTTGGCTCTGGAGGAGGAAGAAGCATGTTTGGTAGTCCTAGACTTTTTGAGCTCAATGCATGAAGAGGAAGGTGAGCATGAAGAATGAGGCCTCTTCATTTCTTCTTTACTTTTCTTTTTTTTTTTCCTCCCTTTTTCTTGATGGTGGAAAATGAAAATGATTAGAGGCTTTTTCCTATTCAATGTGTGTTTTTCTTGAAGGGCTTTGTCTGTTGTGTCTCAAAGACAGGGAATTGTGAAAGGGAGACAGAACAGAGCGAAGAAAGAGAGATGAATGGAAGGGTGGGTTGGTTTGGTGAAGAATACTGGAATCAAAAGGGGGAAAAAACAGGCTTATTTTCTGGCAACCGAAAGTGGTTTACCAAATTGAGAAGAGACCATGGGGACAGTAGGGAGCCATTAGACATATATTTGATGAGAAAATGATAGTAACACTTTAGTGCATCCGCCTGGAAATAGTACAAATGTTTAGGATCAGAGGGTTGTTTTTATAGGACTGGGAAAGAAAGGAAGTGGAAAATAGCTGAGACATTGAAGAGAAATGAAATACTACTACCAAAACTAGCTAATGGTACAAAAGTTGATGAGATGGTGTTTTACTGTTTTATAGCTTAAACCCTGTAGACTGAAAAGGGAGTTAGTTAAGGAGAAACCATGAATTTAATGTCAAGGTTTGGTTAGCTAAACTGGAGTTAATTAGCACTTTGAACACTTGGCTACAAGTATCAGCCATGCAACTACCAATTGGCTGTGCTTTGGACTGCCTACACATTTGTTCATGCTGGGAATCTATCACACTCTCTTTCTCTCTCCTCAGTTATCAGATTTAAAAAATTAAAACTAATATTATATACACTATCAACGAAGCAGATATATAAACAAAAAATGAATTTAAAATTTATTATATATATGTTATAGACAAAAAGTGAATTTAAAATTTAAATAGTGATGAATGTTTAAGATTTGTCAGATACATGATACATAGTTAAAAAGTGAATTTAAAATTTGAACACTTATGATGTGGTATTCATCTAAATTTCCTTGTGTATAAAATTTTTACACTGACAATATATAAAAATTAATCTCGAAAAATTATAATAGAGCGTGTTTGGATATCACACAATTTTTCTAAATAATATTTTACTTGTATTACAAACATGTTTTCTAATTAATTTTTATTTTACATATATTATATCACAAAAAATTTTACAATAAATATTTTAAATATTATTTCAAATAATCTTCCATTCAATTTATTTTCTTTGGTCGCAAGTAGCAACATAATAGGCAAAAAAAAAAAAAAAGAAATCGAGGAGTGAATTACGTTTAAAGATTTGGGTTTTTGGTTTCGTGACAGCTACTTTGCGGAGTTGTGTTTATCTGGGGGAACTTGACACGTGTGGCGCTGCATGTATGTAAGAGAATGGGGCTGCATTTGGAAAAAGCTTAATTGATGGGCTTCATTATGGGGTCAATTACGAGTCAAACCATCAAGGGAATAGTGCCAAGCAATTAAGGTCTAATATGGGGTTGCGGTATAAAAAAGTACTTCTGATACGTTTGGTGAATATCATTCTATAAAATTAGGAGTAGAGTTTTGGTATCAAAAATACTTTTAACAAAAGTTTAAATTTGGTGTTTTTAAAATAGCTTTTGTGTTTTAAAAAATAAAACGTTAAATTTAATTATTTTATCTTATTTTATGAACTAAATAAAAAAAATAAATATATTTGAAAATTTTCAAATTATACATTATTTAATATAATAAGTACTTATTGAAGTATGTATCTAATGAATATACTTTATATATATATATATATATATATATATATATATATTGTTTTTATTAAAAGCTGCATCTGTGAAATATTTTTAATATAATATCACGATACCAAACGTGGCTAAAAGTGAATTAATGAAGAAAAAGATGGCACCGTGAATAACGTAGGACAAAGGCCATTTTGTCTATTACGCTGTATCTTTGTCGATGGTCAGACTCATGAGTGACTCATGAGGTGATGCGCAGCCGGTGGTGAAATAAAGAATCCGCTTTGATTGCTAATTTTTTAAAATTTTTATAGAAAAATGTGTTGTGATAATTTGATATATTAGATAAAAATAATTAAAAAATATGTTCACTAAAAATGTAAAAAAAAAAAAAAAAAAATTTAGAAAACTGCAATCCAAACAAATTCAAATAGCTTTAGTAGCTGAGAAGTGAGAAATGAGAGCCAAAGTTAATCTTATATTATTTTGTTGCATTTTGAGAATCTGTTCAAAATTAAGAATTATAGGGATTATAAGGAACTGAAATATTTTTTTTTTCAATTTATTGGAAAAGAAAGGAAGAAGTCATGCCTAAGAAAAATGACTAAGTAATTTACATTTACAAATATAATAGGAGAGTATGGTTGCTTCCAGAGTTATGCCCTGTTCCCTATAGTGAATAGTAATTGGCTTTTTAGTGTTTAAAGCTTACTTGGATGCAAATATGCATGCTGGAAGCCGTGCACTGTGCAAAATTTCCATTTTAGTCACTATTGAACTAAATAAAATTTCTATTTCTAGTTACTATGAAGTTTACATTTGTGGACCCGGTAGACTGGGGTGAGCAAAACTTGGTAGGGTTATAACCCATAGCCTACTTGGACCAGATGCGGTATTATTCGTGTTATAAGCCAATTGCAAAGTACTGAACTTAAATCTTACATTTACTGTTTGGGATCCTGATATCTGTTTTAGGGATAATTTCAGAAACCTCCATTGAGATTTCTAACTATTTTACTGCTTCCTTTCAAGTTTTAAAAATTATACTGACCTCTCTTGAGATTAATTATCTTGTAACATTTAACCCCAATGGATAATTAGAAAGTGATATTGGGAGAGAAAAGATAATATGATTCTACTATTGCTCCTCATCTAATAAATTATTTAATTAATCTAATTCCAATCCAAATATTAAAGAAAATACTAGAATTTGCTGTTTTTATCATCAAGGATTAAATCACATAGGGTATCAAAAATAGTGCATCATTCTATATATTTCACTTAATGTAATATCCAAATTGTTAATTTCAATTACAAATCCATTATCAAATATGATCAACAACATATAATCAAAAAAACCTGTAATCAAAATATTATAAAAAAAATGAACTTTGATACCATAAAAATTTCAGTAACTAACCTTAATATGTTGACAAGAATATTTATGATGTTAAAGTTTGTTCTCTATAATATTTGGTTGCAAATTTTTTTTATTATTTGCTGTTGATCATATTTGACAATGGAGTATTAAATTAATTAAATAATGTAGTAGATGACGGGCAATGAGGAAATCATATTATTTTCTATATCCTAATATCACTTTTTAATTATTGATTAGATCTAAATGTTACAAGATAATTAACCTCAAGGGAAATGAGTATAATTTTTAAAACTTGAAGAGAGGCCAGTGAAATAGTCAGAAATCTCAGGAGAGGTTTCTAAAAATATCCCTGTTTCGTATGATTTTAACTTCTCCCGTTTCAACGGCTAGTTTTTCAGATGCTTTCTCTCAAAGTTTAAATCAATTGGTATAATGCCATTCACCATCCCTTTCAATTGTATTCCTGTAGGTTGGATGGTAATTCCAATGCTGTGGTAGCTATTTAGGACTAGATATTTAGTGCAATGCCAGCCGACGTAAACGCTAGAGCCGTGGAGCATGATTGATAGTCATGATCTAATTGCAAGGTACATGACTTGCATTTCACATCTGAAGTATGAAATTTTGACGAGGGGTTGCCAATTGGTTTTGTACTTCTCCACCTCAATTGTTAGCTTTTGAGACGAATTCTATCGAAGTTTATATCAATAGGATGGGCACAAATTTTCATAAAGCAAAGGTAAGGTTGCAAAATATAGGAAACTGCAATTGAACAGAAAAAGGTTTGGGCTTAAACTTGCAGGGTGCAAGGTATAATGAGAGTCAGGTAGGGAAGGGCAAGAATCTTTCCTCATATAAATCCTTAAAAGTATTTAATCATTAGAAAACACATTTTTGTTACTGGAATAATTGATCTCTCATTTCAAAATAGCAATATGAATCATTATTTTTTACATACTGTTTGATCAACCAAATTACTTTGAATGTTTTAAAACTACTAAAACTATTATAATGGATTAATGTTGGAGGTGATTTCTAACAAACTTAATAAGTATATGGTGCTGTGATGTTTTCCCTTTTTGTTTAATTAGTTTAAGCTTGGATTTGCCAATAATTGTCCTGTAGCTCTTTCTTTTGTATTTGATAATATAAAGCTTGTGACTTAGTTGTTATGCTTCTATATGAGTCAGATTTCGAGTTGCTGCAGTTTGTTTTGAAGACCTTAAGGTCCTATTTAAGTTCTTATTTTGATGAATAATAATAATGGTGTAAAATACTGGTAGTTTTAATTAAGTGATTTATTAGATGGAATAAACTCAAGTTTGAAACTCATAAAGAGTGCATGAACATAATTTGCGAAGAAGTAAGCAGTTAATAAAGTTGAAATGAAGTTTGGGATGGATATTTGAACATGCCAAAAATCATAGCAAAATAACTCACCAAAAGGTAGCATCAAGGGACTAAGAAATGATATTTGTATCAAACAAGATGAACAAAGTCTCTATTCAAATATTCCATCAAACAAGGAAACTCAAACGAAGTGAAGAAAGTCTTAAAGTGGCAACAAAATCAACCAGGGGCGGATTTAAAGGGGGCCCCATTGTCCCCCTTAAATTAACTATAATACATCTACAATTTTGACATAATTTTAAAGGTGCCCCCAGAATTTTTTTTTAGAAAAAATATGAAAGAATGGGTCACAAAATTTATATCATTCACTTTCCTCCTCTAGGCTCTAGTCCCCATTTTCCCTCCAACAGAGCCAAGTATCAATTATATAGGTCATTCCTTTTGGTCCCCACTCCCCAAGTTCCCTTTACTCCTGTGGTCCCTCATTTCCCTTCACAACTGGCTCCTCTTCTTCCACACCCAAGCCAACTACTCTTTCTTTTTATCACTTCATCCAATTATCATTTACTTCCTTTGTTCCCACTCCCCAATTTCCCTTTCCTCCTCTGGCTCTCGGTTGTCCCCACTCCCCAACATACATACGAGAGCCACTTTTTCTTCCACAACCAAAGCTTGTTACTCTTTCTGTTGATCACTTCATCCGATTTAGAGATTGCACCAGAATCAATTGATCTTCTAGGACCTGAGTCCGCCACATTTTGCAACTCTTTTCACCAACTTTAGGAGACCATCAAAATCAGGTTCTAAACAATTACTTCTTATTATTATTATTTTAAATTTGTTTGCAAATATATTTCTAGAGCATGAGATTATTACTGTTTTAAAGAAATTTGAAAATTGATTAGTTAATGTAATAACTAATAAATGGGTTATTTGATAAATATTTTAACTTGTGAAATGGTGATTTTATGCATGAGATTTTTTTTTTTTTTGCTTAAAAAAATTAGAAAAAGAGTAGATAAAAAATTTTAGTGTTATTTTTGCCCCTATTAAAATTTTTTTCTGGCTCCGCCCCTGAAATCAACTCAAGTGACAGTTGCAGAAAGCCAAGCAAAATGAACTACAAAACCAACCTTTCACTTTCAGCCGTCCTAAAGATGTCTCGCCCATGGAAAAGAGTTTAGGACGTTGTCTCGAGCGATGCAAACCTCTCCGGGCATCTGAATTTGGCAAGCCACACAAGCCAAAAATCTCTGATCAAATTCACGCATGAGTGTCTTCTACAATAGTATCTAAAGCAATTAAAGTGAGACTTTTAGACATCAATCATATTGCAAGCCTATTAAAAAGGGATAATTTCAGATACTTCCCTTGATGTTTCTGATAATTGTGTTTAAATACTCTCTAAAATTAAAAATTACACTCACTTCCCTTTGATGGACACATTTGATAAATATTGTAGCCCTTGTCATTAAAAGAAAGTTAAAAGGGTGGGAAAAGGTACTGACACACAAAATTTTGTCAACTTTACCCTCTTTATGTTCCGAATGAAACATTTGCCACTTTGTTTATAAAAATTAATTAAAAAAGAGAAAAAAGATATGAAAGTAGTAGGGATCATCTCAATACAACAAAGTGTACATCTGCAATTCTGCGCTTTTGATAGTCAGAAGTAAGAAGAGTTGGATAGGTTGCAATGGCTTTATCTTGGCAGCATATAAGTTAGTTAAAGTGTAAAAAAAATGCATACTATTTTCAACTCTTGACATTCTTCCTCTCCATGGTAGTTGAGGAATAATAAAATCAATTTTGCTTCTTGGAATGACAAAATCAATTTTACTTTTGCATATGCTCGCACCAAGAAGCAAATAAAAAAAATATTATTGACGCAGGCAATTTTTTCCTCACATTTTTGCAATAACATTAGCCACAACATTTTGAGGGCAAGTTGGTCATCAGGAGGCTTTTGGTGCTGGCATGTTGTCATATCCGTCACAGAGGGGAGGTAAGTGTAATTTTTAATTTCAGATGATGTTTAAGTGCCATTGTCAGAAACATTGAGGGAGGTATCTGAAATTATCCCCACTTACAAAACAGTGTTGAACTTTGAAATATGATTTTACTTTTGTTTGATGTTCGTTCAAGTGAAACTACCATTTCGCAACAAGTTTCTTTTCTTTTTCAACTACAATAAAAACCCTTCTGAGATCAAATTTTGTTAATTCTCTGATCCTCGTTGAAAAAGTTACTTTCTCTCTGTAAAGACTATAGAGAATCAATATGACAACCAAGTATAATTCATGGACATGTGAACCTTGATATTATTCCAATAAATGACCTTTTTCCTTGATCGTCTTGTCCTCGTAGATTCTCTATTAACCCAACTAAAAATTTCTAAAGTCAACAGCAGTTGCCTGTAAGCATTGGCAAGGTACAGAGAATCATGGATGTACTCAAAAGAGCATCCTGAAAGTCGTAGATGGCTGATACTAGGAAACGATGATACGTTCTTGCTGCCAACTTATTAATTATTATATAACGACAAAAATATGCATATGTAGTAAAAAATTAAAAATTTTTGTTTTCTCTAAGTTGATCACCCATAATTAATTCCATTCGACAAAGAAAGAGTTCACAAAGATTACGTCTAAATTGATGGAAATTTCCTGAGAAACTCAAGTTGGTGAAGATTATATCCTTTTTGAAAAAGCACCAAGTAACTTGCCTTTAATGGTAATCACACAAACTTTCCTCGCGGTATTCTTGAAAAATAGATATCCTTCTTATCTACAAATATAATTCTTATGCCCCCTTCTCCCCCAAAAATCCTTAGGCATAGTAGGTAAATGTAATCTCAAATTGATTGGAAAGTTGAACAAAGGACAATTAAAGCTAATGGTTGGAAGCACGGAGAGTAGACATTGCTTTCATGTGCGATTTCTATATTTGTGCAGGGTAAGCATCAAGCCATTGACAATTATGAACTGATTGAGGTAAAGGAAACTGTTTGGACACTATTTTCAATATTTTTGAAAGAACAGAACATGTGCTCTCAACCAACGATTTTCTTTCCAATTTATTTTGCAAACACCATCAGTTACATCAGGATGTATACAAGAAACCTTAAATCACCAAATAATTACGAGTTCGATTATGTCCTAATTTGAGAATCTACATGACCACCAAAATTCAATTCTAACTGGCATCATAATTGAATTTTCAACAATATTTCACACTAGTTTGTCCACAAAATCGTGCATTGTTAAAACTAATGAAGAACCATTCGACAGGGTGGTCGAATTTTCTTCCCCTTGATAGTGCTGATTGAGTTGACAACTCATGAAAATACAAACTACACACACACACACACACACACACTAGGCACCAGTTAATTTTTAGCCTTTTGCTTCAATGACGAAACTATGAGAACCCAATATGTAGTTGTCTGATAGGAAGTTTAACACAACGAGGACACCAAAAGGGGAAAGCTGCGAAACAGTAATTTCATTTCAGGCATCGAAGCTAAAACAAATAGTCCATGTGTGAATTTTTTGTTCTGCAGTACAAATATTAGTAGAAAAACAAAGTTGGATAAAGGAAAAGGCACGGAATGAATGAAAGGCCCGGACAGAAGAGTGTATTTCCAACCCTTCTTATAAACTGCTTGCATTGCGGAGTCATCTCCAGCATGGCGACATAAGCCAAATAAAGACATCGTATCTACACGATCCACAAGGAAGTTTGAAAACATAATCCTGTATAAGGAAGTTAATAATGCAAAAACCCCCAATCCAAAAACATCTTTCCTTTTCATATGTTTCAAAAAACTGCAATCAAACAGGTTTCCATTGTCTTTAAAAAACTAAAACCATTTCATAGCAACAATCCCGACTCCTCATCAACTTTTCCGAAGTCAAGAACTGCCACTGAGGGAACCCCAAAATGAATTTGTCAGCCGCAAGCCAAGCAGGCCCATGGCCGCTTAAAATTGAGTTTCCCAGCTTCCAAGATTCACGGGACAGAACCAAAAGAAGAAAAGGTGACTGAACCACTTCCACCACATAAATGCAGGCTTCCAGATTCTACTCTTTTCCTGAAAAACACCCTTTCGAACAAGAAGCTTTCAAGACAACCATGTAAATCAAACTCACCAGTATCATAGACCGTTCTTGTATAATCTGAGCCTGCTGCCTTTGTACCAAGGCCTCTTTCAAAATGCTTTACATAATTCGTGATGTTGTTTTGAGGTCCCGTGTTTTCTTTTGGTTTTTGAGCAAACGAAAACCGATAAGGTTCACTGCTTCCTCTGCTTTTGCTCCTTTTATCTACTTGGTCCACGGTGAGCGCATTGCTACTACTATGTGCAGTTAAATTAGAATCCTCACGGCTTTGCATCAGCTGACCATGCCCCCCCAGTGTCTGTTACAGAGAATAAGAATCAATCAAATATCTACTCGTATATAAGGTAACGATTTCAAGCTACCGCTGAAACCGGAAATTTGGATTACAGCAAGTGAAACAAGTGTATCTTCTAGCAAGCGTTACATGAGGAAACCTCTTCAAACAACATAACTGGCAACGAGTCACAACCAGAAAAAAAATGATCTTGGGAAAAAAAAAAAACAACAACAGGACATAGTCTGGATGAACAAATACCTGTTTTTCCTTCGAGAAACTATCATGTGCATGAAGAGGTAGATTGACGCTCAAACTTCCTTGAAGTACAGGCACAATGTCATGAACTGCAGTCGAGGATCCAGCAGAGATATGAGATGGATCTTCAGATGCAGAAAAATCTGAACTATCAAAGGTTGATATTGACACGCATTCATCGAAATATGCCATAGCTTCTTCTGCAAGACATTTTGATATCTTTTTCCTTTCAGTGCTTCTCTGTAATCAAAACATGCCAAGACCATCTCAAAAAATCAGAAACAAAGATGAATATAAACATATACAAAGAAGACCAAATCACAAGAAAATTGCTCCTTTTTTTCCCAGCAATTCTTTCCTGCCCTTTGTGATTAAGGTTATAGCTTCAAGAGTACCACAACTCGTAGCTTTTGTGCCTGTAAATAACTAAATACTCCTAGCTAAAAAGGAATAAAATAAAGAAATAACGCAGATCTTCTACAAGCTTGGACATTATTGCAAAACAACTGACACATGCACCATCTCTTATTGGCAATCACCAAGACTTTCCAATTGAGATCCGTCGAGAATAAGACCATTTTGTACGAGGCATCTGAGAAAAACTACATCTCAAGTCCTAGAAATAAGTACAATGAGCTGCATGTTAGCTAAAGAAGACTACGACTAGCACTTGTATAGAAGATAAAGTTGCTTGACCTTTAAGAGGCTACACAATTGTTCAGTTCAGCTCCTCAGGGAGGGAGAAGGATGCTCTAACATATTCTTAAGGTTGAAACCAACCAGTCACCTTGAAAAGAATCAGCATTATTAATGACCGAGATTACAGCAAAGCAAAACAACAAAAAAATTACATGTTGGACAAGAGGGATAGAACTGCAAAATTCAACCTGCATGCATCTACAAGACCTCATGCAGTTCACATGCTATTAAACCAACAGACTGCAACACATTTATTTTCCACTACTCCAAAGTCGATTTAATCTACAGTTCCTTAATACTTTTTTGACAACTCTACGGTCAACCCTTATCATCAGTAAGTGCAAAGAACCACATAAAGGGACATCTATGTCTCCACGAAACATAAAATTTTGAAGGAAAAAAGGAGGAATCTCTTATGTTTCCTTCCTCTCTTCTCTCTCCCTTTCTTTCATCTGGCATCTGTCCAGACAGCTCCAGGCTACCCACTTGACATGGTCTTCACCCCCAATCCCACAAAAGACACCAGCACTGCCTCCCAGAAAGCACACCAAAACCAGCAAGGTCCCCTGGCTAATGCCAGATGCTACAGGAATCTTAAAATTTCCTAGTTTAAATTATTATTCAATGCCAATGGTACATGTAAGGTACTAAGCTTTGAAGATGAATATTGGTACCAACATAAAAATTATTAATTAGATTACAGATTCTCTTGCCAATTTTTATTTTGTACCAGTCTGCACATAAAATAGACGGATACAAAAGAAGAAAACTGGACTAGGAAGTGGAGAGCTGGGGTGTTAGCGTTGCAGTTGACTTTGAGTGTGTTGCTGACACTTATTTACCAGTATCTGAATGCAAACCAAAGGCAAAACAATTATTACCTCAGTCCAAGACAAAGGAAAATAGATTAGTCTCAGAACATGGATATTCCAAAGTTTTTTCCAAAGGTAAAAAGGCAACCAAAGACAAGGCATTGAGAAAGGGTACCTAAAAGAGGGGCTTTGGGTGAGTTGGCATGGCAGGTCCAAGGTGGCAAAAGACGGTGGGGGTGCAGAGACTAGATTTTACAGAAAGGTAGATGTGCGAAAAAAGAAGGGAAAGAACAAAGAAAAGGGAAAAGAAGAAAAAAAAAACAAAATGACTATGCTGGACACAGTATGACCAAAAAAAAAAAAGAATTTTCAGAGTTCCACAGACCGAAGGAAAGAGTTCTCTTCATATCAAGCGTTTATAACTAGGCACTACGATTACAGCTTTAACAGTAGAAAGAAGTTGGATTCTCTGAATCACTGTTAATGGCTGAAACTGGTATAATAAACTGTTAGTCAGGAGAGGCGTGATTTCCTGTCTCACACCACATAAAAATTCCATACGTTCAGAAAATGACAGGCAGAAAGTGAAAACATACTTTTCTTCCAGCACGGGATTTCTGAGGATTAGATGTTCTTGGATCAGGAAGTGTCTCCTTAAGTATTCTACTAAACTCCTGCCCACGGTGCTCTTCTACAGCCAGATCTGCTCTAAGTTTTCTTGCTCTTTCTTCAGACTGCACCATCAAATATATATGAGTTAGACAAAGTTATTCAGCTCATGATAATTTTCTCAAAAATGTGGAAGAAAGAGGGACTAAAATATATACTATCCAGAAAAAAAAAAAGAGAACCATACCCCGTAATTACTAGACCTCATGATAGTTATACAAAAATCCACTACAAAGCTCAGAAAAGTCCAGAAAGGCCCTCTAAGTAAAGCGTCCATAGGTGCTACAAAATAAGGTTCCAATATTGATAAACTTGGATTCTTATCACCACATTACAAAAATCAAGATACAGTGACGAAGAGTACAGCATTAAGATGCGAAATTCCAGATATAAGCTAAAAGCATTACAAGATAATTCTTCATTTAGATAAGCTTCAAGCACTAGAAAAATTAAGAGTGTCCTACTTCACCATGGCATTAACAAAGGTTAAAAAAAAAAAAAAAATCACCTCTTCAAGTTTTTGGGCATATTCTCTTCTGATGTCCAAGACCGATTCAACAGAACCAGAGTTGACACTGAGTGGAGGTATATCAGCAATGTCTGCAGTCGCAATACCATTAACATTACCCCGTCGAATAGCCTGGAGTGAAAGGCATATAAGCAACTCTAGATCAATAAAGGTCCAACAACAAGAGCAAAGCAAATATACATATATTGGACAAAATGAGGAAAGAACATTCACCAAAAGGTGGATTTGTCCAAGCATTTACAAATTGAAAGTCTATTCTTCACTCAGGGGATAGTTTATGCCGGTGCAATGTAATCAGACATTCATATGGTAAAGTCCTAAATATCTCAAACTGAGTAGTATTTCATCCATGGAACATAATTCACTATGAGTATGAATAAGCCATTTGGATTCTGTAGTCTGGTCCTACCTATTGCACTCACACTTCTTGCCTATTAGTCTCCAGAAGTCAACAAATCATTTTAGCTTTATAATCAGATGGTAAACCCAAGGTTTTGGTCATGAAAATAAAGCTCTAGAAAGGACTAATGGTGTTTAGGTTCACTTAAAAGCATTAATCGAAGACACAAGTAAAATGGTCTGCTAAACTAAATTCCATACACTATCTGGACCAAATAAAAAGAGTAGAAAGATTTTAGAGCACTGTGAGGTCACAGGAAAATATGCATAAGAACCAAATCAGATAGGAGAAGGTACCTCACAACTAGACAAGAAGCATTTTGAAGTATTATTGAATCCTGAGTAACAACTGGCAACTCAAGGAATGGAAGCTAATTGTCTAAACAGTATAACCGAATATAACCCAATGTATTATATAAACAAGCTGCAATCCTCACATAAGGTTGAGATTAGCCAAAAATTGGAAGCAGTAAGGACCTAGAAAGATGGAAATTGTGAGGCAGAATAGTTCTCGCACATTGAGATTAAAAATAATTTGGAATGACCAGTATGTGAAAGCTATACAGCTTAAACATATATCTTCACAAATAAGAATAAGAGCCAAATTCAAATGCACCCTTTGTGGGGCAGCTCATTTAAGGCATGAGAATTGCAAGAGAAAGAAAAGGGAGATAGGAGGGAGAAGAGAGGAAAGAAAAGTTGCTGGATATTGTCAAATACATGAGGATCACTTCTGTCATATAAAAGGGATAATTTCAGTCATTATGATTAATGGGGGGACAAAGAGCTACAACCATTACAAATCGTGAGCCCTTAACATTTACAATCAACATGAAGAGAAGAATAAAGAAGCTGACAAGATACTAATTGTGAGAATAAATTGTAATTCACTAACACCACCATGAGAAAAAGAAAATGGGAAAACAGACAATGCTATCGCTCCATGGTTTGGAAAGATAAAATTATCTCCATCCCTAACATTCAAAATCAACCAAAAATGAAGTCAAAACCAAGTTCTATGCTGAGTCACAGAAAGACACTCAATTTGTTTGAAGGCTATATTCTATTTATTTATTTATTTATTCACAGATACAAGAGAAAAGCATAAAATTAAAACATGGAACTCTTATTCAATTTAACATGTCCAACTGGAAAGAAATGAACTCGTTACATTACAAAGATGAATAAATCAAAGGAACAAGGAGAAGTAGGTGAAGTGCCTAAAAACAACTCCTACGATTCCAAGGGAACAGCCCTCACATAATTTATGTCACAGAACCGGAAAAACATTAAAACTACCAAATTTTTTTAAAAAAAAATTAAAAGAAAAAATAAAAAACCTGATCAAGCAGTATCTGTATTCATGACATAAGCAGATGAGATGTAAAAAATAAATCATAATCCTACTAAATAAAATCTGAACCGAGAATTAGATCCTATGGATCATCGTTAAACCTCTTACACATGTTATTACACTACATCAAAAGTAATTACACACAGTTCTCACTCAAATTCAGTTTGACTACTACTGACACTTCTATGTAGGAATAAAAAATGTAAACATTTGACAAATGCCATAGAATGGAAAGACAAGAACATGGCTGTTCAGAAAATTCCTGAAAATAACAGATTTCAGGAGTTCTATCTGTTTCTTCACTTAGTTAGTATAGCTCAGTACAACCCCCCCCCCCCCCCCCCCCCTTTTTCTCTTTTCCTCTCTGCCCAACAAAAGTTACCTGTGGCACTGACCTACAAACAAGGGATTGCTGGCAGCAAGATGCATACCTACACTTCAAAAATAGTGTGTTCACTGTCCAAATCTTACCGGCTGAGCCAACCCTTAATGGCAATGTAGATTTTATTCTGACTTTTTCACTACCAGATTTTTGCTGTATTAGAGTTTTAGCTTCAAAGACAGGTAAATAATTTCAGATTATGCTGAAATATGATATTGCTGAGAAGTGAGGTCTTTGTATCAGGATTTTATAATTTCTGAATTAGGTTTCTGATGGTGTCAAGTATTTAAGTGTACAATTAATTGGCTAGTTCTCAAGAGATCTTGGACTCCAAGACACTTGTCAACTTGCTTACTCACACCCTCGGCCTCTTTCTCCCCCTCTCCCTCCCTCCCTCCCTCCTCCTTCTCTGTGTGTGTGTTTTTGTTTGTGTTTGTATGCGGATTTAAAATCATAAAAATTTGTAGATCCTGATTTCAAATAAGACACCAAAATTGCAAGGATAGCATCGGATTCTGTTGTGTATCGGAACTTCATCTACACTTCAGTGATTCCAAATCCATGTGCTTGCTATCATCCCAGTTTGTCCCCACTTTGCTTATATATTATTGGGATGAAGTGAAATTATTTTAGTTTAACAGATTGTGTTGTGCTTTCTCTGAGCATTGAAAGCTTCCTTGGTCAATTAATGCTCAGGATATCAAAACCCTATTGTTTCCCTCTCCAGCTCAACCCTCAAAACTTTCTCCTCCTTATTTTCCTTTCTTTATCTCTTTCTCCTCTTAAAATTCTAATTCTGCCACATCCTACAATGATTGCTAAAAGTTTTCTAGACATACGACCCAGAGGCAGATCTTAACTCCACAGGCATATTAGTGCTGCATCACAAAGCAACAACTAAAGGTGTTAATAAATCGAGCTGCACATAGAGAAAGCTCATTCTAGCTCGTTTATGTTGAAAAATGGCTCATTAAATTTGGTATGCGAGTCAATTTGGCACCCAGTGCCAAGCTCTTTAGTTAAATGATCCAGACTCAAAAAGCCTGTCAACAATCAAACATGCTTGTCACAAAGCATGTAATGTATAAAAGCACTACATAGCTATGGATTGAACATATATTCTCTCAGATTCTAACATCCTCTTCCTCCCAAGACCTTTTCTTGTACTCTACTTCCCAACAACCCCAAAAAGCAATGCCAAAAAAATATTTCCTTTCCATATACCATCAGCCATTACAAAAAGTTAACAGCAGACTAAGAAAGAAGCAGACAAAGACACAACCCCCACGCCATCACCGTTGTTCTCTCTCTATGTCTCTTGTCAAATATATGCTTCCAATCTCTTCATCAGTCTCTGCTCTTGTTACTACATCCCTATTACCTTCAACCTAGAGATGGATCTATGTGTGTGTAATCTGTCCATGGCTCTATACAGTGTGCTCCTAACATCTTGGGTTCATCCGTCTTAAGTTCTGATTAGCAGATCCATCTACCCTTTTCAGATCTCTGTGCATGCAGTACTTGTGAACCTGAAAGGAGAGAAACTCGTGCTAATTGTGTGAAGATTGAGTAATTTTAGTAATCTTTTGCACACTTTAGATTTTAGATTTGGTACAAAATTGGTTTTTCTCAAGCACATTCAATGGGATTGAGCTTCTCAAATATATATTAATCGAGATTGAACTGATTTTCCATCATCAAAAAATAATGGGTAAAAAACAAAAAGCCCCCTGTGGTAAACCTATTATACAAATAAGCCCCCTATGATTTCAAAATATACAACACGGCACCTTATGGTTTGAACTAAATTGTAAACCTGACGGAAATGGGTAAAATTAACAGGCACCACTGAAATGACCAAAATGCCCTTATATAACTAACCAACAGCAATTGAACAGAATCATTTGTTTCGTTCAAACCCTACGAAGAGACAGATAGAGAGAGAGCAGAATATCTGTAGAGAGAGAGAGTGAGAGAGCAGCCAACAGATTGCTTTTGGTGAGGACCCACTGATATTGTTAGCAAAAGCTGTTATTGTTGGCAACAGAATGTTATGGCGTCCGCTGATATTGCAGTTCAGACGCGACCAGTTATGGCGGGTGCTGCTTCAACGGAAAATGTTCATCTATCGTCCTTGAAGGATGGTGGGACAAGTTCTTCGGCACCGGTATCTGAGGTTCAATCAGTCTCGAAGGATGGGCTGGGGGTTTCTCTGCAACACCATGTGCAGTCTAGTCAGCTTGTTGAGGGCAGCTTCACGGATCCTGAGTCTGATGAGGACCCGGTACATACTTTCAATTCCTTTGGGGTTCTTGAAAATATTCAGGATGGTATGGATGGAGAGCTGCCTAAGGTGTCTCTGTCTCGGTCTCCTCCCGCTACATTATCTCCGAGAAAGACAGTCTATTCGTCATTCACGAAGGAACTCAGTGGCCAATCTAAAGGAGTGTGATATTACATTGCAGCATGGGTTTTTTACCTAAGCCAAGATTGTGTAGTAGCTGCTCGGTGGTTCACTTCATCCCTGAAGAAGCTTTACGTTCCTCTTCGATTGGGTGGTAATTTGATTTCTCCCAAGGGCTAGTTGGATTTCTCTCAATCAAGAAGCAAATTGAATTTCTCGACACAAACATCACTGGGAATTTTATTGGGGGCTAAGGGGTAGAATAGGAATATTTGCTAAAAATTAAGTACAAAGAATTTGTTTTTAGCTTCCAGTATATCAGTCCCGTTAATTTTACCGATTTCCGTCACGTGTACAATTTAGTTCAAAGCATGAGGGACAGGGTTGTATATTTTGAAACCATAGGGAGATTATTTGTAAATTAGGTTTACCACAGGGGTTTTTTTTTGTTTTTTACCCAAAAATAATCGACCAAGATTGATCTTAAACCATTTAATCATTGAGCCAAGTTAAACTTGAGGTACTCATCTCATTAAAAGCTCTAACTACATGTTAAAGAACACTCGTGTTAAAGAAAATATATCCCAAAAGAAATTTCAATTGAACATAAGATCATTACTTACTAAAACTTAATTGATCTATGCAACATCAAAATCTTTTGACCATTTGATGCAATGAACATAACATAAGCTCTTTATCCCAAGAACTAGGGAATGGCAAGATACCCAAACTAAAACTGCTTCCTACTTCATATCAAACAGGCAATAAGAAGCATAGCGACATGTCTTAAGAAATTTGCAAGTATGTTTGACGTGAATCATATGTAAAGTACTACTAAAAGTTTCACAGCATGATCAGAGATTTTCAATTGAGAGAGACAGGAAAGACAGAGAGAGGATGATGTGAGCAGCAAAGATGAAGAGCATTATCAAATGTCATCCTGGAAGAGAGTCCTAAATTCAAGTAAAGATCAATAATGTCTACCATGTGGTGCCACAGAAATAGTTACCATAAAAGCAGTTACCAGTAAATAGTGTTTTATAGAAGCCTAGAAACTATTTCCATTTAAATTGGAAGCTCAGATTTGAGGAGATAATTACTAGTTTACGGATAAATGGCGCTGATGTCCCTTACAATATTATGGATACCTCTCTTGTTTTTCAAATCAGAGTTACCTCCTTTACTAACTTTCAGGTTTCTTGTGATGTACAGTCAACATAGAGTATTCCATTGACTGCTTCTAATACTCTACCAGTGACAGGCATACCTTTTAATAATATCAAATATTCAGAAATGACTATGTAAAATGACAATAAGCTTTAAGGCAGTTACTTTGTTTCAAAAACCAGAGAGGTTTCTCCAATAATGAACAAATCTATGGGCAGGTCAGTATGATCCACCCATTAATTATCGTACAAAGTTAGCAATCTAAATTACAATGTTAATCTAACTGTGATGACCATTTTGTAAGCTACATCTTGTTTCATACCCAAAAGAACTGGTCAATATCAAAGGTCAAAAATCACTATGTATGAAATCCCATTCATCATCTGTTGTAGCCTCAAGATAGTCATAACCATATCGTCAAGGAGGCTTAGGTTAAACTACAGGAAAAGCATTAAAGACACTCCTATTAAACTATCTCCATACTCAAAATGGCCAATCAATAAAAGGACAGGAGGACTAAACAAAAGTAGAAGAGAACTTACACTTTCAATGTCATTTTGCATATTTGAGATAGCACGTCTCACTTCTGATCGGACAGTTTCATATATTCCACTAGCATCAGCAGCATCACCTCCCCATTTGTCACCCTAAAATGATTGAAAATGACCAAAACCCATTAATCAGGAAGTTTCAAGACAATACAGTAGTTAAAGGTTTAACATTGAAAGGAGCTCAGATGAAAACTAGTAATTGGTGACCACTGCTAGTTTAACATATTTTTGGCCTTCACTTCTGGCATACTCATGCAAAATATGTTGAAGGAAACCCACCTTCATTTGTTCGCAAACAGCAATAATGGTTTTCTCTTCAGTTTCTGATAGGGAACACGTTGAAATCCCATCTTCCCAGTTTGAAAATTGAAAACTGCACTGAAAACAAGCACATCTATCAGAAGAACTGCAACTAAATGACGTTAAATAGATAAAATTCCATTGATCACCAAAATTTAACTCACAACGGAATCATCTTCAGAACACTCAGTTGCTTGGCCACGGTTGCTTGGCATTGGTGAACTCTTGATCCATCCCTGCCTATCAGCTCCATTTTTTACTGTATTCCCACTTCTCAAATTGTTAGCAACTTGCTTAAAGTTAAAATCTTGTTGAGCATTATTCAATCTTACCAATTCTTGCTCCTTATCACTCTGTATAAAACAACAATAACTGATCATTAGTTTTGACGAATACCATTAGAAATGCTCTGATACGTATACATTAAAATATCACAAACAGTGTAATTTAATAGCTGATATCCCTTAACGACATAAAGAGCACAAGAATTAACAGCTAACAGGGGCAATAAAGTGATTTAGTACAATGGCGAATTCCCTTTTTAGGTGCAGAAGCAAACACTATATATAATTCACTACATCAAGACAAACTTTGCCCTTTTGTGACAGTACATGTGCTAACTGTGGATATGAAACTGTTATCAAGAAAAATATCTCAACAATTTCATATTTATTTAAGTTGATAACTGGGATAACTGTTTCATGGAACCACTGAGCCAAACTAAGTTCCTCTTTGGGCTATAGGTCGGGGGGTCGAACCCCACCTGCAATGAAAAAAATCCAAAAGAGGTGTCAAAGCACTCCTGTGGTCTAGTCAGATCCTTATACCTACTAGCCCCTTGTACATAGCCTCTTTAGGCTCTCCTCCTTATAGATTAGGATAGATTAGGTTATAGAAATGTTATCGTTGCCGTAAAAAAAAAAGGATAACTGTTTCACGGGGATGCACTTATCTCTTTACTTTAAATTATATCAGCACCTTCATCTTCCTATAGATACGTATATCCTTGTATGTATGTATGTACTAAACAATTTCAGAAAAGAATTGCAGATGCAATTGATAACCTCATGTGTACCAAAACCATCCATTCAGTCCTCAATAGTTCAGTCCTCTCTCTCCATTTAAAAAATTCCAGACTTACCACATTTGACAAAACCCAAAGGATGCACTATAGGCAGAGACCAAAAGTTACTCCATTCTTTTGGAAAAGTTCAGGCTTGGAAGAAAACCCTTCACTGCCTCCATCAACCAAACAGTAGATGTGTACAAGTTTTTTCAAAGGGTTTTAAGCCTTTAGAGCCTCAAACCCTTAAGTGCCTAATGTTATCTTTTGATCATTCACACCCTTGACAAAATATCAATGCTTACAGTGTACAAATTGTTAGAAAAAAGCCAAATCAGGCCTTCAATTAACAAAGGGATTTTAACACTTTATATTGTCACAGGTTTGGTACCCTAAATAACCCAGCTTTTTGGCTTGAATTTCGTCGGTTTGTTGTTAATTTCTTAATCAAAGGTTCTGAGCTTTGTCTTCTATCATCATGAGGAACATTCTAACACAAAATGTGTGCTCTGCCCATCAATCTCAACAAAGATTTTAGGCATTTACTACATTACAGTAGTTAGCCAATTTAAATCAAGTTTTACCCATCCAATCGAATGCTTCTTTGGAGAAACCTGAGGAACCAAATCCGGTATTTTTTTCCCGGGTGTCCAAACATCAAAGGCCAAAAGGGCAATTATGCCCTTACTCAATACTACATCAGCAAATTTAAAAAAAAAAAAAACAATATAATGTAGCCTATAACAAGATAAAACTTCTGCAGATCACATTAACAGTTACATAAATCTCAATTATCTTTATCACAATTGTATAATATCTTAAGGGAAATCATTCAAAACGCTCCACATATTTTGCAAAATAACTTTTTTTATCTTTCACTTTTGAAAGTGTAATTATGTCCCTTATAAATTCACATTGGTCAAATTTGATCCCTATCTAGGTTACCAACTAATTTTTTTACCAGAATCCACTATGTGTCTTGCATGTGATCATTTTTAAGGGACAAAATTGTCAAATCACATTTCACATAATCCAATCTATAGTCCCTCACAATTCACAAAATATATTTTTTCGTCCTCCACATTACACAAAATATATTTTTTCGTCCCTCATTGATCACATGTACTAATAGTATTTTCTTTTTTTGAAAACCCATGTATATGTCTATTTGATTTCACCTGACCACTATATCTATTACATGCTATTCATAGTGTTCAGGTAAAATCAAATAGACATATATATGAATTTTCAAAAAAAGAGAAAACTATTCGTACACGTGATCAATGAGGGATGAAAAAATTTATTTTGTGAAATGTGGAGAATGAAAAAATTCATTTTGTGAAACATAAAGACAAAAAAGTTCATTTTGTGAAATGTGAAGGACTATGGATCGGATTATATGAAATATGATTTGACAATTTTGCCCCTCAAAAATAATTGTAGAATAGGGACCAAATTTTTTTCCAGCCAATTTCCCATATCGTGGTATAGGGACAATTTTACCCCTAAAAATAATCGTGGTATAGGTCAATTTTACCCCTCAAAAATATATATGGATTCCAGCCAAAAATTAGTAGAAATTTAGATAGGGACCAAATTTGATCAATCTGAATTGGTAAGGAATGTAAAACTAAACTTTTAAAAGTGAGACGAAAAAAGTTATTTTGCAAAATGTGAGGAAAGTTTTGAATCATTTTCCCATATCTCCTGGCCCCAAAATTTCAGAACATTATGCTTTCCAAAATCAAGAAAATGCGATCTAAACTAAAATTCTGCTACATCTTACCAATAAAATTTTGCAAAAAGAAAGGAGCAAATTCTAGTGCAAAATGTACAAAATCAATTAAATTACCAACTAGAAAGATAATAAAACCGAGAATATTGAAAACAAGACCAAAGAAACTTAAAAAAAGAAAAATGTTGACCTCATAGGATCGATAGCGTCCTCTAGAGACGGACCTTCCACGAACTCTAGACAAGCTACGCCCAATTCCATTACTCTTCAGCCCAGCAGAAGAATTCCTCGTAACTGATCGTCCCCTCTCAGCAGCAGTTGTACCCGTCGCTTTCTTGGTGACACTCTCAACAACCCTTCTCTGTTTTTCATCTTTTTCTTGATCATCAGCAGTAGAAATAGTACTATTAGCCGCCCAGAAAAGTGGGTTCTCTCTTTTGTTGGAAAATTCAGAAGAAATGTCGTTCAGGGACTGTTTGGCTCTGGAAACTGCGCTGACGCTTTGAGATCGTTGCCTTCTGATGGTGGGGTTTTGGGAATGGTGGGAATTCTGAGCGTTGGTGCAATTGGAATTTAGACTTCCCCCTCGTTTGGAGGTGGATTTGAAGGCTGCAGAGGCCATCTCTGCTGTTTCTTTTTCACTGGAATACTAAAACTTTGTTCACGGGAATATCGAGAGAGACAGGAAGGATAAAAGAAAAAACGGGTAATTTCAGAAACCTCTTCTAGGTTTCTGACAATTTCACTAGGCTCTCTGAAGTCTAAACAATTATACAAACTTCCCCTAAAGTTAAGGTTTTGATAATAAAATTAGTCCAATTAGAAAAAGTAACATTAAAAAATACTTTAATGAGAGAGATGAAACTTTTATTTCATAAATACTCCTTATGCATGTATATAAGTTGTATTAATAAAAGAATAAAAATAATTAAAAATTAAAAACAATTAATACATAAATTTTATCACTCAAAAAGTTCACATTTAATAAATTAGACAGCACAAATAAGTAACAAAACTACACTAATAATCATAAGATTCAACAAAATAGACTAGTCATTTCTTTTGATATGATGTTTGCTATGATTCTTGTGATTTTGAATAGAAAAAATTTTCTAATTTTGCTTTTCTTTTCCTTCCATTCTCCTTTATTAATATCTAATAATTAAATAATTAGAGCACTAATTAACTATTAGGAACTAATTAACGAAAATAACTACTGAAATTTCTTTAATCATGAGCGATGACATGTATTTACAAAATAACATCAATTGATATAACTAATGGAGAAATGAAGGAAAAGAAAAGCAAAATTTGAAAATTTTTCTATTCAAAATCACAAGAATCATAGCAAATATCATTCTAAAAGAGATAACTAGTTTATTTTGATGAATCTTGTGATCATTAGTATAGTTTTATTACTTATTTATGCTGCCTAATTTAATAAATGTAAACTTTTTGAGTGGTAAAATATGTGTGTTAATTATTTTTAACTTTTTATTATTTTTATTCTTTTATTAATACAACTTATGTATATGCATAAGGGGTATTTATAGAATCAAAGTTTTATCTCTCTCCTTAAAGTACTTTTTAATGTTACTCTTTTTTAATTTGACTAATTTGGTATCAAAACCTTAACTTCAGAAGAGATTTGTGTAATTTTATAAACTTTTAAGGGAGACTAATGAATTTATTAAAAACTTCAAGGAAGGTTTTTGAAATTATCCCAATAATAAAGCACTAAAAGAAGTGGAGAGTGACTAAGACAAGGAAATGAGGAAGAAGGTCAAAAGATTTGTCTTAGATTCCTAATACTATCACTTTTTTTGATTTATTTGGGTAAATCCTCCAAAATGTACTTCACACTTTGCCAATAAAATTTTTTTTGTCATTAACTTTTAGCATATTAACTTTGCGTCTCTTTCAAATTCAAATTAACAAAATTTGGTCTAACTTATATTTTGAACTACATTTTAGTTTGAAATCACCACGTGACTCACATGTAATCATCTTTTATGTACAAAAAGATCAGATCCTATCTTTTTTATGATAAAAATTATTATGGATTGGGTTCGATCCCACTGTTTTTTTTAAAAAATAATACAGTTTAGATCAGATTTTATTTTTTTAGGCATAAAAATGAATATGGATCTGATAATTTGTTTAACTACAAATGGGATTTAATCTTTTTGTCCCCAAAAAATTGATCATGTGTGCGTAATATAATGGATTCAAGTTAAAAAGTGATCGAAAACCTAAGTTGGGACCAAATTTTATCGATTAAATTTTGTAAGGGACATAACATTATCATTTCAAAATTGAATGATGATTATATTCATTTGGTAAAATATGATGGATGTTTTGAACAATTTTCCCTTCATTTGACTCTTGGCTAGCCATTTTAGTTCTAGCTGATTTTGATTGATATTAGTGCTTTAGAAGGCGACTTTTATAAAAGTGGAGAAGAATGGCTAGTTCGATAAATTGAACCTGGTCCAACAAGAAAATCGGCAAAGGGATCGAGTCAATGAATTACTGATTCAACCAGTGCATTACAGTTGAGCTGATGAGTCACTAAAATAATATCTATGCACACAAAATAGCAACTTTAGTATACATTAATAGAATGTATACTAAATATTGTACTTGAAAAGATATATAATGAACATTTAAACATTAACAAAGGACTTAATTTCATTTTATTGTACTTATACACAAATAAATTATGTAGTCAAATATAAAACAAAATTATTTCACTTATTTTTATTGAAATAGCATCAATTCCGTTTGGATTAGTTGTTTTTGGGATTTTTTTGAAATATTTTATTGTAATAATGTATATAAAAAATTTTTACTATAGATGTTTTTGGTATTTTTTGGAGATATTTTTGGGATATATTTTGGGGCATTTTTAAAGTTTAAAAATTTTTAGGGTGTTTTAAAAATTAACACTATCATCCATCACCACTAGGCATGTCAATGGGTAAGATATGGTTTGAATCCCTTTGATCCGGCTAATTTCTCAGAATATACATATAAAAAAAAAATCTGCCAAATGAAGCTCTGACTAGAGGTATTTCTCAAACTATATCAGCACGGCAGCAAAACAAAATTTTCAAATTGGTTAGGAACTAATTTTTTTTAAAAAAAAGTCAGCTGCTGCCGTGCCGACTGTGCACGGCAGCAGCTGCCAAATTTGTTTTTTTTAAAATACCTGTCCCCTACCGTGCACAGTCAGCACGGCAGGGGACAGGCGGAAAAATGCTGTGGCTTTTTGACAAAGGCGGTCAAAAATAGAAGTTGGACTACTTGTGGCTTTTTGCAGCCCAAATTCCGACAGGTTTTATCGGATTGTAAATATTTTAACCCACGATCAATTGTCATGACAAGTGACGAGAACAATAAAAAAGAAAAAAAGTAATAATCTGCAAATGTAGTTAAAAAAAAATATAGAAGGAAGATTCTTGGAAGATGCAAAAATGTTGTTTCGAAAAAAATAATGATCCGACAATTAGGGCGTATTATTACGTACGCCAAGCCAAAGTAATTATAATAATTAATTCCTGCTTATCGGAATACATGAATCCTTCTTTAATTAACAACTATTATGCATTTAATAATGGTTTAATAATAATACAAAATTTAATTAAAAAATGTTACGATATTTACAATACAAAAGGCATCTTGTCAATGAATAATGAGGTTAGTTTAATGTATTTATTTTAAAAATTAATGAAATGGAGTATATTTAGGATTATGGTTAAAATCTAATTTACTCAGGTTATTTTGAAAATTAAAGTAATGAAATTTATTTAGGATGGCTTTAAAATTTTAGTTTACTAAGATTATTATAAAAATTATATAACCGACTATTTCAAAGATTATAGATAAATGAATAAAGATGTACTTAATTTACTCGTTACTTGTGATAATGATTACCAGTTATATTTGGTAATTATGTTTAAATATTTTACGGTAACCAAGCATGTAAATATATATGTTCATTAAAAAGTTTATAACACATTGTCACTTACATGTAAATTAGGCTTACTATGTCAAGCGATAACTGTATGGTACTGCAACTATATTGGGGAGGAAAAATTGTATACGCTGGAGGCTCAATTTTTTACGACCCACCTATGCCCAAAAAAGTTCTCTTCCTAACAAAAATGGTGGGATACGATGAATTATTAGACAGAGTATACAATATCATGGGTTTAGATCGGAATAGGTAAAGGATAAATTTGATATTTCGAAATAGCCCCCAAACTGGTATTTTTGGTGCGATGCCTTTGGTTGATGATAATAGAGTGGCTGGTATGTATTACCTAAAATCTGGTAGTTGACAACCCACTAAAATTTATGTTGAAGTGGAGGACATATCGAATTATTGTGGTAATGATAGTCAAACCTTTGAAATTGGAAGTGGGATTGAGGTCGAACCACCTTGCTATTTATTCGACACTTCGAATCTCCACTATAGTCAGCTTATTCAATTAGAGACGGTCGATGATCTCCCGTCCCGAACAGGATGACGAAAAGGCAATATGCGCTGCAGAGAAATTGACCATCTAACTACCAGTAGTCGGCCAATTATGCATAAGTCAACACTTAGGGCTCATGCTGCGGACATCCCGACTTCCTCAATGTTAGACCCTCTTCCGTATACTAATGTTGATTTAGTTGATATCGAAATTGGTTCCGAACTAGAACCGGATGATGATGATTCTGGTAGTGACGACGACCAAGATGATGTCTATCCTATTCATTCCATCCAAGCACGGGATCAGATGACATTTACCGAACCCTGTTTAGGAAGTGAAGGTCCCAGTTTGCGATATGAAGCAGGAGTTGATGCTGTACTGCAGTTTGACCCTCTCGATACTCGAGAGGCCGAAAAGCTAAAGTTCTGGAGTGAGCACACGAAAGAATTGGAGTTGGGCCAACTGTTTGAGACGAAAGAGCATGTAAAGCGAGCAGTTAAATTGTGGTCCATAAAGAAGAACAGGGAGTTCAAAGTTCGGGCTAGCACACCTATAACTTGGTTCGTGCGCTGTAGAGCCCGAAACTCCACACCTCCGTGCAATTGGCAACTTCGTGCAACTCTCCGTGCCTCTCACAAAATGTGAATGATCGTGTCACTTGTACCCGGGCATACATGTGTTCGTGTGTGCAATACCAATGACCATCGGGGGTTGAGTGTCGATGTAATTGCCCAACACATTATTCCCCACATTATCAATGGTCCGCTATACAAAGTAAAGGAAATTCAGACTTCTATGAAAAAGGAATTTCACGTCAATGTGATGTACAAAAAAGCTTGATACACCAGACGCCGGGCAATTAACATTGTTTATGGTGATTGGCCGACATTTATTTCACAACTCCCAACATACGTACAAGAACTCCAATTGTCCAACCCTGGGACAGTTGTAGTTTGGAACCATCATCCATTGAGTATAGCATCACAGACGATTTTTGACTATGTATTTTGAGCATTTGCTCCTGCTATCCAAGCATTCCGTCACCTGAAACCAGTCATTTGTGTGGACGGTACATTCTTAAAGGGGCCATATCGGGGAAAATTGCTAGTAGCTGTTGGGTTTGATGCCTGTAACCATATTTTCCCTCTAGCATTTGCACTAGTTGATGAGGAGAACAATCGAAGTTGGAGTTGGTTCATGAGACTATTGCGCATACACATATGTGGAGATGTACAAAATGTATGCATAATTTCAAATCGACACCACAGGATCATTCACGCCATGTGGTGGCTAGAGGAGTGGAAAAAGCCATTGGGGGTCCATCGATTCTGCCAGGTTCATGTTCGCAGTAATTTCACTCAGAAATTTAGGAATGAAAGGTAATTTTTGTACGTGTCAAATATAGTCACCCATAAGAATAGTGTGACGCCCCCACTTTTTCCTAGGACGAACTCAAGGGTATCAGCGGAACGCCTGCCTAGCTCTCGCCCGAACTCGATACGAATCCAATTCAAATTTAAGGATAAACAACCAATAATAAAAGTCGAAATAAAGAAAAGTCGCTTCTTTAATTAAACATTCAAATCTTACATCATAAGTTACCAAAAGTACATTAACTTTCCCCAAAATACAACCACCATAAGTCAACTAATCGATTACATTCAAAATTCTACTCAAACGGTAATCAAGTCGGCTTCTCCAAAATCTTTCCATTCCGAGCTCTTGTTAAGGAAAACAAACTAATGGGGTGAGTTAACGCTCAGTGAAACCAAGAAAACATGCAAACATATAGTTCGCGTAATAATAACACTTGTACAAGAATTAAAACTATAAAGTTCAAGTAATTCATAATTAACAATAAAACATAATCAATAAAGATACGGGAGCTCTCAGGAGCTAGATTCCATATGCTTTGCCGAGACTCAATCCAATAGCTCCACGTGATGACACTCCGTCAACCGGGTAGGTATTTAGTCCGCAGAACTCCACTTACTTCACAATCCTTTGCTCCGGGCCCACACTTCAATTTTAAAAGGTGATACTACTCGAGTATGCTAAGCGAGATCTCTCAAATAGATCAAACTTATGATTTTCTCATGACTCACTAATCTTCTCGACCAATCCCATGCCGGCTCAAGTCGCAAGGTCGGCCGATGAGTTTGGGCGTCCCCCACGATTATGAGTATAAATCGATGAGATTCACTCCAATCGACATCGATTCGAACACAATTATAATTTACAATTGCAACAATTCACTTAATTCACTTAACAATTCACTTCACACAATTCAATTATAATTCACTTAAAAGAGAACGAGTGCGATAAAGTACACATTCGACTCGACAATTCTAAATCATTTAATCAACAAGAAGCAATTCAAGTAATTGGCAACGATTCATGCACTTGACACTCACCAATTCAAAATAAATGAGTAAGTGCAAATAAGGTCTTTAGTTGTCCGTTCTGAGATTTTCTTCAAGATCCTCTTGAGCGTATGAAGGAATAACGATTAGCAATCACTCAATACATTCACGACCACTTATTAATCAAGGGGAAAAGTACACTTCCTTAAAAATTAAGATAATGTCTTAAAAGAGAACGTTAATCCTTCAAAAATTGAGATTCAAAAGTGAGGATTTAAAGTCACAAGAGAGACTTGCTTCCTCCATGAAATCGAGTTTAAAACGGTTTATCAATATCGAAAGAAAGTGACAAGTTCTTAAAACTCATTTCCTAAGAAATCAAGAATTTTCAGCTTTACACGATAAACTTGAAAAAATCAGATCTTGAGTTTGGTACGTCCAAAAATGGAAAACTTTATTCCGTTGGAAACCAAATTAAAATTACTAAAACTTCCTAGAAGATACTTTTCCAAGATTTCAATCAGAAAGTATTCAAATTTCAACTCAAAGTTGCAGATTCAAGAAGACAGAACAGAACCAATCTTGGTTTTTCAGCAATGTTTGGAAATTCGAAAAAATTCACAAAAAGTGAATCAGCCTCTGAAATTTATAACACAATAAGAGTTTCAAACTAGTTTCAAACACAATAAGCGGAACTAAATTCGGAGTTTTGAGCAATAAGATATAACAGTTTGAAGTTGGTTGATTTTCGCGACCTGATCAGTGGATTTCTAGTTTTGAAGAGCAATCTTTGGGGCATTATTTGGGTATTGAAATTACGCGAAATTTGGTACACTTAAACTTCCATATGCGGACTACCTCTCTATCAAAATTTAAGCAAAAACTCACACGGAAAAGCAGTTAACGAAATGACCAAAATTTGTGAAATTTCTCAATGCTAATCTGCCAACCCTATCTCTCTTTCTTTTTCAAAAGTTTTGTCCAACGAAATCAGCCCCAATTTGCTCCATTTTTGAAACCAAGATTCCAAAAATATTTAATGAGCAATTGATGGCTAAATGACACTAAAATTTTTGACATATAACATTCCAAAACAGACTTGACCACTTGGTTAGCAGGGAAGGGAAAAATTTTCTAGTTTTCAGCTTTGTTGCAGTTTCGAAATCAAACCATATATAACTCTATGCAAATTCAAATTGAGAATGGTTTATGGCGTTAGAAACTAGGTTCAAAATGCTACAATTCATCAGAAGTCATCGATTTGAAAATATTTTCACAAGTGGAACAAAATCGAGTCACAAGATGCAGCTTCCCAGTTTCAATCGGACAAATAGGCAAAGCAGGACAGTCCACTTTGTCGACTCACCACGGTTTGCTCAAAATGAACTTGCAGGGGATTCTTATACCGTTTGAAAGCTCTGAATGTCTAGTTTTGAATACCGTAAATGGCACTCAATTTTGACGTTTTCACAAAGAGTTATGTTCAGACAAAAAATCACTGTCCGGTTACCCTGCTAGCGAATTTCCAGATTTCAAACTTTACCAAAACTCAAGTTTTATGCAGCCATTCGACATGATTTTTGAAAGACACTTTCTACATACATATTACAATATATATCCATCAATTTAACAGCCAACCAAGCATCAAAATTTTGAATTAAAACCAGAACAACATGAACAGAATTTCGGCCAGCTTTCTTTTCACAAGTTTTTCCAACTTTCTCTCCACTTTCTAACCATAATCATCTCATCCATCACATAAACAACAATAATCAAATAATATAGCCTCAAGTCAGCTACCTAAAGGCCTCCTCAAGACATCTAGCTTAGGATTTAAAACGAGATAATTGTTTCCTCAAGTCCGCTAGCCTAGAATCTTGCTTAGGGTTTCAAACCCATGAAAACTAACCATCAATCTTTGTATAAATTGAAAGGTTAAAGGAGGTGAAGTGGTTACCCTTTAAACCCTAGATAAAGACCAGATTTTTCACCAAAATATCGCCAAGAAACTCCACAAGATGGCTTCTTTCTTCCAAACTAGAGTGAAATCCAAGTGGTTTGTGAGTTGAATGATGAAAGCAAGCAAACTTGGAGCCAAAGAATGGAGCTTTCTCTTCCCCTTTTCTTTCCCTAAGCTGGCCGAAAATGAGAGATGGTGAGGGAGTGTTGGTGGTTTGAATTGTGAAACTTGGAGAGAAAGAATGAAGAAAAGTAGCCATTAAGTTTTGTGCAAAAATCAAATCTTAATAGTGGCAAAAAAAGTGTTGTGCACTACCACTTTCTCTGTTGGTTGATACACCTATGCACTAATCCTCCAAGGTAATTCCTTTAACATAATAATTATTCATACTTATTAGTCAAGTATTAAATCCTCAAATCTCCAATTAGTCGCGCAGCATGACTATCGAGAAACTTTCGACGTAGTAAAAGTTTAATTTCACTCACTCACATCTAATCCCTCAATTAACTTTTTTTAGTCTATTATTAATCATTTTTAATTCTCCAAGATTATTGCACTCTTGGACCGAATCGTCTCGAAAAAATGTATTCATTATTCCTTACTAGACGAGTCGCAGAAAAATTAAATTTGCTAACGGGACGTTTTAAAAATATAAATGAGACATTGTTCCATGAAAATGAATTTAAAATGGTTGAAATATATTATTCGGAGAAAATGGGTAAATAAATAATTAAATAAGTCAGTAAAATAGAATTAAAAGTAAGTAAAATTCGGGTCCTCACAAATAGCTATTTACTTCTACACGTATGGTTAGTTTGACCCGATTATCAAGTAATAACACATGTATGTGTAGGTTAAAGAGTCTCATGTGGGCCGCCAGAAAGGCAAATCAGACTCGCAAGTACGAGGAATTCATGAGTGTCATTTTTAGTCTTTCACCCGAGGCATATGCCTAGCTAACCGATGGATCCGTTAGGCCGGAGCAGTGGGCCTTATGTAAGGATGGAGGGTATCATTGGGGTCATGCAACAACAAACATGGCCGAGTGCTCAATAATTTGCTCCGAGAAAGTCGCTTCCTTCCAATCACTGCATTGATCTGATACACCTTCAACCAAACAGTTGATTTTTTTGTGAAAAATCACAAGATGGCCTGGGATCAGGTGTACCGCTTGCCACTGTATGGATGAGAGAAATATGTTAGAAATGAGCGAAAGGGCAGAGCGCACTCGGTACAGGTGTTCGATCATAGGCGTGAAATTTATTGCATAACCACTGCATATCGCCAAACTCATGTAGGTGGTCATGCTCAAACCGTTGACATTGGGAATCGCACGTGTACATGTGAAAAATGGATAGAACTCCGATTCCCATGTTCGCATGCGATTGCAGCATGTTTTAGGTCTGGCGTTAATCTGATGTCACTTGTCGCGCCGGAGTATACATTTGAGGTTTATCAAACTATATATGAGAGTTCTTTCAACCCGTTAAGGGACCCAAAATATTGGCCCGTAGCAGAGTTGAAACTGAGCCTGTTAGCTGATCGCTTGAAGCAGAAAGCACCTGGACCATTGAAGACGAGTAGAATCAGGAATGAGATGGATCAAAGATGTCCTGATGCACTGCGTCGTTGTGCTAATTGCTTACAACCCGGGCACACTGCTCCTAATTGTCCATTCAGTGGTTATTTTAAAAATAATCACTGTAGCAACTGATATGTCAATCGCTGTTGATTTGTAATTTTTATTATATAAAATTACAAATTATATAATAATTTTTATTCGTATTCCTGTCTCAACATCAAATGAGTAATAAATGTCTTTGGTTTGTTAACTATATAATGCTAAATTTGCGGACATCATAATATACGTTACCAAACTCTCTTATACTAGGCCATAGCATATAAATCTGGTGCATAATATATGAATAATTTTTTCAAAAATGTTTCCATGCAGATTAAAGGAGAGTTGGAATATCGGCTCCTCGGCACCGACACATCAGGGACCGTTAGACGATAGTGTTTTGTATCTACAGTCCGATCATAGGTCCGCTGTAGTTTTCAATGATGTTGCTGCAGACCTTGATGTTAGAAGATGTGACAAAAGATTCTTTCAGCCCCTACGCAATTTAGATCCACGAGTGGCACATTATATTGATCACACAAGATTTCGTGGTGTTCGAGTGGCTGGATATCTTACTGTCGATCATGGACTCATCAAAGCCCTCGTTGAGCGCTGGAGACAGGAGACGCACACCTTCCATCTTCCTGTTATGGGTGAGTCGGCGATAACTTTGCAAGATGTAGAGGTGCTATGGGGTCTACGGGTGGACGGGCGTCCCGTTACATTGCATCACCTTAGGTGAACTATACCAGAGTGCAAACAGTTGGTGAACGAGGTTTTAGAATTTTGGCCGGAAGATGCGATGCTAAATGGTGGCCGTCTAAAGATGTCTTCTATGTACAAACAGTTGACTGTTCCAGTACCGCCGAATGCTCCCGATGAACTGGTTTGGTAGTATGCTCGCATGTACATATTGATATTATTAGGTGGGCTACTATTCACAGATTCATGTAGGAATCTTGTTAGTCTGAATTGATTAGATTATGTTCGAAATTTGGATGCGATGAGGGAGTACAGTTGGGGGTCAACGAGTCTAGCCTGTTTATATTCACGTATGTGTCACGCTGCGCGTGCTTCTACTACTACCATAGGCGGCCCTTACCTATTACTCCAAATATGGGCATGAAAACGGATTCCCAGCATTCGACCGGAGATGTATCTAGCGCATGAGACCGGTGAATTTCTAATAGGTGGTAGATGGGCAGCCGAACGTACATGGGTTGATCCGTCGGGTAGGCGCAGCAGCTACTGTCGCGAGCATATTGCATTGCTGCGCATGGATGAGATATTTTATATGTTATAGTTTCGGTTACTATTTGATAATATATCCCATTCTTTGCGAAAATAAATAATTACTTTTTCGTTATGACAATTCATATGGATGCCATACAGTGATGAAAGATTGGTTGCAGTACCACGATACTGCAGACACGGCGAGCGCATTTGGCGGGCCAAAACTCCCCTCGTATTTTGGCACATTATTGAGTTTCACTGTCCAGATCGGGTCATGCGTCAGTTTGGACTAGTTCAAAATGTTCCCAAACCTGTTGACACAAATTCGAACGGTGTTCATTAGCTCGATCTGTCTGGCTATCCTGGGAGGAATTGGGTCCAATTTTATAAGGGTTGGATACAATAGTGGAATACTCGCGCTAATGCGGTGGTCACAGGTCAGCTTGCTAACACATTCAGGCCATCAAATGGTATCATGAGTACATTGTTCTATATATTTCGAACCCTAGTGACCAGAATCCGCAGATGGGCCAAATGCTTCAGGGAGTTTCTAGACAATTTGAGTATTTGGTATGCATTTACTTGAGTCTTCTGTCATTTTAAATGTTTATTTCCTGTGCGTTAAACAATTATTCCTAACAACTGGTCGGCTTTTTTTTATTGTTGCAAGATGGGTGCTATGCAGCGTATTGGTCAGCAGACACAGGATACTATCAATGTTAATGATATCGGTAACCAGTCATATCTACGTCTGTTGACTATCATGGATAGTGCATATGGTTCGATGCAATACCTTCGACGTTTTGATCATATGATTGTAGGACAGTCCGATCCATTCGATTTGGGACACTCTTCGGCATCAAATGTCCCATTTCAGATACCAGGTCGACGTGTTCCATCTCGAACAGGACCTTCGTCTAGTCGTGGTAGACATAGCAGACATGGTCAGCACGATGAGTCAACCGTTGCTGAACCTAGCGTTCAAGTCACGGGAATGGATACTCATCATCCGCAAATGCCTCCGGTTCAGTAATTCACCGCATCTGTGGATTTTTCATCAGTGCCGTGTGTAAATGCAGGGATGCCTGCACACTTTCATGCATCTAGGGACATGTTTATTCCACCGCTGGCGTCGATGACCATTGGTGCACAAGGAACACCGTCACAATAATTTCCTCCCTTTGTTGCACCACCGGCGCCAGTTGTAGACATTCATGGATTTGATCCACGATTTCCATCTTCATCACAGTTATCTCCATATGAGTATGTCCCCAAGACAGGAGACACTTCTTCCCCTGCGGCATTACACCATATATTCACTTTTCTTAGTGGAATGGGAGGTACTTCTTTATCGTTGGAACTTCCTGATTATTACAGTCTCGAACAGCCATCGGTCTTCCCATTTACCGGCCAACCAAATTATGCATCCGGGCATGTATCAACAGGAGATTTTCTCACATATCGTTCCACGAACGATTTTGCAAGCAGCGATACTTCTGATGCGTCTCCGACGGATGACGTTAACCCTGATAGTGCTTCCAGGGATGATCCGCCGTCCCGTGATTATCCGAATCATTCTGGTGTCATTCTTGGTGAGCGTCAAAGACGACGACCGAAGAGATTTTGCTGCCCTTCCACAACGCCACAAAATGTTGGTAAGGGTAAGGGCAAGAGTAAAGGCAACATGCGCCCTAAGCATTGACTTTGTAAATAATGACTGTGTTAGGTAGTTATCTAATGAATGCTAATTTCCTTAACTTTAAATTTCATTTACGTTTAATTTCATTTTTTTCCTAAATCCTAATTACTTAAACCCTAAATCCTAAATACAAAATTACAATCCTGCCTATAGATAGATGATTAAGACAAATGTTCACAAAAAATAATTTTGGCCCAAAAATAGGTGATTGTAAAATATATTCAATAAAATATGCCTACTAATGTAAGATATTCATGGGAATAATATGTTACGTTTTAATAATTTAAATCTTAAAACATGCTTAGTAATGTAACTATATTTAACACTTATGGTTTAATAATTAATATGCAATTAATTTCTCATTTCGCACCAATGATATTAACTTTAAATGTTTCATACGCGTTAGGGCTGATTAACGTTTCATCAAATATAAAACAAATGTGATAATCCAACAAATTAGGCGATTTTTTGAGTGAAAAAATTTGTAGAACCTATGGTTTGTTAAAAAAATTATTTTTTTAATGTAAGCAATTATAGATCTTGATTTTTTTAAAAAAAATACTTTACGAACTACTATCAACTTGATATTTTATAAAATTTCTTTTAACAAATTAATCCATAGCATGCTATAGACAAATATCATAATAACTGTGATATAGTTTTGTACAGGGGTTATATTAGAACTGTGCATAGTGGACCTTTTTTTTGTTATATTCTAAGAAACTAGCCCCTAAGTCAGAGTCTTTTTAAAAATATATACATTGATTAGTTTAAATATACACAAAAGCAAAGAAAGGAAAAAAAAGGAGTAATTTGATAATGATTTGTTGATTTACAGATAAAACTAGACAAAAATTAGTGTTGGCTTTGTTGTTAATTTGAAATACTAAAATTAGTCATTGTTTGGTGTAAACTTGCAAAATGAACTTCGTATGCCTTAAAAGAAAGATACAAAATCACGCAGTCCATAACTTATATTTAAATATATTGTACAACAAAAATCCTAAACCTTAAAACCTAAAACCCTAACTCAAAAACCTTAACGCAAAAATCCTAACCCAAAAATCCTAAATCCTAACTCTAAAAACCTGAATGAAAAATTTTTTTTTTTTGGCAAAAGTCAGCCGCTGCCGTGCAAAAAATTTAGCAGGGCCAGGAAAGTGTCAGCCGCTACTATGCTGACTGTGCACGGCAGCGGCTGCAAAATTTCTGCTGCGCCTGGAAGTGTTAGTCGCTACCATACACAGTCAGCACGGTAGCGGTTGATACTTTCCAGGCGGCACTAAAATTTTTGTCGGAAGGGAAAATTTATTTTGCAGCACGGCAGGTATAGTTTGAGAAATGCCCCCAGTCAAAGCTACATTTGGCGGATTTTTTTTTTAACGTATATTCTGAGAAATTAGCTCTTTGATCCAGATTCACACCCTTTTATATCTGAAAAGTAAGTCCATACCCAAATTCTTATGGATCTGGGTATCCAATGGGCAGCCATAAGTGTTTTCTGAACATACTAAAATAAAAATGTATTTAAATATATATTGTTCATAAATAATATAAATACCATCCAATTTTTGTTTTCAAATAATAAAATTAATATTCAACGAGTTGAATGCAATATTGTGAACTCAAAGAAAGAATTATTATTGACCACTTCTATATATTTTCAAATATTCAATTGCATCCATATCTAATATTTTATTTGTTTGCCTATACCTTTTCTCCTTTTCTTGAAAAAGTTTGTACCAATTACAATAACAACTAAGATTAGTTTTTAAAAAAGAAAACAACCATAACATATATAAATATTTAGCTTTATTTAAAAAATGTAATTTTGTACTTCTTTTTCTTATTTAAATCTTAATATTGGCAGATGTTTCGCAATTCAGCACTAAAATAATGAATGAAATAAAAGTCATTTGACTAAGGACCGGTGACAAATAAATAATAGAATAAAAAAATTTATAAACACTTACTCATTTTTTTTTTGATTCAATCTAATCATTAGTAGTCATTAATGTTTCAACTGTTGATCTTAGTCCCTAACTTTTGATATTTACAAAATAAATGGATGATACTAATATCTTTTCAAGATATACTTTCAGTTATGAAGCAAATCAAATTCAAAGATCAAGTGCAATTGAAAGAAACAAAAGTTGTTGAAAGTTGTCGGACTCTTGTGAAGACAGGATCGGACGTCCGATAATCATTGCGCAACTTCGGACACATGAAGAACTCCATCACCGGACGTCCGAAGAAAATAAGACATTCCCTCTAGCTCACTGACCTCGATCGAATACAAGTATCAGACGTCCGATAGAATCGTTCAAACTTTTTGTCTGCTATCGGACGGAAGTACCGGACGTCCGATAGGATCCTTCAAACTCGACGAAAGCTTTCAGACGCTCACAAAGACAATACCAGACGTCCGATAGAATTGAAGAAAATTTTTCAAACTCACTGCCTGCTGTCGGACACAAAAAATAGGAGTACCGGACGTCCAATACTCCCAACGGCCAGTTGACTCTTCAGATATTTTCTATCCGTTGGAAGCATTAATGAAGTACTTTCTTGATCTCCTATAAATAGAGCATGGTCAGAATCTTTAAATAACTTTTGCACACTGAAGATACAAAATATCTAAATTGATTTTAGTGTGAAAATACTTTCCAAGAAAGATTTGTAGTCGTAGTGGTGTCAGGTTCATTGTAAGCATTTCATTTGTGAGTGAATACTTCATGAGTGTAACTCTGTGAGGGTTGTCCTGAGGGATAGTAAAACTTTCTAACTTGACCGAGTGGAGCTTGGGGTAAGGAGGAAGTGAGCTTTCCTTTGTACACAAGAGTGATTGTAATTCATCAACTTGAAGAAACTTGTTTGAATTAATCTACAAGTTCAAGAGGAGTTGGGTAGTTAATTGGTTTGCTATTCTTTTTTTTTTATTTACTTATTGTTACGTTTGTAATCTTTAAATTGTTTATCTCTTCTACTTCTCTCAAGTGATTTTGTTAATCCATTAATTGATTCATTGTGTGATCACTTAGATAAGAGGGTAAATTTATATTGAAAAAAAAAGTGCCCATAATTTGATTAGATGTTTAATCACCCTAATTTACCCCCCTCTTAGGTTGTTTTCAGGCCTTACAATTGGTATCAGAATTTGGTCTCCTAGAGATTAAACTCAAGCGTTTTAGGAGTAAAGATGACAACCAACAATGCCATATTTTTGGAAGGACAATCTGTGATTAGACCACCTATGTTTAATGGGTCGAATTATGTGAGTTGGAAAGAAAGAATGATTATCTTCTTGCAATCGATTGATATGGAATTGTGGTTTATTGTTAATAAAGGTCCATATGATGCCTCTATAGTAGATGATATTACTCATAGGCCAAGACCAAAAACTAGAAATGAATTGATTGCAGTTGATAGAGCTCATCTCAGTTTAAATGCAAAAGCCATGAATGTGTTATATAGTACTTTAAATTCAAATGAATCTATTGGAGTCAAAGGTTGCAAGTCAACTAAAGAAATTTGGGACAAATTGAAAGAAATTCATGAAGGTAGTGAGAATGTTAAAGAACAAAAGAAATCCATCTTAGTTACTAAATATGAGTCGTTTAAGATGGAATCTCATGAAAATATTGATCAAATATATTGTAGATTCAATGATCTTATTAAGGATTTAGAGATTTTGGAAAAGGAATATACCTTAGGAGAGAAAAATAGAAAAATCTTGAATGCTTTGTCTAATAATTGGGAAAGTAAAGTGACTGCTATTGAAGAGGCAAAAGATTTAAATTTTATGCCTATTGAATCTATTATTAATTCTCTAACTTCTTATGAGTTGAAACTTAAGTCTAACGTACAAGAAGAAGAAGATACAAAGGTAAGAAGGAGTATTACTCTAAAAACATTTCAAAATATAGATGATTCGGTTTCATTGGATGGAGAAGATTTGGATGTTGATGATAATGATCTTGCTCTCATCACACAAAATTTCAAGAGAATCCTCAACAAAAGGAGATTCACAAGAGGAAGACCTAGCAATTCAGATTCTAATCAATTCAACATTATAAGAAACAAAGGAAAAGCATAAGGCCAACAAAAAGTAAGGTGACAAATGCTATGAATGCGGTTAATTTGGACACTACATGAGTGAGTGTCCAATGAAGAAGAAGAAAGAAGGAAGAAAATCAAGATTCAACAACTTTTAATTTACATGGAATGAGTGCAATTTCTATGGTGAAATTGAAGAGGAAGAAGAATATGCTCAATTGGCTTTTATGGCCACTGAAGATAATGAGCTAACAACTTCTAACCCTCAATTTGAAAGTGATAATGAAACTGATGATGATTTTGAATCTTTCATTAAAAAGTTGCATGGTAGTTTGAAAGAATCTTATGCTAAAAATAAGGAATTAAACACAAAATCAATTTTTTTCTTCAGGATAATACACGTCTTTTTCAAGAAAACAAAAATTTGAAAACTGAAAATGATTTCTTGAAAAAGAATGAGATTGATTTACAAAATAAGTTTGATAGAAAAACAAGACTTTGTGAAATGTTAAAAAATGAACAAAGTGATTTGGAAAGAAGAATGGATAATTTAAATGAGTTGCTCCAACATAAAAAATAAAACTATTTTCAAAGGAATGAATCAAAGACTCATCTTGGCACTTATGAGAAGAAGATAAATTCTGGTGCAAATGATTTTGTTGTTTATACGAGAAGACAAGTAAGATTTATTAAATCTGTTTGTGCAAATAACTCGTTGGTTATGTGTAATTTTTGTTGTCAAAAAGGTCATATAAAAAGCAATTGCTATGTGAGGAAGAACATGAGAAGAGGCATGAAATGCATGCAGATAATTAGACATGATACTAACTCTCAAGGATCTAAAAATTTTTGGGTATCATATATTAGTTCTTGAATTCTTGAGTAGGTGCACTTGGTGAACATTATTAAGGAATCAAAGTGGTTCATAGGCAGTGAATGTTCAAGACACATGACCGGTGATCCATCACAATACATCAAAACTCAAGTCAAAGTCTTTTGGCAAGTGACATTTGGAGATGACATGAAAACTAAAATAATTGGAATAGAAGATATTGGTAAGATTGGTGAGATTTTTGTTCATAATGTTCTTTTATAATTTTCTTTTGATGTTTCTGATGCTTTGAACTGAGTTTTCCTTGATATTTTTGGATATTACTGAATTTTTACGATGACAATAAGGGGAAAAATGAATAATGTTGATGTAATGATGATTTGTTTTGATAATTATTTTGATTGTTATTACTCTGTTTGGTATCAATTTTTTATTTTTTGGCTGATGATTGCTGAATGTTAGTATGTTGATAATTGCTGAATTCTGGTATCATTTTTCTGTTTTTGTTTGGAATATTGGATTCTTTGTTATTGTTGCTGGATTATGGTTGCTATTTTTTACTCTCATCTTATGATGACAAAAAGGGGGAGAAATGGATGCAATGAATAAAGGGGAGCTTATCTCAATCTTTTTTCTTTTTTTCATCCATTGTTTTGTCATCATAAAAAAGGGGGAGAATGTTGATCTTAGTCCCTAACTTTTGATGTTTTCAAAATAAATGGATGATACAAATATCTTTTCAAGATATACTTTCAGTTATGAAGCAAATCAGATTCAAAAATTAAGTGCAATTGAAAGAAACAAAAGTTGCTGAAAGTTGTCGGACGCTTGTGAAGACAGGATCGGACGTCCGATAATCATTGCGCAACTTCGGACGCATGAAAAACTCCATCACCGGACGTCTGAAGGAAATAAGACATTCTTCCTAGCTCACTGATCTCGATCGGATGCAAGTATCAGACGTCCGATAGAATTGTTCAAACTCTTTGTTTGCTATCGGACGGAAGTACCGGACGTCCGATAGGATCCTTCAAACTCAACGAAAGTTGTCAGACGCTCACAAAGACAATACCAGACGTCCGATAGAATTGAAGAAAATTTCTCAAACTCACTGCCTGCTGTCGGACGCAAAAAATAGGAGTACCAGACGTCCGATACTCCGAACGGCTAGTTGACTCTTCAGCTACTTTCTATCCGTTGGAAGCATTAATGAAGCACTTTCTTGATCTCCTATAAATAGAGTATGGTCAGAATCTTCAAATAACTTTTGCACACTGAAGATACAAAAGATCTCGATTGATTTTAGTGTGAAAATACTCTTCAAGAAAGATTTGTAGTCGTAGTGGTGTCAGATTCATTGTAAACATTTCATTTGTGAGTGAATACTTCATGAGTGTAGCTCTGTGAAGATTGTCCTGAGGGATAGTAAAACTTCCTAACTTGACCGAGTGGAGTTTGAGGCAAGGAGGAAGTGAGCTTTCCTTTGTACACAAGAGTGATTGTAATTCATCAACTTGAAGAAGCTTGTTTGAATTAATCTACAAGTTCAAGAGGAGTTGGGTAGTTAATTGGTTTGCTATTCCTTCCTTTTTATTTACTTATTGTTACGTTTGTAATCTTTAAATTGTTTATCTCTTCTACTTCTCTCAAGTGATTTTGTTAATCCATTAATTGATTCACCGTGTGATCACTTAGATAAGAGGGTAAATTTATATTGAAAAAAAATGTGCCCATAATTTGATTAGATTTTTAATCAACCTAATTCACCCCTCTCTTAGGTTGTCTTCGAGTCTTACATCAACAATGTCTAGAAGCAATTTGGCACGGGTCTTATCAATCATCCAACCATCAACACTAAATGCAGATTCTGATGCCATAAAATCTTATTGTCTTCAATCCAATAGCCATAAAATATTAGGTTAATTTATAAATTTACTAATATATATTATTTATTTAAATATATTTGGGTTTGGATAAGATTTGGTATGAGTTTGGATTTGGATATGGATTCTAAAAATCAGATCCTACCTATATTCACGACTCTCTCCTAGGATTTGAATTTGAGAAATTGAATTCAAAGCCAACCCAAATATATTGGGTCTGGATTAGATTTGGGTAAAATCTGACTCATTGACATGCCTAACCGCCTCCACCCCCTTACTCTCTTTCTTTCTTTTTCTCCCTCTTCCTTCTTTCTCTCTCTCCCCTCCTTCCCTTCTCTCCATTCTTTCTCCCTTCCCCTTTCCTGCCACACCACACATCTCCCCTTCCCTCATCTAATACAATGTCTCGATGGGTGTGGTAAGGAAAGGGGAAGAGGAAGAGAAGAAAGGAAGGGAGGAGGACAGGAGAGGAAAGGAAAGAGAGGGAGGGAGAGGAAAGAGGAGGAAGTATGGGATAGTAGCGGTGGTGAGCGGTGGTGATAGATGAAGAAGAAGATGGTGTAGATTTTTTTGTATATTTTTTAATTTTTTTTGTATATTTGGAGTTCTTTTTGATATATTGTATGGATGTGATATTTTTGGAGTTATTTTTGTTTATGTATTATTGTAGCATTGTATATGAATAACTTATTTTTCAAAAAAATGAAGAATCTAAATAGAGCCATCATTTTTTTAATATTTTATTTTTGATTAAAATAAATCATTTTTAACTATTAAATTTTCGACATAATGATAACATTTTTTGCTTCAAAGTTTTTTCCCCTAGTTTGAAAGTTAAAACATTTTTAACTTTTTTTTTTTGCTGAAAGTGGAAAGATTAATTGCATGAAAAAAATAAACAAGTTTATCTAAAGGAATTTTTAATTATACAAAAAATTAAGTGGTAAAACTTTATACACATTTAAAAAGAGATTCAATGTCCAATTTTTTTTCAAAATCATATATATATTTTGGTTAAAACAAAACCTGAAATTATTAAAAAAAAGGTCCACCAAAAAACCAAGTGAGTTCCTATTTGAATCGACGATTCAAACGGATTTCACCGGACAAATTCCTTATCGGGTCAAACTTGGGGCCTACCTTGGCTTGATGATTAGTTCATCGAGTTGAACGGTTCAACAACCAAATTGATTTGGATTTAATATCTACACTATATAGTGTTGGCCCAATTGAATGCTCAAGAAAGAAAAAAAATTAAATTAAACGAACTCTTTTCGTTCTAGGCGATTTTATTTAGTTTCTAGGGGTTAAATCCTAATTGGATCAGCCAGTTCACCTGGTTGAGCTAACAACAACCTATGGTGTTGGTCCAATTGAATGCTAAAGGAAGAAAATGATAAAAAAATCAATCAAATTGAAATCATTCAATTGCTAAAAACTAGTAACCCATCAAAAGAATGTTCATAGTTGTTTACAAATAATTTATTAGTACATTGATTTTGTTGAACTGATCAACCAAAAACTGAATGAACCATCTAATTGGCCTATAGATGCGAGTAAATATAGATTGCCCACAAGCACTCTATGAGAACTCATGTTTTTATTCTTAAAATAGTCATTTTTATAATTATTTACCCTAGAGTTAGTTAATTATATTATCGTTGCATGAATTGCTTTTAAATTTCGCTTTATCGCATGCGAGTCAAAAGTTCGCGTATATCGTGTCGGAACGACTAAGTGGGGATTTGATAAATTTATACTAGACTCTTAAGAGTGAGTAATTACAGTGTTAAATGAATTATATTGGAGGATTAGTGCACTAGTGCAACAAACAAGAGAGAAAAGTGGTGGTACGAAACACTATTCGACAACTATTCAAAGTTGACTTTGGCAACCCTTTTTACTACTTTTTCCCTCCAATCTTCCCTCACAAGCCAAACACACACAACTCCGTCTCTCTCTCCTCTTGTTCGGTCGAGACACCAAGGAAGAAAGGAGGAAGAAAGCTTCACAAATCTTGCTTCAAATCTTCATCCAACTTCCACACCTCTTGGAAATCAACTCTAGCTTGAAGAAAGACAACCTCTTGTGGAGTTTCTTGTGAAGTTTTTGGTGGAAAAATCTGATTTTATCTAGGGTTTAAAGAGGTAACAGTCATCTTCTTTAATCTTTCCAATTTCTTCAAGATTGAAGGTTAGTTTGCATGGGTTTACAACCCTAAGCAAGAAAATAGGTTAGAGGACTTGAAAAAATCATTTACCTTGCTTGAATCTCTAGGCTAGCGGTCTTGAGGAAGCTTGTAGGTAGCTGCCTTGAGGATATGTTGCTTGGTTAATGTTGTTTGTGTGATGAATGAAAGGATTACGGTTAAAAAATGGAGAGAAAGTTGGAAAATTTTAGAGATTGAGCTGGCCGAAAAATTCTGTCCATGCTGTTTAGTTATTATGTCAAAATTTTGATACTTGGATGACTGTGAAATTAATGGATATATGTTGTATATTGTATGTACAAAGTGCCTTCCAAAAATCGTTTCATTTGGTTGCACAAAACTTGAGTTTTGGCAAGGTTCAAATCTGGAAAAATGTATAGCAGGGGTTCTTGGACAGTGTTCTTTATTCGAACGTAACTCTTTGTACCAAAGTACAAAATTGAGTGCCATTTGTGGCATTCAAAACTAGACATTCATAACTTTCCAATGATATAAAAATCTCCTGCTGGTTCATTTTGAGTGAACCGCAGTGAGTCGGCAAAGTTGGCTGTTATGTTTGGCTGTTCATACGCATGAAACTGGAAGTTGCACCTTGTGGCTTAATTTTGTCCCATTTGTAAAAAGATTTTCAAAATGATGTCTTCTGATAAATTGTAGCCTTTGGAACCTAGTTTCCAACGCCACCAATCACTCTCAATTTGAGTTTGTATAGAGTTAGATATGGTTTGATTTTAAAAATGCGGCAAAGCTGGAAACTGGAAGCTTTATCCTTTCTTGTTGACCGAATGGTCAAACCTGTTTTGGGAGGTTATATTTCAAAAATTTTAGTGTTATTTAACCATCAATTGCTAATTAAATATTTCTGGAACCTTGGTTTAAAAAATGGAATGAATTGATGTTGGTTTTATTGGACAAAACCTTTGGAAAGAAAGAAAGAGTGGGTTGGCAGATTTGCTTTGAAAATTTCATAAATTTTGGTCATTTTGTTAACTGCCTTCCCGTACAAGTTTTTACCTAAATTTTGGTATAGAAGTAGTCCATATATGAAAGTTTAAGTGCACCAAATTTTGTGTAATTTCAATATCATTTCGATATCCAAATGATATCTCAAAGATTGCTCTTCAAATCTGGAAATTTACTGATCAGTTTGCAAGATTCAGCTGACTTTAAGCTGTTATATCTTGATGCTCAAAACTCTGAATTTAATTTCAGTATTCATCGATGATATACTGGTGTACTCTAAGATTTTGGAAGATCATAAGAAACATTTGAGAGTTATTTTACAAACTTTGAGAGAAGATCAGTTATATGCTAAGTTTAGCAAATGTGAATTTTGGTTGAAGGAAGTAACTTTCTTGAGTCATATAATTTCTAAGGACGGAATTAAGGTGGATCCAGCCAAACTTGAAGCAGTTTCTAAGTGGAAGCAACCGAAAAACCCTATTGAAATTCAATATTTTATAGGGTTAGCAGGGTATTATCGGAGGTTTATCAAAGATTTTTCTAAGATTGCTGGACTCATGACTGAGTTAACTAAAAAAAGTGAGAAATTTATATGGAGCCCGAAATGTGAAGAAAGTTTTCAGGAGTTAAAGAGACGGTTGACGAGGGTACCTGTATTAGCTTTAGCTAACGGAAAGGATAGTTTTGTGGTCTATATAGATGCTTCCAAAGAAGGATTGGGGTGTGTATTGATGCAGAATAATAAGATGATTGCGTATGCCTCAAGGAAATTAAAGTTGCATGAGAGAAACTACCCAACTCATGATTTAGAGTTAGCGGCTGTAGTGTTTGCATTGAAGAAATGGAGACATTACCTATATGGAGTGGCATTTGAGGTTTTTACGGATCACAAAAGTTTTAAATATTTGTTTTCTCAAAAAGAGTTAAATTTGAGACAACATAGATGGATGAAATTTTTGAAAGATTATGATTGCACAATAAATTATCATCCAGGAAAAGCCAATGTAATGGCCGATGCTTTAAGTCTTCTAGTGCAAGTGGCAGGATTGATGATTAAAGAATTGCACTTGTTGGAAGAGGTTAGTTATTGGAATCCTTGACTTGAACCGAGAAAAGTGATCCTTGGGAATATTGTCGTGAAATCCACTTTGTTGGAACATATCAAGGAAGCACAAGAGAAGGACCCTAAAGTGCAAAAGTAGTTGAAGAAAGTCAAAAAGGGAGAAAAGTCAGATTTTAATTTGGGAGTGAATGACGTACTAAGATTTCGGAATCGTATAGTAGTGCCAAAGGACGAAGGGTTTAAAAAGAAAATCTTGGAAGAAACACACCAATTTAAGTATACGATACATCTTGGAGGGAATAAAATGTACCAGGACTTGAAGAGTTTGTACTGGTGGGAGAACATGAAAAAGGAAATTGCTCAGTTTGTCCAAACTTGTTTGATTTGCCAGCAAGTTAAAACCGAGCATCAGAAACCATCTGGCCTATTGCAACCTTTAGAGATACCTGAGTGGAAGTGGAAAAATATTACCATGAATTTTGTATCTGGATTACCTAGGACACAAAGAGGTCACGACGCCATTTGGGTAATAGTGGATAAACTGACCAAATCTGCTCATTTTCTATCGATTAGTATAAAATACTCACTGAAAAAGTTAGCAAAACTGTATTTGGATGAAATTATAAGGCTACATGGTATACCAATAAGTATTATGTCCGATCGAGACTCCAGATTTGTTTCTCGATTCTGGCAGAAAATGCAAGAAGTGTTGGCTAAATTGAATTTTATCACTACTTACCACCCACAGACTGATGGACAATTAGAGAGAACGATTCAAACTCTTGAGGACATGTTGAAAACCTGTATTTTGAATTTTGGAGAGAGTTGGAGTAAGTATTTGACATTGGTGGAGTTTGCTTATAACAATAGTTTCCATTCATCCATTCAAATGGCACCGTACGAAGCTCTTTCTGGCCAGAGGTGTAGGTCTCCGATTTGTTGGGATGAAGTAGGTGAACGAAAGATTTTTGACCCAACTGTAGTACATTGGATTGAAGAGGCGAGAGAAAAAATGAAATTAATACGCCAGAGAATTCAAGCCGCACAGAGTCGTCAGAAGAGCTATGCAGACAATCGAAGGAAGGATTTAGAATTTGCAGTTGGAGATCAAGTTTTCCTTAAGATCACTCCTCTGAAAATGAGTCTGATGACAGGAAAAGGAAAGAAGTTGCAACCTAAATTCGTAGGGTCTTATAAGATTCTTCAACGTGTAGGAAATGTGGCTTATAAGTTAGAATTGCCACCAAATTCATCTCGGATCCATAACGTTTTTCACGTATCCATGCTCAAGAAATATCATCCAGATCCGTCTCATGTCCTGCAACCGGAAAATGTTGAGATCGATGAGGCACTGACCTATGAGGAGAAACCAATAAAGCTTCTAGATTGTAAGGTGAAAGAACTGAGGAATAAGCGAATCCCATTGGTGAAAGTTCTAAGGAGAAACCACGGACTAGAGGAAGCAAGTTGGGAAGTAGAAGAAGAAATTCGAGAAAAAATCCAGATCTATTTCCAGATCAAGGTATGAATTTCGTGGACGAAATTCTCTTAAGGGGGGGGGGGCAGGATGTGAGGACTCATGTTTTTATTCTTAAAATAGTCATTTTTATAATTATTTACCCTAGAGTTAGTTAATTATATTATCGTTGCATGAATTGCTTTTAAATTTCGCTTTATCGTGCGTAAGTCGAAAGTTCGCGTATATCATGTCGGAACGACTAAGTGGGGATTTGATAAATTTATACTAGACTCTTAAGAGTGAGTAATTACAGTGTTAAAGGAATAACATTGGAGGATTAGTGCACTAGTGCAACAAACAAGAGAGAAAAGTGGTGGTACGGAACACTATTCAACAACTATTCAAAGTTGACTTTGGCAACTCTTTTTACTAATTTATCCCTCCAATCTTCCCTCACAAGCCAAACACACACAACTCACTCTCCCTCTCCTCTTGTTCGGCCAAGACAACAAGGAAGAAAGGAGGAGGAAAGCTTCACAAATCTTGCTCCAAATCTTCATCCAACTTCCACACCTCTTGGAAATCAACTCTAGCATGAACAAAGACAACCTCTTGTGGAGTTTCTTGGGAAGTTTTTGGTGGAAAAATCTGATTTCATCTAGGGTTTAAAGAGGTAACATTCATCTCTTTTAATCTTTTCAATTTCTTCAAGATTGAAGGTTAGTTTGCATGGGTTTACAACCTTAAGCAAGAAAATAGGTTAGAGAACTTGACGAAACCATTTACCTTGCTTTAATCTCTAGGCTAGTGGTCTTGAGGAGGCTTGTAGGTAGCTGTCTTGAGAATATGTTGATTGGTTAATGTTGTTTGTGTGATGAATGGAAGGATTACGGTTACAAAATGGAGAGAAAGTTGGAAAATTTTGGAGGTTGAGCTGGCCGAAAAATTCTGTCCATGTTGTTCAATTTTTATTTTCAAATTTTGATGCTTGAATGACTGTGAAATTGATGAATATGTGTTGTATATTGTGTTTACAAAATGCCTTCCAAAAATCGTTTCATTTTTGTTGCACAAAACTTGAGTTTTGGCAAGGTTCAAATCTGGAAAAACGTATAGCAGGGGTTCTCGGACAGTGATCTTTGTTTGAACGTAACTCTTTGTACCAAAAATAGAAAATTGAGTGCCGTTTGTGGCATTCAAAACTAGCCATTCATAGCTTTCCAATGGTATAAAAATCTCCTGGTGGTTCATTTTGAGTGAACCGCAGTGAGTCGGCAAAGTTGGCTGTTCTGTTTGACTGTTCATACGAATGAAACTGGAAGCTGCACCTTGTGTCTTAATTTTGTCCCATTTATAAAAAGATTTTGAAAATGATGTCTTTTGATAAATTGTAGTCTTTGGAACCTAGTTTTCAACGCCACCAACCACTCTCAATTTGACTTTGTATAGAGTTAGATATGGCATGATTTTGAAAACGCGGCAAAGCTGGAAACTGGAAGCTTTATCCTTTCTTGCTGACCGAATGGTCAAACCTGTTTTGGGAGGTTATATTTCAAAAATTTTAGTGTCATTTAACCATCAATTGCTTATTAAATGCTTCTGGAGCCTTGGTTTAAAAAATGGAGTGAATTGAGGTTGATTTCATTGGACAAAACCTTTGGAAAGAAAGAAAGAGTGGGTTGGCAGATTTGCTTTGAAAATTTGATGAACTTTGATCATTTTGTTAACTGCCTTCCCGTGCAAGTTTTTGCCTAAATTTTGGTATAGAAGTAGGTCATATATGGAAGTTTAAGTGTACCAAATTTTGTATAATTTCAATATCATTTCGATATCCAAATGATGCCCCAAAGATTGCTCTTCGAATCTGAAAATTTACTGATCTGTTTGCAAGATTCAGCTGACTTTAAACTGTTATATCTTGATGTTCAAAACTCTGAATTTAGTTCCATTTCTCATGTTTGAAACCTTGTTTGGAACTCTTATTGTGTTACGAATTTCAAGGGCTGATTCACTTTCTGTAAATTATGTCGAATTTCCAAAGATTGCTAGAAAACCAAGACTGGTTCAAACCTATCTTTTTGGAACTGAAATTTTGAGATGAAAAATGAATGCTTTCTGTTTGGAACCATGAAAAAGTTCTTCTAAGAACTTTTAGTACTTTGAGCCTAGTTTCCGATGGTATAAAGTTTTCCATTTTTGGACATGCCAAATTCAAGATCTGATTTTTCCAAGATTATCGTGCAAAATGGAAATTTTCCGAATTCTTAAGAAATGAGTTATTGAGAACTTGTTCCTCTCTCTCGATATCGATAGACCGTTTTAAACTTGATATCACGAAGAGGCAAGGCTCTCTTGGGACTTTAAATCCTCACTTTTGGACCTCGATTTTCGAGAGATTTAAAGTGCTCTTTCATGACATTATCTTAGTATTGCACAAGTGTATATTCTTCCTTGTTGGCAAGGGGTTTGTAAGTATTTGTGAGTGATAGTCAATTATTATTTCTTCAGGCGCTTAAGAGAATCTTCAAGAGAATCTCGGAGCGGACGCCTAAAAGCTTATTTGCTCACTTACTCACTTTTTTGACTTGGTGAGTGTCAAGTGCATGATTTGTTGTTGAGCACTTGAATTGTTTCTTGTCAATTATGTGAATTAGAATTGTCGAGACGAGTGCGTACTTTATCGCACTCATTCTCTTTTAAATAAAATTATGATCGAATCTCGCTATGTGAATTGATAATCGACTTGTGTGAAGTGATGCTATTGTGAATCGGATTTGTTATCGTCCGTTGAAGCGTTGTCTCATCGACTTATATGTATAATCGGGGGACGCCCAAACTCATAGGCTAACCTTATGACTCGAGCCGGTATGGGTTTGGTCGAGAAGTTTGGTGAACCATGAGAAATTCGTAAAGCTTGATCTATTTAAAAGATCTCACTTGGCATACTCGAATAGTATCGCCTTTCTAAATGATGAGCGGGCCCGGAACAGGAGGTGTAACGGTGAACGGGATTCGTGAAGTAAGTGGTGTTTACGGACTAAATATACCTATCCGGTTGACGAAGTGTCATCACGTGAAGGTATATGATTGAGACTCAGCAAAGCATGTGAAATTTAGTTCCTGAGAGCTCCCGTATCTTTATTGAGTGTGTTTTATGTTAAATTGTGAATTATTTGAATGTTATAACTTTATTTCTTGCATAAGTGCTATTGTTACTTGAACTATGTGTTAGCATGCTTTTTTTGACCTCACTGAGCATTAACTCATCCCATTAGTTTTATTTTCCTTGACAAGAGTTGAAATGGAAAGAATTATGGCGAAGCCAACTTGATGGACTTTTGATTAGAATTTTGAATGTAATTAGTTAGATGACTTTTGGAGGTTGTATATTTTGGAAATGTTGATGTACTTTTGGTAAATTGTAATATAAGATTTGAATATTTTAAGGAAGCGACCTTTTCTTTATATTTTTGACTTTTAGTATTGATTGATTATTCATAAGTTGAATTCGTCTTATATCGAGTCCTGGCGGGAGTTGGGCAGGCGTTCCGTGGATACCCTTGGGTTCGCCCTTAGGAGAAGTGGGAGCATCATAGTTGGTATCAGAGCACTAGGTTTAGAGATCTATTTGGGAGATATATTAGAAACTTTACCCTCGAAAATAGGAATGAGATAACTTAGTTATATCTTAAATAAAGTTTGGGCGAGTTAGTGACTTTAAGTTTCTGACCCAAAAATTTTGCTTGTTTTGTAGAAATGGAGAATGATAATGGAGGACACGCTGCTAATGGTAGTGGACATGCTAATGGCCACGTGGATTCTCCTAGACCTATTTACTATCGAGCACTTGGTGGAGGGGCTCGCGTTCGATTCTCGTCTTCTTCTAGGTTTCCCCGTTGTCTTTGTAGGGTGACGCACGCGTACCCTCATGTCCATTGACAATGAGCGTCGTCAGTTGGTGAATACCAACAGGGCCTTACTCCAGGAGGTCGAGGAGCTGAGCGCCATGGTGGACACTCAGGGTACTAGGATTGCGGAGCTAGAGGGGACGGTAGTCGTCAAGCTGGCTTGGACTGAGGCCCTCGTGATGAGGTTCAGAGCACTAGAGCTCGATTTATTAGGATAGGCGAGGAGCTCCGGGATCGGGATTCTGGGATTCTAGCTGACATCACTATGTTGATCGATGAGATGATGGATGCTATTCAGAGTCTGGTTCAGGTGGGCACTGAGGAGGAGCCTTTAGAGACGGATCCGGAGGAGAAGGTTCCGCCTGATAGTCCTGCTGAAGATTAGATTTGGAGTGATAAATCTTTTGATTTTTGTAGTTAGGATTAGTTGGGGTGGTGCTAGTTCAAAGGCCATTGTATTTTTATTAACTGTATGGCCTACTTTTGAGGCACTTGAATATACTTTTGACGTGCATGACTAATTGCATTTTTGTGGCACTTGTGTGCTATATTTTTGTAAATGCCCCATGACTTGCTAATTGTAGGAACCTTAAAGTGTTGATATATGTTAGTTATTGTTATTTCCAATGTTTTCATATTGGCTCTTATTTTAAGTATTTTCTTGCGTAATTATTTTATTTCTTGCATTATGTATAACTAGGATCATGGACGGATGAAGGAGTGGCAGAGGTCGAGGGCGTGGGGCTAGGCAACCCCAACCTCAAGGGGATGATCAACGATCGGCAACCGGACCGATCCAGGGACAAGAAAATGTAGAGGGTAACCAAGTGGTTACTGTCATTAATCGGATGACCAATATCTTAGAACGATTAGCAAAGCGACAGGGTCCGGGGCCAATTAACCAATCTGGGGCCCAAGATAGAGAGGAGGATAGAGTCTTGGAGAGGTTTTTGAAATTTGCTTCGCCTAAATTTATTCGGGGACCTGGTCCCGAGTTAGCGGAGAACTGGTTGGAACGAATGACTAATATTTTTGCTACCTTAGACTATACCGAAGAAAGGCGAGTGAACTTTGCTGCCTTCTAATTTGAGAGCGTTGCACGTATTTGGCGGGACGTGATAAGAGGGTAGTGGGAAAGAGCGCAGACCCCTTTGACCTGGAAAAACTTCACGAAGGAGTTCAATGAGAAGTTTCTTTCGCCTCTGATCCAAGAGAAGTGGGAAGATGAATTCATAAAATTGAGACAAGGAACGTCTAGCGTGGCCGAGTATGAGGGGAAGTTCACTAAATTTTCTAAGTACGCTCCAAAATTGGTGATTAATGAGCGGAGAAGGATAAGGTGTTTTGTGCAAGAACTTAATGTGGAGATCCAGGAGGGGTTGACAGCAGTCCAAATCTCTACGTTCACTGAAACCCTTATGAAAGCGCAAAGAGTTGAAAGCGTAAGGCTGCAAGTTAGGGACTTCCACACTAAGAAAAGGAACACTCCTAGTTACACTTATGGACAAGCCCATAAAAGTGCCCCACCTTCCAAGATGGGAAGAGGAACGGGAGAAGTAAGGACCTCTGGAGCTCCAAGAGGGTTTTTATGATGAGGAGGTCGTAGTGGGCAAGGTCAAGCGAGAGGAATACCTCATAGTGGTCAAGCCGTAATTTCTCAAGTTAGTTGTGGCTACTGTGGCAAGTCCAACCATACGAAAATGATTGTTGGAGAAAATTGGAAAAATACTTGTATTGTAGCAGTACCAAGTACCAAATATCGAAATGCCCAAACGTACCAAAAGAACGAGGTACTACTCAAAGGCCTGAAAAGTCAACCGCTAAATAAACTAGTGCTGGAGAGAGTCGACCCAAGGTACCTGCTAGGATTTACGCATTGGACTATCAACAGATTCCTGATGCTACTGAGGTGGTTGAAGGTACGATCCCTATTTTTCACCGTTTAGCTAAGATTTTAATTGATTCGGGTGCAACGCATTCTTTTGTAAGCCCTAATTTTATGATTGGAATAGATGTGAAACCAATTGAATTACCTTATGATTTGGAGGTTAGAACACCTATTGGGGAACAAAGTTTACTTGCTAATTTGGTGTATAGAGATTGCGAGATATGGGTTGGAGAACGGAAGTTACTGGCCGATTTGATGGGTTTAGATATTAAGGAGTATGATATCATCTTAGGAATAGACTGGTTAGCTCGTTACCATACTCAGTTGAATTGTAACACGAAAAAGGTAGAGTTGTGCATTCCAGGAGAGGCAATCCTAAAAATGGATGTAAGGGGTAGATTAGTCTCATCTGCTCTTATTTCAGGAATTCGAACTAGAAAAATGTTGAGTAAGGGAGTTCAAGTATATTTGACTTTTCTTATAAATACTCCTAATAATAAGATGAGATTGGAAGATATGTCTGTAGTGAAAGAGTATCCGGATGTTTTTCCTAAAAAAATTAGAGTTTTTGCCTCCAAAAAAAGAGATAACCTTTAAGATTGATGTGACTCCGGGGGTAGCACTTATCTCTAAAATGCCATATAGAATGGCTCCAACTGAATTGAAAGAGTTGAAATTGCAGTTGCAGGATTTGTTAGAGCGAGACTTTATAAAAGAAAGTAATTTTCCGTGGGGAGCTCCGGTGTTGTTTGTTAAAAAAAAAGATGGGAGTTTAAGGTTGTGTATAGACTATCGAGATTTGAACGATGTTATTATTAAGAATAAGTACCCTTTGCCCCACATTGATGAATTGTTTGACCAATTGCAAGGGGCAGTAGTGTTCTCAAAGTTGGACCTCAGGCAGAGTTATTATCAGTTAAGGATTTTGGAAAAAGATATACCTAAAACTGCCTTTAACTCGGGGTATGGACACTTTGAGTTCGCAATAATGCCGTTCGAATTGACTAATGCACCTGCAACTTTTATGAATTTAATGCACCGAATCTTTAAGCCTTATCTAGATCAGTTTGTAGTAGTATTCATCGATGATATACTTGTGTACTCTAAGATTTTGGAAGATCATAAGAAACATTTGAGAGTTATTTTACAAACTTTGAGAGAACATCAGTTGTATGCTAAGTTTAGCAAATGTGAATTCTGGTTGAAAGAAGTAACTTTCTTGAGTCATATAATTTCTAAGGACGGAATTAAGGTGGATCCAGCCAAAGTTGAAGCAGTTTCTAAGTGGAAGCAACCGAAAAATCCTACTGAAATTCAAAATTTTATAGGGTTAGCAGGGTATTATCGGAGGTTTATCAAAGATTTTTTCTAAGATTGCTGGACTCATGAATGAGTTAACTAAGAAAAGTGAGAAATTTATATGGAGCTCGAAATGTAAAGAAAGTTTTCAGGAGTTAAAGAGACGGTTGATGAGCGTACCTGTATTAGTTTTACCTAACGGAAAGGATAGCTTTGTGGTCTATACAGATGCTTCCAAAAAAGGTTTGGGGTGTGTATTGATGCAGAATAATAAGATGATTGCGTATGCCTCTAGGAAATTAAAGCTGCAAGAGAGAAACTACCCAACTCATGATTTAGAGTTAGCGGCTGTAGTGTTTGTATTGAAGAAATGGAGACATTACCTATATGGAGTGATATTTGAGGTTTTCACGGATCACAAGAGTTTTAAATATTTGTTTTCTCAAAAAGAGTTGAATTTGAGACAACGTATATGGATGAAATTTTTGGAAGATTATGATTGCACAATAAATTATCATCCAAGAAAAGCCAATGTAATGGCCGATGCTTTAAGTCGTCAAGTGCAAGCGGCAGGATTGATGATTAAAGAATTGCACTTGTTGGAAGAGGTTAGTTGTTGGAATCCTTGACTTGAACCGAGAAAAGTGATCCTTGGGAATATTGTCGTGAAATCCACTTTGTTGGAACATATCAAGGAAGCACAAGAGAAGGACCCTGAAGTGCAAAAGTGATTGGAGAAAGTCAAAAAGGGAGAAAAGTCAGATTTTAATTTGGGAGTGAATGGCGTACTAAGATTTCGGAATCGTATAGTAGTGCCAAAGGACGAAAGGCTTAAGAAGGAAATCTTGGAAGAAGCACTCCGATTTAAGTACACGATACATCTTGGAGGGAATAAAATGTACCAGGACTTGAAGAGTTTGTACTGGTGGGAGAACATGAAAAAGAAAATTGCCCAGTTTATCCAAACTTGTTTGATTTGCCAGCAGGTTAAAGCCGAGAATCAGAAACCATCTGGCCTATTGCAACCTTTAGAGATACTTGAGTGGAAGTGAGAAAATATCACCATGAATTTTGTATCCGGATTACCTAGGACACAAAGAGGTCACGACGCCATTTGGGTAATAATGGATAGACTGACCAAATCTGCTTATTTTCTATCGATTAGTATGAAATACTCACTGGAAAAGTTAGTGAAACTGTATTTGGATAAAATTATAAGGTTACATGGTATACCAATAAGTATTGTGTCCGATCGAGACTCTAAGTTTGTTTCTCGATTCTGACAGAAAATGCAAGAAGTATTGGGGACTAAATTGAATTTTATCACCACTTACCACCCACAGACTGATGGACAATTAGAGAGAAGATTCAAACTCTTGAGGACATGTTGAAAACCTGTATTTTGGATTTTGGAGAGAGTTGGAGTAAGTATTTGACATTGGTGGAGTTTGCTTATAATAATAGTTTCCATTCATCCATTCAAATGGCTCCGTACGAAGCTCTTTCTGGCCAGAGGTGTAGGTCTCCGATTTGTTGGGATGAAGTAGGTGAACGAAAGATTTTAGACTCAACTGCAGTGCATTGGATTGAAGAGGCGAGAGAAAAAGTGAAGTTAATACGCCAGAGAATTCAAACCATACAGAGTCGTCAGAAGAGCTATGCAGACAATCGAAGGAAGGATTTAGAATTTGCGGTTGGAGATCAAGTTTTCCTTAAGATCACTCCTCTGAAAATGAGTCTGATGACAGGAAAAGGAAAGAAGTTGCAACCTAGATTCGTAGGGTCTTATAAGATTCTTCAACGTGTAGGAAATGTGGCTTATAAGTTAGAATTGCCACCAAATTTATCTTGGATCCATAACGTTTTTCATGTATCCATGCTCAAGAAATATCATCCAGATCCGTCTCATGTCCTGCAACCGGAAAATGTTGAGATCGACGAGGCACTGACCTATAAGGAGAAACCAATAAAGCTTCTAGATTGTAAGGTGAAAGAACTGAGGAATAAGGGAATCCCATTGGTGAAAGTTCTGAGGAGAAACCACGGACTAGAGGAAGCAAGTTGGGAAGTAGAAGAAGAAATCCGAGAAAAAATTCAGATCTATTTCCAGATCAAGGTATGAATTTCGTGGATGAAATTCTCTTAAGGGCGAGAGGATGTGAGAATTCATGTTTTTATTCATAAAATAGTCATTTTTTATAATTATTTACCCTAGAGTTAGTTAATTATATTATCGTTGCATGAATTGCTTTTAAATTTCGCTTTATCGCGCGCAAGTCGAAAGTTTGCGTATATCATGTCGGAACGACTAAGTGGGGATTTGATAAATTTATACTAGACTCTTAAGAGTGAGTAATTACAGTGTTAAAGGAATTACATTGGAGGATTAGTGCACTAGTGCAACAAACAAGAGAGAAAAGTGGTGGTACGGAACACTATTCAACAACTATTCAAAGTTGACTTTGGCAACTCTTTTTACTGCTTTATCCCTCCAATCTTCCCTCACAAGCCAAACACACACAACTCACTCTCTCTCTCCTCTTGTTCGGCCGAGACAACAAGGAAGAAAGGAGGAGGAAAGCTTCACAAATCTTGCTCCAATCTTGCTCCAAATCTTCATCCAACTTCCACACCTCTTGGAAATCAACTCTAGCTTGAAGAAAGACAACCTCTTGTGGAGTTTCTTGGGAAGTTTTTGGTGGAAAAATCTGATTTCATCTAGGGTTTAAAGAGGTAACATTCATCTCCTTTAATCTTTCCAATTTCTTCAAGATTGAAGGTTAGTTTACATGGGTTTACAACCCTAAGCAAGAAAATAGGTTAGAGCACTTGAGGAAACCATTTACCTTGCTTTAATCTCTAGGCTAGCGGTCTTGAGGAGGCTTGTAGGTAGCTGCCTTGAGGATATGTTGATTAGTTAATGTTGTTTGTGTGATGAATGAAAGGATTATGGTTAGAAAATGGAGAGAAAGTTGGAAAATTTTGGAGGTTGAGTTGGCCGAAAAATTCTGTCCATGTTGTTCAATTTTTATTTTGAAATTTTGATACTTGGATGACTGTGAAATTGATGAATATGTGTTGTATATTGTGTCTACAAAATGCCTTCCAAAAATTGTTTCATTTGGTTGCACAAAACTTGAGTTTTGGCAAGGTTCAAATCTGGAAAAACGTATAGCAGGGGTACTCGGACAGTGTTATTTGTTCGAACGTAACTCTTTGTACCAAAGTACAAAATTGAGTGCCATTTATGGCATTCAAAACTAGACATTCATAGCTTTCCAATGGTATAAAAATCTCCTGCTGGTTCATTTTGAGTGAACCGCAGTGAGTCGGCAAAGTTGGCTGTTCTGTTTGGCTGTTCATACGAATGAAACTGGAAGCTGCACCTTGTGGCTTAATTTTGTCCCATTTATAAAAAGATTTTCATAATGATGTATTTTGATAAATTGTAGCCTTTGGAACCTAGTTTCCAACGCCACCAACCACTCTCAATTTGACTTTGTATAGAGTTATATATGGCTTGATTTTGAAAACGCGGCAAAGCTGGAAACTGAAAGCTTTATCCTTTCTTGCTGACTGAATGGTCAAACCTGTTTTGGGAGGTTATATTTCAAAAATTTTAGTGTCATTTAACCATCAATTGCTTATTAAATGTTTCTGGAACCTTGGTTTAAAAAATGGAGTGAATTGAGGTTGATTTCGTTGGACAAAACCTTTGGAAAAAAAGAAAGAGTGGGTTGGCAGATTTGCTTTGAAAATTTCATAAATTTTGGTCATTTTGTTAACTGCCTTCCCGTTCAATTTTTTGCCTAAATTTTGGTATAGAAGTAGTCCATATATGGACATTTAAGTGTACCAAATTTTGTGTAATTTCAATGTCATTTCGATATCCAAATGATGCCCCAAAGATTGCTCTTCAAATCTGGAAATTTACTGATCAGTTTGCAAGATTCAGCTGACTTTAAACTGTTATATCTTGATGTTCAAAACTCTGAATTTAGTTCCATTTCTCATGTTTGAAACCTTGTTTGGAACTCTTATTGTGTTACAAATTTCAAGGGCTGATTCACTTTCTGTAAATTATGTCGAATTTCCAAAGATTGCTATAAAACCAAGACTGGTTCAAACCTATCTTCTTGGAACTGAAATTTTGAGATGAAAAATGAATGCTTTCTGTTTGGAACCATGAAAAAGTGTTTTCTAAGAATTTTTAGTACTTTGAACGTAGTTTCCGACGGTATAAAGTTTTCCATTTTTGGAGATGCAAAACCCAAGATCTGATTTTCCCAAGATTGTCGTGCAAAACGAAAATTTTTCGAATTCTTAAGAAATGAGTTTTTGAGAACTTGTTACTCTCTCTCGATATCGATAGACCATTTTAAACTCGATATCATGAAGAGGCATGTCTCTCTTGGGACTTTAAATCCTCACTTTTGGACCTCGATTTTCGAGAGATTTAAAGTTCTCTTTCATGACATTGTCTTAGTATTGCACAAGTATACATTCTTCCTTGTTGGCAAGGGGTTTGTAAGTATTTGTGAGTGATAGTCAATTATTATTTCTTCAGGGGCTTAAGAGAATCTTCAAGAGAATCTCGGAGCGGACGCCTAAAAGCTTATTTGCTCACTTACTCACTTTTTTGACTTGGTGAGTGTCAAGTGCATGATTTATTGTTGTGCACGTGAATTGCTTCTTGTCAATTATGTGAATTAGAATTGTCGAGACGAGTGTGTACTTTATCGCACTCATTCTCTTTTAAATGAAATTATGATCGAATCTCGCTACGTGAATTGATAATCGACTTGTGTGAAGTGATGCTATTGTGAATCGTATTTGTGATCATCAGTTGGAGCGTTGTCTCATCGACTTATATGTATAATCAGGGGACGCCCAAACTCATAGACTAACCTTGTGACTCGAGCCGGTATGGGCTTGGTCGAGAAGCTTGGTGAACCATGAGAAATTCGTAAAGCTTGATCTATTTAAGAGATCTCGCTTGGCATACTCGAGTAGTATCGCCTTTCTAAATGATGAGCGTGCCCGGAACAGGGGGTGTAACGGTGAACGGGATTCGTGAAGTAAGTGGTGTCTACGGACTAAATATACCTACCCAGTTGACGGAGTGTCATCACGTGAAGGTATATGATTGAGACTCGGCAAAGCAAGTGAAATTTAGTTCTTGAGAGCTCCCGTATCTTTATTGAGTGTGTTTTATGTTAAATTATGAATTATTTGAATGTTATAGCTTTATTTCTTGCATAAGTGCTATTGCTACTTGAACTATGTGTTTGCATGCTTTTCTTGACCTCACTGAGCATTAGCTCATCCCATTAGTTTTATTTTCCTTAACAGGAGTTGAAATGGAAAGAATTATGGAGAAACCAACTTGATGGACTTTTGATTAGAATTTTGAATGTAATTGGTTAGATGACTTTTGGAGATTGTATATTTTGGGAATGTTGATGTACTTTTGGTAAATTGTAATGTAAGATTTAAATATTTTAAGGAAGCAACCTTTTCTTTATATTTTCGACTTTTAGTATTGATTGATTATCCATAAGTTGAATTCGTCTTATATCGAGTCCTGGCAAGAGATGGGAAGGCGTTCCATGGATACCCTTGGGTTCGCCCTTGGAAGAAGTGGGGGCGTCACACACTCTCAACATGATGAATCCTAAACCACTAGCCAATTTTGCTTTGACATTTTTGTATGATGTGTAGCATAATTACAAAAAAGAATAAAAATAAAAAAAGTTACCAAAGAGAGAGAGAGAGAGAGCATGATTTTCCAAATGCAAATTAAATAAAGAAAAATAAAAAAGAAACATTGCACCAAAATTCCCGTCGAACTTGAATTGATTTGTGAAAAATCAAAAGGCACTATTAATCCGAAGTATTTGTGGATAGAAATAGGACAAGAATTTCAAGAAAAGAGAGGGGCACATCAAATAGTAGACATTCACTAGGAAAGGAAAGGAAAAAATAAGATGATATTAGCCAGTTAAATTATCTTTGAAATGGGTTTATGGTTACTGAATTTACAGGACTAATTCAATCTAATAAATAGGGTCAATAAGTTATTGTTGCTAAATGTAAAGTGATGGTACAGTGCAATGCAAAGCTTGATTCAGGCAATCAGAGACCCTAATGCATTGGCCATAGGGGATGGAATCATGATAATAAAAATTGCACACCAAGTGTGTGTTCTTTTATGCATGTATGTAGTATGTGGTACATTATTGCACGAGTAGAGATTGTAAGTGATGGTAGTATGTAATGAAGTTTGATGGACACCGGTGAAAGTATATCATTTTTTTTGGTAGTAATGATGGTCAAGAAAGCAAATGATTCAAAATACAACAAGAATAGATGATGGATTATGCAAAGTCAAGAAATTCTCATATTTAATTTAAGGAATTAAGTCCATTTGAATGAAAATTATATGTGTCGGGAAAAGTTTTGGACAGCTCAAAGGGAAGACATCAACCTACAAGACAAGCTATAAGTTTCAAAAGAAATTCCTAAAATCATGACATTTCAAAACAATATACAAATAGAGGAATTCCTAAAAATTAAGAAGGTAGGCCATCTTTTAGTTTGTATCTGTCGCTTAAATTGTATGTTGCTTGGTATAGAATATCCATTAAGTAAATAAATAGATAGCAAGTCAAGAGGACGAATTTTGGGGTACGAAGCATTAATTAGCTCACTTGAACATTGGCTTTCGATGCTAATAATTTTTTTCTTCCAAATCAAGATGCATGTCTAAGTATAGCATCAAATCACACTGTGAAAGATGGTGCTAAAGTACAAAATGATGACACACGACATAATATGTGCTAAAATGTTAAGATACAAAGTGGGATGGTAGCGAGGTAAATTGGACAATGCATATGGATTCAATAGTTAGACACATAATCTGTAATAAAATCTCAAATAAGTATAGTTAGAGGTGTATAATGACAAAAAGAGGAGAAAAATTTGAAAGGTTAGGATGTAGGGGGGAAGGTGATAATTACAAATAGGAAAGAGTGTACATGCAACATGAAAATAGAAAAACCTTTGAAGTTATTAAGAAATTGTATGAGGTTTTAAAAATTGTCAAAGAAACCAAATTTCAAAATTTATCAATGTAGGATACCTTATTTAGATTAGAAAGGAAGTTTAATTCACATATAGGCAAATTGAACATGTTCATAAAGGTGAAATGCAGAATTGAGAATGAAGTAGCGACTGGTAAATGGACAATTGCTGAATTGGACGAAGGAAATGATAAAACTAATAGGCGCAAAAGTGAGGAGATAGAAATAATGAACACCCCAAGGGATAGTTTTGGGATAGAGAAACCGATGGTTAGTTTAGTGAGCTCAAAAACTAAATAGTATGAGTTAGATAAACGCATATGTTTATAAAAAATGTAAATAAAATGTGTTTTGTGAAGTTGGCAAAGCAATTTGATGTGCCAAATGCAAATGAAGGCGGCAAGAAATATATGAGAAAAAAAATGGTAGTTTAACGATAGAAAGTTACAAAAATCTAATAAAACTATCACAATAATTGCATTAAGTTAACTATTTCAGTGAGAGTCAAAGACTATCAAGAAAATGTAGGGATCGAAGACAACCTAAGAGGGGGGTGAATTAGATTATTTAAAAACTAATCAAATTATGAGACACTTTTTTGCTCAATATGAAATTTACCCTCTTTTCTAGGTGACCACTCAATGTATCAATTAGTGAGAAAGCAAGAAAACTTGAGAATAGAAGAGATAAGCAATTAAGATTCAAGAGATAGTAAGTAATAAAGAAAGAATAGCAAACCAATTTCACTTGCAAGCTCCATTTGAGCTTGAATATCACTTTATAGAACAAACTTATTCAAGTTGATCAAATACAACCAATCTTTGTGTACAAAGGAAGGATCACTTCCTCCTTACCTCAAGTTACACTTGGTCAAGTTAAGAAGTTTTACTATCACTCTGGATAACCCTCACAAAACTACACTATTGAAGTATTTTTCTCACACAAGAAAAGTTTATACGAGATTCACACAACTAAAAGTACAAATCTTCTTTATAGAGTATTTTCTCACTAAAATCACTCTTGATCTTTTGTAGTCTCGATGTGCAAAAGTAGTCTAAAAGTAGTTGACCATGCACTTTTTATATGAGACCAAAAAGTTTCTCTATTAATGCTTCCAACGGATAGAAGGCAGCTGAAGAGTCAACTAGCTGTTGCGAGTGTCAGATGTCTGGTTCATCCGATACTTACGTCCGACAGCAGGCAGTGAGTTTGAGAAAATTTCTTTAATTCTTTCGAACGTCCGGTGTCTCTGAAAGCAAATGATAAATATGAGAAATCTTTTTCAGTTCTTTCAGACGTCCTGTACCTCTAATACTTTGCGTCCGAAGTGCCGCATTGTTTATCGGACGTCCGGTGGTCTAATGTTTTGTGTCCGATCGAAGTTAGTGAGTTAGAGGAAATGTTTTAATTCCTTCGAACGTCCGGTGATGGAGTTCATCATGCGTTCGAAGTTGCGCAATGATTATCGGACGTCCGATCCTGTCTTCACAAGCGTCCGACAGCTTTCAGCAACCTTTGTTTCTTTCAATTGCACTTGAATTTTGAATCTGATTTGCTTCATAGCTGAAAGTTTTTTTTGAAGAGATATTAGTATCATCCATTTGTTTTGTAAACATCAAAAGTTAGGGACTAAGATTAACAATCTCCCCCTTTTTGATGATGACAAAACAATGGATGGAGGAAAAAATAATTGAGCTAAAACTCCCCTTCACTCAATGCATCAAAGAAGTTTTGTAAGTGCTAAGATTTTTAAGGTCAGAATAACTCCCCCTCAGGATAACTCCCCCTTGCCAATTTACATACACATTAACCAATTTACACTTTCTAAAATTCCAACATTCATTTCTCCCCCTTTTTATCATCATAAGATGATTTTAACAACCAAATATCAGCAATACAATATCAGCACTGCAGTCATACAATCAACAGCAGAAATCCAATCCAATATCCATCCAATCCAATATACCACCGATATCCAATTCAATATACCAAAACATACCAGAAATGCAATCCAAACACAAACATAGAAAATTAGTACCAGAAATCAGAAGAAGTACCAAACAGAAAAGCAAATTAACTAGATACCATTAAGGTTAACAAATATCCATTAGTACAGAGTACTTGAAACATCAAAAGAGAGAATTATAGAATATGCAAATGCCTAATATGAAGTGCCATTCTAAAATGAAGTGCAAGTGCCTAAGAGTGCCTAAATGGTGATCTTGGACAATCCGGCCCTTCTTCTTGCAAGGCGAAATTGAGCAGGATCCACTTCTTCTTCAGTTTCCTTATCATTATCATCATTAGTTTCAGTTGCTGGAGCCTTGCCCTTATCTTGTGGCTAAGAACTTGAGGCATGGACTTCAGGAGTGGACTCAGGTTGTGGCTCTTTATCTTGTGGAACAGGAGTTGACTCAATCCGAGGCTCCTTTTGATGCACATTTTCATCTTCTTGAGGGACAGGAGGCACAAGCAAATTTCTTTTGTCTATAAAAGTTGTTTGTTGCTCAAGTGACATGGTCATTATCAGACCATCTTTAAGAAGGAGAATGTGTTGTTTGAGTTCGTCAAGTAAGGAGATGACTTCATGATTGGATGAGGAAGGCTGAGTGGATGATCTTCTAGGATGGATGGTAAAGGGTGAAACAAACTGAGACTGATCTCTGCGAAGTCAAGGGATGACAGGAGTTTTATGACGACTCTTTGTCCTAAACTCCAAAATAGACTCCTTGTAGCACTAATGACCATCAAAGAATCTAAGATTTTTTCTTTCAAAATAAGCTTTGGAAAAGATGGTGGATGCACTCTCTTTTGGAGACACTCTAGTGAAAGATATTTTGAAGTGAGCAAAAATTAGAGTTATAAACTTTCTATAGGAGAGTTTCCTACTGCTATCAGTGCTGATTTTGAACAAAAACTTGCACATAACAAAGTCAAAATCAATTCGGACTTCTTCAACAAAGCAATAAAACAAGTAAAGCTCCATTTTGTTGGCATCAGTCCTATGACCATCAGTAGGAACCAACAAGTTTGAAATTATTGTAGAGATGATCAGATTTTGAGAACTGAGATCCTCCAATTTTGCTTCAGCAGGTGTGTTAAAGTGTTGTCGGAAGTAAGTCATCAATTTTTCAATGTGAAAATGGTGATAGGCAGAAGGAAACTCTTCATAAGGGAAGAAGTTTGTAATTTTTACTTTAAAATTATCTTCAATTTTGGTCATTAAAACCGCACTAACAATGTCAGGATTAAATGCAATATCTACTGAGTTGACACGAGAGATAAGGTCAGTGTGAGAATTACCTTTCCTAAGGTTAGCAAAGAACTGATGAAGTATATTAGGGTAATATGAGTTGAGTAAGGTCAGAATGTGAGACCATTTTTGAAATTCAAAAAGCTTAAGGACTGGTTCAAGATCGAGCTTACGAAATTCAGCGGGAAGAATGGTTTTTTGTGTGATGAAGCCCTTCTGTGTAATCTATTCAAATCTCTCTCTGGCCTCATTATCAATAAACTTGGGCAATGGAGTTGGCTCTTCCTCAATTTGAACAGTAGGTTGCATTCTGGCAGGACGTTTCCTTTCTCCACCACGTTGAGCATCAGTTGGCACATCAATCCTTTTTCTAGGTGATTTTTTGGTGGAAGGCTCAACATTTTCTTCATCTCTAAGCCTGGTAGTGCGTCCGGTACCAGCAGGGCCTCCTTTCAATCGTACCATGATGATATGCAGGATGATTTTGGTGCAGAGATTGATGAAACTGTGTATGAAATGGACTAAGATTGCAATTTAGACTACAATGTATGATTGAATCTTTTAAAATGGGTGAATTTTGAGTGTCTAGGGTTTCGGATGAAAATTAGGATCGGTGGAGTGGTTGGCAGTTAGAAAAGGTTGTAAGTGCCAATCGATGCGCAAAAGAGTTGTGACTGTATTGGTGAAGTCAATTTCTTGAAAATTGATCAGAGAAGAGATGAATTTGAATTTTGAAATTGGAAGAAGGTGAACGGGTGCATCCGAGACAACGGTTAGGTTTGAAGTAAATGAAGGAGAAAGCTTCTTTATAATAGGCCACTTTTGAGTGTCGGACGGCCGAACGAAGAGAAGCGTCTGACACTACTGTCGAATCCAAAATTTTTCTAGAAAATGGCTTAGAACACTGTCGGACGTCTGTTCATATGGTATCAGACGTCCGATAAAGTGTGACCAGAGATTTTTTTAGAAATTCTTTTTCAAAACCCCCAATTTTGTTCTAAAAAATACAAACAGATCCAGTGGTAAGGCTTTTGTAAGAATATCAACAATTTGATCTTTTGAGCAAACATATTGTACACAAATTTCACCCTTTTGAACAAGATCACGAATGAAATGATGCTTTATGTCTATATGCTTTGTCCTAGAATGTTGAATGGGATTTTTTTGCCAAGTTTATGGCACTTATATTATCACAAAACATAGGCACACAGTCATACACTAATCCAAAATCATTCAAGATACTTTTCATCCATAACAATTGAGTACAACATGCACCGGCGGCAATATATTCCGCTTGACCGTAGACAAGGAGATAGCATTTTGTTTCTTACTAAACCATGACACTAAGCAATTACCAAGAAAGTGACATGTACCACTTGTACTTTTTCTATCCATCCTACATCCACCAAAATCAGCATCCAAAAAATCACATAAAGGAAATTCATGACATTTTGGATACCAAAGACCATAATTTAAGATTCCTTTTAAGTATCTAAAATTTTTTTTCAAGCAATCAAGTGAGATTCCTTTGGACAAGATTGGAATCGAGCATACAAGCAAATAGTAAACATAATATCAGGTCTACTTGCAGTTAAATAAAACAAACTACCAATCATATCTTTATACTTCTTCTCATCAACTTTTATACCCTCTTCATCATTGTCAAACTTGATAGATGTGCACATAGGTGTTCTAACTTGCTTTGAATCCTCCATACCAAATCTTTTGAGGAGTTCTTTCATATATTTAGCTTGATTAATGAATACTCCATCTCGGTTTTGAATCACTTGGAGCCCAAGGAAGAAGTTCAACTCTCCCATCATGCTCATTTCAAACTCATTTTGCATAATAGTGGAAAAATCCTTGCACAAACACTCATTAGTAGTACCAAAGATAATATCATCCACATATATTTGCACAATCAAAAGATCATTTAGTGAGTGAGTGAGTGAGTGCTATTTAGTGCTTAGTAGAGGCTCTATGCTCCCTCTCCCAGTTCCCACATCGTTTGTTAGGAGTGTGCGTGAGTAGTACTTAAGTTCCATAGGTGCAACCAAAAGTCAGCAATTACCTTTTGGTTGTATCTTGTGGAGTTAATTTAGGTACTGTTTATCAAACTTTCTTGTCAAAAGATCACTTGAACTTTGTTTAGTGAAAAGAATGGTATCCACAATACCCCTTTTAAAATCATTCTCAACCAAAAAACCACTTAAACGTTCATACCATGCTCTTGGAGATTGTTTTAATCCATATAAAACTTTTGAAAGTTTAAACACATTATTTGGATATGTCTCATTTTCAAAATCGAGAGGTTGGTCAACATAGACTTCTTGATCAATAAAACCATTTAAAAAGGCACTTTTAACATTCATTTGAAATAATTTAAAAACCTTGAAACATGCAAAAGCCAAGAACATTCTAATTGATTCTAGCCTAGTTACGGGAGCAAATGTTTCATCAAAATCTATTCCTTCTTCTTGAGCATACCCTTTAACTACAAGTCTAGCCTTGTTTCTCACAACTTCACTTTTGTCATTCATTTTATTTCTAAAGACCCATTTTGTGCCAATAATAGGATGATTTTGAGGTCTTTCAACTAGTGTCCAAACCTTGTTCCTTTCAAATTGATTTAGTTCCTCTTCCATGACTAAAATTCAGTTTTCATCTTTTAAAGCATCAATAATATTTTTAGGTTCAAAATGTGAGATTAAGGCAAAATTATCCATCAATTGTTTAGAGGAGGAACGAGTTCTTACCTTTTCGGATGGATCACCATTAATGAGATTCTTGGGATGATTTTGAACGAACTTCCAAACTCTTGGAAGATCCTTAGATATACCAACATTCTTGTCATTTTCTTTTAATACTTGATTCTCTTGAGGATCATCTTCCTTTGAAATTTCTTCTAGTGGAGCATTGTCTTGATCGTGAATTGTGAGTTTCTTAAGTCCTTCTTGAACACCTACATCACCATCCTCACAACAACTTTTGAAAATATCATCATTAGATTCATCAAATGTAACATGTATTGCTTCTTTAATAACAAGGGTTCTTATATTATAGACTCTAAATCCTCTTTTGTTTTCACAATAACCCAAGAAAATGCTTTCATCGGATTTCTTATCAAAATTTTCAAGATGTTTCTTGATGTTTAAAATAAAACATTTGCAACCAAAAATTTTGAAATATCCAACAATTGGTTTTTTATAAAAAATTAACTCATAAGAGGTTTTGTTCAAAATTGGTTTCAAAAGAACTCTATTCATTGCATAACAAGCCGTATTTACGGTTTCGATTCAAAAATATTTTGGCAAGTTACATTCACTTAACATAATTCTTGAGGCTTCTTGAAGGGTTCTATTCTTTCTTTTAACAACACCATTTTGTTGAGGAGTTCTTACAATTGAAAATTCATGTGTAATACTATTGTGATCACAAAATTTTGAAAAATCACAAAATTTAAATTCCGAGCCATTGTCACTTCTAATCTTAACAATTTTCAACTTAACTAGATTTTGAACTTTTGCAAATAGGAAAACAAAATTTTTGAAGGCATCATCCTTGTGAGCAAGAAACATCACCCAAGTGTATCTAGAATAATCATCAACAATGACTAAACAATATTTTTTACCACCCAAGTTAGCAACTTGTGAAGGACCAAATAAATCAAGGTGTAAAAGTTCCAAAGGTTTTGAAATAGAAACACATTTCTTGGGTTTAAAGGAAACTTTGACTTGTTTTCCAAATTGACAAGCATCACAGATTTTGTTCTTTTCAAACTTAATTTTTGGCAAGCCTCTAACAAATTCCTTTTTGAAAATTTCTTTTAATAAATCCATGTTGAAATGACAAAACCTTCTATGTCACAACCAAAGGTCTTCATTTGAAACTTTAAGGCATTTAAAACTAGAGGAGTCAACATTTTTAAGAATAACCACAAAGATGTCATTTATTCTTTTTCCTTTGAAGATAATATTAAACTTTAAGTCAAGAACAAGACATTCATGCTTTTTGAACAATACAAACAGATTTCTATCACATAATCGACTAACATTTAGCAAGTTATAACTCAAATTATCAGCTAGAAGAACATTGTGAACAAAGGTTTGACTATTCTTACCAACATCTCCAACTCCAATTGTTTTGGCTTTGTTGTCATCTCCAAATGTCACTTTTCCACTTGATTTAGGATTGAACTTGATGAATTGAGATGGATCACCGGTCATGTGCCATGAGCATCCACTATCTATGAATCATTTTGATTCCTTAATGATATTCACCAAATTCACCTATACAAAAGTTCACAAGATAACATATGGTACCCTTTACTTTTTGAGTTCTTGAGAGTTAGCATTATACTTAACTATCCACATGCATTTCATGCCATTTCTCATATTCTTCCTTACATACTCTTCATGTGACCTATTTGACAACAGAAACTACACATAGTCAAAGAGTTGCTTGTATGGACATGTTTAACAAACCTTACATGTCTTCTCTTGTAAATAGTAAACTCATTTGCATTCCTTTCATGAAAGTCACGATGAGGTTTTGATTCATTCCTTTGAAAACAATTTTGTTTCTTGTGTTGGAGCAACTCATTTACATTATCCATTTTTCTTTTCAAATCACCTTGTTCCCTTTTGAACAATTCACAAAACTTTATTTTTCTATCAACCTCAACATGTAAATCAGTCTCAACCTTTTTGAAGTTATCATTTTCATCTTTTAGACTTTTGTTCTGTCAAAAAAGGTTTGCATTATCTTGAATAAGAAAATTAATTTTCTATTTTAATTCCTTGTTTCTAGCATAGGATTCTTTCAATCTATCATGCAGTCTTTCAATAAAGGAATTAACATCATCATCAGATTCATCATCACTATCAAGTTGAAAGTTGCAAATGGTTACCTCATCATCACCAATGGCCATGAAAGCCATTTGAGCAGATTCTTCTTCCTCTTCAAAATCACCTTCTGAGTTGCAATGATTCCATGTGATTTGAAAGTTGTTGAATTTTGGTTTTCGTTCAGCTTTTCTTTCTTTCTTCTTCTTCATTGGGCACTCACTCATGTAGTATCCGGGTTGGCAGCATTCAAAGTATTTGTCAACTTACTTTTTATTGGTCTCTTACTTTCCTTTGTTTCTTGCATTGTTGAACTGATTTGGGAATGAATTGTTAGGTCCTCCTTTTCTAAATCTCCTTTTGTTGAGAATTCTCTTGAAACTTCTTGTGATGAGAGCAAGATCATTGTCATCAATTTCCACATATTCTCCATCCAAGGAAGTCAAGTCATCTTCATCTTGAAATACTTTTAGAGCAATGCTCCTTCTCACATTTGCATCCTCTTCCTCTTGTACCTTAATCTTAAGTTTCATCTCATAAGAGGCTAGAAAATTGATAAGAGATTCAATAGGCATAGAGTTCGAATCTTTAACTTCCTCAATGGCAGTCACCTTACTTTCCTCAATCCTTGGACAAGGCATTCAAGATTTTTTAATTTTTCTCTCTTAAAGAGTATTTCTTTTCTAGTACCTCTAAATTCTTAATGAGATCATTGAATCTACAATACAATTTGTCAATATTTTTATGAGGTTCCATCTTAAATAATTCATATTTTGTAACTAATATAGATTTCTTTTGTTCTCTCACATTTTCACTCCCTTCATGAATTTCTCTCAGTTTGTCCCAAATCTGTTTAACAGACCTACACCCTTTGACCCTAATGGATTCATTTGAGTCCAAATCACTAAACAACATATTCATAGCCTTGGCATTCAAGGTGAGGTGGGTTCTATCATCATCAGTCAATTTATTTCTGATTTTTGGTCTTGATCTGTGAGTAACTTTATTCGTTATAGATGCATCATATTGACTTTCATTAACAATAAATTACAATTCAATAACAATAGATTGCAAGAAAATAATCATTCTTTCTTTCCAACTCATATTATTGGATCCATTAAACATTGGGGGTCTAGTGACAGATTATCTTTTAAAAAATATGACATTGTTGGTTGTCATTTTATTCCAAAGCCGCTTGAGTTTAATCTCTAGGAGACAAAGTTCTGATACCAATTGTAGGGATCAAAGACAACCTAAGAGGGGGGTGAATTAGGTTATTTAAAAATTGATCAAATTATGAAACACTTTTTTACTCAATATGAAATTTACTCTCTTTTCTAGGTGACTACTCAATGAATCAATTAGTGAGAAAGCAAGAAAGCTTGAGAGTAGAAGAGATAAGCAATTAAGATTCAAGAGACAGTAAGTAATAAGGAAAGAATAGCAAACCAATTTCACTTGCAAGCTCTACTTGAGCTTGAATATCACTTTGTAGAACAAGTTTCTTCAAGTTGATCAAATTCAATCAATCTTTGTGTACAAAAGGAGGATCACTTCCTCCTTACCCCAAGTTACACTTGGTCAAGTTAGGAAGTTTTACTATCACTTCGGATAACCCTCACAAAGCTACATTATTGAAATATTTTTCTCACACAAGAAAAGCTTACACGAAATTCACACAACTAAGAGTACAAATCTTTTTCGTAGAGTATTTTCTCACTAAAATCACTCTTGATCTTTTGTAGTCTCAATGTGCAAAAGTTGTCTAAAAGTAGTTGACCATGCACTATTTATATGAGACCAAAAAGTTTCTCTATTAATGCTTCCAACGGATAGAAGGCAACTGAAGAGTCAACTAGCCATTGGGAGTATCGGACATCCGGTCCATCCGATACTTGCGTCCGACAGCAGGCAGTGAGTTTGAGGAAATTTCTTTAATTCTTTTGGACGTCCGGTGTCTCTGATGCTTGCGTCCGAAAGCAGATGATAAATATGAAAAATTTTCTTCAGTTCTTTTGGACATCCGGTACCTCCAATGCTTTGCGTCCGAAGTGCTGCATTGTTTATCGGACGTCCGGTGCTCTAATGTTTTGCATCCGATTGAAGTCAGTGAGCTAGAGAAAATGTCTTAATTCCTTCGGACGTCCGGTGGTGGAGTTCATCATGCGTCCGAAATTGCGCAATGATTATCGGACATCCGATCCTGTCTTCACAAGCGTCCGACAGCTTTCAGCAACCTTTGTTTCATTCAATTGCACTTGATCTTTGAATTTGATTTGCTTCATAATTGAAAGTTTTTCTTGAAAAGATATTAGTATCATCCATTTGTTTTGTAAACATCAAAATCTAGGGACTAAGATTAGCACTGTTGATACTGAATACCTTAGTTGTGGGAAAAGTTCCTGAGAGGTTTTTTGTCCCTTTGTCTCCTAAAAACTATAGCTTGCAATTTTTCTACAAGTTTTTGGTGTTAAGAAAGGTTATTTTGTGAGGACCCGAAAATTTTCTTATTTATCGAATATTACTAGTTTACTTAAATATTTATTTAATTATTTTCTCCGAATTATTTATTTCGACCATTTAAAATCCATTTATATGGAACAAAGCCTCTTTTATATTTTTAAAGCGTTTTGTTGAAAAATTCACTTTTCAAAAATTCGTTTAGTTGGGAACAACGAGTACATGTTTTTCGAGACTATACTTGAATCGGGAGTGTATTAATATTGGAGAGTTAAGAATGATCAATGGTAGATTAAGAAGGGTTAATTGAGGAATTAATACTCGACTCATGTGAGGACTCATAAATTTTCTTATTTTAAATTCCTATTTCTAGCTCATTTAATTATTTACTTGGCCATTTACCCCGAATATTATTTTCTAACCTCTTGAGACCAAATTACATTGATCTATGACTTACTAATATTTTTAGAGTGGCTCGTTTCAAAATTTAATTTCTGAAGGCTCGTTAAGTGAAAATAGTAAATACGCAATTGGAGTAAATAATTGAATCGAAAATACAATAAGCTTGGAAAATGGGAGACTTGTACATTAGTCTCAAAATAGGTATTTTTATGTTTAAGTACTCAAGTGATAGTTATTAGTACTATCGTTATAAGAAATTCTTGGAAGTTTCACTTTATCGCGCTTAATTTGGAAATACGCGTTTTCACACGCGCGATTTAATTGAGAGACTTTAGACTCTCATTTTGGGACAATTAAGAGTGAATAATATTTATATGAATATAAGTGTATTGGAGGTCTAGTGCACTAGTGAAATAAACTCGAGAGAAATCGAGCACAAAACGCGCGCGTGCGCGCGTGAAGGAGGGTTGACTTTTGGGCAACTTTGGACCACACACTAAAGCTTCCTTTGGAAGTTTCATTTCAGATCAGAATTTCCTCTCTCCTAGCTCCATTTCCAGCGTGCAACTCCAAGGAAAAGAACCAAGCTTGCTTCTTCAATTTTCTTCTCCATTTCCCTCACCAAACTTGCACCATTTTGCACCAAAATTTAACTACACTTAGCTTATTACTTGAAGATCATCTTAAGCTACAAAAAGGGGGAGCTTTTCATGGTTTTCTTGGCCAAGGAGAGGACCGAAAATTCTGTTCTTGCACACCAAGTGAAGTAGGTAACGATCTAACCTTCAAAACTTGGTTTATGGAAGTTCTAGTGCCCTTATATACTCATGCATGTTCATGGGTAGCTTGTTTATGGTGAAAAAAATGGTTGTGTGGGCTCTATGAACTCCCACCTTGGATATATGGATTGATTTGTGGTGTTTTGATGGTAATAATGTTTATTTAGTGCTTAAACTAGTGGATTAATGTTGGGTTGTTGATAGAAACTCAAGGATGGTGCAATGACCAAAAGTGATCATTTTGCCCTGCTTTGTTCGAGCACTTTGGTGCGAAATTTTGAGGTTCTAATGGCTTGTTTTTGTTGTTTACATGTTATATTGAGTGTGTAAAAAGTTTCATTGAAAAATAACTTGATTTGGTCACCCAAATGTTGGAATTTCGGAAGCTTAGAAATCTGGAATTGGTTCCCGTCACTGCCCAGGCAGTCATCTTGTTTTGGCTATAACTCATCGCTCCGATGTCGGAATCGAGTGCCGTTTGAGGCACTAGAAACTAGACATTCCTAGATTTCTGTTGGTATAAAATGCATGTCCTGGTTCTACTTGAGCAAGCCAAACCATTCGTTTGAAATTTGCTGTCCTGTTTTGTTGCTTCCTGGAAGGCCGCACATGAGCTGTAACTTGATGGTCACAAACAAGCTAGTTATGGATAGCTTTTGAAAATGATTTCTTCTGAGAAAATATAACCTTATGAGTCTATTTTCCAACGCCACCAACTATGCTCAATTCCGAGTTGAATTGAGTGATTTATGATCAAAATTCGAATCTGGTCTTGTGAAGGAATACCATGCATTTGGACAGATTTGAAACTAACAATGATTTGGGACTTGTTATCCGAAGCTTCTTAGTGTAAATCACCTATCAAATGTACCTTGGACATATTTTAGACATTACCTACTGGAATGAACCATGTTTGAGATGTTTCTTGACCAAATGTTTGGAAACGGCAAAACGGAAGTTCAAAGGCAGCTTAGCCTTAGAATTTCTTGTGATTTCAACGGTCTCGTTAACCGATTTCCGTACATATTTTTCTATGAAATTTGGCAAAAGAGTGGCCCTTATATGGTAGTATATTCATACCAAATTTGGTGCCGTTCCGAGTCCGTTTCGATACCTAACTAAAGTCCCAAAGTATGGAACATAAATCTGGAAAATTGGCTTAACAGTTTCGATTTTTCACCAACTTTGAACTATCGTATCTCGGTGCTCAAAACTCCGATTCTTAATCCGCTTGTTCTGTTCTAAACCTTACTTGCAACTCTAATTGATTTACAAATTTCAGAGGCTGGTTGGCAATGTGTGAATTCTACTGAATTTTCAAAGTTAGCGAAAAACTAACCCCGACACAATCCTAAGTACCCTGAAATAGTGATTTTGAGCCCATTTTTGAATACTTTCCATTTAGAATCATGAAAAAGTGTCTTCTAAAAACTTTTAGTACTTTCAAATAGGATTCCAACGGTACCAAGTTTTCCAATTTTGGACTTGTAAAGAGTGAGATACAATTTTTCAAAAATTCATATCAAAACTGAAATTTCCAAAACTTAAGGGAAATGGAGTTTTTCGAATTCTCTTTTTTCCCTCGATATCACTTGGACATTTTATACTTGATTTCAAAGACGGAAACTCGATTGCTCTTGTGTTTTGAAACCCCGTCTTTGAATCTCGATTTACGAGTGATTAGGGTTCGTTTTCACGAGATTTTCTTGGAATGTGCACTAGTGCGATCTTTTCATTTATTAGGGTTTATGAGTGATAGATCCTTTTTAATTGCCCAGGCTCGCACGAGAACCTTCAAGAGGATCCCACAGTGAACGCCTAAAAGCTCCGAGTGACATTTCTTTCTTGTACTTGTATCGGTGAGTGTCAAGTGCATGTTTACTTGAACTCCTGTGAACTCGTTACATGCTTTCCTGTTATCAATGCTTTGGGATTTGAAAATGGAGTCGAATGTGTACTTTATCGCACTCATTCTCATTCGAAAACAACAACTCATGCTTCGAATGCTTGATTACTTCAAATGCTTGACCATAACAAATGCTGGAATGTATCACATGCTTGAATTACATGAAATACTATGCCATGGCGGCATACGTCGTTGGAGTGAATCTCCTCGACACACACATGTACATGGGGGACGCCCAAACTCATAGGCCGACCTTGGGACTCGAGCTGGCATGGATTTGGTCGGGAACCTTGGTGAGCCATGAGAATCACATGATAAGCTTGATCTATTTGAGAGGTCTTGCTTGGCATACTCGTGGAGTATAGCCTTATAAATGTCGTGTGGGCCAGGAGCGGTGTATGGTGGACGGATGAGAAGTAAGTGGTGATCTACGGATTGGAAATATCAACCCGGTTGACGGAGAGTCATCGCGGGGAGAGATACGAATGAACTAGCGAAACTTGTGGAACTTAGCTCCTGAGAGCTACCATATCCTTGAATTGTTTCTGTTTACATTCCATTGGAATTATCAATTGCTTGTATTTTATCAATTGATCTGTTATTTGGGCTTGTTGCTTGGACTATGTGCGTGCATGTGTGTTCTTGGCCTCACGAGCGTTTTACTCACCCTGTAGATTTGTTTTCCTTAACAGGATTGGATACGGAGTAAACTTGGAGAAATCCCCTTTTGATGTATCTTGTATTAGGGTTTCAAGTATTTTGGCTTGACCCTTTTTGGTTGTACTTTTGGAATTTTAATATATTATTTGGATATGTGATGTATATTTTGGAATTTAAGATGTACTATGGACACCCGATGTGTGGGTTGGATAATGGATGAATATTGTTAAGGTTGAACGCTTCAGTACTAATTACATTTATATTAACTGGTTGTGACGTCTAGTACCGCTATAAGGTTGAACGTAAATTGCCATGAGTCCTGGCGAGAGTTGGGCAGGCGTCCCGCGGATACCCTCTGATTTGCCTTAGGGAGAAGTGGGGGCGTCACATATTTGTGGTGTTTTCTGTAGTTATACTTCTTCATAGGTGTTACGACTTGTAGATAGCTATATGGTGAAGTCTGAAAAAAATTTTCTAGCAGCTAAGACTGTGGTCCCCCCAACAAAAAAACCCCAAAACTAGAGCATCTACAGTGGAAAAATGCCTATGTGGTATAAGCTCATATAATCAACACCCTATTTTTTAGTTGATATAAGCTCATTAACATGTCTATGTGATCCTTCTGTTTCTTATTGACTGTAGGAATAATAAAGAACTTGTGGCAAGGCTGGGTTCTCCACCTCTTGGATCTAAAGCTCTGGAGTTCCCTACCAGCTTTTCACAGAACATTTGGGGACAATTCAAAGCTTGCCTTTGGAAACAATATTGGTCTTACTAGAGAAGCCCTTCGTACAACTTGATGCATTTCTTGCACATTTTCTCAGTTTCTATGATTTTCGGGTTTTTGTTCTGGAATCAAGAGTAGAAAATGTAAGTATGTGCTGAATTTACTCAAACAAAGTAATAACATCTGCAGTAAAAATTCAAGAATTCCAACAGATGGTTGTCCTTCATGCATGGAAGAGATTAATTGGTCCTTTGATAGCATGCACTAGACTCTATATTTAGCTTCTTCACGCAAGTGCATGACAATTGTATGGTTATAATGCTCGTGTTTGTATACTTTCCAACCTCTTATGGTCTGATGCAAAGAATGTTCTGGTGAGATCTAAAGAGGAATAAACCATTGGCTGTGCTTGAAGTTTGTATATGTAATGAACAACGAAGCTCTTTGAATGGTTGCATGAAATTGTTAGCAGTTTCTAACTTTGCAATTAGTTTTTGCTCCCTCTTATGGTCTGATGCTACAACGTCGAAAAAAGTTCTAATTTTCATATTACCATTTATGCAGCTGAATTCTTGCCAAATAGATTAGAAATTCAGTGCTTTGCACAAATGGCTAAAAGGTCATAGATTGTGATGTTGTTAGCGGACCATGGAATCGAGATGGCCTTATGAGTTCTTTATTTCCTTTCATTCTCTCTTGCATATCTGATTTTGAATTAGTAGAGTTGTTTCTATGTTGATAAATATCCCTATAGAGTATTTACTATGTTATACAACTTGTATTTTTTATTGAGTAGACTGCCAACCATGAGTATTTAGAAAGCTTGGCAAAAGTGTAGACACCAAAAATTTTACCCTCATTTTATTTAAGTTTTATTATTTATTTATTTTTATTTTATTTCCTTCATTTTATTTATAGTTTTGTTCATTTTTGTTGAATTTTATTTATTCTTATTTCACTTCTATTTCTTGAAAAAAAATTATTATTATTATTAAAAAAACAGGAAAAGAAAAGGAAAATCATTAAAATCAATGTTTGGTTAAAAAATTAAAAAAAAGGGGAAGCTTCGGCAGAAGAATAGAAGCATTGCAGCTCCATTTTCACTGACCATTTTCCACTCATTTTTTCTGGTTTTTCTTTCTCCCAAAACTTTGAACACCTCATCCCCTTTGATCCTTATCAAGAACCTTCCGGAATAATGGCCATCGAATGGCTCTAAAATATTCAGCAAATCTCAACTCTCATCCTCACCTTTGAGGGGAGGGTTTGAGAGTTGGTGTTTCATATAAATAGAACGGAAAGGGCCGAACAAAGGAAGGAGGGGAAGTAGAGTAAAGAGACTTGGCGGCTGGACAGAAGAAACCGAGAAAGCGAGAGATAGAGATAAGAGTGAGAGGGGTTGAGAGGAAAAACTGGAAAAGGAAGAACAACGGGAAGAGTGAGAGGGATAGACCGAGAGGAAAAAGAGAGATTGAGGAAGGTTACGGGTAGAAAGAAAAGAAAGAAATGGGATGAAGCCTCCGGAGAAAGAGAAAAGAACAAGGGTTTCAGGCTAGGGAATCTTGGAGGAAAAGTTTCAAGGGCTGGCTGGGAAAGAACAAGAATCTGAGAGAGGAAGGAAAAGACTGGAAAAAAGAGGAGATTTTGGGAAGGAAAAAGAGCTGCGGAAACCAGTTGGAAAATGTCTCCAAACCCAAAGAAACGCAGTCCTCGTCGTTGCTCCATCTGTGCATATTTTCTTGGTTTCGTGACCAACACCCAGGCGGCATCTCTTCATTTTCCCTCACACAAATCCAGTTTCCAACAGCTTTCAGGTATGGTTCCACCCAAAAAGCTAACATCATCTGTTCATTTGTTGCTTTCTCTGTCCGGATTTTCCTTTGCTAAGTTGCTCTGGTTGCCGACGTTTGATGATGTTGCTAAGCAATACTGTGAGTATTGCTTGGTGATGTTGTTGTGTTGTTGATAAGCTTGGTGGCGGTCCCTTTTGCTCATTTAATGTGAATCTGAAATAAGAATTCAATCAAAAAGCCATGACCAGATAGCATTTCTTACACATGTAATCTGATGAACTAAAGGTGGCGTCTTTGGTCCTTGTTTGTGCGTGCAAGTTAGGTCTAAGAATTGTTAGGAGTGCAAACTACAAGATTCGAGTTTGATTGTTGGCTTGGGTTGGAAATTTGGTACTTGTTTGAATCTTGTGACATGAAAACTCAGAACCCCAGAACCTATACGTTTAACAGTTGGGAAAGGGGGAAAGAAACCATGAATTTTGGAGTTGTTTTCTTTCATTTCGCTGCCTTTTGCATCTCACAATGGCGTAGTGTGTATTTTCCGTGTAAGACTGCTGAGTCTTGAAGCATCGGAGGTTGGGAGAGATTGTAGAAGTTGTCTTTTGGTTGCTTAAGTTTCAAACCATTAGGAAAAGTTGCATGAACCCAGAATTTGCAGAAGGTCGCGTGGCTGAGTTTCCTTTGCTCTTCCGTGATTCTCTCTTTCTTTTTGCTAAGTGTTAGCTCACCTTTTCCTTTCATCATATTGAGATGGGTTCGTCTTGTGTTTGTTTTGATTAAAAGTTGATGTTTGTCGGTGATGTATTCGGTCGGTAATGGAACGTTGCATGTTGCAGAGGAAAGGAAGGGAAAATTCTTAAATTGTGATGAAAAAAAAAAGTTATTCTACAAAGGGGGTAATTTGTGGAGTTCGTTCCTGACTTGTGATCTTCGCATTTGTAAAATGCGAGTTCAGGTACCTCGCATTTCACAAATGCGAGGTAAGTCTTTTCACGAAAAAAGAAAAAGAAGATCGCATTCTCCAAATGCGAGCTTACTCAGCTCGCATTAGGAGAATGCGAGATTAGGGACCTCGCATTTCATAAATGCGAGGTACTCAATTTGAAATCAATCAGACTTCCCAATTTCGCATTTCTCTTCCGTCGTGGCTACCTGTACTCTTTCCGTGCAGCCTTTCACTCTCAAAATTATCTTGGTCTGAGCTTTGTCATCGGAAAGCAGAGCCACAGCTTTGTCGTCGGAATCTGTCGGCCTTCTCCTCGGAAGCTCTGCAATGTTGTAGAGTTGCGGCGTTTCTCCTCAGGCGAAACCAGAAAGGCTGCATTTCTTCCCGTCCGAAGCTGTCATCGGAAGCTCTCTGCCATTGCAGAGCTTCCCCTTTGGGAACCCATCTCTGGTAGCTAGCTCCATTTAAGTCCGGCATCCGTCTTTCTCCATTTGCCATTCCTTTCACCAGAAACAGCATAAGAGGTAAGATTTTTTTTTTTCTGAGTTTTAATTTTTTTCTGGGATTTTTTGTTTTTACGAATTGAAGTGGCTTTTATGATTTGGTAATTTATTGGACATTGTTGTTGTTTCGGTTGGCTATTTATTTGTGACATTGCATTGCTTGTTATCGGAGCTAAGTTTCTTCTTGTGGTTGATTACAAGAATGGGCTGTCCTAAGTTTCGGTTGGTGTAATGATAAATGTAGACAATAAAGAAGATAGCATGTCAGATACCTTAAAGATGAATCATGCTATGAAAATTCATAAAGGACAGGAATCTTTTTACGTGCACACAATGCGCAGGAGTGCTTGAATATCCTCATATAATAAATTTTTTTTGATCTAGCAATTAAAGATCTAGCAAGTAAATCTGATATAACTTTTAAGATCATGCTATCCTTTGAATTTTTTCCCTTGTTGCTGTCTGTACTTTGAAAAATAAATGGAGTAAGAATTTGTTTATGCACTTACAAAAAATTAAAATAAAAACAATTTATTTACACACTTTCGAATTTATCCATTAATTCTTTGTCTATCCTTTTCATTTTTCATTTTTGCAATTGAAGCATGTTAATTACTTAATCTTCTTATGCCAAGTTGGACAATACATCTTCCGTATCGCGTTATGAGACAGTTTGGATGGTTGATCATCAACCCGTGCCTGATCTGAGATTGACCGAAAATCAAGCAGCACTACATTCTTTGGATCGTCGTGGCAAGGGAAATCAGAACTGGGTAACTACACATGGAGCATATATTGATGTCTGGACTGATCGTCATTCTCATGTGGAAGACGGTGTTGTAGCTGAAGATCCTAGATATCCATCCGATGAGTATCGTCAGTGGTATCGCGAGCGGACAGTGCTGTATGTTTCAAATCCTACTAGGCAGCTCGTTTTTCCCGAGGGATTTCAGGGTGATAGCGCCAGAGCTCAATATCTGGTAAGTTTTTCTTACAATTAATGAAATAGATTCCCTTCCAAGTCGATATAGATTTAACTCTATTAATCCTTATTCATCCCAATATTTGCACACCAGATGGATGCTATGACTCAGGTGTATTACATGGCAGAGACCTCTATAACACAGAGTGACGAACAGCACGCGAATTATTTTAATGCAATGAAGGACTTTGCATCCATGACATTGGAAACTGTAGGGGAGTCTTCCCGACTTGCATTTCGCCCTCCACGAGTGCCACAGCAAATTCCACAGCCAGCAGACCCGCGTCGCGTTGAAAGAGCTCCTAGGAATGTTCACGGAGGCCAGCATGGCGGTGGACGGCGTCGTAGATTCCGATCACCAGAACCCACCGTCCAAACTGGATTTGATACTAGCTCACAGGCTACCGAGCATCAGGGCACCTCTACGGGACCTATTGGTCATTCTAGGTCCCCAGTGTCTATGGCGGAGTTCACGGCCAATACAGACTTACATCATGGCAGTGATGAACAACATGTGGGAGGTACAGATGCAGGCCAAGGTACCCAAGCACTGGATGCTAGACTTGAGTCACAAATTACTCAAGTCGATATAGTGATGCCAGGGCAGCCACGTCGAACACAAAGAGTACACAAACCCAGAGGATGTGGCACTCATGGAAAACTTGGACATCATTGATATTCAAAACTGATATTGTGTGCTTGTGCTATTCAATATTATTCTAAGTGTAGGGGAGGAAAATGTGTGGGACTTGTAGTAGTTTTATGATACCTATGTGGACAAGTTGTTGGAAATATTGTTTAGATTAAATGTTGTGGTCTATTTTGGATTTGCTGGCAGGGAGTTTAGTCCACTTTTAAGGGGAGATTATGTCAAAAATTTTTCGAAAATAAAAGTAAATGTACATATATATGTATATTAATTATAATAAATTACAATAAACAAATAAATTGCAAATATGATTATTATGTTGGATCTTTATTTTTGCATTATAGCAAAGTATATCTTGTACTTTATAAGATAAATAATCACGTAATAATCATTTGATAAAGGGTTAATGCAAAAAACCCCTACAAACTATAACCCCTACAAACTATATTTTCATATATATTTATAATATATTTGTATAAATATGTAATTATACATTTATTTAAATATTATATGTTTACATATATATAATATATATTATACATTTATGTATACGTATTTATGTAATTATACATTTGTATACATTTATATTAACATTTATGTATATTTATAATATACATTAATATTATGTGTAGACACCAAATTTTTGAATAATTTTTTTTATTATTGCATTATCTATTTTATTGGTCAATTTCATGTTTTTGGGGCATTTTCTAGCATTTTATAGCATTTTAGATTATTAATTATTATTATTGTTATTTTATTCTCGTTTCTCTTATGTTATTTGTTGCTCATTTAGTTGGCCTTAAATAAAAAATGAATGAAAAAAAAGAAAGAAGAAGAAGAAAGAAAATTATTCACAAAATAGGATTTATTACTGTTAATTACCATTTGTTATTTAAAAAAAAAAGGAAAAAGAAGGAAACCCGCACGCGGGTTTTTGGTTGATTAAGAGATTCTGAAGAAAAAAAAATTGTATATAAAAAATGAATGAAAAAAAAGAAAGAAGAAGAAGAAAGAAAATTATTCACAAAATAGGATTTATTACTGTTAAATTACCATTTGTTATTTTAAAAAAAAAAGGAAAAAGAAGGAAACCCGCACGCGGGTTTTAGGTTGATTAAGAGATTCTGAAGAAAAAAAACAAATTGTATATAAAAAATGAATGAAAAAAAAAGAAAGAAGAAGAAGAAAGAAAATTATTCACAAAATAGGATTTATTACTGTTAAATTACCATTTGTTATTTTTAAAAAAAAAAAAAGGAAAAAGAAGGAAACCCGCACGCGGGTTTTAGGTTCATTAAGAGATTCTGAAGAAAAAAAAATAGTATATAAAAAATGAATGGAAAAAAAGAAAGAAGAAGAAGAAAGAAAATTATTCACAAAATAGGATTTATTACTGTTAAATTACCATTTGTTATTTTTAAAAAAAAAAAGGAAAAAGAAAGAAACCCGCACGCGGGTTTTAGGTTGATTAAGAGATTCTGAAGAAAAAAAAAATTGTATATAAAAAATGAATGAAAAAAAGAAAGAAGAAGAAGAAAGAAAATTATTCACAAAATAGGATTTATTACTGTTAAATTACCATTTGTTATTTTTTAAAAAAAAAAAGAAGGAAAAAGAAGGAAACCCGCTCGCGGGTTTTAGGTTGATTAAGAGATTCTGAAGAAAAAAAAAATTGTATATAAAAAATGAATGAAAAAAAAAGAAAGAAGAGGAACCTAAGGGAGTTTCTTATTGCCAGACAAACACCGGCGCCGGTGTTACTCTTCTTAAGATGCGCCGGTGTTTCCCTGGAACCTAAGGGAGTTTCTTATTGCCAGACAAACACCGGCGCCGGTGTTACTCTTCTTAAGATGCGCTGGTGTTTCCCTGGAACCTAAAGGAGTTTCTTATTCCCAGACAAACACCGGCGCCGGTTTTACTCTTCTTAAGATGCGCCGGTGTTTCTCTGACATACAGGTACTGAACCGTGGCTTTGGAACATTTACTTTTGACCGAATTTTCAATTTTGACCGCAATTGTCTAAACCTAATTTTCACTTCTTCACTCTTCAGTCTTCGGCCTTCACAACACAGACAGATTCGCCGCTTCAATCTTCCCCACTTCAGCTCAATTCATCTACTTTGATTCTCATTTCTCAGCTGCTACCCATCAATTTAGCTCAGCTGGGTTTTGGTTATCCCTTTTTCCCCTTTTATTCCTTTCATCTTCGACGCTTCACGTTTGGTTGCTGGGTTTGTAGCCTTCGCCGCTTCATAGCCTTCCGTCCCCTCGGCCCTCTTCCGTCCCCTTCGCCGCTTCATAGCCTTCCGTCCCCTCGGCCCTCTTCCGTCCCCTTCGCCGCTTCATTTGTCAGCTACTACCCATCTCAGCTTATACCAGGTTTGTTTATCCTTTTTCCTTTTTTTTTCATTTCATTTTTTATTACTCGGTTTTGGTTGCCCTTCCGTCCCCTCGGCCCTCTGTATAATGTTTATGTACTGCTGTAATTTTTATCAATTTATGATCCTTATTAACTTTTCATTGCATATGATCCTTATTACAGGCTGATTAGCCTAAACCAAATTTTTTTTTGCTTTGTCCTAAAATAGATAAGCTAATTAGCCTAAATCAAATTAGATAAGCTGTCAGCCTATTTGTCCTGTAATTTTCATTTTTTTTGACTCGGTAGATAATTTGGGTGGCCTGTTGTTGAGTTGCGCCGTTGCTGAATCTGGAACTTAATTGGGAGGTAGACTCCCTGTTAATGTTTTTGGCTGACTGTGAAAAATGTCAATTAATTGGTGGTCAAGTATTAGATGTTGGTACTAAACTGTTAAATTCCCTGTACTTCACTTTTAAATTCCACCAACGGCCTCAGTAAAAGTCTTTTTCTTTTGGTATTATCTGAAAAATGGATTAAAAAAAAGGGAAAAAAAGGTCGTCGGACTTTAAGTTGGACAGCCTATCATATGGTCCCTTGTGTCACTTAATTTAGTAATTCATAACCACGTCATTGTGGAGTTGTATTATAATTTGATATTGAAGCATGTAGAAAGTTTAACTCTAATTCAAGTACTTCCATTTGGTGAAATGGGATAAATTTTTGGCACGTTTGATTACTTGGTGAAGTGAAGTGAGAATTTGACAGAAGCTTCCAAAACATGTTTCTCAGTTGTTGAACAAATCTTATTGTTTGTCTTGTCAGGTTAATATAACAGGTTAACATAGATATAATAACCATGACTCTTTCAATAATAATCTCATACTACCATTTATCATAGTTGCCAGTCTTTCAATAGATGTGCTATTATAGGTAAACACTTAATCCTATAATTAGAAAACTTTATTAACCAAAGTGCAGTGACACAAAGATTCTATAATGAAACAGAATTTTATTTTCTGTACAGCAAGGTTTTTTTCTTTCTTTGGCCAAAGCTTTTTCTGCTTATGTCTACAGTGACCAAATGTTTATACATATCTGGTTTCTGTCTTTTTGGTTTAAATTCTTCAAATCATCTTTTCTACAATCCACCATTAGTGTATTTGACAGAAGCTCAAATGCTAGTCCACATATGAAATAATATAAGTCCCTTGCTAGAGCAGGGCTACTAAATCATTCCGTGACCTCCTGTTTCTGAAAGCCCTTTTACTTCCATTAGATCGAAAACCTTTTGAGGAGATTAATTAGGTGTTGTTTGATTTAATCAGTTTTGGTCAACGAAGCAACGTTGCAAACTTGAGTCAGTTGACAATGCCACCTAGGAATGCAAAAAGAGGCACACGAAAGAGGAGTCGGGACCAAAACAGCACTGCTAGCACCAGTGCAGGCCCCAACTTCGATGTTAGTAGGTTCACTTCAGTTGAAAATCAAGATTGGCATCTCGTTCGTGCTAATAATACAGTTCTAGTTGAAGTGGACCTTGATCCTGTCTTTGATCGGAAATTTCACTTTCGAGAACAGTTTGCAACAATGGGGTGGGACTGTATGTTGAATCTACCTCGACGGTATTACCCAAATTTGGTGCGGCAATTCTATGCTAACATCTCGAATAAAGGGTTTGTCAATTCTGTAGAACTACAGAGTTATGTGAAAGGGGTACATATAACTCTAACGAGATAGACTCTGTCCGAGATTTTAAGAGGTGATGACGAGGGTCCCGTGTTTGAACATGGAAAGTACATAGTCCGAGGGGATCCAACATGGCAATTCGAGGTCACTCTCCCTAAGTATACCAATAGCTTTAGTTCTTTTAAAACTATAATGGATCCTGTCACGGGGGACTCAAGAATGGAATCAGCACCTATTCCCACTAAGAGTCTTACGCTCCGGCACAGTTTATTGGTATATTTGTTGAACCACAACATTCTGCCGGCTTCAAGCAGCAAGAATGAAGTCCGGGTAATGGATGTGTATTTCCTAGACAAATTAGAGGCTGGTTTAGGCAATGTATCAGGGATTCTGATATCCACAATCATACTCGGTGCCATGTCAAGAACTGCAGGGTTTAAGGGGGCTAAGAAAGCACTACCCTATGCTAGGACACTAACGCGTATCTTTGAGCACTTCGGTGTAAATTTGATTGGCGAATCGTACAACACTGCATCAGCAATAGTGAACCAAGCCACAATGGACCGAATTGCCTATCACGATGAAACGGAATTGGGTGAGGAAGAACAACAAGAAGAGGGCGAAAACAGGCAGGCCACAACTGATGCAGGGTCTTCTCAGGCTACAAATGGGCGAACAATTCAAGACATGATTGGAGCTGTGATCACTGAGATGCGTGCAATGCGTGAAGTGGTTGATCGGTTGGATGGGAGAGTACATGCAGTCGAGGGGCGATTGTCTGCGATCGAAGACAGATTGGAGGCATTGAGTGGTGGTCAAAACACAAGCCGAGTGGAGCGAAATGAACACGGAAATTAGTCACAGGCTATAATCTTTGTTTTTAGATTAATCTTTTGTAGCTAATGTGCTACGCATATGTTACAAGTCTAACACAGTTGACATGTCAATATATTGTTATTTCAATGTAGGACTTATTGTTCAGATTAAGTGTTGTCTATTTTGGATTTGCTGGCAAGGAGTTTAGGCCACTTTTAAGGGGAGACTCTGTCAAATTTTTTCCAAAAATAAAAAGTAAATGTATATATGTATGTATATTAATCACAATAAATTACAATAAACAAATAAGCAAATCTAAGTTATAAATAATCTAAGCAAATCTAAGTTATAAATAATCACGTAATAATCATTTCATAAAGGGTTAATGCAAATAACCCCTACAAACTATATTTTTATATATTTATAATATATTTGTATAAATATTATATATTTGTATAAATTAAATATAATATAAATATGTAATTATACATTTATTTAAATATTATATATTTAACATATATATAATATATATTATACATTTATGTATACGTATTTATGTAATTATACATTTGTATGCATTTATATTAACATTTATGTATATTTATAATATACATTAATATTATGTATTATGTATAATATAATACATTTATACATTTATATTAATATACATAATATTAATTATACATTTATATTAATTATATTAATACATTTATACATAAATTTAATATATGTATTTATAATATATTAATTTATACATTTATATAATATTCATTTTTAATTTATACAATTAATACATTTATATTATATTTATATTATGTATTATATACAATATAATATATTTTTGTATTTTTATATAAGTATATAAATATATTTATTTATAAATATTTATAAATTTATTACAAACACATAAATGTATATAAATATTTAAACAATAAAAATTTTAAATTACAAATAATATGAATTATACATTTATAAATAATATTAATATATATTTATAAATGTATTATAAATGTCATTTAAGAAATTTAACTTTTCCACTACATAATAGCAAATTAGAGAAATTGATTAATCAATTATTAGTAGTATCAATAACAAAAAAATAAAATACTATTCTTGTTCATTCTTATTATTTATTTCACTGTAAATAATAATTGCTAACTTTTCTTTTTATGTGGTATATAATAAGTTACTTTTAATATAAGTAGTTGACTAACTACGAATTCTCAATTAGTTTATAGATACTTTAATTATTGAATTACTAGATTAATACACTTTGCAAAAATTGTTGACGTACTAGATTAATACACTTTACAATATCAGCTACATATATTTTTTAACAACAAAGAGTTATTTTTTAACAACAAAGAGTTTATGGTAAATTATTAAGAATGAATTTAACAAATACACAAATTTAAAAAGTAATTTAAAAAATATTTGAATTTTTTATGCAATTTTTCTAGGAATTCGTATTTATCGGATGCAAGATAAAGTCCAACTAAAAAGCTTGCTAGATTGGTTAAGATTTATTCCCCCAAATTATTATCAACTATTGATGTCAATATTATGGGATCATTTTTTTTCCAGTTGTGATGAATTTAGAGCCTTAAGTAGTAAAATTTGTAGAAATTTGCAATGAAATCATAAAGCAAGAGAAAATGGCATTACAACTGAAGCAAAAAGAAAAATTTTTAGGCAAAATCTAGAATCCTGTTGTTGGAAAGCAAACAACATAGGTACATAGTGAATCCCCTTCGACCTAGCCAAGGCTAGTTGCTTGATTTAATCAAAGATTTTCTTGTTTTAATCAAAGAATTTATTACATTTGGATGTACTACATGAATGCAAACCCTAGACCTAGGGGTATTGGGGGAAATTTCTCTTCAAAGGTTGAGTGGTGCCAATCACATTAATTGTGAAGCCCAATGACGATCCTTTGAAGAAGTCACGAATAATGCGAGTGGGATGCAAATGAATGGAATGCATGTATGCAATGTGAGGACATGAGTTTTGAAAAAGTAATAAAAAAACAATAAATATGTAAAGGAAAATGTGCACGTGAGTGGGCAAGGTACGGTATGTGAAATGATAATATGAAGTGCATGTGTGCAAGTGATGATAAAAGTGTTCGTGTGCAAGTGAAGAAACATAAAGGTGCACGTGTGCAAAATGGAACAAAAGTGTTCGTGTGCAAGTGAAGGGATAAAAGGTGTATGTGTGCAAATGGAATGAAAAGTGAAAGTGTAATGATAGAGTGGATTTAGAATGCATGAGCCTAGGGAACGCATGCATATTGGGTACGGGGAGACCTAAATCGTGACTCAATTTACCCTTTTATAGAGGGAATACAAGCGTGCTAAGGCTTAGAAAAAGCCACACTCGTCTATATCCCATATTTAAGGGGACTCTCAAGCAAATGAACCCTATAACTAGCATGAAATGCAAAAATCCTAAAATGGAGGGAAAAGGGGGTCGAGGGGCATGCAAAATGATAAAACTAAAAGAATGCATGACATGTAATGAACATGCAAACATGTACTAACGAGGGGAAATCCCTAAGGGTCTAGCGTTGGACTAGCCCATTCTATGAATTCCGACTAGCGTTGGACTAGTGGAAACGTACATTCGTCCATCACATTCATTCATGACCATGGAAAGCGAGTAGACATGCCAAACACTTATAAACACATAGCACATAACACTTAGCATGCTCAACTAGATGCAAGAACCTAATTAAAGCAAGTAACACATAACACATAGGCAATTAAAGCCCTAACTATTACATTTGCTAGCTAGGCACACGTCTTCGATAGGTCTTCATTGAATGCTCCTCCAAGCCCTATCTATTACAAGCCAAGAGGTGTACACATACCCCATAAAGAAGAACTTAAATAAAAGCAAAAGTAAATGAAATGAAAGAACTAAAGAAAGGCAATGAAAGCAAGTAGTCATGTAATTTCCACGTAACACGTTGGATCACATAGAAGAGATACAAAAAGGGATAAAAGAAAATATACCGCCCCCTTTGAATGGTGACCAAATGAAAGAAAAATGGCTTCAAAACAATAAAAAGGTCAAGGTACCACTTTAATTGAGAAAAATTAAAAGAAAATGGAAACAACCGTCAAATTGAATCACTCGAAGCATTCCAAGGAAAGTAAACTACTCGTACTTAACCAATTAAGACAAACAAAAACCCAATTGGAAAAAAATTAAAGAGGTCTAAAGGGCCAATTTATTACTATTATAAACACTAAGGAACTAAAAAAACATAAAATAAAATTAAGAATCTAAGGTGAAACTTACCAAATCAAACTAGAAAATTCACAAAAAGGTAAACGAGGAGCAATTTACTAGTAGCTAAACAACCAAATGCCAAAGAATCCAAAAAAAATCAAATTAACTACAAGTCTAGGAAAAAGAAATTATTAGACCCTTCAAATTCATTCTACAATCCCTTAAGTATCTACCCAAAACAAATCAAGATGTATTAAAGAGGAAATGGCATGTTAGGAGGACAAAATTAATTAAGTTTCCAATTAATTGGGCCATGGAAGCATTAGATGGAAGCCAAGGGGTTGGAGTGCGATTTTTGAAAGTCATTTTCATGCAAAAGCCATGCAATCACGTAGAAGAAACTTTCTCTGCAACAAATTTCATTTCCAGCCGTGGCTTCTTTCCATTCTACCATGCAAACACAATCCAACAAACAAAAAAACTTGTAAGGAGATCAAACATTCTTCCCCCTCTTCGGAACGCAAAAATCCAGAAAACAAGAATATTCAAATGCTAAAACAAAATCCAGCAACTTTGACTTGTTCTTCCTATTTCATGCTGCAAAAACTGAAAACTAGCAAGGTAGACAACTAAACCAGTTTTGGTGAATTGCTGCATTACCGAGTTGCTCAAATGCACTCCTAGCACAATTAAAAATTCAGCCAATCGATCCAAGCTTCAACATTAAATCAAAGACAAGCGTAACTCAACAGGCCAACAACTCCAAATACAAATTCTGGCAGCCTCTCATGCGAAGAAAAATGAAAAAAAAAACTTTCTTATAATCTGCTGCAAATTTGTAGCTTACTCTTTGTACAGACCATCCATGAGCTCAAATCAAAACATAATGAGGCAAATATCGCATGTTACCCACTAGTATACCCCAAGACATAAACCATTTAACATGCTCAAACAAGCAAAATATAGTTCGGTGACTGCTAAAAAAAACAAAGTGCAGCAGCAATTTCCAGCCGCAATCTTTCGCATTTTTATCATGCAAACAAATTCATCAACCCAGAAATTATTGACCCAATTTAAAACATGAAATTTTGGGTGCAAGATTAAGATGGCAAATCTGGTTTTGATCATCAACAAAGGAAGGAAATTCATTATCCATCAATAATAAAAGAAGCAAATCTGGCTTTGTGCACCTTCAGCCGCAGCTTTTCTTGCATTTCAACATACAAATGTGTTCACCATATATCAGAGTTTTAACTACCAATCACCAACTAAACTTGTAACTTCATTGTAGCATTGAAACAAGAAAATGGAGCTAATCATCAAAGGTAGAAAGAAAACTAAACAGCACAAGAATGAAACAGAAAAAAACGCAGCAAGCTTTCTGCAATTCGGCACTTTACAAAATCCAGCTTTCAAACACAATCAAATCCAAACACAAGGCTTTAAACTAGGCAGCAAACCATCATCCAAACAAATAGAAAAAAAAAACTGAGCAAAATCCAGTGCAAATACAAATAAAATACGTTCAGCAAGTTGAAAAATCTGGAACATATAAAACTGATTTGGCAAGTTGAAATGCATTTTCCAGCAAGTACTTGGGCATGAATCCGAATTTACCTCGGTTAAATCATTGTGTTAAGTACCCAAAACTAACATGCAAGGCTACTTAATGAAATTACTATCATTTCTAGTTCAGATCAAGTTCGGACAGCAACTATAAACATCCACAAATCCAGAAATTCTGTTCGCCATCCTTGGATGAACTTGCATGTAGCCGTTCACTATTTCATTTTTTTTTTTTTTTTTGCTTAGCCGGACCAATAAACTTCCTGCAAAGCTTAATCATCTAATTTTAATTAGTCAAACACCTAACCAAGTGAAAATCAACCACTTTCCAGCAAATTTCATGCTAAAATACCCATGCAATTTCCAAAACAACTTCAACGGCTAAACTGGAAAAATTGTTTCAGCAATCCATCAACTTCCATTAAAATTTCCAGCCATGCAACCGAAATTCAGGCCACGTAGTTCACATGCAACATCAAATAAGAAACTATCTATCAGGTTGAGTCCAAAATTAAGCTCAGATCATCACAGCTAGCAAATTAAAAACCGAAACTTCCAGCTCAAGCTCTCGGCAGCTTCACTTCCTTCTCAAACAGATTTTTCTATGATTTAACCTATCATCTAACCACACAATCCCACATGCATGCTTATAGTCAGCTTCATCAACCCATAAACAACTCATCTAAGTTCAGAAATTACCTTAGCTTGAAGCCTAAAACACACGACTAGCAGCTGCAAATCCTCCACTCTCGGCTGTCCAGAATTGCAGTCCGCAACTCTCCCTCTCCCTGGCTCAAACTTGCGGCTGGATTGGAGGAAGTTTGACTCTCGGTTCTCTCTCTCCCTCTCTCGGTTGGTCTTGAAGTGAGGCTGGAAGATAAGCTAAGTCCTCACCTCTCTCTCTCTCGTCGTTATTTCCAAAGAAGCTGATCACTTCACAGCTCCCGGCATAGGAACAATTGAAAAAATAAAATGTTATGGTGAGTGATAATGATTGTAGTGAACTGGCAATGATATAGCGTAGTGGGATGTATATATTGAGGTATTGGGAGTGGAGTGGAGTGGAGTGGAGTCGGCAATAACAATGGAAGGTGCTAGGTTGAGAAGTGGAAAATGGAGCCGGCAGAAATAGAATTGTGATTTTTTGATTTTTTTTTTTTTTTTTTGATTTTTTTTTGATTTATTGAATAGAAACTAAATCTAAATAAACTAGAATCCACAAAGCACAATTTTCCATTTTTCATCAATTTCCTCTTTTCTTTTCTTTTCTTTTTTCACAAATTTTACGTTAAAACTTAAAACTAAAACTAAAACTAAAACGTGAACAAAATTAATATGACAAATAATTAGCAAATAAAAGACAAATAAAAAGGTAACAACTAAAATGCAGACAATCTAAAACAAAATCATGAATTAGATGCAACATACAAATTATTTAAAAATTTGGTGTCTACAGTTTGCCCCTCTTTGTTTGAGTTTTGAAAAAACTTGAGACAAAGAAGTAGACACCAAATACTTACCTGTGTTATTCGGCTGCAGAATGATTTGAACGGACAGGACTTTTAAAAAACGGGACTGACCCGAACGAAAGGAATTTAAAACGGGACTGACCCGAACAGGAATTTAAAACGGGACTGACCCGAACAGGAATTTAAAACGGGACTGGACCCGAACAGGGATTTAAAACGGGACTGGCCCGAACAGGAATTTAAAACGGGACTGGCCCGAACAGGGATTTAAAACGGGACTGGCCCGAACAGGAATTTGGCCCGAACAGGGATTTAAAACGGGACTGGCCCGAACAGGGATTTAAAACGGGACTGGCCCGAACAGGAATTTAAAACGGGACTGACCCGAACAAGGATTTAAAAGGGGACTTCACTGGGGAAGTTTAAACAATGAATTGAGTTTTTTTTTTTTTTTTTTTTTTTTTTACCTGAGAATATTTCAACTTTTGTACCAAGAGGGAAATTTGGATTTCTGTGACTGAAACGATAGCTGATGCTGTTTCTTATGATCGAGTCTTGCAAATAACATCGATCCTTGTTTACTGGGAAGCTTTTGTCTGACATCGGTTTAGGTGCCAAAAAGAGAGTGGCTGCTTTTGTTTGTAAATGCAACATTCCTGCAAAAAAAGAAGAAATAATGGGCTTGCCACCATTATTTGATCCGGTTTGCCTTGAGAGTCGTGTAAACATGAGTCTTGTGATGCTTTTATTTCGGCTCGGCGGCGTCTGCCTTAAACCTTTCAATTTCTGAGACTGATAAAATGCAGATTTACCACGTCACCCAATCCAGGTGGTAGCTTTGTTGTATGTTACTCCCTGTAACTGATGATTGAATCCCCTATTTTTGCACAAACCTCAGGGTTTATCATTCATTTGAATTTAATGGTGAAAGAATGATGCATGAAAATTAGTATATGCAAGATGATTTCCTATGTTAGGCAAAGATGAGCATGCAAAAGAATGTAGACAATCATAAGCATTCACACACAAATAATTTGAGAATAACCAAGAGGTTTATAAAGATACATTTTGCAAAAGAATATTTGTAAAGAACAAATACAAATTTAACCAACGAATATCATATTCAAAACTTTGGATATTTTCTCTTCGGAATCCGATATTGGCAGAAGTATCACAAATATGAGGAAAACCCCAAATGAACCAGGTCACCGGCTGTTCCTTCTTGAGCTTGTCTGTTGAGAAAACCTACCTTGGCGCCCTTTCGGGTTTTCACCAAGGTTGCCCCCACCCTTTTTGTTGTTTTTTTTTTTTCTTTCTTTTTTCTTTCGAGGCGCCCTTTCGGGTTTTCACCTAGAGAACCATGAAATATCTCGACCATTATCGACTCAGAAATATGAATTGAAGATTTCTGGCATCAGTAGAATGCATTTCCCTTGTGAGATTAGGCGAAAGCATTATAGACATCACCTGCCAGTTGATTAACAAATTTCCTAATAGAAATGCAGCAAGTGATGAAAACCAGGACTTTGGGCTTTTGTAATGAAGTCCGGTGGGGTGTTTTTCAAGAAAGGTTAAGGCTTGAAAGCAGATTTGATACGAGGGGTGAAATAACTTGAGATTGCACCCTTTTGAAAACAACTCCGAAACTGAGGAAAATTTGCCCCAGTTTGATCAGATTTTCTCTCTTTGCATTTTTCATTGTATTTTCCTCACTTTTTGCATTTTTCTTTGAAAACTAAATTTGCCCCAGTATAGGGTTTTCTTCTTTTTTTTTTTTTTTTTTTTTTTTCGAAACAAATTTACCCCAGTGTGGGGTTTGCAATTCTCAAGGGTTATCAAACGAAATTTGTCAATTCTGATGGCTCAAAGGGGACAAGTAGAGATAAAATGTTTTTAGTGTAAAAGAAGATGGCCTGACTTGCATTTCGCCATTTGCATGAATTTCTAAAGAAAATTTGCATGATCAAATGAAAAACTTTTTGCACATATCTGAGTTGATGGGTTGAGGGAAAACCCGTCCATCCATTTCCGCCAAAATAAGAGCTCCGCCAGGTAATACCTTTTGGATAATGAACGGCCCTTGCCAATTTGGAGCGAACTTGCCTTTAGCTTCATCTTGCATTGACAAAATTCGCTTCAGTACCTTATCACCTTCTTCAAATGCCCGCCGATGGACTTTTTTGTTGTAAGCTCGGGCCACACGTTTTTGATAGCATTGCCCATGACAGATAGCATTGAATCGCTTCTCATCTATCAAAGTCAATTGCTCATGGCGCTGCTTGATCCAATCGGCCTCCTCCAATTTAGCTTCCATAAGGATTCGTAGCGACGGAATTTCAACCTCAGCTGGTAATACAGCTTCCATCCCATACATAAGTGAATATGGCGTTGCCCCAGTCGATGTCCGAATAGAAGTCCGGTACGCCATCAATGCATAAGGCAACTTTTCATGCCAATCGCGATGCTTTTCTGTCATTTTGCGGATAATTTTCTTCAGATTCTTATTTGCGGCTTCTACAGCTCCATTCATCTGAGGCCTATAAATGGCAGAATTGCGGTGTTTGATTTTGAACTGCTCACATAGTCCATCTACCATGTCATTGTTCAGATTCTTGGCATTGTCCGTGATAAGCGTTTCGGGTACTCCAAAGCGACAGATGATGTGATCTCTCAGGAAATTGGCCACTACCTTCTTCGTGACATGTTTGAATGACTCTGCTTCAACCCATTTGGTAAAGTACTCGATCGCCACCAATATAAATCGATGTCCATTTGAAGCGGGAGGATCGATTGTACCAATCACGTCCATACCCCACATTGAACAGGGCCATGGGGCGGTCATGCTATGCAGTTCAGTGGGTGGAGCGCGTATAATGTCACCGTGCATTTGGCATTTTATACATCCCCGGACAAAATCTATACAATCATGCTCCATAGTAAGCCAGAAGTATCCGGTTCTCATGATTTTCTTCGCTAGCAAATGGCCATTCATGTGAGGTCCACAAACGCCACTATGCACTTCTTTCATCATATATTGAGCTTCATCCTCATCAATGCACCTTAAAAGGTTCAAATCTGAGGTTCTTTTGTATAACACTTCTCCATTTAAGAAAAATTTTGAAGCCATTCTACGCAGAAAATTCTTGTCCTTTGTCTTAGCATGCAGAGGGTAAGATCCTGTTTTGAGAAACTCCTTAAGATCATTATACCACGGAACATTGTCGGAGGACTTGTCTACAACCCAACAGTGGGCAGGTTTGTCTTGAAGTTGAATCGGAATTGGCTCGATCCTCAATTCATCAGGATATTGGATCATAGAAGCTAAAGTGGCCAAAGCATCGGCAAATGCGTTTCGGGCACGTGGAAGATGTCTGAACTCCAAATTTCGAAATTGCTTGGCCAGAGTAAGCAGACTGCAATGGTAGGGCAGAATTTTTGAATCTTTGGTTATCCACTGTTTCAAGGTTTGATGTACAAGCAAATCTGAATCGCTGAAAGCTATCAACTCTTTGATTTCCATTTCCAAAGCCATTTTGAGACCAAAAATGCAAGCTTCATATTCAGCCATGTTGTTTGTGCAGGCAAATTGCAATTTGGCAGCGGCAGGGTAATGTTTCCCTTCGGGTGAAACCAGAACAGCTCCAATTCCAACTCCGAGGGAATTCGAAGCTCCATCGAAGAAAAGCCTCCATTCAGGGCTTTGTTCACTCATATCATCTGTAGCGCCTACGAATAAAACTTTCTCATCAGGGAAATAAGTATGAAGTGGCTGATAATCATCATCCCTTGGATTTTCCGCCAGATGATCAGCTATAGCTTGCCCCTTGACCGCCTTTTGTGAAGTGAAAACAATGTCGAACTCTGATAGAATTATCTGCCATTTGGCCAGGCGTCCGGTTAACATCGGCTTCTCCAAAAGAAACTTCAGAGGATCAGATCGGGAAATAAGATAAGTGGTATGGCTCAACAAGTAGTGTCTCAACTTTTGAGCCGCCCAGGCCAATGCACAACAGCTTTTCTCAATGAATGAATAATTAGCTTCGTACTGTGTGAACTTCTTACTTAGATAGTAAATGGCTTGTTCTTTCCTCCCAGAGTCATCGTGCTGACCTAGAACACACCCTACTGCTCCATCGAGTACAGATAAATACATAATCAAAGGTCGGCCCAGTTTGGGTGGCACTAAAACTGGTGGATGCAACAAATAATCTTTAATCTTGTCGAAAGCCTGTTGGCACTCCTCATTCCAATACAACGGCACATTCTTTCTCAATAATTTGAACAACGGCTCGCATGTGGCAGTTAGTTGGCCGATGAACCTCCCAATGAAATTGATCTTCCCTAAGAAGCTTTTCACGTCCTTCTGAGTTTTCGGCACTGGCATATCTCGAATTGCTTTGATTTTCGCCGGATCTATTTCTATGCCCTTCTTGCTAACAATGAATCCCAACAGCTTACCCGCAGGTGCTCCAAAGGCGCATTTCGCAGGATTTAACTTCAAATTGTACTTCCGCAATCTTTCGAATAACTTCTTCAAATCAACCAAATGGTCCTCTGCCCTCTTAGACTTGATTATGATGTCATCCACGTAGACCTCCATCTCCCGGTGGATCATATCATGAAATAAGGTTGTCATGGTCCTCTGATACGTTGCTCCTGCATTCTTTAAACCGAAAGGCATGACTCGGTAGCAAAAGGTACCCCAAGGGGTAATGAAAGCAGTTTTCTCCCTATCCTCTTCTGCCATCAAAATTTGGTGGTAGCCAGCAAAACAATCGCAAAAGGATTCAATCTCATGTCCGGCAGTATTGTCTAAGAGAATGTGAATGTTTGGTAGAGGGAAATCATCTTTAGGACTGGCTTTATTAAGGTCTCTATAATCAACGCAAACTCGCACCTCTCCATTCTTTTTTGGAACAGGGACTGGATTTGAAAGCCAAATTGGGTAATGGGAAACAATGATAATGTTGGTTTTGAGTTGTTTTTCAATTTGCTCTTTTATTTTGAGGCTCATATCGGGTTTGAACTTTCTGGGTTTTTGCTTTACGGGTGGAAAAGAAGGGTCTGTGGGTAACCTATGCACTACCACGTCAGTTGAAATGCCAGTCATATCATCATAGGACCATGCAAAGACATCTTGGAACATAGTCAAAAATTCAAGCATCTCCTTTTTCTGCCTCTCATTCAAATGAATACTAATTTGCACCTCCTTAACTTCATCCTCAGTGCCAATGTTAACCTTTTCTGTTTCTTCCAGGTTCGGTTTTGGTTTTTCCTCATATTGTTCAAGGTCCTTTGCAAAAGAATCGAATACCTCCTCATTATCACTCTCGCTTTGGAGTTCGGATTCACAGACCTCCAAGTCATGAGTGATATAGAGATTGCCGTTATTGAATTCCAGAATTGTGATATCCAAAGGGTCAAATAATTTTATTTTTGGCCATCTGAAAGAATTAATGAATGTGGGATAATAAGCAAATAAGCATACAACAAACAAATGGTCAAGCAATACAACGAAGATATAAACAAATGAATAAACAAAACAACATGACAAGAACAACTTGTACATTTTCATAAAACCTTTGATTGAAAGCAAATGGAAATGAAAACTTAACAATATTTACATGCGAAAATGTTAGTCAAAAAGTAAAATTGTTTTCATTGGCTATTTACAGATGCAACTTTTCATGAATTCACATGAATGATAAACCCCTTTCAGTTTACCGAAACTCCTTCCGAACGGGCAGGAACTCGGCTGTCCAATTGGGAATTGATCCTTCGGGGATGTCAGGAAATTCAGCTTCGCCTGGAACACTATCTTCAAATGTTGCCCCAACGAACAATTGGGCCAAACTAGCTTCAATTTCGTCAACTGGGTTGATTTCTGACATGATCACCTCGGCTGGTCGTGGGAAAGTATAATGCAGGGGTGGAATGTCAAGAGCCCTTTGCCTTCCTTCTTTCTCCGCTTTCTTGCGCTCCTTCATTTCTCTGATATCCTTAGCAGTCGGTCGGAAACCCAAACCAAACGAATCATTTTTCTCCACAATCTCCACTGGCTTTAAAATTCCTTGCAGATCTCGTCCCAGCCCTTTGTCAAATTCATAGCCTCCACGGATCATCTCCTTAGCCATCATGACACTGGCCCTTGATAGAGCTTGCTCCTCCTTTGTTATCCAACTGACGGAGACAATATCAGATGTGCTATGAGGGGTCACTGTGGAGCTTCGGCTACCCTCTTCTTTGGACTCGGAATCGATGATTACAAGGCAATCCTCTTCGGCAAATATAGTTATCAGCTTGTCATTTACTACAAATTTCAACAACTGATGTAATGAAGAAGGCACCGCCCCAGACTTGTGAATCCATGGCCTGCCAAGCAAAACGTTGTAAACACTAGGAAAGTGCATGACTTGGCAGGTTATTTGAAACTGGGCGGGTCCCATTTCAACTACTAAATCCACTTCTCCTATTGGCTCTCTTTGTGCTCCATCAAAACCTCGAACTATGGTCCCTGAAGGCCTCAGCTTGATGTCTTGCAATCCCAGCTTTTCCAAGGTGCTCCAAGGACAGATATTAAGCGCGGATCCATTATCAATCAAAACCTTCGGCAGCCTTTTCCCATTGCACCTAACAACTATGTACAGGGCCTTGTTATGTCCAATGCCTTCCGCCGGCAATTCATCGTCAGAAAAAGTAATTTGCTTGGTGAATAACACACTCCCAACCACGTGCGAAAAATTATCAACAGAAATGTCCCTAGGGATTTGAGCTTTAGTCAATACCTCGATCAACGCATCCCTATGCACATCTGAAGAAAAAAGTAAATCCAACATGGATATCTGGGCAGGTGACTTGCTTAGCTTCTCAATCACATTGTATTCACTTCTCTGGAGCCTTTTAAGAAAATCCAAGGCTTCCTTCTCAGTGATTGTTGGTTTGGCGGGTGGCTCGGAATTATTTGCTTGAATCGGAATGGTAGCTTCAAATGGACTTACGATTTTCCCTGATCTGGTGACCACTGACACTTCTTCCTTCGCGATTGACTTTTCCCCAATCTGTACAGTAGGTTCATTGTAATTCCATGGCACTTGTTGCAGACTCAGAACAGGCTCCTGCTTCGGGAATTCGATGATTACTGGCTCCAAAGCCTCACTCTCCGCTGGCGTGAGATCCAAAACAAAGGGCTTTTCGTCCTCTTCAAATGGCAATTCTATGACAAAGGGTTGGTCTGTGACCCCAAACACTTCAGCTTCCCTTGTCAATTCTTTGACCGGTTCCACATACTCCGTATCATCCAGAATAACCCCAATGATATTGGCATGTTCCGGTAAAGGGTTCCTATTTACGTTCGGCCCTTGCGCCTCCCTTTTCCGGATTACAATCTCCCCGGCTTCAACCATATCTTGGATTTTATGCTTAAGCGCCTTGCAATCAAAGGTGGCATGTCCGGGGGCCCCAGAATGATAAGCACAGACAGCTTGTGGATTATACCACGCGGGCATGCCATATGGGTAGGTAGGAGGGGGTACTGTACTAATTTTCCCGGCGGCCTTCAACTGGTCATACAATTGGTCCAGAGGCCTGCCTAAATTGGTGAATGTACGGCTAGGTGGTCGGTTGTAAGGTTCAGGAGGTTGAGGATGGTTGTAAACAGGTCTATTTGGTGGAGGAAATCTTAGGTTATATGGAGGGCGAGGTCGGTTTTGAGGTGGATTTGGTTGGGAAATTTGAAAAGGGGCTGAAAGTGGGTTAGGATAACTTGGGCGAGGTCGAGGGTGGTGGATGTTGGTGGTATATACAGGATGCGGGTTTGAGTAGTAAGGGTAATGTGGTTGGTAGGTTGGATTGTGTTGGTATCGGGGTCGGGGTGAAGGGTTTTGGTTCCAAATAAAGGTTGCATCCCCCTCCTTCTTTTTGAACGGCGGCTTTTTCACATTGCTTCCTTGACCTTGTAAAGCATCCAACTGGGATTTGAGAGCAGAGACGTTGACAATTTTCCCGGCTCTTACAAAGTCATCAAACTCTTCCAATTTATTCACAATGGCAGCAAATGAACAACCAGTCATACGGAAAATTTCTTCGAAATATGGAGGATCATGCGCCTTTATGAATGTGCGAATAATTTCATCCTCGGTCATCGGAGGCTCCACTTTCGCAGCTATCTTTCTCCATCTCTTGGCATATGTCTTATGATCTTCAGATGGTCGCCTCTTCGTTCCTTCCAAAGTAGTTCGGGTTGGTGCCAGCTCACAGTTATACTCATATTGTCTGATGAAGGCATTGGACAGATCGAGCCAGGTCTTCACTTCCTCTGGCTTTAGGTTGGAATACCAATCGAGAGCATCCCCTTCTAAGCTTTCTGGAAATAATCTCAACGGCAAATTCTCGTCATCCACTGGCTTGCCCAACTTGTTAGCAAACAAACGCAGGTGCGTCTTAGGGTTACCCGTTCCATCATATTTGTTGAACTTAGGGGTCTTGAACCCCACCGGTAGTTGTACGTTCGGAAATAGGCACAAATCATCATAATCCAACACCCCTTGTTTGCTTAAACCTTGGCTTTTCCGAATAAATTCATCAAAACGATCCAAGCGTTTAAGTAACTTCATATCAATCTGGGCAGACGACTCTCCCATTTCTGGCTTATTTTGAAAAGTGTGCTCCGGCACCACGGGCTCCGCGGTAGTCTGATAAAAAACTGGTGGGTTCAAATGCAGGGTCGGATTGTCTTGAGGCTGAAATCCTTGACCATAAGGAGGGTAGAAAGGAGGATTTTGAGTAAAAGCATATTGCGGGTTTACAGTTCCCTCAAACGTAGTTTGAAATGGAGGAATAACAAATGGTTCGGATTGTGTTTGTGTGGCGGGTACAGGTTCAGGTTGCACTCCGCTACTAACGAGCTCATCAATCAACTTCTTCTGAGCGGCCATTTCCGATGCCATTTCCCCAAATTTTGTGAGTAACTCTGTCAACTGAACCCCAGGACTTGCAGCTTCCGGCTGGGTAGTTGCGACGGCCTTATCAGATGATTCTGGTTGAGTACTCATGTCTACACGATTCCTTTGGGCTTTACTTCGGGATCGCGTAATAATGGGGCTTTTCCGAAAAGCTATTTTGAAATTTACCTGAGAATGCAAAAGACTTCTTTAGATAAATCAATGATTACTGAATTTCTGCAATTTATTCAAAAAAAGAGAAAAAAGAAAAAGACATGAGTTAGTAATTATTCAAACAATTCGGATGCATGTCTTATTTGGGGGGCCCTTTTTGTGCCAAGGGTAGGCCTAGCATGATGCAACACCTTCGAAATGGGACCCGTAATACAAACCTGTTTTTGACAATAATCCAAAATAAGAGCAAAAGAAAAGTCATTTTCATTGATAAACTTGCCAATATTTACATCATGTCACGAAGACGATTCCGTACAAGATTACCAAAACTTCTGAACCTATCTAATACAGAGTCCTTTGTTTCCCTAGCATATGAAATTCTAACACATTCAGTTTGGTCATATAATTCTGCACATTTCCTTTTCAGCTCTTGACGCTTTCCTTGTTCATTTTCATACAATTGCTTGTTTTGCTCGGCCATCCCTTTGTATGCTTCGGCAGACTTACTTAACTGCAGAATTTCCCTATCTTTTGCTTCGACAATGGCCTTTAACCTTTTCACCTCCTCAGCTGGCTCATCTTGAATTTCTTGCGCAGCGGATCCTCCTACCCAGTCTTCGTATTGTGAAGTCGTCAAACCCTTCTGCTTGAGCTCCGGGATGTATCTAAAACTCACGTCATCGGATAGCGTCACCCAGGCGTCAATAATCCGATCTTTCATAGGGATTTGATTTGGACACATTCCCCAGTTAAAAATAATGGTGACTTCGCTCATGTCAATTACGGGTGGTATTTCTTGGACACGCCCTAATTGTCTGAGAAACCTTTTTGGGGCGTACGCGGTAATCCCTTGAGTACCCAGTAGGAGAATGAATTCGGATGCCTGAGTGCGAAGAACGGGTTTAGTACAATCGGTCCAATCCAACACCCATCTAATATTTTGATCGGTCACGTTCTTCAAGAAATCCACAAACTCAGATGCATTACACGGCAGATTGTCTCTGTTAATTCTCTTGTGATGCGTGGTTATCCAGTTGTATGCGGACATTGGTAGACTCGATGAAATAGCCGATCGTCTCATGAAATGCTCCATTCCCCATATATGTAAGATCAAATTTGAACCACAAAAGAACTTTTTCCCTTTCTGACAGGTAGTGCAGGCTATGAAGATGTCGGCCAAAATGGTAGGAATAATGGAACACGGCCTATCATTAATTCCGAGAAACAAGTCATACAGGATTCTAGTGAGCTTGAAGGCTATCTTTTTGTCTTTCCTAGGAAAAAAGTAGGTTCCCGTCATGACTAAACCGTATACCCAGACTCTCTTTCGATCCCACGTTTCCTTGGAAGTAAACGAGAAATCCCCTTGATGCCTCTCAAAACCATCTCTTAGCGCAAATCGATCAAATAAGAACTTCGCCTCTATATTTTGGTCTGCCCCTTGTAGTACTGATTCCTTTAACCCAGTGAAACGGCAAAATTCAGCTTTGTTAGATACTAGCGGCAATACCACGGCAGTTCCTTGAATCGGCAAATTGAGAAATCCAGCGATTTCCTCAATTGTTATGGTCATCTCCCTTTTTCCAAGTCTAAAAGCAGAACAAATGGGGTCCCATAGATGCACCAAAGCTTCTACCAAATATCCATCGGACTTAATGTCCTTGAAATCCCCGATGTGTCCTAATCGATCGGCTATTTGGTTAACCTCATTGGGTGAGAGTAACGTGGGCCATCTTTGTACCTCCGGCGGCACTACTAACATCTGTTGCACTCGGCGAGGGCTCTCCATCTAGAAACCAAAACCGGAGTTAAATACCTTACCTACAGGTCCCATTTCTCTGGTTAACAGGAATTTAAACGTGCAAATCCCAAAAATTGAGTTAAATACCCATGGGATTTAGGTTGGCTTGTCCCTAATGCGGGATTCCCTAAGTGGCATTCCCTTTCTAAGGCTTATGCATGATGCCATTCTTATCAAAGCAGGGAAAAATGCGATTTGAAATGAGACGTGACCTAAGGAGCCCTTTGTTTGCCAGGGTAAGCCTAAAATGGTATGACATTAATTTATGAACAAAATATACCGAAATTTCTAAACGTGCAATAGCCTATCTATAAGGGTAGGTCCTAAAAGAGGATCATGCCAGACCTCTTATTTGCTAATGTTTGTGAATGCAATGGGGGCACAAAACCAAGAAAAGTTAGCTCAGTCCGATAAATACACATAACACATTGTAACAACGAAATCAACACAAGGGAATAAAGCAATAAAAAGAAGAAAGGGGTTGGACCCCTCCCCTCGTGAATAGTGTCCCTAATAGGGTAAGGTCGACTCTACCCTAGGCAAGCTAAAATGGATGCATGAGGTTAGGGTTCACTAATGCATCTAGACTCAATAAGTCATAGGTCCCCGAGCCTTCAGACTTGGAAACCAAGGGTCATCACTCCCAAGGTTCCTTGTCGGTGGCTCGAGCGATTCCCCAGGCGTTGCTACGCACACGTCGTGTTACGGCTACCCGTCTGGGCAAATCTAAAAAAAATCCTCAACCTTCGACTAAAAACTAATAGGTTATCAACCTAAAGTTTAAAGCGGAAGATCGAGTGACCCCTCGGATCATGCTACGCACACGTCGTGATACGATCACATGTCCAAGTGGGTCGCCTAAAATCCTAATAGGGTGGAGTGGCGTGACAAGCCACTAAAAGAAAAATAAATGAAGGGTAAAAATAATTAAAGCGTATGCGCGTATGCTAGTGCTCGTTTGGAGGGGAGGGATCAAGAACCAACGCGAGGCTCTAAGGTGACACACCCCCCCAAATGCAATGCGAGCGCGAGGTAAGCAAGTAAACATACATCCAATCAACCAATCATACATTCGTGAGTGAGGGAGTAGTTGGATACGCGTGAAATGCAAAAATCCTAATAAAAGGAAAAATGCAATCCTAAACACCCAAATGTGATATATGAAAAGATTAAAAGAAGAAAAAGATTGATTAAATCAAAATTGCTCGGACTCTCGAATGTCCCCAGTGGAGTCGCCAACTGTCGCGCCCCATTTTTTGATAAAATAAATAAATGGTTTAAAAATGTATTTTTTGATTCAATTTGTGATTTGGAAAATGAATTGTGATTTAAAAGAAAAATGGGTCTAAATGGGGGTTTGAGAATGCGACGATTTGACCCAAAATTATAGTTTAAAAAGGGTTTTTTGAAATAAAAAATCGGAGTCGCCACTTGGTAATGAGTTAAGGTGTACCAAGTCACCTAAAAATGAATTTTTAAAGAAAAATAGGAAAAAGTAGTAAGAAACCCCTTTTAAACGACTCCTAGTCCACGTAAACCAACGAAAAAGGTTCGGGAGTCACATTTGACGAAGGGGAAGGCAAGGATAAAATCCAAGGCACCCCTTCGACCTAGCCAAGGCTAGTTGCTTGATTTAATCAAAGATTTTCTTGTTTTAATCAAAGAATTTATTACATTTGGATGTACTACATGAATGCAAACCCTAGACCTAGGGGTATTGGGGGAAATTTCTCTTCAAAGGTTGAGTGGTGCCAATCACATTAATTGTGAAGCCCAATGACGATCCTTTGAAGAAGTCACGAATAATGCGAGTGGGATGCAAATGAATGGAATGCATGTATGCAATGTGAGGACATGAGTTTTGAAAAAGTAATAAAAAAACAATAAATATGTAAAGGAAAATGTGCACGTGAGTGGGCAAGGTACGGTATGTGAAATGATAATATGAAGTGCATGTGTGCAAGTGATGATAAAAGTGTTCGTGTGCAAGTGAAGAAACATAAAGGTGCACGTGTGCAAAATGGAACAAAAGTGTTCGTGTGCAAGTGAAGGGATAAAAGGTGTATGTGTGCAAATGGAATGAAAAGTGAAAGTGTAATGATAGAGTGGATTTAGAATGCATGAGCCTAGGGAACGCATGCATATTGGGTACGGGGAGACCTAAATCGTGACTCAATTTACCCTTTTATAGAGGGAATACAAGCGTGCTAAGGCTTAGAAAAAGCCACACTCGTCTATATCCCATATTTAAGGGGACTCTCAAGCAAATGAACCCTATAACTAGCATGAAATGCAAAAATCCTAAAATGGAGGGAAAAGGGGGTCGAGGGGCATGCAAAATGATAAAACTAAAAGAATGCATGACATGTAATGAACATGCAAACATGTACTAACGAGGGGAAATCCCTAAGGGTCTAGCGTTGGACTAGCCCATTCTATGAATTCCGACTAGCGTTGGACTAGTGGAAACGTACATTCGTCCATCACATTCATTCATGACCATGGAAAGCGAGTAGACATGCCAAACACTTATAAACACATAGCACATAACACTTAGCATGCTCAACTAGATGCAAGAACCTAATTAAAGCAAGTAACACATAACACATAGGCAATTAAAGCCCTAACTATTACATTTGCTAGCTAGGCACACGTCTTCGATAGGTCTTCATTGAATGCTCCTCCAAGCCCTATCTATTACAAGCCAAGAGGTGTACACATACCCCATAAAGAAGAACTTAAATAAAAGCAAAAGTAAATGAAATGAAAGAACTAAAGAAAGGCAATGAAAGCAAATAGTCATGTAATTTCCACGTAACACGTTGGATCACATAGAAGAGATACAAAAAGGGATAAAAGAAAATATACCGCCCCCTTTGAATGGTGACCAAATGAAAGAAAAATGGCTTCAAAACAATAAAAAGGTCAAGGTACCACTTTAATTGAGAAAAATTAAAAGAAAATGGAAACAACCGTCAAATTGAATCACTCGAAGCATTCCAAGGAAAGTAAACTACTCGTACTTAACCAATTAAGACAAACAAAAACCCAATTGGAAAAAAATTAAAGAGGTCTAAAGGGCCAATTTATTACTATTATAAACACTAAGGAACTAAAAAAACATAAAATAAAATTAAGAATCTAAGGTGAAACTTACCAAATCAAACTAGAAAATTCACAAAAAGGTAAACGAGGAGCAATTTACTAGTAGCTAAACAACCAAATGCCAAAGAATCCAAAAAAAATCAAATTAACTACAAGTCTAGGAAAAAGAAATTATTAGACCCTTCAAATTCATTCTACAATCCCTTAAGTATCTACCCAAAACAAATCAAGATGTATTAAAGAGGAAATGGCATGTTAGGAGGACAAAATTAATTAAGTTTCCAATTAATTGGGCCATGGAAGCATTAGATGGAAGCCAAGGGGTTGGAGTGCGATTTTTGAAAGTCATTTTCATGCAAAAGCCATGCAATCACGTAGAAGAAACTTTCTCTGCAACAAATTTCATTTCCAGCCGTGGCTTCTTTCCATTCTACCATGCAAACACAATCCAACAAACAAAAAAACTTGTAAGGAGATCAAACATTCTTCCCCCTCTTCGGAACGCAAAAATCCAGAAAACAAGAATATTCAAATGCTAAAACAAAATCCAGCAACTTTGACTTGTTCTTCCTATTTCATGCTGCAAAAACTGAAAACTAGCAAGGTAGACAACTAAACCAGTTTTGGTGAATTGCTGCATTACCGAGTTGCTCAAATGCACTCCTAGCACAATTAAAAATTCAGCCAATCGATCCAAGCTTCAACATTAAATCAAAGACAAGCGTAACTCAACAGGCCAACAACTCCAAATACAAATTCTGGCAGCCTCTCATGCGAAGAAAAATGAAAAAAAAAACTTTCTTATAATCTGCTGCAAATTTGTAGCTTACTCTTTGTACAGACCATCCATGAGCTCAAATCAAAACATAATGAGGCAAATATCGCATGTTACCCACTAGTATACCCCAAGACATAAACCATTTAACATGCTCAAACAAGCAAAATATAGTTCGGTGACTGCTAAAAAAAACAAAGTGCAGCAGCAATTTCCAGCCGCAATCTTTCGCATTTTTATCATGCAAACAAATTCATCAACCCAGAAATTATTGACCCAATTTAAAACATGAAATTTTGGGTGCAAGATTAAGATGGCAAATCTGGTTTTGATCATCAACAAAGGAAGGAAATTCATTATCCATCAATAATAAAAGAAGCAAATCTGGCTTTGTGCACCTTCAGCCGCAGCTTTTCTTGCATTTCAACATACAAATGTGTTCACCATATATCAGAGTTTTAACTACCAATCACCAACTAAACTTGTAACTTCATTGTAGCATTGAAACAAGAAAATGGAGCTAATCATCAAAGGTAGAAAGAAAACTAAACAGCACAAGAATGAAACAGAAAAAAACGCAGCAAGCTTTCTGCAATTCGGCACTTTACAAAATCCAGCTTTCAAACACAATCAAATCCAAACACAAGGCTTTAAACTAGGCAGCAAACCATCATCCAAACAAATAGAAAAAAAAAACTGAGCAAAATCCAGTGCAAATACAAATAAAATACGTTCAGCAAGTTGAAAAATCTGGAACATATAAAACTGATTTGGCAAGTTGAAATGCATTTTCCAGCAAGTACTTGGGCATGAATCCGAATTTACCTCGGTTAAATCATTGTGTTAAGTACCCAAAACTAACATGCAAGGCTACTTAATGAAATTACTATCATTTCTAGTTCAGATCAAGTTCGGACAGCAACTATAAACATCCACAAATCCAGAAATTCTGTTCGCCATCCTTGGATGAACTTGCATGTAGCCGTTCACTATTTCATTTTTTTTTTTTTTTTTTGCTTAGCCGGACCAATAAACTTCCTGCAAAGCTTAATCATCTAATTTTAATTAGTCAAACACCTAACCAAGTGAAAATCAACCACTTTCCAGCAAATTTCATGCTAAAATACCCATGCAATTTCCAAAACAACTTCAACGGCTAAACTGGAAAAATTGTTTCAGCAATCCATCAACTTCCATTAAAATTTCCAGCCATGCAACCGAAATTCAGGCCACGTAGTTCACATGCAACATCAAATAAGAAACTATCTATCAGGTTGAGTCCAAAATTAAGCTCAGATCATCACAGCTAGCAAATTAAAAACCGAAACTTCCAGCTCAAGCTCTCGGCAGCTTCACTTCCTTCTCAAACAGATTTTTCTATGATTTAACCTATCATCTAACCACACAATCCCACATGCATGCTTATAGTCAGCTTCATCAACCCATAAACAACTCATCTAAGTTCAGAAATTACCTTAGCTTGAAGCCTAAAACACACGACTAGCAGCTGCAAATCCTCCACTCTCGGCTGTCCAGAATTGCAGTCCGCAACTCTCCCTCTCCCTGGCTCAAACTTGCGGCTGGATTGGAGGAAGTTTGACTCTCGGTTCTCTCTCTCCCTCTCTCGGTTGGTCTTGAAGTGAGGCTGGAAGATAAGCTAAGTCCTCACCTCTCTCTCTCTCGTCGTTATTTCCAAAGAAGCTGATCACTTCACAGCTCCCGGCATAGGAACAATTGAAAAAATAAAATGTTATGGTGAGTGATAATGATTGTAGTGAACTGGCAATGATATAGCGTAGTGGGATGTATATATTGAGGTATTGGGAGTGGAGTGGAGTGGAGTGGAGTCGGCAATAACAATGGAAGGTGCTAGGTTGAGAAGTGGAAAATGGAGCCGGCAGAAATAGAATTGTGATTTTTTGATTTTTTTTTTGATTTTTTTTGATTTATTGAATAGAAACTAAATCTAAATAAACTAGAATCCACAAAGCACAATTTTCCATTTTTCATCAATTTCCTCTTTTCTTTTCTTTTCTTTTTTCACAAATTTTACGTTAAAACTTAAAACTAAAACTAAAACTAAAACGTGAACAAAATTAATATGACAAATAATTAGCAAATAAAAGACAAATAAAAAGGTAACAACTAAAATGCAGACAATCTAAAACAAAATCATGAATTAGATGCAACATACAAATTATTTAAAAATTTGGTGTCTACATAATGTGATTGGCACAAATTAAGTTTTGAAGAGATATTCCGACCCCCCCCGATACACTAGGTCTATGTTTGCATCCATATAGTGACATCCAAATGTGATAAATTCTTAGATTAAAATAAGAAGATTTTTTACTAAATCACGCAACTAGCCTTGGTTGGTTGAAAGGGTGCCTTGGATTATTATCCTTGTCTTTCCTTTTTTCAAATGCGACTCCCAATCCCTTTTCTCTGATTTTCGAAGATTTGGAGTCATTTAAAAAGGGTTTTTTTCTACTTTTTCTTTAAAAATTCATTTTTAAGTGACTTGGTACACCTTAACTCAATACCAAGTGGTGACTCCTATTTTTCATTAAAAACCCTTTTTAAACTATTATTTTAGGTCAAAACCGTCGCATTTTTAGTCCCATTTAGGCCCACATTTCTTTCTTTATTTCCTAAAAATCAAAAAATCATTTTTTAATCAAAATTAAATCAAAATTCATTTCTTTATTCATTTTTCTGAAAGTAAAAAACTCATTTTTCACTCAAAAATTAACCAAAAACCCTTTTTTCTAAATTTATTATTCATTTATTCTTCTTTAAAAATGGGGCGCGACAAAAAGCAGATGGACATCATGAACAAATAGTAAAGCTCATGGAAGAATTCATCATGGTACAGGGATAACTTGCGACTTGGTGAAAGGAGGATGTTGATGATGATTTAGAATTATGATAACCCATGTGGTACTTGAAGTAAGAAGCTCACCTCTTGTAGTTAATAGCAGGTGGTTACTTTTTAAAGCAAGTGTAAAGCAAGTTTTGGAGTAATTAAGCAGTTGTAACAATTTTATCTATCAATTTGAATCCCTTCTCTTGCACATAACAATGAGATTATTTACATGATGGATGGAGATTTGTGTAATGTTAGTCTTTTATCTTGGAGATCGATTGATAAGCTTCAGTTTGCTTTTGGTTATTTCCTGTAATTGTTCCATTTCCTTCTAATTTATTGCCCTTTCTATTTCTTGATTTTTATGAAATTCGTTGTAGGCTTGTATGGAGTGAGGTTGTGACGTAGAATTATAGCAGCAATCTTCTAAAGTTTGAACCCTACTAGCAACGGATCAATGTCGTGCATCACAAACCAGTTTATGTACTACAAACTAGTTTCCCTTGTGTCAATGCCAAAATTATAAGATGGTTTATGTAACTTTATGGATCAACGTAGTGCATCGCAAACCAAACTTGAATATTATAAATCAATGTAGTGCATCACAAATCAAACTCTAATAACTAAGTATTTATGGGCAAACTTGAAATCTTTCACTGCACAATCAGGAAATTGATCAAGGCTTTGTTGTTAGGTGTACATAAATATTGCAAAGCTGTTTCATTGATATTCACAATGAAACATCTAAATCAAGCATCTGTGGTGAAGAATTAATCATCTCTTGTTTAGATATGAGCCTAGACAACGCCTTTAAAAGCTCAAGATGCACTGCTTGCTTTAGTTAATTGGTAAAACTGGTAGAATGCCTTTCATGATCCTCGGCACATGTTACAGTTGTACACTTTAATGATGATGCTAAATAATATTGGATAGCTCTTTTTTAAAAACCTCAACATATTCTATCTAATCTTTTTAGCATTAATAGTGCTTAATTGTTATACATAATCTATTAACTCGTACGATCCCTAATATCACTAATCTAACCAATAACAAATACCAACCCAATTAATATTTCATAGTTACTATTAGATTTTTAAGATATTTGAAGTAAGCCTTAGGACAACTAATTCTACATCAACTACACATCAACTATTGTTAATATATATCTAGTACTCAGATCTTAGTAAAATTTTAACTCTATTATCAATGTAGTATAATATAGTAGACACATTACTTCTATCTTATTAATTGACTAGATAATATTGTAAATTTTGTCAAAGAAAAATGTTATTTTTATACCAAATGCTAATATGATAATTAACTAATTCAATAAATTGCTCAGCAATAGGCATACTTAGATAGCACGGGAAGTGGTTGAATTTAAAAAAGATTTACAACAGGTACGAATCCAATTATGGGATCAGGTAATATTAGTGTTTAGCTAATGTGAAATTCAAGATCAATGGATAATAACCTAAAAGTTCAATCTTTGTAATTTTACAATATAAAAAGCAAAATCCACACTCAAAAGAAAAACAAAAATGGTTTACTTGAATTTATAAAAAAAAATAAACAAAAATGTTTGAGCATGAATTTATTAATATTAAAAAACTAAAAGGTTTCAAACCTTGCATATGTTAAATGCGAGGTACTGGACCTCACATTTGACAAATGTGATTGAAGCAATTTTTTTTTTTGGGTTTTTGCAACTCAGAAATTCAATGATAAATCGCATCTGCAAAATGTGAACTTAGTGAGCTCGCATTTTGCAAATGCGATCATCACTTGATGGAATGCTACATACAAAAAGCCCCATTTGTAGAAAAATTTTAAATTTCATCATAAAATTAGGAATTTCTCCTGGTTTTTGAAGGTTTATCTAGTCTACTAAATAATGCCATGAGGGAACACAGGATATCAGGATTAAAAATTGCTCCTGAAAGTCCTACTCTGTCACATCTCTTTTTTGCATATGACACATTAATCTTCTGTAGAGCATCTAAAGAAGAAGTAGGTAAGGTCAAACAGCTGCTAGAGATATATGGAGAGGAATCAGGACAACGTATAAACACAGAGAAATCATTTGTGCTATTTAGCAAGAACACGGAAGAGAGCAGCATTGAGAAGATTCTGAATGCGTTGGGAGGAATGAAACAAGTGAGGCAGAGTAAATACTTGGTGCTTCCTATGATAATTGGGAGATCTAAGAAACATGTTTTCAAATATATAAGAGAAAAAGTGAATAGTAGAATCAATGGATGGAAGGAAAAACTGCTAAGCCAAGCTGGTAAAGAGGTGTTGTTGAAAGCATACCAAACTATGCTATGAATTGTTGCAGATTACCAATTGGACTGTGTAAAGACATAAGAAGAGATATGGCTAAATTTTGGTGGGAAAGTAAGGATGATGAAAGAAGAACACATTGGATGGGGTAGCAGAAATTGACTGAGGTGAAGGGTAAGGGCGGATTGGGGTTTAGAGATTTGCAAGAGTTTAATAAAGCCATGTTAGCAAAACAGTTGTGGAGAGTGATAACCAAGCCAAATTTGATGATCAATAACATTCTGAGAGGAAATTATTTCAAAGGAAATCTATATGGACAATGAAAACTAGAAATGCTGATTCTTGGATGTGGAAGAGTATGCTCAGTGCAAGGGAGGTGTTGGAAAAATGTGCTAGGAAAAGATTAGGGGACGGACGTGCAGTTAACATATGGAAGGATAGATGGCTTTTAGACAAGGGTCACGGTAAGATAATATCTGCAAGGCCACTAGATTGTCAAATAAAAATGGTGCAGGAAATAATACATAATGGTGAATGCAATAAAACAGTAATGCAGGGAACTTTTAATGCAGAGGATTGTAAAAGGATTCTGGCCACTCCCATTAGTTTATATGGAGGAAAGGATGGACTTATACGGCCTTACACCACAACTAGAGAGTATTCAGTGAAGAGCAAAAGAGATGCAAAAAGAGAGAAAAGGTGTGACGACCCCATCTTCCCCTAGGGCGTACCCCAGAGTTTAGCAGACCGCCTGCCCAACTCTCGCCAGGACTCACTCACTCACTTCAAATAAAATAGTTCCCAACCTCAAGTGTAAATGGAATAACAGTTCCCAAATTTGGAACATATATGTACATTCATTTCTATTCCAAACATTCATACAATCTCAAATATAACAAAAGATATGAATTCCAGATACATGCAATCCGAATCGAGCACTAGCACGAGTACAATCACAAAAATTCAAAAACTAGACTATGCTAGCCTGTACCAGTCTCACACCCTCACTCGTACCCCCTGTAAGGAAAACAAATTTAACGGAATAGAGTGAGCTAAAACTCAGTGAGATTCCAAAACTTCATGCAGATCCAAGTAGCAAGTTGGCCATATGTAAAACTTGAACTCTTAAAATGAGCGAGTGTAAAAGTTCATAAAAAGAAACAATAACATGACAAGTAATAATCATTTCAAAGTATAAGTATACGAATGACTCTCAATAGTCAAATTCCCGTTGCTTCACCAGAGCTTGATCAAGTAGTAGTTGACACTCCGTCAACTTTCAAGTAAAGTAACCAGTCCAGTAGAGCACCACTTAACTACAATCTCCGTCCACCATTCAAACCCCCTACCGGGCCCAAAATCCTCAACAAACACGGGTGGTAATACTCGAGCATACCGATTAGTCGAGAAGATAACACTCCACTCGACAAAACAAGAGACTCAGGATTCGTTACCTATCGACCAAGCCCTTGCCGCCTCGACTCGAGTAACTAGCCACAGGGTTTTTGGAATTCCAGAGAGTGCACACATCATACACAAGTATATCAAGTCAATTGCAACAAATAAACAAGTATATATCACATTAGGGCAAGTGCGATAAAGTACACCCTTGCCCAACCAAACCAAGCAAATCTTATCCGATCACGTTGATAAAGAATTTAAATCAAGTATCAAGTTCAATCATGTATTTAGAAGTACTCACCAAAAATTTAGTGCTTGTCAAAATCACGCTCAGGTACAACTCCTTGGTTGGAGTCCAAATCTGCGATAAAATATCATTTAAGAGTTTAAAATCCATTAGGGTTCGAAACATAGGAGTTTCGTTTCAAGAAAATCAAGTAAATAAAACTTGTTTAAGTAGTAGTCATATGGCTTCTCAAACTCTTGAAAATTCATGCTCGCTCTTTTAGTTTCGATAAAGCAGTGATTTATACTTTGGAAGTCACACTTGGTATGAAAAATCGAGAAAATAGTATTTTTAAGGGTCGCTACTTTTACCTTTTAAAGGGTACAAGTTTCGGCAAAATGTTCAACTTATGTACCTCTTATTAACGAAAACTCGAATACCATAAACAAGCTAAGTTTGCTTCAACTCGAGTCGTCACACAAGTTTCAAGTTCACTCGCCTAACCCTTGAGCGAAAATTTATGCAGCATGCCCTTTGTATTTATCCATTTTCCTATCCAAGTACAACTTGGATTCACAAGCCAACAAACCTCCAATCCAATCACAAGTGATAACCAACTACATACATCTATTCAAGGTCTCAAAACCAACTAAACAAACCAAATAATAACTTATCACCATGGACCAAAGCTGGAAACCAGTTTAAAGAAGAACTTATAAATGGCAGATTTGTTATCCTTCGATGTTTTGGTCATAACTATAGCTAAGTATATCGGATCGAGATAAATTTTATGTTGACCTTGGTCGATCAATCCTTGGTTTTGATTATTAACAAACCAAAATGTAGATTTGGGCTAATGTTTTTATGTGAGCAATTTGTTAGAACAGATTCTTGTGGCACAAAAGAAGAAGCAAAAACAGGGCACTCATGTGGGACGTCCGAAAGGAAGCTATCGGACGTCCGAAAGGATGAAGAACATCAAGAAGGAAACTCTGTCGGACGCTCGTGAGGAAGCATCGGACGTCCGGAAGGATCGGACGCATGCATCGGACGCACATCGATCGCATCAGACGTCCGAGAAATTTCGCAAAGATTTGATGACTCTCTGACGACGTTCGGACGCAGGGTTCGGACGTCCGACAGGTGGTTTGGACGCAGGGTTCGGACGTCCGACAGGTGGTTCGGACGTCCGACAGGCCAACGGCTAGTTTTGACAGCATTTAATATTTGACCGTTGGAGAGCCTTTTGGAGTCATTTCTCACCTTCTATAAACACCCCAAAGCACAAGAAGACAAAAGACTTTTGCCAACACAAAATACAAGCTTACAAGTGAGATTTTTGAGTAGAAAGATTCTTTGTTGGTTGTATAAGGGGTTGGGGAAGTTGGGTTGTGAGGTTGCTCAAGTGAAGGTTATTCTCTAGGAGGAGTAAAACCTTGGTGAAGGTGAACCTATCACTTGAAGTGGTAAAACCTTGGTGAAGGTTGCCTCATTTGTATAAAATAGTTCTTAATTGGGTGAGTGATCTTTCAAGTGTAGGTTGTTGAGGGTTAACTAGAATTGTTGTAAAACTCCTTGGCTCAACCAAAGTGTGTTTGGGGTGAGGAAGGAGTGAGCCTTCACTTGTACATCTTGGTTAGCATCGCCATCAATTGAAGAGGCTATTGGTTTGATATTTGGTTTGCATTTCTTATCCTTTCTCTTTAATTAAGTTTTCTTTATTGTGCTTAAATTTGATATATCTTTGTGCATCATTGTGAATTTGTTTGTACTCATTGGGTTGCACCGGGCACTTACATTTTATGGCATTTCGAAGCTAAGACATAGACCTACATTTCCCATGAAAACATCGACACCCAGTTCTCACATTTTCAGGGTAAAAAATGGATGGTCAGAAACACATAAAAAACAGGTCAGGAAAATTAGAGTGTTTGTGCAGTCAGGAGTTCTTTGGCCAAAACATAAGCTAAAATGATCCAATTGATCTGAAAATATTCAGGTAGAAAGTTAACTCAAATCTTTATAACTTTTATGTTTTGTCCAAAAGCTGATTCAGTCTAAAACATGGAGAAATTCGCAGCCTAAGTTGAGTCCAAAAACAGGGTAGAACTGAAATTCCTTACCAAATGCTGGAAATTCAACTTTTAACTCTAAAAAGTAACATCAATCTATTAATCACTTCATCAATTTCATATCCTAGCTTAATAACATTATTTACTAGGTATACAACAATAATCAAAGCTGAAAAATGCAAACCCTAGCTAAACATTCCACTACACCATCAAGAACTAAACAATCAACCATAGCAAGCCAAGATTAAAAGTTTCTATACCAAACTTAGCAAGATTAACCAAGAGAAAACGAAGTGGATCATCTTATACCTTACAATACTTGTTTCTAAGTGAAGAACCAAGCTCTTTCTCCCAAGACTTTCACCTTTCCTAGCTTCCTAAACACCAAGAGGTAAGTTTAATCGGTTTGGTTTGTGTGATTACAACTCAACAAGGAAGAATCAAGGTTGGAGTTGAAGTTGTTTTTCTCTCTTTTTTCCTCTCTTAGTTTTGGCCACCAAGCAAGAAAGAATGAAGGAAATTTAGCTCAAATGAAAGATAAGTAGAAAGGAAATGTTTTAGGTCAAAGGTTGCTTGAATCCTTGGCACTTGTCAAGCCAAGATTTCCCTTCTTTGTTTTCTTTTCTTTCCTTTCCTTTGGTCAAAAATAGTGGCTGTTTTATAGGATATTTTAGGGGTGATTAGCTGAAATAAAAGCAAGGAGATTAAGGTAATAAAATAGTGTTCCAGTGGTATACTCAATCGGTAGCAAACGGTGCACGGCAGCTCAAGCCGATTTTCCTTAACTCGCGCATACTTGTGTTTTTACTTATGGTTCACTAGTTTATTATTAGCACTTCTAATCACACACTTCCTCTCATCTAAAACTCACTCTTAACCACCAAATTTAGTACACACACCTCCACAATTAATCACACTACCAAAATATGCGAAAATCCTAATTTACCCTAACTATAAAACTAAGGGTAAAACTCTTAATTCTATTATTTATTACAACTATTGAGGGAGAAAATGAGTAGTAAAGATATTATAAAGTAATTTAATCAAAATAAGAGGAAATTTTTAAGAAAATATGAGCGAATTTTCCAGTCGTCATAAAAGGAGCAATGGTACAACAAGAGAGGAGTAGCAGAAATGAGTAGGAACTGGTGTGTGGAAATTTTTATGGAGTCTAAACATGAAACACAAACTCAAGCACTTTATATGGAAAAGTCTGCAAAATATATTACCAGGAAATGAAGTGATTAAAAGAAGAATTGGAAGAGGATCTGAATTATGTGCTTGCTGTGGGGAGCAACTTGAAACTCTAGAGCATATGTTTTTCTTTTGTAAACATGCAGAGCTGATTTGGAAAGCTTCTCCAATACAGTGGGATGGACTACTGGAGTTCAGGAAAAGCTTTTGGCTATGGTGGAACAATCTAATGGAGGCAAAGGAGAGAGGTGCAGGAAGGGAACATATTTGCCTTGTAGTGAGTATACTATGGCAAATATGGAAGTCTAGGAATCGAACTCAGTTTAACAGAGAGGAAGCATGCCAAGGGAGAACAGTGCTAAAGGTAGTTAATGAGTGGAATGAATATGATTCAGCTCAACAAACAGATAAAGAGGTTAAGATAGAAGAAAGGGAGCAGTAGGAGGAACCAACAGAGTGGTTGCCTCCAACAAAGGGGATTGTTAAATTGAATATGAATGCAGCCTTAAACACAGCAAAATATAGAGCAGGATGGGGAGTGACTGCAAGGCAGGAAGATGGAGGGATCCTGAGTGCTTGGGCTGGAAGTGTAGAAAGAAATGGTGAAGCCATGGTAGAAAAAGATAATGCAATTCGAATAGCACTTATTAAAGCTGAAATGATGGGGTGGAGGAGGATTGAAGTTCAATCAGATTTCAAGGGAGTGGTGGAAAAAATCAAGGGAGGAAGCAGGGATGATCTAAAGATTGGAATAATCTTAGAAGACATACTTAAGCTGAGGAACATATTTGGTGAATGTTACTTCTCTTTTGTCAAAAGGGAAGGGAACTTTGTGAGTCATCACTTGGCAAAATTTGCCATTCAATTGATTGATTACTGAAGTAGATTGGAAAGGGTCTTTTCCATCTTAGTTAGTGAGATTAGCCAAGAAAGATGTAAGAGCAGTTGCTCAACCTTTGTAATCTTTTTTGAGGATTAATGAAAATTGTTATCGTTTGGAAAAAAAATTATTTTGCTCCACCATGGTCGAAAAGCAACCGCTACCTCAACCACAGCCCATAGCCATTTCCCCCATCACCATTTCCTTCCACTACCACTTGCATAAACTGCGGCGGCCCAACCTACAACCCCATTCTCTTCTTGCCAGCCAATCTCCCTATGAACCAACACTAAAGAAGCCATCATGCGAACAACTCCGGTCCCACAGTCCCAAAAGGTGGTCCTGCTGCAACCTCCCTACAGCTTCCAAACCCCAGATAATCTCCAACCAAAACGACATCGTCCGGCTCCACTTATCTTCTACTTTGGCTAGCTTCCTATACTTTGTTGTTTCCCTTTCTAAATCCATCAAATCTCACAAGCTCTCCGATCCCTGCCACCTGTCTCCTGTTGTCTCCACTGTTATTCGTGTGATCGAGAAGTTGATTGCGTTCGTCAGTGAAATTTCTCCGGAGTCCCAAGCTGCTCGATCCGGCAACGTGGCGTACTAGACATGGCATCATCGCATGAGCTTCGATGCTGAGTCATTTATGCTGCTATTGCTTCCTCTCCATCTTCGTGATGCAGCTGTTGAATTAGTGCCCTATTTTACTGACAACTTTGACAATTCAAACCCCATTAATTATGATAATTTTTAAAATTTACCTTTTTTTAAATTTTGGGAGTAGTTTTTGCTTTTCTTTATCTATTTTTGTGATTATTATTTTTGTGTTTTTTAATTTGCTTTGGTTGTCTTTTTTTTGGGGCAGCTTGATACACAAAGATAGGAAATCATTAAAAATTATTTGGAGGTTTGTTGTTATCAATGGATAAGTGAGAGGTACATCATTGGACTGACTTGGGATTTATATGGCACCAAAAATAATTATCAAGAAGGGGAAAGAGTGGCTCGAATTGCTGAAAGTGAGACTCTTTATTGGAAAATTAGGAAAAGGAAACTTCATTTTTTATGGACTGATGTAATTCACTAGAGGAATGATGACCTTTAGTTGTCAATTCATGGCATTACTTTTGCAAGTTTTTAGTGCTCGCATGTGTATTAGAGTGTTTTAGTACCCATAGGTTGTGTAAAGGATGTTGGAAGTTTTGCAATATAGTGGAGCCTTTAAGTTTAAGAGTTCAGTAGTGATTCATGCAGTTGAAAGGATTGGGGGCTGAGATGATTAGACCTACAGTCTCAGCATGGGTTTATGATAGATGGTAAACTGGGGAATGTCCTCATTTGTTAGCATAGGGGAAAATGTTTTATTTCATAATAGTATACTTGATAATATGTTCTGGAAGCATATAAAGGCATGCGTGAAGTTGTAGCTTCCAAATTATGACTTAAGTAGTTGAATGGATAGTAGTGGATGAGTTGTAGGTTTACTTGTATGATTGCTAAGCTATTAATTGTATTGGATGGTTGGAGTTTTGCTCTTATTTAATCTTAGGAAAGTTGAGGTTCCATTACGCTCATAGATTTTTTGATGTTATCAATAAATTCTTTTCCAATTTTATTGACTTAAATTGAAATTTGTAAAGATAGAGGAAAATTGGATGATGGTAAAAGTTAAGTGGAAAATACGATGGTCAAGTCCAGTAGTCTGTAAGTCATTATCTTATAGCCCTTATAGGCTTGTTAGGTAGAAGGTAAATACTATCAAAGAGTTATTCTTGAAGGAGCAAAATATTTGGCTACCAGAAATTACAATACATAATAGAACTCTATAGTTGAAGGGTTATGTAGCAAACACTAGAAGATAGCATCACAAAAGGTAGTACTATGCTCAATATCTTCGACTAACCGCATACCTGTGAAGGTTAAACTATGCCTAGGGTGATAAATTAAAAGAAATTGATGAAAGATTGTGCATTGTTTCAGCATTTACCTATAACTAGGCTCTTAGATAAAGCGACAAATTATTTAAGTTTGGCCACAGGTAGAACAAGGACATATTCGAAAAGAATAGAGAGGCTATTCCTTTTTTTGGTTACTGAGTTTGTCTTTAAGCATGTTGATAGGTTTGGTGTTTAGAAACTGTATGCATCTTTTAGACAGTGCCCAGGCAGTCTAGTGTGTTACATTTGGCTGTGAAACTTGTTTTTCTTGTTTCGTATCATTATACTTGCTTGCTAAGGCTTTTTGAATGCTTTGGTCCTGATCTCGGTTTAGCTCTTCAACATAATTGGGCATCCTTCCTAACATATGAAAATACCAGGAAATATGCCTGCCCAACTTTTAACCTTAATCCAAACAGTGGAAACACCATAAAACTGGGGTTTTGTTGATTTTGCAAGCAATTGCATTGCAGTTGATGAACATAGTTGGTTCTGTTTTCTCCTTTATTCACCATTCTCTATCTTTGTATCCTTCTGTTTGGGAATCTCATAACTACTTTTGCTTGAAATGGCTTTGTTTTCATTAGCTTTTGTATTTTCCTTTTTGTGTCTTGAGATGAATGGGCCATGAAACCAAGTTTGTAGCATGGTTGTACTGCTTAGCAAGATTGCAAATTGTTAAAGAATAAGATAATCAAGCACACTGGTTTCCTAGGTTTTTGTGAAGCACTTGGAGTTGATTCAGAAGTTGCAATTGACGTATTCTCTTAAATCTGCAAGATCCCATGGAGTATTGGGGCTCAATGACTATCGCATTTTACCTTTCATATTTGGGTCTTCACATTTGATTGACCACAAGTATATTAAGCCAAAATCAATTCAGAATGAGGATATATTGGAGAATTTTGCAGGTGAATATTTGTACTTGTCATGTATTGTATGTATAAAGAATGATAGAAAGGGATTGTGTAAGGATCGAAGACAACCTAAGAGGGGGGTGAATTAGGTTGATTATAAAAACTAATCAAGTTATAGACACCTTTTTGTTCAATATGAAATTTACCCTCTTTTCTAGGTGACCACACAATGAAACAATTAGTAAAAAAGTAAGATTGCTTGGGAGTAGAAGAGATCAGCAATTTAAAGATCACAAGATAACAATAAGTAAATAAGAAGGGAAGAATTGCAAACCAATTGACTACCAAACTCCTCTTGAGCTTGTAGATCAATTTATAGAACAAGTTTCTTCAAATTGATGAAATACAACCAATCTTGTGTACAAAGGAAGGTTCACTTCCTCCTTGCCCCAAGTTCTACTCGGTCAAACTAGAAAGTTTTACTATCTCTCAGGACAACCCTCACAGAGCTACACTATTGAAATATTCACTCACAAATGAAAAGTTTACAACGAACTTCACACCACCAAAACTACAAATCTTTCTTGAAGAGTATTTTCTCATTAAAATCACTCTAGATCTTTTGTATCTTCAGTGTGCAAAAGTTATTTGGAGTTTCTGACCATGTTCTATTTATAGGAGACCAAGAAAGTGCTTCATTAATGCTTCCAACGGATAGAAAATAGTTGAAGAGTCAACTAGCCGTTGGAAGTGTTGGACGTCCGGTACTCCTTTTTTTTGCGTCCGACAGTAGGCAGTGACTTTGAGAAATTTTCTTCAATTCTATCGGATGTCCGGTATTGTCTTTGTGAGCGTCCAACAGCTTTCGTCGAGTTTGAAGGATCCTATCTGACGTCCGGTACTTCCGTCCGATAGCAGACAAAGAGTTTGAAAGATTCTATCGGACGTCCGATGCTTGCGTCCGATCGAGGTCAATGAGCTAGGGGGAATGTCTTATTGTGATAGCCCCACTTTCCCCTAAGGTGAACCAAAGGGGTTAGCGGACTGCCTGCCCAGCTCTCGCCAGAACTAACGAGCAGTTACACGTGATCGAAAGCGTTCCGGGAAAGTAAAAGCGCGCTCGGACAAGCCAAAATCACAAAATAAAACAAACGAAAAATCGGAGCCGATATGAAAAGTGCCAGGCACGACAGAATCCGGCCGGATTCCTGGCCGGATACAGGCCAGAGAGCAAAAGGCCGGATTCTTTTTTTTTCCCAAGGCAATCCGGCCGACAATCCGGCCAGTTTCTGGCCGGATTCGACCCAGTCCATTCCCGCCAAAATTTTTTTTCTTTTGCCGTTTAAAAACCTAATCCATCCAAAATCCAACCAAATATCATTCAAGCAAAAACACCTTGAAATTCAATATTTACAAGCCAAATAACATGCAAAAGCTATCCAACAAGTTTATACATGTATGGTTTGCAAATTTACAATTCAAAAGGAAGGTCGGATCTAAAACCGACTAGGGTTTCATTCATTGAGGAGCTATTCAAAATGTATTCACAACTAGCTCAACTCGGCAACCAACTATCAAAGCCATTCCAAAAGTATTCAAATTCCTGTAAGGAAAATAAAAGGAATAGAGTGAGCTTACGCCCAGTGAGATACTATCACTCAAGCAACAAAGTTCATATAAGCATAAAGCTTTTCTTTCCAATTCATCTACTAGGAAGTAAGCCAAAAGCACACATCAAGAGAATTGGTAAAAGGATACGGACGGCTCTCAAGAGCCCCTTTCCTCGCTTGCATACTTGATCGGATCTCATTGACCCTCCGTCAATGTTTAAGGAGTAACCAAACGTAGACTCCACTTTACTTCCATTCCTTCCACCCAACATCCCCCTACCGGGCCCGAACTCCAAACAGTAGAAATTTGGTAATACTCGAGTATATCGGAATCGAGAGTCTCATACTACAAGATTCCATATAACAGTCCCCATGGCTCATCAATTTTCACGACCAAGCCCTCGCCGGCTCGATTCAATCGACTACCAATGGGGTTGAGCTCAGTAGTAACAGTAATGGTTGTTGGATACTCGTCCAAACGACACCAAATCCGGTGTATTCATATACCATCAAGTAATACAGTAAACAGTCGTATAGAGGACATAAAGAGTGAGAGTGATCAAGTACACCCTCGCTTTAATCCATTTCCATGGTGCAAGTAACATTCAAAGCATCAATTTCAAGTATAGCAAAGCCACATAGTAACAAACAAGTGAGTAGTACACTCACCAAGCAAGTAAATGATATTTCATACACTTCCGCCCAAAGAGCGTCTTGAACCACCATCACATTTGGACGCACTATATGAATGCAAACCCTAGACCTCGGGGGCATCGGGGGGTAAAATTTCTTTTCAAAGCTTGAATGGTGCCAATCACATTAATTGTGATGCCCAATAATGATCCTTTAGAGAGGTCACGAATAATGCAAAAATATGAGACTCTAAGAAGAGGAAAATGATAAAATAATTATAGAAATATACATGTCTTAGAGGAATGCATCATGTCGGGTACGGGGGACTAATGTTCGTGACTCAATTTTCCCTTTTAATAGAGGGAATACGAGCGTGCTAAGGCTAGAAAAGCCAAACTCGTCCATATCCCATATTCGAGGGGTTTTCTCTAATCTAATCAAGCAAATGAATTAACCTAGCTCTAATGCTTATATGAGATGCAAGTCTAATGTCATGTTTCATACAAAAGGGACAAGTAATATACATATAAAGGAGAATATGGGGGAAAGGGTATACGTATATAAGAAAAGAGTCATGCAATATGGTGAAAGAGGCCCTAAAAAACAAAGATATGCGTGAGATGAAGTGATCACACAATCATGATCTAACGTGCGAAGGGGTCCTAAGGGTCCAGCATTGGACTAGCCCTTATTTCTAACGCTCTCTCACAAGCATTGGATTTGCGAGAGCTCGGGGGGAAAGGCCATGACTAGCATTGGACCAGCCACGGTGACATGCATTCATCCACATAAGCAGATATAATAATAAAAGCGAATAGACATGCAAGGCACATAATGTCACGTAGCACGTAGCACATAAGCATGATATCTAGATGCAAGACCCTAAGAAAGCGGTAACACATAGCACATAGGCATGCAAATCACACAAAGACAAAACAAAGAAACCCTAACTATTACATTAGGAGGGGGAAGCCTACTACAATCTAAAAGGGGGAACGGAATAAAATAAATAAAATAATAGCCTAGCTATTACAACTTTGGCATTCAAGTGCCTTTCAAATGATCGAAATTGAAAATAACTATACAAAACTAAAACAAATAAAGTGGATAAATAAATGGATAAATAAAACGAAAACATTCAAAAGGCATGCAATTAAGCATATAAGTCACATAATGCACATACGGTCAAATAAAGTGGAAATAGGGGATAGAGTGTACCTCCCTTGAGTTGGAGCCCTAAATGGAGTGAAATCACTTATTTATCCTCCAAAATAAAAGAAAAGGTCAAGGTACCAATTTATTTGGGAAAATTAAAGAAAATAGGCAAACACAAGCTCACTTGGACACAAAGTTCTTAAATTCATGCATTAAGTGCAATCTAAACAAAGCATGGTAATTAACTGAAGCAAACAAGCAATTGAGTTGAAAAAATTGAAGCTGCCAAGGACCAAATTGAGGACATTATTCAATTGGTTGGGTCATAGTAAAACAAAGGGGGACTTGAGGGGTCAAAGTGCAATTTTTTGAAAGTTTTTCATGCAAGTTCATGCAAAACAATGAAGAGAATGCTTCTGCAATTTCCAGCTAAACATCTCTGCTGCAATTTTTAGAATGGCAAGTTTTCCGCAGCTCTTAACAAGATTCACCCTTAGAGTAACAAGACCACTATCTTATCCTCTCACTTTGCAAATATAAACTTAGATTTAAACACCAAAAGTTGGCCAAAATGGCATGCAAAATCTGAACAATTCAAGCAACTTCATGCAAAGCTTTCGAAACATTTCTGCAACAAGAAGAGACTTTCGACAGCCAGCTAAAACTTTAGGAACTTCAACAACCTCGTGTGGCAAACAAAAATTTTAACAATGAGCAAGATTCAACTTCCAACTTCACACTAGACCTTAGGAATTCATTACCAAGATACTATGTGAGAGAGACAGAACAAGGAAAAAATTTTGAGGTTGCAGGTTCAGCCCAAATTATATTCAAGTCAAGGTTTGCTGCTGCAATTTTGTTTCCAACGGATACTTCAGATTTGAACATCAAATTTGATCAAAACTTTTTAAACCAAACCTCCAAACTTTGAATTAAGCACTAAGGTACATAACTTAAACATTCAAACAAGCTAGGATTAGGGAATTAAATCAATACCAAAGAGACTTTCATGCGAAAATGGTTTTAAACTTCAGCATTATCGCATGGCAGATTCGCTCAAGCCTCTCAAACCGAAAACCAACCTCAAGTTCTTATCATGTATGCAAGGGAATGACAAAATCAGGAACACTGAGGATCTTTATGCAAACAAGAATTCAGGCAAAGCTTTCTGCTAAATAAAAAAAACAATGCAGCAGCTAAAGAGACTTTCTGCAATAGATTTCGGCAGGCTGAAATTGCTCTTCTGCAATCCTCTTGAGCAACTCAACAAGATGGCAAAAGTTTAAATACAACTCACGCTTCATTAACTCTTCTACAACCTTTATTGACACAAGATGGAGTATGCAAACAAGATGATGAAAGTCTAGCTTTGTAGGTTGTTGCGTGAAGAAGGAAGAACATCAGAAAATGAGAACGAAATGCAGCTTTTCATCATTCAACCAAGAATTCCAAATGTCATCTTAACAAATTTCAATGTTAAAACATTTCATGGGGTGGATTAAAGCGGTAGAGATGACACAAAGCACAGAACAGCAAGAGGCACCCGAGATTTCATGCATGAAGAAAACACTACAAGCATTAGTAGCTTCATAACGCAACTGAACGTAAAATTGCAGCAGAGGCGTAATGACACTCACGGCAAGCATGCCCACAGCCCACTATCATGCCAACCGAACGCCAAAGAGAGTACAAACTTCAAGCAACCAAACACTCCAGTATGAACCAAACATGCTTTCTACTTTTCCCACACGAAAATCAGAAGGGAAACCATGCGACCTTAGCAAATTTCTAAAGCTTATCTGATGCCTTGACGTTTAGCAAACTCACGCGACAACAACAAATTTTAACAGCAACAAGGATTCAATCATTCTTAACCATCAAAAATTAAATCTTTAGAACATCAGGGATCACCAAAGAGCAAACCCACGGATCACATCTATTTGATTTTGGGGAAGGAAAATGCAAAGCTGATGGCTTTTTAGGTTCACAAATTTTCAACCATACCAATTCAAAACACGACCCACGCTCAGCCACAAGACTTGATTTTTTCACTCATAAACAAAGAAACAAAATCTCGGGGAACATGAAACAGAAGGAGCGGAAGAGTAGACAACAAAAACAGTGAATTTCCCATAAGCAAAGTCACGAAAACACATGTTTTGAAAATTTAAAGATGCCTGTGTTTTGAAGGAATACTGGAATTTAAAGGAGAAAAACAACGTACAGTACTCGTGCCTTCTTGATGAAGATCCGCAACTACTGGTGGCATGAGGGTTGGCAATTCCAGTGGCTCTCCTTGCTCTGCCGCCGCAGACACCCCTTCGGTTTTCCTTGCTTCCTAGACTTTATCCCTTCATAGTTGGTTTACCAGCCGTTTTTTCCTCTACTGTCCGTTCCTTTCCTCTTCCTTTCTGCTCAGCCGAAACCCTTCTAACTTAGCTTTTCTTCTTTTATAAACAAACCCCAGCAACCTTCCTTTCTTTTCCTCCCTCAAGCTCTCATTATTTTTTTTGGGTTCTTTTACCGTTGCCCTTTTTCAGTTCCCCTCTTTTTTCTGCCTGTTACTCCCTCGGTCTCTCCCTCTAGTTTGTCACTTTCAGCTTTCTCCCTCTCTCCTCAATCTGCAGCCGCCAATCCCCCTCGATGCTCTCTTGATTTTTTCTATCCCTTAAAACCCCAACCGTCATCCCCAGCTCTCTGTTTTTCCTCTCGTTCCTCTTTTTCTCCTTTGCTAGCTGCGTTTTCTGTTTTTTCCTCCCCGCCGTCACTTTCCTTCGCTCTCTCGTTTCCTTGCTGTCTCTTCTCCTTTTTATATGAGAACCATAACCCCTAAACCCTCACCTCAAAGGTGAGAATGAAGGATTGGCTTCTACCAAACATCTCAGCCATCCGATGCATTGGGAGCCAAGGAAAAACCAGAGAAAATCTCCCGTGAAAAATGAATTTGTTTCCACGCTGCTGCATGTGCGACTTTTTTTTTTTTTTTTACATAATAATTTAATACAAAAATGAAAATAATAATAAGTAAAAAACAACAATTTAAATAAAATCGGATAAAATGAACAAAACTAGGAATAAAGATAAAACAAAAGGCTCAGATTTTTCCTGTGTTTGATTATTGATTTTTTTCTCTTTTCTTTTTTTTCAATTAATAAATAGTAAAAAGAAATAAAACATATTTTTCACGAATAATTTTCTCTTTTGACAAATTTGTATGCTAAAAGTCTAAAACTAAAATCATGAAATTAACAAATAAAGAATAGACAAGAACTATTACTGAAACAAAAAATAAAATTAGGATAAAAAATGATTTAAAAAATTTGGTGTCTACAACAACTTAGCACCTTAGCCTTCCAAACAACTTCACAAATCACCTCACAATCACTAAACTAGGGGTTTTTATGGAGAAAATTCAAGATTAAACGGTTGGTTTGTTGGATTGAGCAAGGTTGGAGCAAGAAAGTTGAGAGAGTTTTTCTTCTTTTCCTCTTGAAGAGAGCCGGCCAAGAAGCTTGAAAATAAAGATGACTTTTGGTCAATTTTTGATTTAATTGGTAAAGTAAGAAATTGGTCAAAATCCAAAGGTTAATCACTAAGTGACACTTGTCACTTTCATTAAATGCATGGCTATCCTTTTTTTCCCTCTCACACCAATTCATTAGTATCCTCTAGTTATCTCTTAACACCTGTTAAAAGAAACCCGGTATCCAACACTTAACCTAACTGGCCGAATTTTACCGAACTTTCCGCACTAGCGGGTCCCACATCCGGATACGCTCTTAATTTCTCAAAAACTAACCGATACTAGAAAAATCATCTAAAAACTACATTTACTCAAAAAAATTATCTGGAAAATGTTCCTAATAAAGAAAATACAGAAAAGCATGCAATTAAATAGAATAAAACCTAGCAAATGAGAAAATTTACGGGGTCTCACACTCTCTCCCCCTTAAAAGAATTTTGCCCTCGAAATTTCTCACATTGACTCACGAAAAGTTCAGGGTATTTCTTTTGCATCTCTTTTTCCACCTCCCAGGTAGCTTCCTCTACCCCATGGTTTCTCCACAGGATCTTAACCAACGGAATCTGCTTGTTTCTCAGTTCTTTAACTTTCCGGTCAAGCAATTGTACAGGTTTCTCTTCGTAAGCAAGTGATTCATCTATGTCGATTTCCTCTGGCTGTAAGATATGGGATGGATCGGGATAGTACTTTTTAAGCATTGAGACGTGGAAGACATCGTGAATTCTAGAGAGATTTGGCGGCAGTTCTAGCCTATATGCTACCGCAACTATCCTCTGCAGGATCTTGTAAGGTCCGAAGAACCTCGATTGCAATTTCTTTCCTCTACCCACCGTGACACTCCGTAACGGTGTAATCTTGAGGAAAACACGGTCTCCAACTTCGAATTCCAAGTCTTTCCTTCGATTGTCCGCATAGCTCTTTTGTCGGCTTTGAGTTGTTTGGAGTCGTTGACGTATCAATTTGACCTTTTCTCGAGCTTCTTCCAGCCATGGAAGAGTTGCTGGATCCAGTGCCTTTCTCTCGCCAACTTCGTCCCAGTAGATCGGTGACCGGCATTTTCGTCCATATAGTGCCTCGTATGGAGCCATTTGTATCGACGAATGGTCAGTCCCAAGAGTAAACTATCTACATTCGAAATTCCTACCTGACGTACTTATTTATGGTCCTCAAATACCATGAGAAAGATTTAAGGCCTATAACATTCATGATCCATAACTTATGCTCGAACGAGCACTTAGTCCTTCATACTTATTCACCACTTGGCCCAAACTCACTCCGCGCAGAGACCACGAGAAGCAGGCTCTGATACCACCTGTGACGCCCCCACTTCTCCCAAGGGCGAACCTGAGGGTATCGGCGGGACGCCTGCCTAACTCGCGCCAGGACTCGATACTCTAAAACTAGAAAATAGAGTTCACGCCAAAAGTAAGTTCTATGTACTCTATTACAGCTTCAAAGGTTGCATAAACTAGTACATCAAGTCATACATACCACGAGTATCAGAAAGTAAACCCTAGAAAAGCTGATAACTACAACCACCACGACAACTATATACATCTTACTAGTCAACTTACAACAAGGATAAATTCAACTATTCTCTAATCAAAAGACTAAACACCTTCCCGAACGATCCCCGCGTCGGCCCCCTGCTAAGGAAAACAAATGAAATTGGGTAAGCTATATGCTTAGTGAGTAATCAAGGGTATAAATGTAAACTCACATCCAAATAACAAGTAATCAGGTTATTTCACATCAATAACAAAAAGGTAACAATACAACGATAGGATACAGGTGGCTCCAAAACCAGTTCAGTTCCCCGAGCTTGAACGCCTGTTGACACTCCGTCAACCAAAGTACTCATAGACCGTAGACTCCACTTAACTTTCCCCGTTCACCTTATCAACCTCCGCTGGCTAGTCAACAGCACACAACAGCTCGAGCGAAACAAAATAACTTAGCTTTCGTCAAAGCTTTAACAAGGAACTAAATCCCAAGTTTAGCATGGAACTATCTTCGACTAAGCCCCACCTGGATCGAATAGTTCGTCTAACCCTTGGAACAGGGCTGGAACCAAGCCCTGAGATATTCAACCTCTCAATAGATGATATATCTCAGCAAAGTACACAACAAAGTACTTATCCCAACAGCACACAGCAAAAAGAGATTTAATTCAAGTCATGTAATCACCCCCATCAGCACACAGCAAAAGGGTGATACTCAACTCAAATCATGTAACCACCCCCATCAGCACACAGCAAGAGGGTGATACTCAACATAAGACATGTAATCTCATCTATGAAATCAAAACAAAGGATGGCTTAGGTCGAATGAGATAAAGTACACTCTCGCCTAAGTACCCATTTAACATATGCAAAGCACTTTAACAATTTCACATCAATAAACAATCCAATTACTCACTTGATAAAGCTTGGCACGAAAAATGATACAATTCACTGAGCTTGACCGTCACCGTCAAAAGCCTCACAATCTGTATTGATAGATTATATACACACATAAGTGAAATGGCCACACAATAGCAGTTTATAACTTAAACGATCGAATACGGTCGAAAACGGTCAAAAATAATAAAAAACGGTCAAAAATGACGTTAAGGCCAAAAGAATGTCGATATTGGTCGAAACGGCCGGAATGGTAACAAAATAACAAAAGTAGACCTAAACAGTCCAAAACGGCAAAAATGGTTGAGAAATGCACGTGCGCATCCGTGAAAATGAAAATGGTACAAAATGGGTTACACGATTTTGTCCATAACTGGAGTTGTGGTTATCGGATCAAAATGTACTAGATGGTGTCTCGAACCTTAGACAAAAGGTTACAACTTCCATGAAGATACCTCAACCCATTTTTCAGTGCATCCAAGTTAAATTTGCAAAATACAGAACTAGAACTCCAAAGGCTAGTTTATCTTTCTCGTAAAAATTTGGCGGCATGCCCCTTGTGTTTACCCATTTTCCAGCCATTTATGGATTCAATATTTTCCTCAAACAAACCCAAAGTTACATACAAAAGAATCTCATTTCAATAACCATTCAATAGGCTCAAGGTCATACAGGTACAAAATCAAGCTAACGACATGTGCGGAAATGAAGTTCAGCAAAAGACAGATTTGACGTTGTTTTGTGTAATGGACACAACTGAACCTACGCTTATCGGATTGGGATGTAATTTATACCGTTTGCAAAGATAAGACAAAGGGCAAAAATTTTGATGAAGATCACTTAGTCCAAATTCCAGTGTAACCCAGTCAAATTCTCAATTCACAAAATCAAATTCCAACTAATAGACCAGTTAACCGCACTACCTTCAAATGGCCATATCTCAAGTTACCAAAGTCCGATTAAGATGTTCTTGGAGGCATTGGAAAGCTAAGACATAGTAAAAAAACTTTCATGTTTTGGCTAGAAGCTAGTTCAGTACGTATCAAGGTGAACAAATGCAACCAACTCAGTGTACTGTTAAAACTGTCCACTGACTTTACTCCTATGGCAGTCAGGGTAGTTTTTTCTTTTTATAGGCTATGTTGCTCCGATTGAGCTGCAATTTTGTAGACAACCATAAAATATCATTATCTACAACTTTTATGTTTTGTGCTAAGCCTAATTCGGCCTCTAACATACTGAAATAGAATCAGACAGAACTGAAGCTACAATTTCCAGAAATCTGGAATTTTGTTATATTCAAGCTATACTTCTCATTTTTACCTTAAAACTACCACTACTTTCTCCTTTACAAGATTATATATCATATATATACATCATATAACACTTAACCCACAAGAAATCCTAACTCAAAAGTCATCCATCCAATCATCAAAGTCACTTGAAACAAGCATCACAAGCACAATACTACCATTAATACCCAACTTAATCATGATTAATGGAGAAAGAAAGGTTGATCAGCCATTATACCTCAAGACAAGAGCTTGCAAGAATGATCCTCCACCTCTCCTTGAAATTTTTGGTTCCTTAAGCTTCCCAAGCTTCCAAACTGGTGATTAATCGGTTTTGTTTTTCTTGGTTTCACTCAAATGGTGCAAATCAAGATAAATTGAAGTTGGTTTCTCTTGCTCTTTCTCTCTCTCTTATTCACGGCTAGGAGGAAGAAAATGAGGACAATTTGTGTGTTTTTTGATGATAAATATGGAGGAAAATGAGTTAGGCAAGAAGCCATAGATAGCCGACAAGTGGCACCACCAAAATCCATCCAAATTTTGTTTACTTTTCCTTGCATTTTGGCCACATATTTTGGTTATATGGCTGAGGATGAGGGGGATATTTTGCAAAAATATCAAGGGTATGTGGTGGTAGGGAAGTGGTGGTCAAGTGGTAGGTTCAATCGGTAGGTTCAATCGGCAGTGATCGATATCCGTCGGTTCGAGCCGATTTTCTTAAATCGCGTATACTAGGGTTTTTACCTTCTAATCACTAATTTATTATTATCACTTCTAATCATATAATATTTCCTCATCCAAAAGTCACTCTTACCTACCAAATTTGATCCTCACTCCGTACCGAATAGTCACAATACGGAAAAACGTGAAAACCCTAATTCGCTCTAACTTGAAAACGGATAACGAAAACCCTTACTTTTATATTCATTTACACTTATTGTGGGGTGATTGGGTAGTAGGGCATAATAAATGAATAATTTCCAAATAAAAGGGCATCTTTAAGAAAAACGTGAGGGGTTTTACAATTTCATAAATTGAATTTAGGGTTTCAGTTAAAATATAAGAAATTTGAGGAAACGGTCAGTCACAAGTGAAACTAGGGTTTTGATTAGACTTTTAGGGTTTTCTAGTCTTTTAAAATAAAACAAGGTCTTAAATCAAACCCAAAGAAATAACTTTAGTTTTTTCTTTAAAACAAAATAATGGTTTAAAACAAAAATAAACTAAAGAAACCGTAATATCCTCTTTGAGACTAAACAAAAGATGATCCTAAAAGTTGGGGTATCACAATTAGAGCCCTACCTTGGTTGAAACTTTGCTTTAACTGGTGAGTGCACCACTCCCCTGAATTGTTGTTTAATTGGTTCATCTATATTTGAAATTTGTGACATGGATAACTATGAATTCTGTTATTCTGAATGAGACGGGGGTATACTTTATCACACTCGTTCTCTTGCCTGTAATGAATGAATTGGAATCTATTACTTGTACTTGTTACGAACTTGAACTTGTTACTTGCGCTTGTTATGAGATCGTTTGGAAGTGTGTCCAATGACCTTCCTGTTAAACTTGAACTCAACCTCATGGGGAGTTAATTAAATCGAGCCAACAAGAGCTTGATCGAGGTAATTGACAATCCATGGGTGCCTATTTCTGAGAAATCTTTGGATATTGAGACTCTTGATTCCGGTATACTCGAGTATTACCATTCCTGTTCCTGTTTGGCGTTCGGGCCCGGCAAGGGGTATGTTTGGTGAACGGGATTTGGCGTAAGAGGGGTCTACGGTCATGTTGTTTCTTCGAGCATTGACGGAGAGTCAACGAGTTGGGATCAAGTACTGAAATTGGGAAATTTTGGCTCCTGAGAGCCACCTGTATCCTTTCCATTTGAATTCCTGTGTTTAATTGTTTCATTCTTATATCTGGTATGTGTGTTTGGTTGAGTAAAAGTGAAATGCCATGATTCTTGACTACTAGTACTTTTGGTACCTCATTGAGCGTAAGCTCACCCCCTTCCTGTTACCTTTTGTTTTCCTTATAGGGGTCAACACTTTTGAACCGTGATTTTGAAGAAAGAAATAGAGCGAGCTCTAGCTATTCTTTTGTGTCGCGCCCCACTTTTTGAATGATGAATGTGTGTGATGTGTGTGTGAAGTGTGGTGTGAACGTGTGCAAAATGAAAAGTAAAAAGGCCATGGGACTTTGGAAAGCGACGATTTGGCCAAATGAAATTTTAAAAAGGGTTTTTTAAATATGAAAACGGAGTCGCCACTTGGTATTGATTTGGGGTGTACCAAGTCACCTAAAAAGTGTTTTTTAAAGACAAAGTAGTAAAACCCTTTTTAAAACGACTCCTAGTCCACGTAAGCCAAAGAAAAAGGTTCGGGGGTCACGTTTGACAAAGGGGAAGGCAAGGATAGAATCCAAGGCACCCCTTTGACCTAGCCAAGGCTAGTTGCGCGACTTAACCTTACCTTTCCTAATTTTCTACCCAATATATGTTCGCACGTTGGATATGACTATATGAATGCAAAACGGAAAGAAAAATGCAATCCTAAATTCTACGATGTCTCTCGTGAGGCTTTTGGTCCCAAACCACATGAATTGTGGCGGCCAACAAAGGAAAACCCCATAGAGGTCGATTAATGCAAATGAGACTCAAATGTGCAAGTGTGGAAGTGTATGAAAGAAATTAAAAATCCAAGTGTTTGTGTGCAAGTGTATGAAAAGGTGCACGTGTGCAATTGTATGAAAATTCCAAGTGTTTGTGTGCAAGTGTATGAAATATAGTGATAAGTGCATATAGGTGTAATTAAATGCAATTTTGTGAAGTAGAAATCAAAATGAACAATAAGGAAAGGAAAATGTGAATTGAAAAGAATGAGTGAGTGATAAATGAGAATGAATGAACCTAAGGGAATGCATCAGGTCGGGTATGGGAATGACTCCTAACTTGTCGACTTCGATTTTCCCTTTGATTAGAAAGCAAAACTAGCGTGCTAAGGCTATCGAGTAGCCACACTCGCTCGTTTCCCTTATCAGAAGGGGACTCTTCAAGCAAATGTCCCTATACCTAGCATGAGATGCAAAACCTAAAATGAAAGGGAAAGGGGAATCGAGGAGCATGCCAGATGATAAAACTAAGGAAAAATGCATGATATGTAGTGAACAGGCAAATAATGCACTAATGAAAAACAAAGGAAAAATCCTATTGGGTCTAGCGTTGGACTAGCCCTTTCTATGAATTCCTAATGAAATAATGAGCCACAACTAGCATTGGACTAGTGTGGTGACGTACATTCATCCATCACATTCATTCATGGCTATGGAAAGCGATTAGACATGCCAAACACCTATAAACACATAGCACATAACAATTAGCATGCTCGACTAGATGCAAGAACCTAATAAAGCAAATTAACACATAGCAACAAAAACAAGCAATCAAGCTAATAAACCTATTACATTTGCTAGCTAGGCACATGTCTTCAACAGGTCTTCATCGAATGCTCCTCCAAGCCTTATCTATTACATTAGGGAAACCCTACTACAATCTAAAAGGGGGAAAAGGAATAAAATAATTAAATCCCTAACTATTACAATCCAAGAGGTGTACACATACCCCATACAGAATAACTTAAATAAAAAGCAAAAAGTAAATAAAATAAATGAAAGAATTAAGGAAAGACAAGGAAAGAAAAGTAGACATGCATATTCACATAACACGTAGGAGCACGTAGGAAAAATAAACTCAAGAATATAGAAGTTACCTCCCTTGCAATGGAAATCGAGTAAATGAGATATTAGCTTCAAAACAATAAAAAGGTCAAGGTACCAATTTATTTGGCAAATAATCACAAAGGATAAAAAACAAGCATGAATTTGAATCAATTAAATCATGTCAACAATCCACATTTAATAAGTCAAGAGAAGAAAGGACCTGATTGCAAAGATTGACAAAATTTGGAGGTCAAAATTAGAGAAAAATAAAGTTCAGGGACCTATTTGCAATTAATTAAGGACCGAATTGAAAGAAGTTGAAAATGACTAAGGCCACAGTATAGTTAAAAAGAAACCCAGGGACTGGTTTGCAAATCCAGTTATCAGATTGCTTAAAACAGGCCATTGGGCCATTAATTTATTTGTTTGGGCCAAAACTTCCCCTTAGCCCAAACGAAATCCAGAACAAAAAGGGAATAGGCTATTTATTTGTTCGTTTGGGCCAGACCCTTCCTAGCCCAACCGAGAACCCAAGCAAAAAACAGATGGGCTAGCTTAGCTATTTTGGCCCAAAATTAGCCAACCAAATAGATGGGCCTTGGCCCTCTAGCCCAAACCAAAACTCAAAATAATGAACTCAAACCCACTCCCTTAAACCCAAGTAAAATAACCTCTCAACCCAAATCACCCTTCCACAAACATCACAACATGATAAAATCAACAAAAATTACTAAGCCACAATTACATCCTAAAAACAAGAATTAATCTAGTTAAAGGACTATTCATGCTTATTAGAAGATGATTTAAAATCTGAAAGGGAGAAACAAGCTCACTTTTCCAATTTTCCGGGTCAATTCAGAACAAGGGGGAATTTGAGAGGCTCAACCGCAATAAAAATAGGATCTAATTGAAAGAATTATGAACACTTTGGGGTCAAATTATGAAGTTTAAAACTTTGGGGTTAAATTACCAAGAAGCAGAATGGAAGGGCCAAAATACGATTGCAGACCAACGGTCTTCTCCTCAAACATCAATTTGCCATTTCGAGCTTATAACCAGAGCAATTCCGAAAAGAAATAGTTTTAATTCTAGCTCTTTATAATCAACACGAAAGTCATACAAGCTTGTTCTCATTCCAATTCAATTCGAGTTCATTCAATCCCGAAACGTGAGAAATAGAGAAATGGAAGACAACAATTCAGCAAAATTTCTTAAGCGTAAGGAAACGAATCGGCCAATTCAACCAGTTCCTTCACACGAAAATGTAAACAAGGCATCTTCCAATAAGAATTTTCAGCTCAGGCATTTCGTCGAACAGATTGGGGGCATTAAATTTTACCGACTTCTTTGTTCAATTGAGCCTACAATCGGCCCCAAATTTACAGCATCCCAATAAAATTTCTCATACATAACAGAAATATTGCCCCACATGACTACGCAGATATCAAACAAGGATGAAAAGTTTACTAAAAGGAAGAAAGGAAGAAACAATCAGGTCCCTGCCTCTCGTTTTCACCCATCCACCAGCAAAATTGAAGAGAGGAAAGAAGAAAAGGAAACTTACCGAGCTTTTGCATTGAGGATTTGTAAATGGTGGTGGTAGATTCTGGCGGCAGCGGCGGCAACAGCAACGAGTGCGGCCTGGAGGTGGCTTGGGCAGGCGGTTGGCTGCTTGTTGGTAGCGCCGGAGAAGAAAGGTGGCGCACGAGGTGGAGGTGCCGTGGCGGAGCTCGGATTGCGGCGGACCTCCTGGTCTCTGTTTCTTCTCTCAATTTTCTCGTCATTGCCCTCTTCCTGGATGTCGTTGTCTTTGTCAGGTTTGGTGCGAGCGGGAGCTGTGAATTTAGGGGCATCGTCCTCGGGTTGACCCGTCGAGTCGTCCTCAAATGACGCTGCCATTGAAACACTTCGTAATATGGGGCTGTGTATTCCAGCGGTTGAGCAGGGATAGATGGAGGTTTGGTGGTCTGGACTGGGACACAGAACAGTGGAGGTTGGTGGTAGGGATGAAGGGTTCAATTTCAATTTTCAGAAATTTATGCTTCAGGTTCCGCGGAAGCTCTCCTCTTTGACGCTAATTTCTGGGTTCGTGCCTCAGTTCGGTGAAAATTCGCGGATGGAGATGGGGATTTCTGGAGCTCATGGCCAGTGGCGATTCCTTTCCTCCTCCCCTGCTTTTCCTTCAACCGTAGCCATCACCCAGTTTTTCCGTAGCTATCTCATGCCGCCGCCCCTCTATTTCTTTTTTCTTGTTCTTTCTCTGTTCTGTCGAAACCTTTTCCTCCAATTTTCAGATTTTGGCCTCTGTTCTGTTCTATCTCTCTCAGTCTCTCTCATTTTGCTCCCAAATTTCACCTTCCCCAAATTCCATATTCCCCTTGCCGTCGATCTTCCAAACCTCCGTCCGCCGCCGTCCTGAATTTTCCTCCTCTGTTTTTCCCTTTTTTGTTCTCCCCCCTAGCCGCTGTTTTTCTTTTCGCTTTCTGTCTCTCTCGTTTTGCCTCTCGACAGTTTCCCCAAATTTCCGGATTCAATCCCCCCTCCTTTGTCCTTGTTCTATTTCATTTTTAACTCCAAAAGCCTGCTCCGTTTGCCCTTTGTTCGCCGCCTCCCTGTTTTTTCTTTTGCCCTTAGCCGACCTCTTCTCTCTTCTTTTTTTTTCATCCCTTGCAGTTTTTCTTTTTTCTTCTCTAGTCCCCCGTCCCTTCTCTCTCCATCCCCCCTCCTAAGCTAAACAAGTGTCCTCCTAAATGTTGTGTTGTCAAAATAAGCAAAGGGACACTTGTCCCCAAATTCCTTAACCACTTGTCCAATGATTGTTTTGTACACTTGTTCAACATACACATTTCCACCTATTTTGCCACTTTCATTTTTCTTCAAAAATCAATTAAAAATAAATTAACAATTTTCAAACCAAATTTAAGAGAATTAAGGCCACTTTTAACATCTTACAAAAATGAAAATGATGAATCTAACCCAATTAAAAATTAAAAATAAAAATAAAAATAAATAATAAATAGATAGATAAATGATAAAAAATGAAATTAAAAATAATCAAATTTTGGTGTCTACATTTTGTATAACTCCTCTGTAGTTGAAACCCTAATTGTATTTTGATCAAGCATCACACTTTGGCTTGTAAAGTTCTAGTATATGTATAAAAGTGTTTATTCATGTTTCTTCCTTGTATTTGTTGAGGGGTGTACGTTTATGGATTTATATAAACTTTATATGTATCCGGTGAGATTTCGGGTGAGAGTGGATTTGATCGGAAAAGGAAAAAATAATGGCGGGGAACTGTTCAATGGAATCCGGCCGAGTATCCGGCCAGTTCTTGGTCGGATATCTGGCCTGATTTGCAGGGGAGTTTGAAAAAATTTTGGGTTGCTACTGCCTCCAATCCGGCCGGGTATCCGGCTAGAAACTGGCCGGATTGTGACGTGGCAGTCACTGTTCACTTTTAAGTTCATTTTCATTTTTTGTTATTCGCGGTCGTCGAATCGTTTAAGCACTGTAATATTATTCGGAACGTTTTAGCTTGTGTGTGTTCGGCTTAGTAGTCCTGGCAAGAGTTGGGCAGGCGGTTCGCCGAACCCTTTGGTTCGCCTGAAGGGAAGGTGGGGCTGTCACAGGTGGTATCAGAGCCGCTTTGCGTGGTCTCTGCGCGAAGTGAGTTTGGGGCCAAGTGGTGTTGTGGTCTCGCTCATGTGAATGTGTAAGGGACTACGTACTCTTTTGAGCATAAGCTATGAATCATGGTATATTATAGGTTTCAAAAAATTATTTTGGTACTTGGAGACTATAGATACGTATGTCAGGTAGGAATTACAAAAGTAGATGATTTACTCTTGGGACTGGCCAGCTCGAGTGGTGAATTATCTTATTTTAGATTCTTGTACCCGAATACGAAAAGGGATGAAAGCCTAGGTTAGAAATGACTTGGGCAAATTAGACATCTGATTTTACGAAATTTTATATGATGTGTAGATGATTAACCCTGCCTAAGAGATAAATTGTGATTTCTTGTAGATTACGGATGGAACTGTAGGAGGGGAAGCTTTTCGTTAGTTGTTTTTGTACTCCTGGTCTAGTTCGTAGTATGTACTATTGAATGACCCCCTTACTTCCATGAAATTTCCTTTGCTTATATCTGACTGACTGTTACTGTGTGATTTGTTTGATATAGTCGTGTTATATGTATATTTGCTTTTGAATTGATTCGGACGTATTATATATATCTGACTGACTGACCTCGCTAGTTTGTATATTGTATTCGCGCCTCGAGTCTAGATTAGTTAATCCAATGGAAGGAACTTGTAGTGGACGAGGCCGGGGCCGTGGACGTAGGCAACCCTCGAATGAAGGAAAAAATCGGGAACCAATGCCTGAACCCAACCCTGAACCTGGATTGGACCCTAACGTTCAGGTAGCTGCCGCTATCCAACGTATGACCGACCTTTTGACTCACGTAGTGGAATATCAAGGCCAAAATCCTATTAATCAGCCGGAAAATCCTGGTAATCATACAGAGAGTGAGGATAAAGCTCTTGAACGATTTCAGAAGTTCTCGCCATCAAAATTTCTTGGAGGACCCGACCCTAACGTGGTCAAGAGGTGGCTAGAAAAGATGATTGATATTTTTGCCGCGTTACACTATACTGAGGAGCGACAGGTGACATTTGCCGTCTTCCAACTGGAGGGAGCGGCCCGTTCTTGGTGGAATATCATAAGATTGAAATGGGAAAGAGAACAAACACAGAGGACGTGGATAAATTTCATGAGAGAGTTCAACACGAAGTATCTCCCACCTTTAATTCAGGAAAAGAAAGAAGATGAGTTCATTAGGCTTCGCCAGAGAACTCAAACTGTCACCGAATATGAGAGCAGTTCACTAGGTTGTCTAAGTTCACTCCCGAACTAATTATGACTGAGCAAAGGAGGATAAGATATTTTGTTCAAGGATTAAATGTTGAGATATAGAAGGACCTAGTTATGGCCCAACTTAGTGCCTTTAGTGATGTTGTGAAGAAAGCCCAACGAGTTGAAAATGCGAGGTTACAAATTAAGAACTTCCAAGCCAAGAAAAGGGAATTTCCTGGAAGTAGTTCGGAGCAAGGGGATGAAAGTACGTCTTCTAAGATTGGAAGAGGAAACGGGGGAGTACAACTACCGGGAATATCAAGTAGTGCATCACAGAGAGGCTCAGTCTCCGCTTCCCGTGGTCCACACTGGTATTGTGGGAAGCCGAATCACACGGAGGATGTCTGCTGGAAGAAAGGAAGGAAATGTCTGCGTTGCGGGAGTGCAGATCATCAAATCGCTAATTGCCCAAGCCGATCTCGAGAAGGGAGTAGGAACCGACAGTCAACCACGACCAACCCTGACCAGTTGAAGGAGGAGAAGAATGGACCGAAGGTGTCGGTTCGGGTGTATTTCCTAGAGCATCATCAAGTCCCTGACCCGTTTGAGGACGTGGAAGGTAAGATTCTGGTATTCCACCATTTGACCACTAGAATGGTGTAAAAGAATTTCAATTTGAGAAAGAAGAAGAAACTATACGAAAGAATTCAATGAGCTTGGCTAGTGAAGGGATACTGATTGGTTAGTTAGGTACGGTGCTCAATTTGATTGTGAGAAAGAAGTAGTAAAAGTTTTGTATCCCGGAGAAGGCGATGATAAGAAATTTCGTGGACGAAATTCTTTTAAGGGGGAGAGAGTGTGAGAAATCGAAAATTTTCTGAATTTCTAGGCCTTATTTTCTTTCTTTGCACCCGTTTTCTATATTTCTGTTATTATGTTAATTTTAGAGATATTTTTATAAGTAAATATAATTTTTAAATTATTTTTCTAGTATAAGTTAGTTCATGAGATATTAGAAGTGTATATTAGACGTGGGACCCGCTAATGCGCTAAGTGCAGTAATTTCGGCCAATTAGGTTAAATTTTGTATAAAGGGATTAATTTACTAGGTGTTAGGAGATAATTAGAGATTATCTAGATAGATTAACCTTTAGTAGACAAAAGGATAAGATTAAGCATAGGAAATGACAAGTGTCATGAAACCATTGGAGGGTGGATTTGACTTACTATTCATACCTTTACCAAATACCAAAAAATTGACCAAAATCATCTTCATTCTTCATGCTTCTTGGCCTGCTATTGAGGAGAGAAAAAGAGAGGAAAAACCTTCATTTTGTCTTGCAAATCCAAGCCAAATCTTGAGTTCCAATCTTTAACATCTCAAAGTACTCCATAAAATCTCCTTGCTAGGAAATATTTAAGAGGTTGGTGGAGTTGTTTTGGAAAGAAAAACCCTAAGTTATCATCTTTCTTGAGGTGTCAAGGTACTTTGCTTACAAACTTCCTCTTTACTTCAATTAATTGATAAGTAGTGGCTTATAGTTGTTATCGATGCTACTTTGTGAAAAATTTCATGGATTAAAGTGAAATTAGCTAAATTTCTGATTTTTTTGGGGATTTTTCTGTTTTCATATGATGATTATGGTTGGCCTTGGATTGATAGCTCTAAATTGTGTTAAATGGATCCCTTGTGCGTTAATTACGGTTATTTGCAGAAAATTTCAGCTTGTGCGGAAAATTTCAGTTTTAGGGTTCCAATCTGCCCTGTTCTGGCCGGCTTTATTAGTGCATGTTAGAGGCCGAATCAGGCTTAGGTTAAAACATGAAAGTTGTAGTAAATGATGTTAACTATCTGCCTGAAAAATTTCAGCTCAATCGGAGAACCGTAACCTATGAAATGACCAAAATACCCTTGACTGCCCATGAACCCTGATTCGCGAACAGATTTCTGTTTTCGTGGAGATTTCCATTTTTGACCATGAAAATGCATGATTTGGCTTTGAAGGTCTTCATAAGAAATTTAGGTTTATATTTTGGCTTCGAAACGCCATAAGATTCATTTCAATCCGATAAGTGTAGCTTCAGTTGTGCTTATTGTGCCGAAAGGTGGGCTATAATGTGTATGTGGTTGATCTGAGATGAATTGGTGTTGCCTGCAGGATGGAAAAGTAAGGAAATGTAGGGGATATGTTATCCAAATTTTGGGAATGTTAGATTCCTTCAAGTTTGGTTTGGTTTGGGTTATATACAAGATGGGCTTTTGGGGTTGTTCGAGCCCTAGGTTTTTATATTACCTTTTTGTTCCTTAAATCATGTTTTGCACACTTGCATGAGTAATTATTTGGTGAGGTCTACGACTTGTAGTCGAACCTCATTTGTACATTTTATTTACTGGATTTTATTTGTAGTCGAACCTCATTTGTACATTTTATTTACTGGATTTGTGGCTGTGGGAACCATAATTGTTTACCTTGGTTATTCTAGGATTTCTTGGTGATTAGAGCCCTACCTTGGTTGAAACTTTGCTTTAACTGGTGAGTGCACCACTCCCCTGAATTGTTGTTTAATTGGTTCATCTATATTTGAAATTTGTGACATGGATAACTTTGAACTCTGTTATTCTGAATGAGACGGGGGTATACTTTATCACACTCGTTCTCTTGCCTGTAATGAATGAATTGGAATCTATTACTTGTACTTGTTACGAACTTGAACTTGTTACTTGCGCTTGTTATGAGATCGTTTGGAAGTGTGTCCAATGACCTTCCTGTTAAACTTGAACTCAACCTCATGGGGAGTTAATTAAATCGAGCCAACAAGAGCTTGATCGAGGTAATTGACAATCCATGGGTGCCTATTTCTGAGAAATCTTTGGATATTGAGACTCTTGATTCCGGTATACTCGAGTATTACCATTCCTGTTCCTGTTTGGCGTTCGGGCCCGGCAAGGGGTATGTTTGGTGAACGGGATTTGGCGTAAGAGGGGTCTACGGTCATGTTGTTTCTTCGAGCATTGACGGAGAGTCAACGAGTTGGGATCAAATACTGAAATTGGGAAATTTTGGCTCCTGAGAGCCACCTGTATCCTTTCCATTTGAATTCCTGTGTTTAATTGTTTCATTCTTATATCTGGTATGTGTGTTTGGTTGAGTAAAAGTGAAATGCCATGATTCTTGACTACTAGTACTTTTGGTACCTCATTGAGCGTAAGCTCACCCCCTTCCTGTTACCTTTTGTTTTCCTTATAGGGGTCAACACTTTTGAACCGTGATTTTGAAGAAAGAAATAGAGCGAGCTCTAGCTATTCTTTTGTATAGCTCCTCTGTAGTTGAAACCCTAATTGTATTTTGATCAAGCATCACACTTTGGCTTGTAAAGTTCTAGTATATGCATAAAAGTGTTTATTCATGTTTCTTCCGTGTATTTGTTGAGGGGTTGACGTTTATGGGTTTATATAAACTTTACTTGTATCCGGTGGGATTTCGGGCGAGAGTGGATTTGATCGGAAAAGGAAAAAATAATGGCGGGGAACTGTTCAATGGAATCCGGCCGAGTATCCGGCCAGTTCTTGTCCGGATATCTGGCCGGATTTGCAGGGGAGTTTGAAAAAATTTTGGGTTGCTACTGCCAGGAATCCGGCCGGATTGTGACGTGGCAGTCACTGTTCACTTTTAAGTTCGTTTTCGTTTTTCGTTATTCGCGGTCGTCGAATCATTTAAGCACTGTAATATTATTCGGAAGGTTTTAGCTTGTGCGTGTTCGGCTTAGTAGTTTTGGTGAGAGCTGGGCAAGCGGTCCACCGAACCCTTTGGTTCGCCTTAGGGGAAGGTGGGGCTGTCACAATAATCAGTCCCCTTCCTTCTCCCATCACCTCTCTATTGCCTCCTCCCCCTTTGCTTCCTTATCTCCTGCCACCTTTTTCCTCCTCCATACCCCTTCCCCTCCTACCATTCCACGGGAAGGAAGGGGAAAGTGGTAGCGGGAAGGAGACCGGCGGGCGAGAGAGTGAAAGGGGAGGTGGCAGCGGAAAGCGGGGGAAGGAGGAGGAGATGCAGGGAGGGTAGGTGTGGTGGTTAGTGGGGCATTGATGTGTGGTTGTTTTGGGTGTTTTTCTCTAGTTTTTAGGTGTTTTTTGAGTGTGTTGGGCAGGGTTACTATTGATGTATGCTTCATTTTGTTTCACCACAACTGGCCATCTGAACAGTCTTTTAATATTAAACATGACCTAAATGATTTTTTTCCTGGTACACAAAATCTGAACATCTGACAAACTAATTGTCATAACAATCTTTACAATGAGTAGGAGATACTAAAGTATAATGGGCCTAGAATGGTGTCCCAGATGCATTCTTTGGCTCATAGTCTGCTAGTATAGTTTAGTTATATTAGACCCGAAGATAACCTAAGAGGGGGTGAATTAGATTGATTAAAAAACTAATCAGATTATGGGCACTTTTTACTCAATACTAAATTTAACCTCTTTTCTAAGTGATCACACAATGAATCAATCAATAAAAGAGCAATATCACTTGAGAGAAGTAGAAAAGATATGCAATTTAAGGATCACAAGATAATCGATAAATAAAAAGGTAAGAAATGCAAACTAATTGACTATCAAGCTCCTCTTGAGCTCGAAGATCAATTCACAAAACAAGCTTGTTCAAGTTGATGAAATACAACCAATCTTGTGTACAAAGGAAGGCTCAATTTCTCCTTACCCCAAGTTTCACTCGGTCAAATTAGGAAGTTTTACAATTCCTCAGGATAACCCTCACAAAGCTACACTATTGAAGTATTCACTCACAAATGAAAAGCTTACAAAGGATCTTACACCACAAAAAATACAAATGTTCCTTGGAGAGTATGTTCTCACTAAAATTACTCTTGATCTTTTGTATTCTCAGTGTGCAAGTCAATTTTGAAGTTTCTGACCATACTCTATTTATGGGAGACCAAGAAAGTGCTTCATTAAAGCTTCCAACAGATAGAAGGTAGCTGAAGAGTCAACTAGCCGTTGGGAGTATCAGACACCCGATACTTCTGATGCTTGCAATCGAAAGTAGACAGAGAGTTTGAAAAATCATTTCAATTCTTTCGATCGTCCGGTACTTCTGATGCTTGCTTTCGAAAGCGGACAGAGAGTTTGAAAAGTCATTTCAATTCTTTCGGATGTCCGGTGATGATGTTCTTCGTCCAATATGATCTTTATGTGTCTGTCCTGTCTATCGGACGTCCAGTATTGCCATTGTGAGCGTTCGACAGCTTTCGACTTCCTTTTTCTTTATTCAATTGCTTTTTAAATCAAATTTCTTCAGAGTTGAAAAGCTTTCTCATTGACAAAATATTAGTTTGAATTATCCAATTATTTTATAAACATCAAAAAATCGAGATCATGATCATCATTCTCCCCTTTTTTTGATGATGACAAAACAATGGATGATATTTTGAAAATTTTGAGCAAAAACTCTCCCTTACACATTGTATCTATAACCAACTCAAAATCATTCAATACCAACATGAGCAAAGTCATGAGCAAAGTAATTTTCATGAGCAAAGTCATGGGCAAAGTAATTTTTATCATAGTTAACATAATATCATCAAAAACTCCCCCTTCCACATAGTATCCATAACTAATTCAAAATCAGTAATTTCTCCCCCTTTTGTCATCATAAAATCAGAAAGTAATTGCCATAAAAAATAACATCATTAGCTAACATCAAAATCAATCAATGGCAACCATCACCAGCCAATATCAACAGAAAAATAATATCAAAGGATATCAATGATACCAATATTCATATCAACCAAAATCCATTAATGGTAACATTCAAAAAGGTCAAAGGAAACACAGTACTGAACATAAAAAAATAAAAAATATTACAAAAGAAAAACTGAAAATGCATCTTAATATCAAGTACAAATGACCCTGGAGTACTGTTGGAAGCACGTTCATCAACTATCGGACGTCCGATAAAGCTTGACCGAAAAAATTTTTTTTAGATAATCTTTTCCAAAACGCCCAATTTTGTCTTTAAAAATATAAACTGATCCAAAGGTAAAACTTTTGTAAGAATATCAGCAATTTGATCTTTTGAACAAACATATTTTACATAAATTTCACCATTTTGGACAAGATCACGAATGAAATGATACTTTATGTTTATGTGATTTGTCCTAGAGTGTTGAAAGGGATTCTTTGTAAAATTTATGGCACTCGTGTTATCACAATACATCGGCACACAGTCATACACTAGTCCAAAGTCATTCAAGGTAGTTTCATTCATAACAATTAAGCACAACATGCATAGGCGGCTACATATTCCACTTCTGCCGCAGATAAAGAGATGGCATTTTATTTTTTGCTAAACCATGATACCAAGTAATTATCAAGAAAATGACATGTACCACTGGTACTTTTTCTATCTATCTTACACATACCAAAAACAGCATCCGAAAAATCACATAAGACAAATTTATGACATTTAGGATACCAAAGACCATAATTCAAGGTTCGCTTTAAATATCTAAAAATTCTTTTAACAGCCTTTAAATGAGATTTTTTAGGGTAAGATTGGAAATGAGCACACAAACAAACTGTAAATATAATATCGGATCTACTTGCGGTTAAATAAAGTAAGTTACCAATCATACCTCTATATTTCTTCTCATCAATTTTTGTACCTTCTTCATCTTTGTCAAATTTGGTGGATGTACACATAGGCGTTCCAACTTGATTTTCTTGTAAATCATCTTCCTTTGATTTCTCTTCTAATGGATTATTTTCTTCATCTTGAGTCGTGAGTTTCTTAAATTCTTCTTGAACACATATACAATCATTTTCACAACAACTCTTGAAAATATCATCATTAGTTTTATCAAATGTGACATATATGGTTTCTTTTATAACAAGAGTCCAAGAAATAATATTTGGTACCCTTTAATTTTTTTGGTCCTTGAGAGTTAGCATCATGTCTAACTATCCACATGCATTTCATGCCTCTTTTTATATTCTTCCTCACATAGCAATCACTTTTCATGTGATCTTTTTTACAACAAAACTACACATAACCAAGGAGTTATTTACATGAAAAGGTTTTAATAGATCTTACTTATCTTCTCTTATGAATAGTAAATTCATTTGCACCAGAATTTAATTTCTTTTCATAAGTGCCAAAATGAGACTTTGATCCATTTCCTTGAAAACAATTTTATTTTTTTTGTTGGAGAAACTCATTTAGATTGTCCATTCTTCGTTTCAAATCACCTTGTTCCTCTTTGAATATTTCACAAAGCCTTACGTTTCTATCAAGCTCATTTTGTAGATCAATCACACTTTTTTTCAAATAATCATTTTCAGTTTTCAGCTTTTTATTTTCTTGAAAAAGACGTGCATTATCCTGAAGAAAAAAACGAATTTTGTGTTTTAATTCCTTGATTCTAGCATAAGATTCTTTCAAACTATCATGCAATTTTTCAATGAAAGATTCAAGATCATCATCAGTTTCATCATTACTTTCAAGTTGAGGGTTACAAGTTGTTACCTCATTTTTTCAATGGCCATAAAAGCCATTTGAGCAGATTTTTCTTCCTCTTCTATTTCATCATTGGAGTTGCACTCATTCCATGTGAATTGAAAGTTGTTGAATCTTGGTTTTCTTCCTTCTTTCTTCTTCTTCATTGGATACTCACTCATGTAGTGTCCAAGTTGGCCACATTCATAGCATTTGTCACCTTACTTTTTGTTGGCCTCTTGCTTTCCTTTGTTTCTTGTAACGTGCGCGAGGTACACATATAACATTAACCTCATCCCAATCAAGTTTTACATTTATAAACTCCTAAATATCCCACACGCGATTTATCAAAAATATACGAATCGTGAGCGAGTATAAGGTATTAAGGGTCGATCCCACAGGAAAGATTGCAATTAATGGTGTTTTTCGAACTCCTTGATTATCTAGACTACCATAAATATAAAATTATGAAAATAACACTAGAAAGCTCCTAGAGATATGAAATTCCTTACTACTCTTGCAAATGAAATTACCGGTTAAATGAATGATATTATCTTGATTAGTTATGGCATAATTTCCTAATGTATGTGAAATCTACTCTCGTGGTAAATCACCTATACTTGTAGCTGAACCATACCTACTCTCGTGGTTATGAAATTAACTACAAGCTCATTTCTTCTATAAAATTACATGAAACAAGTCACTTAAGCCACATAGGTGCACCTCTACTCTCGTGAGTGTATTCCCTAGGTTTATCACTTCCTTGAACTAGTGTTAAATTTCAATTCTCATTGCAAACTTAACACCTTTAGATAATCACAATTAATGGCCGGTTAATCATGATTAGAAAAGCAAAAGTGATAAATAACTTACTCAAAATAATATCATCAAATAACCAAGTAAAAATTATTAACAAGATATATAGAAAGTTCATCTATATTCTAAGCATAAATTTTAGCAAAACATGAAAATAAGATCCAAATATGTATTATAGTTAAACATGAAATCAAATACAAAAGAGAAAGTGATAGGAGAGATCTCACCCTTGTCACATGAGCTCCAACTCTCCATCTTTGCTCCTCCAATCTTCATTCAAATCTAACTATAAATACAAGAAGGATAAACTATACTACTTATGCTATACTAGTCTAACTAATGAACTAAGCAAATTCTAGAGAAGACTATATTTTTGGTGTGTTTCTCTAGCCTTCCAAAGTTTTCCAAAAATTTCCTCCAAAGGCTTCTATAAATAGAGAATTCAAGAGCCAAATGAGTTGTTTCTAGTTGTCATTTTTTACTCTTGAAACTCTCTAAGTTTGCTTCTCAAAGTTTCCATGCATCATCTGATCATTTCCAGCCGGAATCTTGGCAGAAAAAGTGGTCAAAAATATTGTGTGAAAAGAGCACAAGTTGCAAAACAAGTTGCAACCGAAATCCACAAAAACGCGAGTAGAGGTCTGTGCCCGCATTTTAGCCCCTGTTTTACTCTTTGCAGGTTTGCACTTTTCTGGGCAGAATTCATCCTTGCTCTATTTTTTGTCCAACTTCAACTAATATTTTCTTGATGTTAGAGGCTGAACTAGCTCTTATGTAAAATATGAAAGTTGTAGCCATCTGAGTTAGCTTTCTAATGCATTAAGAATCATCCAATTTAAAGCTCTGTAGACTGAGAAATGACCAAAATACCCTTGACTGGTCAGAACCTTGTTTCAGCTTTCGACCATGAAATTGTACTTCTGTATTTCGACTTTTTGACTAGGAAAACGACTGAACTGGACTTTGATGTCTTCATACAAAATGTAGATCTATCTCTTAGTTTCAAAATATATAAGAATCACCTCAATTCAATGCTTGTACCTCAAGATATAGGCGAAATACTACAAGGTGTCAAAACTGTGAAACTTTTCTTCTTTTGTTCTTGATTGCATTTACTCTTTTGCACTTCGTATTCTCATTTTATCACTTTAATCCATCATCAATCATCCAATTATCTTGTCCAATCACTCCATTTGATGATTGAATCATTAAACCTACAAAAACATGAAGTTTTACCATAAAAATTCATAGAAATGCAATTTTTACCACTTAAACCATAAAATGCATATTTTCACTAGAATCCTAGTTAATTAGCTATAAAAGTAGTTAAGACACAATAAAACTAATTAATAAAACATACTAAAAACACGTAAAATATATACTTGTCATCTTGCATTGTTGAATTGATTGAAATTTGAATTGCTGGGTCCTCCTTTTCTGAATCTCCTTTTGTTGAGGATTCTCTTGAAACTTTTTGTGATGAGAGCAAGGTCATTGTCATCAACATCCATATCTTCAGTATCCAATGAAACCGAATCATCTTCATCTTGGGATGCTTTTAGAGTAATGTTCCTTTTTACTTTTGCATCTTCTTCTTCTTGTACCTTGGTCTTAAACTTCAACTCATAAGAAGTTAGAGAGTTTATAAGAGATTCAATAGGCATTGAATTTAAATCTTTCGCCTCTTCAATAGCAGTTACTTTACTCTCCCAATCTTTAGACAAAATATTCAAGATTTTTCTGTTTTTTTCTCCTAAGGAATATTCCTTTTCCAGAACCTCTAAATCCTTAATAAGATCATTAAATTTACAATACATTTTATCAATATTTTCATGAGGTTCCATCTTAAACGACTCATATTTAGTAACCAAGATAGATTTCTTTTGTTCTCTATCATTCCCACTGCCTTCATGAATTTCTCTCAATTTGTCCCAAATCTCTTTAGCAGACTTACAGCCTTTGACCCTAAAAGATTCATTTGAGTCTAGAGCACTATATAACACATTCATAACTTTTGCATTTAAGATGAGATGAGTTCTACCCTCTGCAGTCAATTCATTTCTTGCTTTTGGTTTAGATCTATGAATATTTTCATCAACTATAGAGGCATCATATGGACGTTCATTAACAATAAACCATAGTTCAATGTCAATCGATTGCAAGAAACTAACCATTCTCTCTTTCCAACTCACATAATATGACCCATTAAACATTGGAGGTCTAGTTACAGATTGTCCTTCAAAAAACATAGCATTGTTGGTTGTTATCTTTATTTCTAAATCGCTTGAGCTTAATCTCTAGGAGACCAAACTCTGATACCAATTGTTAGGCCCGAAGACAACCTAAGAGGGGGGTGAATTAGGTTGATTAAAAAACTAATCAGATTATGGGCACTTTTTGATCAATACGAAATTTGTCCTATTTTCTAAATGATCACACAATGAATCAATCAATAAAGGAGCAATATCACTTGAGAGAAATAGAAGAGATATGCAATTTAAGGATCAAAGATAATAGATAAATAAAAAGGTAAGAAATGCAAACCAATTGACTACCAAGCTCCTCTTGAGCTCGAAGATCAATTCACAAAACAAGCTTTTTCAAGTTGATGAAATACAACCAATCTTATGTACAAAAGAAGGCTCACTTCCTCCTTGCCCCAAGTTTCACTCGGTCAAATTAAGAAGTTTTATAATTCCTCAGGATAACCCTCACAAAGCTACACTATTGAAGTATTCACTCACAAATAAAAAACTTACAAAGGATCTTACACCACAAAGAGTACAAATGTTTCATGGAGAGTATTTTCTCACTAAAACTACTCTTAATCTTTTGTATTCTCAGTGTGCAAGTCAATTTTGAAGTTTCTGACCATACTCTATTTATGGGAGACCAAGAAAGTGTTTCATTAAAGCTTCCAACGGATTAAAGGTAGCTGCAGAGTCCACTAGCCTTTAGGAGTATCGGAAGTCCGATACTTCCGATTCTTGCATCTGAAAGCAGACAGAGAGTTTGAAAAATCAGTTCAATTCTTTCGGTCGTCAGGTACTTCCGATGCTTGCGTCTGAAAACGGACAGAGAGTTTGAAAAGTCATTTCAATTCTGTCGGACATCTGGTGATGATGTTCTTCATCTGATATGATCTTTCTGTGTTTGCTCTATCTATCGGACGTCTGGTATTGCCATTGTGAGCGTCCGACAGCTTTTGACTTTCTTTTTCTTCATTCAATTGCTTTTTTAATCAAATTTTTTCAGAGTTGAAAAGCTTTCTCCTTGACAAAATATTAGTTTGAATTATCCAATTGTTTTGTAAACATCAAAAAATCGGGATCAAGATCATCAAGTTATTGACTAGTCAAGATGGGTTGTCTTAATATGGACTACCTAAAATAATGAGCTCATATATTAGAGGTCTAGAGAGTTGAATAGATCATGAATGTAGGGAGTACACACAGGCAACTGTATGCAGGATTTTTATCTTACACTAAATTTGTTGCATCAGACATATCAAATATTTAACAGTTGACCTAATTCTGGAGGGGCTAAAAGTGTGATGCTATTAATTTCTCTTTTTCCTTCTTCTGCAATCTATAATTTCAAACATGCGAAAACCATCAGGAAGAGGTTCCTTGTTAATGTTATATGATTAGATTCATCCATAAAATTCCCAAGACAAACGTCTGAAATCTTTTCATGTACAAGTAACAGAACCTTAGGTAAAAGTCATCTACTTGGTGTGTGCTTATGTGGGAAACCAAGAAGTGGCAACCAATGCTTCATTCAGCTCTTTTTAAATCAGGTCATTGAAAAAGCATATTTTATTAATAATGTCAGACCATGCCCTGCTTTCAAGTCTCAATTGCCCTATTAGATATTTGGAAATGGTGTCCAAGACTCACTTAGAGATTGCAAAGCTTGCTTGGCCATGTAATAAGGAAAGCTCTATCATTAGGTTTTTTCCAATTCACTAGATAATCTGGTCATTGTCATTTTGGGTGAAGATATTTGCTGCAGGCAAAGTTTGAGTGAAGAAATGGTTTAGCCTTCTGGCTAGATTAATTTAGTCTTTAATACTTGGAATAGATAGGCCAATATTACTTTGTGCAAAAATAGTTTGAAATTAACTTAAGACCACCTTAACCAATTTACAAATAGTTTAAGAGCTACTTAAGCGATTCACGTGTAATCCCTTTTCCTTATGGACTATTGATAAATGTTGTACTTAAACATCATGATTAGCAATTATCTGGTATGATAATTTTGATTGGTTCAAACAACCGCATCAAGTTTTCATCCATTTATGTATATGTGTCTTTTATTTTCATCGAATTTTCATTGGTCCATTTTGCTTTGCCAAAATAAGAGAAATTGAGATAAAAAGACTCTTAACTTTTGATTATAAAGCCAGGGATATTAGCACTTACTGTACATGTTAGTATATCTTGGATGTTTTGATGCAAATGTCTAAAGTTCAGATCATTTAATACTCTATATCTAACGATCATGACACTCAAAATATATCTTAGGTTGCATGTTGGCTTTTCAAGTTAATGGATACTTCTTTTAATATACTTGTGACTATTGACCTTATGATATTTCTAATGGAAGTATAGAATAATCAGCATAGTTCTCCATTTTGGGGTTACCTTGTTTTGTTTAAATGCCACCTGTTTTTTCTTGTATGAGGATTATTTTATGAAGCTGACGCCTACATGCTTGGATATGGTAGAGCAAGTGATTCTGTAGAGATAATGATGAACACCAAGCAAGCTAAAGGTATGCCAGATTATGTTAATTGAACACGTCCGTCCTTGAAAAAAGGGATAGAAGAAAAAAAATGTGGTTTACAAAGCTCACCATCATTCTTGGTCTTACATATTAGTGTATAAGAACTGCCTCGTCAAACTTTTGATGTTTTCCCAGGAAAGTCTTTATATAGGGGACTCAATAGTCAGTAACATAAAAGTCATCGTCTGCCTTACTCTACTCCATCTTACCTCAGTGGTCCACTCCCAATCAACTATTGCCATCACAATTCCAGTTTGCTGAGAAGAAGAAGATTTTTTGGCTCCCTTTTCATGGACCCTCTTCCCTCTCACCTGTTCTCTTCCTATCTCATGAACCATCTTTCCCATCACATTAGACTGGTTATCTTCTTTACTATTACATCGATGTCTGTGTAGATGGATGCAACAATGCCTCTAGTAGAGCGCCAACACACCCCATTGATTTTGACATCAGATATGCATTCTACACCCATGTATTATGACATATCAACATAAGTGCACTGGGGTTAAATGGTGATGAATTGTGGTATATATCTCATATATCTCTTGTTGTTTCAGAAAAGAAGCAGTATATGACACATGAGCGATTTCAATCTTCTCCAATTAATTGTCTTTAAGGTGATCCCATGCTAGACTTGGTTTTGTAGCAGTGTTTAGTTGTGGTTCTAATAGTTGGTTCACAATCCCTGCTATTTCAATATAGTTATTTTGGTCATTTTAAAATCTATAGTGAAAATATGGTTTCCAACTCTTTAAATGGTATTTTTGTTACTATAAATGCAGTTTATCCACTTGGATGACTTAAATATCAAATATCATATCTCTTAGCGTTGCCTGTAATAGTAAAACTTATTCTTCTGCTAGATTATTTTGTTATCTTCTCACTCATCTTTATATTTATATACTACCTTTCTTTTGGCATCAAATTAGTACAGAGGAAATGAAAATATCCTTTTATTTTAACTGCTAAATACCTGTAACAAGATTGGTAAAATAGTATATCTTTGGGAAAAGCATGACTCAGGGTTGCAACTATTTGTTTAAATTCCAGGGTTTGTCTCAATTTGATTTTTTGATAAGTAATCATGGAGGCTATTGACGAATAGCATAGCAAGCACAAGCTAATAAATATACGATCAATTAGAGATGCATGTTAGAAGAGTAGTTGTGGGGAATTGGAACCCTCCAGTGGGAGTAAGCTGCAGCCGTTGAGATGGATGTTCGTAAGAGCAATTGGAATCTCGTGGACATAGCCGAAAGGAACCCTTATGGAAAATCATGATAAAGCCCTAGTTGTCTTTCAACTATTGGAGTTCTTTTCCAATCCATGATGTTTATAGAGATGATAGCGGTGCCTTATATTTGAAAACTAGGGGTGTTTCCCACGCAATGTGCCGGCGCCAAGGGATTTATTTTTTGAAAATTTTTGAGTATTAGTGTTAGTTTTTTTAAAAAAAATTGTAATTATAATTTGTTTTGGAATGTAATTTTGTACTACTGACTTGAATTGTTGTGTTGAGCAACTAAGTTATATATATATGTATGTATATATATGCATAGGTTTATCTTGTGCAATATTTTTTAAAGGGCTACTGCATTGCATCTTTTATATATACAATTTTCCAGATGTCTTCAAAAGGGCATGTTCTATTCAGTTTTTCTAGATTAGTCATCTGGATCATTGTCTATATATGGGATGTTTAGTTCATAAGAACATTCACACATAATTACAGCTAAAGCTTCTTAAAGCTTCAAAAATAGTATTTGTCTGGAGTTTCAAAAATACTAAAGCTTCTTAGGTTCAATTTTTGTAGGTGTCGGTGCGTTGTTTTTTGGTGGGATCAAACAACTAACAAACAAAAGTGCAATAGATAGTAACTCTAAAGTAATCACATATTCAGTGAATAGTAGAACAATGAAAAGAACATATACAAAAAACAATCTAAGGATACTCTTAAGACGCAATAAAAGAGTTGCGATAATTAAAAGAAAGAATAGAACCAAACCTAAAGTTGGTGAGGATGAGGTGATTTCTGGTTGAATGAACCGAGTTGGCAACACATGAGTTCACCTGCCAAAAATGGAATTGTCGAAACTTTGTCCCCCGGTCTCACTTCGATATTGAAGTTAGAAGTAGTGCGGGAGTTAGGTAGGTAGATTGAACAACGTATCTCATTTGTAAATGGTAGATGAGTATTTATAGTAGAGAAAGTTAGGGGCAAAATGATAAAGCCTACCCACTATCAGCCATCATAAGATAGTCTAGGGCTGCAGTGTCAGGCGTAGGTCTAAGCAGTAGGGTGGTTGGCGGTCACATCACCATCAGTCCTAAGTCATGTAGGGAGCTGAAGTGCGAGGTGTTATGGGTAGAGGCATAGATGAGGTGAAGCGTCTATTTCAGGTGAACTCCAATCACCTCGGTTAAGGATGGTCGAGACGAGGTGTCTTTTGTCTAATGGGGTAAGAGGTCTAGTAGGGTCCGAACATGCCGAGGTGCTTACAGCAAGCAAACTTGTAGGGATAAGGAGCAGGAGACGAAGCTAGAAAAAGAGAAAAAGAAGAAAATGCACAATGTCTATAACCTGGAAAGAAGAAAATGCAAGAGGAAGAACAAAGGAACCAAAAACAATGTGTATATTGCTTCAAAAGAACCTCGAGAAATGGAAGCTCCACTTGCAATGTACAAAAGAAAAGTGACGGTACAAAAGGAATTAAAAATCTCAAAAGTACAATCATGCCCAAGATTATGATACCTTGGTTCCACTAATAGAGCATGTCTAAGGGCAATGAGGTCATTATGCTCCCTAATTCCTGTAGTCTATAAAACAATGATTTGAATGGGTCATCAAATCAAAATAAAAGGACAATTAAAACCCCAACTTAAGTTGCCACACTACCACACAAAAAGCATCTAAAAGGATATAAAAGTAAATACACACCTCCTCTCTATCTCTATGGATTTTCTTGAGCTAAGGAACAAAACGTGCTTCTTTGTGTATAAACATAAATCTCTGCATTTCCATTTTTTTTCACCGACAAAGCAGATGAAAATGCAAGGCAAAAAGTGGCCTGAACAGTAAACTCCAACTGCTTCTTATATATATTTTCTTCATCAAATGGAAACAGTACTTTTATATATCAACACTTGATAGTACAAGAGTTAGTTACAAAAAGAGGCAACTGCCCTCACATCTTTCCTTACTATATCCATTAGCCATACCGAGAACTCATTGTCCTATTCTATATCATGAATTAGCTTGATTGCAAGTTGAGCTAGTGTATGGCTACGCATATTTCCTGCTCTATACACAAAAGAGAAGTTACACTGTTCAAAACCTTCTTTCATCTTCTCAATATCCTCTAGGACTGTTGCAATACGAATGTCTTGAACATTGCTTGCATTGATTTGGTCAACCACCGATTTGCAATCTGATTAGACTTCTATCTTAGTTCATCCTGCATCTTTGGCGATCATAAGCGCAACTCTTACTGCTAGAGCTTCTTCCTCAATAGCTGTTCCATTCTTGCATTCCATTATACCCCTTGCTTTTATTAGCTTTTCAGTCCAGTTCCTTGTTTTGATTCCCTTTCCTGTTCTTACAGATTGATTTGAGATGTTTGCATCTGTGTTAATCACCCCTGGCTTTAGTGGTTCCCATCTCTCTTGTTGGTTCTGCTGTGTTGTTAATGTTTTGGTCTTTTCCTCTTCAGTTTCATTAGCTACCACAAAAGATTGACTGTGAGGTTAATTCGATCTCTTTCCTAAGCTTTTTCCTCTACCTCAGTTATTGTTTCCCACCACTTCCATATATTATCTCTTAGCTCTGTGACCCCTTCCCATTTGACTAGAGCCATTTTCCATGTCATTTCTACCATTGGACAATGGAAAAACAAATGCTCTATTATCTCAGTTGCCTCCCCACAGCACTCACACATCTGATCTCCTTTACCCATTCTCCTATATATGACCTTTTTTACTGGCAGGCAGTTTTGTAGAACTTTCCACATGAAGTGTTTTAGTTTCACCTTCATATTCAGCTTCCAAAGGTTCTTCCAGACTGTGTGCTTTCTTATCTCCTAACTTGTCTCCTCTCTCACTTCCTCCCTCCTTCCATCACTATGTTTATCCTGCTTAGCAATTGCATTGCTAGATTTTACTGTATATGAGCCTGATTTGGAGTGTTTCCAGAATATCTTGTCTTTCCTTCTATATAGGCTCAGAAGGATGCTGGCTATTAACTCTGCTTCTTTTTGATTGAACAACTGTTGTATTTTTAGCTGATCCCACTTTCCTTCCATTATTAGATCACTTACTCTCTGAAGCTGGCAGTTCTCAGGTCTAGTTAATGAGGGTTTGCCATTTGAAATTCCTGTTATCCACTTATCTTTCCAAATATCCACTGTGCTTCCATCTCCAATCCTCTTCCATAATCCATTGCATAATTGGTGTCTGGCACTATGAATACTCTTCCAGGTCCAAGAGGCTGAGTTAGGGGGTTTCTTATCCATCCAGTGATCTCTCATGTACTTAGCCTTGATAACTTTGCTTACTAACAAATTTGGAGCTGTGATGAACCTCCAAATTTGTTTTGCAAGCAGAGCTGTATTAAGTGCTTCCAAGTCTCTGATACCAATCCCTCCTTTGCCTTTCACCTCTATCAGTTTCTTCCAAGTGGGCCAATACACTTTGTTCTCCTTTTCACCATTTTCCCACCAATACTTTGCTATTCTTGAGCTAATATCCTTACACAGGCTTTTAGGAAGTTTGAAGCAGGACATTGTATAGTTTGGAATTGCCATGATAACAACTTTGATCAACACTCCCTTCCCTCCCGAGCTTAGCAGTTTTTGTTTCCATCCTTGCAGCTTATTGCTTATCTTGCTCTTCACATACCCAAAAACTTGGTTCTTGGATTTTCCAATTGCCATTGGTAATCCAAGGTATTTCCCACTTGTGGCTTCTTTCATGTTTTCCAGCACCTCACTAATCTCCTTTCTATCTTGGTTTAGTGTGTTCCTGCTGAAATACATTGCTGACTTTTCATAATTCACCACTTGCTTTGAAGCTTTCTCATATTGTTTGAGGATCTCTTTCACTGTCCTTACCTCCTATTTAGTTGCTTTACAGCACAGTAAGAGTCATTTGCAAAAAAGAGGTGTGAAATAACAGGACTATCTTTGCAGATTTTTATTCCTATCAAGAATTTGTCATTCACAGCTTTCTTGAATAATCCAAAAAGTCCTTCAACACAGATAATAAATAAGTAGGGGGATAAAGAATCTCCCTATCTCGAGCCTCTACTAGGTAGAACATGTCCAATTTTGCCACAATTATAGTCCAACTGCTTCTTCTATGGTATATAGATCTGTGTTTTTAAACTCGGACCGGACCGGCCGGTCGAACGGGGAACCGGTCAAGTGTCTAGTCCGAGTTACTCTAAAAAACCGGATGTAATAAAACTCAGTCAAATCCGGTCAAAAATCGGATTTGACCAGGTTTGATATCAAAGGTCCGGTGTAACGCGGAAAGAAACTTGATGAGGTGTCAAGTTTCGGCTTTACATTTCCTCCGATTTGTACTAAAAGAAGTCTCCAACTTTCAAGTCACCAGTGGTGGGAATCCTGGTGAGCCCGATGGAAAGATATAATGGCGGCCTTCTTAATTGAAGCAGATACCTGACATGCCATGCCCAGCAGAGTTGGAGACTTCAGCCTCAGTCCTGCAGCCCAATTTTTTTTTGAAAGGTCAAAATATTTTTAATATTATGTTTTGGCCCCTAGGTTATTAAAAATTATTAATATATCTCAAATATTTCATACTTTATAAATGCTGTCCTAAAGTTTGGTGTTTATTTTTCAATTAAATTCATAATTTTAATTCTAAACTTGTTAATGTTCATTGAATAATATAAATTGCGACTTGATCATTCTAATTTCTTTGTATTTTCTTGTTAAATATATTTGAAACATCAAATTTATATGAATATACATTTATTAATATTAACATGTTCTTAAGTATTTTACATATAATATTTTAATTTTTAAATAATTTTTTTATGACGTCATCCGGTTCAATCTCTATCGAATCCGGTCGAATCCATTGACTCCTAACCCCTGAGCTCGACCGAGTCGATGCCCGGTCCGAGTCTGAAAACATAGATATAAATGTTACAGCCCTTGTATCAGTCCTCTCTGGATGGTAAATGCACCTATTCGTTGACCAAAATGTAGAGGTATTGCAGAAGATGAAAGGAAGATTGTCCGGCGTATGTTTAAAAGAAAGTTTGATGATTGTGGTTTTAATAACTACTTCCAGTATAGCGCGGACTTAAAAGAGTGTTGAAAGACTTCTTAGAATTTGTGGTTCGGTTCTTGAATCTTTTCTTTCGCTGGACGTGCATATTTACCGAGTATTAAAGTCCCTTTTTGCTGATATAATATTTGATGTTGGACATTTGTGCTGATTTGAGGTGGGTAAGTTTCGTAGGACATGAAATTGACAAAGAGGCTAAATCAAATACTCCCTCTGTGCTCCTTTCGTTTCATCAAAAAAAAAAAAAAATACTCCTCTTTGTCACTTTGATAACCTTGTTTTTTTTTTCATCTGTTCCAAATTATAGTCCACTTTTTAATTAAAGAATATAATCAATTTGTAATTTCTCTAATATATGTTTATATAATGTACTTTATTATTAATGAGTATAACCTACGTTATTCATTAATTGCTTGGTGTAAGGTGCAACTTTCCACAGTATTGTTGTAATTAATGTAAAAATATAGTGATTAGTCATACTTCTAATATCAATGTAAGGATATTTTAAGAAATCAGTAGTTTAAATTTACTCTTCTAACAAAATTAACTAATTTTTCTTAAAATGTGTTGAAAAAAAATCAAGACTATTGGGTCCTTTATTTAACTATAAATGGAATCTAACCTTTTTATTTCTAAATAAATAATCATTTGTGGGTCAGATGGATCCAATGTAAAAAATGGTTGAAATTTTAGATTAGAATCAAATTTTGTAAGAGACGCAAAATTAGTATTTTAAAAGTGAAAGATTGAAAATTTCATTTAACTAAATGTAAGGGACGTTTTGAATGATTTTTCCTAAATGCAAATATGATAATAATTACTAAGTATTACTAAAAATAAATAGAAACTATTAACTTTAAGATTACTAAAATAATCAAGAAACTTTAATAGAGTTCCAAGCCTGTGGCTGGGGAAGCCAAAAAAAATTTCAAGTGTGTGGCTGTGGAAGCAAAGCTCAAAAACCGCCTTTGTGTTGCTTCCATTCTCCACTTTCAATCTTAAAATCCCTATATCAATGTAATTATTAACAAGAAAAAAAAAGAAACTAGGTGAATTTCAGTGCCTATTATCCGAAACAATATTTTTTTGAAGTAAATTCCACAAACCCCTAAAAGTGGTTAATTTGGTCAATTAAAAGAAACAGAATTCATGTAACCTAATCCGCACACTACATTTGTGGGTGCATCTTCATCACGTCTTATACGAAAAAAATTACAGGGAATGTCTATACAATGATTTAGTGATTGTTGATGCCGGTGGTTTTATCCAAAAGAGTAAGGAAGAAAAAGAAAAACTGAAAGGAAAAAAGACCCAAAAAAATGTTATTTTCATAATTTTTGAAAAATACAAAATTAAATTCTAACAAATACTTTATACACATTGATACTATATTTGAATGGGGGAGGGATAGATTGGATGATAAGGAGGAGGAATTGCAAGTGAGAGATTTCGAGTTCGAACCCTCCCACTTAACATAATTCTGAGTAACTTCTTCATGCAAGAAAGGAAGCCAAGAGCTGATGACATTGACATCTACACCATTGTTGCCTTTGGAGTTACAATTCGAAATAGTAACAAATAAAAATGTTAATTCAATTGATGGGATTACTCCACATTTTTTCTAGCATAGCAATATCCACGACCAATGAAGACAAAAGAAAGCAACTAGCATTTAATAGGAGTAATTCTATGGTGGCAGTGCATATGAATAATTCTATGGTGGCAAAGCTTAAAAATCTTGTCTTTTCAGATGCAAAATGCTCGAGAGTTGCAGATATCTTAGTTGCTGAATTTATCAAATTCTTGTGTCCTTCAAACTTGAAGCTCATATGAAGAGGCAGTATGATATGGATTTGCCCTATCCAACTGCTAGTATTCATTATGATTATACTCATTACTATTATGGTTGGCAACGAGCTCCTACTCCAGTTGTTATTCTAGTTCTACTTACAAAATCATTGGCAACGAGGTACTTGTTTTATATGGGATGGCAATATATAACCTTGTGCCTGCCATCCTTGATGCAATCTTCCTATTGAAGCACAATCTTTCTATTGAAGCACTATTTTAGGAATTTGCTGTTGGGATAGCCATGCCGCTGTACTCGTAGTACTTGAGTTACTAGAATGAGCTAGTTGTTTTTCAGCTTTTATCATGGTTTTATTATTGGGACAGCCATGCTGCTGTACTCGTAGTACTAGAGTCACTAGAACGAGCTAGTTGTTTTTTAGCTTTAACGAGCTGGTTGTTTTTTAGTTTTTATCATGATTTTGAAGTCTGGTGATTTGTTTGGTGATTCTTTGTTCAATCTGATGACTTGTCTTCCCATATTTTTCTTTGTCATATCCTTTGCTATTGGGATAGTTTTGTGATAGTCATGAATGGATGAGATTGGATGGTTTTGTTACAGTTATGAATGGATCAGGTATTATGATTGATAAAGGTTATAGAATTAGTTATTTTGTGAAACTCTTATATTGTAATATGGTTGTAGTTGTTTTGACACTCGCTCAAATATGATTGTCACCGTTAGGGATTCAAACGAGTTGAATCGAGTCGAGTCGAATTTTGACTTAATCGAACCGAGTCTTGACGTAATTTTACAAAACTCGAATTCAAACCCAACGACCTCAAAATATCAAACTCGAGATTGAGTTCGACTCAAATTCGAGTCGAGCTTGAGTTCGAGTTTAAACAATAAAAAATAATTATTTTTAAAAAAAAATAAAATAATAATTTTTTTAATAAATAATAAAAATATTAGGGATATATATGTAATTTTACTATTAAAATAATATATATATATATATATATATATATAATCAAGCTCGAGCTATCTCGCAAGCAAACGAATTTAGTATTTTTGAATTCGAGTTCGACTTAGTCAGTTCGAATTCGATTCGAGTTCGACGTTGACCGAACTTGACTCGAGTTCGGACTCGAGCCGCTCGATTCGTTTGCAATCCTAGTCACCGTCTTTTGAGTTCCAATTGTTATGTTTCAATAATTTGTTCTTAAAGTGAGCATTCTAGAAAATGAATGAAACGGATGTGGTAGGTAAAAACTTGTTTATTGAAAAGATTAAAGTTTTTCCAAAAAAAAGTTTTTTTTTTTTTAAATCCATCCTTGAACATAAAACCAAACAACTAAGGGTGATACTCATGTATCCCACTATGAAACCAAAAACATTAGGGGAATCACCAAAACCCATTTTCATTATGGGCTAATGATGCTCATAGTGATTGTAATCGAGGAATGTTTACCAAACCGCCCCCTAGTATGTTTTGGTCAATTTCAATACATTTAAGAAAATTCATTGACCTTAGTAGATTTTTTTTAACAAGGGAATATTGGGATTTAAGAAGTGAAAAGGGGAAGAGAGATTTGAATTCAATACTTTTAATTTTTAAAATCTCAACCTTAACTATTAAATCAAAATTTCCTCGACAACCTTGTTACAAGTTAAATAATGTTCTTCAATTGATTAGCCGTTTGATCCTAATGTAAGAACATTAGAAATGGGGTTGTTTCATTTTTTGTGCTTAATTGAAAGCATATACAAACTTTTTTTTTTATCAATAATTGTTTTTAGTTCTAGATATATAACCGTTGTAAAAGTTTAATAATCATCTCAAGCAATCCTATATTCCTATTCATATTTTCTTAAACAATGCATCATTCAACAAATTTTATCACATTATAAGCCATCGATGTATAAAAGAATTTTCTTTTTTCTTTTTAATTTGGCATTTTACTTTGAGCATTTTTTCTTGACTAGCAATATGTGTAATAATGTAAGTATCACCAAACCCTTTTTGTTAAATTACTTCACATTATAACGTCTATTGCACGTGCTCACAATTGTTTATAAACAAAATTACGAGTTTCCATCATATTAATAAACTCTCACCTTCTCCCATTGCATGAGTGATCAACTTGTTTATCAATAGTAATTAGTACTCTGTTTGATTTTTCTTCATTCGATTTTTTTAATTGTCTCTATTGTAAATATAAGCTCAAATTTTCTCCCAAAAAAGGGGATTAAGGGGAGACACGTAAAGCGTGGCATCAGTAACGGGTCTTTACGAGAAAAGCGTACAGCTTTTCACGCTTTTCACTCCATAAACCCTACTGACCTTCAAACGGCCTGCCAAAACCCCTCTCCACTTTCTCTCCAATTCAACGGCAATGGCAAATCGACGTTGTATTCAAACCCTAATTAGCCGTTGTTTTTGCATATCTCATTCTCCAAACCCATCTCCCCATCCCATTCTCAAAACCCTAACTATAGCCCCTCATTTTCTCCTACAAACTGAATATTCCACCGTGCAATCCCTAACCCCGACGGATCCCGGCAAAATTTGTTCTGCGTTTCCGTCATTTTCGCGGCATCTCTGCTCCGATAATCGGACTAGTATGGGCAGCATTGATAATGATGGAGACGAAGAAGAAGAAGAAGAAGAAGATGATGATGATGATGAAAGTGAGGATGAAGAGAGAGTACATTTGAGTGGGAAATCAGATGAACAAAAAGCTGAAGAGGCCGCGGAAATTGGGTACAAAGTTATTGGCCTGCTTGAGGAGTCTGACCGGGTTTTTAAACCCTATGAGCCGGTTTTTGCAGTTGTTCAGGTAAAATCTTGATCATTGTAATGGTTTTTTTAGTTAATGAATTTTCATTGTGGAATGTGCATTTGGAGCAATTATAATGTTCGTCTTTTGGGGTTGTATTTGGTTTGATGGTGATTGCCAGGAAGAGGTGATTCTTGTACGTTTTATAGTTTCTGCTAATGAATTTTCGTCATAGAATGTGCATTTGAAGTAATTCAAATGTGCATTTTTTTATTGGGATAACTAGTGAAAAATTCCTTCTTTATTGTAAATATGATATAGACGGCTTACCCAAAAATAAATAAATAAATAAATTGATATAGACAGTGCAATTTTGAGTTCAAATACCATAAAGGGTATTTGTACTGATTTCAAAGTTATTGTGTTGGTACACAGGGAAAATGTACTTTGGTGTACAACAATATTATAGCATACATGATACAGCTGTCCTTTTGAATATATAACTCAACATTGGGCTCCTAAGAGTGCTCACTTTCCGCAAATTTTTGCTGTGGAATTTTCACTGTTTGAATGTTCTGAATGTAGCAAATGGGTAAATTTTCACTGGGAAAAGAAAAGTGGATTGCTCGAGGTATTGTTATTATGCTAAATGTGAGTGTAGAAATATATGTGATAACGATCATGTGGTTCTGTGTAGGTTGGTTCACATCAGTTTAAGGTGAGCAATGGAGATAGCATATTTGTAGAGAAGTTGAAGTATTGTGATGTGAATGACAAGGTGAGTGGTTTTTGTTTTTTTGTTTCTTATACAAATTGGATAAATATACTGTGTTAACTTTTCAATAGTTTTCTGTACTGAATGACCTGACTGAGTGCTAAATTTGTATAATGCAGATTGCACCAAACTGCTTTGTATTATTAACGTTCTAGTAAAAATTATTTTTTGTTATCTTTATAAAGTGGTTGACACCTTGACGGTGCATCTTGTTATGCATTTCAATGCCTTGTCATTAAGTTTTAGTGTGTATCCTAAAAGCGAAGCTTTCAAGAGAAGGCTGTGCTTTGTGTGGAGTATTGATTTTGGAAGTATTCGGCCCTACTTTTCATTGTTTAACAGTTGTTTCTTTTCTTTCCTGGTAATAAACCAAATCAAAATGAAAAAACGAGCTGCTGATTGGCATAAGTTGGAGGAATTTATCATATGATGGGCTTAGTTGATGTTTAATATGCTAAAAGTTCAAGCTTTCCCAGTAGTGTGAGAAAATAATTTGCTGATTGTTGTGTGCCAAGGGTTAAAGACTGATTTGCTTCCTTTTAGTTATCATGGTTGTGTGTTGGATCACTTATGTAGGAATACAGATGTTTCCGCTGATACTCATTGTGCCAGGCTGCTGTGTACTTCACTGTCTACTGTTCATTGATGAATGTCGATGCATATGTTACCAATGGTTTTCAGACTTTGCATATTAACTGAAGTAATTATGAAGGAAGGTCTTGTTTTTTTCTTGAAGGCTTATTTTCTGCCTAAAACATGTAGCATACATTTTCTTGGAAAAATCTCATTTCCTTGTGTGTTTGTTTTGTTAAGTGCCATATGAGAGACTGTAGAGATAAAAAAATTTGTTCTTCATGTATTCTTTTGTACTGGGTAATGAAAGTGTCTTAAGCAATGAAGTTTCTATGGCTTTCCTTTTACTACATCCTTTCCTACCATATAAGCGGCATAATGGTGAAGCTGCTTTCCACTCCATTTTCCATGGTTATCAAACTTTTTCCAATCATAAGAGCTGCTTTGCAAGCTTTTGGCACTGAACTCTTTGTTCTTTGTTTGACTAGTTAGTCTTAGGACTTAAATGCGAATTCCCTTGAGCCATTTGTTTGAATATACCTATCATGCACATAGATAATGGTGGAGTGATGCTATTATGCAACGGAGTGATGAATTAAAAATTTTCTTATTATCTTTTGTTTAGTTTCCTTTTGTTTTCTTCTGTGACCGTTGAACTTTTGATAATTCTGCTTTCTGACATTACCAAAACAACAACTCTGGCTTGAATATTTATAAACATATGCTCCTGCAGTTAATCTTAAACCGGGTTCTCATGCTGGGGTCTACGGCCCAGACAATTATTGGTCGTCCAGTGTTGCCTGATGCAGCTGTTCATGCTGTTGTTGAGGAGCATGTAAGATACAGAATCTATCACTTTGATCTTTTGATTTCAACTAAAACAGATCTGTGTTTTGACCTTGCATGTGTGGCTATTGAACAGAACAATTGCCTTTTCCCTCATCTGCATTAATTTTGAAGTTCTAGGGCGTTTATAAAATTGCCTTTTCCCTCATCTGCATTTATAAAATTGCAGCAACCAGCCCAATGAACTTTTATCTAGGGCAACACCTTTTTCTCTTGGCACATTGAACTCAATTCACAATTACCACTTTCCATTTTACCACATGGCGTGCTATATATGTTGGATGTTGGAAAGAAAATTGGAGATTAACTAAGACTGTGGCACTGTAGCATTTTGTGGCTTTCTAATTGTAGTTAGTTCTGCAGGGTAGCTTATTAATGATGGAAGGGCTAGTTGGCATGTATCTTGTACAGTTGTGGGCGAATAGGATGAATGTGTGTGTGGCATAAAGTTTTATTCTATTGTAATAATTTTGTCTATGATTTATGGGTATATTATTGATGAGAGAAAAACTAGTTTTTCTCCTCAAAGTTGAAATGCATCATCGTTTCTAATGGTGTATTACTGAGCTAACTCGAGTTTCTTGCAATGGAGTGATGATCAATAATGTCAACAATTTTCTCTGTTTACACAATATTAACATCCAATTCAAGCTTGAAGATTTGAGCTGACATGAGAAGAGTCGTGCTAGGTTAGCATGGACTTATTGAGTACTTGGTGAGAGGTTAAATGGAGGATGGATCACTTTCTTCTTTGAGGAAGGATTTACATGTTTGGAAACTTTACCAATTAAACTGAGATAGTGGCATTCTTATCTTGGGGGGAAGAGAGAGAGAGAGAGCTTGTAATAGACTCTTAAGTCTTATCTCCAAATTAAAGTTCCAATTAGAAAATAATGCATTTTGGTAGTCAAGGGCAAAGTTATTTTCTTTCTCCTGCTGGCTAATCATCTACATCTCTTTTAGTAGATCAGCACCTGTTTCCTTTTAGTAGATCATCACCTGTTTTCCGGATTTTCAGGACATTTGTGCATTCTGTTAAAATGACATCAGTTTACATCTTTCGTTGTCACCAATAAGCTGCAGTAAACGTGTTCACGCTATCTAAAACTTGGTTACTTCACCAGTTTAATTTTGCACGTCGCCCTGGCTTTGCTTTTCGTTTATGGGGCCGCACTTTTCATTATACTGTTAGTCAGGTGTTATGCCTGTGCCTGCATTTTGTTGTTTAGCTGAAGTTAAAACAATTCATTATATGAATTATTCTTCATTAGCTCTCTTTCTCAGTTGCCCATTGTAATTCTTTTACTTAAATGCTTCCTGTCAGGCATTAGATGCAAAAGTCATCATATTCAAGAAAAAGAGGAGGAAGAACTATAGAAGAACCAAAGGGCATCGGCAGGTAAGTTAACAATTAGAGGTTAAGTATAATTTCTGAATTTCCTGTACCTTGTCATTTTCCCATGCGTTTTGTTTATGTCTACCCTAAGCTATTGATGTGACTTCTCTTCTGTATTTTGGAGAGGGAGTGATTGGAAGGTTTTGACCTTTGCATATTTTTCTCGCTTAGGAACTAACAAAGTTGAGGATAACTGATATACAAGGAATTGCGAAGCCTGAACCTATACCATCTATGAAGACTGAAAAGAGAGCTACCAAGAAGGTGGAAAAGACAGCAGTTTCTGCTTAGAGAGGAGGGAGTTGCAGCATAGCACGGGCAGCATGGAGTCCTTGTTCTTTTTCACCTTCCTTTTTTTGGTTGTTGCCCTAGCCTTTTACCTGTTCCCTCCAAGGAATTTGCATTCCTTGGATTCCTAAACCATCCACCCTAAAGTCGAATTTCTTTTTGGGTAGTGTACATCTTGGCAGTGATGAATACCATTTTTGTAGGCTTGATATGTTAGCTGACAGGTATTTGTATCAATAATAATCAAATATGCATTTTATCTCATTGATGATAAATATTTGGACCATATATCATCAGTAATTCTTTAATTCCTCGCCTTTTTATTGTTCAAATTGTCAGTTGCTGTTCTCTGATACTTGGATTAGCGTCCTCCCCTGTTGACTGAGGACGTTCTAGGCTTGAGGTTTTAGAATGATCTATCTTGATCAAGTTATAAATACAGAGATGAAACAATCTCGATCCCTCTAATCTCTGAGATTGCGAACAATCTTGATATTATCTCAACTCACAAGCTAACGGATTAGGGAACCAAGATGTATTGGTAGAATGGCGCCACAATTCAATGTGGTTTTGAATTGATAAGCTAAAATTTGAACAAAGGAGATACAATTCACTTTATATCAAGGGACCGCTTCCAAAGGAACCTGAGAGAGAAAAACTCTTAATTTTTATTCAATTCATAATTGTCTCACTACTGATAATATCATAAACTTGGCTATTTATAGCCTTACGAGACTCAAAAATCTAATCTAAATTGGAAACAATACAAGTTTCCTTATTTTACTTGACTTCTAAACTTGACACAACTTTCTAAATAAATTTAGAAGCAATTAACTACTTTTCTAAAACTCTAATTCAGCTAAAATAGGAAACTAACTCAAATTGGCCTAACTACGGTCAACATGACCTTAGCCTTTATTCCTCTTATTAAGGACTCAAAAATAACTCAAGACTAACTCTAATTAACTAACAATTATTGCTGAAAACTTACTTAAATAAATAACAAGAAATAAGCATGACAAATCTTCAATGATTCTTGAGTCCGATTGCACTATCAATCATCAAACGAATTTCCTTGAACTTGAAAGGAATCTAAATCTTCATATTCTCATCATTTATTATTCATGTTATTCAATTATATCAACATATGTAACCATTGATGGGTCGAATTACGAGATTATAATAAAAACTGCTTTGATCCTATGTTAGTGTAATTGATGAATCGAATTGGTTCTGTTTTTGGTGTAAAAAGACCAAAAATTAAAAAAAAAAAAGTGAACCTACAACAATTGGATGATCTGGCGTTAGCATGCTATCTTCAAGTGCAGTGTCTCAAGCCTTGAATGTGTTGGAAACACAGTTTTAAAATAGTTGATCATATGGCACTGCTTTCGGTAGCACAGATTTGTTTTATTACCAGTGGAATTTGGTGTAGCCAAATGTTTATATTCAGGTGCCAAATTTTGATCATTAAAGTGTTCCATGCGCAGATGCAGTATTTGCTCCTAGGAGAAAACTGAAATGGCCGATTGCAGCCAACCTCGGGCTTTAGTTTGATGGAGAAACGTGCATAATCTCTCTTCTCTCTCTCTCTCTCTCTCAATGGAGAGCACAAGTTTATAGTTACGGCTGGAATGTAACAGTTATTTTTTAACAAGGTGGAAGAGGAAAAACTTAAGAACAAGATAACTTCTCGTGTTATTACCATATAGCAGCAAGTGCAGCTTACTGACCTTGTGATTATTTTTCTTCTACTACAGCATTTCATGCATTTCCCTGATGTCCAAATGATCAGAAGCTCGGTACATCACCATCCCATCCTTTGGAAAGGGACACTATTTGATGTCCTCATGTAGATAGTTAATTACAAGACTAGACTGTTGGTGAATCATGTTCTTTGGCTTCTCAGGTTGAAGCATAACAGTTAGATATTAGCAAAGACTCAAGCTTCCCCTTCCATGGAAGAAGCTGGAGCGTGAACAATTCAAATATTGCTATTAAATGCACATTGCAAGAAGAAACTCAATTCATGCAATTAAATCAACTATGAAATCACAAACAGGCTATTTATCTTGACATTCCAAAACTGGACTCAGATTCATATAGAGACAAGTTTTAAATTAGTTCATATGTTTGATCAATTAGCAAGATCCAGCTACCCTACACTCTACAGAATTTCCCTGCCTGCCAGGCAAAGATGATTTTCCAAAAGTGTTGCATCAAAACATACGGCATGTTCATCTCCTGCAGAACATAATATAATGACCCAGATTTGACTATCCATAACTTTTCGGAGAATTCAAGCATCTCAATTCTCAAGTGAAGGGATAAAAGTTTGAGAAAAGCAAACTGCCAATAAGTATGTAAGATGCACAGTATACCCAAATAAAATACCCCCATCTCTTGGCAATACTGGGTGTCATCATGACATGGGAGGTAAACCAATAAAGCAAAGGGCTGGCAGATAAGAATCGAGTAGCAACCTGTTAAAACATGGTGATGGTCATATTATAATTGATGTTATTAAAATACGAAATATATGCTAATCAAAAGTCTAAAAAATTGAATGAACGGCTTCTTATCTTTCACAAATGAATTTGAAGTGTATACTTGAAAGAGACAGATGCATATACTCGATGCTCACAATTTCCTAAAAGTATTATCTGGAAATGGAATGATACATTAAAATGTCCACGGACAATCATGACTTGCACTAAACTTGTAGGAGTAGGAAGTAGAACTCAATCCCAAGATCCACGTAGTTTGACATGTATATCACAAGGGACATTCTATCATAATCTAAGCTGTCATCTGTGTACTTTTTAATTGCACAATTGGTCATCTGTATCCAGTACATTTATTGCCATACATAACTAGTATGGTAAAAAATAAAACCGGTTTGGTTCCTTACTCTCCATGTTAAAACTTTATAACTACAGCCCTATCAAACAACAAGGTTTTAGTTGATGATTATGAGTAATTACACAAGTTCAATTGTAAGAACTACATGTGCTCACACGAATATGTGAAGCGAAGAGCAAATATTTGTTCGTCCTTTGCATCATAAAACTTTACAAAAACAAGACACTAAATGAAATTCTAGTTAGGAAGCAGCTGTGTATCCATGAGGGGAAAAAAAATTTCCAATTGGTTCAAGCCCATAATTGGTTTCCAAGAGTGTCTTAAGCCATATTGATCCTTCAGTCATCCGCCCTTTTAAATTTTTACCTCTTCTATCAGAAGGCAGGATTGATGACCTAATATCAACCAAAAACTTTTCTACAAGTGCATGCTTGCTGCCCTCTACCCAAATAGGAAAACAGGCTACAAGGGAGAAAAGAAACTGCCAAATTTCATGAGAACTAACAATCCACCGTCACCAGCAGAAGTGTCTAAATCAGATCCAATCTAAAGATATTTTGGTTCACTATGGCTTACTAAATCAAAAACAATTTCAGGGACCAAAAATCAGTAGTTAGTTAATTGTTTAAGGCACACACAAAGTCATCTCAATTTGCAACATCTGGAAGAAAAAAGACAAACCAAAACTACAGGCATGACATATCACCAGAAGAAGAAAAATCAAGGCCACAAACAAAAAAGACTACAGGCACAATATGTCATTGGTAAAGAAACAGAAAAAGGAAAAGAATGTAGCATTAAACTCAGAAAATACCAGCCAAGTCAACTAAACATGACTAGTAAAGCATCTCACACATCAGCAATATAATAATCTAACATCTTCTTCACATATGGTAATAGAACAAATACAAGACATTTGAGAGGTAAAGAAACAGAGGGAAATCCAACCTGCACATGCATGACTAGAAAAGCTGTGGCAGCCATGAAACCAGTATGTAGAATGAAAGGAATAACGAGAACGGGTAAACATGCACGTCCTTCTGATGACACATTGCCTGATTGTAATGAAACATTCCTAACAGGGCTCCATCCTTTGGTAAACCTTTTCCTCTGTCTAAGAGATTGAGCATCTGCAAATAACAAAACTTTTAAATTGCAATAAAATTTGCAAGTTGTAGCCAAAGAAACAGAATTGCAAACTTCATTGAAAGAACAACATATTATGTCGAACTATGGGTAAGCAACATCTTCAATAAAAGCATGCCACACATTTCATGAATTAACTAGTAAACAATTGCAGATATCTAATACTAGTGAAAGTTGGTCTCATGATTAAACCTTAACCAATGGTTTATCTGCATGGCAAATATTAAATTTATGAGATAAAGACATTAGGGAATACACAGATCTTAGGCTAGTCAAGCCAACTGCACGTACATAATACTCCTGTAAAATTAACCAAGGGAACAAATCTTTCAATCCCCATCCTATCATATGCCTTCCCAAATTACATGGTAACAGCACCTCAAATAATACTTGTAGATAACTAACTCGCCGCATAGATGGGCAAACTCTGAGGTAGATAACTAGCAACATAGATGGGCAAACTCTGAGGTAGACGGAAAACTGCAGCATCACAAACCTTATCTTTCTTGGTTCTTTAACCTACTGCTTACTACTTTACCAGATAAAGAGGTGCTGAATAGTCTTTAACACAAACTATTGGAAAGCAATACCTTGCAGTGTGCTTGATGTTTCATCTTCCAGAGAGCCAGGAGTTTCGGGCTCTCCATTTGTTCCCGGGGGTATAATGTATGCAAACAACTCTTTGTTAACAGGAAAAGCTCCCAAACCAAGAGAAAAGAAAACTTTAGGAGACAGCTTCACGTAATATACAATTGAACAGATAGCAAGAGACAACACCGGAGTCGCAAGGAGGAAGTTGGGCAACTGTTTCACTTGGAAATACTTCAAGAAACCCACTCCCCTAGAATTTAAAAAATAAAATAAAATCAGCTCGAATTTAAAAAATAAATTGAAAAATTATTCCAAAAACACATGAATAATGTAAAGGTGAAAAGTAAATTGGAAGTATAGCAGCAGGACAGAAGCAATTGCAACACGTAAAGTAAAAATTCCTGTCTCCACATCTATCTGTTCTTCTGCAGGAAGACCAAAAAATATAGAGAATGGCACAAGGGCAGGAATCACAAAAAAAATGTTACCACCAAAACACTTGGATCGACCACAAACATTGGACTGATGCAGCATCTTACATAATAGTCACCTAGACATGTGAGATACCCAACTATCTATATATACATGCACAAGAAAGAATTCAACAATGAATAGTTAGGGATGACAGCTTGACTGCAAGAATGCCTGAGAGTTGTTGCTTGTTGACAAGCGTTATTGAACATTAGAACTTATTGAAAACAGAAAAAAATTTCACCTTAACAATGATACTAACCTCAATAGTGGCAGAAGAAAAAGGACGAAACATAGATATGCATGTTTATCAGCTATGAACTTACAAATTGGATAATCACTGAAAAGCGCTCATGTATCGAGTGCATTAAGTCTAGGAGTAAGCATACTAAATTACTAATGCTAATCCAATGCAGATGTATTATGGAGAATGATTGATATGTCACAGCATGCTTCCAATTTATTTAAGTTAATAGATGAACCAACAACCCAGTTTGTGTTTCAACTGGACACCAAAGTACATTTGACTATGCATGTATAACAGGCATAAACTTTGAGAGGAAAGAAAATGCATCAACATACCAATAATGACTCTGAATATGATCGTACAGCAAAGGTATTCTTGCCCTGCACCAAGGGATCATTTCATCCTCTGCATGTCTTCTACAGATATTTAAATATCCGTATGCTTGAAAAGAGACAAAAGGAATAAAGATACAGAAGCAACGGAAAGCACCAGAAACAACCACCGGCAGAGCAAGCTGGCATTAATAAAAGGAATAATTAGGACATAACCTGAGTTTGATAATAGCCATAACCAGGAATTCTACACATCAAAGGGAATGAAAAATTAACATTAAAGTTATCATTTTCTCTTAAGAACCAAATCAAATGTAAAAGTTAAAAACTATTGGTGAAGATACTTCTTCTCCACAGTTCGTGCAAATCTACACTCTTGAATTATTAATCTTGAAAGGGATTAAAAAGTAAACAAATCCAATCAATAAGCTACAGGCTTTTGGGACCGTTAGTCTAGTAATCATCTTATCAATGCATAAAAACCAGACAATAGGTAAAGATGACAAGAGTAACTAACAAGACCGTCAATCAAATTGATACACAAAGCCATTTGTTAGTAGGTCATTGCTCAGGAAGATAAAGTTCAAGCAAATGTCAAGAAAAGATCACAGGCATCCCAAAGATCATATACATTCATGAGAAAAAAAATGGTAGAACAGTTTCAAACATACATAAGAATAGATCAGGGGTTCCAACGATCAAATACAGTCTGCATGCACACACTCAAAGCTGGTGAAAGATTCAACTCAATTAGGGACTACCTACACCACCAGTAGCTATCTACGTACAAACACGCTGATCCGTACCATGCTGCTTCACAAAAAAGTATGACCATAACACACACAGAAGTTCTACCAAAGAAATTAACATGTTTCTCAAGTCACTACTAATGCCAATCCTAGTATGTCAAAGAAGAAAGGATAAAGGTGACAAGAAAAAATCAAGCTTTTTGTGCTGTGGATGGAAATGCACAGTCTGACTACCCGTAGAGATTTTGCAGATTTTATGAAATTTTAATATCTCTATTTGGCATATAGAGATATTGCACATCCAAACAGAAAGAACCAAGAATAAATAGTTGAAAATATATTTGTAGCCTAAATTTAACCTTATTACTGGCTAAGGACCAGCAGAAAAGGATTATTTAGAAGGGGAAATAGGGCACTTACAGAAGCATGCTTTTTGAGAATGATGGCATCATAAGCCTGATGCATTGCTTGAAAGCAAAAATAGCCAGCATTGAGCATCCCATTTGACCTAGCAGCCCCAGAGAGAGCAAAGCAAAGTGTTGCAACATTATTTGCATGACCCAATAAATTGTACAATCCCACAATCGAGAAGACAGCATACAAACTCTCAGAATATCTGCAGATCAGAAGATCAAGCTATGTTCAGCCTAAATATTTCTTATTCATGCTTAAAAAAGGTTTGGCACATGAAATTACATTGATGAGTAGAATACGGAGGCTGGATTAAAGCAGAACAAAATTGATGCTCGCAATGCTACTTCTGAGTCATTCAATATAAGAATTGAAAGCCTGTTTGAAAGAAAAAAACAAAAGCAGAAGTCAGAAACCAAATAGGTCTGTATCACCATTAAAAAAAAGGACGCGCACACAAACACACATATTTATTTATATAAACAAATGCATTTGCCAGTATGTTGGAAGCTACGAAGGAATACTGCTAAATCACAGAACCACAAAAACAAACAGCAATCTAATCTGATTTTATTGCAGCTAGACTTCCATCAATTGTTAACAAGATTTTCTTCTTTAGGGGCTAAATTGTTGTCATACAGATGAATATATGTTTTAATAGCAATAGATGCAGTATGTTTGAACTATTGCAACATTTAGAAGAATAACGCGATCATATCCTGTTATATTAACTTCCATCTGATAAACTTTATGTTTGAAAGTGACAATACACATGGTTAAGGACAAAGCAATAAGCACAAAACAGACATATTTGACACGCCTGAAAACATCAAGTAAGCAATATATATATATATATATATATATATATATATATATATATCCATCTTTTAATTACTCTGATAACAGAGTTTCCATTTCATTATTCTGAAATTCACTTTATTTGTATGTTAATCCTATTAAGAGCATATCCACAAGACATCGCATTCCTCGACCAAGTTTAAAATGGAAAATATACCATTAAATCACAAAAAGCCTTTCACATTATCTCAACATGAAATATAACTATTTAAATGCATCATGCCAAAAATATGCTTGCGAACCTGTAAATATATAAAGCAGTGAAAACAAATGCAATGTTGTTAAGGACATATCCCGATAATCCCAGTACAGCTTTATGTCCAATAATTGGTAGCAATGGTGCTAAAACTGCGGGAAAAGAGACATAAGAAAACTTTAATATAAGAAATTTTGCACAATATCACTAATACAAAAATAAAAACAATTTTCTCCCCTCCCCCACCCTTCAAATTCCTGGTACAATTTTGACTTTGGATGTCCCATTTAAAGGACTTATTCAGTAAAATTAAAATTAGAAAAACTGACCAGTTCGAGATAAGAGAGAGATGCACATGGGGAGCAAAGGGAAAAAGGCGTAGGACTGTTCATATTCATAGCCACATTGTGCGATACGAACATAGTAAACACTGTCCCAAACAATGCTGCCCTCCAATGCAGACGCAACATGTGGAAACAGCAGTTGAGGATCCGTATCAGCAATGGCGTTGGCGTCTGCGGATGAGAGGCAGCCAGGGTTAATAAAAGCGGAGGTGTCGTATGGGCTGAGAAAAGATCGCCAGAGAGATATCAAGGTTATTAACAAAAGCCGCGATGATATGGCGTACTTGAGCACGAGGCAGGTATGGTCACGAGGATCAATTGAAGATGATTTCCTCATCATTATCTTCACATAGAGTTGTTTGTGTGGGCCAGAAAATGAGATTTTCTTGATGGTGATGCAAGTTGTAGTGCTTGATGGCTGTCGGGAAGTTTGCTAGTAATACTATTTAAAAGGCATTAATGAACACCCAAGAATGCCTTTTTTTTAAATGAAATTTCCTCCGGTGCTCGCCCAAGTAGTTCATGACTTTCATTAGGGCTTGAATTTGTCTTTTCTAATTCTTTTGGTTTGAAACATGGGAGAACTCCAATTGGTAGAAAAACACCCACAACCCCTTGGGGTTATCCTGCACTTGGAAGAAGTAGAAACAGAAATAAATATAGTGATTTCCAAGAATAAACAGAGTGATATACAAGAATCCAAGAGAAGAACATTAAAACAAACAAACCAAGAAAATACCAGACTCCTTAAAAAAATCCCATTAATAATACTAGTACCCGGGTCCTTAAATTCAGAATTCTTATTAAAATAAAAAACTTTCCAGCAAATGTCAAATTATGAAAGATAGGTCGAGCTAGAGGGACATCCAGATAGTTCACGCCAAGCTAGTCTTGTGCATCAAGCCTATGCTTGTGGGTCCCCAGGAGGCACTGAAAATTTGCAAAGCCAGATATTTGGATGATCTGCGTTGGCAAAGAAATTTTAAAACATAGAGGTCTCAACCTAGAGTGACATGATCTGTTCAAACCTAAGGTTGAACTCTAGATAAGTTAGAATCGCTATAATAGCACATAGAACTAAGAATTGAAGTTAGAAGAGCAGCATAACCTATATGGGAAACTACCTCGTCAGACCAAGTGTGAAAGAGTTTGACATCAATGATAGATACCAGATACGTTATTCAAGAGAAACCACTTTAGTTGTGTTAGCCCATGGGATCTGCAGGGTTTTATAGTGGCAGTGACTAACTTCAAATATCAAAATACCTTCTTATAAAATGAACATCCTTTCAAAAGGCACACAAGCACTAAGAGGATGTCAAGTGCTGAAAAACCTAATCATCTATTTAACCTTATCCTACTCTTTCCTTAGGAGATATGTGCTTCTTCTCTATTTGGGGCAGTATTGAAAGAAAACAGATGCATAGATTAAGTAATGGAAGTGAAGCAGAAGAAATAGCACATATAACAAAACATAACGACATATGGAAAAATAATCACACATTGAGCACTAAGAAAAGCCTAAACAGAAAAACTATCTACTCAATGTGAGTGCTCAACCTTTATTGATAGAACAACCACTGAAGTATCAGTACAAACTGAACCTCAAATACCTATGTTACATGAACTTGGGGGCAGGGGTCAGATATGGGTGCGTGTCGAAGTGTTAGATTCGCATATCTGAAAATTGTAGGATTCAGAGATACGTGTCCAATTTTGGGCACAGGTGCAAGGGTGCGCTCCTTAAACTCATAGATGGATAAGATTTTTAGAAATAAATTATTCTAAAATTTATGCACAATGATATATAAAGTGTATTTTAATAAAAAATTTTAATTAAATGTGCAATTAGGTTGAAGAGAACCATAAGCTTGGTTAGAAAGGTAAATTTTTCAAGTATAAGAGGCTGAAATTATATTAAAAAGTGCAAAATTGTAAAGAGATTAAGTTACTTGTTGAAAATAATGATTAATCAAAATACAGGGATTTAATTGCAAAATAAATATCATAGTCAAACCCTATATTCCTCATCCCTCATTCAGCGTTGCCGTCACCTCATTTACAGAGCATTTAAAACAAATCAAAACAGAGCACCTCTTCTCCAAAAGCAAAGCCACTCTTACTTAGATGCCATCGTTGCTACAATCCCATATCCGCCAATGAAAGAGAATCAACAGTCCGTATGTATTAAGCGAAAATACAGCAGGTGTCGTGAGTATTTTTCTATTTTAGCAGCATAAAACAGAGCTGATTATGAGCACTTTATCTAGTAGAAATAATGATAACATGGATCATGCTATTATTTACATAGGAGCAATCTTAACATGCATGATTCCAATAAGACATGCAATAGAATGAATAATAGCAGAAGCAAAATGACCCACAGGAAAGAAAATCTGAATCACCAGATGAACAAAATGTGGCCGACAGTCAAACTAATTTGTAAAAGATAAAAGAGAAAAAACAAAAGACAATAGTACAAGTAGTATTATAACCCCTGAACAAACAAATGTGTCAAATATGAAGCACCATGACCTGATTCTGTTTATTAAATACCATATAAAGAAATAGCAAAAGAAAATCAGCGTCCCAAATTTAGAGAAGGCCAGATCAATGGCAATAAATTTACCACTATAACCTCCACCAACTAAATCTTTGAAAGGAAACAACTTGAATTTTTCCTTAACTGTGTACCAAGTTCATGAAGGAGGAGGCACGAGGAAAAGATATCTGTTCCTTTCAAAAGTTTATTTAATTGGTGTGATTGTTAAGCTGTATAAGAGAAAGGGAGATTGAGACGGAGAAAACATACAGATTTTCCCAACAACAGCAGGAGATTGAGAACCATAGTAAGATAACATGGTGATCACGGAAGGGATAGGGTCTTTGCAGCTTCTAGACTTTTAATCAGGAGTTTGAGAAAGTAATTTGCTCTGGAGGAGGAAGAGGTGGTAGGGGTGAGGTTTGGATAGAGAGGCAGAGATATTGAGGTGTTGTTATAATTTGAATTGGCGGAACCATTAGAATCAAAATTTTCAGGCACATTAATCCATTATGTGCGAGTCATGATTCAAGAAACATTTTAGGGAACCTATAAAGCATGACACCGGACGGAAGACTTTAAATGAGAGATTGAAATTTAAATGTGACAATTAGGCTATCAGGGAAAATTTTAAAAGTAATGCAGCGTTTTCTCAAGGATTATAAGGATTTGTTTGGGTAATGAAATTATTCCAAATAATATTTCGCTTGCATCATAAACACATTTTCCAATCCACCTTTTTATATTTCCAATCACCCTTATATCTCATATACATCACATCACAAAAAATGTTACTGTAATTATTTCAAACAATAATCTATCCAAACAAACAACTTGTTAACAGCACTAAATGTAATATGTGAAAGAAATCAACTAGAGCTCCACTACTAATCCTACTCAATTAATTCATTGAGCAAAAAAAGAAAAATTCTTGGTTCCATCTGAATAACTTGAAGCGTAATGAACAACAGCAAATTTTCTACATTATTGGGTGAGCAGCATCACAAGATCACTCATTTCTGATATTCATCCACATTTTGCATTCTTTTTATATGATTCTTTTTATGTGCAAAAAAAGGAACATTTGGTGGGAAGATGACCTCTTAGTTTTCATTATTTTTTTGTCAATTATCTTTGTCATAATTTGTCCAAGCTCTGATGCACAAGGCTTGGTTAGTTATCTAAATTATCTTGACCACAAAAAATACAACATCGACCTACAAATCTTGGTGACCAAATAATATAAGCACATTATTCATGCATCTGATGTTTTGGCCCAATAAAGAGGCATTAATTCATTTGCCATTTTTTTCCTGCATTATCCATTTATAGCAGAAAAGCTCAGCCTCCAGAACCTCTCACAAACACAAGACAAAAACCATCACCAACAAATTACTTCAATATATACATACATGCATATATGTACATGTGTATATATATATATAACTAAACATACAATGATAGTGTATTAAAGACTCCACAAACAGACACATTAAAATTGTGAACGTGATTGTTGAAGGGGGGAAAAATAAAAAGAGAGAAATCAGTGAGCTACAAATTTCATTGGCCAAGCATGGTGCACCTATTCCCTACTCCACAATTATATCTCCGATTCTTGTTCTAAGCAATAGTTATATGTGTTAACCATGGCCGTTAACTGTCCACAAAAATTCTCATTAATTTCGTAACAATAGCATAAAGGCCACAAGTAAAATGCAAAGACCAGTAGCCACAACTCCGCTGCCATTATCCCCAAAATATCCATGTCCATGGACAATACATTACAGGTTATAGCAATTAATTCCAGATAAAATAGGTATTTCGGGGATTAGAGAAAGGGTAAAATGACGAGAGCCACTGGTTGTGGGTGTATGAAGTAGAACAGAGAAAAAAAAAAGAATATTTGAAAGGCGGACGATTTGGGTCTAAACAAAAGAACAAGAAAAATTGGCATAGATTTCCATTGTGGCAGGACAAGAGGAGTGTTTGGCTCCGAAGTGAGGGTGGTTTGGCAACCTTACCGATGCTCTTCCTTCGTCTAGGCAAGAGAGACCCATTGATGGAAATCGCTGCAGGCATTGCCAGGAGTTGGACTAAGTTTTGGTTGGGTAGATATTTTTCAAGAGAAAATCCTTTCCTTCTTCGACCAGTTTACAGTAACGAGTGGCAGAAAGTCAGAGAGATTCCGAAAAGGGGATGGAAAGAGCATAAAATGGGAAGTCGGGGGAAAGAGTAGAGAGAGAAGCTCCGTTGCTTGGGAAATTTTTTTTTGTTTAACCTCTTTCTTAATAGTTCTTTTTTTTCCATGTAAATTAACATTTAAAACAAGGTTATTTTAGGTAATTCAATAAGCCTTTGTTTAACCTCTTTCTTAATAGTTCTTTTTTTTCCATGTAAATTAACATTTAAAACAAGGTTATTTTAGGTAATTCAATAAGCCAAGGGAGGTCTTTATAATATCTCAAATTAGAGGGTTACTGCCTGCAATTGTCAAAATCCTCAGGGTAGGTTTCTGAAATTATCCCTTTAGTATATAATGAAATATTAAAATTTATATTAACATTTATATATATTTTTATTTATATATTGTAGAAGGAATTTTTAGTGGAGACCCCTCAATAACTTCCAAACTTTCCATTCTTTTTTCTGGATTTTTTATTTATTTTAATACATAAAATCTAATTAAAAAAATTTGAAATAGTGGATTATAACTAATTGTATCACCAATCAAATTTAGAATTTAAAACTTTCTCAATATCTCTTTGTTAGATGATTCAATTGATTGTTTCGTAAACCACTTATAGTTTATTATTCAAACTTTAAACCCTTTTAATTCCATAACTGAAAAATACATTTGTCAAATCAAATTTTGAGAGATAATTGATTAGTCTCATTTTAAAATCATTCAACCCATTTTGCCTTTATCACTTTACCCGTTATTACTCCTTCGTTAAAGAAGATTGATCTGTCAAGTAAGATTTTTAGGAATAATGTGATAAGTCCTGTTTTTAAGTTATTCACCTAATTGTATATTTGTCACTTTCCTTTTGGTACAGTAATCATTTGCCAAGTCTAAGGATATATCCGATTACTTCTGTTCTTTAATGATTCATCCTATAATTACTAAATCAATTTTCTTGTGGGTTTAAACTTATCATATTATTTTATTTGTTATTTAGTGAGCTTAGGGCACGTTAGTAGGTTTGTTTTTTCTTAGTTTTATATTTTTTTATGTTGGACTTTATTTAGTAGGTTTATTTTTTCTAAAGTTTTAAATTTTTAACATCAAAACTTATATTTTAACATTAAGTTTGGACTATGTAAATAATGGTTATGGCATTTTATTTGCACTTAGAATAAACTCAATATTAATATTGTGCATGCATTTAGATGATTTTTCATATAGTACATGTACATCAAAAAGTGCATCTAAAAGAAAATTTATTTTTGAATTCTAAATCAAGAAAGGTACATTTAGATGGTTTTTTTTTGCGGTATTTACCAAAACTTTGATGAAGTGTAACATTTCACCAAACTTACACCCAAAAGCTTACTTTTTCTCAACTACTTCAATTCTTGATATTTATTTGACTAAAAATACTTGCAAAATGAGGCAATGAATCCTAGATAGTGAAAGTAGTGAAAAGATAATTCTAACTTTTTATATGACTGAAAATACTTTAAAAAGTGAGGTAATGAATCTGAAATAATGAAAAGGGATAAAAAAAATATAGGATCGTACGGTTGGAGATGAAAAAACTTGGGGGAGAGCTATCAAATTGGATAATTCATGTGGGTTTGAACAATTTATAATTCGGTTAACCTATATACAACTATTTAGTTAATGGTTCAAAATGGATGAGTCATAAATGAATATAGTTTTAGATAGGTCTCAGTTATCCAATTACCTATTCATGGCCTGTTATTAAATTTTAATTACCTTTTTTTTCCATATTTTGTTTAGCAACAAAATAGTATATCATTGTAATGAAAAAATAACAACATGTCAAGTTAGTAAATAAATTTTTACCCAAATAAAGAGAAAAAACATTTAAAAAAAATTACACAGAGGAACCTAAAATGGTGATCATTGTGAGTTTCAAATTTTATCAATTTACAAACATCTAAACATAATTTAGGTATTAATGCAAATAATCAATTAGCGCTCAAGAAATTTATTAGACTTTTATGAAAGGAAGGGAGATAGTAAGGATAAAATTAGATATAAATTAGATAAAATTAGATACTAAAATAGTACTCTTTTAAGTTTTTAGCTTTTTTCATGTAACTATTATAAATAATTCATTTATTATTATTATTATCTTAGATATAAACCCGTGCATAGCATGGTGTTAGAATACTAGTAAATACTTATTTTATGAGTTATACAAAAGAATGACAAAGATTTAAATAATACATTTTCATATATTCGCATAAATAAAATTATAAATTAATCCACTATTTCACACACAACAACATTTGAGCTAAAATAAAACTAAATATACCATAATATCCAGAGTGGATGACCAAAACGATGACTAAGCTATTAAGTATGGCATAGGTCAGTCATCAAACTTTTTTTGTGGACACAAAGGTCACTATTCACTAAGCTGACAAAAAGGGGCCACCGAGGTCATTTTGTCAAATTCTATCAATAAAATAACTAGTTGTTAAGAACTTTTGTTTGGACAAATATTGTCTTATGGGCAAAATTGTCCAACAAAGTAATCGGACATAAGGAAGCCCTCAGCAAAAAAGGACATGAAAAGTTAGAAAAAGTTCTCTTTGAATCTTCTCATTCGAAAGAGGGGAAAACCCTTCTCCATTCAGATCTACCAAATTGAACCACCAGGCGAGGAATTTTTCAGCGCATTTGTCTCACCAGCTTCAGCAGCGACTGAAATCGTCAATATAGTGGTTAAAGATGGACTAGGTCAAGTGAAGAAGGGAGTATCTCGGTCTATACACATTGTATGGTATGTTCAATAGAACCCTCTCTCTCAAATTCTGTAAACAAAGGAGGAAAAACTTAATTAAGTGAACCTTGGTAGGAAAGTGATGGGTAATAAGCTGCATTTTAGGTTGAAATGGGCATGAGAACATGGGCCTCCTTTTTTGTCTATGTAGTAGGTTACATGGGTTCCCATACAAACATGTGTCTATGCTAAAATTAATTAGGTAGAGTGATTGAAGTTTGGTTGCATGTGTTGACTGATGGCAATATTATATTGAAATATGTCAGTTCATTATGTCAACATGCACTTTAGATTGAACAATTAATAGGAGATAATTGGTATATTATTAAAAGTTGAACATTTTAGACAATTTATTAGAGCTAGCATCAAAGAACAATCACATGTACAATATATAATACGTTTGATTTCTTATTTCTTATTTTAGAGTCGGGATGCCAATTATATTCGATTAAATTGCATCATGGTGGTAGAATCAAAGGAGAAAATGTAAGGATCGAAAACAACCTGAGAGGGGGGTGAATTAGGTTGATTAAGAAACTAATCAAGTTATGGGCACTTTGTGCTCCATATGAAATTTACCCTCTTTTCTAGGTGATCACACAATGAATCAATCAATGAATGAACAATATCACTTGAGAGAAGTAGAAGAGAAAAGCAATTTAAGGATCACAACATAACAATAAATAAAGGAGAAGAAAGGAATTGTGATACGAACTCGACCCAACAAGAATCTATCTTGAAGAACCAAGTTGATCAGGCAGCGGAAGGATCTATCTTGATCAGGCTATGGAACAATAACTACCTTGCTAGACCTAAAGAGAACCCGTCTCTCAAAACCTAGTGGATTGGTTATTGGTTAGGGAACAATAACTACCTTGCTAGACCTAAAGAGAACCCGTTTCTAAAAACCTAGTGGATTGGTTATTGGCTTGAAAGAACAAGATGATGTGATCATCTTGCCTTGAACACCACAAGTATCCAAGCTAAATACTTGATACTGTTCAAGAAGAAACTCAAGTTCCATCGAGGAACTCCATAAAAGGAGACAACTCACTTTTTATTAATTCATCTTCAATATCATGTCCCTGAATAGTTAAATAAAGTTGGCTATTTATAGCCTTACAAAACTCAAAACCCTAATCTAAATTGGAAATAATACAAACTTCCTTATTTGACTTGACACAACTTCCTAAATAAATTTGAAAACAATTAACTACTTTTCTAAAACTATAATTCAATTAGAATAAGAAACTAACTGACTCAATTGGCTTAACTATGGTCAACATGACCTTAGCCTTTATTTCCCTTAATAACTCAAGACTAACTAACAAGTATTGCTGGAAACTTACTTAAATAAATAACAGGAAATAAGCATGACAAATCTTCAATGATTCTTGAACCCGATTGCACCATCAACCATCAATTGAATTTCCTTGAATTTGAAGGGAATCCAAATCTTCATGTTCTCATCATTCCCCTCATCTTGAAGGACGATTTGTCCTCAAATCGAGTGCTTGCTTACAAAGGAGTAACTCGGAGAATGTCTTGATAAATGCAATCCAAGAACCATGTCGCCAACTCAACTTAATTATGAACACGAACCATTGCACATGCTCCATTTGTCAAGAATATCTTTACCCAATTGTACTTGGCCAGAATTTGGAAGTCAACCAATATTTGGAAATCAATCAAGATTTGGCAATCAATCAAGATATTAATCAAGATTTGGAAACCATTCAAAGGCAAGGCTGCCTTTTTTTTTTTTCCTTTTTTCTTCCCTTTTTTTGTTTTTCTAACTTGCCAATTCAAGAAAATAAGGTAGCTGCACTTCAAGAGTCAAGAGGATGATTTTTAGGGTTTTCAAAGTATCAAGAAACAAACAAAAGGTAAAAAAAAAAAAAAAAACCAAAAATTCGGATGAACAGTACTACTACAGTAGCGTCGGATGAACAGTACTGCTACATTCATGAACAGTGCCGATGAATAGTACAGTCGTGAACAGTCCGATTTTTTTTTTTTTTTTTGTTGCTTTTGACGACTCAGCACAAGGTTACGACTTCACTTGGAAGAAATTTAATGGGAGTTAAACCCTTGAAAAACCTGTTTTCAAGAACGTAATCACACCAAAAAATTTCAATCTCGATCAATCACAGGATAGGTTAGACTCAAGTGATAAAATCAAGAAAACAAGAATCAAAATTTATTTTTTTGTTTCTTTTAAATCAAAAGGCGGCTAGGGTTTTGGTAGAAAAATAAACAGAAAAAAAAGAAAAGAAAAGGATATTAACCTGAAACAAGAGCCGAAGCTCTGATACCAGATGATACGAACTCGACCCAACAAGAATCTATCTTGAAGAACCAAGTTGATCAGGCAGCGGAAGGATCTATCTTGATCAGGCTATGGAACAATAACTACCTTGTTAGACCTAAAGAGAACCCGTCTCTCAAAACCTAGTGGATTGGTTATTGGTTAGGGAACAATAACTACCTTGCTAGACCTAAAGAGAACCCGTTTCTAAAAACCTAGTGGATTAGTTTTTGGCTATTAAATACAATTAGTGAGTTTTCACTTTCTCTTTGGCAAGAGAGTTTCCTTTGAATACTTGAGAATCTTCTCAAGTTATTCACCCAAACTTATCAATCGAGTATCTCCTTGATTGTGGCGTTCTACTACCTCCAATTTGGTTCGTTAATTCGAGTAGTTACGGGTTGAGATAATATCAAAATTGTTCGTGACTTCTAGGGATTAGTTGGGTCAAATTTCCGCTGCCTAAGCCATGGTGTCTTGGTGATACGAACTCGACCCAACAAGAATCTATCTTGAAGAACCAAGTTGATCAGGCAGCGGAAGGATCTATCTTGATCAGGCTATGGAACAATAACTACCTTGCTAGACCTAAAGAGAACCCGTCTCTCAAAACCTAGTGGATTGGTTATTGGTTAGGGAACAATAACTATCTTGCTAGACCTAAAGAGAACCCGTTTCTAAAAACCTAGTGGATTGGTTATTGGCTTGAAAGAACAAGATGATGTGATCATCTTGCCTTGAACACCACAAGTATCCAAGCTAAATACTTGATACTGTTCAAGAAGAAACTCAAGTTCCATCGAGGAACTCCATAAAAGGAGACAACTCTCTTTTTATTAATTCATCTTCAATATCATGTCCCTGAATAGTTAAATAAAGTTGGCTATTTATAGCCTTACAAAACTCAAAACCCTAATCTAAATTGGAAATAATACAAACTTCCTTATTTGACTTGACACAACTTCCTAAATAAATTTGAAAACAATTAACTACTTTTCTAAAACTATAATTCAATTAGAATAAGAAACTAACTGACTCAATTGGCTTAACTATGGTCAACATGACCTTAGCCTTTATTTCCCTTAATAACTCAAGACTAACTAACAAGTATTGCTGGAAACTTACTTAAATAAATAACAGGAAATAAGCATGACAAATCTTCAATGATTCTTGAACCCGATTGCACCATCAACCATCAATTGAATTTCCTTGAATTTGAAGGGAATCCAAATCTTCATGTTCTCATCATTCCCCTCATCTTGAAAGACGATTTGTCCTCAAATCGAGTGCTTGCTTACAAAGGAGTAACTCGGAGAATGTCTTGATAAATGCAATCCAAGAACCATGTCGCCAACTCAACTTAATTATGAACACGAACCATTGCACATGCTCCATTTGTCAAGAATATCTTTACCCAATTGTACTTGGCCAGAATTTGGAAGTCAACCAATATTTGGAAATCAATCAAGATTTGGCAATCAATCAAGATATTAATCAAGATTTGGAAACCATTCAAAGGCAAGGCTGCCTTTTTTTTTTTTCCTTTTTTCTTCCCTTTTTTTGTTTTTCTAACTTGCCAATTCAAGAAAATAAGGTAGCTGCACTTCAAGAGTCAAGAGGATGATTTTTAGGGTTTTCAAAGTATCAAGAAACAAACAAAAGGTAAAAAAAAAAAAAAAAACCAAAAATTCGGATGAACAGTACTACTACAGTAGCGTCGGATGAACAGTGCTGCTACAGTCATGAACAGTGCCGATGAATAGTACAGTCGTGAACAGTCCGATTTTTTTTTTTTTTTTTTGTTGCTTTTGACGACTCAGCACAAGGTTACGACTTCACTTGGAAGAAATTTAATGGGAGTTAAACCCTTGAAAAACCTGTTTTCAAGAACGTAATCACACCAAAAAATTTCAATCTCGATCAATCACAGGATAGGTTAGACTCAAGTGATAAAATCAAGAAAACAAGAATCAAAATTTATTTTTTTGTTTCTTTTAAATCAAAAGGCGGCTAGGGTTTTGGTAGAAAAATAAACAGAAAAAAAAGAAAAGAAAAGGATATTAACCTGAAACAAGAGCCGAAGCTCTGATACCAGATGATACGAACTCGACCCAACAAGAATCTATCTTGAAGAACCAAGTTGATCAGGCAGCGGAAGGATCTATCTTGATCAGGTTATGGAACAATAACTACCTTGCTAGACCTAAAGAGAACCCGTCTCTCAAAACCTAGTGGATTGGTTATTGGTTAGGGAACAATAACTACCTTGCTAGACCTAAAGAGAACCCGTTTCTAAAAACCTAGTGGATTAGTTTTTGGCTATTAAATACAATTAGTGAGTTTTCACTTTCTCTTTGGCAAGAGAGTTTCCTTTGAATACTTGAGAATCTTCTCAAGTTATTCACCCAAACTTATCAATCGAGTATCTCCTTGATTGTGGCGTTCTACTACCTCCAATTTGGTTCGTTAATTCGAGTAGTTACGGGTTGAGATAATATCAAAATTGTTCGTGACTTCTAGGGATTAGTTGGGTCAAATTTCCGCTGCCTAAGCCATGGTGTCTTGGTGATACGAACTCGACCCAACAAGAATCTATCTTGAAGAACCAAGTTGATCAGGCAGCGGAAGGATCTATCTTGATCAGGCTATGGAACAATAACTACCTTGCTAGACCTAAAGAGAACCCGTCTCTCAAAACCTAGTGGATTGGTTATTGGTTAGGGAACAATAACTACCTTGCTAGACCTAAAGAGGACCCGTTTCTAAAAACCTAGTGGATTGGTTATTGGCTTGAAAGAACAAGATGATGTGATCATCTTGCCTTGAACACCACAAGTATCCAAGCTAAATACTTGATACTGTTCAAGAAGAAACTCAAGTTCCATCGAGGAACTCCATAAAAGGAGACAACTCTCTTTTTATTAATTCATCTTCAATATCATGTCCCTGAATAGTTAAATAAAGTTGGCTATTTATAGCCTTACAAAACTCAAAACCCTAATCTAAATTGGAAATAATACAAACTTCCTTATTTGACTTGACACAACTTCCTAAATAAATTTGGAAACAATTAACTACTTTTCTAAAACTATAATTCAATTAGAATAAGAAACTAACTGACTCAATTGGCTTAACTATGGTCAACATGACCTTAGCCTTTATTTCCCTTAATAACTCAAGACTAACTAACAAGTATTGCTGGAAACTTACTTAAATAAATAACAGGAAATAAGCATGACAAATCTTCAATGATTCTTGAACCCGATTGCACCATCAACCATCAATTGAATTTCCTTGAATTTGAAGGGAATCCAAATCTTCATGTTCTCATCATTCCCCTCATCTTGAAAGACGATTTGTCCTCAAATCGAGTGCTTGCTTACAAAGGAGTAACTCGGAGAATGTCTTGATAAATGCAATCCAAGAACCATGTCGCCAACTCAACTTAATTATGAACACGAACCATTGCACATGCTCCATTTGTCAAGAATATCTTTACCCAATTGTACTTGGCCAGAATTTGGAAGTCAACCAATATTTGGAAATCAATCAAGATATTAATCAAGATTTGGAAACCATTCAAAGGCAAGGCTGCCTTTTTTTTTTTTCCTTTTTTCTTCCCTTTTTTTGTTTTTCTAACTTGCCAATTCAAGAAAATAAGGTAGCTGCACTTCAAGAGTCAAGAGGATGATTTTTAGGGTTTTCAAAGTATCAAGAAACAAACAAAAGGTAAAAAAAAAAAAAAAAAACCAAAAATTCGGATGAACAGTACTACTACAGTAGCGTCGGATGAACAGTACTGCTACAGTCATGAACAGTGCCGATGAATAGTACAGTCGTGAACAGTCCGATTTTTTTTTTTTTTTTTGTTGCTTTTGACGACTCAGCACAAGGTTACGACTTCACTTGGAAGAAATTTAATGGGAGTTAAACCCTTGAAAAACCTGTTTTCAAGAACGTAATCACACCAAAAAATTTCAATCTCGATCAATCACAGGATAGGTTAGACTCAAGTGATAAAATCAAGAAAACAAGAATCAAAATTTATTTTTTTGTTTCTTTTAAATCAAAAGGCGGCTAGGGTTTTGGTAGAAAAATAAACAGAAAAAAAAGAAAAGAAAAGGATATTAACCTGAAACAAGAGCCGAAGCTCTGATACCAGATGATACGAACTCGACCCAACAAGAATCTATCTTGAAGAACCAAGTTGATCAGGCAGCGGAAGGATCTATCTTGATCAGGCTATGGAACAATAACTACCTTGTTAGACCTAAAGAGAACCCGTCTCTCAAAACCTAGTGGATTGGTTATTGGTTAGGGAACAATAACTACCTTGCTAGACCTAAAGAGAACCCGTTTCTAAAAACCTAGTGGATTAGTTTTTGGCTATTAAATACAATTAGTGAGTTTTCACTTTCTCTTTGGCAAGAGAGTTTCCTTTGAATACTTGAGAATCTTCTCAAGTTATTCACCCAAACTTATCAATCGAGTATCTCCTTGATTGTGGCGTTCTACTACCTCCAATTTGGTTCGTTAATTCGAGTAGTTACGGGTTGAGATAATATCAAAATTGTTCGTGACTTCTAGGGATTAGTTGGGTCAAATTTCCGCTGCCTAAGCCATGGTGTCTTGGTGATACGAACTCGACCCAACAAGAATCTATCTTGAAGAACCAAGTTGATCAGGCAGCGGAAGGATCTATCTTGATCAGGCTATGGAACAATAACTACCTTGCTAGACCTAAAGAGAACCCGTCTCTCAAAACCTAGTGGATTGGTTATTGGTTAGGGAACAATAACTACCTTGCTAGACCTAAAGAGGACCCGTTTCTAAAAACCTAGTGGATTGGTTATTGGCTTGAAAGAACAAGATGATGTGATCATCTTGCCTTGAACACCACAAGTATCCAAGCTAAATACTTGATACTGTTCAAGAAGAAACTCAAGTTCCATCGAGGAACTCCATAAAAGGAGACAACTCTCTTTTTATTAATTCATCTTCAATATCATGTCCCTGAATAGTTAAATAAAGTTGGCTATTTATAGCCTTACAAAACTCAAAACCCTAATCTAAATTGGAAATAATACAAACTTCCTTATTTGACTTGACACAACTTCCTAAATAAATTTGGAAACAATTAACTACTTTTCTAAAACTATAATTCAATTAGAATAAGAAACTAACTGACTCAATTGGCTTAACTATGGTCAACATGACCTTAGCCTTTATTTCCCTTAATAACTCAAGACTAACTAACAAGTATTGCTGGAAACTTACTTAAATAAATAACAGGAAATAAGCATGACAAATCTTCAATGATTCTTGAACCCGATTGCACCATCAACCATCAATTGAATTTCCTTGAATTTGAAGGGAATCCAAATCTTCATGTTCTCATCATTCCCCTCATCTTGAAAGACGATTTGTCCTCAAATCGAGTGCTTGCTTACAAAGGAGTAACTCGGAGAATGTCTTGATAAATGCAATCCAAGAACCATGTCGCCAACTCAACTTAATTATGAACACGAACCATTGCACATGCTCCATTTGTCAAGAATATCTTTACCCAATTGTACTTGGCCAGAATTTGGAAGTCAACCAATATTTGGAAATCAATCAAGATATTAATCAAGATTTGGAAACCATTCAAAGGCAAGGCTGCCTTTTTTTTTTTTTCCTTTTTTCTTCCCTTTTTTTGTTTTTCTAACTTGCCAATTCAAGAAAATAAGGTAGCTGCACTTCAAGAGTCAAGAGGATGATTTTTAGGGTTTTCAAAGTATCAAGAAACAAACAAAAGGTAAAAAAAAAAAAAAAAAACCAAAAATTCGGATGAACAGTACTACTACAGTAGCGTCGGATGAACAGTACTGCTACATTCATGAACAGTGCCGATGAATAGTACAGTCGTGAACAGTCCGATTTTTTTTTTTTTTTTTTGTTGCTTTTGACGACTCAGCACAAGGTTACGACTTCACTTGGAAGAAATTTAATGGGAGTTAAACCCTTGAAAAACCTGTTTTCAAGAACGTAATCACACCAAAAAATTTCAATCTCGATCAATCACAGGATAGGTTAGACTCAAGTGATAAAATCAAGAAAACAAGAATCAAAATTTATTTTTTTGTTTCTTTTAAATCAAAAGGCGGCTAGGGTTTTGGTAGAAAAATAAACAGAAAAAAAAGAAAAGAAAAGGATATTAACCTGAAACAAGAGCCGAAGCTCTGATACCAGATGATACGAACTCGACCCAACAAGAATCTATCTTGAAGAACCAAGTTGATCAGGCAGCGGAAGGATCTATCTTGATCAGGATATGGAACAATAACTACCTTGTTAGACCTAAAGAGAACCCGTCTCTCAAAACCTAGTGGATTGGTTATTGGTTAGGGAACAATAACTACCTTGCTAGACCTAAAGAGAACCCGTTTCTAAAAACCTAGTGGATTAGTTTTTGGCTATTAAATACAATTAGTGAGTTTTCACTTTCTCTTTGGCAAGAGAGTTTCCTTTGAATACTTGAGAATCTTCTCAAGTTATTCACCCAAACTTATCAATCGAGTATCTCCTTGATTGTGGCGTTCTACTACCTCCAATTTGGTTCGTTAATTCGAGTAGTTACGGGTTGAGATAATATCAAAATTGTTCGTGACTTCTAGGGATTAGTTGGGTCAAATTTCCGCTGCCTAAGCCATGGTGTCTTGGTGATACGAACTCGACCCAACAAGAATCTATCTTGAAGAACCAAGTTGATCAGGCAGCGGAAGGATCTATCTTGATCAGGCTATGGAACAATAACTACCTTGCTAGACCTAAAGAGAACCCGTCTCTCAAAACCTAGTGGATTGGTTATTGGTTAGGGAACAATAACTACCTTGCTAGACCTAAAGAGGACCCGTTTCTAAAAACCTAGTGGATTGGTTATTGGCTTGAAAGAACAAGATGATGTGATCATCTTGCCTTGAACACCACAAGTATCCAAGCTAAATACTTGATACTGTTCAAGAAGAAACTCAAGTTCCATCGAGGAACTCCATAAAAGGAGACAACTCTCTTTTTATTAATTCATCTTCAATATCATGTCCCTGAATAGTTAAATAAAGTTGGCTATTTATAGCCTTACAAAACTCAAAACCCTAATCTAAATTGGAAATAATACAAACTTCCTTATTTGACTTGACACAACTTCCTAAATAAATTTGAAAACAATTAACTACTTTTCTAAAACTATAATTCAATTAGAATAAGAAACTAACTGACTCAATTGGCTTAACTATGGTCAACATGACCTTAGCTTTTATTTCCCTTAATAACTCAAGACTAACTAACAAGTATTGCTGGAAACTTACTTAAATAAATAACAGGAAATAAGCATGACAAATCTTCAATGATTCTTGAACCCGATTGCACCATCAACCATCAATTGAATTTCCTTGAATTTGAAGGGAATCCAAATCTTCATGTTCTCATCATTCCCCTCATCTTGAAAGACGATTTGTCCTCAAATCGAGTGCTTGCTTACAAAGGAGTAACTAGGAGAATGTCTTGATAAATGCAATCCAAGAACCATGTCGCCAACTCAACTTGATTATGAACACGAACCATTGCACATGCTCCATTTGTCAAGAATATCTTTACCCAATTGTACTTGGCCAGAATTTGGAAGTCAACCAATATTTGGAAATCAATCAAGATTTGGCAATCAATCAAGATATTAATCAAGATTTGGAAACCATTCAAAGGCAAGGCTGCCTTTTTTTTTTTTCCTTTTTTCTTCCCTTTTTTTGTTTTTCTAACTTGCCAATTCAAGAAAATAAGGTAGCTGCACTTCAAGAGTCAAGAGGATGATTTTTAGGGTTTTCAAAGTATCAAGAAACAAACAAAAGGTAAAAAAAAAAAAAAAAAACCAAAAATTCGGATGAACAGTACTACTACAGTAGCGTCGGATGAACAGTGCTGCTACAGTCATGAACAGTGCCGATGAATAGTACAGTCGTGAACAGTCCGATTTTTTTTTTTTTTGTTGCTTTTGACGACTCAGCACAAGGTTACGACTTCACTTGGAAGAAATTTAATGGGAGTTAAACCCTTGAAAAACCTGTTTTCAAGAACGTAATCACACCAAAAAATTTCAATCTCGATCAATCACAGGATAGGTTAGACTCAAGTGATAAAATCAAGAAAACAAGAATCAAAATTTATTTTTTTGTTTCTTTTAAATCAAAAGGCGGCTAGGGTTTTGGTAGAAAAATAAACAGAAAAAAAGAAAAGAAAAGGATATTAACCTGAAACAAGAGCCGAAGCTCTGATACCAGATGATACGAACTCGACCCAACAAGAATCTATCTTGAAGAACCAAGTTGATCAGGCAGCGGAAGGATCTATCTTGATCAGGCTATGGAACAATAACTACCTTGTTAGACCTAAAGAGAACCCGTCTCTCAAAACCTAGTGGATTGGTTATTGGTTAGGGAACAATAACTACCTTGCTAGACCTAAAGAGAACCCGTTTCTAAAAACCTAGTGGATTAGTTTTTGGCTATTAAATACAATTAGTGAGTTTTCACTTTCTCTTTGGCAAGAGAGTTTCCTTTGAATACTTGAGAATCTTCTCAAGTTATTCACCCAAACTTATCAATCGAGTATCTCCTTGATTGTGGCGTTCTACTACCTCCAATTTGGTTCGTTAATTCGAGTAGTTACGGGTTGAGATAATATCAAAATTGTTCGTGACTTCTAGGGATTAGTTGGGTCAAATTTCCGCTGCCTAAGCCATGGTGTCTTGGTGATACGAACTCGACCCAACAAGAATCTATCTTGAAGAACCAAGTTGATCAGGCAGCGGAAGGATCTATCTTGATCAGGCTATGGAACAATAACTACCTTGCTAGACCTAAAGAGAACCCGTCTCTCCAAACCTAGTGGATTGGTTATTGGTTAGGGAACAATAACTACCTTGCTAGACCTAAAGAGGACCCGTTTCTAAAAACCTAGTGGATTGGTTATTGGCTTGAAAGAACAAGATGATGTGATCATCTTGCCTTGAACACCACAAGTATCCAAGCTAAATACTTGATACTGTTCAAGAAGAAACTCAAGTTCCATCGAGGAACTCCATAAAAGGAGACAACTCTCTTTTTATTAATTCATCTTCAATATCATGTCCCTGAATAGTTAAATAAAGTTGGCTATTTATAGCCTTTCAAAACTCAAAACCCTAATCTAAATTGGAAATAATACAAACTTCCTTATTTGACTTGACACAACTTCCTAAATAAATTTGAAAACAATTAACTACTTTTCTAAAACTATAATTCAATTAGAATAAGAAACTAACTGATTCAATTGGCTTAACTATGGTCAACATGACCTTAGCTTTTATTTCCCTTAATAACTCAAGACTAACTAACAAGTATTGCTGGAAACTTACTTAAATAAATAACAGGAAATAAGCATGACAAATCTTCAATGATTCTTGAACCCGATTGCACCATCAACCATCAATTGAATTTCCTTGAATTTGAAGGGAATCCAAATCTTCATGTTCTCATCATTCCCCTCATCTTGAAAGACGATTTGTCCTCAAATCGAGTGCTTGCTTACAAAGGAGTAACTAGGAGAATGTCTTGATAAATGCAATCCAAGAACCATGTCGCCAACTCAACTTGATTATGAACACGAACCATTGCACATGCTCCATTTGTCAAGAATATCTTTACCCAATTGTACTTGGCCAGAATTTGGAAGTCAACCAATATTTGGAAATCAATCAAGATTTGGCAATCAATCAAGATATTAATCAAGATTTGGAAACCATTCAAAGGCAAGGCTGCCTTTTTTTTTTTTTTTTCCTTCTTTCTTCCCTTTTTTTGTTTTTCTAACTTGCCAATTCAAGAAAATAAGGTAGCTGCACTTCAAGAGTCAAGAGGATGATTTTTAGGGTTTTCAAAGTATCAAGAAACAAACAAAAGGTAAAAAAAAAAAAAAAAAACCAAAAATTCGGATGAACAGTACTACTACAGTAGCGTCGGATGAACAGTACTGCTACATTCATGAACAGTGCCGATGAATAGTACAGTCGTGAACAGTCCGATTTTTTTTTTTTTTTTGTTGCTTTTGACGACTCAGCACAAGGTTACGACTTCACTTGGAAGAAATTTAATGGGAGTTAAACCCTTGAAAAACCTGTTTTCAAGAACGTAATCACACCAAAAAATTTCAATCTCGATCAATCACAGGATAGGTTAGACTCAAGTGATAAAATCAAGAAAACAAGAATCAAAATTTATTTTTTTGTTTCTTTTAAATCAAAAGGCGGCTAGGGTTTTGGTAGAAAAATAAACAGAAAAAAAAGAAAAGAAAAGGATATTAACCTGAAACAAGAGCCGAAGCTCTGATACCAGATGATACGAACTCGACCCAACAAGAATCTATCTTGAAGAACCAAGTTGATCAGGCAGCGGAAGGATCTATCTTGATCAGGCTATGGAACAATAACTACCTTGCTAGACCTAAAGAGAACCCGTCTCTCAAAACCTAGTGGATTAGTTATTGGTTAGGGAACAATAACTACCTTGCTAGACCTAAAGAGAACCCGTTTCTAAAAACCTAGTGGATTAGTTTTTGGCTATTAAATACAATTAGTGAGTTTTCACTTTCTCTTTGGCAAGAGAGTTTCCTTTGAATACTTGAGAATCTTCTCAAGTTATTCACCCAAACTTATCAATCGAGTATCTCCTTGATTGTGGCGTTCTACTACCTCCAATTTGGTTCGTTAATTCGAGTAGTTACGGGTTGAGATAATATCAAAATTGTTCGTGACTTCTAGGGATTAGTTGGGTCAAATTTCCGCTGCCTAAGCCATGGTGTCTTGGTGATACGAACTCGACCCAACAAGAATTTATCTTGAAGAACCAAGTTGATCAGGCAGCGGAAGGATCTATCTTGATCAGGCTATGGAACAATAACTACCTTGCTAGACCTAAAGAGAACCCGTCTCTCAAAACCTAGTGGATTGGTTATTGGTTAGGGAACAATAACTACCTTGCTAGACCTAAAGAGAACCCGTTTCTAAAAACCTAGTGGATTGGTTATTGGCTTGAAAGAACAAGATGATGTGATCATCTTGCCTTGAACACCACAAGTATCCAAGCTAAATACTTGATACTGTTCAAGAAGAAACTCAAGTTCCATCGAGGAACTCCATAAAAGGAGACAACTCTCTTTTTATTAATTCATCTTCAATATCATGTCCCTGAATAGTTAAATAAAGTTGGCTATTTATAGCCTTACAAAACTCAAAACCCTAATCTAAATTGGAAATAATACAAACTTCCTTATTTGACTTGACACAACTTCCTAAATAAATTTGGAAACAATTAACTACTTTTCTAAAACTATAATTCAATTACAATAAGAAACTAACTGACTCAATTGGCTTAACTATGGTCAACATGACCTTAGCCTTTATTTCCCTTAATAACTCAAGACTAACTAACAAGTATTGCTGGAAACTTACTTAAATAAATAACAGGAAATAAGCATGACAAATCTTCAATGATTCTTGAACCCGATTGCACCATCAACCATCAATTGAATTTCCTTGAATTTGAAGGGAATCCAAATCTTCATGTTCTCATCACCACCAAGACTACAAATCTTCTTTGGTGAGTGTTTTCTCACTAAAACTACTCTAGATCTTTTGTATTTTCAGTGTGCAAAAGTTATTTGAAGTTTCTGATCATGCTCTATTTATAGGAGACCAAGAAAGTGCTTCATTAATGCTTTCAACGGATAGAAAGTAGCTAAAGAGTCAACTAGCCGTTGGGAATATCGGACGTCCGGTACATCCGAAGCATACGTCCGACAGCAGGCAGTGAGTTTGAAAAATCTTCTTCAATTCTATCGGACGTTCAGTATTGTCTTTGTGAGCGTCCGACAGCTTTCGTCGAGTTTGAAGGATCCTATCGGACGTCCGGTACTTCTGTCCGATAGCAGACAAAGAGTTTGAAGGATTCAATTGGACTTCCGATACTTGCATCCGATCGAGGTCAGTGAGTTAGAGGGAATGTTTTATTTCCTTCGGACGTCCGGTGATGGAGTTCTTCAAGCGTCCGAAGTTGCACAATGATTATCGGACGTCCGATCCTGTCTTCACAAGCATCCGACAGCTTTCAGCAACTTTTGTTTCTTTCAATTGCACTTGATCTTTGAATCTAATTTGCTTCATAACTGAAAGTATATCTTGAAGAGATATTAGTATCATTCATTTGTTTTGTAAACATCAAAAGTTAGGGACTAAGGTCAACAGAAAGGTACAAGAGCTATATGGGTGGAGAGATAGATTATTTTAACATTTGTGATAGGGAAAGGATGTCAATTCATAAGATTAACCGAATAGTGAAGAAATGTGGCCAGAGGAGTGGAGTCATTTGATACTACTATATTGAGACCAGAAGTGATATAAGCCAAGAATTGAGGGAGCTTCAAACTGATGACCATATTAGGGAGTTCTGTAGCTGGATTGAGGAGTATAAGTTGATGGAAGTGTATTGTGATCACGTGCCAAACAAAGAGATGTGCAAAATTTAGAAGACCTTGGTGGTCAAACCATATTTGAGAAAGCCTTCATTTATCATAACAGAGATTGATGATGATTGTGATCCCAAAATCAATAAATGAATGAGTAGTCAATCTGGTAGAAAGCGTTCTTATATCCCTTAAAAAGTGGCTGCTTTAGAATGGAGGGACTATAGTGTGAACCTCCCCCTGAGGCGTACCAAAGGGTTTGGCGGACCTCCTGCCCAACTCTCGCCAGGACTCACTCACTCGTATCACGTGCATTCATTCATGGACCATAAATAACATCGCAATTCAAGTTTAGAATTTACATTGATGAAAATCAAGGTACAAAGCCTCAATATATAAAACATTCTATTCGAGGAATAGCGCGAGTACAAGTCAAAAGTCAAAAGTCAAAAACAACTAGACTACGCTAGTTTTTACACCTCTCACGCCTCGCTCGTACCCCCTGTAAGGAAAATAAATAGCGTGGTATGAGCTAAAAGCCCAGTGAGGTTCCAAATAGCAAATTGACCATTATTTATAAGTACAAGTTTTCGATATAGCAAAGTAACGAGCATGAAGAGTTCATAAAAGTGAGCAATAACACTTCAAGTAGCAATCTCAAAATGAGCGAGTGTAAAAGTTTTCAGAAGAAATAATAATCCAATAAACAATATTCATTCCAAAGCATAAGGATACGGATGGCTCTCAGGAGCCAACTTCCCATTTCATCATCAGGAGCTTGATCACGTAATAGTTGACACTCCGTCAACTTTCAAGTAAAGGAACCAATCCAGTAGAGCACCACTTACACTACTCTCCGTCCACCATTCACACCCCCTACTGGGTCCAAAATCCTCAATAAACACGGGTGGTAATACTCGAGTATACCGATTAGTCGAGGAGATATCACTCCACTCGACAAAACAAGAGACCCAGGGTTCGTTACCCAATCGACCAAACCCTTGCCGGCTCGACTAGAGTAACTCGCCACAGGGTTTCTGGAATTCCAGGAAGTGCGCACATCATAACCAAGTATATCAAGTCAATTGCAATCAATAAACAAGTATATCACGTAAGGGCAAGTGCGATAAAGTACACTCTTGCCCTATCAATTCACGTATATAACATGTACTCATATTGGTCACGTATCAAGTTCAAGTATCTAGTGCAATTCGGTATTTGAAAGCACTCACCACAAGATATAGTGCCTTTACTGGTCACTTTCAGGTTATACTCCGGGTTCGGAGTCCAAATCTGCGATAAAACTCAGTTTGAGAACTTTGAAACATGACTAAGATTCGAAACTTAGACGTTTCGTTCAATAAAAATCAAGAAATTGGAATTCACTTGGAGAGCAGTCGTGAAACACTTGCTCGCTTTTTAAACGATAAAACTTTGTAACATTTATACTTGAAAATGCCATGCGAGTCGAAAGTACAAGGAAAACATACTCCGAGCAATCATTATTTCATTTCTCAAGGGTACAAATTCGGCCAACTCCTTACTTATATACCTCGGAACAAGAAGACTCAAGTACCCTAGATGGTTCAAGTGATATTCATATCAACTCTACCCAAGTCGCAAGTGTATTTCTATAGTCCTCGAGCGTAAATTTGGGCAGCACGCCCTTTGTGTTTACCTAATTTTCCAGCCATTTATGGCTTCATTATTTTTCCTCAGCCAATCCCAAAGTCATACATATCATAGATTCAAGTATATAGCCGTTCCATAGGCTCATAACAATCATAAGAACAAAATCAAAGTGATAACAAGTGCGGAAATGTAACCTAGCAAAAGACAGATTTGACGTGTGGTTGCGGAAATAACACATCCGAGGCTACGCTTATCGGATTGAGGCAAAACTTATATCGTTTCGAAGCTAAGACATAGGGCTACAATGTTCATGAAGATCACTTAGTCCAGTTTCCAATGTAACCTAGTCAAATCCTCAATTTACAGAACGAAAATCAAACTAGTCGGCTATTTAACCGATCTGCACTGGAATGGTCATATCTCAGGTTACCAAGGTCCGATTAAGGTGTTCTTGGAGGCGTTTAAAAGATAAGTCAGAATACTAAAACTTTTATGTTTTGGAAAAAAGCTAAATCAGTACGGATCCTAGTGAATAAACGTGATAAACTGGATAAACTGACCAAACGAACTACTGGGAAAAACCTTAAAACAGTGAGGGTATTTTGGTCTTTTCACGGGATACGTTGCTCCGATTGAGTTGAAATTTTGTAGGCACCTATAAAATACCATTATATACAACTTTAATGTTTTAGGCCAAGCCTAATTTTTCCTCTAACTATGAGTATTAAAATCGGACAGAATGTAATCCTGAAATTCCAGAAATCTGGAATTTTTGAATTCTCAAGTCAATCCTTCCATTTTCTTGCTTCCAATTCTACCAAAGCCCCTTATCTACTCTTATATACAACATATACTAAATATAAAACAAGGTTAGGCAGAAATTAATCAAACCCTAGCTTGCATATCTCATCCAAGAATCATCACAACAACTTGCTTATCTTGTAATCAAGCTAAAACATGATCTAAATAACATCTTAAACCAAAATTTAAAGGAGCAAGGATCATGATCAGATTTTTACCTCAAGAACAAGGCTTGGAAGAGTGATACTCCACTTCCTTTGAAATTTCTTAGTTCCTCTAGCTTCCCCACTCACCAACTAACACTTTAATCGGTCTAGTTTCCTTTCTTTCTCACTTGGTTGATCAAACTCAAGATGAAATGGTTGTTTTTCTTGTTTTTCTTGCTCTCCCTTTTCTCTCTCTCTCTCTCGGCTGTGATGGTGCAGAAATGAAGAGCTTTGGAGTTGATTTTAGGGATAAATATGATGTAAATTCATTAGTCAACCAACCAAGGAAAGACTACCACTTGTTGCTTCAAGATTGGTTCTTGATTTTTTTTCCTTTTCCTTGTTGTTTTTGGTCAAAAAATTCGGCCAGCTTGTTCAGCTTTATAGCTGATGTTTGGCTCTAATATTAAAGAGATTAAGTATATAAAAAAAATGATGGTCAAGTGGTGCGTTCAATCGGTAGTGCACGGTACCCGTCGGTTCGCACCGTTTTTCTTAAAAACACACGTACTAGGATTTTTACTTCCTATTCACTAACCTTATATCATTGCCCCTAATCACATATTATTTCTCACTTAAAAGTCACTTTTAATCACCAAATTTGATCCTTGCTCAGTACCGAAAATTCATCCGGCGAAAAATCGCGAAAACCCTAATTTTGCTCCAATCTTGAAACCAAAAGTGAAACCCTACTTTCTAGGTTTATTTGCACTTATTGTGAAACGATTGGGTAGTAGGACTTTAATAAATAATGAATTTCCAAATAAAAGGAAATTTTTAAGAAAAACGTGAGGGTTTTACAATTTCAGTGATTAAAATTAGGGTTTCTAGTCTTTTAAAACAAAATAAGGTTTTAAATCAAATCCAAAGAAATACACTTTAGTATCTTCTTTACAAACAACCTCCCAATATTCGGGGTGTCTCATATAGTGCAAATAGATATACAGAAGCACCTCATCAATCTAATTTCGAAGGTGGAAATGAAGCTCCTATGGACAAAACTCTTGGCCAAGATGACGTAAATAATAGCCAACATCATGAAACTTATCACGACTCTTATGGGCAAGTAATAGACGAGGAAGAAGCTAAGAATAATAAGGATGATTCAATGGGTGATGAGAGGGACTTTGAACCCTATAAAGAATATTGTAGAGATGATGACATATATGAGGAACAACTTGAACAAGATTCTGATCAAATGCATCAAGATAAGCCAATTAAAGGAATTGAAATAGCCACTTAGTGTACCACAAAGGAGCAGGCTCAAACTGTGAGAGCCCGAAATTTTCTAAGTTTCTAGGGTTATTTTATTGTTCGCCCGCCTTTTCGACATTTTCTTTATTAGAAAATTTTCCAGATAATTTTATTGAGTAAATATAGTTTTTAGATGATTTTTCTAGTATCAAATAGGTTTTGAGAAATTAAGAGCGTATACCGGACGTGGGACCCACTAGTGCGAAAAGTTCGGAAAAATTCGGCCAACTAGGTTAAGTTTTGGATACTGGAATTAATTTACCGGGTGTTAAGAGATAAGTAAAGGATGCTAAGTGGATTGGTATAAGAGAGACAAGTTAGGTAAGCATTTAATAAAAGGTGACAAGTGTCACCATGGGATTGCTTCTTACAATAAGACCACTATTCACCTTTTTTATTTGACCAAATAAAGCACAAAATTAACCAAAATTTCTCCATTTTCTCTCCTCTAGTGGCCGGCCCTCTCTCTCCAAAAGAAAGAAAGAAACTCTTTAAGTTTTGCTTCCATTTAGCTCAAAATCATCCAACCAACCATTGAAACTTGAAATTTCTCCATAAAACCTCTTCAATTAGTGTTAGTGAGTTGATTTGTGGAGTTATTTGGAAAGCTAAGAGGACCTATTGCTCCCTCTCTCTTGTTTCTAAGGTGAGTTGAGAAGAACCATTCTCCTCCCTCTGATGATGCTTAATTTGTGATTAGTGGTAGTATAAGGTGCAATATTATGGATTACATCTTGATTTATGGTTGAATTAGTGAAGTTTTCTATTTATTGGTGATTTTTCTGTTTTAATATGAACATGATTGTGTGGCTATCTATGATGATTGGAAATGGTATATAATGACTCTAGGAGGTGGAAAAAGTGGGTAATTACAACCAATTTCTGTTTGGAAGAAAAATTGACAAGTTAGGGTTTTTATGAATAACATTCTGCCCGGTTTTATAGCTCCTAGTTAGAGGCCGAATTGGCCTTGGCTTAAAACATGAAAGTTGTAGGGAATGAGATTTTTGAGGTTCCTACAAAATTTCAGGTCAATAGGAGTAGCGTTACTTGAGAAAAGTCGAAATTACCCTTACTATTTTGGTTTTACCCGAATTTGGGAATTGCTTCTGTAATTGGTTATTTTGGCTAGGAATGCTTCCGAATTGGTTGTTGAGGTCTTCTGATGAAATGTATCCCTGTTTCTTAGCTTTCAGCTGGTTTTGGAATTTCTGGATTTGGACTTAGGTAGCCTGATTTATGATGTTTGCACTAGAATGCGTTCTGTGAATCTGTTTTTGCGGTTCTGGTGTAGTGTCTTGCATTTTTGACCGGGTTCCACTCGAAACTGGGTTAGGTGACCTTCTGTAATATTGTAGCCCTATCTCTTAGCTTCAAAACGGTGGGTCTTGTACTTTCATCTGATAATCGTAGTGCCTTTGGTGCTATTACCGCAAAATGACGTCAAAAACTATTTTTTTCAGGGTTAAAGCTAGTTCCATTTCCGGATTTTTCTGGTTTCCTCTAATGCTTATGTATGCTTATGGAACCCTATTTCGGTAGTATTTGGTATTGGTTTATGACTTGTAATTGAGTCTTATTGTGCTTATTTGAATATTTTAGGGCTTGACTTTCATTTCCGGACTTTTCCCTAGCTTGAATTGTACTTGTACTACTTGGGGCTTATTGAATGGCTATTGAATGAACTTATTATGTGTGTGCCTTTGGGAGTGATTGAGGAAAACAAACGAAGCCTTGATGGCTGGAAAAGTAAAGAAAGACAAGGGGAAGTGCTGTCCAAATGTTTGTAGGAGCTTCGGTGCAGTCTCGGGAGATTTGCTATATCTTGATGTAGAAATGTCGGAATTGAGTTCCGTTTGTTGCGTTCTAAACTAGATTCATAGGGCTATAAACCGTGTGAATTTCAGATCCAGTTTCTATTTGTCCAATTTATGGTGATTTTTCAAAGATGACTGAAATCTTGTACCTGTTCTGTCCTCCATTGGACGAGGCAGCAACTTGCGACTTGAATTCGACTGACTTACGTTCTGAATCTTACAATAGTGTTTTCTGGAAAGTTATAGCCCTTTGAATGTATTTTTCAACGGCATAACTTTTATTAATTTTGGACTTACAAAACTTGAGATATGATTTTTCATATAAGGTCGCGCGGAACTGGTAAAATTCTGTTTTCCTAGTATTGATCTTGCTTTCATCATCTACTTCAAATTTGGATTTGGTCAGTCATTGTAGGAAGGGCTTTGAGGTTGTTCATGCTTTAAGACTAATTGTTACCTTTTCACTCCGAGGTCAACTCTTTGCTTTGCATTAATGGTTCTTCTGACTAGGCATATGGCTCGTAACCGAGTCTCACTTGCGAATTCCATACTCGGTCTTGGAGTCAAGTTTTAAGTGTTTGCCTTGATTGTTCTAGGAGGTAACGACGAGTTAAGTCACACTTGGGAAGGAAACTTTCGAAATTATCCTTGTTTGATCCGGTGAGTGTACTTCCCTGAGTTATTGTTAAACTGGTTTTCTGTACTTGCAACTTGCTACTTGAATATCTTTCCCGACTGTTTATCTTGTATGAGACGAGGGTGTACTTTATCACACTCGTTCTCTTGCCTGTACTTGTTATGTTCTTGAACTTGTTACTTGCACTTGTTATGCGATCGTTTGGAAGTGTGTCCACGATCGTTCTGTTAAACTTGATCGTCCTGTTGACCCTGAGCTCAATCTCATGGGGAGTTAATTAAATCGAGCCATGCAAGGACTTGGTCGAGAAAATTGACAATCCGTGGGTGCCTGTTTTTATGGAATTTTTGAGTATTGAGACTCTTGATTCCGGTATACTCGAGTATTACCATTCCTATTTCTATTTGGCGTTCGGGCCCGGTAAGGGGTATGAATGGTGAACGGGATTCAGCGTTAAAGCGGTGTTCTACTGGACTGGTTTTCTTTAGTTGGAAGTTGACGGAGGGTCAACGTAGTCGGATCAAGTACTGCAACGGGAAATTGGCTCCTGAGGGCCATCTGTATCCTTTCTATCTAAAGTTGTTTACATATCTCCTTATTTGGTACACCTATGTGATTATTGAGCATGAAGTTCCTTGGTCCTTGATTGTTATTATTATTTTTGGTACCTCATTGAGCTTATAGCTCACCCCGTTTTGTTATCCTTGTTTTCCTTACAGGAAAATCTTTTGGAAACAACGATGTTTGGAAGCATGAGTTGAGCTAGATATATATTCTTTTGTATAGCTCCTCAATAGATAGAAACCTTGAATATATTTCGATCAAACAACTCCCTTTTGATTTGTAAATTGGCAATCATGTATTTATATATATATAAGAGTGTTTAATCCTGTACATGGGTTACCCCGCTCGAACGTGTTCATTCTTTATGGCTACATGGAGTTTAATGAATTTCTGAGATTTCGGACGAGTATAGTATCCAAGTGTGAAAAGAAAAAAAAAAGAGTCTGGCAGGAATTTCGACAATACTATGGGTTGGTAAGTTACATTTAACTTGGAGGTTTCCCAATCGTTCGTTTTCTTTGGTTTCTATCACACGTGCTATAGAGTTGGGAGTGATTTGACCCCGTAGTCCCGGCGAGAGCTGGGCAGGCGGTCCGCCGAACCCTTTGGTTCGCCGTAGGGGGAGGTGGGGCTGTCACAGGTGGTATCAGAGCTGCTTCGCGTGGTCTCTGCGCGGAGTGAGCTTGGGCCAAGTGGTGTTATGGTCCCTATTCCGTGAATGTGTACGAATGTTTAAGTGCTCTTTTGAGCATAAGCTTTGGATCATGAAATGTTATAGGTTTTAAACCTTTATCATGGTACTTGGAGACAATAGATCTGTAGGTCTGGTAAGAATCTCGATTGTAGATGGATTACTCTTGGGACTGGCCAGCCCGAGTTATGAATTATCTTATTTTGGGATTCTTGTGCCCGACTACTAAATAGCCGAGAGCCTAGGTTAGAAATGACTTGGGCGGACTAGAAATTCGATTCTATGGAACGTCATGTGATGTGTTAGGGTTTCATTACGAATGATTAACCATGCCTAAGATATAAATTGTATTATTTTCGTAGAGTGTGCCCGAAACCTTAGAGAGGGACAGTTTTTAGTTGGTTGCTCTTGTACCAGTGGCTTAGTTAGTATCACGAAGGATGTGTCCTTTTGCTTGTATCCATTTGACTGCTAATGTGTGATCTGTTTGTGTTAGATGTGTTATATGTATATTGCCTACTTATATCACTTGCACCTGCATACTTTGGTTTTAATACCGTATTCGTGGTCCAACCCTAGACTGGTCAAGCCATATGGAAGGCACCCGTAGTGGACGTGGTCGTGGTCGCGAAATTAGGCAACCCACGACTGAAGGGGATACTAGGGGAACTACGTCTGAACCAAACCCTGAACCTAGGGTTGATCCGAACGTACAAGTGGCCGCAGCCATTCAACGAATGACTGACCTGTTGGCTCATGTAGTAGAACATCAAGGTCAAAATCCTAATCATCAGCCGGGAAATCCTGGTAATCATACCGAGGGTGAGGATAAAGCTCTTGAACGATTTCAGAAGTTTTTGCCACCGAAATTCCTGGGAGGACCAGACCCCGATGTGGCCGAGAGATGGTTAGAGAAGATGATTGATATCTTTGCCGCGCTACACTACACTGAGGAGCGACATGTGACATTTGCCGTCTTCCAACTGGAGGGAGCAGCCCGATCTTGGTGGAACATCATAAGGATGAAATGGGAAAGAGAACAAACCCCAAGGACGTGGGTGAATTTCATGAGAGAGTTCAACACGAAGTATTTCCCACCTCTGATCCAGGAAAAGAAGGAAGATGAGTTCATTAGGCTCCGCCAGGGAACTCAAACCGTCGTCGAATATGAGAGCCAGTTCACCAGGTTGTCCAAGTTCGCTCCCGAGCTTATCGTGACTGAGCAAAGGAGGATAAGGCGTTTCGTCCAAGGATTAAACGTTGAGATTCAGAAGGACTTGGCCGTGGCCCAACTTAATACTTTTAGTGATGCGGTGGAGAAAGCTCAACGAGTTGAAAGTGCGAGGTTACAAGTTAAGAATTTTCAAGTCAAGAAAAGGGGATTTCCTGGAAGCCGTTCGGAGCAAGGAGATAAAAGTACACCTCCTAAGATTGGAAGGGGAAACGGAGGAGTACAACTACCTGGGATGTCAAGTGGTGCCTTACAAAAAGGCTCAGTCTCCACTTCTCGTGGTCCCTGCGGGTACTGTGGGAAGCCAAATCACACGGAGGAGGTCTGCTGGAAGAAAGGAAGAAAATGTCTGCGTTGTGGGAGCGTAGATCATCAAATTGCAAATTGCCCAGGCCGAGCTCGAGAAGGGAGTAGGAGGCAACAGCCAACCACGACCAACCCTGACCAGTCGAAGGGGGAAAAGAACGGATCGAAAGTGTCAGCTAGAGTGTACTCCTTAGAACAACATCAAGTCTCTAACCCATTTGAGGACGTGGAAGGTAAGATTCTGGTATTCCACCGTTTGCTCACTGTTTGCAATTTGGGGAAAGAAGAATTCAATGAGCTTGGCTAGTGAAGGGATACTGATTGGGTAGCTAAGTATGATACTCAATTTGACTACGAGAAGGAAGTAGTAAAGTTTTTGTATCCCGAAGAAGGCAATGATAAGGAATTTCGAGGACGAAATTCTTTTAAGGGGGAGAGAGTGTGAGAGCCCGAAATTTTCTAAGTTTCTAGGGTTATTTTATTGTTCGCCCGCCTTTTCGACATTTTCTTTATTAGAAAATTTCCCAGATAATTTTATTGAGTAAATATCGTTTTTAGATGATTTTTCTAGTATCAAATAGGTTTTGAGAAATTAAGAGCGTATACCGGACGTGGGACCCACTAGTGCGAAAAGTTCGGAAAAATTCGGCCAACTAGGTTAAGTTTTGGATACTGGAATTAATTTACCGGGTGTTAAGAGATAAGTAGAGGATGCTAAGTGGATTGGTATAAGAGAGACAAGTTAGGTAAGCATTTAATAAAAGGTGACAAGTGTCACCATGGGATTGCTTCTTACAATAAGACCACTATTCACCTTTTTTATTTGACCAAATAAAGCACAAAATTAACCAAAATTTCTCCATTTTCTCTCCTCTAGTGGCCGGCCCTCTCTCTCCAAAAGAAAGAAAGAAACTCTTTAAGTTTTGCTTCCATTTAGCTCAAAATCATCCAACCAACCATTGAAACTTGAAATTTCTCCATAAAACCTCTTCAATTAGTGTTAGTGAGTTGATTTGTGGAGTTATTTGGAAAGCTAAGAGGACCTATTGCTCCCTCTCTCTTGTTTCTAAGGTGAGTTGAGAAGAACCATTCTCCTCCCTCTGATGATGCTTAATTTGTGATTAGTGGTAGTATAAGGTGCAATATTATGGATTACATCTTGATTTATGGTTGAATTAGTGAAGTTTTCTATTTATTGGTGATTTTTCTGTTTTAATATGAACATGATTGTGTGGCTATCTATGATGATTGGAAATGGTATATAATGACTCTAGGAGGTGGAAAAAGTGGGTAATTACAACCAATTTCTGTTTGGAAGAAAAATTGACAAGTTAGGGTTTTTATGAATAACATTCTGCCCGGTTTTATAGCTCCTAGTTAGAGGCCTAATTCGCTTTGGCTTAAAACATTAAAATTGTAGGGAATGAGATTTTTGAGGTGCCTGAAAAATTTCAGGTTAATCGGAGTAGCGTAGCTTGAGAAAAGTCGAAATTACCCTTGCTGTTCTGGTTTTACCCGAATTTGGGAATTGCTTCTGTAATTGGTTATTTTGGCTAGGAATGCTTCCGAATTGGTTGTTGTGGTCTTCTGATGAAATGTATCCCTGTTTCTTAGCTTTCAGATGGTTTTGGAATTTCTGGATTTGGACTTAGGTAGCCTGATTTATGATGTTTGCACTAGAATGCGTTCTGTGAATCTGTTTTTGCGGTTCTGGTGTAGTATCTTGCATTTTTGACCTGGTTACACTCGAAACTGGGTTAAGTGACCTTCTGCAATATTTTAGCCCTATCTCTTAGCTTTGAAATGGTGGGTCTTGTACCTTCATCTGATAATCGTAGTACCTTTGGTGCTATTACCGCAAAATGACGTCAAAAACTGTTTTTTTCAGGGTTAAAGCTAGTTCCATTTCCGGATTTTTCTGGTTTCCTCTAATGCTTATGTATGCTTATGGAACCCTATTTTGGTAGTATTTGGCATTGGTTTATGACTTGTAATTGAGTCTTATTGTGCTTATTTGAATATTTTAGGGCTTGACTTTCATTTCCGGACTTTTCCCTAGCTTGAATTGTACTTGTACTTGGGGCTTATTGAATGGCTATTGAATGAACTTATTATGTGTGTGCCTTTGGGAGTGATTGAGGAAAACAAACGAAGCCTTGATGGCTGGAAAAGTAAAGAAAGACAAGGGGAAGTGCTGTCCAAATGTTTGTAGGAGCTTCGGTGCAGTCTCGGGAGATTTGCTATATCTTGATGTAGAAATGTCGGAATTGAGTTCCGTTTGTTGCGTTCTAAACTAGATTCATAGGGCTATAAACCGTGTGAATTTCAGATCCTGTTTCTATTTTTCCAATTTATGGTGATTTTTCAAAGATGACTGAAATCTTGTACCTGTTCTGTCCTCCATTGGACGAGGCAGCAACTTACGACTTGAATTCGACTGACTTACGTTCTGAATCTTACAATAGTGTTTTCTGGAAAGTTATAGCCCTTTGAATCTATTTTTCAACGGCATAACTTTTATTAATTTTGGACTTACAAAACTTGAGATATGATTTTTCATATAAGGTCGCGCGGAACTGGAAAAATTCTGTTTTCCTAGTATTGATCTTGCTTTCATTATCTACTTCAAATTTGGATTTGGTCAGTCATTGTAGGAAGGGCTTTGAGGTTGTTCATGCTTTAAGACTAATTGTTACCTTTTCACTCCGAGGTCAACTCTTTGCTTTGCATTAATGGTTCTTCTGACTAGGCATATGACTCGTAACCGAGTCTCACTTGCGAATTCCATACTCGGTCTTGGAGTCAAGTTTTAAGTGTTTGCCTTGATTGTTCTAGGAGGTAACGACGAGTTAAGTCACACTTGGGAAGGAAACTTTCGAAATTATCCTTGTTTGATCCGGTGAGTGTACTTCCCTGAGTTATTGTTAAACTGGTTTTCTGTACTTGCAACTTGCTACTTGAATATCTTTCCCGACTGTTTATCTTGTATGAGACGAGGGTGTATTTTATCACACTCGTTCTCTTGCCTGTACTTGTTATGTTCTTGAACTTGTTACTTGCACTTGTTATGCGATCGTTTGGAAGTGTGTCCACGATCGTTCTGTTAAACTTGATCGTCCTGTTGACCCTGAGCTCAATCTCATGGGGAGTTAATTAAATCGAGCCATGCAAGGACTTGGTCGAGAAAATTGACAATCCGTGGATGCCTGTTTTTATGGAATTTTTGAGTATTGAGACTCTTGATTCCGGTATACTCGAGTATTACCATTCCTGTTTCTATTTGGCGTTCGGGCCCGGTAAGGGGTATGAATGGTGAACGGGATTCGGCGTTAAAGCGGTGTTCTACTGGACTGGTTTTCTTTAGTTGGAAGTTGACGGAGGGTCAACGTAGTCGGATCAAGTACTGCAACGGGAAATTGGCTCCTGAGGGCCATCTGTATCCTTTCTATCTAAAGTTGTTTACATATCTCCTTATTTGGTACACCAATGTGATTATTGAGCATGAAGTTCCTTGGTCCTTGATTGTTATTATTATTTTTGGTACATCATTGAGCTTATAGCTCACCCCGTTTTGTTATCCTTATTTTCCTTACTGGAAAATCTTTTGGGAACAATGATGTTTGGAAGCATGAGTTGAGCTAGATATATATTCTTTTGTATAGCTCCTCAATAGATAGAAACCTTGAATATATTTCGATCAAACAACTCCCTTTTGATTTGTAAATTGGCAATCATGTATTTATATATATATAAGAGTGTTTAATCCTGTACATGGGTTACCCCGCTCGAACGTGTTCATTCTTTATGGCTACATGGAGTTTAATGAATTTCTGAGATTTCGGACGAGTATAGTATCCAAGTGTGAAAAGAAAAAAAAAGAGTCTGGCAGGAATTTCGATAATACTATGGGTTGGTAAGTTACATTTAACTTGGAGGTTTCCCAATCGTTCGTTTTCTTTGGTTTCTATCACGCGTGCTATAGAGTTGGGAGTGATTTAACCCCGTAGTCCCGGCGAAAGCTGGGCAGGCGGTCCGCCGAACCCTTTGGTTCGCCTTAGGGGGAGGTGGGGCTGTCACACAAACGCAATAGATTTTGGTGGGTGAGGTTAAAGATAGAGAAGTAGCCAACCAACAGCTACAAGGTGATCAAACTCAAAATCATTGACTCAAGCATCAAGAAATTCGGCCAACTCTTCTAAACAGCAAAGGAGGAGTAATAGATTGAGAAGATCATGCACCAATGAGGACACTGGGTTTGTTTGGATAGTGAACTTATCCCAAATAATATTTCGCTTGCATCATAAATATATTTTCCAACCCATTTTTTTATATTTCCAACCACCTTTTTATCTCACATACATCCTATCACAAAAAATGTTACAGTAATTATTCTAAATAATATTTTAAATAATACCCTATCCAAACAAACCCACTATCAATAAGATTATATAGCAAAGAGGAGCATCCAGGAAGAGAATGAGAATCCACTATTGGTTGATCATTTGGGTACAAAACTAAATAGTAGTGCTAGTTTATCCGATGAGAAGAATAAGAAAGCAGCCCCAAGGTATCATAATTTTGGTATAGAGAAGTCTATGAAAAAATTAGAATTTGAAATCATTCACAAGTTTGGAAGCAAGGCTTTATTTATAAATTTTATTAAAAACCATTCTATTTTAACTTTGTTGGCCTAATCAGCAACATCCCTCAGATCCCGACTAGAAAGGACTAGCCGCCCAATCCGTGGCACCCAGGGGTGCAGCACCTCATGCTGGCCGAGCGTGGTACGGTGCTTTGCGCTGCCATTGTGATTAAGGAAATAAAGTTGTGCCTTTGCTAACAGCTATAGCTTTTGGTACAATGGTAAGCACTTGATCCTGACAATTGGTATCAGAACTTGGTCTCCTAGAGATTAAGCTCAAGTTGTTTAGGATTAAAGATGACAACCAACAATGTCATATTTTTTGAAAAACAATCTGTAATTAGACCTTCAATGTTTAATGGGTCAAATTATGTGAGTTGTAAAGAAAGAATGATTATTTTCTTGCAATCGATTGATATTGAATTGTGATTTATTGTTAGTGAAGGTCCATATGATGCCTCTGTTATAGATGAAAATACTCATAGATCTAGACAAAAAATAAGAAATGAACTGACTGATGAGGATAGAGCTCATCTCACTTTAAATGCAAAAACTATGAATGTGTTATATAGTGCTTTAGACTCAAATGAATCTATTAGAGTCAAGGGTTGCAAGTCAGCTAAAGAAATTTGGGACAAACTGAAAGAAATTCATGAAAATAGTGAGAATGTTAGAGACCAAAAGAAATCTATCTTAGTTACTAAATATGAGTCGTTTAAAATGGAACCTCATGAAAATATTGATCAAATGTATTGTAGATTCAATGATTTTATAAAGAATTTAGAGGTTTTGGAAAAAAAATATACCTTAGGAGAGAAAAATAGAAAAATCTTGAATGTTTTGTCTAAAGATGGGGAAAGTAAGGTGACTGCTATTGAAGAGGCAAAAGATTTGAATTCAATGCCTATTGAATCTCTTATAAACTCTCTAACATCTTATGAGTTGAAACTAAAGACCAAGTGACAAGAAGAAAAAGATGCAAAAGTGAAAAGAAACATCACTCTAAAAGCATCTCAAGATGAAGATGACTCAATTTCATTGGATGGTGAAGATATGGATGATGATGATCTAACTCTCATCACAAAAAGTTTCAAGAGAATCCTCAACAAAAGGAAATTCAGAAAAGGAGGATCTAGCAATTCAAATTCCAATCAGTTCAACAATGCAAGATTCAAAGGAAAGTAATAGACCAATAAAAAGCAAACTGACAAATGTTTTGAATGCGGCCAACTTGAACACTATATGAGTGAGTGTCCAATGATGAAGAAGAAAGAAGGAAGAAAATCAAGATTCAACAACTTCCAATTCACATGGAATGAATGCAACTTCAATGATGAAATTAAAGAGGAAGAAGAATCTGCTCAATTGATTGTTATGGCCATTGAAGATAATGAGGTAACGATTTCTAACCCTCAATTTGAAAGTGATGATGAAAGTGATGATGATCTTGAATCTTTCATTAAAAAGTTGCATAATAGTTTAAAAGAATCTTATGCTAAAAACAAGGAATTAAAATACAAAATTAGTTTTCTTCTTCATTATAATACACGCCTTATTCAAGAAAACAAGAAGTTAAGAACTGAAAATTATTTCTTAAAAAAAATAAGATTGATTTACAAAATAAGCTTGATAGAAAAATAAGATTTTGTGAAATATTCAAAAAGGAATAAAGTGATTTGAAAAGAAGAATTGATAACTTAAATGAATTACTCCAACATAAAAAACATGATTGTTTTCAAAGGAATGATTCAAAGACTCATCTTGGCACTCATGAGAAGAAGTTAAATTCTGCTTCAAATGATTTTGCTGTTTATAAGAGAAGATAAGTGAGATTTATTAAATCTGTTTATGCAAATAACTCGTTGATTATGTGTAATTTTTATTGTCAAAAAGATCACATGAAAAATAATTGCTATGTGAGCAAGAACATGAGAAGAGACATAAATGCATGTGGATAGTTAGACATGATGCTAACTCTCAAGCACCCAAAAATTTTTGGGTACCATATATTAGTTCTTGAACTCTTGAGTAGGTGAATTTAGTGAACATTATTAAGGAATGAAAGTGGTTCATAGACAGTGAATGTTCAATACACATGACCAGTGATCCATCATAATTCATCAAAACTCAAACCAAAGTCTTGTGGCAAGTGACATTTGGAAATGACATAAAAACTAAAACAATTGGAATAGGAAATATTGGTAAGATTGGTGAGATTCTTGTTCATAATGTTCTTTTGTAATTTTCTTTTGATGTTTCTGATATTTTGAACTGAGTTTTCCTTGATTTTTTGGACATTACTGAATTTTTACGATGACAAAAAGGGGAAGAAAAGAATAATACTGATCTAATGATGCTGATCTAATGATAATTTATTTTGATAATTATTTTGATTGTTATTTCTCTGTTTGGTATCAATTTTCTATTTTTTAGCTGATGATTGCTGAATGTTCGTATGTTGATAATTGATGAATTCTGGTATCATTTTTTCGTTTTTGTTTGGAATATTGAATTTTCTGTTATTGTTGCTGGATTATAGTTGCTGTTTTTTACTCTTATCTTATGATGACAAAAAGGGGGAGAAATGAATACTATGTGTAAGGGGGAGTTATTCTGAGATTATAAATTTGGCGCTTAAAAATTTTGGATGCAATGAGTAAGGGGGAGTTTATGCTCAATCTTTTTTCTTTCTTCCATCCATTATTTTGTCATCATCAAAAAAGGGGAGAATATTGATCTTAGTCCCTAGGTTTTGATGTTTACAAAACAAATGGATGATACTAATATCTTTTCAAGATATACTTTCAGTTATGAAGCAAATCAGATTCAAAAATCAAGTACAATTGAAAGAAACAAAAGTTGTTGAAAGCTGTCGGACGCTTGTGAAGACAGGATCGGACGTCCGATAATTATTGCGCAACTTCGGACGCATGAAGAACTCCATCACCGGACGTCCGAAGGAAATAAGACATTCCTCCTAACTCACTGACCTCGATCGGACGCAAGCATCGGACGTCCAATTGAATCCTTCAAACTCTTTGTTTGCTATCGGACAGCAGTATCGGACGTCCGATAGGATCCTTCAAACTCGACGAAAGCTGTCGGACGCTCACAAAGATAATACCGGACGTCCGATAGAATTGAAGAAGATTTTTCAAACTCACTGCCTGCTATCAGATGCATGCTTTGGATGTACCGGACGTCCGATACTCTCAACGAATAGTTAACTTTTCAGCTACTTTCTATCCGTTGGAAGCATTAATGAAGCACTTTCTTGATCTCCTATAAATAGAGCATGGTCAAAAACTTCAAATAACTTTTGTACATTGAAGATACAAAAGATCTAGAGTAGTTTTAGTAAGAAAACACTCACCAAAGAAGATTTGTAGTCTTGGTGGTGTGAAATTCGTTGTAAGCTTTTCATTTGTGAGTAAATACTTCAATAGTGTAGCTCTAAGAGGATTGTCCTGAGGGATAGTAAAACTTCCTAACTTGACCGAGTGAGACTTGGGGTAAGGAGGAAGTGAGCCTTCCTTTGTACACAAGATTGGTTGTATTTCATCAATTTGAAGAAGCATGTTTGAATTGACCTACAAGCTTAAGAGGAGCTTGGTAGTCAATTGGTTTGCAATTCTTTTCTTCTCATTTACTTATTGTTATTTTGAGAAACAAAAGATCTAGATGCAAATAACTTTTGCACACTGAAGATACAAAAGATTTAGAGTAGTTTTAGTGAGAAAACACTCACCAAAAAAGATTTGTAGTCTTGGTGGTGTGAAGTTCATTGTAAGATTTTCATTTATGAATGAATACTTCAATAGTGTAACTCTGAGAGAGTTGTCCTGAGGGATAGTAAAACTTCCTAACTTGATCGAGTAAGACTTGGGGCAAGGAGGAAGTGAGCCTTCCTTTGTACACAAGATTGGTTGTATTTCATCAATTTGAAGAAACTTGTTTGAATTGACCTACAAGTTCAAGATGAGCTTGGTAGTCAATTGGTTTGCAATTTCTTTCTTCTCATTTACTTATTGTTATGTTGTGATGCTTAAATTGCTTATCTCTTCTACTTTTCTCTAATGATATTGTGCATTCATTGACTGATTCATTGTGTGATCATCTAGAAAAGAGGATAAATTTCATATTGAGCATAAAGTGCCCATAACTTGATTAATTTCTTAATCAACCTAATTCACCCCCCTTTTAGGTTGTTTTCGATCCTTACATTTGGTATCAGAGCGAGGTCGCAGGTTCGAGTCTCCCTGACTGTTGCTGGGAGGGGGATTGTTGGCCTAATCAGCAACTTCCCTCAGATCCCGACTCGAAGGGACTAACCGTCCAACCCGTGGAACCTAGGGGTGTAGCCTCTCATGCTGGTCAAGCGTGGTACGGTGCTTTGAGTTGCCATTGTGGTTAAGGAAACAAAGCTGCGCTTTCGCTAACAGTTATAGCTTTTGGTGCAATGGTCAGCACTTGATCCTGACAAACTTGGAGACCTTTTTTTTATGTATATAAAAGACAAATCTAGATAGAGAGCTAAATTTGAGAGTCCTTGCCTATGGTATCTATGCTTCAAAGATCCCAACCTTGAATAATGCTAATTTTGTTGTGAATAGATTGTATAATGTGCATTCCTTGTACAATCATGCTTAGAAGAACAAGCATATGACCATATCTTGATTAGTCGAAAGGTACGAAGACACTATCAAGTCCAATATGAACATGCCAGTAAAACTGACAAGGTAAGTTGTATATGAGCAATATATGTGTGAGATTTCAAGGAATAAGACATACAAGGCTAGGAACCTGGCTAGGAAGAATGTTAAGGGTAGTGTTACAGAACAATATGCTACTATTTAGGAATATATTGTTGAATTACAGAAGACCCGTCCAAATACAATTATTAACATTCAATACATGCCAAAAAGTGGTCCTGAGGGTAGACCCATCATTCAAAGATTTTATTGCTATCCGAGTCCTTTGAAAAAGGGCTTCACTAATGGTTGCAGCCCATTATAGCATTGGATAGATGCCACAGAAAAATGATTATTTGGGTCAGCTGTTGACAGTAATTGAAGCTGATTCCAACAATGGCTAGTGGCCAAAAGTATGGACTGTCATTGAAAAGGAGACAATGGAGTAGTTGTGAGGACTCGAAAATTTGTTTCCTATAATTTTTGTTAGTTTTACTTACTTGCCTTGCATTTTTGGTTACTTTAATGGTTGAATTATGATTTTCATCCTTTTGCTTTATTTAACTTGGTGCATGTCGAGTTTCATAGTGCATTGTACTAGTGTGACCAACTAGTGAGGTGTGTGTAATAAATTTGGTGGATTAAAGGGAGTTTTATGCAAAGGGATTCTGAGACAAGAAGTGTTAAGAGTTAACTGGAGAAGCACTAGATATTTTGGTGATTAGAGACAATTGGATAGAGATAACTTGATTTTTTCGCCACTTGTCACTTATCCTAAAACCTTGACCAAGACCTTTGACCAAGATTAATTCTTATCTTGCCACTTGTCAAACTACTACAACATTTTGACCACCAAGACTAATCCATAACTTACCACTTGTCAAACTACTACAACTTCTGAACCAAGACTAAACCTTATTCTTATTCAACCAAAGCTTTAGTTCTGCATCATTTTTTCTTTTTTTTCTTTCTTGTCTTAGTTGAATAGAGAGAGAGAGAGAGAGAGAGAGGGAGAGAAAAACTCCAAGTTCAAGCCTTGATTTCTTGCTTGATTAGTGAGAAAAATAAGAGAAAACCCTAATCCACTCCATAAAATCTTGAATTAAGCTTGGAAGGAAGCTATTGGAGGAAGAAAGTCTTGATCTTTCTTGAATTGCTTGCGATCCTTAGATTTGGAGGTAAAGAGGTGAATTTGGCTAGAAACCTTAGTTTTCTTCCCTTACCTTTGAGTTTATTTGAGGTATGATATTATAGAAGCAAAAGAAAAATCTTTATAGAAGATTTCATGATTTGGTCAAGTCATATTGTCAATTTTTAACTTTGGTACATGAAGTGCATAGCCTAGATTCAAATTATATATGTGTGATTTTGATGATTTTTTTTGTCAAAAATATATACCATATGACACATGCTATGCTAGCCATGATTTATTGTGTTTTTTTTTCATGAAGATAAGGTTGAAACTTTGAAGTTTGAGGAAAAGAATTTAAGGACAAGTTGTTGGAAATTCTTATTTGAGTTGAAAGTTTGGGATGGTTTTGACATATTATACTCAAGATACTTGCTAATATTTTAATCTTCAAATGTATGTTGATTTGGAACTTTTGAGTTTTAGGTTTGGATTGGTTTTGATCTACCTTTGCTCAACTTGCTTGAGAAATCCTTGATTTTCATATATATATATATATATATATATATATATATATATATATATATATATGTTGAATTTGAGACAAAACAAAGCAATTTAGGGGAAGGAAAATGATGTTTGTTCCAAAACGTTTGATAGTTAGAAAAGTTCAACTTTAGTGCTAGAATTTGTATGGTAGTTGTGACATACTTTTGCTCAAAATACTTGCCAAAACTTTTATCTCTACATGTGTGTTGGTTTTGAGCCAAAACAAAGAGGTTTAAACGAAAGGAAATGGGTTTTCTCCAAATCGGTTTATAGTCGAAAATTTTCAGTTTTGAACATAAAAAATCTTGACCAGTTTTCTTCCAAACTCTTGACTATAATCGATATACTTTTACTCCATATTTTGATTTAAGGGAAGGAAAATGATGTTTGTTCCAAAACGTTTGATAGTTAGAAAAGTTCAACTTTAGTGCTAGAATTTCTATGGTGCTTGTGACATACTTTTGCTCAAAATACTTGCCAAAACTTTGATCTTCACATGTGTGTTGGTTTTGAGCCAAAACAAAGAGGTTTAAACGAAAGGAAATGAGTTTTCTCCAAATTGGTTTATAGTAAAAAAATTTCAGTTTTGAACATCAAAAGTCTTGACCAGTTTTCTTCCAAACTCTTGACTATAATCAATATACTTTTACTCCATATTTTGATCGAGACATTGATTTAGCATGCACGTGGTTTGCCCTTTGATTTGAACAAGAAAACTTTACCCTTTTGAAAGTTATGCTGGGGTTAAACCTGTAAATTGCTGTGTTTGCTAAGTGAAACTTACTCATTTATAATGGATTTAAATGATTAGACTCTTGATGTATGATATGATCATAGGACTTGAGAATGACCAAGAGAAAGAATCGAGGTTTGAAGTGGAAAGATTGAGATCAATTGGTGAGTGTTCCAACTATATGTTAGGACCATGTGATTTACTTGATTGATGTTAAATATGACTTGTTCCTTGAAATTACTAGATATCTTGAATTGTTAGTGCATAGGTGAATGTGTATTTTATCGTACTTGACCTAATTTGATTGAACTCTTGTTATTCTGTTTACAAGTGGACTGATACACATGTACATGACTTGAAAGTTGGTTGGAAATGTTATCTTATTGATCAAACTGAGTGCTTGGGATCCCAAACCCCATCAGCTAGTTAGTTGAATCGAGGCAACAAAGGTTTGGTCGAAGAGATTGATAAAATCATGGGTAGTGTTTAGTGTTTATTGTTTCATCCATTAGATGCGTCCTTTGGAATCAGTATACTCGAGTATTACCACCTGGTGTTCTAGTATTTTTGAAATTTGGGCCTAGCAAGGGGATTGATCGGTGGATAGAAACCGAAATTAAGTGGTGATTTACGGACATTGTTATTGCTTCATTTCAAACATTGATAGAGTGTCAACGGACTCGAAAAATATTGTTGCCGAACTGACTTGCAAGAACCCGCTGTATCCTTGAGTTGCAAGTGAAACACTGAACAGGACTAATTGCTACGCCTAGAATCTTGCAGAGCTACTGTATCAATTGTATCGATATTTGAATCTTGGGTGCTCTGCCGAGAACCTAACAGGAGCCACTGTATCAGTTTTATCAATATTTAAATTTTGGGTGCTCTACCTAGATTTTAGCGAGAGCCACCGTATTAGTACTATATCCTTTTTTTACTGGTGTTAAATTACTTATTTGAATATGTAAACTGTTAATGACTTTGCTTGTAATTGTTCACCTTTTTCGCTTTATGATTTTAATATATGTGATTGATATCTTACCAATTTGACTATATGTTTTCTTGAAAGCACACTAGGCTTTTAGCTTACCCCATTATTTATTGTCCTTAACAGGGTGCGGGATGAGAGAGACAAGAATCGTAATAGTTTGTAATAGGGACTTGTATTTGGTCGACATTATATCATAGTACTAGTCATTAAGTTATTTTTCTTTTTGCTTGTACTTTGGTTTGAATATTGGGACGATTTGTAGCATGTAAATGTTATATTGAAGGATTTTAGTGTTGTTGATTTGGAAATGTTAGTGAATGAATCCTAAAAAAAGTTGGACAGATGGTCTGCTAACCTTTAGGGTATGCCTTAGGGGAAGGTGAGGTCGTCACAAATGGTATCAGAACTCTTATTGAATTCAAGCCAGGAGAGGGTTCTCAGGCTGTGGGGAATGGCCTGTTAAGTGTGAAATTGTTTACTAGTGTTGGGAAAAAATGGATATGTATGTCGAGTAGGAATCTCAAACTTGGTTAATTTGCACTTGAAAGCGTATAGCCTGAGTTGTGAATCATTCTATTTTCAGATTCTTGTACTTGAATACTAAATATTTCTTCTGATGGAATACTTGTGAATTAGGAAGGATATAGTATATTGCATTATGATGCAAATAGAAATCATGATTGAATTTGAGGTAAGTTTTAACGGCAAAGGTCAAGGTGCAGAGTATTCTAGTAGTGGATCTGAAATTGAATCGATCAAGGAGATTGGACCAATGAGTGTTTTTATGGACTAGTCCAATAAAGCTTTGGTTAGGGTTTCTATAGATGATGGCTAAATTTGAAATTTGATAGTTGTCGTGAATATTTAAGGGCTAGCACTATAGACCTGTTTAATTTCTTCTATGAATGTGTGAATCGGATATGTCAATATATGGACTTGACCTTTATTCCTATCCTTCTAAGATTGAAAGTTTTGGATTGTATATGAAAGTTCTGAGAAAAAGATTTGGATTCTAATCTTGTATACAAATTCTTGGTGACATTAAGATGACCGCTCTGAGTGAAGACGGTAAAGGCACTGTCGGGAGGAAAAGGTTATAGTTTTTCTTGAGGAAGTCTATTTAAGATGTGTGTATAATGAAGAGTGAGTTAGGGTGTGGAACTTTTGATCTAAGAAGTATGATTTAGTGTTTCGTTGTGTGTATAAACGATGATAGTAACTCTTTTGTTAAGATCCAAGAATAGGAGTAAGTGTCATCATATCTTGAGGTATCACCCTATTGGTGTTTAGATTTCTCGTCTAGTCAATTTGAAAATAGAAAGGCTTAATCTTTCATGTCTGGCTTGGAAACAAAAGAACGTACGAGGTTAGATCTCTACTTTGTGATTACATGAGTTTAAGAGAAGTGGTGATATGCAGATTTGGGAAGCTATACATGGAGAAATAGAGATTCTTCGAAAGGAGGGAGAGTTTCAAAAGAAATTGGCTAATCACTGAAAAGGCCGATGGAAACAAGAATACATGGAGAAAATTGAGTTACTGCGCAAGAACATGGAACTAAAAAAAAAGAAATACGAAAGGATACCGGAGGAGATGCGGAATGGGTTTGAATTGGTGCATTCAACTAGTCAAATTACATTTCAAGACATTCCTAATAATGAAGTTAAAAGTAGTAAAGGAAACTCCCGGGATACTAAAGAGACTAGTGAAGATGACCTTACTATAAAGGATAAAACGAGGAAGAAAAGAAAGAATGGATACATTAAGAAGAGATTTGTAGTTGTTAAGTGTGAAAGCTGTAACAAAATTCATACTGGACTATGTCATCGGAAAACTGGTGCATGTTTTAGATGTGGTAAACCTGGACATCACGTGAAACACTGCCCAAAACAAATGAATTTTACGATGCTAAAACTGCTGTAGGTACCAAAATTTTACCATTTTATTTTCCTTTATTTTATTCATATTTTTGTTCATTTTTAGTTTAATTTTAATTTAATTTTAATTTATTTTGTTTCATTTCTATTTCCAGAGAAAAATCATTTGGAAAGAAAAAGGAAAAGAAAAAAAATATGAACAAAATCAAAGTAGTTTTTGTAAAAAATAAAAAATAAAAAATTACTTCCTACGCGCGCGTGCCGGGCACGCACGCCATTTCGTCAATGTTGGTACGAAAATTTCAGTACAGAAACGGAAATTGCAGCAACCATCTTTGGCCCAATTTCACTTGTTTTTTCTTTTTTCTTTTTGCCCAACCATTTGCCACCTCATTCTCCTAATCCATACCAAGATCTTTCTAGAATTAAAGCCATCGAATGACTATAAAGAAACCATCAAAAACCTGTTTCATCACACCTATTGGCATTAGGGTTGGAGGGGAGTTTTGGCTCCATATAAAGGGATAGAAATACAGCCCTAATAGACAAGAGAAAGAAAGAGTGGCAGGGAGAGAAAGAAAAACAGCAAAAGAGAGAGAAAAAAAGAAAAAATTTTCTGCAGAAAAAGTCGGGCTGATTGAGTAGCCATCTTTGGACGCCATTTTCTCTTTCGTTTTAGCTTCTTTTCATCGATTCTTTTTTCTGCATACTTTGTAGATGTAGGTAAAGAACTTTTATGTTGAAGGTTTTGGGAGAAAACAACTTTGATGCTATCAAATTTGACGCCAAATTTGGAAGAAAACCAACCCTGGTATCCGAAGTTCTTGGAGTTTGAAATCAAATTTGCAGTTTCAAAGCCTGTTCGTTTTAATTCATTTTTTATCGATACATCAAGGTAGACGTTTCTAAACTTCGGCCTTTTTATTTATCTCGTTGGAATCCGGTTTTGTGGGATTTCCTTGTCATGCTGGGTTCCTTTAATAGGCAAAAGAAACAAAAACTTGTTTAATGGATTAAAGATCTTAACTTTTTCTTAATATTCCAACTCTTGGGTCTAGAAAGACCCCTTGATTTGTTTTATACTTTTGGATAGGGTCTCATGAGAGTTTTGGTTTGATGTTTGATGCGGACATGTTATGAAACTTGCAGCCTTGTTCTTGTACTGCAAAATTTGATTTTGATTGATATTTATGCTGATTGAGATCTTGTTTGAAGCTTTAAGTCTGCTTTTGATGTTGTAAAAATCATTTTATGTAAAAAGACTATTTCAAAAGTCACTAAAAAAGGCTTAACCATAAAGTTCCCAACATTTTGTTGAGGAGGAAGTCTTCCCAGAGAGTTGCAGAAAGAATGCTTCGAACAAGATGCATGGGATCTTTTGAAAATTTCATTTTGACCTCCCAACTTTTGCATAATTCTACTGTGGCCCCAAAATTTCTACAAATGAACCATTTTGATCCCTTTTAAGTTTTAATCATCTTTTGCGTATTTTAATCATGTTTTTAGATAGATTAATTTTGGACTTTAGGGCATGATTAGGATTTAATATTTTTAGTTGATTTAATATTTTGTTGGGTTTTGTAAGAAAGCTAGTTTTTGGGTTTAGGTTTATTTTCTTTGGGTTTAGGGAATGGGTCATTGGTTTATTTTGATTGAATTTTGGCTGGGCTTTAGATAGTGGGTTGTTAGTGATTTTGGTTGGATTTTGATTGGACTTGAATACCAAAGCCCATGCATTTTTCGATTGGGTTTGAGTCATAAAAAGATGGGTTGGCCTGTTTGTTTTCTTTGAACTTTCGGTTGGGCTAAGTGTCTTCTGGCCCGAGAAAATAAAAGAATGGCCCAATTGCCTGTTAGATTAGGAAAACCAGATCCGAAAATTGTAACTTGGTCCCTGTACGTTTCAGTAATCTTACTGTGATCCTACAAACTTTAGATTTCTTTCAAGTCCCTAATTTAATTACAGTTTGGTCTCTAAACTTTATTTTTATTTGATTTTGACCCCTTAATTTTTGTAATAATTATAATTTGATCCAAAAAACTTTCTTAATTTTTGCAATTAGGTCCCTAATAGTTTTGATTTCTTAAATACAAGTTACTTTTCTTCTTTAATTGTTAATTATACTTCATTTAAATGTTTTAATTGATAGATTTCATGATTATTCCCATTTCTTTATAATTAAATTGGTGCCTTGATTATTTTGTTGATTTTGGAGAATAAATAGGGCAAATTTCATCCCATTTAACCACGACTTCAAGGGAGGTAACCTCTTTTATTATTTTAAATTCTTTTATATTCTCCAATGTGTTTTTTATGTGTAATTACATGTTTTAAGTGTTTTAATTATTCATTTTATTCATTTAAATTTCATTTAGTTTATTTAATTTTGATGATTATTTGTGAGGCATTAAAATACCAAATTTTAATAGATAAGCGCTCAAGATATGTATTTAGCTAGCCTATGTAATAAATAAGTTTTAATTTTTGCTAAAAAATGTATTTAGTTAGATAAATATAATAGTTAGGTTATTATTTTTAAATTTCTCCCCTTTAGATTGTAATTAGAGTCCCGAATATAATAGTTAAGTTTTTATTTACTTTTATTGCTTGTGTGCTTGCATGCTTGTGTGTTTATGTGTTTATTCATTTTTATTATGGTTTTGCATCTAAAAATTATGCTTATGTATTATGTATTCTATGTGCATTGTGTGTTTATTTGCTCTAATTATATTTTATCTGATTTATTTATTTATAATAAATGTATGACGTCACCACGTTGTAGTCTTTCTCCCCGATTTCTCACTTGTCCAATGCTAGTAAAGACTTATAGAAATAAGTTAGTCCAATGCTAGGCCTTTTAGGCCGTCTCGCGCTAGATTCACTCCTTTTGGTGACATTATCGCATTTCATACATATTTTATATTTTTAGGATATATTTTCATCTTGCATGATATTTCCTGTATATTACCTCTCTCATTCCTATGTGTGAAACATGACATTTAGATTTGCATCTCATTTAGGAAATTAGATATTGGTTAGTTCATTTGCTTGATTAGATTAGAAGAGTCACCCTTCAAATATGGGAAATGGATGAGTATGGCTTCTTAACCTCAGCACGCTCGTGTCTCCTTTAAGGAAAATTGAGTCACGAATCTTAGTCCCTCATACCCATTATGTTGCATTACTCTCTTTTAGATCACATATATTTATATATTATAATTTTTATTTTTTTTGAGTCTCATTTTTGCATATTCGTGACCTCTTTTAAGAATTATTTTTGGATATCACAATTAATGTGATTTGCACCAATTAAATTTTGAGGAGATATTTTGACCATCTTGATATCCATTAGATCTAGATTTGCATCCATGTAGAAACACCCAAATGTGATAAATTTTATAGATTAGATTAAGAAAATTTTCGACTAAATCACGCAACTAGCCTTGATTAGGTTGAAAGGGTGGTTTAGATCAAATCTTTGCTTTCCCTTTCTTCAACTGTGACTCCCGAACTTTTTTCTCTTATTTTTCAAAGACCTGGAGTCATCTAAAAAGGGTTTTGTTTATTTTTTATTTAAAAAATATTTTTGGGTAATTTGGTACACCTTAATTCAATATTAAGTGGCGGCTCTTATTTTTCCTAAAAAACTCTTTTTAGACTATTATTTTGAACCAAAATTGTCGTACTTTTTTAAGTCCCATTTTAGGTCCTTTTTCTTTATTTATCCTCTAAAATAAAAAATTCATTTTCCAAATCAAAAATTCATTTTTCTAATACTTAAATATTTAGATTTTATTATTGTTCGAAAAAAATGGGGCGTGACAGCTGGCGACTCCACTGGAGATTTTTAGAGAGTCCAAGCACTTGATTTAGTCGATTCTTTTCTTTTTCTAACTTTTTTACATATCACATTAGGATATTTTAGGTAGCATTTTTCTTTTTCTTTTCCCTTTTAGAATTATTGCATTTCACACACACGACCGCCTCCCCCTTTCCGTGTATGTAATGAATGATTTATTTACTTTCATTTATGTTATTACACTTTTGCATTAGAGGTGGGGGGGGGAGAATATTACCTTAGAACCTTCGCGCGTGTTTAATATCAATCCCTCCCCTCAAAGGAGCACTCCATACGTGCATACGATATTTATCTATAACCCTTCATGTTATTTTCTTTTTAGTGGTTGTCGCACCACTTCTCCCTATTAGGATTAGGATCGATCCACTTGGACATGTGACCATGGCACGACGTGCGCGTAGCAATGTTCGAGGGATCACTCGAACCACCAGCTAGAGGTCTTGGGATTGATGACCCTTCGCCTCTTAGTTTGAAGGTTTGAGAGTCTGAAATCTTATCAAGTTTAGATGCATTAGTAAACCCAACCTCATGCATCCATGTTAGAAATTACTTAGGATAGAGTCAATCTCACCCAACTAGGAACACTAGACACGAGGGGAGGGGTTCTACCCCACTTTCTTTAATTTCCGTTTTTATATCATTTATTGTTCGAACGTGTTATGTGTTATTTGTTAAACTAATATTTTCTTGTTTTTTCTTGCATCCATCAATTTTAGAAAATAAGAGTCCTCACATGGTACTTTTTTAGAGGCCACCTTAGTAGATAAATTCTCACACGTTTAAATTATGAGTTATTGTATTTTAATAGTGCACTTCATTTTTAGGCTTACCTTGACATATAAAGGGTTCCTATAGGTCATGTTTAATCCCCATTCTCGCATTTTTACTCGTTTTGATAAATTGGTATCATGTATCAACCTTAGAAGGGAATGTCATATAGGGAATCTCACTTTAGGATTATGCCAACCCTTTCTTCTCTGGGTACCCAACCCACTATAGGAATTGCATATTTAAAATTCTCGTTAAAACTGGAGGGGTGGGGTTCGTAGGTAAGGTATTTGACCTAGAATTTATGATTCAGATGGACAGTCCTCGACGAATCAAACAGTTGCTAGTAGTTTCGACAGAAATTCAGAGGTGGCGCACACTCCTTTCACCTGGTGAATTCCACCAAATAGCATCTCATTTAGAGCCAATTGGAGATCTCAAAGACGTTCAGTCAGATGGTTCTTTGGTACAAGATTTAGTATATTTGTGGGATCCTAGTTGCTCGGCTTTTAGGATAGGAAATCGAGAAATGACCTTAACAATTGAGGAGGTAATCGATCTTCTCAATTTGTAGGTGCATGGCACTATAGTCATATTCCCACTTGCATCCGGAAAAGCTGAGTTTTGTCATTTTACTGGATTAAAAGAATCTGTAGTACAAGGGTCTAATCAAAGTATAGACGCGAAATTTCTACTTGACCTATTTGCATTAAGAGATGGGTTTGAGAGACATTTTGGAGAATTTTCATTTACATCTAAAGCAATGTGGGAGCGAAAGAGACCGTGGGTATATGGACTTGTTATGACTCGAACTTACTTATTTCCGCGAAGGGACAAAAATATCGCCTTTAGGATCACTAAATTTGTGTTCGACCTCTTCGTTGGGATTAAGAACAGATCATACTCTATAGTACAAACCATTTTAGCTGACTTATTTGTCGCATGTACCAACTATCAGAGAGGAGCGAAGTTCTTCTATGGTCCAAATTTGATCCTTCACATAAGGGCTATGGAACATCTTAAGAGAAAACTACCCATTTTAGATAGTTTGCTGTTGGCTGGGTACAATTGGATAGTGACTCATCACAAGAGTATTGATAAGAATGATTTGCCGAGAAGTGCGTCGGAATATGTGGGTTTCCTAAAGATACTGTCGGATTAAGAGATTAGATGGATTTTGGATTAGACGGATTGCTTCAAGCCTATTTTACGTGCAAAGTCATCAAAATGCGTCCAATTACTAGGAACTCAAGGCATTATGGCTTACACGCCAAAGAGATTTCTTAGACAGTTAGGACAAGTCCAAGAGTTACTGCCTATATTAGATCTGACCGAGTTCACTATCATTTTCGATAATGGAGTCTGTCCGAGTGAAGTTCCGAAAAGGTGCCGATCATTAAAGCCTGGGGAACATTGTCCGATGATGGACGCATTGCCTACGTTCCAGAACTTAAGCAAAAAGCTTTGGTTACCCTGCAATACGAGGATTGGCTTAGAGACTCTGGTACAAAGGAACCACAAGAAGGGCAATCCGATGAGGTCAAGAGACTGTTGGCTATTATCGAGGCGAAGGATAGGAAGAATCTGCAATTGAAAAAGTCCGTCGAAACTACTAAAGAATTGGCAGAGAAAAACAGAAGGTCATGCAAAGAAATGCTAGAAAAGCAGCAAGAGTTGAAAAGGAAATGCGGAGAATTGTATGATCAAGCAGAACGCATAAGCCATCCTTACTCCCGAGAATCCAAAAACGCTGTAATAGATAGGTTGAAAAGCACTAGTGAATTTGTACGAAATCGCCATCGGGAAATGATGTAAATATTCTGCAAATTCAGCAATAAAATGACTTCTTTCTTTCATGCAATATTGCTGCCAAAAACAGGTTTGATGAACAGGCCCCACTCTGAAGGTGTTGCATCATGTTAGGCCGACCCTTGGCATAAAAAGGGCTTCCGCTTAGGACATGCATTCGAATTATTTTGATATCTACTAACTCATATCTTTTTCTTTTTCTTTTTCTTTTTTCTAATAAATTGCAACAGTTTGATAGAAAACACACTTCTGAACCGATTTCTTTTCTTCATCCGTTAGGTACATTTCAAAATAGCTACCCGTAAAAGTCCCATCATTACGCGGTCCCGCAGCCGAGCATTGAGAAATAGTGAAAACATGAGTTCCCATCCGAAGTCATCTGCAATGATACCATCATTAGACATTGCAAATCTGAGAAGTTAACCGAAATACTGAATAGATTCAATGAATTGAGTACAGAAATGACAACACAGAGGCGTATGATTGACCAATTGGTCTCAAACAACGCTGGCAGTGTCCAAAACAACCATATACCTATCGACGATAACCAACACGAGTTAGAAAATCCACCACCTCACATGTCATACCATCAAACTACTTTTGTTCCACTATTCACAAGTCCACTTGAAGGTGCTTTCACTTATCCCATCCGTAGTTTACTACATACATACCTAAGCAATGTCTTCGTTAGTCCGATTAGTCATCAGATTCCTCAAAGTTATTCACAAATCAACATGACCATTTCCTCTGACCCTCAAGGACCTTATCATCCCACCACTGAACCATTCATGTTAGACACCGCTTTTCAAACAAATGCAGACATAGGCGAGCCCTCTGCGTCAATTGACAAAAATCTACTGAAGAGATTGGATTGTTTCAATGAGTTCATAAAGAAAAGTCATGGATTGAACAAGCATGGAAGATTAAACTGCGATAAGTTGTGCCTCTTTCCCGATATGCAATTGCCAATGGGTTTCAAGGCTCCTAAATTTAACAAATATGATGGTACCAGAAATGATGAGAATATAAAGACCAAGGCCCATTCAAGCACATGGGGAATTGGAAGATTCAAGTGAAGACTAGTTGATTGCACGAATACTTGAGTTTAGTAGGATTATTTGATTTTCCTCGTTGATTTTGGTTATTTCTCGCTTTAGAAAGTCTAGGTAATTAAGCTAGTTTAATTGCGGCCCATTTGTTAGTAAGTGAGGCCCAAAATCTTCCTTAAGTATGTAGGGTAGTTTGGTCAATTTTTGGATTAGGGTTAATGCTTGTAAGGGCTATAAATAGCCCCACTTCCTCTTTGTTTTGGGATCAATTTTTGACTATTAAATACAATTAGTGAGTTTTCACTTTCTCTTTGACAAGAGAGTTGCCTTTGAATACTTGAGAATCTTCTCAAGTTATTCACCCGAACTTATCAATCGAGTATCTCCTTGATTGTGGCGTTCTACTACCTCCAATTTGGTTCGTTAATTCGAGTAGTTACGGGTTGAGATAATATCAAAATTGTTCGTGACTTCTAGGGATTAGTTGGGTCAAATTTTCGCTGCCTAAGCCATGGTGTTTTGGTTGTCTAGATCGGGGTTTCACATCAGTTGGTACCAGAGCTAGTTGACAACCACCAGGTTATATCTTTTTTTTTTTGTTTTCGTTTATTTCGAGTCATATATGTTTATCCCAATCTGTTCGTTTGTTTAGAACAAAAAAAAAAAATTTATTACTGTTCATTGTACTGTTCACCGACACTGTTCATAGTTACTGTTCATCCGAATACAAATCTGTCCAGCCTTGTTGTTTGTGTTATCCAACTTGTTTACTTGGTTTTCAAATCTGAATTTTGGCAAAACTTGTTGGAATTTTGTGAATCTTGAAGAGAACTTACAATAATCTTGAGTTTCTTGAATTCTTGACCACAATCTTGAAATTTCTGAAGTTCCTGACAACTTCCTTGAACGTTCTTGAAAGATCTTGGAGTTCTTGGTTGTTATTATTTGTGGACTTCCTTGTTTTGTGTCGTGGTTGATAGTTGTAGTCAAAAAAAAAAAACAAAAGACAAAAACAAAAAAAGAAGAAAGAACAGAGAAATTGGTTGGCAAGAGAAAAAAAAAGGAAAGGAAAGAAAGGGGCAACCGAATTGTTTTGAATAGAGAACCAAATCTGATTTGTGCAATCTTTCTTGGAGTAGAATTTGGAAGTTACCAAAAGTTGTTTCAAGAAGATTACCAAAAGTTGTTTCAAGAAGGTTACCAAAAGTTGTTTCAAGAAGGTTACCAAAAGTTGTTCAAGAGGAAGAGGATTTTCAAAAGGTTTCCAAAAACTAACTTGTTTCCAAAATCAATTAGGAAACTAAGTAAAGCACTTGGATAACTCTTTGTACTCACTTGGACACTCTCTCTCCTACCTTTTTAGGAAACTTTCCTAAACTCTCTCATCCATTTTTTGGAAACTTTCCTATATTCTCTCATCCATTTTTAGGAAATTTTCCTAAACTCTCTCATCCATTTTTTTGGAAACTTTCCTAAATTCTCTCATCCATTTTTTAGGAAACTCTCCTAAAATTCTCTCATCCATTTTTAGGACCTTTCCTATATTCTTTCATCCACTTTAGGAAACTCTCCTATATTCTCTTCCTAGATTCTAGGAACACTTTCCTACATTTTCTCCTACATTCTTGTGATTACACTTGTGGAAAGGTTGGTAACGGTTGTTGGACTTGAGCAGCATTTCTCAACTACCTAACCCAACAGGTAAAGGTATTTGGTAAGTCCATTAGAGTGACATCCATATACACGAGTGCGAGTGGATACACGTAAGGGAGCGTGAAAGGCAATATCTTCGGTTTCGTTGCTAACTTTTTGCAGGTTCTCTCATACGTCATGGCGAGTATAAGACGCATAAAAGCTAGCCCACAACATTGTCTTCCTGATCCTAAGGGAGTCAAAGAAGTGGCATTACGTGGTGTAGATGAGTAATTGGACCTCGTCAAATCTCAGTTGCTTGGTTGGTTTTATACTCGTTGCGGTGTCAAAGATAAAATTTGTAGCTTGGCCATTGATGGTAGTTGTGAAGTTAATCTTGCAAGTGCTATCATGGTTGAGAAATTAAATCTTCCAACCATTGATCATCTTCAACCGTACAAGTTGACGAGCACTCATGGGGATGTTTGGGTTACTAAGCACACACTTGTACCTATTCAAATCGGCAAATATGTGGATGAGGTGTTGTGTGATGTAGTCCCAATTCAAGTGACACATGTGTTGTTGGGCAAAGCATGGATGTCGAGGCGAGAAGTTAAAATTGATGGACATACTAATAAGTATTCCTTCTTATTTAATAGTCGTCGTCTTGCACTTGTATCACTTACTTATGACCAACTTTGTATTGATCTAGCATGCATGAAAAGTGAGCTTGAGCGTTATAGAATGGAGAAAAAGCTAGATGAGGGAATTGTGCCTGCAGAGGTAAAACCCGAGGAAGTTGAAAGTAATGAGATAAAAGGGTCAGCTGTTGAACTAGAAAAAGAGATGGAAAAATCTAATGAGATGGGTGGTAAAAAGGAAGAAAGAAGAGAAAGTGGGCTGATCTTGAGCAACCCGGTGAAGGCCTATTATTTTCTTAACAAACTTACCTTTGCTTTGTTTAGTGTTTCTTCTTTTATACAGATCAAGCAAAGGCAAGTTGAGCTGATCTTGGTGTGTTCCATTCCAAAATCAATTGTAGACGTTGCAAGCTTCCATGGAGTTGGTACTCCAAGAGTTAAACCCCCTTGGTATCCATTCATGGAACAATGTCAACTCAAATCAGTCCACACCAAAGGGGAGTTGATTCGAGCTCATCTTGAAGGGAACACTCCATATTTTAGGGATGGTTGTGTACCAAGGGTTCGTTTAAAGAACAAGTACCTCAATGACCATTATGATTTTCGTCTTGCTCTTAGTCCACATGCAGCTCCGACATCACCAAATCCGCCTTGGTGCCTTGCAAGTGTGTTTGAGCCGGAGTTCGATTTCACGGGATACACTTCATACCACTTTGAGGACCCTTACCTCATGACCACAAACAATAAAGTTGAGCATACATTGAAGATGGTTTGTGAGATTCAAGGTTCGACGAGGGTTATTTTCCAACTTAGCACATGGGCTTTGCATTGGATGCCATCTGTAGCCATCATAACAAGATTGAGTCGAAGGCATGTAACTCGTCTTGTCACCATTCGTGCTTCAATTTGTGGGCAAATTGCTTTTAAGAGGAGGGGAATGATGAGAATATAAAGACCAAGGCCCATTCAAGCACATGGGGAATTGGAAGATTCAAGTGAAGACTAGTTGATTGCACGAATACTTGAGTTTAGTAGGATTATTTGATTTTCCTCGTTGATTTTGGTTATTTCTCGCTTTAGAAAGTCTAGGTAATTAAGCTAGTTTAATTGCGGCCCATTTGTTAGTAAGTGAGGCCCAAAATCTTCCTTAAGTATGTAGGGTAGTTTGGTCAATTTTTGGATTAGGGTTAATGCTTGTAAGGGCTATAAATAGCCCCACTTCCTCTTTGTTTTGGGATCAGTTTTTGACTATTAAATACAATTAGTGAGTTTTCACTTTCTCTTTGGCAAGAGAGTTGCCTTTGAATACTTGAGAATCTTCTCAAGTTATTCACCCGAACTTATCAATCGAGTATCTCCTTGATTGTGGCGTTCTACTACCTCCAATTTGGTTCGTTAATTCGAGTAGTTACGGGTTGAGATAATATCAAAATTGTTCGTGACTTCTAGGGATTAGTTGGGTCAAATTTTCGCTGCCTAAGCCATGGTGTTTTGGTTGTCTAGATCGGGGTTTCACATCAAGAAATTTGAAGACATATCTCCAGATGTTCGCAAACAAGTTAGGAAAGCCAGCAGAAGATGAGAACTTGTCCGTGCGTCTGTTCCCTAAAAGTTGGGAGGGGTGACGCTCTCGATTGGTATTATAATCTAAAACCTGAGAAGATGAGAACTTGGTTGGATCTGTCTACTATTTTTGTGAGACAATATGAATACAACTGTGAGTTTGCACCAATAAAAATCATGCTCGAGATTATCAAGAGGAAGCCATCGGAAGATCATAAGACATATACTAAACGGTGGAAAAAGCTTGCTGCGAAGGTGGATCCTCCCATGACCGAGGAGGAAATTGTTCGCACATTCATCAAAGTTCATGACTTGCCATACTTTGAGGAGATCTTTCGTATGACTAGATGCTCATTTGCAGCCATTGTTAACAAATTGGAAGAATTTGATGAGTTCGTCAAGACAGGCAAGATAGTTAACGTGTCTACATTAAAAATGCGACTGGAAGCTCTGCAATGTCAAAGTAATAGTGGCAAGAAACGCCAGTTCAAAAAGGAAGAAGGAGAAGCCACTTTTGTTTAGGACCACGACCCCTCTATTAGACATAGATTTCAAAACGGACCCACCTATTCATCTCCCTACCTGCATTCAAACTCCCGTCCTGTTTACCATACTACTGTCAATCATTCTCGCCCCCGACCCAACTGCACAAATATATCTGCACCACCCTTTCAAATTTCTCAACCGAATTTGCAAACTCGACCTCGATCCCCTTTTAATTCAAGACCCGTTTTACCAAACAACCAAACTTATAACTATTCTCAAACCGGTGAAATCCAAAATCAAAACCAATATCGCACTTTCACCAATTTAGGCCGACCCCTCGACCAATTATACAAACAACTAAAGACTGCTGGTAAAATTGGCATTGTACCTCCTAAAATCTATCCGAGAGGTGTCCCTGTCGGCTATGATCCCCAAGCCATCTGTGTCTATCATTTTGGGAGTCCCGACTGTAAGGCCCAAATACAACCTAAGAGGGGGGGTGAATTAGGTTGATTAAAAATTTAATTGAGTTTATGCACTTTTTACTTAATAAAAATTTACCTTCTTTTCTAGTAGAGATCAATCAAGTAAATTTAAAGAATAAAACAATGTTGATCAGAAATAAGGATATATATAAGCAATGAGAATTTTATTAAACAAAAAGAATAAGATAGAGTATCAAACCGATTGTCTACCAAGCTTTCCTCCAACTTGAAGACCAATCACAAAGATGAGCACCTTCTCTTTGATGAACAATAATCAACTCAATGTACAATGGAGGGATCACTTCCTCCTTGCCCCAAGCCTCACTTAGTCAAGTTAGGAAGTTTTACTATCGCTCAGATAACTCTCAACAAAGCTACACTATTGAAAATTTCAAACACAAGAGAAGAGCTTACAAGAACTTCACACAACTAGGAGAACAAATCTTGCTTGGGAGACTATTTTTTAGCTAAAATATCTCTTTAGATCTTGTAGTCAAAGTGTGCAAAAGTTACTTTCTCGTTCAGAATCGTTTGTATTTGAAGGGGACCAAAAATGGGCTTCATTAATGCTTCCAACGGATAGAAGGCAGATGAAGAGTCAGCTAGCCGTTGGGGCTGTCGGACGTTCGACAGATTAATCATCGTCCGAAACTCACCAAGTTGTCGTTCGGACGTCCGATGGGATTTTATCGTCCGAAAGCATCTGCGTCCGAATGTCGTCCAGAGAGTCATCAAAACTTTGCGAAATTTTTCGGACGTCCAACGCGATCGATATGCGTCCGAAGAGTGCGTCCGATCCTCCCGGACGTCCGATGCTTCCTCACGAGCGTCCGAAGGAGTTTCCTTCTTGATGTTCTTTATCCTTTCGGACGTCCGACAGTTTCCTTTCGGACGTCCGACATGAGTGCCCTGTTTTTGCTTCTTCTTTTGGTTAATTTTCTTTCCTTGGCACCTTTGTACCTGATTCTCTAAAAAGCAAAACACTTGTATTTGAAGAGAATTAGATAAACATTTCAAAGTGCTTTTGTGATCAACAAAATCAAGAATAACATTCTCCCCCTTTTTGATGATGACAAAACAATGATTTGAAATAAAATTTGATGATTACAAATAGGCTCCCCTTTCTCAGTCAATCGAAGAACAAAAATTGAAAAACTCCCCCTCACTTGGCTACTTCACAGATTTATTCAATCATCCAAAAATAGTTAAGCAATTGAAAAACTCCCCCTCACTTAGTCAAGCAATTTATTCACTGATTTATCCAAAAACAGTTAAGCAATTGAGAAACTCCCCCTCACTTGGCTACTTCACAGATTTATCCACATATCCAATCAATTCATATCTTTTCTCCCCCTTTTTGCCATCACAAAGTCAAAAAAGTAAAGAGACTAAACATAAAAAAGAATCAGTAACATAAAAAAGAACTAAACATTCTTAACAAAATAGCTTACGAGCATCACAAAACATTACAAGCACCATTACATCCACATATCCAGTTTTGAACATTACAAGCACCAGAATCAAAGAAAACAAAAAAAAAATCCAAGACAACCATCTAACACCTAGCAAATAGAAAACAGTCAAACAGAATGCAAATGATCCTAATATGGCTAGTGATCCTAAATGGTAAACTAAGTGGACCCAGGCGTCCTTCGAGTAAGCAGATACTGAGAGAGATCCTCCTCCTCAGTGTCTTCATCATCTTCAGCATGTTCACCAACTGGTTTCTTGCCTTTGTCAGATGTGGAAGGATCATGAGGTGCCACCGGAGTAGAGGTGAGATCGATGGGAGCAGGACTCATGGAGCGAATAGGAGCTGATGAACTTGGATCATTAGAGCGTGGCTCTTTGCCATGAGGAACTTCCTCAACCACAGGTGGGGGAAAGAGAAGACTCTTTTTATCCAGAAAGTCTGCTTGTTGCTCAGATGCCATGGTGAGCATGAGACCATGTTCAAGAAGTAGAACATGTTGTTTAAGATCACGAAGGAGCTCAACCACTTCAGAATTTGAAGAAGAAGATGCCTTAGTGGCAGTCTTCCTAGGATAAATAGAAGTCAATGCAACAGAGGATAGAGAGTGAAGGGGATCATGTGCAGCCCTAGATCTAGGTTCATTAGACACAGCCCCCTTATAAGCCCACAAATTATCTCTAAAGACAAGATTCTTGCGCTCAAAATAAGCCTTAGAAAAGGCAGAAGAAAATGTTTCTTTGGGACAAACACCAAGGATGGGTACTTTGTAAAACTCAAAAATGTTCTGAAGAAATTTTCCATAAAACAGTTTTCTACGAGAGTCAGTGGTGAAGCGAAGTAAAAACTTGCACATGACAAAGCCAAAGTCAATGCGAATTTTTTCTCGAAAACAATAAAAAAGATACAGCTCCATTTTATTGGCATCTGTCCTATGACCATCAGTAGGTACAAGCAAATTTGAAATGATTGAGAAAGCAATTAGATTCACAGGAGCAAGGTCATTCAGTTTTGCATCAGCAGGGGCAGAAAACTTCTTTTGAAAATAAGACATCATCTTAGCACTATCAAAGTGATTATCAGCAGTGGGATGCTCTTCATAAGAAAAGAAATTGGCAATTTTACTTTTGCATCCTGGTTCAATAACAGTATTTAAAACAGCATTCACAATCTCAGGATCAAACACTAAATCTATCCCATTTACCCTGGACATAATTTCAGTGTGATCAGTGTCTTTCCTAAGATTGGCAAAGAATTGATATAGCATTTCAGGGTAATAAACGTTAGGCATGGAAATGATATGTGACCATTTCTGAAATTCAAAGTGACGCAGAATGGACTATAAACCTATTTTGCAAAACTCAAAGGGATTTACGGTACGTTGAGGAATGAAACCTTTTTGGGATATCCAGGAGTGTTTTTCTTTGGCAGCGTCATCAAAGAATGGGGAGACAGTGGTTGATTTGGAGGTCGGTTGAGAAGAAGTTCCTTGTCCGGATTTTGGCTGAGCGGAAGGCTGGGAAATTTGAGCCTTTACTGCCCCCTTTTTGACACGTTTGGATGATCTTTTGGCCCTAGGAGAATCAGTATCTTTATCCCTGAGTGTGTGTTTGCGTCCGGCAGTCACCTTTCCTCCTCTTAGTTTCACCATTGTGTGAAATGCGTGAGATGTATGATACTAATGATGCACACAGTAGTATGGGAGTGAATCACACAAGAATTTTGGGTTAAAGAAGCCTTGAAAATGATTGAGCAGAGCGGTTATGAGAAAGTAGGGTTTTGAGGGAAATTTGGAAACTTTCGAAATGTGATGAGATTTGGTGAAAAGATCCAAAAATTGAACTCGCAATGATCAGGAGAAGTTTTTGGTTGAGTCAATTTTGGAATGAGTGCTTCAGAAAAGCACGAATTGAGTGTGAAAAGGATAGAGGTTTTCGTCCGAGTGAGAAGAGAAGAAGAGAGTTCTGAAGCAAATGAGGAGGGAAGTCACTTTAAAAAGTGTACCGTTGCACTGTCGGACGGCCGAACGTAGTCTTGCGTCCGACAGTTTCGTCCGAACAGGTGCTTTTTGGGAAAATAGCTGAAGAACATTATTGGACGTCCGTTCATCTGCTTTCGGAATAGCCGAAGAACATTATCGAACGTCCGTTCATCTGCTTTCGGACGTCCGAAAGCTTTGAACAGAAAAAAAATTTTTAAGATGATTTTTCGATTATCCCTAGTTTTGATCTTAGATGAATGAATTGATCCAATGACAAAGCTTTTGTAAAAAATATCAGCAATTTGATCTTTAGAACAAACATAATTCACACAAACTTCACCTTTTTGAACAAGATCGCGAATAAAGTGGTGCTTTATATCTATATGTTTTGTCCCAGAATGCTGAATTGGATTTTTGGTCAAATTGATAACACTAGTATTATCACAGAATATAGGCATGTAGTCATATAATAATCCAAAATCATTCAAGGTATGCTTCATCCATAAAAGTTGAGCACAACATGCATTAGCGGCAATATATTCCTCTTCGGTTGTGGACAAAGAAATTGCATTTTATTTTTTGCTAAACCAAGAAACTAAGCAATTACCAAGAAAGTGACAAGTTCCACTAGTACTATTTCTGTCCACACGACAACCACCAAAATCAGCATCCGAATATCCATATAGAGCAAATTCACAAGATCTAGCATACCAAAGACCATAGTCTAATGTACCTTTCAAATACCTAAAATCCATTTAACAGCATTCAAATGTGATTCTTTTGGACAAGATTGAAATCTAGTACACAAGCAAACAACAAACATAATATCGGGTCTACTTGCGGTTAAATAGAGTAGGCTTCCAATCATACCTCTATAGTGTTTTTCATCCACATATTTACCTTCTCCATCTTTGTCAAGTTTTGTAGAAGTGCACATTAGAGTTCCAACTTGCTTTGAGTCCTCCATGCCAAATTTTTCAGCAATTTCTTGGTGTATTTTGCTTGATTTATAAAAATTCCCTCTAGTGCTTGATGTATTTGAAGTCCAAGGAAGAAATTTAATTCTCCCATCATACTCATTTCAAATTCACTTTACATAATAGTGAAAAAATCCTTGCATAGATATTCATTAGTAACGCCAAAAATAATATCATCTACATATATTTGCACAATAAGAAGATCATTTAACACTTGTTTAGTAAAAAGTGTGGTGTCCACAATAGTTAGAATTGTGTCTAACTAATCACATGCATCTCATTCCTCTGTTCAGATTTCTTTTCACATAACAATCTCCTTTCAAATGCCCTCTTTGACAGCAAAAACTACACATAATGGAAGAGTCTTTAACATGTAATGGTTTGATAAATCTCAATCCACTCCTTCTATATGTTGTGAAATCATGTGCATTTTTGTTGTGTGCTAATGTTCTTTCATGAGCAGTAAGAAAGGTGGTTGACATGTTCTTTTTGAGATTATCTTGTTTTCTAACTTTTAAAGTCTCATCCAAATTGTCCATCCTTTTATTCAAATCAGCATGTATTTCCATTAGTATTTCACAAACACTTGTCTTTCTATCAAGTTCATTTTGAACATCAAATTCGGCTCTTACAAGGCACTCATTGTCAGCCTTTAGTTGTTTATTTTATTGAAAAAGACTTGTATTATTTTGAATGAGAAAGACAATTTTCTGTTTTAGCTGCTTATTTTTATCATAAGATTCTTTCAAGGCATTATGCAATTTTTCAACAAAGGATTCAAGATCATCATCATCTTCATCATCACTATCAGATTAAGAATGTATGGAAGTTACCTCATTATCTCCAATAGCCATGAAGGCTATTTGAGCTGATTCTTCTTCTTCTTCAACTTCGTCTTCGGAGTTACATTCATTCCATGTAATCTGGAAGTTGTTGAACCTTGGCTTTCGATCAGCTTTTCCATCTTTCTTTTTCTTCAGGGAGCATTCGTTTGCGTAGTGTCCAGGCTGTCCACATTCGTAGCATTTGTCCAATTATTTCTTGTTGAATTCTTGTCTTCCTTTGTTCCTTGCGTTTGAAGACTGATTCTGGAATTGATTGCTAGGTCCTCCCCTTCTAAACTTTCTTTTATTCAAGATTCTCTTGAAACTTTTTGTGATGAGAGCAAGATCGTTGTCATCACCATCCGAGTCTTCATCATCCAACAGAGCTGGATTATCTTCACCTTCAGCTGCTTTCAGAGCTATGTTTCTCTTAGCTCTTGCGTCCTCTTCCTCCTGTACTTTAGTTTTCAACTTCAACTCATAGGAGGATAGTGAGTTAATTAGAGATTCAATAGGCATAGAATTCAAATCTTTAGCCTCCTCTATTGCAGTCACTTTACTTTCCTATTCTTTGCCCAACACATTGAGAATTTTCCTGTTTTTCTCTCCCAAGGTGTACTCTTTGTCCAACACCTCGAGATCTTTGATCAAGTCATTGAACCTGCAATACATTTTGTCAATATTCTCAAGGGGTTCTATTTTAAATGATTCATATTTTGTGACCAAGATAGACTTTTTCTGTTCTCTCACGTTGTCACTACTCTCATGAATTTCTCTTAACTTATCCCACATTTCTTTAGCAGATTTACATCCTTTTACTCTAATTGATTCATTTGAGTCTAAGGCACTATAAAGAACATTCATGGCTTTGGCATTCAAAGTGAGATTTGTTCTATCTTGAGCATTCAACTCAACTCTTGTTTTAGGCCGAAACAAACCTGTATCTGCATCAAGAATGTTAGCATCATGCGGTCCTTCATTCACAATAAACCATAACTCAATATCAATGGATTGCAAAAAGATAATCATTCTTTCTTTCCAACTAATATAATTAGAACCATTAAACATGGGAGGCCTAGTGACAGATTGCCCCTCAACAAACATGGCATGATTAGTTGTCATCTTTACTCCAAGCCGCTTGAGCTTAATCTCTAGGAGACCAAGCTCTGATACTAATTGTAAGGCCCAAAGACAACCTAAGAGGGGAGGTGAATTAGGTTGATTAAAAACTTAATTGAGTTTATGCACTTTTTACTTAATAAAAATTTACCTTCTTTTCTAGTAGAGATCAATCAAGTAAATTTAAAGAATAGAACAATGTTGATCAGAAATAAGGATATATATAAGCAATGAGAATTTTATTAAACAAAAAGAATAAGATAGAGTATCAAACCGATTGTCTACCAAGCTTTCCTCCAACTTGAAGACCAATCACAAAGATGAGCACCTTCTCTTTGATGAACAATAATCAACTCAATGTACAATGGAGGGATCACTTCCTCCTTGCCCCAAGCCTCACTTAGTCAAGTTAGGAAGTTTTACTATCACTCAGATAACCCTCAATAAAGCTACACTATTGAAAATTTCAAACACAAGAGAAGAGCTTACAAGAACTTCACACAACTAGGAGAACAAATCTTGCTTGGGAGACTATTTTCTAGCTAAAATATCTCTTTAGATCTTATAGTCAAAGTGTGCAAAAGTTACTTTCTCGTTCAGAATCGTTTGTATTTGAAGGGGACCAAAAATGGGCTTCATTAATGCTTCCAACGGATAGAAGGCAGATGAAGAGTCAGCTAACCGTTGGGGCTGTCGGACGTCCGACAGATTAATCATCGTCCGATCCCATCGTCCGAAACTCACCAAGTTGTCGTTCGGACGTCCGATGGGATTTTATCGTCCGAAAGCATCTGCGTCCGAATGTCCTCCAGAGAGTCATCAAAACTTTGCGAAATTTTTCGGACGTCCAACGCGATCGATATGCGTCCGAAGAGTGCGTCCGATCCTCCCGGACGTCCGATGCTTCCTCACGAGCGTCCGAAGGAGTTTCCTTCTTGATGTTCTTCATTCTTTCGGACGTCCGACATGAGTGCCCTGTTTTTGCTTCTTCTTTTGGTTGATTTTCTTTCTTTGATACTTTTGTACCTGATTCTCTAAAAAGCAAAACACTTATATTTGAAGAGAATTAGATAAACATTTCAAAGTGCTTTTGTAATCATCAAAATCAAGAATAAGATTTACCACTCCATTGTCAATTGTTGGGCATTAAAGCATAAGATTCAAGACATGATTGACGCCGAAAATATAGTTTTGAGGAGAAGAGATGAGTCAGGGCCGAACGTCAGTAAGAATCTCCTTCCTGATCACAAAGAAACTTTAGGGGTCATTACTACTGATGATAAATGTGAGGAGTCTGCCCAAAATATTGTAGATGAAAATGAAGTAATTAGAATAGTTGAGAAGCCTTTTATGCTTGAAGAAGAGCTGTTGAAAAATAATAGAGAGCCTACCAAAACCTGTGGTGTTTGAATTTTCTGAACAATCACCTGTGCATAATTTGCAAGAAGTATCATGAAATTATAGTGAGTCTGCTTTGTTGATTGGGGATATCGCAGTACCAAAAGAGGAGGGGGTTACCGTCATTAAATTTGGAAAGATTGTGGAGGAGAATTTGATGCCATCCAAATCATCTGAGACCGAGAAGAGGCATTAGATTTTCTTAAATTGCTGAAAAGGAGCGAGTTTAATGTCATGGGACAGTTGGACAAAATACCTGCGCGAGCATCCATTCTGGATTTGCTTTTAACATCTGAATTACACAAAGATACATTGTTCATGGTCCTAGAGGAAGCACAAATACTGAAGAATATCCCAGTTGACAAATTCGCTCACATTGTAGAGAATGTGTTGGCTGCTAATCACATAACCTTTTCAGATGAAGATTTAACCTCTGAAGGGATCGAACATAATAAGGCATTATATATCTCAGTAAGGTGTAATGGAAAGCTGCTACCGAGAGTTTTGATAGATAATGGATCCGCTTTAAACATCTATTCGTGGAATACTTTTGTAAAACTTGGACTTCTGGATACTAGGTTGCGACCATCTGCCACGATAATAAAAGGGTTTGACGGAGACAGAAGGGAATCAGTGGGCGAAATTGACTTAGAACTAGAGATAGGGCCCACTAACAGGTGTTGGTCCGAGTGGTAAGCGGTTCGGATTCGCTTAAGCAGGTCTCGTGTTCGAGTCCTAGTGTACGCAGACACCCCTGTTAGGAGACTCACCCACCATAGCCAGGTGCGCGACGCAGGTCGGGTCCGGATTAGTCGGGGCAAAGCTTCGGATACCGGGCGGGCAACCAAAAAAAAAAAAGAGATAGGGCCCGCCCAATTTCAAGCGGTTTGCCAAGTTCTGAACTTTTCAAGTGTATATAACATCCTACTTGGATGACCTTGGATTCACACTTCTAGCTTCATTCCACATTTTCTCTACCAAAAAGTGAAGTTCATTGTCAATGATCAGCTTATCACTGTGTTCGCCGAGGTTGATTGCACTATGATCATTTATTCTGCATCGAAGGAGGAGAATGGTAGTAAAAACTTTGGTTTCCTCCCATCATGTGGCTGACATCGTGTCCGTAGGTCGGGCATCTGAACAAAATTTATTGATCAGAAGCTAGCGTCATGATGGCCAAGGAAATGATAAGAGGAGGGTATCAGATAGGCAAAGATTTGGGGCAGAATTTACAAGGTATTTTGGAGACTACAGAACTTTTTGGGAAGAAAGACACGTTTGGATTGAAATTCCAACCGACTGCCAAGGACAAGAAAAAGATGCAAGCTCACAAAAAGGTAGAAAATGAAGGAAAACAGATTGCTATGAGTGTCCGGCAGCTACACTACATATTTCCTCGGCCATCTGGAGTAATCCTGTCAGAATTGGATGAAGAATGCCCGATCGAAGAGATTGAAATGGGCTTGTCTCAGTTATTTGTTGGAGTCACCTATAAGGACGAGCCACCAGAAGAAATGGAGTTCCCAACCAACTCTAAAGAAGCCATACAAAATTGGCCTGCAGATTACCTTCCCTCTCGAAAGAAATTTTGGTAAAATTAGGAGGTTGTTTTTTGCCAAAATCAATGACAAAAGCTACTTTATTTTTAGTTATTTATTTTCTCTCAATGTCATGTTAATACGCATTTTATTTAAATGAAAGTCCGTTCTCACTGCATAATTTTATTGGGAATGTGTTGGTTTTAACTAATATTTCAGCTTGCAAGGTTCTTGTCTTTATTCCAATGTCTATCTGCTTCTTTAAATTTAATGAAATGGAAGATTTTGTCCATATTTATTATTTTTTACTTATTTATTGTGCATATTTACTTTATTTTCAGATGGCCAAAAATAAAATCGTTTGACCCTTTAGATATCACTGTTCTGAAATTCAATAATTGCCAACTCGATATCTTTCACGAATTTGAAGTTATGAAATTTGAAATTCAAAATGAGAGTGATAGCGAGGATGAGCCTGAGTCTATCTCAAAGATTCTTGAGTATTATGAAGAGAAACCCAAATCGAATTTAGAAGAGACAGAAATCATTAACATTGGCACTAAGACGGAGGTTAAAGAAATCAAAATCAGCGTGCACTTAAATAAGGGGCAGAGAAAAGAGATGATCAAATTTTTAACCATGTTCCAAGATGTATTTGCATGGTCGTATGATGATATGCTCGAAATTTCAACAGACATAGTGATTCACAGATTACCAATCGATCTAAATTTTTCACCAGTAAAGAAAAAATCGTGCAAATTTAAGCAGATATAAGTCTTAAAATCAAGGAGCAGATCAAGAAGCAGCTGAATGCCAAAATCATCATAGTATCTCATTACTCCATTTAGCTTTCAAATCCTGTACCTGTTCCGAAAAAAAAGTGGAGAAGTGCGAGTATGTGTCGATTGCAGAGATCTCAATAAAGCTAGTCCGAAGGATGATTTTCTGCTACCGAACATTCATATTCTTCTGGACAATACTGCGGGGCATGAAATTAAATCTTTCAGTGACTATTTCGCTAGGTATCACCAGATCCTAAGGTTCAAAGAAGATAGAAAAAAGATTGCTTTCATTACTCCATGAAAAACTTCTGCTATTGGGTAATGTTGTTCGGATTAAAAAATGTCGGAGCCACCTATTAACGGACCATCACCACTTTGTTCCACGATATAATTCATAAGGAGATGAAAGGTTATGTGGATGACATTATCATTAAATCCAAAAAAGTTGATAATCATCTGGTTGACTTAAAGAAACTGCTCGAAAGGTTGAGAAAATAAAATTTGAAACTGAATCCTCCAAATTGTGCTTTTGGGGCTACCGCCGGTAAATTGTTAGGGTTCATTATCAATAAAAAGGGAATTGAGATTGATCCGACAAAAATCTAAACAATTCGAGAGATGCCCACACCGAAAACTCACAAGGACGTGAAGAGTTTTTTGGAAAAGATCAATTTTATCGGCAGATTTATCTCTCAATTAACCTCTACATGTGAACTTTTCTTCAAATTATTAAAGAAGAATGCACCAATGCACTGGAACGATGAATGTCAGTAAGCTTTAGATAAGATCAAAAATTGTCTGTGCTGGATGAGACTATGAGATGCGTATTGGGACAACATGACGATTCGGGAAAGAATGAACAATCCATCTATTACCTTAGTAAGAAGTTCACCGCGTACGAGACCAACTATTCCTTTTTTGAGAGGAGTTGCTGTACTTTAACTTGGGCCGCTTAGAATTTGAGGCATTACTTGCTCAGTCACACTACCTACCTCATTTCTCACTTCGACCCTCTGAAATATTTGTTACGAAAACCTATGCTGATGGGACGTATGGCGAAGTGGTAGATGATTCTTTCAGAATTCGATATCATTTTCACTACGCAGAAGGCAATCAAGGGTCAAGTTACAGCACATCATTTGGCCGAGAATCTAAGAGAAGATGATTACCAGCCATTGCATACCTATTTTCCTGACGAGGAGATCTTATTTATTGGCGCATCAGAAGATATGAATGAGCAATATCCTGGGTGGAGGTTATTCTTTTATAACGCTTCAAATTCTTTTGGAGCCGGAATCAGAGCTGTTTTAGTGTCACCTGAGGGAAACCATTACCCTGCCGCTACTAAATTACGATTTCCTTGTACTAACAACATGGATGAGTATGAAACTTGTATTTTTGGACTAAAAATGGCATTGGAGATGGAGATAAAGGACTTGATTGTGTTCAATGAATCCAATTTGTTGGTGCATCAAACGCTCAAGTAGTGGGTGACGCGAGATTCAAAAATCATGTCATATCATTGTAGTCTGCTCAGTTTGGCCAATAAATTCAGAAGTTTGGACTTCAGGGATATCCCTCGCACTCGCAATGTTTTCGCCGATGCTCTGGCCACTTTGTCTTCTATGATTCGATACCCGGACGAGCTGGTAATCGAACCTATTCAGATTTAACTCCAAGATAAGCCGGCACATTGTTTGGTTGTGAGAGAGATATCTGACGATCGCCTGTGGTATAGCGCCATCAAGAATTCATAAAGACGGGATCTCATCCCCCAGGCACCGATTCATCTGTTAAAAGCTCCTTGCGCAGAATGTCATTAAAATTTTTCCTGAATGGAGAGATGTTATGTAATAGAACATCAGATTTGGGCCTTCTAAGGTGTATCGATAGAGAGGAAGCTAAATATATGATGAAAGAGGTGCATAGTAGTGTGTACGGACTCCACATGAATGGGTACTTACTAGCTAAGAAAATCATGGGAACGAGATATTTTTGACTCACTATGGAGCATGACTGTGTAGATTTTTTCAGGAAATGTATTAAGTATCAAATGCATGCCGATATTATACATGTCCCTCCTACCGAGTTACATAGTATGACCGCTCCGTGGTCCTGCTCGATATGGGGAATGGATGTGATTAGAACTATTGATCCCCCAGTTTCGAATGGGCATCGATTCATCCTGGTGGCAATCGAATATTTCACCAAATGGGTTGAAACAACATCTTACAAGAGCGTGACCAATAAAGTAGTATCCGATTTTCTAAGGGACCATATTATCTGTTGTTTTGGGATGCAAGAGACGCTGATCACTGACAATGCCAGAAACTTCAATAATGATATGGTAGATGGATTATGCGAACAATTCAAGATCAAACACCAGAATTCGGCTATCTACAAGCCTCAGATGAACAGAGCGATAGAGGCCGCGAACAAAATGTGAAGAAAATCATTCGCAAAATGACGGAAAGACACATAGATTGGCATGAGAAGCTGCCGTATGCATTAATGGCTTATCGGACTGCAATAAGAACTTCTATTGGGGCAACACCTTATTTTCTCATGTACGATATGGAAGCGATATTATCCATGGAGGTTGAGATCCCCTTTTTGTGCATCTTAATGGAAGCTTAACTGGAGGAAACTGAATGGATTAAACAGCAACACGTGCAACTATCTTTGATTGATGAAAAACGGTTAAATACTGTTTGCCACGGACAGTGCTATCAAAGGCGAATGCCCGTGCTTACAATAAAAAGGTCAAACCTCGCATATTTCAAAAAGGGGACAAAGTCTTGAAACGAATTCTTCCCATCCAATACAAAGCTAAAGGAAAATTTGCCCCAAATTGGCAAGGACCTTTCATTGTCAAAAAGATATTGCCCGAAGGAGCACTCATTCTCACAGAGATGGACGAACAGATTTTTCCTCAACCAATCAATTCAGACATGTGGAAGAAGTTTTTTATCTGATTATGTGAATTTTTTTTCGAAATACGGCTTAAGGTGGACTAAAAGATGGGCCTTCTTCTTTTCCCTTTGAACATTTTATCCCTAATTCTCCCCTTTGAACCTCTAGAATAATCTACTCCTTCGTTTGAGAGTTTCCTAAAAATCGCAAACCCCACACTAGGGCAAATTTTATCTTTCATTTGTAATAAAAAAAATGCCCAAACTGAGGCAATTTTTTCTAGCTTTACATTGGGGCAAGAACTTATAGGATGCGGTCTTAGGATTTTTTAAATTCTTTAAAATTTGCCTTCGAGTCTTAACATTTCTTAACACCACACCTGATTCCGTTACAAAGATCATAAAGTCTCGACCTCCACTTTAGTAGTATTTCTAATGAAAATTGCTTAATCAAATGACAAATAATGTCGACACACCTTTACCAATTTTGCAGGTGAAGGATTGTCACACTGATACCATTAATTTTGAAACATATTTTTGAATCGATAAAGGCTGCTGTTAAATTTGTTCAATAGATGAAAACCCGAAAGGGCGTTTTCTAAAAAAAAGTCGAAGAAAATAAAACTTGAAAAAAAAATGAAAATGAAGAAAAAAAGAAAAAAAAGAGAGAGAAAAAGAAAAAAGGAACAAAAAGCAAAAGAAAAATAAATGGGCGGGGACAACCTTAATGAAAACCCGAAAGGGCACTAAGGTAGGGTTTGGAGTCATTGACTGAGTTGAAAATGGAAAATTGAGGGTCGACTGTTAAGAAACTGGTGACTATGTTCGTTTGGGATTATTCTTGTATTGAGACTCTTTGGCAACGGTGAATATTCAAGAATGCGATATCCAAAGAGGTCAAATGTGACGTTTTCTCATATAGAAGAACCATTCAAATTTGTCTTCAAGTTGTTCTGTAAAACTTAATAAGAATCATCTCGTTGAAAAATTATTTTACTCTATTTTGGAGTCTTTGCATGAAATAATTGTCTAAAATTTTTATTTTATTTCTTTAAATTCGGTCAAGAAACAATCCCTATAATTTATCGTATTTGATGCATAAACATGTTTCTTATGGTCTAAACACAGTTGACCGAGCACAGATACTAGCAGGTCGAAGGAGGATTATACAAGATTTTCGAATCGAACAGTTAATTGATATCAAAATATACATGTTTCTCAAGACGTAAGGGACCGCACAGTGGAGGCACTATATTTTGTCGTAATTATTTTATTCTCTTTTGCAGGATTAAACTACACACGTTTCTTGAAGGAACAGAAAATTAGCAATTATTCAGTCAAGTCTAATCTACATTGGGGCAATTTTATTACAAAGTTAATATCTGATTCAATAAGTAAATTCAATATTTGTTTAGAAAAATAACAAAAATCATTTCACACCTTTTGATTCAAACACAATCTTCATGTGAATGTTTATTTTGTCGGGTTTGGGTTTTATCCCACCGATCCTTTATTTTGTCAGGTTTGGATTTTATCACACAAACCGTATCGGGTTTGGGTTTTATCCCACCAACTGTATTATCCCACCGAACGTTTATTTTGTCGGGTTTGGATTTTATCCCACCGACACTTTATTTTGTTGGGTTTGGGTTTTGTCCCACCAACCTTTATTTTGTTGGGTTTGGATTTTATCCCACAAATGGTTATTTTTGTTAGGTTTGGATTTTATCCCACCACTCCTTTTATTTTCTAGCTTCAGGTTTTCTGATTAATTAGGTTTTGCTAGTCGTTTCAATCACAGTTGAAGCAAACAGGTAAGTAATTTGGTGTCTACATCTTTGTCTCGAATTGCAGCAACCATCTTTGGCCCAATTCCACTTGTTTTTTTGTTTTTTCTTTTTCCCCAACCATTTGCCACCTCATTCCCCTAATCCATACCAAGATCTTTCTAGAATTAAAGCCATCGAATGACTATAAAGAAACCAGCAAAAACCTGTTTCATCGCACCGATTGACATTAGGGTTGGAGGGGAGTTTTGGCTCCATATAAAGGGATAGAAACACAGCCCTAACAGACAAGAGAAAGAGAGAGTGGCGAGGAAGGAAAGAAAAACAGCAAAAGAGAGAGAACGAAAAAGGAGAAGAAAAAATTTTCTGCAGAAAAAGTCGGGTTGATCGAGCAGCCATCTTTGGATGCCATTTTCTCTTTCGTTTTAGCTTTTTTTTCATCGATTCTTTTTTTTTTGCATACTCTATAGATGTAGGCGAAGAACTTTTGTGTTGAAGGTTTCGGGAGAAAACAACTTTAAGGCTATCAAATTCGACGCCAAAGCTGGAAGAAAACTAACCCTAGTTTCCGAAATTCTTGGAGTTTGAAATCAAATTTGCATTCTCAAAACCTGTTCGTTTTAATTCATTTTTGACCGATACACCCAAATAGACGTTTCTAAACTTCGGCCTTTTTATTTGTCTTATTGGAATCCGGTTTTGTGGGATTTCCTTGTCATGCTGGGTTCCTTTAATATGCAAAAGAAACAAAAACTTGTTTAATGGATTAAAGATCTCAACTTTTTCTTAATATTCAAACGTTTGGGTCTAGGAAGACTCCTTGATTTGTTTTATACGTTTGGATAGGGTCTCATGAGAGTTTTGGTTTGATGTTTGATGCGAACATGTTATGAAACTTGCAGCCTTGTTCTTGGACTGCAAAATTTGATTTTGATTGATATTTATGCTGATTAGGATCTTGTTTGAAACTTTAAGTCTGCTTTTGATGTTGTAAAAATCATTTTATGTAAAAAAGACTATTTCAAAAGTCACTAAAAAAAGGCTTAACCATAAAGCTCCCATTGTTTTGTTGAGGAGGAAGTCTTCCCAGAGAGTTGCAGAAAGAATGCTCCGAACAAGATGCATGGGATTTTCTAAAAATTTCATTTTGACCCCCCAACTTTTGTATAATTCTACTGTAGCCCCAAAACTTCTACAAATGAACCATTTTGATCCCTTTTAAGTTTTAATCATCTTTTGCATATTTTAATTATGTTTTTGGATAGATTAATTTTGGACTTTTGGGCATGATTAGGATTTAATATTTTTAGTTGATTTAATATTTTGTTGGGTTTTGTAAGAAAGCTAGTTTTTGCGTCATTGGTTTATTTTGATTGAATTTTGGCTGGACTTTAGATAGTGTGTTGTTAGTGATTTTGGTTGAATTTCGATTGGGTTTGGATACCTATTTGTTTTGTTTGAACTTTCGGTTGGGCTAAGTGGCTCCTGACCCAAGAAAATAAATGAATGGCTCAATGGCTGGTTAAAATATGAAAACCAGATCCAAAAATTGCAACTTGGTCCTTGTACTTTTGAGTAATCTTATTGTGACCCAAAAACTTTGAATTTCTTTCAATTAGGTTCCTAATTTAATTACAATTTGTCCCTAAACTTTTTTCTTTGATTTTGACCCTTAATTTTTGTAATAATTATAATTTGCCCCTAAAAATTTTCTTAATTTTTGCAATTAGATCCCTGGTAGTTTTGATTTCTTAAATACAAGTTAATTTTCTTCTTTAATTGTTAATTATGCTTCATTTAAGTGTTTTAATTGATAGATTTTATGATTATTCCCATTTCTTTATAATTAAATTGGTGTCTTGATTATTTTGTTGATTTTGGAGCATAAATAGGGCAAATTTCACCTCATTTAAACATAACTTCAAGGGAGATAATCTCTTTTATTATTTTAAATTCTTTTATGTGCTCCAATGTGTTTTTTATGTATAATTACATGTTTTGAGTGTTTTAATTATTCATTTTATTCATTTAAATTTCATTTCCTTTATTTAATTTTGATGATTATTTGTGAGGCGTTTAAATGCCAAGTTGTAATAGATAGATGTTCAGGATATGTATTTAGCTAGCCTATGTAATAGATAGGTTTTAATTTTTACTAAAAATGTATTTAGTTAGATAAATGTAATAGTTAGGTTATTATTTTAAAATTTTCCCATTTTAGATTGTAATTAGGGTCCCGAATATAATAGTTAGGTTTTTATTTGCTTTTATTTGCTTGTGTGCTTGCATGCTTGTGTGTTTACGTATTTATTCATTTTCATTAGGGTTTTGCATCTGGAAATTATGCTTATGTATTATGTGTTCTATGTGCATTATGTGTTTATTTGCTCTAATTATATTTTATATAATTTATTTGTTTATAATAAATGTATGACATTACCACACTAGTCCAACGCTAGTTGTGGGTTTTCTCCCCGATTTCTCGTTAGTCTAACGCTAGTGAAGACTTGTAAAAATGGGTTAGTCCAATGCTAGACCTTTTAGGCCATCTTGACCTAGATTCACTCTTTTTGCGTGATATTCATCGCATTTCATACATATTTTATATTTTTAGGATATTTTCTCATCTTGCATGGTATTTCCTATATATTACCTCTCTCATCCCTATGTCGAAATATGACATTTAGATTTGCATCTCATTTAGAAAATTAGATATATGTTAGTTCATTTACTTGATTAGATTAGAAGAGTCACCCTTCAAATATAGGAAATGGGCGAGTATGGCTTTTTAACCTTAGAACGCTCGTGTCTCATTTATAAAAAGAAAAATTAAGTCACGAATCTTAGTCCCCCATACCCGTTATGTTGTATTTCTCTCATTTAAGTCACGTATATTTATATATTATAATTTTTCTTTTCTTTGAGTCTCATTTTTGCATATTTGTGACCTCTTTTAAGAATCATTTTTGGGCATCACAATTAATGTGATTTGCATCAATTAAAATTTGAAGAGATATTTCGACCCTCTCGATATCCATTAGATCTAGATTTGCATCAATGTAGAAACATCCAAATGTAACCAATTTTATAGGTTAGATTAAGAAAAATTTGACTAAATCACACAACTAGTCTTGACTAGGTTGAAAGGGTGCCTTAGATCAAATCTTTGCCTTCCCTTTCTTCAACTCTAACTCCCGAACTCTTTTTTTTTGTTTTGCAAAGATTTGGAGTCGTCTAAAAAGGGTTTTGTTTATTTTTTATTAAAAAAATATATTTTTAGGTGACTTGGTACACCTTAACTCAATACCAAACGGCGATTCCTATTTTTCCAAAAAACCCTTTTTAAACTATTATTTTGGGCCAAAACCGTCACCTTTTTTTAAGTCCCATTTTAGGTCTTTTTCGTTATTTATTCTCTAAAATAAAAAACTCATTTTCAAATCAAAAATTCATTTTTCTAACACTTAAATACTTTGATTTTATTATTTTTTTTGAAAAAATGGGGCTCGATAACTGTTGTAGTCATCAAAATTAGCAATTAGTGATGTTTTTTCTGAAATGGTTGTATCTGTTAGAATGTGTAGTGACTATTTTACGTAGAAAGTTGTGTTTCCATTATATATAATAAACTTGGAGTCTGATGTTTGAACTAGTGATATTAAAAGTCGGTGTTTGTTTATAATTATATCCTTATCTATGATTCATTTCCTACAATTTATTCTTGGGTTTGAGCAAGGATTTTTATTTGTGATTTGTAATGAAGGCAGGTCGATTAGAGAAGGTAGTACGTTTGCCAATGCATGGTATCTGATTTCAAGATCTAGTAAGGGTAGCAAACCAATTTTGTAGTTATAGTTTCTCCTTTTCATCGAGTTTCAAGTTTATATCATCGTGAGTTATGTCAACCGTCAGGAAACTTCCTTAGCATATCAATTTAGCCACTACGTTAGTAAAACTTTCCTCTAGATACAATTTTGTGGAAGTATCATAGGTGAGAGGAATCCACTTAGAAATTGGAAGACAACCCTAGAGAATCAAGTTTTGTGCGAGTAAAAGTTAAAATTTTGAGGACAAAATTCTCTTAAGGGGGAGAGAGTGCGAGGATTCGAAAGTTCGTTTCCTATGATTTTTGTTAGTTTCACTTACTTGTCTTGCATTTTTGGTTGTTTTAATGGTTGAATCATGATTTTTATCCTTTTGCTTTATTTAACTTGGTGCATGTCGAGTTTCACAGTATATTGTACTAGTGTGACCAACTAGTGAGATGAGTGTAATAAATTTGGTGGATTAGAGGGATTTTTGTGCAAAAGGAATTCTAAGACAAGAGTTGTCAAGAGTTAATTGGAGAAACACTAGATATTTTAGTGATTAGAGACAATTGGATAGAGATAATTTGATTTCTTGCCACTTGTCACTTATCCATGAAACCTTGACCAAGATTTTTGACCAAAACTAATCCTTATCTTACCCTTGTCACACCACTATAACATTTTGACCGCCAAGACTAATCCTTATCTTCCCACTTGTCAAACTACTACAACTTCTTAATCAAGACTAAACCTTATTCTTATTCAACCAAAACTTTAAGTTTCACCATTTTTTCTTCTTTTTCTTTCTTGTCATGGTTGAATAGAGAGAGAGAGAGAGAAAGGGAGAGAAAAATTCGAAATTCAAGTCTTGATTTCTTGCTTGATTAGTAAGAAAAATAAGAGAAGATCCTAATCTACTCTATAAAACCTTGAATTAAGTTTGGGAGGAAGCTATTGGAGGAGTTCTTGGAGGAAGAAAGTCTTGCATCTTTCTTGATTTGCTTGCCATCCTTGGGTTGGAGGTAAAGAGGTGAACTTGATTAGAAACCTTAGTTTTCTTCCCTTAACCTTAGTTTTCTTCCCTTATCTTTGAGTTTATTTGAAATATGATGTTATAGAAGTTAAAAAAAGAATCTTTATAAAAGATTTCATGATTTTGTCAAGTTATATTGTCAATTTCCAACTTTGGTACATGAAGTGCATAGCATAGGTTTAAGTTATATATGTGTGATTTTTCCTACCGAGAATATATACCATATAACACATGTTATGCTAGTCATGATTTTTTTTTCATGAAGATAAGTTTGAAACTTTGAAATTAGAGTAAAGGAAATTAAGGACAAGTTGTTGGAAATTCTTGTTTGAATTGGAAGTTTGGGATGGTTTTGATATATTATACTCAAGATACTTGTTAATATTTTCATCTTCACATGTAGGTTGATTTGGAGTTTTTGAATTTTAGATTTGGGGTGGTTTTGATCTACCTTTGCTTGAGTTACTTAAGAAACCCTTGATTTTCACATATCGGTTGCATTTGAGTCAAAACAAAGCGATTTAAGGGAAGGAAAATGATATTTGCCCCAAAATGTTTGATAGTTAAAAAAGTTTAGCTTTAATACTAGAATTTGTATGGTGATTGTGACATACTTTTATTCAAAATACTTGCCAAGACTTTGATCTCCACATGTGTGCTGGTTTTGAACCAAAACAAAGAGGTTTAAGTGAAAAGAGATGAGTTTTCTCCAAACCGGTTTATAGTAAAAAATTTTCAGTTTTGAACATCGAAAGTCTTGACCAGTTTTCTTCCAAATTATTGACTATAATTGACATATTTTGACTCCATATTTTGATTGAGACATTGATTTAGCATGCACGTGGTTTGCCCTTTGATTTGAAGAAGAAAACTTTACCATTTTAAAAGTTATGATGGGGTTAAACCTATAAATTATTGTGTTTGCTAAGTGAAACTTACTCATTTATATTGGTTTTAAGTGGTTAAACTCTTGATGTATGACATGACCACAGAACTCGAGAATGATCAAGAGAGAGAACTGAGGTTTGAAGTGGAAAGATTGAGATCAATTGGTGAGTGTTCCAACTACATGTTAGGACCATGTGATTTACTTGAATGATGCTAAATGTGACTTGTTGATCGAAAGTACTAGATATCTTGAATTGTTAGTGCATAGGCGAGTGTGTACTTTATCGTACTCGATCTAACTTAATTGAACTCTTGTTATCTTATTTACAAGTGAACTGATATACATGTATATGACTTGAAAGTTGGTTGGAAATGTTATCTCATCGATTATACTGAGTGCTTGGGATTTCAAATCCTATCGGCTAGTTAGTCGAATCGAACTAACAAGGGTTTGGTTGAGGAGATTGATGAACCATAGATAGAGTTTTGTGTTTTTTGTTTAATCCATTGGATGTGTCCTTTGGAATCGATATACTCGAGTATTACCACCCAGTGTTCTAGTGCTATTGGAGTTTGGTCCTGACATGGGGGTTGATCGGTGCATGGCAACTGAAGTTAAGCGGTGACCTACAGACATTGTTATTGGTGCATTTCAAACGTATGCGGAGTGTCAACGGACTCAAAAAACTGCTGTGGAACTGGCTTGTAAGAACCCACTATATCCTTGAGTTGCAAGTGAAATATTGAACGAGACTAATTGTTACGCCTAGAATCTGGCAGGAGCCACCGTATCAATTGTATTAACGTTTGAATTTTGGATGCTCTGCCTAGATCTTGGCGGAAGCCACTGAATCAGTACTGTATCCTTTTCTTGCTGGTGTTAAATTGTTTATTTAAATATGTGAATTGTTAATGGCTTTGCTTGTAATTGTTCACCTTCTTTGCTTTATGATTTTGATATATATGATTGATATCTTACCAATTTGACTGCATATTTTCTAGGAATCTCACTGGATTTTTAGCTCACCCCATTATTTGTTGTCCTTTACAGGGTGTGGGATGCCAGAGACAAGAATAGTAATAGTTTGTAATAGGAAATCTTAAACATGTATTTGGCTGACACTGTATCATGGTACTAGTCGTTAAGTTTTTTTCTTTTGGCTTGTACATTGGTTTGAATATTAGGACGATTTATAGCATGTAAATGTTATATTGAAGGATTTTAGTGTTATTGATTTGAAAATGTTAGTGAGTGAGTCTTGGCGAGAGTTGGACAGGCGGTCCGCTAACCTTTGGAGTACGTCCTAGAGGAAGGTGGGGTCGTCACAGTAGTGGCATTAGTTCCTTAGCCTATTAATTGAACATCTAGGAATTGGAGCTACCTCTAGTCATTACACATTCATTTTGAATCAACAAAAGGTAACTGGTGTAATACAAGTGCGATTTATATTACTATTATCACAATCATCACATTTGACATACTATTGTTATTTAGGGACTTGATAGTGCTCTGCTTGAACTCCTTCCCTACTGTCAACACAGATTTTGTGTCTAGCACCTATACAAAAATTTCAAGAAAAAACATCCTAGCCAACTGCTGAAAGATAGGCTATGGAGCATCACTGTAGCAACAACTACTGAGCTGTGTGAGTTAGAATTAGAAGATTTGAAGGAGTTTAATTCTCTTGCATATGCATGGGTCAAGAGAGCACTCCCTCCTAAACATTGGCGTAAGGTCTTTTTCCTCATTATATTAAGTCGACATGCTTGTTAACAATTTGTGTGAGACATTCTATGCTAAAATATTATAGTATAGGGATTTGCCAATTATTGCAATGATGGAGAAAATTAGAGAATATGTAATAGGTAGAATAGCAGATATGGTTTCTTGGATGAGAAAGTGCATAGTTCTTGTGGGTCCATCAATAAAAGGGTTACTTGAAGAAAGGCAAAATAGTCTAGGAAGTGGAAGACTATAGCAAATGGTGATGAGGGGAAGGGTATTAGATGAGTGGGCCAACGGGGGAGTAGTATGTAGTTTATATCAATATGAAAACTTGTTCATGTAATTTATGGCAAATTAGTGGGCTACCATGTTGCCATGCATGCTATAGCAACCATCCGTAGAATGAATGATGACCCATGCTTGCATTGTCATGAGTTCTGTTTTAAAGATTTATTTTTAAGAATTTATGAGAATGTGTTATACCCTATCAGTGGAAAAAAACTATGGCCACCAGTTCAAATTCTATGTTGGACCACCCATACCATATACCCAACCAAAGAGGCCTAGAAAATAAGAAGAAAAGATAGTTCTGATAAAAGAAACAACACCCATGGGGGAAAAAGCAATGTCCAGAAATTGAGAAAGCATGTTGTGATATATTATAGAAAATGTGGCAGGGCAAGTCAATGAGGATTCGAAAATCATTTTATATTTTCTTTTATTTTTAATAAGTTAATTTATATTTTCTTTTCTCTGAATTTACTTGCCTTAATTTCTTGATTGTTTTAATGGTTGAGTCATGATTTTTATCCTTTTCTCTTATATATAATTTGGTGCATGTTTAGTTTTGTAGTGCATTACGCTAGTGTGACTAACTAGTGAGGTGTGTGCAATAAATTTGGGGAACAAGAATGGGTGTTGTGCAAGAGGGATTATGGGACAAGAAGTGTTAAGAGTTAATTGGAGGAACACTAAATATCTTGGTGATTAGAGATAAATCAAGAGATAAAGAGATAGGCTTGAACCAAGTTTCGCCAAGTGTCGACAATCTAAGCTTTCTTTGACCAAAATAAGTCTTGTATTTATCTTCCATTTCACAACCAAAACTCCTTCATTTTTTCCTTCTTGTGGCCAAAAATAGAAAGAGAAAAAGGAGAGAAAAAGAATCTCAAGTTCTAGCCTTAATCTCTTACTTGATTTGTGAGAAAACCAAAGAAAAACCCTAATCTACTCCTTAGATCTTTGAAGCAAGTGCGGAAGGGAGCTTTTGGTGAAGTTTTTGGGGGAAGAAAGACATTGATTTGCTTTCCATCTTAAGGTTTGAAGTAAAAGTGCTAGGAACCATCTCTTTCTTCTTTTATTTTTAAATTTATCTGATATATGAAGCAAAAGAAACTAAAGGAAGCATGCTTATGGAAGATTTTATGGTTTTGTTAAGTTTTATTGAAATTTTCAATTTTGATACAAGATATATGTAGTTTAGTTTAGAGCTTTATATATGTGAAATTTTGCTAGATTTTCTTAACTAGAATATGTATCGTATACTCAATGATATGTTATCTTGATTGTTAGTGGTTTTGCTATGAAAATAGGGTTGAAATTGGACAGACAAGTTGGTGGAATTTTCCCTTATTGGTTAAGTGAAAGAGAGTGAGAGTTGAGGGGAACGCTTAGGGTGATTTGAACTTACTTTACTCGACGTTACTTGAGAACACTTTGATTTTCACATATAGGTTGGATTTTAGACAAAGTCAAGCGATTTAAAAGGAGGGAAGTAATGGTTGCCCAAACATATTTTATAGTTAGATGTGTCCAGTTTTAAACTCGTAATTTGTGTCACTTTTCTTCAAAAAATTGTACATATACATACCATATGTTACCCCATTTTGTGCTTGCAGTCTTGAGTTACATGAGTTACATTTACATGGTCTTCCTTGGATTTTCACAAGTAAAAGTTATGAATTTTGAAAACCTATGTTGGAAGTTTGATAGCTTCTTACTATACGATATTTGATTGCAGATTTCGAGAGTGGTCAGGAGACAGAACTTCAGCTTGACATTGCTAGATCTTAATTGGTTGGTGAATGTTTGAAATTGCATAGTAGAACTTGCCGCTTGATTGAAATGCTCTCTTGTTGTGATCGGACAATACTTGACTTGTTTGGTTGGGCAAGTATGTACTTTATCACACTTGCCCTAACTTGACTAAAGTACCATGCATTGTTTGCAAATGAATTGATATTCATGTATATGACTTGAAAGTAACCGCCTGGGATCTCAAACCCCATCGGCTAGTTAGTCGAATCGAACTAGCAAGGGCTTGGTCAAGGAGATTGACGAACCATGGGTACTTGTCGCGCCCCATTTTTTGATAAAATAAATAAATGGTTTAAAAATGTATTTTTTGATTCAATTTGTGATTTGGAAAATGAATTGTGATTTAAAAGAAAAATGGGTCTAAATGGGGGTTTGAGAATGCGACGATTTGACCCAAAATTATAGTTTAAAAAGGGTTTTTTGAAATAAAAAATCGGAGTCGCCACTTGGTAATGAGTTAAGGTGTACCAAGTCACCTAAAAATGAATTTTTAAAGAAAAATAGGAAAAAGTAGTAAGAAACCCCTTTTAAACGACTCCTAGTCCACGTAAACCAACGAAAAAGGTTCGGGAGTCACATTTGACGAAGGGGAAGGCAAGGATAAAATCCAAGGCACCCCTTCGACCTAGCCAAGGCTAGTTGCTTGATTTAATCAAAGATTTTCTTGTTTTAATCAAAGAATTTATTACATTTGGATGTACTACATGAATGCAAACCCTAGACCTAGGGGTATTGGGGGAAATTTCTCTTCAAAGGTTGAGTGGTGCCAATCACATTAATTGTGAAGCCCAATGACGATCCTTTGAAGAAGTCACGAATAATGCGAGTGGGATGCAAATGAATGGAATGCATGTATGCAATGTGAGGACATGAGTTTTGAAAAAGTAATAAAAAAACAATAAATATGTAAAGGAAAATGGTACGGGGAGACCTAAATCGTGACTCAATTTACCCTTTTATAGAGGGAATACAAGCGTGCTAAGGCTTAGAAAAAGCCACACTCGTCTATATCCCATATTTAAGGGGACTCTCAAGCAAATGAACCCTATAACTAGCATGAAATGCAAAAATCCTAAAATGGAGGGAAAAGGGGGTCGAGGGGCATGCAAAATGATAAAACTAAAAGAATGCATGACATGTAATGAACATGCAAACATGTACTAACGAGGGGAAATCCCTAAGGGTCTAGCGTTGGACTAGCCCATTCTATGAATTCCGACTAGCGTTGGACTAGTGGAAACGTACATTCGTCCATCACATTCATTCATGACCATGGAAAGCGAGTAGACATGCCAAACACTTATAAACACATAGCACATAACACTTAGCATGCTCAACTAGATGCAAGAACCTAATTAAAGCAAGTAACACATAACACATAGGCAATTAAAGCCCTAACTATTACATTTGCTAGCTAGGCACACGTCTTCGATAGGTCTTCATTGAATGCTCCTCCAAGCCCTATCTATTACAAGCCAAGAGGTGTACACATACCCCATAAAGAAGAACTTAAATAAAAGCAAAAGTAAATGAAATGAAAGAACTAAAGAAAGGCAATGAAAGCAAGTAGTCATGTAATTTCCACGTAACACGTTGGATCACATAGAAGAGATACAAAAAGGGATAAAAGAAAATATACCGCCCCCTTTGAATGGTGACCAAATGAAAGAAAAATGGCTTCAAAACAATAAAAAGGTCAAGGTACCACTTTAATTGAGAAAAATTAAAAGAAAATGGAAACAACCGTCAAATTGAATCACTCGAAGCATTCCAAGGAAAGTAAACTACTCGTACTTAACCAATTAAGACAAACAAAAACCCAATTGGAAAAAAATTAAAGAGGTCTAAAGGGCCAATTTATTACTATTATAAACACTAAGGAACTAAAAAAACATAAAATAAAATTAAGAATCTAAGGTGAAACTTACCAAATCAAACTAGAAAATTCACAAAAAGGTAAACGAGGAGCAATTTACTAGTAGCTAAACAACCAAATGCCAAAGAATCCAAAAAAAATCAAATTAACTACAAGTCTAGGAAAAAGAAATTATTAGACCCTTCAAATTCATTCTACAATCCCTTAAGTATCTACCCAAAACAAATCAAGATGTATTAAAGAGGAAATGGCATGTTAGGAGGACAAAATTAATTAAGTTTCCAATTAATTGGGCCATGGAAGCATTAGATGGAAGCCAAGGGGTTGGAGTGCGATTTTTGAAAGTCATTTTCATGCAAAAGCCATGCAATCACGTAGAAGAAACTTTCTCTGCAACAAATTTCATTTCCAGCCGTGGCTTCTTTCCATTCTACCATGCAAACACAATCCAACAAACAAAAAAACTTGTAAGGAGATCAAACATTCTTCCCCCTCTTCGGAACGCAAAAATCCAGAAAACAAGAATATTCAAATGCTAAAACAAAATCCAGCAACTTTGACTTGTTCTTCCTATTTCATGCTGCAAAAACTGAAAACTAGCAAGGTAGACAACTAAACCAGTTTTGGTGAATTGCTGCATTACCGAGTTGCTCAAATGCACTCCTAGCACAATTAAAAATTCAGCCAATCGATCCAAGCTTCAACATTAAATCAAAGACAAGCGTAACTCAACAGGCCAACAACTCCAAATACAAATTCTGGCAGCCTCTCATGCGAAGAAAAATGAAAAAAAAAACTTTCTTATAATCTGCTGCAAATTTGTAGCTTACTCTTTGTACAGACCATCCATGAGCTCAAATCAAAACATAATGAGGCAAATATCGCATGTTACCCACTAGTATACCCCAAGACATAAACCATTTAACATGCTCAAACAAGCAAAATATAGTTCGGTGACTGCTAAAAAAAACAAAGTGCAGCAGCAATTTCCAGCCGCAATCTTTCGCATTTTTATCATGCAAACAAATTCATCAACCCAGAAATTATTGACCCAATTTAAAACATGAAATTTTGGGTGCAAGATTAAGATGGCAAATCTGGTTTTGATCATCAACAAAGGAAGGAAATTCATTATCCATCAATAATAAAAGAAGCAAATCTGGCTTTGTGCACCTTCAGCCGCAGCTTTTCTTGCATTTCAACATACAAATGTGTTCACCATATATCAGAGTTTTAACTACCAATCACCAACTAAACTTGTAACTTCATTGTAGCATTGAAACAAGAAAATGGAGCTAATCATCAAAGGTAGAAAGAAAACTAAACAGCACAAGAATGAAACAGAAAAAAACGCAGCAAGCTTTCTGCAATTCGGCACTTTACAAAATCCAGCTTTCAAACACAATCAAATCCAAACACAAGGCTTTAAACTAGGCAGCAAACCATCATCCAAACAAATAGAAAAAAAAAACTGAGCAAAATCCAGTGCAAATACAAATAAAATACGTTCAGCAAGTTGAAAAATCTGGAACATATAAAACTGATTTGGCAAGTTGAAATGCATTTTCCAGCAAGTACTTGGGCATGAATCCGAATTTACCTCGGTTAAATCATTGTGTTAAGTACCCAAAACTAACATGCAAGGCTACTTAATGAAATTACTATCATTTCTAGTTCAGATCAAGTTCGGACAGCAACTATAAACATCCACAAATCCAGAAATTCTGTTCGCCATCCTTGGATGAACTTGCATGTAGCCGTTCACTATTTCATTTTTTTTTTTTTTTTTGCTTAGCCGGACCAATAAACTTCCTGCAAAGCTTAATCATCTAATTTTAATTAGTCAAACACCTAACCAAGTGAAAATCAACCACTTTCCAGCAAATTTCATGCTAAAATACCCATGCAATTTCCAAAACAACTTCAACGGCTAAACTGGAAAAATTGTTTCAGCAATCCATCAACTTCCATTAAAATTTCCAGCCATGCAACCGAAATTCAGGCCACGTAGTTCACATGCAACATCAAATAAGAAACTATCTATCAGGTTGAGTCCAAAATTAAGCTCAGATCATCACAGCTAGCAAATTAAAAACCGAAACTTCCAGCTCAAGCTCTCGGCAGCTTCACTTCCTTCTCAAACAGATTTTTCTATGATTTAACCTATCATCTAACCACACAATCCCACATGCATGCTTATAGTCAGCTTCATCAACCCATAAACAACTCATCTAAGTTCAGAAATTACCTTAGCTTGAAGCCTAAAACACACGACTAGCAGCTGCAAATCCTCCACTCTCGGCTGTCCAGAATTGCAGTCCGCAACTCTCCCTCTCCCTGGCTCAAACTTGCGGCTGGATTGGAGGAAGTTTGACTCTCGGTTCTCTCTCTCCCTCTCTCGGTTGGTCTTGAAGTGAGGCTGGAAGATAAGCTAAGTCCTCACCTCTCTCTCTCTCGTCGTTATTTCCAAAGAAGCTGATCACTTCACAGCTCCCGGCATAGGAACAATTGAAAAAATAAAATGTTATGGTGAGTGATAATGATTGTAGTGAACTGGCAATGATATAGCGTAGTGGGATGTATATATTGAGGTATTGGGAGTGGAGTGGAGTGGAGTGGAGTCGGCAATAACAATGGAAGGTGCTAGGTTGAGAAGTGGAAAATGGAGCCGGCAGAAATAGAATTGTGATTTTTTGATTTTTTTTTTTTTTTTGATTTTTTTTTGATTTATTGAATAGAAACTAAATCTAAATAAACTAGAATCCACAAAGCACAATTTTCCATTTTTCATCAATTTCCTCTTTTCTTTTCTTTTCTTTTTTCACAAATTTTACGTTAAAACTTAAAACTAAAACTAAAACTAAAACGTGAACAAAATTAATATGACAAATAATTAGCAAATAAAAGACAAATAAAAAGGTAACAACTAAAATGCAGACAATCTAAAACAAAATCATGAATTAGATGCAACATACAAATTATTTAAAAATTTGGTGTCTACAGTTTGCCCCTCTTTGTTTGAGTTTTGAAAAAACTTGAGACAAAGAAGTAGACACCAAATACTTACCTGTGTTATTCGGCTGCAGAATGATTTGAACGGACAGGACTTTTAAAAAACGGGACTGACCCGAACAAGGAATTTAAAACGGGACTGACCCGAACAGGAATTTAAAACGGGACTGGGAACTGACCCGAACAGGAATTTAAAACGGGACTGGCCCGAACAGGGATTTAAAACGGGACTGGCCCGAACAGGGATTTAAAACGGGACTGGCCCGAACAGGGATTTAAAACGGGACTGGCCCCAGGAATTTAAAACACTGGCCCGGGAATTTAAAACGGGACTGGCCCGAACAGGAATTTAAAACGGGACTGGCCCGAACAGGGATTTAAAACTGGCCCGAACAGGGATTTAAAACGGGACTGGCCCGAACAGGAATTTAAAACGGGACTGACCCGAACAAGGATTTAAAAGGGGACTTCACTGGGGAAGTTTAAACAATGAATTGAGTTTTTTTTTTTTTTTTTTTTTTTTTTACCTGAGAATATTTCAACTTTTGTACCAAGAGGGAAATTTGGATTTCTGTGACTGAAACGATAGCTGATGCTGTTTCTTATGATCGAGTCTTGCAAATAACATCGATCCTTGTTTACTGGGAAGCTTTTGTCTGACATCGGTTTAGGTGCCAAAAAGAGAGTGGCTGCTTTTGTTTGTAAATGCAACATTCCTGCAAAAAAAGAAGAAATAATGGGCTTGCCACCATTATTTGATCCGGTTTGCCTTGAGAGTCGTGTAAACATGAGTCTTGTGATGCTTTTATTTCGGCTCGGCGGCGTCTGCCTTAAACCTTTCAATTTCTGAGACTGATAAAATGCAGATTTACCACGTCACCCAATCCAGGTGGTAGCTTTGTTGTATGTTACTCCCTGTAACTGATGATTGAATCCCCTATTTTTGCACAAACCTCAGGGTTTATCATTCATTTGAATTTAATGGTGAAAGAATGATGCATGAAAATTAGTATATGCAAGATGATTTCCTATGTTAGGCAAAGATGAGCATGCAAAAGAATGTAGACAATCATAAGCATTCACACACAAATAATTTGAGAATAACCAAGAGGTTTATAAAGATACATTTTGCAAAAGAATATTTGTAAAGAACAAATACAAATTTAACCAACGAATATCATATTCAAAACTTTGGATATTTTCTCTTCGGAATCCGATATTGGCAGAAGTATCACAAATATGAGGAAAACCCCAAATGAACCAGGTCACCGGCTGTTCCTTCTTGAGCTTGTCTGTTGAGAAAACCTACCTTGGCGCCCTTTCGGGTTTTCACCAAGGTTGCCCCCACCCTTTTTGTTGTTTTTTTTTTTTCTTTCTTTTTTCTTTCGAGGCGCCCTTTCGGGTTTTCACCTAGAGAACCATGAAATATCTCGACCATTATCGACTCAGAAATATGAATTGAAGATTTCTGGCATCAGTAGAATGCATTTCCCTTGTGAGATTAGGCGAAAGCATTATAGACATCACCTGCCAGTTGATTAACAAATTTCCTAATAGAAATGCAGCAAGTGATGAAAACCAGGACTTTGGGCTTTTGTAATGAAGTCCGGTGGGGTGTTTTTCAAGAAAGGTTAAGGCTTGAAAGCAGATTTGATACGAGGGGTGAAATAACTTGAGATTGCACCCTTTTGAAAACAACTCCGAAACTGAGGAAAATTTGCCCCAGTTTGATCAGATTTTCTCTCTTTGCATTTTTCATTGTATTTTCCTCACTTTTTGCATTTTTCTTTGAAAACTAAATTTGCCCCAGTATAGGGTTTTCTTCTTTTTTTTTTTTTTTTTTTTCGAAACAAATTTACCCCAGTGTGGGGTTTGCAATTCTCAAGGGTTATCAAACGAAATTTGTCAATTCTGATGGCTCAAAGGGGACAAGTAGAGATAAAATGTTTTTAGTGTAAAAGAAGATGGCCTGACTTGCATTTCGCCATTTGCATGAATTTCTAAAGAAAATTTGCATGATCAAATGAAAAACTTTTTGCACATATCTGAGTTGATGGGTTGAGGGAAAACCCGTCCATCCATTTCCGCCAAAATAAGAGCTCCGCCAGGTAATACCTTTTGGATAATGAACGGCCCTTGCCAATTTGGAGCGAACTTGCCTTTAGCTTCATCTTGCATTGACAAAATTCGCTTCAGTACCTTATCACCTTCTTCAAATGCCCGCCGATGGACTTTTTTGTTGTAAGCTCGGGCCACACGTTTTTGATAGCATTGCCCATGACAGATAGCATTGAATCGCTTCTCATCTATCAAAGTCAATTGCTCATGGCGCTGCTTGATCCAATCGGCCTCCTCCAATTTAGCTTCCATAAGGATTCGTAGCGACGGAATTTCAACCTCAGCTGGTAATACAGCTTCCATCCCATACATAAGTGAATATGGCGTTGCCCCAGTCGATGTCCGAATAGAAGTCCGGTACGCCATCAATGCATAAGGCAACTTTTCATGCCAATCGCGATGCTTTTCTGTCATTTTGCGGATAATTTTCTTCAGATTCTTATTTGCGGCTTCTACAGCTCCATTCATCTGAGGCCTATAAATGGCAGAATTGCGGTGTTTGATTTTGAACTGCTCACATAGTCCATCTACCATGTCATTGTTCAGATTCTTGGCATTGTCCGTGATAAGCGTTTCGGGTACTCCAAAGCGACAGATGATGTGATCTCTCAGGAAATTGGCCACTACCTTCTTCGTGACATGTTTGAATGACTCTGCTTCAACCCATTTGGTAAAGTACTCGATCGCCACCAATATAAATCGATGTCCATTTGAAGCGGGAGGATCGATTGTACCAATCACGTCCATACCCCACATTGAACAGGGCCATGGGGCGGTCATGCTATGCAGTTCAGTGGGTGGAGCGCGTATAATGTCACCGTGCATTTGGCATTTTATACATCCCCGGACAAAATCTATACAATCATGCTCCATAGTAAGCCAGAAGTATCCGGTTCTCATGATTTTCTTCGCTAGCAAATGGCCATTCATGTGAGGTCCACAAACGCCACTATGCACTTCTTTCATCATATATTGAGCTTCATCCTCATCAATGCACCTTAAAAGGTTCAAATCTGAGGTTCTTTTGTATAACACTTCTCCATTTAAGAAAAATTTTGAAGCCATTCTACGCAGAAAATTCTTGTCCTTTGTCTTAGCATGCAGAGGGTAAGATCCTGTTTTGAGAAACTCCTTAAGATCATTATACCACGGAACATTGTCGGAGGACTTGTCTACAACCCAACAGTGGGCAGGTTTGTCTTGAAGTTGAATCGGAATTGGCTCGATCCTCAATTCATCAGGATATTGGATCATAGAAGCTAAAGTGGCCAAAGCATCGGCAAATGCGTTTCGGGCACGTGGAAGATGTCTGAACTCCAAATTTCGAAATTGCTTGGCCAGAGTAAGCAGACTGCAATGGTAGGGCAGAATTTTTGAATCTTTGGTTATCCACTGTTTCAAGGTTTGATGTACAAGCAAATCTGAATCGCTGAAAGCTATCAACTCTTTGATTTCCATTTCCAAAGCCATTTTGAGACCAAAAATGCAAGCTTCATATTCAGCCATGTTGTTTGTGCAGGCAAATTGCAATTTGGCAGCGGCAGGGTAATGTTTCCCTTCGGGTGAAACCAGAACAGCTCCAATTCCAACTCCGAGGGAATTCGAAGCTCCATCGAAGAAAAGCCTCCATTCAGGGCTTTGTTCACTCATATCATCTGTAGCGCCTACGAATAAAACTTTCTCATCAGGGAAATAAGTATGAAGTGGCTGATAATCATCATCCCTTGGATTTTCCGCCAGATGATCAGCTATAGCTTGCCCCTTGACCGCCTTTTGTGAAGTGAAAACAATGTCGAACTCTGATAGAATTATCTGCCATTTGGCCAGGCGTCCGGTTAACATCGGCTTCTCCAAAAGAAACTTCAGAGGATCAGATCGGGAAATAAGATAAGTGGTATGGCTCAACAAGTAGTGTCTCAACTTTTGAGCCGCCCAGGCCAATGCACAACAGCTTTTCTCAATGAATGAATAATTAGCTTCGTACTGTGTGAACTTCTTACTTAGATAGTAAATGGCTTGTTCTTTCCTCCCAGAGTCATCGTGCTGACCTAGAACACACCCTACTGCTCCATCGAGTACAGATAAATACATAATCAAAGGTCGGCCCAGTTTGGGTGGCACTAAAACTGGTGGATGCAACAAATAATCTTTAATCTTGTCGAAAGCCTGTTGGCACTCCTCATTCCAATACAACGGCACATTCTTTCTCAATAATTTGAACAACGGCTCGCATGTGGCAGTTAGTTGGCCGATGAACCTCCCAATGAAATTGATCTTCCCTAAGAAGCTTTTCACGTCCTTCTGAGTTTTCGGCACTGGCATATCTCGAATTGCTTTGATTTTCGCCGGATCTATTTCTATGCCCTTCTTGCTAACAATGAATCCCAACAGCTTACCCGCAGGTGCTCCAAAGGCGCATTTCGCAGGATTTAACTTCAAATTGTACTTCCGCAATCTTTCGAATAACTTCTTCAAATCAACCAAATGGTCCTCTGCCCTCTTAGACTTGATTATGATGTCATCCACGTAGACCTCCATCTCCCGGTGGATCATATCATGAAATAAGGTTGTCATGGTCCTCTGATACGTTGCTCCTGCATTCTTTAAACCGAAAGGCATGACTCGGTAGCAAAAGGTACCCCAAGGGGTAATGAAAGCAGTTTTCTCCCTATCCTCTTCTGCCATCAAAATTTGGTGGTAGCCAGCAAAACAATCGCAAAAGGATTCAATCTCATGTCCGGCAGTATTGTCTAAGAGAATGTGAATGTTTGGTAGAGGGAAATCATCTTTAGGACTGGCTTTATTAAGGTCTCTATAATCAACGCAAACTCGCACCTCTCCATTCTTTTTTGGAACAGGGACTGGATTTGAAAGCCAAATTGGGTAATGGGAAACAATGATAATGTTGGTTTTGAGTTGTTTTTCAATTTGCTCTTTTATTTTGAGGCTCATATCGGGTTTGAACTTTCTGGGTTTTTGCTTTACGGGTGGAAAAGAAGGGTCTGTGGGTAACCTATGCACTACCACGTCAGTTGAAATGCCAGTCATATCATCATAGGACCATGCAAAGACATCTTGGAACATAGTCAAAAATTCAAGCATCTCCTTTTTCTGCCTCTCATTCAAATGAATACTAATTTGCACCTCCTTAACTTCATCCTCAGTGCCAATGTTAACCTTTTCTGTTTCTTCCAGGTTCGGTTTTGGTTTTTCCTCATATTGTTCAAGGTCCTTTGCAAAAGAATCGAATACCTCCTCATTATCACTCTCGCTTTGGAGTTCGGATTCACAGACCTCCAAGTCATGAGTGATATAGAGATTGCCGTTATTGAATTCCAGAATTGTGATATCCAAAGGGTCAAATAATTTTATTTTTGGCCATCTGAAAGAATTAATGAATGTGGGATAATAAGCAAATAAGCATACAACAAACAAATGGTCAAGCAATACAACGAAGATATAAACAAATGAATAAACAAAACAACATGACAAGAACAACTTGTACATTTTCATAAAACCTTTGATTGAAAGCAAATGGAAATGAAAACTTAACAATATTTACATGCGAAAATGTTAGTCAAAAAGTAAAATTGTTTTCATTGGCTATTTACAGATGCAACTTTTCATGAATTCACATGAATGATAAACCCCTTTCAGTTTACCGAAACTCCTTCCGAACGGGCAGGAACTCGGCTGTCCAATTGGGAATTGATCCTTCGGGGATGTCAGGAAATTCAGCTTCGCCTGGAACACTATCTTCAAATGTTGCCCCAACGAACAATTGGGCCAAACTAGCTTCAATTTCGTCAACTGGGTTGATTTCTGACATGATCACCTCGGCTGGTCGTGGGAAAGTATAATGCAGGGGTGGAATGTCAAGAGCCCTTTGCCTTCCTTCTTTCTCCGCTTTCTTGCGCTCCTTCATTTCTCTGATATCCTTAGCAGTCGGTCGGAAACCCAAACCAAACGAATCATTTTTCTCCACAATCTCCACTGGCTTTAAAATTCCTTGCAGATCTCGTCCCAGCCCTTTGTCAAATTCATAGCCTCCACGGATCATCTCCTTAGCCATCATGACACTGGCCCTTGATAGAGCTTGCTCCTCCTTTGTTATCCAACTGACGGAGACAATATCAGATGTGCTATGAGGGGTCACTGTGGAGCTTCGGCTACCCTCTTCTTTGGACTCGGAATCGATGATTACAAGGCAATCCTCTTCGGCAAATATAGTTATCAGCTTGTCATTTACTACAAATTTCAACAACTGATGTAATGAAGAAGGCACCGCCCCAGACTTGTGAATCCATGGCCTGCCAAGCAAAACGTTGTAAACACTAGGAAAGTGCATGACTTGGCAGGTTATTTGAAACTGGGCGGGTCCCATTTCAACTACTAAATCCACTTCTCCTATTGGCTCTCTTTGTGCTCCATCAAAACCTCGAACTATGGTCCCTGAAGGCCTCAGCTTGATGTCTTGCAATCCCAGCTTTTCCAAGGTGCTCCAAGGACAGATATTAAGCGCGGATCCATTATCAATCAAAACCTTCGGCAGCCTTTTCCCATTGCACCTAACAACTATGTACAGGGCCTTGTTATGTCCAATGCCTTCCGCCGGCAATTCATCGTCAGAAAAAGTAATTTGCTTGGTGAATAACACACTCCCAACCACGTGCGAAAAATTATCAACAGAAATGTCCCTAGGGATTTGAGCTTTAGTCAATACCTCGATCAACGCATCCCTATGCACATCTGAAGAAAAAAGTAAATCCAACATGGATATCTGGGCAGGTGACTTGCTTAGCTTCTCAATCACATTGTATTCACTTCTCTGGAGCCTTTTAAGAAAATCCAAGGCTTCCTTCTCAGTGATTGTTGGTTTGGCGGGTGGCTCGGAATTATTTGCTTGAATCGGAATGGTAGCTTCAAATGGACTTACGATTTTCCCTGATCTGGTGACCACTGACACTTCTTCCTTCGCGATTGACTTTTCCCCAATCTGTACAGTAGGTTCATTGTAATTCCATGGCACTTGTTGCAGACTCAGAACAGGCTCCTGCTTCGGGAATTCGATGATTACTGGCTCCAAAGCCTCACTCTCCGCTGGCGTGAGATCCAAAACAAAGGGCTTTTCGTCCTCTTCAAATGGCAATTCTATGACAAAGGGTTGGTCTGTGACCCCAAACACTTCAGCTTCCCTTGTCAATTCTTTGACCGGTTCCACATACTCCGTATCATCCAGAATAACCCCAATGATATTGGCATGTTCCGGTAAAGGGTTCCTATTTACGTTCGGCCCTTGCGCCTCCCTTTTCCGGATTACAATCTCCCCGGCTTCAACCATATCTTGGATTTTATGCTTAAGCGCCTTGCAATCAAAGGTGGCATGTCCGGGGGCCCCAGAATGATAAGCACAGACAGCTTGTGGATTATACCACGCGGGCATGCCATATGGGTAGGTAGGAGGGGGTACTGTACTAATTTTCCCGGCGGCCTTCAACTGGTCATACAATTGGTCCAGAGGCCTGCCTAAATTGGTGAATGTACGGCTAGGTGGTCGGTTGTAAGGTTCAGGAGGTTGAGGATGGTTGTAAACAGGTCTATTTGGTGGAGGAAATCTTAGGTTATATGGAGGGCGAGGTCGGTTTTGAGGTGGATTTGGTTGGGAAATTTGAAAAGGGGCTGAAAGTGGGTTAGGATAACTTGGGCGAGGTCGAGGGTGGTGGATGTTGGTGGTATATACAGGATGCGGGTTTGAGTAGTAAGGGTAATGTGGTTGGTAGGTTGGATTGTGTTGGTATCGGGGTCGGGGTGAAGGGTTTTGGTTCCAAATAAAGGTTGCATCCCCCTCCTTCTTTTTGAACGGCGGCTTTTTCACATTGCTTCCTTGACCTTGTAAAGCATCCAACTGGGATTTGAGAGCAGAGACGTTGACAATTTTCCCGGCTCTTACAAAGTCATCAAACTCTTCCAATTTATTCACAATGGCAGCAAATGAACAACCAGTCATACGGAAAATTTCTTCGAAATATGGAGGATCATGCGCCTTTATGAATGTGCGAATAATTTCATCCTCGGTCATCGGAGGCTCCACTTTCGCAGCTATCTTTCTCCATCTCTTGGCATATGTCTTATGATCTTCAGATGGTCGCCTCTTCGTTCCTTCCAAAGTAGTTCGGGTTGGTGCCAGCTCACAGTTATACTCATATTGTCTGATGAAGGCATTGGACAGATCGAGCCAGGTCTTCACTTCCTCTGGCTTTAGGTTGGAATACCAATCGAGAGCATCCCCTTCTAAGCTTTCTGGAAATAATCTCAACGGCAAATTCTCGTCATCCACTGGCTTGCCCAACTTGTTAGCAAACAAACGCAGGTGCGTCTTAGGGTTACCCGTTCCATCATATTTGTTGAACTTAGGGGTCTTGAACCCCACCGGTAGTTGTACGTTCGGAAATAGGCACAAATCATCATAATCCAACACCCCTTGTTTGCTTAAACCTTGGCTTTTCCGAATAAATTCATCAAAACGATCCAAGCGTTTAAGTAACTTCATATCAATCTGGGCAGACGACTCTCCCATTTCTGGCTTATTTTGAAAAGTGTGCTCCGGCACCACGGGCTCCGCGGTAGTCTGATAAAAAACTGGTGGGTTCAAATGCAGGGTCGGATTGTCTTGAGGCTGAAATCCTTGACCATAAGGAGGGTAGAAAGGAGGATTTTGAGTAAAAGCATATTGCGGGTTTACAGTTCCCTCAAACGTAGTTTGAAATGGAGGAATAACAAATGGTTCGGATTGTGTTTGTGTGGCGGGTACAGGTTCAGGTTGCACTCCGCTACTAACGAGCTCATCAATCAACTTCTTCTGAGCGGCCATTTCCGATGCCATTTCCCCAAATTTTGTGAGTAACTCTGTCAACTGAACCCCAGGACTTGCAGCTTCCGGCTGGGTAGTTGCGACGGCCTTATCAGATGATTCTGGTTGAGTACTCATGTCTACACGATTCCTTTGGGCTTTACTTCGGGATCGCGTAATAATGGGGCTTTTCCGAAAAGCTATTTTGAAATTTACCTGAGAATGCAAAAGACTTCTTTAGATAAATCAATGATTACTGAATTTCTGCAATTTATTCAAAAAAAGAGAAAAAAGAAAAAGACATGAGTTAGTAATTATTCAAACAATTCGGATGCATGTCTTATTTGGGGGGCCCTTTTTGTGCCAAGGGTAGGCCTAGCATGATGCAACACCTTCGAAATGGGACCCGTAATACAAACCTGTTTTTGACAATAATCCAAAATAAGAGCAAAAGAAAAGTCATTTTCATTGATAAACTTGCCAATATTTACATCATGTCACGAAGACGATTCCGTACAAGATTACCAAAACTTCTGAACCTATCTAATACAGAGTCCTTTGTTTCCCTAGCATATGAAATTCTAACACATTCAGTTTGGTCATATAATTCTGCACATTTCCTTTTCAGCTCTTGACGCTTTCCTTGTTCATTTTCATACAATTGCTTGTTTTGCTCGGCCATCCCTTTGTATGCTTCGGCAGACTTACTTAACTGCAGAATTTCCCTATCTTTTGCTTCGACAATGGCCTTTAACCTTTTCACCTCCTCAGCTGGCTCATCTTGAATTTCTTGCGCAGCGGATCCTCCTACCCAGTCTTCGTATTGTGAAGTCGTCAAACCCTTCTGCTTGAGCTCCGGGATGTATCTAAAACTCACGTCATCGGATAGCGTCACCCAGGCGTCAATAATCCGATCTTTCATAGGGATTTGATTTGGACACATTCCCCAGTTAAAAATAATGGTGACTTCGCTCATGTCAATTACGGGTGGTATTTCTTGGACACGCCCTAATTGTCTGAGAAACCTTTTTGGGGCGTACGCGGTAATCCCTTGAGTACCCAGTAGGAGAATGAATTCGGATGCCTGAGTGCGAAGAACGGGTTTAGTACAATCGGTCCAATCCAACACCCATCTAATATTTTGATCGGTCACGTTCTTCAAGAAATCCACAAACTCAGATGCATTACACGGCAGATTGTCTCTGTTAATTCTCTTGTGATGCGTGGTTATCCAGTTGTATGCGGACATTGGTAGACTCGATGAAATAGCCGATCGTCTCATGAAATGCTCCATTCCCCATATATGTAAGATCAAATTTGAACCACAAAAGAACTTTTTCCCTTTCTGACAGGTAGTGCAGGCTATGAAGATGTCGGCCAAAATGGTAGGAATAATGGAACACGGCCTATCATTAATTCCGAGAAACAAGTCATACAGGATTCTAGTGAGCTTGAAGGCTATCTTTTTGTCTTTCCTAGGAAAAAAGTAGGTTCCCGTCATGACTAAACCGTATACCCAGACTCTCTTTCGATCCCACGTTTCCTTGGAAGTAAACGAGAAATCCCCTTGATGCCTCTCAAAACCATCTCTTAGCGCAAATCGATCAAATAAGAACTTCGCCTCTATATTTTGGTCTGCCCCTTGTAGTACTGATTCCTTTAACCCAGTGAAACGGCAAAATTCAGCTTTGTTAGATACTAGCGGCAATACCACGGCAGTTCCTTGAATCGGCAAATTGAGAAATCCAGCGATTTCCTCAATTGTTATGGTCATCTCCCTTTTTCCAAGTCTAAAAGCAGAACAAATGGGGTCCCATAGATGCACCAAAGCTTCTACCAAATATCCATCGGACTTAATGTCCTTGAAATCCCCGATGTGTCCTAATCGATCGGCTATTTGGTTAACCTCATTGGGTGAGAGTAACGTGGGCCATCTTTGTACCTCCGGCGGCACTACTAACATCTGTTGCACTCGGCGAGGGCTCTCCATCTAGAAACCAAAACCGGAGTTAAATACCTTACCTACAGGTCCCATTTCTCTGGTTAACAGGAATTTAAACGTGCAAATCCCAAAAATTGAGTTAAATACCCATGGGATTTAGGTTGGCTTGTCCCTAATGCGGGATTCCCTAAGTGGCATTCCCTTTCTAAGGCTTATGCATGATGCCATTCTTATCAAAGCAGGGAAAAATGCGATTTGAAATGAGACGTGACCTAAGGAGCCCTTTGTTTGCCAGGGTAAGCCTAAAATGGTATGACATTAATTTATGAACAAAATATACCGAAATTTCTAAACGTGCAATAGCCTATCTATAAGGGTAGGTCCTAAAAGAGGATCATGCCAGACCTCTTATTTGCTAATGTTTGTGAATGCAATGGGGGCACAAAACCAAGAAAAGTTAGCTCAGTCCGATAAATACACATAACACATTGTAACAACGAAATCAACACAAGGGAATAAAGCAATAAAAAGAAGAAAGGGGTTGGACCCCTCCCCTCGTGAATAGTGTCCCTAATAGGGTAAGGTCGACTCTACCCTAGGCAAGCTAAAATGGATGCATGAGGTTAGGGTTCACTAATGCATCTAGACTCAATAAGTCATAGGTCCCCGAGCCTTCAGACTTGGAAACCAAGGGTCATCACTCCCAAGGTTCCTTGTCGGTGGCTCGAGCGATTCCCCAGGCGTTGCTACGCACACGTCGTGTTACGGCTACCCGTCTGGGCAAATCTAAAAAAAATCCTCAACCTTCGACTAAAAACTAATAGGTTATCAACCTAAAGTTTAAAGCGGAAGATCGAGTGACCCCTCGGATCATGCTACGCACACGTCGTGATACGATCACATGTCCAAGTGGGTCGCCTAAAATCCTAATAGGGTGGAGTGGCGTGACAAGCCACTAAAAGAAAAATAAATGAAGGGTAAAAATAATTAAAGCGTATGCGCGTATGCTAGTGCTCGTTTGGAGGGGAGGGATCAAGAACCAACGCGAGGCTCTAAGGTGACACACCCCCCCAAATGCAATGCGAGCGCGAGGTAAGCAAGTAAACATACATCCAATCAACCAATCATACATTCGTGAGTGAGGGAGTAGTTGGATACGCGTGAAATGCAAAAATCCTAATAAAAGGAAAAATGCAATCCTAAACACCCAAATGTGATATATGAAAAGATTAAAAGAAGAAAAAGATTGATTAAATCAAAATTGCTCGGACTCTCGAATGTCCCCAGTGGAGTCGCCAACTGTCGCGCCCCATTTTTTGATAAAATAAATAAATGGTTTAAAAATGTATTTTTTGATTCAATTTGTGATTTGGAAAATGAATTGTGATTTAAAAGAAAAATGGGTCTAAATGGGGGTTTGAGAATGCGACGATTTGACCCAAAATTATAGTTTAAAAAGGGTTTTTTGAAATAAAAAATCGGAGTCGCCACTTGGTAATGAGTTAAGGTGTACCAAGTCACCTAAAAATGAATTTTTAAAGAAAAATAGGAAAAAGTAGTAAGAAACCCCTTTTAAACGACTCCTAGTCCACGTAAACCAACGAAAAAGGTTCGGGAGTCACATTTGACGAAGGGGAAGGCAAGGATAAAATCCAAGGCACCCCTTCGACCTAGCCAAGGCTAGTTGCTTGATTTAATCAAAGATTTTCTTGTTTTAATCAAAGAATTTATTACATTTGGATGTACTACATGAATGCAAACCCTAGACCTAGGGGTATTGGGGGAAATTTCTCTTCAAAGGTTGAGTGGTGCCAATCACATTAATTGTGAAGCCCAATGACGATCCTTTGAAGAAGTCACGAATAATGCGAGTGGGATGCAAATGAATGGAATGCATGTATGCAATGTGAGGACATGAGTTTTGAAAAAGTAATAAAAAAACAATAAATATGTAAAGGAAAATGTGCACGTGAGTGGGCAAGGTACGGTATGTGAAATGATAATATGAAGTGCATGTGTGCAAGTGATGATAAAAGTGTTCGTGTGCAAGTGAAGAAACATAAAGGTGCACGTGTGCAAAATGGAACAAAAGTGTTCGTGTGCAAGTGAAGGGATAAAAGGTGTATGTGTGCAAATGGAATGAAAAGTGAAAGTGTAATGATAGAGTGGATTTAGAATGCATGAGCCTAGGGAACGCATGCATATTGGGTACGGGGAGACCTAAATCGTGACTCAATTTACCCTTTTATAGAGGGAATACAAGCGTGCTAAGGCTTAGAAAAAGCCACACTCGTCTATATCCCATATTTAAGGGGACTCTCAAGCAAATGAACCCTATAACTAGCATGAAATGCAAAAATCCTAAAATGGAGGGAAAAGGGGGTCGAGGGGCATGCAAAATGATAAAACTAAAAGAATGCATGACATGTAATGAACATGCAAACATGTACTAACGAGGGGAAATCCCTAAGGGTCTAGCGTTGGACTAGCCCATTCTATGAATTCCGACTAGCGTTGGACTAGTGGAAACGTACATTCGTCCATCACATTCATTCATGACCATGGAAAGCGAGTAGACATGCCAAACACTTATAAACACATAGCACATAACACTTAGCATGCTCAACTAGATGCAAGAACCTAATTAAAGCAAGTAACACATAACACATAGGCAATTAAAGCCCTAACTATTACATTTGCTAGCTAGGCACACGTCTTCGATAGGTCTTCATTGAATGCTCCTCCAAGCCCTATCTATTACAAGCCAAGAGGTGTACACATACCCCATAAAGAAGAACTTAAATAAAAGCAAAAGTAAATGAAATGAAAGAACTAAAGAAAGGCAATGAAAGCAAATAGTCATGTAATTTCCACGTAACACGTTGGATCACATAGAAGAGATACAAAAAGGGATAAAAGAAAATATACCGCCCCCTTTGAATGGTGACCAAATGAAAGAAAAATGGCTTCAAAACAATAAAAAGGTCAAGGTACCACTTTAATTGAGAAAAATTAAAAGAAAATGGAAACAACCGTCAAATTGAATCACTCGAAGCATTCCAAGGAAAGTAAACTACTCGTACTTAACCAATTAAGACAAACAAAAACCCAATTGGAAAAAAATTAAAGAGGTCTAAAGGGCCAATTTATTACTATTATAAACACTAAGGAACTAAAAAAACATAAAATAAAATTAAGAATCTAAGGTGAAACTTACCAAATCAAACTAGAAAATTCACAAAAAGGTAAACGAGGAGCAATTTACTAGTAGCTAAACAACCAAATGCCAAAGAATCCAAAAAAAATCAAATTAACTACAAGTCTAGGAAAAAGAAATTATTAGACCCTTCAAATTCATTCTACAATCCCTTAAGTATCTACCCAAAACAAATCAAGATGTATTAAAGAGGAAATGGCATGTTAGGAGGACAAAATTAATTAAGTTTCCAATTAATTGGGCCATGGAAGCATTAGATGGAAGCCAAGGGGTTGGAGTGCGATTTTTGAAAGTCATTTTCATGCAAAAGCCATGCAATCACGTAGAAGAAACTTTCTCTGCAACAAATTTCATTTCCAGCCGTGGCTTCTTTCCATTCTACCATGCAAACACAATCCAACAAACAAAAAAACTTGTAAGGAGATCAAACATTCTTCCCCCTCTTCGGAACGCAAAAATCCAGAAAACAAGAATATTCAAATGCTAAAACAAAATCCAGCAACTTTGACTTGTTCTTCCTATTTCATGCTGCAAAAACTGAAAACTAGCAAGGTAGACAACTAAACCAGTTTTGGTGAATTGCTGCATTACCGAGTTGCTCAAATGCACTCCTAGCACAATTAAAAATTCAGCCAATCGATCCAAGCTTCAACATTAAATCAAAGACAAGCGTAACTCAACAGGCCAACAACTCCAAATACAAATTCTGGCAGCCTCTCATGCGAAGAAAAATGAAAAAAAAAACTTTCTTATAATCTGCTGCAAATTTGTAGCTTACTCTTTGTACAGACCATCCATGAGCTCAAATCAAAACATAATGAGGCAAATATCGCATGTTACCCACTAGTATACCCCAAGACATAAACCATTTAACATGCTCAAACAAGCAAAATATAGTTCGGTGACTGCTAAAAAAAACAAAGTGCAGCAGCAATTTCCAGCCGCAATCTTTCGCATTTTTATCATGCAAACAAATTCATCAACCCAGAAATTATTGACCCAATTTAAAACATGAAATTTTGGGTGCAAGATTAAGATGGCAAATCTGGTTTTGATCATCAACAAAGGAAGGAAATTCATTATCCATCAATAATAAAAGAAGCAAATCTGGCTTTGTGCACCTTCAGCCGCAGCTTTTCTTGCATTTCAACATACAAATGTGTTCACCATATATCAGAGTTTTAACTACCAATCACCAACTAAACTTGTAACTTCATTGTAGCATTGAAACAAGAAAATGGAGCTAATCATCAAAGGTAGAAAGAAAACTAAACAGCACAAGAATGAAACAGAAAAAAACGCAGCAAGCTTTCTGCAATTCGGCACTTTACAAAATCCAGCTTTCAAACACAATCAAATCCAAACACAAGGCTTTAAACTAGGCAGCAAACCATCATCCAAACAAATAGAAAAAAAAAACTGAGCAAAATCCAGTGCAAATACAAATAAAATACGTTCAGCAAGTTGAAAAATCTGGAACATATAAAACTGATTTGGCAAGTTGAAATGCATTTTCCAGCAAGTACTTGGGCATGAATCCGAATTTACCTCGGTTAAATCATTGTGTTAAGTACCCAAAACTAACATGCAAGGCTACTTAATGAAATTACTATCATTTCTAGTTCAGATCAAGTTCGGACAGCAACTATAAACATCCACAAATCCAGAAATTCTGTTCGCCATCCTTGGATGAACTTGCATGTAGCCGTTCACTATTTCATTTTTTTTTTTTTTTTGCTTAGCCGGACCAATAAACTTCCTGCAAAGCTTAATCATCTAATTTTAATTAGTCAAACACCTAACCAAGTGAAAATCAACCACTTTCCAGCAAATTTCATGCTAAAATACCCATGCAATTTCCAAAACAACTTCAACGGCTAAACTGGAAAAATTGTTTCAGCAATCCATCAACTTCCATTAAAATTTCCAGCCATGCAACCGAAATTCAGGCCACGTAGTTCACATGCAACATCAAATAAGAAACTATCTATCAGGTTGAGTCCAAAATTAAGCTCAGATCATCACAGCTAGCAGATTAAAAACCGAAACTTCCAGCTCAAGCTCTCGGCAGCTTCACTTCCTTCTCAAACAGATTTTTCTATGATTTAACCTATCATCTAACCACACAATCCCACATGCATGCTTATAGTCAGCTTCATCAACCCATAAACAACTCATCTAAGTTCAGAAATTACCTTAGCTTGAAGCCTAAAACACACGACTAGCAGCTGCAAATCCTCCACTCTCGGCTGTCCAGAATTGCAGTCCGCAACTCTCCCTCTCCCTGGCTCAAACTTGCGGCTGGATTGGAGGAAGTTTGACTCTCGGTTCTCTCTCTCCCTCTCTCGGTTGGTCTTGAAGTGAGGCTGGAAGATAAGCTAAGTCCTCACCTCTCTCTCTCTCGTCGTTATTTCCAAAGAAGCTGATCACTTCACAGCTCCCGGCATAGGAACAATTGAAAAAATAAAATGTTATGGTGAGTGATAATGATTGTAGTGAACTGGCAATGATATAGCGTAGTGGGATGTATATATTGAGGTATTGGGAGTGGAGTGGAGTGGAGTGGAGTCGGCAATAACAATGGAAGGTGCTAGGTTGAGAAGTGGAAAATGGAGCCGGCAGAAATAGAATTGTGATTTTTTTTTTTTTTTTTTTTTGATTTTTTTTTGATTTATTGAATAGAAACTAAATCTAAATAAACTAGAATCCACAAAGCACAATTTTCCATTTTTCATCAATTTCCTCTTTTCTTTTCTTTTCTTTTTTCACAAATTTTACGTTAAAACTTAAAACTAAAACTAAAACTAAAACGTGAACAAAATTAATATGACAAATAATTAGCAAATAAAAGACAAATAAAAAGGTAACAACTAAAATGCAGACAATCTAAAACAAAATCATGAATTAGATGCAACATACAAATTATTTAAAAATTTGGTGTCTACAAAAATCAAAAAATTCTAAAACAATCTCTAAATCCAAATTCAATACTTATTTAACTTATTTGAATTCGGTTGCTTCTATATTCATCCAAATTTCTATTTTTCTATTTTTCTATTTTCAAATTTTCAAAATTAATTTGAAATAGGTCAAAAATTTGGGTTTTTCTAATTTGCTTACCTCTTTCTTGACCAATTGAATGAGGAAAATTTGGATGAATGAAATTGATGCAACTAACTCATGTTTAAGGACTTTATACATTCATTTCCCATTGGTTTCATTATTTATCAACTACCATTACGTTCTACATACCAACAACTTAGCTATTTTTGTTCTACAACCCAGCTATTATCTTTCTACAAGTCGATAATTTGCAATGGCCCAGGATAACAGTGCTTTCTTGGCTCATTCATCCACATTACATATGCAGCAACAACCCCTATCATAAGAAGAATCTTTGTCAGCTCTCTTTTCCTTTGCTTTTTGCCATGTTGTTCCTTCAATGATTTTATCTCTAGTTTCATTTTTCAGCTTTCCTTTGCCACTGCAGATCCTTCTCTTGTAGAGGTTCATTCTCAACTTTTAACTTGTTCTTGCTTCTTAAGAGAACAAGTATGACTAGTTTTGACTTCTCACATATTTCTCCATCATACCATGCCTAATATCCACATCCTCCAGCCCACAACAATTTTTTTTCTAACACATACTAGGGCAACAGACATCCATAACCTTCATTACCCTACCTAATCTTGAGCACACTCAAGATATCTGATTAGCCTTTATTTTACTTATTTTTAATTAGGTTTTAGGATAAATTTTTGGTATATTTCAAGATAAAATGGAAGAATTGAGTTCCTGTACAGGTTACTTTTCATACAAATAGTGTTTTAACCAAAACATCAAAAAGTATGGGTTAATATGCAAATTTACGTTGTTTTGTAGGTTTTGGTAGCATATGAAGAGATTCAAGTCAAAAAGAGTTTGATAGTTTTGACACATTTTGATATTTTGGCTATATCCAAATGCAATGGAGGATCCTAACACTTATCTAACTAATTTCATGGATTTATGTGGTACAATCAAAATAAATGGAGTAAGTAATGATCCAATTAAGTTAAGATTATTGCCGTTTTTGCTTTGTGACAAAGCAAAGGTATAGTTTAATTCTTATCTACCTAATACTTTCATTTCTTGGAGTGAGTTGACAAAAGCATTCTTAAATAAAAAAATTTCTCCCAGAAAATGACTAAATTTTGTATGGATATTATAGGTTTCACTCAACATGAAGGTGAGTCATTATATGAAACTTAGAAGAGATTTAAAAATCTTCAAAGAAGATATCCCCACCATGGTCTTTCCGATTGGTTGGTTGTTTAAACTTTCTATAATGGCCTCAACTACCTAACCAAGATCAAAGTAGATGCCACCACTAGTGGAGTTTTAATGTGAAAATCAACCAAGAATACTCAAATTTTAATAGAGGAATTGGCCTCTAACAACTATCAATGGGCAAATGAAAGAAGTAATTTAAGAAGAGTGGTCGGTATGTATGAAATCGATTCTCTTAACTTTTTAAATGCTAAATTAAAAATATGTTCAATTTTCGTATGGATAATGTTGAGAGGTTGTTAAGTAAACAAGGTGGAAGTAGTTCAAACTCTAGTGTAAGTGTTGCTTATTGTTCAACATGTGGTGGTAATCATGATAGTTCTAATTGTTTTCATAGGGAGCAAGTTCATAATGTTAACAACTACAATTGACCACCTCAAAATAATCCTTTTTCAAACACTTGCAACCTCGGTTAGTGAAGAGGTGATTTTCGTCCCGCTGGAGTAAGTCACCCGAACTGGAGAAGTATTTTTATCTTGGGCAGCTCTCTTGGACGTGCTCACCTGCTTGGGTAATAAGAGGGGCTGAATCCCCTGGTATAACTCCGAAGCTCAAGTTAGTTCGGTTGTAAGGAGGTAGTATAATAGAAGGGAGTAGTATGTTACCAGAGAATTGGTCATCATCCCTTTCTCAATAGAAATGTTGAGAATTTATAGAGGAAGGATAGGAGAGAGGGACTATCGGCACGAGTCCCTAAAGATCTGAGATGGTCAGTGCATCCGGTAGATTTGACCGATCTTTATGAGATGTGAGGGGACATCTGTCAGGTTCAGACGGCGTATCAGAGCAGCCTTCCCAGGTGTCAGATGTGTCAGGAGTCACATCGTACCTTTCTGCAGTTATCAAATACTCAAGCGTCACTTCGGCTAACGATCTTAGCCGAAGTGGTAATGAGGTGGGTTCCAAACCAACAGGTCTTGCCGAGGTGGCACTTCAGGAGGCACTCCATGAGCCGAAATGACCATCCTCACTAAGCCCCCCAAGCTTCGAGAAGAGCGAGGTCGGTGTCTCCCGAGGTCGTCACTTCCCGAAGCTGACTCGCGTGTAGAACACGGAACATGGCAAGGACACGTCACGACTGTGTAGATGTGACTGGGGGAAGGTGAAACGGGGGCTGGCAGCTTTAACGTCGGATCAATACGATCGATTGTCAGGTGAACAGCACCTTCATTAATGAGGGGAGAGAGAGCTTTAGGGAATCCCAAAGATCGCGTCTCTTCGGTTCCCCCCTGTTGCCTATAAATAGGGGTTTCTTTTCACCGTTCCATTCTTTACCAAAATTTGAAATCACCTCAGAGCTCTGTCTTTTTGCTTTTTCACTTCGACAATCTTTCCAACCTACATCTTCTTCAGCAACTTCTTCACTCCGCATCTCCTAAGTAAGTTCACTTCTTCTTTCTGTATTAATGGCTAGAACAGCTCGCACACACAAAGAGACGGTGAGGCCTGACTTCACCGAGGCAGAGAGGCCCGACCCTTCCGAGGAGAGAACTGCATTCGACGCCGAGGAAGGAGGTGCGGAAGCGTCTTACCGAGCCTGGGAAGGAGGTGCGGAGACATCCCGCCGAGCTGAGTCTTCACTCTTCAGTCCAGGAGAAGTTGTTGGCCTTTTTGAGGACTTTGAAAAATGGCAATGCCTTGGAGGCTGAATGCGATAGGAATCGATTCAGGGCGGCCAACCGCCCCGTCAACCTTTGGACATCGCGGACGCACCGAGGTAGAGACATTTCTTGAATTGCTTTCACCTTGTCTGGATTTGCTTCAATACCTCGCCTGGAGACGAGGTAGCCCAAAAACTTCCCCGAAGTGACCCCCAGGACACACTTCTTGGGGTTTAGCATCATTCGCGTCTTCCGAAAGACTTCCAGGACTTCTTTCAGGTCGGCAAGGAATGTGGAGGTTGTCCGATTTTTGAGGAGGATATCATCTACGTAGGCCTCAACCATCCGACCGATCTGAGACTTAAAGGCTTGGTTAACCAAGCGTTGGTATGTGGCCCCGGCGTTCTTCAATCCGAAAGGCATAGTGGTGTAGCAATATGTGCTTCGGTCAGTGTAGAAGGCGGTCTTTTCCTGATCCTCCGGACTCATTCCGATCTGGTGGTACCCTTTGAAGGCATCAAAGAAGCAGAGGACCTCATAACCCATTGCCGAGTCCACCAAGGTATCGACCTTGGTCAACGGGTAGCAATCCTTGGGACAAGCTTTGTTGAGGTCGGTGAAGTCGACGCACATTCTCCAAGCCCCAGTGTCCTTCTTTACCATGACCGGGTTGGATAACCAGGTCGGATATTGGACCTCCCGGATGATCTTTGCAGGGAGGAGCTTGTCCACCTTTTCGCCAACAGCTCGGCTACGCTCAGGGCCGAGGTGCCTTCTTTTCTGCTTGACCGGGCGGATTTGGGGGTCGACGTTCAACTCATGTATCACGAGGTGATGCGGGACCCCTTGAACCTCCTCTGCGGCCCAAGCAAAGACGTCCCGGTATTCTCTGAGGAGGCTCACCATACCTCTTTTGATAGGACTGGGCAATCGGGTACCGACGCGAATCGTTTGATCAGGCTTCGTGGGGTCCAGATGGAATTCTTCCACCTCATCCCCAGTCTCCAGCCTCGGGATCTTCTCAGCTCGCTGAGGATCGATGCTATCTATTGAGAGGATATTTGACTTCCTCTCGGGCCTTGCTCCTGAGGTGGACGGGGAGGCTGCTTGTAGAGTGGCGAGGTAACACTCCCGGGCAGCGCAGACGTCGCTGCTGACCTCGGCTACCCCCTTTGGAGTAGGAAACTTAAAGCTTAGGTTATAGGTGGAGTATACTGCCCGCAAAGCATTAAGTGTAGGTCGGCCTAGGAGTAAGTTGTATGGGGAGTCAGCCTTAACCACTACGAAGTTGACGGGGATGGTTCTGCAGCGGGGGTGATGCCCTACAGTCACTGTCAAAGTCACCATCCCTTCGGGGTTCACAATGTGTCCCCCGAACCCGACAAGAGGGGTTCTCACCGGGGTCATGCACTCCCTGGCCAGTTTAAGGCTCTCAAAGGTACGAAGGTACATGACGTCAACCGAACTCCCCGGGTCAATGTAGACCTTTTTCACGATGTAGTTATTGGTGAGGACTTCAATCACCAAAGCTTCATGACTGCTGGAGGCAGCTGGGACGGGATCACTGGGCCCGTAAGTAATCACCTCGGACAAGCGAGAGCTCGACTCAGCCTGATCCGGGTTGGCTTGTCTGTAGGTCCTCTTCCGGGAGTTTTGACTATCTCCTCCCGTCGGACCTCCGGCAATGGTGTTGATGACTCCGGCAATATTTGGTCCATATCCTAATCCTTGACCTGAGGATCCGTCTCCAGGTGGCCTCTTCGACTCCCTAGGATCCTCAGGAGGTCGGCAACTGGTTCTCGACGTCCGCCTCTCATCTTGGTGTTGGTCACCTCGCTTATCACGTCGATTCTCATCACGCGGATGACCTCCACTTCGGCGGATGAACTGCTTGAGGTGGCCTTGTCTAATGAGGTTCTCAATCTCTCTCTTGAGATCGTTGCAGTCCTCGGTTTCATGTCCTATATCTCGGTGATATAAGCAATAGAGGGTCGAGTTCCTCTTGTCCCTGCTGCCCTGCATCTTGGGGGGTGCCTTTCCAAGGTTATTTTGTTCCATTACGGATAGCACCCGAGACCGGCTAGTGTTCAAAGGAGTTAGTTCAGATTCGGGGATAGATGCCTTTCCCTTAGATATCCTGTCAAACACACTGCGGTGATCTCGGGCAGGACTTTGGAAGCCACTGCCCGTCCCCACCTCAGTTCGGCCAAGCTCTTTTCCCTTTCGGGGGTCGGCCCTCGGGCGAGCAGCTTGAACCTCCTTTTTCATGCGATTGAGGTTTTCGGCCTGTATGCCCTTCTCAACCTTTAACCACAGCTCGTGGAGGGTGCGGGGATATTTCTTGTGAATCCCCGTGTTGAACACCCCGGAAACGAGCCCAAGGGTGAAAGCGGCGATGGTGACCTGCTCATTAGGATCAGGTATCTGCACGCTTTCTTCATGGAACCTCTGAACATACGACCGAAGTGACTCACCCGGGTTCTACTGCATGTTCAGCAGATAAGCCGAGGTTTGGGTCGTAGGTCGGGATGAAATAAACCTATGGAGAAATCTTTCCACCAGTCCTCCCAGGGTTGAGATGCTCCTAGGTTCTATAATCCCCAGAACCATTTTCGAGCTGTCCCCTGGAGGAATACTGGGAAGGCTCGGCATATGATGGGGTCAGGGATGCAGTATAAGCGGAAGGCCGAGATGAAGGCATGAATGTGATCCTCGGGATCACCTCGGCCGTCATAAGACGGTATCGCGGGGAGCTTGAAGTTTGGAGGAAGTCTTTCCTCGTTAATGTCGTCGGTAAAAGGCGGGGCCCTCATATAATTCACCCCGGGTATTCCCAGGGGCCGAAGTTCTTCCTCAGGTCGTCGCCCCAGGAGACCTCGAGAAAAAGCCTTAGTTAGGGAGGCTACCTTGGAGGTGGCCTTGGAAAACGCTCGTTTCGACGCACTCCGGCTTAGGCGCCTCCCATCAGACTCCTCTTCAGATGAACCCTCAGGAGATCCATCTGACTTTCTTTTAGAGGACTCAGCCTTCTACTTGCCTTGCCTCTTTAAATATCTCCCCAACTCCTCAAAGATGTTGGGGTTCTCGGTTACAAACTCGGCCATACGAGTGATGGCTTCTTCGTTTGCGGGCTGGGTCCTTGGAGGCCCCTGCCCTTCAGATATGTCTTCTTGTGAAGCTGCATTGCTTTGCTCAGCACCAATGGTGAGAGCTTTTCTGCTCTTAGAACGCGTAGGCTTCATACTCTGATGTCTTTGCGTTCCCACAGACGGCGCCAATTGAAGAGGTGATTTTCGTCCCGCTGGAGTAAGTCACCCGAACTGGAGAAGTATTTTTATCTTGGGCAGCTCTCTTGGACGTGGTCACTTGCTTGGGTAATAAGAGGGGCTGAATCCCCTGGTATAACCCCGAAGCTCAAGTTAGTTCGGTTGTAAGGAGGTAGTATAATAGAAGGGAGTAGTATGTTACCAGAGAATTGGTCATCATCCCTTTCTCAATAGAAATGTTGAGAATTTATAGAGGAAGGATAGGAGAGAGGGACTGTCGGCACGAGTCCCTAAAGATCTGAGATGGTCAGTGCATCCGGTAGACTTGACCGATCTTTATGAGATGTGAGGGGACATCTGTCAGGTTCAGGCGGCGTATCAGAGCAGCCTTCCCAGGTGTCAGATGTGTCAGGAGTCACATCGTACCTTTCTGCAGTTATCAAATACTCAAGCGTCACTTCGGCTAACGATCTTAGCCGAAGTGGTAATGAGGTGGGTTCCAAACCAACAGGTCTTGCCGAGGTGGCACTTCAGGAGGCACTCCATGAGCCGAAATGACCATCCTCAGTTAGAAAAATCATCCTAATTTAGGGTGGAGAGACCAATCAACTTTACAAAATCCAATCTATCCATCCGATTTTCAAACAAGACCACTTGAGTCACATTTTTTAACTTTAGAGGCCAATTTTGAAAAATATATTCATGAAACAAAAGAAAGATTTGATGATGTTAAAATAAACATGAACAATATGATGACCTTGATTAGGGATATGCAAGGCTAATTAGGTACTATTGCTAATTCCATTAATTTGAGGCAATCGGATGAATTTTCAAATAAAGTCGAAGTGAACCCTAGAAAACATGTGAATGCAATCAATCTTACGAGTGGTAAACAATTAGAAGATAATCACCTTGGTAAAAATGGAAAAAATGATGAAAATGGGGGTAAAAATGAACAAGAAGGTAAAAATGATCATGTTCAAAATGAGTTTGATATTCCTTCTCATACTTCTCATAAGAATGCTACTAATTCCATTCTTTTTCCCGATAGGTTGAAACAAAGCAATAAAGAGAAGGAATTTGAGAAATTTACTCAAATATTTAAGTAAATTAGAATTAATATTCCTTTTGTTGATACTATCTTGCAAATTCCCTCTTATACTTGTTTTTTGAAGGATATTATGTCAAAAAAAGAGAAAAATTGAAGATCATGAGACAATAGCATTAACGGAGGAATACTTGGTGTGTGTTCAAAATAAGCTTCCAACAAAGTTTAAAGATCTGAAGAGTTTCACTATACCTTGTGCCATTGGACATTTAAATTTCACTAATATTTTATGTGATTTAGGTGCAAGCGTATATTTGATGCCACTTTCCATTGCAAGGAAGCTTGATTTGAGGGAAATGAAGGATACAAATATTACTCTTCAATTGATGGATAGGTCCATAAAGTGTTCGATTGGTATAATCGAAAATGTTATCACTAAGGTGAAATCATTCTTTATACCGGTTGACTTTATTGTACTTGATATGAAAGAAAATATGCATCACCTATTATTTTAGGTAGACCTTTCTTAACCACCACCAAAACTCTAATTGATGTTCAAGAAGATAAGTTAAGCTTTAGAGTAAATGGTGAAGAGTTAACATTCAATCTTACTGAAATTAAGAATCTTGATTTATAGCATGGAAAAGCTTTTAAACCTGAGGAGGTTAATGTTATGCAAGAGTTGTATAAAGAAGGTTACTCTAACAGTCCCTCGACAATATTGTCCCACAGTTTGACACCCCGTGGGGCCGTGGATTTTGTTCTTGGCGGTGCTGGACAACACAACAGGCACCCGCAGGCTACCTCACCAAAAGGCCTCGTCGAGGTGGGTGATACCACTACAGACTTATCAAAGCAGCCCAGCCTCTCTCCCTAGCCGATGTGGGATCATTACAATCCACCCCCCTTAGGGGACCCAGCGTCCTCGCTGGCACACCGAGGTCGGGAGTCGACTCTGATACCAACTCTAACAGTCCCTCGACAATATTGTCCCACAGTTTGACATCCCGTGGGGCCATGGGTTTTGTTATTGGCGGTGCTAGACTACACAACAGTCACCCGCAGGCTACCTCACCAAAAGGCCTCGTCGAGGTGGGTGATACCACTACAGACTTATCAAAGCAGCCTAGTCTCTCTCCCTAGCCGATGTAGGATCATTACAGTTACCATCTTGTAACTCTTGATTTTCATGCTTCTAACATGCCTAATATGAAGAATAAAGAAAAAGAGATCCTTAATCCTAAAGTTCAAGTAGATAAAGGCAAGAAATCAAGTAGATTTTGGGATTGTTTAAAATGTTTCTCAAGAAATCCTCATACATATTATGATCATGCTAACTCTTCTTTGTTTGATGATGAGTATGATTTGGAGATAGGGCAAGCACAAAATATGGTGAATGGAAAGAAAATTTTAGCCCTGTGAAGGAACTAGTTCCTTTTCCCCTCCAAAGTGAAATTCAAGAAGAAACATTTTTTAATCGAGCTAATGACTATAAACAAAAGCATTAATTGGGAGGCAACCCAATGTTTTAGGTCATTTATTTTGTTTTAGTATGTTTTCATGTTTATTAGATGTATTAAATTGTGTTTATTATGTTTATTTTATAGGTTTCAAAAGATAAGGTAAAAGTCACTTTTTGAAGGTTAGCGAGAAATAAGAAACATGAAGAACTCAACCCTTCATTATACATTTTAAATGTTTTTGATTTGTTATGAAGGGTTAGATTGCATGTTTAGATCATTTGAAACTTGTTTGAGACATTACACTTCACGAAAAAATGTTTGGAATCATATTTCTGTAGACGTTAGAAATGAATGGAATAGTGAAAAAGTGCAATTTTTTTTCACTTTAATTGCAAAAACCCAGAGATCAGCGAGGCGATCCCCGAGGTTCCTGAAGGCTTCTTCCAAAAAAAATTCATATTTCAACTTTTGTTCCTCTTTTCTCCTTTTCTTTCTTAATCACACTCTAAATTTGTGGTTTTTGCATCATTTGAATGTTAACTAGTGAGTTTGCTATTTTTGCATTATAGATTTCTATCACTAATAGTTATATGAAACTTTTGCACTCTTTGACTTTCATTTATGTAGCGAATAGTTGCAATTCAAGAAAGATGAAATCATAGAAGGTTGCAAGTAAGAGGTCAATTCTGTGATTGCCCCACCTTCCCCTAAGGCGAACTAAAGGGTTTGGCGGACCGCCTGCCCAGCTCTCGCCAGAATTCGATCGCTCTCATCAAGTGAAATAAGATATAACCTCGAGACTAAGCGAAAAACAATTCCCAAACTTGAAACATATACTTACATTCATACCTATCTCAAAAGTAATACAATTCCAAATATAATAAAAGCTTTAAATTCTCAATACATCCACCTAACCAAGCACTAGAGCGAGAAACAAAAAAAAACAAAATTCAAAAGAACTAGACTATGCTATTCTATCCAGGTCTCTCGCCCTTGCTCGCATCCCCTGTAAGGAAAACAAAACTAACGGAATGAGCTAAAAACCCAGCGAGGTTCCGTACGCATAATCAAAGCAATTAAACAAGGGCATTAATCAGATAATAACAAGTCATCTAGAAAACATTTACAATATAAAGCAATGATAACACATTCATTAAAAGGATACATGCTCACATGGAGCCCTTCGTTCATTCATTCCATTAATCATTTCCTTATTCCTCCAGCATTAAAATAATTTCATTTGTAAGTGAAAATCCCTCCATTGTTCCTGCCATTAATTCATTCATTTCATTTTCCCCCTTCTAGCCAATTCACTAGCTAGTCTCCACCAGACTTCATGGTCATACTCGAGTATACCAAACATTTTCCTATGGTTACCAATAGCCCGACCGAGTCCGCTTCTGGCTCGAGTCGACCGGCAACGAAGGGCAAAGGCCCAATTCAGCCAAATGGCTTACATTCATGCAAAAGTAGCATTTAATCATTGTAAATTCCACATTCATTTAGGTCGAGTGCGATAAAATACACACTCACCTAGCAAAATTCATTTTAGAAATCATTGAAAACATTTAATATTTAATCAAATATGCACAAATAGTCACATAGTCACAACAATCCACATAGTCATTGAAAACATAACGTACAAAGAACATTCACCTATTTAAGCAAAATAACGTCCAAAGTATCCTTCCGGATAACACCCTTAATCACCAAGGAACCCTCAGAGTAACCAAGAGAACACGTCATGCTTCAACCATCAAAGATTTAGGTGATTCAAAGAAAATTCGAATAACTACTAGTACAAAATATAAGTATAGTTTTGGAAGTGAAAAGAGTACATTTAAACCAAAGGACATGAGTAAAATATTTGTAAAACTTATGCTCGCTCGTAAAACTTGAAATCTCCATTTGAGTCGAAGAAATGAAGAAAACGTATTTCTATTAGTCGTAAATTTCATTTTTCCAAGGGTACAAGTTTCAGCCAGATTCTAACTTATATACCTATAATAAAGAATACTTGAACACCTTAGACGATTCAAGTTAGTTTCATCCTCAACCCTTACTCAAGTCACGAGTACATCTACCTAGCCCTCGAGTGCAAATTTGGGCAGCACGCCCTTTGTATTTACCTATTTTTCAGCCATTTATGGCTTCATTATTTGCCTCAATCAGTCCCCAAAATCACACACAAATAATCTCGTTACAATAGCCATTCAATAGGCTAAAATTCATTCCATTACAAAATCAAGCTAGAAAAGTGACCGGAAATAAGGTTTAAGGTAAAGAATAAAATGATAGGTTTGACGTCTCTTAGCGTATCGGTCACAACTGAAGCTATGCGTATAGGATTAGGGTACAATTTATACCATTTCGAAGCTAAGACAAAGGGCTACAACTTTCATGAAGACAACTTAGCCCGGTTCATAGTTTATCCAGATCGAATTTACAGATTACAGAACCAGAATTTCACTGTCAGGCTGGATAACAGCACTAGGTTCAAATGACAATAACTCAGGCTACACAAGTCCGATTGAGGCGTTTTCTGATGCGTTGGAAAGCTAAAACATAAAACTACAACTTTCGTGTTTTGTCCAACTGCTGATTTATTACGGATCAAGGTGAAAAATGAAACCAGAATGATGAAATGTCAAAACTGTCCGCAAAAATCTACCTATGGCAGTCAAGGGTATTTTTATCATTTCACATGATACAGTGCTCTGATTGAGCTGAAAAACATCATTTCCTACAACTTTTATGTTTTAAGCTATGCCCAATTCGGCCTCCATCATGGCCGAATGGAACTGGTCAGAACAGGGCAGTGTAAGAACTTAAAGCTGGAATTAATGCAAACCAACCAGAAATTTCTTTAGACAAAGTAAACTAGCACCTAAACACAAGATTTTCCATACATCAAAGCTAGTAAATCATGACCAACCATTACACTTCACATGTGAGCAGAAATTACACCATAAAACTGAAAATTTTCATATCACTACCTCAACTCATGAAATATTGCATAAAACTATCAAAATCTCAACCATAAGCTACTAGTTTGCACATATTGAAAGTAGAGAAAAGTTGCTAGCCAAAAATACCTTGTAACCTCAAGAAAAATGGTAGCTTAGTCTTTCCCCCTCCAAAATAACTCCACCCAAAGCCTTTAAGCTTTCCTAGTGATCACTTGTATGGAGTAGTTTCAAATTTGGTTGGCTAAAACACAAGATCCAAGCTAGCAAGTGAGGTAGAAAATGGAGTTTTCTCTCTTCTTTTTCTCCTCAAAACAGCCGGCCAAGAAGAAGGAAAATAGAGGAAATTTTGGGTCAAAATTTGTTTTAGTAAAGTGAAGAAAATTAGGTCAAAATCCAATCTCCAATGATGTAGTGACACTTTACCTTTCTCGTGTTTTCTCTAATCCTTTGTCTTCTAATGGTTACATCATATAACAAACCTCTAATTATTCTCTAGCACCTTGTATAATAATATCACTTAGTACAAAACTCACTTAGTCACCAAAATTTTATCGCACTAGCGGGTCCCACGTCTATAATGCTCTTCAATTTTAACGTACACTAACTTATGATAGGAAAATGATTTAAAACTGTACTTACTTATAAAAATGCATAGAAAATTCAATATTTTAAAGACAAGTATAAAAATGTAGGCAAAAATAAAAGAATGCCTAGAAAATGTGAAAATTTTCAGGGTCTAACATCCCCCACCTGACCGAGGCCTTTTGGAGGGGTGCTAGGCTTCTTGACCTGTGGGGTTGGGCTCTTCACTTGTTGTGGGCTATAACCCCACCTCCAGGAAAAAAACCCACGGCCCAATGGGGCGGTTAACTGTGGAACAATATTGGTCAGAGGTGTTACAAATTCACTATAGAAGGAATATTTTGTTTCCTCTTGTTTTTCCTTTTCACGCATTGAGGACAATGTGTGTGTTAAGTGTGTGTGTGTGTTCCACCTAGTGCAGTCGAATGCTCTAGCCAAGTGGCCGCTGTGCCGAGTGCTGCAACGCATTCGACTGACGCTCAGAGATCTGAAGGCTTCGCTTGCTTTCGTGTTTCGAGAAGGGAACTCTTCGGCAGATGCCCTGGCTTCCGCTAACTTGGGTTCAGATATGATATTTTTTGAGTTCCGGTAGCTCCCAGCAAAGGCTAGGGCATGCATGCATCTAGACAAGCTTTCGTTTCCTCACTTTCGTTGTAGTCGCACTGTCGTGTAAAAGTCCTTTGGTAGGTTTGGTTCTTGTTGAATAAAACTAAGGGGTGGCTCCCTTCCCCCGAAAAAAAAAGGTCACAACAATGAAATTTTTTTTTCAAAAAAAAATTGTGTGTGTGTGTGTGTGAGGTGGGGGAAGGTTTATTATCTTCTTAATTGTGAAAAATGGTACAAATTTTTCAAAATTTTGTCAATTTGCAAAGAAGTTTCATATCTATTAGTCATCAAATTCTCCCTTTGAAGTGAAATTGATGTGTCTTAAGCATCTCATTTCTTATTTAACTTAGAAATAACTCTTATATGACTAGAATTTTTGCTAAGAAGAAAATACATATTGTAAAGTAGAAATAATTATGCTTTGAATTTTGCATGCTTGATAAGTTTTCTATCTTGATTGAATTTCACATTCTGAATGATGAATATGGTCAATAATTGGCATTACTTTTGCTATGATCATTCTATATAAGGGAAGCTCCTAAAAAAAGGAAAAAAAAAAAGAAAAAGAAGAAGAAAAGAAAAAAAAAATAAAGAAAGAAAAAATGAGAAAAATAAAGAAAAAATATATAAATAAATATTTACTCTAATGATTTTTGAAACTTAGTAAGCGGAAGTCTTCATCTACAAATGTCAACTTTCGTATAAAATGGCTCTTGAATTATGAGTATGTAAAGCAACTCTAGTTAGTGATGAAGTTGAGTAACCGGAGGTCTTCATCTACCAATATTGATTTTCACGTCAAAAGACATCATCATTACTTGAGAAAACTATTTATTATGCATTAAATAAATCCCTATTTTAAATAATAAAGATGCTCATGGAAGTTTTATGCCTTGACTTGATTATATGAACTGCTTAAAAGTGAAATTAAGTTGAAGGGAGGAAATGAGTTGATCTTATATAATTATCTCTTCTTTACTTGGTTTGATGAGTATTTAGGGTGAAATGAATGGTTGTATAATGGTGGTTTACCTTGTTATTGAGAAAATGAATTTGAAAGATACATGAGTATAAAGGGATATATTTGAACTATTATGATGGTTTGTAATTTTTAAATTGCTTGAAGACAAGCAATAGTTCAAATGTGGGGGAGTTTGATTAGCCTTTATTTTACCTAATTTTAATTAGGTTTTAAATTAACTTCTTGGTGTGTTTTAAGTTAAAATGGAAAAATTGAATTACTTTATAAGTTACATTTCATATAAGTAGTGCTACTTAACCAAAATATGTAAAAGTATGAGTTAATATGCAAATTTATATTGCTTTGTAGGTTTTGGTAACATATGAAGCGATTCAAGTAAAACAGAGATTGACAGTTTTGACACATTTTGGTATTTTGGCTATATCATAAGTTACAAGTATTGGATTGAGGTGATTCTTGAGCCATTTTGAAACTAAGACACAGCTCTACAATTTTTATGAGATATTAAAATCTAATTCATTGAGTTTCCTAGTAAAAAAGGTTGAAATACAGTCGAAAAATTTTCTGTCAACAGCTGAAACAAAACATCGACTAGTCAAGGGTATTTTAGTCATTTTTCAGCTTACAGAGATCCAAATGAGATGATTCTTAATGCATTGGAAATATAACTCAAAGAGCTACAACTTTATTGTTTTATGTAAGAGCTAATTCGACTTTCATCATTAAGAAAATTGTAGTTGAAGTTGGACAAAAAATAGAGCAAAGTTGAGTTTTTAGCTAAAAAGTGCAAAACTGAGCACAAAGAAGAACCACAAGGTAGCAGGTCACGGATCCACCTCGCAAATCCTTGAATTGAAGCTACAACTTGTTCTACAACTTGCATTCTGGTCACACCAACCTTTTAACCAATTTGTCTGCAAGAATTATGAGTGGAACCAACTAAATTTGATTTGGAGAAGTGGAAAACAACTTTGTGACTACATTATGAAAACACCTTCCCATCCAAAAATATCTATAAATATCCCTTGTATCTCATTCATTTGAGGATGATGTAGTACTTTGTAGTATCTTGAAACACCTTGTAGTATAGAGTAGAAGTAGAGATGGGAGTAGTTTTAGCTCTACTTTCATATTGTTAGTTTCTTTCTTAATTTAAAGAGTTTTGAGAGAAAGGTGACAAACACTCTTGTATCAAGTTTATTTGAGAGATCAACTTGTGAAAGAATTCAAGGATTCAAGCTTCAAGACATTAAATAAAAATTCTTCTTCCCAAACTTTGTCTCTTGTTCTTATTTCACATGCTTTGTTACAAATTTGTTTCATACTTATATGCTCTTAATATGATGTCTAGCTAAATCTTTTCATATCTTAGGGTGAAGATGCACTTGTTATAGTTTTGATTTGAAATAGTTAAGGCATGATTATGCTTTTTTCATAATTTGTTAGTTTGAGAACTTGTGCATGTGCTTTATAGTTGTTTGGTCATCAATTATAAATGATTTGATAAGTGTTGAGTAACGAAAGTTGCCTTCAAATATATCTTAATTCTTAAACATTAGTCTTATTCTTACAAAATTAGTGAATAATGGTTGATTGGATTCATATAATAACTTCACTGATCTTATTTAACTTGTTTCTTACCTTTTCTCTATGAAAATAGGTAAAGGATGATTCAAGGAGTTAAAGAAATTGGCAAAAACAATTTCTAATGAAATTAACTAAGGCGATTTCTCTTAAATGTCCATTGGCGAAAGCAAGGACATCCATTTGGAAGTTATTCCTTGACAATTCATGAAAGCATAAGCATAATCATTCAAACTAATTTCTAATCTTGATATAATAAGGGATTCTAATCCCTAAGATCCTCTCACTTAATCTTTAAAGTACTTCTAATCTAAATTGTCTTTACTTTCTTGCACCATACCGCCTAGATGGTTTATTTTACTACCTAATAGCCGATTTTTATATTTATTGCTTTTGCGATATGGTTGGTTGTACTGCCTAACTAATTTCTAACTTTTATGGCTGATTGTACTACCTAAATTAACATCTTTCATGACCGGTTTTACTGCCTAATTAACTTTATTTGTTGTTACCGCCTTAAACTTTGATTGTCTGGATAATAAAATAAGTGATTAAACTCAAGTGATTGTCAACTTCTATGTCCCTATGGGATCGACACCTATTATCTCTATACTCAATGAACGAACTGTGCACTTATAAAAATAGGGTAATAAGATTTTAAAATTTGTAGTGTGTAAAAAGTCCTATCAATCACACTCACTGTTAAGGTGGATGTTGGCTAGCCCACTTGGGAACAAGCTGTGAGGACTCATAAAATTCTTATTTTAAACCCCAATTTTGGCTCAATTAATTATTTATTTGGATATTTGCCCCGAATATTATTTTTCAACCTTATTAGACCTAAATATATGGAATTGTAGCTTTATTATATTTTTAAAGTGATTTGTTTCAAAAATTAAATTTTTTTGGAGGCTCGTTTACTGAAAAAGTGAAAACGCGTTTGGAAATTTTAACCGATTGAGAGTACAATAAGTTTGAAAAATTGGAGACTTGTATAATGGTCCTAAAATAGGTAATTTTATGTTTAAGTACTCAAATGATAGTTATTAGTAATATCGTTATAAGAAATTCTTGAAAGTTTCGCTTTATCGCTCTTGAATTGAAAATACGCGTTTTCACGCGCGCGATTAATTGAGAGACTTTACACCATTATTTTGGGACAATTAAGAGTGAATAATATTTATATGAATATAAGTATATTGGAGGTTTAGTGCACTAGCGAAATAAACTCGAGAGGAATCGAGCACGAAACGCGCGCGTACGCGCACTATTGGAGAGTTGACTTTTGCTTCATTTTGCACCACACATTTAAGCTTCCTTGGGAAGCTTTATTAGCAGCAAAAACTCCTTCTTTCAGCTTCATTTCCAGCGTGCAACCCACAAGGAAGAACACCCAAGAGTTCTTCAATTTTTATCACCAAAATCTCACTCAAATCTCCTCTAATTCACTTCAAATTTTACACACACATAGCTTAGCACTTGGAGATCACATTAAGCTACAAAGGAGAGCTGCAATCCACGGTTTTCTTGGACAAGGAGAGGGCCGAAATTCTGCCTTTGATTCATCACACAAGTAGGTGATGATCAACCTCTCAATTCTTGGCTTATGGAAGTAATATAGCATTTATAAACCCTTGCATGCTTATGGGTAGCTTGTCTATGATGGAAATTTGGTTATGTGGGCTCTATGAACTCCCACTTTGGTTGATAGACTGATTTGGTGGTTGATGATAATAATTATGTTGGTTTAGTGCTTGAATTAGTGGTATAATGTTGGGTTATTGTTAGAAACTCCAAGATGGTGCAATGGCCAAAAGTGATCATTTTACCCCTGCCTTGTCCGATCACTTTTATGCAAAATTTTGAAGTTCTAATGGCTTTTCTATGTTGTTTACATATTATATTGGTTGTGTAAAAAGTTTTATTGAAAAATAACTTGATTTGGTCACTCAAATGTTAGACTTTCGAAAGGTTAGAAAACTGGAATTTTAATCCCGTCACTGCCCAGGCAGTCTTCTTGTTTCGGCCATAACTCATTGCTCCGATGTCGGAATCGAGTGCCGTTTGTGGCACTGGAAACTAGACATTCCTATATTTACGATGGTGTAAAATGCATGTCCACGTTCCACTTGAGCTAGCCAAATCATTCATTTGAAATCCACTGTCCTGTTTCGTTGCTTCCTGGAAGGCAGCTCATGAGCTGCAACTTAATGCTCATGAACGAGCTGGTTATGGACAGATTTTGAAAATTGTTTCTTCTGAGAAAATGTTGCCTTATGAGTCTATTTTCCAACTCCACCGACCACGCTCAATTCTGAGCTGAATTGAGTGATTTATGATCAAAACTCGAATCTGGTCTGGCGAAGGAATACCTTACATTTGGACAGATTTGAACTAGCAATGATTTGGGACTTGTTATCCGAAATTTCTTGGTGTAAATCACCTATCAAATGTACCTTGGACATATTTTAGACATTACCTACTAGAATGAATCATGTTTGAGTCGTTTTTTGGCCAAATGTTTGGAAAACGGCAAACCGGAAGCGCAAAGGCAGCTTAGCCTTAGAACTTCTTGCGATTTCAACGGTTTTGTCAACCGACTTCCCGTTCATATTTTTCTATGAAACTTGGCAACCGAGTGGCCCTTATATGGTATTATATTCATACCAAATTTGGTACCATTCCGAGTCTATTTTTCTACCAAACTAAAGTCCCAAAGTTTGGAACTCAAATCTGGAAACTAGCTTAACAGTTTCGTTTTTCCTCCAACTTTGAGCGACCGTATCTCGGTGCTCAAAACTCCGATTCTTGATCCGCTTATTCTTCCTTAAACTTTACTTGCAACTCTAATTGATTTATAAATTTTGGAGGCTGGTTTGCAACGTATAAATTTTACCGAATTTCCAAAGTTAGCGAAAAACCAACCCCAGCACAATTCTGAGCACCCTGAAGCAGTAACTTCAAGCCCATTTTTGAATACCTTCCACTTAAATTCATGGAAAAGTATCTTCTAAGAACTTTTAGTACTTTCAAAGAGGTTTCCAATGGTGTCAAGTTTTCCAATTTTGGAGTTGTGTAGAGTGAGATACGATTTTTCAAGGGTTCGTATCAAAACAGAAATTTTTCGAATTCCAAGAAAATTGAGTTTTTCAAGTACTCCTTATTCCTTCGATATTATTAGAACATTGTATCATTGATTTCCAAAATGTAAACTTAATTTCTCTTGTACTTTGAAATCCCGCTCGAGAGCCTCGATTTAGGATAATTAAGACTCGTTTCACGAGATTTTTCTAAGATTGTACAATGATACGATCTTCCTCAATAGTGGGGATATTTGAATGATAGTCTATTATTATTTGCTCAGGCGCACACGAGGACCTTCAAGAGGATCCCACGGTGGACGCTTGAACTTCAAATTGAACCTACTTGCTCTTGCTACTTGGTGAGTGTCAAGTATGTGTTAAATGCTTATGTGATTGAGATATTAGTTGTACAAGTATTATATATGATACGTAAACTTGCCGAGCCGAGTGTGTACTTTATCGCACTCGTTCTCATTTGAAATGAATAACTCATACTTGAAATGCTGAAATATATTAAATGCTTGGATGTATCAAATGCTTGAATAACATGAACACGATTAACTCGTAAGTTCTGAGCGGAAGCATGTACCACACCGATTCGGGTGGGAGGTGCCTCTCATACCGTCTCAGTGCTAAAATCGGTTCCCTGAACGATAGAATGTACCACACCGACTCGGGTGGGAGGTACCTCTCATGTCGACTCAGAACCATAAACAATGATTGGTAATTGCACATGAATATGTTTAACTCGTGAGCTCTGAACGAATAGTATGTACCACACCGATTCGGGTGGGAGGTACCTCTCATGTCGTCTCAGAACCATAAACCTTTCTAAGTCGATTGGAGCGATGTCTCATCGACTACTGGGTGATAGTATGTACCACACCAATTTAGGTGGGAGGTACCTCTCATTCGACCCAGAACTATAAGGAAAGCATAAGTCGATTGGAGGGATGTCTCATCGACCACTGAGCGATAGTATGTACCACACCGATTCGGGTGGGAGGTACCTCTCATTCGACTCAGAACCATAAACGTACAATCGATCACTGAGCGATAGTATGTACCACACCGATTCGAGTGGGAGGTACCTCTCATTCGACTCAGACTCATAAATGGAATAAGTAAAGTTCTACGGACTATTAGATTGAAATTTGGCAAAACAAGTGAAAATTATCTCCTAAGAGCTCCCGTATCCTTCCTGAATGTGTTTTGTGAATATTCAGGAATTACTTGAATGTTATAGCTTTACCTCTCGTACCAACTTCATTGCTACTTGAATTACCTGCTTGCATGATTTTCTTAGCCTCACGAGCATTCGCTCACCCCGTTAGATTTGTTTTCCTTAACAGGAACTGAAATGGGAGGAATTTGGAGAAGCTTACTTGATGGCTCATTTGATTAGAATTTTAAATGTATTTGTTTAGACAACTTTTGGGATCTGTATATTTTGGGAATGTAAGGTATTTTTGGTAGTTTTTGATGTAAGACTTGAACGTTTAGTAAGGAATTGACCTTTCTCTATATTTTCGACTTCTAGTATCGACTGGTTATTTTAAGTTTGACTTAAATTTGTACTGAGTCCTGGCAAGAGTTGGGCTGGCGTCCCGCGGATACCCTTGGGTTCACCCTTGGGAGAAGTGGGGGCGTCACAGTTGGTATCCGAGTTTAGGCTTTAGATCTTTGTAGTGTATCCTAGATCTAAAAGTTTAGGATGCCGGACCATGGGATTTGATTTCGTATTGAGTGCAACGTGATTCTGATGCTTGAGGATGTATCACCTTTTTGCTCACAAAACACTATAAGACTTTACTCTTCAAGTTAGGTTGGAGGTGAGTCAAGATTAGGAAATTCAAATAACCATTTGGTGAGTTTAAGGGTTAGGAACCTTGCTTCCTCCATTATTTTTGCTTGCCAATTTTTCGAAAGAAAAGTTGAACCATTTGAATAATTTTGGATTCCGCTTTGAACTTGAAAATGAGACACCTATTGCATTCCGTTTGGTTTGACTTATTACCGTAACTTGTATAAGAACTTTCACCTTGAATCTAGTAAGGAGGCTAAGAATTTAGAAAGTAACTTAGACTTGTGGATGCAATTTGGAGTTTATAATCATTTGAATGAGGTGGCTTGGTATCATGGATTCTTCTAGTTTTGTCCCTAACTAGGCTTATGGTTTTTTCTTTTGATCCTACCAAGTATAGTGGGGGTGGTGCTCGCCGTGAGGCCTTGTGTATTTTTCTTGCAAGTACTATATTTGTGGCACTTAGTTGCCTATGACCTATATTTGATACTATTAATTCGTTGTATGCACATCGACATATGACATGACTTCTAACTTATGCAAATAGCTATACTTTGATTTAAAATGTTCTTGCAATGTGTACATGTTTTCAATTCATGAGCTTATACTTTCCACTTTTATTATGCGTTTAGAATCTTGCTAAATAGATCGGCGAGGACGTGGACGGGGGCGTGGGCGTGGGTTTCGGCAACCCCGCACTCCCGAGAGAGGTGAGGGATCCGTAATTGGACCAAACCAAAACCCTAGAAACGAAGAGGGTGACCAAGTGGCTACGGCCATTAACCGCATGACCAATATTCTCGAGCGCTTAGCTGAGCGCCAGGGACCTGTACCAGTCGACCAACCTAGGAACCAAGAGAGGGGTGAGGATAGAGCCCTCGAGCGATTCTTGAAGTTCGCTCCCCCTAAATTCCATGGAGGGTCTGATCCTGAAGTAGCGGAAAATTGGTTTGAAAGGATGGTTGATATTTTTGCTGCTTTAAATTATACCGAGGAAAGGCAAGTGAATTTTGCCATTTTTCAATTTGAAGGGGTAGCACGCTCGTAGTGGAATGTTGTTAGTGCAAAGTGGGAAAGAGAACAAATCTCTTGGACTTGGGTAAACTTTGAGAGGGAGTTTAATGTCAAGTTCCTCCCGCCAATTATACAAGAGAAGAGGGAGGACAACTTTATTAAGTTGAAACAAGGATTATTAAGTGTGGCCGAATATGAGGAGCGGTTCACCAAACTTTCCAAATTTGCCCCTGAGCTAGTAATCACCGAACGGAAAAGGATAAGGAGGTTTATTCAAGGGTTAAATGTAGAAATTCAAGAATTCCTAGCAACTGCCCAGATTACCACTTTTACGGATGCCTTGGATAAGGCACAGAGGGTAGAAAATGCTAAATCTCAATCTAAGGCTTTTCATGCTAGAAAGAGAGGGAACCCAAGCGATACCCCTAAACAGTTCGAAAGGTCTACCCAACCCCTTAAAATGGGAAAAGGGGCTGGAGGAGTGAAGATGCCTGAAAAATCCGAAAAAACTCCATCAAGCGAAGCCCCGCCAGAAGAAAATCAAAGTAGGCGAGGTCAACAAAAAGGCAAATCTCAAACTAGTCAAGCCGTGACTCCTCACGTAACTTGTGGATATTGTGACAAGATTAACCACACGGAGGTCGAGTGCTGGAGAAAGTAAGGAAAATGTCTGAGGTGCGGTAGCACCGAACATAAGTTTTCGAATTGCCTTAAAACTTCTAAGGGAAAAAGAAATTCTCAACAACCTGCTAAATCCATTGCAAATCATTCGAGTGCCAAGAAGAGTGATTAATGCTGATGATTCTAAGAGAAATCCAAGTAGTGGAAACTCTTCGACTAGGGGTGAATCTGACTCCACTCGACAAATAGGGATCGTAGTTTTACCCTAACATAGACTGGCACTTTTAGAGGTTGTAATTTTTTGTATAGGGGATGACATCATTTTGTTGTATATTGCGACTTTGCATATCTTGATCTTGTTGTTTTCCCTTTTTATTTTGAAACAATTTGATGAACTTATTACAACTTAGAGTAATTATTATGATCTTTTATGGCATATGAAAATTTACCTTACTTTTAATTGATTTTACGGTTTATATGTATATGTAATCTATTGCTCCAAGCCTCTAGACCTGTAATAAGCTCATGAATGGCACCTGAGAGTAGTTAAGTTCAATAAGTGTGAGTTGTGAAAGGGAGAAGTAAAAGTGATGAAAATTGGTCACGTGAGGATAGGGCCGGTAAAGATTTTCATCGAAAAGCAGAAAAGTTAAAATGCAAGCAAGTCCTTCTAATGAAGGTTTTATAGAGAGATTATAGAATCAATGAAGCAACTTGAGAAGTTAAAGAGCAAACCGAAAGAAGTATTTGGGATTATTCATAAATCAAGGTATGAATTTCGAGGACGAAATTCTTTTTAAGGGGGACAGGATGTGAGGACTCATAAAATTCTTATTTTAAACCCCAATTTTGGCTCAATTAATTATTTATTTGGATATTTGCGCCGAATATTATTTTTCAACCTTATTAGACCTACATATATGGAATTGTAGCTTTATTATATTTTTAAAGTGACTTGTTTCAAAAATTATTTTTTTTTTGGAGGCTCGTTTAGTGAAAAAGTGAAAACGCGTTTGAAAATTTTAACCGATTGAGAGTACAATAAGTTTAAAAATTGGAGACTTGTATAATGGTCCTAAAATAGGTAATTTTATGTTTAAATACTCAAATGATAGTTATTAGTAATATCATTATAAGAAATTCTTGGAAGTTTCGCTTTATCGCGCTTGAATTGAAAATACGCATTTTCACGCGCGCGATTAATTGAGAGACTTTACACCATTATTTTGGGACAATTAAGAGTGAATAATATTTATATGAATATAAGTATATTGGAGGTTTAGTGCACTAGCGAAATAAACTCGAGAGGAATCGAGCACGAAACGCGCGCGTACGCGCACTATTGGAGAGTTGACTTTTGCTTCATTTTGCACCACACATTTAAGCTTTCTTGGGAAGCTTTATTAGCAGCAAAAACTCCTTCTTTTAGCTTCATTTCCAGCGTGCAACCCACAAGGAAGAACACCCAAGAGTTCTTCAATTTTTATCACCAAAATCTCACTCAAATCTCCTCTAATTCACTTCAAATTTTACACACACATAGCTTAGCACTTGGAGATCACATTAAGCTACAAAGGAGAGCTGCAATCCACGGTTTTCTTGGACAAGGAGAGGGTCAAAATTCTGCCTTTGATTCATCACACAAGTAGGTGATGATCAACCTCTCAATTCTTGGCTTATGGAAGTAATATAGCATTTATAAACCCTTGCATGCTTATGGGTAGCTTGTCTATGATGGAAATTTGGTTGTGTGGGCTCTATGAACTCCCAATTTGGTTGATGGACTGATTTGGTGGTTGATGATGATAATTATGTTGGTTTAGTGATTGAATTAGTGGTATAATGTTGGGTTATTGTTAGAAACTCCAAGATGGTGCAATGGCCAAAAGTGATCATTTTACCCCTACCTTGTCCGATCACTTTTGTGCAAAATTTTGAAGTTATAATGGCTTGTCTATGTTGTTTACATATTATATTGGTTGTGTAAAAAGTTTTATTGAAAAATAACTTGATTTGGTCACTCAAATGTTAGACTTTCAAAAGGTTAGAAAACTGGAATTTTAATCCCGTCACTGCCCAGGCAGTCTTCTTGTTTCGGCCATAACTCATTGCTCCGATGTCGGAATCGAGTGCCGTTTGTGGCACTGGAAACTAGACATTCCTATATTTACGATGGTGTAAAATGCATGTCCACGTTCCACTTGAGCTAGCCAAATCATTCATTTGAAATCCACTGTCCTGTTTCGTTGCTTCCTGGAAGGCAGCTCATGAGCTGCAACTTAATGCTCATGAACGAGCTGGTTATGGACAGATTTTGAAAATTGTTTCTTCTGAGAAAATGTTGCCTTATGAGTCTATTTTCCAACTCCACCGACCACGCTCAATTCTGAGCTGAATTGAGTGATTTATGATCAAAACTCGAATCTGGTCTGGCGAAGGAATACCTTACATTTGGACAGATTTGAACTAGCAATGATTTGGGACTTGTTATCCGAAATTTCTTGGTGTAAATCACCTATCAAATGTACCTTGGACATATTTTAGACATTACCTACTGGAATGAATCATGTTTGAGTCGTTTTTTGGCCAAATGTTTGGAAAACGGCAAACCGGAAGCGCAAAGGCAGCTTAGCCTTAGAACTTCTTGCGATTTCAACGGTTTTGTTAACCGACTTCCCGTTCATATTTTTCTATGAAACTTGGCAACCGAGTGGCCCTTATATGGTATTATATTCATACCAAATTTGGTACCGTTCCGAGTCTATTTTTCTACCAAACTAAAGTCCCAAAGTTTGGAACTCAAATCTGGAAACTAGCTTAACAGTTTCGTTTTTTCTCCAACTTTGAGCGACCGTATCTCGGTGCTCAAAACTCCGATTCTTGATCCGCTTATTCTTCCTTAAACTTTACTTGCAACTCTAATTGATTTATAAATTTCGGAGGCTGGTTTGCAACGTATGAATTTTACCGAATTTCCAAAGTTAGCGAAAAACCAATCCCAGCACAATTCTGAGCACCCTGAAGCAGTAAATTTAAGCCCATTTTTTGATACCTTCCACTTAAATTCATGGAAAAGTGTCTTCTAAGAACTTTTAGTACCTTCAAAGAGGTTTCCAATGGTGTCAAGTTTTCCAATTTTGGAGTTGTGTAGAGTGAGATACGATTTTTCAAGGGTTCGTTTCAAAACAGAAATTTTCCGAATTCCAAGAAAATGGAGTTTTTCAAGTACTCCTTATTCCTTCGATATTATTCGAACGTTGTATCATTGATTTCCAAAATATAAACTTAATTTCTCTTGTACTTTGAAATCCCGCTCGAGAGTCTCGTTTTAGGATAATTAAGGCTCGTTTCACGAGATTTTTCTATGATTGTACTATGATACGATCTTCCTCAATAGTGGGGATATTTGAATGATAGTCTATTATTATTTGCTCAAGCGCACACGAAGACCTTCAAGAGGATACCACGGTGGACGCTTGAACTTCAAATTGAACCTACTTGCTCTTGCTACTTGGTGAGTGTCAAGTATGTGTTAAATGCTTATGTGATTGAGATATTAGTTGTACAAGTATTATACATGATACGTAACCTTGCCGAGCCGAGTGTGTACTTTATCGCACTCGTTCTCATTTGAAATGAATAACTCATGCTTGAAATGCTGAAATATATTAAATGTTTGGATGTATCAAATGCTTGAATAACATGAACACGTTTAACTCGTAAGTTCTGAGCGGAAGCATGTACCATACCGATTCGGGTGGGAGGTGTCTCTCATACCGTCTCAGTGCTAAAATCGGTTCCCTGAGTGATAGCATGTACCACACCGATTCGGGTGGTAGGTACCTCTCATGTCGACTCAGAATCATAAACAATGATTGGTAATTGCACATGAATATGTTTAACTCGTGAGCTCTGAGCGAATAGTATGTACCACACCGATCCGGGTGGGAGGTACCTCTCATGTCGTCTCAGAACCATAAACCTTTCTAAGTCGATTGGAGCGATGTCTCATCGACTACTGGGCGATAGTATGTAACACACTAATTTGGGTGGGCGGTACCTCTCATTCGACCTAGAACTATAAGCAAAGCATAAGTTGATTGGAGCGATATCTCATCGACCACTAAGCGATAGTATGTACCACACCGATTCGGGTGGGAGGTACCTTTCATTCGACTCAGAACCATAAACGTACAATCGATCACTGAGCGATAGTATGTACCACACCGATTCGAGTGGGAGGTACCTCTCATTCGACTCAGACTCATAATTGGAATAAGTAAAGTTCTACGGACTATTAGATTCAAATTTGGCAAAGCAAGTGGAAATGATCTCCTAAGAGCTCCCGTATCCTTCATGAATGTGTTTTGTGAATATTCAGGAATTACTTGAATGTTATAGCTTTACCTTTCATACCAACTTTATTGCTACTTGAATTACCTGCTTGCATGATTTTCTTGACCTCACGAGCATTCACTCACCCCGTTAGATTTGTTTTCCTCAACAGGAACTGAAATGGGAGGAATTTGGAGAAGCTTACTTGATGGCTCATTTGATTAGAATTTGAATGTATTTGTTTAGACAACTTTTGGGATCTGTATATTTTGGGAATGTAAGGTATTTTTGGTAGTTTTTGATGTAAGACTTGAACGTTTAGTAAGGAATTGACCTTTCTCTATATCTTCGACTTCTAGTATCGACTGGTTATTTTAAGTTTGACTTAAATTTGTACCGAGTCCTGGCGAGAGTTGGGCTGGCGTCCCGCGGATACCCTTGGGTTCGCCCTTGGGAGAAGTGGGGCGTCACACAAGCTCTTTTCTTGAATCTTTGACTTCATTGATAAATGAAAGTACAAAAATCAATGAATGTTGAATTCAAAAGAAAATTGTCAAATCTTGATATGCAAACTACAACAAGAGTACCAAATATTGGGTGGTTTCCTCTGAAGATCCCGAAAAGAAAAGAGAAAAAGAACCGATGGGCAAATTGGCCTAACCTAACTAGTATTCACAAGAGAAAAAATTTTAAAATAATAAAGGAACGACTAAGGCATGCAGAGAATGAGAGTTCTAAAGAGAAAATACCTCAAAAAGAAACAAATCACCAAACTAGGAGCTTAGCCCTCTAAAGGTCTATGGTTTCATGCAAAATATTCAAATTGTTCATTCAGGCGTGCCAACACACGTTGTCTATATTTCAATTTAAATTAATAATATATACTTTTATACTGCAATACATGATAGAGTCTATGAAAAAGATTAAAAATTTTAAATAAGTGTATGCTTAACATGTTAAAAAAAATTTATTTCGTGAGCACAAAATGGGCTTTCTTAATTTTATCATCTAAAATAAATTGAAACCAAAATTTGTTGCCTATTGTTTGTCGATATACGATAAGAATTTGAATAAAATAATTTAATTTATAATAATTTACATGATAGAGCAGTTGTAAATTTTTTTTATTAATAGCCGATGAAAGATATCATGTTATATCCATGTATCGAAACTTATAATATAGAAACATAAATTATAACTAATTCATTTTCTTGATTTTAGAAAAAAAAATTCTCCCATCTTGTACCCTTAAAGTTGTTGAGTATTTATAGAATAGTGTTTTTTATATGCTTTAATATAGATTACAAAAAAAATCATTGTGAGAGACGTTGTCAGAGTTTTCAAAATTATTAAAAACAATTACCCTTTTCATCCATTCTTACCTGTCATCTAGCCATCCACTGCATTCTATGACTTTCACGCATCCTACCATGGTGCCATCCTTTCTATTATTTTTTGTCATCTTTGTCATATGTCCATAATTCTCTTATTTCTTCCCTCCTCTCTTTGCACAACCTTGTTGTTCACTTTCCTTTTTCGACTTTTCTCACGACTCTTTAACTTTTCACCATTCTCTTCTCCTTGCCTCCAGCTTCCTATTCTCGCCACTTAATTTCTTATCCATTTCCCTTCATCATTCTCCCAAATCCTTGGATAGCCCCCTAACCTCTATCCCCCACTGCCAACCTCCTCCATTTCCCTTTCCTCTACTTCTCCCTTTTTCTTTTACCTGCCCAATCCAAATAAAGTAATATAAAAAATTTTCATTTGAGATATATTATGTTATCAAAAATCTATAATTTTCTCTTGTATACATATAAGAATTGCATACATACATGTGTATATAACATGCTCTGTGTGTGTTGGAATTTTCTTTTTTGTATTGATTGTGATCTATAAGAATTCTTATACGTATACACGTGTATATAATATTTATGTCTGTGAGAGGAATCCATGTGTTGAAATGTTGGAATTTTGTTGTTTGTCATGTGATTAGTTAGTTAGGTTAGCTTAGTTAGATTAGTTTAAATACTAATTTAATGGATTAAATTTAGGATTATGAATAAATAAATAAAGGTGTAATTAATTTAGTCGTTTCTTGTGATTATGATAGGCAATTACATGAACAATATAAACAACTGAATTGGTTAATGTAGTTAATAAATAAAATATGTCTAATTAGTGCAATTAGTGTAGCTAAACGCTTAGATAGGCGCTACAAATGTGATTCATAATTTAAACAAAAGAAATCTAAGTCATTATTTAATTGATAGAATGTAAATTATAGGATGAAGAAAGAATTAGCGTAATAAAGAATGAATGTAATTTGAAGTCATAATTAGCGTAGTTAATTAGGTTTAACTTATGCAGGTAAAAATAGGATAATAAATTAGAAAGGTGAAATTTATATAAAGGTTTAAGAGTACCATATCAAAAGCTGCATTTTATATGGTATCGATTTATGTTATTTGCTATGTGCTTAGTTAGATTCATTAAAAATGTGTAATTAACCAGCATTTACTACCTAACAATAATTTTATAATGTGAACATGTTGTAACTGAACATTTAAATATATTTTCGTCAATAAAAAGTTTGTAACATGTCGTACATTATGCCTAAATTAGGTATAATATGTCCAACAATAACTATTTGGTGATTCAACTATATTGGGGTAGAAAATTATATAGGCCAGAGGGTCAATTTTTACGATCCACCTATATCGAAAAAAGTTCTCTTTCTTACAAAAATGGTGGGATATAATGAGTTGGTTGACAAAGCATACAACATTATAGGTCTAGACCGGAATAGGCAAAAAATTAGTTTGATATTTCGAAATTACCTCCAACATGGTGTGTTTGGTGCGATGCCTTTGGTGGATGATAATAGAGTTGCTGATATGTACTAACTAAAAGCTGGTATTAGACAAAGCACCGAGATCTATGTGGAGGTGGAGGATATTTTTTATTTCGGTCAAAATGATAGCCAAACTATAGAAATTAGAATTGAGAATGCTAAGCGAGGCAATATTGGCTTAGAACATATTACTGTGTTTGAGTCTGCCGAACTCGTTGAGAGTCAGCTGACCCAATTAGAGTCGGGAGATCTCCTCTCGGCCCAAAGAGGGTGAAGAGCCCCTTCGACATACTAATGTGGAATTGATTGATGTCAACATGGATTCGGAACCAGAGTTGGATATTGATGATTCCAGTAGAGAAGACAACCAACCTGATGCATATGGTCTGGAGGTTTATCCGGATGTCCTGAGTCTAACACAACACCACATGAGTCATAGTGCACTTTGGTTGGGAACTGAGGGACTCAAATTGCATTATGAAGCTAATGTTGATGCTGTATTACAGTTTGACCCTCTCGATACTTGAAAGCCCGAGAAATTGAAGCTATGAATGAACACACGAAGGATTTGGAATTAGGCTAATTATTCGAGACAAAGGAACATGTCAAGCCAGCAGTTAAGTTGTGGTCCACAAAGAAGAATAGGAAGTTTAAAGTTCAGGAAAGCACACCTACTATTTGGTATGTTCGATGTAGGGCCTAGAACTCCACACCTTCATACGAATCGGGTATTTTATCTCTTTACTCGATTGGTTATTTGCCAACACATCCACCATGAATTTTGTCTGTGGCTAATTAGCTTTTTATTATGATAGTTCATATGGATATCGTACAATGACGAAAGACTGGCCATCCTACCTAAATACTGTAGACATGGCGAGCGTATTTGATGGGTAAAAGTCTCGCTTATATTTTGGCAGATAATTGAGTTTCATTGTTCTCGTGTCATGCGTCAGTTTGGACTAAGACAGAAAATTCCTGATCCTGTTGATACTAATCATAACAGTCTGTACCAACTAGATCTTGTAGGCTATTTAGGAAGAAATTGGACCCAGTTTCATAAGAGTTGGATAGGATGTTAGAATGCATGGGTTAATGCGGAGGTTCTAGGCAATTAGAATGATACGTTCAGGCCATCAAATGATTATCTCCAGTGGTACCATCAGCACATGATCCTATACATTTTGAATTCTATCTACTAGAATCCGCAACCTAGACAAATGTTCCATGGTGTTTCTGGGCAATTAGAGTATGTGGTAATTTCTTCTACACATATTTTTTTATTTATTTCTTACAACACCAATTGTTAACAGCTTGTCTATTTTTCGTTATTGTAGATAGGTACAATACAGTGCATTGGTCACCAATCACAATATGCGCTCAGTATTGATGACATAGGATGGCGTTTTCATCCGCATCTATTAACTATTGTGGATGGGGCATATGGATCCATGCAATATCTCCTGTGCTTTGGTCGCATGGTTGTAGGAGAGTGGGAGTGATTTGAAACTAGTCAACCTTCGGCATCAAATATCCCATTTCAGAGACCTGTGCGACATGTTCCATCTCAGACAGGCCCATCATCTAGTCAAGGTAGGCATCACAGGCATGGCTTGAAATATGAAACTGTTGGCTGAATTAGCATTCAAACCACAGAGATGGATATTCATCCTCCACACACGCCTTTGAGTCAGCAGTTTAGTCCATTCGTAACTCTACCAGTGCCAGATGTGCATGCCATGCTAGTTGCACACTTACTTGTGTCTGGAGAATATGTTGTGCCACTGCTGGGGCACCTTGTCACTACAGTTTCCACCCTTTACCGCACTGCCCATGCCCTTGTCACAGATTCCTGGATTTGAGGCACAATTCCCATCCTTGTCAAATTTAGTTCTATATGGATATGCGTCCATGGCATCAGCCTCTACTTCTTATGTTGAGTTACACCCAATATTCAGTTTTCTTAGTGGAACGGGCGGTACTTTTTCTGCTCTAGAACTTCCTGATTATTATAGTTTTAGATAGCCAATGGTCTTTCCTACTATTGACCAACATGTATCCGCATCCATACACTTTCAATTAGGAAGTTTCACCTTTTGTTCTAGAGACGATTACGATAGCAGCGGTACTGTCGAATCATCCATTGAGGATGACATTGACCCTGATGGTACTTCCAAGGATGATGCACCCCCATTGATTGTACGGATCATCCTGGTGTCCTTCGTGAACGTCAGAGACGACAATCAAAAAGATTTTACTGCTCGTCCACAATGCCACGTGATAAGGGTAAGGGCAACAGGCGCCCTAAGCATTGACGTTATCATTTGTTGAACATATTTTTTAATTTTATTATTCAAATGGTAGTTATCTTTATTTTTAGATTTCATCATTTGACATCATCGTATTTTTCTTCTTTTCTATTTTTTGGCTTTTATTTTTTCGATCTCAAGTACAACAGTTTTACATCTTTCTAAATACAACAATATAATTAATTATGTTAATAATTTAAATTACTTAAACCCTAAACCCTAAACCCTATTAATGAATTAAATAAAAAAAAAGAAAATTGGATGATTGTCATGCTTACTAAGCAAGGCAACCCTTGGTGGCAAATTATTGGCTACCGTGCAACTAAGCACGACAGCCTTTGTCATTTTTTTTAAAAAAATTTGCTTACCATGTCGTGCTTCGTCAGTATGACAGACATAGCATAGGAATATAAGTTTGTCAAAGTAACAATTCACCAACTTTTTTTTCAATTATAATCTAAGGAATTAGCCAAGTTTTTGATGATTTATGTGACGACCCCACCTCCCCCTTGAACGTACTCTAAGATTTAGCAAATCGCATGCCCAACTCTCACTAGGACTCACTCACTAACATTAGTTTCAGAGATAACATTAACTCTAAAATAAGTATGAAACTCCTCAATCAAACATTACAAACCATCCGACTTTCCAAAACATCCATATTTATGTGTATAACTAAATGGATCGATATACAAATTATTCAATCAATTCACTAAATACAAATAGGATGGCAAATACTTAAAACGAAGACTACAACTCTTGAGCTCACTAACCTTTGGATCCACAATTTCAATCTCTTGTAAGGAAAACAAATAATGAAATGAGTTAAAAGTTCAATGAGGTTTCAAAAAGACATGCTATCAACTTGACAAGATAACAATCACATATATCAAAATCATAAAGCGAAAAAGGTAAACAATTACAAGCAAAATCATTAACAGTTTACATATTCAAAGAAGCAATTTAACACCAGCAAGAAAAAAATACAGTACTGATATGGTGGCTCCCACCAAGTTTTAGGCAGAGCACCCAAAATTCAAACGTTGATACAGCTGATACGGTGGTTGTGATGACCCCACTTCTCCTTAGGACGAACCCTAGGGTTTCGGCGGGCCACCTGCCTAACTCTCGCAAGGACTCGATACAAGTCAAGATTATAACTTAGAACTAAACAACCAATAAGAACACTAATATAAAGAAAAGTCGCTTCCTTCAATAGTCATCCAATTCTACATCCTAATATTTTCAAAAGTTACATCAAATTTTCCCAGAAATACAACCACCAAAAGTTGACTAAATCATTTACATCCACAATTGGACCAAAAGACAATCAAAACCAGTTTCACCAAAATCTTTCCACTTCAAGTTCCTGCTAAGGAAAACAAACTTAAGGGGTTGAGCTAAAATTCAGTGAGGCCAAGAAAAGCAGGCAGCAAGCAGGTACATCTAGCAACAATAACATATAATTAAAAGGTAGCCATAATATTCATGTAAAATCACAAAAGAAATTAAAAACACAATCAATGAAGGATATGGGAGCTCTCAGGAGCTAATTCCACACTGCTTCATCGATAATCTTGATCCGTAATTTCCAAGTTGACACTCCGTCAACCGAGCAAGTAACAAGTCCGTGAAACCCCACTTTTCACCAATTTTCGTCCACCGTTACACCCCCTTACCGAACTCGAACGTCAAAAGTTTCGATATTACTCGAGCATATCGAGGCAAGTAAAGTGTATGAGCTCAAGGTTCACCAAACTCCTCAACCAAGCCCTTGCTGGCTTGAGTTGAATGGCTAGCCATTGGGTTTAGGCATTCCCACCAGTATGAGTGGTAAATAAGATTGCTCTCAAACCGATGCCAAGTCAAACACAGGTATAATTGTCAAGTACGAGCAGATCAATTATCAAGTCAAGTAAAAGAGAAAAGTGCGATAAAGTATACACTCGTCTCGACAAGTCCAATTCACATATTCAACAAGAAGTAGTTTGTTTGCCTAGAACTAGGACGATACATCAAAAAGGTTTACTTCATTGAGAACCGAGATTCACAAATGAAGGTTTAAGATCACAAGTTCGAGTCAAGTTAAAGGAATTTTTCTCGCTAAATCATTGAAATAATGCTCAAAGAGAACTCAAAAATCATTTTTGATTCATGTCGTTGTAAGTAAATCTCAATTCCAAAAGAAAGTACCATATTCACTTTTGGCACAAAAATCGAGAAAAAGGGTAGATGGTTTTCATCTGTCAAAACTTCTAATCTCATGTCCAAACTTTAGAATATAAAGCACGTTCACATTTTTCAAACTAATGGAGTCAAAACTCATCCAAACTTCACTCATTTTAATAGCAAATGTCAAAGCTAAAGGTTCCAAGTTTCGAGTATAAAACTAGTGAGTAATGTTACATTTCCTTGTACAGTTTGGACATCAGGTGAATTGCTAATTTGCAAGTTGTGAGGACTCATGTTTTATTCTTAATTTAGTTTATTTTATAATTATTTTACCCTAGTGTTATTTAATTTTACTATTTTTGCATGAATTTTTCTTAAATTAAGCTTTTATCGCGCACGCATCGATAATTTCTCAAAAGTCGCGCCAGCACGATTAATTGGAGATTCGAGGATTTAATACTAGACTACTAAGTATGAGCAATTGTAGTGTTAGAGGGAGTACCCTGGAGAATTAGTGTATAAGTGTAGTAAACAAGAGAGAAAGTGGTAGTGCACGACACTTTTGAGCCACTATTGAAAGTTGACTTTTGCACAAAACTTATTGGTTACTTTTCCATCATTCTTCCTCCACAAGAATCAAAACACAAAACCCTCCCTTTTCTCTTCCTCCTTGGCCCAACCTCCCCTCCCTTATTTCCCCTCAAAAATTTCAGCTTTGTCTTCATTCTTGCTCCCCAAGTTTTTCTTACTTTTCCATCCAAAATCTCCAAGAGAACTTGCAACTCCTTGCTAGTTTAACTTAGAGCTTGAGGACATCTTGAAGGGAAGAGAGGGCCGGCTGGTTGGGGCGCTGTTTTAGGGAGTTTTTCACACCAAAAATCTAGGGTTTCCTCTTGTGTTTGGAAGGTATAAACATCTCTCACCAAAACTCTTGCTTTCTTGTTTCATTTCTTGGCTTTGAAGCTTATAGCTTCCTTGTTTTTGTTGTTGGTTGGATTGGGTTGGTTGAAGTGGGCTCTATGAACTCCCACCTTGGTTATATAAGGGTTGTCATGATGTTTATGTGTGTGTTTGTGTGTTTGTGATGAGTTTAAGGGTAGAAACCAGAAGAGGAAAAAGAAAGAGAGAAACCGAGAGGAGAGGAAGAAGTGCTGGCCAAAATTTGAGTTTTTGTTACTTTGTTTTGATGCCATATTTTCATGACTTTCTTGGCCCATTTGAGAGATGATATGTTGAGTTTTAAGTGGACAAATTTCTACCAAAAACTCTTTCATTTGGTGCTTCAAAATTTCATGAAAAGATTGGCCAAAATCTAGAAATTTTCCTTTCCCCTACTGACCAAATGGTCAAGTCTGTTTGGGGTGTTTTGTTCCAAATATTTTGGTGCTATTAAACCATCAATTACTCAATAAATGTTTTGGAATCTTGGTTTCAAAAATGGGGTGAATTGGGGCTGATTTCGTTGGACAAAACTTTTGGAAAAGAAAGAATGATAGGGTTGGCAGATTTGCTTCGAAGAATTTCATAAACTTTGGTCATTTTGTTAATTACCTTCCCGTGCGAGTTTTTGCCTACATTTTAGTAGAGAGGTATTCCATATATGGAAGTTTAAGTGTAACAAATTTGGAGTAATTTCAATACTATTTCGATGCCCAAATGATGCCCCAAAGATTGCTCTTCAAAACTGGGAAACTATATCTTGAGGCTCAATTTCGTCTCACTTGTGAAAGGAGTTTGAAAATGATGTCTTCTGATGATTTGAAGCATTTTGAATCTAGTTTCTGATACGATAAACCATTCTCAATTTGGACTTGTGTAGAGTTAGATATGGTCTGATTTCAAAACTGTGTCAAAGCTGGAAACTGGAAAATTGTTGAACAGGCTATGAAATCCAGCCATCTTCGAACTGTTGTATCTTATTGTTCAAAAATCCGAATTTAGTTCCTCTTATCGCGTTTGAAACATTACTTGAAACTCTTACTGTGTTATAAATTTCAGAGGCTGATTCAATTCCTGTGAATTTTGACGAATTTTCAAACTTTTCTGAAAAATAAGAACTGGTTCTGTCCTGTCTTCATGAAACAGCAACTTTGAGCTGAGACTTGAATGGTTTCTAGTTAGAATCTGGGAAAAGTGTCTTCTGGAAAGTTTTAGTACTATGAATCTAGTTTCTAACGGTGTAAAGTTTCCAATTTTTGGACTTACCAAACTCAAGATCTGATTTTCCAAGTTTTGTCGCGTAAAGCTAAAATTTTCTGACTTCTTAAGAAACGAACTTTTAAGAACATTCAACTTCCTTCAGAGACTGATAGTTCCTTTTAAACTCGATTTCATGGAGGATACAAGTTTCCCTTGTACTTGATGGTTCCTTGGATTTAAATGAGAAATCTTAATGTTCTTTATAATGCTTAATTCTTGACCTAGAACTTGATTTCTCATGGTTTCATTCTTACTTTTGAACTTTGAATTTGAAAAGGCTTGATTCAAGGCTATAACGACTCGCTTTATTCTTTAGTATATATTTGAGAATTATATACCAACCTCTTGTTTCTTTACTTCTTAAGTGTGAAAAGCCAAGGGTTTTGTTTTTCACTTTCATATAAACTTGTTGGTTCTTATCTCAGGACTTGAGGGTAATCAAGGGTGTTATCCAGGAATCGAGACATATCGCACGTAACTGTGAGTGTTCCCTGCATGTGTGTGTGAGTTGAATAGTTTTGCTATATATTTACTTCATTTTTCTTGTGTGTTTAAGTGTTAAGTGCTCCCTATAATTGCTCCTATGTAATTTTCCACCATTTTAAAGCGAGTGTATACTTTATCACACTTGACCTACTAAAATAACAAATTTCTACCGTTTAACCGTGAATTTCTACCGTTTACCGGTTTATTTGATTATTTGCGCATGTTGTAAGCTCTTAGTTGAACTGGACCCTGCCCTTGGTTGCTAACCTGTTTGAGCCAGAACTGGACTCGGTCGGGTAGGTTGGAACCCTGGTCTACCGTTTCGGTATACTCGAGTATTACCACTGAAGGAATAAGGCGATGGCCAGACAAACCGGGGAAATTATTGGAGTTATAAGGTGAAACTGACCGAAATAGTTTCACGTGAACACCGTATCCTTTTAATGTGTGTTTATTTCCGTATAATGATAAATGTCTCATTTTAATGTGCCAATATGAAACCTTGAACCATATGTGCATTATGCTTAATTTACTTGATTTATTAGAACTGCTTGTCTATTTTAGAATCTCACTGGGCTGTTTAACTCATTCCACTCCTTTGTTTTCCTTAACAAGGTTCAAGACCGAGAGTGCTCACGAATAGTACTAAATTGTTTTCTTTTGGAGACTTTAAGTTGTATTGTAGCAAATGATTGTAGTACACATTCTTTTGGCTTATATTTATGCTTGAAGGTTAACTAATATTAATTCCACTCCTTTGTTTTCCTTAACAAGGTTCAAGACCGAAAGTACTCACGAATAGTACTAAGTTATTTTCTTTTGGAGACTTTAAGTTGTATTGTAGCAAATGACTGTAGTACACATTCTTTTGGGTTGTATTTAAGCTTGAAGGTTAACTAATATTAAGTATTATGTTTCAGAGTACTTTAAATGTATATTGACAATATTTGAAGTATTTCTAGTTTTTGAATTATGGATTGTAGTAAGCCCCGATGAGAGTTGGGCAGGCAGTTCGCTAACCCCTCTGGTTCGCCTTCGGGGAAAATGGGGCTATCACACAAGTACATATATTGTGCCTAGATTTCAAGCACCTCTTGTAATAAATAGTCAGGCCCTTCCTTGATGTTTTTTGAGGGTTTTTTGGCTCTTCAGGACCCTTCTTCTTCAACTTTTTTGGCCTACCAGTCTATTTTTTCACTATTGGTGAATTCAAACTTTACTATCCATTCACAACTCCTTTGATGGAACAAGACTAATGGTAAAGTTGTAGGCCCTTAAATATGCTTCTTATGGTAGCACTCATCAACATATTTTTCTACATTAACTTTTGGGCTTGAATAGTAGCAATTGCATGTACATAGGGAATGCCACCAAGCTAAAATACCTAGAACTACATGTCCTGTTGTCTAGATTGACCACATTGGTCCTTCCATACCCATCAAATTCCAAATTGCCCTTTCCTCCATAAACAATAACACAGTGTCTGGATTTTATCTTTTATTTCTCTAATTTGTCAACAATATTTGGTATATAGTTCTACTATATTTTATCATACCTTCTCATTTAATAATCAACCTCTGCATAAACCTCCTTCTAATCCACTCAACCATAGTCATTATTTGCTCATCTCCAGATTTTAGGATGTAATTGTTCCATTATTGATGTTGTTGACCATTCTATCACTCTTATATGCTGTGCTAAAGTAAGCTCTAGACTACAATTTTGGAGGTAATCTTTTGAACCATCCATCAACTATTAACTTGTCTCTTTCCTGAGGGTTAGCCCATTTAAGAATTGCCATTGCAGTATCACATTTGCTCATACTTGTAGCTACAGCAACATCCTAGAATATTTCCCTAAGATGTTAAGTCTTGAATCTCAGCTTGCGGTTTTCAAACATATATTTCAAGCAGAATCTATGCTCTAATTTAGGGAATAACTCCTCAATAGCATGCACTAGTCTTTTTTTCCTATTAGTTATAAAAGTGTGAGAAACCCCTTTATTGCCCTGTCTAATTTGGGTGATTAACTCCCTCAAGAATTAGCTCCAACTGTCATAACTTTTTGCCTCAACAATAGCAAAGGAGATTGGAATCATGTTGTCATTTGCATTCCTATCCCAATGCTATAAGCAATTGACCTCTATAGACACTTTTCAAGAAACAGCCATCCAATATTATTATTGGTCTGCAACCTGCCAGAAAACTATTCTTTAGTGCACTTAATCCGTAATAGAGTCTCTGAAAAGTGGCTCTTTCATCAATATTGTGCCTATTAATCTACAATGAAATATGACTATCTAGATTAAACTCCCTCAAAGTAGCCACATAATCCCAAAGTCTATGGTAATATAACAGGTTTCTGCTCTGCTTGCTCTGAATGTTCTTGGTCTACTCTGGTTATAAATATATCATAATTGTAGACACCAAAATTTCATTGATTCAATTTTAAACTTTATTTAGTTTTTATTCATTCAGTTTTGACTTTCTTTGATTCAATTTTAGTTTTTTTTTTTTTTGATAGTAATTGGTGTTCATTCTTATTTTTAATACATCATTTTCTTTTTAAAGCAGTTTTACACTAAATTTTAGGAAAAATCCTTAATAAAGATCCATTTTATCTTTTTAAAATTTGATTTTTTGCTAAGGCATTTTGCAAGGTAATTTTAAAAATTAGCATATTAAACAAGTGTGTCAATTGCATGTTGAACAAGTGTGCAAATAAGCATTAGACAAGTGGTTAAGGAATTGTAGGACAAGTGTTTAGGGAGGGGTACGTGTTGGAGAAACTTGGAGGCCTAAGATTAGAAGAAAAATCTGAGAGAGGAAAGGGGGAGGAGGTTTTTCGTCTGGAGAAAACAAAAGAAAAAAGAGAAGAAGCAAGCTACGAGAGGCCACCAAAAAAAGAGAATGACGGCGGCTAGGTTGGGGGAGATCTGAGGGAGCTTCGGTCAAGAAAAAGGCTAAGAAAACAGAGGGGAAAGGGCTTCGGCCAAGAAAAGAACCAGAGAAAGCAAAAGAAAAAGAGAGAGCGAAGGGGTTGAGAGAATAGGGGCGGCGGACGGATTGAAGACTAAAGAGGGCTACGAAAAAAAGAGGGGAGATTGGGGAAGAAAAAGACAGAGGGTAAGAAGAAAGAGAGAGAGGAAGTGGGTGGCGGAGCAAAGGAAAAAAGAAACAAAAATGGAACGGGAAAAGCCAAGAAAAAGGGGGGACCGGAACAAGAAAAGGGGGGCATGAGAGCTTCGGTGAAAAAACAGAGGGAGGCCCTCGGTTGAGGAGAGCGAATGAAAAACAGAGGAAAAGGGAAGGTTTCAGCGAGGAAAGCCAGCCGCGGCAAGAGACTGAGGAACAAGGGAATCAGCAAGCGGACGCTGTTGCCGCTGCCGCTACCCGAATCTTCCACCATCACCGATGAACCTTCACTGAGAGAGTACGGTAAGCTGTTTTCTTTCTTTCAATTTCAATTCTTTTCAAGTTTCTGAAACGGGTCTGTCGTGTTTTTGTTGTTGCGATTTCCCTGTCGATTTTCCATAATTTTCTGATTGTAATGTTTTATACGTTGATTGAGCTGAATGTCTTGGTTTCTGATAATATTTTGGGCTAATTACAACTTCAATTTGAGCAAAGAGCCGGTAAAATTTTAATGTTCCCAATCTGTTCGACGAAATGCCTGAGCTAAAATTTTATTGAAAGATGTTTTGTTTACATTTTCCGTGCGAAGAAGCCGGTTGAGTTAGCCGATTCGTTTCCTTACGCTTAAGAAATTTTGCTGAATTGGTGTCTTCCATTTCTCCGTTTCTCACGTTTCGGGATTGAATGAACTCGAATTGATATTGTATGAGAAGAGTTTTTGGGTGATTTTCGTTTTTGATTGAGAATGGCTAGAATTTTGGTGTTGTTCTGGTTCTAAGAACGACAGAAATGGCGGATTGATGTCTGTGTTATTGGGGGAGAAGACCGTTGGTCTAAAATGTCCATTTCAGTCCCTCTGTTTTCGCTTTGTTTTGCAATTTACCTGAGGGTTGCCGAACTTCATAATTTTACCCCCCCAAACTGCTATAATTCATTCAATTGGGTCCCTGCTTTTGTTACATTTGAACCCCTCAAGCTGCCCTTTGTTCTGTTTTGGCCCAAGAAATGAATAAAATGGCCCAATGGCCTATCTGACTAAGAATCTGGTAACCAAATTTGTGAATCAGTCCCTGGTTTTTTCTTTAACTATACTGTGGCCCGAGACACTTTCACCTTCTTTCACTTGGGTCCCTATTTTAATTGCAAATGGGTCCCTAAACTTTATTTTTCTTTAATTTTGACCCCAAAACTTTGTTAATGTTTGTAATCAAGTCTCTTATTCTTTTGGCTTCTTCAATGTAGGTTGTTCACATGAATTAATTGATTCAATTACATGTTTGTTTTCAATTCCATGATTATTTGTCAATTAAAGCGATGCCTTGACCCTTTCTTTTATTTTGGAGGGTAAATAAGTGATTTCACTTCATTAGGCTCCACTCAAGGGAGGTACACTCTATCCCTTACTTCACTTTATGTGACCATATGTGTCTATGTGACTTTACATGTTTAATTGCATGCCTTTTGAATGTGTTCATTTTATTTATTTATTCGCTTTATTCGTTTTAATTTTTGTATATTTATTCAATTTATAATTATTTGAAAGGCACTTGAATGCCAAATTTGTAATAGTTAGGTATTATTTTATTTAATTCATTCCCTCTTAGATTGTAGTAGGCTCCCCCCCAAATGTAATAGATAGGGCTTCTGTGCTATGTGCTTGTGTGTGCCTACGTGTTTATCGCTTTTCCTAGGGTTTTGCATCTAGATAAGCATGCTTGTGTGATATGTGCTACGTGAAACTAGGTGATTTGCATGTCTACTTGCTTTAAAATTATATCTGATTATGTGAATGAATGCACGTTACCGTGGCTAGTCCAACGCTAGCCATGGTCTTCCCCTCGAGCCCTCACAAGTCCAATGCTTGTGAGAGAGCGTTAGTGAAGGGCTAGTCCAATGCTAGACCCATTAGGGCCGTCCCCGCGCTAGCACATACTTGCATGCCTTCATTACATCTTCATTCATTCTTTCCTTTTAGTTTTTGCATTTTTGCATGACCCTTCACTCCCTTTCCCTTACACGTTTAGGATTACATTTTCATTAACTCATTTGCTTGTATAGGTTAGGTAGTCAACCCCTTGGATATGGGATATGGACGAGTTTGGCTTTTCTAGCCTTAGCACGCTCGTATTCCCTCTATTAAAGGGAAAATTGAGTCACGAACATTAGTCCCCCGTACCCGACATGATGCATTCCTTTAAGACATGTATATTTCTATAATTATTTCATTCTTTTCCTTTTCTTAGAGTCTCATATTTATGCACCATTCGTGACCTCTCCAAAGAATCAGCATTGGGCATCACAACTAATGTGATTGGCACCATTCAAGCTTTGAAGAGAAATTTTGCCCCCCGATGTCCCCCTAGGTCTAGGTTTTGCATTCATATAGTGCATCCAAATGTGATAAATGCTTTGGTTAAAACAAGAAAATCTTTGACTAAATCACGCAACTAGCATTGGCTAGGTCGAAGGGGTGCCTTGGATTTCATCCTTGCCTTCCCCTTCGTCAAATGTGACTCCCGAACCTTTTTCGTTGGTTTACGTAGACTAGGAGTCGTTTAAAAGGGGTTTCTTTTCTATCTTTTTCCTTTAAAAAATTTATTTTTTAGGTGACTTGGTACACCTTAACTCTATATCAAGTGGCGACTCCGATTTTTATTTCAAAAACCCTTTTTAAACTATATTTTGGGTCAAATCGTCGCATTTTCAAGTCCCATTTAGACCCACTTTCTTTGTAAATCAAAATTCATCTTTCAAATAAAAATTCACTTTTTAAACCAATTCTTTTATTTATTTTTCTTATAAAAAATGGGGCGCGACAATAATCTTCAAGCTATTCCAACCCCTCCCTAAGCCACTCAGGAACATTAGATATGTCTAATCTTACATCATCATCTACAACTTGTTCATCAGCTCCTTCAGACTGTATAGGATCTTTTGTAGGAGATTTCTGAACTAATGTGGCTGTATCAACTTTTGCCCTTTATGGATATAGCATCCTAACACTCTTCCTTGGAGTTTTTTTCTTGTTTGACCACTCTCATCTTCTCACAGCTATTGGCTTCTTCCTAATTGGCAGCTTTCCTAATTTTCTTTTGACTTTTTAAATGAATGTCCAACATCTTTTGTCTCCTCTCCATGTGGTCCTGCTACAACTAGATCTAGCCCCATTTGTGAAGACCCTTCACCAGATATGCTCTTCCCTTTAGAGTTGAAGTGTGGAATGTCATGATTGTCCTTATATTCAATCAGTATAGGTTCAATATTGTCACTGCTTTTCCCTTTTTTTTTTTTAAAACAGCTCCACCATGCCAAGTATCATGATATGGAAATGCAAGTGGGCCATGATCAGTGACTCTCTTGTAAAGTAATTTTCCTTTTGGGGACATGGCTATAATACCTTCAGGCCCTTCTCAACATATATATGCATGTATGGTAGACCTTAATAATAAGGTAGTCAATAGCTCTTTGTTTGTATCATCTTTAATGCTAACAACTCCAACATCCAGATCATGGTTGGGGATAGTGAACTAGAAGTTTAAATTTGCTACACCTCATTCCATTGTGTCATACAACTTTTGAAACTTGAATGGTGATAACTCATCATGGTCCCATCTAACAAATATCCTTATCCTATCACTTGTATTCTATGGTCTTAAATGGATCATCTATCATTTTTTAACACCTAATCAAAAGTAACACATATTTAATTTCAGATGTATCAAATAATATAGGCCATATTACAGACACTTCCATTTTCCAAAACAAACAGTCACCATCCAAAACAGTCATCTACTTTGGTAAAAAAACAAAATCAATATTAGTAATTCCAATAGTAGTCTCAATTATACAAAAAGATGCATTTTTTTTTGCTTTGTGTACACTATGAAGACTTTTTTTTTTTACTTTTTTCGGACAAAAGCTCGATAAAAATATTCAAGCATGACCCCTTTTTTGAAAATATCCCAAAAAATAACCTTCTTTTGAAACTATCAGACTAGCAATATTTATCATATCTGACAAATCAATACAAATTAATTCCCTTCAATCACTGTGTTTGGCAACCCTCGATCTTCACATCAAATCACAATCTGGATATTACCTCATACACCCACGATCTGCACATGAAGACACTATATTTTATTGGATCTAAAGAAGAAGATAGCGGTTAAGATGGTATAGGGCTGCGAATTTAGAGTTTTTTATATTTCCCTTTGTAAACAAAAAGTAATACTCACCTACTACTTCATCTATCTATTACGATACTATAAAAAAATGGTACATTTGATATTTCATATAGTTACTGGCTGCTCAGCCAATTAGCAGATAAAATCCAAAAAAATCCAAAACATAAAGGGTTATATGAGTATTTTTAAATAATTAGAGAGTTTTGCGTGCAATAGGCAAACGATTGGGGGGTTTACTGTATTTTATCCTTTATTTTATAGGTCTGCTTAGATTGTCTATTTTCCCATAATCTCTTTTTCTCTGTGGAGTCTATAATAATACACTTCAAAAAAAATTTCAAAAACATCGAATCCATACAATCTCAAATACGTCTAACAAAGTAAAAATTAAAAATTAAAATAACTCCTATCACCACCATCTACCACACAACACCACCCACAACTCCTCATCTCCACCACCCCCTCTCCCTCTCTCTTTCTCTCTTCTCCCCTTCTCTTTTGCCCTCCTCCTTCCTCTTCCTTCCCTTCTTTCCTTCCTCTTCCTCCATCATTTCCTTCTCTCCTTTGCATCTTTTGCATCAAACCGCTCTCCCCTCCAATGCCTTTTTCGATCATGATCAAAACTCCTTTTGATTTTGTTGATCGTGACTAGATCTGATTTGGTTATGACTGAGAGGGAAAAAGGAAGGGGGATGGGAGGTCTAGCAAGGGAAGGCAAAGGAGGGGAAAGTAATGGAGGAGGGAGAAAGAGGAAGGAAGGAAGGAAGAAGAAGAAAAGAGGAAAAGGGGAAGAGAGAGAAGAAAGGAGGAGGAAGGGGTAGGGGCGGCAGCGGGTGGTTTTTTTTTCAATTTAAAAAAAATGCCTTAATAAAATTTTAAATTTTAGAAACACCCAATAACAACTACAGTAAAAAAATTTTCATATACAATATAACAGTGCAGTATTTCAAAAACATTTAATCTATATGGAGTCCATACTTTATATTTTTTTTCTTTTTTCCTTTTTCATTTAAAAAAATTCATTTCTTTCCTCTTTCTTCATTTCCAACACCACCCTCTTTTTTAATTTCCTTTATTTTCCTTTTCTTTTCTTCTTCTCCACTATCACCCAACCACCTTTGATACACCACCACTACCAGCTCCCTCTTCCCGTCCCACCACCTGCCACTACTCCCTTCTTTTCTCACCCTCTTTCCACTCCCTCTCCCTCATCATTTTTCCCTTTCCTCTCCCTCCTCCTTTTTCCCTCTTCCACCCTCTCCTCTTTTCCCTTCCCACCCCTCTCCCTCAGTTTCCCCCCTCCTCAACAACTAGATCTAGTTACCAAGGAAGGATCTACTTGTGACCAGATTTGGTTGTGACCAGATCTTCTCGTGAATAGATCTATTTTCAGTGACCAAATTTGGTCATCGAGGAAGAGAGTAAAAGAAGTAGATAGGTAGGAAAGCGGAGAGAGGAGAGGAGAAAGGGGAGAGAGGAAGAGAAAGAGGTGGCAAGCGATGACATTAGATGGCAGGGATGAATGAAGAGGATGGGGAGAAAGACAAAGAGAGAAGATGAATAATTTTTAAATAGTGCTTCAAAAGTTTTAAAATTTCTAAAAACACCCATGATAATTAAGTTAAAGGGATTTGAACACCAAAAATAAATAGAATCTGACCTCACTTTTTTTAAGAGTAGCATTAATCCACAATTGACTATTTTTTTAATTTTTTATTATTCTTGTAAAGTCTTATGCTACTTACATGTTACACAACCAGTAAAGGTCAAATTCTACTTTAGTTAAAAGTATATGGTAGTTATTTAAGGGGTTTTCAAAGAATAAGGGGTTTTGTGTCTTTTGGTGATACCAAAAAGGGGTTCCGTGTATCTTACCCAAGTTCTAAAGAGCTACTAGTCTAATCCGCATACAGACAAGGCACTAACAATATCCAAATTAAAATAAAATATAGTTGAATGCCAAGAATTTAAGATTTGAATTATTCAATATTTGGGAAGATCTTCAGTCCATTAGGCCCCATTTGGGATTGCAGTGCTTTTAATAAAAAAAAACACTTTTTGGTGCTAAAAATAATTTTGAGGCATTCGATAAATATTCTCATAACATCAGGAGCGAATCTTTTGGTGTTAAGAGCATTTTAAGCAAAAACTCAAATTTGGTGCTTTTAGAATCTCATTTTTGGTTTAAACATAAAACATTAAATTTAATCATTTTATCCAATATTATAAACTAGATAAAGAGATAAATGCATTTAAAAAAATTTTAATGACACATTATCCAATACAATAAATACTTATTAAATTATGTATTCAAATAATATATTTAAAAGCACTTAAGCACTTAATAAATAGTTTTATTAAAATCTTTATTTGTGAAATATTGTTCAATAAGTTACTGCAATTTCAAATAGATCCTTAATTGTTGAAACTTTAGGATCCATATAGATCAGGTATTTTTGAGGTATTTTCAAATATTATGTTATAACATTATATATGAAAAAACTTTCACTATAAATATATTTTGGGGTATTTTTAAATTTTTAAATTTTTATTGGAGTATTTTTTAAAAATTGAAAAAAATTCACCATCCACCACCACCACCATCTTTTCCCTCCTTTCTTCTCCACCACCACTACCCCTTTTATCTCTCCCCGCCACTACCCTTTCCCCTCTTCTCCGTCTCTTTGTTCTCTCGCCACCCCCTTCCATTCCTTTCCTTTTCCTTGGACAGACTTGCCCTCCTCTCCCTTCCCTTTTGTGGTCATGACCAGAGGCTTGTGACTAGATTTGGGTTCGTACATAATGGGAAGGAAAGAGAAGGGAGGTCTAGTGAGGGAAGAAGGGAAAGGAGGGAAAGGAAGAGGAGGCGAGAGGAGAAGGGATGAAGAGGAAGTAGGAAAGGAAAGAAAGAGGAAAGAAGAGGAAGAGAAAGGAGGGAAAGGAAGAAGGAGAGAGAATAGAGATGAGGAGGAAAAGGCGAGGGGCGAGAATGGTAGTAACAACGAAAGAGGGAGGAGGGAAGGGGTGATGACGGTGGTGGATGGTTGTGATGGGTGAAAAAGTGATAGAATTTGTTTTATATGTGTGTGTATTGTGTTTTTGTAAGTAATTTTTGAAATTGTACGAATTAGATGTTTTAGAGATATGTTACAATAGCATTACATTTTAAAAATTTATTGTTGAAAAATATACCAATCCAAGCAAAGCCTAATTTTATTCACATAAGTACCTTGTAATCCTATTACTTCCATCGTAAAGGCACGACCTCATATACTTCTTGTTTGAATTGTGACATACACTTTATTATAAGATAACACAACTAGTGTTATATATTAGTAACAAGAATTCATCTTTGGTGCAATTATTTCCGATAAGTGTTTATTTTGCATCTTTTTAAGATGTTTTATAAGGTTGCGTTTAGTCATTTTAGTAGTTAAATGACTAGTTTTCTAGTGAAATTAGCATTTTGCGGTTCAATTCTGAAAAATTGGATTTCTATTGGATTAAAGTGGTGAAAACTTCATGATTCTGTAGGATTTAATGATTCAATCATCAAATGAAATGAAGTGAAAAGGTATTTGAGTGATTATTGACGATTTAAGTGATTTAAAGTAAATATGAAGCATAAAAGGTTCAAAGTATGAAATGCATTCAAGTGCAAAAGAAGAAATATTTTTGACAATTTTGACATATTCTGGTATTTCAGCTGTATCTTAAAGTAGAAGCATTGGATTGAAGTGATTCTTGAACCATTTTGAAGTTAAAACATAGGGCTAAATTGTTTATGAGACATTAAAATCCAATTCATAAGTTATCCTAGTCAAAAGTCAAATATAGTCAGGCAAATTTGCTGTAAAAAACTGAAATAGGGAATTGATCAGTCAAGGGTATTTTGGTCATTAATCAACCTAAAGACATCCAAATGAAATGATTTTTGATGAATTGAAAATCTAACTCAAATAAATACAACTTTTATTTTTGTACAAGAGTTAATTCAATTTCCATCATCAAGAAATTTGCAGTTGAACTTGAAGCAAAAATAGAACAATACTGAAGATTGAGCAAAAAGTGGGAAGCCTACAAAACACAAAACTGCAAGGCAGAACCATAAGGGTAGTTCACATGATCTAGGGTTACGGATCCCTGATTAAGGCTACTAACTTGTTCTGCAACATGCATTTTGTTCATACAACCTTTTCGACTCATTTTTTGATCAAATTTTGGTAGGAACTGCCCAAAGAATCATGGAAACTTGTAGAATGAACTTTTAGTAATTTCAAGATACAGCTTGCACCAACTTTAACAACTCATTTGGAGTTTCAATTAATCTATAAATAGAGGCATTGGAGAACTTATTTGCTTAGCTTGGGAGGCTAGAGAAACTACATAAAATATAGTCTTCACTAAAACTTCTTAGTTCATTAGCTTAGTGTAGGATTAAATATAGTTTTTATCCAATCTTTGTACTAACTAGACCTGGATGAAATGTGAGGATGAAGATGGAGAGCTTGAAACTCATGTGATAAAGGTGACTTCTCTCCTATCACTTTATTTCTTGTATTGAATCTTATGTTTAGTTATAATACAAGTTTGGCTATTGCTTGTGTTTTATTTATATTTTGCTAGTTTTTATACCTAGGGTATGGATGAACTTCTATAATTGTTATGTGATCTTTTCATGGTTATTTGACTTATATTTTTAAGGAAGTTATTTAACACTATTGCTATTTTAATCATGATTAATTGGTCATTAATTTTGATTATCCAAAGGTGTTTCATCAATGAAAGTTGTGAGTATAACACTAGTTCATGAAGTGTTGAACTTAAGGAGTATTCTCATGAAAGTAGGGAAACACCTTTATGTTTTTAACAAAGTAATTTCATAGATTTTAATGAATCTGTAGTTAGTTTCTTCATCACAAAACATAGGTGAGAGATAGTTATAGGTATGGTTGGTACATTGACGAAAAGCACGTATCACATGCACTAGGAAATTAGCCATGACTTAGACAAGATATTCAACTCATTAAGCCTGTAATTTTCACTTACAAGAGTAGTAAGGAATTTCATAATCTTAGAAATCTATTTATTGTCATTTTATTACTTTTATTGCATGATTATAGTATAGATTTACTTGCTTTACTTGTAGTAGTTTAGATAATAGAGAGATTCAAAAACCATCGATAGTTGACAATCTTCCCTATGGAATCGACACCTACTATTCTCTATACTCGATAAATGATCTGTATACTTGCAAAAAAGCAAACGCTCCGTTTGGATTGGTCATTTTTTCAAGAACAAGTTTTTCAAATACAATGTTACAGTAATACACAATAATTCAAAAAACATCTCATCCATACAATATATCAAATATTTCAAAAAAATTTTATAGTAAAAATTTTTCATATACACTGCTACAATAAAATTTTTCAAAAACACCCTAAAAACAGTTAATCCAAATGGAGCTGTAATTAGGTTTTTAAAATTTGGTGTGAAGTAAAAGTCTCACCAATTTCTCTCTTAGCTCATAGGCGCTACAACCAAAGGTTAAATCTTTATCACTAATTAAATGTATCAAATGTTTCTTTTTGAGCATTAAGATATTAAAATCACATTGCAAACTAGAGCTTTTATTGACTCAAGTTCTTCATAGATAAAGTTAGTTTGTAAACTCGTTCAAATTTAACATAGGCTTGGTCCTATATTAAGCTAATCGAAATCAAACAATGAATATGACTCGTTTAATATTCGAGTCAAGTTCAAACATGTTGATAAACTTATTGAATAGGTTTGTAGAAACATGATAAACATATATTAAAAAAATTTGGGAGGGGGAGGATTGGATTGGGTGGTAAGGCAAAAGAAATTGTAAAAAGGAGGTTTTCGATTATATATGTGTGTGTGTGTGTATTATGTGAATGTGTGTGTGTAAAGTAAATGTAAATGTATATGACTTGGTTTTCATTCTCAAAAAGGTATATACATAAAGTTAGTATTATTTATTATTTGAAACAAAACTAGCATGTATATATACATATATATATAAATATATACACACACACACACACATATATATATATATAAGTTTTGGAGGTATAGCTTCTGTTTGGAAAAAGAAGTTAAACCGGTACTTGGAGTAGGGACTCCTACTGTGCAATAAGATACTTTATTCCCTCTGATGCCAAGGAGTTTGCTTAATCCTATATACCTGATCTTAACTCAAAAATTCTTTGGAAAATAAGATCTTGTTTTGCAAGTCGGATATTAAGAATATAGGATGAAGGATTATGTAGAGAAACCTATTGGATTTCTCTTTCTACTATACTAAGATAAGAATAGCACCATTCTAACATTTCTAGTTGTTTTAAGATTGGTAAGAAATAGAAATATGAGGAAGGACTATGCAGATCTTATAATGCAACATTGTAAGATCTGGCAGAAGATGTTCTAATTGTGCTTGGTTATATGGATCAAGATGCAAATTCATGAACTTTTATAGGTACTTGATACTAAAGATGAATTCAAAGATATACCTTCCTTGCTTCTTGATCTTGTTATGAGAAAGTCAGTGACTATTCATTCATCGGAACGCCTCATACCTCTTCCCCGAATGCCTTAACGCCTTTCTTTGGCAACACGGCTTAAGTGGGTACTTTGGTTCTTTTGGCTATGGTTACTATGGTTTATCTTTTTCTAAAACCAAGATCTAGGGTTGGATGTTGAACCTCTACTTCACTCATTCCCTTTCCCCTTGATTCAAAGAAAGAGATTGCTGTAAAAATTCTTTTATAGAAAATATGGAAGAATACTTTTACACGCTTCTATGTCCAATAGTTGCACCCCTATCCTTTTTGTAAGAGTTCTAGCATTTATAGGAGTTTGTGGATTCTAAATCCGGATTCTATTGTATTACAAAATTTGCTTTATCGAATTTCAATATTTTGGAATCCGAAAAGTGAAATTTGAAAAGAACCTATCTTCTAATTGTGGCCAACAGTCCATGGTGGGTTGGCCCATTATCCTGCATTTTCTAGATTCTCCATTCCTTCTAGTCCTATTAAGTCTTTTAAGTTGTCATCGCTTATGTCATCATTTGGATATGCTATACACCTTGTGATGATGTCTTTAGCCTCTGAGCTAACTGCTTCTTTATAATTTTTACAGTAAAATTCACAAATTTATGGGTATGCTGATTCATATTCTAGTTCGACTTCTACAAAAAAATGCTTATGTTGTACATATATCTTTTGGATTTTATTTTTAGCAAATAGTCTAAATCCAAAACCTTTTCAGGAAATTTTGTTTCCTTTAAAAGCTAAGGTTTGTAGCCTGCAGTGCCTTATTTGTTTCTAGGTACTCTATTGGCATATATTGATTGGATTAAGGGTAGTGGTTTCCCATTGTGTCTTCTGTCCTGTAGAGTAGACACAAATTCTATGGAAGGCTAGTAGCAAGTTATATCCATTCCACTCTAGTGGAGCAGTTTCAATATTAGCTTATACCCAATCAGCTCCATATTCAAATTCTTTAAGCAATGTGACACTGTCTTCCAAAATAATTTGCCTGATCAGGATCTTTTAAAATAATTTGCCCGAGGCATCCATAGTCCAAAAGACATTGTAGAGTTAGTTCTAAATATTCATTCTCTGTTATGAGAATGTTTGATATCTTATAACATGCTAGATTTGTGCCGGCCTGTAGAATGAAAAGGGTTAGCTGACATACATAGGTGGTGGAATTAAGTTTGGGCTTGGTATAGTTTGGGCTGCAGGTTATAGAAGGGTTTTGAAAAAGTATGGTCTAATTTTTAGACTTCTATGATTTGGGCTTTCTAATGCTATAGTCCAAAGAAATTGTTGTATGGTTTTCAAATTTTCTATAACATTTTAACTAGGCCTTTTCTGATATGATTTGTATAATGGGTTCTAGTAAAGAATCAAGAAATTTGTGTGGGCTAAAAAATATTCTAGACATTATCATTTCAAATGGTCTTTCTTGGAGAGATTTCTCCTTTAGGAATACCACAGAAGGTGGTCTTCCTTTTAAGCTTTCCAGCTATGAATATAGAGAAAGAATCTCTTTATTCTGAGAAGATGATACTGCTGCCATTTCTCTGAGCTATTGAGACAATGATTTGACCTTTTCTTTTTGAGAATTGATCTCCTCATTGTAAGACCTGCGTTTGTCGTTTAACAATTTATAGTTTCTAACCATACTATCACAGTGTCTACAAAATTCTAATATGTTAATATTATCACATTCTACTACTGAAGAATAACTACAACTTGGAGTCTTATCATAGTGAGATCGGACTCTTTGCAGTTCATTTTTACATAAAGGATCTACAAAGAAGTTTATACCAATGCTACTCCTTGCAAATGCTAAGGCTTCATGCAGGTTTCTAAAACCTTTATAGAGAGGATTTTTGAAAATTTTAACTTGTTCTACTACTAAAATCCATTGAGAATGGTTGATGACGTGAGTTATCACATAGTAAGAAAAACTTTTATTTGGTAAATTTTCAAACTAAAATGCTAAAACATTCAAAACTTTTGCTTTGTGGACTGCGTTTTGCACAGTCCATAGGCTATCCAGTAAAACTTGTTGTATGTCTTATATTTTATCTTCTATTGTACTCCTGAAATGGAGACTTGTGCCTTTAGGATACTTGGTGAGCTTCCATTGGCCAATCTTTACTTTATCTACCATCTGTCAAGAAAAAGTTGTTAGTAGATGAGATAAATGATCTACTATTTTATTATCTACTCCTTTGATGTGTTCAAAATTTATTTTCTAACTATCATTTATAATTCTATCTACAAAATTCAACCATCTACGTTATGAGCTTCTTTTTTCATTTTTCTTGTTTGCAAATTTTATTATAGCTTCATAGATTGTTCCAATGGTAAATTCTTTTTTGTTTATAATGAATAATCTAAAACTATCTAAAGCATAGACTACTGCTAGTAATTCTGCATCTATACTTGCTATATTTCCTTTTTCTTTATATTTTCTACTATTATATCTACAAATTTGTTCTTCTACCTTGTTGCTATATTTATGGGGTTTGGATTTCAACAGTGTTCCCCATCCCTTATTACATCCATCTGTTTCTGTGATCAGATAATCACTATCTAGTTCTAGTGGTAACCTAAGTTTTGGCAATTGTTATACTATCTCTTTTATTTCTTCTTTACTAGTTCTATATCTTCTTTGTTGAAATACTTTTGTCCTTTGACATTGGTCTTGTTATATAACGGTCCTATAATTTCCTAAATTTTTAATAAATAGTCTAGTATAATTTAGTAATCTTAAGAATTGTTACAATTGTTTTGTTTCTCCTAATTTACCTGGAAATTCTAAGACTTTCGTGCTAATAAGTGGTTGCAATTTTAATTTTCCTTGATCTATTTCAGTTCCTAAAAATTCTATATTTGTTTTAAAGAATTATGTCTTTTTACTACTAATTATTATACCATGCTTAAGAAATTATAATAAAATTATTTTAAGGTGACTAACGTGTTCTTTTTTATTTTTTGAAAAAACTAAGATATCGTCTATATATACTAAGACAAATTCATTGTATTTACTAATGTCTAGTCCATCTTTCTCTGAAAAACTGAGGGGCCGAGGTATTTCTTAACCCAAAAGGCATAACTAACCATTCAAAATAACCTAATAGATATGTAAAAGCAGTCCATTCTATGCTATTTGGGTGCATTTTAATCTACCAAAATCTTGATTTACAGTCAAATTTACTAAATATATATTTTCTTTGGATTCTATTAATTAATTGATCTATATCAGGGATGTTATAACTATTTTTTAAAGTATTATCATTTAACCTTTTATAATTTATAACCATCCTAGATTTTCCTCTGATTACTTCACTATGTTTCTTGACTATAAATGTTGCACTTCTATGTGAGCTAGTACTTTTTCTAATTAATCCTAGTCTTAATAGGTCTCCTATATGCATTTCAAATTCTTTAATTTCTTCATTAATTGCTTCCATTTTTGTTGTGGTTATTTTAAGGTTAGGATTTAAAATTTCTAGCTTACAATAGATTTTGTCTTTTTCCCAGTGTTTAATTGAATTTTCTCTTATTATTTCTTCCTTTTCTAAGCTACTTATTAAAGTATCTATTTCTTGTATTTCTTTTTCTAATAAATTATATATTGTAAAACAATGTAAAAATTCTGAGCATATTTCTAAATTTTCTTCTTGCATACCAATTTGTTCTAAGTATTCTAGTGTTTCAATAACTAGGTTTTCTGTTTTACAATCCTTGTGTTTCTACCTCTAAACAGTTTTTTAGGGGTTTTAAATTCTAAGGGTTCTCACTATGCTTCTCAGTGCATTCTGATATATTATAAGGTAACACGCTACCTTTTAAAAATTAGATACCATTTCTAGTTAAAACAATACCGTGGTAACAATGTAAGATCAAATCTAGTCCTATAATAAGGTTAAAATTGGTGGGTCTAATATATATTTCGGGAATATAATATGGTTCTGTGTATGTTAAATGGATTATTTTCAAATGGGAATCTAAATGTTTTACTGATTGGGTATATCTATAAATTTTCCCATCCATCTGTTCAGCTTCAGAAATTTTACTAGGTTTTTCATGGTATTTTTTTGGTACTAAGGTGCTATTTAAAACTGTTTTATCACATCATGTATCTATAAAGTGTAGACACCAAAATTTTATTTCTTGGACTTTTAGCTTTATTTCTTATTTAATTCAATTTTTGCTTTATTGGGTAGCTTTACTATTCTCATTTTATTTTATTTTTATTGATTAAATGATAGTTAAGGTTTTAATTATGTTTAAAAATTAGGTTCATTATTTTCATTTTTTATTTTATATTTTTACATTAAAATTTGGAAAAGGAAAATTTTCACAAAAAGTTGTTTTAATCCTCTTAGATTCAATTTGAAAACAAAAAATATATGATTGACATTTGAAAATTGTCAAATTTGTTTTCCTAAAGTGATTTTGAAAAAAAAAAAAAGAGAAAAGGGTATTAACCACGCGCGCATGCAAGTCTTCTGCAACTCGTACAGGAACGAGTTCTTCAGTACACAAAATTTTCGCAGCCGGCAAGGAATCCATTTCACTTTCTTTTATTGTTTTCTTTTTCCCCAAACACAGGCCACATCTCCCCAATATATATAATAAGGAAGATTCTAGAGGAAAGGATCATCGAAGGGTTCCAGATTTTTGAAAGAAAAAACTCAGCTCTCATCCTCACCTTTGAGGTGAGGGTTTGAGAGTTGCTGTTTGATATAAAAACGAAGGAAAAGCTGAGGACAAGAAGGGAGTAAGGGGGGTGGCGGCGGAAGGTCGTGAGAGAAAAAAAGAGACCGGGGAGAGCAAGAGGTTGAGAGGCTGAAAGAAAACCAAGTAAGAAAAGGGTTTCGTGAGTTCGAGGAAAAAAAGCTAGAAAGGAGCTACGGAGGCCTGGAGAGGAAAACGGCAAGAAAAAACTGGGAAAAACAAGAAAAAGGGGGGCTTCGAGTAAGAGTGAAGCAAGGGGAGGAAGAAAACCAGAAAAAGGAACTAAAAGAAAAGAGTGGAAAGAGGAGAAAGATCTGCAACCAGAAGAGAGAGGATCTGGGAAACTGAGAGCAAGAGAAAGAGAGAGATCGCCGAGGGTTTCTGGGAAAAGGAAAGAAAGAAAGCAAGTTACCAGCGAAAAGTTCAAAAGATGAATGAGGAGAGAAAAACTCTGGACAGGGAGCTGGCCCGTGCAAAGGTAACAGCTTTTTCATGTTATTTTGGTTCCCTGCAATTTCCTTTTCTTTTGCTGGGTTGCTTATCAATGGTTGGCCTAGGATTCCTGTCACGTTACATGTGACTAAAATGATGTTTAAGTGATAAGTTTTGGTTAGATTTTAGGCTAAATAATCTTGTTTGGTCCAAATTGTTGATAATAGTTGATAGCATTCTTGACCGATAAAAACCCAGAGATTGCAGAGAAATTTTTGTAGAAGATTTACGTATTGGGATGTTGAATTTCTGTGTTTTGCTGCTCCAAATCAAAACTTGATGTTTGGATTGAGATTCTAGTTGTGTTTAGCAAAGAAAAACTTGCACACTTGCACTGAAAACCCACGAAGTTGGAAGAAAGCTGCATTCGTTTTATGTTTGCCGTTTTTCCTTCTCGCAACAGCCCACCAAGTGGGTTTTGTCACTGAATTTGCTGTTTAATCTTGTGTTGGAAGGAGGAAATTGGGGGATTAGTGTTTGAGTTTGCATATTTTCGATCCAAAGCTACATAAATCAAGCTCACACGTTGATGGGTAGATGAGTTTCAGTAGTTTTAGAAGGTTTCGAGCAGGCTGACTGAAATTTTGTCGAAAGTTCATATTTTTAGCTCCATTCTATATCAGTTTTCCTCTGTTCGTACATTCTATCTTGTGCTTAATGATAGTTGCATGGAATCTGGTGAGTGTTTGGGTTCAAAGTTTTTTTAAAACCATTGCAAACCTCCTGGATTGCTAAGTTGTTCAAAGTTGCAGATATTTTGTGTTTCTTAGATTTTGCATATTCTTTCCATCTAAATCTTTGCATGTGGATGTTGTTTAGCTTAGATAATGGACTGTGTAGTTTGGGTAGCTTTGATATGAAACTTTGACGACTGATTGGAATATTGGTTGCTTTGGACGAAATGTGAAAGAAATGTTGGAGAAATCCAGAAACCAGCAGAAAGAAAAATGTTACTTCGATTGGCTTTGCATGGGCTTTTTTTAAGAAATTGCATGTTCAACCCCAGATTTTAGCTTAATGCTACTATGGCCCAACTAATTGGATAACTTAACCAATTTTGTCCCTTTAACATGTTATTTCTCCTTGGTATGCTTTCATGTGATTATTGGACAAAATATACATGGGTTTTGGGATGAATTTGAAGGGTTTAATAACCTTTTCTAAATTTGTATTTTTTATTTGAATTTTTTAGGAATCTTGGGTAATTTGCTTGTTTAAATATAGCAAATAGTTTTCATTTACTTTTGTGAATTTTATCATTTGGTTTGGGATAGGTTTCACCTTAAGTCCTTAATTTTAATTTATTTCATTTTAGACCCTTAATATTTGTAATAATAATAAATTGATTCCTCGAACTTCTTCAATTCTTTCAAATGGGTCTTTGTTTGTTTCAATTTGATGAATAGGGGATGTTTACTTTCATTTGAATGATTTGTCTGATTCAATTTCATGTTTATTTCCAGTTTTATGATTATTTGTTAATTAAAGTGATGCCTTGACCTTTTTATTGTTTTGGAGGGTAAATAAGTAATTTCGTTCCATTAGGGCACCAACTCAAGGGAGGTACACTCTGTGATGCCCCCACTTCTCCCTAAGGCGAACCAAAGGGTATCCGCGGAACGCCTGCCCAATTCTCGCCAGGATTCAAGACAATTCCCGTTCAAGCTTAATGAAACACCAGCCGTCACGATGATATAAGTAAGAAAAGGAGGTCACTCCCATAACTAACATTCAAACTTACATCACGAGTACCAAAATACGTCAAGTATCCAATCCTTACGTCAAGTTCTCAAAGGTTACATCAAATCCCAAAATATACAATAATCAAAAGTCTAGCCCAGTACATTGAAAAACCCTAATACAAAAGTACATTCAAAAGGGGTTTCTCCGAGGTTCACTCCAGATCCTTCCCTGTTAAGGAAAACAAATCTACAGGGTGAGTAAAACGCTCGTGAGGCCAAGAACACACATGCAGGCACGTTGTTCAAGTAACAATCCCAACTTAACAAGTAGAGCAATAATATTGCAATAAATAACAACTCGAGCGAGAAAAGTAAACAGGAACAATTCAAGGATATGATAGCTCTCAGGAGCTAATTTCCACTTGCTTTGCAAATTTCATTCGTATACCTTCCTGTGATGACTCTCCGTCAACCGGGTCGATATTTCCAATCCGTAGAACTCCACTTACTTCTCATGTCCGTCCATCTTACAAACCCCCACCGGACTCGAATGACGATAAAGGCGCTACTGCACGAGTAGGCCAAGCAAGATCTCTTCAATAGATCAAGCTTATCATGTTATTCTCATGGCTCACCGAGATTCCCGACCAAACCCATCCCGGCTCGAGTTCCAAGGTTGGCCCATGAGTTTGGACGTCCCCCATGTACATTTAAGAGTCGAGGAGATTCACTCCAACGACGTATGCAGCCATAGCATACAATTTCATTTCATTCAAGCATTTAATCATTTCATTCCATTCAATCAAATCATTAATAATTCATTCATTTCTTGTCAATCATGAGTCATTCATTTCAAATAAGAACGAGTGCGGTAAAGTACACACTCGCCTCCATTTTCAAAATCTTCAATCAATTATAGTAATTAAGCATGTATCAAGTATTCATACACTTGACATTCACCGAGTGATTCAAGTAGCAAGTACAAGCGATTGATTAGGCGTCTCCCATGAGATCCTCTTGGAGATTCTCTTGAGTGCTTGAGTAATTAATAATGAACTATCACTTATAAACCCCAATTATCAAGGAAGATTGCACACTTGTACAATCTAAGAAAATTTCATGAAAATTAGGCTTAATTACTTGTAAATCGAGGCTCAAAAGTGGGGTTTTATAACACAAGTGAAACCTGATTTTCATCTTTGAAATCAAGTGTAAAACGATCAAGTGATATCGAAGGAAAAGATGAGTTTGAAAAACTCCATTTCCGTTAAGTTAGGAATTTTCAGATTTGCTACACCTATTTTGAAAAATCGTATCTCACTCTCTACAAGTCCAAAATTTGAAAACTTGGTACCGTTGAATACTACTTTCAAAGTAATAAAAGTTCCTAGAAGACACTCTTCCACGATTCCAAATGGAAGATATTCAAAATTCAGTTCAAAGTGGCTGCTTTGGAATGTCAAGACAGATTTGGATTGATTTTCGGCAAAGTTTGGAAATTCGGCAAAATTCACACAATGCGAACTAGCCTCTGAAATTTGGAACTCAATTAGAGTTACAATCAAAGTTTTCAACACAACAAGGTGAACAAGAATTGGAGTTTTGAGCACCAAGATATGGCGGCTCAAAGCTACCGAAAAAAGTGAGACCGTTAGGCCAAATTCCAGATTTAATTCATGAAAGTTGGGACTTTGGTTGAATATCGAAACGGACTCGGAATGACACCAAATTTGGCAGTATTACACTACCATATGAGGGTTATTCCACAATAAAATTTCATAGGAAAATTCATACGGAAAGTCAGTTAACAAAATTGTTAAAGTCCCACAAGTTTCCAAGGCAAATCTGCCTTGTATGTAAATTTCTCTTTTCTAAACGTTTGGCCAAAGGAAACATCTCAAATCTGGTTCATTTAGGTAGACAATGTCTAAGAAGCATCCAAGATATGTTTGGTAGGTGATAAACACCAAGAATTTCGAAACAACAAGTCCCAATCAAAGTTAAGGCATCAACTAACCAAAAGAGGGTTTTCAATCCCTAAATCAGTTTCGAACTTCGGTCACAACTCACTCAATTCAACTTGGAATTGAGTGTGGTTGGTGGTGTTGAAAACTAGATTCATAAAACTACAATTTCTTAGAAGAAATCATTCTAAAAATCTGTCTACAACTAGCTCACATTTGAGCATCAATTCGCTGCTCAAAACAGAGCTTCCAGTGAATTAGCGAAACTGGACAGTCACGTTCAAACGATTGGTTTGGATTACTCAGGTGGAATCAGGATGTGAATTTTATACCGTTGGAAAGCTGGGAATGTGTAGTTTCCAGTTCCATAAATAGCACTCGATTTCGACGTCGGAGCAAAAAGTTATAGCTGTTTGAAAAACACTGCCAGTGCAATACGGGAAAAATTCCAGTTTTGAATGAACTTTCGAAATCACCACATTTGGCCAACCAAATCACGTAATTTTTTGTGGAAACCTTCCACACAACCCATACAACATATACACATCATAAAAAAGTCAATAGAACTTCAAAAAATTGCTCTAAAGGTCACGGCATTCACAGGGGCAGAAATGGAAAAATTCTCCCCTTCACTTCCTTTGAGCTTTCATCCATAATATCACTCATTTCTACTAATTTAAGCATTAATCTAACATTATTAACATCAAAACCCACAAAATCAGTCCATCAAGCCAAAGTGGGAGTTTATAGAGGCCACACACCAAATTTTCAACATAAATAAAGCTACCCATAAGAAATTATGAACTCATAAGTGCTAAACAACTTCCATAAGTCAAGATTTTAGTAGTTGATAGTTGTTTACCTTCCTTGATGGACAAAGCAGAAAATTTCGGCCTCTTGAAGCTAAAAGAAAACCTTGAGATGAAGCTCTTTTCCTAGCTTGAGGTGGTCTCCAAGTGGTTAGCAAAGTGTAGTGTGATTTTGAGATGAAATGGAGAAAGATTGGTGCAAAGATTTGGAGTGAAAATGGTGAAGCTTTTCTTCCTCCTTCCTTGCTGTTTTGGCCGGCCACCAAGAGAGAGAAAAGAGAGTGTAGAGAGTGTTGTAGCTTCTTGAGGAAGCTTGAGAATTTGTGGCCAAGATTTGTTCCAAAAGTCAACTGAAAATAGTGCGCGTTCGCGCGCATTTCGCGCCCGATTTCTCTCGCGTTTGTTGCACTAGTGCACTAAACCTCTAATACACTTACATTCATACTATTATTATTCACTCTTAATGGTCTAAAAATAAAGGTCTAAAATCCCTCAATTAATCGCGCGCGTAAAAACGCGTACTTCCGATTTGTGCGCGATAAAGTGGAATTTTCAAGAAATTCTTATAATGATAGTATAACTATCTAACACTTGAACACTTAAACATAAAAATACCTATTTCAAAACTAATGTACAAGTCTCCAATTTTCCAAGCTTATTGTATTCTCGATTTGATTATTGTCTCCAAACGTGTGTCCACTATTCACTCTAAACGAGCTTTCAAAAATAAATTTTGAATCAAGGCATTTTTAAAATACTTGTAGATTATAGTTCCATGTAATTGAGTATAAGGAGGTTGAAATAAAATAATCGAAATAAACGGGCAAATAAATATTTAAAAGAGCTAGCAACAGGAATTTAAAATAAGAAAATTTTGCGAGTCCTCACACACTCTATCCCTTATTTTTACTTTATTTGATCTTATGTGCCCCTATGTGACTTTATGTGCTTAATTGCATGCCTTTTGAATGTTTTTAATTCATTTATTTAGTTATTCATTTTATTTGTTTTAATTTTGTATATTTATTTTAGTTCAATTTTGATTATTTGAAAGGCATTTAAATGCCAAAATTGTAATAGTTAAGGGAGTTCAAAATATGTATTTAGATAGCATGTGTAATAGTTAGGTATCTATTTTATTTATTTATTTTATTCTTTCTCTTAGATTGTAGTAGGGGCCCCCTAATATAATAGTTAGGGCTTGTTTGCTTTATTCGCTTGGTATGTTTTGCATGCTTATGTGTTATGTGTTATCCGCTTTCTTAGGGCCTTACATCTAGATATCATGATTATGTGTTATGTGTTTATGTGATATTATGTGTTTACTTGCTTTATTATACTTTATATTATTTGTTTAGTTATAATCTATGTATGACGTCACCACACTAGTCCAACGCTAGTTGTGGTCCATTTTCCGAATCCACACTAGTCCAACGCTAGTTGTGGCCCTTTGTTCCGACTTTTCTCACTAGTCCAATGCTAGTGAGAATTCATAGACATGGGCTAGTCCAACGCCAGACCCTTAGGAGCCCTTCGAGCGTTAGATCATGATTGTGTGATAAAATCACTTCATCTCATGCATATTTTACTTTCTAGGGTTTTTATCATTTTTTGCATGTTCCCCTTATACATATAACCCTTATCCCATATTTCCCCTATATACACCCCTTATCCCATATTTCCCTCTATATATAACTCCATGTGTGACATATGACATTAGACTTGCATTTCATATAAGAAGAGTTAGAGATAGGCTAGTACACTTGCTTGATTAGATTAAGAAAACAACCCCTCGAATATGGGATATGGACGAGTTTGGCTTTCTAGTCTTAGCACGTTCGTATTCCCTCTATTAAAGGGAAAATTGAGTCACGAACATTAGTTCCTCATACCCGTTATGATGCATCCCTTTAGGTCATATATATTTGTATATTATTATTTTCCTTTTATTTTCTTAGAGCCTCATATTTTTGCGCAATTCGTGACTTCTTCGAAAGTTTACTTTTGGACATCACAATTAATGTGATTGGCACCAATTAAGTTTTGGAGAGATATTTTGATCCCCCGATACCCTCTTAGATCTACGGTTTGCATTCATATAGTACATCCAAATGCGATAAATCTTTAGGTTAAAATAAGAAAATTTTTGACAAAATCACGCAACTAACTTTGGTTTGGTCGAAAGGGTGCCTCAGATTTTTAGTCTTGCCTTCCCTTTCTTCAAATGTGACTCCCGAACACCTTCTCTGATTTTTCGTAGATTTAGGAGTCGTTTAAAAAGGGTTTTCCATAATTTTATCTAAAAAAAATTCATTTTATGTGACTTGGTGCACCTTAACTTTATACCAAGTGGTGACTCCGATTTTTTATTCAAAAACCCTTTTTAAACTATAATCTGGCCCCAAATCGTCGCACTTTCAAACCCTATTTAGGCTCTTTTCATTTTTCTTTATTCATTTTCATCGAAAATCAAAAAACTCATTTGCAATCAAAAATAAACCAAAATTCATTTTCTAAACACTTTATACTTTATTTTAAAAAATGGGACGCGACAGCTGGCGACTCCACTGGGGATTTAGAGGGTCCGAGCATTTGATTTAGTCAATCTTTTTCTTTTTTTAACCTTTTTATATATCACATTTGGAGGTGTTAGGTTGCATTCTTCTTTTCCTTTTTTCTTTTCTCTTTTTAGGGTTTTTTGTATCTATCACGCGCGTAATCACTCCTCGTACACTATGTATATGATGAATGGATTGTTTATTTGCTTTTTATTTGTATCGCGCTTGCATCTTGAGGGGGAGGGTAGCTACCTTAGATCTGTCGACCGCATTTGATGGTATTATGATCTCTCCCCTCGAAAGGAAACACTTCATACGTGCATGCATTACTTTTTACCCTTTTTTTCTTTTTTCGTGGGCGCCATCCCACATCTCCTTTAGGATTAGAATTGATTTCCTTAGGTAGGCGGATGGTGTGCACTGCGCCCATAGCGATGCCTAAGGGATCACTCGAGCCACCGACCAAAGGCCCTGGGATTGATGACCCTTCGCCTTTTGGTCTGAAGGCTTGGAAGCTTGAAGCCTGATCAAGTCTAGATGCATTAGTGAGCCCAACCTCATGCATCCATGATAGAAATTACCTAGGTTAGAATCAACCTCATCCTGAACTAGGGACACTAGGCACGAGGGGAGGGATTCTACCTCTCTTTCATTATTGTTCTTTATCGCTTTTCATATTAATTGATTGCCACAACGTGTTACATGTTGAACTAACATTTCCTTGTTTTCTTGGCTTTTGCATTCACAAACGTTAGGAGTAAGAGATCTGGCATGATCCTCTTTATAGATCCTACCTTCTTAGATAGGCTATCACACGTTTAAAAGATTTTGATGTATTACATTTATAGATTAATAATTGCATGTCATTTTAGGCCTACCCTGATATACAAAAGATTCCTTTAGGTTATGTTTTCATTAAATTGTATTTTATCGCTTTAATAAACTGACATCATGCATAAACCTTAGAAGGGAATGCCGCATAGGAAATTCCATGTTAGGAATAAACCACCTTCTGTCTCGGATACTTAATCCAAATAGACTTGCACGTTTACATTTTTGCAACATCCAAAGGGGTAATGTACAAGGTAAGGTAGGACCCTATCATGTTCATAAGAGCGATCTTTTGTATATTAGAATATAAGCCTCTAATACTCATTTTTTGACCCATTTTATCAAATTGCTGAAATCCTTTGCATAAAGGACCTTAAATTGAATAAATTCATGAATGACTCCTCATTATTGAGACAATAAATGAATCGGGGCCAAATCTTGATTTTAGAAGGCTCATAGACTAATGTATCGTAATGAATTTTGAAACTACCAATGGGTAGACAATTCAATCGATTTTTGAATAAACTATCAATTCCATTCAATCCATTGGACCATTTTATTCACCAATTTCACTCAATCCATTCATTCATTTTTAGGACAATTTAGTCAATTTTGAATAAATCATCAATTCCGTTCAATCTATTTGAATCGTTTATTTAGGACAATTTAATTCAATCCAATGGACCATTTTATTCATCAATTTCATCCAATCCATTTTTTCAGTTTATTCATTTTTAGGTCAATCTGGTCAATTTTGAATAAATTATCAATTTTTAAATAATTCATTTGACCAGTTTACCCATTTTCAGGGTGATCTAGTCAATTTTAAATAAATAATCAATTTCATTTAATTCATTTGTCCGATTTACCCATTTTTAGGGTATCGGTCTAGGGTTCACTGAATAAACTAGTTGAGACATCGCAATCCTTTCAAGAGTAGGCTCTTTCACACATCATTTTATGTGTCAATCAAAGCAAGCAATCCATTCAGACTTTGACCTCATTTTTAGGACAAATGTCTCTTCTCACTCCAATCGCCCAAATTTTTCAAATTATTTTTCACTCAATAAGTTGGTCGGATTCATCAGGTATTGTATGTGCCTACCCTAGAGGATTGCATTCTCATGCTAGGCCTACCCTTGGCACAAAAAGGGCTCCCTAATAGGACATGCATTCGAATTATCTCAATATATACTAACTCGTGCCTTTTTCTTTTTTCTTTCTTTTTGTCAGTAGTTAATCAAAAGGGGAATTTAAATAAGATTTTTTCTAAATTTTCAGGTAATTGTAAATATAGCTACACGAAGAAGTCCCATCGATACGGGATCCCGTGGTCAAGTTTTGAGAAATAGTATAAACATGAGTATCCATCCCGAATCATCTGACATGCCCGCAACCACGTCACCAACTGACTTGGCGAATTTGGGGGCTCAGCTGAGTGAATTTCTAAATAGATTTAATGAGCTAAGCATCGAAATGAAGGCACAACAGCGCGTGATCGATCAATTGGTCGCTGGTGGTGCTAGCGGTGAACAACATGAACCTTTACTCCCTAGCCAATTTGAACCCCAACCAATACTCTTACCTTATACTCAAGCCTCTATTACCTCACATGTCATAAATCCACCTGATGAAGCTTTCACCTATTCTACTCATGGCCCACCACCCACATATGCACTTAACATCCAAACCAATCCTTCTTACACTCAAATTCCCCAAAACTATCCGCCAGTTAGCATGAACACGTCATTCGAACCCCAAGGACCACATTACTATTCCACCGCTGAACCATTCACACTAGATACCGCTGCCCAAGGAAAAGTTGAAGTTGGGGAATCATCCGCGCCGGTGGATAAGAATTTGTTAAAGAGATTGGATCGGTTTGATGACTTCATAAGGAAAAGCCAAGGTTTGAGCAAGTAAGGAGGTCTGGACTACAACGAGTTGTGCCTGTTTCCCGATATGCAACTACCGATGGGCTTCAAGGCACCTAAGTTTAGCAAGTATAACGGAGCAGGTAATCCCAAGACACACCTTCGGATGTTTACAAATAAACTAGGGAAACCGATAGATGATGAGAATCTACCTGTGCACCTATTTCCCGAGAGTCTAGAAGGCGATACGTTGGATTGGTATTCCAATTTGAAACCTGAGGATATGAGGACTTGGCTGGATTTGTCAACCGCTTTTGTAAGGCAATACGAGTACAATTGCGAGTTTGCTCCGATGAGAACCACATTGGAGGGGACTAAAAGAAAGCCATCTGAGGATCACAAGACATATGCAAAGCAATGGAGGAAATTGGTTGCCAAGGTGGAGCCTCCTATGACAGAAGAGGAAATCGTTCGTACGTTCATCAAAGCTTATGACCCTCCCTACTTTGAGAAAAATTTTCGTATGACTGGCTGCTCCGTTACAGAAATTGTTAATAAGTTGGAAGAGTATGATGAGTTTGTGAGAGCAGGGAAGATTGTCAATGTGTCAGCTTTAAAGTCTCAGTTGGAAGCAATGCAAAATCAAAGTAGCAGTAGTAAAAAGTCTCAATTCAAGGAAAAAGACGAGGAAGCTTCATTTGTGTTGAACCAAAGCCCTTCTCTCCGACCTAGATACCAGCAACACCCTACTAATCCATCCCATTACTCATACCAATCACGTCCTCAATCTGTTTGTCATACCACCGTTAACCATTCTCGACCCTGATCAAATTATCCAAATACACCCACAACACCACTTCATATTTCTCCACCTAACTTTCAAACTAGGTCTCGCCCTCCTTTTAATCCAAAACCTGTTTCACCACTCAACCAGAACTATAACTATCAACAAATCAATGACACCCGAAACCCAACCCCATACAGAACTTTCCCCAATCTAGGTCGGCCCCTTGATCAATTATATGAACAACTCAAAATCGCCGGAAAAATTGGTACGATACCTCCTAAAGGAGTTTCCCGTGGTTATGATTCTCAAGCCGTTTGCGCCTATCAATCTAAAGCTCCTAGGCATTCCACAAATAATTGCTGGGTATTGAAACATAAAATCCAGGATTTGATCGAAACAGGAGATATAGTGCTAGGGAAAAGGGGAAAACAAGAACCGAGAATAATTAAGAATCTCTTTCCCGAACACAAGGACATCTGTGAGACATTTACCCCCAATGAGGAAATTTGAAAATCCCGAACTAATGAGATCCCTCCCTCTTGAAGGGAATCTCAATAAATTTAGGGAATTATTTTGGTCAAAATCCATGAAAATCATTCATGCATGTGTCTTTTGTTTAATCATGTTTTTGTAAATAGTCTTGAATCAAGTGGCTTTTGAAGACATGTCTTGTTAAAAATTCAATAAACTGTATAGTTATATATATACTGTGTTACTTACTCATTCTTTTCAGATGGTCAAAAAAATAATAAATAAAACACATTGACCCTTTGGATATCACCGTTTTGAAATCTGATAACTGCAATCTCGATATCTCTCACAAGTTTCAGAATTAGAAATTCAAGACTAGAGCAATAACGAGAAAGAATCTGAGTTTTTGATAAAGAATTTTGAACAGTATGAAGAGAAATCCAAACCGAACTTAGAGGAAACAGAAATCATTCATGTTGGCACTAGGGTCAATGTCAAGGAAATAAAAATTAGCATTCATTTGAATGAGAAGTAGAAAAGTGTTACAATCAGGAGGGCAAGCCACGACTATTCGAAGAAGGAGATAAAGTGTTGAAATAGATTTTGTCAGTGCAAAAAAGAGGCTAAGGGCAAATTGGCACCAAATTGGCAGGGCCCTTTTATTGTCAAGAAGGTTTTGCCTAATGGAGCACCTGTTCTAGCGAAAATGGATGGACAAATTTTTCCTCAGCCGATCAATTCGGATATGTGTAAGAAATTCTTTATTTGATAAATGAAAGTTTCTTTTTTAGGGTTAATGCGAAGAATGGAATGAAAGTCAGGCCATCTTCCTTTCCAATTAAACATTTTATCCCTAATTATCCCTTTTTGAACTTTCAAAATAAATTATTTCGTTTGGCAACCCCTGAGGATCGTAAACCCCACACTGGGGCAAGTTTGAGTTGGAAAGAAGAGTTTCAAGAGGTGAAAGTGATAGACGAACAAAAAATAATGAACAAAAGAAAACCTCAGTTAAAAATAGACTGGGACAGATTGTTAAAAATTTCAAAAGATGAATGAAAAAAGAGAAAAGAGCTTCAGTTAAGAATAAACTAGGGCAAGTTTTGATTTAACTCTAAAATAGGATTGGCGCAACAATGCGATCTCAGATCATTTAAACCACTTTTGGAAATTCGCCTTCAAGCCTTAACCTTTTTTAGCACCTTGCCAGACCCCATTACAAAAATCAAAAGTCCCGACTTCTGTTCTTTGTATTGTTTCTTTTAGGAAATTTTCTAATTAAATGGCAAATGATGTCAATACACCTTCACCCATTTTGCAAGGGAAGGATTGTCGTACTGATGCCATCATTTCTTAAAACACATTTCTGAGTTGATAAAGGCTATTGGCGGGATTTTCTTATCAAGGTGAAAATCCGAAAAGGCACCTTTGGAAAAGAGAAGAAAGGAAAAGAAAAAAAAAAGAAGGAAAAGAAAGAAAAGGAAAAGAGAAATGAAAAATGAAGATGAAAGAAAATAAAATGTGGCGTGGTAGTCTTAGTGAAAACCCGAAAGGGTGCTAAGGTAGGTTTTTATAAGGAAAGGTGATGTTGGAATGGAGTAGCTGGAGACTTAGTTCACTGGAATTTCTCTTCACCTTGTGGTTCAGTTGCCGACATTAAACTTCGAAAGGATGATATCCAAACGGTCAAATGTGGCATTTTGTTTGAGATCAAAGCATTTTGGTTTCTCAAGCGTAAATTGTTAAGTTTATAGGTTTATTTCTCTTAAATCAATTTTCTTTCAAAATAAATTATTGTTTTCATGTTACTGAGATTTTCATCATTGTTGTCTAGATAAAATATTTTTTCACTTATCTCTTTGGATTTATCAAATGGCAATCCCTGTGATTTATTGAAGTTACATGGATACCAAATGTTATAATTGATAAGCATTGGAAGTTAAGAAGATTTGATGTAGTTCACAAAGCAAAGTTGAGCCTTGCTACATTGAGAACTTATCAAGTGGCAATCCCTGCGAATGGCCTGGATATCAAAATTGCCTGGATACCAAGTGTTTTGTCAAGTTGAGGAAATATGATACGGTTCGCAGAGTGAAGTTGAGTTCTCGCTACATCAGGGAAGAACGTTCAAGTACTCATATTTACACATTTCTTGAAGAAAGGGGTTGATCGGATGGTGGTGGCATTATCTGTTATTATGATTATTTCTATTTTTTGCAGGTTCGAATACCAAAAAGCAAAAATTGGGGCAAATTTTTGTAATTGTGGAATATCACCCAAGAATTGAAGGATTCGGACCGAGGAAGAAATGAATCAAATCTTTAAGGAGGAGCAACCATGCCGCAATACAAATCGAATGATCGGTGGCACAATAATTGGTTGAAATTGGGACAAATTATTTTTGAAAAGATTCACCCAAATCAAAAAATCAAAAAATTAAAAATCAAAAAAATCAATTTTAATTTCTTGTTTCTTGACAAAATCAGATTTAATTTTTTGTTGGTGAAGTCTCAGTGTCCGCCGCGCACCCTTCTACCCCCCTTCTTGATGAATTTAATTTAATTTTTTGTTGGTGAAATTTCAGCGTCTGCTGCGCACCCTTCTACCTCCCTTCTTGATGAGTTTAATTTAATTTTTTGTTGGTGAAGTCTCGGCGTCCGCCGCGCACCCTTCTACCCCCTTCTTGACAATCACATTTAATTTCTTGACCAATGTTACGGCAGACTTGGATTGTATCCCACTGACCATCTTATTGTGTTGAATTGGGAATCTCGACAGGTTTGGAAGTATCCTACTGACCGTTTATCGTGTTGGATTTGGAAGGACTTGGTAGGATTGGGAGTATCCCACTAACCATTTTATCGAGTTGGATTTGGGAAAGATATCGTTAGGTTTGGGAGTATCCCATTAACCGTTTTATCGAGTTGGATTTGGAAGGAATGGCAGGTTTAGGTATCATCCCACTGACCAATGGAACGGCAGGTTTGGGTATTATCCCACTGACCAATGAAATGACAGGTTTGGGTTTCATCCCACTGACCAATGGAATGGCAGTTTTGGGTTTCATCCCACTGACGGGTATTATCCCACTGACTAACAGAATGGCAGGTTTGGGATTCATCCCACTGACCAATGGAATGGCAGGTTTGGGGATCATCCCACTGACCGATGGAATGTTGGGATCAGGTTTTATTCAACCAACTTCGGCAGGACCAGATTCCATCCCGCTGACCGTTTTATATCACGTTGGGATTGGGTTTTATCCCATCAACGTTGGCAGGACCGGGTTTTATCCCGCTGACCGTTTATAGATCGTTGGAATTGGGTTTTATCCCACCAACCTCGGCAGGACCGGATTTTATCCCGCTGACCTGTTCATGTTTCAATTCAAGGCAGAATAACTTAGGTAGGTATTTGATGTCTAGGACTCAGTCTCAAGTTTCTTCGAAATTCAGACAAAGAGGGGCAATCTGCAGACACCAAAATTTATTTCTTGGACTTTTAGCTTTATTTCTTATTTAATTCAATTTTTGCTTTATTGGTTAGCTTTACTATTCTCATTTTATTTTATTTTTATTGATTAAATGATAGTTAAGGTTTTAATTTTGTTTAAAAATTAGGTTCATTATTTTCATTATTTATTTTATATTTTTACATTAAAATTTGGAAAAGAAAAATTTTCACAAAAAGTTGTTTTAATCCTCTTAGATTCAATTTGAAAACAAAAAATATATGATTGACATTTGAAAATTGTCAAATTTGTTTTCCTAAAGTGATTTCGAAAAAAGAAGAATAGAAAAGGGTATTAACCACACGCGCATGCAAGTCTTCTGCAACTTGTACAGGAACGAGTTCTTCAGTACACAATTTTCGCAGCCGGCAAGGAATCCATTTCACTTTCTTTTATTGTTTCCTTTTTCCCCAAACAAAGGCCACCTCACCCCAATATATATACTAAGGAAGATTCTAGAGGAAAGGATCATCGGAGGGTTCCAGATTTTTGAAAGAAAAAACTCAGTTCTCTCATCCTCACCTTTGAGGTGAGGGTTTGAGAGTTGCTGTTTGATATAAAAACGAAGGAAAAGCTGAGGACAAGAAGGGAGTAATGGGGATGGCGGCGGAAGGTCGTGAGAGAAAAAAAGAGACTGGGGAAAGCAAGAGGTTGAGAGGCTGAAAGAAAACCAAGTAAGAAAAGGGTTTTGTGAGTTTGAGGAAAAAAAGCTAGAAAGGAGCTACGGAGGACTGGAGAGGAAAAAGGCAAGAAAAAACTGGGAAAAACAAGAAAAAGGGGGGCTTCGGGTAAGAGTGAAGCAAGGGGAGGAAGAAAAACAGAAAAAGGAACTAAAAGAAAAGAGTGGGAAGAGGAGAAAGATCTGCAACCAAAAGAGAGAGGATCTGGGAAACAGAGAGCAAGAGAAAGAGAGAGATCGCCGAGGGTTTCTGGGAAAAGGAAAGAAAGAAAGCAAGTTACCAGCGAAAAGTTCAAAAGATGAATGAGGAGAGAAAAACTCTGGACAGGGAGCTGGCCCGTGCAAAGGTAACAGCTTTTTCATGTTATTTTGGTTCCCTGCAATTTCCTTTTCTTTTGTTGGGTTGCTTATCAATGGTTGGCCTAGGATTCCTGTCACGTTACATGTGACTAAAATGATGTTTAAGTGATAAGTTTTGGTTAGATTTTAGGCTAAATAATCTTGTTTGGTCCAAATTGTTGATAATAGTTGATAGCATTCTTGACCGATAAAAACCCAGAGATTGCAGAGAAATTTTTGTAGAAGATTTACGTATTGGGATGTTGAATTTCTGTGTTTTGCTGCTCCAAATCAAAACTTGATGTTTGGATTGAGATTCTAGTTGTGTTTAGCAAAGAAAAACTTGCACACTTGCACTGAAAACCCACGAAGTTGGAAGAAAGCTGCATTCGTTTTATGTTTGTTGTTTTTCCTTCTCGCAACAGCCCACCAAGTGGGTTTTGTCACTGAATTTGCTGTTTAATCTTGTGTTGGAAGGAGGAAATTGGGGGATTAGTGATTGAGTTTGCATATTTTCGATCCAAAACTACATAAATCAAGCTCACACGTTGATGGGTAGATGAGTTTCAGTGGTTTTAGAAGGTTTCGAGCAGGTTGACTAAAATTTTGTCGAAAGTTCATATTTTTAGCTCCATTCTATATCAGTTTTCCTCTGTTCGTACATTCTATCTTGTGCTTAATGATAGTTGCATGGAATCTGGTGAGTGTTTGGGTTCAAAGTTTTTTTAAAACCATTGCAAACCTCCTGGATTGCTAAGTTGTTCAAAGTTGCAGAAATTTTGTGTTTCTTAGATTTTGCATATTCTTTCCATCTAAATCTTTGCATGTGGACGTTGTTTAGCTTAACTAATGGACTGTGTAGTTTGGGTAGCTTTGATATGAAACTTTGACGACTGATTGGAATATTGGTTGCTTTGGACGAAATGTGAAAGAAATGTTGGAGAAATCCAGAAACCAGCGGAAAGAAAAATGTTACTTCGATTGGCTTTGCATGGGCTTTTTTTTAAGAAATTGCATGTTCAACCCCAGATTTTAGCTTAATGCTACTATGGCCTAACTAATTGGATAACTTAACCAATTTTGTCCCTTTAACGTGTTATTTTTCCTTGGTATGCTTTCATGTGATTATTGGACAGAATATGCATGGGTTTTGGGATGAATTTGAAGGGTTTAATAACCTTTTCTAAATTTGTATTTTTTATTTGAATTTTTTAGGAATCTTGGATAATTTGCTTGTTTAAATATAACAAATAGTTTTCATTTACTTTTGTGAATTTTATCATTTGGTTGGGATAGGTTTCACCTTAAGTTCTTTATTTTAATTTATTTCATTTTAGACCCTTAATATTTGTAATAATAATAAATTGATCCCTCGAACTTCTTCAATTCTTTCAAATGGGTCTTTGTTTGTTTCAATTTGATGAATAGGGGTTGTTTACTTTCATTTGAATGTTTTCTCTGATTCAATTTCATGTTTATTTCCAGTTTTATGATTATTTGTTAATTAAAGTGATGCCTTGACCTTTTTATTGTTTTGGAGAGTAAATAAGTAATTTCGTTCCATTAGGGCACCAACTCAAAGGAGGTACACTCTATCCCTTATTTTTACTTTATTTGACTCTATGTGCCCCTATGTGACTTTATGTGCTTAATTTCATGCTTTTTGAATGTTTTTATTTCATTTATTTATTTATTCGCTTTATTTGTCTTAATTTTGTATATTTATTTTAGTTCAATTTTAATTATTTGAAAGGCATTTAAATGCCGAAATTGTAATTGTTAGGGGGGTTCAAAATATGTATTTAGATAGCATGTGTAATAGTTAGGTATCTATTTTATTTATTTATTTTATTCTTTCCCTTAGATTGTAGTAGGGCCGCCCTAATGTAATAGTTAGGGCTTGTTTGCTTTATTTGCTTTGTATGTTTTGCATGCTTATGTGTTATGTGTTATCCGCTTTCTTAGGGCCTTACATCTAGATATCATGATTATGTGTTATGTGTTTATGTGATATTATGTGTTTACTTGCTTTATTATACTTTATATTATTTGTTTAGTTATAATCTATCTATGACGTCACCACACTAGTCCAACGCTAGTTGTGATCCATTTTCCGAATCCACACTAGTCCAACGCTAGTTGTGGCCCTTTGTTCCGACTTTTCTCACTAGTCCAATGCTAGTGAGAATTCATAGACATGGGGTAGTCCAACGCTAGACCCTTAGGAACCCTTCAAGCGTTAGATCATGATTGTGTGATAAAATCACTTCATCCCATGCATATTTTACTTTCTTGGGTTTTTATCATTTTTTGCTTGTTTCTCTTATACATATAACCCTTATCCCATATTTCCCCTATATACACCCCTTATCCCATATTTCCCTCTATATATAACTCCATGTGTGACATATGACATTAGACTTGTATTTCATATAAGAAAAGTTAGAGATAGACTAGTACACTTGCTTGATTAGATTAGGAAAACAACCCCTCGAATATGGGATATGGACGAGTTTGGCTTTCTAACCTTAGCACGTTCGTATTCCCTCTATTAAAGGAAAAATTGAGTCACGAACATTAGTTCCTCATACTCGTTATGATGTATCCCATTAGGTCATGTATATTTGTATATTATTATTTTCTTTTTCTTTTCTTAGAGTCTCATATTTTTGTGCAATTTGTGAGTTCTTCGAAAGTTTACTTTTGGGTATCACAATTAATGTGATTGGCACCAATTAAGTTTTGGAGAGATATTTTGACCCCCCGATACCCTCTTCGGTATAGGGTTTGCATTCATATAGGACATCCAAATGCGATAAATCTTTAGGTTAAAATAAGAAAATTTTTGACTAAATCACGCAACTAGCTTTGGCTCGGTCGAAAGGGTGGTTCGGATTTTTATCCTTGCCTTCTCTTTCTTCAAATGTGACTCGCGAACACCTTCTCTAATTTTTCGTAGACTTAGGAGTCATTTAAAAAGGGTTTTCCATAATTTTATCTAAAAAAAATTCATTTTAGGTGATTTGGTGCACCTTAACTCTATACCAAGTGGCGACTCCGATTTTTTATTCAAAAACCCTTTTTAAACCATAATTTGGACCCAAATCGTCGCACTTTCAAACCCCATTTAGGCCCTTTTCATTTTTCTTTATTCATTTTCATCGAAAATCAAAAACTCATTTTCAATCAAAAATAAACCAAAATTCATTTTTCTAAACGCTTTATACTTTATTTTAAAAAATGGGGCGCGACATAAAGAGCTAGTATTTCTAATTCTATATCTTTAAATTTTACTGGTATAGTAACTTTAACTTGGTAGGGACCATCAATCCTTTTAGTATTCAGTGTTTCTACTATTTGTTTTTCTAAATGTATGGGTTCTAGTATAATTTGAACATTTTCTATTGTTTGTTCTTTATTTTTATATATCTAGTCTTCTAGTTTATCTACTTTTCTTTATAAAATTCTAATTCTTCTTTCTAAATGGTGTTCTATAGGTAGTTCTTTCATTTGTACATTTTTAAATTGGTCTAGAACACCATTTAGAATTAGAAGTTGATGCTGTCCAAATCATTATATCAAGCAAAGAACTCTGAGGCACCACCAAGCACAATATCTTCTGGACAATGTCGAAGACAGCACTAGAGCCAACATGTGCATCTTCCATGCCCCATTTTCAATAAAATCTGTGAAGGACAAGTGTTCCTTCATTTCCACTCTAACACATCATAAAAAAGTCAATAGAACTTCAAAAAATTGCTCTAAAGGTCACGGCATTCACAGGGGCAGAAATGGAAAAATTCTCCCCTTCACTTCCTTTGAGCTTTCATCCATAATATCACTCATTTCTACTAATTTAAGCATTAATCTAACATTATTAACATCAAAACCCACAAAATCAGTCCATCAAGCCAAAGTGGGAGTTTATAGAGGCCACACACCAAATTTTCAACATAAATAAAGCTACCCATAAGAAATTATGAACTCATAAGTGCTAAACAACTTCCATAAGTCAAGATTTTAGTAGTTGATAGTTGTTTACCTTCCTTGATGGACAAAGCAGAAAATTTCGGCCTCTTGAAGCTAAAAGAAAACCTTGAGATGAAGCTCTTTTCCTAGCTTGAGGTGGTCTCCAAGTGGTTAGCAAAGTGTAGTGTGATTTTGAGATGAAATGGAGAAAGATTGGTGCAAAGATTTGGAGTGAAAATGGTGAAGCTTTTCTTCCTCCTTCCTTGCTGTTTTGGCCGGCCACCAAGAGAGAGAAAAGAGAGTGTAGAGAGTGTTGTAGCTTCTTGAGGAAGCTTGAGAATTTGTGGCCAAGATTTGTTCCAAAAGTCAACTGAAAATAGTGCGCGTTCGCGCGCATTTCGCGCCCGATTTCTCTCGCGTTTGTTGCACTAGTGCACTAAACCTCTAATACACTTACATTCATACTATTATTATTCACTCTTAATGGTCTAAAAATAAAGGTCTAAAATCCCTCAATTAATCGCGCGCGTAAAAACGCGTACTTCCGATTTGTGCGCGATAAAGTGGAATTTTCAAGAAATTCTTATAATGATAGTATAACTATCTAACACTTGAACACTTAAACATAAAAATACCTATTTCAAAACTAATGTACAAGTCTCCAATTTTCCAAGCTTATTGTATTCTCGATTTGATTATTGTCTCCAAACGTGTGTCCACTATTCACTCTAAACGAGCTTTCAAAAATAAATTTTGAATCAAGGCATTTTTAAAATACTTGTAGATTATAGTTCCATGTAATTGAGTATAAGGAGGTTGAAATAAAATAATCGAAATAAACGGGCAAATAAATATTTAAAAGAGCTAGCAACAGGAATTTAAAATAAGAAAATTTTGCGAGTCCTCACACACTCTATCCCTTATTTTTACTTTATTTGATCTTATGTGCCCCTATGTGACTTTATGTGCTTAATTGCATGCCTTTTGAATGTTTTTAATTCATTTATTTAGTTATTCATTTTATTTGTTTTAATTTTGTATATTTATTTTAGTTCAATTTTGATTATTTGAAAGGCATTTAAATGCCAAAATTGTAATAGTTAAGGGAGTTCAAAATATGTATTTAGATAGCATGTGTAATAGTTAGGTATCTATTTTATTTATTTATTTTATTCTTTCTCTTAGATTGTAGTAGGGGCCCCCTAATATAATAGTTAGGGCTTGTTTGCTTTATTCGCTTGGTATGTTTTGCATGCTTATGTGTTATGTGTTATCCGCTTTCTTAGGGCCTTACATCTAGATATCATGATTATGTGTTATGTGTTTATGTGATATTATGTGTTTACTTGCTTTATTATACTTTATATTATTTGTTTAGTTATAATCTATGTATGACGTCACCACACTAGTCCAACGCTAGTTGTGGTCCATTTTCCGAATCCACACTAGTCCAACGCTAGTTGTGGCCCTTTGTTCCGACTTTTCTCACTAGTCCAATGCTAGTGAGAATTCATAGACATGGGCTAGTCCAACGCCAGACCCTTAGGAGCCCTTCGAGCGTTAGATCATGATTGTGTGATAAAATCACTTCATCTCATGCATATTTTACTTTCTAGGGTTTTTATCATTTTTTGCATGTTCCCCTTATACATATAACCCTTATCCCATATTTCCCCTATATACACCCCTTATCCCATATTTCCCTCTATATATAACTCCATGTGTGACATATGACATTAGACTTGCATTTCATATAAGAAGAGTTAGAGATAGGCTAGTACACTTGCTTGATTAGATTAAGAAAACAACCCCTCGAATATGGGATATGGACGAGTTTGGCTTTCTAGTCTTAGCACGTTCGTATTCCCTCTATTAAAGGGAAAATTGAGTCACGAACATTAGTTCCTCATACCCGTTATGATGCATCCCTTTAGGTCATATATATTTGTATATTATTATTTTCCTTTTATTTTCTTAGAGCCTCATATTTTTGCGCAATTCGTGACTTCTTCGAAAGTTTACTTTTGGACATCACAATTAATGTGATTGGCACCAATTAAGTTTTGGAGAGATATTTTGATCCCCCGATACCCTCTTAGATCTACGGTTTGCATTCATATAGTACATCCAAATGCGATAAATCTTTAGGTTAAAATAAGAAAATTTTTGACAAAATCACGCAACTAACTTTGGTTTGGTCGAAAGGGTGCCTCAGATTTTTAGTCTTGCCTTCCCTTTCTTCAAATGTGACTCCCGAACACCTTCTCTGATTTTTCGTAGATTTAGGAGTCGTTTAAAAAGGGTTTTCCATAATTTTATCTAAAAAAAATTCATTTTATGTGACTTGGTGCACCTTAACTTTATACCAAGTGGTGACTCCGATTTTTTATTCAAAAACCCTTTTTAAACTATAATCTGGCCCCAAATCGTCGCACTTTCAAACCCTATTTAGGCTCTTTTCATTTTTCTTTATTCATTTTCATCGAAAATCAAAAAACTCATTTGCAATCAAAAATAAACCAAAATTCATTTTCTAAACACTTTATACTTTATTTTAAAAAATGGGACGCGACAGCTGGCGACTCCACTGGGGATTTAGAGGGTCCGAGCATTTGATTTAGTCAATCTTTTTCTTTTTTTAACCTTTTTATATATCACATTTGGAGGTGTTAGGTTGCATTCTTCTTTTCCTTTTTTCTTTTCTCTTTTTAGGGTTTTTTGTATCTATCACGCGCGTAATCACTCCTCGTACACTATGTATATGATGAATGGATTGTTTATTTGCTTTTTATTTGTATCGCGCTTGCATCTTGAGGGGGAGGGTAGCTACCTTAGATCTGTCGACCGCATTTGATGGTATTATGATCTCTCCCCTCGAAAGGAAACACTTCATACGTGCATGCATTACTTTTTACCCTTTTTTTCTTTTTTCGTGGGCGCCATCCCACATCTCCTTTAGGATTAGAATTGATTTCCTTAGGTAGGCGGATGGTGTGCACTGCGCCCATAGCGATGCCTAAGGGATCACTCGAGCCACCGACCAAAGGCCCTGGGATTGATGACCCTTCGCCTTTTGGTCTGAAGGCTTGGAAGCTTGAAGCCTGATCAAGTCTAGATGCATTAGTGAGCCCAACCTCATGCATCCATGATAGAAATTACCTAGGTTAGAATCAACCTCATCCTGAACTAGGGACACTAGGCACGAGGGGAGGGATTCTACCTCTCTTTCATTATTGTTCTTTATCGCTTTTCATATTAATTGATTGCCACAACGTGTTACATGTTGAACTAACATTTCCTTGTTTTCTTGGCTTTTGCATTCACAAACGTTAGGAGTAAGAGATCTGGCATGATCCTCTTTATAGATCCTACCTTCTTAGATAGGCTATCACACGTTTAAAAGATTTTGATGTATTACATTTATAGATTAATAATTGCATGTCATTTTAGGCCTACCCTGATATACAAAAGATTCCTTTAGGTTATGTTTTCATTAAATTGTATTTTATCGCTTTAATAAACTGACATCATGCATAAACCTTAGAAGGGAATGCCGCATAGGAAATTCCATGTTAGGAATAAACCACCTTCTGTCTCGGATACTTAATCCAAATAGACTTGCACGTTTACATTTTTGCAACATCCAAAGGGGTAATGTACAAGGTAAGGTAGGACCCTATCATGTTCATAAGAGCGATCTTTTGTATATTAGAATATAAGCCTCTAATACTCATTTTTTGACCCATTTTATCAAATTGCTGAAATCCTTTGCATAAAGGACCTTAAATTGAATAAATTCATGAATGACTCCTCATTATTGAGACAATAAATGAATCGGGGCCAAATCTTGATTTTAGAAGGCTCATAGACTAATGTATCGTAATGAATTTTGAAACTACCAATGGGTAGACAATTCAATCGATTTTTGAATAAACTATCAATTCCATTCAATCCATTGGACCATTTTATTCACCAATTTCACTCAATCCATTCATTCATTTTTAGGACAATTTAGTCAATTTTGAATAAATCATCAATTCCGTTCAATCTATTTGAATCGTTTATTTAGGACAATTTAATTCAATCCAATGGACCATTTTATTCATCAATTTCATCCAATCCATTTTTTCAGTTTATTCATTTTTAGGTCAATCTGGTCAATTTTGAATAAATTATCAATTTTTAAATAATTCATTTGACCAGTTTACCCATTTTCAGGGTGATCTAGTCAATTTTAAATAAATAATCAATTTCATTTAATTCATTTGTCCGATTTACCCATTTTTAGGGTATCGGTCTAGGGTTCACTGAATAAACTAGTTGAGACATCGCAATCCTTTCAAGAGTAGGCTCTTTCACACATCATTTTATGTGTCAATCAAAGCAAGCAATCCATTCAGACTTTGACCTCATTTTTAGGACAAATGTCTCTTCTCACTCCAATCGCCCAAATTTTTCAAATTATTTTTCACTCAATAAGTTGGTCGGATTCATCAGGTATTGTATGTGCCTACCCTAGAGGATTGCATTCTCATGCTAGGCCTACCCTTGGCACAAAAAGGGCTCCCTAATAGGACATGCATTCGAATTATCTCAATATATACTAACTCGTGCCTTTTTCTTTTTTCTTTCTTTTTGTCAGTAGTTAATCAAAAGGGGAATTTAAATAAGATTTTTTCTAAATTTTCAGGTAATTGTAAATATAGCTACACGAAGAAGTCCCATCGATACGGGATCCCGTGGTCAAGTTTTGAGAAATAGTATAAACATGAGTATCCATCCCGAATCATCTGACATGCCCGCAACCACGTCACCAACTGACTTGGCGAATTTGGGGGCTCAGCTGAGTGAATTTCTAAATAGATTTAATGAGCTAAGCATCGAAATGAAGGCACAACAGCGCGTGATCGATCAATTGGTCGCTGGTGGTGCTAGCGGTGAACAACATGAACCTTTACTCCCTAGCCAATTTGAACCCCAACCAATACTCTTACCTTATACTCAAGCCTCTATTACCTCACATGTCATAAATCCACCTGATGAAGCTTTCACCTATTCTACTCATGGCCCACCACCCACATATGCACTTAACATCCAAACCAATCCTTCTTACACTCAAATTCCCCAAAACTATCCGCCAGTTAGCATGAACACGTCATTCGAACCCCAAGGACCACATTACTATTCCACCGCTGAACCATTCACACTAGATACCGCTGCCCAAGGAAAAGTTGAAGTTGGGGAATCATCCGCGCCGGTGGATAAGAATTTGTTAAAGAGATTGGATCGGTTTGATGACTTCATAAGGAAAAGCCAAGGTTTGAGCAAGTAAGGAGGTCTGGACTACAACGAGTTGTGCCTGTTTCCCGATATGCAACTACCGATGGGCTTCAAGGCACCTAAGTTTAGCAAGTATAACGGAGCAGGTAATCCCAAGACACACCTTCGGATGTTTACAAATAAACTAGGGAAACCGATAGATGATGAGAATCTACCTGTGCACCTATTTCCCGAGAGTCTAGAAGGCGATACGTTGGATTGGTATTCCAATTTGAAACCTGAGGATATGAGGACTTGGCTGGATTTGTCAACCGCTTTTGTAAGGCAATACGAGTACAATTGCGAGTTTGCTCCGATGAGAACCACATTGGAGGGGACTAAAAGAAAGCCATCTGAGGATCACAAGACATATGCAAAGCAATGGAGGAAATTGGTTGCCAAGGTGGAGCCTCCTATGACAGAAGAGGAAATCGTTCGTACGTTCATCAAAGCTTATGACCCTCCCTACTTTGAGAAAAATTTTCGTATGACTGGCTGCTCCGTTACAGAAATTGTTAATAAGTTGGAAGAGTATGATGAGTTTGTGAGAGCAGGGAAGATTGTCAATGTGTCAGCTTTAAAGTCTCAGTTGGAAGCAATGCAAAATCAAAGTAGCAGTAGTAAAAAGTCTCAATTCAAGGAAAAAGACGAGGAAGCTTCATTTGTGTTGAACCAAAGCCCTTCTCTCCGACCTAGATACCAGCAACACCCTACTAATCCATCCCATTACTCATACCAATCACGTCCTCAATCTGTTTGTCATACCACCGTTAACCATTCTCGACCCTGATCAAATTATCCAAATACACCCACAACACCACTTCATATTTCTCCACCTAACTTTCAAACTAGGTCTCGCCCTCCTTTTAATCCAAAACCTGTTTCACCACTCAACCAGAACTATAACTATCAACAAATCAATGACACCCGAAACCCAACCCCATACAGAACTTTCCCCAATCTAGGTCGGCCCCTTGATCAATTATATGAACAACTCAAAATCGCCGGAAAAATTGGTACGATACCTCCTAAAGGAGTTTCCCGTGGTTATGATTCTCAAGCCGTTTGCGCCTATCAATCTAAAGCTCCTAGGCATTCCACAAATAATTGCTGGGTATTGAAACATAAAATCCAGGATTTGATCGAAACAGGAGATATAGTGCTAGGGAAAAGGGGAAAACAAGAACCGAGAATAATTAAGAATCTCTTTCCCGAACACAAGGACATCTGTGAGACATTTACCCCCAATGAGGAAATTTGAAAATCCCGAACTAATGAGATCCCTCCCTCTTGAAGGGAATCTCAATAAATTTAGGGAATTATTTTGGTCAAAATCCATGAAAATCATTCATGCATGTGTCTTTTGTTTAATCATGTTTTTGTAAATAGTCTTGAATCAAGTGGCTTTTGAAGACATGTCTTGTTAAAAATTCAATAAACTGTATAGTTATATATATACTGTGTTACTTACTCATTCTTTTCAGATGGTCAAAAAAATAATAAATAAAACACATTGACCCTTTGGATATCACCGTTTTGAAATCTGATAACTGCAATCTCGATATCTCTCACAAGTTTCAGAATTAGAAATTCAAGACTAGAGCAATAACGAGAAAGAATCTGAGTTTTTGATAAAGAATTTTGAACAGTATGAAGAGAAATCCAAACCGAACTTAGAGGAAACAGAAATCATTCATGTTGGCACTAGGGTCAATGTCAAGGAAATAAAAATTAGCATTCATTTGAATGAGAAGTAGAAAAGTGTTACAATCAGGAGGGCAAGCCACGACTATTCGAAGAAGGAGATAAAGTGTTGAAATAGATTTTGTCAGTGCAAAAAAGAGGCTAAGGGCAAATTGGCACCAAATTGGCAGGGCCCTTTTATTGTCAAGAAGGTTTTGCCTAATGGAGCACCTGTTCTAGCGAAAATGGATGGACAAATTTTTCCTCAGCCGATCAATTCGGATATGTGTAAGAAATTCTTTATTTGATAAATGAAAGTTTCTTTTTTAGGGTTAATGCGAAGAATGGAATGAAAGTCAGGCCATCTTCCTTTCCAATTAAACATTTTATCCCTAATTATCCCTTTTTGAACTTTCAAAATAAATTATTTCGTTTGGCAACCCCTGAGGATCGTAAACCCCACACTGGGGCAAGTTTGAGTTGGAAAGAAGAGTTTCAAGAGGTGAAAGTGATAGACGAACAAAAAATAATGAACAAAAGAAAACCTCAGTTAAAAATAGACTGGGACAGATTGTTAAAAATTTCAAAAGATGAATGAAAAAAGAGAAAAGAGCTTCAGTTAAGAATAAACTAGGGCAAGTTTTGATTTAACTCTAAAATAGGATTGGCGCAACAATGCGATCTCAGATCATTTAAACCACTTTTGGAAATTCGCCTTCAAGCCTTAACCTTTTTTAGCACCTTGCCAGACCCCATTACAAAAATCAAAAGTCCCGACTTCTGTTCTTTGTATTGTTTCTTTTAGGAAATTTTCTAATTAAATGGCAAATGATGTCAATACACCTTCACCCATTTTGCAAGGGAAGGATTGTCGTACTGATGCCATCATTTCTTAAAACACATTTCTGAGTTGATAAAGGCTATTGGCGGGATTTTCTTATCAAGGTGAAAATCCGAAAAGGCACCTTTGGAAAAGAGAAGAAAGGAAAAGAAAAAAAAAAGAAGGAAAAGAAAGAAAAGGAAAAGAGAAATGAAAAATGAAGATGAAAGAAAATAAAATGTGGCGTGGTAGTCTTAGTGAAAACCCGAAAGGGTGCTAAGGTAGGTTTTTATAAGGAAAGGTGATGTTGGAATGGAGTAGCTGGAGACTTAGTTCACTGGAATTTCTCTTCACCTTGTGGTTCAGTTGCCGACATTAAACTTCGAAAGGATGATATCCAAACGGTCAAATGTGGCATTTTGTTTGAGATCAAAGCATTTTGGTTTCTCAAGCGTAAATTGTTAAGTTTATAGGTTTATTTCTCTTAAATCAATTTTCTTTCAAAATAAATTATTGTTTTCATGTTACTGAGATTTTCATCATTGTTGTCTAGATAAAATATTTTTTCACTTATCTCTTTGGATTTATCAAATGGCAATCCCTGTGATTTATTGAAGTTACATGGATACCAAATGTTATAATTGATAAGCATTGGAAGTTAAGAAGATTTGATGTAGTTCACAAAGCAAAGTTGAGCCTTGCTACATTGAGAACTTATCAAGTGGCAATCCCTGCGAATGGCCTGGATATCAAAATTGTCAAGTAACAATCCCAACTTAACAAGTAGAGCAATAATATTGCAATAAATAACAACTCGAGCGAGAAAAGTAAACAGGAACAATTCAAGGATATGATAGCTCTCAGGAGCTAATTTCCACTTGCTTTGCAAATTTCATTCGTATACCTTCCTGTGATGACTCTCCGTCAACCGGGTCGATATTTCCAATCCGTAGAACTCCACTTACTTCTCATGTCCGTCCATCTTACAAACCCCCACCGGACTCGAATGACGATAAAGGCGCTACTGCACGAGTAGGCCAAGCAAGATCTCTTCAATAGATCAAGCTTATCATGTTATTCTCATGGCTCACCGAGATTCCCGACCAAACCCATCCCGGCTCGAGTTCCAAGGTTGGCCCATGAGTTTGGACGTCCCCCATGTACATTTAAGAGTCGAGGAGATTCACTCCAACGACGTATGCAGCCATAGCATACAATTTCATTTCATTCAAGCATTTAATCATTTCATTCCATTCAATCAAATCATTAATAATTCATTCATTTCTTGTCAATCATGAGTCATTCATTTCAAATAAGAACGAGTGCGGTAAAGTACACACTCGCCTCCATTTTCAAAATCTTCAATCAATTATAGTAATTAAGCATGTATCAAGTATTCATACACTTGACATTCACCGAGTGATTCAAGTAGCAAGTACAAGCGATTGATTAGGCGTCTCCCATGAGATCCTCTTGGAGATTCTCTTGAGTGCTTGAGTAATTAATAATGAACTATCACTTATAAACCCCAATTATCAAGGAAGATTGCACACTTGTACAATCTAAGAAAATTTCATGAAAATTAGGCTTAATTACTTGTAAATCGAGGCTCAAAAGTGGGGTTTTATAACACAAGTGAAACCTGATTTTCATCTTTGAAATCAAGTGTAAAACGATCAAGTGATATCGAAGGAAAAGATGAGTTTGAAAAACTCCATTTCCGTTAAGTTAGGAATTTTCAGATTTGCTACACCTATTTTGAAAAATCGTATCTCACTCTCTACAAGTCCAAAATTTGAAAACTTGGTACCGTTGAATACTACTTTCAAAGTAATAAAAGTTCCTAGAAGACACTCTTCCACGATTCCAAATGGAAGATATTCAAAATTCAGTTCAAAGTGGCTGCTTTGGAATGTCAAGACAGATTTGGATTGATTTTCGGCAAAGTTTGGAAATTCGGCAAAATTCACACAATGCGAACTAGCCTCTGAAATTTGGAACTCAATTAGAGTTACAATCAAAGTTTTCAACACAACAAGGTGAACAAGAATTGGAGTTTTGAGCACCAAGATATGGCGGCTCAAAGCTACCGAAAAAAGTGAGACCGTTAGGCCAAATTCCAGATTTAATTCATGAAAGTTGGGACTTTGGTTGAATATCGAAACGGACTCGGAATGACACCAAATTTGGCAGTATTACACTACCATATGAGGGTTATTCCACAATAAAATTTCATAGGAAAATTCATACGGAAAGTCAGTTAACAAAATTGTTAAAGTCCCACAAGTTTCCAAGGCAAATCTGCCTTGTATGTAAATTTCTCTTTTCTAAACGTTTGGCCAAAGGAAACATCTCAAATCTGGTTCATTTAGGTAGACAATGTCTAAGAAGCATCCAAGATATGTTTGGTAGGTGATAAACACCAAGAATTTCGAAACAACAAGTCCCAATCAAAGTTAAGGCATCAACTAACCAAAAGAGGGTTTTCAATCCCTAAATCAGTTTCGAACTTCGGTCACAACTCACTCAATTCAACTTGGAATTGAGTGTGGTTGGTGGTGTTGAAAACTAGATTCATAAAACTACAATTTCTTAGAAGAAATCATTCTAAAAATCTGTCTACAACTAGCTCACATTTGAGCATCAATTCGCTGCTCAAAACAGAGCTTCCAGTGAATTAGCGAAACTGGACAGTCACGTTCAAACGATTGGTTTGGATTACTCAGGTGGAATCAGGATGTGAATTTTATACCGTTGGAAAGCTGGGAATGTGTAGTTTCCAGTTCCATAAATAGCACTCGATTTCGACGTCGGAGCAAAAAGTTATAGCTGTTTGAAAAACACTGCCAGTGCAATACGGGAAAAATTCCAGTTTTGAATGAACTTTCGAAATCACCACATTTGGCCAACCAAATCACGTAATTTTTTGTGGAAACCTTCCACACAACCCATACAACATATACACATCATAAAAAAGTCAATAGAACTTCAAAAAATTGCTCTAAAGGTCACGGCATTCACAGGGGCAGAAATGGAAAAATTCTCCCCTTCACTTCCTTTGAGCTTTCATCCATAATATCACTCATTTCTACTAATTTAAGCATTAATCTAACATTATTAACATCAAAACCCACAAAATCAGTCCATCAAGCCAAAGTGGGAGTTTATAGAGGCCACACACCAAATTTTCAACATAAATAAAGCTACCCATAAGAAATTATGAACTCATAAGTGCTAAACAACTTCCATAAGTCAAGATTTTAGTAGTTGATAGTTGTTTACCTTCCTTGATGGACAAAGCAGAAAATTTCGGCCTCTTGAAGCTAAAAGAAAACCTTGAGATGAAGCTCTTTTCCTAGCTTGAGGTGGTCTCCAAGTGGTTAGCAAAGTGTAGTGTGATTTTGAGATGAAATGGAGAAAGATTGGTGCAAAGATTTGGAGTGAAAATGGTGAAGCTTTTCTTCCTCCTTCCTTGCTGTTTTGGCCGGCCACCAAGAGAGAGAAAAGAGAGTGTAGAGAGTGTTGTAGCTTCTTGAGGAAGCTTGAGAATTTGTGGCCAAGATTTGTTCCAAAAGTCAACTGAAAATAGTGCGCGTTCGCGCGCATTTCGCGCCCGATTTCTCTCGCGTTTGTTGCACTAGTGCACTAAACCTCTAATACACTTACATTCATACTATTATTATTCACTCTTAATGGTCTAAAAATAAAGGTCTAAAATCCCTCAATTAATCGCGCGCGTAAAAACGCGTACTTCCGATTTGTGCGCGATAAAGTGGAATTTTCAAGAAATTCTTATAATGATAGTATAACTATCTAACACTTGAACACTTAAACATAAAAATACCTATTTCAAAACTAATGTACAAGTCTCCAATTTTCCAAGCTTATTGTATTCTCGATTTGATTATTGTCTCCAAACGTGTGTCCACTATTCACTCTAAACGAGCTTTCAAAAATAAATTTTGAATCAAGGCATTTTTAAAATACTTGTAGATTATAGTTCCATGTAATTGAGTATAAGGAGGTTGAAATAAAATAATCGAAATAAACGGGCAAATAAATATTTAAAAGAGCTAGCAACAGGAATTTAAAATAAGAAAATTTTGCGAGTCCTCACACACTCTATCCCTTATTTTTACTTTATTTGATCTTATGTGCCCCTATGTGACTTTATGTGCTTAATTGCATGCCTTTTGAATGTTTTTAATTCATTTATTTAGTTATTCATTTTATTTGTTTTAATTTTGTATATTTATTTTAGTTCAATTTTGATTATTTGAAAGGCATTTAAATGCCAAAATTGTAATAGTTAAGGGAGTTCAAAATATGTATTTAGATAGCATGTGTAATAGTTAGGTATCTATTTTATTTATTTATTTTATTCTTTCTCTTAGATTGTAGTAGGGGCCCCCTAATATAATAGTTAGGGCTTGTTTGCTTTATTCGCTTGGTATGTTTTGCATGCTTATGTGTTATGTGTTATCCGCTTTCTTAGGGCCTTACATCTAGATATCATGATTATGTGTTATGTGTTTATGTGATATTATGTGTTTACTTGCTTTATTATACTTTATATTATTTGTTTAGTTATAATCTATGTATGACGTCACCACACTAGTCCAACGCTAGTTGTGGTCCATTTTCCGAATCCACACTAGTCCAACGCTAGTTGTGGCCCTTTGTTCCGACTTTTCTCACTAGTCCAATGCTAGTGAGAATTCATAGACATGGGCTAGTCCAACGCCAGACCCTTAGGAGCCCTTCGAGCGTTAGATCATGATTGTGTGATAAAATCACTTCATCTCATGCATATTTTACTTTCTAGGGTTTTTATCATTTTTTGCATGTTCCCCTTATACATATAACCCTTATCCCATATTTCCCCTATATACACCCCTTATCCCATATTTCCCTCTATATATAACTCCATGTGTGACATATGACATTAGACTTGCATTTCATATAAGAAGAGTTAGAGATAGGCTAGTACACTTGCTTGATTAGATTAAGAAAACAACCCCTCGAATATGGGATATGGACGAGTTTGGCTTTCTAGTCTTAGCACGTTCGTATTCCCTCTATTAAAGGGAAAATTGAGTCACGAACATTAGTTCCTCATACCCGTTATGATGCATCCCTTTAGGTCATATATATTTGTATATTATTATTTTCCTTTTATTTTCTTAGAGCCTCATATTTTTGCGCAATTCGTGACTTCTTCGAAAGTTTACTTTTGGACATCACAATTAATGTGATTGGCACCAATTAAGTTTTGGAGAGATATTTTGATCCCCCGATACCCTCTTAGATCTACGGTTTGCATTCATATAGTACATCCAAATGCGATAAATCTTTAGGTTAAAATAAGAAAATTTTTGACAAAATCACGCAACTAACTTTGGTTTGGTCGAAAGGGTGCCTCAGATTTTTAGTCTTGCCTTCCCTTTCTTCAAATGTGACTCCCGAACACCTTCTCTGATTTTTCGTAGATTTAGGAGTCGTTTAAAAAGGGTTTTCCATAATTTTATCTAAAAAAAATTCATTTTATGTGACTTGGTGCACCTTAACTTTATACCAAGTGGTGACTCCGATTTTTTATTCAAAAACCCTTTTTAAACTATAATCTGGCCCCAAATCGTCGCACTTTCAAACCCTATTTAGGCTCTTTTCATTTTTCTTTATTCATTTTCATCGAAAATCAAAAAACTCATTTGCAATCAAAAATAAACCAAAATTCATTTTCTAAACACTTTATACTTTATTTTAAAAAATGGGACGCGACAGCTGGCGACTCCACTGGGGATTTAGAGGGTCCGAGCATTTGATTTAGTCAATCTTTTTCTTTTTTTAACCTTTTTATATATCACATTTGGAGGTGTTAGGTTGCATTCTTCTTTTCCTTTTTTCTTTTCTCTTTTTAGGGTTTTTTGTATCTATCACGCGCGTAATCACTCCTCGTACACTATGTATATGATGAATGGATTGTTTATTTGCTTTTTATTTGTATCGCGCTTGCATCTTGAGGGGGAGGGTAGCTACCTTAGATCTGTCGACCGCATTTGATGGTATTATGATCTCTCCCCTCGAAAGGAAACACTTCATACGTGCATGCATTACTTTTTACCCTTTTTTTCTTTTTTCGTGGGCGCCATCCCACATCTCCTTTAGGATTAGAATTGATTTCCTTAGGTAGGCGGATGGTGTGCACTGCGCCCATAGCGATGCCTAAGGGATCACTCGAGCCACCGACCAAAGGCCCTGGGATTGATGACCCTTCGCCTTTTGGTCTGAAGGCTTGGAAGCTTGAAGCCTGATCAAGTCTAGATGCATTAGTGAGCCCAACCTCATGCATCCATGATAGAAATTACCTAGGTTAGAATCAACCTCATCCTGAACTAGGGACACTAGGCACGAGGGGAGGGATTCTACCTCTCTTTCATTATTGTTCTTTATCGCTTTTCATATTAATTGATTGCCACAACGTGTTACATGTTGAACTAACATTTCCTTGTTTTCTTGGCTTTTGCATTCACAAACGTTAGGAGTAAGAGATCTGGCATGATCCTCTTTATAGATCCTACCTTCTTAGATAGGCTATCACACGTTTAAAAGATTTTGATGTATTACATTTATAGATTAATAATTGCATGTCATTTTAGGCCTACCCTGATATACAAAAGATTCCTTTAGGTTATGTTTTCATTAAATTGTATTTTATCGCTTTAATAAACTGACATCATGCATAAACCTTAGAAGGGAATGCCGCATAGGAAATTCCATGTTAGGAATAAACCACCTTCTGTCTCGGATACTTAATCCAAATAGACTTGCACGTTTACATTTTTGCAACATCCAAAGGGGTAATGTACAAGGTAAGGTAGGACCCTATCATGTTCATAAGAGCGATCTTTTGTATATTAGAATATAAGCCTCTAATACTCATTTTTTGACCCATTTTATCAAATTGCTGAAATCCTTTGCATAAAGGACCTTAAATTGAATAAATTCATGAATGACTCCTCATTATTGAGACAATAAATGAATCGGGGCCAAATCTTGATTTTAGAAGGCTCATAGACTAATGTATCGTAATGAATTTTGAAACTACCAATGGGTAGACAATTCAATCGATTTTTGAATAAACTATCAATTCCATTCAATCCATTGGACCATTTTATTCACCAATTTCACTCAATCCATTCATTCATTTTTAGGACAATTTAGTCAATTTTGAATAAATCATCAATTCCGTTCAATCTATTTGAATCGTTTATTTAGGACAATTTAATTCAATCCAATGGACCATTTTATTCATCAATTTCATCCAATCCATTTTTTCAGTTTATTCATTTTTAGGTCAATCTGGTCAATTTTGAATAAATTATCAATTTTTAAATAATTCATTTGACCAGTTTACCCATTTTCAGGGTGATCTAGTCAATTTTAAATAAATAATCAATTTCATTTAATTCATTTGTCCGATTTACCCATTTTTAGGGTATCGGTCTAGGGTTCACTGAATAAACTAGTTGAGACATCGCAATCCTTTCAAGAGTAGGCTCTTTCACACATCATTTTATGTGTCAATCAAAGCAAGCAATCCATTCAGACTTTGACCTCATTTTTAGGACAAATGTCTCTTCTCACTCCAATCGCCCAAATTTTTCAAATTATTTTTCACTCAATAAGTTGGTCGGATTCATCAGGTATTGTATGTGCCTACCCTAGAGGATTGCATTCTCATGCTAGGCCTACCCTTGGCACAAAAAGGGCTCCCTAATAGGACATGCATTCGAATTATCTCAATATATACTAACTCGTGCCTTTTTCTTTTTTCTTTCTTTTTGTCAGTAGTTAATCAAAAGGGGAATTTAAATAAGATTTTTTCTAAATTTTCAGGTAATTGTAAATATAGCTACACGAAGAAGTCCCATCGATACGGGATCCCGTGGTCAAGTTTTGAGAAATAGTATAAACATGAGTATCCATCCCGAATCATCTGACATGCCCGCAACCACGTCACCAACTGACTTGGCGAATTTGGGGGCTCAGCTGAGTGAATTTCTAAATAGATTTAATGAGCTAAGCATCGAAATGAAGGCACAACAGCGCGTGATCGATCAATTGGTCGCTGGTGGTGCTAGCGGTGAACAACATGAACCTTTACTCCCTAGCCAATTTGAACCCCAACCAATACTCTTACCTTATACTCAAGCCTCTATTACCTCACATGTCATAAATCCACCTGATGAAGCTTTCACCTATTCTACTCATGGCCCACCACCCACATATGCACTTAACATCCAAACCAATCCTTCTTACACTCAAATTCCCCAAAACTATCCGCCAGTTAGCATGAACACGTCATTCGAACCCCAAGGACCACATTACTATTCCACCGCTGAACCATTCACACTAGATACCGCTGCCCAAGGAAAAGTTGAAGTTGGGGAATCATCCGCGCCGGTGGATAAGAATTTGTTAAAGAGATTGGATCGGTTTGATGACTTCATAAGGAAAAGCCAAGGTTTGAGCAAGTAAGGAGGTCTGGACTACAACGAGTTGTGCCTGTTTCCCGATATGCAACTACCGATGGGCTTCAAGGCACCTAAGTTTAGCAAGTATAACGGAGCAGGTAATCCCAAGACACACCTTCGGATGTTTACAAATAAACTAGGGAAACCGATAGATGATGAGAATCTACCTGTGCACCTATTTCCCGAGAGTCTAGAAGGCGATACGTTGGATTGGTATTCCAATTTGAAACCTGAGGATATGAGGACTTGGCTGGATTTGTCAACCGCTTTTGTAAGGCAATACGAGTACAATTGCGAGTTTGCTCCGATGAGAACCACATTGGAGGGGACTAAAAGAAAGCCATCTGAGGATCACAAGACATATGCAAAGCAATGGAGGAAATTGGTTGCCAAGGTGGAGCCTCCTATGACAGAAGAGGAAATCGTTCGTACGTTCATCAAAGCTTATGACCCTCCCTACTTTGAGAAAAATTTTCGTATGACTGGCTGCTCCGTTACAGAAATTGTTAATAAGTTGGAAGAGTATGATGAGTTTGTGAGAGCAGGGAAGATTGTCAATGTGTCAGCTTTAAAGTCTCAGTTGGAAGCAATGCAAAATCAAAGTAGCAGTAGTAAAAAGTCTCAATTCAAGGAAAAAGACGAGGAAGCTTCATTTGTGTTGAACCAAAGCCCTTCTCTCCGACCTAGATACCAGCAACACCCTACTAATCCATCCCATTACTCATACCAATCACGTCCTCAATCTGTTTGTCATACCACCGTTAACCATTCTCGACCCTGATCAAATTATCCAAATACACCCACAACACCACTTCATATTTCTCCACCTAACTTTCAAACTAGGTCTCGCCCTCCTTTTAATCCAAAACCTGTTTCACCACTCAACCAGAACTATAACTATCAACAAATCAATGACACCCGAAACCCAACCCCATACAGAACTTTCCCCAATCTAGGTCGGCCCCTTGATCAATTATATGAACAACTCAAAATCGCCGGAAAAATTGGTACGATACCTCCTAAAGGAGTTTCCCGTGGTTATGATTCTCAAGCCGTTTGCGCCTATCAATCTAAAGCTCCTAGGCATTCCACAAATAATTGCTGGGTATTGAAACATAAAATCCAGGATTTGATCGAAACAGGAGATATAGTGCTAGGGAAAAGGGGAAAACAAGAACCGAGAATAATTAAGAATCTCTTTCCCGAACACAAGGACATCTGTGAGACATTTACCCCCAATGAGGAAATTTGAAAATCCCGAACTAATGAGATCCCTCCCTCTTGAAGGGAATCTCAATAAATTTAGGGAATTATTTTGGTCAAAATCCATGAAAATCATTCATGCATGTGTCTTTTGTTTAATCATGTTTTTGTAAATAGTCTTGAATCAAGTGGCTTTTGAAGACATGTCTTGTTAAAAATTCAATAAACTGTATAGTTATATATATACTGTGTTACTTACTCATTCTTTTCAGATGGTCAAAAAAATAATAAATAAAACACATTGACCCTTTGGATATCACCGTTTTGAAATCTGATAACTGCAATCTCGATATCTCTCACAAGTTTCAGAATTAGAAATTCAAGACTAGAGCAATAACGAGAAAGAATCTGAGTTTTTGATAAAGAATTTTGAACAGTATGAAGAGAAATCCAAACCGAACTTAGAGGAAACAGAAATCATTCATGTTGGCACTAGGGTCAATGTCAAGGAAATAAAAATTAGCATTCATTTGAATGAGAAGTAGAAAAGTGTTACAATCAGGAGGGCAAGCCACGACTATTCGAAGAAGGAGATAAAGTGTTGAAATAGATTTTGTCAGTGCAAAAAAGAGGCTAAGGGCAAATTGGCACCAAATTGGCAGGGCCCTTTTATTGTCAAGAAGGTTTTGCCTAATGGAGCACCTGTTCTAGCGAAAATGGATGGACAAATTTTTCCTCAGCCGATCAATTCGGATATGTGTAAGAAATTCTTTATTTGATAAATGAAAGTTTCTTTTTTAGGGTTAATGCGAAGAATGGAATGAAAGTCAGGCCATCTTCCTTTCCAATTAAACATTTTATCCCTAATTATCCCTTTTTGAACTTTCAAAATAAATTATTTCGTTTGGCAACCCCTGAGGATCGTAAACCCCACACTGGGGCAAGTTTGAGTTGGAAAGAAGAGTTTCAAGAGGTGAAAGTGATAGACGAACAAAAAATAATGAACAAAAGAAAACCTCAGTTAAAAATAGACTGGGACAGATTGTTAAAAATTTCAAAAGATGAATGAAAAAAGAGAAAAGAGCTTCAGTTAAGAATAAACTAGGGCAAGTTTTGATTTAACTCTAAAATAGGATTGGCGCAACAATGCGATCTCAGATCATTTAAACCACTTTTGGAAATTCGCCTTCAAGCCTTAACCTTTTTTAGCACCTTGCCAGACCCCATTACAAAAATCAAAAGTCCCGACTTCTGTTCTTTGTATTGTTTCTTTTAGGAAATTTTCTAATTAAATGGCAAATGATGTCAATACACCTTCACCCATTTTGCAAGGGAAGGATTGTCGTACTGATGCCATCATTTCTTAAAACACATTTCTGAGTTGATAAAGGCTATTGGCGGGATTTTCTTATCAAGGTGAAAATCCGAAAAGGCACCTTTGGAAAAGAGAAGAAAGGAAAAGAAAAAAAAAAGAAGGAAAAGAAAGAAAAGGAAAAGAGAAATGAAAAATGAAGATGAAAGAAAATAAAATGTGGCGTGGTAGTCTTAGTGAAAACCCGAAAGGGTGCTAAGGTAGGTTTTTATAAGGAAAGGTGATGTTGGAATGGAGTAGCTGGAGACTTAGTTCACTGGAATTTCTCTTCACCTTGTGGTTCAGTTGCCGACATTAAACTTCGAAAGGATGATATCCAAACGGTCAAATGTGGCATTTTGTTTGAGATCAAAGCATTTTGGTTTCTCAAGCGTAAATTGTTAAGTTTATAGGTTTATTTCTCTTAAATCAATTTTCTTTCAAAATAAATTATTGTTTTCATGTTACTGAGATTTTCATCATTGTTGTCTAGATAAAATATTTTTTCACTTATCTCTTTGGATTTATCAAATGGCAATCCCTGTGATTTATTGAAGTTACATGGATACCAAATGTTATAATTGATAAGCATTGGAAGTTAAGAAGATTTGATGTAGTTCACAAAGCAAAGTTGAGCCTTGCTACATTGAGAACTTATCAAGTGGCAATCCCTGCGAATGGCCTGGATATCAAAATTGCCTGGATACCAAGTGTTTTGTCAAGTTGAGGAAATATGATACGGTTCGCAGAGTGAAGTTGAGTTCTCGCTACATCAGGGAAGAACGTTCAAGTACTCATATTTACACATTTCTTGAAGAAAGGGGTTGATCGGATGGTGGTGGCATTATCTGTTATTATGATTATTTCTATTTTTTGCAGGTTCGAATACCAAAAAGCAAAAATTGGGGCAAATTTTTGTAATTGTGGAATATCACCCAAGAATTGAAGGATTCGGACCGAGGAAGAAATGAATCAAATCTTTAAGGAGGAGCAACCATGCCGCAATACAAATCGAATGATCGGTGGCACAATAATTGGTTGAAATTGGGACAAATTATTTTTGAAAAGATTCACCCAAATCAAAAAATCAAAAAATTAAAAATCAAAAAAATCAATTTTAATTTCTTGTTTCTTGACAAAATCAGATTTAATTTTTTGTTGGTGAAGTCTCAGTGTCCGCCGCGCACCCTTCTACCCCCCTTCTTGATGAATTTAATTTAATTTTTTGTTGGTGAAATTTCAGCGTCTGCTGCGCACCCTTCTACCTCCCTTCTTGATGAGTTTAATTTAATTTTTTGTTGGTGAAGTCTCGGCGTCCGCCGCGCACCCTTCTACCCCCTTCTTGACAATCACATTTAATTTCTTGACCAATGTTACGGCAGACTTGGATTGTATCCCACTGACCATCTTATTGTGTTGAATTGGGAATCTCGACAGGTTTGGAAGTATCCTACTGACCGTTTATCGTGTTGGATTTGGAAGGACTTGGTAGGATTGGGAGTATCCCACTAACCATTTTATCGAGTTGGATTTGGGAAAGATATCGTTAGGTTTGGGAGTATCCCATTAACCGTTTTATCGAGTTGGATTTGGAAGGAATGGCAGGTTTAGGTATCATCCCACTGACCAATGGAACGGCAGGTTTGGGTATTATCCCACTGACCAATGAAATGACAGGTTTGGGTTTCATCCCACTGACCAATGGAATGGCAGTTTTGGGTTTCATCCCACTGACGGGTATTATCCCACTGACTAACAGAATGGCAGGTTTGGGATTCATCCCACTGACCAATGGAATGGCAGGTTTGGGGATCATCCCACTGACCGATGGAATGTTGGGATCAGGTTTTATTCAACCAACTTCGGCAGGACCAGATTCCATCCCGCTGACCGTTTTATATCACGTTGGGATTGGGTTTTATCCCATCAACGTTGGCAGGACCGGGTTTTATCCCGCTGACCGTTTATAGATCGTTGGAATTGGGTTTTATCCCACCAACCTCGGCAGGACCGGATTTTATCCCGCTGACCTGTTCATGTTTCAATTCAAGGCAGAATAACTTAGGTAGGTATTTGATGTCTAGGACTCAGTCTCAAGTTTCTTCGAAATTCAGACAAAGAGGGGCAATCTGCAGACACCAAAATTTATTTCTTGGACTTTTAGCTTTATTTCTTATTTAATTCAATTTTTGCTTTATTGGTTAGCTTTACTATTCTCATTTTATTTTATTTTTATTGATTAAATGATAGTTAAGGTTTTAATTTTGTTTAAAAATTAGGTTCATTATTTTCATTATTTATTTTATATTTTTACATTAAAATTTGGAAAAGAAAAATTTTCACAAAAAGTTGTTTTAATCCTCTTAGATTCAATTTGAAAACAAAAAATATATGATTGACATTTGAAAATTGTCAAATTTGTTTTCCTAAAGTGATTTCGAAAAAAGAAGAATAGAAAAGGGTATTAACCACACGCGCATGCAAGTCTTCTGCAACTTGTACAGGAACGAGTTCTTCAGTACACAATTTTCGCAGCCGGCAAGGAATCCATTTCACTTTCTTTTATTGTTTCCTTTTTCCCCAAACAAAGGCCACCTCACCCCAATATATATACTAAGGAAGATTCTAGAGGAAAGGATCATCGGAGGGTTCCAGATTTTTGAAAGAAAAAACTCAGTTCTCTCATCCTCACCTTTGAGGTGAGGGTTTGAGAGTTGCTGTTTGATATAAAAACGAAGGAAAAGCTGAGGACAAGAAGGGAGTAATGGGGATGGCGGCGGAAGGTCGTGAGAGAAAAAAAGAGACTGGGGAAAGCAAGAGGTTGAGAGGCTGAAAGAAAACCAAGTAAGAAAAGGGTTTTGTGAGTTTGAGGAAAAAAAGCTAGAAAGGAGCTACGGAGGACTGGAGAGGAAAAAGGCAAGAAAAAACTGGGAAAAACAAGAAAAAGGGGGGCTTCGGGTAAGAGTGAAGCAAGGGGAGGAAGAAAAACAGAAAAAGGAACTAAAAGAAAAGAGTGGGAAGAGGAGAAAGATCTGCAACCAAAAGAGAGAGGATCTGGGAAACAGAGAGCAAGAGAAAGAGAGAGATCGCCGAGGGTTTCTGGGAAAAGGAAAGAAAGAAAGCAAGTTACCAGCGAAAAGTTCAAAAGATGAATGAGGAGAGAAAAACTCTGGACAGGGAGCTGGCCCGTGCAAAGGTAACAGCTTTTTCATGTTATTTTGGTTCCCTGCAATTTCCTTTTCTTTTGTTGGGTTGCTTATCAATGGTTGGCCTAGGATTCCTGTCACGTTACATGTGACTAAAATGATGTTTAAGTGATAAGTTTTGGTTAGATTTTAGGCTAAATAATCTTGTTTGGTCCAAATTGTTGATAATAGTTGATAGCATTCTTGACCGATAAAAACCCAGAGATTGCAGAGAAATTTTTGTAGAAGATTTACGTATTGGGATGTTGAATTTCTGTGTTTTGCTGCTCCAAATCAAAACTTGATGTTTGGATTGAGATTCTAGTTGTGTTTAGCAAAGAAAAACTTGCACACTTGCACTGAAAACCCACGAAGTTGGAAGAAAGCTGCATTCGTTTTATGTTTGTTGTTTTTCCTTCTCGCAACAGCCCACCAAGTGGGTTTTGTCACTGAATTTGCTGTTTAATCTTGTGTTGGAAGGAGGAAATTGGGGGATTAGTGATTGAGTTTGCATATTTTCGATCCAAAACTACATAAATCAAGCTCACACGTTGATGGGTAGATGAGTTTCAGTGGTTTTAGAAGGTTTCGAGCAGGTTGACTAAAATTTTGTCGAAAGTTCATATTTTTAGCTCCATTCTATATCAGTTTTCCTCTGTTCGTACATTCTATCTTGTGCTTAATGATAGTTGCATGGAATCTGGTGAGTGTTTGGGTTCAAAGTTTTTTTAAAACCATTGCAAACCTCCTGGATTGCTAAGTTGTTCAAAGTTGCAGAAATTTTGTGTTTCTTAGATTTTGCATATTCTTTCCATCTAAATCTTTGCATGTGGACGTTGTTTAGCTTAACTAATGGACTGTGTAGTTTGGGTAGCTTTGATATGAAACTTTGACGACTGATTGGAATATTGGTTGCTTTGGACGAAATGTGAAAGAAATGTTGGAGAAATCCAGAAACCAGCGGAAAGAAAAATGTTACTTCGATTGGCTTTGCATGGGCTTTTTTTTAAGAAATTGCATGTTCAACCCCAGATTTTAGCTTAATGCTACTATGGCCTAACTAATTGGATAACTTAACCAATTTTGTCCCTTTAACGTGTTATTTTTCCTTGGTATGCTTTCATGTGATTATTGGACAGAATATGCATGGGTTTTGGGATGAATTTGAAGGGTTTAATAACCTTTTCTAAATTTGTATTTTTTATTTGAATTTTTTAGGAATCTTGGATAATTTGCTTGTTTAAATATAACAAATAGTTTTCATTTACTTTTGTGAATTTTATCATTTGGTTGGGATAGGTTTCACCTTAAGTTCTTTATTTTAATTTATTTCATTTTAGACCCTTAATATTTGTAATAATAATAAATTGATCCCTCGAACTTCTTCAATTCTTTCAAATGGGTCTTTGTTTGTTTCAATTTGATGAATAGGGGTTGTTTACTTTCATTTGAATGTTTTCTCTGATTCAATTTCATGTTTATTTCCAGTTTTATGATTATTTGTTAATTAAAGTGATGCCTTGACCTTTTTATTGTTTTGGAGAGTAAATAAGTAATTTCGTTCCATTAGGGCACCAACTCAAAGGAGGTACACTCTATCCCTTATTTTTACTTTATTTGACTCTATGTGCCCCTATGTGACTTTATGTGCTTAATTTCATGCTTTTTGAATGTTTTTATTTCATTTATTTATTTATTCGCTTTATTTGTCTTAATTTTGTATATTTATTTTAGTTCAATTTTAATTATTTGAAAGGCATTTAAATGCCGAAATTGTAATTGTTAGGGGGGTTCAAAATATGTATTTAGATAGCATGTGTAATAGTTAGGTATCTATTTTATTTATTTATTTTATTCTTTCCCTTAGATTGTAGTAGGGCCGCCCTAATGTAATAGTTAGGGCTTGTTTGCTTTATTTGCTTTGTATGTTTTGCATGCTTATGTGTTATGTGTTATCCGCTTTCTTAGGGCCTTACATCTAGATATCATGATTATGTGTTATGTGTTTATGTGATATTATGTGTTTACTTGCTTTATTATACTTTATATTATTTGTTTAGTTATAATCTATCTATGACGTCACCACACTAGTCCAACGCTAGTTGTGATCCATTTTCCGAATCCACACTAGTCCAACGCTAGTTGTGGCCCTTTGTTCCGACTTTTCTCACTAGTCCAATGCTAGTGAGAATTCATAGACATGGGGTAGTCCAACGCTAGACCCTTAGGAACCCTTCAAGCGTTAGATCATGATTGTGTGATAAAATCACTTCATCCCATGCATATTTTACTTTCTTGGGTTTTTATCATTTTTTGCTTGTTTCTCTTATACATATAACCCTTATCCCATATTTCCCCTATATACACCCCTTATCCCATATTTCCCTCTATATATAACTCCATGTGTGACATATGACATTAGACTTGTATTTCATATAAGAAAAGTTAGAGATAGACTAGTACACTTGCTTGATTAGATTAGGAAAACAACCCCTCGAATATGGGATATGGACGAGTTTGGCTTTCTAACCTTAGCACGTTCGTATTCCCTCTATTAAAGGAAAAATTGAGTCACGAACATTAGTTCCTCATACTCGTTATGATGTATCCCATTAGGTCATGTATATTTGTATATTATTATTTTCTTTTTCTTTTCTTAGAGTCTCATATTTTTGTGCAATTTGTGAGTTCTTCGAAAGTTTACTTTTGGGTATCACAATTAATGTGATTGGCACCAATTAAGTTTTGGAGAGATATTTTGACCCCCCGATACCCTCTTCGGTATAGGGTTTGCATTCATATAGGACATCCAAATGCGATAAATCTTTAGGTTAAAATAAGAAAATTTTTGACTAAATCACGCAACTAGCTTTGGCTCGGTCGAAAGGGTGGTTCGGATTTTTATCCTTGCCTTCTCTTTCTTCAAATGTGACTCGCGAACACCTTCTCTAATTTTTCGTAGACTTAGGAGTCATTTAAAAAGGGTTTTCCATAATTTTATCTAAAAAAAATTCATTTTAGGTGATTTGGTGCACCTTAACTCTATACCAAGTGGCGACTCCGATTTTTTATTCAAAAACCCTTTTTAAACCATAATTTGGACCCAAATCGTCGCACTTTCAAACCCCATTTAGGCCCTTTTCATTTTTCTTTATTCATTTTCATCGAAAATCAAAAACTCATTTTCAATCAAAAATAAACCAAAATTCATTTTTCTAAACGCTTTATACTTTATTTTAAAAAATGGGGCGCGACATAAAGAGCTAGTATTTCTAATTCTATATCTTTAAATTTTACTGGTATAGTAACTTTAACTTGGTAGGGACCATCAATCCTTTTAGTATTCAGTGTTTCTACTATTTGTTTTTCTAAATGTATGGGTTCTAGTATAATTTGAACATTTTCTATTGTTTGTTCTTTATTTTTATATATCTAGTCTTCTAGTTTATCTACTTTTCTTTATAAAATTCTAATTCTTCTTTCTAAATGGTGTTCTATAGGTAGTTCTTTCATTTGTACATTTTTAAATTGGTCTAGAACACCATTTAGAATTACTAGGATATTTAAATTGGTACAAATTTAGAACACCATTTAAATTGTTCTTTCATTTGGCAATGGTGTTTTAAATATCCTAGTAAATGGTGCCAATTTAGAACACCAATTTGGCACCATTTAAATTGTTCTTTCATTTGTACTTTCTAAATGGTGTTCACTAGGATATTTAAGCCAATTGGATCAATTTGAAGAACAAATATCAGAATTAGTAAATGTAGAATGCATACATGAATGGATAAATAGAAGGGGATCAAATAGCAAACCATGTAAATGAAGCATGTAAATTTTGTCTAGAAGAGAAACGAGAAGAAATTAAAATACATGAAAATGTACAAATTTAGAAATGAAAGAAGAAGAATTAGAAATTAAAATTCTAATTCTTCTTTCAAAATGGTGTTCTATCGGGTGCCAAACCTGTTTTAACATGAAAGAGATAGGCTTTGCATCTCGTAACTCATAGAAAGTAGAAGATAACAAGAAATTACTAGAAGTTGATGCTGTCCAAATCATTATATCAAGCAAAGAACTCTGAGGCACCACCAAGCACAATATCTTCTGGACAATGTCGAAGACAGCACTAGAGCCAACATGTGCATCTTCCATGCCCCATTTTCAATAAAATCTGTGAAGGACAAGTGTTCCTTCATTTCCACTCTAAGATACAGAGCTCCTAAGCCAATCTAATTGTCGTTCCAAAGTTTCAACTCGCACTATGAAGCTTCCAAAGTATGAACAACTCCGCAAATCCCCTAATATCCAACATACAATGCCATGTTGCAAAGTTGGATGAGGATATAGGAATTTGGCAAGGATGACGCTCATGACAATATTTTGCATGCAAAAATAACGGCCACAAAGAAAGATTCCTCCTGAAATTCCACCGTAGCTTGCACGAGAAAGATTTGTATGTGTCATAAATAGACCGTAATCCAACACCACCTTCCTCCCACGGGTAACACAAATCTCTCCACTTTATTCAATGAAACTTATTTGCATCCTGATCTGTTCCCCATAGGAAATTTTCACATCCTTCTCAATTAATTGAAGTATGCCTTTCGATACTATCCCCGACACAAGTGAGTAGGAATACTGGAGAGAACATGTTTAATCAAAATAATTTCCCACCAAGTGACAAAAGCCGAAACTTACAGGAAAGCACCTTATCCATATTACTCCAGCATAACTTAGCATAATAGACTTCTTTACTCCTATCAATAAACAAAGGCGATCCCAAATACCGAGTAGGAAATTCTTTTTTGGAGAATTTTGTTAATCGTTTAATTACACATTGACAAGCCATTGATATCTGAGAATGCACCATATAACAACTTTTGCTAGCATTCACTAGTTGGTCAGAATCATTCTGATACAATTCTAACAACCTCATAATAGTCTTCAAAGAAGATGCAGACCCATTAGCAAAAATTATAACGTCATCCATAAAGGCCAAATGAGTAACTGGAGGACACTTTTTAGGCACTTTGTAACTCATAAAATTTAATTGAGAAGATAATAAATTCAACCCTTTGGATAATACCTTTGCTTCATTAATAAATAAGGCCGGTGAGAGTAGATCACCCTGACGAAGACCCCTACTCTACTTTAAAAAGTCATAAGATACGCCATTTACTAATACTGAAAACCACACGTTAGACAATAATCTCCAAACCATGTTAATGAATTTCTCCCCAAAACCAAACCTTCACAACACATTTATAAGAAACATTCAAGACATCCGATCGTATGTTGGCCATGTCAAGTTTAAGTGCTAAATTCCCACCTCTACATTTTCTCCCAATATCGGAAATTAACTCTTGAGCTAACAAATATATTCATCTACATTCAATATATTTTCATTGACACATTCTACTAAAGCAATTTGTTTATTATATAAATTATTTTTTCTAAGACAATCTCTCACTAAATGATTTGGTTGTCCACAAGTAAAACATTCTAATTTATTCTTATATGTCCTGCATTTATCAAATTTTCTTACATATCTATCTTTATTTAAATAAGGTTTTCTTGCTAATGATTTTCTAAGATAATACTTTTTTCTAAAGTATTTCTTTTTAGATTTTTTATTGGATTTTCTAGTCCTTCTATCATTACTGTATTGTTGGAGGGTATAAATTTGATTACAAAAACTATATTTTCCTTTTAACCATTTTTGCATTTTTATAAATGTACATTTTTCTGCTACTTTAGTTATTATAAATTTAGTGCATGTTGCTATATTTTTTATATAACTATTATTCCATTCTAATTTTTTATATGCCTCATAAATTTCTTTACCTAATTCTTCTAGTAAAAATAATTTTTCTAAAATTAATCCTTAATAAAAACATCCTGCTAAAGTAGAGTAATAATAATAATCTTGTAAAAATGATTTTATATATTTCCATTCTTTAATTGCTAATTATTCTAGTTTGCGAATTGCTTCCACTGGTTGTATTCTAATTCCATAATTAGGGTTTCGAGCTATTAGTATTAATTGTAATTTATTTATAAAATTGTGTGGATTTGGTCATAATGCTATATCTTTTGCTAATTCTTTTGGATATTTTTCTTTATACATTTCCCATGTCGCTCTAGCTGTTTCTATATAGCTATACACTTCTTATGTTGTGTGGTCAAAATTTTTTTGTATATAATATTGTACTACTTTATATTTGTATATATCTATTACGTTATCCCAAAGTTGCGGGTCATGTGAAGTTAATATTAATATCATTAAATCTATTCTCTTGGTTCCTGGGGTAAACTAAGCAAGGCTAGGGTTTCGGCCGTTTTCTTCCAAGTTTAGTGGTTGGGATGGCGGCGTGTGAGCTGTCGAACCAGCTCCTTCCAGGCGGGCAACCGCTTGCTAAGTCCTACGCAGCACGGTGGCTCTCTCTTTTCTTAGCTATGAGAAGGAAAGGATTCTAGAACTAAGGGAACTTGGATCGTACAGAGGTGAACCTGTGACGGGCCCCCACTTCTCCCTAAGGCGAACCAAAGGGTATCCGCAGGACATCTGCCCAACTCTCGCCAGGACTCACTACAATCCATCATTCAAAAGCTCGGAATACTTCAATAATACTTCAAATACATAATTAAAGTACTCCAAAATATCTCACACTTACAATTAGATAGCTTTCAAGCTTAAATACAACCCAGCGAAATATGTACAATAGTCATCCGTTATAATACAACTTAAAATCTTCAAAAGAAAATAATCTAGTACTACTCACGAGCACCCTTGGTTTCGAACCCTGTAAAAGAAAATCACAACGTGGGATGAGCTACACAGCCCAGTGAGGTTCCAAGACACTCTAACAGATCAAATAAATCAAGTAAATTGGGCATATCATATGCATGGTTCAAGGTTACACAATGGCATGTTATCATGAGGTGATAATCATTATACGGTAATTTGAGACATTCATCATGAGACAGTTATCATGGTTCAAGACATTGGCTTGTATAGTTCACGAGTAATTGGAGCTTATTACAGGTGCGAGTAATTAAGCATATTACAGGTATCATGATACAAGGTAAACATATACTGTAGGATACGGTAGCTCAAAGTTGGGAAAAATTCGAAACTGTTGAACAAATTTCCAGATTTGAGTTTTCGACTTTGGGACTTTAGTTAGGTATCGAAACGGACTTGGATGGGTACAAACTTTGGCAATACAACACTCCTATATAAAGGGTATCCCTCTAACAAATTTTATGGGAAAAAATACCTTCGGGAAGGTAGTCAACTAACCAACTAAAGTTTCAAAAAATTCCTAAGGCAGAGCTGCCTTAAGCTTTTCGTTCTTCATTTCCAAACATTTGGCCCAGAAAATCCTTCAAACTTCGTTCATTTATGTAGGCAAAGCCAAAGGAACATTCATGGTACATTTGGTAAGTGTTTTAACCCCAAGAAACTCAATTAG